>NW_026521486.1:17500000-20000000 GCF_021234435.1 Artibeus jamaicensis | reverse complement strand
ATTACTGGCTTCTACTTGAGACCTGAATAGTAGGAGAAAGTACTTTATTCATTTGCTAAAAGTGCTAAGAGTTGAATTTACCTAAGTTATTTGTAGGACACAGCTCTATTTTTCAATGGCAGCCAAAAAGTGGAATAACTTTATTAAATAAAAGATTTCTGTTTAAAGAAACCAAGAGCAAAGTTACTAAATAATAGAACAGAAGATATTTGCAATATCTGAAATAAGCAGGGATTACTCTTTCTAGAATATGTAATGAATTTCTGCATATCAACCAAGAGAAAATGTCAACCCAGCAGAAAAATGGTCAAAGGATATGAATAGTAACTTATAGAGGAGAAAACTCTAAAGCTAACAAGCACTTTGCAGAGATGCTTAAAGTCATTAATAATCAGAGAAAATGCAAGTTAAAACAATGAGATCTCGCTATATACACATTAGACTGGCTGAGTTAAAAAGCTGGATAATGCCAAATGCTGGAGGGAATGTGGCAATATAAGAACACAATCCAGTGCTTGATGTAATGTGATTGGTACAGCAATCCTGAAAAGCAATCAATCAGGCAGCTATAGTCAAATTTAATATGTTGAGCCTGAGAATGAAGGTATCTATTAAGAAGGGCTCCTGGTGATTAATTAGGCTAAAATTTAAAAACAGGAGCCCCTCCCACAAGTTGCACTTTAGGGAGAAAGAAGCCTGCACTGAAATGCCTGGCCACTGGCGGAATCAGCCCTGTATCTATTTCAACCAATAGTATTATGACTTTCCTTGCCCAATCAGAGCCACACTACTCTATCCTCATTTTCATCCTCACCAACTAATCAGAGTGGTTTCATTCTGACCAATCAGAATAGTCCTATTTAGACCACGAACACAACTCTTTAAGCTTTTTGTGTGACTAAGCAGTAGACATAATACAAATGCCTTTATCAATATTCCATGTTACTAAAACCCCAAAACAATCTTAAAATAAAATACAGAAATGAAAAATTTAAAACTAAAAAGTAATTATTCTCTATTAGTCGAGAACTATAATAAAGTTGCTATTTCTTTGTGCAGAGGCTGTTAATGGGGAATTTTCATTATAGTCCTTCATGGGGCTCAACCCTAGGTCTAATCCATCGGTTTCTGGGGATGGAGCCTGGACATCTGTATATCTTTTAGCTTCCACAGGTGATTATGCTGTGTAACCTTTGTTAGGGTATTCAAAAGATGACCACAATTTCTAGTTTTCTTCAACATTATATAAAAAGCAGACTTCTGGCCAAGATGGAGGTATGGGTAGATACACTTTGCCTTCTTACATAACCAAAAGGACAACAACAAATTGAACAACAAAAAAAACAAGTGCTAGAAAAATCAAACTGTATGGAAGTCTGACAACCAAGAAGTTAACGAAGAAACATTCATCCAGACTGGTAGGAGGGGCCCAGATGGGAAGCTGGGGTGGAGAGGACCTGCGACAAGGTGGCAGCTGGAGGACGAAGGTGGGTGAGGCAGAAGCTGGCAGAGCAGGTGGTCCTACATTTGCATGCAGATAAACTAGGAAGAACAACTGGGGAGACAGATCACGCAACCCAGGGTTGCAGTACAGGGAAGTAAAGCTTCAAAACCTCTGACTGAAAAAACCTATGGCAGTTGATGCAGTGGGAGAAACTCTTAGCCACATAGAAGAGTTTGCTGGAGAAACTTGTGGGGTCCTAGAAAGCACACAAAACCAACCATCCGGTAATAAGCATGAGAAGGGCCCAATTTGCTTGTGGGTAGTGGAGGAAGTGACTGAAAGCCAGTGGAGAGCTAAGTGGCATTGTTCCCTCTTGGACCCCTCCCCCACATACAGAGCCACAGCACTGCAATACGGTTGTCCTGCCCTGGTGAATACCTAAGGCTCCACCCTTTACTATGTAACAGACAAGCTTAGACAAAGAAATATGACCCAAATGAAAGAACAGATCAAAGCTCCAAAAAAATACAACTAAGCAGTGAATGAAGAGATACCCACCTTATTAGATGCACAGTTCAAACCACTGATAATCAGGATGCTCACAGAATTGGTAGAGTATAGTTGCAAAATAGAGAAAAAAATGAAGGCTATGAAGAGTGAAATTAAAAAAAACGTACAGGGAACCAACAGTGAAGAGGAAAAAACCAGGACTCAAATCAACAGTTTGGAGAAGTCAGAAATAAATGTCCAACTGGAACTGAATGAAGAAACAAGAATTCAAAAAAATAAGGAGACACTTAGTAATCTCCAGGACAACTTTAAACATTCCAACATTCAAACCACAGGGGTGCCGGAAGGAAAAGAAGAGGAGCAAGAAATTGAAAACTGGACTTCTGCCAAGATGGAGGTGTAGGTGGAAGCACTGTGCCTTCTCACACGACCAAGTTTAAAAACAACAAAGTTATAGCAACAAAAATGCAGCTAAACCACAAAAAATTGAACTACATGGAAGTCTGACAACAACGAACCCTTCAGCCAAACTGGTAAGAGGGGCAGAGCCAGCAGCAGAGCGGAGGTTGGGCAAGAAAGATCCACCGGACCCACCTGGGCACGCGACCCCACCAGGCATGCCGGCAACCGTGGGCGGATCCCAGGTGTGGAGTAGTGGGAGGACCCACAGAGGGCTGACCACGGTCACACATTCATGCGCAGATAATCCAGTGAAGGAGCGAGCGATGAGACAGACTATGTAGGCCCCAGTGGTGGGAAGCGGCAGAGGGGACAGCCACTGTCCCTCTCTGACCCTGCCCCCACATACAGTGTCATAAACCAGTGATCTGGGTGTCCCCGCCCAGGTGAACACCTAAGGCTCTGCTCCTCATATGTAACAGGCACAAACAGATAAAAATATGGCTCAAGAACAACTCAGAGCCCCAGAGCCAATAAATCTAAGTGATGAAGAAATAGCCAAACTTTCAGATGCACAGTTCAAAACACTGGTGATCAGGATCCTCACAGAACTGGTTGATTTTAGCCACAAATTAGAGGAACATATGAAGGCTAAACTAATTGAAATGAATGGAAATGCACAGGAAACCAATAGTAATGGAAAGGAAACTGGGACTCAAATCAAAGGAGTGGACCAGAAGGAAGAAAAAAATGACCAAACAGAAAAGGATGAAGAAACAAGAATTCAAAAAAATGAGGAGAGGCTTAGAAACCTTCAGGACATCTTTAAAAGTTCCAACATCCGAATTATGGGGGTACCAGAAGGGGAAGAGGAACAGCCACAAGTGGAAAACTTATTTGAACAAATAATAAAGGAGAATTTCTCCAATTTGGCAAAGGAAATAGGCTTCCAGGAAATCCAGGAAGCTCAGAGAGTCCCAAAGAAGTTGGACTCAAGAAGGAACACACCAAGGCACATCATCATTACATTAGCCAAGATTAAAATGAAGGAGAGAATCCTAGAAGCAGCAAGAGATAAGGGGACAGTCACCTACAAAGAAGTTCCCATCAGACTGTCAGCAGATTTCTCAAAAGAGACCTTACAGGCAAGAAGGGGCTGGAAAGAGGTATTCCAAGTCGTGAAATCCAAAGACCTACATCCAAGATTGCTCTATCCAGCAAAACTTTTATTTAGAATGGAAGGACAGATAAAGTGCTTCTCAGATAAGATCAAATTCAAGAAGTTCATCATCACCAAGCCCTTATTATATGAAATGCTAAAGGGACTTACCTAAGAAAAAGAAGATAAAAAAGAACAGTGAAAGGACAGCAAACTCGCAGTTATTAAGAACCACACCTAAAACAAAAGCAAACTAAACTAAGAGGACAGCTAGATCAGGAGCAGAACCATAGAAATGAAGATCTCATGAAGGGTTAGCAACAGGGGAGTAGGAGAAGGAGAAGGGGGGAGAAGGTACAGAAAATACGTAGCATAGACAGTAGGTAGAAAATAGATAGGGGGGAAGGGCAAGAATAGTATGGGAAATACAGAATCTAAAGAACCTGAGACACGTGGTCATAAACTAAAGGGGGGGAAGGGCGGGGGAGGGGTGTGCAGGGTGGAGGGGAATGGAGGGGGAAACAGAACAACTATAATGGCATAATCAATAAAATATATATTTTTTTATTTTATTTTATTTAGTTATTTTTCAAGTACAGTTTTTTGTCTCTTTTTCCCATCCCAGCCTCCCCCACCCCTTGCTCCCCACCTCCCTCCCATTTCCACCCCCCTTAGTTCTCGTCCCTGTGTCCTTCCTATTTGTTCCTCCAAATCCCTCCCCCTTTTTCCCCTTAACTTCCCTTCCTTCTCCCCTCTGGTCATCAATAAAATATATTTTAAAAAAAAGAAACTGAAAACTTATTTGAACAAATAATGAAGGAAAACTTCCCTAATATGGCAAAGGGAATAGATTTCCAGGAAGTCCAGGAAGCTCAGAGAGTCCCAAAGAAGTTGGACCCAAGGAGGAACACACCAAGGCATATCATAATTATATTACTCAAGATGAAAGATAAGGAGAGAGGGAGAGAAATATCAATGTATGGTTGCCTCTCATGCATCCCCTGCCGGGAACTGGCCTGCAACCCAGGCATGTGCCCTGACTGGGAATCGAACCGCCATCCTTTGGTTTGCAGGCCCACGCTCAATCCACTGACCTACACCAGCCAGGAGGTAAGAATCTTTTTTTTTTTTTTTTAATATTTCTTTTTTAAATCTTTAGAGGGGAAGGGAAGGAGGGAAGGATAGAAACATCAATGTGTGGTTGCCTCTCATGAGTCCCCTGTCGGGAACTGGCCTGCAACCCAGGCATGTGTCCTGACTGGGAATCGAACCACGATGCTTTGGTTCCCAGGCCCGAGCTCAATCCACTGAGCTACACCAGCCAGGGAGGAGGAAAGAATCTTAAAAGCAGCAAGAGAAAAGGAGACAGTTACCTACAATGGAGTTCCCATACACTATCAGCTGATTTCTCAAAAGAAACCTTACAGGCAAGAAGGGCTGGAAAGAAGTATTCAAAGTAATGAAAGGCAAGGACTTACATGCAAGATTACTCTATCCAGCAAAGCTATCATTTAAAATGGAAAGGCAGATAAAGTGCTTCTAAGATAAGGTCAAGTTGAAGTTGTTCATCATTACCAAATCCTTATTATATGAAATGTCAAAGGGGCTTATCTCAGAAAAAGAAGATCAAAATATGAACAGTAAAATGACAACTTCCAACTATCAACAACTGAACCTAAAAAAACAAAATTGAACTAAGCAAACAACTAGAACAGGAACAGACTCACAGAAATAGAGATCATGAGAGTGTTACCAGCAGGGAAGGGGAGGGGAGGATGGGGGAAAAGGTAGAGGAAATAAGAAGCATAAATGGTAGGTACAAAATTGACAAGGGGAGGTTAAGAATAGTATGGAGAAGCCAAATAATTTATATGTATGACCCATGGACATAAACTAAGGTGGGGGAATGATGGTGGGAGGGAGGTACAGGGTGGAGGGGGAAAAAGAGGAGAAAAAATGGGGCAACGGTAATAGCATAATCAGTCAAATATATTAAAAAATAAAAAATTATATAAAAAGTAGTTAATGAACACTTATTAACACTTATCTAACTTATGTTAGATTTGTACAGATCTGCCCTTAGCCTAGAAACCTAATGAAAGCTTCACACAAAAGACCTATAAAATAGAAAGATACTGCCTGAACATCAGTTCTTTTTCATTTTTTTTAAGTTTTTCCACCTATACTATCACTTATCACAGACTCATAGTTCCCCAATGAAATTTGAGATAAAATATTTTATCTTAATACTTTTTATATTTGTTCCTCCATCATAACCTAATGCTTAATAAAAACTTAATTTACTGAAAAATAAAAATAAACTTTTCAAAATATCTTCTGGATATTGTTTAAATACTTGAATGCACAAAGGCTGAGACATTTCACTTGGTGACGAATTTCTTTTCAACAAAGGAAATTAGTCACAACACTTGGGAAGATATTACATGGAACAGAGTTTAAAAAAAAAATAAAAAAGAGTAGGGTGCTCTACTTCCTTTTACTAACCAAGGAAGAATTTCCCAAACCTCTAATATTATGTGTTTAATCAAAATCATATAAGAGATGCTTTCTCACTCAATATAATATCCTAAATAAAGTAAATAATACAATATTTTCAAAATAACAATACAAATTCTCAAAGCTTTTTACAATTCAGTTATCTATTCAAGAAGCATGTATCAGTGTATGTTTTTTAAGCAGAAAAAATGTAAAACCCTTAGAAGCCTAATGCTAAAGCTTGTATAACAATCCCTTCAATTTAACTTAAAAAAAAAAAGATTTTATTTATTTTTTAGAGAGAGGGGAAGGGAAGGAGAAGGAGAGAGAGAAAACATCAATGTGTGGTTGCTTCTCACACGCCCCATCCCCCCCACGCCGGGGACCTGGCCTGCAACCCAGGCACATGCCCTAACTGGGAATCGAACTGGCGCTCCTTTGGTTCGCAGTCTAGTGCTCAGTCCACTGAACTACACCAGCCAGGGCTCAACTCAACTCTTGATCCATTAAGTCAATTCTTAAAAGGAAGTATGAATGCCCTAGGCCTCCTCCAAACCTCTCATCTTACTCAAGATAATGAAAATTGACAGACTCTTGTCATGCTGATTTCATTTCTGTAACCATTTTTTTTTTAATCTTCACCCAAAGATATCCCCCCCCCTTGCTTTTGGAGAGAAAGGCAGGAAGAGACGTTTTAGAGAAAAGGAAAGAGAAAGGAGAAGGGTCAATGTGAGAAACATTGAGCAGTAGCCTTCCTTGCCCCCACGGAGGAACCCAAATGCATAACCTAGGCATGTGTCCCAAAGCGGAATCAAATCTGCTACCCTTAGGTTTGGGGGATACTGCCCAACCAAGTAAGCCACACTGGCCAGGGCATTTCTGTAACCATTCATAAAGTGTCCTAACTCTGGAATTTTTGAAGGAATAAAAAGAGAATCAGTTTTGCAAGATGAAAAGGGTTCTGGAGATTGACTGCATAGCAGTGTGAATGTACTTAACATTACCAAACTGACACGTAAAAATGATAAAGTTAATAAATTTGTATTATGTGTATTTTGCCAAAATTTAAAAAATCTTATTTCATCAAATTAACCTCTTACTGTCTGAATCTTGCAGCTTTGTCAGAGGCTTGCAGGTCATTTAACCAGTCCACTTTTTATTTTTAGTTAAACTGTTTTTTAATCTCTTATACCAATTTTACTCTTCTTTAAATGTGTTTCGTGCCTAGGTCTGCTTCTAACAGACATAAATCCCTGTTCTCTTTAGTGTCTTAGAAATCAAATTAATTACATATAGCTATGGTTGATTCCCAACCAATGTAGCCCAGTATTATGTACCTAATGCCCTCAATGCACACTTACTAAATTCCATAAATAGCTGTGAAGTTTGGCTCACCACTTTAGTTAGCCACATACCAGAGGAAGCCAGTAACATAACTTAGGGAACTGGCTAACCTACCCACTTGTCTTGTGGCAGATCTAGCTGCCTCACTTTCCTTACTTATAAATGAGGAAGCTGAACAGAACTGCAAAGCCTATATGATTCTGAAATTACACCTTCTGAGATATTTGCTCCAGGAGAATCCTTATATTCTCTAGCCCCTTTGCCCTGTGTGATTTTTCTTCATTATAACTTAGTCTCCACCTCTAGAAAGCAAGCTCCAGAAGGACAGGCACTTTGCCTCATTGTGATGCCCCCAAGGGTGAAAATGGGTCCCTGGGAATGTCAGAACGGCCACATACACTTACTTACTCTTCAGTCTTAGTAACAGGAAATTTCTTTTTTAAAAGTCCATATCTATTTTAATGTAGAATATTTTGAAGAGTTGCAGGAATCAACTTTTCAATAGGATTATTGAATAAGTTCTTAATTATTAGTAGGAACAAGTATTCAACTAAGTCACTGGTACAGAAATATCTGAAATCCTTCATTATTATCTTAATAATTACCATTTTGTGTGTGTGTGTGTGGCTCTATCATGAAAGAAACACAACTCAAAAAATAACAAGGCATTATATTATGGCCTGCTCCAATGTCAAACTCTTGAAGTACATGATATTTGGAAATGAATCCAGCACCTTAGGATCTTAATACTGTATCAACAGTCAGACCCAGTGCTTTTTAGAGCAAAGCAGCAATTTTTTTATTTACACAGCTGTTTGGCTCCAGGGAACAGCAAGGTAAGAAAGTAAAGCACTACTACCATTTCACTAACATGTTACAAACATACTGTCATCTGCTACACACAGATGGCTGCGGTTCACATGCGCACTTTGTTAGCTCTTGAACCAGCTGTATAGGGAAGCACAGGCATTGATGAGACCGTGACCTGTACAAGTTCACAGGGATAGAAGAAGTACCTCTCCTTCTAAATATACTGATTAGAATAATTCTAAAATCTCAACTACAGTCCTACTCTTTCACAGATGCTGAAAAACAAGTCAAGCTCTTCTTCAGGATGCGTAAAACGTAGATGTTCTACAATATTTCTCTTATTTCCTTAAATTAAGTCAACCATCCCAAATACCAATGCCACATATTAGATCGATATAAACAATTCCCCAATTGCAAATAACTTTCCTAAAGTTTTAATGAATTTTATTATTGTTTCAAAAACCATAAATAGCTTGTAAGAATGATAAACAAGTAATTTTATAAGAATGGGATGGAAATAAAACCCAATTCTCTTTCATATTTCCACGTAGACATGCAAAAGAATTAAAATAAACCTTAACAGATGGTGAACAAAAAAGTAGTTAATGCTTCTCAGCAAGCAGCGCTAAAAACCAACTAACTCAGCTAAACACAGGAAGTGTCCCTCTTAGAACACCACAAAAATGCCTGTGGATATCTTTAATTGTAAAATTGATAAAATATAAATATTGCTTGCATTAGTCTAGGGTAATACAAATCAAAATCACTAATTTTACTATAAAATTCTTAAACAAAATCATAAACTTTCCAACTGAACCCTAGGTCAGGTTTCAAATTTCAATGTCAAATTAAATGCTTCTGTAACTGTTCATTATAAACTGTTAGGACTGAAATTGAAAACCGATGCATATAAGGTATAAATATCTTAAATGTGCTTGACGCTCCAAAAGAAGGAAGAGCTAACCTTGGCTGGAAGGATTTAAATCCAACCACTTTAAATTTAAATTATTTAGACTAGCTCAGTAATAAAGAAAACCTGAACAAAGGTGAGGCACAGAAATTTAAGATGAAAATAATTCACCTCAAGTAGAACGCCTCCCTTTGGTAAGAAAAAGAGTTTATGAATAACATACGATGACACCTCCTACACAGACATGTAACTCAAGAAAGGAAAGGTCCACAATTTCTTCAATAATGCTACTTACTACACAAGTACTTCACTCTTTGCTTTCTTATGACTATTAGCTAACTTCTTGCGTATCACCTGTAATCTGATTACACCTAGCAATGCAAACTTCAATACATCAAGGCTTTAGAAATAAGGCAACTTAGAACATTGACAGTGCTACTGACAGTTTCAAATTGCAGAAATTTAAAACAAATGCCAAGAAAAGCAAAGAAAATTTAATGATACTTAAGTGGTGATTCCAGAAGTAACTTTGAGGCAAAACTTTCTACTAGTTTACTATAAAATTCCTAATGAAAGTTTATTTGTTTCGTGGGTGAAACTAAGTAGTACTTAATACATTACGTCATGGTTTACAAATTAACCTATGTTCTTATAAAGTAAATTTAAAAACTCTTTAGTAATTATTTTGGAATATGAGACCTGTTCCTTAAGAATGTTGAGAAAACGCAATGCACAGAATTGCTCAAAATCCACACAAAGATAAACACTTTGTCATTTGTATGAAAGGAAAGTGCTATCGGTGGCAGAGTGAAAAATAAGGCTTTGTTTACACTACACAGGTAGAAATAGAAAAAAACATTAAAAATTGGGTGGAGATAAGCAAAAAATTGCCATCGGCAATTCTATCCCTCTGCTTCTCTGGCAACAGGAAAAAACACCAGAATAGAAGTAACAATGTTGAAACTTCTTAATCTAATAAATAATATGGGTCAGGGTTTTAAACCTAGTCGATACTAGGTTAAAGCAATTCAGCAATCGCCCAGCTCAACACTCTGGGAACACTGCCCTTTCTTAGAATAACTGATTTCTTAACATGGTCATCTAAACTATTTTCTCACGCAAAGGCAAAGTCGATCAAATTTTAGGAGACAAGCAAACGTCCTTTTTACATTTCGCGTTTCACCTGGCGCAGAGCCCCCGACACGGGTCTCCTTTTAAAGGCAGGTCCCAAGAGATATGCGATTTCCAAACAGCCTCTCTTGGCAGGAAGGGACAAGAAAAGGCGGCTGCAAATGCCGTCTGCTCCGCACTCGCCAGTCCTCGGGAAAAGGAGAGGGAACACTGCTAACCTAGCCCATGGAGAAAGCTGCTCCAGGACCCAAGACTACAGCGCTCTCTACAAACTTTCCAGCGGGAGCGCCGTCACTTACCCGCGGCAGAAGTCATGATTCCCTCAGGCAGCTCGCTTCCCTGCTCGACCCCCTCAATCCATGCTCCCCTTACAGTCCATTGTTTCGAGAGTTTTAGGCAGAAAAGCAGAGCTCCAGCTATGCCCACATTTTGCCCTACTGTTCTACCGCACAACCCAAGCGCCGCACAAAGGATGCACCGGACTCCCGACCCAGCAAAGATCCCGGCGCTATCCACAGGCGGCGGGCACGAGCAATGCTCGCCGCGCCTCCGCCGGCGCGTGCCTTATCCAAGCTTCTTTAACAAACAAAAAAAAAAAAAAAAAAAAAAATCAGTGCTCCAGGCGCCCCCTACCGGTTGCAGCTGTAAAAGGCGGACAAAAGGTCCAGCCTCCTCCAATCAGAGAACTCGAGTTTCATTTCATTCCTGCCTCTCCCTTTTACAAGAACATCCTCTGCTCCAATAAGCGTGCCTGAAAAGGGGGCGTGATTTGCGAGGCATGCTGGGAATTGTAGTTTTCTGGACAGTCGGGATCCGCGAAGTGGACGCCTGGGTCCCGCCAGTTCCCCCGCCCTCATTTCCCATCGTGCTGAGGCGGGTGGCATGGCGGAGAAGGATGACACCAGAGTTTGACGAAGAGGTGGTTTTTGAGGTAAGAGGAAAATGGCGGTGGATGTGGATTGCCTTTGTTTGAGAAGGATGAGGGCGAAGACGAGGAGGCAAGCCGGGGGCAGATCCCGGGGTGATCGGTTGACGCTCTTGCCGCCCTCAGTCACCGAATCTCGGCGATTTCTGGGCCTAGTCTTGGCGGCAGCCTGACAGGTGTAGTACGAGACGCCCTCTCCGCAGCCGGCTTCAGCCTCAGCCTCAACCTCAGCCCCAGCCTCAACCTCAGGCCGGCCCAGAATTCCCAGTCGGGCGGGTGCACCGGAGCCCTGCCCGTTCCTTCCCTGGAGACCGAGAACGCTTATGCGGGACTGCCCCTGGCTGGGGCGGGGCTCAAGTGTGCATTTTGGATACTCACCAATACAAATTAGTCTCCTCCTTTTCCGTCCTTGATTTTTTGGGTCTTTATCTATGAGTGCTTTAGGTCTCTGATCCTGGTCGAGGTGTCGCCCTCAAAATAAAGACAGCAGGTGCTAGCTTTCTAACGTGGTTTAAAATAAGTGTGTGGGACCCACTGTGAGTGATCGAGGCTGGGACATCTGAGCATCTAGGTTAAATTCTTTTGTCCTTTTCTATTGCGCTTAGTGTAGCCAGTTCTGGCATGCGGCTCCGGGTGTGTGTGCTTTTGTGTGGGGCTATTTTAAGACGTTCTCTGCCATCTTGAACGAAAAAAAAAAAGGGCGAGTCTTTTTTAATTGTCATTGATTTATCAGACACAGGTGAAAACTCACCACCCCTACATAGATACATTGTTTATTTACCTTTACACATTCAACTAGATTTTAAGAAATTTTTTAAAACATATGGTCCATTCTCTGCAAAGGGAGAGCTGGGCTTAAACAGAATAGAATGGTAAGTGTTGAAATATGTGCAGACTGTCACTGGAGGATTGATTTGGAAACAGCTACCTGTTCTTGTAGCCTCAGTTTCCTACGCCCGGTCAGTGCTGTTGGACGTGAATCTTGAACTGTGGATCTGATTACATAGATTGAAGGGAGAAAATGCAGTACAGGGAGAGAAAAGAGAATATGCCAAGGTTGGGAGGTGCGAAAGTACCTGATGTGGATTTTTCAGGGGTGTGAGTTCGGGAGGGTCGCTACATAAAGTGGTTTGATGTGGCTGGAATGTAGAAGTAATGGAAGATAGGGCAAAATTACCAAAATGAAGAGTCTGGATTCAAAGTGCTCTCTAGGGAAAACAAGAGCCTGAATTTTGGAAATGAGAGAAGCAATAATGGAATATTGTAATGGCCTGGACAGATACTTCGAAGAAACAGGTACAGATTGAATGTGAGAACTAAAGGAGAGATAAAAATCTAGGTTGCTTAGATTTCTAGAAAAAAACTGGGTGGATGTTATTTTTCTACCCTGTTTTCTTAGATTTCTGATTGTAATGATAATAAATGTTCAAGGTATATTTCATTGTAGGAAATAGGCCACAAAATTAAAATCATCCATTATCCACAGACTGCCATTATTAACATTATAGTATGTGTTCTTTGACTTTTTTCCATGCAAGTGTATGTTTAAGTGTGTGATATTTTCTAACACAAAAGATATCATAGAATTTTGTATGTATTTTTAATTTAAATTTATCATGAGTCTTTTCTTATTCATTACTCTTTGAAAACAATATATATTACATCAGTATATGTATCATAATGTAACCATTTTCCCATTATGGTATGATTATATTTCAAAATATTATAATCAATAATGACATAGTCTGTCTTTAATTATAACTATGAATTTTTCTTAGATTAATTTCTAGAAGGGAAACTAGTGAGTGAAAAGATGAGCAATTTTTAAAGACTTAATGTGGAAATGTTGTATCAGCTTAAGTTTCCATTAGAAATAAGCATATTAGTTTCACCAAATCCTCAGCAGCCTTCTTGTTTCCTTTAATCTTTGCTAATTTGTGAGAAAAAAATAGCATGCCATTGTTCTAATTTACATTTTATGCATCTATTGAAGCCATTTTTATTTCTCTGCTTAGACATTTCTTTTTGTATTTAGAACCACTTTTCAACTGGATACTACTAGCTTCTTAAAAATTGATTTGCATGAGGTTTTCAAATGTTATATATAGAAAAATTTTCAGCTTGCTATTTGATTATTTTCATATGAACACATTAAATTTTATGGCAGCATAATATTCATAAGAAAAGTCTTCAAATCATAAATGCTGATGAATTTTCACATGTGAACACACCCATATAACAAGCACCCAGATCAAGAAACTGAACATCACCAGTATATTAGAAGCTATATCTTGCTGTCAGTCACTTCTTCCCACCCCAAGGATAACCAGTATTATAATAACTAACTTAGATTAGTTTTCTGTATTTTTATAGTGTATACATTGTGAAATTGCACTTGTATATGCCCTTTCTTTGTCTGTTTTTTTTTCTCTCTGGTTTTGTTTGCTTGTTAGATCTATATTGTTTTATAAGTACCACGCGCTGATTGCGCCACTGGAGCTCCTGATCTATTTTGTTATGTGAGCATTTTTTTCTTTATAGCAATGTGAAAATATGTCAGTTTTTTAAATCCATTCTGTTGATGGTCTTTGGGTAGTTCCCAGTTTGAGACTATTGTGAGTAGTGCTGTTGTGAACCTTTTAGTGTGTGTGTTTTGTTGAACATATTTCTGTTGGATCTACAAAGTCTGTCCAGAAGGTACCCAGCCCTATAATATAGAAATTAGAAACATTAATTGAAGAACATACAAGATACAAGAAACATTGTACACAGGGCAAATGACAGCTCAGTCCCCTTCAAAGTAGGCACCTTGGGACCTCACACAGTTCTCCCAATTGCCATCAGCTGCCCTGTTGTATTTTCCAGAATCTCAACAACAGTCTGAAATCTCTTCTCTTTCAAAAGTGATTTTAGTTTTGAGAAAAGCCAGAAGCTGCAGGGAGGCTGAATCACCTGGGTGATTTGATGTTTCAAAAAAAAAGTCTGCATGATACATGATGCATGAGTTGGTGCATTGTCATGATGAAACTGCCAATCACCAGATGCCCAATAGCTGCAGCCTTCTGAATCATCTGAATAGTTTCCATGGAGGAATGTTCAAGCTTCATGCAAAATTTGATGCAGATTCACTGCTCTACTTGCTCAGCCATTTTGAATGAGACAGCCACACAGCACACATGCTCACTCAACTGCATCTACTGCCCCCACTGAGTAGTACAGTGAAGTTGTCATTGTTCACATGTGTGCATTTCAGTCCACTCTCCTTGGCTGCCAGGTTACATGGGTGTCATGCAAACTGTTCTTGTTATATTAACTATGGCTGGACTCTTTTCAAGACAGGTCTCATATACTTAGAATTGCAATTGCTGAGTTACAGTAAATGCACAGTTCACCTTTTGTAGATACTCCCAAACGTTATTCTAACGTGATTGTATCAGTTTATACTCCTGCCAGCAGTGTTTGAGAGGTCCAGTTGCTCTACATTTTCACCAACACTGGCTAATGTCAATCTTTCTATCATTGTGGTGGATATGTACAAAGGGAGAGCATCTTCCCAGGGAATTGAGTCTTTTTACTTGTTTATGAACCCATTCTATATGTACTTTTGTGAAGCCAATTCAAATGTTTGGGGGGTTTGTTTGTTTTTCATATTTCTCTGTTGAGTTATCTCTTTTTCTTACTGATTTGAAGGAGTTCTTTATATGCTAGATGTAAGTCCTTTGTTGGATATTTGTACCTCAAGATACAGAAAGAGATGGGAAGCCGCCTAACTCATTTAGAAGGAAGCAATAAAAATGTTCTTGGATTTCATGATCATTATTGTATTGTAAAGATGTCAGGTCCCTCAAGTTAATCTGTAGATTTAAAACAAGCCCAATCAGAATATCAGTAGGTTTTATTTATTTGTTTGTTCATTTTTTAAAATTTTCATTTTATTTTTCTATTACCATTTAACCCCCTTCTACTCCCCTCCCTTCTGCAGTCTCTACACTGTTGTCCATGTGCATGAGTCCTTTCTCCTTTTTTTTTTAAGATTTTATTTATTTATCTTTAGAGGGGAAGGGAAGGAGAGAGGGAGAGAAATATCAGTGTATGGTTGCCTTTCGTGCATCCCCTGCTGGGTTGCAGGAACTGGCCTGCAACCCAGGCATGTGCCCTGACGGGGAATCGAACTGTTCCTTTGGTTCACAGGCCTGCGCTCAATCCACTGAGCTACACCAGCCAGGGCTCCTTTCTCCTTTTTGCTCTATCCCTCCACCCCCTAACCTTCCCCTCTGTTTATTTATTTTTATGGTATTTTTTCCATACCATTTACCCCCAATATACTCTCTTCCACCTCTGCCCACCCCTTCCCCTCGTAATTAGAACACTGTGTCTGATTCCGTTTTGCTGTGTCCCTCCACCTCCTCCCTCACCCACTCTCCCCAGAGCTGTCTGCCTTCTCTCTATGTACGAGTCTGTCTCCATTTTACTTGTTAGCTCAGTTTGTTCATTAGATTCCACACAAGAGTAAAATCATATGGTATTTGTCTTTCTCTGACTGGCTTTGAAATTGACAGCTGATTCTAAAATTATTCAGAACCACAACCTACCAAGAATAGCCAAAGCAATCTTGAAGGAAAATAAAGCTTAAGGGTTTTATGCTATCAGATACCAAGACCTATTATAAAGTTAGAGTAATTAAAAAAGTTCGATATTGGCACAAGAATGGTCAAATTGACCAATGGAAAAGAGCATCCCAAAACAACCATGCATACATGACAAAGGCAACATTGTAGTTCAGTGGGGAATGAATTGTCTGTTCAGTAAATGCCAGGTTAACTGGACATCCATGTGGGGAAAAAATATGCTGACCTTATTTGATACCATACAAAAATCAATTCGAGATGAATGGGAGATCTAAATGCAAAAGATAAAGATTTTAGAGAAAGTATGTGTCCTTCTTCTATGCAATTTTTTTTTAAGCACTAACCATAGAAGAAAGAGGTTTAATTGGGTTATAACAAAGGTAAGAGCTTCTGTTCATTGAAAGACACTGTTAAGAGATTCTTGCTGAAAACAGGCCAGGGTAGTCAGACATCACCTGGGCAGGGCGATGATAGAAGATAAGGAACTGATACTGAGGTCATTCAGATGTGGAGACTTATGCTAAAATGACTTGGCAGGGTTCTTGCTAGTACTAGGTTTTGCAAGAAAGTGCACAAATGGATTTAGGCAAAGGTTCTGGAGCCTGGCTAAAGTTTGGTTAAGCAAATACCAGTAATCTTTGTCAATATCCAAGGAGAAATTCAGTAGCTTAGAATACAGGCTTAAATACCATTTTAGTTGGGGGAAGGTGATATAAGTCTCTTAGGGCAGGGTCCCCAACCCTTTTGGCACCATGACTGGTTTCATGGAAGACAATGTTTCTGTGGACCAGTGGGAGGCAAGGGGTAGGAGAGGTTTCCGAATGATTGAAATGCATTAAATGCATTACATTCAATCTTACTCATGCTGTGAGGCCTAGTTCCTAACTTTTTGAACTGGTACAGGACCAGGGCTGGAGGCTGGAATTCCTGTGTTAGGGCCCTTTCATTCCTAAAAAGAATAGATGGGAGATGTAATAGTTTGTGACAGAGTTTGTCTGGGTGTGTAGGCCTTCTAGTGTTGCTTCCTGTAATAAGAGGTCTTCTGTGGTCCATGAAACTCCCAGAGAGGGTATTTATGACAATTGAGTTACTTTTGGAAGCTTTATCTTTGTTTAGGCAGATAAGGGTAAGGGGAGTTCAGACTAAGCCTCCCCCCGCATTTGCTGTTTTCAAGTGCCTACAACTGAAAATAATCAGTATAGCTAAGTGGCAGATTTTGAGGTGGCATATTTCTGCTACCCTTTAGGAATGATCTGTTCCTGGATGGTATTGCTAAATTGATCCTTAAAGTACATAGGCCTTTGCTGGGTATAGGGAGATGCTGATACACCGATTCCATTTCTTTTATGGTTGTTGCTCACTTCCAGTTTTCTATTTTGGGGGATATTTTGATTTTTTGTTTGTTTTTATTCTGAAAGGCAATGTACTATAGTTGTTTAAAGAGTAGACTGGGGAGCTGTACAGCATAGGAAATTCTAGCTCCGGTATTTATTAGTTAATGTGACTTTGAGGAGTTCACTTAACTTCTCTACACTTCCATTTTCTCAATATTAAATAGAAATAACAGTACTAATCTCATAGAGCAATTGTGAATATTAAATAACTTAATATATGTGAAATACTTAGATGAGTGCCTGTTGGCTGTTGTCAAATTAATACAAGGGGCACAGTAGAAGGAGGGAAGGTAGAATAGAGATTGAACAAATCAGGCCACCATATTCAGCATAGGACCTAAGCTCTCCTCCACTAAGAAAACGTAACTGGGATAATTTTTTGCATATTTGAAATAATACTGTTACTTTAATGATTTTCAGAGTCAGAATGACTTATGTCTTTTAAGACTCAGAGTTATATATGCTCCATTAAAATTAAAATTTTTAAATCAAGTAAAGTTTTGAAAAGTATTCCAACCACATTCTTTTCCTACTTAAAACTATTTTGAACTATCTTGTTTTTATGTCAACTTCATGGATTACTACTTAATTCTACTATCTTTTCTTCTAATTTTGGTCTTTTGTATTCTCCTTCCAGAGGTCACTTTTGAGTACTCCTAGTCTGGGAGGACTAGAGGTGCACTGAAGGATGGTGTAGTAGAGGAATTAAGAAAGAGAAGGAAGAGGGAGGTCTCCAGATCCAATTCCCAGTCCTTGTCCTTAGAACTGACAGTTTTCATTTCATCAGGGCTAGTTCCCTACATAAACCTTCAAAGTTAAACCTTCAAAGTTAACCACATTGTCTCGGAGCCTGACTACTCCAAGAGGCTGAAGTGGGAAAGACAGTGTAACCTCAGACTTGGGCCTATTAGGCTGAACAGCAACAGGAGAAAATGTAGAAAATGATTGATACCCTATTTAACATGGGTATTAAGCAAAATAAATACTGAAAGACCAATATTGTCATTTAATTCTGTTATTGTAATCTCTAATAAAAATGTTTGAGAGTAAGAACTCTCTAATTACCTTAGACCAGTAATTTCCAATCTTTTCCAGTTCATGACACATAAAGTAATTACAGAAATTTGCAGTACACACAAAAAATGTATAATTTTGATTTATTCACACCAGATGGCTATTGTTGCTTGGGCTGGTATCATTTTTTTATTTGGCAGTCTAAGAGAAAAGAGGTCAGTGCTCCTGACTAAATAGACTGGTATTGCATGTTTTAAAAATTCTTGCCACATACCAGTTGAAAAACACTGCCTTAAATGTTAAAGTTCTGATGTTGCTCTTTCACAGCTTTCAAAATTTTTCATTATAAATTAATGCAGAAATGTTCCCTCCTCTGTCCTGTCTTGAATCCTGCTACTCCTGGAGGGAAGAGTACCTGAAAATAAGAACTTTTTATCTGAAGGACCTCTTTGCATTATTAGTAGTGTACCTAAACTGTTTCTTTGTAACTTCACTGTAGAGACAGCGTTGTCCTCAACTGACCTTTTACTCTCAAATCTGTCCTTAGGTTCATATTTTCTAGAGTTGAGCTCTTTGGTGTTTGTTGAAATCCAGTCTCTTTTTCCTTTGTTCATGACTGGGAAAGCTAATTTTCCCCCTCGTATCTTGATCTCTTTCCCTCCTTCATTCTTCTTACTTCTCACTAAATTATGAGATATTAACCCTTTGTTGGCCCTGTGTTCAAGTTTAGCTCCACACCCCCTATACTTAATCAGTCAAATAAACAGGAGACGGCTCTCACACAATCCCCCACATTAAAAGTTGTTTTGCTAAAAAATCCTCTCTAGAGATTCTTCTTTGTATGTATGTATGTAAATTTTTTATATTTACCATTAGCCAGATGGACTCGGTCTAGATGATCCCAATTTTGTTGACAGCATCCAAAGCATCATAGTCAGGAGCCAGTAGACAGATGCCTTCCTTGCTCAGTCAGGCCTGATCAGGGTGTTGACCTTGGCCATATCAGCATCTTAGACTTAGAGCTTCTTCACAGCCTGTCTGATCTGGTGCTTGTTGGCTTTGACATCTACAACTAACACAAGTTCTCTGCCTTCAAATCCTTTGGTTTGGCTTTGGAAACAACAGGGGCTTCCTTTGTTTTTGGCACCATCTTCCTCCTTTCTTTGTAGGATTTTTTAAAAGATATATTTTATTGATTATGCTACTGTAGTTGTCCCATTTTTTTCTCCGCTTTATCCCCCTCTGACCTATACCCCCCTTCTCTAGAGCATTCCCTCCACCCCATATATGTTCATGCACATGTAAGTTCTTTGACTTTTCCATTTCCTATACTATTCTTAACCTCCCCCTATCTATTTTGTATCTACCAATGATGCTTCTTATTCTCTACAACTTTTCCCCTCCCCCCTTCCCCACTGATAACCCTCCTTGTGATCTCCATTTCTGTGATTCTATTCCTATTCTAGTTGTTTGCTTAGTTTTTGTTTTTGCTTTTTTTAGGTTCAGTTATTGATAGTTGGGTGTTCATTGTCACTTTACTGTTCATATTTTTTATCTTCTTCCTTTTCTTAGATACCTTTAACATTTCATATAATAAGGCTTTGGTGATGATGAACTCCTTTAACTTGACCTTATCTGGGAAGCTCTTTATCTATCCTTCCATTCTAAATGATAACTTTGCTGGATAGAGTAATCTTGGATGTAGATCCTTGCCTCTCATGACTTGGAATACTTCTTTCTAGCCCCTTCTTGCTTGTAAGGTTTCTTTTGAAAAGTCAGCTGATAGTGAACTCCTTTGTAGGTAAGTTCTCCTTATGGGAACTCCTTTGTAGGTAACTGTCCCCTAATCTCTTGCTGCTTCTAGAATTCTCTCCTTCATTTTAATCTTGGCTAATGTAATTATGATGTGCCTTGGTGTGTTCCTTCTTGGGTCCAACTTCTTTGGGACTCTCTGAGCTTCCTGGACTTCCTGGAAGTCTATTTCCTTTGACAGTTTGGGGATGTTCTCCTTCATTATTTTTTCAAATAAGTTTTCCACTTGTTGCTCTTCCTCTTCCCCTCTGGTACCCCTATAATTCAGATGTTGGAACATTTTTAAAGTTGTCCCAGAGGTTCCTAAGCCTCTCCTCATTTTTTTTTTGAATTGTTGTTTCTTCATTCTTTTCCAGTTGAATGTTTATTTCTTCCTTCTGTTCCAAATCATTGATTTGAGTTCCGGTTTCCTTCCCTTCACTGTTCCCTCTATATTTTTCTTTATTTCACTTTGTATAGCCTTCATTTCTTCCTCTATTTTGCAGCCATACCCAATCATTTCTGTGAGCATCCTGATTACCAGTGCTTTGAACTCTGCATCTTATAGGTTGGCTGTCTCCTCATTGCTTAGTTCTTTTTTAGAAGTTTTGATTTATTCTTTCATTTGGGCCATATTTCTTTGTTTTAGCATCCCAGTTGTGTCATAAGGGGTGGGGCCTTAGGTATTTGCCAGGGCAGGGCAACCCACATCACTGTGTTGTGGTGCTATATGTAGGGGGGAGGGATCAGAGAGGGAACAATGTATTCTCAAAGTTCCGGTATAGATTTTAACATTTTATCTGGTATATTATTAGTTATATCAGTGTCATTTTCTAAAAGCCCTGTGGAGAAGACACTAGAGTAGTAGTCAAGAGTGACATCCTGAATGAATCATTTTATTTCTTTAAAGCTAGCTTCCCATTTCTTATATGAAGGAGTTATGCCAGATCATCATTTCGTATGAAATTATTTCCAAATTTCATAAGTTGAGTGAGAGTAGGTTCTTAGAGCCTCCCATTAATTGGGAATTACAGAGAGAAATTCTGCTCATTTCCATTATATTTTTAGATCAGAAACCCTGACTCAGTTTTAGTTTTCCTGATTCTATACCAGGGGTTTGTTCCCTGAGTTTCCCGAAGCAAATCATGCCATAAAAACTTGGGAGAACAGGCCCAAATTCAATGTATTCCACAGTGGCACAGTGTTAGACTGCGTGCTGACTTCATTGCCTCTAGGTCTTTAGGTTATTGCTTATATAGCTATTGAGACTTGTTCTTCCCGCTGCAACAGATCAAAATGCCTAGTAATTTTTATTTGAAGTAATAAATTTGTGGACATCCTTTATTTTTAAATCCATATTGTCATTTTTTTAGCTGACAGAATCTGGCCACCTATATCTTAATGTTGGGATTTTGCTGATTAATCCTATATGTCTCTTAGGTTAATTCTCACCCGGGATATGTTTTGTTTTTAATTGATTTTAGAGAGAGAGAGAGTAAAAAAGAGAGGACAGAGAGAGAGAGAGATATCAAAGTGAGAGGGAAACAATGATTGGTTGCCTCTCATAAGCACCTCAATGAGGGATGGAACCCACAATGTTTTGATGCATGGATGATGCTCCAACCAACTGAGCCACCTGGCCAGGGCAGTCTCATATGTCTATAACTTCTTTATTAAAGTGGATTTTCACCCTGGCTGATATGGCTCAGTGGATTGAGTGCCAGCCTGCAGTCTGAAAGGTTGCCAGTTCAATTCCCAGTCAGGGCACATGCCTGGGTTGCGGTTCAGGTCCCCAGTTGGGGGTGTGCAAGACTCAACTAATCAATGTATTCCTTACACATCCATGTTTCTCTCCCTCTCTTTCTCCTTCCCTTCCCCCTCTCTAAGAATAAATAAGTAAAAGAAAAAGAAATAAAAATAACGTGGATTTTCTGCTTAAGTGTACATCTATCTTGCCCTGTCCTTTTTGTTTTATTTACAGATTCTCCCTTTCTGATGAAAGAAATAAGTCATTTTGAGAGAAAGATCTCATCGTTATCTCTTAACATAATCACAAATTCTGTTTCCACATTATTGGTAGTACTAGTATTATTGATAAGTGAAAACGAGAATAAGGTTGGGTGTGATCTACTTATATCCAAGCTTCTTTTTAATGTTTATTACATGCTTTCTTACACCAAAAATTTTGCCAATGTGTCTGACCTGGCTTTATATTTTTTTCCTAAAGCACTTAAAAATGATAGTTTTAATTCCTCACCTTTCTTTTTGCTCTGCATTCAATAAGTGCCCCGATATGTGCCAGTTGATTAAATTACTGTTTGTAGGGAGAGCTTAATCTGCCATTGCTATCTTCTCTTCTTTTAGTTAAGACCAATTTACTGCTATTCTTAATTTTTAGTTAGTTCAGTGTATAATCTGTGTAAGTCGGCTTTCTCCCTTTGGAGTCTGTTCATCTTTTGATGGGTATGTTTTGTTTTGGACTCTGTACTATTGTACTTAAGTATGCTTGTACTATCATATAGAAAACATTTTAAATTACTCTTTTAAAAACTTTTTGTTGTATATAACATTCCATGTAATATTAATTGGATGAGATGAGATGAGATGCATTTCTGTTGGAAAATATCAGAAACCTGCAGTCAGGAAAATTTATAAATTATATGTCATACCTGCTGCTGGCTTTAAAAAACTTTTAAGTAACACAAATATTAATCAATATCTTCATAAAGGCATTTTAAAACCCCGCTCTCCCTATTACCTCTTCAGTATTTACCGAGTAATACTGAGTGGCACCGAAGAAAGTGTGTTCAGGTTTTTCCAAAGAGCTGCTTCTGATAGGAAAATGCTTAGTAATGATGAAGACACACCCTCCAGTTCAGTGGCCATTTTATAATGTAGCTCTGGAGAAACAAGTGGGAACCATCAAAGAAAGAAGTGTACGGATCAGAAGACCATGGGCAAGAGGCAGTAAATTTTTCATCTAGGTCAACTGGAGAAATTAGAACTATGCTATCAGTGAGTAGCTTCATTAATTGGACTAATTTTTATGGACCCTTTTAACCTACTTAATCTTTTTGAATTCTGTGATTAGATTTGCTTTGCTGATATTGAAGAACAGTTAAAGTAATGCTTGGATTTGGGGCTTTGGAAGTAATAATTTAGAAGTTATTTAGAAATTATGTTGAAATGTATAAACTTCAAAAAGTATTTCCTATTAGTTTACAATATCTTGAATGTTGCAAGGTACTATTCTATGGTATTATTTAAGGTTTAAGGTGGGGAGGGTGGAAGACAATAAATGGTTATTTTCAAAGTATACTTTCTGATTGTATATGATTAAAGGTAAGCGGAAAGCACATAGAAACAGTACATTGGCAACAGTAATGGGAAAATTTATTTTCCTTTGTAGGGTTTTGTTAATTGTGACACTTTTAGCTCCTTACATACCAAAAGCTTCTTCCTTAAAAATAGAGAAAATAGCTACCTTCTATAGTTTGGTAACAACAATCTTCCTTATCAGCTTATTTTGTGTTCTGTAATTATCCTGGAAAGAAATAAGGAAATTATAGCAATTGACAACAGGAATTCATCCTTTTCAATGATTTTTTTAAATGGCTGTTCTATATGTGATGATTACATTTAGACCTATAGCTGCATAGGTCAAAGCTGTAGTCAAAGATAAAATATTTTTAAAATATTAGCTAATAAATAATTGTTTCCAGGAAAATATTCCCCATCAACTCTAATTATAAATTAATTACGGGTATCTTTTTCCTTCGTTTTGAATTTTTTTTTAATTTAGAGGTTCTGCTGGAATGGTGGAAACTTTAAGAATATATAACTCTCAGTATACTACTTTATTTAAATAAAAGTCAATGTGAGTAATTTGATAAATTCAGTTAACAAGAGAGTAGAAATCAGAGGCTTCTAAATTAGCACAGATTTGTATAGATGTCAGGTCCTCATTAACAAACTTAGTCTGCATTACACAATTCCAGGTTTCTGTGCTGATGCTTCTTGCCTTTTGCTGCCTTCTGTTAGTAGCTATCTATAGTTTCCTAATGCTTTTTGTGTTTAATACAGACTGGCAGAGGTCAAATATCATCTGGTTACTGACAATAGTTAACATAGTGCATGGCTCTGATACAGCACTGACATTTTAAATCGAGGAACTGTGAATTAGTTTTGATATAGAAAGTATACAGGATCATTATAATTCATTTGCTAAACTAACAATTCAACACCTTTTAAAAAAAATTTACTTGAGAGATCAATTTGTTGTTCTACTTACTTTGGCCTTCATTGATTGATTCTCGTTTGTGCGCCTGACCCCTTACCAGGATGGAACCCAGAACCTTGGCCTATTGGGATGATACTCTAACCAACCGAACCACCAGGCCATGGCTCAACACCTTTTTTATCAGGACTTATGCTGGGCATCTTTTTCCACATATGTAACACATGAATATATTCTCATTGTGAAAAAGTCAAATACAGGAAGAGCATCAGCCTTCCCTTTATCTCCCTTTTCTTCCGCAGTTCCACTTTTCTCCTCAGAAGTAACCACTGTAATCACTTTTTTCCAGATCATTTTCAGTGTAATTATATTCCTATATACATATTTGCCAGTATATATGTCTAGTACACTTAGAAATGTTGTATAATTGGACCTTTGAAAATGTAAATGGGTTGTTAAATTATTATAGTAGCCAGTATTTTCATTTGTACATTTAGCATACTTTTATAGTTATAGCCATAGATTAGATGCCTAGTGGAATTGCTACATGGTCAATGGATGCATACATTTATATTTTTATAAATATACTTCCACTAATAGTTTATGAAGTATCTGTTTCCTCATATCCTTGACAACATTAAATATGATCAAGCTTCTTAATTATTGCCAACCACCAGATAAAAAGTAACTTTAATTTGCACATTCTCAGTTAAGGGTAAAGTCTAACATGTTTTTATTTGTATTTACCATTTGTATGCTTATTTTCTTTGAACTGCCTGTTTATGTTCTTTGCCCATTTTGCAGTTTTTAAAATATTTTTCTTATCAGCTTATCTGGGATTCAATGTAAATTAAATCAGTTTTATCATATGTTGGCCATATTCTCTCTTCAGTGTCATAAGAATGATTTTAAAAAACCGATGAGCTGGATAAGAACAGAGTACTATTATTTATGTAGTCCCAAAATTCTTTGCAGCCAATTTCTAGGCTTGTGTGATCTGAGGCAAATACATACAGATTGTAGCTCATCTGAAACAGAAATGATTGGGATTAAATGTAAGATATTATTAGAAGACATGGGTTGATATGAAGTTTCTAACTTAATCTGTTAAATAATTTTAAAATTACAAGTCCAGCTTCTGGTTTTAAAAATATATAAATTATACAAAATATTATATTAGACCAAGTTGATTTTTTTTTACTCTAAATAATTTGCATCGTAACAATAAATAACAGACTTGGCTCTTGTTCAGCTGCCTAGGTTCAAATCCTGCCCCTGTCATTTATGTATGTGACCTGGGACAAATTACTTGGTCTCTCTGTGCCCTAGTTTCCTCTTAAATGAGCTCTGGCTCAAAAGTTTATTGTAAAGATGAGATGAGTTGGTCTGTATAAAAATGCTTAGAGCAGTGCCTGGCACAGTATGGGTACTCAGTAAACATTCGGCGCTGCTGTTGTTTGGGGAGGACTTGGTGAGGAAAGAGTCAACCAAAGAGATGAGAACCTACACTGATCATCCTCTTGTGAGAAAAAAAGTGCACCTGGGTAGTATCAGACAGAATTAACAGCCTCTACTGACATCTTCAACCAGAGGTAAACACTGCTGCAAACTGAGAAATGGGCAGAGAGGGGAACAGGTCATGGGCCATTTCCAGATGCCCACTACTTATGAACCCCATGTATCTTGCCGGAAATTGCAGCACTGGAATATTTGCTTTATTTCGTTTGTCTCTGATCTTGTCCATGTTGATTCCTGCTATGGCTCTGTCAGCCTCGGGATCTAGATTTCTAAATTAATCTATTGCCTTTTGATTGTTTTTCTTCTTTGCATTTTATACCTGCAGTTTTCCTCTGGCTTCTGCCTGAATTCTTCCTAACTGCTATTTTGTTAACCCTGTGGCTTAAGCTAATAAATATAGAACTCTCTTAAGGATGAGTCAGCAGAAAAATCATGGTGCCTATAGATCATAAGAATACCAGGTCAATGAAGGTTCGGAGGAGTTGCCATTCTTCAAAATATATTCACAGAAAAAAAAGTTCAGATCCGTGTTTCTAGATTCAAGGGACAATAGTTCTATGAAACGTAAAGCCACCAGTGCAAGGGGAGTGATCAGAGATGAGGACAGCCTGATGCTGCCCCTTGTGCCCTCCCCTCCCCTGTGGCATGACCCACCCTCTTCTTGGTATCTAGAATATACTCTTCTAGAAGTATCTTAGTATGCTCTTCTTCAGTATAACAGACTGTCTTTTTAATGGCAGTTGTCTACTAATCTGTTGGCCTTACCATACCTGAATAATAACCTATATTTTAAAACAGTAAGATGAACTTGACAGAGAAGATTGATTGTTCCTTCTGGATTGCCTTTTTTTCCTCAGAGAGGCGATTTTGTGTTTTGGTTAAGGTTGTAGGCTTTGGACTCAGACCAGCGACATTCACATTCTGCTGGGTAACCTTGGACAAGTTATTTACGCTCCATAGGCCCCAGTTTCTTTCTAAAATAGGAGTAAATAGTACTTTGTACTATTTAGAAGTTTAGTAATAGTACTCTTCAGAAGTTGGTGAGAGTAAATTGGGTATTATAAAGCATGCTTAATGTAATGCGTAGCATATAAGCAGCTCAACAAATGTTAACTATTTTTACTGTTACTCTTACAATTTGCCAGCTTTTGCACTATTCTTTTCCAAAATATTGATCTTTAGGGCCTTCTTGTCTTCTCTCACTATGTATCATCTCTAGCTGAATTCATCTACTCCATGTTTCCATACCTGTATCCTACCATATGGGTTTGCCACCATAGCTGTTTTCTAAAAACTCAAATCTCTGCATTCAAACTTGGCCAGTCTCCTGATCTCCAGATTCTTTAGGTCTCAGTGATTCACATTTGAGTATTTCACGGACACCTATAACTCACCACCTTCCTTTTAGATCTGCTGCTCTGCCATTATTTTATATTTCAGTTAAGAGCACCACTTAATTGTTCAACCAGAAATCTAGAAGTCATCTTGGCCCATCCATTGCCAACCACTTTTAATCATAAATGAACATTGAACTGGGGGTTGGGGGTTGTGGAGGGAGGAGGATTCACGAACTAAAGAATATTTATTACTTTTGGAGAGAGGGAGAAAGTATCAGAGGTAGGATAAAGTTATTTTGCATTTTATATCTTTTTTTACTGTTTGAATTTTTAACTTAAAAATAACAACACTGAAAATAAAAAACTGTGAAGTTGAGCAGTTGAACCTAGTTTCCTTTTGTAAGTAGAAAAAAGTTAACTTTTTCTTGGATGTTTCCAGAGAAAAGTTATGGCAGAAAAATACTATAACTCTAGTGCTTACATATATGCACTCAATAAATATTTAATTAGTGATACAGGAACAAATGAGGATTACCGTTTAAGTTTTCCTTTTTCTAGCCAAATGATTTTTTCCGGTGCAGTGCTGTTAGCACTGAGTCCATTGACATTTAGAACACTGAGCAGACACTTTGTGGAAAACAAGAATCAGAATTTGGCCAGGACTCATCACAGGACTTATCAAATTGCTTCTTGAAAGGGCGTACAGCTCTGAGAGTGGCTTTCCCCTGGGAAAGAGATGGAGAGAGTCCAGGGGGTGCATCAGGGTTATAGTGAAAAGAGTATCTAGAGCTCTGGTGGCTGTGTTACCTGGCCTGATGTGTACGTGTTTGGTTGTGGACCTACGGCACTGACAGGAGTGTGCCCGAAGCCAGAGGAAACCACTCAGTAAGACACCGTTTGTGGAAGAGCGAGCTTCCTACTTTAGATACCTACTTTTGCTGGTTTCCTCTTATTTTGAGGCCCCAGTAGAAATCTTTTAATAAGGACATTGTGTTATTGGAAAACTGCAGTTCAGTAAGATAAACATGAAGTTCATCTAGACATAATCTCCAAATATGACTAAGTGCTGTAATTATTTTGGTTTTATATAGTGTCAGTGGCTGATTAAGATTTTAATGTATTAACTTTGATGCAGTTATTTTGAAGTTGTTAACTTATTTTCCTCTTAGCCTGTTGAGTTCTTAGATTGTATCATGAAAAAATAATGAATTTTCATTTTGGGTTTTTTAGGGGTTTTTTTTTGCTTTTTGAATCTATCATTTTCCTAAAATAAGAAATAAATAATGAAGGCGGCTCCTGAACTACTTATTTTTTGTGAATGTTTTCCATTTGTGATGCCCTACACTCTAAAACAGGTTTCTGAACCTCTGCACTACAGACAGTTGGAGCTGGATAACTCCCTGGGGCTCGTCCTGTGCTTGTAGAGTGTTGACCAAGGTCTGTGGCCTCTGCCTCCCCAATGCCAGCACCAAAATGTCTTCACGCATTGCCAAATGTCCTAGGGATAAGGACAAAAAATCTTTGATTGAAAACTACTGCTCTGTAGGACCACACTGTTTTGTTTTTGTTTTTGTTTTTTTTTTTTGAACTGGCTTGCTTAATGGTATTTTTAAAACATGGCTCCAGGAGAGGGTGTTCGGTGGAAGTGGGAGGGTATGGGTGGATAAATGGTAATGGAAAAAATGCAGTATATGCAGTATAAACAAATGATAAAAAAATAAAAGTAGATACTGTAATACCAACCTGGGGATGGGGGGCATGGCTCCAAAAATCATATAAATTGAAAATTACTTTTTTTAATAAAATTTTTTGAAGATTTTATTTATTTATTTTTAGAGGGGGAGGGAAGGAGAGAGGGAGAGAAATATCAATGTGTGGTTGCCTCTCGTGCGTCCCCTGCTGGGAACTGGCCTGCAACCCAGGCATGTGCCCTGACTCGGAATCAAACCGCAATCCTTTGGTTTGCAGACCACACTCAATCCACTGAGCTACACCAGCCAGGGGTAAACTGAGAATTACTTAATTTCACAAACTTCATATTAGTACATGGAAGGTCAGTATGAATGATTGACATTGGCAGGTAATAGCCATTTATTTGTACTTCCACTAAGCCCTGGTAACTTGCAGTCTTGTTACTTTCACATTTTTTGTCCTTAGTCATAGTATTGAGTGGCCTGGGCATTGTTGCAGGAAGTTTGCAAATCCAAATATTTGCCCAATGTTATCTGAATATTTTTTTTATAAATACATAAAACATCATGTGTACATATTATAGTAGCTGATACTTTGTGATTTTCTCACAAATTCATTTAAAGATGTTACTAAATTAACATTTGCTTTTTGCCATATTCTCTTCAGCAGATATTCAAAGTACCACTACCATTATATGAAAGTTTTTAAAGCCTTGACTATTCTAAAGTTTAATACACTTATCTTTTTCCCAGCTTAAAGTAATTAGTTTAAATTTCTAAATTTTATGTTTTTCTGCCATATTATTTTCTTATATCTTTTATATGAGACTAGGAAAACCTAATGTCTGATATTCTTAAACTTTGTAATAGACTTTAAAAATTACACATAAAAAGAGAGAAAAATACCGTGAAAGCTCCAGGTGGCCTCACCCAGCTTTGGAAACTTACAGTTTTGCTAAAAGGTTTATGTTCCTCTTTCACCCTCACCTCTTTCCTTGGAGCATTTGAGTGCAAATCCCAGACATTACCTAATTTCACCTGTAAATAATTCTGTATACATTTCTAACAGTTAAATACTCTTAAAAAACACCATTACAGAGACTTCCAGCCAGGATGGAGGTGTAGGTAGACACACTGTGCCTCTTCCTACAACCAAAAAGACAACAACAAATTTAAAAACAAGAACAACCAAAACTGACAGAAAATCAAACTGTATGGAAGTCCGACAACCAAGGAGTTAAAGAAGAAACATTCATCCAGACCAGTGGGAGGGGACAGGCATCCAGGTGGAGAGGACTCGCAGCAGGTGGTGGCTGGTGGTCTGGTCGAGGCAGCGGCTGGCAGACCAGGTGGCCCCACATTGGCGTGGTGATAAACGGGGAGGAACAACCGGGGAGCAAGACGGAACGAGCAACCCAGGGTCCCAGCACCAGGAAATAAAGCCTCAAACCTCTGACTAAAACTAACTGTGGGGGTTGAGACGGAAAAGAAACTCCCAACCTCACAGGAGAGTTTGTTGGAGAGACCCACAGGGTCACAGGATGTACACAAGCCCACCCACCTGGGAATCAGCGCCAGAACGGCCCAACTTAATTATGGGTAGTGGGGGAAGTGACTGAAAACCAGCAGAGAGTGGAGCAAGTGCCATTGCTCCCTCTTGGACCCATCCCCCACATACAGTCATAACACAGCGAGGTGAGTTACCCCACCCTGGGGAACACCTAAGGCTCCTCCCCTTACTATGTAACAGGCCTGCTGAGGCAAAAAAGATATGGCTCAAATGAAAGGTATGGCTCAAAGAACAGATCAAACCTCCAGAACAAGAACAGATCAAACCTCCAGAACAAATATAACTAAGCAACGAAGAGATAGCCAACCTAACAAATGCATAGTTCAAAACACGGGTTATCAGGTTGCTCCAAGGACTCACTGGGTGCTTCAACAGCATAAAAAAGACCCAGACAGCAATGAAGGCTACATTATGTGAAATAAAACTCTACAGGGAACCAACAGTGATGGGAAGGAAACCAGGACTCAAATCAACAGGAACAGAAGGAAGAATGAAACATTCAACCAGAACAGAATGAAGAAACAAGAATTCAGAAAAATGAGGAGAGGCTTAGGAACCTCCGGGACATCTTTAAGTGTTCCAACATCCAAATTATAGGGGTTCCAGAAGGAGAAGAACAAGAGCAAGAAATTGAAAACTTATTTGAAAAAATAATGAAGGGGAACATCCCCAGTCTGGTAAAGGAAATAGATTTTCAGGGAGTCCAGGATGCTCAGAGAGCCCCAAAGAAGTTGGACCCAAAGAGGAACACACCAAGGCACATCATAATTACATTACCCAAGATGAAAGAGAAGGAGAGAATCTTAAAAGCAGCAAGAGAAAAGGAGACAGTTACCTACAAAGGAGTTCCCATTAGACTATCAGCTGATTTCTCAAAAGAAACCTTGCAGGCAAGAAGGGGCTGGAAAGTATTAGAAGTCATGAAACTCAAGGATCTACATCCAAGATTGCTCTATCCAGCAAAGCTATCATTTAGAATGGAAGGGCAGATAAAGTGCTTCTTAGATAAGGTCAAGTTAAAAGAGTTCATCATCACCAAGCCCTTATTATATGAAATGTTCAAGAGACTTATCTAAGAAAAAGAAGATCAAAGATATGAACAGTTAAGTGACAACAAACTCACAGCTATTAACAGCTGAACCTAAAAATAAATAAATAAATAAACAAACAAACAGCAAACAGAACAGGAACAGAATAACAGAAATGGAGATCACATGGAGGGTTATCAGTGGGAGAATGTGAGGGGGAGAAAGGGGGTAAAGGTACAGGGAATAAGAAGCATAAACGGTAGGTAGAAAATAGACAGGGGGAGGTTAAGAATAGTATAGGAAATGGAGAAGCCACAGAACTTGTATGTACAACCCATGGACATGAACTGAAGGGGGGGGATGTGGGTGGGAGGGGGTGTGCAGGGTGGTGGGAAATAAAGGGGGGAATGGGACAACTGTAGTAGCATAATCAATAAAATATACTTTTTAAAAACCATGACCTAGTAAAATGAATAGTAATCCCCTAATATCCTCTGATACCTTGGCTATGTTTGGATTTCCTCAAGTATCGCAAAAAATTTCTTCTTAATTGTTCAAAAGAGCATCCAAACAAAACCCATATGTTACATTTGGGTGATATGTCCCTTTAGTCTTTAACAGTTTTCTCTGCCTTCTCCAACGTTATTATATCATTTATTTGTTGAAGACACTGGGTAATTTGATCTTTATAATTTCCATATTCTGAATTTGGCTGATTGCATAGAATGATATGGCATTTGATTTAGTACAGAATTCTGTATTTTAACATACCCATTTTTTTAGTTTTGTCTTTCAGAGAACATCATGAGTTTTGTTTTACCATCTGAAGGAGTTTAAGAACCCCATAGCATTCTAATGTTGTACTTAACAAAGCTAAGTTAGACCAAGGGAGGATTTTCCAGAAACATAGTGGCCTACCTGGAAAGTGTCAGGTCACTCAGTATTTTTCTTGGTACTACTGAAAGCCGGGTATACCATAGTCTTGCTGGAAGAATCATAGAATGGAAGTTTTTAGCAAGGACCTCACCTGTTTTGTTTTATCCCCTGTGCCTAGATATTGCCTGGCACAAAGAAGATTCAGTGATTATTATTGAAAGGGCCACCCAATTCTTCCATGTTTGGCCTATTCTTCCCTCCCTGAGCTGGAACCTGAAAGGTTACAACTTGTTCTATCTGTGAGGGTTTAAAGCAGTTTAGAAGAGAGAGCCTGATCATAAAAGCATTTACCCATCACTTTCATTTCTACACTAATTAATCTTCCTTCTTAATTGCAAACCAGCAATAAAGGTATTGGCACTTGTGCAGGATGTACCATAAATCATGCAGAAGATAAACATTGCATTAGAGTGGTTCAGACTCCATATATCCATTAGTGTGGGGTCCGTTATCTTCCATGGGGGCAAGAGGTACAGGTAGTCTAGGATTTAAATGAGTCATTTTCTTGAAATGCTTGTTCAGCAAAAGTGTTGGGGTTTCCTGTCTGTTTTTGTTTATTTTTTTTTCAAAAAATGTTTCGACCGTCAGAACAATCTTAGCAAGACCAAAAACTCTTAGCTATCATTCATTTAGCAAAATTCTTTCTGGTACTATGATGTGTGTTTTCTGTCAACTGAAATTTACAGGAATCATTAACCACAAGGATTTCCTGAGAAGCTCCCACATGCTGTGTCTAAGGTTCTTCCTATTTGTTTTGGCAGCAGTAACATTGTCTAATACTACTAAATTATACTTTGAGTTCAGTGCTGATAATTTCTCTCAAGAAAACAACTTAACTGAAACATTTGTGGTTCTATTTTGCTTGAACCGAGGGAAAATTATAATACAGAAAATTACCTATCACCACCTGTTCCGCCTTACCCTCCACCAAAAAAAGTCCCTTTTTTAAGCTGCCATCAACCTATAATAATGCTCACTATATTAAACATAGAAATTTCTGCATTAGTTTATATACCTAGTAGCAGAAAACTTTCAAATATAGTGATTAGGCTGTTGCAATAGGGAACCTCACCTTGCTCTAAAATAAAAATTAAAAAATTTTATTTCATATTGGGTGATCAGTTTTTAATACTAAAACATTACCTACCTTTTTTCACTCGTATTCTTCTGTGCATGTACAGAGTGTGAAAATATGAAAAGCTCATTAATATGGTTTCATATTCCATCAAAAGGTTCATAAAATGAACCTTTTCAAAACTTAAAACTATTGTTGTTTTGTTATGGCTATTCCTTGATAATACAATTATCAGAAAGACTATTAAAATACTAACTTTCAAACTATCTGTTCAAAGCTTGATTTTCTTCCAAGACAGTAAATTGCAACAGATTGAATGCAGAAGCAAATATAAGAATTAAACCATCTCCTATTAAGCCAGACAGTAAAGAGATTTGCAAAAATGTAAAACAGTCTCCTCTTCTCAATTCTTTTCTTTTTAATTTTGGGAAAAAAGTATTTTTCATTAAAATTATTTACATTAATATAGGTATTGGCAAAAGTAGGTTTACAGTTGTGAGTACACAAAACAGTTTCTTCTTGTATTGTTATTTATTGATCATTGTACTATTTTCCATATGAACAACCATAAACCTACTTTTCCCCACCCCTCTACCTGAATTTATTGTTATTGTAAATAAATAACTTTAATTTTTTTATTGCGTTTTTAATATGATAATTATTGATAGCCACATGAACAAAAGGTCTTTGGGGCTCTCGGTAATTTATAAGACCAGAAAGAGGCCCGGAGACCAAAAACTTTAAGAACCACTAGCCATGATGTGTTTTTCTGAGATCTATCAAGTAATGCACAGGTTATTTAGTAGTTTCAGGGGAAAAGTGATAGTAATTTTATTCCCCGTTATTTAAAAAATAATATAAAATAATAATTTTATTAAAAATCCCTTTGTATTCTTAAAAGTGGCTCATGTGCTACAAGGCCCATCTTGGTTGGTTCATCTTGGCCAATGTTCAGTTTATAAACCAAGGGTTGTTTGTTTTTCCTTTGTGTTGTCATTGGTTAAATTCTAAATTTTCTCTGGCTCAAAAGCATAAAAGTAGAAATAAAACAGTAAAATGCTACAACTCAAAATACCATCATAAATATAGTGAGTAGAGCTTCAGTGTCTATACTGTCCATGTTTATATGTTAGAAAATGATAGGATTCACATTAAAGTCAAAAAGGCAAAAGTGCTAGTATGAAATATGATGATGACTGGAATTACACTTTATTGGACCTTCAGTGGCTCCATCCCTAGTCTCCAAAGGTTGTCTACTCTGAAATTTTGTCACGTAGTTACAGTAAAGTCATGAAACAAAGCACAGTGATGGCCCTTGGGAAGCCAGAGTTTTCCAGAACTGTAAAACAGTGCTTTCTAGGATGAAAGTGATTAATTCTGTCACTAAAGAAGAGGAAGGAACCAGAACTACTAAGGCGTTATTCGCAGGTGTAGAGCACAAATGGATACGTCATGCCTTTGATAAGAAGCCTGTGAGACCAGCCAAAAGTTTAAAAGTTTTACATTTAGAAAAACAGCAGAATAAACTCCTGGTAGAATTACTGTATGAAATGACATGATTGAACATTATCACTATCATACAGGATAAACAGTTATGCTATTTTGTGAAATATGCAATAGTAAATGTTTCAGTGTATGGTGATTCAAACTGAATGTGTGTGCTTAGCTGATGTGCAAAACATACAGCGTGGGGCAAAAGTAGGTTTACAGTTGTGAGTACGAGAAACACAAGTATATTCTTGTATTATTATTTATTAATTATTGTATTACTTATTTGTATTACAACTGTAGCCTAATTTGCCCACCCCTGTATATGGAAAACAAAGTATTTATTGTTTCTCTTGTGTTTAGTCACTCCCGGCCCCCCCCAAAAAAAATCTATGTTACAGATACTCCATTTGGTTATTTTGTGAGCTGTGACATAAAGTGGAAGAGGAAGGGACATTGGGGCCAGTGCTAACACAGCATTACAATTTGTATAGAAAGAAATTGGGTCCCATTCCCATTCCCCAAGCCTCTTCTTCCAAGAGAATAGTTCGCACTCAAGAGTGTGCCTTGAGTTCAGCTGAGTCTTTAATTAGAACAGGAGTCAAACTAAGACTGTTGGGTCAGATCTGTCTCCTCTTCTGTGCCTAGTTTATCTGACTGGTGAACAAGGAATGGTTTTTTCATTTTTAAGTAGATAGGTAAAATATCAAAAGAATGATATTTTGTGGCAGATGAAAAGGATAAGTTAAATATTTTCATGAATAAGGTTTTATTGGAACATAACCACACTCACTGGTTTATAATCATCTTTGGCTGCTTTCACCCTGTCGCAGCAGAGTTGAGACGCAGACCATATGGCCTGCAAAGCCTGAAATATTTACTATCTGGCCTGTCATAAAGTGTAACTCCACTTTGACCCATTGTATTTATTGTTCTTCCCCATGGGAGTTCCTCTGAAGAAAATATTCTACTGCCTTAAAAACAAGTTGTCTTTTTAAAACTATGTAAACTTTTTAAAAGGTCAGCCCAAATGAACTAACATTTCTGTTCTTTTGCCACTCTGATGATTCACAGTTCAGTTTGAAAATACAGATTAAGTAATTCAAGGCAATATTTGAAGGTCCTTACAGGTGATATAAAGATTAACCATTTGTGCCACCAGAGATTTTAAATCTGATAGAGGTATCCTCATATTATAATTTTTTGCATATTTTTCTCAAAAGAGAGATTGAACATAGTTTAAAAGGTAGGCATTTGACTCCTTCTTGTTGTCTCAAATTGAAAGTCAGCAAAATCCTGCCAGTCCAGCATATTCTTGCTCTTCCTTATTTTCCCAAATTTAAGGATGTATTTCCTAAAAGTGTTGGTCTAATTTAGGTGGTGTTCCTGTTTACATTCCTGTAATTTTTCTTAGCACTGAACTATATGTAAGCTTCTTTGGTGTCTTGCTCTGTAGACACAAGAGGGACTCTAACTTTAGCTAGTATAGTGTATTTCATAGTGTCAGCCTTGAGGTTAGACCTATCCTGATTTCTCTAGTTGAGTGAATCTGTTTCCTCAGCTGTGAAATGGAATAACAATAGTAATGCTGATGATGATGATACCTTGTATAGTTTGTTGTGATCCTTAACTGAGATGATGCTTAGTTAATGCTTAGTTTAAGTGTAGTTAAGTAGTACTATGGCAGCTGTGTTGCTCTTTGTTTTGATGGTGGTTGTTATTTTAAATATTAAATAGTTGGTTGAGTGGAATCAGGTTTATTTTTAAACATGTCACCAACATTGTACTTTAGAGAAGGCTAAAAGTTAAAATTAAAGCTTGTGGTTTATCCAGAAAGAGTTATCTCATAGATATTCATCCAATAGCAATGGTGATATTTCTATTCAGTGGGATCGGGGTGATTTTCTTTTTAATTTTGTCCAAAACCTGCTCTCTTTTCACATAGCTTGTATAAAATATAAATTGAGTGCTTACTGTGTGTCAGGGACTGGTCTACTTGCTTTATATTTATGAACTAGGTATTATTACTATCCCTATCTTTAGTTGAAACAGCTGAACCATGAAAGGATTATAAATTTTCAGTTACCCAGCTAGTAAGAGGCAGAGTTGGAATTTGAACCTGTAGTCTGGCTCCACAGTTTGTCTTTAACCACTGTGTTCTAATGCTTTTATTAGACACACTGACTCTCATTTGTTATGTGCTTGTACATAAGCTTATCTTAGGTAACTTTCTTGGAGTTTTCTATATGTGTTACCTATAATACAATAATACATAGTTGTGCTTGACTGAATCAATGAATATGATGTTATGGTAAAATTATTATTAATACAGTATAATCATTGCCTGATTCTGCTTGGCTTCAATTAATAACTGTTTTTCACTGTAGGTCCTCTTAGGAGTTATATATAGCCAGGATTGGCTATTTTGAGGAAATCGACTCCAATACTACAAAAATGTGGGAAATGTAATTCCTGAACAAATCTATTTATATTCCTAAATTAATTTTTCCTTGGTGGTACTCACTCAGAAATATTGGTATGTGTTTAGAGTTTTCACCTTTTTTTGGTCCCTCTGGTAAAGTATTAGCTGATATTTTAGCATTGTGATATAACTCAGTTCTTTATAGATTAAGCCTTAAAAAGTTTGGGCATAATTGTGAAGTTCGTAAAGAGTTCAGTCATGATTGGGAAGTTTGGTATTGAATTTGGCCTCTAAAACTTGAAATAGTAATGATGTTAAAATTTGGTTTATTTTGTGTCTCTTTCAGAATTCTCCACTTTACCAGTACTTACAGGATCTGGGACACACGGACTTTGAAATATGTTCTTCTCTGTCACCAAACCCAGAGAAATGCTCAGTGACAGAGGGACAACAAAAGCCCCCTCTGAGAGCCCTGCCAAAAGTAAGAAAGCATGCTCGTTCTCTCTGACTTGATCTTTTGTTCTTTGCCTTACAAAAAACAAAAACAAAAGACCCCCCATGTCCTCTCCTGCACTGGTGAGACTTGACTTTTTATTCATCAGTAGTACAAAAATGCCTGTTTAAATAAACGCAAATCCTTGTAGTTTTGGACTGTTTCATAGGTGATTTGTATAACCAATGGGAATGAATATGGTTGAAGATCAAAACATGTTATTTATTTAAATAGTGAAGTTATCCGGAGAGGACCAGAAAAATATACTAAAACATTAATGAGAACCCAACTTCTGGGACTCATATATTAACTGGAATAACTTTTTCTTTAAGTATATTACTTAAAAGAGCACAAAATACAAGAAAGCAAATTGATAAAGTATTTCACAGTTTCAAGAATACCTCAATATCTAATGCCCATTATGTATGCAGTATTATATACTTTTATATATACCTCATAGTTGATGTACAGCATTATGAGGCTAAGACACCAGAAGAATCTCCATTACTTATATTCTATAAAATTCATTAACCTAATACATTCATTTGTTTTATTTGACGTATTTATTAAAATAAAAAATATTCTAGTACATTTCAGTTTTAATACAAATAATTCTAATTTAATAAGAAATATAGCCAGATTACTAATTTTTTGAGCTAATTCTAGTTTAATCGGTGTTTTATTACAAGACTCAATTATATTCAGGATGTGGCTTTAAAAGTTTCCAATTACTTATTTACTCTGTGGTGGTAGAGGTCGTTTCTCCTGTTCTTTGAAAAATTCCTAAAATGTGAGGTAACCAAGCTGGGCCCATTTGCAACAGCAGGTTAAAAGCCAGAGAAATCATTTGGGTTTGTCTGTTTGTTTTGGTTCGTGTTTCTGACTAACACCCACAGGATGGGAGTTGGGGAGTGAGAGCTCCAGTGGGTCGGAGCCAGTTTGCCAGGCCTCCCTCTGGACTTAAACCCTGCCTTCTCCTTGCCCTTTCAAATATGGACGTTCCTGGGAAGAGTTCTGAAGGGGAAACCTAAAGATTTATCTAACAGATTATTTGTAGATTAAAATTTGTATCTGAGATTACTCGGTTAGAAAAGACAAAGGCCCAAGGGATAACCTTGAGGCATAGCATGCACACTGACCTCGGTGTGTTGGTGGGGGGGCGGTGCTGCGGGAACCAGGGTGCGGTGGCGCAAACTTGTGTTTTGTAAGTGTTCAGTCCTTTCATTTATGACAAGTGTTTTTACATATAGAAATGTTATTACTTTATAAATAAATAAAATAAGGGTTTAAAATTTCATCCCCTCAGAAATTGAGGAAGAGTAAAAAGCATAGCCAGAGAGTGTTTTTCAAAATTACCACATGTCTAGAAAGTTTGTTTAGTCTTCATCATACACAGTTCAGCTGTATGGGCTGTATTTTTCTAAAATGGTGTTTTTGTAGAACTGTAATGGCATAATTAATAAAATATATTTTAAAAAATAAATAAGTAAAATGGAGTTTTTCTAAATCTGGGGCAACTAAATTTTAGAAAACTACTATACTATTTAGTTCCTTCTCAGTGGGTGTATTTTTAGAATTTCCCTCAAACTTTTGTTCAAACACTGAAATGCCAGTTATTTTCTTTGGAGAGCAAAATTTTGTATAATATGAGTTTAAATGAAATGGTCCTTAGCACTAGTGCCCTTTTTTAACTATTTTTTCATGTGTTTGTCAAGTACTTACTGAGTAGTCTGTACTGGTATTCTCACCATAAATATTTATTGTCTATACATTTTTTGTTTTTTTTCCTTGTATGTGTGTTGTTGTTTTTAAGAATCACTGGCTTGCCTCTAATTAGTTTTAATCCTTAAACATTTAGAAGTGGAATCAATCAGAAGGCAAGAGTGTAGGAGAATCATTTTTCAACACTTTTCTTATAAACTCATATTTCAGACTCTTCTTTGGAGTAAAATAGGCTCTCTGCTGTTCACAGGATTATTTCTGAGTTGCAAAGACTCCATATTTTCCACTGTATTCCCCCATGTCATCTTGGCTGCCACAATGAGACAGACAAAAATCATGAGAACGCCCCCCCCCCTTTTTTTTTTGCATCTGCACTGAAACCTTAGCAGCAGACAGTAGCTGCTCCAGGTCTGTCAAATAGATAACGTTTCCTGTGTTTATTCTCAAATGTTCCCTCTATAACATTTAGCACCAGTCCTCCTCTCTGCTTAGTCTGTTTTCTCTGATAGATCCCCTCTATATCTAGTTTTCATTGGCCACTCACGTCCATTTTCCACCTTTGCTGAGCTTCAGATATTTGTTAGATGTTCCCACCTGCCTGTGCCCCAGGAAGCTCAGATTTAACATGTCTAAAACAGAGCTTCTTTCCTTAGCACCCCACAAACAAATATTTTTTATATTTTTCCAAATTACCACCTTCTTAGTTATCTTAAACTTTCCATCACTCCCACACTGATTTAGCCACAAAATGATATGTCAGTGTCTGTGTCTCTAAATCCAACCCTAATCACTACCATTTTTGCTATCCTAGTACAGGCCTGGATATTATTTAGCTGGCTACAATCATGCCCTGCCAGTACAGCCTCTGCACTGCTGCCAGTTACTTTTCTAAAATGCTGATTTTTTTTTTTTATTGTTTCACTACTTGCATGAAAACCTTAGGTGGCTCCTCAGAGCCTACAGGGTAAAATCTAAACTGGTGGCATGTGAGACCGAAGTTCTTTAAAACCCATCTCAGTGTATCTTTTAACTTATCACAATTCCCTTGAGTCTCAACCGTCCCGGACTACGCCACCAGCCCCACAGCACGTTCTTCCATGGCTCTCTCCTGTAATCCTCCTGTCCCTTGCCTGAGTGTCCTAACTTCCTCTGTTGTTAAATTTCTACTTGTCTGTTAGGGCTCAGTTCCATTGTTAGCTCCTCTTGGCATCTTCTTTTTCCACACTTTTTCAGACTATATATTGGTTCATAATTATTTTTGTACTGTCTCTTCTGTACCAAGCTCTTGACAATGACAGTTATGTGTATTCATCTTTGTTCCCATACCCTTTTTCAATACCTGGGATATAGTGATCACTCAGTGAATGTAAACTCCATACGGGCATGCTCAGGAAATGGACTATTAAGGTATATCGAATTTTTGAGTGATTCAATAATATACTTTTTACTTCAATGAGACAGTTTTTCTAAAATTAAATTTTCTTTCTGCCTTAGCATTATGGAATGAAATGTTTTTAATATCTGAGAACTTGGAGAACCCTATGGTTTTCTTGACATAGATAGCATCATCTTGACATAGATAGTTTATACTGTACCCAAGATAAATGGGCTGCATCAGAAAGATTTCTGACTGCTCATTAAAAATCACATTTTCAGGTCTTATTTCAAATTTACTGAATCTAAATTGTTAGTTTGGAGATTTAGGAATATGTTTCTAACTAAAATAAAATTCAGTTGATTGTGATGTGCAAGTAAATTTGGGAACTAATAAGGAGGCTGAGACATACTGACAAAGCATATAACCTGGATGATTTTTCTCCCTTTTTCTGATAAAAATTGTGATTAATTAGACAGAAATTATTTGACGTTTTTCTGCTGCTTGGGTGTGGTTTAATAATCCTATACAACATCATTCATCTCCTTCAGCAAGGCATTCTGTTAAAAGTGGCTGAAACCATCAAAAGTTGGATTTTTTCTCAGTGCAGTAAGAAAGATGACTTACTTCACAAGTTGGTAAGTGTTCTTTTTACCCTTTTATTTTGTCAGTCTTCAGGTCTCTAGTTTATTAGTGAGAGTATTAACAAATCAGAATTTGTCTCACTACTGATTTGGGCAGTGATCGATTTTTTATTAGAAATTCTGGGCATTTCTTTAAAAAGAGACTCTCCACTTCATTAATTGTTAAATAAAGTTGTTTCTATCACCTAAAAAAAAAAGAAATTCTTCAGTAACTGGAGATCTTTGAATTTGGACTCATTAGTATCATTTCATAGTTCTAAGAGGTTATTAGCCACTTAGAATAAAGTAGTCTGGTAGTTGTTGAAACCTTGTATGTTACAAGGTTTCCTGCTGCCATCTTCTTCCTTTGAAAGCTGTTTCTCCTAGTAGGGAAGGGAATAGGAATATAACCATTGGTGGGATTTTCTCCCTTTTTCATTAGGAACTTGACTGCCTCTGTCCTTATCCCACATCCAATGATTACAAAGTTTGGGTTAAAAAAAATCAAAAGTGGTTCCTCCCTAATAATATATGTATCATTAATCTGACTTCAGATTAATTTATTTTATTAATTTATTTGCCATTCTCTGACAATTTTATATGTAAACTTTGATCTCCTGGGACTGATAAATTACAGAATTTTTCAAAGACTTGGAGTAGTCAACATTGAGAGTCTTTGTGGTTCTGTAAAGGTTGCTGTTTTCCTTCTCTCTGCAGCAGTTTATCTCTGTTTGACCTCTTGACCCCCCCCAAGAGGGTGTAGTACTTCACGTTTTTGTAGTGTAACAATACAGAATTGAAGTTATAATGTTCTTCTCATGGTTCTCAGTAGGAGTGATCAGGTTACAAGGAAGCAGGTTTCCAGGATCTTCTGCTGGCCCGTGACCCTAAGATAATAATTATTATTCTCATAAACTATTATTTATAAAGAAATGTTTACAAAGTGCTTTCACATTTTAATTTGGTAATCTAAATTTCCAACAGGTAAAATGCACCAAACCTTGTAAGGAGAATCTTGTTTGAAATCCTGAGGTTCAGACTGCTCAATTGGTTTTAGAATACATAAATGAATTATTCAAGAATGTTCACCTAGTGAGAATTTGCATTCAGATTTCCTGGTTTCAAAGCCCAGGCTTTTTACTGTAATATACTACCTCATAGTTTGAGTATTATTATGTTTTGACTGACTAAAATGACTATTTCAGCAATCCAAAAGGGCAAGTTCTCTGTTCAGGGTTTCATCTTTATAGGTGTGTTGAAAAAGTCAGTGAAGTGTCTTGTCCTCTACGTAGAATATCCACTCCATCCGAGTGGAGCCATCCTCCTTCTTCAGTGACGCTAGGACTCTGGTAAGGTATATGGGTCCACATACACTTTCTGTGGTTCAGCCATGGCTGGTATAGTCCTGATCTTTTCCTTCTGGGTTCTCTGTCTCTGGCCACATGTTTCATGTCATGCTTCACTATCAAGTGCCAGCTTCTATGTATATCCTTTTGGACTTGTATTGTAGAGAATTGTAGGAAGTAGAACCTAAGAAATAGTGTACTGGTAATGGAACAAGGCATTGCCTGGTTGGCTTCTGGCATGAGATTCCTTGACCTTTTCCCCTGGATTGTGACATAGTTGAAATTTTGTTAGCTATACAGCTATTGAACCAGTCTCTCTTTCCTTTTACAAAAATACTGGCAGTTGCTCCATGATGGCTGAACATTTCCCCATTGTTCATTTTTATTACAGTAGTACTTTCCTTCTTAAAGATGAAAAAAATTCCTTCATACCAACTATGATGATAGTGATATTAGCACTTTTAAAGCACTTTTTAGCCTATAAAGGGCTTTCATGTGTTATCTTATTTGACCCTCATTAGCATGAAATAGTATTACTTGTTAAAAAGTGTATAAGATCATTGAAATGTATCGACACATGAATAATTCATTCCCTTTACAATCCCTAGGGAAAAAATATCAGTCTCTTTATTCTTTACCTGTGCTTTCACTTCCTTTTCATTCCATCCAGGCAGAAATCTTTTTCTTAATTTATATCTTAAAAAGATCCCTATTATCTATCATAGCTATCATATCAAATTCAATTAATCATGTCTAAATCAAGAGTCTGCATAATTTGTCCTAATCTACCTTTATAGCCTTATCCACCAATAATTTTCATCAGCCAACCCAGTCTTCCTTTTCCTTTATTCTGTATCTGTTCTTTTTGTCTGTGTTTGTGCTATTTTATTGTGGTAGAATTCTTTCCATTTTTCTATTATTGGAGTCTTTTCAATAAGCAGTCTAGCCCTTCCCCAAGGCCTTTCCCAGAAACCTCAGCCCTTTGATCTCTTATTTTCTGCAACAACCTAGTAGTAATTATCTATGCTATGACCTGTAAGTTTTTGTATTATATTATACATGCTTCTTTTTGTTATATTTTAATTATTTCATCTGCACTAACAATACTAGCAGCTAACACTTACATAGTGTTTACTGTGAACCATACACTCTTGGTATTTTACAAATACTGACTTAACTAATTCTCACCACAACCCTATGAAGCTGGCACTGCTTATTTTTCAGATGAGGAAACTGGAACAGAGGGTGGGATGTAGTAAAGGGTGAAGGAAGCCAAATACATGGTGACAGGTGATGATTTGACTTTGGGTGGTGGGCACATAGTACAATATACAGACCATGTGTCTAGAAGTGTACCCTGAAAACGTTTGTGACTCTACTGACCAGTGTCATCCCAATAAATTTAATTTTAAAAAAGGGAAACTGGAATAGAGAGGTTATTAATCTGTTTAAGTTGTGGAACCAGCATATAAACCCAGGTACTAATTTGGCTGTGGTACTCAAACTTGTTGAGGGTGAACCAAAGTTCCCATAGTGCACCGCCCTGCAGCACATCACGCCCAATTGTTCAGATGATATCTGCTACCATTGAAGTCCATTGGAATTGGTGCCTTTTGAATTTCATGTGTTTGAGTCTTGGACCTGAATCCAAACAGGTCTGTTGTAGCATGTTTCTTAATTTAGCAAGTATTTATTTCCCCAGTATTTTCATTGCCATATTGTAACACAGTTTCCATATTTTCTGCAGTTCTTATTTTTATAATTAAAGGATAATAATTTATCATTTATCTTTAAGAAAAATTGTGTTCATTAATCTTATCCAGTTTTACAGCTATAATTATCAGAATATAGTTCAAGTTCTTCCTTTGTAGAGGCAATCTAATAACAGAAAATATTTTGTTATTTGGAGTGTCTTGATACCTTTTAAGTTAATTTGCTTGTGTAGATCACTGTAGGTTATTAGTTTGTCACACTTTTGAGTCAGGTATTCCCAAAGCTATTCATACTGTGTCAGGGCACACTGGTTTTGGGTACACATTATCCCAGTTTGGGAGGTAGGTCTGTTGCCCAGGAGTGGGGTAAAAGTAGGTGAGTTCCTGATTAAGCAGCATGTCTGTAAGAGGCTCTGTGAAGCTCCCACTGTGTGAATAGCTTTTCTCCTCTGTATGAGCCTTAGCCTTCACTCTGTAAGGCTTCTTTCAACTTACCAGTGTACAGGTATACAGAGGTAAGTTGATTTATAAAGTATGATTTAAAACATTTGTAAAAAAAAAAAAAAACACCTTAATTTTTTAAATATTGTATTTGAATGTGTCATGTCTCATCGGGGATTCCAAACCCCAATATGTGAAATTTATTTCAAAGATTACTTGAAAATCAACCATGCTTCACTTCCTGCCCCTGTTGCTGCCCCCCCACACCCAAAGGTAGTATAAAGTGAGTTGTGCTGCTCTCTCTTTATGAAAGTAGGGTGGGCCATCAAACAATTAAGTGATTTCTAATGTTAGAATCAGGATTGTAAGAAGAAGGAGGCAAGTGTTCAAACATGAAATGTAGAAGTGCTGCTGAGCCCATGCAGAAGGTGGGCTCTCACCAGCAGAAGGTGAGAAAGCCGCATCAGGCTAAAAGGAAAAGGAACATTCCATTGAAACAATGTTACTGTTTTAGATTAGGGAGAATGAATAAATAAATATATCCTAGTGGATAGGCCTAATGTTAAAAACATTCTTTTTATTCTCGAACAGTGCTGTGTAACCTGCAGTCAAGTTTGATATATAGATCACAGTATTCCTACTAAGTTCCCATTATGAGCAGCTAAGGGCTGGACTCTGTGGTGTGAGAATGATTCACTAAGAAGTGCAATTGCACCCGCTGCTTTCAAATTCTAGACCTTCCTTTTTTAATTGCAAATGACTTTGTCATTTAAAAGTTCTCTTTATTTTTATCTTATAGTAGGATCAACCTATTCCTAAATTTAATACAAGAATAAAACCTTCAGTTTTGTGGTAGAGCATAATATATACAGTGAAGCAAAAATCAACTACCAGAGATTTAGGCTTTGAAATTAGACCTCTGGAAAATTAGTTAATTTGTTTGGGCTTCATTGTTTTCTTAAAGAACAGAGAGAAGGATGATAACGTACATTACAGGGTTACTGTGAGAATAAACCTAATATCCGCTTTAACATTGCTACCTCATCTCTTACCTCTCTACCATGTACACTCTGCATAAAGCTAATATCAATGACTTGCAGTTCCAGCGAAGCTTCTATTCTGTCTCATCTGACTCTTCCAACTCCTACATCTGGTCAGTTCTTGTTTCTACTTTAAGACTCAGCTCAGGCATTACCTCTTTTACTTTCTCTGACTTCATTGCAAGTTTTGGTCTCTCTATGGCATTTTCATAATATCCTTGGTATACCTCATTGCCCCTCTCTGTTTGCTTTTTGATTCCTCATTGAACTATGAACTCTATAAAAGTAGAGACTTTTGTCTTGTTCATTTTTCTGTGTGTCTTGGTGCCAAACATGGTGCCTGGTATGTATAAGATTATTCCTTGACAGATATATAGAAGGAAAAGAGGAAGGAATAAATGAGCTGGTATATGTGAAAGCATTTTGCAAACTATAAATGCCGTGCACATGTTAGTGTGGTTTTACATTACATTCCTTAATGATGTATTTTTAATATCCAAATGTTCATTTTTAGAAGGCCTTGATCCTGCTGGCTATACTATTACAAGCATCCAGGGACAGCATTTTATGTTACCAAATTATATTTTCCATGTGTGTTCCAGCAATTTAATAATTCGGGGTTAACGAGACATTTATTCATCTGTAGCTACTTTACATATTTTTATTAAAAACTTAATTTACATCTGGTGGCTCCATAATATCCACCTCAATTTTTATTGTTTCACATTTACAGTGGGGGGGGGGAACCCATACATTATATGCAAGATAGATTGGACTGTTGTTTATTCTTCTTCTTGGAGTTTATACTGAAAGTAAACACCTCTAAATTTTATTAGCACTTTAGCAACTTAGCATTTAATGCAAAATTATGTATGCATCACTACCTCTCTTCTGGTCTGTTAATGGCAAGGATACTGGATTCCGACTCGACTCACTACATACCATCCTGCAACAGGAAGTCCTGTTACAAGAGGATGTGGAGCTGATTGAGCTGCTTGATCCCAGTATCCTGTCTGCAGGGCAACCTCGACAGGAAAATGGACACCTTCCAACACTTCGCTCTCTGGCAACCCCTAATATTTGGTACTGTCCAGAAAACATCTATCCTTTGCTTACGTATAGAGTATTCAGAGGAAAGCCATCATCTTGCTCCCCATTGTAAAGGCATTATAAACATTCCATACACTGTAGCATTGTAGCTAATTATATTCCAAAGGTTTTTTTTAAAAGTACCTTTCTAAAGTAAATCCTAATTAAAGTGAAGCTGAAAAAAAAAATCCACTTTCAAATCAGTATAATTAGTTCTGAATTTAACAGCCCAACAACAGGTATGACATGCCAAAAGGAACCTTTCTTGCCCATATACCTGTGCACATGTGTGCATGCAGGCCTAGCCAGTTCTTCGTTTCTTTACAATTAGTAGATTATATCATAATTACATTGTAGAGACAAGGGTAGGATGGGACGTGGAGATAAACAGTCACCTCTTGCTTTGTTGGCTAAGAGATCACAGGGAACATGGTCTAATGATTTACCTATCCTACAACTTTTCAACAACTTCAAAAATTTGCATCTAATAAGTCCGAGGATAATCCATTTAAAAAAAAAAGAATAATGGTAAAAGGGGATTTTATATATATATATATACACAGAACTATTAATGTCCTTTTCCTGTTAAAGTATCAGTTTATTAAATGAGCTAAATCATTGCTTAAACTGTTCCAGGCTATACAGGCAATTACATTCATTGGCCTCAGTGTTCTGAGTTCATCTGTCACACTGACAACTACTTTGTATTCTAACATAGCAAAGTATGATGTTTTCCAAATGGGTTTCACTCACATATCATCCTGATGAAGTAAAGCACCTTTTCCTTTAAAAATATAAGAACTTAGGGGCTACTAAAAGGAACCATAGGTTTTCAGAATTTTATACCTTTCAAGTTTTCTTTAGCCACAGTTGTGATTAAGCAACTTTGAGGCCTGTAAATAATTGTACACTTTTTTTTGTTTTGTTTTGTTTTTTAATATTTTATTTTATTTTTCGAGAGAGGGGAAGGGAAGGAGAAAGAGTGGGAGAGAAACATCAATGTATGGTTGCCTCTCATGCATCCCCTGCTGGGAACTGGCCTGCAACCCAGGCATGTGCCCTGACTGGGAATCGAACCTCGATACTCTGGTTCGCAGGCCCACGCTTAATTGTACACTTTTCTGTTAATACATTCAAGTAGATGATGAGAGTTTATTCTAAACGTACAGGATGCCATGGTGAATTAGGGCAGGCAGATATTTATTAAGAGGCACTTTTATATGTGACTTTTTTTGTAGTTTGACTATATTGTTGTTTTTCAGATGCATCTCTACATTCACCTTTTCTAATGCATACATGTTTTCATCAAAGTCTTCATTGCTTAAAAGATGTGTTTTAATCTATAGATTTGTAATTGACCTAAGTAAAAATACTTTATACACATTTTTACTGCAGTTAAAGCAGTGTCAAAGTATAAACCTTATCCATATTATGGTCTATAGTATACGTATTCCAGAATTGTGACAATATAAAATTAGATGGCTTTATACAAAATAATTACCCATCAAGTATATATTACTTCTAATTGGAAAAATGTTTATATTTTCTTGAGATACTATATATCTGTTCAAATAATTAAAGTCTGATTTTAGAGAAAAGGAACTCTATATTTGAATATTAATAAAGTATTTTAATATTAAAATTAGTAAAAATTAAGCTATTTCTACTTTTAAATTTATAAAATTAGATTTTTAAATCTATAATTTATTTTAGATTAAAGAGTCCATGTCTTTTAAAAATAAAAAGTTATGGATTCAGAGTGTGTTATGCTAAGTGAAATAAGTCAGAGAGACAAATACTATATGATTTACAAGTGGAATCTAAAAATCAAAATAAACAAACCAAACAGAAACAGACTCAGATACAGAGAACAAACTGATGGTTACCAGGTGGTAGGGGTGTTGGGGGACTGGGTGAAAAGGTGACGGGATTGATAAATTCAGATTGGTAATTACAAAATAGTCATGGGGATGTAAAGTTACAGCATCGGGAATATAGTCAGTAATTATTTACATGCCAATGGGTACTTGAATTATTGGGGGGATCACTTCCTAAATTATATAATTGTCTATGCTGTACACCTGAAGCTAGTATAAAATAATATTGAATGTCAACTGTAATTGAAAAGATTTTTGAAAATAAATGTTTTCATTCATGTCAGAAGGCATCTATTTCTTATGTCCTTTAACTTAAACTTATTAGCTCAGATTTTAATATCTAAAGACTATCGTCTGGTTGTTTGATATTTTTATACTATTTCACAAGAATTTTTTAAATGTCATATTTTTAAGGTATATGTTACAAAGAAGCTAACATTTTATCTATTTTAGTAAACCTAATTTATTGATAAGGTAACTCACCTTTCTATAGTCTGAAGGGTATTATTTTTTGGTTTCTCTGTTATAGGGATGTCTCGATGCTGTTTGCTCTCATTAGTTTGCTTATTATGCTTCCCACTTGGTGGATTGTATCTACCTGGCTAGTATGGGGAGTGATTCTATTTGCTTATCTGATCATGAGAGCTTCAAGATTGTGGAGGACAGCCAAACTACAAGTAACCCTAAGAAAACACAGTGTCCGTTTGGAAGACACGGCAACAAATAGCCGAGCTTTTACTAATCTTGTGAGAAAAGCTTTACGTCTCATTCAAGAAACCGAAGTCATTTCCAGAGGATTTACACTGTGAGTGCATTTTTTATTTTATTTTTAAATAATTATTTTTACTACATAGCTAATTTAGAATATTATCTATTTTCATTTCTTTGTTGCATCTATAGAAAAAAGTGGATTTCTCTTTAGCACTTACTGAAGTTAACTGCACAGTGAAGGAATAAATACATGCTAAATTTAATATATAGTATGATTGTGCTTATCTGCTTTGAGAAACCAAAGTGCTTTGAGAATCATAATTATTCTTGTATTGTCATGTAATTATATGAGCTAATATAGCAAGAGAGACTACCATTGAACCCAGCATGAAGTTACCCAATAAATACTTGTTTCCTTTACTCCTTCTTGTCAGATGCTCTTTCTTCAGTTTAATTGATAGATGTATCTAACATGAATTCATTTTGAAAACTCTTGCCATGTATTAATAATATTCTTTAGGTAAATGTTAGCAGATATTATGGCATGGATACTCTCGAAATGTCATGCAAATAATAATGTTTCACATTCCCATGGTGCTCTGTATTAGTACTGAAATTATTATCTACCAGTCTAGCTGTAAGTATATTAACCTGCAGGTTATACAGGCTATTTACTCTGTTGTTAAAGGGAAATTATATGTACTGAGCACCAGGTATGTTCCATGTACTGTGCCAAGCAATTTTGCATACAGCCATACCATCAGGCTCTAAAGCATGTTTCCAGTACAGTAGGCTGGCTGCTAAAGGCTAACAAAGATTCCTTTGTATTGTATACATTTAATATTATATAACATATAACCTTTGCAATCTATAGGTGGGAGAAAGTAAGTATATGGTGAAGATAATTTTTGCTGTTAATTGTAGTTATATCTGGAAGATCATGAGAAGGAGGAGCAGAACCTTTGGTATTCATCACATCTTTTACTGAGCCCTGCTCTGTATTAGTACTGAAATAATTTTGACATAAAAGCTGTATCTGAAAAATCATGAAACAGCGCAGTGGAAAACTCTCCAGTAGTCATCTCATTCTTCATTGTCATATTCTGAAACAGTATTTTAACAATCCCAAGACGCGAAAGAGATTTATTACTAATCTTTCAGTTCAGTTCAGATGGAACAGTCCTTGGTATCTGTTAATTTTTGTCCTTCCATTCTTTACTTCCTTTTGATAAAGCATAGCAAATACTAAGCTGTTTGACTGTCAAGTTTTAAAAGTTAAAAATCCACTAAGAGTAAGAGCTGTTTTTCATTCTTGACTTGCACAGTGCCTTACTGAGAGGACTGACTGGCTTAAGCAAAGAGCTGTGGGTTCAGTTAATGCTTAGGCATGTATAGAGGATTCTCTGCCTTTTGTTATTGTCCGCCTTTTACCCTTACATATTGAATAGTCATGAAAAGCTAAAATGAGTCAGTTAGACATGATTTACCTCCAGATTATGACTTTTATCCATCCAGATGCAGACAGGCAAGAAGAAATGTTGGGGGGAAATGTGCTTCGCTTATCTTCATCTAACAGAATAATTGATTGAAAAAATTATGAGCAATAATCTTGAATCATAATATTTTTAGTTTTTAAAACTCAGTAAGTAAAATGGAGTATAAACAATAGTGCCATATGTTGAAAAAAATAGTACTTTTGTTCTCCTTCAGTTTGTCCTCTATAGCAAATAATTTTACCCTTCTTTGCATCATTGTTTTATTTTAAAATAAGCCTATCAGTCATTGTCCTGTTTTTTAATAGATTTTTAATGCCTGAACTTATTTTAATTTGGTTTAACATTTTTAAAGTTTTGAGTTAGTTGTCTTGTTTTACATTCTGTGGGTATAGTGTGAGAAATTTATAAATTCCAATACTTTGTTTTGCTATTGGGACACATTACTGCTTAGGTGGGAAAAAAACATTCTCCAATAACTGTGTAATATGCAATGATTCATAGTTTCATGTATCAAAGCATTATGTGTTCTATGTCGTTGTTGCAAATAGGTGCTCCCCCTGTATTGTTTGGAAAGTGCTATGCAGTGTGCTTCCTCTTGAACAGTTTTGAGAGTAGCTTTGCTACTACATAGTAACCCTCACTCTGCCTTTCTACTTGCATTCCCCTGTTGGCCACTGGTCCTGTTATGTTTCTGCGCCCCCTACTTCATTTTGAGTAGGTAAGTGCCAGTGGCAGCAGGTGGGTAAGTCATTTTACCCTATTTTTATGAATGTACAGAAAGCACTTCTGTATAGTATTGGATTGTTCTGTACAAGTGGCCCAAAATATGATTGATGAACATATGTGAATGCATATTAAGAATGTGAAAGTGTTTGTGATAAGGCTTTCATACTGTAAATAAGGGTTTTAAAAGCTAAATGTAAAGTAGTACCACTTTGGTATATTGTAGCAGGGAGAGTGTCTATATAAAAAAGTTGTTATTTTTACATAAATACTCTTGCATTTCTACTATATTTCAACCACAGTTCTTTGTTTCCCCATATTAGAGGAGCCTTTATAGTTTCAGATTTTAATTTTTTATTTATCTTTCTCTGGTGGCTATAAATGTATCAGGGAAATGCCTACTTATAAGACCCGAGTGTGATTACTTATAATCATTTTCTAATGAAAATTGTGGAAAAGGAATTTTTTCTAAACTTGATAGAATTATGGATTTAAGAATCAAAAACTTTAGGACACCTGTACAGTTGTATCACATTTTACTTTTCAAGTTTGCTTGACAGGGTCAGTGCTGCTTGCCCATTTAATAAAGCTGGACAGCATCCCAGTCAGCATCTCATCGGTCTTCGGAAAGCTGTCTACAGAACCGTGAGAGCCAACTTTCAAGCAGCAAGGATAGCTACCCTGTATATGTTGAAAAAATATCCTTTTTTTGTCTAAAAGTAAGAAAAAGAAATGTTTCCAGATTCCTGAATATAGATCTTATAGTTGCATCCTGTAAAAGTTATATATAAACTGAGATTGCCTATTTTAAAGCTAATTTCCAGCATTACTTCTATTTTGAAACTGGAAATGCATTCCAGGGGGAATGACAATAACAGACAGGAAGATCGTTCTTCTGCCATCATGTGCCTCATTTTTAGCAAGGAGAATACTGGAAGTCCCTCCCTTTACTGGTCCAAAGAATAAAGTCTGACTTTGCTGGATTTGACATTTTTAAAATTACTGAACATGGCCAGTTTGTATCATGACATAGAAAGAAACTGGCAACAGGAAATCCTTCCCCTTTCAAAAAACAGAGGCTCTAGAGTCAGATCAGCTACATTTAAATTTTGGCTGTATCTGTTGCTGCCTAGGAGACCGTAAACAAGTTTCTTAACTCTCTGTGCTTTGCTTTATTCATTTTAAAAATGGCAGTACTAACATAGTCTTTCTGACTTTTTTGGACATCAAATGAGTTAGTACATATAAGTCTTAGATAGTGTCTGACACTCAAAGAAAATACATAATAGTGTCAGTCAAATTTACTAAATCAAAAAATTAGTTGTTAGGAAATAAAGGCATACAAGATCTTTATTTTAATTAAAATTCATAAATAAAGTATGAGTAAATGGAGTATAAAGACTGCTGACTTCCGCCAAGATGGAGGCGTAGGTGGAAGCACTTTGCCTTCTCATACAACCAAGTTTAAAAACAACAAAGGTTTAGCAACAAAAACGCAGCCAAAACCACAGAAAATTGAACTATACGGAAGTCTGACAACAACGAACCCTTCAGCCAAACTGGTAAGAGGGGCAGAGCAGGGTCGGGCAGGAAAGATCCACCGGATGAACCCGGGCACGCAACCCAGGCACTCAGGCAGCCATGGGCGGATCCCAGGTGTGGAGTAGCAGGCAGACCCACTGAGGGCTGACTGGGGTCACACATTTGAGCGCAGATTAACCAGTGAAGGAGCGAGCAGTGAGACAGACCATGCAGGCCCCAGTGGTGGGAAGCGGCAGAGGGGACCGCCATTGTCCCTCTGTGACCCTGCCCCCACATACAGCATCACAAACCAGCGACCTGGGTGGCCTCTCTCTGACCCGTCCCCACATATAGCGTTACAAACCAGTGACCTGGGTGGCCCCGCCCTGGTGAACACTTAACGCTCCGCTCATCATACGTAACAGGCACAAACAGATCAAAACATGGCTCAAGAACAACTTAGAGCCCCAGAGCCGATAAATCTAAGCAATGAAGAAATAGCCAAACTTTCAGATGCACAGTTCAAAACACTGGTAATCAGGATGCTCACAGAACTGGTTGATTATAGTCACAAATTAGAGGAATATATGAAGGCTAAACTAATTGAAATAAATGGAAATGCACAGGAAACCAATAGTAATGGAAAGAAAACTGGGACTCAAATCAAAGGAGTGGACTAGAAAGAGGAAAAAAAATGACCAAACAGAAAAGAATGAAGAAACAAGAATTCAAAAAAATGAGGAGAGGCTTAGGAACCTCCAGGACATCTTTAAACATGCCAACATCCGAATTATAGGGGTACCAGAGGGGGAAGAGGAACAGCCACGAGTGGAAAACTTATTTGAACAAATAATAAAGGAGAACTTCCCCAATCTGGCAAAGGAAATAGACTTACAGGAAATCCAGGAAGCTCAGAGAGTCCCAAAGAAGTTGGACCCAAGAAGGAATACACCAAGGCACATCATAATTACATTAGCCAAGATTAAAATGAAGGAGAGAATCCTAGAAGCAGCAAGAGCTAAGGGGACAGTCACCTACAAAGGAGTTCCCATCAGACTGTCAGCGGATTTCTCAAAAGAGACCTTACAGGCAAGAAGGGGCTGGAAAGAGGTATTCCAAGTCATGAAATCCAAAGACCTACAACCAAGATTGCTCTATCCAGCAAAGTTTTCATTTAGAATGGAAGGACAGATAAAGTGCTTCTCAGATAAGGTCAAATTCAAGGAGTTCATCATCACTAAGCCCTTATTATATGAAATGTTAAAGAAGATAAAAAGATAAAAAAGATAAGAAAAAGAGGATAAAAAAGATGAACAGTGAAAGGACAGCAAACTCACAGTTATTAACAACCACACCTAAAACAAAAGCAAACTAAGAGGACAGCTAGATCAGGAGCAGAACCATAGAAATGAAGATCACATGGAGGGTTAGCAACAGGGGAGTGGGAGGAGGAGAAGGAGGCAGAAGGTACAGAGGATAAGTAGCATAGACGGTAGGTAGAAAATAGATAGGGGGAGGGCAAGAATAGTATGGGAAATATAGAATCTAAAAAACTTGAGACACGTGTTCATGTGAATAACTGAATTTCTAATACTTTAGATGTGAAATGTTTTATTCACAAGGATCCTGTAAAATATCTGAGGTATGCTGTTTCTTTTCAAATGATGTAAATCTCCTCCAGTCAAAGTTCAGAACAAAGAATAGGAAAGGTAATACTGGGCAGTTTTAATGTACCCTTTATGCTTTAATGAAAAGTCTTTGTTGATTGCCTTAACCTAATTTAACCTACCCCCTGAACTCTGAGAGTGACAATGTAACCAACTACATCTGTGTGGTGCCTTTTAAGGAGCTGGGCCTTGGACTTAGTGAAGAGCAGATTTCAGAAGAGGAAGCACATAACCTTACAGATGGCTTCAGCCTGCCCGCATTGAAGGTGATCCATTGGAGGAAGGGAGGGAAGGGCTGGAGTAAAGACAGATGCTCCTGGATTGTGCCTGTGCTTTCTGAACACAGACGGTGCCCCTGTTCTCTTTTATTGTTCCTGCAGACTGTTACTATAATAGCCTTACTGATGTTTTTGAAGCTGCCTATAAAAGCTTAATATATTATAAATGTTGGGTAAGAAGATCCTTATAGTTTGATATTAAAAAACTTAAAATTCTTTTTTTTAATACTTCAAATTCTTAATGTAAGCATTAATTAAAATTTGGCGATAAGTGAGTTTAATAGGGAACCAGTATGAATGATTTTATCTACCAGCCATTTGTTTCAACAAACGTAAGTAAAGAAGTTTGAAGATCTACATCTTCCCTTTGGTAAATGTCCACAGTACTTATTTAGAACAGAATTTTTTTCATATATTAAAAGCCAAATGAAAGGATACATTTGGCCCTCGTTAGTGTGGCTCAGTTAGAGCACCCCACAAGATGAAAGGTCGTGGGTTTAATTCCCAGTCAGGGCCCATGCCTAGGTTGTGGGCTTGGTCCCAGTTGGGACACATATGAGAGGCAACCAGTCGATGTTCTCTCTCACACTGATGTTTCTCTCCCTCTCTTTCCCTCTCTCTAAAATCAATAAGCATGTCCTTGGGTGAGGATAAAAAAGAGAGAGATTTTTGTCAGTTCTACTTTCACAATATATCCAGAGTCCAAGTATTGCTCACCTCTTACTGCTAACCACTGAGGTATAAGCTACCATTTACTCCATTTGAATTATTACAGTATACTCCTAATGGGTCTCCACTTCTCTCACCTCCCTGTCTTCTCTCAACACAGCAGCCAGAATGAGCCTACTGAAGCATAATTCAGATCATGTAACTCTGTATTCAGACCCTTTCAGTTGCTCCCCGTTTCTGTTAAGAGTAAAAGCCAGAGTTACTTTAGTGACTTCATCACTTACCACACTCCTCTTCAGCCACACTGACTTTCTTGTTCCTCAGATGTACCAAGTACACTGCTACCAAAAAACTTTGCAATGAACCTCCTGCTTCCTGCAATTCTCTTCCTAGTTGATAGTGTTATGGCTCAATTTTGGATCAGACTTTTCTAGAGCCCTTCCTGACCACCTCTCCCCCTCCCTCTCTTTCCCCTGCACATGCGCACAGAAATACATACTCGCTGTTCCCCATCTCTGCAGTATTTTTCCCCGCAGCCCATCAGCAGAGAAACAATGTCTTTTACTTGTTATACCTGTTGTCCCCATACTTGAATATAAGCTTCAGCAGGGCAGGGACTTTTCTTTCTCTTTTGTTCTCTACTGTATTGTCAGCACCTAGAACAGTTCTGGTACATTATAGGTGTTCAGAAATGCTTGCAGAATGAATAAAGGAATAAAGGAAATCATTATAATCATAACATTTAATGGTTAATAAGACTTATGAGGTAAGCTTATCTATATTCCAAAATTCCTAGGTAAGTTTGTCTTTAGCAGTTTGGAAATTTGACCTTGCTTATTTTTAAAAAATAAATCAATTGTAAATCTGTTTTACATTAAATTATCATACTATTCAGTTAATAAAACAGTCTAAAAATGTCTACTTTGTTAGCTGTGAAAAATTGGACTCAAAATTGGTTCAGCCCTTTTTGTAGCACGCTAACTCTCATTCGTACTAGACTGCTTCCTCGTGTTTGCTTGTTTGTTTGTGTTGGAGCTGCTGTCCTCCTCCTGAACAGGACTCTATCTGGAGAAATCCTTTGCTGCCTGAACTCAGGGCATGTCTCTCAAGAATGGGTTTTATAGTTTCTCATGCCAGACATTTCTAGGTATGAACACCCTGGAACTGATTTTTATATTATTTTTCAACTGTTTCCTAGCCAAAATAATGATGTAATTTTGAACCCCAAACTCTGGACCCATTAATACTTGTTTCTTTGGACTTAATGTAGGTTTATTATTCCTTCTGTCTTCTTCTCTTCTTTGTGTAAAATTTTTAAACAGTTCATCAACATTTACTTCTAATAGGTGTGTCTCATTCCATCAACACTTCCTTTCCAGGTTAGATACATACCAAATTATATACTGGTGTTTCCTGCTATATTGGCATCATAGGTTCCCAGGTGTCCTGACTACATAATTTGATAGAAAATTCTCATCTAATCTTAGAGTTAATTCAGGCTCAGCTATATTCATTACTAAGGATAAAGTGGAAAATTTAAAGTTTGTTTTGAAAGTTGGCAAATATTTTTATTGATCTAGTTCTTTTTTCTTTTAGGTTTTGTTCCAACTCTGGGTGGCACAGAGTTCAGAGTTCTTCAGACGGTTAGCTCTGTTACTTTCTACAACTAATGCACCTCCTGGACCCTTACTTACTTCCGCACTTTTGCCTCATCGTATTTTATCTGATGTGACTCAGGGTCTACCTCACGTTCATTCTGCCTGCTTGGAAGAGCTTAAGCGCAGCTATGAGTTCTATCGGTACTTTGAAACTCAGCACCAATCAGTACCCCAGCGCTTATCCAAAACTCAGCAGAAGTCAAGGGAACTGAATAATGTTCACACAGCTGTACGCAGCTTGCAGCTCCATCTGAAAGCATTACTGAATGAGTAAGTTTAGAAGCTATATAAGGAAATGTCCCCATGATTAGCAAGCTTCATTCTTATGCCATTGTGGTTGTTGGCTTGTGTCCTAGCTAGAAAGAAGAAGCAAAATTGAGACATGCAGCATGAAGGATGGTTTATAGCTACAAATATAGCAGAGAAACGTGATATGTAAGTACTATATTGGGGGAGTCATTTATAGTTTTAAAAGTCATTGTTATATTTAGTTGTAGAATAGTACATTGCTATTTTTCTAAATAAATTCAGCAGAATTTGAACATTTTCCTATAGCAGAGGGCAAGGTTTTTGGACCTGATTGGACTAAGATGGAAGGTACATATTTGTTGATCTTCTTTTTTGCATGGTGTTACTAGTACTCTGTCTTGGTAAAATGTAGGGTACAGTCATTTTGGTGAAATTTTTCTCTAACAGAGTCTTGTAGTATAGGACTGGATCAAATGGATGGCTGGGTTCATGTTGTGTTGGTAATCAGGAAGGTCATAGGAATTTAATGAATTTATATGATTGCAGGTAGTGTACTTGACTCTGGATACCAGGAAAAAAGTGGAAGGGAGAGGGTGACAATCAGTTTTCTAAGATAAAAATGGGTCGAAAGGGCTTGAAGTCTCAGTAAAATCAAACGTCTAGTTTACTGGAGTAAAGGAGGATGCGGCATACAGAGGGAGATAGGAAATTAAGGTCATAAAGACATTCTGAGAAGATAAGCTTTTCCCCATCAGTTCAAGGTCTGGCATTAGGTGTATAAGGCTGATGTCAAGGTTAGGGCACAAGGAAAAATTAAGAAACTATGAGGCAGAGATGTTCCAGTGGTCTATAGCTGCTATTCTAGGTTTTAAAAATTAAAAATTAGGTATTCTAAGAAAGCAGGTGGATGCCACAGGGAATTGGCAGGTCAGGCAGTCTCAACGTGAGCGGGTAGCAAAGGTTGGACTATCATCAGAGGAAAGCCAGATTCCAGTGGAAAGGTTTTTGAGGTAAAGCCAGAGTCTCTAAAGAATTAGTTTTTGGCAGTAGAACCAGAAATATGCTGGGCATAAAGGAATTCATTACAAGAAAAGATGGCTCTGGGAAGAAGGAGTATCGCACCGGGCAGACATGCAAATGAAAAGGAAGGGCTTCGCTCCTTTGTAAGAGATTGTGGGGTTGTTATGATGGGAAGTATATTTCCCGTTTTAAAATGAAGTATTCTGTGTTACCTTTCAAAATATTTTAACTGGAGAGTATACCAGTGATTATCGTATCTGATTTGTTCTTGTTCTGTAGCACTGCTACACACAACTTTCAAAGGTCTTATCTAAAAACTGTTGTTTCACTCCTTTGCTGTAGTCTCCCTTGCTTTTCCCACTCTCACTTTCCTACAGGAAGACATTGACCCTTTAACTGGTCTTCCCCTTCCAGAGTGCTCACTGCTAGATTGTTTCTGAGGCATATACTTGCTTTCTCACTTAACCAAAAATCTTAACTGGATTCAGAGTATAGCAGCTTAGACTGAAGTCTATCAAAAACATTCAGCAGAAAGGGTTTCCTGCCTTAGACTGACTGCCTTTTTGTCTTTATATCTCACTCCTTTTCCTTCAATCCAGCCAAAATGTATAATTTGCCTTTCCTTTTATTCCATCTGAAATGACTTTCCTCATTTTTGTACATGCTCAAATTTTATCCATTCCTCAAGACTACCTCCAAAGTACCTCTTCCTTGGCCATTCCCTATCTGTATGCATTGCTGGCAGCAACTCCCCCTCTTCTGAATTTGTACAACACTGTGTTTTTATCTCTGCAGTATTGCACGTTTGTGCCTGGGTTCAACCCAGCTTTACAGTTTACCAGCTGTGTGACTCTGAGCCAGTTACTCCAGCTCTCTGGACCTAATTTCTCATCTGTAAAGTAGAAATAAAATGCTAGTTGTAACTTTTCATGATACTGTATTATATTTATATGTGTATATAATTTCTGTGATTGTTACAAGTTTCTCAGAAGTAGAAGATGGGTTTCTACTACTTGGCTTTGACTTGTCCTTTCAGTTCATACCTAGTATGTATATAAACACTATTTGTTGAGTAAATATATACTACTGCTCATTAGCTTTTTTTAAAGTGTGGTAAAATACACATAACATAAAATTTACCACTTACCAATGCTGAAGCGGATGGCTCAGTAGCATTAAGTATATTCACGTTATTGTATGACTATCTCCACCTTCCATCTCCACAACTTTTTTCAGCATATAAACTTATTTTCTTAAATAAGCCTTGAAAATTATAAATTTTCCATTTTATATCTTAGAAATGGTGAAACTATTTTCTTTATTACTCAGGGTAATAATTCTTGAAGATGAACTTGAAAAGCTTGTTTGTACTAAGGAAACACAAGAACTAGTGTCAGAAACTTATCAAATCCTGGAACAGAAATTAAGGCTGATTCAGCCCCATGTTCAAGCAAGCAACAATTGCTGGGAAGAGGCCATCTCTCAAGTGGACAAACTGCTACGAAGAAACACAGATAGAAAAGGTACCTATGAGAGACTTCTTGTGCAGATTCTGCTCCAGTATGATTTAATTAGATGTATTTCTTGTCACTGTGATGAAACCGACTTGACAAAACTTATTCGTTTACGGAAAAGTGGAACTTATATGTTCAATTGACACTGAATGTGAAGTCTTGGTTCTTACTAATTTTTAAAAAAATCAATATGATTTGAAAGTTCACTGAATCATCTACCTAATTTTTAAAGACTTAAATGAGCCCTGGCTGGTGTAGCTCAGTGGATTGAGTGCAGGCCTGCAAACCAGAGAATCGTGGTTTGATCCCTTATCAGGGCACATGCCTGGGTTGCAGGCCAGTTCCCAGCAGAGGAAGAATGAGAGGCAACCATACTAATATTTCTCTCCCTCTCTCATTTCCTTCTCCTCTAAAGATAAATAAATAAAATCTTTAAAAAAAAAGCTTAAATGAAGGGATAGATGCTAATAGTATTATTCATTATTAGAACTTCTAGAATCTCTTTTCCAGTTAGGGTAATAATGAGTTTGACATTCATGGGCCAGATACTGAGTTTTGCTTTTAAGGTAAAATATTTACTTTTGTTATTCCAAAATCATACACAAACGCTGTGGCAGGTGGCACTGAGTGTTTCCAGGGGCCGAAGCTGCATTGAGTCCCACCCTTTAATAGTAACAGGAGTGCCTTGCGCTGCTAGGTAAAGAGAGAGTCTTGAAATTCTTCACAAACCTGCTTTCTATTGACCCAAATTTCATACTTTGATAAATTTCACTGGAACTGATTGACATATTAACCTTTAACTTGTGCTATAAGCCAGTGCCATGTTTATCCCTTAGACTTTTATTATGAGGCTAATCAGATTTATGTGCAGAAATTGTATTATTGCCAAAGGTAATTAATGTTTTATCATTCTGTTAGTCATTGTTTTGTTTATAGCTAAACCAGTAATATTTTGTGTAATGTCTTAAACATGCTGAATAAATCCTTAGATAGTAAATGTATTAACTTTTTTCAAAGGAAATGTTAGCATACTAATTACTGATATATTACCAGTACATTTCCTTTATATCTGAAATGTAAATAGTGAATGATTTTTCCCCAAAGGATACATTTGCCATGGATTTTTAATCGGTGCAATTATTTATGCATTTAAGCTTTTGAAATGACCTAAATCCATAGCTTTTGAGTACATTTTCTAATAATAGAAACACCATTGGTGTTAAAAGATGCATCCTGCTTCCCCTCCTTGGCATAGTCTGAGATGTTGAATCTTAGTCACTCATTTGAACATGATTGTTAAAACCATTCTCCAGATTATTGGGCCGGTGATAAGCTATTTCTTAATTATGCTCTGTATGTCACTTCTGTTCATACATGGTAGAGATATGAATTAAAATAAAAGTAATTCACCAAACTTTTCTCACTAAGATGCTCATAGTGGCCATTTTTTAAGTCAGGGACATGCTTATTGATTTTAGAGAGAGAAAGAAACATCAGTCAGTTGCCTCCTGTTAGTGCCCTGACTGGGGATTGACCCCCAACCTCCTGGTGTACAAGAGCGACGCTCTAGCCAACTGAGCTACCCGGCCAGGGTGAGCTGTGTCTTTTTTTTTTTTTAAGTTATTTCAAAAATTACAGGAATATTGCAAGAATAGTTCACAGTGCCCTTCATCCAGATTTCCTGGTCGTTTACATTGGCCTTATTTATGTATTTGTATATAAATTCCTTTGGTGATATTCTGAACCACTTGAGAGTAAGATACAGACATGAAACCTCATTACCTGTAAATACTTCCATTTATATATTTTTTAAACATGGACATTCTCCCACATGGCCACAGTAATCATCAAGATCAGTAAATTAACATGGATACAATATTGCTGTCTGATCCACCAACCCCATTCTAATTTCACTGATTGATCCAATAATATTTTTTAATGTCCAGATCCAGACCCACATGGCACTTAGTTTTTGAGATCTTTGTTCTCCTTTAACCTTTATTCTCTTTCATAATAATTATTTTGTGAAGGAAATACTTTGAGGTTATATAAATATCCTTTACTCGTCAAAATTGTCCCCACTATTAAGCATACACTTACTAAATGACTCAGTAGCATTATTCCTAGATAATTACCCTAGAGATATAAAAACTTAATGTTCACTCAAAAACCTATACACAAATGTTCATAGTGGCTTTATTCATAATCACTAAAAACTAAAAGAAGCTTATGCCCTTCCTCTGGTAAATAGATAAATTGTTATCTCATCTATATAATGGAATACTACTCAGCAGTAAAGATTTGAACTACTGATTGATCAATAAGGTAGAGGAATCTCTAATGCACTATGCTAATCAAAAGAAGCCAGGCTTAAATCACCACATACTACTCCATTTATATGACACTCTTAAAATAGTAAAATTTATTCGGAACAGAAAACATTAATGGTTACCAACAGGTGGATATGGAGGGAGGAATATGCTATAACGAAGCAGCATAAGTAAATGTTCTGAGGTGATGGAACTATTGTGTCTTTTGGTTGCTTATTAGATACTCATTTCTGTGTGGCCTATTTCTTTCTAAGACAAACCTGATGTGGCGTGTGAAAATGTGCGCTGTACTGTGGTCCCTCTGATGCAGCCTACTCTACACATTGCAGACAAAGATCCAGTCCCTGAGGAGCAGGTAAGGGTGAAAATTACTTTTTCCCCCCAAAGAAGGGTTTCCTGTTCAAAGTGTACCTACCTCTGTTATGTGACATGGTTAACTGTTGAATTAGTATTGAATTTTTGTTTCTAATGAGCTTCAAAATCACAATGTATTAAATTTCTATCAAATCATTAGTTCTTAGTGCCTTGAATTTTAATCCATTGAATCTACCAGTAAATTTTCTTGATATTCATACTAATTGTCCATTTCTTAGACACTTACAAGTGACTAAGCACATTAAAAATTAGTGCCTTGGCCAAGGTGCCTCCTGCGATGCCTGCAGTGTTTTTCTCCTGGTCCAAGTGGCCGCACCGGCACGTGTATGTGTGCAGAGTCCCGTGTACGTGTGCAGAGTCCTGTGTACGTGTGCAGAGTCCTGTGTACGTGTGCAGAGTCCCGTGTACGTGTGCAGAGTCCCATGCACGCAGCTCGTCTGTTTGACTGCATCTATGTCACACCTGGCTTTTGAAAACAATTCTTAATGCCTGCATGATATATTGGCAGAGATTTCTTTTTTCATCCTAAGGAAAAGAAGTGTTCTTTAATCCATTTTAATCCATTGAATCTACCAGGAAATTTTCTTGTTATTCATACCTAATCATCTACTTCTTAGACACTTAAAAGTGATTAAACATATAAAAAAAGAAGTTTTCCTTGGATCATATAGTCTATTAGTATTCTTAATTGCAAAGGGAGACCAAGCCTACTTAGTTTAACAAACAAGAAAATTTTTGAAAAACATTAGGTACCTGACAACATCTCAGGGGGCCAGGTAAACGGGCTTGAACCAGGCTCGGGTAAAAGGCTTAAATCTGAAAAGAGCTGTTCAAGTAGCAACATCAGTGCTAAGTCACTGGGTGCAGACATTGCCACTCACTCCCTCAGTGCTACCTTCAGAACCTCTGCCTCTGGAAACTTGATCTGCTCCCATTCTTACCGGAATGGATTCCTCAAGATGACTGCTTCTTTTATAACTAACTTCAGAATCAGGTACATCCAGTTAGAGCACCCCAAGTCATTTGCCTGAACTGCAACTACAAGGGAGGCTGGGTAAGCAGCGATCCTACCGTCTGCCTTAGTGATGTGGAGAGTCATAGATGAGATATTTCCCAATCCGAGGAATAGTGTTCAGACTTGTTGGGAAGTCAGAAAGCACCACAAATGTCCGCCACAAGACGACTAACATCCGGACCACCTCCCAGACCACCAGCCCTGCTAATGTTGATTGGTTTTCACAGAACTAATCACCATAATCTTAACTAGATCTGTAGAATGATATCAGAGTAGAAGAATGATTGAAATAATTTAAACTTTCTTATTTACAACCCTTTTTAGTATCACTTAAGTTTTTTCAAGTTTTCTATTTATCTGTGTTTGCTGTGTTTCCCAACTGTACTTAATGACCTGTGCCAAGAGTCTTCCTTTTATAATCTTGGACATTAAACCAATGAATACCACTAGAAAATTATCTGCTTGAAGTAAAGTACTTTTTCTTTTATTCATTTTCAGGAATTAGAAGCTTATGTAGATGATATCGATTTGGACAGTGATTTCAGAAAGGATGATTTTTATTATTTGTCTGAAGAAGATAAAGAGAGACAGAAGCGTGAACACGAAGAATCCAAGAGGGTTCTCCAAGAATTAAAATCTGTGCTGGGGTTCAAAGCATCCGAGGCAGAAAGGCAGAAGTGGAAGCAACTTCTGTTTAGTGATCATGGTAAGCATTGACTTCAGAGTAAAAGGTTATTTCAACGTAGGGGATTCTTTTTTCTTTAACTGTGAATCTTATTTTAGTTACAGAATTCTTAAGGCATGATGAAAAAATACAATAAAGATTAAATCAAAAAATAGAATAGAATCTGGAAAAAATAATTCTTATGGCTATCATTTAAGGGATCTATCAGTAAGTATAGTACGTCTAGACATAAAATCAACTTAATCAATTACAGAATAGGTATATAGTGAAATTGGGAATATGAAATCACACTTTTCATCAGTTTTGGGGGGGTTATTGTTTTATTTTGTTTTGTTTTTTTGACTAAATTTGTTTTGGAATGGGCAGTGAGTTGAATAAATTAGTGTTTTCAAATTTCATGAATTTGAGATTCTAAACTCTGATCTCTTTATGTCGATAATGTATATATATACCTCAGTAAAGCACAAAATAATTAAGTTCATTATTGAAACAAATAAATTAAGACCTAGGCCACTCAGCTACATCATTAAGGTCCCTCAGTGATTGGAGCACTGGAGTAGATGGGAGCAGAGGAGATGGTTCTGTGCTCACTGTCTCCATACCTGGATTTGGACAAAGTTGGATAACTGGTAACACCTGAGATTAGTCTTAAACGCGTTTGTGCTTCCCACCCTTCTTTAGTTGAACTTCTTGGGAGGGAGGGAGGGAATGAGGGGAAGCTTAATAACTGACAACATTAAACTAGCTAATTTCTAGATAAAGAATTAATTTTTATGGATTTCTAAGAAGGTAGAGTGGGGTTTCCATTTTAGAGAATGTAGACCAATTGCCTTCTTTTCCCTTTCTCTTTTTCAAACACCTCTGGAAAGTTCCTCAGGGTTCTCTTTTCTTCCCCTAGAAGCCCTACCATTATCATTCTCCCTTATCCAGATGTACATTTCTTGATTTTATCCATCCTCTTTCTTCACATTGGCCTCTTTTATAGTCCAGGTCTTCATTAGATTATGCTCATGTATTATAATAGCCTTTTTAGCTGACTTCCATTTTCAATACCATTTTTTTAAGCTATCCTTAGAGATACTTTCTAAGATTCTAAGGTAGCTTCAATCCAGATCTTTCTGAGACAGAATATTGATAATGGCTCTCTATCTTTAAAACAGTTGTGCCCCTTTTTATTGTTTTAACTTCTTTTCCTGGTCTTAAGCCTTTTATCATATGAGTTTTTGATATCCAATTTCACAGTATTTCTAACATAGATATCTTCCTCTAGTTATATTTATCTAGTTAGACTATGGTTCCACAAATTTGCTGTTTTTATTCATGAAGAACATTTATGCTGATCCCTTTACCAAAAATTTATCTTGCCCAAGTTGTCCTCCCCTCCAGTCTCCCCTGTGAATCCCCCTCCGACGGCTCCAGCCCTGCCTCCTGGCCGACCACCACAGGCCCTCCCACCAGAGGGGCTCTGCAGTGAAAGGAAAGCGAGTCCTGAGCAGCAAAGCATGGAGGAGATTAGGGTCTTCCTAGAAGCTGCAGTAAAAATATTTCTGTAACCTGCTTCTTTGTATATTGGGCCTGCATAAACCAGAGATTAAGAGTATTATGTTTTAGGCACCACTGTTTTCTCTTCATTTGATTGTTTGTGTCTCTGTAATTAGTCTCCTTAAATGAGGGTTTCATTCTCTACAGTATCCATTCAGCAATTTATTCAACAAGTAGTCCTTAATATACTTTATTGTTATAAATCCCTAGCACACAAATCAAGAGACAAAAATCCCTATACCGCTGGGGGTTTATGTTCTAGCACAATGTTAACACACTTGCCAGTTGACCCATTACACGAATTATGTCCGCCCCCCATTTAATCAGGAATAATCAGCAATAACCAGGAAAACCAATCAACTTCTAGTAAAAGTTGCATTTTTTAAACCAGCAGATTTATAGATTAAAACTGCACACAAAGATTGAAAATAGCATCTTCTATATAAACTTGTACCCTTTTTTATTGTTTAGTATTTTCTTCATATGTCTTTAAAATTATCCTATTGACAGTATGGACAAAGATAGAACACTGAGAAAAATGTGTTTCTTTTTCAGGTATGTGCTTTTGATAGTTTACATTTGAAAAGGCAATAATGCTGACTTAGTTTGTGAAAATAAAAGCTGCTGATATCATAAAATGCTTTTCCCGTGAAATCTTTCAGTACGTCTTCCAGAGTTGTGTTCATCTCTGCCTACAGGGGCAAAGTCCGAATGGAATTAGAGAGGGAGATGCTACACTGGAACCTGCCGTGACCAATTTTTTTTCTGTTGTCGCTGCGTCTCTAGTGGAGTTACTGCAGCTTAGGGATCTGTTTCTTGAAAATGGACACGTTTTACAAAATTGCTTTTAAATAAACGCCAGATCTTCAGGACGCACCTTTTGTTTTTCTTCTGCCATGCCTCATAATATATATGTTGTATTGTACTAACCCCTCACCCTGGGAGGAGAGCCTGCCTAGCAAGCAGCCCACTGCCTACTAACATCAAGAGGGGCTAAATAAAACTTCATTTCCCTTGAAAGGACAACTTCTGCCGAATGGATATATATTATACTTATGTATTACGCTTCATGCTGTAGTTGATCTTGAACGAAGATTTTATTGCATTATATATTTTTCTGTGACATTACGAAATGTGTAGAAGTTATGTCTTTACTTTCATAGGGTCTTTTTAAGTGATTGGCACGTAAGTTGAATTGTATGTTGCATTTGTTTTCATGCTGTTTTAACTTATAAACATATATGTGTAGAAAATATGGTTATTACCTAGATTATTTAGGCTTTTTATCTGACACATTTCAGTGAAAGCCATGCTGCTTCTTCGTTAATGCTGTGGTCCTCAAAATTGAGTATGGGTCAGAGCAAAGCAGAAGGCTTGTAAAACACAGCTGAAAGTCCCATGGAAATGGGACATTTTCCAATTCAATAGGTCTAGGGTGGGGTCTGAGAATTTGCATTTCTACCAGATTCCTAGGTGATGCTGACTGATGCTATTTGGTTTGAATACCACATTTTGAGAACCAGCCACTGCTTTAATTTTGAATAAGAGAATACATGAGGTGTTTTAATCTTCATCAAAACCCCATCTCATTTTATTTCTTAAACATTTTATCTCTTACAACATTCTCTGTATTTATAAATTTATGTTGATTTTACTAAAAACTTTAATTTAGCCTTTATTTATTCTTTATAAGAAAAAAACCTACTGGAAGTTTAAATTAAAGTTTAAATTATTATTGGGCCCTTAGTTATTATTTTTCTTTCTTTTTGCTTTTTTTCCCCTTTAAAGCTGTGTTGAAACCTTTGTCTCCTGTAGACCCTGTGGAACCCATAAGTAATTCAGAACCATCAATGGATTCAGATATGGGGGAAGTTGGTAAAAATGATAATGAAGAAGGAAATAGTAAACCCTCCATAACTGACAATGAAATATGTAGTAGGACTGAGTATTTAAGTGAAAACTCTCTAGACAGTAAAGATAAAGGCAATTCTACAAATGAAGGCTTCCTGCAAGGAGCTGAAGAAAGGGTATGTTACCAGTGGGAAAGTGAAGATGACTCCCAGCAGGCCGGTGTTGGTGACCTGGCCCGTCCCCACCCAGCCCCCAGGGACTCGTTCCAGCCCTCCATTAAGCAGAGGCTGGCGCGGCTGCAGCTGTCACCGGACTTTACCTTCACTGCTGGCCTCGCTGCCGAAGTGGCTGCTCGATCTCTCTCCTTTACCGCCATGCAGGAACAGACTTTTGGTGATGAGGAGGAAGAACACCTACCACAAGAAAGTAAAAGTGAGGTAGAAGAAAAGTGAGAACCAAGATTTACATGAAGGATTTTAAATTGTTCCTTTTATGAAAGTGTTTTTTAGCTTCACGACTAGATATTCCACTGGAAAGGGAAAATGAGTGTAAGTTTACTAATATTTAAAGCTAAGATGTGAATTTACAGGAGGAACCCTGGTTTGAACAACTGATCTGAAAATAGTAGTTACCTGTATGGCAGATGTTTTAGGAAAACGAGAGAAAGGTAAGGGCTCTTTTGAATAAACTGCTGTTTTATTCACAGCACAACTGATCGGCCTTGGAATTCTTGAAGTACTTCATAACAGTGAATTTACCCTCTCTTGCCAGAATTTGCTACTGTAAAATGACTGGGATAGTTCTGTTGCAAGAATATTAACATTTAGTGTGACTCCTTTCTACAGTTTTCTCGCAGTTAATAACTGCAGCTATTATGTTAATAACAAGTCGTTTGTATTTTATTTTTGTTTATACCAAGTCTTAAAGAGACAGGTTCTAAATAAAAGTTTTCATGCAATTGATGTGTACTGGGATTTGGAATCCTAAAAATCAATTCTAAAAGTACTTGGGTTATGACATGTTTCTTACATTTCTCTGTTCATGTGTATTCAGTAGTTAATTTTAAGATTTCCTAATGATATTTTAAACAAAAACAATGTACCATTTTAAGGATTACCCTTTTAAATTATTGTGTGTTTATCTTTTTCTTTTTTGTTGCAATTAGAAGAGCTTGTGTCAAAGTGGGATCCCTGTGGTCCATTCAAGGCCTCATCCCCAACTTTGCAGAAAGTTCTGTCAGTTTGTCTAGAGATAATGGGTATCATTAACATAAACCGGCCACCGGGCTGCTGAGTTCTTACTTGAGGCTCTCCCCTCTCCACCTGAGTGAGACTCTGGAAATATCCTGTCACCTTTCTGGAAAGCATCCTTGTCTCCTTAATACTTTACTCACAAACTACCTCTTAAAAGGAATTGCTTTCCAAATTGTCCAGTCTCCTCTGTTTTCTTTTGTGTCATGATTTCATTTTTCAAAGACTGATATTTTCAGGAGGATATTGTTTTTTGAAACCCATACCTCCCATGTACTGACATAGTTTATAGACATTATTTGGGAGAAATGTAGGGATAACTCAATTTATGAGTTATCCTAGAAAGAAAATGACGTGATCTGGATTGCTTTGGAATTAAACACATCCGAACTCCTGCAGTGTAGCACTTCGACTGAGTAAATTTTCATGAAGCAGAGGGTTTTCCTTTCAGTAATCTAAGGAAATTTACTTTTTATGCTGAAGAAAAACTTGTTTCTGCTTTATATGAACAGTGGAGATCCTTTGTACTATTAAGTGATTCTGCCAGTTGCCAAAAATTCTGTGAGTTTTCCATAACTAAGCTCTTAGGAACAATTCCAAAGAGTGGGTCTAGTTTACAACTTAGGATAAAACCATTTAGAGTTTACTTTCTTTTTAAAATTATTTACTTTGTCAGCTCTTTTTTTCCTTGGATTTAGAAGTAATTACCAAGAGAAAACTTGGTAATCTTTCTTTTAATCTATAACCTTACACAGGAAGAATTTTAATAATTTTAAATTTTGTTATATTTTATTTTATATTACACCATTTTGGGAAAAATAGATTCATAATATTTTATCAATTTTATTCAGTGATCTCTAAAGTGATAGTTTTTAATTTTGAAAGGTTTATTTTAACCAAGAATTTCTCATCTTCCAGTCTGATCTCTTTTATTCACTAGGTGTTACTTAGTTCAGTGAAAATTCTAGTTGCTGAAATCATTATATAATGATCTTAGAACTTTAATTGAATGCTTTTTGGTCTTTGTAGTTTTCAAATTTTCTTATCTTTTAAAATATTTCCACCATAAAATAGTATCTTTCCTGTGAAAATTCCTAATTTTCTTTCATAGTAGTCTGTAATCAGTGTTCTTTTTTTCACGGGAGGGGCTGTATTCAAATTAATTGGAGGTCTTATTTTGAAAATGCAGATGTGGGGCCATCCTCCCAGTAACTCTTAGTCAGTCATTTTGGAGTAAGGCCTTGGCGATGCGATGTCCAGTGAAACCTAAGAACCTCTGTGTTGGACTTGACACTTCTTGCCATGAATACCTTAAGAAATAAAATGGGCCAATGTAATATAAGTGGATATTCCTATTTGTTACTTTTCTAAGAATATTTCACTTTATCTTATCAGGCTTTTGACTAATTTTAATGGCTGCCATCCCACATTCATAAGAAACCTTCTAAGGAAAATACTTTGTGGGGAAAATTTGTAACTCTGCTTTCCACATTTTACAGTGGTATTTTGACAGAATAATTCTTGTTAGGAGTAATATATCCTGACAGCTTTTAATATGAACTTTTCCATTGTTTTAAACCTAGTACTTAATGTAAGAATGCATGAAAAAAGCTATTTAGATCTGTCCTGAAGACAGAATTTTTTGTCTGTAGTTAGGAAAGTCGTGGCAATAAATGATCTGGTAACAGTTATATCTTAAATATCTTTTTTCAGCTTTCATATCTGGCCTGTCTAGTGCGAGGCTCTTGCTGGTCTTTGATTTGTGGTCCTCTGCTTATTTTCACAAGTTGTCTCTATTATCTGACTTAAGTCCTCGTTAAATCTAATTGTACTTACGGCATCTGAATATATTTCATTAGGAAATGATACATTGACTCTTGATTTGTGAAGTTACCAGAGACAAGCAAATTGATAGGAATACATTTAAGGCAACTCAGTCAGGAAATGTAAGAATACTGGTTTAAGGGTTTAATGTAGAAGGATGCGCCTAAGTTGAAATCACAGATCCTTCATTTAAAGCTATGGGTGCAGCTGACTTAGTAACATCATAAGAAATTGTTCCAGCAAAACCCAAATCCTCCAGATTACTTAATGATGTTTGTGATTTCTGACTTCTCAGAAATAGTTGAAAATAAAACCTTTGAGACTAAAAAACAAGATCTGGTTATAAATATGTTAGTAAAAATAGGTCAAAAATTTAAAACTCAATTTTCTTAAAAAGTAGTAATATTCAGATTCACATAATAAAAGTGTTACAGCTTTTATTGTTAAAGCATAAAAAGAGTCAGGTTCTGATACATTTCACAGATTCAGAAATCAATAGTGTTAGAAGGGATCCTGGAAGACATATTTCCCTCTGGTGACTTACACACCAACAGTAATGTAAAATATGAAATATTTTGATAAATTATTAGAAATCACGTGGGAAGAAAAGTTCGATTGCCTTGGTTTAGTCATAGTGTACAGTTTCTATATCTAAACAAAATAAGGAAACAAGAACTAAATACCATAAGACTTGGGATAGCTCAGCCAACTCATTATTTGAACTAAAGTAGGTGTCACACCATGAACAACAACCAGACAAAGCGTAAAGGTTGGTTTGTACTCCCAGTTATATTTGTAAGGATATACCTGTGCAAGTCACTTTATTTTAGAAAATGAAGTGACAAATATTTTAGAGTAGAAACTAGGGGGAAATGCCCTGAGTATAGTAACAGTTGATTTATCTGTAATCATTGATGGATGACTAACTTGTATAAGTTAATTTTTCAGGTAACTAAGACAAATCCATTTTATCATTAAATATTTTTACAAGTCTAGCAGGAAATTTTCTAAAATGTACTTTCTACTTCACTTTTTCTAGAGTATTTAGGATATAATTTTAACTTTTTTGTTGTTGTCTTTAATAATAGCAATTCCTATCATGGGTTGATAATCAGAAATTCACCCTTCGTGGCTACTGACATCTCTAATGCCCCTTTACTACATGATTCTGCCTTGCTATGCTTTCTGAGTTATGTCTGTTTTTCACAGTTTCTCTCTTTCCTTATAATCAGCTGTCCCTTTTTGCTCTGTCTTGTGTGCCTGCCTCCTGCACTAGGCCCCTAATTTGCTGCTTCTAATCCGCTGTGGACTGAGAAACCAGATTGCCAAGCTTGCTAGAATTGTGTCTAAAATAAGAGTAAGTAGACTGAAAGAAGGCTGAGGGGCTGTTCTGTCCATAAAGTGCATGGACTTGGTGGAACTTGTCTGGCTGTTTAGCGTTCGTTTGTTTGCCTCTTAGTTCTTTACTAAGAACTTGCTAAAGAACATTTGGTTATATATGTGATTGCCATATATTTGAAGTATTAATTCAGTTTCTACGTATTGATGTTTCCAGGACTCTCCATTAATGAATTCAGCTATAGAATAAAATTTGACTGTCATCTTTCTGTGAATCACTGTGTATAGCTTAGGGAAATGTTAAACATTTTGCTCTTAATTCTTCCTAGTATAGTATACAGTCTTAAAACTTACAGCACTGTAGATGTGTTTTCAACTCTGTTCACCAAGATTTATATTCCAGAACTATTGGTTTGAGACTAAACATGCCTGGCTAATTTAGTAAGAACTGGGTAATTGAATTTTGGGAGAATGAATCATTCTACATATCCCAGTTTTCTATGGAGCTTAAAGTAAGCATTGAAATTTTTCAGAATAAGTTTTAAAGGAAATCTTTTAAAAACTTAATATACATTGCTGTCTTCTTAAATGATATATGAAATGTATTTTAATCTTTTTTATGTCAAAATGGTCATTAATAATAATTACTTATAATGTGATAGACTAGGCATTGAGAGCTATATATCCTTTACTAAATGACTCCATTCTGCTGTGCTTTTTTCATTTACATGCCTTTGCTTTTTAATAGTTCTGATTCCTCCAGTTTATGTCACTGCTTGCTTAAGTGTGCCTGTAGCAATACAATAGCCTTTCTCCGTCCTCACAACGTTCCTCCTAGTCTGCTTTGGTCTTGAAAACAAGGTGACTGAGACTGCTAGAATAATGTATAAAGTAAGAGTAAATTGACTCAGTAAGGACAAAAACAAAAAACGGGATTATACTTAAGCACATGGATTTTGTAACATCTATTACTTTTCATTGCTATCTTTAAAATTAGTACACATTTCACTGCTATCTTAAAAATAAATGAATTAACTAGATAAGTTACCTGCTCTCAAAATAGAAGAGCTTTCATTGTACAAAAGGAACCATTTTGTTTTTATATGTTACCATCTTTATATTTCTATCCTCAAATTTTTTTGGTTCCTATAAAACCAAAAAAATTAGTCCGCTCAAATTAGCATTTTCTACGGTACTTCCTCTTAAATTGGATATCACATGCTGCTAAGAATTGTTTTGGCAAGGCAGTTTTTTATTGTTTTGGTTTCATTTTTAGAGAAGTATGTCTTCATTTCCAAAACATGAAGTGGATTGAGCCCTGGAAAATAAGAAAACAGTATCTTAATTTTCATTCAGTTAATTGTAAGGTAAAATCTTGCCAAAAGTTATCAGTGTTAGATATAATGATATGGACAGATATTTGGATTACCAAATTCCTGTTGTCATTCTATATTTTGCATGTTTAAATTATCATTTAATATGTTAATTAATCGAGCATGATCATTTTTCTCTCAAATGAAAAAATAAACATGAAATTTGCATGTTGCAATGTTTGTAAGTAAAATTCAAATATGTCTAGAAGGGGATATTCTAGCATTTAACAACTTAGTTTTACCAACAGGCCAACTGTGTTTTAGTAATCATGTTAACATCAGTACTTATTTTATGGGCATGCCTCATAGTCAGCTTTCCATTATTCATGTTACTGGACAGGAATTATGGTTCAATGTTCATTTTAAAAAATAGACAATCCAAAACAGTTCTTGAGCTGAGACTGCTATTACAGAAGTGAGAGCCACAATGCCAAACTCAGGTTGCTGGTATGAGGAGAAAAGTTCTCTGTGAGTACAGTTGTGGGATAATAGTGATTAAACTCATTGTAATTGCAGTAAACCAAACAAAGATGAATCCAGGATTTGCATATACAGAAAATATGGATAAGGAGTTAATTTTATGGATATCCTAAAATGTGTGATAAATTTCCATGCATATTGTATTTTAATGCTGTATTTAATGCTATATTTTAATATATTTTAACTGTCAGCAATTACATTAGGGTTTTTTTTTTATTCCCATTTACTGAATTTCATTTGGCACACATCAAGCATCTTACTGCAATAGGACAGTATTTAAGTTGTGTGTACTCCTGGCTACACTTTAAAAGCAGGTATAGTCTATGAAATGTCATTGTAGAAATAGATATTTTCTCTCATATTTGTATCCAAACAGTTTCTCAAAATAAGGGATAATATTACTATTTTGGACTAGAGATTTTTCACTTTTGTAGGATTTCCTAAAGGTTGGCTACTTAAAATTATTTTATCGTTGAACATTTTTTTTCTAAAACTAAAACATGTCTTCTGTAGGCTATTCTTTTATAATATCCTAAGAAATTACACACTCCCTTTCCCTCCCAAGTAAGTTCTTAAATTAACTCCATTTCTAAATCAAAGTATTTTTTGCACTTTATTACACCAGCCTGTAGTACCTTCTGTTCATACTATGACATAAATAATGCTTACTCAGGCACAGTACTAGCATCTGGCAACATAAAGAAAGCTCCAGAAATGTTACACCTATTCCTTAAAGATTGCCGTATGGTCCTCGTACAGCCCTGGAGGTCCATATAAGTGAAAAGCCCAGAAGTCTGCCTGAGCTGAAAGCACTCCCCAGGAGTTTGGTTTTGTTTGGGTTTGTTCTAGGTATGGTCCCAGGGATCCCAGATCAAACCAGGCCCCTGGGCCTATCCTAGAACCAACCTAAACTCGCGCATCATTCCTGGACCGTCAAGAGTGTGAAGACTGAAGATAACCTGAGGCTTACTAGACATCCAACCTTCACCAAGACTCACTTTTGTGTGTGTGTGCGCGCCTACATTTTAACAAGAATTGTTTGGTTAATCTTCTAAAATTAAAGAGATAACAATGGGTAACAAGATAAAGCCTTGCCAGACATTGACATAGTAACTTATCATAACAGAAGTGCGATAGGTAACATGGTTATTATTAATTGCCAAGGAAGAGACCTATGCTTGTAACTTTTATTATTGGATCTTTATTTTTAGGTTAAAGAACTTAGCCACCAAAAAAAATTCTCCCCCAAATTAATGATTTCTGGTTTTGTTTTTCTTTAAGACTTTCTACTCAACAATATTATACCACTCTCATTTAAGTAATTGTTCCTAGTTTCTGAAACACATTTGGTCTTTGCCTTCTGGCTCCAATGCCAAGTAATTATAAACTCTTGTTTTTGGAGACTCACTTTCTTTTACTCTGTTATTGAATCTACCACATTGCTTTGAGCTCACTTTTTGAGGTTCAGATCTGGGGAGAACATTAGCATCGTTTGCTGACACACCATCCCTTGCTGGCCTCATTGTAGACTTACATTTTAGAATCTGCTGTGGTTGATGGAAACAAGCTGGAATGATAGAGTGGAAATGAGCTAATACCTCACATTTTACAAAAGGATTTTGTAAAATAAGATTTTTAGTAAGTTTCTTGATTTTCATTCCCAGCTGTTTGCTCTGGATTTTTAAAATATTCTGATCTTGTTGATTCATTGCATGGTCCTTTGTCAAAACTGTGACATTCATCTAGCCACATGCAAATTTTTGTTTGATTTGGAGGACCGGATTGCTGAACAGGATTGAGAAGGCCCCAAATCTGAAGGTATTATGATGCACATTGCCAGTGTATACTTTCGGTGATACTGGCGTTTCAGTAGATTTAGACCCTGTTTGAAATAATTGCAGACTAATCAGGGAAAGAGCCAAAAACTGTGCTATTCCTCCAAGCCTTGTTACACCGGGAAAATTGGGTCAGTGGGTTATCCTTTAAAATTGGACTGAGCTCATTTTGAACAACTCACCCCTGCAATTAGTTCTGTACTATATTCATTACAGAGATGCTTCATTCCATGAATTCTATTATTTTTACCCATTAAATCTTATGTATGTTCACTCTTCTCTCTCAGTGTTTTCTTGTTTGCATAAATCAAAACACTATAAGTGTTACTATGTGTATGTTTTTGATAAAACAGTAGACTGGATCTAATCATCTTTGGATTTTGATTCCCTTTAAAGCCAAGTGACTTAAATGGCTTTATTGTGTTGTAAATTCACTCTTAATTTATGCTTCAATACTTCTCGTTCATTTTTCTCTAACAAACTACATAGAATTGCGTAGATCGAGCCTTATATACTGATTCTTGCAGAATTTATGACATTTTGTATTCACCCAAATGTGAAAATGTTCTCGTACCAGTTATCTTGTATCAGTGCGCTAATCTGTGTGCACGGTTCACTGTGTTTCCCGCCATGGCCAGAAATGCCCAAACCCACCTTGTGTTTCTGTGGCTGAGTGTCCTCAGTGTGTGGGGGGCGGGGGGAGCTTTGCACTCTCCTTTAACATTGTTAAATGCGAACTTGTAACAGGAACTTGGGAAGTGTTTTACAGAGTTCAGGCTTGTTTACACAGTAAGTTTCTAAGTCTGCCTTCAATTCAGATACTTTTGGAGTCCAAAGCCGTATGTTTTAAATATCATTTGAAAATATTCTTTCAGAGATATTTTAATTTTTACTTTTGACTACTTATGTTTTGTATAGAACTACATCACTTACCCTACCTGACAACTTGAGATTATCACTTTTTTTCACACAGCACTTTCTTTGATAGCTTTGTGTGTTTTATTATATTGAATTTTTGTCTACTGTTGTAAAGGATTTTTTAAGAATACAATATGTCTGTAATATTGTTATTCCCCCTGAGCTTAAGAAGTCTCTAATAAAATCTGTACTTCTTTGTGTCCTTTTTCGTGTACCTTTTTTTATTCTGGTGTTTGCAACATGGATTAGCCAAAGATAGAATTCTTTTTTTCTTTTTTTCCCTATTTTTCTATTGCTGTGTTTTTCAGAATTTGTTAATATACCCACAAAAGACAGCAGTTGCCCCAGAAAGCCTTGGATTCATTAGTTAAGCTTTATTTGGTCATTTATATGCTTCCTATGATAACATATCATCGTGAAAATAGATTAAATTTAAAAGTTCCATTTTCACCATTCAGAGTGACTGTCAGCCATTGGATACAATCTCATCATGTTACATTTGTTGACATACAACACCCTCCTCCCCTGCCCCCCCCCCCCAGGGAAAAGGCAAACGGAATTAAGAAGGAAGTTAGCATCCAGTGGATCATCCTTTGTGCTATGTAATTGAATGAGTTACTGGTTTGCATCTTCCTGAGCGCAGCTTGGGAACATCTGCTGGTTAAGAAAGTGGCCTTCCTTGAACTGAACTCAAATAAATAAGCTACCTCTTTCCAGAAAAGATTTGAGGCAAGGAATAAATACTGATAAAGGCAAAAGTAAATCCCTGACAATTGGCCCTTATCTGGGCTTTACCAATTAAAAGTGTGAGACAAGGAACAATGTTCCGTCATCCTACCGGATTCTGAAGTCACTGGGCAGGAAATACCCCATATGGTAATCACTCCTTGTCTTCACCATTTGCTTTTGAAGGTCTTTAGCAGATGTGCTATAGCCATTGAAAATAAAGTTGGCAAATAGTAATTTTCCCTGGATGTACATCTGTAAAATTTAAAGAACATTTTTAGAATCAGCATGTGAAAATTAGTGCTGTTTATTTGAAGGGAGATCTTGTATCCCTTTGAGAAAATGTTTATATGCAAAATAATGCTAGGCATCAAACATGTTCCTTATGATTTATGAATTGGACTCAACCTCCACCACTGAGTTTTCAGATTCTCTATTTCTTAAAGAAAAACTCCTCTGTGTAAAGCCAAGTTTTTCAGTTCTGGATGCAAGAGACCCTGTTTTTAGGCACAGGTGTGTAGCTTGAAAAATATTCAACTTTCAGAGATTAGAAAGGATAAGAGGTAGCGGGAGAAGGAGATAGTAGTTTTTTTAAAAAAGTATAGCTGGTTCCAGCACAGAACTTGACCTGCTAAGAACTAAAGTAACCTTGTGTCATAAAGCAATCTTATATGAGTAAAGGGTATGAGAATTCAAAAGGAACATGGTTACCTGTTATTCCTTTCCCCCTAAATAATATGCATAATCTCTTCATCATGAAGAAATGTCGTATTACAAGGTTTCCTCTGTGAGAACGGAATTTTCTTGTTTGTGTTCATTTCAGCAACACAAAACCTATCTCCTGTTTCTTAGCTAGGAAAACCCCACAGCTGGCTGAAGTGAGTTCTGTGTGGTTCCTTGCTAGAGAATGCTTTGTTCTTTAGCAGTCACGACTGTTAGTCATGAAGACGCTTATCTTGCCTGAATTTAGCAGATTAAGCTATGATACATGGGTAATGAGAGCCAATGTCAAGGTTACTTTACACAGTATGTGATATACGTGAATATTTTATAAGATCTGAAGAATATTACTGGTAATCTCTTAAACGGTGACATAAGAGTGACTTAGGCAATTTCATTTTTCAACACAACAAACATGAAATATTTGTATGATAGGAAAAGAAGCATAGTTTGTAAATTGAAAATGTGCCCAGGTTCACTGTTCTATGAGCACGGGTTTCATTGTTTCATTTGGGGATTATGTTCATACATAAGAAGAAAGCTTTTCAGTGTGTGTGTGTTCCAGCCGTCACCTCTTAAGACTGAATCTGGGCCCCAGAGAGAAGGAGGCAAGGCTGCAATGTTTTGTTCTTGAAGAAATAAGTTGGTCAAATACAGAAGAACGTTAGACTGGGAAAACCTTGTTTGTATTTCCAAAGGCCAAGGTATGACCAGACCCAATACCACAATTAAATTCTTACCGAAACCTCATGGAGTTTGAATTTCAATTGAACTTCAAAACCTGAAAATTTCTATTCTAGAGGTTCTCTGCACTTTATCAACTAAGAGTAAAATGTTATTTTCCCCATGGTCCCTATGTTTTGAAGTATCTGGCTATCACATAATGTACATTCATTAAAATTCTATAAGTTGCCCTGGCTGGTGTGCCTCACTGAATTGAGTGCCAGCCTTTGAACCAAAAGGCCACTGGTTTGATTCCCAGTCAGAGCACGTGCCTGGTTACAGGCATGGTCCCCAGTAGGGGCACGCACACAAGAGGCAATCACACATTAATGTTTCTCTCCCTCTCTCATACCCTTCCCCTAGGTCTAAAAATAAATCTTTTTTTTAAAAAATTCTGTAAGTTATGCCCTTTAAAAAAAAAACAAAACTAAGAAAAGTGATCCTGGCCATTTGGCTTGAGTGTGCATGCCAGGCTGTTCTTGGTGCTGACAAGGAGCTGTACGCATGACAGCTTCTGCCTTCACTGAACGCTAGAGGGGAGAACACAACAACCTCCTGTGTTTGGGTGGGTCAGGAGGCGGTAAATGCAACACAGAAAGTAAAGGCAAGTGAAAGGGATATGGAGGATGTAGAGTACTTTTCTATACGCATTAGGCAGTTGGGTATGAAGGCAGTGAGGGAGCCAGCACCCCACGTGGAAGAATAGTGCAGAAGCAGAGAGCGAGCGTGGCTGAAGCCCCATGGGAAGGGCTGGCCGGTGGAGGAGGGCCTCGTAATGAATTTGTAATGAAGATGGCTTTTACCTGGAGGTAGGGAGCCACTGCAGGGTTTTAAGCAATGCAGTGAAATGAGTTAGATTTTTAAAGTGTTATAAAGTTTAAAAAGGTTAAACTTTGACTTCAAATTAGGTGTTCTTTTTCTATGCACTTTGTCAGTTTTACTTTCCTGTGTTAAGTCACCACATACAAGGACCAGGTTCACACACACGTGAACCCTGTGAATCACTTCAAGCAGCGTAATAATCCCCTCGGTCTGCACTCGTTTAGGCCTAGGATTCCTCTACCACCACGATTAGATGGGCACGTAGTTCCTCTGTGCATTGTCTGCTCATCCACACATTGAAACGTCATTTCATTTCTTTACACGGCCTTCCCCATGTCACTGTCCTCTGTGTGTATAGTCCTTATTACTCATGCAGTTGGTGTGCAGATTTTTGGCAAAAGCACTTTGTAAACTGGAAAGATGCTCTTTTTTTTCCCCCTAGTTGTGGGATCCAATCCATCCAACTTTATCTGGTTGGCTGTGGTGAGAGGTTCAATATGTAAACCACACCAGTTATACCATTGTTCCAGGAATTAAATTGAGTGCAGTTGAAAGACTTTTTCCAAACAAACCAAACAAACAGATGCTGATTTGCTCTCTCAAATGAAATATATTAGCCCTGTGGTGACCAAATATTGACCTAATGACTACATAAAAGCAAAAAAATAAAAAAAGAGGTTTTGACTTCTTAAGAATACTTCTTAAGGACTCCTCTAAAGTACTTACCACTTAACCTTAAGAAATGCCCAGGACACTTTCAGACAAAAACTCAGTGGAGACTAGAAAGGGGATATGTGTTAGTAGGTTAGGTAAAGGTCTCTACTCTCTTCTCAGGAATCCTAAAGTCTCTTTTACAGAAAAACAAAGAAGACAATTTTCTACCCTGCCTAGCTGTCTAACGCTGCAGATAGAAACTCCTGCCCCCATTTTGGACTGCAAGTCAGGTAGGTAACCTAGGTTCAAATCTCAACTCCTCCTTTTAGTCATGTGATCTTCCCGAAGCCTCGGGAAGTGTGTAATATGTGAGGATATTTTCACACATTATACATTTCCTTGTATAATATGTGCAAGGAAAACTGCCACATGCCCTCAGAGGATTGTTGCCAGGATTTAGGGAATTAGTGATATGAAAAGGTATGATTCTCAGAAGATACTCGTTTTCTTCTGGGTCTGCAGTACTTATCTTTTTGTTGGGAAATTCCTCCCTTGTGGAAAAGCCTGGGGCTTTGTCAAAGGCTGGGTGGATAAATGAAGGGACAAAGCAAAGGCAAAACAGGGTTTGACATTTCTGCTGGAAAGACACACGTTTATCCACTCAGTCCGAACAATACAGGGTGGGGCAAAAAGGAGGTTTACCTCGGTGAGTGCATGATTCTCCTCGTATTATTATTACTCATTAATTACTGGTGTTTGTTTCCATACGAACAAGTGTTAACCTCCTTTTGTCCCACCCTGCATTTATTGACAGCCTACTGTTTTCCCAGGCCCTGCGATGCAGAAGTGAACAAAACGACAAAGTCCCTGCCCTAGTGAGGGGATCAGATAGTAAGGCAGTGGATGGATAAGGTGTCACATGTGGTGAGTGCGATGAACCCAATACAGCAGGGTAAGCAATGGAGTGTGAAAAGGGAAGTTTTTGTTCTGTCTGAAACACTGAGGGGTGACCTGTGTCTAGTGAGACAATAAACTGTGCAACTAACTACCTGGAGAAGCACCAGCAAAGTGAGCACCATGGGTAAAGGCTCTGAGAAGGAACAGCAAGGAGGCCAGAGCGGTGGGAGCCCGTGGGCAACAGTCGCAAAGGAGCCGGAGGCCAGATTACAGAGGTCTTGTGGTCCATAGAAAGAATCCGGGATTTTATTTCAAGTGTGATGAGCCCCCACTAGAGGGTTCTGAGCAGGGCAGAGCTGTAACCTGAGTTGGGTTTTATAGAGATTACTGTGGGCAGAAGCAGAGAGATCAGTGAAGGGAGGGTGATGCCTGGCGGGAATAAAATGGGCAAATAATCAGAATCTGGATATATTAAGAAGGTAAAGGCTTTAGGATTGGCAGATAGATTGTCAATCAGGTGTGAAAAAAGAGAAGTCAAGATTTATTCCTATATTTTTAGTCTGAAAAAGTGGGTGAGGGCTACTTCCTGAAATGAAAAAGATATGGATGGGGAGGAGCAGGTTTTAGAAGAAAATAAGTTCAGTCAAATGCCTATTTACTAGACATCTGAGCGAGAGATTGGGCTGGAGATAAGAGGGGCCTGGAGCTCAGGGCGAGCACTGCACACAGGGACACTACTGTGGGAGTCACTGGCGTATTGGGGGTTTTAAGGCCACAGACTGGGTGACAGCATCTAGAGCAAATGTAGGTGAACAAGAAAGCAGATCTGAGATGAGCTACTCTCTCTTCCTAGAGGCCAAGTACCATGGCCTGCTCTTAATCCCTAGGTTGCCTATAAAAATCACTCCAGGGTCTATTAAAAACCTAGATACTTAGGGTCCGCCCAGATCTACTGAATAAGAATCTCCGGGGGGTGAGGCTTATAGTGTTTAAAGCTCTATAGGTGGACAATCAGGTTTAAGGACTATTGGCTTAGGAAAAGGTAAGGTAAAGAGGGAGGGAAAGGCTATGGCTCAGGTAGTGCCAAACACAACAGACCAGGGGCTCTGTTACCTTTTCTACAAACACACACACACACACACACACACACACACACACACACACTCATCCCCACCCACCACTGTTACTAAAGTCTTAAACACTGAGTTCCATACCCACGTGTGGGTGTAACTCCCATTCCTCAAAATATTAATGATAACTTGTATAATATTTTTTGGTTTATCAATATTTTTTGTATCCATATTCTCCCTGAATATACATTTTCATTTGAATACACATTTACAGTAGAAAATTTGAATACACATTCTCACATCAGCCTCGTGAGCATCAAACAGGTGAAGAATTAAATCCAGCCATTAAATCCAGGTCCTGTTGATATACTAACTCATCTAACCCTCATAATGCCCCCAACAGTGGTGATTTTTCTCCCCAATTTACAGATGAGGAAACTGAGGTGAGCTACAAAAAGAGGAGCTGGGATTCAAAGTCAAGTTTCTGACCTCAAAGCTTATGACCTCATTTCATCAAATATAAAAAACTGATCACTACATTGCTTCATTTTTTAAAAAAAATGGCTACTAAACTAGGTTAGCTTTTAAAGCACAGAACCACAGTTTTTCCAGAAAGGATAAGTAACTGGATTTTCATATTTCCTTGGTAGGCACTGGCTTTCCACCCAGCGTCTTTCAAAAGAAAAGTTTTTTTTCTTAGGGATGCAGGTAGAAGCTGTGTAAGCTGTTCAAATATGCCTCTAAAATCAGAACCTGGATGTGGGACAACAGGGTGATTGGTTGCCCCCACCTCCAATTACCAGGAGGCACTTGGGTCTATGGGTCCAAGGCCACGGTGAGAAGTCTGGATGGGTGATGGAGGGTTGGGTGTCACCAGTACACAGGGTAGTTGCTCCATCTGTGGGAAAGAGTGAGTGTGTGGAGAGTTCACAGAAGACTTGAGGTTCCAGGAGGGGCTTCCACCAGAAACATGTTCTGTGGATACTGTCCAGAGAAAGTACCGTGACTCCTTCACAATCTAGATCAAAATGATCAAAATCATTTTTTTCCTTCACTGCTGGTTCCCTGTATACTTTTCTTTATTTCACTTTGTATGGCCTTCACTTCTTCCTCTATTTTGTGACCATTTTCAATCATTTCTCTGAGCATCCTGATCACCAGCACCTTGAACTCTGCCTCTGATAGATTGGCTATCTGCCTGTTGCTTACTTCTTTTTCTGGAGTTTTGATCTGTTCCTTCATTTGGGTCTTATCTCCCTGTCTCTTCATTCTGGCAGCCTCCCTGTGTTTCTGTGTATTAGGTTGAGCTGCTTTGATTCCCATGCTTGGCATGCCTGTTACATTGTAAGGGGTGGGGCCTTAGCTATACACTAGAGCAGAAAAGCCCACTTCACTGCATTGTGGCACTGTATGTGGGCAACAGGTCAGAGAGGGAACAATGCAACTTGCTCTGCTCTTGCCCCATTTCCAGTCACTTCCCCCACTTCCCAAAAGCATCTGGTGTTCTTCTAGTTGCTACTCTGGTGCTAATTCCCAGAGTGGGTAAGTTTGCGGACATTCTAAGATTCTGTGGGTGCAAAGAGTCACACCAAGATACATCATAATTAAAATGCCAGAGGTTACAGATAAAGAGAGAAATGTAAAAGCAGCAAGAGAAAAGAAGTGAGTCACCTACAAAAGGGGGTCCCATGAGACTATCAGCTGATTTCTCAAAAGAAACCTTGTAGGCCAGAAGAGACTGGCAAGAAGTATTTGAAGTCATGAAAGGCAAGGACCTACATCAAAGATTACTCTGTCCAGCAAAGATATCATTTAGAATGGAAGGCAGATAAAGTGTTTACCAGACAAGGTAAAACTAAAGGAGTTCGTTATTACCGAACCCTTGTTGTTGAAGTGTTGAAGAGACTTATCTAAGGAAAAGAAGATCAAACCTATGAATAGTAAAATGACAACAAGCTCACAACTACCAACAGTGGAATCTAAAAAGAAAAAAAAAAACAACCAGAAACAAACTGAGCAAGCAACTAGAACAGAAGCAGAGTCAGGTAAATGGAGACCACATGGAGGGTTGTCAGCAGGGAGGGGAAGAGGGGAAATGGGGGGAAAGGTGAAGAGAATAAGAAGAATGGTGGGTGGGTACAACATAGACAGAGGGGTGTTGGGAATAGTGTGGGAGGTGGAAAAACCAAAGAACTCATATGTATGACCCATGGACATGAATTAAGGTGGGGGGGGAATTGCTGGAGGGAAGGGGTGTGTGCAGGGCAGAGGGGAGCAAAGGGGAAAAAATAGATCATCTATAATAGCTTAATCAATAAAAAATACTTAATAAAAAATTTGCTAACCCTTGTCCTACAGGGTAGAGCTGGAGAAAGTACACTTATCATAAAGAGAGAATCAAGGTTTTAACTGAGAAAAAAAAGAAAAGAAATTTAATGCCCAACAAAGACTCTGATCTAAAGAAAATACCAAAATGCTGTGGTTACAGTTTAGGAAAGTCACTTATAGCTCAGAGGCTTCATGTTCTGGCTTCTCTGGCCCTTTGTTCTGTGTTGGTTAAAGTCAGTGTGAGTCCCAGGGAGTGAGAGCTGATCCCATCTGCATGCAGGCAGACAACCTATTTGTATTTCTAACCTCAGAACTCAAGCAGGACTGCTGAAGAAAATACTACTTCAGTTTTAGTGTGTTTTTGAATATCAAAAAAAATAATAATAATAACCCAAAATCTTTGTAACGGTAAGTGTAATAAAATATAAATGGGCTAACTTCACAGCACAAATGGAACAGACCAAATAGTATCAAATAAAGCAAGGGGAAAAAACCTTAGATACTAAAAATGTTTCGGGGCATAATTTCTACGGGAAATTGGTAACTATGTTCACCTTTCAATCTGATTTAAAAGAATTCGGAACAGAGTCTCACATTAATATGACTTAATTATTCACTATATAATGAAGAGTCCCAATATTCTGAATCATCGTCCTCTTCATTTGGGAATGAGGGAGTGGGGAACAAAAAATTGGCCAAAATAGCTCATCTTGAAGCAGTCAAGTCATTCTTTTGTCTTGTCCTTTTAAAATGAGGATGTGACCAGTTCCGCCATTCCCTGTCCTCTACTGCACTATGACAACACATTGTCCATCATTTCCATGGAAACCCAGGGTCCTAAAAGCTTTGATTAAATTCAGTTTTAAATCCTAGCTCTAGAGAGCATATCCTTCTCTCCACTAGGTCCTTTAGGTAACCCTAAGGGACCTAGTTTTTCCCCTGGATAACCAGCAACCCCTAGGGCAGCAGAGGACAGCAGACCAGACCTCTGGCAGACCAAAGATAACATCTTAAGTTATGTTTCACTTCCTGAGCCCTAAGGTAGAACAAGCCCCTGGCTACGTTCCCAAGAGACTCAGCAGAGGGACCCCAGAATAGACCTCAGAACTGTCCTCAAGACCGGCAGAAATGATTCATTACCTCACCTCCAATCAGCTCCCAGCATTACCCTGAAACACTTAACCCACAGTATCTTGCAGTTTTGCCCTAGACAATCTGTAACCTATGTGCCATTGAGGAGCTGGGGCTTTTGAACATTAGCTCCCCCTTCTCCTGGATGCTGCCATCCGCCAATAAAATAGCCAACTTGGGCCCAGCATAATGGCCCTGCCAAGAATGGTGGCAAGAAGCAGAAGGGCCAGTTCTGTTCTATAACACCACTGATCACATGGAATTTTACTATAGTTATTTATTCTTGCTTATCTATTTCTCCTCTCTCTTGAACACAGAAATCATATCAGAACCAACAGAATAAAGTAAAAACCATGACCTGGCAATCTGTAAATAACATTCCACAAAGACAGTCTTGTCCCACTTCAGAGCCCTGGGTAACACACAGCCCAGACACTAGTCCATGTGTATGAAAATGAACACCTTGGTTAAAGAATTGATGCACCCTAATGCATATAAGCAAACAGCTGAAATACACTTTCAACTGAGTTTTCACAATGTTCTTTGCAAGCTTTTTGTCTGTTAAATTATCAGGAAAATGCAGGTTCATTTATTATAGACAATCATCCATTCTCTGTACTGTTTCGCTCTCAGAAATCCAGCCCAACATGGTCACATTGGAACAGTTCACCTACATTTTCCCTTTATAGGCAAAGAAAACAGAATCATTCTGCCTTGCTCCGGGAAGAAAGGCAGAGCCGGTCCCCAAGGCCCTCAGAATGCCATCTGGCCGAAATCTTTCCCAGAGTTTTCTGGCCCAGGGACAAAGCACTTTTTTTCCAAATGGATCAACACTGTCACCCAGTGGACAGATAACTAGGCAGGCTGAGGCCTTAGCACGGCTTTTGGCTTGACAGCCAGTGTTCAAAGAGGAACCTGTTTATTTTAGGTGGTCGCAGCTAATTGTTAATATTCTCTTACAGGGACCCGGGAGGACCCCAGCTGACAAGCTCTTGATTTGGATATCACAGATAAGTGCTGGGTAAGGAGGGCACACATTTCCGTTGTGCTGATGCTTTCTTCTCTTTTCTTTTTTAACCATCAGTAAATGTGTAGGAAGCACAAACTGTAAACCAGCCAAGTGAGTCTGCCAAGACCCACAGGATGAAACAGGCTTGCAGGAACAGGGTGACATTTGATCACCTGCCAGGTACTGCGGGAAGACTTCCTTACCACAGAATAAGACTCATTGTTCATTGTTGTTAGTGACAGCGATGTGTATTTGGAAAACTGAAAATAGATTTTTGTATGTTTGTGGACTGGAATCTGAGGAAGTTACTCGGTTTACTACAGTGAAATCAGTGGATGAATTACTCTGGCTTCCTCCGTTTAATGCATCTCAAAACACAAGTTCAAGTGCAGCCTCTGCCCCATCTCATTTGTCCTGAGTCTCTTTTTCTAGTCTCAAATGTCTTGTGACACTTGTAACACACTGGCTTACTTTTCATATTAAGCTAAGAGGCTCTTTGCTTTTCTTGCTAAATGCACCTTTAAATTAGTTTCGTCTCCCCAGCTGGAACTCATGGACAAGCTGAAAGCCTTCATCTGGTATCACTTTACACTCCTCAAGCAGCTCTGCAGTAGTGGGAGCCGAGACTTCACCTTGTAGGAGGTTTTGCAGCAACTTACAATTAAAAGCAAAGTCTCTGTTTATTGTGAGAAAGCCTGGGTTTGAATGCTGACCCCACTCCTTGCTAGCTTCTTGCCCTTGGACAGGTTACTTAATCTGTCTAAAGTCTCAGTTTCCACCTCTATTATCAGAGATAATATTAGTACCTACCTCCTGGCTTTCTGGGGATTTAGACAAGAAAACACAAATGAATAACTTAGCCCAGTGCCTGGGCACATGGAAAAAAGCTCCATAAATATTAGCTTTAGCACTATTGTAATTATTCCAGCAGCAGTCCTTGTTATTCCTGAAAAGCAACTTCATAAAGTACCTTTGGACAAGCACATGACATCATCGTATTTTTTAAGCCAGTGGTGAGAGATCATTCAGTTGATTGCGTCTCATTAAAATGATCCAGGGAAGACTTTTTGAAAACACTGCTAGGTCGAATAGCCAGAGGAAAGAATGCTTATCACACAAATCTGTCAGATGAGAGTCTAGAACAGGCAAACCGAAGCTGCAGTGACAGAAAGTGAATCAGTGGTCGCCTGGGATCAGGCTGGACGTACTTACAGCGAACGGGCCACGGGAAACCTTTCGGGGTGATGGCAACGTGTTCTGCCTTGGTTGTGGAGGTGGTTACGCAGGTGCGTACATTTGTCAAAAGTCATCGGAACTGCACACTCAGAAGTGAGCGCACTAGAGCGTGTGTAAAATGTATCATAATTAAGTTGACGTAAAGAGAGTGCTGGATCTCACCCCCACAAATTCCGATTGAATTGTTCTAGGGAGAGGCCCAGAAATCATTTATTTTTCCACGTGCCAAAGGCGTCAGCCAGGGTTGGGAGTTACTGACCAACCCGGTCCTCTCCGCTGGCAGTTGCGGTTCACCCAAACACACACAGCTGGTTATGGTGGAAGGTGCAGGACTGGAAACCACGTCTCCAGGTACCTTGCGCTCCAAACCTTTACCGTCACCAATAATATTCCCTCTCCCTGGAACTTCTATCTTCTTCTTCTTACCTCTTTCTATCAAAATCCCTCCCACCTGTAGAGCCCAGCTCACACATCACAAGAGGCCTCAGGTTGCAGCTCTCCCTTTTGGACTAGGAGCTCCTGGTCGGCAGGGACTGTAGCTTTTTTATTTCTGTATCCTTGGTATCCAGTCCTGTGCTTGGCACAGAGCAGACATTCAAGTAAACATTTGTTGAGTAGAAAAATTGGTGGAAGGAAATTAACATCAGTGCCCACGAGATGCCAAGAATTGAAACAAGTGCTGTACACACATTATTTCACTGAATTTTTACAATTGTATACATTGGTTATCATTTCCCCCTTTTGTAAGGGAGCGAACAGGCCCAGAGAGGCTTAGTAATTTGCCCACGGTCACACAGTAAAGCAAGTAGTAGAACCGAGGTTTGATTTCAGGTCTGTTTGTTTTCAAAGTTCATGTTTTCTCTGCCAGACTAGGCTGTCTCATTTATGGTAGTTACTCTATTCAGTCTTCAATTATGGATACTACATAGCTTACCTCCTCAATTAGGTTATAAGCTTCTCAAATGCAATAATTAAATTTAAACCATAGAGCTACTCCTACTGTTACAAGAAGACCCGCAGTTAGAAAAGGATCTGTAAGCACGGGGGAAGGAGCCGCAGAAGACCGTGATTTGAGCCGGCCTGCTTCCACCTCCTGTGCACTCTAGGGCTGACTGCTGAGCCACGCAAGTGCCGCACCCCACAGTCGGTCAGAAGAGTCACAGATCTCGAGCACTTACCAAAAAGATTCCCGGAATGACGTTGTGCCTTTGAACCAGAAGTGGACAATGGCTGCCGGTGAATTTAGATGCGGAGATGATGTTGTATTTGAGAAATCGAAAGGAATCCAAACGACTCTTTAAAAAAAGAAATATGGAAAGTCGTGAGGACATTAAATCCCAGGTAACAAATCCTTTGCTCTGTGCAGTAGTATTTATATCTTTGAACCAAAAATTCCAGACTATCCCCACCACTCTATTAGAAATACCTTCATCAGCTCCCCCAGAGACCTCTGTATTGCCACGCAGTGGACACTTCATGTTTCTTGTATTACTTGCCTTCTTTATGACATTGCAAATTACTGAACAGCCCTCCCTTCTCAAACTCCCTCCTGGGTTCTTCCTCTGTGTCTACCATCCTAGTCTTTGTCAGGTACAACTTTTTCTCTACTTGATCTCTAAATATCTACTGTCCTAAAATCTCCAGCCTCTCCTCCTGCCATTCACTCTCTCTACACACTCCTCGGGTACCCCATGATTTTAGTTTCTATTTATGTCTACTAAATACACACAAAGCCCCCTTCCTTACCTCCTTCCCTCACATGCCTAAGTGTTGCATGGTCCTCCCCATCCAGTCATCTCATTCGATTGCACTCTTGCCCCCTAAGCCACTGGTGCGCCTGCTCCATACTGCGATGCTATGGGGCATGCTGGGCTGCTTAGGACTGTGGCTCCTACGAGTGACTCCATGGTCTGAACCCAGCCCCACTGCTTCCTAACTGAGGAATCACAGGCAAGTGACTGACTATCCTGTGTCTCAGTAACTGGCCTTAGCTCAATGCACTCAAATGCAGAAAGCCAGTCACTTAGGGTTCTTTTGAGAATTAAATGATATTCCAGGTAAGCCGTGGTTGCAACACAGTAAGCGTTCAGTAAGTATTTGCTCTATTGATCTTATTCTGACTTGCCATTTCTGATCAGTTCAGCAAATGTTTACAGAATATCTATTAGACAGGAGGCGCTGGAGTGGTGGAGCCCTCGGGATTTAATGTATATTGTTGTCACTCCAATGAGGGGTTGAACTCCTGATTTAGATCTTGGTCTCCTATCCACTCAGCTTGTCTCTCTTTTGGGGGGAAACCTAGCTCAGTCCACGAGCTCACACTCCCAGAAGCACCTCCCATGGGATAAGAAGGAATTAGCAGTGACCATGCACCCCCATACCTGAACCTCGGGCTGTAGAATGACTCACTCATTTATTAGTCATTTACCCATTTGACAAATATCTTTTAAGTGTTAGCCATGTGCCAGGCCCATGACAGGCACTGGGACTAGAATTGTGAACAAGGCATTGTCCTGCCATCAAAAACCTTCCAGTCCACTGGCAGAGAAATCCAGCTGCAAAGCAAGCTGGGAAGGTTAGGCGACTACTCCCAGAACCTGTGCTCCCAGAACCCACCACACACCCTCTGGGGCTCAGGCCACCCTTTTAGGAGCTTTGTCTATACCCCTGAAGCTTCCACCGAAGCGTCCAGTGAATTCCCACTACTGCTCAGCTTTCCAAACAGCTCAGCAATTTCCTTGTCCAAGGAAATGGACTTGAGCTGAAGAGAAGTCCTTAGAGGGTTTTAAGCAAAATGATGTAGTCATATTTGGATATTAAAAAGAACTCCCTGCAACATGTAGGAAATCAGTTGGACTAAGATAAGAAGCAGAAAAATTGGAGAAGCTGTTGGAGAAAATCAGGTGGGAGGTGATAAAGGCCTAGAATAAGCAGATGCAAGAAAACAGGGGATGAATAAAAGAAAATGTCACAGTGATAGAACTGATAAGACACAGAGACTTATTCAATGTGTTGAGGGTAAATGGTAGTAGACGGAAGAGGTTTTATGAATGCCTACTCAGATCTACTGGTCATGGTTACTCGGGGTAGAAATTAGAAGAAGGGCGTAGGGCCCAGCTTAGGCTCAGTTGAAAAGAATGGTGGATTGGTAATGTCTGCCATGGATGCAGAATGGGAGGGAATTGGCACACCTGGTATTTACCATGCCCTTTCTCTGGCAGAGAAAGCATAAAAATGCACTGCGTTTTGAAACATGCACACTGTGTGGTCCCATGTATAGGAAGGTCTAGAACAGAAAAAACTGATTTATGGTGAGAAAAGGCAGAATAGTGGTTACCTGGGTATGGGTAGGTGGGTGGATTATTGACTGAGAAGGGGCAAGAAGAAGCTTTTCAGGGCCTAGAAATATTCTATATCTTGATCTGTGTGGTAATTACACAGACATATACATATATAAAAATTCATTAAGCTATGTACCCTTAAGATTTGTGACCTATACTATATGAAGGTCATACCTCAAATGAAAGGGTGGGGGGTGGGACTTCCTTCCATGAGGCTTTGTGTAGCTGAGGAAATGTATTAAGATATACCATGCAAGTAAACAGTAGTTTACAATTTGTCTTTACATGTGTGACACTCACCTGAATGCAAGGCATGCTTCTAGTTCTGTTCTGTTCCCTGTACACTTCGGCCACTTCTTTTATTGTCTTGTCCTTTTCCATGTCTGAGAACACACAGACTATAATGATCTGATCGATGGAAGAGAGCTGCTTGCTGATCAGGTAATCGTACTCCAGGTCTGTCACTTCAGGAATGCTGTGCGTGCTGCATCGGCACGAGTCCCCTTCCTTCCCACACAGAGTCCTCCTCAGGACCACGGGACAGACCAGGTGGGACGCAAACCAGGCATCCTTGCTCTCCGTGGGAAGAGAAAGCCTGGAAAAGTAACAGGAGAAATTGTGTTTGAAGAACTGAAAGGCCAGAAAGAACATCATTTTAAGAAGTACCAAAGAACCAAAGTGGCCATGTTATTTTTATTATTGTTGTTATTTTTAGAATTGTATTAAATCCTACCCCCCCTTTTTTTGTTACAGTGAAAATATAGTCAATTTTGCATTGTATGTGTATACCCCAAAGTGGCTGCTTTAGAAAGCACTGAAATGTAATTCTGGACAGAATTATATCTGCCAATACCCTAAAATACTTGTCAATATACTAAAAGAGTCAAATGGCAGAGTTCGTGTTATATAAATATAATAATCCACAGTCTATCAGGGTTAGGAATTTTGGTTGCAAGCAACAGAAACATATTCTGGCTAATTTAAGCAAGCAGACAAAAAACAAAGGAATTTATTAAAGAACCCAGACAACGTCAGGAAAGGTGGAAGGACGGGGTTTGCAGGCTCCACTGCCAGAGAAAATGTCTAAGGCAGACACCTCAGCCACAGCTGCTGGGCGGACTCTCCCGCTCACCTGCTGGCCCTGCTGGCCCAGGACGCTTGGGTGCCAGAACTTCGGAAGTCATGTGGAGCTGCTTCCCCTCCCTACTTAGGGGGTCTGGGCAGCCCCTGCAGCTGCCTGAAGTCTGGGGCAGGCTTGTTGGATTGGTGGATCTGGACTATGTGTCTGGTCCCAGCTTCAGAGGAGGGGGGGGGAAAGCAAGACTCTGGTGCTTTTGGCATCTACAGCAGGAAGTAGTTTGCCTCAGCAGGTAGGGGAGTCCCCACATACAGACTGTGTATTCAGATGTGGGGTGGTCAGAACAAATGACTATTGTCCTCGGTAATTTACACATTCACCTGTAAATGGACCCTGAGCTAGTCCACTTTCTACTATTATAAACCCCTACAATGAAATTTTTGTACATTTCTCTTTTTGTATAAGACTTTTATTTTAGTGTAGTTAAACTTATCAAAATCTCCTTTGTGTTTGCATGTTTTTGTGTGTTTTGGCTTAAGAATTTATTTTCTACTTCAAGGTAATGAAAATATTCTCCTTATGTTTTCTTCCGAATTGTTTATTATTTGGCTTTTCATATTTAGCTTTTCGATCTACCTGGACTTTCTGATGGAGAGTAGAAATCTAAGATAGACAGGTAGGTAGATCGATAGATAGCCAGATAGTTGTCTCACTACCACTGATTGATTAAGCCATTCGTCCTCATTGCTTTGTAACGCTCTGTTGTGTGTCAAGTGTCCATACGTATGTGGGTCTGTGTGAGGCTTCTGTTCTGTTCTGTTGGTCTATCTAGCCTGGTGCCAATAGCACAGTACCTTAGCTACTATTTCTTCATTAAAAGCATTGAAATCTGGTAGGGTAGGTCATCCCACCTTGTTTTTCTTCTTCAAATGTAATAATATTATTTCTGGAATTAGCTATCTTATTCCCCCAAAAGCACAATGACCAAAAACAGAACTTTTGGCACATGTGGCTTGGTTTATGACTTGAGCCATAAAGAGCAGCAAGAGATTAACAAACCACCTTTGCCAGGGGCTGGACAGTGACAGAGAGCTCTGAGAGCAGGAGGCAGGGGCTGTCACTAAAGAAACTGGGTGTGTTTGCACTTAAGGATCTAATCTCCATCCTTTAAAGATCAGAAGTCCAGCCTCAGTGACACCCTATAGCTTTCCCCATGACTTCTTACTCCTCCATCCTCACCTTTGTCTTCCCAGGGGTCTATTTCAGGTGTACACAGAGTGTACCAATATCAGGGCCCCTGCAGAGGTATTATGAGCATCCCCAATTAAAGTAATTCCAATGTGTCAACTAGTGTGCTATGAAATCATTAAAAGTCAGATTTCAGGCTACAACCCTCTATATATACTTTGGCTCAAGAAAGCATTTCAAGTTCTTGCCTTGAGCACTGCCCCCAACTCCCAAGCTCCTGTCTCCAACACATTACAATCATGGTCAAATAAGACCATTTAAAAGTCCAAAGCTGTACTCTGAGCCAAGGTGAACACCTCTATGGATAGAAACACACTATGTTAATGAGGCTAAAGCCATAAGCTTGGTTGCTCCTGGACTAGAAAAAGCAAAAGTGGACAAGAATTTGGCTCTTGTAGGAAAACAGGAGGACTTCTAGCCAGGATGGAGGCATACATAGATACATTTGGCCTCCTTACACAACTAAAAGAAGGACAACAACACATTTAAAAACAAAGAAACAGAACTGCCAGAAAATTGAACTGACAGAAGTTCAACAACCAAGGAGTTAAAGAAGAAACATTTATCCAGACCGGTAGAAGGGGCAGAGATGGGCAACCAGGTGGAGAGGACTTGCAGCAAGGCAATGGCTGGAGGACCCAGGGGTCCCACATTCATGTGTGTATAAACCAGGAGGAAAAATTGGGTAGTGAAGCAGACTGCGCAACCCAGGATTTCAGTATGAGGAAATAAGCCTCACAATCTCTGACTGAAAAAAAAACCTGTGGGTGTTGCAGCAACAGGAGAAATTCCCAGCCTCACAGGAGAGTTTGTTGGAGAGACCCACAGTGTCCCAGAATGTACAAAAAACCACCCACCTGGGAATCAGCACCAGAAGGGCCTAATTTGCTTATAGGTACTGGAGGAAGTGACCAAAAGCCAGCTGAGAGCTGAGCAAGAAGCATTGTACCCCTCCCCCACATACAGCACCACAACACAGGGATGTGGGTGGCCCTGCCCCAGCAAATACCTAAGGCTCTGCCCTTAGTAATAACAGGCATGCCCAGACCAAAAAAATATATATATGACCCAAATGAAAGAGCAGATTAAAGCTCCAGAAAAAATACAACCAAGTAATGAAGACAAACCCAACCTATCAGATGCACAGTTCAAAACACTGGTGATCAGGATGCTCACAGAAATTATTGAGTATGGTCACAAAAAAAAAAAAGAGGAAAAAATGAAGTCTATGCAAAGTGAAATAAAGGAAAATATATTGGGAACCAATGGTAAAGGGAAGGAAACTGGGACTCAAATCAACAATTTGGAGCAGAAGGAAGAAATAAGCATTCAACCAGAACAGAATGAAGAAACAAGAATTTAAAAAAACAAGGAGGGGCTTAGCAACCTCCAGGACAACTTTAAATACTCCAACATCCAATTATAGCAGTGCTGGAAGGTGAAAAAGAGTAAGAAGTTGAAAACTTTGTTGAAAACATGATGAAGGAGAACTTCCCTGATCTAGCAAATGAAACAGACTTTCAGGAAGTCCAGGAAGCTCAGAGAGTCCCAAAAATCTTGGACCCAAGGAGGCACACACCAAAGCACAACATAATTACATTACCCAAGATAAAAGATAAGGAAAGAATCTTAAAAGCAGCAGAAGAAAAGGAGACAGCTACCTACAAAGGAGTTCTCATAAGACTAGCAGCAGATTTCTCAAAAGAAACCTTACAGGCAAGAAGGGGCTGAAAAAAAGTATTCGAAGTCAAGAAAGGTAGGGGCCTACACCCAAGATTACTCTATCCAGTAAAGCTATCATTTAGAATGCAAGGGCAGATAAAAGTGCTTCCCAGATAAGGTCAAGCTAAAGGAATTCATCATCATCAAGCCCTTATTATATGAAATGTTCAAGGGATTTATCTAAGATCAAAATTATGAACAGTAAAATGACAACAAACTAACACAACTATCAACAACTGAACCTAAAAAAAACAAAAACAAAGATGAACTAATCAAACAACTAGAACAGGAACAGATTCACAGAAACAGAGATCACGTGGAGAGTTATCAGTGGGGAGGGGGAAAGGGAAGAATGGAGGAAAAGGTACAGGGAATAAGAAGTATAAATGATAGGTACAAAATAGATGGGGAGGGGGGCAGGTAAGAATGTATGGGAAATGGAGAAGCCAAAGAACTTATATGTATGACCTATAGACATGAACTAAGGTGGGGGAATGCTGGTGGGAGGGGGGTACAGGGAGGAGAGAAATAAAGGGGAGAAATAAATGGGACAACTATAATAGCACAACCAATAAAACATATTAAAAATAATTAATCACAGCTTATAAACTCTGGGAACTCACTAGCATTACACAACAAAACCATCCTTTCAAAAAATAATAATAAAGAAAACAGAATAAAATTCTCTTCTCAAGTCAGGGTGCTGTGGTGCTGGGGGATGTGGCTGGGGTCACTCACTGAAATCGAGGACCAGGGTAGGCCTTCAGCCACTCTTTGCATGAGGCTGGAACAGGTGCTGTCTACTCCTGTTCAGCACCATGGCTCCCAGGACACTTTAAGCTCAGGAAGGATGGAGAACACACAGACCCAGCCTCCCAACCAGAGCTAAGCCAAGCTTCTTACAGGCCTGGTGGCAGGGTCTGAAGCATTCCTAATACTCATGAAGCAGGACATCCATTCTACCATTATTTGACCTGGTTCTGCATTTTTTTAATGTGAGGCCTTTGGGTCTGAGGTGGTGGCAACTGAAAAGCTACTAGAGAGGGAGGGGTGGGTAGACACACAAATGCATATTACCCATGCATGGAAAGAGAGGAAAAACCTTCCATTTAACATGAGCTTAGCACTCAAAATTCCAAAACACATCAAAAAAGAAAATTCTAAGAAAGACAATACACAAAACCAATACTCAATAGATGTTTTCAATATAAACAAAGTAAAAATAATGGAGCAAACCTAAAAAGTACTTTAAACTAGGTTGTTTAGAATCTTTATGGTGACTAATTGCAGAATAAATAACTTTGAAAAAACAAATACATTTAGTCAAGATATGATGGATTGAACATACTCAGGTTTACTCAACTCTGCTAAAACCTTACTAAAATGACAGTAAAAAGATAATAAAAGTAAAAAGTTATAAGTTTTTTATTTAGAAATAAAGTCTATTCTGGCTTTGGCAGTACAAATACTAGAAACAAACATTATAAGGCCTATTATATCATGCAGTACATAAACTAGGATGGTTTTTTTGGGCTGCAAATAACAGAAAATGCAACACAAACTGGCTTAAGAACGACCCCTGCTGGCTCCCAAGTTGGAGTCTGGAGGCGGGGCACCGGGGGTGGCATCAACCAGCAACTCCGTTTCCATCTCCCTTCTTCTTCATGCAAAGGCTTCATCTGTGGGCAGGAAGCAGATGGCCAAATAGTTTCAGGCCTCACACCTACTCAGAACCACCACCACCACCAAAAAAAAAAAAAAAAAAAAAAGACGAGGGAGGGGTTTGTCCCCACCATTCCAAATAAAAAGCCTGGCATTAACTATGTTTGGTGTTACCTCCTCCCCTCCCCACAGACAAGAAATTCTCATTGTCTTAAACCACCCGGGGCTCACCTTGGAGCTTGGGGTTGACTGCCCCTCAAGCACCTGAGCTGGGGAAGAGACAGGTGCACACTAAATAAACTTGGGGTCCTATTAGGAAAGGTGAAGATGGAAATGACCCCTGGTATTCAGCTAAGAAAAGAAATGTTCACTAAAGCCCACCGAAAATGTTATGATTTAAAATGTACACTTTCTGCATAAGTTAGAAATAAAGCCGGGCCAAGATGGAGGCATAGGTGGAAACACTGTGCCTCCTCCCACAACCAAGTTTAAAGACAACAAAGTTTTAGTAACAAAAACGCAACCAAAACACAGAAAATTGAACTATATGGAAGTCTGACAACAACGAACCGTTCAGCCAGACCGGTAAACTGTTCAGCCAGACTGGTAAGAGGGCTGGAGCCAGTGAATGGCAGAGCAGGGTTGCGCAGGAAAACTTGGCCAGACCAACCCAGGCACACAGGCGTGGGGTTGGCAGATCCCAGGCGTGGGGTTGCAGCAGGCAGACCCAGTGAGGGCGCAAGGCGACAGGCTGACCATGGTCACATTTGCGCGCAGATAAACCAGCGAAGGAGCAAGCAGTGAGACAGACCTCACAGGCCCCCATGGCAGGAAGCAGCAGAGGGAACCGCTATTGCCTCTCCTTGACCCCACCCCCATGTACAGCGTCACAAACCAGCCACCTGGTGAACACCTAGGGCTCCACCCCACATATGTAATAGGCGCGAACAGACCAAAAATGGAAGAATAAATTAAAAGAACAAATCAACCAAGAACAAATCAAAGCCCCAGAGCCAATACTTTTAAGTGACCAAGAGATAGTCAACCTATCAGATGCACAGTTCAAAACACTGGTGATCAGGATACTCACAGAACTGGTTAATTTTAATCACAAATTAGAGAAACAAATAAAGGCTAAACTCATTGAAATGAAGGGAAATGCAGAGGAAACCAACAGTGACAGAAAGGAAACTGGGACTCAAATCAAGGGAGTGGACCAGAAGGAAGAAAAAGGTGACCAAACAGAAAAGGATGAAGAAACAAGAATTCAAAAAAAATGAGGAGAGGCTTAGGAACATTCAGGACATCTTTAAACATTCCAACATCCAGATTATAGGGGTACCAGAAGGGGAAGAGGAACAGCCACCAGTGGAAAACTTATTTGAACAAATAATAAAGGAGAATTTCCCCAATCTGGCAAAGGCAATAGACTTCCAGGAAATCCAGGAAGCTCAGAGAGTCCCAAAGAAGTTGGACCCAAGAAGGAACACACCAAGGCACATCATCATTAGCCATGGCACAATTACATTAGCCAAGATTAAAATGAAGGAGAGAATCCTAGAAGCAGTAAGAGCTAAGGGGACAGTCACCTACAAAGGAGTTCCCATCAGACTGTCAACTGATTTCTCAAAAGAGACCTTACAGGCGAGAAGGAGCTGGAAAGAAGTATTCTAAGTCATGAAATCCAAAGACCTACATCCAAGATTGCTCTATCCAGCAAAACTTTCATTTAGAATGGAAGGGCAGATAAAGTGCTCCTCAGATAAGGTCAAGTTAAAGGAGCTCATCATCACCAAGTCCTTATATGAAATGTTAAAGGGACTTACCTAAGAAAAAGAAGATAAAAAAGATGAACAGTGAAAGGACAGCGAATTCACAGTTATTAACAAACACACCTGAAACAAAGGCAAACTAAGAGAAATAAAGCCTAAAACGTGAGGTAAGGGACACACTAACACCAGCTCGCCTGCGAACTGTCATTCACATTGACCTCCATACGAGGTGCGCTGCTTACATGTTGCCCCACACTGTGGCCGATTTTGTTTCTCTGGTCAAACAGCACTTATACAGACAGTGTTCCAAGTAAGTTCTGGAACTGTATACTCATTTTAATGTATAGACTGCTCCAGCCTTAGCAGTATTCTGTACAAAATTGTGCACTATATTGCATAGATGCTACTTGTTTTTCTCTGTTCATAAGTTGGAACCTAGGCTTTTAAAATCCTGTTCTCATTCTTTGAAGCATGTCAAATACTGCCCTGACAGGATGGATGGTTCTGTAAATGAAGTGATGTTTAAACTTGCTATTGTAGCTCAACCCCATCAGTGGGTGACTGTGGACCATTACAAAGAATGTGGCACCTTGCCTGTGTCAAAAAAGTAGCATTTGGAACGAGAGTGTGTACTATGTGAAGACTTCACAGGTTTGTAAATTGACCTACAGCTAAACTTTTGTGTGTTTGTGCACCTGTTTATTTCTTTCAGCATTTCAAGATATCCAAACATTACTATATAATCAGCATTTTCTTGTGCATTAAATGCTGCATGTGAAAACTTAACAATTACTGAACTTTATAAATTCATGAATTTTTTATTGACATGGATGCATTTTTTTTCTCTGTTTATTGCTCTTTTGGGCTGTATTCAATAAACTTGCATTTGAGGGTTACATTGGCAACATGAACACCAACTGTGCATCATGAGAGGTATAGAGAGAGCCAACTGGAGTTTCTTATAGACACAATAAACAGTACATATCTCTCACCAACAAGCTGAATGTTCTCCCTGACTGCCTTGTACTAGGGAGCTAATTCTTTAACAGAGATGATAATAACACTTACAACATTGTGAAAGAATTACATGGAATCAATGTTGTGAAGTAAGTGTTCTTACCATCTCTGTTCTATAGATAAAGAAACAGAAGCTTAGTGAGGTACATGGTTGCCAAAGGTCTCGTAGTTAGTAGGCTCTGCTGTGTGATATCAGGACCTTATGCTGTGGTCACTCTGTCGGGTGTCAACCTGTTCTCCCTGCACAGGGTTGGGCTGGCAACTGAACTAGAGCACGGAGACTCTGGAGAGGAGCGATCACACGTAAGACGGGTTTTCTCGTGCGTGGAGCTCATTGTTAACTCATGGGCTAAGTGAATGAATGCCGGATTAGGTGAATGCTGGGTTAGATGAAAACTTTATGCCTTTTTTTAAAATTTCAAGATTTAGAGTCCAATCATGCATTTAAAATTTTCAGTTAGGTTTCTGCAGAACTAAAGCCTTTATTAAATTGATATTAGTTTCTTCAAATATCACTGCAACTGTGTCGCTGAGCCATAAAAAGAATTCTGTGTTTGAAGGTGAAATAATTGGGTTTTGACTTCTTCGGGCAGATCTGAAGATCTGAATAAACATTTTAGAGCTGTCCTACACAGTGTCTGCTTGCTTCCAGGTTTTAAAGTGTTTGGTTAATTTTGTTACTCGTGACCAGCTCTGGCTTGGGGGCAAGGCCCCCCATGACTAGGCCCTAGCCTGGCCTATCCTGTCTCCCACATTCCAAGCACCAGCACAACCAGACTACTCGGCACTCCTCTGATTTCCCTGCACCATCCTCCCTATGTGCCTTCGCTCACATCCCTGCTCTGCTGCTCACCAGCTGTGATTTGAGGGTAGATAGAACACCATGGGACTATTTATATTACCCCTTAGGTGTGTCATGAATGTTGAATGAAATCCTAAAAGTACAATGTTTAGCATGGCTTCTCGTGTCTAGTAAGTGCTCAGTAAGTGTTACGTGTTAACCATCCTTGACATTGTAAGTATCATCGGTCTTCTTACTGTCATGCATCTCTCCACCTGGGTTACCCCCCTTTCTCTACAGGCATATATAAATGCTCCCCATCACTCAAGATCTCATTCAAAGGCTCCTGAAAAACAGTCCTTTCTTAAAAAAGAAATCTCTCCCTCCACAAAACTTCTTCATTCTATTTATACTGGTCCAATAGCACCCATTTCCTTACTTCCCATTGATTAATGGCATACATTCATATCTCTCCTTGCCAACTCTGAGCCCCTGGAGGACAGGGACCAAGACTTCGTACTGCTGATGTGCCCACATATCTGTAGGTAGTAAGTGACAGTTTTTGGCTGAATGAATTAATTCCATGGCCAGGTGACTGGTCACACTGCTTGCTTAGTGGCATTAGTGAAGTCTGCTGAGGACACTTCAAATACAGGAAATGTTTTCCTCATGGTATTTACCACTTTTCTTTAAATTTATTGTCTTCACCAAATGTTACTGCAGCAATAACAGGATTGGGACCTTTAGGGATTCTCAGCTCCTGGGGGTCTTGGTCGACATCTATTCGGCATGTTTGCAGTACTTGTGGTAGGAGCGGGCAGGGCTTCTCCTATGGCTTCCAAATGTAGGCACTCAGTGAAGAGACCAACCCACTCCTCCAACGCCCTCCCCTCCCCATGCTACTGGGATGGAGAAGAAACCAGGGTCTTCTCTGCCTGAGGTAGGAAGCATCCCTGTGTGGCAGCTAGTCCCTGAGGTACAAATGTATATGGAGGACTGGGCTCTTTATACTGATGAAGAAAACAAGAACTCATTCTCTCAGGAGAACTGCAAGAGAAGGCAGGGGAAGCAATAAATCCTGACCCTCATCCATCATCCCAAACACAGAACCAGAGATTTTCAGCATAGAGTCAGGTTTTAAACAGGTGTTTACCAAAATGGTGAAAACAAACTGTGCCTCAATTCCTGACTGATTTGAATTCCTCTGCTAAATGGGCAGCCTCTTAGGAAGCAGGTTGGAGAGAGCTCAGATGCTTGAATCTAGGCATTAAGTTCGTCCCAGTTCTAGGAAAGATTTCTGATGGACAGCATGCTAGCCGCAACCCAGTCGCCAGTGACAGCCACCCAGCCTGCTTGGAGAGAACTGTGGTGCGAAGCGACCTGGCGGCACGCCTTGCTCGGCGTTTGTAGGCAGACTGAATGAAACTTTCATCCAAAGCCTTTCCAAACATAATCTTGCTGTGAATTATTAAAACAAATGAGGCTGGTTACCTGAAGTGCTGATTGCTGGCTGGGGCCTTCTGGATGCGAGGGAGAGGTGGGGGCTTAAAGACCCCCTTCAGTTTTACGAAGGTATTTTGGTTTAGAAGATATTCTTTGTTCTCATCTTTTTCCTCTGCACTTTGTTTCAGAGGAAATTCTGCTGGTGAGACTTTTTGTTTCCTGATCACTTGTTGTGGAAATTTGGGCACTCTGCACATGTGCAGGGATTCTACTCCTGAAATGCAAACAGAATACACCGTGCTGAAAACCCTTAGTGGACCAAGGTCAGTGTCGGCTGGGTCAATCTGGCTGTCCAATAACCTGGACACTCCTTCACCACAGTACCTTTCCGTTGGTTCCTTTAAGTGTACCCGTGGTCTTCCCAGAGGATACATAGCATCTATGTAATAAACAAGGAAAATATCTAGGCTAGAATTTGACTATCTGTGCTCCTCTTGTGCCATGATATGTGCCATGCACTTTAAATGTGCTATCCCATTGAATTAAGGATTCTAATGAGGCGAGTAGTCTTATTTTCATGATATCACAGCTAAGTCCAAGTTCATCGAGCTAGAAAGAGGCAGAACCAGGATTTGAATGGATCTATTTGATTCTGAAGATGGTACTTTTACACCATGCTTCCCAACCTCTTTTCAATGAAGCAGCAAAATGTAAACTGTAAAGCCCAATGCATATAGATTCTTATCATAAAAACATGATACGAAAAGAAATCATGAGACACCTGTATGGCACATCACTGATAGATTCAGTGGGCTCCTTGTAGGCAGAATCAGCTACCCCAGGGGCTGGACCACCTCAGCCTGGCTGCCCCGCTGAGGACGGAGGATTTCTCTTTCTCGGTTCCAGTGTCAAACATCCAGGGCCTTTCCTTTGGGAAGCTCTGCTATGCACCACAGTAAACAGCAAGCTACCTTCTCAAATGGAGAAGCTTGCCTTTTGGATTTAGCATACAATGAATGCTAATTATTTGCAGATTCTGTGTTTGTGAATTTACCTACTCTCTAAAATTTATTTGTAACCCCAGATCAATATTTGTGGCTGAACAAAGCGATGCTCTGCCCTCTTGTTTCCACCCTCATGCTGTAATCAAGTGTTCTTTACGTGGTCTATAAAGTGCCATGTTTTACACATTTTTGCATTTTTTGTTGGTGATTTTGTCATTTAAAAGTAGCCCACAGGCTTAGTACTGAAGGGCTGTCTAGTTCCAAAGCACAAGAAATTTTGATTTGTCTTATGGAGAAAATATGTGTTAAGTAAGTTTAGTTCAGGCTTGAGTTATAATGCTGTTGGCCATGGGCTCAGTGTTACGGTATCAACAGTACATATTAAATAAGGTGTCTGTAGACAGAAACCCAGATAAAGTAAGGTTAAAATCAAGGTTGGCTCCTTAAATTTTCCTGCTATGGCCAATCACCTGGATCAAGGGTAAGACTCTATAGGTATAATGCTTTACAGTTTCCAAATGCCTCCTTGGGAACCTTGGAAGGAAGAGGCATTTAAATGTTGGTCTTCTGGAAGTCTTGATGATGGGAACAGGTATGTGCAGCAACACACTGAGTTCTGTAACTGACCCAGTGAAAATCTGTAGTGATCCAGCCAGTTAAATAGGATGTGCTTGGCCTTTCTCTGCAGTCTTCTTAATTTAATAGCTGTCGCGACGTCAGACATAGGACTTATGCCCATTGCTGGATCAAACATAGCCGTATCTACTGGGCCTGTTAAACTTGAAGGCTTGTATATATTCACATTCAGAGAGAAAGAGAGAGAGATTACTTACTATATGATTATAAAACATCAATTCATTCATTTACTAATTTATTCATTCAGAAAGTTGTCCAACAAATGTTCATTGGGTATCAGTTATGGACCAGGTGAATGTACTTAATGTCACTGCATTATGCATTTTAAAATGGTTAAAATGATGGTTTCGTGTTGCGTATATTTTACCACAACAAAAACTAGAGGGAGAAGAGGCTGTGTTCCCTGCGCTCCAGGTGCTCAGAATCGATGGAAGGACAAGAGCATTGAACATTATGATGCAACACAGGGCTGTGCTGTTCATGAGCACAGAGCATTACAAGAGCCCACATGAGAAACTTAATATTTGCAATGCTGAGCTTCTATTTAGCAGAAGGAAGTTTCAATATATAGTAATAGTGAACAGTATGTGTGATCTTTTCACAATAAATTGTGTATGTAAAGTAATTAGCTTTGGATGAGCTTGCATGACTAGAAAAATTGTCAGTAATTCAGTTTTATATATTCATAAGCATATGTAATTATATGGGCACTTACATATTTACATATAAAGCATATGCATAACTGTATACTTAACTCATCATCCAAGCATCATTTACATAATTTTAGTGTGTTACAACAGCACTGGAGGAAGATATGAGAGAAAGGATATGAAGGGAGTACAGAATTCAATGACCCATGAAGAAATTAATAAAGTGGATGGCAAGAGTTTTGAAGAATTTGGTCTATAGAAGTCAGGCAATAAAAATTGAACCTGGAAATCAATCTTATCCAAAGGGCACAAACTTGAACTCCCTTGTCATAATGGTTCTTTAGGACTCAGAGAACATATCTGAGATGTTAACAAAAGTGACCTGAAAATGTCACTGATTCTCAGCCTGATTCTTGGGTCCTGATTCTCAGCCTCAAAAATACTCTGGATAAATAACCAGCAGAAAAATTTAGAATTTAAGTAGACAGATAAAATAAATTAAAACTTTAATGTGTGTGAATGAATTTTGAATCATTGGGGTAATCTTGTGTATTTGTTATGCTTGAAATGTCAAAGATATTTTGGTAAATTAGAGAATCTGATATATTACCCTTTGGCTTTCAGTTTAAATTGAGTTGACTGATTTAAGATTTTTTTAAAGGTTTTACATTAAATAAGTAAAAAGTGAACATCAGTTTAACAGTGCCAATTTCCCCTGACAACTTAAGAGTTGAAGATTATTGCCCTGGCTGGTGTGGCTCAATGGACTGAGTGCTGGCCTGTGAACCAAAGAATTGCCGGTTTGATCCCCAATCAGGACATATGCCTGGGTTGCAGGCCATGTCCCTAGTAGGGGGCATGCAAGAGGCAACCACACATTGATGTTTCTCTTCCTCCTGTCCCCTCTGTCTAAAAAATAAATAAATAAATCTTAAAAAAATTAAAAGAAAAAAGAGTTGAAGATCATCCAGCTCTAGGTAAGAGGAGGTGTAGAAACCTGAACCAGAGAACATGGATTTGTCGTCTGACATCTGAGACAGAAAGGACAGTGGGCCTGGTGAGCTGCACATCCTTTCCCGTTCCTAACTTCTCCATGAACTTTCTAGAGAAAGCAAGATGATTTCCATCTTCCAAATATAACTTTGATGCACCTAACGGATGGGGCTAATATGCATCCAGAAGTCCATCTGCAAGAGAGTCTGAAAATACAGTTTTCAGCTTCCCAACTCCTGCAGTGCAGAAAGGTCTACTAGAGAAGGACGAGAAAGGACATGGCTCACCATGTGCCCCACAGAGACAGGGCTCTCCTCCTGCTTCTCCACCTGCCCCTTCAGTGTTGGTTTACTTGGCCTCCTTTTTCTCATTCTGCCTACTCTTATTTAGTGACTGGGTCTCCATCTCATTATGTAAGCCAGAAAACCGTCCTGAGGATTCTGCCTCCTAAGTAACTTGTAGCTCTCATCTATTTTGCATCCTCTCTGCCTTAGTCCAGTCCAGAATGTATTGGCTACATTTGTACAATAACCTTATGATTGATCTCCCAACACCACATACCCAAATATTTCTCCAGGAATAACTAATACAGAACAGTTCTCCACCTGAGTGAGCACATGCTTCCTTGGCAGCATTCAGAAATGTGCACAGACCTTTGGTTGATGGCACAACAGCCACTTAGTTTGTGGGGAATCAGAGAAGGCCTTCCGAAATGTGCTAGATTGTCCTGCATAGCTGTAAATTACCTGGCCCCAAATACCTGCAGTGCCGCCTTTAAAAACAAGGATTTCTAGATTAAAACTTTCAGGGACACTGAATTTCAAAAAATGTTGGTAACCAAAACCAGTTCTCAACTTTTAACTTCACTAAGTAGGTACTTTAAATTAAATTACTATCGGATTGTGACAAGACTTCGGCCAAGATGGAGGCATAGGTGGAGATGCCGTGCTTCCTCACGCAACCAAGTTTAGAGACAACTAAATATTAGCAACAGAAAACACAGCCAGAACACAGAAAACTGAACTTTTCGGAAGTCTGATAACAACAAATTCTTCAGCCTGACCGGTAAGAGGGGCAAAACCAGCAGCTGGAAGAGCAGGGTAGCACAGGAAAACTCGGTCAGATGGACTCAGGTGCACGGCCAGGTGCAGGGTTGGACCTAGCGAGCGACTGAGCGAGCGACCAAGCGAGCAACCTCGGGGAAACAGCGAGGGAGCAGGGCTGCGGGTTGACTGTGGTCACACATTCGTGTGTGGATAGACAAGTGAGGGAGTGAGCGATTGGGCGAGAGCCAGCAGCCCCAGCGGAGGGCGGTGCCATTTCCCCGCTCTAACCCCGCCTCCGCATACAGCGCCATAACCCAGCGACTCTGAGTGGCCCTGCCCTGGTGAACCATCTAAGGCTCTGCTCCTCACCCAGTCGTGTAAAACAGCAGAGGGGGCCGCCATTTCCCTGCTCTGACCACGCCCCCACATGCAGTGTCACAACTCAGCGACCTGGGAGTCCAAGGCTCCCCTCCTCGTACTTAACGGGTGTGAACAGACCAAAAATGGCTCAAGAAGATCTCAAAGCCCCAGAGCCTATAGATCTAAGCGATGAAGAAATAGCAAAACTCTCAGACCCACAGTTTAAAACACTGGTGGTCAGGATCCTCGCAGAACTGGTTGATTATAGCCATAAATTAGAGAAACATATGAAGGCAAAACTAATTGAAATAAATGGAATTGCACAGGAAACCAATAGCAATGAAAAGGAAACTGGGACTCAAATCAATGGAGTGGACCAGAAGAAAGCAAATAATGGCCAAACAGAAAAGAGTCAAGAAGCAAGAATTCAAAGAAATAAGGAGAGTCTTAGGAACCTCCAGGACATCTTTAAACACTCCAACATCCGAATTATAGGGGTACCAGAAGGGGGAAAGGAACAGCCACCAGTGGAAAACTTATTTGGACAAATAATAAAGGAGAATTTCCCCAATCTGGCAAAGGAAATAGACTTCCAGGAAATCCAGGAAGCTCAGAAGAAGTTGGACCCAAGAAGAAACACACCAAGGCACATCATCATTACATTAGCCAAGATTAAAATGAAGGAGAGAATCCTAGAAGCAGCAAGAGCTAAGGGGACAGTCACCTACAAAGGAGTCCCCATCAGACTGTCAGCAGATTTCTCAAAAGAGACCTTACAGGCAAGAAGGGGCTGGAAAGAGGTATTCCAAGTCATGAAATCCAAAGACCTACAACCAAGATTGCTCTATCCAGCAAAACTTTCATTTAGAATGGAAGGACAGATAAAGTGCTTCTCAGATAAGATCAAATTCAAGGAGTTCATCATCACCAAGCCCTTATTATATGAAATGCTAAAGGGACTTATCTAAGAAAAAGAAGTTAAAAAAAGATGAACAGTGAAAGGACAGCAAACTCACAGTTATTAACAACCACACCTAAAATAAAAGCAAACTGAAAGGACAGCTAGATCAGGAGTGGAAACATAGAAAGGAAGATCTCAAGGAGGGTTAGCAACAGGGGAGTGGGAGGAGGAGAAGGGGGGAGAAGGTACAGAAAATAAGTAGCATAGACAGTAGATAGAAAATAGATGGGGGGCAAGAATAGTATGGGAAATATAGAACCTAAAGAACTTGAGACACATGGTCATAAACTAAAGGGGGAGTAATGGTGGGGATGGGGGGGTAGGGTGGAGGGGAATGAAGGGGGGAATAGAACAACTGCAATGGCATAATCAATAAATAAATAAATAATTAAAAAAGTTAAATGCATGCCTCACACTGTTAGGGTGGCTACTACTAAAATAACACAGGATAGGAAACGTCGGTGAGGGTATAGAAACATCGGAACCCTTGTTTGCTGGTTGTGGGACTGGGACATGGTGCAGCTGACACAGAAAATAATGCGGCAGGTCTTCAAAATAGTTAGAACTGGAGTTACTACGGGATCCAGCCATTCTACTTCTGGGAAAATGTCCAACAGAATTGAAAGCAGGACCTCAAAGAGATATTTGTACGTCTGTGTCCACAGAGGCACTATTCACAATAGCTAAAATATGAAAACAATCCAAGTGTCTATCAACAGATGAATAAATAAACAAAACATGGTATAAAATATCATGGAATATTATTCACCCTTAAAGGAGAAGGAAATTCTGACACATGAGAAAACATGGATGAACTTTGGAGACATGTGCTAAGTAAAATTAGCCAGCTAACAGAAGGACAAACACTATATGATTCCACTCAGTTGAGGTACTTGTTTAGAATAGTCAAATTCAGAGAGACAGGTACTAGAATGGCAGTTGCCAGAGGCTGGGGTGGCTATGGGAATGGGAAACTATTTAATGGGTACAGAGTTCTAGTTTTGCAAAATGAAAAAAGCTGGAGATGGTTGCATAACAATGTGAATGTACATATGCCACTGAAACAATTAAAAATGGTTAGGATGTTAAAAAAAAGACAAATACAAAAAAATCAGAAGTCAGCAACATTCCTTCCAGTGCTTATGTAAATAGGCCTATCCGCGTTCAATAGCTTGATTCTTTGGTGCTTTTTCTGAGACAAATCCTACCCATGTTGGGAGAGAAAAGCAACTAGAATAACATGAAAACCAAAATCCACCTCAGCCTGCAATATCGACGTAGTGACTAGTTCACACTTACATCTCTGTTGTGTGCTGTGGATTTCATTAGCTTGCACCTCATTTTGTAGGCCTTGAATAACTCCCTGGCTTCCTCAGAAATGGGGTGGACATCAGGGAGTGACTGAGAGAGACTATCAGTTTAGATGCCATGGCTCGTCAAAACCCAGAAGGCAAGATAGCATGATACAAAGGCACTACTTACGGCAAAAATGTATAACTTTGACATACGTGATAGGACTGTGATAATTTTCAAAGACTAACACAGTTTTGATGCTAGTCCCTAAAAACAAAGATCTTTTACATGTGCTAGTGCACATTCCATAATATGTGTACCATTCAAATACGTGTCAAAATTTGAAAAGTTTGATCAAAATCAGTCAAGCTAGCTAACTACTTAACTATATGAAAGTAGAGGTACTAACGTTTCATGTCTTGCCTCTTGACAAACAAAAGTTTTAGCCTGAAATTCCTCCACAGAGATTAAGTACAAATATAAAATGATTATGAAGAGATGTGATTCTGAGTCATAGTTTGAACAGTGCCTTAAACATCTCCGAGCTTCTTTGGAATGTTAGTTATGCTTAAAAAAAAAACCTTAAATTGATATACTTTCACTTTAGTAAAAAAAAATGTACCGGCCCCACACCATTTGTAAGAAATCCTACATTATATTATGCAAACAATTTACCATTTAGGACATAGGAAATCAATTTTCCAATGCTTAAGAATCATGGCCTTAGGAGAAACTAGGGTTCATTTTTCTCCCAACTCTACTTTTACCTGCTCACCTATCCTCATCCCAAACTTTCAGGTATTTCTCAGGTAAGGTCCACAAACAGCTATGACAGCATCTATGTTGTAGAAATCACCAGGAACTACTGAAAGTTGTGAATGTAAAATCAGTCAGCATTGTTTGTGCTCTGGTCTGTGCTGAGGTGCTAATGTGTAGACGATTAAAGAAACTCTGGACCTACCCTCTCCAGGGAGCTTGAAGGAAGAGACCTGCATTTGACAGGTGCCAGAGACAGCCTTAGGCTGTGGGGATGCCATGTGTAGACCAAGGTGACCGAAAAGCGCCCAGAAATCTTCACGCTGATGAACTTATTCACCTGAAGGCAACACAGAGAATCAACATTTCCGGCACAGAATTGTCATAATTCAGGTGGAAATCATAGGACAATTACATGATGCCTGGAAGGAAATTTGGGACCAACATTCACAGACAGCTTCAGTTTAATTTTGTTAAATCAGGAATGGGTTTTTGGTTTTGTGCTGCAAATTTGTTTGTTGCTACAGAGGGGAGGGAGAAGAGTGAGGAGAAAATATTTGTAATTAATGTAGTTATGTCTTATTATAAAGAAAGTCAAGCTCCTTTTAGATTGAAGATAAATTGTGGGTCAGTTTACAGGTACTTCTCTTTTTTTAAGATTTTTAAATTTTATTTTTAGAGAGGGGGAGGGAGAGAGAAAGAGAGGGAGAGAAACATCAATGTGTGGTTGCCTCTCACACACCCTCTACTGGGAACCTGGCCCACAACCCAGGCATGTGACCTAGGCTGGGAAAGGAACCAGTAACCCTATGGTTCACAGGCCAGCGCTCAGTCCACTGAGCACACCAGACAGGGCTTACAGTTACTTCTGAGTCCTAATTCTACCCCTGACACACAGACCGTCTCTCCTGTAAAATACCATAGTTGATAATATCTGATTCCCCTTGATACTGAGAAAAATCATTTATAGTTCCCAAGTGCTTCGAAATTTTGCAAGTCTTCATATTACTGTGAAACATTGTCAGAGAAATTTTACAAATGACAAGAATGGAAAAATATCGATAAAGGAAGAACTTCTTAAAGCCCAAATGGACATGTGCAGATTTGTACAGCATATGTAGAGGTTTGTGTAGATAAAGTGTCCTATTAAAGAGAGAGGTCAGCTGCCCCACACATGCTAGGACTTTTGCTTGGTTACAAGTGACAGTCCCTTGTTTCCTGAAGGCTGCCTGCGGAGGTCATATGAATTGCATAGTCTAACCCATGAGCTACCCTGATTTTTTTTAGATAAAGGATGAGGAAACCTTGACTCCTGAGTATTAGGAATCTCGCACATGCAGCCTTGCCTGGCACAGCTTCTTTACCTGCTCTTTACTCCCCCAGCCCTCCAGAACTAAGAGGTACTTCTTTCTAAATAGCCATTTGAACAGTATATGTAGGACACATGGCCACCATCAATGATTCTGTAAATGACATAGAACAGAGGTCTGGAGCTACTTTCTACATGAAAGCCCGTCCAGTAGGAATATGACGTGAGCCACATGCATGTAAATTTTAAATTTTATAGTAGCCACATTAAAAAGAGCAAAAAGCATTTGAAGTTAATTTAACATTTTACAACTAAATATATCCAAATATTAACATATCAACAGTAACAAATATAAACATTATTAAGATGGCCCTGTGGTTTGGTTGGTTGAAGCATTGTTCTGTGGACCAAAGGTTCACGAGTTCCATTCCGGGTCAGACTGCATACCTAGGTTATGGCTCCAATCCCTGGTTGGGGCGGATGCCTAGGTTGTGGGTTCAGTCCGCAGTCCGGGCATGTATAGTAGGCAACCAATCACTGTTTCTCTCTCACATCAGTGTTTCTCTCGTCTCTCTCTCTCCCTCCCTTCCACTCTCTCTAAAATCAATAAGCATGTCCTTGGTTGAGGATTTTTAAAAATTAAGCTATTTTACATTCTCATTTTTTGTACTCAGTCTTTAAAATCTAGTGTGTATTTTACACTTACAGCATATTTCAGGGATTCCCTGACCACAGGTGGCTAGTGGCTTCCATACCGAATAGCCCAGCTCTATACAAATGGTGCCATTAGGGGCTTGTTGTTCAGTGCACCATATAAAGTGGCCCTGCATACAAAATGTAGTAAGTACACGCACACATACATGCACACACACACACACAACACACACACACATAGCTAACTATGTAGGAATCGAGAAAGTCTAGCACACAGGTTACAGACTGTCAGTTCAGAAGTATTTTATTTAGTCTTCTCAGAGTTTGAATTAATTGCTAATTTTAAAATAATTTTTAAAAGATTTTATTTTTATTTATTTTTAGAGGGAGGGGAAGGGAGGGAGAAAGAGAGGGAGAGAAACATCAATGTGTGGTTGCCTCTCACATGCCCCCACTGGAGACCTGGCCCGCAACCCAGGCATGTGCCCTGACTGGGTATTGAACTGGCAACCCTTTAGTTCGTAGCCCATGCTCAATCTTTTGAGCTACACCAGCCAGGGCTAATTGCTAATTTTTAAATGTCAGGCTATTTCACACACAAAAAAAATCTAAATTTTTGGCTTTTTAAAAATCATAAAAGATAGCAAGCCCAGGCCGTATTCCCATGTGGTAACAGCCTGTGGCCCTGAGTAGAGGCGGCCCCTTTGGGGGGCACAGACTTCCCAGTCCACTGCAGTTCCACTTGGCAGGCTCACTCCTTTATCTGAATCTCTGATCCTGGATCCCACAGAGACTCACAATGAGCTACTAACAGAAGTAATGTCTGCACAGTGAGATTGAGGAGGAAAAGACTTTCACTTTGAACATTGTATGCTTTCCTATTTTAAAAGTGTTTTATAGCAGGCACAGAAATGATTTCCTAGTAATAATTGTTCAAACTACTATTTAAAGTAACTGCTGCTTAGCAAAGAAATCTATCAAGAAAGGACCAAGTAAAGTACAAAGTGAAGAACTGAAATAAAGTTTTATCAGATCAGCCCTGGATGGTGTGGCTCAGTGGGTTGAGTGACAGCCTGCGAACCAAAAGGTTACTGGTTCGATTCCCAGTCAAGGCACATGCCCCCGTTGTGGGCCAGGTCCCCAGATGGGGATGTGCAAGAGGCAACTGATCGATGTATCTTTCACACACTGATGTTTCTCTACCCCTCCTTCTCCCTTCCTTCCCCTCTCTCTAAAAGTAAATAAATAAAATCTTTTAAAAAAGATTTATCAGTCACCTGGCTAGTGCAGACATTCAAACTGAATAACTCGGTTCTCTCATCCTCTTCTCCTCTATGGTATATTTTAGACACTCACAGTAAATCATTGTTACAGCATAAGAATTGACCAGGAAATATATAATAAACTAAAATTTTACCCAAATTTCAACTGGATCATCAAGTCTTCCCTTTGAAGGCCATATCCATTCCCTTTTAGTGTTTCCTTTTTTGCTCATCACTATGCCTCCATCCTGATTAAACATCATTGATATTATTTGGCTGCAAAAAAGACAAAAACACGACTCATTTAGAAGGAAGAAAATTCATGAACTCATTGATGTGGCCATTGATGAGGTGACGGAAGTGTAGGACTTTCCCCCAACATATGTCTGGAGGATAGTCACCTCACCTCTGCCTGTCTCCTCTGTAGAGAAGGTTGGTAGCTACCTCTCAGATGATTGAGATTTCCCTCCTCTGAGACACACCCCCTCCCATTTCTTCACCTCTCACCTGGAGAGTCATAGGAATGGACCCTGCTAGCCATGATTATGTATCATGCAGCCCTGCCACCTTTGGCTGTTTGCTGATTGAATCAGGGGTGTACATTTCACCCAGAACTGTGTTCCAAATGGATGCAACAATATATACAAAGGCCACGAGGATAGTGGTGGGCATAGTGTATTCAAGAGTCCGAAAGAAAGCTGGTGTGGCCAGAGTCCGGTGGCACAAATGAGGCTGGAAGGAGTGACTGGTTGGGGCCAGATTTGCAAGGCTTCCTTCTCTATATCCTGAATTTTAGCTTAAGAGCAAAAAGTCTTAATAAAGAAGCAAAGAAGCGCCGTGATCAAAGAGGTTGGTAAGGAACTAAAGTAAATGCTGGAGACCAGTTAAAAATGGTCCAAGAGAAAGGGTGACAGCTGGGGCTAGGGCAGGGGTGGGATGGAGACACGTGCGTGGATTCAGGAATCTAGATTTGGATAGATGGGATTTGGGTGATGAGGACCTAGAATGTGTCAATTTTGTCTTCTCTGTACTTTAAATGTCTATGAATGCAGCCTAAATTTTATGAGCTTTCTTGGCTCCATAGTATAATACTATAAATCATCTTTTTGTCTTGTCTCTTCTCAGCATAGTGCCCGGCAAGGAGAAGGAGCTTAATAAAAGTCAGAATTACACTGAAAAAATGGATTCAATTGAACAAATACATATTGAGTAATTTTTAGATGCAAGACGTTATTTAGGCACCCAGGGACTCCCAGAGGGAGGTGCTCTTTCTGCACTTGGCGTATTTTGGGTCTTGTGCTTATATTTACTTTGGTAGGTGACATTTATTGGGAGCCTAACGCACCGAGTCTCAAATCCACGTTTTTAACAGGCAGTGTTGCTTAATGGTTACAAACACTGTAGAGCCAGATGGTTAATGGTATTGACACTGGCTCTTCCATTTCCTAATTGTGTGAACTTGGACATAATTCTTCAGTTTTCTGTGGCCCAGTTTCTTTATCTTAAAAATGGCACTAACAACAGCATCTACCTCACAGAGCTGTCTGAGGACTAACTGAGGTAACACATGCAAAACAGTTGGAACAGAGTCAGGCACCCTATAAATAAGTTCTCTGAAAGTGTTAGCTTTTACTAATAATTCCATCTGTAGGTATGGACTCCCATTTGCCAGCCGAAAAAACAGATTGAGGGAGATTAGTAGATAGAGTACCTGCTACCTAATGTAAAGTTTAACAGAGGGGTTCACCATTTAAGGACTGGTAACAATTCACAGTATAAAAGTGTGATTTGGGCATAATCCAAGAACCTGCATATCAACTGATAGGCTGGAGGAGCAAAGAAACCAAACCAGAGAAAAAAGAAATAGAAGGCCCAAACCTTGGACATCTGCAGCACATTCCTTTCCCAGACAGCCTACCCTCTCACTCGCCCTGGGCACTGCAGTCTTCAGCTGTTCTCATTCCTGTAGGGCACCTACAGAAGAACCTAACCATCCACCTGTGCCCTGTAGCAGGCACTCTAACTATGGCAACTGTTTCCCTGTCTGTGTGGCCTTCCCTATACACAGAACTCTGGCAACAGTGATCCCAGTCCACGCCCGCCTTTGATTCATCTTCCGCTGGTGTGAGTTGCTGAGGTTTTTCACTAAGATTCCCTTTTGGTGGATGACAGATTCGCAAAAGAAGATTGGTTTAAAATATCATTAACAGTGAAACAACGAAATCCCTTTAGAGGCAGCTTTTGTTGTTGTCGTTATTGTTTTTTCCCTCTCTCTTTCAGAGTCTGCTGTTTTGCTGAAAGCAAACAGTACCAAGGAATGGTTGGGGGTGCCCAGGATGAAATTACACAGGGGTGGGACTTAGTCTTGAGGCTGAGCACTTTGGGTTTCTGTGAAGTTCCCAAAATATCACCAGCAGATGGTATGGCATTCATCTGCTGAGTTACTATTATCAAAGAAGACAGGGAGAGAATGAGGAAGGTAAACACAGTGGGCTGGGCGGGGGCGGGGGAGGGTTTTGTCATCTCCTGTTTGTTTCATTGATATAATTCTTGTCTTGGACATTTAATTTTATGTGATAAATAATCAAGGGGACAATTTCCCACTATAAGCTATAGACTCTTTGGCAATATTAGAGTCTGACTGGGGCACTGAACATTCTGGTTTCTACTCAGCATCTATGCTCTACCCCTGCCTTTCTTTCTAACAAATTCCTGTGCATCGAGCTCTTCCCCCTCATGGAGCCCTCCCCCATTCATAGGGTAGATGCTGACTCATCTAAGCTCATAGGTGCATGGCATTCGCCTGAGAGCTGTTTTTGGTTCAGGGGTGGGCTTGGGATTAAGTTACATAAATACCGACTTCATAATGTCTAAATTTGGAGCAGTTGTAGTGGACATACCTGAGACCTAAGATAAAAGGGAGTGACTAATCCAGGTGGGACCAACAGGATATAGAAAGCAAAAAAAAAAACAAAAACAAAAAAACCTGTCATATTTTACAACTTCTCCCAGGAAGAGTAGGGATTTTCTCCCTCTTGTGAATCTAGGTTGGGCCATATGACTTGCTTTGATCAACAAATCATGAACAAACACGAAGCTTAGCGCAGCCTGGAAAAGTGCTTATGCACTGGGATTCATCTTCACTGTTGTTGCTTTTGGAACCCAGCCACCACGTGAAGAAGCCCGAGCGGGCCTGCTACTTACTGGACACACATGCCCCAGCTGCCCTGCTGCTCCAGCTAACACCAGCTATGTCTAACCCCACAGTCTGCACCGGTGACCATCATAATCATCATCATCACCATCATCACTACTCTTATTATTACTCAGGTAGTATGGACTCTTTTTCTCAACATGTTTAGGGTTGAAAAGAGAAAAAAACATTGTAATTAGACCCCGAAGGTGGATTTCAATGTTTTTCTCTCTCATGTGACCTTGGAAAGGGTATATATCTTCTTGGAGCCTCAGTTTCCTCAGCAGGGAATTAGACCTAACCATAGGTTTCTGGGAAAATTAAATAACATGAAAAAGTGCTCTCTTGACTTGACTTAAAGTGATATATGCATATATTTGCAATTAATAAGGGGGGGGCATGGGTTAAGCAAGCTCCCCAGAAACAATTTCCAAAGAACTGAACTTTAACAATCCCTAGAAAATCAAGCAACAATATATTTGTTTTTCATAAAAAGAAATTATACTTTTCCACCTTGTCTGTGGTGTCACAGAATAAGATGTTCAAATTAAAATGCCATAAAATAACATGGTGTTTCTGAGTCTTTTGAAATGGTGAAACCACCAGGGTTGGGAGAGGAAAGTATGTGCTTTCTCAGCCTTTGAAATGCTTCCAGATTCTGTCATGTTCTTTTCAACTCAACATCAAAGTTGGGAAAAGCTCTTCCACCGAGGACAGGTGTTTACATGCCACTCACCAAGGCACTTTGCTGCCCCATTAACCCGTCTCTTTTTCTATTTGCATCTTGAGAATCAAGCATTAGTCTTGTATTTCTCTTAGTTTTTGCTGACCTGCACTCAATCAGCTGGCAAGCTGCTGACACATTTGGACAGGTGATTGAGCTCATAAAAATAGCCAAGGAAACGAATCAGGGAGAAGAGGCTTCACCAGAAGCATGGTCAGTGTACAAGAAATGCTGAACATTGCAGAAACACAAAAAAGCATATTTGTTAATTGGTTAAAAAGGGGGTAAGGTTCCTTGCTTTCTGGATGACCTAACTCTCAATTCCCAGGGTCCTGAAATCAAGAAAAGTCAAAGCATTGGATATGGGGAAATATATGTTTGGGGCTCAATCAAAAAATTCAAGTTCAGCAAATCTAGAGGGTAAGCTTGTCTACTTGGTGACTTAGTTCACTGAGAGTCTGCCTTGGGAATAAGTTACAATGTCCATTGCTTCCTAAAGTTCCAACACCCAGAAATGTTTTTCTAAGCCCACACCTCACCTTTTATTTCTTTTTTCTTTTTTAAAAAATATTTTGTTTATTTATTTTTAGAGAAGGGGGAAGGGAAGGAGAAAGAGAGGGAGAGAAACATCAGTGTGTGGTTGCCTCTCACATGGCCCCCACTTGGGGACCTGGCCCACAACCCAGGCATGTGCCCTGACTGGGAATCAAACCAACGACCCTTTGGTTCACAGCCTGCATTCAGTCCACTGAGCTATACCAGCCAGGGCTCGCCATTTTTATTTGCTGCATTTATTTATATAGTCAGTGTGCCTTTGGTTCAAATTTTCCATCTAAGGTGCTTTATTTTTTTATTTTTTTTTAAATTTTATTTAGTTATTTTTCAAGTACAGTTTTTTGTTAAGGTGCTTTAAATATGAGTTGCCAGCTTGAAAATCAAGCAATTGGAAGAGGAACAGGAAGAGGCATGAGGTAAGCAATGTCCCGGAGAAGGGTAAATACAGAGCAATAGTAATTATAATGAGTTGCATAGTGTCCCCCCGAAATTCACATCCATCCTGAATGAACTTCAGAATGTGACCTTATTTGGAACTAGGGCCTTTGAAGATGTAATTAGTTAAGGATCTTGAGATGAGATCATCCTAGGTTTAGGATGAGTCCTAAATGCAATGACTGGTGTCCTTATAAGAAGAGAAGAGGTCACAGAGAGATACACAGAGAAGATGGCAATATGAAGACAGAGTCAGAGATTTGAGTGATGCGTCCACAGACCCAGAGACACCAAGGACTGACAGCAGCCACCAGAGGCTAGGAGAGTGACACGACATGGACATCACCTCACAGTCTCTAGAAGGAATCAACCCTGCCAACACCTTGATTTCTGACTTCCAGCCTTCTTCACTGTGAGAGAGTAGATTTCTCTTGTTTTAAGCACCCAAATTATGGTCATTTGTAATGACAGCCTTAGGAAACTAATGGATAGTCCTGAAGAGACCTGCGGCCTCTGCTACCTGTACTTGGTTGTTTGGACATTTTGACTTTCTCACCTGACTCCTTCAGCTCCCCTTTGACCTTACCCTCACCCATGCTGACACCCCTTCCCATCACCTCTAAGCTGTGAGATGAGTGGAACTGGAGTCAGGGCAGGCTGTGCAATATAGTGAAAATCAAAAGGAGCTTTGGAATAAGCATAAGTTAGGTTTGGGGATGGCACTGGAATAGGAGTTGAGATCAAGATCCTCATGAGCAATTCCCAAAGAAGAAGAAAAGTCTCCAGTTTTACAGAGAAGAGGGTAGGTCTTCCTGGTCAGCCCCCATTCTTGAGCAATGTCGTATCCCTACACTTAACCATCTCTGGCTTTACAAACAGTTATGCTGTGTGGCACATGTCCTAAAGCAGTGAGAGCAGCAGTCCTTTAAAACACCAGCCTTCATGCTTCCTGTGACAGCTTCTCTCAGTCTTGTTCCTGCCTGTACACTGTCACATCTGCACACACTCTCAGCCTCAGAGCTTCCCAGTACACTCAGGGATCCTCTAGATTCCCCACCCAGATAGCCTCTGCCCCTTCTTCCCGCAGCTCAGAATCACTGCTTTGTTAACTTCTCAGCTCTTTACCTACCTGTCTCCATGCTATCTATTCATCCATCCGTGACATATCTTTTAAAAAACACTTTACTGAGTTATGATTGACGCAAAAAGTTGTACATAGTGAATGTATACAGCTTGATGATAAGTACATATCTGTAAAACCACATTCTATGCATAAACCTATCCATGATCTCAAAAAGTTATCTATCTCTATCTTTTCCTATCTTACCATGCACTAAAAACTTTCATGGTAATTTTTCATATTTTGGTTTCACAACCATACTATGGAGTAGATATAATGTATATATATGAATTTTAATAATAATATTTAGGTTTTTCTGATTATAAAAGCAATGATATCTATATAAGTTAACTGATTATAAATACTGTATAGACTGCTATTGTTCTTCACTATTTTACATATTGTATTACTGTGTTATACATTACACTTAAAACATTTTCAAGTATTTACATCATGTGTTCACTCGTCATTCTTAATGGGAATGTTACGTAACTCAAACCACCAAGACATCCTGCCACCCTCACCGAGGCCTCTAGTGACCAGTTTTTAAAATATGTGAAAACCAAGAAAAGGAGAACATTTCTCAGTTGGCTCAAATCAAAAGACAGCCAAAATACAACACAGATACAAGACAAAGTAGAGAACAACATTCAGAGGAGGCAGGGCTTCAAAACTAGAGACGACCTCAAGATCATGACCCCTAAGAACTTTGCAGAAATCTTGAAGAGGACATGAGACTTTTCATGGGGTGTGAAGTGAGGGTCCTGTCAGCGTATCTAGTTCTTAGGGGGTCGGGCATGCCCAGCTGACACCAGGCGCACCTGTGCAGTCTCCCGGTTTTTGCTCCCAACCTGTGCATTCCTGGGGCCTTGCCTTCATACAGGCCCCTCCACTCTCGAGAGCCTCAGCCTCACCTCACTGATGACACAACTGGATTCTCTGAGACCCACAATCCCTTGGCCTGCTCTAATTTGCAAGTCTGTACATGGAACATGTGCATGTTTCATCTTCTTAACCTGTTTTCCCAGTCAGATTGACCACTTAAAAGTTTGCTTTCCCATCCTCCCCTTGGTCAGGACTTAGCTCATTCTCCACCCCTTAGCTTACCCACAAGTTTTAGTTTGTCTGGAATCTCACATACCCATTAGGAAAAGAAATGCTACCACATCCAAAAGGTGTAAAGGTCCCAAGAATAACTTGATTTGGCAAGTCACTGAATATGTTGGTGTACATACCACCCCAAGGGGAGGCAGAGTAGCTTTGGCAGACAGCTACGCGGCCGGAAGGATAGATAAAATCAAAGTTAAGGAACTGACATTGATAAAAACAACAATAATGCTAACAATAATTCTTACATAGAATGCCATGCATTCTCAGTCTATTTAATAAGCCGTTTACAGATAACATGGTGGGAGTCCGGAGAGGGCAGCTCGATTCCCCGCAGGCACTGAGCACGGCAGTGGGAGTGCCGGGCCAGCACACGGGTTCCCTGACTCTCAGCTGCATGTTCTTACGATATGTTCAATTACCTGCAGCTTCATTTTAGCCCCAAATTCTTTGAAACCAACCATGTGAGTAACAACAGGTAAGTCTGGTCAGACTGGTCTTGTTAATGGCAAAGTCACTGGAAACCAAAGTTGTCCATTGGTACCCAGCATTGCCTCACCCAGCGAGGCCATTCCAGTGCCCAGCAGGAGGACTGGCTCTCCTCACCAGTGTCTACAAAAAGATATGGGCAAAGGAGGGCCAAGGGATAATGATGGATGTGCTACCAGTTTCACAAAACCTAGCTGTACCTAACTGTCATGGCCTCTTGAGGTCTGTTTCATTTAGGATTTATAAGAATTTGTTACACAAGCCTTTTTCTCTCTCAACTAGATTTTCTAGATGCTAAATACCCATGTGGTTCTCTTTACTAATCAGAAAAAATGAGTCAAGGAGAACTCATTTTCTCAGAACCATGTGCATGCTCAGGTGCTTAATGAAAATATTGGCTGTAACCAGAGGTTTTCATAAATAGAAGTAAAGTTTGTAAGTTGGAGAATTTGCCCCAAACTCTTTCTCCTACTGACTTTTCTTACCTGCCTCCCCTGCTCCCACCCCATGTAAGGGAATGTGGCTCCTTGGAAGAATGGTACTGAATAAACACAAGACAGCCAACTTCCTTTCTGTAATTCTAATGAAACAAACACCCCACCTGTCAGCTTCTTCCACCATGTCTGGCCCCCTTCATCCTTCCTTCCCTTTGGAACTTCACAAGGATACTAGGTCACAGAGGAACCATCTAGCAAGGCGTAATGGAACTTTTTCATCTCTGGGTCAGCCTTCCAGAAGGCTGGCATCTGAGGCTTCCTCATCAGCAGCTCCAGCCAGAAACATCTGGAACTAAGGGGACAGTGACTCACCTGCACATGGCCTTCAGGATCATTATAGTGGCGCAGGATGAGTTGGTGGTTGAGTCCCTCTTCCTTTAGATTAGCTTCTTCTGTTTTTCTGTTCAAAAGAAAAGAATGTGAGACTCAGCTAATTTCTTGGTCTTTTCAGGGGCTGGAGAATGTCCAACGGCTGTTCAGGCCTCTGTGAACTGACTGTTCCTACCAATCTAATGGGCTTCTTTTAATCAAGACAGCTGGATTTTGAAATCCTTAGCCAAACATTTATGGAGGACCTGCCATTTTTAAACAGTTAATGGAGCACCTACGGTGTGTGAAGCACTAGCAGAGGCTGTAGGAACTGCAGGACTAGTAAGTAGCCTTTGTGCTCATAGGAGCAGTAAGACACAGCACAGACTTTGGGCAACAACTGAGTTGATCTTGGAATTGCCACTTGGGGCTATAGAAAGTAGACAAAGTACTAAACTCCGAGCCTTGGTTTCTTCATCTGCAAAGTGGGGATAATAATATCTCACAGAAATGTAAGGAATCTCTGTTAATGCACACAAACTTTGGGGCATGTACCCCAATATTTAACATGTACTTTATAAGTGCTAATTCTTATTATGTTTTAGTAGGGATTATATACAAACATGTTTATTAATAATAATGTAGTACAAGGGGAAGGGTAGGTCAATATGAAACAACCCACCTTCTAGGTTTTAGGCTGAGACCCAGAAATTAAGGTAGCCTCTTAGAACATTTATTCAACCATCCACAAATATTCAGTAGGTGGCTTTCACAGGCAAAACTCATGAGAAAGATGTTATCTGTTTTCATTCTTAAGAGAGTATCAAGGTTATGCAGCTACATGGAAAAGCCAGGTTTTAATATATATATATAAATATCTCCACTCCAAACTCTCCGTTCTGCTCTCTCTACTTGAAAATACAATTCCCCACATTTCTAGAGTCAGGTGTTACTGGAGCGGTGGGCATAGCGTAAAATGCAGATCCACTGGGAATCTGTATCTGAGGGTCTGCCATGAAACAGACCTTCATAGGTCTTGCCTAGCTTCCCATACCCTCAATATACACACGTGCACACATACTAATGTACCCAACTAGTAGGTAGCTGTTGACAACATGCCATTAGAAGCCTCCAGGGTCTGGATGGCAAAGCTGAGGTCATATACTGAAGAGACAGTCTTAGCTCTCTTGGAGACCAACACCACCTGCTTATTACCCGTATGCGCTGCTGGCTTGCTTTTACTCAGTGGTCCCAGCAACCAAAGGTGGGCTGCTGGGCCTCTTTTTAAAAACAGACTGTGGGCATTTAATTTCGCAGATCCATGACCAACACTAGAGAATCATCAGAAGTGTCAGGACTGCAATCAGGGGAGGTAGGAGCCACTTTCCCAGAAAAGAATGAGCAGATTGGGCATTTCCAACAGCAGCACAGAATGGAACTGAAAAAGCACAAAGAAGCCAGTCTGAGCAACAGCGTGAAAAAACGCCTGAGGCTGCCCTCGGCAAGAGCTTATGGATCAGAGCAGATTCAAACAGGAATCCTCCATGTTTTTCATTTTAAGGTGCGTATCTCAAGGAGCGTCTTGGAATATTCGGAAGTTACAGTTTGGGTGTGTGCATGTATTTATCTGTTGAGTGCTAGATTTGTGGTGTGGGAAAAGCCATGCAGAAAGGAACATTTTTAAAGGATTAAAAATAAGTAATTGGAAATAATACAGCTGATTAATAAAAGGAGGGGAAGGTATAACAGCCACACCACTGTTGGTGTGGGGGCTGCTGAGGATGGAACTCCCTGTCAATCATCAAGAGTCACTGGTCTCTCTCTAAGAATCAGGAGGGGGTGCTTCTCACTGAGTCCTGGTGGGGGAGGAACCAGAGCCAGGCGGGTGGGCAAAAACCAAATCCACCACTTGAGAGCTGGAAAATGGAAATGCTTGATTAACAGGAGCTTTCTCTCTCTTCCCCTTTATCTCTTCTCCTGCTTTCCTTTCCTGCTGCTCCTTCCTTTCTTTCTCATGTTCTCGTGAACATGTATCCCACTGTCAAAAATGAGGTGAGTGGGCAAAGTTTTTGAACAATGTGACAAAAGCAAAGCACTTATAGATTGCCACTCATCCCCACACCAAAACACAGGCATACCACTCCATTTATAAGCATCGAAGACCAGTACAATGTCAGCTAACAACACACATTTATAATCCAGCTGGAAACATGGGTCTAATTACTATTCTCCAAGCCTACACCTCGGCCCTTTCATTCGGTGCCTAAACATGTTTCTGTATTTCTGTGACTTTCCACAAGTAGACCTTTTGGATTATTCTTAAAAGAAAGGTAAGTATGCCACTAAAGTATAAATACCTATAATCAGTGGGAGGGAAAAAAGGCATACCCCACCTCCTTACCTATATGGCCCAAAATCAAGACGCAAAAGCTTTAGTGAAAAAAACTCTGGTGCAAAAATCTATTGTATTATATAAATGCCACACTACTTAAATAGTCAGCTGTAATTTAGGAAAGTTTCCTATTACTCTTTTAAAAGCAGTGTTTCCTTTTCTAAGCCCTTTAACAGGCCCCTAGATAAAGAGGGTTTTAGTTGTTGTTGTTCAGTTACAGTTGTCCCAATCCCCCCCTTGCTTTCTCCTGCCCCTCCACCCCCCCACCACTCCCACCATTAATCCCTGCACCGTTTGTCCTTGTCTATAGGTCCTTGTTACATGTTCCTTGACTTGACCCTTCCCCTTCTTTCCCCTGTTATCCCCCTCCCCTCTGGTCACTGTCAATTTGCTCTTTATTTCTATGTCTCTGGTTCTATTTTGTTTGTTTGTTTTGTTAATTAGGTTCCACTTATAGATGAGATTATATGGTATTCATCTTTCACTGCCTGGCTTATTTTATTTAGCATAATACTCTCTGGTTCTATCCATGCTGTCTTGAGGGGTAGGAGTTCCTTTTTCCTTTCTGCTGCATTGTATTCCATTGTGTAACTGTACCACTATCATTTTAAGACTAATCAGCCTCCCTTGACAACAAAGACTGCCTGCTCTCTGCCTTTTCTCAAAGTGCTGGCAGTGGCAGTGGACTTACTCTTCTCTCGCTTAAGAGCCAGAAGTTGACATCTGGATTTTCCAACAGGTGATAATTACTATCAAGTTAATTAGTTTAACAAAGCAGCCCCAATCCTTGCACATTTCTCAGAAGTTTTAGGTGGGTGATCATTCCCAGGAAAAGTGATTATCAGGACGTAAGGACACAATCCTTAAGTCAGAAGTCACCCAATTCTGCCAGACCACTGATATCTAGACCACTCTAAGACAGAGGCTGAAATAAAGAGGGAACAATACCTCAAATTACCTCAAATCAAATCTAAGAATAATAGTAAGCTAAATTCCTTAAATTGGGGGCATTTTTTGAATATAAGAACTAAAGAACACTTGGAAAATGTCTAATATCATTTTACAGATGAAGGAGCCAAAGTGCAGAAAAAGGAACACTAATTGCTAAATAATAGTTACCATTTATTGAGCATTTACTATAGTATTTAGCTGTATTATTTCATTCAATGCTTTCAATGACCTTATGTGGTAGATTCTAGTAAGATTCTCATTTGTTATGAGAAAAGGAAACTAAGTGACCTAAATCCCAGGGTTGGTAAATGGAAGCATGAAAACTGCGTAGACTCCAAAGTTTGCCTCTAAACTTTCACATGGCATTGACCCTTGTGCCCCTGTCACACACCTAAGGAGTGACAGGGCAAGGTCAGAAGCAAGCCTGGGATTCCTAGAGTAGTGCTTTTGCATTACCATGCTCCAACAGCGAACATGAGTAACAGCAGAGCACTGGAGCTTCACCAACTGAGACCCAGAGATCTGATTCAGGCTCAGACAAAAAGTCTAGAGAATGTGCTCTGCTGTAAGGAGTGCCTCAGGATCTGGTCTAGAATGGAGGGTTCACTAGGCTTGTCAGACCAGACTTCCTGGGATAAATCCAAGGTCCCTACCAGTGAAGACCTGCTGCTGGGGTTAGAGAAGATTTGTCCCGCCCTTAATTTTCCATGGGTCTGACTTGATGTTACACTTTTATAATGTTCTGTGTAGCAAGTGTGGTAGAAATTTGGTAGGGTCATAACACTGGTAGTTCTGATTTGCCTAAAATTGCATTTCATCCAGCAAGCATACATTTAACCTCCAGGGTATCTCTAACCCTGGTAACTAGGGGATGTTAAGATTTAGCTGCTTTTCTTGCAAAAAAAGATGTTTTGTGATGCACAAGCTGTAAAATTACCTGTGCTCTTTTTTTAATTCTGTACTCTTTTGGATTCTGTATCTGACAGATCCCTTGGGAAATAATTCTACTGACTTAAACAATTATCATTGTTAAAAAAACAACAACACTCTCTGGACTCAGTTTATTACTATGGGGTCATGTATAAAAGCGCCTTACTCATCCCTTGGTGCTGTCTGCCAGCTACATTCTCCTCCTTCATCCACCCTGCCAAGCCCTCTTTTCTTGGTTGTGAACCTACTTGTTTCAGGAAAACATCTGATGGTATTGGATTGTATTAAAAAATGCCTTTTACTTGCTTGGTGTGTTAATAGTGCCTACAAAGCATGCTTCACATATTGTGCTGCTTTAAGTTTCGTAACCACCTGCTGGGGTAAGTGGGAGAAATCTTATTATCCCTAAATGACTAAACAAACAGAGGTTCAGGGAGTCCAAGTGACTTACATAAGATCCCACGCCTGTTCACTAATGAACCTGGGTGTTCTGACTCCAAGTTTGGCTTACTTTTTCCTTTCAGTTTTTTTAGGCTTTATTTTTTTAGAACAGTTTTAGGTAAATAGCAAAATTGAGTGGAAAGTAAAGAGAGTTTACATATATAACCCTTGAAAGTTTGGTTTTCTTTTCATTAAAATATGCTGCCTAATTCACATTACTTTGAGACTTTTATAAACTAGAAAAACTTATTCTAAGTTCACCTGAAAGAACAAATTGGTGAAACCAGCTAAGATGGTTTGATGTAGAAAGAATAACAAGAGCTTTGTTGTACCAGATATTAAGATAGTAATAACTAAAATTTATTGAGTGCTTATTTGTGCTACTATAATTATCCCCATTTCACAGTTGAGAAAAGTGGGGCAAAAAAAAATAAGTGACTTTCCCAAAGTCACATGAATGAAGGGAGCTGGGATTTTAGTCAAATCAATCAGGCTTTGAGGCTCTTTCTTAACATTCTACATCACCTCTCTCATTTTATAGAATCTGAATAATTAAAATAGTTGAAAACTTAATAGGCAGATTAATGGAATAGCATAGATAGCTTAAAAGCAGACCCTAATGTATATAAGACTGAAGATATAATTAAACTAAAAACTCAAATCAGTGGGTAGCAGAGAATATATTCAATACATGGCTCCAGAAAGATAGTAAAGTATTGAGCTTAAATGCACAGGGTTTGATTTCAGAAAGATCTAAGCTTAAATAGCAGCTCACCCATTTAACTAGCTCTCTGACCTTGAACTAACAACAGTAGCTGACTCATGGAGGCATATATATTGCTTCATGTAGTGCTTTACACAAAGAAGCACTCAATAAACATTGGCCGTCAGTGGTAGCACTCAATAAACCCTAGCTGTCATTATTCCTGGCATGGGAGGAACAAAGCTAGGATCTCATCTTCTCATGCCACAAAATAAAATTTCCATCTAAATGTAGAAAAAAAGAAGTAAAAAATAGGGTAAGTCTACCTAATCCCCAAATGAGGAAAGTTTTTCCAGTTATAAAACAATGGGGGAGAATCTTAAGACAAAACATTGATAATAGTACAATAAGGAAAGTTAAAACACCTACATCTTAATCATAAAATTAAAAAGCAAGCAATAGCCTTGGCTGAGTAGTTCTGTTGGTTAGAGCATTGTCCCAATGCCCCAAGGTTGCAGGTTCGATCCCTGGTCAGGGCACATCCAAGAAGCAACCAGTGAATGCATAAATAAGTGGAACAACAAATCAATGTCTCTCTCTCTCAGCCAATAAATAAAAACTTTGTTAAAATAAAAAAGCAAAAAATAAACTGGAGAAATAAATATTTATCACAAATAACAAAAGATTAATATCCTTAATACGTAAAAAACTTAAACAAAAAGGTAGGAAAGACACTAAAACCATAGCGGGGAAAAGGTACAGAGATTAGGAACACCCAATTCACAGAAGAAATATTTTCAAATATCAAGAAATACTTAGCCTTGTCTGGTGTGGCTCAGTGGATTAAGCATTGTACTGCAAACCAAAGGGTCGCTGGTTTGATTCCCAGTCAGGGCACAAGCCTGGTTTGCTGGCCAGATCCCCAGTTGGGGGTATGTGAGAGGCACCCAATCAATATTCTCTCTCTTTCTCCCTCCTTTCCCCTCTCACTAAAAATAAATAAATAAAATCTTTTTAAAAAATGACTTGGAGGGCTCTCTCTCTCTCTTTTTATAAAGAAATACTGTACTTAAAAAGTTAAACCTCTCTAGTTAGTAAAGAAATAGGAACAAGAGTACTCTTTGCTTATCAGTTTATCAAGGTTGAATAATCTTAACAATTACATCCAGTGCCAAAAATGTTGAGATGTCTCATCTCTCATTGTTATGAAGGGTTAGCTGGTATGGCTTTTCTGAAAAGCAATTTGGTAGTACTTCTCTAGAACTTTAAAAATGTTTATAACCTTTTACCAAGTTCCACTACTAGGAGTATAGTTTTAGGAATACATTGAATAGACAAAAAATATTTATAGGACCATTGAACAAATGTAAACATTCAATAGGAGAATAGTTAAAAAACTCATGGATCATCTATGCAATAAAATTAATTCAAAGCAGTCATTCAAAATCTTATTTCTGAAGAATTTAACAGCATGGAAAAATGCTCATGTGAATGGAGAAAAAGCAGGACATAAGTGGCATTCAAAAGAGAGTATATATTTTAAAAGATAATATATAAATGCATATAAAATACATGGCATTTAAGTACCATATTTTTCAGACTATAAGACATACCCCCCCAATTTGGGAGGAATAATGGTTGCTAATACTGCTGTTGAGTTCTGTTTACATTTACATTGGTGAAATATTATATTATTTATGTTATTAAATATTTTATCACATTTTTTGCTTCAAGATTTTTCCCTATTTTCTTCCTCTAAAACCTAGGTGCGTCAGATGGCCCCAAAATATGGTACATAGTACCTACTCTATTATGGGGTGTGTGTGTATGTACATTGGAAAAAAGGCTAGAAGAAAATATGTCAAAATGATAAAAACAGAAAAGATTGTGGGTTTTTTTCTTCTTACACATTTCTAAATCTTTGAAAAATTTCAATACTAAGGATGTATTGCATTTAAAATGCACTAAGTGGCCCTGGCTAGTGTGGCTCAGTGGCTTGAGTGCCAGCCTGTGAACCATAGGGTCGAGGGTTTGATTCCCAGTCAGGGCGCTTGCTTGACTGGGTTGTGGGCCAGGTTCCCAGTGGAGAGGCATGTGAGAGGCAACCACACATTGATGTCCCTCTTCCTCTCATTTTTCCTCCCTTCTCCTCTCTCTAAACATAAATAAAATCTTTTTTTAATTTGAAAAAATAATAAATAAATAAAATGCATTAAGTGGTTATTATTCTACCCAACCATCAGGCTATCAAAGTCTACTTGGAAAAGGAATTCATACTAAACCAAGCAGTAAGTGGTTATTTTCACATCAGAGGCCAGGTGAAGAACTGGAGTGGAAACAAATCATAGTGGAAAGTGGGTAGGCTCTGGGGTCAGACAGAGCTGGGTTTCACCCTGGTGCTGCCTTTGTCTAGCTGTATGGATTGCCACAGTTTGTGGCACATTAGCTTCCTCATCTGTAAAATGAAGAAGATAATCTCTCTCATGCAGTGGTTGTAAGGAGTATGGATAACACATGTGAAGCACTAGGTCAACTGCCTAACACAGTATTTTGTCAATACTTGCTATCGTTATTATTCCCTCCTAATTCTTTGATTTGTCCTCTGTTGATTGTTAACTAACTAAGATTTTTTTTTCCCATTTTACATAAAAGCGGGGACTGGCTTTATGTTTCCTTACAACAGAACTTTGCTTACAGCTGGCTTTTCTTTCCCTGACTGCTGCTTTTCTCTCCCTGCTCCTTGACATTGTCACACATGATCCTGTGCTGATCCTATGATAAGGCTGATTGATGTGTAAGTCCTGTATCATAGACTTTTCCATGAGTTACCAGGAACAGAAGGGTTTGTGTGCATGTGTTTTTTCATATTACAAATACAACAGGCAAGGTGATAGGGTGACTTGTCTAGGGCCACATAGGCCCTCCATCTCTTCTTGCCTATCTACTGTATTATATGCCTTATAAGAATTTATGATTCTGAAGACTGCAAAGGGCTCCCTACATTTGAATTATGGCTCCTTGTAGTCTCTTCACAGCAGCATCTAGGACTGTCTTGCATTTCAGAATTTCCAATAGTAAGAAAGGATTTTGAAAGATCCAACCTTTAAAAAGAAAAGACACATATTGACACAACAAGGATATTTACTTCAAATTTTACACGAAGTCAGTACTCATTAGGTAAAGTCTGCCCAACCATCAGTCTACCAAAGTCTACTTGAAAAGGGAACCAAATCTATTCATATTGAAGTATAACTAATTATCAGCTTAAGAATTACCTTTCCTCAAGATTTTCTCTGAAATGGGATCAGGACTTTGACTCCAAGGAATAAAATCCCTATGATGACATCTGAAATACTAGAGGCCTCTCAAGATTCCCTACATACTCTGAAAGACCTAAAGATGAGGTTTTCCAGCATCCCCCATTCTCAGGACAGAATCCTGTGTACCAGAGACAACATTTTCTTGGTAGTCAAAAGATTTGGGTTCTGTTCCTGACTCTCCCACTAAACAGTTGGGGTACTCAACATCTCTGGGCTTCAGGTTTCTCACCTGCTAAATTGAGAGAACCGAATGATGTGATCTCTAAGGCCTTTCAATTCTAATCTTCTCCCCTTGTAAAATTCTACCCTTGCAGTGAACATATAGAAAGATGGCTTCAAGGAATTTGGGGGAAGAGAAAAACTTGCCATTTCCTTTTCCATCCTACCAAATCTAGTCTATTCAATAAACCAGTAAAGTACACGTAGAAAAATTGAAAAGTAAAGACACGAAAGGGAAGGAGCATAAAATCTTACTACACAAGCACTGTTAACATCTTGGTGTAGCTTCTGCCAGATTTTCTCCCTATGCACAGGTGTTTTAAAATATTGGTTGTAATGAGAATAGGTATACTGTTTATTCTATCTCCAGGTCTTTTGCCTTAGCCATGAGCTCCTCATTTGGCTAGAATTCCAGGTGAAATTTTGAATCAGGGCATTTTAGCTCTTCTCCATTTTTGTCTTCACCTCCATTCCCCATGTTAGCCCTAGGTTAAGAGCAGGATTTACCTTCTCTTCCAAAACTATGGATCTAGTTGATTTTCCTTACCAAAGTAAGGTACCTCAAAAGGTATCATCCTACTCCCATCTCATGTGGCTCAAGTTGGACTGACAACTGTACTTTCTTGCAACACATGAGCCAATGACCCAGGTTTGACCAATAATATTACTTTATTTCCCAGGGGACCATGGTTGGGCCATAGGGTGGACACGTGACTCAAATAGAGCTAACCAGAGTCATTCCCTGAAATTGAAATATGGACCTTGGGGCAGGGATGGGAGGTGGGGAGAACACTTTTCTTTCCAAGCAGGAAAAGCACAGGAATTGGTGGCTGGCAGTAACCATCTTTGCCATGTGAAATGAACTTAACTGCAGAATTCAGCCAAAGCAGAGATGGAAAGAGAAAAAAGTCTGGGCCATGTTGAGTCCAGGAACAAATAATTCTCTTGCTGCTTAAGCTTGTGTGAGTTGGGTTCTCCCTGCTCACTGCCTAAGAGTCCAGGCTCATCCCAACTAGATCATGAGAACCATCCTAACCTTAGACTGGGAGGATGGAACAAGCTCCATCCTAGTTTCCTTAGAATCAGATAACGTAATTTTTTCCAGCTTCCCCCCTTGAGATTTCAATCCTGCCCTTCAATGACAAGGCCTTTCCCCCTGCTCACAGACTCTCTATGGGCTCACTACCTGCTTGTCATCCAATTGCTTGCAGGGGGCTTCTTGTCACTGGACTTTACCCAAGTATTTGGATTCCTGGACATTTCCAGGCTGAATCCTCTTGTTGCCTTATGATTTATTTCATGCGATTTGCTGTTTTGCCATACTGACTGGCTTGTTCTTAGCATATGAATCTGGTCTATTTCCTCAATATCTGTGAGGATATCCCACTGCAGTGAGAGTTTCAGTCCTACATTTTGATCCCTTGAAGGATTCTCTAAAAGCAGATGCTTTCAACAGTTTTTAAGATTGTTAGGACCATGATGCAAAGGTCATGAAAAGCAAATCTGAGACCTATGGCAGTCAGCTCTCCTACTCATTCCCCAAGCCACCCAGTGATTAGCTATATTATGTCTGTATCTCAAGGCAGATTCCTTTTTCCTAACAACCCACATTTTATCCCTTTTATAACTTCATTCAGGTGTTCAGAGTATTCTTTCTAGATGCAACCATACACTTTCTTGGGAGGTCTCCTTTATAACATGTAAACAATTTTAAAACCTATTTTTGGGAAATCTAGGCTTTCAACAGAGAAGCCCAGATTTCCAGTCCAGCTGGGTAGGCTTTTGTGCTAGAACAGTCCTGGGGTGCCTTTCTAGGGACGTGTACACTATTGTTACCTAAGCTGGTTTCTCAAAACCATGAAGAAAACACTCCCAGGGTACAGGAGTGGAGAAACCAGGGAGAGCTGGGTTTGAGGGGGATGCCTTGAAAAGTTTGATTTGTAATCTGTGAACTTAAACGAGAGCCAGCTCTGACTGTGGTACTAGGAGAACGGCTGGGAGAAAGGTTCCAAATTCAGTGAATGAAAGTGATTCTCACTCTGGTTGCCCACCAAAACTGACCCTGATTTGGGTGAGTGAGTAAGGGGATCTTACCATTTTCTAAACCAGTCTTGGATGACAGTGAGAAGTGGATGGCATCAGGTAAACTTGGGTTCTGGGAGCTCTGAGAGTACTGGGTGTGGCTGACAAGAGCTGGGAAAGAGGAAGAAGGAGGAAGATGAGCAGAGGGAGAAAGAAAGAACATTTTTTAGATTCTCCACAAAAAATCCAAAATTGGCAAAATTTTCCATGAGCAATCACAATGACTCATGAAATATTTTCGTTTGCTCTGGAAATTAACTTTTTAAGTTGAAAATTCCTGCATAATTTCTTGATTTATTAAAAGGCTGTGCTGCCCTGGCCACCATGGCATAGTTAGTTGAAGCATTGTCCCATAAACTGAAGGGTTGATGGTTTGATCCCTGGTCAGAGCAAATAGCGAAGTTGTGGGTTTGATACCTGGTGGGGGAGTGTACAAGAGGAAACCAATCAATGTCTCTCTCACATTGATATTTCTCTTTCTCTCTTTAAAAGCAATGGCAAAAAAAAAGCCCTCTGTTGAGAATAAAAAATAAAGATTGCATTTATGCTTTTGTTCTAAGAACTGGTCTTCCACATGAGAACCACTGAAAAAGATTATGTTTTATTTTACTATTTTTAGAGATTTTGTTTACTTATTTTTTAGACAGAAGGGAAGGGAGAAAGAGAGGGAGAGAAACATGAATTTGTGGTTGCCCCTCACGTGACCCCCTCTGGGGACCTGGTCCACAACCCAGGCCTGTGCCCTGACTGGGAATCAAACTGGTGACCCTTTGGTTCACAGCCTGCACTCTGACCACTGAGGTACACCAGCCAGAGCTTGTTTTATTTTTATTTCTTCTTTTGGCAATTTGATAACAGGTCTGTTGCTTTTTTTTTTTTTTTAAAGGCTACAAGGACAAAAGACCTCTCTGTATCATATGCTAAAATATAAATCTAAGACTAGAAACTTTATCTATGAATAGAATGAATTCATCCTGTGGAGGAAAAAAATGCACTTTTAAAAGCTGTCTAAAAGTCTATCAAACAAAAAATAGAGGTATTTTTTGGGGAAAAAAAGCAAAATTCATGGGAGCTTCTTTAACTTTATACAGTTGACCCTTAAACAATGCAGGAGTTAGAGGTGCCAGCCGCTGGCACAGTTAAAAATCTTTTGACTTCTTAAAAATTTAACTGCTAATGATCTACTATTGACAAGAAGCCTCACCAATAACATAAATAGTTTATAGTACATAAATGTACTATAAAAATATATACATAAAAATGTATATAATACATATAACATACCAAAATTTTGTATGTTATATGTATTATATATACTGTATTTTTATAATAAAGTAAAACACAAAAAATTGTTAAGAAAACCATAAAGAAGAGAAGATACATTTATAGCATTTACTGAAAAGAATTTATGTATAAGTGGACTTGTGCAGTTCAAACCTATGTTGTTCAAGGGTCAAGTGTATATGAATTAGGATGTCTATAAGTCCAGGATGCCATAATAAATAGGCTCCACCTAAAAGAAATAAGATGAGGAAATTACAAATATAAAAAAGTAAAAGAAATAAAGCTACAGGTAAGAATTTGTATAATAACCACGACAATTAAGCACATACTATATGTCAGGCACTATGCTTAGCACAATTTCATGCAGTATATCATTTAGGTCTCTCAACAAAGTTCTACCATTAAGCATTCTCATTTCACAGATGAGAAGATTAAGTCAGTCTAGGATAAATCCTTTGCTGTTGTAAGAAGTTCCCAGTGACTGGAATATGTTGATTCAGGGACCACACTTTGAGAATCATTGCTACAGAGTCTCTCCACCCCTGTATTAACAACAATCACTTGTCATTAAAAAGTAAAGACCACAGTGCTGAAATTATCTTGTTAAAGCAAATGTATTGGACCTCATGAAACATCAAGAACCAATCATAATATCTGTACACTAAAGGGTTACTGTGAGGATCATCCTAGAGAATAGGGGTAATAATAAAATAACAATAAACCCATATATAGTGTTTACTATGTTCAGATACTTTTCCAAGTGCTTTTGTGTTAAATTTTTCAATGTTCAGACCAACCTTGGAAGGAGGTACAGTTAGTAGTACCACGTCACAGATAATGAAACTGAGACAAAGAGAGGTTACAAAATGTATTCAGTTATACAACTACCAAGTGCAACAGCTGGGTTTTAGGCCCAGAAAACCTAAGAGCAAAGGTTTAATCACTAGACTAGGTTACTTCTCTATCTCAGGGGGGTCATTGTAAGGATAACTACAACTATGATTTAGTTTTATTTTCAACATCATTATCATTATTATGACAGCAGAATGGCAATTAGGGATAAAATAGCAGAAAGGACAACATACTGGGAAAACTAGACCTGGGCTTATAAATCTATCAGAAGCTGTATCACACTGGGCAAGTTACTCAGAACTTTGGCATCTCAGTTTCTCAGGAAAACAGAAATCCCTTTAGCTATCCCGCAATGATATCAGAATGACTAAATGGCTAGAAAGCGCCCTATGATCTATAAAATGCTGTAAGCTAATATGATTTTACCACTTAAAATATCAGTTCTTCTATCACATTTAACCTTGCTCTCATATATTCAACACAATAGAAATCAAAATGAGAAATCTTAAAACCCCGAATATTAAATTTTACTCTAGGGTTAACAGTATAGTCTGCCTGCTTTTCACTGTGTGGCGCTAATCTCTGGTGAAGTAACTTTTTAAAAATTGCATGGCTGGGTCACTCACTCACATTTCCTGATCAAGTTTTCTGAAACTATTATCAGCAACTATCTCAGACTCCTAAGACTTTAAAAAATATTATTCTTAGGTTTGGTACTTGCAAGTGTTTTTGGCATCTGACAACAGCATTAATTTATTGGAAATTAAGTTGTAAACTTCAGTTTAACTATGAAAAATGTAGAGGGTAAGAGCCGGCAGCCATCAGATGGATGGGGCAACATTCGGAGAGAGGAGAGTAGTCCCTTAGAAGTGAAGGAAGAAGGCAGCAAAACTGACTTCTCTATTAGGCACATGGAAAAAAAGTTTTAATTTCAGTTTCTTTTAAAGCAGAAGCAAAAAAAAAGAATCGGATAATGAATGTATGTCAAGTCTAGTTGTATTATATTTCCATGTATGACAATGCAGTTGCAAGATCTAATTTTTAATAATCTTTATGGAGGAATGAACACATGCAGGGAAAAGTGCCTCGGGCCGATGAAAGTCATAATGTGTCCAGGGACTGAGGGAACACAGATGCACTGGGTGGGGGGCGGGGGGGGGGCAAAAGGAGCTGGGGAAGCAGTATCACCTCAAGTGCCTCTAATGTAACACTTTGTACTATTTCACGCATAGATACCACAGATTCCCGATTCCAGGCCTACAGGCTCAAGCCTTCACTCCTCTCTCTAATTAAATGATCTTCTCGACCTTGTATATGCCTATGCTTCAATTTATTCCTTTTATTTACCTCTGTGTGAGAAAGAAAACTTCCTTTTCCACAGTTTACTTTTACCTTTTATTTACCTTATTCCTTTTATTTACCTCTGTGTGAGAAAGAAAACTTCCTTTTCCACAGCTTACTTTTTCCTTTCTTTAAAAAAAAATTGTACAAAATACAAAAAAATATACAAAATACAAAATTTACCACTTTATCCATTAAAATATTTGTTATTGTGATTGAATAGGCATAACAAAAATGATCAGTTTAACATGTATAGTTCAGTGGCATTAAGTTCATTCACAATTTTGTGGAACCATCACCACGATCCATCTTCAGAAAATTTTCTTCTTTCTCAGTTGAAACTCTGTACCCATTTAACAATGACTCTCTATTCTCCCTGCCCCCAGCCCCTGACAACCACCATTCTACTTTCTGTGTCTATGAATTTGACTACTCTAGGTGCCTCATATACGTGGAGTCAGATTATATTTGTTCTTTCGTTTCTAGCTTATTTTATGTGATATCTTCAAGGCTCACCTAGTTGTGTCATATTTCAGAATTTCTTCTCCTTTTTAAGGTTGAATAATATTCCACTGAATGTACATACAATATTGTGTTTATCTTTCCATCTGTCAATGGACATCTGGGTTGTTTCCACCTTTGGGTGATTATGAATAATGCTGCTGTGAGCATTTGTGCACAGATATTTGTTTGAGTGTCTTTTTCAATCACCTCTAGTTGAGGATAACTTCATCCTAGGTCTTAAATTATTTTTAAAAGCAAGTTTTTCAAATATGATGTTTGACACAAAATTAAAGATTATCACATTCACAAGAAATCAAAAGAGCATAAATGAGAACCAGCAGAAACAAAAGAACCTGGAAGAGAGTCACATAAATATGCCCATTTGATTTCTGACAAAGATACAAAAGTCATTCAATGGAGGAAAGACAGTATTTTCAACAAATAATTCCGAAGCAATTGGACATCCATAGGGATAGAAATGAACCTCAGCCTAGGTCTCACGTCTCGTACAAAAGTAAACCCCAAATGGGTCATGGGCTTACATATAAATGTAAATCTATAAAGGTTTTACAAAACCTGTAGGGTTTAGGGCTAGACAAAGAATTCTTAGACTTGATACCAAAAGCACTATTGATTTAAAAAAATTTATTTTGATAAATTGGACTTTATTAAAATTTAAAATTTTTCTCTGAAAGATTACTAAAATCATAAAAAGACACTGAAAGAAAATAATTGCAAAGCACTATTACAACAAAGCATTAATATCTAGACTATATAAAGAGCTCTCAAAACTCAGCAATAAAAAAGCAAGTAATTTAATTAGAAAATAAGCAAAGGGTGAAAACTATTTTACTAAAGAAGACATATAGAGGATACATATTCAACACCATTAGCCATTAGAGCGGGGGTGTCAAACTCATTTTCACTGGGGGCCACATCAGCCTCACAGTTGCCTTCAAAGGGCTGAATGTAGAGCTCCTTGCCCCTAGTTAAGGAGTAGTTACATTTATACAGTCCTAAGATTACATTTGGCCCTTTGAAGGCAACTGTGAGGCTGATGTGGCCCCCAGTGAAAATGAGTTTGACACCCCTGCATTAGAGAAATACAAATTAAAACCATAATGAAAGCCCTGGCCTGGTACTTCAATTGGTTAAAGTACCATCTAGATACACCAGGATCTATTCCTGGTCAGGCACATACAAGAATCAGCCAATGAATGCATAAATAAGTGAAATGACAAATCAATGTCTCTCTCTTTCTCTCTCCCTTCCTTTTTCTCTCTAAAATCAATCAATAAATAAATCCATACTGAACTATCACTAGACATCTACAAGAATGGCTAAAATTTTAATAACTTTTATGGAGGAATGGATTTTACTTTATAAAAAATAGTGATAATATCCACATACTGGCAAGGATGTGGAGAAATAGGATCACTCATACATTGCTGATGGGAATGTAAAATAGTATAGCTTCTCCAGAAAACAGCTGGGCAGTTTTACATAAAAATAAACATGCAACTACCACACAGCCCAGAAACTGTTCTTATAGATGTTTATCAGAGAGCAATCAAAACTTATATTTACCCAAAAACCTGTACATAATGTTTTAGCAAATTTCATAATAGCCAAAAACAGGAAGGAAGGAGGGAAATGAGAGGGAGAAAAATCCAGATGTCCTTCAAGGAGTGAATGGTTAAACAAACTGTGGTACATCCATACCATAGAATGCTAACGGGCAATAAAAAAGGAACAGACTACTAATACATACAACCTAGATGATTCTCTAGAGAAATGAGCACACTGGCAGTTGCCAGGGTTAAAGACAGGGTGGGGCAGGAGGGAAGTGGTCTTGGCTGCAAAAGGATACATGAAACTTGCAGTGATGGGAATATTTTGAATCTTGACTGAATTGACGTCAAATCCTGGTTATGGTACTGTACTATAGTTTTGAAAGATGTTGCCATGTGGGAGAAAATGGGTAAAGGCTATATGAGATCTCTCTATATTGTTTGCTACCACTGCATGTGTGTCACAATTATCTTAAAAGTTTAATATAAAACAATCATATATGGCCCTGTCTGGTGTAGCTCAGTGGATTGAGCATGGGCTGAGAACCAAAGGGTCACCAGTTCAATTCCCAGTCAGAGCATATGCCTAGGTTGCAGGCCAGGTCCCTAGTGGGGGGCCACGTGAGAGGCAACCACACATTGATGTTTCTCTTCCTCTCTTTCTCCTTCCCTTCTCCTCTCTCTAAAAATAAGTAAATAAAATATTTTTAAAAATTATATATGACTTCTGGTCAAGATGGCAGCATAGGTAAACACAGCATGCCTCCTCACACAACCACATAAAAATTACACTTAAATATAGAACAACCATCACTCAGAATGGTCAGATCAATTTGAATGGAAGTCTGATAACTATGGAATTAAAGAAATGACATCCATTCAGATAGTTGGAGGAGCACACATACCGAATGGGCTGGTCCCACATCCACATGTGGTGGGTAAAAATTTGGGAGAAATAGCTTGGGAGCAAGGAGTCCTAGCCCTGCACCAGGACACCTAGACCAATGTTCCAGTGCCAGAAAGATAAGTCCCCATAATTTCTGACCGCAAAAACCACCAGGGATTGAGTCTGTGGAAGAAACTTCTGGAATCCCAAGCAGTTCTCCTTAAAGAACTCACTCCATCTGAGCTCCAGCACTGGGGTAGCAGCTTGAAAGGAACCAGTGGTACACAGGGAGAAACTAAAGTGTTTGTCATCGAGGCAAGAGCTGGGCGACAGCTTTCTCCTAGACAGAAAGGCAGACGCAGGCCATTGTCTCTTTCTGAGCCCTTCCTCCAGATGCCACAGAGCCACAGAGTTGGCAGATACCATATCTGAGACTCCATCAACCTGGCCAACACAGTTTGTCCTGCCCTAGAGATTCCCTGAGAGTCCATCCACCCAACTTAATGGCCCACTCAGACTGTTAACCTTGACTTTTCCCATATGAATGGCTAATCTTGGCTCGTGCTTCACAACTTCCTAAATCCTATCAAACAAGAAACAGCCAGCCTCAGTAAGCCCCCAGGCCCTGTAGCTCTTGCTAACTGACCCCAGGCACAGAACTAGCAGCAGCCAACTTAGATTCACAGTTTAGCTTCTCCTGGAAATCTCTAACCCCAGCATAAGTAGCAACCATCTCAGAATGCTTTACAGCTCAGGCTGGGTGGCCCTGAGCAGAACACAGGTAGGGGTTGACATTGGGCTGTACCACTTGGAAAACCCCAGAGCCTGCACACCCAGTGGACAGCTATAGATCACATCAGAGCACCATTACTCTGCTCCTGCACAGCTGATCCTCCACAGAGGACAGAGATTTGTGGCCAGGGGTCACAGTCAGTCCTTGCAACTGACTGGCCTGTATAAGTCCCTTCCATTGACCTGCCAACAGCAATCGAGCTTCAACTACAAAAGGAGGATATACTCATCCCACAGAAGGGTGCACCTCAAGTACCCAGCTTGGATGATAGGAAAGGCTGTGCCACTGGGCCATACAAGACACCTACTACATTAGTCCATACTACCAAGATAAGGAACCATAGAAGTTCTACCTAATACATACGAACAAACACAGGGAGGCTGCCAAAATGAGGAGACACAGAAACATGGCCCAAATGAAAGAACAGATCAAAACTCCAGGAAAAAAACTAAACAAAATGGAGATAAGCATTCTATCAGATGCAGAGTTCAAAATACTTATTGCTTGTAAGTATTCTGCAGGATCTTAATGAGGACCTCAACAGCATAAAAAAGATCCAGTCAGAAATGAAGGATACATTAATTGGAATAAAGAACAATTTATAGGAAAACAACAGTAGAGCGGATAAAGCTGAGAATCAAATCAATAATTTGGAACAAAGGAAGCAAAAAACAACCAATCAGAAAAAGAAGAAAAAATAATCCCCCCCGTGCCACCAAAATGAGGATATGATAAGCAGCCTCTGGTACAACTTGAAGTGTTCCAACATTTACATCATAGGAATGCCAGAAGGAAAAGAGAAAGAGCAAGAAATTGGAAATCTACTTCAAAATATAATCAAAGAAAACTTCCCTAATTTGGTCAAGGAAATAGCCATGAAAGTCCAAGAAGCACAGAGAATCCCAAACAATATGGATACAAAGAGGCCCTCTCCAAGACATATGATAGTTAAAATGCCAAAGGTTAAAAACAAAGAGAGAATCTTAAAAGCAACAAGAGAAAAAGTTAGTTACCTACATGGGAGTTCCCATAGACTGTCAAATGATTTCTAAAAAAAAAACTTTGCAGGCTAGAAGGGATTGGCAAGAAATATTGAAAGTCATGAAAAGCAGGGATCTACAACCAAGATTGTTTTACCCAGAAAAGTTATCATTTAGAATTAAAGGGCAGATAAAAAGTTTCCCATATAAGAAAAAACTAATGGAGTTTATCTTCACCAAACAATTATTATATGAAATGTTAAAGAGACTTATTTAAGAAAAAAGAAGATAGAAATTATGAATAATAAAATGGCAATAAATACATATCTATCAACAATGGAATATAAAAAGCAAACAAAAATAGAGGCAGAATCATAAATACTAACAGCATCTTGATGGTTGCCAGATGAGGCATATGAGTGAATAGATGAAGAAATGAGGAGATTAAGTACAAATAGGAGGTTATAGAATAGCCCTAGGGATGTAAAGCACAGTATAGGAAATGGGGCAGCCAAAGATCTTATATGCATGATCAATGGGCATGAACAATGGTGCAGAGTGGACAGTGCTGGGTTTAAGGAAGCAATGCGGTTAAAACTGGGACAACTGATATAGAATAATCAATGAAATATAATTTAAAATAAAAATAAAAAATTATATGTGTGGTTAGTATTGTTTTTCTGTTGGACTTTGTTATGTAAGAGAATTTGTAAGCTCTCCTGAGGCAAAGGATTCATATCATATGGTTATGAATCCTTCGTAGGTTATAGATGTTTTACTAAACTGAAAACAATATTAATTTTTGTCTTACTCCTAACATTCATGAATAATTTACTAAAAGGATTAACACAAGCCAAATATCAGTAACAGAATGTTCTGTCAATACCTCACTTGCTGTTTGTATTCTTTTTTTTTTTTTTACTTAGTTGAGTATTTAGAAATTTAGCTAGTAATTTCTACTTACATGTTTTTTCTGTAGATTTACCTGATGCAGTATGGTGGTGGTCTTTTTTGATCTTCACTGGATGATTATCTTTATAACACTCTTTAGTTGAACAGCTGCTGATTTTGTCAATTGCGGTCATGTAATTGTGATCACTTTGCAAGGCTTTGTGTTTCTTCAACATTGACTTTTTGGTTGGACACTTATAAGCTCCTTCAATGAGATCATGCCAACTGTAATTCACAAGATTTACAGTTCCCATAGGGAAAGTAATGTTATACTCAGCATATTTCTGCAATGTCTCCCCAAGTTCGTGCAGTATTTCAGCAGCAGTGAGTTTGTATTCTTCAAACAGGCTCTTTTGCAGGTATATTTTGGAGAATTTAAGGCCAGTAGGAAACTTGGGAACAACAGGAGTTTGTGAGATGGCAAATGAGCAGGATGCGTATTTCTCTGGTGCAGCTTCTGTAGGTAGCCTTCCTTCCTTCTCTACTTCTGCAGATTTTATGCTCTTTGTAGGACTATAAAACACATATGTGATAAAAACATTGAAGGTATTTACTACTCTTTAACCTGGAAATATGATTTCTAGAAATCAAGCTTAAAATATAATTTTAAAAGACATATAACATCTATGCATAAAGTGGCTACCTATAACATTATTTACTATTACATTTTTTATTTATGATTTTAGAGAGCGAAAGGGAGGGGGAGGGAGGGAAGGAGAGAGAAAGATTTGTTGTTTCACTTATTTATGCATTCATTGGTTGATTCTTGTATGTGCCCTGACACAGGATGGAACCAGCAACCTTGGCATATTGGCATGACACTCTAACTAACTAAGTGACCTGACCAGGGATGAAACATTTTTTTTTATAATAGTAAAAATTAAAAAGAACTTAACAGCTCATAGGAATATAGCTAAGTAAATAACGCCATACCCATGAAATATGTAGCCATAAAAAAATTGTTTAGAAAATTTCTCTTCATAATTTGGAGATATGCTTATGTGATAATATCATATAAAAAGTATATGCAATTGTATATGTAGAGTGATCTGAATTATATATGTATATATCATATATCTGGTAGTAAAAAAGACCAAGCAAATGTCTAACACAAAGTAAATTGCTTGTGGGATTGTGAAAGTCATTTTTTATTTTCTCCTTTTATACTTTTCTAAAATGAACATTTACTATGTTTATACACAGAAGATAAAAACCAATATGTGTGTTGTTTATTCATTTGTTTAATTATAAGACAAAACAGAGAAATCTTCTTCCAGAAAGCCTTCCCTGAATTTCCTCAGTTGTGAGTCTACAGACACATTGTGTTCCCTTAGCCTGTCCAACACACCACTATCAGATGTTACTGAGAGTCTCTGGGAGAAGACGGAAATCCAAAGAGGTAGACCTCGTGTTCTGCCCCATCCCCACCCCTGTGGGAGGTTAAGTGCAGGGAGGGGAATTTCTAGAAGAGGCATCTGAGACACTTAGAGACTGATCAGGGCTTTTGATAGTTCTGTCAGGTAGAATACAGCTTCAATATTGGGAACGTTCTCCTCCTCTTTGACCATTTGGTCAAAGACATCTAAGACAGCTGCCCTAGTTGTTACAAAGTGTTCCCTTTCACCAAGTCAGTGTGGCGAAACATGTCAACACCTGATGGAGTTTCGCTTGCATTTTTTTTCTAAATGATGGTTCCACTAGAATAGCTTGAAAAATAACACTGGTTGCCTTGCTAAGGGTTTAATGTGAAGTAAAAGGCAACTTTTTTTTTAGATCAAAAAATTTAGAATAGGCATAAGATTTCTATGTAGCTCTTTGGGCATTAGTTATACTTTCACATTAATATTTAAAGAATAAAGACCCACTTTTGAAAATTATAATGTATTATTATAGCTCATAAATTTCTCTATCTCTTTATAATAAGCTTTGAAAGTTGCTCTCAGCAACATCATGTCATCGAACCCAAATACTAGTCCTCTGAGGCAGCTACTGTGTTATCTCAACTTTATGGTATTTTGTTTGTCACATCCTGTAAATATGCATTTGTAACTGTCAGATGTATCTATTTCTTGAATAAAATAATAAAGACTGTACTTAAATAACAATAATAAGTTCTGGCTGTGTGGTTTACTGGATTGAGCACTGACTTGTCTACCAAAGGGTCACCAGTTCGATTCCCAATCGGGGCACATGCCTGGGCTTTGGGCCAGGTCCCTGGTTAGGGATGTGTAAGAGGCAACCACACACTGATATTTTTCTTCCTCTCTTTCCCCCTCCCTTCCCCTTTCTCTAATAAATAAATAAATAAAATCTTTTAAAAAACAACAATAATAGTAGCATGTACCATTTATTAATTAACTCAGTAATTATATCTCCTTCAGAGGGTTATTAAGGTTAAGATATTTCATGTGTATTTAAAATAATATTTACGTATCTGGCTTATTTTTTTCAGGGAGAAGCTCAAATAATGGACCATCCAGTTCAAAAACCAGACTTAACAATCTTAAGAAGAGAACATCAACAATGAAGGTGTTGGCACCTGACCCAGTCTTAAAGTAGCTCCACTACTCTAGGCACAGCACATGAGAAGAAATAATGCATTCATTCAATGCATTCATTCAAAAAATATTCACCAGGCCCAGCTGTAGGTATCGGGGGAGACATGGTGGAAAGCACAGACTTCTGCCCTCATGAAACTTACATTCTCGTTGGGGAAAGAATGGAGGGAGAAAGGGACGAGAGAGAGGAGAAAAACAAAAGAAAGTTATAGATAACAATAACTGCATTGATGACGATAAAACAGGGCATCGTAATAGAATACTGGGTGGGGCAGGGTTTGCCTTCTTTGGATTGAGTGATTAGAGATGGCCTTTCTGAGAAGGCGACATTTTCATTGAGATTCAAATGATGCTGGGAAAGAGCCAACCATAAAATAATATGGCAGGAAAAGCATCCAAAGGAGAATACACAGCAAATGCGAAGAACCTAATTCAGGAATGGGTGGGGTTGTGAAAGCAATAGATAGGCCATAATGGCTAGGGAGCCCTGAGTGACATGGAGTGGTGTGCGAGAAGGCCAGAGGACAGGCATGAGGAGAGACCACCGAAGGCCTAGCAGTCAGTGGTGAGAAGCAAGGATTTTATTCTTGGTGCAACAGCAGCAGCAGCAGGACAGCCAGGGGAAGAAACGGGGAGTTTCCAAGCAGGATGGACGGAAGCGGTGCTTAACACATACCCCGAGGACTGCGTCAGATGAGAAAGTGGGGAAACCAACAAACCCCTGAAGCTCTATGATACACAGACCTACTTATTGTTCATATAACAATCTGCCCCAGCTGCTATAGCTCAGTGGATTGAGTGCGGGCCTCTGAACCCGGGGTCGCCAGTTCAATTTCCAGTCAGGGCACATGCCTGGGCTGAGGGCCAGGACCCCAGTATGAGGCGTACGAGAGGCAACCACACATTGATGTTTCTCTCTCTTTCTCCCTTCCCCTCTAAAAATATATAAATAAAATCTTAAAAAATAAAATAAAACTATCTGACTCACTGATTACTGATTATAAGCCAAGCACTGTAGATACAAAAGGACCAAGTTATCTTGAATTGCTTTTCAAGTAGAAAAAGTTGTAAATGAGAGACAATGGACTTCTGAAAATAGCAGCAATTTGCAGTGATTTTGACAAAATTTATAGCAGGCTCCCCCCAAAAAATACCGACTAGTATATACCAGGGCTTCTCAATTCTAGTACTATAGACATTTTCGGATCAGATAATCCTCTTTTGAAAGGGCTGTCCCGTGTATTGTAAGACATTTAGCAGCATCCCTGGTCTATTACACATTAGATGACAGTGGCACCATGATCCCTAATTGTCATGAACAAAAAGATCTACAGAAATTGCTAAATGTCCCAAAGAGGGCAAAACACCCCTGCTCAAGAAGTCACTGGTAGAGCTGACAACTTTTAACTTTATACAGCCTTGTGATACATGTTCTAAGACAGGTTGTGGTATTTTATGTCCACTTCACCAGTTAAGAAATTGTAGTCACTAGAGGGTAAAAACATTGTGGAATGACCAGTTCCATTACTTCATTCATCTTTGTGGGCTTTACACAATTCTATGGCTGTTACTCACAAATCTCTGTGAAGCACATCTAATGTGCCAAGCACTGTTCTCAGGATTGGAAATAGAGATGTAATCCAGAAGATAAAAAAATCTTCCGCTCGTAGACCTGATACTCTCATGAGAAGAGAGAAGGCAAACAAATATATAGGGATGTCAGCTACAATGTCAGAAAGTGATTAAGTTCAACAAAAAAGTTAGAAAGGGGCATAAAGATTGCTAAAGTGGAGACAGGTAGAAATTTGAAATGGGGAAAATCAAGAAAAGTCTTACCACAGAGGTGATAGCTAAATGAAGACAAAAGGGAAGGGGAGTAAGTAATGCTGAAAGCAGAAGGAACAACTAGGGCAAACTCCCTAAGGCAAAAAAAAAAAGAAAAGAAAAAGAGTGAGCTGGGTTTGCTGTGGAAGAGCAAAGAAACCAGAATGACATTGGACTAATTATGCTTAATTTACCCAATTATCTGGCTAAAATCAAGTTCTCTGATTGACTTCATGGTCAGCTCTGAAGTGCTAATTCCTTGATGTAGTTTCTTGGGGGATGGGGAATAGGGAAGAATTGATCCTGAGCATCTTGTAAGCCTTGGCAGATGTGAAGTGATACCTGCAATTGAAGAGTACTTCCAAATGTTTTACCTCTGCCTAGCTCCTGAGGTGTGTTCCAAATAAGGGAAATGTTCTGTGCATTCTCTCCTTCCCTGTTTTTTTCTTTCTGGTTTCATCTAAAATGAAAGAAATCTTTCTGATTAAAAAGTAGAGAAAATACTAGTCAAAGTGAATTATTTTTTTATAAAAAGGAAACTACAATTTATGGACTGAACTATATTATTACCTGATCAAAGAAATAGAGAGGCCCAGTGCCCAAAGGTTTAGCTTTGGTGAAGCCTTCCATTCCGTCATAAGACCTGAGAAGGAGAAGTGAAAAATCTGAAGACAAGTTATTGTGTTTAGAAGTGACATTTCAAAGAGCTTCATGGTTTTAAAGTTTAAATGTCTTATTTTCAATAAACTGTAAAAAAAAAAATTGGAGTGGGGGACACAACAATTCCTTTATACCTATCTTCATATCATAGGCTATCTACTTGACAGAGATGCAATCAGAAGGGTTTCCTGCTCTTGGCAAACAAAGCAATATCATGTTGATACCAAGCTTTTCAACCTTGGCACTACTGACATTTCGTGCCAAATAATTCTTTGTCGTAAAGGAGCTGTCTTGTGCCTTGTAGGGTGTTTAGCAGCATCCATGGCCTCTACCAGATGCCAGCAGTGTGCCTTCTTACTATCCAGTTATGACAACAAGAAGTATCTCCTGACACTGCCAAATGTCTCCTGGGGATAAAAACTGTCCCTGGTTGGGAATGATTGTGCGGATGCAACAGTAACATTTTTCTTTGGGGTGGGGTATAGGGGTACCCTCAAAGAAAAAGGTTTGATAGGGAAGAAACTGATGCTGTGAGAATGTGTGACCCTGCTAATGTCAGGGTCATTAGAGCAGTGCCACTCAAAATGTGGCCACCGGACCAGCCGCATCAGCATTACCTGAGAGTTTATTAGAAATGCAAATCCTTACTCAGCCCTAAGGCATGATAATGTGTCACAATCTCCAGAGATGCTGCTGGTGGCGGTGTTATACCAATGGGGTCACAACAGACCTTGGTTCAGCAACCTCAGTACTTGAGTTCTGGCAAAGAAAACTTACAGAGCCAAGACACAAACTATAAGAGAATGTTTAGAAAGTTACAAAGGTAGAAGGAGTATCTGTAGAAGATATGGGCTTAAGAAACAAGTTACAGAGACAAAAGAAGGCTCCTTGGAATTTAGGAGAGAGGAAGTTAAAGGTAACATGCCTAGAGAAAAGAAGAGGGGGAGGGGAAAGATGCTGATGTGCTCGTGGGAGAGTGTGCTGGGTCATCCTCTGCCCTAAGGGCTTATAAGGGCAGGGATTTTAGGGGCATTCCAAGGGGAGGATCTCAATGGAATTGAGATCAGCTGGAATTCATCAGCTTTCCAGGTGTGGTCTTTCAGCGTTGTGTTCTCTACTGATTGGTCAGCATCAGGGTGGGGTCCTTAGTCAATGCAGCTGATCCTGAGGTCAGCCATGCCATCGCTTGACTGGTTTTGCTGCTTTTCTGGGCCTGGAGCTGAAATACAACTGAGGTCTGGATGTACTTGATGCTGGTCAGAACCTCATTGTCCTGGGGGCTTAATTCCTGCCCCCTTGTTCATTACCCACATGATAGCAGCATGCCAGGGGAGGAAAAGTTGGGGGGGATCCAAATCGCGTGACCAGCAACATGAAAGTCCAGGGGGACCAGTACGCTAGGGGAGGAAAGGTTATCCTGGGGCCAGATCCTTGTTTTCCCAGTTTTGCCCGTTGCTAGGTACCTGGGCTTTCTGTCCTGGTGACCTTCCGTACCTGGCCCATTGTTCTTGCTCAGCTCACATCTGTCTAACTGCCTGCCACAATGGCATCCCAGAACCTGGGGGGTGTTGAACAAGCCCTCCAGATGATTCTGATGAACATTAAGCTTGGGAAGCACTGACCAAGGGACATGTTTTACCAAGCAGGTTGTGAAAACCACAGGATTGGGATGAGGGGTGAAATCTGGGACTGGCAAAACCAAAGCTAATGGGCCTCCTGGGTTTTCAATGAACAAGATGAATGCACACTGGAGGATTGGGCGGCACAACAGTGTCAAGGATAGGGTCACCTAGAGGACTAGTATTAATAATTATATTAATATATTCATATTGTTGTTAACAGAAACTTTTTCTGAGGCTCAGACTTGACTAGCCCTTCCTTAAAGAGAAGTAGGAGAATCTGTTTAAAATAAAATTTGGGGGACACCAAAAACTGTTATATATTTTAAAAAACCTCCTGAAATAGAAATATTTCTATCTCATTGTCCTGCCACTGTTGCTACCAATGCATTGTCCTGCCAGTATGATTCTGGGTCAGGGCACATGCCAGGGTCACGGGCCAGGTCCCCAGTTGAGAGCATGTGAGAGGCAACCACACATCGATGTTTCACTCCCTTTCTTTCTCCCTCCCTTCCCCTCTCTCAAAAAATAAATAAAGTCTTTTTAAAGAATAAAAATAAAAGCAACAAAGTAGAAATTTAAATGTATGGGTACTGAAATAATGTGAATGAAGCAGACCTCTTTGCCAGTGGGGTTGACTTAAAGGTGGGCATAGAAAAATAGCACCGAAGGAAAAGAAACCGCATGATCATCCTTATAGACACATAAAAAGTATTTGACCAAAATCAACACCTTTTTATGATTAAAAAAATCCAACAACTAGAAATAAAAGGGAACATAACCTCATAAAAGGCATTTGTAAAACAAACAAACAAACCAAAAAACCCCGCCACAAATAACATTTTTAATGGTGAAAACCTGAAAGCTTTTCCCCAAAAGCCTGGAGCAAGACAAAGACAAGGTGTCCATTCTCAACACCTCTATTCAATATTGTACCAAAAGTTCTTACAACAAGGCAAAAAGAAGAAAGAGAGAGAGAGAAGGAAGAGGAGGAGAGGAAGAAGAAGAAAAAGAAGGAGAGGGGGGAAGAAAAGAATGAGAAAAAGAGAGGGTTAGCAACAGGGGAGTGGGAGGAGGAGATGGGGAGAGAAGGTACAGAAAACAAGTAGCATAGACAGTAGATAGAAAATAGATGGGGGGGGCAAGAATAGTATGGGAAATATAGAACCTAAAGGACTTGAGACACATGGACATAAGCTAAAGGGGGGTAATGGTGGGGTTGGGGGGGCAGGGTGGAGGGGAATGAAGGGGGGAATAGAACAACTGTAACAGCATAAACAATTCAAAAAAAATAAATAAATTTATTTAAAAAAAAACAGAACATTCCATTTGAAAAAAAAAGAATAAAACTATTTGCAAATGAAATAATCTTATGTATAGAAAATCCTAAGGAACCCATGAAGAATATATTAGAGATAATAAACAAATTCATCAAGGTTACAAGATTTAACAGCAATATAAAAAAATCAGCTGTATTTCTACATACCTGCAATAAACAATCTAAAAGTGAAACTTAGAAAACTCCATTTATAATAGCATCAAAAAATACTTAAGAATAGATTAAACTAAAAAAATACAAGACATAACACTGAAAACTACAAAACATTGTTGTAAAAAATTAAAGGAGATCTAGATAAATGGAAGACTTAGATATCCTGTATTTCATGTATTGGAAGACTGAATATTGTTAAGATGGCAATATTCCCCAAGTTGATCTACAGATTTAATGTAATTTCTGTCAAAATTTCAATGGTCATTTTTTCAGAAATTAACACACTAAAGTTTCTAAAATTATCTTTTAATTTGTTATGCTGTTACAGATGTTCCAGCTGCTTTTCCCCTTTCCCTACCTCTACCCAGATGTACCCTCTCCCATCCCCAAGCCAGTTCCCCCATTGTCCATGTCCAAGGGTTGTACATAAATGTTCTTTGTCTAAAATTCTTATGAAGTTCAAGGACCCAGAATAGCCCAATCTTGAAATAAAGAACAAATTCATAATTCAAAACTTACTACAAAAGCTACAGTAATCAAATGTGGTACTCACAATAAGAATAGACTTACAAGTTAATGGAGAACTGGCTCTAGAAATAAACCCTCATATTTATAGTAAATTAGTTTTGACAAGGGTGCCAAGACAATCCAATCGAAGAACGAACAGGCTTTTCACTCCATGGTATTGGAACAACTGGATATCCACACATGAAAGAATAAAATTGAACCCTTACATCACACCATATACAGAAAAATAAATGCAAATGGATCACAGAATGGGAAAAATATTTGCAACTCATATATGTAATAAGGGTCTAGTGTTCAAAATACATAACGAATTCTTAAACTCAAGAATAAAAAGACTAATAATTCTCCTTAAAGTGGGCAAAGGATTTGGATAGACAGTTCTCCAAAGAATATATGCAGCCTTGACTGGTGTGGTTCAGTTGGGTGGGCATCGTACCACAGAGCAAAAGGTCGTCAGTTTGATTCCCAGTCAGGGCACATGCGTGGGTTGTGGTTTGACCCCTGGTTGGGACACATACGAGAGGCAATTGGGCGATGTTTCTCTCTCACATAGACATTTCTCTCCCTCTCTTCCTCCTTTCTTTTCTCTCTAAAAATAAATAAATAAATCTTTAAAAAAACCAATGTATGCAAATATGTATATATATATATATATATAACAATAATACAAGAAAAGATGCTCAACATCATTACTCATGAAGCAAATGCTCCTGTCAGGATGGGCAGGGTAGGATAAAATGGCGGCTGAACTAAAACCCGGAAAAGACAGCTGCCGTCAAACCAGAGAGCTGAAAGGGCGGGCTTTGCCAAAACGGATATCCGCATAGCAAGCTGAGCCTGAGGAAAGCCACCAATGATATATTGCCACTTTGTTCAAAGGGGACCAATCCTCAGCTCCCACGAAGAGAGACAACGGAAACAAAACCCCGCCATATTCCCTGCTTGGGCGTGACTTCCTCGGCCCCACTCTGTGGATGGGGGAACCTGGCCCAGGTGCGCAAACCCCAATAAAGCTCTATACTGCCTAACTTTGTGGCTGATTGGCCTTTCTTCCTTGGCAGAGCCTAAGAAAACCTTTCAGGGACTTCCGCCAAGATGGAGGTATAGGTGGATGTGCCGTACCTTCTCACACAACCAAGTTTAGGGACAACTAAATATGAGCATCAGAAAACACAACCAGAACACGGAAAATTGAACTTTTCGGAAGTCCGGTAACAACAAATTCTTCAGCCCGACCGGTAAGGGGAGAAACCGGCGTCTCGTGAGGGGTTGCACAGGACTCCGGTCGGACGGACCCAGGCGCGGAATACAGACGCGCGAATCCAGACGCACGGGTTCCAAATCCAGGATTGGACCTAGTGAGCGACCGAGCAACCCACCGGGTGAGCGACTGCTGAGGAGACAGTGGGGAGGCGGTGCTGCGTGTTGACTGCGGTTGCCTATCTGTGGGCGAGCGGACAGGCGAGGGAGTGGGCGCTTGGACCGGCCCGGCGGTCCCTGTGGCTTGCGGCAGTAGAGGGCGCCGCCATATCCCCGCTCTGACCACGCCCCCACATACAGCGTCACAACCCAGTGACCTGGGAGTCCAAGGCGCCGCTTCTCCCGCTTAAAGGGCCAGAACAGACCAAAAATGTCGCAGGAAGACCTCAGAGCCCCAGAGATAAATCTAAACGACGAAGAAATAGCAAAACTCTCAGACGCACAGTTTAAAACACTGGTCATCAGGTTCCTAACAGATCTGGTTGATTATAGCCACAAATTAGAGAAACATATGAAGGCTAAACTAAGGGAAATGAATGGAATTCCACAGAAAACCCATAGAGATGAAAAGGAAACTGGGACTCAAATCAATGAAGTGGCCCAGAAGAAAGCAAATAATGGCCAAACAGAAAAGAGTCAAGGAGCAAGAATTCAAAGAAATGAGGAGAGTCTTAGGAACCTCCAGGACATCTTTAAATGCTCCAATATCCGAATTATAGGGGTACCAGAAGGGGGAAAGACACAACCACCAGTGGAAAAATTATCTGAACAAATAATAAAAGAAAATTTCCCCAATCTGGCAAAGGAAATAGACTTCCAAGAAATCCAAGAAGCTCAGAGAGTACCAAAAAAGTTGGACTCAAGAAGAAACACACCAAGGCATATTATAATTACATTAGCCAAAATTAAAATGAAGGAGAGAATCCTAGAAGCAGCAAGAGCTAAGGGGACAATCACCTACAAAGGAGTCCCCATCAGACTGTCAGCAGATTTCTCCAAAGAGACCTTACAGGCAAGAAGGGGCTGGAAAGAAATATTCCAAGTCATGAAATCTAAAGACCTACAACCAAGATTGCTCTATCCAGCAAAACTTTCATTTAGAATGGAAGGACAGATAAGGTGCTTCTCAGATAAGATCAAATTCAAGGAGTTCATCATCACCAAGCCCTTATTATATGAAATGTTAAAGGGACTTATCTAAGAAAAAGAAGTTAAAGAAACATGAACAGTGAAAGAACAACAAGCTCACAGTTATTAACAACCACACCTAAAACAAAAGCAAACTAAAAGGACAGCTAGATCAGGAGTGGAAACATAGAAATGAAGATCTCAAGGAGGGTTAGCAACAGGGGAGTGGGAGGAGGAGATGGGTGGAGGAGGTACAGAAAATAAATAGCATAGACAGTAGATAGAAAATAGATGGGGGGGGCAAGAATAGCATGGGAAATATAGAACCTAAAGGACTTGGGACACATGGACATAAACTAAAGGGGGGTAATGGTGGGGATGGGGGGCAGGGTGGAGGGGAATGAAGGGGGGAATAAAACAACTGTAACAGCATAATCAATTTTAAAAAATAAATTAAAAAAAAAAAAAAGAAAACCTTTCAGTTCCCCAAAAGCGTAATGAGATACCACTTCACACCCACTAGGATGGCTATAATAAAAAATAAAATGTACAATAACAAGTATTGACAAGGATATGAGGAAACTTCATGCACTGCTGGTAGAAATGTAAAATGGTACACTCATTACTGAAAACAGTCTGGTAGTAGATATACTGTGCCTCCCACACAACCAAAAGAAGGACAACAAATTGAAAAACAAAAACCAACCAGAAGTGCCAGAAAATCAAACTGTACGGAAGTCTGACAACCATGGAATTAAAGAAGAAACATTCATCCAGACCGGTAGGTGGGGTGGACACAGGTAGGTGGGGCAGAGAGGATTTGTGGCAAGGCTGGGGCTGGAGGACTGGGGCAGGCAAGGCGGCAGCTTGCGGACTAGGACCAGGCGGTCCCTATTTGCTTGCAAATAAACCAGGAGGAACAACAGGGGAGTGAGACAGACTGCGAAATCCAGGGTTCCAGCACAGAGAATTAAAGCCTCAAAACCTCTTACTGAAAAAACGTGTTGATATTGTGGCAGTGGAAGAAACTCCCAGCATCACAGGAGAGTTTGTTGGAGAGACCCATGGAGTCCTAGAATGTACACAAAACTGCCCACCTGGGAATCAGCCCCAGAAGGGCCCAATTTGCTCGTGGGAATCAGGGGAAGTGATTGAAAGTCAGCAGAGAGCAGAGCAAGTGGCATTGTTCCCTCTTGGACCCCTCCCCCACGTACGGCCCCATAACACCCAGACATGGGTTTCCTGGCCCTGGTGAATATCTAAGGCTATGCCCCTTAGTACATAACAGGTGGGCAGAGGAAAAATAAATATGACTCAAATGAAAGAGCAGATCAAAGCTCTAGAAAAAATGCAAATAAGTGATGAAGAGATAACCAACCTATCAGATGAACAGTTCAAAACACTGGTAATCAGGATGCTCACGGATGATTGAGTATGCTGGAAAAATAGAGGAAAAAATGAAGGCTATGCAGAGTGAAATAAAGGAAAATATATCGGGAATCAACAGTGAAGGGAAGGAAACTGGGATTCAAATAAACAATGTGGAGCAGAAAGAAGAAATAAGCATTCAACCAGAACAGAATGAAGAAACAAGAACTCAGAAAAATGAGAGGTTTAGGAACCCCTGGAACAACTTTAAATATTGCAACATCCAAATCATAGGGGTGCAGCAGCAGAAGAAGAGGAGAGCAAGAAATTGAAAACTTACTTGAAATAATAATGAAAGAAAACTTCCCCAATCTGGCAAAGGAAAGACATACAAGTCCAGGAAGCTCACAGTCCCAAAGAAGTTGGACCCAAAGAGGAGTACACCAAGGTACATCATAATTAAATTACCCAAGATGAAAGATAAGGAGAGAATCTTAAAAGCAGCAAGAGAAAAGGAGACAGTTACCTACAAAGGAGCGCCCATAATACATACTACCAGCTGATTTCTCAAAAGAAACCTTTCAGGCAAGAAGGGACTGGAAGGAACCATTCGAAGTCATGAAAGGCAAGGATCTATGTTCAAGATTGCTCTATCCAGTGAAGCTATCAGTTAGAATGCAAGGGCAGATAAAAGTGCTTCCCAAATAAGGTTAAGTTAAAGGAGTTCATCATCACCAAGCCCTTACTATACGAAAAGTTAAAGGGACTTATCCAAGGAAAAGAAGAAGGGCAAAAACTGAACAGTAAAATGACAACAAACTGCCAACTATCAACAACCTAAACGTAAAAAACCAAAATGAACTAAGCAAACAACTAGAACAGGAACAGAATCACAGAAATGGAGATCACATGGAGGGTTATCGGTGGGAAGGGGGAGGGGAGAGAATGGGGGGAAAAGGCACAGGAAATAAGAAACGTAAATAGTAGGTACAAAATGGACATAGGGAAGTTAAGAATAGTATGGGAAATGGAGAAGACAAAGAACTTATAAGTACAGCCCATGGACATGAACTAAGGGCAGGGAATATAGTTGGAAGGAGGGATGCAGGGCAGAGGGGAATAAAGGGGGGAAAAATGGGACGAGTGTAATAGCATAATCAATAAAATACATTTTAAAAAAGAAAAGAAAAAAACAGTCTGATAATAAAATATAAATTCAAAAAGATATTTGCATTACTATGTTCATTGCAGCATTATTTACAATAGTCAAGGTATAGGAGCAACCTAAGCGTGCATTTATGGGTGATTGGATAGAGAAGATGTGGTGCATATATAATGGAATATTACCTGGCCATAAAAAAGAATGAAATCTTACAATCCGCAACGACATGGATGCCCCTAGAAGTATTATGCTAAGTGAAATAAGTCAGACAGAGAAAGACAAATACCATATGATTTCACTTACATGTGGAATCTAAAAATCAAAGTAAATAAAACAAAAAGAAACTCATAGATACAGAGAACAAACTGATGGTTGCCAGATGGGAGGGGGCTGGGGGGACTGGGTGAAAAAGGTGAAGAGACTAATACATGTAGGCAGTTACAAAATAGTCACAGGGATGTAAAGCACAGCATAGGGAACACGGTCAGTAATATTGTAATAAACATGTATGATGCCAGGTGGGTACTAGACTTATAGGAGGGATCACTTCATAAGTTATATAAATGTTTATCCACTATGCTGTATACCTGAAACTAATATGATCTTGACTGTCAACTGTAATTTAAAATTTTTAATCAAGAAGAAGAGTGGTAGTTCTTCAAAAAATTAAACATAAAGTTGTTATATGATTCAGCAATTGTATTCCTAGATATACGCCTGAGAGAAATGAAAACGTATTCATACCAAAATTTATACAGGAAAATTCATAGCATTATTCATCATAGCCAGCAAGTAGAAGTAACCCAAATGTCTTCTAACTGATGAATGGAAAATGTTTTCTAGATAGTGGTGGCAGTTGTACCCTTGTAATTACTAAAACCCACAGAAGTGTATACTTTAAATGATACATTTTATGGACTGTAAATTATCATAATTTTTAAAGGAGTATCCAAAACCTCACTCATACCAACTAGAGATGTCAACTTCCAGAGACCAGGTCTGTGAAACTCTGAATGCCTTACAAAGTAGCTGTCTCCTGTCCCACCTGCTGCTGCCCTTCGGACCCAAATATCGTCACAGATCTCTTGGTTCCAGCCTCAGAGTGACTTTGTGCCAGTGTTCCGTTCAGAGCCTCAAGACCTGTCGATTCCATTCATGTCTTTGTTATGTCAGTCATCCTCAGTCTCTGCGGATATATTCTCACTAGTGCTTTTGGTGAGAGGTTTCCTTCTCAGATACTGGAGCATCAACGACTAGATGGTGATGCTTGCACAGCATCGTGAATGCACAAAATGCTAAAAAAAATGGCACGATTTATAACGTAAACAATAACTTTCAATACTGCAAATGAAGCCTGCTGTGAAGAAAAAGAAAATATGAAAAGAAAAGAACAGGGCACAGAGGCGAGGTAAAACAACTTCTGGTGGGAGTTGGAGAGCCGGTTGAATAAAAATCAGCTCTAGAACGGACTTGAGTGTATTTTCCAGAGGCAGCTCTTCCTCCTTGGCAGGAACAAGGGCAGGATCAAGGGAGGAGTCTTCAGATGAGCGTGGTAGGACCTCAGTCTGGTCAGGAGAGGAAGTTCAGGCTGAACCCGACTCCAGAGCTATGGCAGGGGTGTCTGCTGGAAGTGGGACTACAAGCAAAGGTGGGCACCTCTCCAGGACTGAAATGGCCTCCCGATCTGTCCCGGCATTCAGCTGAGATGTGCTGCATAAGATGTTGAAGCAAGAGCTGGCCCAGCTTCCTGGGCTCCTGTTAAAGTTGTGAAATGAAAATGATAAAACATGTGCCTGCATCCCCAATGGTTGCCTAAAAGACAAAATGAAGCCAGAGCCTTCCAGAGAAGCCTAGGATGCCCTCCCGACAGACCAGGGATTTGCTGGTCTGAGGCCTGTCTTTGCTCCTGCCCAGCTTCTGTGTATCTGGCACCTACTTTCCTGATAAGCTCTCCAGCAAGTCCTCCACCATCCCACTACAACCTACCCCTACTTCTAACCCTTTGGCCCTGAATCCTTAATCTGTTTGTCATTAGGTCTGGTTTCTTTAGGGTTGGCACAGAGCTATGTGTTGGCTGGAGAAATCCTCCTCTTCCTGGAGGCTTCAAGGGTGGTGTCTTTTTCTGGGCTGGCAAGGGACATGCTTCCCCAGACAACTCACTATCAACAGTGACATCTGGCTTGTTGTTGCCTTTGGTCACTTGGCCAACCTGCCCCCCACTGCTGGTGATGGGTTGGGATCTTCACTGATCAGCTGTTCCATCCAGCCAGGTGCTGGAGTTGGGAGAGGAGAAAATATCACCTGCGTGCCTATATTTCCAATGGCCCAGCACAGACAGAACACAGCCAGAGCCTTCCAGGGACGCTGCAGCTAATGTCCCACCCAAGGATGCCCTTTCTATGGAGAGTCCAGCAGATGGCTGGTTTGAGGGAGGTCTTGCTTCTTGGTAGCCTTTCCTGGTGTTCCAACACCATCTCCTCACCAAAACTCACCTCCAGTTCACTCTCATCTCATGATTTCCGTGTGTTATTTTAATGCAGTACAACAATATTTCTACGTGTGAAGAAGTCACTCTGTGGTTACTTAAATTAAAATTACTTTATTTTAAATTATGAAATACAAGCTCATTAAATAAAATATCAATGAAACAAAAAAAGAAAGCAAATATTTATATTTCTACCATTGGGAGATAATTACAGTTCACATTCTGATGTTCTTTTTGTTTTGTATAAATAAACACATTTTATGAATCTGAGTTGTAATTAAGCTGTATACACAGTTTTGTGTCTTGCTCTTTTTTGCTTACTAGTCATGTAACTATTTTAAGGGCTATGTTTAACTGTGTTTTATAATGTGTTTAATGGTGCTTTATAATATGTTTAACTGTGTTTTACAAGGGATCCTGTTAACTGCGTGTTTAGCAGGAAGTAAGTTAAGTCACAGACATTACCAGACATTACCCTGGATGCCTGCAGCAGTGAAGAGACTGAAAGCATAGTGCTGTCAGAAGTTAGTGATGCATCATGAAAGGAGGGGGGAGCTGTGAGCTGTGCATAAATCCAACATGCTTCCCAGGGAAACTCCTTAGATTACATTTAGAAAAGCAGTTTCGTGTGCTGCTTCAAACTTGCTTTGTATAAACAAGCTACAAGATAGAAAAAAGTGTTCCCTATATATGCAAAAAAGCAGCAGAGGAACCAGCTTAGGAGGAAGTCCTTTGAGTTGACTGGGAGGCCTCCTGTGTGTGTGTGCATGTGGTTTATGGTCCATCTTACTGGGATTTGCCTGTCATTTATGAACCATTATCAGTGAAATTCTGTTCAAAATCTGTTAGCTGCTCTGAACAACGACTCACTTGTCAAGTAAATAATTCCATTAAGGATGTGAGATCCAATACAGAATGTGTTAACCCCACCTACCCTCCTTCAGGCAACAGCCCCTGGCCACCTCCTTTTTCAGAGTCTTACTCCCATTCTGGACAGGAGGTTATTTTTCTGTTTTTTTAGGGCTGCTCATTCAAGTAATCCCACTTCATCCACTGAGCTCTCTGGGGATAATAAAGGAACTAAAGGGCTGCCTTAAAAATCTCAAGACCCTTCCACTGCAATTCATCTTTTTTTATCTGCAGTGATATGTAGCGTAGACTCACTGAACCATTCTCTCCTCCTGGATACTGACCTTTCCAGGCCTTCAGAGTAAATTCCTTTTCCTTTCTCTGTAGTGGTTATTTTGAATGTCTAAATGGCTGTCCATTTTCCTTGAACAACACTTTTCAGCAGACAAATCCATCTCTTATTTTATAGAGAAGTAGATGAAGGGGTCCTCAAAGTGTTCCTGTATGTGGAGTTAAACAGTGGAATAACTAACTCTAAGCCTTAGGCCCTTGGGAAGTTGGCTTAAGAACTCTGTGAATGATATAATAGGCTCTAAAGATTTAACTTTACAAGAAACATATCTGGTATTAATACTTACGTGAATCTGTCATCAATTATATGTTTTCTCGTTTGCATAATGGTGATAATATTTATCTTTTAACACTGTGGGGAAGAATAAATTAGTTAATGCATACAAGCTTCATTACAAAGCCTAGTACATATTAAACGCTCACAAATCGTAGCTGGAAAAGATCCATTAAATACATGAAAAAGAACAGTGTTTCCTGGAGTTTTGGATTAGTTGACTGGAGACAACACTTTAAGACAGACTTGAGTTTTCTAGGTATTTGGTAACATGATGTTCTCAAGAAGTGATCTTAGATATAATTGCCTGATTAAAATACAGACATTTGAACTCCAAAATTTATGTCACTTTATAGATTTCCCCCCATGCTTCATTTATAAGCATGCAATCATTGCAGTGTAGATGACATATATCTGTTCATTTTTAGCAGCACCCACAACATTATTGAAAAAGGAACATTCTTTTCTTACTGTGCAATGAGTAATTAGTGGGTAATGCTGGAGAAGCACACAAGTGATTGTACTCTTTGAGACATTTTACCAAATTCTTTCATCTGTGCTTGACCTTCACATACACAGGCCAAAATTGCACAGCTCTTTCGATTTCACTCTATGGAACTCTTCACCCACAGGTGTGAGCTGAGTCTTCATTGCCGCCTGACAAATGTTGAACTTGTGGGTTTGAAATTGTCACATCAAGCAGAAAAACATTGTTTAAAGTAGTTAATACCTACTGACATATGCAAGCACTCACTGTGTCATATTTGACACCAGGGTCTAGTAAATAATTCCAAAGTGTATTTTATGATTGCAGTGGGATACTGTGGAAACTGAAGTGTGTGTAGTGCTGGTGGGGAGAGGAGTGAGGAGGCGGGATAATGGAAGGGAGAGTTCAAAACCACTGAGAACAGCACTTTGTGGGTGGACAGAGGGAGGGATAACAGCTGAGTTTAAGTTGAGTCAGTGTGGGTTTTGTGATCACACAATTTAGAACCTGCAATCTGGTTATGTGGTCCTGGGGAAACTGTTTGACCTCAGGGTCTCAGTGTCTGGGTTTACAAGCAGAATTTTCATGTTCTGAATATCAAATGAGCAGACCATGTCGATAATAATAACTATAGCTTACTGAGTGTATCATATACCCAGTTTTATACTAGATATTCAGACACATTTTGAAAGATATTTTAAAGTACATAAAACACAGAAAGTTTATGCTCTGTCTTTTCTAATTTCCTCTGTATGCTTTATAATAGGATATGATCTAAGAAAGGAATACGATGCAAAAAATACATTGCCTAAAATCTTATTATAAGATAGAACCTGTATTTCTATTAAATTATTTTAAAAAGTGATGGTTTTTTAACCAGAGGCCAAAGGTAGTGGAGTGGAAAGAGCAGAGGTTTTGGAGCCAGAATCCTGGCCCTGTTTCTGAAAGGCTGCAGTGCAGTTGCGAGCATTCCTACCACCAGCCCTGCCCCACCTTGAACCCAGCCATGCCTACCACTGGGATTCTTGTATGAAGGGGGTTTTCAGGGAGTCTGCTGGCCAAGCTTGTTAAGAAGAGCTCTGGGAAGTGTCAAGTCAACAGGCCTGGCTCTGTGTGAAAGCTTTAGTATCTGAAGGGTGGATACTAAAGGACACTTGGCAATATCTGGGTCTTAGGGAGGGGAGGTCTATGGATAAAAGTTGAAAGAACTAATTTCGTGAAGAACCTTGTAAGGTGTTGGTGATGCAAAGTAACCCCTTTGTATTCCTCTAAGAGATTTTATACAAAAAGGAGAGGGAGGCCATCCTCTCCCACTTCCCAGGGGAATGCACAGCTTTGGCTGCTGAGAAATCCCAGCCGTGGTGAGTGGTCCTTGTAATGGTACTCAGGATGCAAAGCAGGGGAGAAGTTCAAAACAAGGTAGATGCCGTGTGCTAATTCACTGCGCTCCCTACAAACATATAAGTGTTACTGAGGGTGCATGGAAATGGCTGAGAGGTCTGGCACAGAACTGAGGGTTTACCTCCCAGCTGAGGTCAAGAGCAAAGAAAACCAAAGTTAAAACTGGTGGACAGTGCTTTTTTGCATTTCTCAAAATAAATATTCTTGCTGTATTAATAGGGACATGGAGCATATTGTGAAAAATAAATGTATTATAACCCTTTTTTCCCCTCATGGTTTTCTATATTGAGTCAGTGTCCCTGCCAAACTTGCTTATATATGATGATCATCACTATTAAAATACTTACTTATCCACACATTAATTCATACTTCTGAAAATTTGGACTGTAGGTAAGTTGGAGTTTGCTGTGCATGGAACACAGTTTTTAAAAAAATTTACATGCATTCAAATATAAGTGGGGTGCATTTATGCTGTAAGCATGGACTGAAGGAGAGATCACTGCAGTGATTTTTAGTCAGTGCACCACGCACGTGGTCAGGCCCACATTTTCTGAGGCAAGCCCTCGGAAATGTTACAGACATAACAAGCACATAATCTCCATGCATGTAAATTTACTACTACTTTTAAAATTACATAAAGCTTGAGATAATTAAAACAAGTTTATTCAGTCTCCTGACTTGTTAATGGTTTTTGGTCATAATGTGCTGAACAACATCACTGAGCCTGAGAAGGTTGTTGATATTGGAGAAGGGGGTCTTACACTCAGAAAGTTTAAAAACTTGTGATATCGTTGGGAGTTGTACATCTCAGCTGTCGACATGACAAATAATAAAATGTCAAAGTATCTTTCCTTACTGAATTAGAGAAGTCTTAATCTCTCTCCGTATATATGATTATAGTTTTATGTTTCATATACGCAAAGTATTGTTTATAAAACTATCCCACATATTTAATTTGACAAGTCTTTTAAAGAGTAACTAAATTTTAAAGATACTAAGAAATATGAGACATTTCCTTGTCCTCAAGGTGTTTATGACACTCTATAAGACAAACTGTGTCTGACTAAGGACTACGTGAAAGGTGGTAAGTGTGGCAGAAGAGTCCAGGGGGACAGAGTGGTTCCAGAGTCCACGTGTGAAGAGAGCCTCGCAAGTCAGCAGTGAGGACAGAGAGGGTGAATGCTGCCTGCGCTTCGTTTCTGAAGTCTTCGGGACCATTCAGAAAGTGACAAGCTCTCTAATGTGACTCAGGAATAGGGCTAAGTATGGGACAATAAAAGAGCATGAGCACTCAATTACCAACAAAGATGCAAAAGACATTCAATAAAGGAAGAATTGAATTATTCTAGCCCCAACAAACGGGGCTAGAATAATTGGCATCCATAAACCAAAAAACATAAACCCCAACCTAAACCTCACACTTCATTTTAAAAACTCAAAGTGAATAATGTACTTAATATAAAATGTAAAACTAAAAAGCATTAGGGAGACTTCCGCCAAGATGAAGGTATAGGTGGAGACGCCGTGCTTCCTCACACAACCAAGTTTAGAGACAACTTAATAATAGCAACAGAAAACATAGCCAGGACACAGAAAATTGAACTTTTCGGAAGTCTGATAACAACAAATTCTTCAGCCTGACCGGTAGTAGGGGCGAAACCAGCAGCTGGCGGAGCGGGTTAGCACAGGAAAACTCAGTTAGACGGACTCAGGCATGCGGAATCCAGGCGCAGGGTTGGACCTGGTGGGCAACTCAGCAAGCAATCTCGGGGAAACAGCGAGGGAGCAGGTCTGCGGGTTGACTGTGGTCACGCATTCGTGCGTGATAGACAAGCGACGGAGTGGGCGATTGGACGAGAGCCAGCAGCCCCAGCGGCAAGTGGAGGCGGAGGGCGCCGCCATTTCCCCGCTCTAACCCCGCCTCCACATACAGCGTCATAATCCAGTGACCTAAGTGGCCTTGCCCCGGTGAACCACCTGAGGCTCTGCTCTTCAACCAGCTGCGTGAAACTGCAGAGGGGGCCGCCATTTCCCTGCTCTGACCCCGCCCCCACATACAGCGTCACAACCCAGCGACCTGGGAGTCCAAGGCTCCGCTCCCCGTACTTAATGGGTGCGAACAGACCAAAAATGGCTCAAGAAGATCTCTAAGCCCCAGAGCCTATAGATCTAAGTGATGAAGAAATAGCAAAACTCTCAGACCCACAGTTTAAAACACTGGTGACCAGGATCCTCACAGAACTGGTTGATTATAGCCACAAATTAGACAAACATATGAAGGCGAAACTAATTGAAAGGAATGGAATTGCACAGGAAACCAATAGCAATGAAAAGGAAACTGGGACTCAAATCAATGGAGTGGACCAGAAGAAAGCAAATAATGGCCAAACAGAAAAGAGTCAAGAAGCAAGAATTCAAAAAAATGAGGAGAGTCTTAGGAACCTCCAGGACATCTTTAAATGCTCCAACATCCGAATTATAGGGGTACCAGAAGGGGGAAAGGCACAGCCACCAGTGGAAAACTTATTTGGACAAATAATAAAGGAGAATTTCCCCAATCTGGCAAAGGAAATAGACTCCCAGGAAATCCAGGAAGCTCAGAGATTCCCAAAGAAGTTGGACCCAAGAAGAAACACACCAAGGCACATCATCATTACATTAGCCAAGATTAAAATGAAGGAGAGAATCCTAGAAGCAGCAAGAGATAAGGGGACAGTCACCTACAAAGGAGTCCCCATCAGACTGTCAGCAGATTTCTCAAAAGAGACCTTCCAGGCAAGAAGGGGCTGGAAAGAGGTATTTCAAGTCATGAAATCCAAAGACCTACAACCAAGATTGCTCTATCCAGCAAAACTTTCATTTAGAATGGAAGGACAGATAAAGTGCTTCTCAGATAAGGTCAAGTTCAAGGAGTTCATCATCACTAAGCCCTTATTATATGAAATGTTAAAGAAGATAAAAAGATGATAAAGAATATAAGAAAAAGAAGATAAAAAAGATGAACAGTGAAAGGACAGCAAACTCACAGTTATTAACAACCACACCTAAAACAAAAGCAAACTAAGAGGACAGCTAGATCAGGAGCAGAACCATAGAAATGAAGATCATATGGAGGGTTAGCAACAGGGGAGTGGGAGGAGGAGAAGGGGGCAGAAGGTACAGAGGATAAGTAGCATAGATGGTAGGTAGAAAATAGATAGGGGGAGGGCAAGAATAGTATGGGAAATATAGAATCTAAAGAACTTGAGACACGTGGTCATAAACTAAAGGGGGGAATGGTGGGGGAGGGGTGTACAGGGTGGAGGGAAATGAAGGAGGGAATAGAACAACTGTAATGACATAATTAATAAAATATATTTAAAAAATAAAAATAAAAAGCATTAGGAAAACATATAGGAGAAAATCTGTAGGACTTAGTACTAGGTGGGGAATTCTCAGACTTGATAGCAAATGCATGATTTATTAAAAAATTGATAAATTGGACCTTCAAAATAAAAACTTTTACTCTGTGCAAGACCCTGAGAAAAGAATGAGAAGACCAGCTACAGAATGGGGGAAAATATCTGCAAACCAAATATCTGATGAAGAACTAGTATCTGGAATATATAAAGAACTCTCAAAACTTAACGATAAAATGCAAATTATCCAATGAAAAATGAGCAAAGGGTTTTCGCCAAAGAGGATATACAGATGGTAAATAAGCACATTTTTTACCATCTTTTTAATGTGGAAAAGAAGTTCAACATTATTTATATATGTAAATGAAAATTAAAACCATAGTGAGATATCACTCTATAACTACTAAGCTTAAATAAAAAATAGTGATAGCACCAGATCCTGGCAAAGATGAAGTTTCTGCTGGATCACTCACACACTGCTGGTGGGAGTGCAAACTGGTACAGAAAACAAGTATGGCAGTTTCTTATAAAACTAAATAAGCCATTACTATATACGCTAGTAACTACACTTTGAACACTTAAGCTAGAGCAATTACAATTTATACTCACACAAAAACCTATACATTAATATTTACAGAAATTTTGTTTGTAATAATCCAGAGCCAGAGATAGCCCAGATGTCCCTCCATGTGTGGACAGTTAAAAAGCTGTGCATGACTACCACGCACCATTGAAAGGGAATAAACTGTTGACATATGCGCCTACTAGGAGGCATCTCTAGGGAATAACAGTGAGCAAAAAAAAACCCCAATCTCAAAATGTTCCAAACTGAATGATTCCATTTATGCAATATAAATGACAAAAATATAGAGATGGAGAACAGATTAGTAGTTGCCAGTAGCTCTCGAGTTTGTGTTGGAGGGAGAGAAGTGTCTTGGGCCATAATACCATGTAATATATTTGGGTGGCCCCAGAAATTTTTGTGATGAGACTGTTCTGCACCTTGACTGTGCTGGTGTCACACAAATCTGTACACGTGATGAAAATGCATAGAACTAAATGCACACATAAACACATACACAAGAGCACACGTAAAAATGGTTAAATCTAAATAAGGTCAATGGATTGCATTAACATCAACTTTCTGATTGTGATTCTGTACTATGGTCATGAAAGATGTTGCCATTTGGGGGAAAATGGTTAAAGGGTATCTGAATCCTTTCTGTATTTTGTCTTCCAACTGCATGTGAATCTATAATTATTGCAATACAACTTTATTTTTTTAAAAAGTTTATGCTCCAAAAGAAAATTTAGGAAAATTACTAAGTCAAGTTTTAAGGTCTATGAATGTCATGTTTAGGGTTTTCGACATTATATATACAGTAGGCAGTGAGGGACCTTTAAAAAATTTAAACAGGACATTAATAAATAAGACTAGGTTTTGAAAGACATTTTAGGTAGAAATATGAAAGATCTAATTAAAAAACACAAGACAGGAGTCAGATTGAAGGCCATCACAGTAGCCAAAGACATGAGAACTTCAAACGAAGAAAGATAATGGAACCAAGAGGAGGCGACTGGTTTAAGAGGCAGGAATCCACACAAGTAGAACTGACCCAAATTGGTGACTTATTGGACACGTGAGTGAGAGACGGAGACAGCATTAGAAGTTATCATTTCAGATGGTAAACAGAGGAGGAAAGCCAGGTTTGAAAGAGGCCAGGAGACATCCAATGAGCTCTTCTGTGATCAGGTGGAAGTGCAGGTCAGAAAGTTAGGAGAGAAGCCAGGGCTTGAGGAAGAGATTCAGACACAAACTAAATATAGGTGACAAATGAAAATATGTGGAACACAAGATAATCTGAGAGAATAAATATCAAGTAGAGATAATGGTAGACAGATGATGAGACTCCAACAAACAACAGTATTTTAAGAGGAAGAATGTAAATGAAGAAAAATGAGAATGTGGTTAGAGAAGATAAAAGGGAATTAAGAAAAGGCTGAACTCCAGAAACAAAAGGGAGGTGGCAAAAAAAAGGGCAAAGTCAACAGTATTGCTGTGTAACTTCAGGAGAGCAGAGCCTGAGGGCTCACTGGACTCAGCAATTCATCTGCACATGCTACTTGAATAAAGCTCCATCAGCTGAAGTCAGAATCCACACTGCAAAGGATTGAAGGGTGAAGAGGAGATGAAGTGCAGGAAATGTTAATTCTGTAAAAGTTTGGAGATGACAAGGAGGGAAAGAAAAATTGGATGCTTTAGAAACATTGAGTTTGAAACATTGAGTTTAGGAACATTGAGGAGTTTGTTGTGTTTGTTTGTTTGTTTGTTTTTTAAGATTTCTGGGTCAAGGATTCATGGATGAAATAGCCTTGAGAAGACCAAGTAATCAATAGAGCAAGGTACAGAGAGATGGGAAAGAATGGAATCAAGAGACTAAATGTAGGATTTGCCTTAGAAAGAACTAAGGGTTTAGATGTTCAAATTGTATGATACAGATGAAATAGCTATATCTAGTATAAATCAACTGCAACTTAATTTGTATTTTGACTTATTTTTTTAGGTTTTTCAAATGTGATTTTGTGAAATGTATTTTTATATGTAGGTTAGACTATGATAAGATTATCTGGCAAGGAAAACAAACTGAAGGAAAGGTTAGAGAAAATAGGATGAAGTCAGTTATAATATTAATATGTGAAATAAATGCTGTACAGTCCAAGGCTCTTAATAGAGGCTAGCCACAGTTTGAAAATTGGTTCATAAACACTTTGCAAGCAGCATCCGTATTTTCCAGTTCCCATGGCATCTAGAACAGTGATTGGCATACAATGGCTATTTTTGGGAAACGTCTACCACTTACAGAATAACACCACCAATTACTGCAAATTTTCCATATTTCGTTGTTAGGCTGAAAAATGGTAAGAAAAATACAAAACTACTGAACAAGAGATGAATCACACTCATTGTAAGTGGGGTCGGTACATTTTGAAACAGATTTTGTTTTCCTCCTACGGACCTCACTGGGATGTGGTAAAAGATAAAACTGAATATGCACACTGGGCATGGAGCCATCTGGGAGATGCTGTAAAAGAAAAGGATCATAGATGTTCATGCATGTTGCTATCAAAGAAAACAAATGCATAGCTACTGAATATCTAGACCAAAGGCAGGATCAAGATTTATTACCACCATTCTTTATTACTTTATTACCATCATAATATAAGAAAACAATAAAAAAGAAACACGTTGTTGCTCAGAAATAATTTTAGAGTTTAAAAGAATAAAATAGAATAAAAGAATTTTGCAGTTTAAAAGAATAAAATTGTGCCAGAGCTCTGGCTGGTGTGGTTCAGTGAACTGAGTGCCAAGCCTGTGAACCAAAAGGTCTCCCATTTGATTCCCAGTCATGGCATATTCCTGGGTTCCAGCCTGGATTCCAGGCTGGATTCCCAGTTAGGGGCATAAGAGAAGCAACCGAAGGATCTATCTCTTGCAAATCCATGCACATCCATGTGTCTCTCTCTCACTTTTTCTCCCTCTCTTGCCCTTTTGCTAAAATAAACAAATGGAATCATTAAAAAATTATTGTCAGAGAACTGTATTTAAAAGCCCATTAAATATAACTAACTTTTTAATGGTAAAAACTAAATTTGCATTTTTGGCAGAAATGGTCAAGAGCAGATATAATAATTAAGTGCTTCTGGATACTGTATACCATTTAAAAATAAAAAACTTAAATTTAACACACAAAATAAGAATGTACCATTCAATAACATGCATATGTACATTCTGTAATACAACATTTTAAACCAGAATTTAATTAAAATGCCTATTACACCTATAAGTTGCTTTTCCCAAAGCAGCTGTCTTATCAATACTACTTTTTTTTTCTATTTTTACTGGCACCATATTCTGTTCCTTCAAGATATCAGCTAATTTGTTAAAGAAATCACTAGCTGGCTCTCCATCAATACTTCTCATCTCACCCTTTGCTGTTATGTTTATGTGAATTAAATTTTACTTTAAGATGATTATATAGCCCCTACTTGCCCAAATGTCTCACCCTAGGATAGGATTTTTTACTCTTATTGCTTTTAGACCTTTACAAAGTCTTAACACTTTGACCTAGAGAATCATAAGGCTTGGGGATACAGAGTTAACATTCTAAGCAATGAGAAGTTCCCTGTGTCACTCAGAGAACTTTATTATTCATGGTGGATTGAAATCAAGCAACACTGCTACTTTCTTCCTGAGCTCTGGCTAATGTTTTTACTGTGCTCAGAAGATAGTGTGAGGTCCTGTAAACTTTATTTTGTTGCTTATACCAACTTTGAATTATATATTTTCTAGATTTTCTGTTAAAACATTTATCATTTTCTATGTTTTTAAAATAGTTCCATATGTGTTATCTTCCTTATGAGATTAGAAATTCTTTTCGGAAGATGGAGGCATAGGTGGAGATGCCGTGCCTTCTCACACAACCAAGTTTAGAGACAACTAAATATTAGCAACAGAAAACACAGCCAGAACACAGAAAATTGAACTTTTCGGAAGTCTGTTAACAACAAATTCTTCAGCCTGACTGGTAAGGGACGAAACCAGCGGCTGGTGAAGCGGGGTTGCACAGGAATACTCGGTCAGACGAACTCAGGCGCACGGAATCCAGGCACAGGGTTGGACCTAGTGAGCGATCAAGCGAGCAACCACAGGGAAACAGCGAGGGAGCAGGGCTGCAGGTTGACTGTGGTCGTGCTTTCGTGCGCAGATAGACAAGCGAGGGAGTGGGCAATTGGACTGGGACTCGGTCCCCACAGCAAGCAGCAGGGAGGGTGCCGCCATTTCCCTGCTCTGACCCCACCTCCACATACAGCGTCATAACCCAGCGACTCTGAGTGGCCCAGCCCTGGTGAACCACCTGAGGTTCTGCTCCTCACCCAGCAGCACAAAACAGCAGAGGGCGCTGCCATATTCCCCCCTCTGACCACGCCTCCACATACAGCATCACAACCCAGCAACCTGGGAGTCCAAGGCTCCACTCCTCACACTTAAAGGGCGCGAACAGACCAAAAATGGCTCAAGAAGATCTCAAAGCCCCAGAGCCTATAGATCTAAGTGATGAAGAAATAGCAAAACTCTCAGACCCACAGTTTAAAACACTGGTGACCAGGATCCTCACAGAACTGGTTGATTATACCCACAAATTAGACAAATATATGAAGGCAAAACTAATTGAAATGAATGGAATTGCACAGGAAACCAATAGCAATGAAAAGGAAACTGGGACTCAAATCAATGGAGTGGACCAGAAGAAAGCAAATAATGGCCAAACAGAAAAGAGTCAAGAAGCAAGAATTCAAAGAAATGAGGAGAGTCTTAGGAACCTCCAGGACATCTTTAAATGCTCCAACATCCGAATTATAGGGGTACCAGAAGGGGGGAAGGCACAGCCACCAGTGGAAAACTTATTTGGACAAATAATAAAGGAGAATTTCCCCAATCTGGCAAAGGAAATAGACTTCCAGGAAATCCAGGAAGCTCAGAGAGTCCCAAAGAAGTTGGACCCAAGAAGAAACACACCAAGGCACATCATCATTACATTAGCCAAGATTAAAATGAAGGAGAGAATCCTAGAAGCAGCAAGAGATAAGGGGACAGTCACCTACAAAGGAGTCCCCATCAGACTGTCAGCAGATTTCTCCAAAGAGACCTTACAGGCAAGAAGGGGCTGGAAAGAGGTATTTCAAGTCATGAAATCCAAAGACCTACAACCAAGATTGCTCTATCCAGCAAAGCTTTCATTTAGAATGGAAGGACAGATAAAGTGCTTCTCAGATAAGATCAAATTCAAGGAGTTCATCATCACCAAGCCCTTATTATGTGAAATGCTAAAGGGACTTATCTGAGAAAAAGAAGTTAAAAAAACATGAACAGTGAAAGGACAACAAACTCACAGTTATTAACAACCACACCTAAAACAAAAGCAAACTAAAAGGACAGCTAGATCAGGAGTGGAAACATAGAAATGAAGATCTGAAGGAGGGTTAGCAACAGGGGAGTGGGAGGAGGAGAAGGGGGGAGGAGGTACAGAAAATAAGTAGCATAGACAGCAGATAGAAAATAGATGGGGGGCAAGAATAGTATGGGAAATATAGAATCTAAAGAACTTGAGACACATGGTCATAAACTAAAGGGGGGGTAATGGTGGGGATGGGGGGGTAGGGTGGAGGGGAATGAAGGGGGGAATAGAACAACTGTAATGGCATAATCAATAAAAAAATTTTTAAAAAAAGAAATTCTTTTCGATGCCTTCCTCCCCCGTATCTCCTTTGAGCTTTGCTCCATTGTAATTTTAAGCAGTAAGAACCCACTGCAGGGTAAAGTGGATGTATCTTGGATTCTGTTTTAAAAGTCTGTCCTAGGCATTTAGCTTGAACACTTAGCAGTTTGAAGGCATCTCTCTGTTAGAGTTGATCTCATGCACATTGTTGGGTTTTGTGGCTGATCAGCAGTGTTTGTGTGAAGGTCTGCTTATTAGGCCCAGTATCTCGATGTTCTGCTTCTAAAACTTTATCTCATCTGGCAGATCATATTAAACAATTAGATGCTTACTCTCCTTCTGTACCTCTTTCTGGCCCAACAGGAGCTAGACTGAATTTGTAACATAATTATTTGTACTCATTCTCAGAATAAAACCCTTGGTGACATCCTTATTTTCACCTGGGATGTGATCTCTAATTGCTGTCCAGACTACCACATAGAAGTCTGGAGCCTTCCTCCCCTGTGGTAGTCTCCCCCAACTCTCTGGACTTCTGCCACTTAACTCCTTAAAAATCTTGACAGTAAGTACAACAGGATTTTAAAATCTTCTAGAAGCCAATGATGACCGGATAATTTCTTGGAAGCCTAATAAATTGTGGAATGTGATCTAAAGTCATATTTTTGTGCTAAATTCCCATATACTCTCTCATCCTTATACAAGTTTCTTCCCCCACATGCCCTTTTTTGGAATACATAGAAGAAACAGGAATGGATCCACTGAAATGAACTGGAAATGACTTTTTATGGGAACCTTTGGGTGGAGGCAGGGAGATGGTTATTAGTGCAATTCTTCCCTTGAGGTCTATCCAGAAAGTACCCAGCCATGTCCTATGAAAAATAGAGGCGTTTATTGATGAAGATACAAGAAACATTGTACATAGGACAATGATACCTCAGTCTCTTTCAAAGTAGGCACCTTGGGACCTCACACAGTTCTCTCAGTGTCATTGGTAGTAGTTTGAATTAGGTCATTTGCAACTGCAGCATGATGTTCTTTTTGCTCTGGTAGCAGAAGCCATAGAACAAATTTTGCTACAACATCATGCCAAGATCTTGTGTCACAATCTCGGACACAGTAGTTTTTGGAATCCCCAAATCCCCAAAGCTCACTAGAAGCTTCTCACTAGAAGCTGATTGACAACACCGTCAGTTGTTGATCTTTGCTGACTGCAGCCCATTACCATTCAACATTATCAGGTGTTCTGTTTGTTGCAGGCCTTCCAGAATGTGGACCACTTTCAACAGATTCCTGACCATCTTTGAAGCATTTGTGCCACAGTTTTATCTGCACTGCACTCATTGCATTGCCCCTGAAAGCCTTCTGAATCACCTGAATAGTTTCCATAGAGGAATGTTCAAGCTTAATGCAAAATTTGATGCAGATTTGTTGCTCTACTCACTCAGTCATTTTGAATGTGACAGACACACACATGCTCATTCAATGGTGTCTACCACCTCCAGGACTTCCGCCAAGATGGAGGTATAGGTGGATGTGCCGTGCCTTCTCACACAACCAAGTTTAGGGACAACTAAATATTAGCAACACAAAACACAGCCAGAACACGGAAAATTGAACTTTTCGGAAGTCCGTTAACAACAAATTCTGCAGCCTGACCGGTAAGGGGTGAAACCAGTGGCTGGTGGAGCGGGATTGCACAGGAGGACTCGGTCAGACGGGCTCAGGCGTGGAATCCAGAAGCGGAATCCAGGCGCAGGGTTGGACCTAGTGAGCGACCCAGCGAGTGACCAGGCGAGCGACTGCGGAGGAGACAGCGGGGAAGCGGTGCTGCGTGTTGACTGGGGTCGCCTATTTGTGCGCTAGCGGACAGGCGAGGGAGTGGGCGGTTCGACCGGGGCGGTGTCCGCGGGGCACGCGGCAGTAGAGGGCGCCGCCATTTCCCCGCTCTGACCACGCCCCACATACAGCGTCACAACCCAGTGACCTGGGAGTCCAAGGCGCCGCTTCTCACACTTAAAGGGCCAGAACAGACCAAAAATGTCACAAATTCTCAAAATCCCTGAGCCCATAGACCTAAGCGATGAAGAAATAGCAAAACTCTCAGACGCACAGTTTAAAACACTGGTCATCAGGATCCTCACAGAACTGGTTGATTATAGCCACAAATTAGAGAAATATATGAAGGCGAAACTAATTGAAATGAACGGAATTGCACAGGAAACCAATAGCGATGAAAAGGAAACTGGGACTCAAATCAATGGAGTGGACCAGAAGAAAGCAAATAATGGCCAAACAGAAAAGAGTCAAGAAGCAAGAATTCAAAGAAATGAGGAGAGTCTTAGGAACCTCCAGGACATCTTCAAACACTCCAATATCCGAATTATAGGGGTACCAGAAAGGGGAAAGGCACAGCTACCAGTGGAAAACTTATTTGCACAAATAATAAAGGAAAATTTCCCCAATTTGGCAAAGGAAATAGACTTCCAGGAAATCCAGGAAGCTCAGAGAGTACCAAAGAAGTTGGACCCAAGAAGGAACACACCAAGGCACATCATAATTACATTAGCCAAAATTAAAATGAAGGAGAGAATCCTAGAAGCAGCAAGAGCTAAGGGGACAGTCACCTACAAAGGAGTCCCCATCAGACTGTCAGCAGATTTCTCCAAAGAGACCTTACAGGCAAGAAGGGGCTGGAAAGAGGTATTCCAAGTCATGAAATCCAAAGACCTACAACCAAGATTGCTCTATCCAGCAAAGCTTTCATTTAGAATGGAAGGACAGATAAGGTGCTTCTCAGATAAGATCAAATTCAAGGAGTTCATCATCACCAAGCCCTTATTATATGAAATGTTAAAGGGACTTATCTGAGAAAAAGAAGTTAAAGAAACATGAACAGTGAAAGGACAACAAACTCACAGATATTAACAACCACACCTAAAACAAAAGAAACTAAAAGGACAGCTAGATCAGGAGTGGAAACATAGAAATGAAGATCTCAGGGAGGGTTAGCAACAAGGGAGTGGGAGGAGGAGATAGGGGGAGAAGGTACAGAAAATAAGTAGCATAGACAGTAGAAAGAAAATAGATGGGGGGGGGCAAGAATAGCATGGGCAATATAGAATCTAAAGGACTTGAGACACATGGTCATAAACTAAAGGGGGGTAATGGTGGAGATGGGGGGTAGGGTGGAGCGGAATGAAGGGGGGAATAGAACAACTGTAACAGCATAATCAATTAAAAAAATAAAAATTAAAAAAAATAAATTCCTACAGTAAAGTTAAAAAAAAATGGTGTCTACCACCTCCACTGACTAGTACAGCAAAGTTACTGTTCTGGCATGTGATTTCAGTCCAGTGTTTGGCTGCCAGGTTGCAGGGATGTCATGCAAACCGTTCTTGTTATATTAACAATAGTTGGACTTATTTGAGACAGACTATAAGTATATATACACATATATATCCATATATATATATTTCCAGATACAGTCACATTGTGGATTAGGCCTTCCACACATGAATTGGGGAGAGAAAACAATTCAGACTATAACAGACATTACCAAATGTCCCTTGGAGAAGGGGACAGGGAATTGCTCCTGGTTGAGAACCACTGGCATAAAGGGATGAAAGAATGTGAAATGTTTAGGGGAAGTTCTTGCTGAGGAGTAGGTAAATTAAGACCAAATTGTAAAGGGCCTTTTGTGTTACCACAAAAAGTGTGCCTTTTATCGTAAGGATTTTAGGCAATATGTAACAAATGATATTTAAATTTTAATATTTAAGAAAGTGCCTAAAATAGAAGACCACAACAGACATGTCAATAGCATGTCAACACAATGCGTACTATGTAACCATTAAAAGGCAGTAAAGTCTGATGCATGTAGACTTTGTGGATGAACTCAAATGTTTATACAATACAAACAGACGTTCAGGCTAGGGAAAATAAGCCATTTTTGCTTTGTGAAAGATAACTCTAAAGGCAGCCTAGATTCTAGAACAGTGGTTGCCTTCTAGCAAACTGTGTTTCATTTAAAAAGCTAAGTATATTTAAAGAATTATTTCCTACTGTGAGAATATGGTCCTTTCCATTTTTTGAAGTTGATCAGTATTTTAAAATCAGTATTATGAAATGACAGTGAGAGTAGTGGTGTTGGTTTTTTTGTGTCTGGACCAAAAAAAAACCCCAAAACAAAAAACAAACCTTTTTAAAGGCTTATGTCAGTCCTCAAAACCATTTTTAAGACTTTTCTCTATAGTGAAATTTCTATATCTAATGTCCTTAGCAAGTAGGAGAGACTTGCTAAGATGTTATTGTTGATAAAAATATTGATAAGAACTTAGCGGAAGGCTCTTAGGAGGTTAGAGAGGAGAGATTGAGTTGCAGAAACATTTCTAATGTAGAATTAAGAAAACTTACTCATCAACTGAGTATGAAGAGGGAGGAGTTGAGGATGATACCCAGGTTTCTGGCTTGGGTTCTTGGGTGGATAGTGGTACTACTTCGTGAGATAGGAAATAGAAGAGGAGGAGCACGTTTGGAGGAGGTGGAGGGGAAGATAAGCTTTGGGTATTTTGAGTTGAGATGCCTGCAGAGCATCCAAGCAAAGATATCTCCTAGTCAGTTAAAAACATGGATCTGGAGATAGTAAGGATTATTAGGCTTGCTTGGGTGTGGGAGAAGGCTATCAGTGAGGTAGCTCAGGGAGAAAAGGACCAGAAACAGAACACAACACAGGACACTAATATTTTAGGGATTTGTTTGTCTATAATAAATAAGGGTGGGACATTCTGTTAAAGAAACTCAAAGGAATTGTAGAACAAGGAGAAAGTGCTTCAGAGAATGATCAAATGAAAGTGAGAAGAAAAGTTTTACAAAAGTTTGTTCAGCTACATCAACTGTTGAAGAAAGAGTAAATAGTATGAAGTCTCAAACAAGACCATTTTCAGCTGCTAGGAGCCCTATGGTGATGTCAGTGAGAATGATTTTATTAGAGGGCACCAAAAAAAAAAAAAGGATCACAAGATACTGGGATGTACTATCCCAGACACCAGCTCAAGGAGCAAAGGATCCTTTATCTGAAACCCATTTCCTCAATGACTCTTAATATACTCACTTTTGTTCTTCTGGAGAAAACATTTCTTGAAATCAAAAATGGCTCTCTTGCCACATTCTCTTCTGTGATTCTTTCCCTATTTTAGTCATGTGCAAAGATATCCTAAGTCACCTTTATCTTACGATATATTATTATTTCCTTTTGTAACCAGAGAATAGTTAGATAATACAACTTGTTTACCCTCCCCCAAATCTCTATATAGCATCCATGTATTTAGGCTAGACTTTAGGAAAGATATCTATCTATCTATCTATAGATAGATAGATAGATAGATAGATATCTCACACTACCTATACATTTAAAATTAATATGTATAGCATTTTTAACCATAAAGACATAAAAATTTTTGATATTTCCCTTAATGTCAGGCAATCAAGATTTCCTAATTTTTTTCTTGTTAACCCATTGCCAAATGTCACATATGTGTGTGCCTTAAAATATTTAGAACATCATATAATCCACACAAATGGAAAAATTTCAAGACCGTGGCTTACTAACAATAATGTTAGCTAACACAACACTGCTGTGCCAGACACTGTATGGTCATAAGTGCTTTCTCTCCATTTTGAAATTTCATTTCCTCATCATATGATGTGGCACTATTATTATTCTCATTTGACAAATTAGTAAACCTAAATTTGGAGAGATTAAGCGACTTGTCCAAAGCTATACAATCAGCAAAGACTTCAGAGAAAATAAAGCTGGGGGTAATTATGTTGTCCATTTTAGAATCAAAATTTTCTGAGCAAAAATACATTTTTGGACAAAATAATAAACATGTTTTATTACAATGCATTGACTTTATGACAGGAGAGTATCTTTCTAATAAATTTTTTTCTGTCCTGTTACCTAGTTAACATTCTGAGACAAAATGACTTCATGTAATTAGCTACAAAAAATATTCCATCAGCTGCTGGTATTGAGTTAAGTTATTACAGGTTCTTTTAGAGTCTTACTTAGTTCTTCAACATTTCTCATTCTTTTACCCTACTCAATTTTCTCTTGCAGAGAAAACAAAATGATGAAAATAGGAATGTCATGGGCTGCTATTTTAAGTATAGTTAACTTAGTTACCTCCAACTCTTCAGTCTCTGGAAAAAGATCACCCAGAAAATATCCATTACCAAACTGTTAAGATATGTATTGTTTTTTACTACTACCTTAAAGTTTTCTTTTCTTGACTCTTTACAGCAAAGAGAGAGTACAGTACAATCCCTTCGCAGCAAAGAAACAGTATTTTGTTTTATTGCATTTTGGCATCTTACTGCTTTCGCTGAGCAAACTTTATTTTGGCATTGATAATGCTGTTGATCAACTTACACTTCACCTTTGTCAAAAATCATCTCTCAAACCTATAGGTTTCATCCTCGGATCCCGTGTCTCCTAGAGTGGGGTCTAAGGTAGTATTCATTACTCAAGTGGTCCCAGAACTTACAGAGGAACTGAGGAGATTCACAACAAAGCCTCGAAGCATTTTTGTTGTAGTAGATCTTACTTATAAAGATGTTGATAGCTTCTGGCTGTACCTTTGCACAACAACAAAAATGTGCTTTGATTCCTCCTGATGTTGACCAGCTACATCTTGACTTCAATTTGAAGATCTTTTAGACCCTTAAAAAAATCCCTCAGCTTTGTGATAGACTAATGTGGAATAGAAAATAATAATGTAGTGAGAGTGTTAGGAACTCATTTTATTATTTCTTTACATATGTTTCACTGAATGCTAAACTTTCTTGACAGTAGAGATTTGTGGGGTTTTTTTTTCATCTTCTGCCAAGAAAAATTACTTCTAGTCCACTGTCAAATATTTACTGAACTGATTTGAAATTTCAGCTGGGAAGGCAGAATACATAATTATTAATTTCTGGTGCCTGATGACCTGGGTTCTAACTCTGTTTACTTGCTATATGACCTGCTGCAAATGAACAAAACTCTCTAATTTCCTCAACTCAGAAGTGGGTTAAATGAGATAATGATTGTAAAGTAGTTGGCACTTCACAAATGCTATTTATTCACACAATATGTATTTACTAAACTCTTATTACACTCTAATTTAGAGGTAGGTGCTGGTGATAAGAGTATAAAATATTTAGGATTCTTATCTTCATGAAGCTGGGGAGATAGACATAAAACAATCACACAAAGTTAATTACAATTGCCAGGAAGAAGGGGTTAAAAACTTAGAGATTCTAAGAGCAGGGCCTCATTTCAGTTATTCAGGAAGGATTCTCTGTGGGAATGGCAGTTAAGCTGAAACTTGAAGGATGAGAAGATTCTCTATTTCCTAATGCCCCTTAAGGCTCTTTACTCTGACAACTATATAGGAGGGAGGACCCGTCCCAAACTGGAATTTTCTGGAGGGCAGGCCCTTTGTAGTACAGGCTTCCCCTGCTAGGTGTGTTCTAGGAACCTATCCCTATCATTGTACCAGCTGGCATTAGTGTGAGAAGCTGTGTTCCTGAAGCTTCAGTGAGTTTTTTTTGGAAGACTCTTTCAATAGGTTTGCCCATTTCAGGAGGGCTGATTTACCAGCACACCTGCCCACAATGCAGTGTTCAGGAGTTTTTGACCAAAAAAAATGGCATGACACTGTGTCCGATCCTCCCTTTTCACCCGATCTCTGCCCCCAAATCCCCCAGCGACTAGTTTCTCCAGATGAAAAAAAAGTCCTCAAAAGGGAACATTTTGTTGAAGTAGAAGAGGCGAAACAAAAACAGAAGCACTTAAAATTTAGCATTAAAATCAACTGTTTTGGGCAGTGGAAAAGTATCTCAATAGGTATATCGCACCTAGTGGAGAGTACTTTTAAAGGAACTGAATTTAAACATGTAAGAATACACAATTTTTTACAAACAAATTCCCTTTTTTGGATCCTCCCTCTTAGGCCTTGCTAAGGTCATCAACATCTTCCATGTGACTAGACTATATACATCTGACACTTTTCAGTCGTCTTATTTGACCTTTGGTTAAATGCGTTAATCAACGCAGCTGATTACACCGTCTTGAGACACAGTCTCCCCTGTATCTTACTGATCTTCGGTCCCTTTGCAGGTTAGTCTCCGTGACGGCCTCGCCTGAACTGTAATTGTGACTAATAACGCAGTCCTTTCGAGCCATAAAAAACGAGTGTGTACAAGCGAGCACATTTCAGCCCCTTTCCTAGCTTCTGGGACGCTTTATAAAACCTTAAATATAAAACTTTTCGATTGCAACACACACTCCCCTCCCGCGGACTCTGCTTTCCACAGAGGTAGGTATTCAACGCAACCCTAGGAGTGCAGTTTTGGGCCGGGAATGCCCGAGGCACGGAAGGAGGCGGGGGTTGGGTCTCGCAACAGCCACGACAACCAGGCAGACCTCCCTACCCTGCGACTAGCTGCTTAAGCAGCCGTGAGCTGTCCCCGCAATCCAGTCCTCCGCGGTCCCAGCATGCCCTGCGTCCCACCACCGAGAGCGACTTCCGGTGTCGCTGGTGTAGGTGGGTGAAGGAGGAGCGGGCCCTTGCCGCTCGCTCTCACTCGCTCGCGCTCTCTCGGGCAACATGGCGGGCGTGGAGGAGGCACCGTCCTCCGGGAGCCACCTGAATGGCGTCTTGGATCCAGACGACAGGGAAGAGGGAGCTGCCTCCGCGGCTGAGGAGGCAGCCAAGAAAAAAAGACGAAAGAAGAAGAAGGCCAAAGGGGCTGCCACAGGTAAAGGGAGTTTTACGGTTTTCCACGGATGGCCAAACGACCCGGATCGGGCCCGTCGTGGGTGACAGGGACCGGGGACTCGGAGTCCCGGACTTAACCGATTCCCAGGACTGAGTGTGCGGCGAGGCCGGACTACCGATTCTCGGTTTCGGAGAGAGGAGGCTTCTCCCGTGGACCTAGAGAGCTGGTGGAAGCTGGGGTCCGGGAGAAAAGGGCACCTCAGTGTCTCGTGAGGTGGCTCCGGGGTCGGTAGGCCGGAGCCCTTATATGGCCAGGAGCTCAGCTCCCACGTAGACCGCGCCGCGGACTTGAAGCCGTGCACGGAGCCCAGCCCTCCCTTTCTCGTGATGTTAAAAATCTGGTTCTGACCCCTGCAGCCGCCTCTTCGCAGGAGCACCGTGGGGCTGACTTTGGACCAGGGTGGCGGTGAAATGAGCAAGTCCAAGTGCCTAGACCGCGCCTTACCCCGCCATCCCTGGTCAGGGAGGGATTTTTGTGACGGGCTGCACTTTCGGGTGTGTGTGTGCCCACGCGCTTGTGTCAGTGAGTTGTAATTACAGAATGTTGGGTTGGTGGTGCGAATTCTCACCTGTGTCATCACACGGCATCACCAAGCTTTAGGGTTTTTAGGCTTGAATGATGCCGTTGCGGGCAGTCCAGGTGCGATACTCTGTGGCTCGGAGTGGAACTTCTCCAAATCCACTAGGAAGTCAAGGGAAAGAGTTAAAAATCTACACTTGCATTGAGTTAGGAACGTAAATGTTCTGTTTTGACAAGTGAGTGGTGGTGTTGCATGGTGGTCCTTCGTTTTAGGAAAAATTATTTGTACTTGTTAAAGTCAGCCACAGAAAGAGTGTGAGAAAAATGGGGAGGCCGGAGGTGCTGAGGGTGGAGGTGAGAGAGGGTGGGAGGGTTAATCTGTATTTTTCTGAAGTTTTGATGAGCTGGGAGTCGTAGGTGCTGGGACACTTCCAGAATAAAATTTAATCCCAGGACATAGACTAATGGTTCTTTCTGGCTTTCAGATGAAGTCCAAACTCTTCAGTTTGGTCTTTAAGATGTTCTGCAGAATTTAACCACAACTTTTTCACAACTGAAAATGAATATGAATCTTAATATGAATCTTCTACGAGAAACAGAATATCACTTCATTATGCACTACCTGGTGATACTATCTTTCTACACACATATTGCTCCTCTAGCTAGATCGTTAATCACTTACAGAGCTTATGCTTAGCTGTTTAAGAATTTTGTTTTTTAGTAATGGAATATCTCATTCTATTTGTTTTGATTTTACCTAGCCCAACTTGACACCTTCTTTCTTCATGAATCCCCCAAGCCCTCAGAGTCTCATAGAAATCCTCTTCTTAACTGAGGCCTTCAGCATTTTATTGGCTGTCTTAAGTACCTGTTTGGTTAAGAAAGTGTTTTTTGTGGTCTAAGTGTTAAATACTTTAGAAAGTTAAACTACTTAAGGATAGGGACCAACTCACACTTTAAGCTTTAGGCTTATATCACAGAGAATGTGTAATAAATACTTTGTTGAATGGACAGTACTACTTAGATTTGGGAGAGACTTCTCTATCATTAAATAAAATTGTTTATGTTCATAATAATGACTCTGGGTTTTCTTTAAAAGATTTTACTTATTTATTTTTAGAGAAAGGGGAAGGGAGGGAAAGAGAAACATCATCTTATAAGAGAAACATTAATGGGTTACACTGATCAGTTGCTTCTTGCACATGTCCCAACTGGAGACCTGCCTGCCAGTCAGGGTATAATGTTTTTGTTTTCTAAACAGTTATCAGAAAAGGACTTGTGTGCTCTGCAATATCCTTACAATTTATGCTAAAGGGGAAGGTATATTTATTAGATTTGATTTATGTTGTTATATTTGATCAGCAGGGCAACAGGAACCTGATAAAGAACCAGGAGCTTCAGTTGATGAGGTAGCAAGACAATTGGAAAGACAAGCATTGGAAGAGAAAGAAAGAGATGATGATGACGAAGGTAAATGGCTAATTGGATGTTTGTGGTTAGAAGAGCAAGAAAATATGACATTCTTTAAACAAAATCTACTTATTTGCCCTTATGGCCTATTGTTTTCTGATTTTTTTCTTTTTTTTTTAAAGATTTTATTTGTTTATCTTTAGAGGGGAAGAGAAGGAGAGAACTATCAATGTATGCTTGCCTCGCGTGCATCCCCTGCTGGGAACTGGCCTGCAACGCAGGCATGTGCCCTGACTGGGAATTGAAACACTATGCTCTGCTTCCCAGGTCCGCAATCAATCCACTGAGCTACATCAGCCAGGGCTGATTTTTTTCTTAATTGACAGTATAACCTCAGTGTCATAGGTAAAAAGGAAAAGGAATCTATTAGCAACTCTTTAAAAAGTTGGATATGTTGAATGATGCTCAAATAACACAGTTCTCAATTTTAAAAATGTACTTGGTAAAAGGCTAAGTAGTGGGTAAGTGTTAATAAGGTAGAATTGAAGGGCTTGTTTATTTAACTAACATTTATTGAACAATTGATATCTACTAGGCACTCCTTTAAGATACTTTCATATGCATGCTCATTTTACCCTTGCAAAGCCAAATAAAGTAGGTACTCTTCTCAGGAAATGATAGTTAACAGGATTTTCCCAATGTGATACAACTAGTATGTGTAGAATAGAACCAGAGTTTCAAACTTAGCTCTTGATTCCATCCAAGTCTACTGCTTTTACTCTCCGTACCAAAGCTACCTTTTTTCATTCTCAAAGGAATACATTGGAGTCCTTCTGAACTCTGTTATAAATTCCCTGATCCTAGCTCTTTGAGGTATTTTGATGCTATTAGATTTCTGTAAGGGATTAGATTCAACTCTTAGAATCCTAGTGATCAATGCTATCTGTAGACAGTGGGGGAAGTGATTAAGAGAACTATTCTACAGCATCTTTTGGCAGAAGGGGAAATGAGGATTGCCCATTTTCAGTTATCTATTGCTTTGACCTACTGCTGTGCCTCAGGCACTGCCAGCTTGGGCTCTTGCCTTTCAACCCTTAACAAATATATGCTGTATTTTAATTATTGTGTTAGTAGTTGCAGAGTAGTTTTTCCTTTAGAAAGATACATTCTGCCTTCAAGAAGCTTACAGTCAAAATTTGGTTTTTAGAAAAGGTTATTAAGGTTCAAGGGAATAATTAGCTTTTTGACTTCCATAAGCAAACCTCTTGTTCATTCTATCTTTGATTTTCAGATTATAAACATATTTGAACTCTTAACAAGAAAGGAGGTTATGAATTCAAAGCAATGCAATAGGTTACTGTAGACCATCCAGGGCAACAACTATCTTATTTACTCTTCTCTTCTGTCTTTATTGCCTGGAACTCAGCAAACATTTATTGGGTGAATGAAGGTTACAGTTAAAATTATAGTGGAATATGTAAATCAGATTATATGACACATGAGGAAAATGAAGGTTGTGTTTTCCAAAATTTTTTTCATATTTTTCTTTGCTTTTGAATCTAGAAACTAGTAATGAGAAAATTGGCAATATTTGTTTCTACTGTGTTCTTACTGTTTTACAGATTAAGGCTCGAAAAAAGTTGGCAGTTTTGTGAGTCAAATGTTGGCAGTATCCTATCACTCAACCCATTTAAAGCCCTAGGTCATACTGCCTCCCTCTTTGTTAAATTGCTATTTCCTCTTCCTCCTTTAGGTAAAAATAAATATAAACAAAAGAAAAGAAAAGAACATTAATTTATTGAATAGACAAGTATATTTACCACATGCTTGGCACTATGCTTAATTTAAGAAATGGTTTCTCTGATCCTTGAGGAACTTAAGAGATGAGTAGGGGTCAGCATAAACTAATGATTATAAATTTTTGTGATAATTATAATAGAATACAATAGGTAGCATGGTGAGAGAATTTCTGTTATGGCTCCTATCATTTCAGAAATAAAAATGGAGCTCTTTGAGCAGAAAATGTAAGCAGATGTTTGTCGTTATTTTATGGGTGTAGATTTCACTATCTAAAATTATTGATGCTAGTTGTGAGTTACTGCCACTAGGTTGAAACATTTAAAGAATATCATATGGGTATTTTATTAAATTGTCAAATTGTAATTGTGACAGCATCCTATTCACCCGTTTCATAGAGGTATGATTTGTAGGTACATTAGCATACTTGAGAAATCATTGTTGAAATTTATTAAGTAGCATTTTTAGCAATTCAGACACTTAGGTCTATGTTTGATATTTTTATTTAAAATGTTTTACCCTGGCTGGTGTGGCTCAGTGGATTGAGCACCAGCCTGTGAACCAAAGGGTTGCTAGTTTGATTCCCATTCAGGGCACATGGCTAGGTTGTGGGCCAAGTCCATGGTTGGGGCCACACAAAAAGCAACCACACATTGATGTTTCTTTCCGTCTCTTTCTCCCTCCTTTCCCTTCTCTAAAAAATAAAGAAATAAAATCTTTAAAAATAATAATTAAAAGTTTTAAAAAATAAAATAAAATGTTTTTAAGTCTCTATTTAATCTTGGTTGTAATAATATCCTTTATCACCCCAGTTAGTGGGGCATCTGCATTGCAGACTGAAAGTTTGCTGGTTTGATTACCAGTTGGGGCACATGCCTGGGTTGCAGGTTTGGCCCCCCTTCTGGGGCACATACAGGAGGCAACCAATCAATGTTTCTCTCCCTCTCTCCCTCACTTCCCCTCTCTCTAAAATAAAATAATAATAAAACTATCATTTCTCAGAGGTAAAGGGTATGGGCATGGGCTTCATAGAAGATTGTTCTAAACATGGAGAAGCAGATCTTGGCTGTTTTGGGTATTCTTCTGCCAACTATTTTTCCTTCTTTTTTTAAAAAAAATATTTATTTATTTTTAGAGAGGGGAAAGGAGGGAAACATCAGTGTGTGGTTGCTTTTCTGACGCACCCCTTCCTGGGGACCTGGCCTGAAACCCAGGCTTGTGCCTTGACTGAAACCAACCGATGATCCTTTGGTTCACTAGCCGGCTCTCAGTCCACAGAGGTACACCAGCCAGGGCTGCCAACTATTTCTCACAGTAGTTCTTAACCTTCACTTTTGCATATCAGAGAATCTGAGACGCTCTGGAACTAGGAAAAATATAGTATGCCCTTCAATTTTTGCATACAATTTGACCCAGAAAGAGAACACTTTCTCTAGTAATAACTGTGTAGGAGGAAACGATATTTTAAAATGTGAGACCCTTCCCAAATACCCACTCTGGTTTAGGGATCACTTAACATGTTCTTAGTTCAGTTCTGCCATTTACCTGGCCCACAACCCAGGCATCTACTGGGAATTGAACCTATGGCCTTTTAGCCAGCAGTACAATGACCAACCCACTCAGCCATACCAGTCAGGGCACATTTTTTCTTCTTAATAATATCTTATTTGGCATTTCTTTTATTAGAGTAAGTCCAACTAAAGTTTAGTAGTGCTTTTGATTACATAAGTAAAATTCTGATACTTAAAGCTAGCGGTGTAAAAAATACTAAGAGTATTAGGTCAACTTTGTCATATGCTATTCAAGATGCAGTGTGTGTGTATATACAACTGTCCACTTGTGCTTGCCTCATCCCTCTGCTTATGAGGTTTAAATAAATAGGTATTTGAAAATGTCTTTTCTTAGATGGAGATGGTGATGGAGATGGAGCAGCTGAAAAGAAGAAGAAAAAGAAGAAGAAGAAGAGAGGACGTTAGTGTCTTAAGTTAATCTTACTTGACAAATTAGAAGTGGTTATTAACCAGTAGGCTTGAAAGAGGAGGTTTGAAGTTGCTTAAGATCCTGATATAGGTTAGAGAAATACATTTAGGCTTATAAGAGGTAGGATTTAGTGAAACTCATGACTATTTTGGTTTAACAATTTTGGTGGCATTTTTTAAAGCTGATATTCAGCTAAGGGATGTTAATAATAAGTTGGTTGCGTTTTTTGCAAGTTAGGGATGAGTTCCTAAAAACTTTATAATTTAAATCTTGAATAATTCAAATAAGCCTGTTGGGGATGACTAAAGTACCACTGTGTGGTAATAGGGTAAGCAAAATTTGCAGTTCACCTGCCAGCTTTGAAATATGGAATTTTCGATGAATATTGAAAGAGGAAGCTCATTATTTAAAATTTGTGCATATGGTGTAATTTTATTTTAAAATGTTTATATTATACTATTTCAGATTCACTTAAAATATGATCCTGCTGTATTCTGTTTTTACAAATGGCATGACCAAACATCTTCAGGGACCTAAAACTATTAGGGAGACCAAGGGGGAAGACTTCATAGTATTGGGGAGTAAAGGTTAGGTTGAGAATCAGAACAGTTTTAATCTTGGAGGCCCCTTGCACTATTGAGGGCCACTGAGTTCTGATTATAACTTCCTTTAAAATCTTTCAGGCTAGAATTTTATGAATCAGAATATTGGAGGCCTGACTTCCCATGTTATCTCTGTGTTGAGAGAAATACTTAAATTATTGTTTCAGAAAGATAGTGGCTCCGCCATTCATTTCTCTAATATGTCTCCAGGTAGAGGTAGGATAGCCATCTTTCTGTTCAGGGACCTATTTGTGTTAGATCCTTCTACTCTTAGGGATGTCATTCTGTTCCTAGCATAGTCTAGTTAATAAACATAGGTTACTTGCATTCCGGGACTCTTCTAAAAATTATAATGTTGTATTTCTTCCATTCAAAAATTGTTAAAAGCGTGCCTGTAAGACATGATATTACCTAAGAATGGCTTAAGAGACAACCTATTTCTCTAAATAATCTAAAATTATTCCCTAATGAAGGTAGATAAGCAGGGAGGGGTGTTAAGGTGCTGCCTTGTGTTTACTTTTGGTAGAAGTCTTCTACTGACAGGTGTTCTAGCATGATGTCACCAGCCTTTACTGTGCCTCCTCTGAGGGTATTGTCAGACTTGTTCATTATATTTCTGTAAGGGCACTCTCAAGAGACTGCTCTCTTTTGTCTGGTCTTAATATCAAGAATAATTGTGCTTTTCTGTACTAGTTATTGTGTTTTAGCTCAGAAAAGTCATGAACTGTGCAAATAAACTAGAAGGGGTTTTTTGTTTTTGTTTTGTTTTTGATCCTGGAAGGCTTAGAGCCAAATCCTTGATTTTGTGTTGGCTTTATTGCAGGTTCTACGTTTTCCATGTTTGATTTTTTTGCTCTCTAATTTACTTGATTACCGCTTATCTGTGTCTTTTAGGTATACTTTTGGAGGCTATTGTAAATAACTTCTGGGATAAGTAAGCCAAGTAATGTATATTGGCCCTTGTTTTCCTCATCTGTAAAGTGGGAATTATAAATAATAGTTCATGATAACTACAGTACAGATTATTACAGTTGCTCATAGTTTTAGATAATAGAATATAGTACCTTGTAATTTTCAAAGGTCATCCAAAATTTCTTCTGGTTCTTCATTTTGTAGATGAGGAAACTGATTCTTGGCACATTAGCCATTTGCCCAAGTCACAGCTAATAAGTAGTAAAGACTGTATGTACTTCAACTCTGTTATGTTGATTACAGATTGTTTTTTTCTTTAGTGATCTTTTGAAGTCCTTTAATTTGTAGATGATATAAAATGCATCTTTATCACATTTGTAGATGAGATAAAGCTGAGGGTGATGAGATAATACTTTGGTTCACAAAAAATGTTTCAAAAGATCAATTGGCTAATATTAACAAGCTGAAATTTAGTAGACATATATAAAGTTAATATAGGGTGAAGAATCCTAAGGATTTGAGTTTTAGTACATTAGTAACCAAAAAGCAAGGTGTCTTGACTTTTTAATAGCAGTAGGATATTTAGAATCAGCAGTATAGTCTCACATTAATTATACCTTGTTGGACTATTAATACAAGATAATTCTAGTACCAACTTATAAAAGGAATATTGACAAATGCAAGGTGGCAAATATGGGTGAAAGTGCTAAGAACAATACCTCTTAAAGTGATTTCTCATAGAAGGGATGGAATTAGTAGAAATGAAAAGTAAAATATTTTTGACTGCAAAGAATAAATCTAGAACTAACATGACATGAACAGGGAAACAGATTAATATAGAAAGAGCTTTCTAACAGTTACAGCTAAATGAATGGATTTAGCTTGGGAGATAGTGGCTGCCTTAATTGTCAGGAGCTCAGTGCCAAATGTCAGAAGTTTAAAACAGAATTCTTAAATTTGAATGTGAAGCTACATTAGATGACCTCCAAATATAATTTTAAAAAAAATTTAAATTCTAATGGTCTCTCTTAGGAGGAACCTAAAACAGTGTTTTTCAAGTTTACTTGCCCATAGAACACTTAAACCAGTTGGTGCTCACGATTTTGAGCATTTGGGTTAAAGGAGGAAGCCAAAAAAATTGTTTTATATGTAAATGATTTTGCTCAATAAACAATCACATTTTTATTTATATATGTGATAGCAAAATATGTGTTCCTTAACATTTAAGACAAAAAATCAGTAACATAAGATCAGTAATAATCAAAAAGAAACCATGTACTTCAACTTAGTTGGTAAATGCTTCAGCACATGTTGAAAGTCATAAAATAACCTGTACAACTTCCTGGCATTTCTCGAATACAGCATTTGTTCCTAAAAGGCAGTTCTTCATACAATAAGAACTATACAGCTAGTTCTTACATATTTGGGGGAAAAAATTGTAAGGTACTTTTTAAAAGCATCTTGAAACACTGGTGTTTTACAATATAGTTTGGGAAATAACATCCTTAAAACGTATGCCAGATATTGTTAACTTTTTTCAAGTATCTGGAAATTTGTGTATTGCTACCTAAAATCTTTTAGAGGGTATGTATACTCTTAACTTTTATACTTAATATATCTTTGAAATACATTTGCTAACTTGTTTTTATTAATATATAATAGCTTTACATTTTTACTTTATTGCTGTAAGATTCTTTATTTTCTTGTTGCTTCTTTGATTTTTATTTGTGAAAGTCAGCCTCTATATGCTATTTCTTTTCCAGTATAGTAAATTAAGACAAAAACAATATAAATGTACTTTCTGCCCAGGTATATACTGTTTAAATATATAATGGAATCCTGAGGAATTGAATACTTTTTTAAAGGTTTTATTTATTAATTATTTTTAGAGAGAGGGGAGGGGAGGGAGAGAAAGAGAGGTAGAGAAACACTTATGTGAGATCAGTCAGCTGCCTTTTGCATGTGCAGTGACCTGGGATTGAACCTGTGACCCAGACATGTGTCCTGACTGGGAATAGAACCAGTGACCTTTTATTTTGCAGGACAACACCCAACAGCCACACCGGCCAGGGAGGAATTGAATATTTTTATTCCCAAGCTATAGTAACTCAGTTGAGGAGGTGACCAGCATGGGGTTTTTAACTATAAGGCGACACAAGAGGTTTGTTAAAATCAGGATATATTATAACCATTAGGAACTGAGAAAAACTGTAATGATTGCTTAATTTTATTTTTAACTATAGAAGTTAATGCTTTATTTGTATCTCACAGCAAAAGTTCAGACTGACCCTCCCTCAGTTCCAGTATGTGACCTGTATCCTAATGGTGTATTTCCCAAAGGACAAGAATGCGAGTACCCACCCACACAAGATGGGTAAGGACATGAAATAACTTCCAGTTTGACTTGAAAGTTGTAGCCTTGCAATAAAGTAGATTCGAATTTTCTCAGAACTTGCTTCACTACCTTAATAAAGCTTGTTAATTTGTTGCAGAGAAAATACAGTAGAAGCCCTCTTATCCAAAGTGATTGGGACCAGTAGTTTAATTTAAAAAAATATGTTAAAGTGAGGATCATGAAAAGTAAAAATTTATTGATAAAAGTTAACTTAAACATTTGTTTTTCATCATTTTTGAACATGAATTTGCATTGAACTCCACTTTTTCCTTCATAAGCTATACATAATGCCTCATCTATGAGTCTGCTCCATATTGAGTTTCTGTGAAGAACTAAGTAATCCGAGGGCTGATACCTATTCATATCTTCACATTTTTTTCCCTGAAACCATTTATAATTCTTCAGTTAATTTGACAAGTATTTTTTGATGACTTGCCTTTATGGAGATTTTTCTGAGTAGTCAATTTAGTTTTCTTAGAAACAGTTACTTTCATGTAATATTTAATTAAATTACATAATTAGAGTAGTAAATACAGATGACTTTACACAAGTTTGGGAGCAAATCACCTGATTTCTTGGGAAGTGTTCTGGTCAGCAGACACTCATGGTAGCATTATGTGGACTGGTTAAGAGCATGGAAGCTGGGACTAAACTGTCTGCATTTAAGTCCCAGTTCTAACACTTACTAGTTTTGACTTGGGCAAGTGATTTATCATGTCTCTCGTTGTGCTTTCTCATCCATTAAAAAGGCACTTTATAAGGTTATTGTGAGGAATAATATGTGTAAGGCACCCAGAAGAGTGACACATAGTAATCATTAAGTGTTAGCTGCCATTATTACTCAGAGTAGGAAACGGTTGTCCACCAATACTCAGAATACAGTGGGCATTGGTCAGTGCATTTTATAGAGGGAATCGAGAGCATTGGTTTGTTGAGTGGTTGCAATAGTTGGTTAAGAAAGCTTCTACTGTGGCATTGTTTCATTGACCTGTAAAGGCAGCATTGTTTTTCTTTTAACTCAGAAAAGAACATGATGCTGTTATATTTCTGCCACCTTCCTCATTTCCAGTACTCTTAGGGAATAAGTCTATAAAGTTAACAGGGTTTTTTATGGAATGTGCATTTTTCTTTTAATTGAACTCATCATTCAGTATTCCTATCTTGAAGCATCAATTTTTAAAATGCCACAGACACATAATTTTATAGTAGTTACATGAATTTTCATAGTACATATGTGATCACATTTATTTTTAAATATAATTTTTAATTTTTTTGCTTGTTCCCTCTTCTTTTACTTCCTTCCAGACCTGTGTAAGCACCTAGCAGGTAGCTTTCCATATTTCTCTATGCTCATACATGTGTAAATTATGTCTGCCTGTGTAGGGAGATTGTTTTGATTTTTTGCTATTATGAACCGTTCTACAATAAATATCTCTCTCCATAAATATGTACACACACACACACACACACATCTGCTTATGTGTTGGTAGTTTTATTGTGTGACAGTTTTCTAGGAACGTAATTCAGCAATTCAGCAATTGCAGATTGCTGAATTAAAGAATAGTGTAATATTCTTCATTATAAGAAGAGTTGTCTGGACGGCTAGTGATTTTGAGCATCTTTTGCTTGGTGGCTTTGTTCTTTTGCTCTTCCAGAAGTTTTAAATATTTAAGTACAGTATATGTTTATATTTTATAATTCTGGGTTCCTGGCAGTCTTAGATTTTCTCAAACTCTTTATTCTGTGTATTACTACATTTATTAAGAATTTTTACTTACCTATTTTTAGAGAGAGAGGAAGGGAGGGAGAAAGAGAGGGAGAGTAACATTATTGTGTGAGAGAAATAACAATTGGTTGCTTCTTGCCTGCCCACAACCAGGGACCTAGCCTGCAACCCAGGCACATGCCCTGACTGGGAATCACCTGGCAGCCTTTCTCTTTGTGGGACAATGCCCAATCTGGTGAGCCACACTGGTTGGGGCTGTGCAGGGCTGTTTCATTACGTTTTTAACTGATCTGGAATTTTCTTTGTAAGGGTATGAGCACTGATTTTATTTCCAAATGGATAGCTACTTCTGTTAGAATTGTTTTTTAATTCATCCTACTCAATTGGATGACTACCTTGCCACTTACTATTTTCTCATACGGTGGAATTACATGTTTCTGCTCCCATTTGGGAATATGTATATGCAGAGGGTGGACTGAAGTTTTACATGGATTTTTGATTGCTCAGTGGTTGGTCCTCCAATCCCCATGTTGTTTATGGGTCAACTGTATAGTCTCATGTATTGTATAATGGAACCAATTTTTGTATTATTCTGTTCCTTTGAACTATTTGTCTATTCCTATGCTAATACTAGTTTGATTTGATATCAAACTTTACACTGTTTTGATCATTTTATAAGGCAGTCTTTCTCCTCTGCCACACATGCCCAAACACAGTTGTGTTTTGTATTTTTCTTAGCTATTAACATTTTCAGTCATAAAATCTTCATATACATACCCACAGAGAAATGCCCTTGTTAGAATTCTCATCAGAATTGCCTTAATGTGTTTCAGAAAATTAACAATTGTGTCACATTGTCTTACCTAGTGTTGTGGTGTATATTCCCACTTACTCTTTGTTTGGTTTTTTTAGGTAGGTCCTATTATATGCTCTGCCAAAGCAACCACATTAAATTCATTCTGAAGTGTTTTCTGATATTGTTACTGATGCGAACAAGGAATTCTTATTTCTAGTTCTATTTCTGTATGGTTTTTGCTAAAGTGGAGGAAAGCTGTTGATTTCCTATAGTTTTAACAGATTGTTAATATTTTTAATACTGTGAATTGGTGGAATGATGGAACATTTGAAGTAATATTTAATACAAGAGGAACAGATTTTTTTCAGTCTTAAAAACTGTCTTTGTTATTTTCTATTACAAGTTGAACATATAGGTAGAATAACTTCTGGTTTTGAAACAGTAAAAGAAGATATGTGTCACAATATCTACTTAAATTATTTTTTAAATTTTTAGTTATTGATTTTTAGAGGTGGGAGTGGGGAGAGAGAGATAGATTTGTTCCACTTATTTATGCACTCCCTGGTTCATTGTTGACTGGGACTGAATTTGCAACCTTGGTGTATTGGAACAACGCTGTAACCAACTGAGCTACGTGGACAGAGTGTTTTCTTAAATATTGAAAGCAATGCAGTTGGCTGTCCTAGAGAAATGTAAAAGAAGGTAATGTATTGTTATGTTTGCTTTTCCACAAATCTCAATATTTTTTGACACTCGTATAACCAGTTTTAACTATTTGCAAGTAGATGAAAATAAATATTCTTACAGATTTGGTAAAATATTAAATACATAGTTCTGTATCTTGCCCTCATCATTTTTTTTTAATAAACTGAAAATTGCATGCATTATCACAAAGAACTCACATGTGTAACTACCACCCATGTTGAGTACACTATTTTAACTTTTGATTTTGTCAGTTGTGTAATTTCATACGTAACAAGAAGAATACCATACTGTGAGCATAGCACAAAAACTCCTGCATACCTTTTGCTCAGTCTCTTTAACATTTTGCCACTTTTATTGTTCCCTCTGTCAGTGGACTATGACAATTAAACATATTATGAAATAGCATTTCATTTTCGCCTTGGAAGGTATAAGGGAAATGTGGAAAATGTTGTATTGGTGAATCTGTATACATACTCTTTTTGTCTGAAGTATTTGAGAGTAGGTTGTACATTTTTGGATGGGATACTAGATAAGTAGGTATTGTGTCCTTTTTATGGTTGTCACATCTGGAGGCACATGATATCATTTTTTATCACTTGGATAAGGTATTCAGTTTTTGTAGTGTATCAATACTATTTTTCCTCTTGTAATTACTAGTTTGTAGAAAATTACCTTGTGAATATGAAAATATCATTTTTTATGAATGTCCTCCTTACATGTAGCATCCATTGATGTTCTCTGTCTAGATCAGTTTTAACTATGATGGTTGTTGCCCTTTTAAAACAAAAAACATTCTGCCCTGGCTGGTGTGGCTCAGTGGGTTGAGTGCCAGCCAGCAAACCAAAAGGTTGCCAGTTCGATTCCTAGTGAGGACACATGCCTGGGTTACAAGCCAGGTCCCCAGTTGAGAGGCAGCCAATTGAAGTTTCTCTTCCTCTCTTTCTCCCTCCCTTCCTCACTCTCTAAAAAGTAAATAAAATACTAAAAAAAAAAACCCAATTTATGTGCATTTCCTGTGTTATTAAAAGGTTTTGAAATCAATTTTTATTGGCTGTAATGCTGTTTTATTTTGTATATAGCAAATTTTATCATTTTCCTATTTTTGAATATTTATACTTTCAGTATTTTATCATTAGGATAATTTCTGTGATGAACATTGTAGTATGTTAATTGGGTCTGATTTTTCTATTCTGGATCTCTAGAAGTAGAATAAAGAATTATTTTGAAATTCTTAATGTCTGTTTATAAATTTGATAGACAATTTTATGGGCAAAATGTTAATTTTACAAGCATACATAGTCATTATAGAGCAGTTAGTAAATACAGATACTAGCAAAAAGAAGAAAACCTTAATTCTGTCAGTGAATTATAAAACCACTGTTAACGTGTTAATATTTTTCCCTTTAAAGCCTCTGTCTATAAATGTCTGTTATAAATACCTAGACTTCTTTTTCAAGGTAGAGCTGTCCTGCAGCAGCACTCTCTTAAAATTTGCTTTCATGTTAGTAAAGAAGCCAACAGTATTTCTATTGGCTAAACAGTTTTGTATATCTGTGTGCATAGCATAATTTGTCCAGTCCTCTCTTATTAGGACGTACAATTTATTTCTAGTTGTTTACTATTATAAACAAAGTTGGAATAAATATCTTTTTTGTTGTTTTCAACTTTTATAGTGAATTACAAAGAGAAAGGTTGAAAGGTAGTGAGTTCACTACCCAGAATGAATAGCAACTTCAAGCATGTCCCTAGAATTAAACTTTCTGTAAAGTATCACAACTAGGCATGTTAACAGTAATTTCCCAGAATCATGTAAATACTTAGTTTATATTTCAAAATTTTTTTCCTGTTGTCCCTGGAACATCTTTTTAGGTTTTTGTTTTTTTTCTTTTCTTCACTAAGCCAGGATTCAGTCAAGGTTCATACATTCATTGCACATGGTTAAAATCCACACCTTCTTCTCTTCCATTGCACTGACTTTTTGACTAGACCAGGTAATTTTTTTTTTCCAAGTATGCTGGCATCTGGTATAATTAACAACAGTGTTGGCATGAACCAGGCCCAGAATGCCAACCAGCCATTGGCTGCTGTTCTCCCAGCAGTGGAACACTTGCCTAGGTACAAGATAACCTAGGCAGTTGCCTATAGCTGGGGCCAGGTAATTTTTTAAATCTCACATTCTGGGATTTCTCCAGTTGTTATTTTTGGTGTGTGTTGTCCTTTCTCTATTTCTGTATTTTCTGTAAACTGAAATTAGTTGTAAAGGGTTAGATTAGAATTAGAGTAAACACATTTGACCAGGATATATTATAAGTGATATTAAATGTTTCGTATTATATCATAATCATCTGTTCATCAGATGTAATTTCAGGTTATTAGTTTACCTATATTTGATCACTAGGTTAATGTGACTACCAGCTCTGGTTTTTTTTTTAGAGTCCTTTTTTGTTTTTGTGGTTATCATGCAGTCTCTGGGATACTTTGGTACCATGGGAATGTTGTCTTCAACAACTTTTCACTTAACTGTTTTAATATTCATTGATGATCCTTGCTTTATCAGTTATTTTATTTGGGACCACGATACAGTGAATTTCTAATTATGTCATTCCTTTTTAAGTTCCAGTTTTCAGAGTAAGAAATTAGTGATGTATCTATCTACAAGCACTCTTAATTATTTTGGTGTTAACATGCATTTTAAAATAGATTTTATAAATGTGGCATATAGTGCTTTAAAAAGTATTGTACATACAAATATAATTATCTTTCAGGTTGTCCATGTAGTGAGTTTAGAAATGTTTATGACTGTTTGAAATTAATAATCAGGTGCCTTTGTATCTTTTGGTTTTATTTTTCTGCTCTTAATACTTCCATTGGTAAAAATGATGGAATATTGAAAAGACTTCAGAAATATCAAAAAAGTGTGAAGAATTTACATACTTGTAAATACTTTCTATAGTGAGTCTTTTCCAAGTAGTCGCTTTGACAGTTTTGTTTTACAGACATAATATATTTTGAAAGCACTTCTAACCTTCCTCTGTCAGTTGGATGAATTGTCTTTTGAAATAATTGCTATGAGCTCAGAATATTTTTTCATCTTATTCTATATTTTTGTTAAATAGAGTGAACATCAAAAGAACAACAGACTCCATAACATTCTTTGTCTTATTTTGGGCCTGGGATTATGATTATAGACTCTGGTATTATTATAATACATTTCTCAAATATTGCTAATGACTTTCAGTTTGAACTCAAGACTTAGCAGAATGTCTTTAATTTCTGATTGGTAGTTCTTTACCAACAATGCAGAACATTTCATAATATTTTGTAGGATTCACTGCTTCTGAGAGTCAGCCTTCAGAAATGAGATATTCATGCAGTATCTGCTGGTTTCAGTATTAGGGATCTTCATTGTGTCATGTTCTGATTCTAAAATACTGTCAAGTAGCGTGTGAAATTAATTAATTGTAATTAAAGAAGTGGATTTGAAAAACCTGACCACATCTGTCAGGTCCCTGTGGACAGTCTTTCGTCTTGCCATTCTACAGTAAATACTGGCTGATATTTTAATTTCACAAAATCTCTGGCTTCTGAGGCAGAGTTGCATCAGCATTTACTACCAGCTATGGCTGTAGTATATTTGTCAGAATTATGGTGCGTGTAAAAGTTAAAGAATTGTGATGTATTTTGTTTAAAAACTAATCTGAGAATATAACCAGTACTTATTCTTAGAATATTAGGGTTCTTGGTTCCCAGGAAAGATTTTTGTGTTCATGGAAGAAAGAAGGACTGTAGTTAAAACTAGAGTTCTGAAAATCCATGGAGTGATCGATATAAGTGTAGTGCAGCTGAAAAAGGTTGAGCCCATCTTCAGAATATACTTTTTAAGGATCTTATCCTATTACCCTCTAGTCTGAGAGAATTTGTGTGACTACTTTGACTAGAAGTTGCCTCTTGTGTTTTCACTATTTCTGAAATAGTAATTTATATGCATTTGAGTACTTATGGAGTTTAAAACTGACCTTAAATGGATGGTACTGTAATATTTTGGTTATCTGATAACATCAGTTGATAAATCCAAAATACATTCCCAAGCAGAAAACAGGCCAGAGAAGTTTCTGTAATGCTTTAGTTCATACAGGACAGCTCCTTTGGGTCTTTGTAGCAGTTTCAGAGGTGCTAAGTATTGACACATAGGTAGCTGCTGCAGTAGAAAGTAATCATAATGAACTTGATAGTGAGATGCAGAAAAACTCAGAAAGCATTTTGGGACCTTAAAATACAGTTCTGTATTTTAGAGCAGTGGGGTAAACTTCTAAGAAAAGGACCATAGTGTAAATATTTCAGTCATTGACTGTTAATCACTTCTGCTGTTGTAACAAGAAAGAAGCAAAACACAGTATGTAAATGAGTGGGTATAGCCATGTTGCAGTTAAATTTTATTTACAGATAGGTGCCAGGCTGGATTTGCTTGCAGGCCATAGTTAGCTAGCCACTAACTTTGAGGCCATCAGAGTAATTCCTTGAAGGCATCATGTTTGTACTAAGTATAATTTATCTCAGTGATCACTGAGTTGCAGGCTATATATTCTTTATTTCTTAAGAATATGTGAAAGTATAACAACCTTTTTTAAATCTTCACCTGGGGATATATTTATTGTTTGTTTTTTTGAGAGAGAGAGAGAGAGAGAGAGAAACATTGATGTGAGAAACATCGATTGGTTGCCTCCTGTACTTTCCCTGACCTGGGATCAAACCCACAACCTAGGTATGTGCCCTGACTGGGACTCAAACCCGTAACCTTTTGGTATACGGGATGATGCTCCAACCAACTGAGCCACTGGCCAGGGCTGTAACAACTTTTTAAAAAACTTTTACTTGGAAATAGTTGTTACTTTCAAAATATACTGCTTAAAGGGAATTAGTGGATCTCCATTCTCAGATACTGAAAATAAAAATCTTTTTGTTACTCATGGCAATTTTAAAATGTGAGCCATGTCCTTCAAGGAAGATTACCTCTCATATATACAATTAGAAAACTCCTGCAAAGCCATAATATTTTATGTTTTGAGGAAGGTAGATGCAGATTTCCAGGTCAAGTCTTTGTATTATTACTTGCCCTGTTCGTAACATTAAATGTTAATTTTTGGTGTAGGCTCTTTTGAAGTCTCTTAAAGTATATGACTATGTTCCCACGAGTGGAAGGATGACTTTTTTCTCCCACATGCTTGTTATCTAATACTCTTTTCTGACTTTCCTGGTCCTCTTTTGTGTTATTTTCTGTGGCATGGTATTATTCCCTTCGACTATGAATGAAATTGCACTTGAAGATTTTTTTTTTAAGTTTTAGAAAATATTTGTTATGAATTGGCTTGATTGCAAGTGTTTGACTACTTGTATTCAGAAGTTATCTTGGCATTTAATGAAAGAAACTGAATACGTAATATTTTTATATAGAATGTTGTATATTAGTATTTTTATCTCTTTCAGCTTTTATGCTTATGCTGTTTCTTAAATAATTAATACTATGCTTTACAAACTATAAAGGCGAACAGCTGCTTGGAGAACTACAAGTGAAGAAAAGAAAGTGTTAGATCAAGCTAGTGAAGAGATTTGGAATGATTTTCGAGAAGCTGCAGAAGCACACCGACAAGTTCGAAAATATGTTATGAGCTGGATCAAGCCTGGGATGTCAATGATAGAAATCTGGTAAATATGTTTTTCTAAGAACATTAAAAAAACAATTTTGTTCTTAGAGCTGACTTTTCCATTGTAATGTTTGTCTTTCATTATTACTTTGCTAAAACTTTAAAGGAAGATTCTAGAAATACCTTCTAAATTCTTGTAATGTTGATGTCATGAGGAAACTATTAGAAGATATTTGTACTTCATCCTATTTTGTACTCATGTACATTCAAATGTGCAAATGCACACATTATTGATTCTTATTTTCTAAAATCTGTTATTTTGATTTTTATTTTCTAAAATCTGTTATTTTGCTATCTAGCAGTTCATATTACATCAAAATTCTTGAACACATTTATAATGCAATGAAGAAACCAGTAAAAGTAGTTATTTCTCCAGTTCTCCCCTTGAGAAATAATTAGCAGTGAAAGGTAACCTAATTCTCTTGATTCATATTTCAAAATATGCAATGTTGAGGGAAAATGTAATCAGCATTTAAATTAGTCTAAGTCAAGAATGTTAACTTCTAGAAAACTAAGCCACATCATTTAGCTTCTCTAGATTTCTAGTGGAATTAAGTTTTTCAGAGATGAGTTAGTATTTTCATAGCTTCAGAGAACTGTTAATCACATTCAGAAAGTCCACAGATCACTCCCACAAAGTAATTTTAGAATTTTGGTTAACTTTCTGAACACAGTGAGCTGTAAAATATATAAGGTTATACTTTATATAAAATGTAAAAGTAAACATCTTTTTATTTTTTTAGTGAAAAGTTGGAAGATTGTTCACGAAAGCTAATAAAAGAAAATGGATTAAATGCAGGCCTGGCATTTCCTACTGGGTGTTCTCTCAATAACTGTGCTGCCCATTATACTCCCAATGCTGGTGACACAACAGTATTACAGTATGATGATATCTGTAAGATAGACTTTGGAACACATATAAGTGGTGAGTTCTTGGAAATAATTTCCATCCCACTTTCTTTCTGTAAAACTAGTCTTATCTCTGTTGCATGGGGTTATAGTTTACTGAACTCCCCACATTTTTTCTTGATGCTTTACTTTTCAGTAGAGCTGTACTGAAACAGATTTTGGGATTTGCTTTAAAGCATCCTACTAAAGCATCCTACTAAATGGAGTATAATGAAAACTTTCAGATAATTGAAGTTTATCCTTTGTATCAGGGCATGAAAAATATAATCTTATATTTCTTTAGGTCAATATTTCAGATATCATTTATTCATTTAATAAGAAACATTTACTTAGAGCCTTTAAGTTTACCAACTTTGTTAGCGTTTCTAAATCCACCCTGCCCCCATGCCTGTTAGATAAGTACCTTTTTATCTCACTTAACGGGTGAGAAAGCAAAGCTTAAATTGAGTACTTACCTGAGCTTTTACTAAATTGAAGAAGCTGGACTGATTGATGGTCAGCATCCTGTGGACCTACACATATTCTTTGCCTGCATTGCTATTTCTTAGGTTCCCAGGCTTTACTCATTTGATTTGTTTCTGTTTATATTTTTGCATAACTGCCTCGGTGAGTACTGAATTAGTGCTCTCTTGAAGTAATAGATACTACCCCTGGAATTTTTTCATTCTAAAACCTTTATATTTATTGTACTTTTCCCCCTTTAGCTATGAATGCTATCTGTGGGTACTTGGAGTGCTACTTTCTTTTAAGCCCATTATTTCATTTTCCTGTTAATTAGCAAGGATAATCAATAGAGTAGGTGCTATAAAGGGGATAAATTGACTAGCTGATAAATAAACTTAAGAATTTTTTTTTCAGGTAGGATTATTGACTGTGCTTTTACTGTCACTTTTAATCCCAAATATGATACATTATTAAAAGCTGTAAAAGATGCCACTAACACTGGAATAAAGGTATGTGAACCATAAGTGTCCTTTCATTCAACATATTGTGAAGCACATTATAAGTTGTTTAAGGTCTTTCAGTTATGTGAAACTAGTCCACCGCCCTTCGGGTTTTAAGTGGATAATTATAACGTACTAAAGGTGTTTATAGAGGAAGTTATAATGTACAAAGCAGTTTTTCTAATTGTCCCTTATTTTAAAATATTGAGTTAACTTGCTGTGAAATTCTGCGCTTTGAGTAACAGGATACATTATTACATCCTTAGTGTGCTGGAATTGATGTCCGTCTATGTGATGTTGGTGAGGCCATCCAAGAAGTTATGGAATCCTATGAGGTTGAAATAGATGGCAAGACATATCAAGGTACATTCTTTAAAAATGTATCTTACTGAAAAATGTATCAACTTTGCAGATTTAATTTTTCAAAAATTGTGTTGAGTGCTTTCTTTGGGTCAGCTGCTTTATCTTTATCTCTTGGGAATATAAAGAGGGGAAATGGAGAAATGACCTCATGATAGGAGGAGTATATGGTCACTAGCAGGAACTGTTGCCACTCATCTCTGGTAGCGATAGAAGACACCTGAGGCTTTATCCCAGAGTGGCCAAAGTGCAGACTAATTTTTCTGTGACTAGTCAAATCAAGGCCCAGAGAGACACCAGAGGTTCTTTCTGTTGATGACTCCCAGTTTTTTTTAAGTTGAACACAAAATTTAGAGGCCAGTTTATTCCTTGTCCTTCCTTGAATCTTTATTCCCTTTGCCATCTCTTTCCCAGCCACTGGCTTAGGTATACAGTCCCAGAGTCACCTGTACTTTTTTAATGCTGTTCATTAGTATCTATTTGACCACTCTTCAGCCACCGTCCTACTGCCTAGTCTGTGCTCATTGTTCCCTCTAACTCCTGTCCTAATAACTTTCTTAGAGAATATTTTCTACATTTCCTTTAACCATATCCTGTCTCTTCCTTTATAGTCCTTTGAGTGGCATCTGTCATACTTCCTTGCCCTTCAGTAAATTCATGTCAGTGAGCATTCTTTACATTACCTTGTTGATACTTACAGACTACTGTGTGTTTCTACCAAGTACAAAAGTGGTTCTCTCTTTGAGACCAATCAAAAACACATTTAAATAAAAAAGATTTTCTTAAAAAAGTTTTTATACAAAACTACATTTAAATAAAATAACCTAACATATAGCCAAGTTATACAGAAGAAGCAGGGCACAGGGATATCCATTTTCATATTATACAGGTTTTTGATAACAGGAGGCTACTTCTGGGACCAGTATCTAAAAAGGTAACTTTCCAGATTAGAAATATCATGTAGATTTCTAATCCTATGTACATTGGTATAAATCAAAAAACTCTTAAGGCTGTTCATACTTGGAGGGGAGATGGTGTCAGATAATAAAGAAATTGTGCTTTGGCGTTGAGGTCAGGCATGACTATCTATGAGCATAGATAAATCCTATAACCTTGAAGAGCACAGGTTTTTTTTTTTAATTACTGTATGATTAATAATAAGGTTTTTGGTTTGTTTTGTTTAGAAATACAAATTTTATGATAGTGCCTGAAATTTATTAGTATTGAACAATTATTTGACATTTCCTATCCCAGTTTTGGGATGGGTGCCACAACAAGTAATGCACAGTCAAGTCCCTCTCAAATCATCTTTTCTTTCTGTTATCTCCTAATTCTGTAGGATCTTCCTTTCAAGGTATATGAAGTGACAGTTTGACTTAGTGGTTCTATTATTTCAGCACCCCTTCTCCTATATTAGTTATTGTATTGATTCGGGTTCTTAGTTTAAGGTAATAGAACTCATTTTTACTAGTTTGAGCAGAAAGAGGATAGACAAATCATTACATTGGGAGTTGAAGAAATAGACTACAGGCTGAACTTTTAGAAGCAATTTCCAAAAACAACATGACAGAGCTGGACCATTAAGGGAGGGATTTTTTTTTTAAATTTTACCTTGATCAGGAAGATAATAGAATTGGAAAGTTACCTTTATAGTTATTGGTCACAGAATTAGCCTGCCATTGTCAAAATCTATATAATAATAAAAATAGATAACCCTGTTTCCTGCTTCTTTTGGTAACTTGGTTATATGTTAGGGTTTTTTTTTGTTTGTTTGTTTGTTTGTTTGTTTTTATGTATTTTTGAGCCCTGGTGTAGCTTAGTGGATTGAGTGCTGGCCTATGAAACAAAAGGTCAGGGGCACATGCCTGGGTTGCTGAGGCCAGGTCCCCAGATAGGGGTGTATGATTCTTTCCTTATTTTCTCCTTCCCTTCATTTCTCTCAAAATAAATAAATAAAAATATTTTTTGAATGTGTTTTTGATTGCCCTGAGGGGTCAGTTTGTCGGGTCTTAGAGAAATAATAATGCTGGCTGAGTTTTAAATACATTTAGTTTATCATACATATGTGAGAAGAAATATTTTTTTGAAGAGCTAATTGAGGGTTTTATCTTTCTGTACCATCCCCTAAATTTGTAATATACTTGTCATTGTTATATTGTTACAGATTTATAAACACCTTGCTACCTAATTTTGCCCTAGAAGAAAAGTAGCTTGTACTGAGGATTTCTAGCACTGTAGAGCTAGATTTTTAAAATCTTTTTTATAGTGGAATATAATAAACACTGAAAATATAATATAAAACTTCAACTACATAATTATCAAAGTTATATAACCTCACCTGTCAAGAAATAGAATATTGCCCGCATTTCAGAAGCCCCAATTCCATATCGCCCTTCTCAGTTACAGCAGCCTTCCTCTAATAAACCACTGTCTTGAATACTGAAGTATTTACATTTACTTATACCATGTACCATCTAATCACACATTCCTAAACAGTAATATAATTATGCCTAATGTTGAAATATAAATGTGCATGTATACATATGTATTTCGTGTTATATATGGAATTGCACAGTATGTATATCATTGTGCCTCCTTTTGCGCATTTTTTCTTTAGGTTTTATTCAGTTGTTCATTACCCCTAACTTTTTATTGTTATTGTTGAGTTGTGTTCCATTGTGTGAGTATACCGCAATTTGTTTATTCTATCACTGATGTCAGGACCTTAGAATTGTTTAGATTTACTTTTTTAATGTTTGAAATGTTGATGTCACAGTAAAATTTAAGGTTTTACAATACTATCATTTTCACACAGAATACTGATTTTTGTATTTTTAGTCCATAACCGTAAAAATGTATGTAATCATTGTACATATGGCATTTTATGGTATTTTTATTGATTAACAGTACCTTCTTAGCCGAACCCCCATTATGTCCTCATCACATAGTTTATTTATTTATTTTGTTTAAGACCTTATTTAATTTTAGAGAGAGGGGAAGGGAGGGAGAGAAACATCCCATCAATAGGTTGCCTGGCATGCACCCAACCAGGACTGGTCGTGCAACCCAGGTGTGTGCCCTGATGGGGAGTCCAACTGGAGACCTTTCACTTTGCAGGATGGTGCTCATCCAGCTGAGCCACGCCAGTCAGGGCCACACGGTTTATTCTTTTTCCACTGTCTCCCCTTACTCCCTTTAGTTTTCAATTAATAACATTGTAATAAATATCTTTTTATGTTACACTAGTTTTCAGTTTGTATTTTAACTAACTTAATGTGACGTTATTTAGTAGAGCCATATTTTGTTTTTAAATAAGTGCTTGAACTAAAGTTGTGCTTCCTGAGACTCTGCATAACTATTTTTTTCCTTTTATATCAGTCAAGCCAATCCGTAATCTAAATGGACATTCAATTGGGCCATACAGAATACATGCTGGGAAAACAGTGCCCATTGTGAAAGGGGGAGAGGCAACAAGAATGGAGGTCTGTATGTTCTTTGTGAAGCATTTTGATTTTTTTTTTCCCAAGCAGAAGTTAATGATGGTTGAGTACATAGTATGTTGAACAAAATTAACTTGCCATCCATACTCACTATGACAGGGGTTGGGCCATGTGAGTGTGCAAATTTTGTCTTGTTGGATCAGGGCTTACATCAGCTGTGGAAATTGGGTATGGCAAAGGATTGTTTTATTCAACACTTAGTGAATATTTACTGAGCATCATGGACGTGCCAGTCTCTTCAGTAGGCACTAAGAATATAGTAGTGAACAAAAGAAAATTACCTACATTCTAATAGGACACAGAAAGACCAAAAAGTGTTAAAGAGGTAAAGCAGGGAAAGGTAGGAGGACTGCCAGAGGTATTTCATGTAGTTTCTTACCGGAAGTAGCGAATACCTCAGCCTCAAGTTATGATCATTTTGATTAGTTCTGATTTTTTCTTATCTCCCCACTCTAATATATTTTTTAGGAAGGAGAAGTGTATGCCATTGAAACCTTTGGTAGCACAGGAAAAGGCGTTGTTCATGATGATATGGAATGCTCACATTATATGAAAAATTTTGATGTTGGACATGTGCCAATAAGGTGAGAGTCTTATTTCTATATGACTAGTGAGTTTCTTTTTCCAGTTACAAGCATTTTTAAAAAAATGTGACAAATATCCAGTGGTAAATACACAGTTCTGTAGCCTAACAATAAGATCTGTGCATTTCTGTAATACAGCAAAGAAACTGGCCTGTTAAATTTTTAAACTGAGCCCTGACCAGTGTGGCCCAGTTAGGTGTCATCTTACAGAGTAAAGGGTCACGGGTTTAATTCCTGGTCAGGCACAAATAAACTCTTCACAAAATTTTTTTTAACTGAAATGAAAATGATGTATTTTCTTTGGGTCCATTTTCTGATAATCATAATAATTTTAGAGATTCTTTTTGTGGCATTTCTAGATTTTTGTTACATTTGGTAAACTTTATATTTTTATTTACTTTTTAAGAAATTCTTTTGGGGTAGGTGGTTGAAAGCTGTATTTACACCTATAGTACATGCAGGTCTTTCAGCTTGATGCACAAAAAGGGAAATTTTCACCATAATGTTGTTGGTAAGGCTATACCAACAACTATGCAATTTCACACACGGAGAGACACAAACACGTTAAGAAAGCCTTCAGCTGTCTTCCTATTTAGATGGGTTATGTACATTCTGGCTCTTGTAAGTTGAAACAGGCACCAAAAAAAGTTTTTTGAACTTTAGTTACTTAAAGCCAAGGCTACTGTTTGAGTTTTTCCTTAATGGGAGAAGTGAATTTAGGTAATTCTTTAGCTTACTGTTAATCTTGGATTTTCCTCTCTTAGGCTTCCAAGAACAAAACACTTGTTAAATGTCATCAATGAAAACTTTGGCACCCTTGCCTTCTGCCGGAGATGGCTGGATCGCTTGGGAGAAAGTAAATACCTGATGGCTCTGAAGAATCTGTGTGACTTGGGCATTGTAGATCCATATCCACCATTATGTGACATTAAAGGATCGTATACAGCACAGTTTGAACATACCATACTGTTGCGTCCAACGTGTAAAGAAGTTGTCAGCAGAGGAGATGACTATTAAACCTCTAGTCCAAAGCCACCGTAATGTCTTTTATTTTATAAGCTTTGTGGGAATACGTTATACCGGAATTAATTTCGCAATATGTCTGTTTAACAGTGGACCTATGTAATACTTTTATTCATGTTTAAAAAGGAAGGGATTTGATCAAAGGCAAACCATCTAGTGTAATTAACCACCAAAAAAGCTTTCAGGACTTTAAAATGTCAACTGTTTTTCTCCTGTCTAAAAAATGCGCAAATGTTCAAATTAGGAATGACTTAAACATTTTGTTTTGAACACCTAATAGATGATTTTCAAATATTTATATCGCCATATTCTTATTTGAATGCTTTGAATGACTACACCCAATTCTGCACCTATACCTTCTGGTAATGCTTTTTAACCTTCCTGTAATCCATTTTCTAAAAAATAAAGACATTTTCAGATCTGAGAGCTATCTTTCAATGTCTCTGGTTATAATTTTTTTGCACAGGGAATAACAACTTAATGTAGGAAAATGTAGAACCTTTTATACGGTTGTAGACTTCTACACTGAAAGTTTTTTTCCTGACATAGTGGCCAAATAATGTCTGTACATATATAAAGTGGGAGGAGAGCTTCATAAATTAATATACAGCTTTAGGGATTTTTTGTTTTTCTTTTTAGGGCCATATTAGTCCTTGTCTTTCATTTTTTTCCCTCACATTGGAAAGATCTTTTTGAAATATGACTTAGTAGGAACATGGTACCAACTTGAAACCTTCATTTAGTAAAATCTCAACATTTACATCATTTGTGCAATGATATATTTATCAGGAAGTATATTCAGTTTGCTCAGTAAACCAAAAAGGCATTTGAAACCACAAAACAGGAAAACTTAACCATGATTGGGCCTTATTCTAGTTAGAACAAGGTTGTGAAAACTAGTTAGAACAGCTAGTGAAAACACGTTTTCATTAGCTGCCCCTGACTGGTTTGGATTCATAACATTATGGGTGATATTTCAGGAAGTGAGGTTACAGTGACTCATTACAGCAGCTAAGTGCGTAAGTTGAATGTAAGATGCTTAATACTTGAACTGAGCCCCACTACCAGTTCTTAAACAAATGGCTTAAGTTCTGTGTAAATGATTTTGGGGGAATGTTTCAACATAATTTCTAAAGTTATGTATCAAGGTAAAGTCATAATTTGTATGTTTAGCACAGTAACATTTTTTTGCCTCTGGGATGCTGTTTTGTATTTTAATGTTTTTCTCATAGGAAGAGAAACCTGACTTCTGTACTTAGATCATTTTTTACACATTAAAGTGGCTTTCAAAATTGGAACTATAAATGTTACCTTGTGGGATAAGCACTCTAGTTTAGCGATATGAGCCATGTTTACTTATGGTGCTAATGTTCAATAACTACCTTTGAATAAGTTCCCTCTTTTCTGTATGTGCTAGTGGCAGAGCTCACCCATGCGTTCTTGGACACATTAGAGGGCTTGGGCCCTTCAGCTAGTTCTTCTGTAGTTTTGAGTCCATACCATTTTGATGTGCTTTGGTTTAATAAAGTTATCTTGATTTCCAAGCTCAAAAATTTTAGAACTGACCCTGTGAGTGAAGAATTTTGGAGCTTTGTAAGAATTATTTAGCAGGAGTGATCTCAAAACTGTTCCTGAGACCCAAGTTCCCTTCCCAGGGAACTAACTGTTGGGAGCAGTGCCATCGTTTGTATGCCCCTGGAATGGCTGGGAAAGCTGTTACCTGAGGAAAAATTGTATTGTTTATCTACTAGCCGTGTGTATCTTTTGAAATCATTTTGTCATGTTTATAATGATGTACCTTATTGGTAAATAATTCTTAGTTTGAATGTTTAACAATAGTGCCTTTAGTAAATTATTTTATAACCAAAACATGTTGTTTTTTGTTAGATTGATGTAGCAGAATGTGGAAGTCCACATTGAGATATACAGTAAGGAATCTAAGTTTCCGTGCATTGTCTAGGTTTTAGTTTAATTTTAATAGGCTTTATTTTTTTAGATTCGATGTAGGTTAGCAAAATTGAGCAAGAGTTACCACATCCTTGACCTCACGCATACAGCCTCTGGTGCAGGTTTTAGTTTTAAGGGATTAAAAGGGGCTACGCCACGTTCTTTCTTTCTCATCAATATTACATTGAAATAAATACTGAAATAAACAACTATACCATTATAAATAACATAGCTTCCAGAGTTTTTAAAATATCCCACTAAAATTAGGTGTTAAATGTATAGCAGTTAACCTATCCTTGAGATTAAGAAAGACTATATTCACATATCTTGACCATGTAAATCTTTAATAAGGTATAATTACATTAACAGTTGAGGTAACTTGCATAGATACTTAATGATTTTAAACCTTAGCCATTTAACAAGTTGTAATTTTGGCAGTAAATCATATGTCTGTACAGTGGTAAATTCTCATTGCACTTCACAATTGGCTGCCCCAGGTGACGTGCTCTCTGAAATTTAGAAAAATTTGCTAATAGAGGTCCTTCTCAAGTTTATACTTACAATTACTAGTGGAGAACAGTATTTAACAGGATACTATCATTAAGATTTCAACCTGCAAGAAAACTCAAGGAAAAAAATGATCCAGTGATTAACACTGACCTAAGATCTTATTACATAGCTGATCAACATCTGTTAGTGGGTTCTTCTCTTTCTCAGAAGTTAGCAGCAGTAGGATTTTAAAGAGATCTAGAAAGATTATTAGGGAAGAACAGAGTCATACCTTATTTTAACAAAAGTACAAGATAATTTTTTTTAAATGTCCGGGCCCAGAGTTTGACTATCTAAAGAGGCACCTAGTATTCACATAATCCTAGTAAGAGTGAGACATTAGGCTTTAGTTACTTAGAAAAATGAGATGCATATTGCTCAGCTGCCAATTTTTTAAATCCTGAGGATGTACTTTGTTTGAGAGAGAGGAAGGAAGAAGAAACATTGATGTGAGAGAGAAACATCAATCTGTGCCTCCCGTGTGTACCCTGATGGGACTGAATCCACAACCTTTTGGTGCACAGTATGATTCTCCAACCAACCAACAAAGCAATCTGACCAGGGTCCGTCTGCCAATTTTGAACAGCTATTTTCTCTGCCCTATAATTTTTTTGCTTCAAAGCTTATTTTTATTCCTTTAAGGATCTCAAGATATGTGGTACAAAGGCTTACGGGATACAATGTTTAGTCATAAAATCATATCCAAGTTAAACTGTGTAACAATATACTGTTTGGTAAATTCAAATTTTTGATAAGACTGCTTTATTTGAATCAGGACGTACATATTTGCTGCCAGACAAATCATCATGAGTCCAAGCCGTCATTGTTTTCATGTCCATAGTAATGAAGCCATTTAACATATTATTTATAAAGCTGTCATTTTCCTTTGTATAGTTTGACTATGCCAAATGAGGAGCAATTATTAAGAATAAATTCTTGAAAAAAATAAAATTCCATTAACAACATCTTCTGAGCCCAGTAACACAAAGCCTCAGAAATATCAATGAGTGTGATTGATGAGTATATAGGTGATACCTTGCTATTTCTCTTTGAAAGTAGTAGTTTAACTTCCTTCAAGGGGCAAAGGTAACTTCAATATACAAATGGCCTGAAAGAAATTGCTTTTGCAGGGTAAAATTGTTAGTGAAGAAAGTGTCTAATTTTCCATTGAATAAGAATTTGTGTAGAAAATAGCTGCAAAAGATAAATTATAAAATGATGCTACCTGAACTTCAGTACAAGATTGCACAAATTCATGATCTGAGCTGATTAAAACTAAATATAAAAGAGGTAACACCAGTGTGAGGTAAATACTAAAAACTTAAAAACTCCCAAGTACTTGAAAAAGTTGTTACCTACTGTAATTGATACACATATATTTATGTTTCATCTCTGTAAAATGATGTAGTTAGAAAATGTATACACATAGTATGCATTGGTTCAGTAAGTAAAAAAAGACAAAGCTCAAAATTTTAAGTCAGCCCTTGGAGAAAAAAATATATATATATAAATTGCAAGAAGCCCCACTGTCTTTGGATCAGCTAAGCATTTCATTAGAGGTATCAACTTCTTCAGTAGGAGGTAGGATACCAGACAGGAGTTCTGGAGGCAAGAGTTTAGCATGTCCATTCTCAGTAACTTGCTGGGTATAAAACAAAATATAAGCTTGGGCCTTGCATACTTCATCCATAGTGCACATGCTTAGCTTGGAATCATTGCAATGTACCCAGAACCCTAGAGTAAAGCACAGAAATACACCTTAAGTTTATAAAGGAATGTTAGAAATTTCTAGTATAAATTAAAATATGGATTGAAGCAACAGTTTTAATGAGAGTTAACATTTTTTTAAGTTTCTTTTTCAATTATAGTTGACATACATTATAAGCTTCAGGTGTAGGACATAGTGATTAGACATTTATATACCTTACAAAATGATACCATGGTAAGTCTAGTGCCCATGTGGCACCATACACAATTATGACAATATCATTGGCTATTCCCTATTATTGGCTGCACTTTACAGCCCTGTGACCATTTGTGTAACTGGCAATTTGTACTGCATAATCTTTCATCTTTTTCATCCATCCCCCCCTGCACCTGTATCCTATGTGGGAGATAGCAATTTGTTCTCCATATCTGAGTGTGTTTTGTCCCTTTGTTTTTCAGATCCCATATATATTGGTGAAAGTGAAATCATATGGCACCTGTCTTTCTTTTCTGACTTACTTCCTTTAGCATAATACTGTCTAGGTCTATCTGTTGTTGCAAATGGCAAGTTTTGTTCTTTTTTATGGTTGTGTAATATTCCATTGTATTTATGCAAATCTTATCTATTCATCCATCAATGGATACCTAGATTGAGTTAAGCTATTTTTGAAGAGAAAGTATTTGTCTAGCCAATTGACTTCTTTTAATAGAGATACAACTTGGGCTGTATTTACTCCATAATTACCTGCCTTTATCCTAGAAGTAACTTGAAGTTCCTGATTAGTTCACTTGACAGTATCTTTAATTTTTGGTATAATCTTCCCAGTTAATGCTTTTACTGCTTATCATACTACAAAGCAAATAGTGTCCAACTTACTTTTGGTACTTCACTGTTAAATTACCTTCCTGGATTAACTGGGCTTTTTGTCCACACCTCTTTTCCTTTTTATATGTGTGTGTGTTGCAGGAGGAAATGGGCATGGGGCGGGGAGTTCATTCTTTGTTTTACAGTAGGTCGGGAAAGGCAAAATAAAATGTGAAATCTAAATTCAATCACTTTTGACCATGGAGGCAGTAAATTCAAATGAGTTTCATAACCTGAACTCAAAGTTTGTTCCAAATGCCTGTGATCCCTCAGTTTATTACATGCTCTGTTCTTTAGCAAAAAAATAAGTGCACTCAACCAGTAAGCAGAGGACCTGCTCTTGGAAATGTGTCTTTAAGAAAAAATAGAATACTTTCTGACATGTAATTAATGAGATCATCCTTATTATCCCATCCCTAGAGCTCTTAGAAGTCACAACTACTGCAGTCCCAAAGAAAAATACCCAATTTTCTGCAGATACCTTCAGTATTTTCAATAAGCCATAATGCAGAAACATTCTTCTTGAAAGAAAACAAGAGGTCAAGTGGCTTTGTTTATGATAATTTAGCAGCCAATTTAGAAATAATTAGAGCCTAAACTCCAGCTGCCAAGTCTAACCCAAAGTAAAGTACTTTCCCCCCATCTATACCTCCTTCAGAATTATAGCAGTAGGCAGTGTAGTGTCCTGAGCCAAATTCTTTCCCATGGTGCATTACTACAGCAGATAAGTCATAGATAAAACATTCTGGTCTGAGGGATTTCATGGACTCCCTGCAGCAGTAGGGCTCCATGTTTAAAATTTCTTTAAAGTCAACATGAACACCAATCTTCTCGCGGATATTACGTCCTGACCATCTGTGAATAAACCAGGGTAAAATCATTTACTAAATCAAGGGAAAATAACCAGGTACTAGGTTCAGATAATTAAAAAAACAAACGCCTCAGAATATGGAATACAAAGAATAATATATAATAAATAATATAAGGATAAAACCCTTTCAATGATAAAGTTGGTTATAAATGAAAGAATTTGGCCAGAGCCAGGTAGCTCAAGTGGTTAGCGCATCATCCTGATATGCCAAGGCTGAGGGTTTGATCTCCAGTCAGGGCACATATAAGAAACAACCAATGAATGTATGAATGGTCCTTTCTCCCTCTCTTCCTGTCAAATCAATAAATAAAAGAAATTAAATCTATATGTATATATATACACAAACACTATATATATGTGTGTGTGTGTGTATATATATATATATATATATATATATATCTCATATATGCTTATTTACTAAACAGGCCCATTCAGGTTTTAAAATAAATAAAATAAATATTTGCCTTCTGTAATTAGATCATAGGAAGAATTAACTTTCAGAAAAGAAAATTATGGTCCTATGACATTTTCCATTTTCTAACATAAATTCAAGGTATCAAAGGGTTTTTAATTTTTTATTGTCACTCAGCATGAGAAGGGTATCTCAGAAGCTAGAATTTGTTCTTGGGAAATACAATCTGGACCTTACTTTGCCAGGTGTGGAGAAAAAGAAGAACTACACTAAACAGGGCACATCTAATTTCATAATATAAGAAAAAATAGGAACTGTGACCCTTCCCTGTGTGTGAGTGAGGATAACTACCCATTAGTAACAAAAGTCAAGTAACGCCCCTGTGCTGTCATTTTCTCAGTGCGGCCATGCTTCTCAGTACTAAGTTGACTGGCAAGCAATTTTTTTTTGTCACGTATGAGCTGGTGCTATGGAGGAAAATAATGTAATGATATATGGTAGTTCTTCCCAGACATTATAATCCATTTAGGATGGAATTGAACAGACTGAGATAAAAGACAAACTTCAATGAAAATGACGGTATCAAAGTACTAAATAAAACATAAAGACAATAGCAGAGAAGGGAGAAAGGAATATAGACAGGTTTATGAAGGAAAAATGTGAAAATGGGGTAGGATCAGGGGTGGGAGGTAGGGATGGCTGTGGGGGAGATGGAGACAACTGTACTTGAGCAATAATAAAAAGTGGTTTTTTAAATGTGAAAATGCTTCTTAATACAATGTTAAAATAGTATGGAGCTAAAGTAAGACTTGCACATTATATTTTCTGCTGGACTAGGAGTCACATCCCAGTCCTTCCTCATGAACTATATAAAAGATGCTATATCCGGACTTCTGCCAAGATGGAGGTGTAGGTGGAAGCACTGCACCTTCTTGCACAACTAAGTTTAAAAACAACAAAGTTTTAGCAACAAAAACGTAGCCAAACCACAGAAAATTGAACTATCGGAAGTCAGACAACAGCGAACCCTTCAGCCAAACCGGTAAGAGGGGCACAGCCAGCAGCAGAGCGGGGTCGGGCAGGAATGATCCACTGGACCGACCTGGGTGTGTGACCCAGGTGCGCCAGCAGCTGTCAGCGGATCCCAGGTGTGGAGAAGCAGGTGGACCCACTGAGGGCCCAAGGTAGCGGACCCACTGAGAACTAATCTCAGTCACACATTCGTGCGCAGATAAACCAGTGAAGGAGCTAGCAGTGAGATGGAACACACAGGTCCCAGTGGTGTGAAGTTGCAGAGGGAACCACCATAGTCCCTCTCTGACCCCGCCCCCACATATAGCATCACAAACCAGCGACCTGGGTGGCCCCACCCTGGTGAACAACTAAGGCTCTGTTCCTGAAATGTAACAGGCACAAACAGATCAAAACATGGCTCAAGAACAACTCAGAGCCCCAGAGCCGATAAATCTAAGTGACGAAGAAATAGCAAAACTTTCAGATGCACAGTTCAAAACACTGGTGATCAGGATGCTCACAGAACTGGTTGATTTTAATCACAAATTAGAGGAACGTATGGAGGCTAAACTAATTGAAATGAATGGAAATACACAGGAAATCAATAGTAATGGAAAGGAAACTGGGACTCAGATGAAAGGAGTGGACCAGAAGGAGGAAAAAAATGACCAAACAGAAAAGGATGCAGAAACAAGAATTCAAAAAAATGAGGAGAGGCTTAGGAACCTTCAGGACATCTTTAAACGTTCCAACATCCGAATTATAGGGGTACCCGACGGGGAAGAGGAACAGCCACAAGTGGAAAACTTATTTGAACAAATAATAAAGGAGAATTTCTCCAATCTGGCAAAGGAAATAGACTTCCAGGAAATCCAGGAAGCTCAGAGAGTCCCAAAGAAGTTGGACCCAAGAAGGAACACACCAAGGCACATCAGAATTACATTAGCCAAGATTAAAATGAAGCAGAGAATCCTAGAAGCAGCAAGAGATAAGGGGACAGTCACCTACAAAGGAGTTCCCATCAGACTGTCAGCTGATTTCTCAAAAGAGACCTTACAGGCAAGAAGGAGCTGGAAAGAAATATTCCAAGTCATGAAATCCAAAAACCTACATCCAAGACTGATCTATCCAGCAAAGCTTTCATTTAGAATGGAAGGACAGATAAAGTGCTTCTCAGATAAGATCAGATTCAAGGAGTTTATCATCACCAAGCCCTTATTTATAAAATGTTAAATGGACTTATCTAAGAAAAAGAAGATAAAAAAGATGAACAGTGAAAGGACAGCAAAATCACAGTTATTAAGAACCACACCTAAAACAAAAGCAAACTAAGAGGACAGCTAGATCAGGAGCAGAACCATAGAAATGAAGACCACATGGAGGGTTAGCAACAGGGGAGCGGGAGAAGGAGAAGGGGGGAGAAGGTACAGAAAATAAGTAGCATAGATGGTAGGTAGAAAATAGATAGGGGGAGGGTAAGAATAGCAGGGGAAATACAGAATCTAAAGAACTTGAGACGTGGTCATAAACTAAAGGGGGGGAATGGTGGGGGAGGGGGTGTGCAGGGTGGAGGAGAATGAAGAGGGGAAATAGAACAACTGTAATGGCATAATTAATAAAATATATTTAAAAAGTAAAAAATAAATATAAAAAAAGATGCTATATCCAATGCATCTTTAACTTTAGTGAAGATGGAAGAGCAAGCCATGAAATAATGGGACCTGCTTAACATGAGACATTCCTGTCATTCTCACTTTACCATAAAATTCAAACCTTATATTATTTAATTATGCTAAATAGACACTTGTAAGCCATCTAAATAGAAAATATTCATTCCTATTGATCAATTGGGTACCCAGTTATTTTTCTGCTGAAATGCAGTAAAATGACAAAGAAGAAGACAACAATTTACCCAGAAATCATAATGGGTTACTTTTGAGGAGAGCGCAAGAGAAAGACTAGGAGGCGCACGCAGAGAACTGCTAAGCTGTTGGAAATATTCCTTTTCTTAGGCGCCTTCAAAGAGTTCCTGTGTGCCAATCCCATTCTCCCTTTCGTCTTTTATTTACCCTATGTACTTTATACACTGGCAAATACAATAGTACTTTTTTAATAGATAAAGGAAAAAGATAAATGTGATAAAATCAGTGTAAACAAAGTCTGAATTAGACGAATCAAGGCATGAAGGATTTAAATTGTTTTGGGCAGAAGATAGAAGGAAATGGAGTCAAATAGGTTTATACTAAGGAAAGCTTAAAATGCCAGATTAAATAGCAATTACGAAGAACAGGAAGTTCTTTAACAGTTTATAGTAGCCAATTATCAGTTTAAGTAACAAAAGTTTAAATCCTTTTCATTGTTTTTCACAGAATCTCATATATGTTCTCACTTCCCAATGCTCCCTGACCCTTGTTACCTGAACCTAGAACACAGTATCACCCTCCTAACTAATCTTCCTGTTTTTATTCTACTTGATTTTAGGCACAATGGTAGATCTCACCTGACATTTCACTAAACCATTTGTTGTAGACACCTCCCTATTCCTTCCTCCATATCTTTATTCACATCGCTCCTCCTTCTGTTTACACTCCATTCATTCACTTAAATATTTTGGGGCAACTACTATGCACGGAGCTTGTCTCCATTGGCAGAAGGAGAGAAGTAACTAAACTACTAATTGCCGCTAGTGGCTTTCGTCATACCCTGTTATTAACCAACACAGGGTAATGTGATACTGAGGGTTGGGTGGTGCTACTTTTAAACAGGATGGTTATGGAAGTTCTCTCTAAAGAGAAGGCATATGAACTGAGACTTGAATGATATAAATCCCTTATGTCATTAGGCTTTGGGGACATTTAGATATTAGCTAACTCCCCCCTTCTAGTCTCAGATTAATCAGTTTGTTTATAGTTTGTGATATTTAGTATTCCTACTTCATCATTATTTCTGGGCATGTCTTAACCATAATATTCTTGTGAAAAGGATCCTACTTTATATTCCTCAAAGAATATAGAACATTTTAAATTAAAAAGCACTGCCATGATGTTCTGATGATACCTAACTGAAATAACAGCACGGTTAACAGTGATTACCTCTGGGAAGTGGGACTGGGAAGAATGGTGATTTTACTTTGGGCTTTTACTTTACCTTCTGTAATGTCTGAAATATTTAAAAAATATACCCCTTTAGCTGTTAAAAAATTAAACCACAGTCTCACTGGTTTTCAAAGCATAGCACATAAAGTACTTCTCCTTCCTTAACAGTAAGCCCTCAGATTATTTCATACGTATTGCAATGTACAAAAGCCCATGCTTTGATTAAACAAATTTGCCAATTTATTCACCTGACTAAATATATTTTGGAAGTTTGTTTTTATTTTTAACTGCTTTGAAATTAAACTGCTGTACCTTTGTTCAATTGAGCCAAATACTCTAAGTTATAGATTTAAAATTTTTTCATCTATAATATGCTGAATATTAAACAATACAAGCAGAAACTTATAAGAAGAATAATATTACTTAGCCAACCAAAATATGAGGGGGTCTGCTGAATAGCAGCGCATTCCACAAGGGAAGCTAATCAAGTTAGTTACTGAATATGGTGTCCACGGGTCAAGGCTAGAGGCAGTGACAGATTTTCTTCCCCTTAAAATAAAAGGCAGGAGTAGATATAAGTCATCTACTAGCCAAGAATATAGTATTAAAATTTAATTCAGTGTAAACAAAGCCAAAAAGTTAAGTTCTGAAGCACTGTAAGAATAAGAAATGGTAAGTTACAAGTGTATGGTCGGTAGGCAACTGATACTACTACCACTACTAACCTGAATCGTTTGAGATGCAGTCTAAGAATTTGAGGTAGGTGGCAAATCATAAGCTGTTTTTGGGCTTCTGTGAGTACAACTGGTTTTGAAGAAAACTTTCTACGCTTTGCTGTGATATCACAGAGAATGAGAATCAAATTTAAGGAAATAAGGAAAAGATGAGTAAACTTTTAAAATAATTCACACATGCATTGTCACTTAAATGTCTACTGTGTTACAGACATTGTACTGTGCTAGAGAGAAAGACATAGCTGTGCCCTCAAGAAACAAATTACAATAAAAAAACAAAAAACCAAAATCCAGCCCTGGCTGGTGTGGCTCAGTGGAATGAGTGCCTGCCTGAGAACCAAATGGTCTCAGGTTTGATTCCTAGTCAGGGCGCATGCCTGGGTTGCAGGCCAGGTCCCCAGTAACCCACACATTGGGGAGTGGGGTGCACAAGAGGCAATCACACATTGAGGTTTCTTTCTTTTTTCCTCTCTTTCCCTCTCTAAATATAGATAAATAAAATCTTCTGGGAAAAAATTGCCTTAAAAAATAACTTACGAGTTAGTCAAGATAGACAGATATGTAAATAAGTAAATAACTTAATATAATTTTGTAAATAAGGTTGTAATATTTTTAAATGGATTTGGCTCTGTCAAATAGGAAAAGTTAAACCTCTCCCTAAACAGACTTTAATATACTCTTCCTAAACTCTTAATTTAAAAAAGTTTCACAGTCAGTTCATTGATTGAGGCTAATTAAGATACTACAGGGCATGGGTCCTTAAGGAACACCCCTCCCCAACCCTCCCCAACCCTCCCCAACCCTGAGAAGGCAGGTATTCACTAGCTCTGCAGCTGAGGCCTCCCTCAGGGTCTTGCTTTTGCTATTTTAGCACCAGGGCTTAAATAAGTGGAATTCATTTTGTTGTCCCCTATGCTTCTCTGGAGGTCCACCTAGGGATTGCATCCTACAGCTTCCAGCTGGAATATTGGCTACCAAAGTTCACTCTTGACGCCCAGGACCTGTCCTGTAACTTGTACACCAGCTCTGACTGCAGCCATCGCAACACCTGCTTTTCACGTAGGAGGTAGAATCAGTCCACCATAAAACTGTCCTCTAAGCCAGCTCCACTTGCCACCAGAAGCCTTCCTTCAAAGTCTATGCCCCTAAGATCAGGTATCCTCCAGCTGCTGATGAATGTCCTGGACCCATGTGTAGATCATCTCCCAGAACACATGATCCAAGTGTAGCTATACAAGGATGTCAATTCCTTGACTTACACCCTTAATCATTTGCTTTTATGTATTAAAGCAACTTTTTTAGGCCTTTATTTGGTAGGCCCAGCAGATACACATAAACGTGTTATAAAACCATATTCTGCATGCATTCATAATAGTGTTCTACTCCCAAGTTTGGCAATGAAAGCATCTAGGACCCCTCCCATTCATATCCAAGAAAAAATGCACATCATCATACAAATCTGATAAAGATTTACTTTTTTCCCTAACCATATAAATCTTAGGCTTCTTATTAACAGTTTACATTAGAAGCACTCAGAAAACAATGTTAGTATATGTTGTTTTATAAAATCACCAATTGATGTGATATTTCTTCAGTGTAGACTATCCAATGTTTCCTTTACATTACCTTAGAAGTTTAGTATCTAAAGCCCTGGAATCATTTTTTTTCAGATGTGGAAATTATGAAGAATACCTGAAAATATAAACACTAAAATGCCATGTACACATTGATAGAGGAGATAAAGACACCACATAAAGACACAACAGATCTGATGTGCTTTTATACACCATTCCCCTGAAGGATAATCCTTCCCTTTAACTGAAATGGCTATTTTATCTCCCAGTGTTAGGTGCCTATACCTACCTCTATTAGAGACAGTACTGTAGTAGATCTGTTTCCTCCATTAGTAATGTGAGCACCTTAAAAGTGTCTTACCTCTATCCATAGCAACTAGAACAGTCGCTAATATAGAAAAAATAGTAGATGTTTTTAAAATAAATCTTTGTTTTTTTTTAAAGATTTTATTTATTTATCTTTAGAGAGGAAGTGAAGGAGAGAGGGAGAAAAATATCAATGTATGGTTGCTTCTCCTGCGTCCCCTGCTGGGAACTGGCCTGCAACCCAGGCATGTGTCCTGACTGGGAATCGGACCACAGTTGTTTGGTTTGCAGGCCCGCGCTCAATCCACTGAGATATACCAGTCAGGGCTAAATCTTTGTTTTTATGAAGCCAATCTCCATAGCAGTAGTTCAGCAATATATTGTTATCTATTACATAGATGTGTACACATACACACATGGATTATCTATATCAGTGTTTTGGTGGGTAGCAAAAAGACTTAAAGCAAACATTTCTCTCAGTACTAAATAGCATGCTTTCCTTTTACTATACCTCTTTGTTCTGTAATTCTGCCGCGCATATTAAATTTAAACTTTTTAATTTTATGAATCTATTTCCATAACTGCTATGTAAGGAATTTTTCCAGCTTCCTTTCATTTGTGTTTCTCTTTGCTAATCTTAGAAAAGCAAGGAGAATATAGTCTCTACTTACAGTTACACTGGTCACATACGTAAATTTTTCCTTCCAAAGCTTCTGCTTCTGTGAATTTGGCCAACATTTCAGTAACCAGGCAAGGCTGAGAAGCAGCATCTTTTCCACTGCACTGGTATCTTTCAGGAAAGTCCAGTGACAAGTCCCAGAAAGGTTCTATTGTGTTTGACTTGTTGTCACAGGCGAGACATGTAACCTGCAAATGAAAATATTAGTTTCAGCTCACAATCCTCCTGTCAAAACACTTACTCCTTTCACTAGAAGTCGCTGCCAATAAAAAAAAACCTCTTCTTTTGAAAATGCAATATCAGAATTCTGAATAATCTGCTTTGTATTATTTTTAGGCAATTTTTATTATAATTTTTTCTTCCAAAACACTGTCATTAAACTAACCATCATACATTGGTGGACTTTAACTACTAGGCATTCAAAAAGCTCCAAGGACTTTAGTCAAATCTGAATTTAGGTAAAAAAGCAAACAAGCCCTGGCTGGCAAAGCTCAGTGGATTGAGCACGGGCCTGCGAACCAAAAGATCGCTGTTCGATTTCCCGTCAGGGCACATGCCTGGGTTGCAGGACAGTTCCTAGCAGCGGCCAGTTCCCAGCAAGGGATGCACCAGAAGCAACCATACATTGATTTAAAAATAAAAAAAAGCAAACAAACCATGGACTCATTTAATCAGATATACATTATGTGTGTGTGTATATATATTTATATATTTATATGTATTTAATTTAATGTGTTTGGATCATTAGATTTGTAGTTCTTTACCCTTTTTCCTTCCTCATCTTTCACTAGTAAACTTTCTTTTCCCAAATCCTTATTACCTGTTAACCATGATACAAGTAAAATACTTTTAGCATATTTTTATATATGCTAAAGAGTTTTATATGCAGAGGTATATTACTGAGACAGATTTTGAAGCCCTACCAACTGAACTTCAAAAGCTAGCAATATGACAAATAATGAGGTCATACTCCCACTTAAAGCAACATCACTACATTAAAATCCTCATCAAAATACAGGTTCCAGCACAAATAACACTCCTTGTTTATTATAAAATCTTTTAATACAAAATAATAAGCATGTAATTCTGTAACATAACAATATCACACTCAAGCACACCATATGACATTTTAGGTGAAATGTTCAAATTAAAACTATAAATTATCACACCCATATTATTACCCTACCAACCACACTCAAGCAGGCCTTACTTCTGCTGGACCCTGTCTGTATAGGAACCACAAAGAATATGGGCAGTTCTAACAGCTTATATAGGAAATATAGTAATTGAAAAGGGAAAGAATAACAACTTGAAAAAGTGAAGAATTCAGCAGGATTTAATGCCAACAAACACTGAAAATAATTGAATACAGACAATACAAAATACAATTGATGCTTGAACAACATCAGCATCTTCCAATTTGTTTCCTACTGGATTAAACCCTCCTTATTTCAATCTCAGAGAATGAATATAATAATATGGTTAACTTAAGAAGCTCTGTTTCCTAACTTCCTCTCCCCACAAAAAAACCTTTTACACAATGGACATACAACTGTCCACTGATTTATATAAAACTACCTCCAATGATTTATGAAGGAAACTGTAAATAAGTGAACTTTTACATGTTTGTAAAAGTGATTTTGACCTGAAAACAGTATTAGCTCCAACACACTAGACAGACAGGGAATGTACATTTTTTAGGCTTCACTGTACAAAGTCCCCACAATGAAAATGATATTTTAAAACATCCATACCTGACTAAGAAGTTGTCCATGAAAAATGTTATTCACAACATTCAAAACCTGTTTGATAAGTTTCCTTTGAGAAGTGGGGATGAGAGCTAGTAACCTGGTACCAGTTGTCTCCAGTTCATGCTGTACTTTATCCAAAAGTTCACAAAGAAACTCCTGAGCATCTTGTTGGGCATAACCACGAAAGGCAGGAATTAGTCTCCACACTGAGTGTAGCATAGCAAATGGTGAGACCAGGGTCCACTTTCCAGACCACATGACTTGGAACAAAGTATGCAATTCATGACAGAGAGAAATGTATTGTGAACTTGACTCCCTTGGCTGAATAAGTTCCATCTTTCTACTCTTTGATGCTCCACCACTTAGTCTAGATGATAAACTTTGGTGTCTAGAGTAGACAGACCTTTTAACTTTTTCTTGGCATTCATTCATTTGATATACTGCATCTGTAATTGGTGGATGCTTATAAGATAATTTTGTCTTTTCATTAGCCGTCACAGCTAACCATTGGTTCAGATCAAGTTTTAAAAAACATTGTCGAAAAATAAGTAAATGACTCAACACTTGAAGAACAGAGTTCATATAGCAAGTGTTTCCCAAATTTCTTAATCCTGTTACACCAGGAGTTAAAATTGGCCTTCGTTTCATTGCGGGGTCACTGGCTTTTTTCAATCTTCCATCTTTTGAGGTAGATACCACTTTATCTTTTGCTGGTGATGCTGGGGTTTGGAGTGGTTCTTCAACAGGAACTATTTCTATTGTGGACAGGGCTAGACCTCGCAAACGTAGACTCTTTCTTGGGAGCATATTTTCCAGTTCTGCTTTGACTTGATGCTCTAATTCTTGCCGTCTTTTCTTAACTTCTCTTTTTCCTATTTTACCCTGAAATGGCGCTTCTTGCCTTTTTCTTCCAATGGGTGATTGTTCAAACCAAATTCGAAAGATTTTACCCATCAGGATCCTTCTCCTGTGCCAAAGAGCAGTATACATTTGATCTTCATTTTGAAGCAGGGATTGGGCGCCATCATGTAAGAGATAAGAATTATTACTTATACCCATAGATCGTAAAACCCTTCCACTACGAGTGGTGCGGTGATAATTTTGACTTTTGATTGCACTTAATGTACTTCGTAGTAACTTCAGGTCTCCACTTGCATTATCATTAAGAACATAATCATCACAAAGGTAACAAAAAACATACATGTCATTCACCTCTAATGCAACAGGATGACTGCTTTTTTGAAAGTGCTTGAGTGCATGTTCTTCAATATATCTTCCACAGGCAACATGGGGACAGCTAAGGCAGGCCCAAGCGGACTCAGTCGTATTGCAGTCCACACAACGCCATTTCTGAGGGTTGAGAATGGAATGGTCTTCCGCAAGCTGCAACTGTCCTATGTGTTTGCACTTATCCATTGTTAACATTTATTTAGTCTAGCTGAGAAACATAGTCCAAATAAGTCTCTGTTCACACATGAAGCATCTGAAAACTAAGCAAAACACTATCAATTTTAATAAAATAAAAACAAGAAGCCAGTACTTTTCTTTTTCGTAAGTATTTTTCCAAAAATAATCTTATACATTTGTTTCCACTATTCAATTGCTGGGCTGCCTGTCATAATACCATAAGCATCTCTCACATTTCCCTAGCTGTAGACTTCTCCAATTTCTCATCCAGCTTACTGTGAAAGAACGTACACTTCACTTTACTTTCAGAGAGTTCTAAAAACTTTAAAAATTTTCTGCCACCCTCTACTGGTGAAGAATGGGTAGTGACCACTTTTCACTGAACTACAATGCGCCAGTTGCCCAATAGTGTGAGGGCAGTCTAAGACTGGGACTGGCAAGACCAAACTACATCTCACTAATGTCTCCATTCTGAGACTCTGTGTGGAGTTATTAAATCACACTCCTAGTTGAAAAGCACGAATTTTGAAGCAGTACCATTTACGTTGGAATTCTACCTCTGTACATACCATCATATGTCTGATTTGAGCAAATATTTTTTCTCTAAACTTCATCTGTAAAAAGGATAAAATCATACCAACTTTGAATTGTACAAGAATTGAAATAACAAGCTATCTGACACACAGTAAATCCTCAATAGATGGCAGCTATAATGGTGACCATAGTGAATAAATCTTAGTATTCTCTTTTATTTAAATAAATAATATTTAATAGCTTAATTACCTTGTTATGGTTGGTTTTACATTATTAAATCCATAATGACCTATATTTTGTGGTTCTATAACCTACTCTGATTTGAAAGACTTGACAGCTTGCTTTAGGACCAGAGAAAGACAGAAGGGGAGTGAACGCCTTTGTGTTTGAATAGACTGTCAGGAATGTGCAAGAACATGTAAACAAATAAAGAGAAACAGGAAAAATACAAAGTGGATGGCAATATAATAAATTTTTACATTCTGGTAGATCTAAGCATTATGCTAAAAACAAACACACACACAAAGCCAACATAATAAAACAAATAAAACCTATATAATTATGACATCAAACTTGTTCCTTTATCAAATAAAGTGAGGAACATTTCTGTTACAGGTACCTAAAAATAATGAACTGAAATCTAGTTAAAAGTAGGAATCACAAGACAACATTTTCTTTATTGATTTAACATAAACTGAACACAAATTTCTGGTCACAAGTGGAGGCCTAGTTACAAAACACTCAAACCATTATATGTAGCATGATGAATACTTTAATTTTTTTAGGGCAGCCAGACAATATAAATTTCAGTGGTACTTGTGGGTGCCATTTACAGAGCTCTAAGAAAACTGCCAAGGTAAAGTTAATTTTTGGTTCCTTTCCACCGCTTTTCTTAACTTTTACATATAGGGCTCCCTGAATGTGGACTTAAGATTGACCATTCCAATATTCACATGTATACACATTTCAATGACCTATTTTAAGTTTGCTTACCTTTCCTTAAAATTTCCTGAGGCCCCAAATCTGGTCAAAAACAGTATTTTATTAGAACTCCTAACATTCAACAATAGTTGCTAGAGGCAAAATCAAGATATCAGTGATTAATATGCTCCATTATCTAAAACGTTTCCAAGTACTTAGACTAAAAATCTTAAGAGTCATTTTTGACTCCTCTTTCACTCTCCCCACACCAATCGTTCACGAAAAATGATTGGCTCTACCTTCAAAATCCATCTAGAATATGACTACTTATTACCTCTACTACTACCGGCTAGTCCAAGCCACAAATAGGTCTCACCTAAATTACTGCAATAATGCTTCTAAATGGTCTCCCGGTTTTGATACTTGCTGCCACCAACTGTTACTCTCCACACAGCAGCTGCACATTCTACCTTTAGACTCAGACAACCACAGTCCAGACCTGAAATTTCAGGGGGTCCCTGTTCTGACCCTATGCCATTATGTGAAGTCAGCAGTCAAGGGGATGTGGCCACCTGGAACCTACACGTATCTCCAACTTGCCTTGCAGACCCACTCACAGGTACCTGGAACCTGGAGAAAAATCCGCAAGCCTGCCTCCGGGACCTAGGGACAATAAAAAGCCACTGAGAATTCTACAGAGAATCACAGGATCAGATAGTAGGCTGCAGAGGGATCTGAACTGCAGATCTAGAGAAACAGGTGGTTAAAGGAGACTCTACTACGCCAGATGTTATAAGGAAATGAAAGCTGTAGCTGTACTGAAGCAAAGAGGTGAAGGGAGGTATATTACTGCTCAACATTGGTTGAAAAAACTGACTTAAAAAAAAAACCCATTCAATATAGAGATTAAGAGAAGAATCTAGGGCTCTCTTTTTCTATCTATGCTTATTTTAAAAGGATCATATAAAGAACACAGATATAATTTAAGTAATTGTTTCTGGCAGGTCAGACGATAATTATTTAACTACTTGAAATGATGAAGAGGAAAATTTTGTTGATTTACACTCAAGGAAAATTATTTTATTCTAAAACTTTAAAGAGGTGGTATGAGTCAACACCTTGAACAACATTCAGAAAAGAAGAAAAAAACTAGAAGGAATAGTTTATATGCATATAAAAAATATATTTTAAACATTAACATATTCTGGGATTATCTCTCAGTTGTGGGACTACAAGTTATTTTCTTTTAATTAATCCATATTTTCAAATTTCTAAAAATAAACATGTTGCTTCTATAATAAGTTTTAAGAAAGACAATGCTACGTACATGCTAAATTATACACTAGCCTCTTTAATCCATCTCTATATTCTGCAAATAAATTCCCTTGGTTACAAGGAATTTGCCTACTTCAATGCATTTGTTACTAAAAATATCTATTTAGATGAGGGCAATGTCCCTGACCTTCCATGGAAAGTGGCCTATAATTGAAGAGCATGATTCCATTCAATGCAAAATTGTGAATAGGGTGGAATGTTGATCAGATGCCATCTCTCTGACAGGCAACACAGCAGGAGAGCAGCATCACAGCAAATGGTTAGGGAGCACACTCTGGAATCCAAAGGCCTGAGTTTAACACTGGGCTGTGTTCACTATGTGACCTAGACAAGTTTATTCATGCTCCAAATACCTCAGTTTGCTGATCTGGAAAATAATAGTGATATTAACACCAATAAGGTTGTTGAGGGGATAAGAAAAATTCATATTTGCAAAGCACTTAGAATAATTCCTGGCACTAAATAATATGGCCCTCAGTACATCTTATGTCAACAATTATACTAACAATAATAATAACATTTTGCTAATTTCTCACTTGTAGTCAGGGTTCCTTCTCAGTCAAATGTGTACTAAGCTCAACTAAGGTGCTGATAATTGAGATCTTAGCTGAGAATTAAGGTCTGACCTCTCCCAGGGGTATTTGCATTTTAAAAGGGGAGTCTCTCAAAAATAAAGTCTTCTTAAAAACCCAGAGAAGTGAAACCAGAATGGTGGAATGACAGATCAGGAGATTAATATTTTAGAGCAGGGGGCCCACTTACCCTGTCTACTTATGAAAGAAATCAGTAGAGGATGGACGGCCAAGGGAGGGCAAGGAGAAAAGCAGGACAGAGCTACAGAGGCAGGCTGCTGGCACTAGAAATCTCCAGTTCGTTCTGCTGCTTGGAGCCAAAGCGCAGGGGCAGTCTCTAGGGTATCTCGTAAGGGGCTTCATCACACAAAGATCTACAAGTTTGGAGGAAAAGGCTGGGGGGTGCGGCTCAGAGTATTTTCTTTACACTTTCCTCTACAGAGTTCAGAACACCTCTTTTCATTTGCTAATCCACTGCTGAGAATCTATTAACTCTGGCCTTAACAGACTAGGTTTGTGATTTTGGCAGTATACTCATTTTAAAGACAGATAACAGAACATTTTTTATTCCCTATGTAGACTCTGATAAAATGTCCCCTATTCCTACATGTAAAGGCAACATAAAAATAGTCAAGATATTTTGTTTTCTTTTAAAAATATTTTATTTATTTATTTTTAGAGAGGGGAAAAGGAGGGAGAAAGATGGAGAGAAACATCCATGTGTGAGAGGCACATCATGATTGGTTGCCTCTTGCATGCCCCCAACCAGGGATTTGGCCCACAACCCAGGCATGTGCTCTAACTGGGAATCAAACCAGTGACCTAGCCCACAGGCCAGTACTCAATCCAATGGGCCACACCAGCCAGGGCTCACAATATTCTGAATGATATCTATATATATTATTAAAATTATTCTAACATTTTCTCATATATTGTAAAAATGCCCCAAACTTAAAATTTCAGTTAATAGCTATGAAATGGCCTTTATAAAAAAACAAGTATACTAATCTGTATTTTAAAGACAGATGATTTATAAATATTGTGAAAGCTTTTTGTCATCTTTTCACTACTTAAAGACAATAAAAAGTTTTAATTTTTAAAAGAAACCATTCAAGCTATTCAAACTTTTCATGTCATATAGCTGAGCAAACATTTTTAGTTTCAAAATTCCCTTCAGCAAATTTCTAAAGTTTAAGAAAATAATTGTATTGAACTAATTGAGTTAGCTTATTATTAAAGCAATTATAAAATAGAAATCTAAAATGACTGGAAGAAGAAGAAGAAGTAAGACTAATTACACATGAAATTTTTAGTTAAAGGTTTATATCACACACAAAAATCAAGTAAGATCACAGATAAAATATTCAACCTATTAAAGTTCAACAGCACAAAATTGCTTATATTTACTGCCCAGTGAAGATTCTCTGACATAAATCTTTATTTACTCATTGCAACATAAATCCAGGCTTTAGCACATTAGCAATACCTTTCTGATCTAATACAATGGCTTTTCAAACCTCTTGTCATAATGAACTTACTTCAAAAATCAAATCTGGATTGCTCACTACCAAGACTCTATCCTTAGCCCTAAACTTTCTGTATCAGTCTCAGACATAATGCAAACTCAGCTTACTATCTACATCTTGCCTTCACAGAATTACCTTCTTTTTCAATATTCTCTTATTAAAGATACTGTATTATATCATTTAAGTACCCAGACTAGAAATCTTTAAAGTTCTTGGTTTTTTTAAAGATTTTATTAATTTATTTTTATAAAGAGGAAGGAAAAGAGAAAGAGAGGGAGAGAAACATCAATGTGTAGTTGCCTCTCACGCACCCCACACTGGGGACCTAGTCTGCAACCTAGACATGTGTCCTGACTGGGAATTGAACTGGTGACCATTTGGTTTGCAGGTCCATGCTCAATCCACTGAGCTACATCAGCCAGAACATTTTTGTATTTTTTTTACATTCTCCCTCCCACATGTTTGTCACCAATGTATGTAAGGTTATCATTCCCCAAGTCTTTATTCCTTTCCATTTCCAGAGCTATTATTCTCATTATGGAGTTCATTATATCATTCCTGAACTACAGCAGAAATCTCCAAATTGCTCTTCTATCATCTGAATTCTCACTCTCTTCCATAGCACTATCCTACCAAAAAAGACTTTGAGCATTTAACTATAGTACTTAAAAATCCTTTGTTCTCCTGTAGTCCAATAAAGCAGTAGATTTTTAACTTTGACTAAGATTCAAAGAAATTTTAGATTGGGTTATAGTAAATGTGTGTATATACATCATATGCATACACACACCTGGAATAAAAGTTTCATAAACAATCCTTATAAGAATAATGTGTTCTAATATTTCCTATCCTATTTAAAAAAATGCCAATCATGATGGCAGTTTGACAAATATGGAAATGAAATTATACATTCATCAGTCTTGCTTTCAAAATTCTCCAGATTCCAACCTATCTTGTTTTCTCTTATTACATCTTTGTGCACTCCAGAGAAAAAAATCATTCCAGCTCATTTCCTGAACTCATCATTCCCTCACCTCCATTTTTTACAAATTTATTCATCCTCCAAGGCCCAACTTCTTCATATAAAGTATTTGTAGTTAAAAAAAATCTCTTTTCTTCTAACTTCCTAAAGGATCTGGGTGGTGCCAAATATGAATCCCTGTGTTTGTGTATATATACATCTTTATTCTGCCACCTAACTGGTGGGTGGGTTCTCTATGGTCAAGGAGGGACTAGATTTCAACACTTTTATCACTTTAATAAAAAGAAAATAGTGCTGGTTGGTGTGGCTCAGTTGGTTGGAGCATCATCCTGTAACTAAAAGGTTGTGGGTTCAACTCCTTTGTCAGGGCACATGCCTAGTTTGCAGGTTCCATCCTTGGGCCTGGTGCCTACAATCCCTGGTCCTGGTACAAATGGGAGGCAACCTTCCTATTGCTATTTCTCCCTCTCTCCATTCTGACCAGAAGCAATAAAAAAATGCCCTTGGGTGAGGATAAAAAGTAATAAAATAAGGACTTTATGAAGATCTTACAGGTTTTATAGCCATGTTGTTTCAGGCTACCAAATTCTTGGCACAATTAATCAACTAGTATTAACTGCAGGTCTCACTTCAGTTCTCTTTATTACATTTGTAACAGTTGATAAAAATAGGAAGTTATTGATCACTAGTGCCCAAAACTGCCCTTCAACCTCAACCAAGTGGTTATTTTTCCTCCATGGTCAGTTAAGGCACAGTTTACTGATGTTTTGTGATGTCATTATCCTACTTTTTCTGTCCTTAACCAGAGACTACTATGTGTCTTGTCCCATGTTACATGCTTTCAGATATCCAAAGCAGATTTTATATAAAAGCAAACTGAGACATACTTTCTCATCCCTAACTAGGTGTAGGTTTGCTTTGAAATTTTGTATCACCATATTTAGCCATGTACAATGTGCTCCCATGTATAATGTGCACCCATGTTTTCAGCCCACATTTTCCGGGAAAAAATCTTTTGTTTTAATTTTTAATTCACTTTTTTATTTAAAAAACATGAATTTAAAAACAAAATTGAGAATCATATTCCAGGGTATTACTTTGCATACAGACATTGTTATTATTTTCTAGAGTTATACTTTTAACACATAAGCATAAATAAAATAATTAAAAGCATTTGTATAGATACAGAATTAGTACTACCCATGTATAATGCACATCCTTATTTTTCCCTCAGAATTTTGGGTAAAAAAGTGTCCATTATACACTGCAAATAGTGACCCTTTAAATAAATCATCAAGCTCTAAATATAAGTATTTCTAAGATCTATAAGAATCTGAAAAAAATTGGAATAGTAGTTGCTTCAAAAATTAACATTCTACTATAAATTTTAGTTATTTTCAACATAATGATCTTCTCAGCTGAACACTCCTTTTCTACCTCCGTTTCTTAAGAAGATACTTAGAAAGAAAGCATGAAAAGGGAAAACATAATTTTAAACCTTAGAAGTTCATAGGAGAGGTCAGTTACCAAAATAATCTAGATCCTGTTATCAGTGCAATAAGTAGCACAATTTTCAGATTTTTTGCTTTAAAAAGTATTTTTTGAAAGAAAGTTACTATGAAAAATAAACACATAAAAATAGCTAAATTCATACTAAATTACTACTTCAAAAGTGACACAGAATGAGGAAAATGGCTAATAATAGTCTTAAATATTAAACTATATTTTAAAATCTGAAGACACTAGTATAACATTATCATGCTATATATTATTCCCTTTCATAGCTCACATTTAGTCAAATAGTCATCATAGAACATTTACATTTCATACAATTTCTAGTGTGTCTTATAAGCATGGCTTTATAATTATTAAAGGATTGTTTAAAAGTCTTGACCACAAGATAAATCTAAACTCCTTAACATGGTATGTAAGATCCTTCAAATCTTATATTGTGGCACAATATATACTTTTTTACTCTCACTTATGACCAGTCACTTCCCACATACCTTCTGTTAAAATTTTTATATACAAATGACCATATTGTGAATAAGTTCAATTTTTTTAAACTTTTCATAATTGGGATATGAATGAACTGTGGTTCATAGGAAATGGGTGTGCACATTTTATATAAATACATTCTACTTCAGTTAAAGAAAAACATGTACCACCAAGCAAAAAGTAGAATAACTTTTTAAAAAATTGTTTCATTCATTTCATCATCAAACAACCATCTTTATCACATTAAAAAATACCCTCATGACTTCCCCAAAGAACAGATATTAAAGAGTAGGCATATGTTGAATCTTTATTTTAACAAAGATAATTTTTGTGACAAAACATTTTTATTTTAACAGTTTATTATTTATTTACTTTAAACATTTTTATTTTAACCAAATAACCTAAGCAGATCTTCTAAAAGCTATTAAAATTAGTAAGATTTGTTGTTTCCCATAATGAAAGATAGGAATAAATGGCAATTTTAATAGGAAGCGAACCTTAGGAATTACTAACTACCACAATCTTTATATGCATTTGGATAAGAATGAAAATAACAATGTCCACAGTACTTAGAGCAAACCCTACCCACATCTATGTGCAGTATTCAATTTTCCATTTATTTCATGAAAACACTATAGTGCCCTGTCCTCTTAAGAGATGCTTGTAAAATGCTGAGGGTTATAGTACCTGGTGCATACAAAGGGTTTAATATTTTTGAATGAACAAATGAACACAATGGGGCTCGCAAACTTTCCCTGCTCCCTCTTAGTTATGCTGTGCCTATTATGTGCTTTGGTGCCTCTCCTTGTCAATCATGATGTATATGCTTTCTTTTATCCCCAGAAAGGCCCTAGGTATTCTTTTTTCCTTCAGAGATCTTGTTTGAATCTTCTCATTAAACAATAAAGGATATCCTTTTTTCTCTGGGCCTTCATGTCTCTAACATGCCTCTCCTGAAATGCAGAGATTGAATATATTTCATGAGGTTCTACAAAAAAGCTCCTGGAAAGCAATTTCTGCTGCCAGATTGCTATATTTGATATCCTCACCCATCACTACTTACAAACATTTCATTCATGAGCAATTTTGTTCCAAAATATTTAGCATTAGTGTCACATCATCATACTAATACATCAGTCTACTGCTGCTAAGTTCATAACAATGGGGAAAACATTCACAAAGAGATTGAACATTCTATTATGGTTTCGTAAGTTGAGATCAAATACTTTATCTGTGTAAAATGCCTAGTCTCTCTCATTCAAGTGTATCCACAACTTGGCCTAATAAGTATATTCTTGGACTACAGATAAATTACCTTTTTCCTATGGCATGTAAAACTCCATTAAAAATGAATTATTTACAATAAAATTTTTATGGTATCTGAAAATGCTTTGAAACAATTAATTGTACTTCTTACAATAATCATAATCTTTGCCAGAAAACCAGTATTTGTAGAATCCCATATTTTAGTTACTTGCCACCTATTTAGGCTGGGCCTAATGGCAATCTGTCCTCCATTACTGAATCCACAGAATGATTGGGCTCACATTTCCTCTGTTGATTAGACTCCAAAACCAGTGGTTCTAGCCTTTTCCTAATTTCCCTCAATTAGGCAAAACATGTTTATCTGCCTAAAATTGCAGGAAGGAGAAACACTTTAAAGCACTTTTTTTGTTCTGTTTTTTGTTTGTTTGTTTTTTCCTGCTATGAAGAAGTCAAAATGTTGCCTTTCTTTGTACCTCTGTACCATTCAAATATCCAATTTAACAAACACTGACAAGGGTTTTCCCCTCCAGGTTAAGCAGTCGGGTGCTAGGGGTACGAATAAATTATAATTAGACTCTATCCTCAAACAACCCAATGAGCAGAGAATCCTCTTATGTACCACCAATGCTATAATGCTGAATATGATTCAAGCATGTAGAGGAAAAGTTTGGTAGAGGATATATATATGATACATATAAAAACTTAATCCTTTCTTTTTGTAGTACAAAATGAAAAAATCTGTGAAAAAGAGGAATAAAGGCAATGAGGTAGAAACAAAACATTCCATAAACACTTAACCCAAATCATCAACAGATTTTCTATTTTCAACACTGCAGAAAGTTGTATAACTGTACATTATACTAAACCCAAATTCACCCATCACTATATATCTTTTAAGCTAAAAAACTGGGACAATTAATAGTTTGGATGAAAATAAAACTGATGCACAATCTAAGCATTTTAACTGTCTACAATGTATACATTCAACTATTTGTTCCATATCAGTATATCTCTAAATTGCAATATGGATAGTCTTCAATGAGATATATTGGATTGAAAAATCTCCCATCCATTGAAAAATTAATCGCTAGTACAAAGCTAGAGAAGGAGTGGAGGTGGGGTAGAGAAGCTACATGAGCCAATATATTTTAAAATCTCTTTCAAATCCTGAGACACTAAATTAAGAGTAAAAAGATTAGGGTTCTAAGAATACAAAGTTTTAATCTCTTTTATGACAACTGAATCTCATTGAGATTATTAAATGTTCCATAAACATGTGTTTAACACACGTTTGGCTTTCGGAACTTGATCACAATGAAGTTTTTCCTTGTTTACACCAAATGCTGGTTTTACAGACGACTCAAAATGGAATTCCAGGCTCAATGTTACCCCACCGGCAGCTACTTTCACCCCAGATAATAAATTCAAGTGCAGACACCGAAAGTCTTATTTCCACGCTAATTTCACAACCCCACTTACTGGCAAGATATGACAATTAAGGTTTAAGGAAGGGAGGTGAGGATAAAAGGACTCTCCCAAGACTTGCTAAATTGTATTTTTTTTTTTTTACTTCCAGAATGAAAACTGCAAAAAAGCGTCCAATTAGCAGTAGAATTTACAATTGCTCAAATTGCACTTGAAACAATTTCCGTGTTTTTCACTTTCTCCTTTAGGGATGGGGGTGGAGGCCGGTCCTACCATTTCTTAAACTTGAGCAATCTTTTTTCTTCTCTTGCTGACTCGTTTCTAATGTCCCCGCAAAAGAGCTTAGCCTATTAGCATGCCTTCCCCTAAGGCCGGCGGGAACGGTTCAGGAAGCCGGTATCGAAAAACCCTTAAGTGTCTTCAAGTGGCGCTGCGCTGAGACCCGAATGAGCGAAGGAAAAAAACCCCCAAAACATTCCTTCTAGACCGAGGACCAGGACCACTCTTCCAAAGGCTCCCACGGGTTTCGAGCATCACTTAGCGGCACTCAGCAGGGTTAAGATGCAGTTTTCTCTCGACAGTGTCAGTTCCGCAGGCGCCCCGGCCCTCCTCAGACTGGCGGTCGCGTCTCCTCTCAACGCTCCAGAATCCAAGTCTGGGCACAACTCCCCCATCCGCATTCCCTCCAGCCCCCCCAAGTTTAGCCTTCTCCCCCGCAGCCCAGCGCGGGGTGGCTACGCTGTGTCCCTAGCCACAAGGAACTTGGTCCCCCCCAGTATCTCCGGGTGCTCAACAAGGGAGGCCAGCCACCAGGACACCGACTGGGACACCTCGCCCCGCCCACTGAAACTTCCCGGAGGCGCCAATTCTAAATTCAACGGACACACCGCCTCCTCCGGGCGTCCCTCGGCTCACTACCCCCGGTCGTTCTGCAGCTTCCTTCCCCCCAGCCCCGCTCAAGCCCACACCTGCAACTTGCAGAGCGGAGAAAACGCCACCAGGTGTCTCCCGCCCCCAGGAGCTCCCAGTGGACCTCTGCTCCCGCAGGTTGCCTTGCTCCGCCAGAATCCGCAGCCACTCGTGCCCACTCACCAGCCGTAGTTGAAACGGCCATCTTCGTGCTTCCCCCACCCTTGACACCCGCCCCCCCCCTTCCCCGCCCCACGCGTTTGGAGGCAGCGGCCAGCTGGGTTGGGCGGCTACGCCAGCCTCGGCCAGCGAGACGAGTGTGCGCGTGAATAACTGGGGGCGGGGTCCTGTAGGGGGCGTGGCTTAGCGCCGCTTCTGCTTCAGCAGTGGAGACGCCGCCTTAGGGGAAGCTGTACCAAGCCTTCACCACCGCGCTAGGGCGTACTCACCCCGGCGCCTGGAACTCGAGAGTAGGCAGCAGAAGCTTCTTCCCGCGAGGAGCAGGCTTCGCACCTGTGGTGCTCGCCCGGGCCTGGGAGGGCACAGCCGTGTTTACTACGAGCTTGTGAGCTACCGAATATTCCAGAGCCGTCGTTACTCCGTTGGAGTAATTTACCCGGAGTCGTATGGCCTGACAGAAATGCAGGCCAGTTCTGTTACCTTCAAAATCTGTCCACAGGAACTGGCGTAGACATTTAAGAAAAAGTTTCCGTCCCGAGGAGGCACCTGGGTGTAAGCACAAGTGGCGGTGGCTGTTTAAGCTTGGCTCCCTCAGCCAGCAGTCTGGCCAATAAGGTTCCGAAACGGGAAGCTTCCTGGCGAAGTAAAACCTTAAGGACATGAAAAGGCACCTCTGTCCAAAGTGACCTTGTTCGAAATTGCCAATTTAAGATAATGAAGTATATTTCGAAAGGAAGCAAAGAGAAGAGACTGGGAAAATCTGGAGACGATTAAAGACAAGCCTACAGATACAAGATTAATATTTGGAGCTTTCCCTCGGCACTGAGCTCTGAGCCAGTGGTACCTCCGCTATTCTGGGGAGAATATTAAAAATGAAGACACTATCCTCGTCAGAGGAGCTTGAAGCAGTAGCAGACATGCGCAAAGTTAATAACATGTCACAGTGGAGTGCAGTATCTTGCGATCCATGAGGCAAGCTATGATATTGCTTTTATCTTTTAATCAGCAGTTCTACTTTAGGGAATATTTTTCAATGGTCTGACCTGAAAAAAAAATGTGGGCGCGCAAAGGTCTTTATTCATAGCATTATTTTCCAAACAACAAAAGTTCGAAGGAGAAAAAAATGTCTACCCAAAGGAAAATGGCTAATTAACACCCGGTACATTAACCTCAGGAATTCTTATATAGATAACAAAATGACAATCGAGTGTAATCAATTTATACTTGAATGCATAGCAAATATGTACTTGATTTAATTGCATAAAAGGTGGTTATTCACATAAAGATTAAAGATAAGGAGTGACTTTGTATAGTTTAATACTTCTTCCATTTTTTCTGATATACTTAACTGCATTATTCTTTCCAATTCAATTCTGTCCCTAGTGCATTCCTCCCACTAAAAAAAAAAGCTATTTTGAAATTTTCCCACTACCTTAATTTCTAAGCTGTATGAAATGCATTACATGAGAGCGTGTCTTAAGAGGAAGTAGTTCTGCCAATTAAGTATTTCTGGGATAACAATATAGTTTTTCCTGTAGTGCCTCGACAGCAAAATATAACAAAGGTTAAAATCCTTGCTCTTATTTTAATATCATAAAATCCTTATGGAGGGTCATTGGTCAAACTCTATCAAGATTCTGCCACTTCTAGAAATTTCTATTTTAGAAATACAAAGAGTGTTTCCCCAAGACTCAGGCAATTTAGAAGGCTGTTCATGTCAATGCTATTTAGAATGATGAAAACCATAACCTAACTGTTCAGCACTAGAACAGTTAAGTATGAATGGTTAAGTATATCTGGTACATTCACAGGGCAGGCATATCTCTATATAGCCATCAAAATTCTTATTTTCAGCAGTAAGTGAAGGGATATAGGTCAAGCCAACTCTGTTCTGCCATTCCCAGTCCTGTGACAGTTTCCTTCGTAGATTTACTTATGATACTATGGATACATGACCCCTTCTCCCCCTTTGCAACAGTTTATTTGGACTGAGATGGATACAATACCCAAAGGCAATCAATCTGTAAGAAACTTGTTAAAGCTCTACCTAAACACTGTGCAAGATGAAAGAGTTGAGCCTGGCTGGTGTGCTGGCTGGTGTGGCTCAGTGGATTAAGTTCAGGCCTGTGAACCAAAGGGTTGCTGGTCTGATTCCTGGTAAGGGCACATACTGGGGTTGCAGGCCAGGTCCCCAGTTGGGGACACGTGAGAGGCAACCACACATTGATGTTTCTCTCCCTCTCTTTCTCCCTTCCCCTCTCTACAAATAAATAAATAAAATGTAAATTTTAAAAAGAAGGAGTTGAGGTAGATTAAATAATGATTTAAAAGCACATTGATAGGCAAGCAGTGGACAAAGGGCAGTGGACATCAGGCACTGAGGGTGCAGATAATAAGAAGATATAGGGAATAGCAGCTGAGTTAAAGAGAACAAGCAGTAGTAGGTAACAAGATGCTGAGTAGAACTGCTTGGATTTTAGGAGTCTCTAAAATATAACAATAAAAACTAAAAGCAGAATGCAAAAAATGTGCATACTGTATTTTAAAATATGTATGCATAAATTATTCACTGAACAACAATAGAAGGAATACATTAACATTTTAATGATAGAGAGATTACAAGTGATTTTTTTCTATTTTTTTACAATAATTTAAAAAACTATTTTAAAGAGATAAATAGAATGAGACCATCAATAGTCAAAAATTCTAATCAAAGTAAGTTGTATGTAATCAAAGTGACTAGTAGGCAGAAGTATCTGAAGGAAAAAGAATTTCTGAGATCATAAATGGCATCGAGGAAAAGCTGGCACTTAGGCTGAGTCTTTGAGGACTAAAATGATTTGAATAAATGAAGGAAGTAAAATGAGAAGACAAAGTAAAGACAAGCTAAGGCATAGGTGGAGGGTCATGAATAGGATGTCCTCAATAAAATAATTTGAGTACAAAGATGTTAGCTAGGGAGAGGTACTGGATTCTAAGGGGGGGGAGTGGAAATAAGGAATTTTCTGTATATCGTTCAATGTGTTAATAATTAAAGAGTCGTAATGAGATAGTTTTTCATGTAAACTTGTCTTTATATTTATTATTATTATTCAACTTTGAAATGTTTTCTTCACTCCAGGTCTTAACAACATAGGCCTAAATTATAGATTGTCTAACTTATTTCCTGAGCTCCTGGGCCTCTCTATTGGAATCTCATTTTTTCATAGCTGTCATAAAATCATTTTTATCATATTTTTGTTTTGTTTTTTACCCACCTCATCAAATCTAATCTTTATACTATAACAAAAAAATGTCTTTTTCCCTTCTCACCTTCTGCAACTGACTTCCCCAAACTTACCTATTAGGACATCCTCAAATCCTCAAATGGCCCTTTGATTGCTAAGAAGTCAGTCTCTGTATGGTCTCCCACACTTCAGTCACTCCCTTTAAATCAGGGCAGATGTTTATCTCCTAAGTAGAATGCTGGACAACTTTCACTCCTGCAAATTATTACAATTAATCTCTTTCAGAGACGGTTTAAACTCTCAACTCCTGGAAGGAAACTGCTTTCCTAGTAACAGCTGGGCTTCCAGATTCCCCACTCCCCACCCCCACTAGTCCATTATTATGCAGTCACAGCTTTTGTTCTTAAGTTTCACGCCTGGGTGTCTCTCTGCTTTGTTACCTCTTCAGAGGCAAGAACTGTGTACTTGCTCCATTTGAATACTTCTCCACAGCCTGTAGTACAGTGCTGGCCAAAAATACTCTTAAAATGCTTAATGAAATAACAAAATTAAAAGTTCCTAGAACAATGTAGAATTGTAAAAAAAAAATGATGTCTAGAAGTTTCCCTTGTTTCCACAGTTTTCATATTGGGAGAAATAGTTTTCCCTTTCTAAAAGGTAAGTGGACAGTTTCCTAAATAGGATAAAATTTTTATAACTCTGACACCTCAACTCTGAGGCCATACCCAACTTTTGAAGTGGGCACAACACAAACTGGTTTTGTTTCTTGTGTCCTGAGAAGAGAGTGAATGAATTTTTAGAATTTTCTAGTCTGGTTTTTCATGAACCTGAGAAATATCTTAGGAATCCTATTTGTAGACAAATGATGAATTTATAAGCTTGTTAACTTACAGGAAACTTTTTCTAAAAATAGACCAAATGTTACTATCTAATAACTTTGAAGTTATTAGAGATTCATTTGACAAATATTTTTGAGCAGCTATGTGCTAGGCACTGAAATGTCCATAGCCTTCATTTAAATGAAATTAGGAGATGAAGGATTGAATAGAGGTAGCAGGTACTAAAGAGCTCAGACCTAAAGTTTGATTAACATGTAAAAACATAGTACATTTAAAAATTTTAATGAATGACCCAAAGGATGAATTTGAGACAAATATGTAAGAAAGGTCTTGAGAGAGTAGTATTGAACATAGAACAGCAGATGGCAAGATATGGCTTTTATAAGTGAATAGAGAGAAAAATCAGCAGAAAGAAATGTCTGTAGAATTAGCCTTTAAAAAAAAACCGCTAGAATGAGGGTGGTGGCAGGCGGTAAATGCAAGATGAGAAATAGATGGTATCAAAGTTGATTGAATGTTAAAGGACCATTAGAGGTCTGTGAGGAAAACTTGTGCTGAAACCGAGCCCAAGGTTTTTGGCGTTAATGGAAGCAAAATTGTAAAGCTAGTCAATTTGTCCTTCCTTTTAACATCTTCCCCACTTCTTCCTACCCTACTTGGCTGCTTGTGCTAGGGCTTTACCTTAGTCTTTCAAGGCCTTTCTTTCCTCCTATCAAAACTTTCCCAATTTTTGTTGTAGGACTGTTACTCCACCCTTCCATTTTCTAAGGAGCCCAATTATCATGTAGTAAATTGATACTTGAAAATTATTAGTGTTTGATAATATTTTTTGCATTTCTCCCTGCTTAAGACTGTGTTCTAATGTAATTTCCTGTAGACACCGGAGTATGAGATTTCTCAAATGAAATTTTAAGCACTGTGTCATATCAGTGGAATTTTTAAACAAGGTTTTATTTATTTACTTTTAGAGAGAGGGGGGGAAGGGAGTAAGAGAGGAAGAGAAACATCAATATGTGGTTGCCTCTTGTGCAGCCCCTACTGGGGACCTGGCCTGCCACTCAGGCATGTGCCCTGACTGGGAATCAAACCAGTGACCCTTTGGTTTGCAGGCTAGAACTGACTCCGCTGAGCCGTAGCAGTCAGGGGATTTTTTTTATTAAGCGAAGATACCTGTCCAAGTATAAGCTATGGAGTGTGCGTATGGAGTGTGTATATAAACATATATGTATATATGTGTGTATATGTGTCAGTTGTCACGCATATACTACACACGTATGCATACATATAACTATATAATGTTAATATCAAGTTATAATGATGTATGACTATTTTATTTACTTATAAAAATAACTGATTTATAAAGTGACAGTTATTTTTAGGTCTTTAAATATATTGCATGTTTATAACTATCTTTGTAAAGTTAGAAAAATAGTATCTCTCCTGTCTTCCTTAAAAGGATGTTTCAAAGATCAGGTGAAGTTTTACGTGTGCAAACCCTACCTAAAGTATAAAGACAAAAGTCATCATTATTATTTCTCTTAAGATTATAACCGATTATAAAGCTCCTTAAGGTCAAGAACTGAGTTTTGTTCATATTTATAATTCCTTAAATCAAATTTTATTCCTGTACTAACATAATAGTTAATTTGAAGATAAATACCTTTTATAAAAGTTAAAGTTAATTTTAGTGCTCTGAGAAACATGCAGAATAAAGTTTTGTCTCCTTTTCTTATGGAATGGGGGCATCTGGAAAAGCAGAAGGAGAGGAAAGGAAGAACATTAGGGGTGGAAATTTTAACTCTTAAAGATTTAGTTAACCATGCTGAAAATTATTACTAGTAATCTTTCATGAGGCAAGATTTTTGCAGTACCCAAGTTTTTAAATCCACTTCTTAAAAAAATGTAGAATAAAGAAAGTATAGGAGGTTAACCATAGTTGTTTGTATAAGTATTTACATCTTTCAAACCATTTGAAAATTTAAATCCTACAGTGTTGCTCCTGGGTTGTGAAAAAACAAGACAGCTGAATTGAAAGCGGCAATCAGAGAAGTAAGAAAACCATATAAAGAAAACCATATATGGTAGATTCAGGATGTATGCATGCAATTAAAAAAAAAAGAGCTAACAATTCTTCATGTGCAAGAGCTAGGATGACCACCCTGATTTTCTCTGACATCTTAACAGTCCTTCCTTTTCAGGTCAAAGACGCTCTCAGTAGTAACCATTGGTTCAGCCACCTGTAAGTAGTATCTGGAAGCCTCCCTTTCTCCAGCTAACCGGAGACTAAAGAAGTCCTGGAAAACCACATTTGCACAGAAGACTCTTAAGGGACAAAGAGATTGTATTTAAAGTAGATACTCCCACCTATTTCATTTTATCTTTGGTCCTAAAAGTAGTGTTTACAGTACTAAGCAGAACAGCTGCTTGATACAGATTTCTTAATTTTTTGAACTAAGTATATATCTCCTAAGGTTTAGAAAAATAATGAGTCCATCAGTAGGAAAAAAAGGTGGTATGTGAGGTCTTTTAGAAAGTATAAACTTTTCTTTCTTTGTCTATTTGCATGAAAAGTCTAAAATGCCTCAGGAAGAAAATTTGTATAAACTAACCATTAAACATTTGTGAAATTCTTTTCTTGAAAGTCAACAATAGTAATAAAAGATGACTTAAACATTTAACTTATATGCTTATGCCCTAATATTCTATTAAATTAAGGCAAAATCTGGTTTTAATATTATCATTAGTCAGTTACAAAATTAAATTGTGAAATGAATTATAATTTTGACTAGTGTATTTAAATACTTTCCCCCTTACTATTTTATTTAATACTGATCTACATGTAATGAAGAGTAGGATTATTCCTACAAAAAAGCTTTATAGGTCTTAACAGAGTGCCTTGCTATGTTGATTTGATAGAATGTCAAGAAAGACCAAACTATGTTGGCTCACTTATGAGGGTCAGAAATGCCCATCTTATTAAACAATTTAAGAATCCAAGGAGATTAAAATGCAAATTTTAGAAGGGGTAATTCATTAATCTCTTATCAGTTCTAATAGTTTAGAGCAAACTGACAAATCAGGTAAGTTAACAGCGCTCTGCAGATAATGGAAAATAGGTTGTTAAATTTGGGAAATGAGGTGTAAAATGAGAAGGTGCATGGATATTATGTTGCCTCTGGAAGGCCAGATCAAGAGTAGAGCAGCATCGGGAGTTCACTGGGTCTTTGGGAAACAGAAGAGGGAGTCTGAATGCATGCAAAACATTTTATTGAAGACTAATAATGCTAGTTAGGAGATCCAATACTTCAGGTATCTACCAAAAACCTAAGAATTCTCCGAGAGGAATAACTGTTTGTAATCAACTCTGTGCTTAATAAAAACAGAGGGCCTCCTTTGCAAGTCAATTAACCTTCATGACTCTCAATTTATTTAAAAATGAGAATTACGAAATTGACACTGTAGATTCATGTTGCGAGGATTATGTAAAAGCTTTTGTAGCTATGAAGTGCTACATAACTTCAAGGCCAAAAAGGTAGATAAATGACATTTCTACTTAATTCACAATTTATATTGGCACCAGCAAAAAAATCAGATGTAAAATGCAGAATAACTATTAGCTGCTAGTATGTGTAAGAGATCTAATAAATGTTTAAATGATAAGAGTTCCCAGTAAATGTTAGATGCTATTATTATTGAATCTAATCCTATCCTAATATGTGAGGTATTTTATTGCTAAGCTTTTCCCCTTCTCCCATATCTTCATTCCTTATTTTTTCACTTCCTTTTACCCTCTGTTTTCAAACATGCAGTTTTCTACATCTTGAAAGAAATTGCTTGACCTATTGCTTTCTGTCTCAACCATGTTCTCCCTTATACCACCAATGAGAAAACTTATATTAGTAGATCTCAACTGCATAGAAATAGTCTGGTTGGCATGAAATCCTGTTTCATTACAACCACTAAAAATTCATTCTTCTTCAGCCCTGGCTGGTATGGCTCAGTTGGTTGGAGCATCATCCCACAACCAAAAGGTTGTGGGTTGGATTCCTGGTCAGGGAACACACCTAGGTTGTGGGTTTGACCCCAATTCTTGGTGCAGGTGCCTGTGACCCCTGATCTGGGTGCATATGATCCTGGGTCCAGGCGCTGATCCCCAGGTCTGGGTGGGTATGGGAGGCAACTGATCGATGCTTCTCTCTAGAATTATTCACTTTCCATTCCTTTCTCTCTAAAAGCAATGGAAAAACAAATGTCTTCGGGTACAGATAAAAAAATTCATCCTCCTGCCACTGTATCTACTTAGAGATATGGCTTGTCTCCCCTTGCCCACTTTACTCAACAATTTTTAATTCATTATTGATGTATTTTGTAGGAATCATAATAGTATGCTCTCAATAGTTTTACATTTTGCCAATCACTATGGAACATTTGCCATGTTTCTTAGAACCATGGCAACAAGACAGTCTCATTAGTATTATTTTTGTCAATCCTAAAACTTAGAAACATAAGTCCTCCAATTTAAAAAAAAATCATCATGACTTTACGATAGTGATTGGTAGATACAAACTGTTGAAAACTCCTGGTTTATATCTTCCATCTCTATTTCTTTCTTTCCTTTATTTCTTCCTCCATTCCTTGCATTCTCATCCATGGACATGCTTATTTATTTTTATTTTTTAAAGATTTCATTTATTTATGTTTAGAGGGAAAGGGAGGGAGAAAGAGTGGGAAAGAAACATCAATGTGTGGTTGCCTCTCATGTACCTCCAGCTAGGGACCTGGTCTGCAACCCAGACATGTGCTCTGACTTGGGATCGAACCAGCAACCCCTTGCTTTGAAGGCCAGCACTCAATCCACTGAGCCACACCAGCCAGGGCAGCTTGTTGATTTTAGAAAGAGGGGAAAGGAGGGAGAGAGAGAGGGAAAGAAACATCCATGAGCTGCCTCTGCTACATGCCCCAGGATCAAACTCACAACCTGAGTATGTGCCCTGACCAGGGATTGAACCCACAACATTTTGGTGCTGGATGATGCTCCAACCAACTGGGCCACACTGGCCAGGGCAATAGTTACCTGAGCTATTTTTATCACCAACCTGTTTTTGTGAGGCTGTGCTTATGCTGGCTGTGATAGCTGCCCCCAGGACTGATTTAGCTAATTTACCTAGGTGAACAGGCATCTTCTCTGTATCTCCCCACTTCATGTTTTTCCCCCAGAAACTATACTCTGTGAAAGAGAACTGCCCTCTCAGATATAGTTTTTATTTCTTTTTTAGTCATTTTTATGTCTAATATTCTAGCATGAACTTAAAAATATTATATGAGTATTATGAAATGTTATTGTGCTCAAACTCTAAAGCTAGATTTGATCTAGAAAAGGTTTTCAGGGTATAAATTAGAATAATATTTTAGTGCTTTTGGAGTCAAAACATTGATTCAAATCCTCTCTCACAGAGTTGTTTTGAGGATTGAATGAGATAATATACGTAAAAAGTAACAGACATAGTCAATTACTTAAGCACATGATAAATGGTAGGTAGTTTGCTCATGGTGATGACAATACCTTATTATTAGTAGTACATATTTTATTTTTGAAAATAGCAACAGCAATAGTAATAGCTATAGGAAGAATGAACTACAGAGTTAAATGTACTTAATTGGATAGTAGCAGTTGATGATTTCTAACTCTGACAACCAGTGCACCTTATTATAGGGAGGGAGAAATTAATTTCTTGACTATCTACATTAAAATTGTTTGTCATATGTTTAATATGAGGACAAAACAGGTAATTATATCTGTGAAGCTTTTTGTAATTTGTATAGTAAGAAATCATTGGAGGAAATTGTTGTAGGGAGGAGATTCCTCTATGAACATCACTCTCCACAACCATTCATGGGAGGAATTTTGTGGGGCCAGACTCTGGAGCTGAACTAAGTCTGGAGCTTGTGTGTTGGAGAGAAAGGAGGAAGAGATGGACTATATAGGGAGAGGGTAATTCCTAAGGGGCTTAGGGAAAGAGATATACTTTTAAAAGTGAGAAAATTCACAGCAAGAAGCCAGGGATCACAGGGCCATGTTCCTCCTAGGTATAGAGTCAACTCCTGAAGAAAGAGGGTAATGAAGAATAGGAAGAACAAAATATGGTTTTCAAGGTGTTATCTGTGAGAATAGCTCACCTATGACACTGAAGGAAGTGAAAATCTCATGGTCCAGTCCAGCCCTCATTATACAAACTGTGCACATACGATCCCCAGCTAGATAAAAGTGTGCAAGCAAAAATATTTGGCAGACATACACCAAATATTAAATAGCCTTTTCTCTAATCTGTAGGATTAGGAGTGATTGTTCTTTTTAAATTCCTTGTAGTCATTTCCACATTTTGCAATAAGCATGTTATTTTTATAATAAAAACTTCATTTAAAAATATTTCAACAGGCCTACATTTAAAGCCTATCACCCATCTAGAAAAAGTGAGCTATTGTGTTAATGGTTGCTATTATTTTATGAGCACTCATATGCCTGGAGACTGTGCATACAGCTTTATAAGTATTTTGTCATTTAATCCTCACACTAAACCCATGAAGTATATACAGTTATTTATATAATATAGGATTCAGAGAAGTTACTTATTGTAGTTCCTGTTGCTAACAAGTAGTAACACCAGGATGTGAATGTAGGAAGTGTGACTCCAGAGATTTGTACACATATTTCCACTAGGGAGCAATGCCCTGGTCTATACATACACTGAGACAAATGGAAGTTCCCTGCCTTGGCTCTGCTTTAGGGATGCTATACACACGATCTGTTTGTTGGCTTTTAGCTTATTTTAACTTTTGAAGAACTTATGTAATAGGCCTTCAGATTCTCTGGTAAAAAATATTTTTACTTTTTTAAGAATTCTTTTGAAAAAAGGCAAGTATCTCATTAAAAATATAAACTGGAGATTGAATTTGGATATATACTTAAAGGATATCAAGCAATCTGAATCATTTTACAAACTTCATTTTATGTCATTATTGTAGCTTTTGCTTTTATTTTTAAATTAAATTTAATTTTTTAAAAATTGATTTTAGATAGAGGGGGAGAGAGAGAGAAAAAAAAAACATTGATTTTTATTCCACGTACTTATGCATTCATTGGTTGCTTCTTGTATGTGTCCTGACCGAGGATCAAACCCACAGCCTTGGTGTATCCGGATGATGCTCCAACTAACTGAGCAACTTGCCAGGGCTAGCTTTTGCTTTTAAATATACCACTGGCTTCTTTAGCTAGTTTTCTAGCCTCTGTGACGGAGTGTTTTTAGGGATTAATTGTAAAGAAGTGGGAAATGTGGACCTTTTTTTCTGTTCAGTTATTTCAGCCAGTGTAGGGAAAGCTGCTTATTGGAAAGCTGAGAAAGAAGAGTAATCTAGGTCAAGAGTGTAGTTTTAATGTAATTCTATGGCATAGAATTTTTAGGTTTGGAAGAGATCTTAGAAAGTCTAAGTCAGTAGTTGATCTGGACAGCTTTGAGTTCCTTCAGTGCCTTCCCTCCCATCTTCTTCCCCTGGTCTACTGTCCTACCACTAGTAACAAGGAACTCACTGTTTTAGGAAGTAGACCTTCTGTTTTAGGACCACTGTTGGTAACTTCCTGATGTTGAGTAAAAATTGGTCTCCTGGTAGCTTCTTATTGGCCCTACAAGTGATTGAAAGAGCAATTTCAATAGATCTGAGATAATTCTTAGTCTATTTTTATTGTGTGTGATGGCAGAAGTGAGCCCTCACTATGATTTATATCATCATTATAGACTTATTAATTGCTGTTATTTATACAGTTATTTTGATTTTATTCTTTTAAAGATTTCATTTGTTTATTTTTTTTTAAGAGAGAAAGGGGAAGGGAAGGAGAAAGAGGAGGAGAGAAACATTGATGTGTGAGAGACACATTATGATCGGTTGCCTCTTGCATACCCCCAATCAGGAACCTGGCCTGCAACCCAGGCATGTGCCCTGACTGGGAATCAAACCAGTGACCTTTCAGTCTGCAGTCCAGTGCTCAATCCACTGGGTTACACCAGCCAGGCCTAGTTCTTTCATTTTGAAATGTGCTTTCTGTATAGCGCATTATATTCTGTTTTACCCTCTCATCTGAGGGGGGGGGGTGAGATAGTTTATACACACATTCCTAGTCCTTATAAGGTATTATAGATCTTATTATTCCTATTTTACAGATGAGAAACTAAGGTTAATAACTCTTCAAAATCACCCATCTATAAAATGGCTACACTGGCATTTAGAACTCAGAGTACCCAAGGGGTACATGCCTGGGTTAAATCCTTGCACTTTTCACTATATGTAATACACTAAAAGTGAGATCAAATGGCTATCTGTGGTAAGAAGGAAGATACCTGAGGTCACAGAACTCATTTTTAGAGTTGGAATCAGTTTTGCAGTCTCTTGGTTTTGTTTCTATTTGTTTGTGTAGTTTGCTGGATATTATTAGCTTGAAAATATAAATTTAGCTCATGTTTTTCCAAGTGGTTGCAGACAGTGGTGCCTGTTTAATCCTTTAATTTAAAAAGAACTTGTTAATACCCCTAGGACAATATGGATGGCAAACTGATCCAAAACTGGACTATGCCTCTAGTTTGAGGTGATGCCATTCTAGAACTTCTAGTTTGCTTGCTTTTAAGACATAGTATAAAACCCAATTCTTTCCTTAGTCTGGTCAGTTCTGATGGAGCCCAGCGCTAAAATGAGAGAATATGGTCATTTCCCCAAAAGATTAGAGGGAGTAGTTGGGTACAAAGATACCTAGCATCTGTCATCTTCAAATGGACAGGATTTTTGCTAGACATTGTTAATTAGTCAAATTTAATCAATAGATGGGAAAGTTTGGAAATAATGGTCACGAACAAAGGCCTTTATTTTCCTAATACATGCTATACTCAAAATTCCCCAGAGATGGTTTAAGTACACATCAAATCCCCAAACTTCAGTCACATAGAGGAACAAAAATAAATCACAATTCCCTGAATTCTCTTTCCTTTCAGCCTCACCTGATCACATTTAAGAACTTTCTGAATTCTCAGACTTCACACCATGTCAGGTTCAGGCTCATCCAAAGCTTTTCATTTTGATTAGTTCAAATCCCTAGGAGGCCATCAGAAGGCTCAGTATTGTGAGCTCACGCAGGGCTGTGGGGGAGGGGTGAGCTGACTTGTGGGGGCTCCCTTCTCTAGGAGCCCATCCCTCAGCTTCAAAGAAATCTGCATCACACTGGGGGGGTTCCACCCCTTTTCTATGTCAGTGATCCCCGCTTGTCTCTGGAGCCTAGGTTTCAGGTCCTGGCGAGCCATTCTCATTTATCTTCCTTTTATTTTCAGCCTGCAGTCTACCTTAACTATTGATAATTATCATTTTTTGTCCTGTATCATGTAGTTTGGTTGTGAATACTGAGGCTTTCCTAGCCCTTCAGTTAAGTTATTCAGGTTCTTTCTGAAGAACAGGGGCTCAAACATTAATTCCTGATCTGACTCTTACTGTATGAAATAAGAGTTGGAGTTTCTGAGTCCAAATTTCTCCTTGAATTTTTTGGGGGGTCAAAAAAGAGATAAGAAAATATGCTCTTTACCATTGGTTCTGAATCTCTTAGACCTCTTTGAGGCTCTTTCTGTCCTCAGAAAAATGCACACAATTTTAGAGGTTCCCAGACCTTCTGATGCCCACGAATGTACCATTTGAATTAGGAACCCTGCCTGCTCTAGTGTCCTTTTGGAGGCATATGAATTCTAAAGTAGTATGAAGGAATAAGTAGCGAATGTGGTTTTTGAGAAGCAATAAATTGATTTCCTCTTAATTTTCTGTATTTCCATAAGCACTTTCAGCCTCATACACTTAAGATTCTGGAAGCATTTTCAACCCTGGCACGGGAAAGACAATCTTTAATTTGTTATCATATTTTCTTAGAACTTCAACACCCCACATTGTTATTTCATAACACTTTTTTAGGGGAATTGAAGCTCTGAAATACCCCATCCATTGCATTTGTCAGTCAAGTGACCTCTAGTGGACTTTCCTGGTAGCGTCCAGGAAATTCTGGAATAAGAAGTGTTACTTGCCGGTGGAAGAATAGACCACTGAAGTTAGATTAGTGACTCAGCCACCTAGTGCCTTGAAGTCTCCTTAAAGCATAGTTAGCTTCAGTGCCAAGTCTGGGACAGGTGAGGGAGGTGAATTTGGATGAAGCAATATTCATCACTGGTTAAAAGTGACTTCAAGAGGCCTCAAGTTCCCTGAAACTAGTATTTCTCTAGAGAAGGACCAAGGTTATCATCAGCAGATCAGGACCAACCCACTAGATTGATTTGAAGGGGAGGAAGTTTCTTAAATAATTAACAGTGAAAATAATTTGAAGTTATGATTGACCTTGTAGATAAAATGAGAGAGTGTAATACTTATTCCATGTTTTATGTTCTGTTTTGAGTGTTGGGATTTTTTGGTGGGAGGTAGAGAAGGAAATGAATATTTTAAAACTCCCAACTCAGGGCTAAATAATAGTCCTTAAGCTCCCAGTCTCTGTCTCTTTCTGTCTCTCTGACCCTCACCTCACATCCAACCATATTAAATAACCAAAAAAAAAAGACAAGCTCCAATGATAGTAATTGCCCAGGGCCCACCCTGGCTCCTTTTCTGGCTCTAGGTCATGTTTCCTGCCCACTGGACCTACACTGACCCCAGTTACCTGACTCACTCCTTAGAACTTTCACTTGGACTTAACTCTTGGTATTGTCCACTCCTGGACACTGGCAGAAACTGGCACACTCTTATGGTGGGAAACAGCTGGTTTGAACATTTGGTTTGGGCCTTTCATTTTGTAATAATCCCTCCTGTCCTTGCCCCCTCTGACTTGATATTAGTCTTGTAATTGTAAACCCATTTCTCAAGTCAGCACCCCTTGAACTGGGTCACATGTCTAATATCTAGATGTCATGTAACTGTAAAACTCAGGCTTCCTGAGTTAGGCCTTATCTTTTTGGAACCGTGCAATGATGGGATTTATATTTAGCTTTTAGGATAAGAAGATTGTAGATTATTAATGAGAATATTTTATCGAAGGAATAGAGAAACTCTGTCTAACAATGTTCTCTATATTAGCATATAAAGATACTAAAAAATCAAGTTCTATCATGCATTTAATTTTTTTTTATTGTCACCCAAGGACATTTTTCTCATTACTTTTAGAGAGAGAGGAAGGGAGAGAGATAAACATAGATATGAGAGAGAAGCATTGATTGGTTGCCTCCTGTCAGCACCCAGTCTGGTGAGTCTGGGGATCATATGCACCCAGACCAGGGATATACCCGCAACTTAGGTGTGTGACCTGACCTGGAGTCAAAACCACAATCTTTCGGTTATAAGACAATGTGACTGAGCCACACTGGCCAGGGCCATAGAGTTTAAATCTAAATGCCTTTTGCTAATGTTTAATACAAGAACATAGAGATTTTTCTTAATACATGCAGAACATTTGAAATGTCTAAATAGTGGGTGAAAAAATAAAAAACAGAAATTATGCGTAAATTTCTGTCATGATAAATTTAACATTTGCCTGCTTGGGTCAGAATTATTATCTCATTTCTTGTCTTTCCAGCTGCACCGAAAACTCTCCAGAGAACCATGTTTATGGCTGTAGCCCTTTATGATCTTAACAATAGGAATCAATGATCCTGTTTAGTGAATAACAGCTCATACAGACGCTCAGAACATAAATGGGCTATGAAGATGGCACCCAAGAAGAGTTCAGAGGTTAGTGGATACGAATGGTTTAATGAGAAATGACACTTCACTTGACAAAATACTTTAAGTCCAGCTGGTGGTAGAAGAAATCCATCTGGGAATTAAGCTCATCAGGAGTATAAAAGCTGAGTTAGTATAGGTTTGCTATGATTGGGTGAATCTAAAGTGTAAGTTTCCATGTTCTAACATAAAAGAAATTAATTTTTAAAGTAGTAAATAAGTCTAGTTATAAAACAAATTGAGACTACTCTTTTGAGTGCCATGGTGATTTCTAATTTTCCATTAAAATGGAGAAAAGTTCTTAAGAGTGGAAAAACTAGAACTATCTCCTTATATTTAAGATTTAATATACTTTTTGACTTTTCCCATGGAAGCCCTTTCCTTATTGAATTTTACCATAAGGGGGTGCTCTGGGATAACACTTTCGTGCAAAACAGCTATCTTCTCTTCTCGGCTACTTGAAAAAGAGCAAACATACAGATTTGTTTTACTTCCCATCCAGATTCACTAACTTCTGAAAGGTGTCAGTTTAAATTAAAAAGATGAAAACTATTTAATTTATAAACAACCAGTGCCTGACTTTGAAGGAAATGACAAACACTGGAAAATGTTTTGTGTAGATCCCTGTTTCCTATTTTTAAGAGATTAGAATTACAATAAACTGAAGCTGGGCAAAGGCAAAGAAATGGGTTCTCCCCTGGAGCCTCCAGGAGAGCACAGCCCTGACCACACTTTGATTTTTAAACAATGGAGACCCATTTTGTACTTCTGACTTCCAGAACGTAAGATAAATGCATGTTGGTTTAAAAAACAATAAAGTGAAGCTGCACCCACATTCCGTGGGTAAGGAACTGAAAACCATGTATTAGTGACTAGCATTTGCTTTTACTTTAGCTCCTACTTTTTTTTTGTAGCATTACGTTCACCATGTCTTTGGCCAACGCTGTGTGATGCATTAGAGCTGAAATTGCTTTCTTACAAAGTTTTCTCCTTAATGACAGGGGGTTAGGAATCAAGAATTCCACAGCAGTTTCACTGGTACCTCTACCACATTCATTGATCCGTTCTAGGTTCTATTGTTGCCTATGAGGCATATTGGGGAGGAAACTCAATTCTATTTGCATAGACTAGATGGGAGACTCAGAGGCAATCACAGTAGCTCTTCCAAGCACAGAGTGCTGTGAAAGGACAACTAACTAGTCAAGGTCATCAATAGGATATTTAGAGAGATGGCTACATCACCAAGTGGCCAGAACAGTGTGTTCTCATTGTTTGGTAAAAAGAACTCTGGGGGGCGGGGGAAAGAGGGGCAAAGGGGGGCGGTGTGGTTCTACTGCAGGATATCTGAAGGTGTTGTCTCCTTCCTGCCTGGGTGACAAATGGCTTTGATATAGCAGAAGGGTAGAGAGAAATGTTACACCTTTGTTTGTGAAAGAGTAGTTCTCTCTCTCTATTCATAAACTCATCTCCTTTGGCAAAATTATGTGAGGCTTTTTTGTTCATGTTTATGACCATTTAACTCTGTACACGTGAGGAAAATTTGGCTGAAGGTTATATACAGTTTAACAGGAGATTTTATTTGAGAATAATGTCTAGTAATCGGTTTTCAGTTTTCTCTTCATGCATGGCGTTAATTAAGAACAAAACATATTCATGCCAACATCTATATTTTTAAAACACATTTCCTTAAATATGTGCTAGGTTCTACTTCTCAGAATTGGTTGCCTTTTGAATTCTTTTTTCCCTAGAGGTGACACAGAGAAAAGAGAAAAAGAAAGAGCTCTGGGTAAAAGGAAGTATATATAAGCTTTTATCACCCATAATTTTGAGATTTAAAATTATATTTTTCTTGTTCTTTCCACTTGTGGGAAAAAAACCCTAAACTTTTCTGAGATTCTTGATTGTAATAGAACATCTTTTTTAAAGAGTTTAATGTTAGAGACCATAAGAGGTTATCAAATGGCCAAGAACTAAAACAGAAAGAAAATGTTCGCTAACATTTGTTTTTGTTTTTCTTGCTGATTTCCCATCTGTAAAAGTTTTTTAAGATTTAAAATAAAGCATGAACTTTGCATGGCTGATAGTTGTCTCGAACATTTTATGGGCTGATCAAGCATCAGAAGGGGGAAGTGCAGACTGGCTCCTAACCTGCACACACATTTTTAAAAATCTTTTGCACAGACCAGATGCTCTGGGTGCAGTTTTAGACCAGAAGAATGTCCCAAATATGTGGGTCTGAATTTGGCCAAAGGGTTAGTTGAATGTGGAGCACAGATACCAGCCTGAAAACAGGTCACATTTTAATGAAAAATGCATATTCAGCATGGCATTCTGTTTTTCAAAGAGGTGATTCCCAGCATGGAGAATACAAGGGAGAGGCAGGCATTCATGTGGAACTGCTTTAAAACAGAATTCTTGTGTATTCTGGCTGGTGGGGAAGGGCTCACTGTTACCCCTTGGGAAATGAGATAATGGAATTTTGTTAGGCATAATTGAGTTTTTTGATCATCAGTTATAATTCTTGAAAAAGAAATAGAATTCTATAATTGAATAAAGGAGAGACTTCAAAATTATAATTGGCTATGCTAGGGAAAAAAAAACTGAGAGGGCAAAGGTGTTATCCCATTCACATGCAGAGAACTGTGGATAAGCAAAAACAAAATTTTCCTTGTCCCACTTAAAAAAAAGGAATAAAGAAGAAAATGAGTGACCAAAAAAATCACTACATTTATATGTTAAAGAGTGAAATTTAAAACTCTCTTAGATACAGGTTTTACCAGAAGTGGTTCTATTTCCTCTCAAGAAATGGGTATGTGTATATATGTTTGTGGTTTAAACCATTTGGGATCCTCTATAAGTATATATGCAACCTAATTGGTGTTATTTTTTAAGCACGAGAGAAATATAGAAATACTAGGGACAATCATTTTTAAAATGGGAGCAAATGCTATTTAATGGTGTCAACAAATAAACACATAATTTGTGTCATTGTTATGGCTAATTGTGGATGGCACACAAAAACAGCCATGGAAATGACTTACTTGTAGAATAGCAAATACATTAATGGAGGTATCATATCTGATGCAAAGAAGGTGGTAGTTTATTCTGCTTTGTGCTAGTCAATTTTATGATTCCCAGTGTCAGCCCCTTCCTTCAGAAAAACTAGGATGACAAGGGGATATAAAATTAGGGCATCAATGAAGGATGAAAGAATCTTATTGTTTAGCCAAGAAGGCAAGACTAGAGGAGTCCAGAGGAGGAAGAAGGATCAGGTTGCTTCTGGATGGGTCCCTCCAAGTTGATTTTTGTTCACCAAATAGAGAAGAATAGGGACCAGTCAAATTCTGGTTCAGTATTGACCTCTTCAAATTAGTTAATACTTGGGCAGAAATTTCAAGAATGAAGATTTCATGACAATTGGGTAGAATCTATAAAATAGAGATATAGCCTCAATTCTAAAAAAAACCTCAAAAAACCCTAAAAGCTCAATTTATTTACAAATATTGTAAAAATAAATAAACAACAAAAACATTAAAATACACACAACCTTTAGTCATAAAACCGATGTTATGAAATATTTTACTCATTAAGGGTTTGTTGAATTAGATGAAATGTTATATACCCAGGAGTATTTTTATCTACATTTCATTTTCAATGTAGTTTAGCCTATTTTCTATATTATAAATTATGCATGCTGGATCTTAGTTTTAAATAGAAAGGCTTATTTTCATATTTATCCTCTTTTAATTATTACAACCAGCAATGTGAAGAAAATGACTCTTTTGAGTTTTAACAACTCTTGGAATAAGTCAAACCCCTGCTTGTCACCTTCTCTATGAGCTGAAAGTAGTTGAATCAAGGGCTAGAGGTTTCCTACACCTGAACTAAAAGAAAAGAAAAAACAATGCAGAAGCATCTCTTCTTGTCTGGAAGATTGATGCTGAAACAATCAGGTATTTATATTGTATTTTGGCATGTATAATGCACACCCACATTTTTGGCCCAAACTTTCAGAAAAAAGGTTTTAATTTTTGGATGAATTATTTATTTATTTATATTTAGAAACAAAGCTGATTCTTGTATTCCAGGGTATTATTTTTACATATGAATATTGTTATTCTGTCTAGAGTTACACTGTTAATGCATAAACATAAATAAAATAATTAAAAACATTTATATAGATATAAAATTAGTACTACCCATGTGTAATGCATATCCTTATTTTTCCCTCAAAAATTTGGACAAAAAAGTATACATTATACATGACAAAATATGGTATATGGAAATAAAATGAAATTGAGTTCTACTTCATAGCATGGATAAAAAAGCAATACCCCTTAGCTTAATGACAAATATTAAAGTCAAACTATAAAGCTATTAGGAGATAATATAGGATCATAACACAAAGGTAGGAAATGATTTATTAAACAAGTTATAAAAGGCACTAAACATAAAGGGAAATATTGATTACATTAAAATTAAGTTTCAGTGCTCTGGCTGGTGTGGCTCAGTGGATTGAGTGCCAGCCTGTGAACCAAGGGGACCCTGATTTGATTCTGTGTCAGGCACATGCCTGGGTTGCAGTCCAGGTTCCCAGTAAGGGGGCATGAGAGGCAACTGTACATTGATGATTTTCTCCTTCTCTTTCTCTCTTTCTTCCCTTCTCTCAAAAAAGAAATAAATAATACCTTAAAAAAATGAGCATCAAAAAACAATATAAAATAAAAGGCAAGGCACAAAATGTAAGTTTTTTTGCAACCTAATAGTACCAATTAAGTACTAGTATCCAGAATGAAGAACTCATTAAAAATCAATGACTCAATCAATTAATCTTTAAAAAGCCCTATAGAAGAAAGGGCAAAATGTAAAAAACAGATATTTCTCCATTTCACCATAAAGAATATATGTTAATAATGAAAGACAAATACCATATGATCTCACCTTTAACAGGAAGCTAAACAACAAAACAAACAAGCAAGCAGAAAAAAAACAAAACAAAACAAAGACACTGAAATAGAGAACAAGGGGACAGTGACCAGAAGGGAGAAGGAAGGGAAGTTAAGGGGAAAAAGGGGGAGGGATTTGGAGGAACAAATAGGAAGGACACAGGGATGAGAACTAAGGGGGGTGGAAATGGGAGGGAGGTGGGGAGCAAGGGGCGGGGGAGGCTGGGATGGGAGAAATAGACAAAAAACTGTACTTGAAAAATAACTAAATAAAATTAATTAAAATATTAAAAAAGAATATATGTTAATAAAAAACAGTTAAAAAATAAAGGATATCCAAATGTTTGGTATAATATGTGAAAAAGGTACTCACTCTTCTAATTAGAGCTAGTGAATTAGTGGGATCCTTTTACAGACCCATCAGATTTGCAAAAATTAGAATGTCTGACAAATCAAGGACTGGCCAGGATAAGAAGTAGTAGGAACTCTCACATCAGTGTTATAACACTGGCTTTGAAAGTTAGTTTGCATTATCAAGTGAAGTTGAAGATAATCATATTCTATGATATGTTACTCCTAAGACTATACTGTGTGCTTATGTTTATCAGGATTCATGTTTAACAGTGTTCTTAAGAGCATTATTCATAGTAGACCCCCAAATGGAAACATCATAAATATCCACTAACTGTACAATGGAAGAATAAACTGAAGCACATTTATAAAATGGAAAATTATCCAAAACTAAATATGGACAAAGTACAACTATAAACAATAGGGAGCAAAATAGAGTATATAGTATGATTCTATAATCTTCAAATATAGGCAAAACTAAATTATATTGTTTAAGGATACAGATGTAAGTGGTAAAGGAAAATAGGACATGATCATATTATGATAAAAGTTAAGATAATGGTTAACTTTAGAGGGATGGGATAATAAAAAGGGATTTATTCTCCAGAGGTAGCAAGAATTAATGATATCTAGAAAGAACAAGTTATAGAAAGTTTATAAGTTGAAAAAAAGTATGTCTACGAGATATCTATAAATAAGGTATTATCTAGAGTTATCAGATTAATATTTTGAAATATTTTAGAAGATGGAATTAATATAAAGCCTAAGTTAGTTTATATTTCTGATTTATTACCTAGAATTTTATGAGGGTAGATTATTGGTAAAATTGTAAACTAGACCTAAAATGTTTTTGTCTCTATAGCCCTCTTCTCTCTTGATTTTTGCCTCCTTGCCCCAATCCTGTGTCAAATAAATAAATAAATAAATAAATAAATAAATATTTAAAAAGCCAGCCCTATAGAAGAAAGGGTAAAATGTGAAAGATGGATATTTCACCATTTCACAGTAAAGGATGTCCAAACGGTTGATATAATATGTGGAAAAGGTGCTCACCCTCATTTCTAATCAAGGCTAGAGGATTAGTGGGATACCTTTATACATCCTACTAAATTGTTTAATAGTTTAATCTCTTGGTTTAAGAGATTAATTCTCCCAGAAACCTGTATTTTAACAGATGTTTTAGATGACTGAAAGATTTTAAAGACTCCCAGTAAAATCTTAGATAATATAATATAAGGCCTTTTTAAATAAATATGGGCAAGTTTTTCACAAGGGGGCTCACTTGTAAGGTTTCGTGAGTAAAGATGAGACCTTTTTGAGTCTGGAAGTTGGTTTCTTTTGAAATTGGCAGCTCAGAGTTAAAGTACTTTGCCTGATGTTTCTGCTGTGTGAGACAGAGGTGAAATCTCTACTAACTCAATGGACTGTAAATAGAGATACACATTTTAGCTGCCCATTTGTGAGATGGCTGTTCTCAATTCAAACAAATGAAATATAACCAACTACTAAAGTGTGAAACTTAGAAGTCCTTTATGAAAGAAACTGGAAAAATCATAATCTTGCCTGGAATAGAATGAATTTCTTTGATTTGCACAGTATAATTTGTTAATAACACTACTTTGGCAAATTTAGAAAAGATATATTATTAAGCATAACCATAAGATTAATACTTCTGTTGAAATTGATATGCACTCTTTAAATAATTATGCCCAAGAATAAAATTAAATATTATCCAGCTTTTAAAATGAATGAGCTAGATTTACAGTATACATGTAAAATCTATGGCTTTGTGGAGATTTCCCTACAACTGGTTGACAGAAGAAAAATCTTGGGCCTGTTTAGGTGGTTCTGTGTAATATGTAGTAACCATTTGAAAACACAGAGCTATGGTACTGCAGCTCCTTTCTGGAAAATCCCTAAAGGAAAGTGTTCCCAGTGGGCAGAATGTCAAGCAGTACACCTGTTCATTTTGTTCATTTTGCTTGGCAAAAAAAAAAGGGGCCAGATGTGTGATTGTATACTGACTTATGCATGTGCTGTGGTCAGTGATTTTGCTGGATAGCTGGACACTGGAAGGAACATGATTAGAAAATAGGAGACAAAGAAATTTGGGGATGATGAATGAATGAAAAATGTGAAGGTATTTGTACCTCATGTGAATGTTCACCAAAGTATGTTCTAAGTAGAAGAGGATTTTAATAATAGAGTGGGTAAAATGACTTGTTCTGTAAATACCAGTTAGCTTCTTTCTGCAGCCACCCCTGATAGGCTTATTAAGAAATAAGCAGCCACCTCATTGCCTGATAGGCTTATTAACAAAGTGGCCATCGTGGCAGGGATGGAGATTATGCATGGGCTCAGTGACATGGACTTCTACTCATTAGAAGACCTGACTATGGTCAGGTCTGCATGCTCAGTCTGAATGCTCTGAATGCTCAGTCTTCTAGTAGCAGAGATCTATACCGAGTCCCTGATATGGCATCATCCTCCAGGGTGATCAGCCAGCTATGCGCTGGCAGGTTGATTAGATTGGACCACTTACATCATAGAAGGAGCAACATTTTGCTCTTACTGGAATAAAGGATAAGAGAGGGCAGAACTCTCTCTTATTCTCATCCTCTTATTCTATAAGATATATTTACTTTATATTAAAGTATTTAAGTTATAAGACATCAAGAAGAATGAGCATCATCCAAGGACTTTGTATCTTCTAGGAAAAAGGTTAGTGGTTTTTTTTTCAGTATGAAAGAGAGTTTTATCATATTATGCAGATAGATGTGTGACCTTGTTGTTATGTACTAAATGTTTGTGTCTCCCCCAAATTCATATGTTGGAACTCTACCCTCCAATGTGAGGGTAGAGGGAATTCTACCCTCAATAGTATTTGGCAATCAGGCCTTTGGAGGTAATTAGGATTAGGTGAGGTCATGAGGGTGAGCCCTTATGAATTGGATTAGTGCTCTCATAAAAGTTACAAGAGATCTTGCTTCTCCTTCCCATTCTCTGCCATGTGAGGATACAAGAAGTCAGCAATGTGCAACCGTAAAGAGAGCTGTCACCAGAACTTGATCATGCTGGCACCAGATCTCTGACTTCCACCCTCTACAACTGTGAGAAAAAATTCCTGTTTATAAACCACCCAGTCTATGGTGCATTTTTATAACAGACTGAACTAAGACACTTATTATTATTTTTTATTTAGCTATTAGGTATGGTTTAAAGAGATGTGTATGGGTGCCAAATAGCCAAGGGGTGAACTTGTGATGACTGATTTTGTGTCAGTTTGGCTAGTTTATGGTAGTGGCATGTTTGGCCAAACACCAGTCTAACTGTTTCTATGAAAATGTTTTTAAAATGTGATTAACATTTAAATTCCATAATGTAGTTGCAGGGCAATGAGTATAGTAAATTTAATTTTTATTAAAAGCTCACATTAGAACATATGCACACCTATAAACAAATACTCATGGGAAAAGTTCTGGAAATAATGCACACCAAGCCAACAGTGACTACCTCTGGAGAATGGAACAAGGGTTGAGGTGAGGAAAGAGGCATATTTTTCTTTAATTTTATATAATTTCTGTTATTAAATTTTTCCCCAATCAGGATGTATTTCTTACATTTGTCCTTTATTTCTGAGGAAGATCCTACTTTTCTTCATTTTGATTTTATTTTCATTAGGAGGGTCAGTGATCACATTTTGGTCTGACAAATTTTGTTTCCCACCATTCATCTACAGCTCTGTGCTGGGACTAGTGCTGAGCACAGCTACTCCCTGGCCATCTTCCCTCCAACCTGGAGGCTATGCAAGTGTAGAGGATAACACTAAAAATAGTGTACCTTGTTTGAGATCGCATATTTCACAGTAATTAAATTTAGTAACATAAATTATTAAAGATGTGATGTATTCTGTAAGTAAAATGGCCTTTTATTGGTAGTATACTTACAGTGTTGCAAGTTGGGTTCCCTAGGTAGCCTACTCTGAGAGCTTAGCACACAGTGAGTTTATTAACTGGTGCCCTTGGGATCAAAACTTGTTGAAACATGGAAAAGAAAGCAGAGGGCTAAGTTCAACTGTGATGCACACCAACCATAGTCTCAGCTGACCCCCAGAAGAGCTCTGAAGCTAGAGTGGCCCTTCTGAGTTGTCTTATATTGGCCCAAGATGGATAAATATTTTTAAAAATTTTTCTATTGAATATATTTGACATGGGTCAAGGTTTTATTTTCCCAAATCAACCAGTCATTATATATAGCCACCCTGGAAGGGGGTAACTTTGAAGGGGCTGACTGACAGCTGAAGGCTGATTGAGGCAACGCTACAAGGTGTGAATGCAGGAGTAAGGCTGTCTGCCAACAGTACTCCTAGCCGCTTGGGCATGAGCTCCTTCAGTGAAGAGGGGTCTAGGTGGCAAATCACGAAGTCTGCCTCACGTACCCTTCTTATTCTTGGAATCAACTTCTGAGCATTCAAACCCATTTGTGTGTCCTTTTTTCCAGCATGTAATATGTATCAGTATAATAATTCAATGAGGTAAGTCATGGGAAATATTTATGTGCTTATTAAGAGCTAGCTATCATTATTATCATAATTATTAATATTATTCTTACCTAGTTAGCATATGTCTTAGAAAAAACATGGTATTATTTGCCAAGCTTTATTCTTATTAAGCATGGATAAAAGCTAGTATGAATGAGAAAGGATATTGTAACATTTCTCTTGTGCATACATTATGTCCAGTTGATCCTAAAATGTTTCACATGTTAGGTTGTTTTCCTGTGGTTTGAGTATTAATCCCTTTTCACATGGTAAAGGGAATTTTATTCTTCCCATGTTTTTGTAAGATATAATTCAGTGTTGTTCAATGATTCCTAAGGAACTCTCCTAATTTATTAAGAGAAAAGCTAGATCCAGATTTAAAATTCATCCCCTTGACGTGTGTAATCTCTTGTAAATCATAACAATAAATGAAAACCTGGTTTCTCCTATAGGAAAAAATAATGGTTTGAGACCATTATATTAATGCTGTTGACACTGAGTTTGGACATTTGACCATTATGCTGATGAAAAATATCTTTTAACTGGGAAAAATAATATATGCTAACATTTGCTAAGCATGCTACAAAGTTTTTCACCTTCTTTATCTCATGTTATTGTCTCTCTTTTACAGATGATAAAATTAAGTCTCAGAGGGGATGTTGATTAGCATCAACATGTAATTAAGTGGCAGAGCAGAAATTAGAATCCAGCTTAATTTGATTGCAAGATTCATACTTCTAACCATTCCATTTTACTGACCTGAAGGACTGATTAGAGACCATTTCTCTCAATTAATCACTTATTGAAAACATACTGTTTCCTCAGCACACCACAGTTTGTGGAGAATAAAAAATTATAATCCCTTTCTGTGTGTTTGCAATCAAGCTGAGGGATTTCAAGACAATCAAGAGGAATGTTTCCTAAACATTAATTATTCATTTACCATTTTCTCTTTTTGTTAGTGTACCACATGAAGTATTGGTTCACTCTCTCTAAACTCTCTTCTTCTGAACTCGACTTGTACACTCAAATCTCTCAACTGTGTTTAACAGTAAAAGCTTAAAAATAAGACTTAGTCCTGTCTGGTGTGGCTCAGTGGACTGAGTGCTGGCCTGGGAATGGAAAGGTCACAGGTTGATTCTCAATCAGAGAACATGCCTGGGTTGCAGGCCAGATCCTTAGTAGGGAGTGCTCAAAGAGCAACCACACATTAATGTTTCTTTCCCTCTCTTTCTCTGTCCTTCCACCTCTGTAAAAATAAATAAATAAAATCTTTTAAAAAAGAATTTAAAAAATAAAAGGTGAGGCTGTGATTTAACCCTGGTCCTTAAAATAGGATCATTACTTAACTATTTCTGCCTATTTTTCTCTTTCCTTTTTTCTATGTTGGCCCCAGAAAACAATACTTTCTCTCTCTTCTTTTTTTTTTTATTTTACATACATATTAGCATCTAATTTTCCTCTAATTGATAGTAGGATATAGTTAATTCTGCACAAGTCACCTCTGTGTGATAAATTGAGATAAATATCATGCCTTTTGATATTTATGCTCTTGTGTGGTATTCTCCTCTTGAATCTGGGCTGGCCCTATGACCTGCTTTAACCAACAGAATTCAGAGGAAGTGCCACTGTGCTTGCTCCAGACCTAAGTCTTAAAAAGACATAGCAACTTTCAGGGGGAAGGACAGCTGCCATGTAATATGTCTGTCCTAAGACTCCCATGCTGTGAGCAGTTGTTCTCCACATGGCCTCTTCACGAGTCCAAGCTAGCCACATGGAGAGGCCATGTGGAAGAAAACCAAATCCCTGGCCAACTACACCAACTTGCTCGCCTGTGAGTGAGTCCATCTTGGAAGTAGATTCTCTAATCGTAGTTACACCATCCCATCTGATGCCATGTGGAACAGTGACAAGCTATCTTTGCCAATCCTTGCCCAAATTGCAGGATTGCAAGCAAAATAAACAACTTGTTTTAAGCCACTATTTTTTATGTAATTTGTTAAATAGCAAGAGATAATTGAAACAATCTCTCTGGGCAAGACTTACTTTTCATTTGTAAAATGAACTACTAGTTGGATAAAATAATCTATGTAGATTATAAATTCTCTATTAATGTGTGGTCTACTTTGTTCTATTGCTGCTCATCTTCTGCCTATAATCCTATGTTACTTCTATAGCTTCTTTAAAAATTTTTTTTCTTCTTTATTCTATTATAGCTGTCCCAATTTTTCCCACTTTGCCCTCCTCCATTCAGCACCAGCTCCTGCTCTCACATTCCATCTCCCCACCATTGACCCTGTCTTTGGGTCATTGATACATATTTTGACTAATCCCTTCCTCTTGTTTCCACCATTCCCCCCACCCTCTTTCCTCTGGCAGCTGTCAGTCTGTTCCCTTTTTCCATGTCTCTGGTTCTGATTTGCTCATTAGTTTATTTTGTTCATTAGATAACTCTTATAAGTGAGATCATATGGTATTTGTCTTTCACCAACTGGCCGCACTTACCATAATAGTCTCCAGTTCTACCCATGCTGTCTTAAAGGGTAGGAGTTCCTTCTTCTTTCTTTGTGCTGTGTAGTATTTCATTGTGTAAATGTACCACAGTTTTTTAATCCATTCATCTACTTATGGGCACTTAGGCTATTTCTAATACTTGGGTTATTGTAAATAGTGCTGCTATGAACATAGGGGTACAAATGTTTTGAATTGTCCTATAGCTTCTTACCAATATGTGATCTTTTTTTAAAAGTGTTTTTAAAAATTTATTGATTGATTTTAGAGAGAGAGAGAAAGAGAGAGAGAGAAAAAAAAGAGAAATTTGTTGTTCCACTTATTTATGCATTTATTGGTTGATTCTTGCATGTGCCCTGACTGGGGATTGAATCCACAGCTTGGTGTATTGGGAAAACACTCCAACCAATTGAGTTACCTGGCAAGGGCCTTGTGAGCTGTCTTGTTGAATTTAAAAAAATTTTTTATACCCAAACCTCTAACGTGCCAGAGTCATTCTAAATACTAATTTTGTCCCCCAGTGTGCTGATACTGCTCTCAGCTTGGTAGTGTGTCCATTTTATGAGCTTGCCTTCTGCTTCACCATTTCCTTCAGCAACCTCACAGCTGCATTCTCACAGCTGGACTGGCTGATTCACTCTTTTTTTTTTTTGGCTCTCAGAAAATGTTACTGGCATAGTTTCTAAGATTGAGAACTCTGAAAACGCCTTTCCCACCATTTTGCAGTTTCTGTATCAAATGTACTACTAATGGGTCACTTTTCCAAGACCTAGCATGCCCATCCTATGACACTCTTATGAATAATATGTATTATTATAAAGTTAATCAGAAAAATACCTCCCTTTTTTGGTGGAGTCTTGGCTCAGAATATTTCTAAAGCAAGCATCATCAGTTAATTATGCCTCATGACTTCTGTGATAGGAATATGAAACCAGTAATTCTTTTTTCACATCACTTTGAATTCATCTCAGAATATCACAACACATCTGCTCTCCCTGAGCTGAATTCATTCCAGAAGGACCATGTTTCTTAGTGAATGTCGTCTAGTCATTTCTGAAGGACCTTTAAGCTTGGAGAGTATTAAAGTAATTGATTCTCAGCATTTTAAAAACTACTTTCAATTTTAGCCACTGCTGGCCATCTGTTTATTCACTTCAGAAAGAGTTCCAAACATAGCCTAGAGTCATCATGAGTAATACTAACAGGCTCACTGGAGCATGTGCTATAACCCAAGTCTTCCCAGGATTTCAAAATACTTAGAAAAAAACTGCATCCTATTTGAGGGCCCACTTATCCTGTCTTATGGATGATATAGTCAGAATATCTAGGAGCTAAAGATGTTATCTGAGTTAATAACAACACACAAGTAAAGAGTTGTTCTATGGGACAGGTAGTCTGTAAGGTCAACAGAACACAACTTCCCATGACATAAGCTTACTAGTTCCACGGCAGAAGGCCACTGTTTCCCCTCTCCACTAACCTCTCAAATTGGAAGAATACTAATTGTCACAGGTCCCTTAAATATATGCCTGAAATCATCCTGGGGTAATAGGACTTACAAAATGTTCTACTTTACTATTTTTTTTTTCTGTCTGGCATCCCTTCTGTATAGGAACTTCCTGTCTACACTTCCAGTGATTCTTTTTTTTTTAAATTTTATTTTATTTATTTATCTTTAGGGGGAAGGGAAGGAGAGAGGGAGAGAAACATCAATGTATGGTTGCCTTTCATGCATCCCCTGCTGGGAACTGGCCTGCAGAGAACCGGCCTGCAACCCAGGTATGTGCCCTGACTGGGAATTGAACCGCGATTGTCTGGTTCACAGGCCCGTGCTCAATCCACTGAGCTACACCAGCCAGGGCTCCAGTGATTCTGATGTGCAACATTTCCCAGGGCCTCAGTCCTTTTGGCCATAATAATGGCATGTGGAGCAGGCTTGGCTGTTCATAGTAACTTATTCCTCTAAACACAGCAATTGATTCAGGAGTGGATCACTGAGCCAAGTAGGAACAATCAGAGACTTCACTGATCTGATTGATTGATGATGGTAGAGAAGATTCTTTGCTAGATTAGGACAAAGTACGGAACTGCACATAAATCTTCCTAAGCCTCACGGAGTTTTTTAAATTAATTTTTTAATAAAGATTTTACTTATTTATTTTTAGAGAAAGGAAGGGAGAATGAGAGGGAGAGAGTCATCAATGTGTGGTTGCCTCATGCTCACCCCCTGCTGGGGACCGGCCTGCAACCCAGGCATGTATACCAACTGGGAATCAAACCAGTGACCCTTTGGTTCACAGGCCAAGGCTCAATCCACTGAACCACACCAGCCAGGGTGACAGAGTCTGTTTTATATTATGAGAAAACTAACCCAGAGGAGCTGAGTGGAGACACACAGAAAATGAAAGCTGCCGATATTGGTCTGGCCCCAGGATATAACTATATTTGAACTTCTCAGACAACCCATAGTAGTTCCCTTATCTATGATGTCACTTTCTGCAGTTTCAGTTACCTATAGTCAACAGTGCTTGGAAAACATTAAATGAAAAATTGCAGAAGTTAACAATTCATGCATTTTAAATTGAGCCTCATTCTGAGTAAAGTGATGGCATCTTGTACTGTCCCAGTTTGTCCAGCCTGGGATGGGAATCATCTCTTTGTCTAGTGTATGCACTTTGTATACACTCCCTGCCCATTAGTAATTTTGCACCCAAGTTGGTTATTAGACCAATTGTCATGGTGTCACAGTGCTTGTGTATAAGTAACCCTTAATAATGCCACATTTTCATAACTTTTATTACATTTGTCACAATTGTTCTATTTTACTATTAGTTATTGTTGTCAATCTCTTAATGTGCCTAGTTTTTACATTAAACTTTGCCATATATATGTATGTATAGGGAAAACATAGTAGAGTTTAGTATTATCTATGGTTTCAGTCATCCCCTGGGAGCTTTGGAATGCATCCCTCGCTGATAAAGGTGAGAGCCTACTGTAGTCATTTGCTCTTTTCCTTAAACTCATTTAAAATGTATTTGTTTCATTTGCAATCAAGAGTTATAAAACAGCAACTTATTTTTTAGGGAAAATTTATGCAACCTTAAAAATAGCTTTTTTTATCCAGCAATCCCACTTCTGGGTATATATCCAAAGGAAACAAAACTTAGTATCTTGAAGAGCTATCTATATGTCCATATTCACTGAAGCATTATCACAATAACTGAGATACAGAAACAATGTGTCTAACAACAGATGAATGTGTTAAGAAAATGTGAAACGCATACACAATAAAATATTATTCAGCCTTAAAAAAGTAGAAAATGTAATTTGCAACAACATGGGTGAACTTGGAGGGCATTGTCCTAAGTGAAATAAACCAAAGAAAGACAAATAGTGCCCGGTATTACTGATATGTGGAATCCAAGGGGAAAAAAATTCAAACTCATAGAAACAGAGTAGAAAATTGGTTATCCAAAGAGTGGAGAAAATAGGTAGAGGTTAGTAAAAGGGTTTAAAGTTTCTGTTATATAAAAATAGCTTTCTTTTTGGAAATGTAAATGAAAGTTGTTGACATTTTAGGACAGAATTATGATATAATTTGGCAATTTTTCAGAAGGTAAGAGTGCCAGAGCTGGAAGTCTTTTTTTTCTTTTAAAATCCAGACAGGGAGAGCCTTCAAAAATTTTTTTTACTGCTACCATCTGGGAAGCTTTGGACAAAGGGACATAATTGTATCTTTACATTAGCCTGAAATATTAGGAATATAGGACCCAGAGAAGTAATTGGCATTAAGGAATGCTGGCTAATGTACCTGTTTATGAATGCTTGTTGGGTCTGGGCAATACTGATTTCAAGACATGATGATGATGTGATGAGCCCACTGAGCATAAGCTGTTTTCTGATGAGTGTGTCAGAAGAAGTGGAAAGGACTCTTCTAAGCACAGATAACCAGCTAATGTGCTTTTAGTTCATCTCTAACTGCCAGCTTTGTAATTGCACGTTTTTAATCTTTACAAAGAAAACTGGCATAATCCTCCAGTTTTTCCAAATTTAAGAATGTCTCCTCCTTTCATTTACTTTTTCCCTTCCCACTTTTTAAAAAGGAATTAAAAAAAGATTTTATATATTTATTTTTACAGAGAGGGATAGGGAGGTAAAAAGACAGAGAAACACTGATGTGAGAAAAACATGAATTCATTGCTGCCCTGACTGGGGACCAAACCTGTAACCAGGGCATGTGCCCTGACTGGGAATTGAACTGGTGACCTTCGCTTTGTGGGTCAGTGCTCAGCCAACTGAGTGACACCAGTCAGGGTCCCACTTTTTTTTACTTGAATATTTTTGTTTAATTTGATTAGTTATTTTCAGTTTAAACTGTCTGGTTTGTTAATTTATTTTTGACAGATAAAAATTATATATATTTAAGGTATACAACATGGTTATGATATATGCCTAAACTGTAAAATGATTAGTGCACTCAAACTAACATGTCTAACTCCTGTGGTTACCACTTTTTGTGAGTGTGGTGAGAACACTTGAGATCTATTCTCTTAGTCACCTTCAAGTATACTATGCATTATTATTAGCTATAGTTACCATACTGTAGGTCTCCAGAATCTATGCATTTTATAATGGAAAGTTTATACCCTTTGATCAATATCTCCTCTGTTCCTCTACCCCCAGCCTCTGGTAACCACCATTCCACTCTCCATTACTATAAGTTTGACTTTTTAAAAAAGATTTAATTAATTTTTTTTAGAAACAGGATGGGAGGGAGAAAGTGTGGTTGCACTCATGTGCCCCCTACTTGGTACCTGGCCTGCAACCCAGGCATGTGCCCTAGACTGGGAATTGAACTGGCAACTCTTTGGTTCGCAGGCCAGCACTCAATCCACTGAGCCATACCAGCCAGGTGACATGTTTTTTTTAAAAGATTACCAATGTAGGTGAGATCATACAATATTTGTCTTCTTTATCTGGCTAATTTCACTTAGTATAATGTCTTTCAAGTTTAGCCATGTCATTGCAAACAGCAGGATTTCCTTTTTTAAAAAAAAGGCTGAATAATATTCTATTATGTTATATATATATTTCTTCTCATTCATCTGTCTTCAGACACTTAGATTATTTCCATATTTTGGATACTGTGAATAATGCTGCAGTGAACATGGGCCTGTAGCTATTTCTTTGAGATAGTGATTTAATTTCCTTTAGCTATATACCACAAAGAGGGGGTGCTAGATCATATGGTAGCTCTGTTTTTAAATTTCGAGGAACCTCCAAAGTGTTTTCCATAATGGCTGTACCAATTTATATTCCCACCAACAGTGCACAAGGGTTCTTTCTCTCCACATCCTCTCCAACAGTTATTACCTTTCAACTTTTTGATAACCAGAGTGGAATATCTCGTGGTTTTGATTTTTCATTTCCCTGATGATTAGTGATATTGAGCATCTTTTCATATACCTGTTGGCCATTTGTATGTCTTCTTTGGAAATATGTCTGTTTAGGTGTGTCTGTATTTTATACGTAAGGTACCTTAAACACATTTTCAAAGTACAACAGATACACATACATGGAGATTTCTGGCAAATTAGGAAAAATATTAATGGACTTGTGCATTGCATTTCAACTCAATCTTATACCCTAAAAAATTAACAAGCATGTTAAAGAACCTAATAAAAAGGATCCTTTTAATAAGTACTTAAGTCAATCGAATATTGAACACCTATGTATAAGGAATTAGGCCAAATATTGAGAATGAGAAGATGAAAACAATTTGGTTCTTGGCCTGGAAGGAATCTAGTAATGGAGATACACTTGTTTTCCCAAACAGAGCTAATACTTCTTCCATTAGGCTCTCATTGCACCTATATCTACTATGGCACATACTATAATTATTTCTTTAGGGATTTATGTTCTCTTTTTGAATAAAATTTCTCCAGTGGGCCAGTTGACTCTCCTATGCATTTTTATATTCTCAGTGTCTAATAGTGTCCCTGGCACTGTAGGTGTTTAATAAAAGCTTGATGTTGATGCAACTCTAAGTTTAAAAATGAGGAAGTGTGTTGTTCACATAAGAGGAATGCTAGCAGCTGTTTGGATTCAGTGGTTTCATTATGTCATCAGAGAGATCCTTTATTCCTTAAGTTTATTATTTTTAGAGGGTCTGTATATTGCTGTGTTTTGTATTAATCCTTAGGCTGGTTTCTCTTGTGGTTGGAATATGAAGAGCAATTAGGCTGCATACTAAGTTGGCATGAGACTGTACATGGAGGGAAGGGAGAGAGAGAGCCAGAGAGAAAAAGATTGAGAGAGTTTAGGAGTCACTGCTCTGAAAGGAGCCACATCCAAACTTGATAGAGAGGACTGCTCAGCACTTGGAGATCTTGGACTCTGGGATGGATGTGGTAACTGGGTGGAATGTTGTAGTGGCTCCCTGGGGAAGGATGTGAATGAGTTTTATGTATTAGAAATGTATGTGTAGATGTTTGGGCTGCCAGAAATGGTTTGTAGAAGAACCTCTGTAACTGGCCACTGATATCCATTCTCTCAATTTTACTTTTATGACTAGAACCTCCAATTTTTAGCCCATGGCTAGTAAGCTAGAAACAACACTATTCAGTTTTCTGGAGGGCCATATGACTGAGCTCTGGCTAAGGGAATGGAAAAGGAGGTGATTGGTGCCCTTAAGAAGAGGTCTTCCCTTCCCTTTTTACTGTTTCGCACCAGCTGCATTGTGGTGGTGCACCAGCTTTGCGTGTGCAGTTGAGAGCTTCATTTAGTAAATTTTCTTTGCGGGGGTTGGGAAATTTTATCAAAGGGCCTGGTAGGAAGTACTTTGACTTACAGGCCAGTCTCTGTCACAACTACTCAATTCTGGCATTTTAACTCAAAAGCAGCCATAGAAAAAACTTATACAATTGAGAATTGAGCAAGGCTGTATTCCTGTAAAACTTTATTTACAAAAACAGGTGACCAGCTTAGTGATTATAGTTTTCTTACCCTTTCTCTAGTGGAATTTCATAGGTGAAATGTAGGTCTCTGAGCGACCACATGGAAGAAAGCCACCCTACACATCACATCATCTACCAGCTCAGACTTAATGTGAAGGAGAAATAATTCTTCATTCTTATTTAAGTGACAGTTGTGTTGAATTCTGTTAAAGTATTCAAACCCATATATATATATATATTTATATTTATATATATATTTATATATATATGATAGTTGTAGTTTTTTTAAGATTTAATTTATTTATCTTTAGAGGGGAAGGGAAGGAGAGAAGGAGAGAAATATCAATGTATGGTTGCCTCTCATGAGTCCCCTGCTGGGAACTGGCCTGTAACCGAGGTATGTGCCCTGACTGGGAATTGAACCGTGATCGTGTGGTTCGCAGGCTCATGCTCAATCCACTGAGCTACACCAGCCAGACTCAAACCAATATTTTAACACATCTTATTATGACAAATCACTGAATATTTATAATCATGATCCACTGGAAATATTATTGCTTTATTTAATTACTAATCTATTTCTTTAAAGGAGAGTAATGTTTGGTAAAGCAACTTTCTCGAAATCCCATGGCAAGTCTGATGGTGCCGAGAAATGTTCCTATTTCCCTTGATTCTGAAGATGCCAATTAGAAGTAGCAACTAAGGATTAAGTTTCTATTTTTTTCATTTTGTTTTTAACCTGAAATCATGATAAAAGTGGTTAGGAGATGTCAAATGACCTGAGCCACTCATTTGGAGTAAGGATACTATAATAAATAATATATCATTAAATGCATATTAGTCACAGATTCCTATGTGCAATTCTGTTTAAACATAAATATCTTAAAGGCAACAAAATTGTAAAGGAAACTCCAATATGTTGCATAACATTCACATTTTATCCATCATTCAAGGCATTGTATGCACCATTATCAACTTCCTTACCACCTTCTTAATTCATAATCACTATGAAGTTGAGACTAACAATGAAATATTTCCTTTCATGTTACTGACAGCTCACTGTTTTCTGAAGAACAAGGTAATCAAAACAAAATAATTGGTCATTTTGAAAAAAGAAAATTTACCAAGTGAAGCAAGCAGTTGAAGGGAATGGGTTATAGTTATTTTTGAGAAAATTACATATCAATTTCCATATTAAAAAGTAGATCTTCAAAGTATTCTTTTCTCTGTTTTGTTTTCTATCTTTAGTGAAGGCATCTGTATGTATACTCTCCTTACATTGTTATCTCTGTACTAAATACATTTGTTCATTTATCTAATTTTATCTTTTGGCTTTATAGTTTTAAAAGGACCAAGTGATGTTTATTTTACCAGTTTAGAGTTTTATAATAGTAGATGTGGTTGCCTTATAAAAGCTCTTTTGGTATAGCAAATGTCATGTTCCTTATTTTTGTTTTATTATCTAAAGATATTCAAGGCAGCACCCCCTGAGACAGCTGTGACAATAATGCCCCACCATGACAACAGAGGAACAGTGCCAAAACCCAGCAAAACAAAATTTACTTGGCAGGGCAGAGAGAATAGAGGCTTTTCACAGCTCTTTGGAAATGCTAATAAGGTCTCAACCTTGAACCATGTTTGCTTTTTATCTGGGAAACCCTTTCCAGTTATGATACTAATTGTGTAAGTAGAAGCAAAAGATTCCAAATTGGAATTTTGTACAGTAGCAGATTTATGAGAAGGGCTGGTCCAAAATCCAGGTGCCTTCTTTTCACCTGAGAGAATACAGTGCATTTGGGAACATTTAAAAGCCCATACTGAACTTCTTTGGGTCCCTAAACTTAAGACAGCCTCAAACTTAGCAGGCCCTTCCACCTGTGAGTGGTGTGTTAAAGTGGATTAAATACATTAGCAGTATGTAAACAGTTGACTCAGAGTTCAGATTTTGTTCTCATAGATAGCTCTTTTCAGCTTCTCTGCCATTTTTGTTTTATCTTGGATAGTTGGAGAAAGATATTATTATTTGATAGCTCAATTTAAAGATCCACACTAAACCAACTAAACTCAGCCTTCACACTCACACCCTTTCCCAATATCTGGCAGTAATCTTCTAAATAATTCCTCTGGTCAGAGGAATACTGTTTTGTGGGTGTGTTAAATTGGTCACGCTGTTATGTCCCAGCAACACACGAAGTCTTAAAGCTGGGTTGCTGGGTGGAAGCATTCCCCTCCCTTTCTCTGTCTCATCCTCATTGGAATAATTAGATGGATGGTGCTTTTCTTCTGTGATTTATCTGTGTTTTCAATGGCATTAATCCCATGAAGAGATGGGTCATTAAGAATTCCAAAAGTCAACACTTTAAAATATCTTTTTGAAAATTTCTGTTTCTTCTTTGCTATTTCTGAAAGTGTTAGAACCTTGAAGAATTATATAAAATAAGCTCTTGTTCTTCTTTGGATCATTTATAACTTAGTAATTTATAGCCCAAAGAATTATATAAGGTGACACTGTTTAATATAAGGACAGATAATTCAGGATTATGGGAAACTTGAGTTGTATCATTGCATGGCAAAGGTCATTTATTGGTTCTGATTAACTGTCTTAAAATTTATCTTTTCCAACAGAAAAAATAATACTGCTAGCAGGTCCCTTTAAATGCTTATTGTTCTTTAATACTGGATGTCAGATAATATTGTTGTCTTTATTATTTTCACATACACTCAAATAATAAGAAAAGTAGGTGGGATAACAACATAGGAGTACTATTTATGTGCCTATGCAAACCAGTTTTAAATATACATTTTATGACAATTAAGTTAGTGATATGAATAATAATATGGACATACTGAGTAATCTCTAATAACCTGTTGAAAGTTATGGTTACACTATTTTCAAATTAAAGTCATTTAGGGACCAAAGCACACTTTCATAGTAAAATCACTTTTTTGTGTGTTTCAACAAACCAAAATATATGCATATGTCTGTACCAAAGTAAAGACAAAAATGCCTCTTGTAGAAAATTTGGTAAAATTTCACCTGAAATTTTATCAGAGATAATTACAAATATTTTGTTATATGTCTTTTCAGTCTTTTAAGAGAAACATATGCAAGCATTTTCTCTTTTATAAAATCGATATCACAATCTGTAGAGATCCAACAATGTCTTACTATTTGCTTTTCATTTCACCACATGATGTTTTATACATTTTACTCTTTCTTTAAATATTATTTGGTAATATGATTTTAAAACTTAATCAAATGAACATAATACAATTTATTTAACAAAATTCCTATTGTTAGGCATTTAAAGTGGGCTCAATTTTTCCTTTTTATAGTAGCATTCAGCAGAATACCATTGAACATAAATCTTTGGATGCATCTTGATATTTCCGTAGGATAAATTCTTAAATCTGAGATTAACGAGTCCAAAGTTACAGTCACCTCAATTTCAATGAGTAAAATAATTTTAAAAACTTGTTATATTTTCAAGTCTAGTGTCTTTCAATTTCAATATGCCAAAAAAATTCTCTAAGATTCTTTTTTGAAAATATAGGAAAGATAGTTTTGGCTTGTTAAAAGTGAAACTTTATCAGTAGCTACGTGTATGCGATTTTGTCAGCATTGAGACTGTACTTGGGGAACAAAATGGCTTGGAGTCCCCTCCTGCCATGAGTGCCCCATTGCTTCCTTCACAGCAATCCACCTACAGCCAGCTGGAGGCCTGATATTGTCACTCCGGTCATTTGGACAGGTGCTTTTGGAGGGTGGATGTAGAAACAAAGACTGGTAACGAAAGATAGATTAAAAATTAATACCAAATCACAAGAATGACTTAAGTACTTGGGGAGGCTGGTCAGAGTGGGTCAGAGAACCAGAGTAAATACTTTAATCTATTTTAATGAATGCTAATCAGCTGCCTTAGTGAAAAATCTCCTCTTAATCATCAAAACATAATGGCTTATGCAAACATTTGATAAACCATACTCAAGTGTGGATATAGTTTAGTCATTAAGATGTGGCCCTGGGAACAGATTGCAGGGCTGTATCATTTACAAACACACACACACACACACAGGCGCGCACTCACAAATTTAGCTATGGGAATCAAATTAACTATTAAAAATACTTCACAAGTGATGATGTATTGAGTGCAAGTATGACCCAAAAGTAGTAGACAAGAAATAATTAAAGGCTTTTCTGTGTTAAGCCCAGACAGAAGCTCTAAAAGCTATTTTAAAAAGTTATTTTTAAAGATTGTATTTATTTATTTTTAGAGAGAGGGAGAAAGAGAGGGGAAGAAACATCAATCAGTTGCCTTTTGCACATGTCAAGATTGGGGACTGAACCAGCAACTCAGGAATGTGCCCTAACTGGGATCAAACCAGTGATCTTTTGCTTTGCAAAACAACCAACTGAGTCACACTGATCTGGGCTCTAGGAACTATTTTGTGCTTACATTGCTACCATGAGAAGAAGAGGGAACTTTCTTTAAAAAGGGAAACTTTCTAAAAAGGGAACTTTCTTAAAAAGTTCAGCTCACTGAGGAAATTGTCCCTTGTTACATAGGGCAGTCTTCCTACAGATAAAAATCTCTTGGAAACACTTCTCTTCCATCTGAAACAAGTTAGTTTCTAATTATTTCCAATGAGGATGAGACAGAGAAAGAAAGGGGAGTGCTTTTACCCAGCAACCCAGACTTCATGACTTTAAAACTTGAAGACTTTATGTATTGTTGGGACATAACAGCGTGACGAATTCAACACACCCACAAAACAGTATTCTTCTGACAAATTATTTAGAAGATTAGTGCCAGGAAAAGGGTGTGAGTGTGAAGGCTGAGTTTAGTTGGTTTAGTGTGGATCTTTAAATCCAAGCTATCAAATAATCTGTCCTCTCAAATTAAAGCTGAGATCAGGATAATTGAAATCTTGTCAGTCAGAGTTTATCAGAGACATGCTATGGTCAGGAATGAGCCTGTTGAGGAGAGGCGGACAATATTAGGACCAAACAGAGGTAATCGTTGTCACTGACACTGTGGTCCTTTGGCCAGGGTTGGGTCTCTTAGAGCAGTGGTTTCCACATCTCGACCTCAGCCACAACCGGGGAATTGCCATGTTCTAGGTCAGAGTCTTTGGAAGTAGGCCTTGAGAGTCTGTCTCTTTAAAACAATTTTTTTGAGATTCTATCATTTAAAAAAGATTTTCAACTAAGGAAGGTTAGGAACTGCTGTCTTGGAAATTCATAAATTTTAAATTGTGAGATCACTGACTGACCATTGGGCCTCACGAGAGTTTCCTAGAGATAGTCCACACAGCAGAGATGTTGGAAGAAAATATTAGAAATATTTATATATTTAACTTGAAAAATCTCATTTTAAAAGACTTCTTTTTTTCATGTTTTATGAAATGTACTACATATAAGTAGATTTTGTATGATATGATTTATAAGTAAAATTTAGCCCTGGCTGGTGTGGCTCAGTGGATTGAGTGCTGGCCTGTGAACCAAAGGGTTTCTGGTTCAATTCCTCATCATGGCACATGCCTGGGTTTCGGGCCAGGTCCTCAGTAGGGGGTGCACAAGAGGTAATCACTCATTCATGTTTCTCTCCTTTTCTTTCTCCCTCCCTTCCCCCCCCTGAAAATAAATATTCATATAGTGGGACTTGTGCTCAAATGTTTTACTGATTGGGTTGAGTCATGAAAACAAAATTTTAGAACCTCTGCTGTAAAGGGCTGAGAAAATGAAAACTTATTCTTAAGAGGCAGGTATCCAAAAGATATTTGGTCTTTAGAAGCAGATATAATGGAGACTACACTTCTAGACTCACTGGTATCTTAGAAAATGACTCATCCAGAGTCATTTTCATTTCATTTCATTCCTCCAGGAAAAGGAGAAACCTAGACAGCAGTGGGGATTCTGACCACATTTTTAACGATTTAATGATCAGCCACATTTTAATGATTCTAAATTTACTGATTGCCCATAAGAATTATGCATCAAAAGAAACTTTTACATAGTTACTATTTTATGTGTACATAGGAATTTATCCTGGTATAAAAATTTCTATCATCTGATTGTCATTTTGCTTGAGTTATTTGCATAGTACCATAAACATTTAAATTTAGAGTCCCTTAGATTCCCTTAAAATAACTTCAAAAAGATTACACTTTAATGTAGAATTGAAAAATTACCATGTATCCAAAAAGCATGAAAATTGGTCTATGGGATATAAATATTTTATGAAGGAACCAAAGTTTGTTATTCTAAAACTAGCTTACTGTCTCTATTTTCTCGATTAGCAAAAATCGCATGCTTTACATGTTCCAAGAAGTAAGACCACCTCAAATACTTCATTTGATTCTTTCACTGTATCATGGGTCTGACAATGCAGTTAAGAGCAGTGGAAATTGCTAAATACAGGAGAGAATGATATGACTGATTCGCACATCATGAAAGACTTAGGCACTAATGTATATGTCAAAATTTTCTGCATAATATTCGAGAAAAACTGTCTGACTTCCAGTCATGTTATTCAACTAAGAGAAGAACAAATGCAGAGTGCAGAATACATCCTACTATTCTTTAATTAATATGCTTTGAAATTGTCCTGTTAATTCTTAAAGTGGTAAAGAGGATCAGCAAGTGTTCTATAAAACAGAGGTCACTGTTTGATGTTACATATGTAATAAGTAATTTGGAAGTTTAAGAATAGGATAAGTCTCAAACTTTGTGATACTGCATAACAAAGTATAATATAATTGTACGGATAAATATATGCCATTGTTGATTAGGGAGACATTTTTGTGTATATTAAATATATTTTCTTTTCTGAAAAAAGAACTGCATTATATTTATGGTCTGTCTGACAATTGGTGCCATTTTAGAATCAAAGAATTCATAATGCCTCTTTGCCAGGTGTAGATCAAGACTCTTCTGTCTGCTACTGATAAGGGAACTCAAGAGTTAAAGATTTTAGCTTCAGTCATAGTTGATAGGCTTACGTGATTAATGGATATGGAAGACTGTTGTTCCAGGAACTGGAATGCATGCCCGCTGACTCCAGGAGGTCCAAAAGCAATTCAACTTTCGTGCCCCAGGGGATCTGTAAGTAATGGAGTTGGTACCTGAGCCATTGTGTTCCAAGGTGGGAGGCAGATGAATTGTTGATCAACAGATAAAGAAGTACTCCAATTAACCTTTTTCTCAAACCCCTTACCTACCCTTTCTTCTCCTTATAAAAAAGGGTGGCTTGGGATGAGATGTTAACATGGATTTTATGTTTCTCTCCCACTCTTTCTCCTTCCCTTCCCCTCTCTCTAAAAATAAATTATTTTAAAAAATTTGAAAAATAAAATAAATATGTGCCAAAGGGGAGGGTGATGGCACGCCCCTAAGGTCAGAGCGGTGGGAGCAGTGTAGTGACCAAACCAAAGAAAGTCGTGCTTAGTAGAATGACTGTATCACTGGAGACATCATGAAAGACAATAGCCTTCCCCAGGAGGCAACAGACTTAGTCAGGCTGCTGGGGAGTGGCCAAGTTGAAATCTGCAAGGATTTTTTAGAAGAAGAAATCAGATGAAATAATTCTGGAGTCAAGGATCCAGACAATTTAGGATAAAAGGGCTCAAGAGCACAGAGTGGTTTCCAAAAGAAGGAAAGACAACCCTTTCTCCCTTCCATTCTACCCAGAATGGTTAAAGTAGCCAGCCAGTAAAGATTGACTTCAATTTCCTTTAAGGAAGAGAAACAGGGTGACAGACAGGAAGAGAAGATAGAGCCTGACTACCCGGTGGTGCTGATGGTCTTGGGGACTTCCTCAGGTTTTTGTGTTTGGTAGTCCCCCCACCCCCAACTTCCCCAAACATTCTCAAGCAGCACAATGACTGGGAACCTCAATATCACCTCTAGAGGGCGCTTGAGTCTCTACCAAAACCCTGAGTGGCCTTATTGATTTGGGATTCCACTTCCAAGAAATTCCTTTTTTAAGGTTACACAGTTGAGGCAGTGGACCTGTAGAGTCCCAATCAGTGTCCTGCACTCTCTATCTTATTCAGTGTTAGGCTCAGGGCAAGATTCTCTCCCTCCTCTCAAGAATCATTCTTGAATTTTCCACAGGTGACTTCTTCCAGTACTCTCTCCTGTAATTCAGTGTGTTGATGGTAGAGCCCATCCCTTTCCCCTGGCATGACTCATTCTCAGAGGTCTAATTGTCTTGGCAACAGACTGATGCTCTAAGTGGGCTGTAGGACCATAGAGGCAGACTGGACTCAGGTGTGGCTATAGGGATAGGTCACAGAGAACCCTACAGTAGATTTGCAAACTACACCTTGAAAATCACCCCAGAATCACTAATAACATCAATTTCCAGTAAAGAATAAATGAAAAGAATTTCGTCTACATCAACCCCAAAGAAAGAAAGTTTTGACCTTTTGTCCTGAGTAGGTTTTTTGCTTGAAGGAAAAAAAATGTTCACCTGGAATAGCTGTCATTAATATGGGTGACCTAAAAGTTAACATAGCCCAGAAAATGCCTTTCATTGTTCTGTATTGTTTATTTCCCTTTTGTGAAATTCTGTGGTCAGGGAACTGTGTATGCAGTCCAGTAGCACATTACTAATTGCATTCTTTAAAATACAGATTTATGTTGTTGGTTTGTTTGGCCATACCAGGAGAGAAACCAGTGTAGGGGGTTATAAAGTGTCAAGGTTATAAACTTCATGGGGCTTTCAGGCAAATGAGGAATTTTTATTAATTCTTTAAATGCAAATGTCCAGTAATGTCTCCACTTGTCACACCCCCTGCAGAGCTCCAGGTAGGAAAGGATTGCAATCTGCTCAGTTGGGGACCAAATGGAGGGAAAAAAACCTGATTATCCAGAGGCTCTCAGTTGTCAAATAGTATATAGTTGAATATAAAAGACCCTCATTTTTCCCTGTCTCCTTTTCTAAGATAGTATGTACCAAATACAGGTGTAAAACAGAAGAATCCTTCTCATTTGTGGTTCCTGGCAGGACACATTTTGGAATGAAATCAACAAGTATGTTGGCAGGCCCCCCAAGATATCAGGTAAAATGTTAACTATCTGACTATTCTTTTACAACACCAAAATAGAGTATGATATTAAAGCAAAACCTCTTTATTTTAAACTAGTGGTTCATAGTTCTATTTTAGATGCCTCTAAATAATCCTTTCTAAGAATTTTTAAAAGGGTACTTTTCTTTCTTCTTTTTTGTACAATAGGAGCAAAAGTTCACCTTCACATTTCAGTCAAGGGCATATTGGGTTAACATGAAAAGATCCTAAATCTGTCTTCTTGTGATCAAGTCAGCATAGAATGAACTTTTCATACTTCACTACCTTACCTGTAGACAAGTATCATTCCTGACCCATGTTTGTGTTTATAATGCATACAGTAGAGGGACGATGGTTAGAGAAGGAGGAGATTGCTTTGTATTAGTAGTGCTTCCAATGTGGACTGAGGGCTCCTGAGAAACTAGAGAATTAGAGACAAAGTTTCCAATTGGCATATGAAACAGCATTGTCTATAGATCAATAAATAACAAGTCTGTATATATATATTTGTTTTATGAAGTTGGGTGTCATATTGGTTTTTACTTACTTTTGTATCTTCACAGCTTTGCCCCAGTGTCTGGGTCATATTAGGCATTCTGTAAATAAATTAAAAAGAAGTGAATAAATAAAGGAAATAACAAATATGATTTTCCTATTATATAAGTGCTTTTTATTTTATTTTAATAAGTAAAATAAAAACATTTTTAGAAAGCATTACTAAGTTGATATTTTGTCATCGCGGCTTCCTTTTTTATTGTGGTAAACTATTTATAACATAATTTAATAATTTAACTATTTTAAGTGGACCGTTTGTGGCATTAGTCACAATGGTTTCTGACTAGATATTAAGAGCACAAATACTAACTTGGAGAGAAGAATTCTAACTAAACCTAAAAGGGGCTTTATGTCTTATAAGGGTTGTAAACCACTTGTATTCCATTTCCCTGATGTGGTCTAGATTCTAGATTAGAATCTAGACTATATTTCCTGATGTGGTCCCTAGTTTCTAGATTAGAATCTAGACTATATTCATTACCATACAGCTTACCTCCTCAAGGGGTGGTCTATTTCATGATTGGGCCAATACAAGGTGTTAAAAACTCTTCCTTGTACTGAGTTGAACTCTATCTCCCTGTATTTTCCCACTGGTCTTATTGATTCTAGTCTGAAGAAACAGAATCAGTATGCCTTCTTCCAAGAAACAGCTCTTAACAGTTGCCAGCTTTTGGGGTTTTGTTTGTTTATTTGATTGTTTTTAAAGCCACTTATTAGAGACTTGGTAAAATCTAACCAAATTCCTCTTATTGAAATATAAAATTAACAAATTAAAATTTTTTGCTTCTTTCTATCAATTCTAGGCCTTAAAAGACATGGACAGTAATATGAAGAGCATGTGTAGGTTGAATGGCCTGGGCATGTATTCTCCATGCCACAAAGAGCAAGCCCCCCTGGTGCTGCTCAGGCCTCTGCTTGTGCAGGAGAGGACTTATCCAAGACAGAGCCTCACTTATCCTCACTCACTCCTCTTTTCATCAGTATTGATGCAGCACATAATGGGTCACCTTTGACCTTTGCCATTCTTCCCTATAGCCAGGAGACTTGAAGTTTCCACTCCAACAATGCTATGAGCCAACAATTAAAAACATCACTATAATAGCTTGTCTTTCATTCCCCCTCCCACTTCTTCTATTTTCATTTTCATATTTGGGATAGTGAGAAAAAAAGGTCTTTCTCCTGTCTACTTTCTTCTGCTATCACTCTCTTCTCTCTACCCCATTCTGCCTATGTCCCATAGACCACTGGTTTTCTTCTGTGGTTTGTCTGCCAACAATTATGTCTTTCTGAATTATCCATCTTAATTAAAAGTGAATGTCAGCGTTAAACCAGACTCCTGGCTTCATGTTTTGATGAAGAATTATTATACTCAGAACACAATGGACCTAGTGCTAGGTCACACGCTAATGAAGCTGAAGGAAGGTTGATTATTGAGTGAAAGACAAAATAGCAAAGCAAGCTAGTTGGAGCTGCCAGTCCATACTTGGCTGCCTCCTGTGTTTCCCCAATTGCCAGAGCCAGAATTAGCTGTGAGTGGGAGACCATGCTTGTTTTTTCCAACTCCCACCCCATGTTGACTCATATGGACATTTCAAAAGGATCCCAAGTACAAAATAATTTGCATTAAACCAAATACTTTGTGTCTAATTTTGGCCTTTTACTAAAGTCTATAAAGGAATTTTGTATTTGATAGTTAAATGAAGGATATGGGAACCAATATTTAAATTTAAGTTTATGACTTGCTTTAAGATATTGAAAGTTTCACTGCTCAGTAATTATTTGCACAAGTGATCCTATGGCCAAACCTACTCATACCAGGGTATGGAATCAATTGGGGGCTAATTTAACCTGGGTTTCTTCTTTCTCTTCTCGAGAAATAAACAACCCCCCCCCCAAATTTCTGCTCAATCAGAATTTATCAATATCCTATTAATTCTTCTGGGTCTTGTTCTAGAGAATTAGCTGAAAGACCTGATGAAAGCCAACTAGTTCTGGCTATGATTGACAGAATTGAATTTAGCTAAACCAACCCAATTGGGTCATCAATTTTAAGGGCAATATAATCCTTCTATAACATAACTGACCTGTCCCTTTTCATGAGGATAGGAAACACTCTTGTCATTTCTTACCAGCAAGGAAAATTTTCTGATTGCTCTTTAGCAGAAAACAAGAAGTTCTGCTGGTTGTTATCTCATGGTGATCATTTAAATACATATCTAATAATAGATTCCAGAGAATTCTAGGACTGAAGGAAAGCCTTAGGGAAGATGGTCTGTTTCCAAGATAGTCCTTTATGTCATTGTTAAAGAGTTTAAGTCTGCTCTTGGCTATCTTCGCACAATTTTGTGGCTTTTCTCTTCAAAGGTTGGTAGTATTCATCTCTTGCGAGCAGAAAATATCCCTCTTACTCCTTTTTGAAAGTGCTTAGAGTGTGTCTATAGTTCAGTATCTAGTCCTTTGCATATGGAGGGAATATTACTAGCCTGCCATTAATACAGCATATCTTTCAAATAACAATTTCTTAAAAAACAGAAGCCATGGTGTGAGAGGGGAGGAGAAGGAAGAATTGTCACATATAATAGGAGACTTGAGAGCCATATCATCCAACTGTAATCCTATGGGTATTGTTTAAAAAATAATTTTGAGACAACTGGAAAATTTAACCATTAACTGGGTACCAGGTAATATTAAGAAATGATTGTTAGTTTTGTTAGATATGATCATTATGCTGGAGGTAAGTTCTTTTCTGTTAGGAATACAAACTGATATATTTATAGTTGAAATGATAATATATTTGAGATTTGCTTTAAATATTCCAGAAAAAAAGATGAAATAAGATTGGGTAAATATTAATTATTGACACTGTATACATGAAGATTCATTAATTACTTGCTTTAATTTTGTATATGTTTGAAAGTTTCCCAAAGTACAAATTATTTAAAGAGAAAGAGCACATTCTTTATTTCTCCCTCTATTAATTTGTTATTGTTATTATTCTAGTACAAGAGAAAAAATATTCAAGCCAGGTCTTATCTGTATTTGTAATAATGATAACATAATACAATAATTAATCACTAAATTATATAATGACAATGGCTGTTTATTTTTATTTTTATCTCTTTAAAAATTTTTTTATTGTATGTTTTTTACATCACCTTTTAGTCCTCTTATACTTCCTCTCCCCAGCAATCACCACACTGCTATCCATGTCCACGAGTCCTTTTTCCCTTTTTGCCCAATTCCTCCAGCCCCTAACCTACCCTTGCACTAGCTGTCATCCTGCTCTCCATCTATGAGTCTGTTACTTTTATTTAAAAAAATGTTATTTTTTTATTTTTAGAGAGGGGGTAGGGAGAAAGAGAGGGAGAGAAACATTGATACGTGAGAGAGATACATCAAAAGGGGATCTGGCCTGCAATCCAGGCATGTGTTCTGACTGGGAATTGAACTGGTGACCTTTCAGTTTGCAGGCCAGTGCTCAGTCCACTGAGCCACACCAGCCAGGGTTTTTTATTTTTGCTAATTACTATATTTCAGGTGCTTTACAAATATCTCATTTAATTAATAACTTTGTGGGATAGGTTATATTGTTCTCCTTTTGCTGTTGAGGAAACAGGTTTAGAGAGCTGAAATAAAGGTTAATAAAACCAGCAGATGATGGAGCCTGAGGTTTGGACACAGATCTGTCTTAATTCTGAAGCCCATTTTCTTTGCATGTCTCCTACCTCTTATTTATTTGTAGTTTGGGTACTTGCTGACTGGTGGAGCCAAGTCAACTGGCTAATTAAGTGATTCTCTTAAAGCAAACCAGAGAATGTCATTCCTCTACTGAAAATCTCCCAAAGACTTCCATCTTACATAAACTGAAATCTAAAATGTTTATAGAGACTACTGGGCCCTCATAATCACCTCCCTCCCTGCCAATCCCTTTCCACCTCATCTCTTTCAACTCTTTCCTTTGCTTACTCTGCTGCAGCCACACTGGCATTCTTGTGCTTTTCCTTAAATGTATGAAGTATCCTGCTCAAGCCCATTACTTGGTTTTCCTTTTGCCTGAAATGCTCTTTCCCAAGATACCACATGGTTCACTTTCTTCTCCTTCCCTCATTTTTTTCAGTCTGCTGAAATGTCTTATCAGAGAGGATTTCTCTGTCTAAATAGAATAACACCCTGACTGAAATTTTCTCCCCCCTTACCCTTCTTTACTTCTCTTCACAGAGCTTATAACTATCTGATGTTATTATGTACATTTTTGTCTGTTTCTCCTCAGTAGATTATAAACTCAGTGGAGACAGAGACTTTGTTCATTCATTCACAGCTATATTCCTAGCACATTGAACACTTCCTGGCACAATGGAGTTGCTCAGGATGACTTGTTAAATCACTGAATGACTGGGCCTCATCAGCACAGTGATCTGAGCTACCTGTTTACATACGTCATGCCCAGATGAGGCAACATATGGGACTGAAATGGAATCACTGATAAAGACCAGTAGCACCCTCTGCTATTGTTTTATGATGTGGATATTGTGGAAACGTTAGTATTCCAGACTCATCATTTCCTAGCTGCCAGTCTATGAGCAAGTCTCTTAGCTCTTTTTAGTCTTAGTTTTTCATATGTAAAATATGATAATCAGATAAGTATAGATTATTAGATTCTTATGCAGAATACTAAACAAGCTCTCTAGTTCAAGTCTTCTTTTTATGGCAAATCAGAAGTTCTTCTATCAGCTCCAAAAACTTTCTTTGCTTTCATAATTCTAGATATCTGATCAGGCAGCCAAGAGCTCTAAAAGGCCTTTGGCTGGAAACTGAGGATTTATTAAAGCCAATGTGCTTTTCCTCTTGTTTGAGCATGCAGATGACTTGGAATAACCCCTCTGATTTATTGAATTAGCTTTTTCAGTGTTGTTTATACTGTCAGAGATGATCACTTCCCAATGTGATGAAAATTTTTTCATAATAGGGATTAGATGGTACAAAATGACAGTGGTCTCTGCTGGGTCTGTCACATTCTTTTTTTTTTTTTTGTAAACCAAAAGTGTCTCACATGCTAAAAGTTTGCACAAAGACTTAAAATTATTATAATTTTCCAGGACTTAATAAATTAGCCATTGTTATGTTGTATTCAAAACACTACAAGATATTGGCTAGGAGGTGCAAAAAAATAATTTAAAACAAAGCTTAAGTATGGACACATTAGTGAAAAATATTTTTAATTCCACATATTTTTTAAACTTCAGAGAAAAGTGGTATAGCCACAGGAATGTACATTAACAAAAGCAATAAGCTAATTAAATAACACACAAATGTATTGTCCGGGTATTAATGCTTGAAGGTCATGTCTTAGTTTACACTAATAAAGAGAACTTGTTGAGGGAGGATTATTAACCGGAATCTTTTTGTCCTACCAGTTATGTGCAGTTTAAGATAATCAACAATTTTTCTTTCTATGAGTAGACCCATAAAGAAATCTCTGCATCTTACTTTCATGCTTACTGTGGGTTGGAACTTGGCTCACAGGATCCCAGGAAGAGAAGGAAAAAGGAGAGGAGGAAAACACACACTGGGCATTAAGCTGGAGTTAGTGTTCTAGTCAGTTAGCTATAGCAAGAAAGACAGACTTGCACAGGTTTCTGGGGTTTAATATCTAACAGAGCAGGAAGCAAATGAGCACTGAGCCATGTGGCACCTTTTTCTTGCCATCTCTAAACAAATATAGCAATAGTTCAGAAGCACAAAGGTGAGTCTGGCACATGGAACTGGGTTTCCTGGTGACTTTATCTTTGTCTTGACATTTGGTCTGTGTTTATAGTCTAAGTAATAGTTATGAGGTAATGAAGCAAAGGAGCACAGTATAAAATAATGACCATAACATAAAGGTATTGTTTACTCTGAGCTTTTTGGACAATAGAGGAAAGATGAAGGGAGTCAGCTGCATTGTGCCTGCCTTTGGTTCAACCGTGGCCCAGACTTATTCCACCAAACAATGCACAGTTATCTAGTATTGCACCATCCCTACTGAAGGGTAATGAGGGTTGTGAAAAGCATGTGATGCAATCACACTTTAGGGAAACCTGTCAGGACTAGTGATAATAGATGGCTGCCAAGAACTCCTTGGTATTGAGCATAAAGAAGGTGCTCAATAAATATTTGAAGTAACTTGACTGAAATAGGCTCTAGTAACAGACTCCATTCCTTTACCAATATAACCCAAGGTATTATAGGTCTATGTGGGGGAAACTAAGGAATACTCAGGGCTAGTTTTGCTCATATGTCCCTCTTTCGTCTGGGGGTAGCAGTAGGAGTGGGAGTCATGGAGGAGGGACCAAGAATACTCAAAGACATGAGGCTCAAAGAGAGTCAGTGGGTTCATGTCCTGCCTCAAAGACCCAAAAGACAGTGTCAAATGGCAGCTTTGAGTGTGACTGTGACATGTTCCTTTAGCTAGTTTCCCTACTGTAAGTTTTTAGGGCCTTTCACAAGTTTAATTCAGGAAAGTTCTTTGGAAAAGTTATGAGATACAATTTATTCAAGCAATGTGGCTACTCTGGAAAAACTGATAAAAGCCCCTTTGCCAAAGGTATTACAGAGTCACTCTAAGAAGTGCGACTAACTCTTGAGTCAACAAGGGACATCAGAGTATGTAAGGACTTTCCCACTGGGGAAACCATGGCTGAAGGGAGAAACATGGGGCATCAGGCTAAAGTGACTGTCCTCACCAGACAAGAGTAATTCATTTTGCATATCACAAAACCTAGAGTAAATCAAATAACTAAATAATCTGGAGCAGAGACCAGAGTTAAGCTGTGTCTGAAGATGCCTAAGGTAGTTCAAGAACAAGGTCTCTCTCAGTGGCTCTGCCATCAAGTAGAAAGCATAGTGTCTTGCCTTATTTGCAGAGCAAAGAATGAAGATTCAGAGACCACACAAGGATTCTGTGGCAAGGATATAGAACCCAGGAATGGTGGAATCCAAGAGTTAATTTGTCCCTGGAAATTTCTCAGTGAGAACCATAGCTACATGGAGAACCATAGCCAAAAGAGTTCAGGGAAACACATTTTTACTAAATAGTAGCGACCAGGTAGAATTAGAAGTCTCCAATTTTTCCAGATTCAACCCTTTGTTAATAGTGCAAAACCAGAGTTAAAACAGAATATTTGTTTTTACCTTGTCTTTTTGTGATGTCATTAATTCCCAATATCCATTTTTATGACTTTCTGTATTCTCCACTAAGACCAGTCAGCTCAAGAATATTTGGCTAGCATAAAACAGGAAAATACCATGAATAAAACTGAAGTTGTATGTGTTGTGAAAAAACATCATGGCCCCATAAAATCAACAAGGAAAATTTTAGTGTATCCAATAATGACTTCTCATTTTTAACTGTAGCTTATTTCAAGTAATCCTTGTCATCTATAAGAAACAACAGCTTTTTTTTTCCCCTGTAGATCTATTGGAAGCCCAGGTGTAAGAATGTAGGAAAAATTCTTCAAGCCAAACTACTATGTAATAATACTAATGGTAATATTTCACTGTGTGAGACATTGGTTGCTGTATTTGCCTTTTAAGCTCTTTGAAAAATGGTGTAGATTAAGCCAAATAGTGGACAGAGTGGCTGCTTTTCAGGATCATTGCTTGGTCACAACTTCTTCCCCTCTCAATCCCCTGCTAAGAGTCACCAGAGGGACCAAGTGGAATTTTGAGTAGGAGTAGCATTTATGTAAGTTGGGAATCTCTAGGATGTCAAGCCTAAGGAGATGAGGATCACAGAAGAGAAAGCATAGCCCAGGCTACCAAACTGGGGGCTATCACCATGTTCTGAACTCCACAAACTTTTGGTGTGCTGTGAGTACTCTGGGAGAGTGGACAGAGGTAGACTGGGGGAAGGTGAACAGCGGGGATTGGGGGGCAAGTCTGAGTAGCTGTCTGGAGTTATAAACCTGGCCTAAAGCGCTGGGCTGTGGTTGTTCAAGCCAAAAAGCTAGGAGTTGTTCTTTTATTTTTAAATATTTATTCATTTTTAGAGAGAGGGAAAAGGAGGAAGAAAGAGAGGGAGAGAAACACTGATCGGTTGCTTTCCGCACATGCCCCAACCCAGAGACTAGGCCCTGGCTGGGAACCCAACTGGTGACCTTTTGCTTTGTAGAAGGACACTACCAACTGAGCCATGCCAGTGCGGGCTAGGAGTCATTCTTGATTCTCCTTTCCTTTCCTTTCGACAATCCATTGACAAGCTTTGTGGGGTTTCCTATAGGGTATTCATAATACAGCCACTATTTTCTTTTTTTAAAGATTTTATTTATTTATTTTTAGACAGAGGGGAAGGGAGGGAGAAAGAGAGGGAGAGAAACATCAGTGTGTGGTTGCTTCTCACGTGGCCCCCACTAGGGACCTGACCCGCAACCCAGGCATGTGCCCTGACTGGGAATTGAACTGGCAACCCTTTGGTTCACAGCCCATGTTCAATCCACTGAGCTACACCAGCCAGGGCCAAGCCACTATTTTCTATATTTATCATATACTGTCTCTTGTTTAGAAAACTTCAATAACCCTTTAATTGGTCTCTCTGCTTTCAGTTTTGTCCTTTCTTTAATCTTGTCCTCACATGTCAGCCAGATGGTTCTTTTGAAAGAGTAAATCAGATCCTGCCACCCTACTTATCAATATCTAGTATAAAATCCAGACTTGTGCAAGGTTCTAATGTTCTGGTCACCCAACCTGCCTCTTCAGACCTCATTTTATACCACTCTCTGGTATTACTGATCTTCTTACATTTCGAACACCCCCAACTTGGTTTGACTTGGAGGACACTGTACTGGCTGTTTCCTTTAATAAGAAGCTTTTCTCCCACCTGCTTACATGTCTGCAGCCTGCTCACCATTTAGTTATTGGCCTAAACATTACCTTCTCAGAAAGGCCTTCCATGACAACTTCACTGTATGTAGTGACCCACCCCACCATCATATTTGTTATGTGGAACGCATACTGTGTTGTCCTTCAGTGAAAGCTAAGCTGCCCCTGCTGCCCAGAGTGCTGGTGGCAGATAGTTTTCAGCTGTCAGCCTCTTTAAAGACTGCTTCAGTGCAGAGAACAAGACCATGCCCCTTCCTCGGGTGGTCCACATCTAGTGGGGCATATAAACTTCTGGCCACTTCAGTCCTGCTCAGGACAAGCCTGAAGGGTCACTCCCTTCCTCATGGGGTAGGCCAAGGCTATCACTGGGCCTGCTTTGCAGTGTGGCTTCTCCTTCTGCTCACTTCTAGTTCCTTCTCCTCCCATGCACAGATATGGAGCCCCAGTGCCCTTATTAGTACACATTTGGCATGTTAAATTCCCCCTCAGTGATGTTTTCTCTATACCAGGGAAGCATTATTTCCTTTATAGTATTTAAAATTATTTGAAATTATTTTACTGATTTGTTTGTAGATTTATTGTCTCTCTTACTAGAATATAAGTGACATACACAACTGTCTGACTTTACTATTGTATTCCCAGTGTCCTGAAACCTGGTGCACCATCATCATCATAATAGCAAACCCCTTGTATTTGTTATAGGCCAGGTGCTGTTCTAAATACTTCACTACCTATGCTAATCCACTTTATCTTCACAACTACTCTGTAAGAAAGGTACTGTTATGGCCCCATTTCACGGAGTGGGAAACTAAAATACAGAAAGCCTAGTTGGCTAGCCCAGGGTCACACAGCTGATAAGTGATAAGAGCCATTATTTGAATCCAGATAATTAGGGTCTAGATTCTGTGTGCTTAAGCACTCCATTATGCTGTTTGTGTTTTTTTGGCTGCAGTTGTTCAATAAATTTGATTGATTAAATAAAGAAAAGTTAGTAGTTAGATATGCTTTTCTAACTTGGGGATATAACCAATTTATTCATTTGACAAATATTTTCTGAGAAGTTACTATATGCCAGGCACTCTGGTATGCACAAGGGATACAAAGTGAAAAAACAAAACAGATGCGATCCCTGCCTTCAGATAGCTTGTACAATCTATGAATTGTCACTTTCTCTCCTAAGGTGGTGATCTACCATCAAAACCACCATCACTGCTGTCCACAATGTTTGGTTTCCTTTCCAGGCAATGCAAGTACCACCCATACCTGTTCTGTAGTGTATAGTATTAGATAATGGGGCTGTGATGACAGCATTTCCTACACTCAGTGATTTTTTTTCAAAGACTGTAGAGCAGTTATCATCTCTCCGTCTTAGGGAGAAGAGAATGGAGATTCTGAAGCTCCTGTGGATGATGCTCCCACCTATAGGAAGAGTTACCCAATTCATTGTCCAATTAGAGTCTGTCCCCTTGGCCAAATGGCATTCAAATGCTGAGAAGTTGCTGATAGGCCCATTTCAAATCACCTTCTCTGTGTCTTCCACAATCTCTCATTCAGGGCTTCCTCAGCACTCATAATTTGTAGTTCATTAATAACACTTCTTCTAGTGTGGCATGCTGTTGTTTGTCTGTATTATCTCCCCAGTCAGACTCTTTTCTTAATATTAAAAAGTAAAAAAAAGTATTTGCTAGTGTTTGAGTTGTATTAGTTGTATTAGTCTTCTCCCTCTTCCATCTCTTAATTATTAGAAAGAGGGCATATTCTATATTGAAGGAAATATTAGTACATGCTGAGTATATGGCATAGTGAAAAAATGTTTTCTCTTTTCTGGGTGTTATAATTGTCCCAGTGGTGTTATCAAGATCAGTGTTTTAGGCTCCTGGTAAGAATAGCCTAAATTTTTATTAGTTGAATCTGCTCAGGGACACTCAATAATGGGAGAGATTAGCTTTTCCTCAAGAATAACTGAGCAATTTCTTTTGTTTTGTTTTTCTGTTTATTCTTCTTCTTTCCTTTACAGAGGAAGAAAAAGGCAAAAAAATAAAAAAGAATTAGGAGGGCCTTGGCTTATATAGCTCAGTTAGTTGCAGCAACCTTCCATAAACTGAAAGGTTGCAGGTTCGATCCCTGGTCAGGGCACATACCTAGATTGTGGGTTTGATCCCCAGGAGGAAACCAGTTCATGTTTCTTTTTCACATCAAGGTTTCTCTCTCTTTTTCTCCCCCCCCTCAATGCAATGAAAAAATGTCCTTGGGTGAGGATTAAAAAAAAAAAGGAGTTAGCAAAAAATGGTGAGCAGGAAGTGAGTCTTTGTAAACAGAATCATTGGTGAGAATAAATTTTTCAGGGGAGATTCAAATGGGTGATTTGGAAGATGCAAAGCAAAATCACTAGTCTGGTAGAAACTAAAAAAGGACACAAGAACATTTGATTTTCTGGACCCTGAAAGGAGTGAAGACTTCTTACCACAGCCATAAATAGTCATGGATATGGACTTCAAAATCTTAAAAAATAAAAGATTCTGCAAATATCTCCAGATGACAAATGATTGGCTGAGTGCTCTGAAATAGAAATTTTTTATGTTGAGAATCTTCAAATTTTTGAAATCTGTCATGGCCCAAAGCCTCAGGATAATTCGCCAAATCTCAGATTCACTTCCCTATGAAATCAGTTTTCAGTTCATGATCAAAAGTCAGGGAGAGAATTAATAGAGTTAATTATTAGGCGTTGGTCTATTAAATGTACAAAACATACAAGGATGTCACTGGAGCTTTAACAGGAGTGGAAGGACTTGAATTCTTTTGTAGCTGGAATGTGCTGGAACTTCACAACGGCTTGAAAGAATGCCTAGAATTTCAGTTTCTATTTGGATCACTGGTATTTCTCAGAGGCAAGTGAATCTTCCCGAGCCACCATGACTCAAGTAGATAAGCCCCCAGCAGGCTTGTGGGGAACAAAGTTGGCCAGTGCTCCATGGCTTGGGCATGGGGGGACCCCTGTGTTTCTCAAGCATGGATGTCAGACAGAGCTGTTGTAAATCTTTAAAGCCAACAGGAAAATTAATGAGCACTGCACAGACCAGGACCTTGTCAGCTCCATAATGGGCAGTGGGAGGAAGAATTCTGCTGTTTCCCTCCAGGCATTTAGTGTAACTCAAAAAACGCCTGCTTTGTGGTCATTAGCCAATTATAACAGCTTTCTACTCTGAAGAATGTAGTCATTTATTGCTTTTAATTCATCTGGAGGAAAACAATGTTCAATGCGATCAAGATGATGGGGTCTATTACATTGAATTTTCCCATTAGTGATGGAAAAGGAATATTTTTCTTAAATTATTTAGGACATTGAGTGCTTGATAGAGAAACCTTATAATCTGGATAAAGAGCAAGGGTCATTATAGCTATCTGAGGTCTTTACCCATTAGAATGTGAGCTCTATGAGACTAATGATTTTATTTTACTTCACTGCTATATCCCCGGGACCTAGGACAATGCCAACCAGATAGGAGGATCATAAGAAATATCTGTTAAATTAATAAATGATGATCTACAGTCCAACAAATGGTGTCAACAAAGGAATTCAGAGCTTTAAAAAGCATTCTGTTGTTGATAGAGCATCGCATTTGAAATAAGACAGACCCCTATTTTGAATATTTGGCCCAGCTAGTTACTGGCCCTGGGTAAGTTTTTTCACTCCTCTCAATCTCACATTCCCCATCTGAAAAATGAGGTATAATAGTGACTACTTCAAAAAGTTGTTCTGAGGATTAATTGAAATGATGATTGTGATGGTGTTTGGTACTCCAAAAATGCTGGTTCTACCCCTACACCTCCCTAAATGTTGCTTCAGTAATGAATTTACATAACAGTCTGCCTACTCAATGGGAGAGTAAGAAAGCAAGCCTCTATTTATTGCCATAAAATAGATTATGAAGAACTCTGCATATTGTAGGGTATTTATTGTTCTGCTTATACACATATTTTATTTTCTGCTTAAGAAAGGAAAACACATTTTATAGAGATACTGGAGATCTAAAAAATCAGCTATTGCCAAATATGAGGCTTTAAACACTACTTCTCAATCGTTTTATAGTAGAATAACATTCAGGGGTCAAGCAAAAACTGAGGGGGAGGTTCTTTTCTTAAGTTAATGTTCTTTCCTTAGACATTTGGTGAAATCTGTAAAATTTTGGAGGATACTAATTAAATATTTATACATTACTAAAGATGTATTCACTGTGTTTTTGTTTCAAACTACTTAGTATACTATTTGTCAAAGGCAGGGAACACACTTATTAAAAAATCCAGTTGTGCATTCTCATACGTTATAAACAGCTCTCTAGGTTGCTGAAGGTCACTGCTGGGCAAGTCTCCATGGGTATGAGATTAGAACATGTAAGTGTGTGTAACGTATTTCTGAGGTTAAAAAATTCCATTTGCTCTGATGCCGGTTGTTTACATTTTCTTGTTTCTCCCTATACCTGTCAAAGAAAATTTTATCCTGGGTTTTATTTCTCATTTACATGAATGGGAAAGAAAAATGTGAAGTCTATGTGGATCATCATTATATTTGTGGCTTGAATCCTTATTTCTGAGAGAGAGTATGTTAGGCAGTTCCCTGTATATCCCTTTCCCAATGTCACTGCTTTTTCACCTTTCTCCTTACTTAAGCCTCTGAGTGGGGTACAACTGACTGTGTGAGCAGGACTGGCACTCCCTAAAGGGAAATTAGGAAGCTGCCTAAGCAGCCTGATTTATGAGGCATTGAAAGGCACAGCTGACCAAAAATATCTCCATCACTGGCTGGCCATGAGTGCCTAAAATTCCCAGGATAAGAATCACTCATTAAAAGTTTTCTGCATACACGCATGGTTTATTTGGGTCAATAATGCATTTGTGTCAGGGAGAAAGAGGGAAATGAGAAACTGGGAAAGTATCTCATTAGAATGATTTATTTTATCTTATCAATCAGTCTCTTGGTGAAGAGTAGCATCTTGGTCTTGACAAGTACTATACTGTTTAGGGCTGTAGGGAAAGTTCAGAGATTAGAGTTTTGTGTAGTATCTTCCCATAGACTCTGAGTGGTATGAAGCCAATGAGCTCCTGGGAGGAGATTGCTCAGAGCACATTGAAGAGATAAGAAATCAAAGTCAAATTTAGGTATTTCACAATTCTGTGTAAGGACAGGTTAGGAAGTAGTAGGGTGCATAAAAACAAAAGGGGTCTCCTTTAAATCCCCCTTTTCACCATCTTAGTTCTTAAATAATCATAATAGAACTAATGATTTTGTTACTCATAAAATAACATATGTGGAGAAAGCCAAGTAGGCTTATTACCAGAGGAAGATATATTTGCAGAAACAGAGTTAATGAATAATTCTATGACTTTGTTAAGATTATTCTGTAGGAGGGTCTATTCTGAAGGAGGGTGTTTCTCAAAGTCTTGCCTATGGACCACCTACATCTGAGTCACCACTGCTGCTTATTAAAATGTGTGGCCCTCATCCTCACCCAGACCTTCTAAAATATGTCCTAAAGTAGGGGCCTCAACTCTGTATTTTAACAATAATTGCTGCTGATTTTTATCCATGAAATTTCAGAATTATTGGTCTAGAGCTTTCAGTAGATAATAGAATTTAAAAGTATGAGTTCTAAAGATAGGTAAATTGTGCTCAAATACTAGCTTTGATGCTTACTAGCTTTGTGACGTTAGACAAGTTATTTAACCCCCTGGCCCTCAGTTTCCACCTAATAATAGTATGACTTCACAAGGTTATCATGTGAAGTCTAAGGAGATAAGTCATGTAAAGTTTAGCCCAGCACCAGGCACATAATAAGAGCAAAAGTGATAACCATTATTATGATGAATACACATATTGAAGACTCTTAGGCAATACTTATTGACAGTAAACATTTTGTTGACTATATACTTTGTAAAATATACATTTGAAATTCTGTTTCAATATATGGCAAAACCAATTGGTTTCCAGATTTCTCAATTATCATTACTAAAAGTTTCTTTGTGGCTTTATTTTTACCTTTTCTGGCTCCTTAAACACAACTGGAAGTAAGAGAGTTAAATGGAAAAATTTTGTAATAGATATTTGAAAGTATTTCATATAAATCATGATATCTAGCAAAGTTCTACTTTTGAATATTTTGCATATTCTTACTAGAGCAAACCACCTGGTTCCTTTTCCAGTGGTTGCTTATTTTTTAATTCTCATATATTTCTATTCCTTGTTTTCTGCCTCTTGCTCTCTCTTCTTTGTTAACAAGTTGTCTATATTTTCTATTTTTTTCTATTTCCTGTCTCTCTCTGGTGTAATTCCTTCTCATTCATCTAGCAAGAAGAGTTGCTCTACTTAAGTCAGAGCTAAGAGAGTTGATCTGAAACAGGATACTGTTGAATTTCACCATAGTTTATTCAGGGTCGTCATTATATTTTTAATTTTTTTATTGTTGTTCAATTACAATTGTCCCCATTTTTCTCCCATTACTCTTCCCTGCCTGCCTATCTCCCATCTCCCACATTCAATCCTCCTCCTGCCCTGGCATTGTCCTTCTCCATGGGTCCTTTATACAGGTTCCTTGACTTGACCCTTCCCCTTCTTTCCCCCTGTTATGCCCTCTGGTCACTGTCAGTTTGTTCTTTATTTCCATGTCTATGGTTCTGTTTTGCTTGCCTGTTTGTTTTGTTGATTAAATTCCACTTATAGGTGAGATCATATGGTATTTGTCTTTCACCACTTGGCCTATTTTACTTACCATAATACTCTCTAGTTCCATCCATGCTGTCACAAAAGGTAGCAGTTCCTTCTTTCTTTCTGCTGTGTGGTATTCCACTGTGTAAATGTACCACAGTTTTTTGATCCACTCACTTACTGATGGGCATTTAGGCTGTTCCCAGCACTTGGCTATTATAAATAATGCTGCTGTGAACATTGGGGTGCATAGGTTCTTTGGAATTGGTGTTTCAGGATTCTTAGGTTATATAATCTCAGCAGTGGAATTCCTGGATCAAAGGCAGTTTCATTTTTAGTTCTCTGAGGAAATTCTATGCTGTTTTCCACAGTGGCTGCACCAGTCTGTATTCCCACCAACAGTGCACCAGGGTTCCCTTTTCTCCACATCCTCGCCAGCACTTGTTGTTTGTTAATTTGTTTATGATGGCCATTCTGACTGGTGTGAAGTTGTATCTCATTGTGGTTTTAATTTGCATCTCTCTGATGGCTAGTGATGCTGAGCATCCTTTCATATATGTCTATGGGCCTTCTGTACATCCTGTCAGGGTCATTATTGATAAATGCAAAAGTGGACCTTATGCCTAAATAGAGCTCAGAAAACCAGATCAGGAGGAAAACAACAAAGGGAAGACATTGACTCTTACTATTTCATCTTAGTATAAATTAGGTAAGAAGTATTATCCTAATGGCAATGTAATGATGAGAAAGATAGTAGAAAATTATGTAGTCATAGAATGGAATATTATAATGTAGAGTATGGAGAAGGAAAATGAGACATATGCTGACCTTCAGAGCTCGTCCATCAACTATGATCTCAAAGAAACAGCCACCGAGGAAATGGTGCAGTTGGCATCACCTCACATGGATTCCTTTCTCAATGCCAGAATCCCATTTTAGTGGGTGAAATAGGAACTCTGAGAGTTAGAATGCCTAGGTTCAAATCCAGTTTCCACATTTAGTACTAGCTGAGTGCCCTTGGATAATTTAGTTAGTATCTCTGTGCCTCAGTTTCCTCATCTGGAAAATGGAGATAATAGTATGCACCTCAGGCATGCTTAAGAGGGTCAAATGAGAATAACACATGTAAAGTGCTTAGAAAAGTGCCTAGCATGTGGAAAACTCTTAATTATTGATCGCTTTTGATGTTATTTTATTATTTTTTATTCACTGAGTTTGAAATCCTTGGTGGTGTCTTGGCTAATAAGGATATGTTCAGGGAATTTCTGGGGAGACCATTTTGTTCGTATTGTAAAAATTTGCTGACACTGGCTATTTTTCTCTCGGGAAAGCAAGGTTCCCTGCATGGCTGCCAGTCCCATTTATTCAAACAAGTGCACTATTATTTGATCATTCCTAATAAATTTTAGATGTTCTTGGATTTATAAATCATTACTAGTAGTCACACTTTGGAATATGGTCACTTGCCCATGACTACATATTAAGAAACTAGTGTTGAACTCAGCATTTACTAACCCCCTCCTTTTACAGAACACACATTTTGAAAATACCTATTTGGCCCCATGCATATTTCTTTCCTTCTCATGACTAACATTCTTTTTTCATGATTCAGGCTAACAATAAACCTGATAATTTTTCACTTAAAAAGATGCAGTTCTAAAACACAGTTATTAGTGCTTAAAAGGTAGAGAAATCACTAAGTCTCTTTGGTGAAAGTGTAGGAAAGCAGGTATAAGGGCATCATTTTTAAAAAAAGTATTCTCAAATAAATCATTCTTTGAGAGATTTTTAAAAAAACATGTCATGCAAGGCACACCCCTTTGATTCTATTCTGTTTTTATCATACCAATCTCCCCTGCAAAACTGAGGTGGTTCATAAATGTTTTCCTCCCAAGCTGTGGGAAATAAGTCTTGAGTAACTTTGGCTCTTTGATAAAATTAGGTTAGGAGACTGCTTATCATTGCAACAATGAACACAAAAGCAATTCAGTTCTGGGGCCTCTGAAAAACTCCTTAGCAGCCCAGGCAATGCTGTTGCTTCTTGTTCTCAGGCATTCCAGGGGAGTGGCAAAGGGGACAGCCAGCACAAGGAATTTTCAAAGTTCTTTTTCCCACCCTTTAGAGTTTATAAGTCTGATCATTCAGAAAAAGATTTGTTTTTCAAGAATCCAAAGTATCCCAAAGAACTATGTTTACCCATAATAGGTCTTGCTCTCTGTTTAATATAGCCAGAGAGACATTGCTTTTTAGACTGTGGTCACATCCCCACAGATTTGACCTCATTTAGTGGACACTATTAAAAGATTATACTATTATTGAGAATTTCCATTGCATCAAATACTAAATATTACTAACATTCCTCTATGGGGAGAGTGATGTAACAAGAGGGCGTAGACTGGGTTAACCTCAGGCAAATTACACAGAGGGTATGTGGAGATTATGCAACTAATCTGCTGACTAATAAAGCCCTACAGTATTGGGAGTACAGCTCTAGGGACAGAAACTTTCCCAGTAGCTCTGAAGTGTTTAGATTCATCTGAAGCCATAGATGGAAATTTTATTTGACTCTGTTGCCTTGGCACCAAGATGGTTATTTTGAAAGATGCCATGGAGGAGAAAGTGTATATAGAAGTGTGGCAGAATGATGGAATGACGGAATGGGAATGGGGTCATAGGCCAGCTAGCTTGCACTGTTTTGTTGTTTACTTTTACAAATGGGGAACACAGGGTTTTCTTTTTTCTTCCTTTTTTTCACTTTGGAAGCCAAATGATGCTTATGAGAAATTAAAACTACAGTGGGAGGGCTGCAAGTGATTTTAGAATCAAAACTTTAAGAAATAATTATACCAGAGAACTAATTTTTGGAATGTTGCTAGAAAAGGTACTCAAAAGAGCAACTAAGGAAGATTCTAGTCAGGAAGACTGGGAAGTCATATTAAGGTTGAATAATTTGGTAAACACAGACAAAATTATACTTATACTTTTTCTTGAATATGTCTTTAAAACAATTGATTATATTTTAATTGCTTAAAAAACAAATTATAAATCTAGTACATGGTCAATAAAAGAAAGTTAAACTCTGGCTGGTATGGTTCAGTGGGTTGAGTGCCGACCTATGAACCAAAGGGTTGCCAGTTTGATTCCCAGTCAGGGCATATGTCTGGGTTGCAGGCCAGGTGCCCAGTTGGAGGCATGCAAGAGGCAATTGATGTATCTCTTACACATCAAGTTTGTCTTTCTCTCTTTCCTTCTCTGTCTCTAAAAATAAATAAATAAAATCTTAACAAAAAAGAAAGTTAAGCAATGGAAATAAAAACAAAATAATAACGGAAAATCTCCTTCCTTCTTTCCCCTACAAGTACTACTATAATTGATTTTTTAGACCTTTTAAAACATATATTAGAAATGTGATTTTTGGAGTGGGGGCTAATAGTATATGTATTTTTGTGCAAATATTTGTACTCAATAATATAGACATCTTTCTACTCTTAGTTTTTTAAAGATTTTATTTATTTATTTTTAGAAAGAGGGAAAGGGAGGGGGAGAGAGAGAAACATCCATGTGTGAGAGAAACATCTCTTGGTTGCCTCTTGCAAACCCTCAACCAGGGACATGGCCTGCAACCCAGGCATGTACTCTGACCAGGAATTGAACCAATGATCTTTTGGTCAGCAGAACAACACCCAACCCACTCAGCCACACCAGGAGGGCATATTTATTATTCTTAAAAAAATATCTTATCCAGCATTTCTTTTATTAGAATAAGTCCAGCTAAAATTTAGTAGTGCTTTTGATTATACTAGTAAAATTCTGATACTTAAAGATAGCAATGTAAGAAATACTAAGAGTATTAGGTTGACTTTGTCATATGCTATTCAAGATGCACGCTATGTGTGTATATACACCCGTCCACTTGTGCTTGTTTCATTCTGGCTCACAACCCGGGCATGTGCCATGGCTGGGAATTGAACCAGCAAGCTTTCAGTTTGCATTCAATCCATGGAGCCACACCAGCCAGGGCACCTAGTGTTTTAAATAATAGATATTATTTGTGTTATTTTTTAATGGGTAATAGTTATTTTAAATAAAATAAAATGGAAGAGAAGGCAATTCGGCAATTCTGAAACTTCAGCAAATTTTATGTTTGATGTATTTAAAATATTTTTTTTTGCCCTGACCAGTGCGGCTCAGTTGGTTGGGCACTGTCCCACAAAGTGAAAGGTCACAGGTTTGATTCCGGGGCAGGACACGTGACTGGGTTGCTAGTTCAGTCCCTTGCTGCACAGGGCATGTATGAGAGGCAACAGATCAGTGTTTCTCTCTCACACCAATGTTTTGCTTCCTCTCTTTCTCCCTCCCTTCCCCTCTCTCTAAAACTAAATTAATAAAAATTTTAAAAATATTTAAAATAATTTTCTTGGTGTAATTTACTTATCAACATATTTTATAAGTTGCTTGTAGAGAATATCCTGCTAGATAGCGTTCCACTTAGTAGGATAAGATAAAATAGGAAAGAAACTGAGAGACATGCTACAGGTGATAAATGTAGATTTCATTACAAAATGGATGGTGTAACTACAATTCTGTAAAAGGTAGGTGTATGGGTAGAAAACAATGCAGGGGTGTTCACCTCTAGCCCATGGGCTGCATGTGGCCCAGGATGGCTATGAATACGGCCCAACACAAAATCGTAAATTTACTTAAAATCTTTTTTTTCTCACCAGTTTTTGGTAGTGTTTGTGTATTTAATGTGTGGTTCAAGACAACTCTTCTTCCAGTGTGGCCCAGAGATGACTTCCAGTATGGCTTTAGTATCTATATCTAATCCACATAGGTACTAAAATGCTAGCAGCTGTTCCCAAAAGATGGTAGAAATACAGGTGTTTCTTTCATCATAGTTTTCTGTATTTTCAACAGTGAACTTTTATCACTTTTAAAATTAGCTAAAAGGTAAATGTAAGTAATATAAAAATGTAATGCATCTGACGAAAAAGTTTATGTCCAAATGCTAGAACTAAACTCATTTGAATTAGTGTCCACTCCATCCCCAAACTCCATAGTAACAGAGTAGAAACACTAAGCCCTTGTTTGATTTTAATTAAAGAAATTAGATCTAAGTTCCTTCATTAAGAGAAGGTAATCTTTAGCATCACTGAAAGAGTTGATTAGAAAATGAGATAAAAATCAAGAGATAATATTTCTTTATTACATATAAAAATTAACAAAGCAATATATATATATATATATATTTTGCAAGTCCACAGGACCTCAGGAAAAAAATATGTTCTTTATGTGAAGTTAATTTTATGGCACTGCGGTTTATGTTTTATATATTCAAGTACAGGAGAAACTATATGTAGAGTGGCTATCCAGGGTACAGAAGATGAATAATAATGAAAAACTGTAATTTTGTGAACTATCTCATACATTGTGTCAAAAAATGAGTAAATACAGATGGCCATATACTGTTAATAAAGAAAAAGAAGGAAATGTTTCAATATTTAGGTTTAAATACTAAACACAAAAATGAAGCAAATTCTGTGTATACAAGAATTTTTGAAGTGAATACAGTGCATTGTAAATAAGTGAGCTTTTTAAAATTGAACATTCACTTCCTTTTTGCAAAGCATATTTCTATACTTATGATTTCTTTCTCTTATTTTAAAGTCTCTCTTTGTTTAGTTTTTTAAAAAGTTTCATCATGGCCAGTAACTGTGGGATCTAATCTGTAGCCCGAAGCTGAGACTTCATGCAAACGCATTCTCCTTTAAGGCTGCATCTTCACATAGTTTTTCCAAGTGTTCAGAGTCACATAGTACAACTTCCTTTTTCTGGCCATTTGTGTCCACATGTAGCGGCAGTGCTTCTGTTTCAGGAGGTTTTGTATACATCCGTTTCTTTTCTTGCTGTTGACAGCATCTCCAAACTTACACAAGTGGTAGGCAGTAAAGTGCTTTATACAAAGTACTATATATATGTGGGGAGGTCCCTCTTAACACACCACAACGGAAGTTCACACACATCACGCAAGAGAAGGCTCTTTTTAAGAAACACCTTTTCTGATAGAAGAGTTGAGGAGTCCTTAAAATCTTATTAATTACTTTTTTAAGTAGCACAAATGTAAGTAACATATCTGAAGTTGGGAGGAGTCCTTGTTATATGTATTGCGCTTAATGGATTACTGTTAAATGTCACACTGCTATTAAAATATTTTTAATACTTAGGAATTTCAGAATTGTTTCCATATAAAACAGGATTCAGCATAGATTTTTTTCACTCCTCTTTATGGAGCAATGTGTATTTAAGCATGGACCCAAAAGAAATAGGTTAGACAAGGCCCGTGCTTTGGAACATTTCTATACATTTTGGCACTTAAAAAAATTCCAGTTTCATTACTGAGGTCTTCTTTCCAATAAGTTTGTGTTTTATACGTAGAGAAGTGCCATTATGTGCCACACACCTTTACTGCTACTTGCACTCTCTTTTTAAAATATTCATGATTTTTCTTCTAAGAGTTGGTTTCCATCGCTGAACAAAACTTTTCATATTCACAATGAGTCTGCCTTTTCTTACATCCTCATGGCCTGCTACAAGGTACTCCAAACCTAAAAGAAAATAAAAGGAGCTATATAGTATCATGACTTTTTGAGGAGGGAGAGGTGACTTCAGTGTTTTTATGTATGCATAGTTAATGGTTTTATATATTCATGGTTGAAATAGGGAATAATAGACAATAACAGCTGACATTTAATAAGCATTTGCTAAGTGCTTTATACGTATGATCTCATTAATTTTAAAAATAACCTTATAAGTACGTATACTTTTTCTTCTTGTATTGCAAGTGAGGAAACAGGCAAGGTTAACCTTGGCAAGGTTAAGAATTTGTTCAGTGTCTCTCAGTAGTAGCAGCGCTTCAATGTAAGCTCAGGTGTATCTGATTATAGAACTATTACTCTATATTCTACCACCCTCTATGGCAAAGGAGTAAGGATTCCATAGGCTGTTAACATACCACCACAAATAAGTATTTCCTGGGGACTCATTATGTATGGTAGTATATATTAAGGAGAATTTTATAAAAGTTTAATAACCATTTGAGAAAACATATTGGACAATAGCTATGGATTACACAAAATAGCACATATTTCCTAAATAAAGTCAATGTGCTTTTGAAATATAGAATGTTTGTTATGCATTTTTTAAAAGGGTGAGAATCGACCAGACCTAGAGTTGATTTTGCTGACCCCTTTAATGAAAAATTCCTCTCAGGCTAACACACACACACACACACACACACACTGAAAAGACAGTTTCATTATCTCTATAATAAATATATCTCTATATTTAAAATTTATATTTAAAATTAAAAATATCTCTATATCTCTATTAATAAAAAGAAATATTATAATCTCCCTCAGTATGTATTTATAATAATATCAATATTGGTATTTTGAAACATTTTTATTAATATTATTGGATAGAACAAATAAGTAATTAGGTTTATAAAATAATAATTTCCAATATAAGATAAAAAAACATATACTTTAAAACTCAAATTTATTAAAAAATTTTAAAAATATTTTATTTCTTTATTTTTAGAGAGAGGAGGAGGGAGGGAGAAAGAGAAGAAGAGAAATATCAGTGTGTGGTTACCTCTCATGCGCCTCCCACTGGGGACTTGGCCTGCAACCCAGGCATTTGCCTGGGAATTGAACCAGTGACCCTTTGGTTTATAGGCTGGCACTCAATCCACTGAACCACACCAGCCAGGGCTTAAAACTCAAACTTAGAAAAATCACGAAATATTAAAATTCAATTGAAAATATCTATTTAAACTCATGGTTTTAAAATATAAATTTTTTTTGTCTATTCACTGAAATGAATAGAGAAAATGCCCTTCCATGAAATTATTGGCTCAGGAAGGGATTACCAATTGGTGATAAAATCATTTAAGTGGTTAATGAGAAACTTGATGTTTATATAGTGACTAAGTAACATGACACTCATTCTTTTCTAGTCTCAAAAGGGAAAACAAAACTGCCCAATGGAGAGATCAAACTGTTTGACTCTAACCCAAGCAGCAAGTTTTAGCAGCACTGATGGGGGTTCATCCAGGTACTATATGTCTTCTGATGTGATTTAACATGAAGTACCAAACATGAAGAAGTGTAATGAATTTTAGCCAAAATGTTTATCTTGCTTCCATCAAGCTTTTCTTTAGAGTACGGAAAATAGCCCTGGCAGGTGTGGCCAGCCAGTAGATTCAATCAGTAGATTGAATGCCAGCCTGTGAACCAATGCCAGCCGTGAACCAAAGGGTTGTCAGTTTGATTCCCAGCCTAGGTCACATGCCTGGGTTGTGGGACAGGTCCTCAGTAGGGGGCGTGTGACAGGCAACCACACATCGATGTTTCTTTCCCTCTCTTTCTCCTTCCCTTCCCCTCTGTCTAAAAATAAATTTAAAAAACTTTTAAAAAATGCATAGAAAGTATGGGAGGTAGAGCGACAAGCTAAATGACAGCACAAGGAACCAAACAAAATGTGGAAGAGTAGGACAAGACAGCCTGCCTGCTTTCTTCAACAATAATAATTTTTTAAACAAAAATAAAAAGAAGCTGTACTTGAATAAAAGGGACTTGAAGGACTTAAAAACTAGACATAGTGTGATCCTGGATTGAACACTGGCAAGAAGAAACCAGCTCAAAAGAACATTTGGGGATCACTTGGGAAATTGGAATACGTGTGGACTATGGTCTGAGTATTAGATTATATGAAAATAAATTGAAATTGAAATTAAAGATCATTAACTGAATAAAATAGATTGTAGAATAAAACATATATGATGACTTCATTTTGGTTAAAAATATGATATATATGTGCAAAAAGAAAGATCTGGAAGGATTTTCACTAAGATGTCAACTAACAGAGGTGTTCTCTGGGGGGCAGAAATGTGAAATTTTAAATTTTCCCCTAAATTTCTATGATATACATCTATTGCTCCTAAAAGAATGAAAGGTTGTTTTAAAAGATTATTAAAATAAATAAATCCTAAGTTTAAAGATAGCTATGATGGTGTTTTCAAAAAAAGAGAAATAAAAGGAGAATAATGACATAGAGAGGTTTAAACACTGGGGAGCACAAATGCAAGATGAATTATAAGGTATTAAATTCTTTAAAGGGTAACCATAGCTTCTGCATGGAAAGAATCTCTATATTTAATCAACAGACTAGTTAAAATGCAATAGAATGCTCTTGATATTATTTGTATTATCTCTAAAATAATAAAATTCTCATTAAAATTATAATAAATAATTTTTAGGAAAATTTAAAGTCTAGTATTTTAAATGAATTTACTTTGAAACTATAAGTAGAACAAATAATATAGGAATTTGCTATTAATTTAAAGTATAAATATAAATTAAACTAATAAAAATGGTACTTAATAAATCCATAAATTATGGAACAGCCTCATGCTGAAAATCAGCATGAAGAACAATATTATATTGTATTATTTGTTAGCATTTGCATTTTGTTTTCCTATCTCTATGTTTTTGACATCTACTTTGCTACATATTTGAGGAAACAAAGTTTATTTTGTACCCATAAAAAAGAATATATAACAATCTAGTACTAGTCTTGATATTATAAAATATAAGACTAATGAATGAATGTAGGAACAAATGAATTCTCAGGGATGCCCAATTAGATTGCTCCTTTACGAAAGTAGCAAAGGAAGCAAGTTGGAGTGTAAGGTTTCAGAATTTTCTTATCAGCTTTCTTTGGCTTTGGCTATTGAACTTGTAAAAATGGAAAAACAAAGTGAAATGAAAGAGTGTCTGGTTTTGCTTTGGCAGGTTCCAGTCTTTTCTTCAAAGTGAGTAAACATGTTTTCAAGAATTCTTTGAATAACTGTGCTTATGCTTTCAATTGTGATGAACTCAGTTGATTCTTTGTTTGGCAGAAACCTGATTAGGAAGTATAGTTCACTTCCTGGAGGGTGGATCAGATGGTCAAAGCTTTTGTTTTTAATGTCTGGCTGAAAAACTGGGCAGATTTTTTTTCTTTTGCCAAGATAGTAGAAAGGGCTTATAGGAAGAGCCCCTGTACACAGATATTTGGGAAGTGGAACACAGATGAATGACCATTCCTTTCCTGTATTCAAAATTCAAGATTCTGTTTACTTGATTTGTTTTTTGAAACTTTATTTATATATGTATTGGTCTCAAATGTCTTTTATTCTTAAATTTTAAATTAATTTAAATAAAATATTGAAGGAGTATAAAAGAGTGTGAGAGATTAGTTAACAGTAGAAATAAAGTCAAGAAATGTATATCATTCATTGTTTAGATGGTTTGGGTTGGGGGAGCTATTTTATTAATAGTTTTTTTCCTCTCTTTCTTAGTTATCTGTTTGTTTCTCTCAAATTTATTTGTCAAAGACCACAAGCAACTTGTTATTAATATAACCTTGGTTTCCTGGACTTATATTTGGTAGGAATTATATTTAGAAAAGAAATTATGAACTTGTTTCAACAATGACATTAAGACACAGATAAGTAACTACACAAACTAGGAAATACAGAGGATTAAAAAAATTGTTTGTTTTGCTACAATTTACTATTTGGGAACTATGTTACTATTATTGGGTACTAATGGTAAGTTCTGGGTGTACTATCATCAAAAGTCTAAATCCTATCCTCAAACTTAATGAGGGAGACAAGAAAAATAAAGCAGTTTATGACACAATAGAGGAGTATACTTATAAAGGTATGAATCCCTTGCTTACTTGCTTGTCTCTACCTCTGCCATAAGATTTTAAAGTACAAATTTCACTGCATGCCAAGTTTCTCTAAGATTTCACAAGGGTTTTTTTGGGGGGGTGTTGTTTGCTTGCTTGCTTATTTATCTCTGCTCTTTCTAGTTTGAAACCAGAATGATCATTTAATGAAAAATAAGATGATAACTTGGGAGTTGTTTTCTACACAGGAGAAACAGATGCTTCTCATGCAACAGTAAAAATGAATTCAATATTATTTTTACAGGTGGAATTTTGCATTTGAGCTTCCTTTGGGAGCAAGTTCTACCCAGGGCACCGTAATGGGACCTAGCTTTCAGATACAGTGTTAGTGGCAGATAAATTCATGAAAGTACTTTCTATGCTGCTGACACCTGGAACCAATCTGCAACTTCTCTTTTAGGGCAGAGAATATTATATTGATGGATTTTAAAGTATTATACTTTAATAGAGCACCTGGAGGAGAAATAGTTTTTTGATGTCAGTTCAAAGAATTCCATTTGGGCTTTCCAGAATTCAGATGTGAAAAGGAGAGATGTTCTTGCAGAGTTTATTTAGGTTGTGGTTCAGAGAATGTAAGACAAAGAGCAATTCAGCATAGAGAAGGTAGTTATTAAGCTAGAAAAATCTAATGCTCACCAGGATTGAGGATTGGACAGGTGCAGCCTCTGTTAGTCCATGATTCTGGATACAATGTTCGCATTCCTCGTAAAATTTTCAGTTTGGTAGATTTTAAGACTTTTTTTATCTTCACATTGACTTCAGCATGAGATCCTTTATCATGAGCTGATAAAATCTTTACTCTTAGCACTGTAACAACATAATTTCAAAAATCAAAATGCATAGAATTTCATATCTTTTTGAGGTTTGAACAACAACTTAAATATATACTTCAGAGTATAATGGAAAAGTGAATTAATGATGATGAGAATGTGAAAATTAGCCTTAAAAATTATTAGGCTCAGAATTTTTTACTGGCTTCATCTAAATCAACTATACTCTTCCTTCTAATATAGTTTCTACTGCTACTCATTCCCATATCACTATGCTAAAAGAATATTAGCCATTTGCCTACTGCAAGTATAATCTTAAAACACATTCAGCTATCAACTAAATAGAAGATATGTAGGAAGTAGAATTGCTGTCCTGGCTTTTATTTAGATTCTAACTATACTACACTCTTCTGGTTGATTGTGTACATTATGACAAAGAGCAAATGCTACTCCCAGGACATATTTTAAATATCTTAAAAAGATTAAATATGGTTATTATTATTCCCCTTGTATAAAATGCAAGCTGACTGGGGTTAGGGAGGCTATACTTCTAAATACATGATGACAGAGTTCCAGTATTCCATATGACTCATAATTCTGTTATGCTCTAACATCTATGAAATGGATGAGGGGGCGGGAATTAAGCAATGGGATAAATTGGGGTAGGGAAGAAGTTAGACCTAAGGAGCATTGGATGCAATATTCTGTATTATTAGTTTTTATTGGTTCATCTGTATCTTGATGAAAGATTGTGTGTAATAAGAGAACCCTATCCTGGCTGGTTCCATATTCATAAGACTGTCAAACAGCTGTCTTTTTAGAATCACCAAATTTTAGATTTCTAAGGGGTTATAAGAACTCATCTAGTTTTGCTTTATGTATAAGGAGGCAAGTTTTAAGAAATTAAGTGAACTGCTCAAGTTTGCATGGCTGGTTGGTTAGAGGTAGTGTTTGGATTAGAATTCTGATGAGATAGTTGCACGAAGGGTACATAGCATAGTACATCACACATAGCCAATGCTCAAGGGTTACTTTTGGCATTTTGGGGATATTTTTTTCACTAGATTGTAAGCTCAAAGACAGTAGGGACCTTGTCTGTTCATAATGATAGCTCAATAAGTATTTGCTAAAGGAAAAATCAAATAAATCAAGTTTTTTTCCATTAAGCCAGAGAATGGGGGGTCACTTTTTTCTCCCAAGTCTGTAGGTGTATTGTATTTAATAAGAGCAAGATATTTTATTACATCATTAAAGGCATTTAAATTCTTTTAAGCAGAAAATAATACAATTGTATTAAAAGATGCCGAAGTACAATAGTTCTTTGGAAAGTCAGTCAGAGAGCTACTGAACCTATGCAATAATGAAAACCAATTGATATTTCCACTGAACTGACTGACTTTGAACTAAATGGGTTCTTTTTCTTTTTTTGCTTTTAATAGTAAATACCATTATTAGGCACTATATATTTCAGAATTTTATTCTATTATTTAGTCAAGTTGGCAGGATAAAGGAGAGAAATATACATGTTAATTTTAGGTAAGATTTAAGAGGTTTTTAACATTCACATTTTTATCTCTTATGAGATTAAATACAAAGTTATCAAGAACCTAAACACTTGGTTTCAGAGATCATAACTTAAAATTTTCTCTTCATTGTAATCCATATTTCAGGTCCTATAAATATGGAACAATAAAAAGCCCAGACACTAGTCAATAATATGTTGGCAAGATAAGGTATCTTTAATACATTTAATACTAATACATTTAATAGTAAATATAACGTAATTTAGAATTTGAATATAGTAATAGTTTTTATTTAGGGCAGTGACACTTCTTTATCCATGTGCTGCATTTTTATGGTATTTGAAAGGTAGAGAAATACAGAGTATACAGAGGGGATAAAAATGCAGGCAAACAATTCATATCTTCTTACTCCTCAGATATGTAAGTTCTCTTCCTCCTCCCTACCATTTGCTGAGCATCTAGTAAGAGCAAGGCAATGTGCTTTAAAAAAAATCACATTTCATGGGGAAGGTGGCATTACCCCTGCTTTACAGACAAGGAAGCCTGGAGAAGTTAAGTCACCCACCCAATAAACCAGAAATGAAACCCATATAGGTGTGAAACCACCAATGTTTGAGCTCTTGAAATACTGCTTTAGATTGATTTCTGCTTAGTATTACCTGATAAACTGCCACAGGAATTGTTCAAGTGTCTAGAGACTTCCCTTTTAAATAACTAAGACAGGAAGCATCATAAGAAAGGATTATGTGTCATTTTTTTCCTTTTTGTTCTTTGTTTCTTTTCCTTGTAGCAGGGTAACCTTGACTTTGCTCTACAAGTCTTATGACCTCACCAGGGCATTCAACCCCATCTCTATTAGGAAAATCAAGTCCAAGACCAGAATACTATGTTTAACATTATTATATAAGACTAATGCTTTAAGATATTGAGACTGTCATACACCAGGCCTCACATTTCCTAGAAAACTCTGTACTTAGTTTGAATAAATTTTCAGAAGCATTTAAGGATTTCAAACTCACCATATGTATATTTCATCCCACAGAATGCCTTGGAGTTTCCTAACACTTGTTCCTTACATTCACATTTACCTACAGAAATTAAATGAGGAATGGTGTTATTTAGAAACAAAGAAAAAAAGAAATCAGCAAGTAAATCTAAGTAACATAACTCTTTAAAGCTTGAGTTATAAAACATAATTTATAAAACATAATCCATAAATACTAAGAAAACATGAAAAGTCATTCAAAAGAAATAGTCACTTCCTGAACTGAATTAGTTATTATCTAGTCAAGTACTAGTCTAAGAGAAATATAGAAATGTAGAAATATTGATATAATTTAATGCTTATAATTGATGTTGTGATAAATATAGTCCATGTTAATGGAACAACTATAAAAATAGTTAACCTATAAAAACAATGATATTTTTAGGATTATTGTTCAAAATAAAATAAAGTAATTGGACAGTCCTTTGAAGGTAATGCCATTTAATTTAAAAAATGTTATTGAGCCCTATGGTAGGCAGGATGTGATGTTATGCACTTCAGAGCATGTAAGTACCAGCAAGACTCAATTCTTGCCTTAAGGCTTACAACTCAGTAAGGTGAATAAAGAAAGTATATACTGTATTTTTCAGACTATAAGATGCACCACCCCCAAGTTTGGGAAGAATAGTGGTTGTTAATGCTGCTGTTGAGTTCTGTTTACATTTACATTGGTGAAATATTATGTTATTTATGTTATTAAATATTTTACCACATTTTTTTGCTTCAAAAATATTTTCCTCTAAAACCTAGGTGTGTCTTATGGTCCAAAAAATATGGTAAGTCATGATACGTTTTCTAAGACAGGTACAATGTGCCTGGGCGGGAAGTCACATGTTTGAGAAGATAGAATAAGCTTCATACCTGAACACCCGAACAAGAATTTGAAATGGATTTTGAAGAACAAGTAGTATGTGTTCTATCAATAGTTGAAATGATATACTACAATTGTGTGTCAGAGATTTGCCAGGCCTTGCAGAACACTTTCAAAATGCCTTTGTACTTACTCTCTATACAGCATTTTCATGCTTATTTATTTCCTCTCTAGACTATAATCCTTGAAGACAAAAGTTATGCCTTATTCATCTCTGTATTCCTAGAATCCAGAATGGATAGAATTTTCTTTCTTACTAATTTAACAAATAAATATAATTTCACCCCTTCCCTCACCAGTCCCCTCTTTCCTCATGCATTGCATTTCATGGACATCGAGTGGAAATAACAGCAGGCAACTTTTACTGAGGAGGGCTTATGTACCAGGCAGGCACTACTGTGTTTTACATTTATTTACTGATATAAGATTCTAATATATAATAATTTGACATGAATATAGAGATAAAAGGGTGAGAAAAAAAGGAAGAGAGAAAGGGCAGAGTGTGCTCATGGAAGAGTGAGTGGTTCTGTTTCTCCCAGGTTCAGACTGAGTAGAGAATAGGGGAAGGTGTCATGGAGGACCTTGATTGATGTGTAATTCAGGCCCAAATTTAATTTGTTAGAGAAATGGGAATTTTCAAAGCAGCAGTTTAAAGAAGTTATTTAAATAAAAAAATATATAGTGGGGGAAGGGGTGGGTGGAGGTGGAAGAGGTTATGGGAGGATAAATGGTAATGGGAAAAATACAATAAAACTATATATATAATTATATATATTATATACTATCTATATACATTATATATAAACTATATATATGAAAATCAATCTGGTGTTATATCAAAAGTATTGGAATGAAGAGAAATGAAGGCAGGGAACAATCAGAAGCTAGTGAAATTAGTAACAACAACAGTAACTAAACTGAGTGCCAACTATATAAGGAATTTATTATCCATATGATCTTGTTTAATTTTATAATAACCTTAATTAGATAGGTATTATTAAAAATGAAACAATGAAGGCTCAGAGTAATTAATTAGTTCATTCAAGGTAGCACAGCTAACACATAAAAAAGGCAGATTTTAAGTCTGGGTTGGAGAAAGCCCCTGATCTTTCCACTCTACTGTCTTTGTAAGTCATATGGAATGTGGGTCTGACAGGTGGATCTAGACAGGAAGAAATATCAAGGGATGCTGCAGAGATAGGGTCTACCAATCTCGCCAATGGTGAGCGAAGGAGGAGCATAACAAATCTGAAATTTTCAGCCAAGCCAACAAGAGAAGAGTGTATTGCTACTGACAGGAATAGGGAAGTTGAGAGGAGGAGAGCATTTTAGAAGTGTATAATTAATTAAGATTTTTTTGGTGGCAATAAATTGTCTAACTTAATTATTGAAAGCATGGGGCGTAGCTCAGACAGGAGAAAAAGCTGAAGGGCTGGAGCTCAGAAAGGACAAGAATCAGGAGAGTGCAGAGATCTAGGAACTATTGGGTAGTCTTTTTTACAGCTTCACCACTGGAATCATGAACTTGAATCATTTTCAGGTTTTGTAACCTCTAGTAAAATATTTAAATTCCAGGGACAGAACATCTGCTTGGCTTCTTCAAGAGTCTATTAAATGGGGGAAGAGTGCTTCTCCAAAGAAAAATGGGGTTGAGCTACCACAGAAATAGTGGGGAAAAAGGGGAAACTAATCTAGTCAGGCAAAACACAACAGAGATCTATGATGAAGGGAATGTAATGAACTAGAGATGCTGAGAGAATATTCAGGTGGAAATGACAGTAGAATTCTGGTGAGACACATGATTGATGTGAAAAACAGTGACTTATTGGCTCTACCTAAAGCTTCTCTAGGAATCAGGGAATGAAATTTGCAAGGAGAAAATCACAGTAGAATTAAATAGTAAGAGAAATCAAAGGTGCTTATAGTGAGCTATTGTGATTTGTTAAATAATTCTGCTTTTAATCTAAACACAGCAGAAAGGATTACTCATTCAGAAATTATAGTAACTTAAGTGAACAGCCTACAGCCTTTGATTTTTCCATTAAAGCAGGACAGCGTGGTAACTATCATGCTATAAAAACTAATGGAATTCCAAATGGCATATATTATTCCTTAATATAATGTTCTTCTCTTTAGTCCTCCAGCCTATGAGAACATATGTAAGTCTGTTATTCAAAGACCTTTCTTTGGCTGCTTTCTGGTACCGCCTTTTAATATGTTAAGATATCGGGCAATAAAGGTTGTCTTTGAATGAATCTCTGTTGATCAGGCTTCAGCCTAGATCTGTTTTCTTAATAAAAAATCTAGAAGGACAGGAAAACCTGTTTAGCTATACCAAGGTATTAGAATGTTAGGAGAGAGAGACAGAGAGAGGGAGATAGGAGAAAAAGGGAGGGGAGAGAAGGAAAGGGCATTGTTTACAGTTTTTTGGTACTAAATCCAGTTTTGTTGTACAGAAAGTGAAATTTTACATCTGATGTTCTCTACCTCACAAGAAGTCACAGAAATTAAGAGTGTCTTATGGGTGTAGGATATTGCATTCTTAGTTATGAAAATTTATGGTAGGTAAATATGTAAAGGCACATACATTTGAGAATAAATCACAGTGCTTAGGAAACTAATTATCACTTTTCTATTGAAAAAAGGTAGCCAGGAGTACTATTCTATACCCAATGTAAATATTGCTGTTTAGCAGGCAACTGAACAATGTCTTCTACAAGCTGGAGCTTTTCCAGATGAATTTCAGAGGCTCTCTGGGGACGTCATAGACCTAACAGCTGTTGTGAACGTGAGAGTCTGGAGTCATTCTGATGCCAGTGCTTTATGTGCTTAATTAATGTGCTGCCAGCTCCCTAGTAACATGATGACTTGCTTAATGAGTGTCTTAAAACAATTTTTATAGATTGGCATAGCAGACGAAGTTGGAGAATTATGAACATCATTATCTTAGAAAAATGGAAGGAAACTTTCAAAAGTGGTTATTAAAATCAGAATTCAGATTATGTCGAATTAAGACAAAAAATAATGGGAAATATTTTTTCTTTATCAAATGTGAAAAGATAAATATGACAAGTTTACATTACCTTATCCTTCCCACCTTCTTCCCTGTTGTGAATTAAAATGAAACCATTAGGAAAATGATCCTGATTGTTAAGTGAAAAAACCATGATACGGTATTATAAATACCAGTGTTTCTCAAATTTGGGTTCTTTATTCTTAAAGGGTCCATAAATTCTTTAAAAGAATGAATTAAAATTGCAGTTTCTAACTCTGCTTCAGCCATACTGGTCTCCTTGCTGTTTCAGGAATAGGTCAGGCCTAATCCCACATCAGGGTTTTTGCACTTGCTGGGCCTTCTTCATAAACTTTTCCCTCTGTTATCTGTATTGTTCACCCCCTTACCTCCTTCAGACTTTTTCCCCTCTAATTCCACCTTTCACAGAATTTTCCCTGATCACCCTATCTAAAAGTATGGCCTTCCCAAGCATTTCCTTTTTCCCATCCCTTTTTAATTTCTCTATTACACTACATATTATTACATAAAATATTTTACTTATTTATTAGCTGTCTTCTTCTGCAAGAATACAGGCTCCTCAGAGGCTGGGATTTTTGTCTGTTTTGCTCAATTACTATATTTACAATATTGGCACATAATATTGATACTCAAATATTTGTTGGATGAAGGAATGCATTTATAAATAACTTCTACATATTAGTAAGAAAATCGCAAATAGAAAATTCACAGAAAAAGAAACCTGAATGACCAAGAAACCATGAAAAGTTACCAAACCTATTACTAATCAAGAAAATGCAATTTAAAATGGTGAGAATCCCATTTTATACCCATCAAATTGGCAAAAGTCGAGAAGTTCAATAACATTAACTTAAAAATCCAATAACTGTTGAGTTAAACTGTGACTGAATTAATGAGTGAGATTAGTGCTTAGCCCCTGGTGTGTGCCATATGAAAATTTGTTAAATAAATACAGAATGTTACTGATGATGTGTGATGTCATATTTTTCTGGTGGAATGCAAATTTATACAACCACTTCAGAGAGCTATTTGGCAATTTGTAGTAAGCTTGGCAATAAGCACACCCATGACCCAAAGTGTTGTGCCCTCCAACAAGGGTCGGCAAACATTTTCTATAAAGGGACAGACGATAAATATTTTAGGCTTTGTGGGTCAAGAGGCAAAATCAAAGATATTATATAGGGACTTAAATAATCATTTAAAGTGTAACCATTTAAACTTTAGAGCAGGTAGAGCTCATGGGCTATAGAAAAATAGATGGCAGGACAGATTTGGCCTGAGGACTATAGTTTGCCAGCCCCTGCTCAAAGAAACTTCTTCTAAATGCAAAGTCACAGATGAGAACATTCATGCTAGCATTATGTGTAATAGTAAAAAACTAGCAATTGGAAATATCCTAAATGGCAAACAAATGGGAAAATAAAAAGTGGTATGTGGATATAATAGAATAGATAAATTAAAAAATATATATCAATACATATTCAGGTAAAAAAGTTTTGAAAATATAGGTAATTTATGTCTGTGATAAATATATACATACATATATATCTATTTACTTTATTTATATATGTTATATATTTATTGATATAATAAAAATATATTTTAATATATATTTACTATGTATATATATAGTAAAATCATGAAAGTGAATGATAAACATCAAAGTTCAAGCTAGTGGTTATTCTGTGGAGTAAGAGAGGCTAGTGAGGTTGTAGATTGGTCTACCAGGGGCTTCAAAAGTATCTGTAACCCTTTAAAATTTAAATGAAAATATGAAACAATTAAGGCAAAGTATAAGATTTGGTAATACTAGAAGGTATGTTTATGGGTTTTTATATAACATTTTGGCATTTGTAATATTTAATAATAAAATATTTTAAAACTTATCTAAGTTTAATTTGGTAAGCAAGCATTTTACAACCACTGACACAAGATTTCATACTTTCATGTTTTAAGGAGCAGGTTGGTGCTAAATAGAACCACTCAATTTTCTATGAGAAAGCAATAGAGGCAAGATGAACACAGAAATCATGTATTCCTACCAAGAGCACAGCATGCTCTTCAAAGGAAGGAACAGATAAACATCACAGGAAAACTGAGCCAGAGGAAATAACAGTATAGACTTAGTAAATTCTAAGAACCATATTTATGTGTTTTGGCTTCATTAATAATCATTTTTCATATTCAATTAATGTTAATTTGAATTTTATTAGTTTTATTATTTGGCTTATATTTAGTTTGTAAAATTGTTTTTGTTTCTTAGTTGTGAAAAAGCTTTAAAAATGAGTTCACATCTAGAGTTTGTTTGTACATATTAAGTTACCCTAGGTAAGAATATTTTTCTTTTAAATGGATCTGTACTTTTCTTAACCTGATATATTCAGTTAGCATTCACCTGTGCAAAACAGTATGTTTTATAATTAAAAAAAAGATTTTATTTACTTAATTTTTAGAGGGAGGGAGGCAAGGAGAAAGAGAGGGAGAGAAACATTGATCGGTTGTCTCTCACATGAGCCCCAACAGGGGACCAGGCCCACAACCCAGGCGTGTGCTCTGCTGGGAATCAAACCAGAGACCTTTCACTTTGCAGCAGGACACTCAACCAAATGAACCGTACACATCAGGGTGTAAAGCAGTGTGTCTTAGAGAGAAGGAAACACAGCAGAGTATTAACACTATGGTAAAGAGATTTAGGTGACAATTTTTTTTACTACAATGCTTTACATTTTCCAAATTTTCTATACTAATTACTTATGTTACTATAATTATTAAAAATAAATAAAAGCTTGTTAAAATACCTCTTAGTTATATTTAATAGTTTTATACTTACGTGATCACTACTTTATTAAATGCCAAAACTAAAGAGTTCCCCTATAGGATCCAAAAGCTGCTTTCTGGTTTGCGATGAATCACTATTAATCAAGACCAGACTCATAGATAGAGAACAGGCTCACAGCCCAGGGGGTGGGGGTTGGGGGCAGAGGTGAAGAGGGTGGTGGAATTGAGCAAAAAAGAAAAAAAGAAAGAAAAAACTCCTGGACATGGACAACAGTGTGGTGATTGCTGTGGGGGGAGAGGTAAAGGAGGACATGGGGGCAGTAAATGGTGGAAGGGTGATGAAACACAATACAGTGTACAAATGACGTGTTGTAGAACTGTGCACCTGAAACCTGTATACTTTTGTTAACCAGTGTCACCCCAATAAATTCAATAAAAAGAAAAAAAAGACCCAACTCAAAAATATGTTATAGTCTCACCTGAATGTCGAAGTGCAGAAAATCCTTGCTCATCTTCCCACTCCCAGGTTGGTTCACTATTATTTTGTATGGAATGGAAGTCAGGAATTTCATGATACCAGTCTATGTCTGTGCTGCTAAAAAAAAAAAGAAAATGATGAATACATTTTTTCAGAACTCTAATGAAATGAGTAAATTTATACACATTCAAGCCTTTTCAGCTACCTTCCCATCCTTTCACTTTTCAGAAATAAACATGATTATAAGGCCAGTTGTTATGAAGAATAATTTATTTTACAAAATGAACTAGACCATCTCTAGAATCTTGGAAGAATAAATGCCTTGATTCTCAATTCGACAACAATTTCTTTAAAAAATTATTTATTTATCTTTAGAAGGGAAGGGAAGGAGAGAAGGAGAGAAATATCAATGTATGGTTGCTTCTGGTGGATCCCCTGCTGGGAACTGGCCCCTGCTGGGAATTGGCCTGCAACCCAGGTATGTGCCCTGACGGGGAATCGAACCACTATCTTTTGGTTCTCAGGCCCGTGTTCAATCCATTGAGCTATACCAGCCAGGACAACAATTTCTGAAACAGATGTGCAAACACATCTTCACCCCACTGATGGCATGCAAGATTTTCTACATCACTACTGGACCTTCAAAAGAATCTGAAAGACACACAGATGAGAACAAGAACCATGCACATTTACCCACTGATGCAGTCTCCTGTGAGAGGGTCGCAGCTCCCTGCACAGTCGCAGGGCCTGCAGCCATAGTTTCCGAAGCCCCAGTATCCCACCATACACCTGTCGCAGCGTGGCCCTGCCACCCCAGGCTTGCATGGGCAGTCCCCATTGCTGGGGTCACAGAAGGTCATTGAGCTGAAAGGAAGGACAGCTGATCCAACTGGATGGCAGGAACACACTACAACAGAGAGGACACACAAGGGCTAATGAGTGACTAGATTGTGGAGATTGGGCCTGGCAATCTCAAAAATCCCTTTCACCACACAGCATAACTCTGAGGCTCCTCTGTTAGCCAACTGGTATAAGCTCAGAGAATAAAATCTAATTAAATTACAAACAAGATGATAAAATCAGAAAAGCATGTCTGCTGCAAAACAAACCACAAAACTTATTATAAAATTGAAGGCATTAAATATGAATAGATTTTGGTTGAGTGACAGGATCAAAGATTTAAAATAAAAGAGCAATTCATGCTACAGAAAAAAAATCACGAAGATGGTGTTCTGGAAGCCAAACAAAGTTTCCAAGAGGTAGGCAACATCAACTGTGTCAAATACTGATATGTCCAAAAAGATGAGGGATGGAAATGAATTATTGCATTTGACAACACGAAGGCAATTAGTGTCCTTGAAAGAAACAATTTCAGGGAAATAGTGAGTGGCAAACTTAATTGAAGAGGAATAAGGAGAGAATGGGAGTAGAGAAGGGTGAGCCTAAGGACAGACACCTCTTTTGGGAAGTTTTTCTGTAAGGGCACAGAAAGAGGTAGCAGCTAAAACTAAATAGAGATATGAACTCAAGTGAAGGTCTGAGTTTTGTTTGTTTTAAGATGGGAGAAATTATGGCATGTTCAGTGTTGATGGAAATGATTCGGTAAAAAGGGAAAAATTGGTGACTAAAAGAGAGATGGAAGAATTGTAAGAATACTTGCTCATACTTGAGAAAGGGAGAAAAGATGATATCTGGTGTAGAAGAGATTGTATTGGCCTTGCTTGTGTGGGAGGATGATCAGTTCATAGTGACAGGATGGAAGGTGGATGGATGCAGGTAAGTAGATAAATGCAGTGGTGGCAGTTGGTGGAATTCTCCTCTGATTATTTGCATCTTCTGGATGAAATAGGAAGCAAGGTCATCAGGTGACAGAGAAGATGGGAGTGGAAGAGTGAATGAGAGACTTAGGAAGTGAAGTATAATTGTCAGGTAGCATAAGGGCCACATGTGAGGTTAAAGTCATTTATTTGTAGTGACTTTGGTTGGTTGTTTCTCCAGTCCTGAAGAAACTGACAGGATTCAGGTTTAATACAGGAAGAAAGATGGATTTAATTTGCATGTGCTGTGGACTGAATGTTTGTGTCCCCCCCCATCCATTTGTTGAAGCCTAATCCCCATTGTGATGGTATTTGGAAGTGGGGCGTTTGGGAGGTTTGGATATGGTCTCAGGGGGTGATGACATTGGTGCCATTATAAGGGGATGAGGAGCAAAGCGCTCTTTTCTCTGTGAAAGATGGGATGCTGTAACAGGAAATGGCAGTCTGCAACCTAGAAGAGAGCTCTCACCAGAATCTGACCATACTGGTACCATGCTCTCAGACTTCCAGCCTCCAGAACTGTGAGAAATGTTTATTGTTTAAGCCACCCAGTCTGTGGTATTTTGTTATAGCAGCCTGTATGGACTAAGACACATGAAGTTAAATCTGGCTCCTTAGGCTAGAATTTATACAAAGCCATTTCTGCAAGTCTTACTCTATTAATCAAGAGTTCTTCCCCTCAGCTCTCTCCCAACATCCATAACTGCTCACTGCTCAGTCTGACAATCCTCAATACTTTCTTTGTTGCTGGGCTAGAAAAAATAGTTGAACAAAGTTTTAAAAATGTGCTTATTGGGCTCATCACAAGTTTGTGTACCTTAACCTCAGTTGGGTCCACTAACCGATGCTCATTAACCTTATTTATTCAATTTTACCTGGCTTTTTTAAAAATTAAAAATTCCTCACAGTGGCCGTCCCAAAATATCCCCAGACTTTTTAATTTACCATAACCACTCAGTATAAAAATTCTAATTAATTAATAAAGTCCTCTGGATAATATCTTCTCCACCTCAAAAGCTCTTTTACAGACTTGCCACTCACTCATACTGTGATCTTGAGAAAGAAATTTAACTTTCCTGAATCTCTGTTTCTTCAGAGAAGTGTCTATATCACATGGAGATTTCATGAGGATGAAATTATTTCAGCAAGGTGCATAGCACAAAGCCTGACACATACTAGGCCAACTTCCTGCTGTCTTCTCAATTAATATTCTAGATCTTATTCCTTCCTTTATTTATTTATTATTTTCTTTGTCATTAAAATCTCAGTTTGGCTTCAAAGCTCAACTACTACCTATGACTTTGGCAAGGTACCTAGCCTCTCATTTTCTTAGTTTTCTTGTCTATAAGATGGAAATAAGAACAATATTTACCCTCATTACAGCTGTTGTAAGAATGAAAGGAGATTATGTATGGAAAACAGTGCAGTGTCTGGCACATGGCTAATTAATAGTGAATTAACTAATTAACTCAGTGAATAATTCCTGTAGAGTTGTAGAATCTGTGTCGGCGTAAAGAATGGTGCCAATCCTGAAGAAACTCATAGCCTTGTTGGGGAAACAGAGGTGTAAACAAAAGATTTACATACTCTGATAAGTATTCCAAGAGAGGTCTACATAAAGTGCTACGGAAGACAGGAGGAAGGGAACACAGGTTTAGGGAATTACACAGGGACCCACAAAAGACGGGTCATTTAGACATCTGAGCTGAACCCAAAAGATGAGTAGGACTCTGCAGTTGAAAAGGAGGAGAAGATAGGCAGTTGCTTATTCTGCCTGGTCTTTAGATACTCTCCCCATTGCATTTCTTTTAAATATTTTTTTCAAAATCTAATTGTGGTTTAAAAAACCCCCCAAAATAACATACCATAAAATGTACCATCTTAACCATTTTAAAGTGTACAATTTTTCCCCATTGCATTTTAAGTTTCTGTATTAGATGTGAAAGCACTTGCTGCTTCCTGAAAATGTGAAGCTCTTTCATGCCTCAGTGTCCCTTGATGTGCATTCATTGCCTTTTGCCACCTTTGAGCATCTGGAAGGTGCTCCATCCACATAGTTAACCACTCTGTCTTCTATGCTGCCTCTGTTCTTTGTATATACTTCTATTTTGTGTATATCACAGTACATCATTATTATTTGTTTATATGCCTGTCTCCCTTACTACTAGACTCTGAACTCATTGACAGAAAGATCATTATCTTCTTACTTTTGTTTCCTAGGCCCCAGAAAAATGTCTGGTAGATGCCCAAATAACCCTTTATGGAATTGACCTGAAGGACATTCAGGCTGTAGAAATCATATGTGAAAGGGCATGGCCTATTGGGGACTACGAGAAACAGTGTATACATTGAGTGGAAAGCAGTTGAAGGTTGATGTTTATCATACATTTGGAGAGGATGTATACCTTATAACATGAATGTATCAAAGTGCTGTATGAAGACTTTAAAGGAAGTCACCTAATCCAATATAAACATTTCATTATTTTGAGCTGAGTAAACCAATAGTTACCTTATCACTCAGTTAAGTCAATTTGGTTCTTGACAGCAGATAGTGGAACCAGGAGACATGATGTAAGACCCACATCTAGTGTAATAGATGGTATTCCATCACCACCATTATCATTTCCTCCAATAGAAAATGCAAGCCTTTCTAGGATTTAACCTCTTTGTACTACCATATATTTTAAAACCTATACACATTTCAGGAATAGCCAGAGAAGAATGTGATTCTATCACATGTGTTAGTAGATTTCTGTCAATGTGACTTTTTACATAATTACAAGATAAAAATACCACTTGGAAACTATGCAGAACTAGCTCCAGGCAGAAGGCCCTGACATCTCTCACAGCATACTTTTTCAGACTGCACACTGAGGCTTGCCTCGCATACCTATCTCCTGAAGTTTGAACAGCAGACAATGTCTGACACACATAATCTGCATCTCTTACTTTCTTCCAAAATACAAATATAGTTCCTTCTTGCTTCAGGAAAAATAGGTTTTTCTTAAATTTTAATTCTGATTTTTCAATGTATATTCCTTATTGTTTGTTGATTCTAAAATGTAACACAAGCACTTAATTTTTACCTATTCATTATGATGAATGTCAAAGTCACAGCCCAACTGGAGTGACATAAAGCCTTACTGCAGCTTCGTTACCTTGTTAGACACAAAACCCAATGTTAAACATTTGCTCTAAGCTGCTTTCACAGCCAAATTAGCAAAACAGAATTATTCAAAATGTCATTTTTAATTCCTAAATAATGTCACAAGTTTTCTTTAAAAATATAAATGACTAGTCCTGACCAGTGTGGCTCGGTGGGTTGAACGTTGTCCCGCAAAACAAAAGGTTGCTGGTTCCATTCCTGGTCAGGGCACATGTGTGGGTTGCAGATTCCATCCCCAGCTGAGACATGTACCAGCAGCAACTGATCCATGCTGCTCTCTCACATTGAGTTCTTCCCTCTCCCAAGAAAATAAATACAATCTTTAAAAAATGTTAATGACTAATTTAAAACAGTATATTCTATACTGATATGTACTTGTTATAAGAAAATCTGAAATAATAATACAAAACATTCAAAAACAGATATAATAGAGGAAATGGGTACTTTTATAAACAATTTCATAACAGGTTCCCTTCAAATAATGGATTTAGATACTTGTCTAATGTTATAAACATTTTATTTACAGATATGTAGTTGTAGCAATACACTTATTATGTGAAGCACTGTCCCTCTATAGAGCATTTATAGAGAAGACTTGGGACATTAGGCTGCTCTAGGAAACTTAACTGTCAGTGAAACAATGGATGAACTCCTTTTTAAAAAAAATCTTGACTAAAGGTGTTCAATGGATGAACACCTTTTTTTTAAAAAAAATCTTTAGTCAAAAAAAAATCTTGACTAAACACACTTACTGGTTTTTTAGAGAGAGGGGAAGTGGGGGGAAGAAACATTGATGTGAGAGAGAAGCAATGATTGGTTGTCTCTTGTATGTGAACAAACCAGGGACCAAACCTGAAACTCAAGCATGTGATCTCACTGGGAATCAAACCTGTGACCTTTCGATCTACAGGACAAGGCTCTAGCCAACTGAGTCACACTGGTCAGGGCATGGACGAACATGTTTTTCAGTAACTTTGTGCATCCATAATGCTCTGAAACTAGTGCTGTATTTGTTTCAGCCACAAGTGCTGACAATAAATACAGCTGTTTGAAAATTACCAGTAATACCTCTTAGGAAGACAGAAAATAAAAAAAGGGAATATAATAGAGTTGGTAAGGTCACAAACTCAGGAGTCAGACTGGATGAGTTCAGATCTGGTTATGAGGCTTATCACTTTGTGAAATTAACCTTCTCAAGTCCCAATTTTTTCATTGATGATATAAAAATAATGGCTATGCCATAGGTTTATGTGAGAATTAAATAAGATAGTACATGTATGTAGTAATGTATCAAGCACTTAGTGGCACCAAATGCTCAAAGAATAGATATTATTATCTAGATGAAACACTGGTTTTAAAATGCCCACCATTTATTTTTTCATACTTTCATCAAAGACTTCTTGAACTTGAGAGTTAACATGAACTTTGCTAGGAGCTGAAGATACAAAAATGGGTACAGAGTCCCTAACTGTTCAGTAAGGAAAGAGAGATATGCAATAAACGATTACGGGGCAGTAAATGTTCTAACAACATAGTCCAGGGTGCATGGAAACACAGAAGAAAGAGCAATAACTTTCTTGCAGTTAAGTCTTATTTTTAATGGAAATTAATGGTCTAACCGGCTTTCAAAATAAGCTAAAATTCCCTGCTTTGCACTTGGAAGAAATTTGGTGGCAAATAAGTTTCTTGACTATTCTAAATCCTATAGAATTAAGTAACTCTCCTGTTATATATTTCTTTCTTTGGATTAAAAAAAATCAATTTGCTATTACTGTCCTTTTGTGGATCAGAGTATGAGAAAAAGTTAGGGCATAATCTAGGGTCCTGCTGCTTATAAGAAGGTACTCAGCAATGTCATGCAGGGCTAGAGTCATGGCTGTCAACCTATGTGAACATAATAAGCATGTACAAAATGGCCAGGAACATAACGGAAAAGTTATGGCTTCCTTTATTCCCATGGGTTACTAAAGCCTTTGGTGGTGGAGTCACGGGAAACCATTGCTGTCTTTTCACCTTTATTCCCACCTTCACTGGAGCTCTAGGAATCTGTTCACATGTATTTCACTAAGAGTGATCCATGATGCCAAGCTTACTGTAGATATAACCAGTTATGTTAGTATCTTACCCTTTTAAATTGTTGGGACTCGTTAAGATTACCTTATGGCTGTAGTTTTTGCTATTTTGTTAGTAAAAGCTACACTGGGAGCAAAATACATACCCTGAAAGTATTTGCTTCTGATTTAGCTTTGCTAAAAATAGAACTCAAAGTTCAAGGCCCTCAGCTGGGAAAGAAGTTGTTGGTCAAGCCCTTTTATCACTGCCCAGTGGCTACTCCAGTGGGCTGCCCAGGCTCCCAGAGTTGTTTTCTCCTGAAAAGGCCAAGGTCCTACAGCATTTCTGATGGGGAATTTTTAATGTCAAAGATATTTTGAAAGCTGTCCAGCTCCCTGCTGAGGTTTAGAGAACTGGGAGTTAAAGGAGATGACTTTGAATGCAGCTCTAAACAGAAAAGAGATAACATGAACTGTTATTACTATATTAAGTGAGAAATTAAATGTTAGATAAAATAAAATCTACTTTTTTGGATACAGTTTTCCTCTTTCTTTCTATTATTGACTATATTTGCTAGTGGATGAGTAGCTATAAACAAATAAAAATTGCAAATGAACTTTACTCTGTCAAAGACAATATGGTTTACCCCTTTATTAACCCAGGGAACAGTTTTTTATTTATCCTTTAAATGCTATATGCATTATGTTCAAAGATACCTAGTTCCACAATATTTAATATGTATATTAATTCCAGATAAGATTATGCTAGAATAAGTCTAATAAATAATAATCTAAATTAAGACTTGCCTTTCATTTACCAAAATGCAGTGTCTCCTGAGTTACTACTGTACATCCCACACAAAAGAAGATACATTTGTGCATGAAACCTATCCATTCCTGCCTCTATTTAATGCTTTAAAAATAAATGTAATGTATTTAAGTATATTCACTACCTGCCTTCTATAAACTTTTAACAAGTAGTGCTAATAAACACAGTGATACCTTTAAATTTTTTTCATGCTTCTTTTTTTATTTTGGTTCAATTACAGTTGTCCCCATTTTTCACCCATTACTTTCCCCTGCCCTTCCCATCTCCTACCTTCCACCTTCAACCCTTCCCCATTGTCTTTGTCCATGGATCCTTTATACAAGCTCCTCCATCCTTCCATTTCTTCCCCTCCCCCACCCTGTTACCTGCCTCCTCCATCCCCTCTGGTCATTGTCAGTCTGTTCTTTACTTCCATGTCTCTGGTTCTGTTTTGCTCGCTTATTTGTTTTGTTGATTAGGTTCCACTTATAGGTGAGATCATATGGTATTTGTCTTTCACTGCCTGGCTTATTTCACAACAAAATGAAAAGAGAACCAACCATATGGGAAAATATATTTGCCAATGATACCTTGGACAAGAGTTTGATCTTCAAAATACATAAAGAACTCCACACCAGAAGACAAACAGTCCAATTAAAAAATGGGCAAAGGACCATACAGAGGGCCCATAGACATATGATACCTTTTATTTTTAATGCTTCACTATGTGACCCCTACTCAGACCCTTAATTTTTTTGTATCATTCCTTTCCTGTTTACTGGTTGTAACGGAGCCAGTTGCTATTTTTTCCTGGGTGTATCTCAACATTCTTTGACAGCTAAATAGCTAATTTTATATTCCTAGGTTGCTACTTCAGTTAAAACTGAAGAAAGTACTTTTGAATATACGAACAAATTTTACTACCAGCAAACTTTGAGTATAATTTTGGACACTGTATTTTGCTTTGAAGAATTTGGTTATATCACACACCACTCATTATCTTTTTGTTGAAGACAGCCTCCTGTATTCCCAATCCACTCAAGCACCATCCACCCAGGAACCTAGCCAGGAGTTGAGGTCATTGCTAACTCCTTTTTCCTTTGGAGAAATGCCCTTATTTATTCCATCTATCTTAGATTTCTCTTTTGAACTGATGGTGCTAGTCCCTGCTATAACCTGTCATAGTACCCTTTTCTTTATAACACTTATTGCAGTCTTCAATTACATATTTACTTGGGTAAATTTATTTATAGCCTGTTTCCATGGGGTTAGGGACTATTTTATTGTATATACAGTGACTATGATAAGCCTTCCACATGGTCGGCACTGAGTAAATCTATGCTGAGTTTATAAAATGGATGAATTGTAGTCACTTAATAAGTAGTTCTTAATTATTGATAGTCTTCTGGCTTCCAATGTAGTCTCTTTATGATTTTTAAATTTTTGCCTCACTGTTCTTTCTATAGTACACTGTGAAGGACTAGAAAGAAGGAACCATATCTTTTCATCTCTGTATCCTCAAAACCTAGGACCATAACTGACTCGCTTTAGGGACTCATTCCATCTTTGTTGAATGAATGAATAAATGAATGAATTTCTCAATAACCAAAAACAATGAAATGATTTAATATTTTAATGAGCCTTCTAAAAGTTTTATTCTATTGATTTTTATAAGTTTTTAGTACTTAGCACCACAGCATTTGCAATACTAAGATACTAGAAACAGAAAAAAACAAAGCAAAACAACAAATCCATAGAAAACTAAAATGGTCAAGTAGAACAGATTATTTTTAATCTTGTTCCCTACATGAGAGTGAAACTATTTCCTACATCTATTGCTTCACTTAGTTGAGTTTTATTATTTATTGTTTGTAATAAAAGTTCTTTATTCTAACTCTGTAGGAGACATTATCTGCCTATAAATGCCTCTCACTGATAGCAGAATTTTTTTGTTACATTAATCAATCTGAAATTCCTTTCCTCACTTTCATCCAACTATATCTAATTATGACTCTTTGTTCTAAGGAAATAAATTATTTTTTGTCACTCCCTATATCCCCTTATACCTTTTGAGTATGTGTAGAAAGTTATATTCTTTCTGAGAAGTTTCCTAGTTTATCTGAGAATATTTATCCTTTTTATATTTATCTATTAGTTTCTCTCTTTTCTTAATTATTTTGTTGGTCTGTCTGGATCACTTTCCAGTAACCCCCACCTTTCTTGTACTAAAAAATCCTTAAGATAAATGCAGTTCTTTAATATTCAAACTTTACATGGTTCTTGCTCAGTAAACAGGGACTTACTCAAACCCAGAGCAATATATGTTTTTAAAATCTAAGTTCTTTAAAAATTATTTTTGGCTCTAGTACATATGCCTGATTATTTCCACCTTTGTTAATGCATTTTGTTTTCATCAACTAGGTCACAGTGTAGAATTAAATTACTTGGATCTTTGTAGGTCTTTGGCTCAAAGCCTTTGAGGTCAGACTAAGCTGGGTTTAAATCCCAGCCCTGCCTCTGACCAGCTGCATGAACTTGGACAAACTATATAATTGATTTAAGCCTCAGTGTCCTCATTTATAAAGTATAAAAGGTACCACCTAACTCATAAAAGTTGCTAAATGAGATAACTTATGTAAATTGCCCAGTACAGTGTCTGGTCCCTAGTAGCCACTCAAAAAAATGCTGGCTTATAATTATTGACTTGATTTTTTAATTCTGGTCCTCATCAAATGCAAAATGACATATTATTTATTTATTCAGTGAAACACACTTTCTGTTTTGGAGACATTGTAAAGAATTTCATAACCTCTCCTGCTTTTCTTCCACAATCTGACTTTTATTATTCATCAATTCATAAAATTTCTTCTTTTGGGGTGAGTTTTAATGTATGTTATTAATATTTTTAAAAGATAGTCCTACTCTGATTATTACATTATGTTGTATGTATTTTCTCTGTCTTTTTTACTTCTTAACCCTCATGTTTTATATATTAGACTTTTAAAAGCTGAGATTAGAATATTCCAGCTATTACTGCTGAGTCACTGGTCTGTTTAAAACTTGCTTTTCAAAAACAGTTGCTTCATATTGATTCTATGCTGGAATCATTCACAGTTACTTTCGATACAAAACAAAGATGTCTATGTGTTTCTATGACATAAAATGAATTCACATGGCTTTCTAAAACTACAATAAGAAAGAAAAAGCTCATTACTAAAAAAAATGTCTATGACCCTTGAGAAAGATCCTTTTCTCAGGAAGCCCAGAACATAGGCACCAGAATAAAAAATGGAAGCTGCTTATGGGTTCCTGAACGTGTCATTGTGGTTAGGTATTATGGATTTCATTAATTTAAGATTTTTACTCCTAAGACAATTGGAAGGGAAAGAAAAATCCTTGTAGACATAGAATTAAATAATTGTTAAATAAAGGTATGAGCATACAGACAAACATAAAGATTCTTCTTGGGAGCATCATGAGAAGGTCATGTCCATGGCAAAATAGTCACCCATCCAAAGCTCTTTTATTTCCATCACCTAAGCAGTTCCCACCCAAGCCAGAAAGAAGAAAAGAAAACTTGGATGGATGTTAGCACTCTTCTTTACAAAGAGAACTGGCTAGTTAGGGTAACAGTAACCAAGTAACCAGACATTATCTTGGTAAACACTTGGTTTGGGTTTTAAGGCAGAGGGACCAATGTTATTTTTATTCACTCTCTACCAAAACGCAATTGACTGCATTTACTTTGGCCCACAAGCCAGGAAGGAAGGGCACGTCAGGTTTTCAAGAGGTTGTTTACTTTGACAAGGAATGAATTTTGCTTTCTTTTCTATTTGCTGACTTTTCTTTAAGTATAGAGAGAGACTATAAAATATGTCTTGACATAAAGGTCAATAAATTTGTTGTATACTCACTAACTAGCTGTTTCCTAAACGGAGAACTAATATTGTTTTATAAAAGCATTTTCTTCAAACATCTGTTTCAAACCATGTGTTCTACAAAAGTAAGGAAAATTTTCTGTAGGAAATTTGATGTCATGGAATAGCTGTTAACATTCCATATCCAATCAATTTCCCATCTGTCTAACATGTAACATATCTTTTGTTAAATGTTATGGAGGGGAAGGGAAGAGGCACTTTATGAAGAACTAGATTCAATGATTATTTAAATCAAACATAATAACATACTTAGAGTTTAATGCCATGTTTTGAATTATGAAAATATGGAAGTAAAAGTAAACTGTCAATGAGGTAGTAAACTAATTTTAGTGTAAATTCTAGTTGTATTATAATAATTCACTTAAAAGTATGAGATACTTATGGTAAATAAATTTATATACTATAAATAAGAGAGCATTCTCTGAATGGAATTGCTAGGTGTTTATTTTGACTGTTACATGAAAAATAGACATCTGAGAATTCTGCCAGAAATTTCTTGGAGAAAAGCAGAGGCTCTAAGTTAGGCATTCTTAAGTGGGTCATTCTTACAAGCATTCATATCTTTCATTGTATCAGAAACAAAACATGTCCTAGCCAGAGCTTTAGTAATCCTTTAGTATTTTCTGTCAGTTATGACTAATTCAGCGAGTAGGTTAAATTATGGATGATTATTAGTTTAAAATCTTTCATCAAAGATGAAAGTAAGTAGAGCTCACACTAGAAACAGGAATGATATGTGTAGTGGTTTCACATGCTGGTCAGGAAACCAAAGAGCTGAATCAGAATCTCCAATGATGCTTTAAAAAATACACATTTTGGCCCCCATCCCTGTTGGAGATTCTGATTTGGAAGATCAGGGTCAGGGCTCTGAGATTTCATATTTTCAATAAGAGCTCTCGAGTGAGTCTGATCGACTTGAAGCTTTAACAAGAGAGAAGTCAAAGAAGGGGTTGTGAGGACAAGACTTTGTTCAAAAGAGAGAAACCATTCCACTTTTGGTTTAGAGTCTATTTGAGTCACTGAATTCTTTAAAATTTTTTAAATTTAACTATTTTTCAAGTACAGTTTTCTGTCTTTTACTCCCATCCCAGCCCTTGCCCCCCGTGCTCCCCACCTCCCTCCCATTCCACTCCCTTTAATTGTTGTCCATGTGTCCTTTATACTAGTTCCTGTAAGTCACTGAATTCTTGATAAAAAAAACAATGATTGGGTAGCTTGGAACTGGCATGGTGAGATTATTTAAACCACAAAAATTGGCCAATGCTACAAATCAGGGCTCTTTTCCCCCCTCCCTAGAGAGTCAACATGCCACTGTCTATTAGGTTTATTCTCACATTTATAATGTGCCTGCTATAGGAAAACCTACTTAGGTTATAAGATCCCAAAGGCACATAAGTGACTTTAGAGATTCCAAAGAAGTTACTCTAAAAAAGACAGACTTCTCTTTTAGAACAGACACAGTATTCCTCAAAGTACCTTAGGGATACTTAATAGCTAAGAACTATGTACTTAGTGATACATCGTGATAACTATACTGTCCATTTTATTTCTGCACCTTAGTGACCAGCCAGTTTTAGTCTTGATTTCTGCTCTTGGCCTTAGATTCAGCTGAGGAGGTTTCACGTTGCCCCTTGTGTTCACAGACCTTAAATGCACTGTCCTTTCAAAATTCTTCCTCTGAGTTGTAGGAATAAATTTAGTTTCAATGATCTCCAGTAGTCTTAAAATAAACAAACAACATCTTTGGAATCCTCAGAAGTGATTTCTTAGCAATGGAAATGTGTAGTTGATTATTTGGGTCTCACAGTTGACTCCGTTTACAGTTGAAATAAAGAGGAAGTGAGAATAGAGATGGTTTAATTGCTTACAGGAATAAATCTATGGGCTAGTAGATTTGGTTTGTGGCCTTTTCTTAAATTTAGGTTTAATAAATTTATGACCATCAATTAAGTGTACACACAAGCATAGCATAGTGCTTATCAGGACAGTGGGAGGGAAAATATAGCCTGGAACATGAACGAGGCCAATAGATCCTTGGTTTATTTGGCAGTGAGCTAGCTGCCTAACTGTGAACAGTGTCAAGATTAGTGTCACTAATATTTGTTGAATGAATGAATGTGCCTAGGTAATATTCTATTAAATGTGTAGTAGAGTGAATAACATCAATTCATTCCATTTTCTAGATCAACTCCTTAAAGGCAACAAAGGCAATCATCGATTAGAAAATAGGGCAGCCCTAGCTGGTGTGGCTCAGTGGATGGAGTGTGGACCTGTGAACTGGAAAGTTGCCAGTTTGCTTCCCAGTCAGGGCACATGCCTGGGTCCCCAGCTGGGGACAGGCAAGATGCAACTTATCAATGTATCTCTCGAACATCAACGTTTCTCTCCCGCTCTTTCTCCCTCACTCCCCCTCTCTTAAAAAATAAATAAATAAATAAATAAATAAATAAATAAATAAATAAATAAATAAAATCTTTAAAATAAAACAAGAAGAAAGTAGGTCAAATTTTGTTTTGGTCCTTTAGACGAGAAAACAAAACAGCCACCAAAGTGTCTGAGGCGTCTTATCAAGGAAGTCTCCCCTTAACTGCTTTCATTCCCTTGCACACTTTCCCTCAGGTACTCAACATATCCCTTTATCACACTTTCCGCCTATAGTGAGGATAACAGTAGAACCTACATCAAAGTGCTTTTGTGTAAGTTAAATGAATCAATGCATATATAGCCCTTCGAACAGTGAATGGAAAATAGTAGGAACTCAGTAAACGTCAGCTATTACTATTATATCATCACCATCACCAGTGTATTGAAATGGCCTGTTATTGTAAATTTCTCCTCACCTAGAGTGTAAGCTCTTTTAGGGAAGACCTTTTATCTTTACAGACTAGTGCTTACCACAGTATCTGTCACAGAGAAGACACTGAATAAATGTCTTCTGATCTAAACTGAGCACGTAATTTATATGCTTCTAGTAAACTTTGTGTGGGGTGCTGAGAAGACATAAACTAGGAAATAATGGAGAGACATGTTTTCATATATCATTGTTGATATGTGGCTGTAGATTGTCCAGGCTTAGTTAATATTATGTTTGTAGTTATTTCACTGATAGAAATATAAGATTTATTATTTCTTTTATATACAGCTGTGGGATATACCACTTGGAAAAAAGTAACAATAGAAGGAATCTTCCAGGACATGGCTTCCCACGTGAAGTCTTCATATAGATATGACCACAGTACAATACAGCGTTTCCCAGTGTGTTCTGTAGAACACTCGTCCCACACAATGTTCTATAAGAAAAGCATTCTCTAGTTAAATTTGAGAGGCGCACCTCAGAGCTCTGTGGGAAGTTTGTATGAACATTAGCATATAAAAGGCTCTGAGAAATCCTGAAGTAAACAAACCTTTGATTACCATTTCCTGAATTTTCAGGCCGTAGAAAAATTTCCCCTTATACTAATTCCTATTAACATATCATGAAGTTATTGTTCCATGGATAAAACTTTGAAAAGTGCTATAATACAGAAACAAATTTATCCAGATTTCCATTTCTTTTCCCTCGGTTAACCTTGATGTAATTCAATTTTAAAAAATTCTAAATCTGTATGCACAGGTAGATGCAAACCTTCGTTAATTCAATGCTCAGGGAATGTTAGGATGTTCTGGTTAATTTTTAAAAATCAACCTTTACAGCAAGCGCTAAAATGCAGTTAATTGTTATTGAAAAGCATTCTGCAGCATTCTCAAACTTCCATATGATACAATCACCTGGGAATTTTGTTAAAGCGCACATTTGATTCAGTAGGTCTGGGTCAGAAGTTCTGAGTTGTCTAATCTGATGATGCCAGTGGGGTTGGTCTCTGGACCACACACTGTGTAGCAGGTTACTTTTCTGCTTTGGTGAGCACAGTAAAATAAATGTAATAAAATTGTTATTTTGAATAACATTGCACATATTGTTGATGGAACCACACACTGAAATAGTTTAAATTTTTTAAAATATCAACTTGTTTTCTTGATACTCTCTTCCTCATAAAAGTGGGAACTAATGAGGGGAAAAGTTGTGGCTATAGCAACATCTGTATCAGCACCTAGCATGAAATCTGATACATGATAGGTACTTAGTAAATATTAAGTACATTAACTTGTCAAAATTTTATTACCAGTATTAATAACTCAAGAGGTGACATAGGGGTAGATCTGCCAAGGAGATAGTTAATGATATGAAAATATTACTAAATAATAGTGAAAATGTTGCCCAAACACTGTCAATTAAATAATATATTATGGAGAGTATTTAGGTAGAGAGAAGAGTTGAATGTGCTAATAAGTGTTGGGATCTACCCCTGGCTCAGAAAGGGGGAAAGAAGAACCAGAAAGGTGTTAATAAGAAAAACCATGCTAGGGAAGTGAACAGACACAGGCATCTCTGCCCCAAACATACACTGGATCAGTCATAAAATGAACAAAGATAGGCCTTCCTTGGGCAGTTTACCAGTCAATCAGGGGGCTGCCTGGGGAAGAAAAGGAGAAACATCACCTCATACAAGTTATGCTAGAAGGATTAAATCGGTATCAGTTTTTTTTCATAATTCCCTACTCGGCACATCCAAAGATTTGTTAACTAGAAGAGATTGGCAATATGAATTATTATTATTATTAGTTTTTAGCTTCAAGTCTGAGTATGCACAGGAGCAGGAGTCAAATAGAACCTTGAGAAATATGACATCCAAATTTGGGGCTTACTGTTGAAAGTGAGCTGTGCCACAATATATCTTCCATAAGTTAAGAAAGTTTGTAACAAATAAGCCCACTCAAATTTTCATGTAGATATCTCCTGCCTAATATTAAAAATATGTATTTTTCAAGAACAATAGATTTGTTCCTTTAAATGAAAAAAAAAACCCAAGATTTGAAATGATTGTTTTCCATTGTATTGCTCCCTTCCTGTCACTGTTTTGAGCTAGAACATGGAGTCCTTGGTAGGGGAAGGAAGGGCATGTTCATCAATCTCTATTAACAGTCTTGAGTGGTTTTGCCCTCTAATAATTTCTGAGTTAATAGACATGTAAATACTCATGTAGTTTGACAAGCTATTCACCCACATTGGACATTGACTTAATTTTTGCATATACTCTTTACAGTCATATTTCAGAAGATAATTGGACAGAGATAGGCCTTCTGTTCATATTTTAAAATTCTACTTTTTTTTCCAAATAAATTTTTTGGAATTATACCAACAGAAAAAAGCAGCATCTACTCTGAATTTAGTATTTTGAGGGAGGGTAGAGATTTATTATGTTCTAAATTTGTTTATGATATGGAGGTACATTAGAGCAGTGTCAACCAAAGCACATTCATATTGAAACCAAAACAGGTATTCAAGTTCACTCTGGCTATGAAAGCTAGAATGACCCACATGCAGGTAACCACTCTTTATTTCATTAATTTCAGTCCATTTATTGTCTACACTCTACTCATATATTTTGTCTTAGATAATTTTAAGTATATCTCCCTCTTCATCAATCTTTCTTTTATACTAGTCATATTGTTTTCCAAACTGTGGCGCTGTAGGAAGTAATTTTAATTCATGGAGAGTGAAAAAGGAGAATTTCTTTTACGAATATTACACTGTTTTTATCTAACAAATTGAAAATCCTTGCCCCTTATCAATCAAGAAATAAACTGATGCGTGTGAGTGTATTCTGTGGAAGTTCATGACCTCTCTTCCTTGGGTCAGCAAATGAAGGATGAAAACATCTCTGTTGTACAAATCATCGCCCCCCCCCCCCTTTTTTAAGTAACCATGAGTTCACTTACATTTGCAAGCATCTGGAGCAGAGAAGGGTCTCCGGAGGTCCCGGTAGAAGCCTGGCTTACATCGCTGGCAGTGCTGACCTTCCGTGTTGTGCTGACAGTCATTGCAGACACCACCGCTGCGATTCCCAGATGCCTCCCACACACCGATGTCAAAGTGACAGGTATCAGCATGCCCATTGCACTTGCAGGCTGAAAAAGGAAGCACAGATGAGAAACAAATAATTAAAAATATAAAGTGGTAAGTTTTCTAATATTCATTTAAAAATTTTAAAGTTTAGTTTTGGTGTTTTGAATAGTGCATGTTTCCACAGCGCACAAGCATCAAAACAATATAAAAAGGTGTACATTGAAAACTCTAGTCTCCCATCCCCATTTAGCCTGTTTCCTCTCACCTTCAGTAGGTTACTACTTTCTTTCTTTAAAGTTATTTTTCGTGTGTATATGTTTAGTGTTTCTCTATTGATTTTTTAGATATATGGGTACTAACATATTATATTTTTAATTAAAAAATAAGTTTGATCAACCAAATGTAGATTTCTGTACTTATACAGAGATATTAGTTACCTCGAGTTACAGTTAGCAACTGGAGTTCACATTTATTTTGGAAAGACTATTTGAGTGGCCACCAATTGTTTTCTCTCTTTACTGGTAATATATCACCATTTTCATTCCTGCTACTTCCCAAGGACCACTGTTATCACTGTGGGTCCCATGGCCTTACTTAGAAAACCCTAGATTGTCAAGCATTACTTGAAAATGATAATTCATATTGCAGATACAGGCCTGAATTTAGGCTCACTAATGAGTCTAGAGGGAAGCTTCTGGTTGACAATAGTTAGTAACTTGGCAGGTAGATTGATTTATTTTACTGTTCATTAGCTATTGTTGCACTGTTGAGTTCAAAGTATTCTCTTATAGAAGCCTCAATTTTCTTATAGAAGATGCCAGGAGTGTTTCTTATGTAACCCATTTCTCAAAGGCATTTCTAAGATTAATAGTCAATAGAACCAAGTGACAAGTCTCTGTGTTCTGTATGTATTTAGACATGCAGCTGGTTTCTCTGGAAAGGGTCACAGTGGTATTCTAGGAATTTGGGAGAAATTCTTTAGATTCTCTTGATGAGTGATTTAAAATAAGATTCCAGGCTTTTTTTTTTTTTTTTTTTGGTGGAGGTCAACTGTGTTTGAGAACGTTTGTGCTATTGTTTTCCATTGTTTCCTTGATGTGTTATGATATTTTGACCAGATTCATAATCTCAAAAAAGCATAGTATAAGATAATTTAAGATTTATGCTTAGAGGAAATCCTTTACATTTCCTAGAAACTAAAATAAATTAGTTATGATTACAAATTATGGATGAGAAGAAACTTTTCATAAATTTACCTACAGTGTTTGCCTGTAAAGCTAAATAAAATAGAAGTTTGTGTGTGAAACTTTTCACAAATTTACCTGAAGTGTTTGCCTGTAAAGCTGAATAAAATTGAAGTTTGTGTGTATAAACATTGTCATGGGCATGTAAATCTCTCTAAACATTTTGAATTATAAAACAAATGGTTAATATTGCCATATTTTTTATCCTCCTATCTAATTTCAAACTTTAAACCTAGAGTTAACCCTGGTAATGCAGTCTCCTTCTTGACTAACTAGCACAATTTCAAATTTGATTTGTCTTTTCAAGTAATATTATGGTGTTATGGGAAAAAAAGTACTTCGTTTGGAGTTTGAAGACTTGGAACCAAGTCCTAATTTTATTATTTAGTAATTTTCGTAACTTATTTAATCTTACTAAGCCTCAGTTTCCTGTTCTCTAAAATGGGATTAACAGTACCTACATTACAGGGTTGTTTGAGAAATATGTTCAAAATAGTTATTTTTATGATTATAATTCATTAATTCAGCTACAAGAGTAATTATATACCATAATTCTAGTTGCTTTTGTGTCTAGCCATGTTTTTATGATGTGAAATCATCAAGAAGGCTGCAAAGTGGGCAGGCAAATGGGCAACTCATTCTTGGCAAAAGAGTCACATTGGCAACTTGGCAAGCAGCAACTGTTTCCAATGGTTGAGGTTTCAGTGGGCAGTGATATGAGCTGTTTGTGTAGGTTACTGTGTCTGTCACCCACAGCTTTATATTATGTTTCCAGAGACAACAAGGAATCCACAGATAAGTTTACTTTATTAAGAAGGCTTTGAGTCTTGTGGGCTTGGTACTTACTTCTGCACTCATTAGGAGATCCTGTTTTGCCATCAGCTGCCTGCCAGGGGCGGTCATTGTATAATGATGCACAGTGTTGACAGTGGGTGCCTGCTGTGTTGTGTTTACACATACATTTCCCATGGACCTAAAAACAAAAATAAGAGCTATGAGCAGAAATGATGCTAAGGAAGAATATTCCCTCCACAATCTTATCTCATTAGTTGGCTTTAGGCATATGACATTCATTCACCTATTTTTGGATTTTTTGTGTATTATATTTTAATGTTATAATATCTTTGGAGCTATTTTTTAGTACATCTTTAATTATTTATTAAAATGTGTCTTCTAGAAGTAAACTTAAGTGGCAAAATATGCATATTTTTAAGACTGAATACATTTTGTAATAACAACTGGGTATTTTCCTTTAATCCACAGTTCAGAGCCGTTGAGGGTTTATTAAAATAGTATTTCTCACAAGGAGGAATACTAGAGTATAATTCTCTGGGCTCTGAGACTTTTATGAGAATTTCAATACTTTTGTATTATCTCACTAAATTTCTATAAAATACTTTGGATCATCTTGAAAACTTCCTAGTAACTAGAGATTACCATGAATCCCAGAACCAAGTTGCACTTACTGACACATGATATCATGACTGTACAAATGAAAGTTTTGTAAGGTAGTTCAGAATAGGGTTCCCAAATTTGTGATTAATGAGATGTTCTTTTTTTTTCTTCAGAAAAAAAATGTAACTCAGCATAAAGGTAATAAATTATATCAACCAGTAAAAAATTATTTACTGAATGGGCACTATGTTAGGGAATTTTGGTACACAAAGCATGATAAAATACAATTTGTCTTTAAGAGAAGGATATTATAGAAGGAGAAAAAAAGATTTCCATAGAAAAATATTACAGGTAACTAGACAATAAGTAAGTCCCTAAGAAACAAAATGATCTTGGAATTCAAAAGTTGCAAAAATTGCCATAGGTTGGCAGTTCAGAGGGGTTTATGAGACAGGTTAGATTTTGAGTTTGTCTTTGAAGATAGACAGTATTTCTGACAGAAGGGAAGAAAGTAACCAGGAGCAGGAAACAAAATGAACCAAGGGCTGGTGCTAGGAGGCCAGAGGCAGGGGTGGGTTGGGGTGGGGGACTGGGCGAAAAAGGTGAGGGGACTAAGAAGAAAAAATTGGTAGTTACAAAATAGTCCTGGGGATGTAAAGTATAGCATAGGAAATATAGTCAACAATATTATAATAAATAGGTATGGTGCCAGGTGGGTACTTGACATATCAGAGGGACCACTCTGTAAAGTACGTGATTGTCTAACTACTATGCTGTATACCTGAAACTAATACAAAGTAATGTTGAATGTAAACTGTAATTAAAAAGTGAAATTTAAAAAGAAAACAAAGACTTAATATGAAGTTAAAAATAATAAAAAGTCATATAATTCCCCACCAATATATAGCCTGTTGTTGTCTTTCTTCCCCTTCTTCCTTTATTGTTTCTTATCCATATATGTATGTGTATGTGCACACACACACACACACACTTTGTTTTTATACCTCAGCTATGCTTTCTAACAGCCAGTGGTACCCATGTGTATCTTTTGGTAATGTTTAGAATTTTAAAAGGTTGTTAATTCTTATTTACTGCCTTTAGGCATCCTTTATACCTTTTCACAACCATGTATGGTGTACTACATAAAGATAGATGCTACAAAGTACTGCTAAAGGAGCTAAACTATCATTATAGGTCAATTTTTTAGGTTCGGTCTTAGAATTCCCACAGCCTGTAAGTAATTTCGCTGGGCTCATAGGTTAGCACTGGATGCAAATTCCAGGCCTTAGGAGGCCACAGGCTTTTAGGAAAATCTCATCAAACATTCACATGTATCACAAGATAATGTGGACAGGTCAGTTCCCTTGAAGTAAGGATTTCAGAGCATTCCCTTGTTTCCCACATGCTGAGAATTGGGATGAGCCTCCCGGGGTCTGAAAAATGCCAGCCCAGCAAATTTTTCTGCACACAAAAAAAATTCAAGGAGCTGTCATTTTCAGTATTACCCAAAATAGCTGTAAATTATTACCTAGATCATTTGAAACAAGAAGTCCTTCCTCAGCGATACAACTGTTACTGTTCAAGCTTGAAAGATCACCCACTATTTGATGCTCGTGAAAAATGTTCAAGTAAAACTAGGTCTTCATTGAAAAAAAAACAGATAAAAGAAACTTGACTAGCTCTTGTTTAGTACACAACTATAAACTAGAAAAAAAAGCAAGAAAATGGGATTATGTACTTAAGGCTTATTTGAAGAGGAGTGGTGTCTGGCTATCTAATTAGAAAATGAGAAACCTAACAACAAATTCATAACTCCTAATTATCTAATAGGTACACCTTGGCATTTGGGATATTCTGTGAGTTTTATAGCTGCTCTGTTATATTAAAAGTGCTGTATTCTTTTGATATAAATTTTTTCCTACTTATATCTAATATTATTTATTTGTTATTAATATTAACCTACTTGTAAATCATTTTTAGCATATTTATCTTATGGGGGGACTCACACAAATTTTGAACCAATAATTTAAAGAATTATTGGAACAGCATGCTAATTAATAGCTGTACACTTTGGTGACATATTATAGCCAAATAAGTATAGAAGAAAAATATACCATTTCTTTATGTTGAATATTTGAGGGTACGAACACAGGAATCTAGGTGGGGAGCAAAGTGAGGGAATTACTATCTTTGAAATACATCATTGGAAGATACACAGTCTTGTCTAGAAAAGCTGCTTTTTTACTATTGTTTCTTTGGGAGCAGAAGGCCCTCCAGGAGTCAGCAGTCATGGAGTTGTAAAAATCTGGTCACTGACAGTGTCAGGAAAATGGGTTGAACAATCACTTACCAAGATGTTGTAGAATATTTAAACATCAAATGGAAGATTGGCTTAGACAACTTTCAGGGTCTTTCTAATCTTGTTAGTTCTATAATTTTAAGGTTTCCTTCTCTGTGTTGTGAATACTGCTTGGTTGTAGGCAACTACCCATAATCCTTTCTGAGCTATCAGTGATGACTTAAATGTTCTGAGTCCTGTTACCATCTTACCAATGCAGAACATTTCCAGATCATCCAAAAATCATATGAGAGAGATAGGACAATATCTCTTCTTTCTTGCAGGTACTACTTGTGACATAAATGAAAAAAAAAGTTAGTAGATAGTTTCTGAAGACAGACTTTCAGTTGTCAATTCTGACTGTACCTAAACTAAGTTCTATTCTTTCTGATTTTTCTCTGTTTTCTTCCTTCTATATTGCATTTTTTCCATTGCTTGTGACTAGAGAAATAATAGACTAAATATTCTAGTTCCTGCCTTCCAAATACTTCACCATCTAGGGATGCTCACCACAGACATTCACCATAATGGAATTACCAAAGGAAAAAACATTAATCTGGCTAGGGCTCTGGAGGTGGTAGATTGACTGAATTCTTTTAGGAATGTGTGATAAAATTTGCTTCTCAATTGCATTCCAAGGAAGAAAGAAACAAGTAGTAATTATGTCCAACTGCAAATTCTGATGAAACTTTGTGGGGAAAAGGAAGACTTTACAGCTAGGTACTTAGAAAGTCTTGAATTTCATAAATAGGGTAATTTCCTGTGCTGTTGTACCATTATTGTTTATACACACATTTTAATTCTTTATCATCTAACTGGATTGGACTCTGAAATTAATGTAATATTATGTGCCAACTATAATTAAAAAATAAAAAAATATTTAAAGTAAAAAAATGTTCTTTCATACCATCATTGGAACTTAAAAAATGTTTCTAAAAAGAGGATACAAACAGTCCCTACTCTATGAGCCAAAGAAAAATCCTCTCTTAAAGGCAGCTGCATTTAGCTATGACCAATAATTTAGAAGTATAACGATGCTCTGCAGAAATTTAAGACAGAATGTGAAGGCAAAACCTGATTAATTTATAAGGAGATAGTATGTCCCTTTTAGAGAAAAGGATTAACTTTGAAAATAATAAACTTCTTAAGCATGAAAAGAGATAAATTCTAATAACAAGCTAGCCTGTTAGAACCTGCTCCTCTTATGCAGGACAAAAACATGCACAACAATGCTACAGCACGCACCTTTGAATAGGTTTTCTTACAGGGCTTATAGAAAAAACATGTCTTTTCATTAACGAACAAAATATTCCTTTCCCCCATTAAAGGTCTGCATGTTTCAATTTAACAGAAGGAGAGGGAGCTCATTGGTGAATGTGAAGCATAATCATTGACTTTGGTAGAAAATGGGGCTTGAAACATACTGTCAGATGGGGCAAAATAGGTTGAAGGCTGAGTAGTCCAAAGCTTTGTCCAATAATATATATAGCAAGAATGCAAGCAATTTTAAAGCTCTGCCATCTATTCATTGGTCTGCACTTGAGCACTCCAGAAAACGCTCTTGTCACAAAGTGTGGGCAATAAGATAAAAACAGATGTAGAGCAGTGGCAATTATGATTAAAGAATTAAAATTGGCCAGTACTTTGAGACTTCTCTCTTCCCAGCTAGCAGATGCCTGAAATTCTTCCTGTAGAGATTTATCCCTTTAGCACTTCAATGGTGTTTTTAGGTCCAGGAGCTCCCTACAAGAATGCATTTATACTCAGAAAGGGAAAATCCTTATATTATTGATAATAGCAATAAACACATCTGTAAAGATTATTGCCATCAGTTCTCAATAATAGAATTAGACTCGAATTACCTAGACAAGGAAGTGACTTCTTGGTGGAGGGAAAGGGAATGTCTTAGGGGAAGAGTTTAATTTGCCTAGGATCACAAAGCCAAAAATGGTAGAGCTATTTGAATTCTAACAGTCTGCCTCAAGCCACAATTTTAACCCCTAAATTGTGCTCTTATAAGACCTTGGGGTATAAGATTTTTGAGGGATCCACTTTGGCCCAGGCTCTTCAGGGCCTTACGTAAAAAAAAAAAAATTGGTTCCAAACCAATTTGTCCTTGAAGAGCTCTTCAGGACAAAGTCTGGTTTGGACTCACAGTGAGCCACTTCTTTCAAGACAATTGTGTTCTTGAGTAGATTATTAGTCCCATTCCTGTGGGAGAGGCCTAGGAGCTTTAGGGACAGGTGAATAGAGAAAGATTGGTCCCCATTTCCCACACCTGGCATGAATAAGTTCAGGGCATGTAGGGACAGGGAATCCTTTTAGATTCTCATTGGTTCAGTGTAAAACCTACCTGCGTACTGACCACTCGGATGCCTCCAGGGGCATTTCTGGGCCACTGCAAGCCCTACTTACCAGTGAAGACATTTACAAAAAGAAGATGATAACAGGAATGTAGATGAACTATAATTAGAGATTTGTTCTTTGCCAACAGCATGCCTTTATGTTATTTACTCTCCCTATTAGATATGATTTGGTATGAATAGTAAAAGTAGTTAAACTGCTTTTACAATCAGTTTTAATTTAGCTTATGGAGCATGGTGAGAACATTGAACATAACCTAATAATTTAGGTAACTTTTTAGATTTGGGTTGCTGGTTTATTTCCATTTTTTCATGGATAAAATTTTGTATGCCCCAAAACTTTTGTTTATATATCTAAATGACAGTTTATCTGTAGCATTGCACACCAATAAACAAGCAGGCATACACACAAAGTTTCCAAATGCTATCAAATCTGCCTAATTCAAATTATGGGCCTTAATTCCCAAATTGCTTAAAGACCTTTGTTTTGTAGTATTACAACTAGAACTAAGAACTCAAATCAAGTTTTGTGGTTTATCTTTCAATATTCATTGTGGCCCCCTTTGTGAACATGAGATAACTGGTCAAAATCAGAACATAACATAACAAAAGCAGCACCCTCCCCACTCCAAGCTGACCCATCAGCAGAAAGGAAAGCAGAAACTGCTCCACTGGAGAGGAAAACATACACTTGGGCCTTTCAAAGAAATTGCACAGTTTTCAGTCTAAAAGTATTATTAATAAAATAATCTCACCTTTTAAAGCTAAGTAAAAGAAGGCTTTAAAATATTCCCACTGTTTTAAAATCTACTATTGGCCCAACAGTATGTTTTTCTTAGTGAGCACTTCAAATTTTAGGTTCTTGAGTAATTTTAGGTAGGATTCTATTACTATTCAGAGTAATGATCTCCTAGGACAAAGCAAGTCTTTCTCTTTCTTTTTGTGAGTTCAGGGTTAGAGATTATTTTTATCATAACCACAGGTGTTAAGAGTTCAAATATATCTTTTTGAAAACCACATTATCAGAATATCCTTTCTTTGCATGTTTCCCTGATTAATGCATAATATTCCTTCTGTTGGGAAAAGTTATAAAAGACTTTGAAATCCTCCCCTACCTCAAAGATTACAGTGTTCTGTCTAGCACATTCTTCTGGGTTATCCCTACCTGTTATAATCATGGAACTATTGCACAACTCTCCAAGTTGTAGAAAATTAATATTAATGTGAATAATTCTTGTCTGTAGAAATTCAAATCAGTTGTGTCTGGTAAGAATGTAATTGATTATTGCCTTTCATATTGACCTGTTTTGCATCAATTTGTAAATATATTTCTGCATTTTATTTGCCTATGTATATGTATGGTTCTTTGAATTTTTCTCTGAACACTTTATAATGTCTTACTGGTCCATCATTAATAATGAGTTAAGTAAAATTGTTAACACATGTTTCTTTTTTATCTGTGTGAGAGTTATGATACTCCTTAGAAGTATATCTTTAAGCCTGGCTGGCATAGCTCGGCGGATTGTGTGTGGACTTGCAAACTAAAGGATCGTGGTTTGATTCCCAGTCAGGGTACATGCCTGGGTTGCAGGCCAGTTCCCAGCTGGGGACACATGAGAGGCAACCACACATTGATGTTTCTCTCCCTCTATCCTTCCTTTCTCCTCTAAAGATAAATAAATAAAATCTTTTAAATAAATAAATATATATATATATATATATATATATTTAACACTGCCATTTCTTATCTTCCACTATAGTTCTTCTATCAAGACTACTTGAAGATATACTTCTAAAAGTAGAATTTCAACATGCATTATAAAGCTAAATGGGTTTTGAGTGTCTTATATTTTCACAAGATTAATTCTACTAGTGTCCTCTTTTCTGTACATCAGGCACTTTATTTTTCCCCTGATGACTGTAAAAAATATTTCTGCCATAAAAATACAAATAGCATTGAGCTGAAAATTGTAATGCCCAGGAGGCTTATGAAGATTACATTCAGATATGATCATACTATTTCCAAGTTATAAGATTGTTTTCTACTTTTACTTCACTGTATAGAACTGTTTCTTATTTGTTCTTTGTTTCCAGGGGGCTTTAAGAATTAGTTCTGACTACTGGGCTTTTAAAAGTAATGTCTGTCCAACACACACATTTATTTGGCTGAATTCTATGACTTATCCTAGGTTATATGCAGCATTTGGTTTCAGATTTGCTTGTATACAATGGCAATAAAGTAAGACATTCTGATTTTAAGATGTTTCTTTCAGTATATCTAAGACTTCCTTGACTTAAAATATTAAAGTACCTTTTTTTCTCTTCTCTAAAAGCCACAATTTCTTCAGCTGTCAGATATAAAGCAAGAGAAGATTGGCAAATATCATTATATTCTTGCTGCAGTTTTTGTAATCTTATAATCTTGTTATCTTGCTGCAGTTCTTTAAGTTTCTTATAATACTCTATAAGCAACTATCTCAGCATATAGCTAAGTAATTTGAAGTTTCTTTTAAATAAGATTGCTACCTGGTCACTGTGTTGAGTAACTAGAACCATTACTAATAGCCATTCCATCCACTCCACCTCTGCTCTTCATTTAATCTCAGTTAAGTCTTTTCATAATTTCATTTTACATTTATCTTTTTGTACTTAAACTTTTCTAAGCTCAGAATGCAAATCAGTGTCAGAACAGGGAGCAGAACTCCCAAGAGAGCCCTAAAATGTTAGAGGCTCCATCTTAGAACAGCGATGCCATCAGGACTTTCTCCTTCCCACACCTAAAATAGCTTCTTAAAATCTCATTGAGGGAAAGGGCGTCACACCAGTACCAATTTCTTAGTACCTACTTCACTTAAATAATTTTAGAAAAAAGCAATACTGTTATTAACAATATCAAACTTCTAATATGCTGTTAAAACTATTAACACAACAACTATGGGCAAGAACCTGGGAAAATGAATAAAGGCAAAAACTAGTAGAACTCATTTCGTAATCTGTCAAGCAGCCTTTGATTCCAGAATGAAGGAACGTTTTGTGGGGTTTTGTTCAACGTCTTTTAAGATTTAGATGGGTTTTTACAATTAGTTGGGGGCCAGGTAAATTCTATTAGAAATGCTATGGGGGATTATTAAGTACTTTTCACCCCATTGACATTCACTTGCTCAATGTGCTCACATAGCTCCTTGTTATTTTAAAGGAAAATTCCTTGTCACAGGCTATTTTGCATTCTCTTACAAAGTTTTTTTTTAATTCATTCTAGTTCACATTTTCTACTTTTTCCTTTTTTCTTGACAGCTCTGTTAGGCTGTCACTCAGTATTCTATACAGTGCAGAGAGTGTTACAAAAGTTGACTTGTTTAAGATAAATGAGCCCCTGATTGTAGTACAAGAAGCCAGTTGCTAGGGCATGTTTTCTTCCATAGTCTGTCATTGTTGACTTAATTCATTCACATGCTTCTTTTTATATTGAAAAATTGCTTGTTTCTAGGTGAACCTTATGAAACATAGTCTTCATTAAAGAGTATGCTCATATGAAAGATTAACAATGATTTATTAAAAACTTATGATTGTTTGGCAACTCATCAGAATGCAGTCATTAACAAACCCATGGTCACCTGTGTGATGATAAAACAACAGCCACGGCCACTGCTATTGCAAGAATTTCTTTTCTCCAATACCCATCTACCCAAACTATTGCTTTTTAAAATGGTCAGCTAAATGACAGGAACTAGAAAAGAAATATATTCATACTGTGAAATTCCTATATAACCAGCCATGGGGACTTTTTTGTTTGCCTTTTTTAGGTATGATTTTTTTCTTATTGAGATTATGTATGCATAACATAAAATTAATCATTTTAACCACTTTAAATCAAACAATCCAGAGGGTTTTAGTATATTTAAAAAATTTTTGCAGTCATTGCCACCATCTAATTCTAGAGCATTTTCATTGACCCCCAAAGAAAACTGGTACCTGTTAAGCAGTCACTCACCATTCTTCCCTGAGTTCCTGCTCCTGGAAATCATAACCAACTTCGTCTTTATGGATTTCCCTATTTTGGGCTTTTATATAAAAGAAATAGTGCAATGTATGGCCATTTGTATTTGTCTTCTTTACTTAGCATAATGTTTTCAGGGTTCGTTCACATTGTAGAGTATATCAGTACTTCATTCCTTTTTATGGATGGACAATTGGGGTGCCACATTTTGTTCATTCACTCATCCATTGACGGACATTGGGTAGTTTCTACTTTGGGGTTACTATGAAGAATGCTGCTATGAACACTCATGTACCAGATTTTGTGTAGACAAAGGTTTTCAGTTCACTTGGGTGCGTACTGAGAATTGCTGGTTCATACGGTAACTACATTAAAATTTTTTAGAAATTGCCAGACTGTTTTCTACAGCAGCAGCACCATTTTATATTCCCACCAGCAATGTATGAAGGTTCTGATTTCTTCACATGCTGGCCAACTGTTACTACGTCTTTCTGATTATAGTCATCCTGGTGTATGTGAAGTGGTGTCTCACTGCGGTTTTGATTTGCATTTCTCTAAGACTAAGGATGTCAGCAATGACTAAGGACATCTTTTCATGTGCTTATTGGCCATTTGCATAACTAATTTGGAGAAATGTTCATTTAAACTTTTTGTCCATTTTAAATTGGGTTCTTTTCTTAGCATTATGTAGATAAATGTGATGTGAAGAAAATAAATTTTGGAAATAAATACATAGGATTTCTAATCCCTTCTCTCAATAATTTTGAGTAAGTTCCTTAATAGCAAGTTAAATTTTCTAACCTATAAAATAAGCATAATGATATGGGCCCCACATGTTTGAGGGTTAAAACAGAAAGTATATATAGTTGTGTGACACAATCAAGAACAATCATTATTATTAATGTTATTAACATTTATTATCTCGAGTGAACAACATTACCTCTTATTTTTAAAATGCCATTGATTAATTTATTTATATACTGACTGGGAGTTTTTGAACCTTTTTTATGTTATGCATAGTGAATGCTCCAGTATTTGCCATTAAAGAATCAGAGAGCTTAGCAGATAGAAAAAGTTAGATATGTAAGCAAATAATTATAATACAGTTAGGTAAATGTTTTAATTGAGGGATGTATAGGGGACTCTGGCAGGGTAGAGGAATGTTTGACAAAATAATCTATAATTCCTTGCTTTGCAAAATGTTAATGAAGTTAGGTGGCCAAGTGTAATCTGAAAGTGTTAAATTCCTTTTTTATTATATTTTGAATTAAATTACAAATAAGAATTAGAAGATCAATGGGCTACAAACTACCATCTTTAGCCCCTATTTGGCATATGGAAATACTAGGATCCCAGCCCTGACTGGGGTGGCTCAGTTAGTTGGGCCTTACCTCTCAAAGCGAAAGTCGCTGGTTCAATTTCCGTACATGGCACACAATTGATGCCTTTCTCTCATATCAAAGTTTCTCTCCCTTTCTTTCTCCCTTATTCCCCCTCTCTAAAAATAAATTTTAAAATATTTTTAAAATGAAAGAAATACTAGGATCCCATGTTCTCTTTAATTTTAATGACTACCAGGGCCTTATATGGGAGACAATGAAACCGCTGCCCTTCAGAAATTCTGAGAGCCGACAGCCAGCTAAGTTACATGTCTGGTAGTGGTGCCTCCAGAGATGCACAAATAAAGGGCAAAGGATACTTGACTAGTGTTTACTCTTACAAAAATACATATATGTATATACATAATATTTAATAGCGGAGCACGTCATTTTTTTCTATTTCTAGTATGTGAGCTCTCTTAAAGTAAATATATTTTAGTTTTTGAACCATGATTTTATTTTATCTTTCTATCTAAAGAGCTAGAGAAAAGAGTTAAAAAGATGCCAGATTCTATATGACTAAAAAATCTTATAATGAGTTAATACCATAGTCCCTCTATACTCTTACGCATGTACTGTTTTATTCCACTAAAATATTTATTTTACTAAGATTTAATACAACTATAGTTCCAATTACAATATTAAGGTTTTGAATGCCAAGATCAACAGACCTTGTTTTTCTCACTATTCAAAATGGTTGTGAATTTTCTTTCTAATGGAATAATTATATATATGTATATAGAGGGTGTGTGTGTGTGTGTGTGTGTGTGTGTTTGTATTTTAATCTTATGTGTCTGGTCACTAAAAATTTCTCCTCATAAGAGGGACTAAGGATTTAAATTACAGTTTATCTCCTACTGAATGTAATTGTTTTAGGAAAAATTGAAGTACATTTCCAGCTCTTAAAAAATTGGCAAGACACAAATGAAATACCTTAGAGATGTGATAGCTGGGGCTGTGAACCAGAAGTCAGATATCTATCTGTAACCTCAGCTTTTCTCTTTCTGTGAGGCTTCCCCCTGCAGCACATCATATCAGCAGTTAAATAGGGAAACTAGGCTTTCCTGACACAGAGTTCAGACTCCAGGCTCCCAACTATCCACAGGATGGACCCCAAACTGCTACACTGAATAGGAACGATGCATTACGAAATTGCAAAGTGAGATATCTAAGGAGCACTTTAGAGTAAGAAAAATGTCGAATTTAACTTGTTGCTTCTCAAATTTATAAAACTAGCAACGTGAACCTATTAGAGAAACTCATTTTTGTACCTCTGTGATGCCCCAGTTTTGATCTAAACATACATGTGTTTCACATTCTGCAAAGCATGTTCATGAAATGCTGAATCTATGAATATCATACTAGAAGAATCAACCTTATTTTCCTATTGGTTTATATTTCCTTCAGAGATGTCGGCTCTGACAGCAACATTTTAGCTTTCAGGTATTTTTATACTTTAACTTATCTGTGGAGTAGTCAAAAACCTATAAATAAATATTTAAATGTTCTGGGGGAACTCTTAAAAGGAACCCCACTGGGAATTCTTTCATGAGTGTAAAAACTATTTTATAATGCCTCTAGTTCTAAACTCTTCTGGTTTCCTGAACATCCAATAAGAAAGTAATCTCAGACGACTTTCATCATTAAAAGAGAGCATGTCTTACTATCCAGACAGAAAATGAGGCTAGATTAATTGGAAGCTTTACAGTGAAAACACTAGTAATTTCCAACCATGAACATATTTTACTGGCTTGCCCTTCTGCTAGGAAACACAAGCTAGTAAACGAAGTGTAACAACATTCTGTTCACCTTGTGTGGTACCTGTAGTTATTCATTGCCAAGGGACTAGTGGTAAAACTATACCATGCTAACACAGGAACATTGAAATACAAAGGTTAAGACCTTGAAATGGATTGAGAACAGTCTGGCATTAAAACTATCAAGTTGGCAGGCCTTACATTTTGCTAACGTTAGGAAGGCAACACTGTGGCCCCCTTCATGATAGGATTACCCATTCCTCCAGATCCGAGGTGACGAGATGAAATAACTGTGATTGCCGCTGTCTTTCATTCACAGCGAACATCTAGTGCTAGAGATGGAAATAGGATTGTAGGCCAGAAACCCCTCTTTCTAATAAATCCAAAAATACCCATCAAAGATGATGTCTGTTCCCCCAAAGACAGTTCCTCCCAAAGTATTTACTTTGTGGATTCTCCAAACTTACTGCTTTGACTCTTTCTTCTTTCTTCTCTTGGAGCCTTTTCACTAGTTACTGAATGAAAGAGAAGATAATCAATGACAATTTCTGGTTCCATATTAAAATGTAGGTGACTCAGACAGATTACCTATCCCTATAAAAAAGAGTCTCTTTAATAAGGGTTTTTTCTTGGTAGCCTATTAGGAGTGAAGGTGGGGTATAGTAATGAAGATTTTGAGTGTGACTTCAAGCAAGTAAATTAATCTACCCACAGAATTGAAATAAAAATACGTACTTCCAGTGTTGTAGTAAGGATCTAGTGAATAATGCATGAGAAAGGGCTTTATAAAATATAAAACAGCAGACCTTTAGTGGGAATAGTCTATGCTCTCTTGTGTCCTCACTTTCCTCCTTGCTCAGTTTAGATTCTACAGTCCATCATGATAATCAGTCCCTTGAGCCCATCCCATCTCCCGTGCCCTTCCTGTCCTTTATCCCATCTTTTTTCCCTGCTCTTGGCATAACATCAGCTCTGGTTAGATCCAACTCTTTAACAGCACAACAGTAGCAAAAAGAGAATGGGCCTCAGTGTCTTGCAGGTAAATTAAAACTGTGGCTCTACCCTTTCTAAACTTTTGAGAAGTCAGATAACATTTCCCAGCCTCACTTCCTCACCTATGAAAATGATGATAATGCATTATCTCATTTTTGTGAGTATTAAATTTAACAACATTTGTAGCCCAACAGCACAAGACCTGGTACACAATAAACATTTGATAAGTAGTAACTATTGATAGTATTATTTATAATCCATAATAGTTTTTTTCTCTCATAAGAAGACCTAGAACAAATATCCAGGTGTTCACTTTCAAACAAATTTTTATTACATAAAAATATTTTAAAATCCTGATGTAATGTTCTCATTTAATGACTTTTTTACCCTCACTAGAGGATATGTTTATTGATTTTAAAGAGAAATAGAAACATCGATGTGTGGGAGAAATGTTGGTAGGTTGCCTCCCGTGTGCACCCTGACTATGGACCAAACCCATAGCCTAGGTATGTGCTCTGACTGGGACAGGACCCTACAACCTTTTGGTGTACGGGATGATACACCAACCTAAGACACCAAGCCAGGGCCTTTATTGATTGTTTTTAATCCCTCTGATCTTTTCCTTAACATCTTGAAGAGTCCAGAGCTTTCTGATTATTGCTTTTTTGCTTATTCATAATACAAAAAAATTTTTTAAAGAGGAGACAAGAACAATGGTCTTAAACCTACAATGAATTTACAAAACATGACACATAACACGTGCAAATGTAAATACACAAATAAATGTACGCAGGTTCAGATGAGAACAACTTCTGTCAGGAAACTGTATTAATGATTCTAAATCCTGCCTCACACAGCTAGGCAGCTAAGTAACATTTTCCTCAACCCCACTACATGGTTCTACAGGTCTCAATATTACTTTTAGATTTGAACACATCAATCAAAATATTGATACTCTTTTATAATCAGTCTCTGATTGCAAAAGAAAAAAACTACCTTAACAAGTGTAACTCAAGACATTTAAACAATTCCTCATGGTGTTCTGAGGCTTCTGTGTTATCCAGTGGATGACACTTTGGTAAAACAACGAAGCTTTCCATGTTCCTTCTTATCATCACCCATCATTCAACAGCTGTAAAACCACCAGCTGCTAGGAAAAAAGAACTAAATAAGTCCTCTCCAGCTGCAAAGAAAAAAAACTTGAGATCTCTTCACATAATTTATGGGATCCCAGAAGGGTGGAGTCAAAGTGTAGTTTTTCTTTCCACAAAACCTCTACCCCTGTATACATGTCAAACAAGATATAATTTATTTTTGGCATTATTGGGGTAGAAAAGTATGTGGGAGAAGACATGGAAGTGGCTGATATAACACAATTTCATAACAGCAGTAACCCAAGTAGTATCTATCATATCCTAGGCCATTTTTAAGTATGCCAAAATATGCCATTTTAATTTTTATAATAACTATATAACATAGATATTAGCATCATTTTTTTAGGAAACTGAGGTTCAGTGAGACTAACAATAAATGGTGCAGTGAGTCAAATCCAGGTCTATTTGGCTCCAATGTTAGGGTATCAATCACTGTTCTGCCTTCCAGTGAAAGAAACAAAAATTGAACTGGCAAAACATAAATGAAATAGATCTGAGAAGGACAAACATGGAAAAGGTGATACTACTTTAAAAGATCCATAGCTAGTATGGCTCAGTTGGTTGGAATGCTATTCCATGCCCCTATAGGTTTTGGGATCCATCCCTGGTCAGGGCACATGCCTGGGCTGCGGGTGTGGACCCTGGTGGGGGCTTGTACAGGAGTCAACCCATCCATGTTTCTCTCTCACGTGGATGTTTCTTTCTCTCCCTTCTCTCTCTATAAAATCAATTTTTAAAATGTATCTTTTGGCAAGGATAAAAAAAGATACAAGAACCTTCTAAGGTAAATGAAGCTATCCAGTTATATCCCACTTTCTATCTTTTCCTACTTCCTTCTCAAGAAAGAACATGACCCTAAAATCTTATACAGTTTAAGCAACAAAGTATCCAGTTTTATTAACTTCCTTAATTGTCTACCATCAGACATCAAATATTCTAGCACATAAAATCATATTTCTATTAATTAGTCACCCTCACAGCAGTATCAGGTGTAGCTGTCTATAAAGCAGTAGCTTTCAAATATTAGCAAGTATTGCAATCACCAAGAGGGTTTGATAAACACAGGTTCCTGGGCTCCATCACTAGAGTTTCTGACTCAGTAGTTCTGGGTTAGGGCCTGAGAATTTGTAATTCTAGCAAGTCTCCAGGTAATGCTGATGTTGCTGGTTCAGGGACCAACTCTTTTAGAATGACTGCTATGGAAAAAACGGTGCCAATTTGTTTATGACGGCCATTCTGACCAGCGTGAAATAGTATCTCATTGTGGTTTTAATCTGCATCTCTCTGATGGCTCGTGATGCTGAGCATCCTTTCATATGTTTATGGGCCTTCTGTATGTGGGGAGAGTAACAGGGGAACAATGGGGACAACTGTAATTGAATAAAATTTTAAAACATAAAAAAAGAAAAACTGCTAAATCAAGTCTGACTTGTACACACATACCTAGGGCAAGCCAACTAGTGAAAGAAGAACATTTCTTAAGAGGCTACCTTCCATTCTGCAGGCACAATTTACAAATCCAACTATTTATTTCCACATACCTATAATGAATGGTGTTCACAGAAATACAACCGTGGGAGGACAACTGACCTTATGACCATGCTTTTCATGAAGCAAAAGACTATGCTTTCAATGTGCAATTTGCTCAGCTAAGGAATCATAGGAATAAGAATATCATATTCAAAAGAAGCAACCATACCCAAATCCAATCCAGCTCTTCATAATCCGGGGGAAAAACACATAAAAGTAAAATGCACTGAAGCTTAGGAAGGGAAAAAATCTGAAATCAGGACCATTCATATTTCCAGCCATAAGCCTCTGTTAGTCCAATTGCTTATGGCTTCCTTTCTTTCTCTTCCTTCCTTTCTCTCTCTCTTCTTAAATAGAGACAGCAAGGAGTCAGGGAACTGGATCCCTGGAAACCAATATAGCCTTGACCATATAGCCTGTTTCTTACCTCTACCTGGCTCTTGCTCCAAGTTTGACCCGGACTTGGTCTTGCTTGGTTTCAGCACATGATACAGTTACAGCAGTAGGGGCTATCACTACTGCTGCAGAAGTTGGAATAAGTATGAAAGCTGGGGAGCAGGAAGTCACAAAACTAGTATTATTTTGAAAGGAGATTGCTTCTGATTTCAAAGCAGCCTGAGATTAATAAAGAAAAGTTTCCCTGGCCCCATCCCACAAGGTCTTCTAGAATAGAGACTTCTCATTCTAACATTCTTTTGAAATGGAAAAACCTTTACTCTATAATGCTCTTACTTGGTTATCCAGATCTTTATTTATTAAAAAAATTTAAAAATATATTTTATTTATTTATTTTTAGACAGAGGGGAAGGGAGGGAGAAAGAGAGGGAGAGAAACGTCAATGTGTGGTTGCTTCTCACACACCCCCAACTGGGGACCCAGCCCACAATCCAGGCATGTGCCCTGACTGGGAATTGAAACAGCAATTCTTTGGTTCACAGGCTGGTGCTCAATCCACTGAGCCATACCACCCAGGGCCAGATCTTCTTTATAGGTTAATAGCCTTCTCTCTCTCTCTTTCCCTCATTAATCTGTCCCTCTCTTTTTTTTTTAAGGGAAGGGGTTCCTATAGTAACTTCATTGTAACTGAGAAACCAGGCTATAGTAAGTCTACATGACTGGAGCAGATGGTGGTCATCTTTCCAAAGGGCGACGCCTGAGCCCGGCTTGCCAGCTGTACTCAGCTGCACACACAGTAAACCAAAGCCCAGAATAACCTCTTTCCTGACACTGTGCTGCACTGCCTGACTCACTATGAGAGATGAGTGACTGCACAACCACAATGAATCAAAGTATGAGGTCCAAGTGGGCAAAGACAAAAACCCAATGGGAAACAACTGATCACTAGAGAGGAAGCTATGATAAAGCAGTTGCTTACTCTTCACTATTCTTTGCCAAGAAAGGTGAGGGTATGGGATGAGCAGTAAGTTATTTTCTTCAGTCTTCAAATAAATAAATCCTGAGAGGATGGGTTTGATGGTCAGTCAAGCAATACAGCCGGATGAAAACCTAGGTTAGTTATGTATATAAACCTTTATACCTAAGGGAAGAGAGAGGAACATTAAAGTGCCTGCAATTATTAAAAAGGAGGGCCTTTTTTCTTTTTCTTAAATAAGACAAGAAACAGCATCTTGTGTTGTCCTTGCTGCAGCAGCAGCAGATATGCTGGATTTCATAAAACACAACTCCTATCACATTGTCTGTTGATAAGATTGCTCAGTCATGGGAGGGCAGTAACAGATGTCACTGTTAGAATTAGGTCTTCTCACAAAGCCTCTAGTGTGGGCTATTTCCCACTATGGATCCACAGAGGAAACTCTCAATACCATAGGTGCCTAAGTTAAAGCTCCTATAGTATTACAATGGTGTGGTTGGCAGGTGTGTGGGTGCTGGGATTTTTTTTTTGCATGTGTAAGCTCTTCTGGAAAAGCTGGAAATAAAAGGACAAGGAAGAGTTTGGTTTAGAGCCAAAAAGTCCCAGACTTCAGCCATGGATATCTCTGCCCCATTTTCCTACATGCTCTTTTCTATGAAGCAGGTTCAATCAGCGATGTGGTTAAAAGAAATGATCCACTCACACCCCCCCACCGCCATCCTCCATGTGAATCTCACAGTAGCAGAGGCTGAAGACAAGGAAGAATGTCTCTGTTTCTTCTCACCAGGGAAATCATTTGGTATCCAACTAAATGAGCAAGGTAGCCCCATTGTCTGAGGTGACCCTGCCACAGAGATGTGGCTGACCTTTGCCATGTAGATAGATGGAGAACTCTTGGTAGCCCCGTGAAACAAAACATGCCAATCTGGTAGGAATGTGCTGCCAGTTGTGGGAGAAGTCCTTCTTGAGGCTGGAGACCAGTTGAGTATGCATGCTAATGATGAGGTTGGCCACGACTTTAACTTCTGGCAATCACTGTTTTCAAACATCCAGGATAGTCAGAATGGTTGAGGCAGTATTGGTTCCGACTGAGAGGAGGGTGGGATCACATTGGATGGACCAAGCAAGACCTTTAACTGTAATTTCACTCTTTTGGCTTCATCAGTGTCTGTGCAGACTGCAGTGAAGGCTCCCACACGCTCACCGTATAAGCAAATGTTCTTGGCATAGGATTGGCAGAGAAAAACATTAATGCGCTCTTGGATGAAGTGGGACATAGCCCAGGCATCCTTGTTACCATCACAACTGGCAAAGCCTTGATAGTTCATGTCAAAGAATGCAGAGAAATTCTTTACCCTCACTACCGTTTCTTCCGCTGCTCAAGATGAGGTGTCTACTCTTATGAGCTTGCAGGCACAGGTGTGCAGAAGAACTCTTTGCTCTCACATTTCTTTTTTTTTTTAAAGATTTTATTTATTTATCTTTAGAGGGGAAGGGAAGGAGAGATGGAGAGAAACATCAATGTGTGGTTGCCTTTCGTGAGTCCTCTGCTGGGAGTTGGCCTGCAGGGAATCGGCCTGCAACCCAGACATGTGCCCTGACTGGGCATCGAACCGCGATCGTGTGGTTCGCAGGCCCACGCTCAATCCACTGAGCTACACCAGCCAGGGCTGCTCTCACATTTCTGAAACACCCTTCTTAGTGCCTGTGAAGTCAAAGCAATAAGTCTTGGTGCCATAGTATATATAACCATGTAGCTGCACGCCAGTGTCCCTGAAGTGGGTGTGTAATTTCTCCAGGATGGTTTGGGCAAGAAAGACTTCTCTGCTGAACTTAAAACCTCTTTGCAAATATCTGGCTCTAATCCTTAAGTCTTGATTTCCAGAAATAATATGCATAGTGACATATTGGTCACTTTCCAACACTTCTATTCACATCTAGGGCTAATTCTGTAGATGTCTTGAAAAATTCAGCCATTTCAGCAATGGGCAGGTGTTCTTTGCCCAGATTTTTTTTTGGCAATCTGGACACTAGAGTGCAGGTAAGGCTTTCCATTATCATCCTCACAGGTGCCACCTTCCAGACTCACTGTCTTGATGTTGTTGTCTCTCATATATGTTTTTGTAGCTCCTAGGATGGGATCTCCACAGGAGTTCACCAGGGGCTGGCTGTGGCAAAGGCCAAGGCAAAAAGACCTGGGTGGAAGGTGGCAGTGATCCCAGACAGGATGCAGCTGGAGGATGCAGAGCTATGGTAGGCAGTAAGAGAGCAGGGGGTAATGGCAGGATAGAGCAGACAGCCAGCAGGTGCAGACACAGGGGTGTAGGCACACAGTTAACAGTTTTCTCCCTGGCAGAAGATTATATAAAATAATTGTATTTGAAGACTTGCAAAAATCTCTGGTAAGTCTGTGTAATTATCCGTTGTTGAATTTGGCAGGATTAATAGAATTTATTTTCTTCTTAAGTCATAAAGCCAGTTTTTAAAATTTCTAAAGCTCTGGAATATATTGGGTGCTGATGGTCACCTGCCACACCTGTACCAGGCTGTTCATATAGCCAGCAGAGTCTGGCCATCAGCAGACCAGGCCAAAGAGGTGCACTGGGGTGGCTCTGCCTTGCTGCTGGAGCTGATAACTTCTTGCTTTTGAAATTCATTGAATTTCAAATCCCGTCCAATTCCAGATCTTAGTGCTAGAGCCCATAGCAGCACAGAGCCCGCAGTGGTTGGGGCTGAAGCACAGGATGATGATGAAGCCTCATTATCTAGCATGCAAAGGTGCTTGCCTTTGTTGAGGTTCCAGAGCATGGCCTGGCCATCTTGCCTCCTGAAGCATATAGGGATCCATATGGAGAGACATTCACAGTGTTTAGGTGGCCCATGGGGCTGATGTGGTTTGTCTTCAGCTTGCAGCTTGTCCCAGCCATGGGAGACAATACTGGGATTATTGTTGGATGAGTAGCAGATGCAAGATACCCACTGAGAATGGTTCTCACCCAGCACAGTGTAGTTGCATATACCCAGAGAATATAATAGAAATGTCTAGAATTTTCTCTTTAGCCTTTGAGAGTGTTGCAATCTCATTGAAAGTTTACATCAGAGGACTTACTTTTTTGGAAAAAAATAAAGAAACTATTGCTTTTAAATGCATACACGTGAAAGTTTTATAAGGCTCATGAGAACTCTGGTAAATAACTTGGTTGATCAGAGCCATTCAGATTGTCTCATAGGTCATTCACTCCCAGGTGGCCAACTCTGGGATGTGTTGTAGGGGCCTGCTTGTGTATGCCCTTTTGCTCAGGACGCTATCCTGAAGTGACCCTATAAGGCTTGGATTCTAGAAGACAGTTGAAGAAACAAAGACCAGCATCTCGGTTCAGGCTGCTATACTATAGACTGAGTGGCTTATGAGCAACAGAAATTTATTTCTCACAGTTATGGAGGCTAAAAGCCAAAGATCAGGGCATTAGCATCATCAGGTTCTGGTGAGGATCTCTTCTAGGTAGTAGACTATCAACTTGTCACTGGGTCCTTACATGGCAAAAAGAGAGCTAGCTAGCTAGCTGGCCTCTTCTTATAAGGACACTAATCCCATTTATGAGGATTTAATGATCTCATGATCTAATTACCTCCTAAAGGCCTCACCTCCACATACCATCACATTGGGATTAGGGTTTCAACATATGAATTTTGGGGGAAGATCTACATTACGTCCATTGTAGCCTATGGGTTCTCCATTCACTTAAATATGGCAGAAATTTCTAGCACTCTGTCTCACACAAATTACAGTTCAGTAGGTTGACATATCTCAAGAATATCTGGGTCATTTCTATTTGAATCATATACAAACTCAATTAACTTAGATATAACAAATCATCTCATTTTTATTTGAAGCAGTATCTGTTCAAAGATCATTAGTGTCTAGAAACTAGTAGGTTGGAAGAAAGTGAGGTGAGATCAAACAATGACAGTAATTTTTCATTTCTGTATTCCTATGTTGCCACTATTCAGTCAAACACACCCACGGAAAGCCTACTTCTGGCTCAGGTAACACACTGGGTTCAGAGGTTAGATTACAGTCCCTGTCCTAGAACATACACGGCAGTAAAAGTTCTGAAGGAGGCACAAGGAGATGTGTGAATCCAGAGGAGAGAGAGCCTAACTCTGCTAAGGGAGAGATGGGGTGAGTCTACTCTTCACAGAGGAGAATTATTGTTCAATCTATTGACTGAACAGCAAAAGATACCAGGCATTAAACTGAAGTTCTTATTTTTTCCACTATAAAATCCACTCAACAATGGTCCCCATTTATTGTCAAAGCTGGCTTCTGTGTGATAATGCCACTAGTATGATTATGCCAACCTCTCCTACTGCTCACCTTACACTTCATATCTGAAGGTCATGGTACTAAAAACTGGCATGGATGCTGTCCAAGGAATCTTGTTATCATGATTGACTATTTATAATGCTAAAATTGAAGATTAAAAAACAAGTCAATACATACTTTATAGGATGGGCATGGAGTTGGAGAAGTGAATCAGCAGAAGAGGAAGAAATAAGAGCACTATGCGAACATGGACCAACCTGAAGGGAACTTAGACTACCAATGCTCAAAGCTGGAGGTAACGTGATTTGGTTTCCATTGATGAGAACTTGTTTTACATACCACGTGGAATGTTCCTGGGCCCTTGACAGGCCTGAAGCCATCAACAGGTACGCATTGATCAGCATGGCCATTACAGAAGCAGCTGCCCTTGACAATGAAATCATAGATTGCATAGTGTGTAAAGTGCCGAGGCTTTGCATTCAGGTCATTTCTCTGACAGGGACAAGACTGCTGTTTTAGCAGCTGCACACGAAGGTTGGTGATCTTCAGTTGCTCTTGCGCTTTGACACTGTAAGGGTTCTCCATATCATATGGTGGCGACAAAGCTCTGAAAATAACCTATAAAGGAAAAGAAAACACCATGAGTATATAGGACTGTGTGCAAACCCCGGATTGTATGCCCCGTATCCTTCTGGTTTGATTCACACCTCTTGTTATCTGTAAGTGACACAATCACAAGAGGTTTTAGCCCCTGGTCACACTGGGGGAAGAGCTACTCCATTACTCCTGGAACAGATGTGCTGCCTGTTTGAATGCAGATGTATAAATTGAGTCACGAGCAGAGAACTGACTGTTGGGGTGAAGGCAGCCATGCAAAGATCTCGGGGGAAGAGCATTCCAGGCAGAAGGAATAGCAAGTTTAAAGGCCTTGAAGTGGAATCAAACTTGGCTTATTCAGAAATGGACAACAAGACCAGTGTTCCTGGAGTCCACGGGATCTTTCTGATGAAAGATTCTGCATCAGTGAGATGAGGTTACTAGTTACAATATAGAATTTTTATAAAACCTGAATAAGGTCACAAGTACTGAGCCTCCAGTAGCACCTAAAATGTAGCAGCATTTAATATGCATTAGCTTTTTTCTAATTTTCACCAGAAACATTACAGAGGCTGTTAAAAAGAACATGAAACTCTGTATTCCAATGTGACATATATAAACAGTATGAATAGAGCCAATTCTAAATGTTTTTATATAAGCGTCATGGGAAAGAGTTGCCATTGTCTTCCATAAAATAATACCCTTTTGCATTTATCAGAGATAAATTCACCTGATAGAGTATGATATTTTTATGATATATAAAGACATATAGATCAATATCAAGGCTGGTCAATTTATAGTAAGTCTAATGCAATATTGCCAAAATGTCACAGCATGTTTTTATGTGGGCATATTCAATATTCCTTGCTTTTTCTTCACTTGTTGAAGTTCTAAGATTAGGAAATATGAACAGTTATCTCAGTCTCCTGAAGAACTGTTTAGAGTTTATTTAAGTAAAAGCGTCAGTCTGAAGTTGAAGCTCTGCTCTTCTCATGGCTCATAATTGGCCTTGGGCAACACACTTAGTAATCATGGCTTGATTTCCCTGACTATAATACAGGGTTAGTATTTGCCCACAATAGCATTAGTCTTGTAAAAGGTTAATGGCCTAAAATATCTTCAGAATATCATGGACTGCTCCTTTATCATTAACATTATCTTCCCTGGGGGTCTTACACTTTCATTTGAGGAACTGATTTGTACTATTACTAACAAAGATCTAGTAACTCAAAACTTAAGAAAAAATAAGCAAACATCTAGAGTAAAATCCTGAAATACCTGGAATACTATTGTATTTATATAGTGATTAAAACTGAGAAAACTAACAAAAAAAGAAAAGCATAAGGAAGAAAAAATACGATTACAGAATTTATTGAAAAAATCTCCATAGAAGTGGACCTGTGATGTTCAAACCTATGTTGTTCATCAACTGTAGTATAAAAGCAAGTTGTTTAAAAAATATAGACTTTAGATAAACTCCCATTTAGCACGAATGCATCTAAAAGCAACTTTCCAGAAAGACACTTCTTTAAGGAATAGTTTAGAGATGAAAATTTTATTTTAGAAACTAGTTTTACACCAAGAGCAGGAAAGGTAAGAATCAACTGTGTAAGATCACGTCCCCAGGTCTGCTGGCACCAAACATTCCTCAGTGAATTACAGCTTTGGAGGAGGGGTGATAATTCAGTGGATACTTGGCCTCCTGCAGCAACTCTCTACCCAGCAGCCAGGGTGGTTCTCTTCACCCCCACCCAAAGACTTCCCATTTTACACAAAATACAAAGTCCTTGTAATGGCCCTGCCTTATTTTTGTTCTTAGTGCTCATTACTACCTGACATGTTAGATTTGTAGTTGTTTAACAATTTATTCTCTTCCCAGTCTTGGATATAAACTTCCAGAGAGGCATCACTAATGTGTCCCAGAACAGTGTCTATCACAGAGTAGGTATTCAATACACTTTTGGTAAATTAATTGACTAATTATAACATTGCTCTTGGCATTCAAGCAATAGGTGAGAATTTCAAGTAACTTAACTTCCTTTTTATAGGGTCCTAAACAGATTCACATACTGAATTCATGTTATAACACCAGAAAGTGAGAGATAAGAAGTTGTATTATAAACAGTTATAAATAGTTACATAATATACCAGTATCTACATTTCCAGCTGTTTTCAAACTTGCAAAAGCTAGTAATTTTATCTTAAACTCAAACAGTACTCTACCACATTTATTCACATGCAGAGTGGTGGAAAGCAACACATTATGGAACAAAATTTTCCAACAAATAATGTCACTTACTTCAAAGTCAGTATAGAAATAATGTCTCTTTCTTTTAACAATAGCTTAAATCAGAACATAATTTTATTATTTTGAATCATTTAAAGAACAAAAAACATAGAATCCATTGTGAGTTTCCTATGGGATTTGTTTTTACTGACATCTCACACACTGGCATTCTGTTAGACATTCATGAAGAACCCTTGCTCTAAACAAGATACATGATGCGACTACCTCCTAGTTTATCAACCACAGTAGTGCAAGGACATGGAAGAGGGCGACCAGTGTTAACCAAATAAGTGTTCCATTGAAAAGTCTGTGGAGTACTTCTCTGCACTGTCACCCACCCCTCCTTTTTGAACAGTGGTGATGAAGCTGTTTGCTCTCTCTGCTCCTGTTACACATTCACCCTTGACATTTATCCTGTCTTCTCTAGCCTCCTTGCCCTCACCCGCCTTGCCCTGAAAACTGGTCTCATGCAAGGCTTGAGAGAGATCTGTCAAGGTTTGTAGGAACTTAGAAGCTCTTTTGCTTCCTGACCCCAGACTGGAAGCTGAATGGCAGCTCTGTGCTTGGTGAGCATGACACCACGGTTGGCACGCTGATATCAGCAGGGAAGGGACATCATGACCCCTGAGGCTGCACGCTGGAAAGGAGACAGCAGAGTGCCACAGACACAAAAGTGAACGGGAATTTAAACCATGAAATCTTTTTTCCAGAAAGGAGACGCCTTAATCTGATACCCTGGGAAATGGATCTGCCCTGCATCAGGAAACAAAGAGCGCGCCAATCCAGATGCTTCAAGCTTCTGGCAGGTCGCCCTTTGGGTTCCACCCAGTTTTTCTTCAAATATCCCCAGAAGAAGCCTGTGTGGCACTACTAAAATGAAGTAAGAAAAAATGCTGAAGCACTTCGTAGCATGCCAGCCTCTTCTATTTTCCTTCCCATCAGGAACAGGCTGTATCTATGGGCCCATCACTGTTTCTCTGTGATTGCTTCTGAGGATACAATTCTAACAAGACAAAGTTAAAAAGTAGAGGGGGTCTAGGATCAAGTCTACTGTGATGTTTCCGGTGTGTTAGTGCTATTGGTCAGGACTTCATGATCCTATTATTTAAAATGTTTGAGCTCCAGCTGGTGTGGCTCAGTGGATTGAGAGCTAGCCTGCAAATTAAAAGGTGCCCGGTTCAATTCCCAGTCAGGGCATGTGCCTTGGTTGTGGGCCAGGTCCCCAGTTGGGAGTGTGTGAGGGGCAACCACACAATGATATTTCTCTCCCTCTCTTAAAAAGACTGATTGTGTTTTAGTGATTAATACTATGCTCATTACAGAAAAATCTGTCACTGAAAAATATAGAAGACAATAAGAATCTATAATGCAATCCCCACTAAAGACATTTAATCACAAGGGGATTATATTTTCCCATCTAAACTTCTGTATGTATATACAAAGAATGTAATGTAAACAGCTTTGTTTCAACTTAATAATACCTTGTGAATAATATTCCTAGTCAATAAAAATAACTCTACGTCAGTGGCTCTCAAAGAGTGTTTGGCACCTCAGACCAAGAGCATCAGTATGAACCTGGGAATTCGTAGAAATGCAAGTTCTTGGGCCCTATACCAAGCCGATGAAGCAGAAAGTCTGGAGTTGGGGCCCCACAATCTGTGTTTTCAACAAGCCTTCCAAGTGATTCTGATGCTGAATAAAGTTTGAGAAGCACTGCTACATTATTTACAAACCTGGTTAGAATTTCATTTTATAGCTACAATGTAATTTATTTAGCCAAGTTGCTATAGTTAGGCATCTAGGTTATTTCCAACTTCTCAGTGTAACCAGTGGCAATCTGGTAGTTAAAATGTGGAAGTTTGTAATATTCTGAAGATACAATTCCAAATGTGAAGTCAATGAGTTAAAGGAAATGCATAATTTTGAAATAATCTGAGCTTCTGAATGAGTCATGGACCTTTTCCCACCTAATCTTTGGAATCCTCACATTTCCCTGATCTTGCCTTACTTCTCTAAACCTGGTATTCCATTGAACTTTGCCTGAAGATTTATTCTTGGCTTACATCCTGCTATTTCTTATGCTCTAGTATAACAAAGAGACCTTTAAAAAGTTCTGAACAGGTTAGAATCACCTGTATGTTCTATCTTTTCTAGAATACTTTAAAAAACTCTATATAATACTGAAAATTAATAGAAAACAACAGCATTCTATATGTGTTATTTATACTCTGAGGTGAAAATCTCAACAGAGTATTAACAGTGTGAACATATTTAAGTAAATATTAGGTACATAATAGTTAAGAAATTTTTTCAGTATCAAACTGATTGATTACCTTACACATTATTCCATACCTAAAAATTTTTAATTAAAATTTTATTTATTTATTTTTAGAGAGAGGTGGAGGAAGGGAGAAGAGAGGGAGAGAAACATCAGTGTATATTTGCCTCTCACACCCCTCAACTGGGGACTTGGCCTGCAACCCAGGCATGTACCCTGACTGGGAATCAAACCGGCAATACTTTGGTTCACAGGCCAGCGCTCAATCCACTAAACAAAACAGCCAGGGCTAAAAATTTTAAAATTTTAAAAATTTATTAATGACAGAGAGAGAGGGAGAGGGAGAGGGAGAGGGAGACTGATTTGTTGTTCCATTTATTTATGCATTCATTGGTTGCCTCTTGTATGTGCCCTGACCAAGGAAGGACTCAACCCACAATCTTGGTGTATTGGGATGATGTTCTAACTCAGCTGGGGCTCCATGCCTAAAATTTTATTAAATCATAATAATTTAAGAAACTTAGTTATCACATTAAAAAATTCCTCTTTAGGTACTAGCTTGAGGAATATTTCAGGTCCAAGTTGATTACCCATCCTGTGGACTCTGTCATCACTTGTTCTTTGCACTATAGCACTTTTATGAGAGCGAGTTGTTATTGCCCATTTCTTGTCTGTATCTCACATTAGACTCTGCTCAGTGGGCAGGGATCTTGTTTGTCTGGTTAACAGCTGTGTCCCAAGGCATGTCCCACAAGAAATGAATGAATTATCTTTCCAAATAGCATTTTTTAAAAGGAGAAGCCAAATATGGAATAGAGTTTAGAAAAACAGAAAAAGCAAGATGATCTTACCATGCTCTTGACAGGAAGTATGTAAACACACACATATGTATAAATACCTATGTAAAAACATGTAGTTTCAAATGGCTTTATAGATTCTTCTTCTTCAGTAGCACACAAGATCTTTTACATTCTTAAGAAAACAGGTCAGGCAGGCAAGAGCAAGCACCCAAACTCACGTAAATACTACATCTTTTCTATGATTTCTGGTCTAGTTTTCTTATCTACCAAAAACGGAAGCTTTAGGATTATTAAAGAACTGTTGTTGTTTCTTTAATGGTTTGTGAAATCCATCTTCGTGTTCTTAAAAAAACAGGCAGCTTTTCATTTCAATGGTTTTCGCTATTGTTTTTCTCTATTGTTTTTGCTTTTATCTTTATTATTTTCTCTCTTCTGTTTCCTTTGGGTCTAATTTTCTCTTCTTTTACTAGTTTTTTAAAATGGAACCATAGTTGATTGATTTGAGAACTTTTTCTCCCCTAAGTACTTGTTCAGTTGCCTCCCATAAATTTTGATCATTGTGTTTTCATTTTTATTTCAGTTCAAAATGATTTCTAATTTCCCTTTTGATTTCCTCTTTGACACACAGGTCTTCAAAAGTATATTATTTAACTTCAAAGTATTTGGGGCTTTCCCAGATACCTTCCTGTTATTGTTTTCTATATTAATCACTTCATGGCCAAAGGACATACTTCATATGGTTTGAATTTTTTACATTTATTAGTACTAGTTTTAGGGCCCAGGACATGGACTACTTTAATAAATGCTCCTTGTACACTCAAAAAGATTGTGTATTTTACTGTTGTTGGTGGAACATCATAACGAATGTTAAGTCAAGTGTGTTGACAATTTTAATCTTCTTTATCCCTACTGCTTTTCTGTACTTGCTCTGTCAATTACAGAAAGGCATTGGGATCTCCAACTGTTTCATGTATTTCGAAGCCTTGCTGTTAGGTACACAAATATTTAGGATTGTCATATCCTCTTGATGAATTGGCTCTTTTATCAGTATGAAATGTCCCTCTTTATCCCTGGTAATATTCTTTGATCTGAAATCTACTTTGTCTGATAATAATATAGCCACTATCAAAAACTTTCTTTTTTTTCTTCTATAGATTTTATTTATTTATTTTTCAGAGAGAGGGGAAGGGAGAGAGAAAGAGAAGGAAGGGAGAGAAACATCATTGTGTGGTTGCCTCTCATGTGGCCCACTCTGAGGACCTGGCCCGAAACCTAGGCATGTGCCCTGACTGGGAATCAAACTGGTGATTCTTTGGTTTGCAGCCTGCACTCAATCCACTGAACTACACTAACCAGGGCCAAAAGCTTTCTTTTGATTAATGTTAGCATGGTATATCTTTTTCCATTCTTTTACTTTTAACCTGGACATATCTTTATATTTAAAGTGAATTTCTTATAGGCAGCATAGTTATGTCTTTAAAAATATTTTGTCCAAGCTGATAATCTATGCCTTTAATTGGAGTGTTTAGACCTTTTGCATTTATTATGATTGTTAATATGGTTGTATTTAAAGCTACCACCTGACTTTTTGTTTTATATTCTAAGTATATTTTTCTGTCTTCTGTTGAATTGAATATTTTAGGGTTCCCTTTTATTTACTTTTTTCTTTACTAGTTTAGTGTTTTTAGATAGTGGTTGCTCTAGGATTTATAGTATATACATGTTTAACTTAACACAGTCTATCTTTCACATATACTGTAAGAAATGACACTCTCCTCCCATCTCCCCCCTCAATCTTTGCACTACTACTGTCATGCATTTGATTTCCACATTTATTAAAAACTCCACAACACATTGTTAATATTTTTGCTCTGAAAACTCAATGATCTTATATTAGATAAAAAGTCAGTTATATTAGAGTGATTTTAAAAAGAAGGAAAAAAAGCATTTACACATCTCCACATATTTTCTCTTTTTGATGGTCTTCATTCCTTTGTGTAGGTCCAGTTATCCATCTGGTATCATTTTTCTTCTGCCCAAATGACTTCTCTTAACATCTCCTATCATGCAGGGCTGCTGCTGCTGTATTTTCCCCCTATGACTGCAAAAGTCTGTATGTCATCTTCATTTCTGAAAAATATTTTTGCTGGGAAAAATATTCAGGTTGACCTTTTTTTCTGTCAGTCCTTTCAGGATTCCATCCCACTGTCTGATAACTTGCATTGTTTCTGTCATACAGCTGTGTGTCTTGTATTTGTTCTTGTGTACATAATGTGTTATTTTTCCCCTCTGGCCGCTTTTGAGACTTTCTCTTTACTATCGGTTGTTAAACAATCTGATTATAATGTGTGTTGGGGTAGTTGCCTTCTTGCTTATTGTGTTTAAGATTTGTTGAATTTCTTGGACCTGTGGATTAATAGTTATAATCAAATTTAGAAATTTCTTAGCCATTATTTCTTAATTATTTTTGTTTCACTCTTGTCACTTCTCTTGCTTGTGGACTCCAACTATACATGTATTTCATTGCTTGAGGGTATTCCACAGCTCACTGATTTATTTATTTAAAACTGACTCATTTTCTCTTTTTTACCATTTCATATTGGATCATTTCTACTGTTACATATTGAATGTCGCAAATCTTCTGCAGTGTCTAATCTACTGATACCATTCAATATATTTTTCATCTCAGAAATTGTATCTTTCAACAATAGAAGTTCAATTTGGATTTTTGCCATATTTTTCATGCTCTACTTGATATGGTCAATCTTTTCTCTTTTTTTCTTGAACATAGGAGTAGTTATAATAATAACTATGTTAATATACTGAACTACTAATTCTATCATTTTGGGATCTGTTTCTATTGATTTATTTTTCTATTCATTATGAATTGTATTTTCCTGCTTTTCTGCATAGCTTGACTGACTACAAGATATTGTGAATTTTACCTTTTTGAGTGGTCAATATTTTTGTGTTTTTGGGCTTTGTTCTGAGATGCAGTTAGGTCTCTTGGAAATAGGTTGATCCCTTTGAGGCTTGCTTTTAAGTTTTGCTAGGTGAATCAATCCTTTAGTATAGGGATAATTAATTTATTGATGGATTAAAATTTTAAACTATAAAGTTTTCCACTATGGCTTACTACAGTCCTGGTCCTAAGTGAGCTCTGAGAATTTATCCCTTCATTTTCTCTCTGGTCTCAGGTAATCTTCTTACATGCATGTATTGATCAGTACTCAACTCAGGACTTGAAGGGGACCATTTGTAGGTCTCTGGAAGTCTCTCCCAGTGCAACTCTCTCCTCTCTGGTACCTGCCTGCAGACTCCAGCCTCCTTGGCCTTCCCAGACTCTCAGCTTATTAATTCAGGAAATACATTGGGCTTCCCCTTGGCTCCTACTCACTGCACTCCAGTATGGAAATGCTCTCTAGGAAGAAGCTGAGGCAATCACAGGACTCACTTCATTTACTTCTATTCTCTCAGAGATCATTGTCCTCTGCTACCTAATGTCTAATACCTGAAAACAGTTGTTTCATATATTTTGTCCAATTTTTTAGTTGTTTCAGGCAGCAGGGTTAGTATGGTTCTTGTTACTGCGTCTTGGCTGACAGCTGAAGTCTAAAAAACCAAATCAGCTTAACTCATACCATCTATAAAACTACACTGGACCAAGTTCTTATTTTTGTATAAAAATATCATAGAAATGACACATTGGAAGTTTTATAGTAATAAATTTAGATGTGTGGTTACATTTAGCAGAAAAAAAGCTTGAAAAACAAATGAGTTTTCTGATTGGGCATACCAAACTAATAAATATGAAAAATAATTTAAAATATATACATTTAAACTTTATATGTTTATTCAATTCTTTTTCAGTAACTTGCATTTTTTAAAAGATGAGTGAGCCCTTGCTATAACTTTCTAAATAATTTATGATACCTATAATAATTTTATGTATCTTATGGTTTGATGCATCTTTGTATTCCTATCTAATACCTTGTCTTATAGAGATTCTCAATAATACATATTAAAGGAGTGACTCAATATGGAATCATGATATGACAGGCTTATTTTTATTTTATGATATAAGAGTAATAATATAAATATAATTTTATTTATATAATGTGCATTTTGTTTTTTTAAAGATTTTGTTTATTTATTTTTAGAGAGAGGGGAAGAGAAGAAGAAAGAGAGGGAGAGAAACATCAATACGTGTTTGCCTCTCATGAGCCCCTCACCAGAGACCTGGCCCACAACCCAGGCATGTGCCCTGACTGGGAATCAAATGGGTGCCCTTTTGGTTTGCAGGCCCATGCTCAATCCACTGAGCTACATCAGCTTGGGCTGCATTTTGTCCTTAAGAGAATATACTAGGTAATTTATCATCTTACAAAATATATTAGTTTTATGCTAATCATATACTATATCCCACATAACTAAAAATGTTACTTTTTAGAAAAATTGATTTATTATTAATATTAAAATACTCTTTGAGTGCCAAATTTGAATAGTTATAGAATATAATAAACTTATACCAACTGCAAGAATGACAACACATTTAAAAGACAAATCACCTCATACTAAAAACTACTTCTATATAAGAAGAAAAATGATATTTCTTTCCTACTCTATTTAAGCCTGGTTAAAATAACATCTATATCAAGAAATATTTTTGATTGTACTACAAAGCCATCATTTGTTTTATATGGTTGTTTACTAGTTGTTCACAAATAGCACCTGGTGAATTCAGTTGAAGTTTGTTACTACACATTGACAACCATTCTGCTTATTGTTAGGTTGATGACATACCTGAGACTTCAACATAGAAACCATTATATTTGTCTCCATTTCTACTGTTCATCAAGCTATTCCCAAACTGAAAACTCTCATTTTTAAGTTCCTAAAATTTACTAGGATTTAATTCCTAAAATTTACTTTGTATTGTCACCTTACTAACAAGGGAAGTTTTATGTCAATTGACTTCTGAAGCCAGATACTGCCACCATTTGAGTTAAAGGTTAGTTATTTGAGATGAAAAGCTCAAAGAGTATAGATTCCTTAAGTCAGTATCCTAATATTAATATGTTCTTGAAAAAGGCTTTCTGCTTTCCTGGATAGGTGACCTTTTGCAAAGTATGTGAAGTTTCAGGCTTTTAAAGGGTTTCAGTGAGTGAGAGTTCTGGTTTCACAAAGAGAGAAGACTGGACAGGAGAAGACAGCACAAGTGACAGGTGGGCATCTGTGCGAAAGCAGCTGGTTGGTTTAATTTTAGAACATTTGTCCTTGATTGTGTCACTTTAAGTGGAGCACCTACTTGTCTTAGAGAAGTGTGTCTGTCTTTTGGGCAGCACCAAAATCCTTTTGCTTACACTCTGGAGCATTAGGCACCCTGTTTCATCAGATAGTTCACTTTTTAAAGTGGGAAAGTCTTATCTATTCGACTAGCCCTTCTAAGATAGGGCAATATAACCTAATAAAGCTCTCAGTGGAGCAAGCTGAGGAATGCAGTGCACTCAAGTGACTTACTTGTACGATAATAACCTCGATTTGTAAGTACACAAAAGCCTCTTTGCATGTTTCAAGGGCATATTTAGAGTTTTGAAGTGATGAAAAGGCAGCTTCTTAAATATCTTCAGTAGGAAAAGAAATTACAGAATTACAAGGAAGAAGGAAAAACCAGAGAGAAGACCAAAATAAAAATTAAGATTGGAGCTAAAAATAATTTTTTAAATCCTCCACTACATTTGGTATCTTAGCTTTCTTTTGCCTTTAGTACTTACTGTCATAGGATTTGAGTGTCAGAATGGTCCTTAGCAATTGATGATCTTGTCTGGCTAGAGAAAACTGAGGCACAAAAGAAATGCTTCAAGTGACCTGCCAAAGGTCAACCAATAGTTTTGTGACCAAGCTAAGACTAGAATCTTAGTTTTCTGATCTCCAATCCAGTGATTTTCCCACTATATCCCATTTTACATTTGTTTTGCAGCCAGTCTCCCTGGATTAAAGTTAAATTAAAACTGTAGGATTAAAGAAAATACTATATATAATTTATCCCACCTCTACTTGTAACCCTAATAATGAATGGGTGGACTAACTGTGCCACCTTTATTCTATTAATAGATATGACTAATTGTACCCTTGATAAAAGTAATGATAACTGCTTAGCTCACAAAGATTTTTAAAAAGGTACCAGATGTAGAAATGCCTTGAGAACCAATGCTGTTTATAAATAAAATTGGGTTGTGAACAGTTTTTACTTGGGTTCTGCCTTGTTCTTTGCCGCATTCCCATCTTTGGGACTGAGCCCTATCAGTGAATGTAATACAGTGGCTGGGAGACAGATGTTGATTGTCTACAAGGGCAACTTCTCAATATTGATCACCTGTTTCTTATCACCGTGCTTGGTGCACAGTTTGAATCATTGATACCTTCTGTTTGCTTGACCTGTGCTGAAAATTGCCTGCACTATCTCTGTGTTATCACTCCCATCCCTTCCAACTCTCACTCCCTCTCTCTGTATTGCAGTCATACTGAACTCCTCCTTGTTCCTAGAAAGCTCCATGGTCTGTCTCCCTTTTCTAGCCTTTGCCCATGGTGTTCCCACTGCCTGGAATACTTTTCACACTTCTTTGCCATTGCCACTCACTTTCACACCCTTTTATTTGGCCAATACAACCTATTGTTTAGGTGTCATCTTAGATGTCATTTCATTCAGAAAGCTTTCCTCATCATTCCTCTCCACTTTTAGCTTAGATAAGCTGTTCTTCCTATGTGCTACCTCAGTCACCTGTTATTTCCTCCAGACGTGAACTTATCATATATATCTCTTTTAACTGCTTATATTCCTCTCTACACTGTGAGCTCTCTGAGGGCAGAGGGTCTGGTCTATTTGTCCACTGGTGTATAGCCAATGCTTGGCACATATAAGAACAAATACATATTTGTTGAAAGATTACACTCATGCTTAATGATTTTCATTTTACAAATTGCTTTATTATTATTATTATTTCATCTTTACCATAAACCTATGGTATGTTATTATTCATTCACATTTTTCAGATACAGAATCTCTGAAAAGATGTTAATTGACTTGTCTAGGGTTACCTGCCTAATAAGTGGCAGAGCTAATATTTGAAACCAGGGTATTAGATCCAAGTTCAGTATTATTACCATTACATCACAGCTAACTTTGTTTAATTATAGACTAATCAAAGGTCTTATGCTGGTCTTCAGGGCAGTTAAGTGATCAGAACTTCCTTTCAGGAGAATACATCTGGCAAAGAGGAAAGCCTGAAGCATGCTGTGGGCAGTGGGGGCAGGGTGGGCAGAACCCCCATTGGTGGAAGGCAAAGAAAATGGGTATCAGAATAAAAACGGAGAGCAAAGGGCTAAGTTTTATAGAAATCCAAAAAACTAATTTGAAAAGACACATGCACCCCTAAGTTTACTGCAGTATTGTTTACAATGGCCAAGATATGAAGCAGCCTAAGTGTCTATTGATAAATAAAGAACAGGTGGTACATATATAAGAAAATATTATTCAGCCAAGAAAAAGAATGAAATCTTGCTATTTGTGACAACATGGATGGAACTAGAGGATATTATGTTAGTGAAATAAATCAGACAAAGAAATGCCATATGATTTCACTTATGTGTGGAATCTAAAAATCAAAACAAAAACCAAACAAACCAAAAACAAGCTCATAGATACAGAGAACAAACTGATGGTTTCCAGATAAGAGGGGGTTGGATGAAAATGAGGAAGGGATTATGGTGTACAGATTACCTGAAATAAAACCAGTCATGGGAATATAAAGTACAGCATAGGACTATAGTCAGTAATATTGTAATAACTATGTATGATGTCAGATGGGTACTAGACTTATCAGGGTGATTACTTCATAAGTTATATAAATGTCTAGTCACTATGTTATATACCTAAAACTAATGTAATATTATATGTCAACTGCAATTGAAAAAACTTTAAAAAAGTTTTTACATCTCTCATAATGGTGAAAAAAACACCAGGTCAATATATGAATGAATTAATGGATGGCATTTTAAAAATAAGAGATTCATTCCTGGCTGGTGTGGCTCACAGGATTGAGTGCCAGCTTGTGAACCAAAGGGTCACCAGTTTGATTCCCAATAAAGGCACATGCTGGGGTTGCAGGTCAGGTCCCTAGTCGGGGGTGTGCAGAGGCAACTGATGGATGTATCTCGCACACATCAATGTTTTCCTGTATTTCTCTCTCCCTTCCTCTCTCTAAATATAAATAAATAAGAACATTTTAAAAATAAGTGAAAATAAGAGATTCATTTCAGGTAATAATGTTATAACATTAATAATGATTGTTCTTGATTGACTGTGTCACACATATACATCTTCTGTTCTAATCCTTGAATAAACACACGGGGCCCATATTATTATCTTTATTTTAAGGGCAGAAAAATATATTTTGTTATTAAGGAATTTATCCAAGATTATTGAGACATGGAATTAGAAAACCCATGTATCTAATTCTAATCTTCATTATCTTTATGTCACATGTACCCATAGAATGCTAAGAAAAGAAACCAATTTAAAAATGGGCAAAGGCTTGAACAGACATTTCTCCAAGGAAGTTTTGGAAATGGCCAATAAGCACATGAAAAAATGCTTGACATCCTTAGTCATTAGGGAAATGTGAATCAAAACCCCAGTGAGACACCACTTCACATCCACAATGATGACTGTAATCAGAAACATGTAAGAACAGTTGTTAGTGAGCACATGGAGAAATCAGAACCTTTATACATTGCTGGTGGGAATGTAAAATGGTGCTGCTGCTGTGGAAAACAGTCTGGCAGTTTCTGAAAAATGTTTAATATAGTTACCATACGAGCCAGCAATTCTCCTTGGTACATACCCAAGTGAATTGAAAACCTACGTCCACACAAAATCTTGTACATGAATGCTCACAGTAGCATTATTCATAGTAGCCCCAAAGTGGAAACATCTCAATGTCCGTCAATGGATGAGTGAATGAACAAAATGTGGTACACCCATACAATGAGATATTGTCCAGCCATAAAAAGGAATAAAGTACTGATACATGCTACAATATGAATGAACCTTGAAAACATTATACTAAGTGAATGAAGCCAAACACAAAAGGTCACATGTTGTATCTTCAAGTCAGTGAATCATCGGGGTCTGGGTTTCCCTCCCTATGCTGTGGTTTGGAAACGCCGGTCAGTAAGCAGGGCAGTCCGAGGGCTCACTGTGTCTGTTTCACCGCTCAGAAATCAGTGTTTAGGCTGCCCACTGTCCAATGTCTGAAACAATTGTATCACATATTTTTTCTGGCTTTCTGGTTTTCTAGTTTTTTAATGTGTGAAGGTAATTACTATAGCAGTTAACCCTTCAATAGCAGAAACAAAAATCCCATTTCAAATTGATAACATGTTGTAACTTATGGAGTATCAGAAATGAGACAAAAGGAAAAACCTATCTGATTTTAAGATCAGTTTGAATATGAAGTGTAATTATTCTTTCTTTCTTATTCCTTCCCTACCCATCTTCCCTTCCTCCCTTCTTGAGATTCTTCTTGAAATTTTTCCCTTGCGCAAATAAAACTTGCAAATAAAATTGGTTTCTATATAATTTGTTGTATTTGGAGGCATACTCAGTATTTAAGTATTACAGTGTGGCAGATATCTTTTTTTTCAAAGTAGATGAAATTACAACAGCTCTGAGTGGTTATTTCACTTATTGAATTAAAAGTTCCTAGAATTTCCTTCTGGCCCTGCTATCTTTCAACATGATCAGAACAAAGCTATTTACACTCTTCTCTGCCTCAGGCACTTAGCTCTAATATCAAGGTATTTTAATGCAGAATGTAAAATAATGTACATAGTAAAAGTTAATTTTCCTTCCTTAGAACAATAGAGATATTACTTAAAAAGTGCACTAACAAGTCATCCTTGGACTCCCTACTGGCCTACGAAACCTAGTCACATTAGAAAAAAAGAAATCATGAATATTTAATTGTTAATACCCAGAAGAATTCTCTAAGTCTACCTAATATATCTTCATTTCTGTAAACACAGTTCTTTTTTTAAACCTTCCTCTTTAAGAGTAAGACAACTCTTAAAATCTAACAAGACCAAATGCCAGTAAAATTATCCACCATGGCTAAAGCCTCAGCTATTTCTTTACAGTAAAGGCTTTAAAATGGTTTTATTCACCTCTATTTATCCACTCAGTCTTCCTTATGAAATGTATATATACATAAAACAGTTTCCCTGACTGGGTGCCATAGAAAACCATAGTTGGCAATTACAGCAGTCTCCCCTTATCCATGGTTTCTTTCTCCTCGGCTTATCTTACCCATGGTCAACCACAGTGTGAAAATGCAACATTCCAGAAATAAACAATTCATGAGTTTTAACCTGCATGGTATTCTGAGTAGCATGATGAAATCTTGTTCCATCCGGCTCAGTCCCTCCCAGGGATGCAGAGTATCTACACTGTATATGTTCCCTGCCCATTAGTCACTCAGTAGCCATCTAGGTTATCAGATCAATTGTCTTGATATTGCAGTATTTGTGTTCAAGTAACCATTATTTTACTTAATAATAGTCCCGAGGTACAAGAATAGTTTAACTTTATTCTAGGTATGTATGTCTAAGGAAAGTCACAGTATATACAGGGCTCAGTGCCATCTTTAATTTTGGGACTCCACTGGGGGTCTTGGAACGACATAATCCCTGGATTTCAGGGAGAACTACTGCAGTTTGACTTTAAAGCTAGCTTTCTTGTTGAACATGTGTGTCCCTATTGAGGGATTTCCATAATGCAAATCTAAGTAGAATGTACTTTCATCTTTTAATTTAGGACACTTAATCAGGAGCAACCAAAATGTCTTGATTAAAGTTTTTTAAAAATATCAAACTTTAATCACTGTTACCGTGGTGAGAACATCTTGGCTACCAAACAAATGGACTTCAAAGGGACCTCCCAACTTTCCCTAAACCACAGACAAATATTTGCTGTTACTGTTGTTCTCGGTAGCACAGGGACACTGTGTCCTTCACTTGTAGGAGACCTTCAGTATGGATTAATCACCATCAAGAAAAGTTTTCCCAGTAGACATGACTCTCATTTACCTTTTCCCATTAACTTTTGATCTGAGATATAAGGATTAGTTGCAAGAGATGAGTTAGGGAAGAGAAGCTAAAACTGAAGTATAAGAAAAGACTTGGTAGAAATAAAAGCCAGTAACTGGCTTAAGAACTAAAAAGTAGATACTCTTTTTCTCTACTTTGACTTATATTTAGTGAATTATAATCAGTTCAACTGAAAGACTGGTAGCCTAATTTATAGGATTCATAAAGACATAAAACAGTAAATATTATAAGATTTGTTTATGTTTTCTTCTGTTCCAGAGTGCAGGTTATACAGAGACAAGCTGGAAGTACAGAATTTTTTTTAGAATGTTTAAGTCATTGGGCTTACAAAGCAAGAAAGCCCACAATAGAAATCCTAACCTCCAAAGAGAAACAAATTAAATCTCTTTTCAGTTTCTAAAAGTGTTTCTTTCTTATACTTTAGATGATAAAAAGACACTTCCAACCTGAAGAGTTTGCAAACTTGACTGGTATAAGTTCTAATTATATCTCTTATCATCAGTGTCATTTTTATTTCTAAATAATGACAAAGCTATGATTAAATAAGATAACATTCTGGTCTATGTGACAAACTTTTTAATAATGGAATTCTTGTAATTTACTTACTACATCATTTATTTATTAATTCAATCATTACTTCATATAAGACACTCTGGTAGGTACTCTGGATACAAAACTGAATTAAAAAATCAATAAAATGTACAGATTTCAGTTGTCCCCTAACTCTGGAAAATTAAGCTCTGTCAAAGTGGCATTTGAAAATGCTCTTAAAAATCAGAAGAGAACATAAGGCTACTTAACCCAAATTTCTCAATGCAGGAAATTCCACTAGACTAGCTAATTCATTCTCTGCTAGATTCCACACCCTCATCAGCCAGCATGTTTCAGTTTGTGATGATTCTAATTATAGGAAAGCTCCTCTGTGCTAAGCTAGGATTTGTCCTCTGCCATTTCTGATACTGGCCTGGGAGCTACACAAAATAAGTTTGTTTTATCCCAAATAAGGAGTCCCTCAAACATTTAAAGTCAGCCATCAACTTAACTTTCATTCTCCAAGTAAAATATCTACCGTGGATCACTTCACATAATTTCTAGACCACCTACCACTCTGACTGAGTGGCAAATGACCTGTTTTATTTCTATGCGCAAGTTACTGATGACAATATTTTCCAGACATTTTCCTCTCTAAGATGTCAAATAAACTCTAATCTCTATTTCTGAACATCTCATTTCCTAATTTTATTTATTTGTTTTAAATAAGGATTTTATTGTAATGGGTCTGTATACTGTGTTTGACATAATATTTAATACGTGAATAGCATACAGTAAACATTTCTCTTTTTTAATCCTCACCCAAGGATATATTTATTGGTTTGAGAGAGAGAGAAACATCAGTCTGTTGCCTCCCATACACACCCCAACCAGGGACCAAACCTGCAGCCTAGGTATGTCCCCTGACCAGGAATCAAACCCATGCTCTTCTGGTGTATGGGACGATGTTCCAATCAACTGAGTCACATGGACCAGGGCTAATTTTATTTTTTTAACCCAAACGTATTTCAAAGATTTTTCTGTAATGTAGAGAATATTCAGATTTTAAGACCTACAGTGTTTTCAGTGCAGCAGTTTAGGAAGAAATAGAGTTGGTGAGTGGAGACAGGGAACTAGGAAAAACAAATTATGTCTCTATGAGAACACCAGTTATGTAGCCTCTTGAGCACTCATCTCTAATCGTGGTAAAACAGGAAGGCATGATTGCAGTCCTAATGTCATTATTTTCGGAAGTGGAGAGGGGAATGAAAGAGTTACTTCTACATCTGAATAGAATGTTGTGATATTATCTGCATATTTCCATAACATCTGTCATTGCATTATTTAGTTCATGAGAAAATAATATTTCTGGTTACATGCCAACTAAACTGACAGGCAAACTGACAGGAAAGGCTGAGGTAACAAACAGGTGGGGCGAGGTGGGGAGCTGGCAGCAGTCTAAATACTCAGTAGCTATCTGTGATACAAATCAGTTTCCCTTTCCTACCAATGAAGTGAGTAAAATAACTGGCTGGAAACTGACTAGGAGATTTAAAATGACCTGTGAGGGCAACAGTACCAGGGACAGCTTCATATAGAACATATCTTCCTAGTTCCACTCATAGCACCTGCTAGACCATACAGAAGTAGTTAAATGCTGTAAGTGGGCTTTTAAAGAAAGAAAGCTAGAAGGGAGCAGAAATAGCACATCACTGAACTCCCAGCCATGAATTTCCATATGTGCCTGGCGCAAGTTCTGTGATAAGCAGGTGCTTGAGAGTTATAGTTGTAGAATTTCAAGTTGATAATCTTACTAACTTGAACAGGGCCTCGAAGAGACTTTTTCAAACACATCATTTTAAAAGAGTATTAATCTTAACAACAACCTGCCACAGAAATCACAAGGAGTATCTAACCCTAAAGAAAGAATAGGGAATCCAGATGAGGGCCAGAATCCAAACTCTGCTTGCTCACTTTAAGTTCCCTACAGAGGAACTACTCACTGGAATCACTTGGGAATTCCTCCCTGAGTCTGAAATGCCAACAAGATGTGGGTGGCTACATTTTTTTCAGTTTTGATAAGAAACATTGCTTTAGGTTCATACTTGTATCATAACATTGTCATCTAAAAATATCTTTAAAAACTTAGTTTCTTATCTAGTACTTAACATTTGAAGTATAGTTTAAAAAGAATTTGTAGAGTCACAAATAGATACGTAAGACTAAATATGGCATAAAGAGACAATGACTTGACTTGTCCTTTGCATATATGACTTGTTCATTTTCTCTAAATCTAACTCCTTCCAGCTCATTTTTGCCTGTCTATGAAGATGACTGGGCTACTGCTTTCATAGAAAGTATATAATTCCTTCTGTTAATGTTATCAACTATTAAATGACTAAGGCCTCTCTAAGTAAGTGTCCAAAAGCACTAAGCAAAAATGTAGACTCTTGACGCTCTTGGAAATGTGTGTGGGTTACATGTCCTCAAGTCCAACTCCTGGAGACCCAGACGTCCACACTGTCCTGTCCTCGGCAGCCCTGCTCAGCTCCTGTGCACTCCAGCCTGTGGCTTCTTTGATGGAGTCAACCCTTCTCATACTGGGTCTCCTCTTTTCCTGCTGCCTTCTACTTTCCCAGCACTGTTGTCTTTTCCAAAGAACCCTGCCTTCTCAGGACGTGCCTGAAGTAGGAGAGGTTCATTTTGTTGTTTTTGCTTCCAGAGATATTTGAGGCCAAATCTGCTCTAACTCCCACTTGTTCATCTCTCTGGCAGTCCAGGGTGTCCATAGATCTCTCCTCCAACACTCTATTTCAAATGAATTAAGTTTTCCCCTATCAGCCTTCTTCACTGTCCAACTTCATGTCCCTGCATAGTAATGCACAGCATTATATAGTAATGCATAGTAATATAAACATGGACAGTTGACCAGTGTTAGCATGTCAACTTCACCAATGATGTAGCTGAATTATATTATGAGTGACAATTAGCATTTATATAGTAGTTAGCCATTTATAAAAACACGTGTATGCCTTATCTTACTCTTTTTGATATTGATTCAATTTACAAACAGAGAATCTAAGACCCCTAAATTAAAGAGCCACTTAGGCTACTTGAGAGGCTCGAGTGTGAGATGACGGAGCTTGAACTGGAATGGTGACAGTGGAGATGAGGACCTGCTTAGAGATAGAGCCACCAGAACCTAGTGATAGACTAGACGTGGGACTCCAACTCCCACATTATGCTAGCCAGTAATATTATAAGCTATAAACAAAGTGTCATGTATTAATACAAGACAGGGACTCAGAGAATAGGGACTCATTTCCTTTTTCCCTGCCTCCCCTTTCTTTGTCAGTTAAGTGACTTCCTTATGTTCAATAGGTATGAAAAAGGACCACTGGCCTTGCAAGAAATGATATCTCATAAAAAAGATTATACCAAAAGTGAGGGCTTCTGCCTACCTAGCAGGAAGATTGTCATGACTAGCTAAGTGATTTGGATGTGAAGGATTTTTTTCAGTTCTTTACTCACTCTGTGGTATAATCTATGTATTCAGAGGTGGGTGAGACATAAGAGTCCTGACACAAACCTTTAAATCTGTGCATGATTACAGAGTCCTCCCTGTAACATCTCTCCCTGGGGATCATTCAGCCTTTGCTGAAACATTTCATGGATGAAAATCTCAAGGGAGCTCTCTTTGTCTTATGGATACATCCAGCTTTTAGGAAAGTCTTTCTTTGGTCATACTCTTGCTTCCTGAAAGCATCGGCATCCATTTAATCCCTCTCCAAATATCTGAGGAATGCTAGCAATGCCTGAACATCCATAAACCCTCTCTCATAGGTGAAATATCCCAAGTTTTTCATTATGTAATGAGGTCTCTAATTCATCTCACCAGTTCTGTTCAGCTTCTTCTGAATAGGAATATCTTAGCCAAACATAATATTCTAGCTATGCTTCAACTAGAGAACACAACAGAAGAACTATTCTCTCCTTTGTCTGGGACATTACTCTTCTACCAATGTAGCCTCAAGTTGCATTAGCTTTTTTGGTAGTCACAGTATATCGTTGACTTGTATTGAAATTACACTCAACTGAAACCCTCAGGTCTTTTTCACATGAACAACTAATAAGTCACACATTTCTAGTGATTGTACAAATGATTTTTTAAGAGGAATTTATGTTTAATACTATTAGATTTAACCTCATAAGTTTTGCTCAAGAATCTTTTGACTGCTCCCTGAGTTGTCTTTCTAAAACAGCTCTGATTATGTTATCCTTACCCAGGAGAACTGTTGATTGATCTCTACTATCCACCAGATCAAGTCCAAAATTCTTGGCTCATTAGACCTTGGATAATCTGACTTGGGCCTCCAGGACCAGCCTCATGGCCCACATCTCTTCCCCGCTACCTACCATTTCTATACTCTCTACCCATTCTAAGGATTTACTTTAATTATACATGTGCATTTTTTCATGGAATTCCTTTTCCTACCTTCCATTACTCACCCTCTAAGAGACAACAATTTAAAAGTCTGAATCCGAATGTGGGCTCCTTGAAGGAAGGATTATGTTACAATAAAGTTCAGGAAATAGGAAAGGGACATAGCTTACAATTTTGGGGGCTTTTTTAAAAGTTTTGTTTGTTTGTTTTATTAAAGAAAATAATATTGAAACCTCTTTGTCTTCAAAGTTACTTTCTCCTCCCAACTCTAGAAATGCAGGTAAATTGGATTGGACTTACTTGAAATAACAGTTCTTACTTAGGGAGAGGTAGTAACAAGCTTGGTGGTTTGTTCAAGTGAACCAAATAATTGCACAAGTTTGTCCAGAGGCAACGTCATGAGGCAGTTGTTTTCCAGAATCCCAAAACAACCCCCGTCATCCAACACCACATTGTGAAAAGAAGCTCAGCTGGAAACACTGCAGAAGCATATGAAAATGATAACATTTTCTCTCTCTGGTTTTAGAACAAAGTCTTTTTCAGTAGCTGCTGAAAAATAGTGTTAGCTCAAAAACGCATGGCATCATGCAGAAAACATCTGAATGTTTTTCATATTTTTTGTTTGTTTTAGGAACTGTGATTATAAAGTGTACATCAACAAACATAGCTGACACCTGGAGAGACTTCTGCTCCTCTGTCAGTGGCAGGAAGGTTAGGAAAAGAAGAGAAATACGACATAGAAAGAGGCTGGTGTTTTGTTTTGTTGTTTGTTAGCAAGGCAAACTGTCCAGGAAAATAATGTTTTGTAGAGGCAAAGTGAGATGTGTGCAAAATGCCCAGCACAGTAACTGCACATTCTACTGTGATCTCTACATGTCAATTTTCTCTTCTCCCTCTTAATGGAACAATTAAACATCAGTACAGTCAACATTAATTAAAACAGCAAGATGCTCTGTGTCACATTCCATGAATCAAATTTTACACCATATTAAGAGAAAAATGGGTACAATGCTGTATTTTCATTTCATTTCCAATACTGTGATGGTCTAGGAGCATTCCAAACACATATTGTTCCTATAGTTGGAATTCTGAGTCTAAAAAAGTGAGATGTTGGAGGAATCAAGATAAAATGAATATGAGGCCCCTAAAACCTGAAGGCCCCTAGACTCAGCATTTCTCCTTCAGCATGGTGTTTTCAAAGATAACTTTATCCTTCCAAATCATTTCCTCTCTCTTTTCCATCATCATTTATTAGCCAGTGTTTCCTCTTCCTCTATTTGTTTTAGTGTGTCTTCTGAAAACCTCAAATTGCAGCTCTCATGCACTCTCTCTCACTTGTCATTTTCGAATTCACACCCACTGTTCTGACCACAGTAAGTCAATGTTATTTGATTCATGTTGCTGCTTAAACAACTGCTGGACCTATAGATTGTTGAGACTGGTTTGCGTATAAGCCTTGGAAAGGTCAAGTGTTTTCGAAATGACAGTTTGATCCTGCCCTGGGCTGAGGGCTTGAACCTTCCTCTTTCCTATCCACACCCACTCCCTGATGATCTCATCCAGTTTTACAGCTTTAAATATCATCTCTAAACTGATGACTACTGAATTTATATATTTAGTCCAAACCTCTCCTCTGAACTTTAAACTCACAGATCCAACTACCTACTGAGTGTCTCCACTTGGATAGCTCATAGGCAACTCATACTTGATATGTCCAAACACGAGCTCTTGGCATCCCTCTACAAATCTGCTCCCCCAAGAGTCCTCCTCTCCCTCTCAGTACATGGCTATTCTGTTCTTCCAGGTGCTCAGGCTAAAACCATCCCTACTACTCTTTTCCTCTCATACTCTATACCAAACATCTCAGTAAATGCTGTTGGTTCTCTCCATTAAATAGATCCAGAGCACAACAAGTTTTCACCATTTCCAAGGCTACCTGCTCTCCATGCACCATGATATCTAACCTGAATTATTTCGGTAGCATGTTAGCTAGTCTTCCTCCTTCCTACTTTGGTCTTTTCTTAGCACACAAGCCAGAGTGATCCTATTCAAGATAAACTGATCTGATCACATCACCCTTCTGCTTAAAACTTCAAATGGCTTCTAATATGATTCAGAGTAAAAGCAATGACCTTATGATAATAACTTGTAATAACTAATGGCCCAAATTGGGATCCACTTAAAAATGAAAGGGCATGATAAACATAATTAATAGGCCTTAACTGATATAGGTGTAAATTTGAGCCATCCTAGGCATCTATTTATAAGACCCCATCATCTCTTCCACATCCTCCAGGATCTCTGACCTCTGACCTAACCTATTGTACTGTACTTTGACTTTCAGCCTTTGCGCCACCCTCCTCACTCCCCTGAGGGCACCGGGCAGACTTCCTCAGGGCCTTTGCTCTTTCACTAGATGTGCTCACTGCTCACTTCTCTTTTCTTCAAGTCCTTATTCAAAAGTCTTAGTGAAGCCTTCCCTCAGAGTTCCATCTAAACATTAAAAAAATAAAAGACAAAACCACCTCCCTACTTCCGAGCCCCCTTCCCTGCTTTATTATTATTATTTTTTTACTTACACTTATCAACAGCTAACATTCTATTTATCTTACCTTGTTCAGCACCTTACATTTAGAATGTAGCCTCAATGGCAGGATTTTTAAACTTTTTAATCTGTATCCCCAACTCCTGAAATAGTGGCTGGCACATAGGAGACACTTTATAAATATTTGTAGAAAGAATGATTGAATCACAACTACTTTGAAAGGATCAATCCTTAGTAGATGTGTAACATCCAACACAGTTAACAGTTACAGTTCTTTTCATAAAATTCAATTCAACAAATGTATTTTGGACAATTATGCCTGGTAAGGATGTGGGCTAGGTGCAGAGGTTTGGGGGCTCATTGCCACAAAGCATATACAGGGATGGAAGGGACGAAGTCCCTCAAAAGCAAACACTACTGGAGTAGGAAGGATGGGACACGATGTTATAGTTACAAATGAGTGACTCAGAGTGCCTGGCCATGCAGAAGAGGGAGAGATTATAGTCAGCGACTTCTCAGACACTTCTGCATACTGATCAGAAGTGATAACTTCCATATTCTCTGGCATGATTCATTTTCCTCATCTTCCAGGGCCCCCAAACTTCTAGTACCCCCATTCTGATTTGTAAGGTTCTCCAATTGCTTGGTAGAAAGCTGCCATGTATGCCAGATATATCTGACCTCAAGGTGCCTGCTCCTTATCTGTTCTTCATTGTTCAGCCTTAAGTTTTCCATGTAAATCATTCATTACTAACTCAGCATTTACAACCTGCTGTCTCAAAGTTTCCAGAATATTTTAATCAGATATTGGCAAAATCAAACTATCAAACCAAATAAAATACAAAGCAAATAGGTGCTAAACAGATTTAAAAAATAACTATAAAGAAAGTATTTTTTGGATGAAAAATCATCCTTTAAATTAACAAATCAAAGTTTATTGATTTTTATCTTTGGGTTAATTATAATTTTTATGTCACTTTAAAAAATAATTTTAGTTAATAACCACCCTGTGGGTTTTCTTTAAACTAAAGGTATTCTTTTTTAATGTTATAAATCTCTAGCCATATCCCTATAGGAATGGAATAGCCCCAGGGTATGGATAATTGAAGCACTCTTAACAAATATATACAATATTTTATTTTGAAGGAAGTTCAACAAAATTGTATCAGAGAATATGCTTCAAAGCAAAACACTAATATATTGGATGACATAAGCAGTTACTAAATAGCTAAAAAGTACTCCCTACCCCCTAAAACAAATCAAGCAATTAAAAGTATGCTAAATGGTATTGAAAAACAGTGATACTCATTCATGTTTAGGTCATTTTAAATGATCTTGGGCAACATTAACTACAAACAATATTTAGTTGTTATAGATAATTGTCCTGTCAATGTAAAAAAAACTATCTACTGTTTAAATGAAAAGTTCATGCAACCATTTATAAATTGTCAGTTAAACAGTAAGTTGTAGGTAATACCTAGTGACTGTTACAGCAATTTAGTTTAGTTTAGAGTGTGGCTTTTTTTGTGTGACATTTTAGAGTGATAATAAAGCTTAATCATATAAACAATTTCAAGACAAGCTAATAATTCCAGGTTTGGCACAGATAGGCTATTATTTATTTGATTCCGACTGAGTTACTTAGATTCAATGAGTCTCAGTGTCTTTGTCTGTAAAATGGGTCTGATCCTACAACTCACAGGGTTCTTGAGAGAATGAGGGCTGCAGTGCACTTCACATGGCAGCGCCTGGCATATGGGAAGACTTCAACTGACTTTAGCTGCCACTGTGATTTATGCCCCCTGCTGCTACAGAAATAGGCACAAACAGATTTCAATGACTGAAGAAAGAAGCAGCTAACCAAAGAATAGTGCTTAGAAAACAGTCCCACTGCTGTGTTGCTTTGCTTTAGCTTTTAAGTTTAAAAATCCTAAATACTGCTTAGCACATTGTAAATGTAAAAACCTACAGAAGCCTGAATAAGTAATTTATCATTTTCTGCATACTTGGGCTATACTGACTTTATAACAAGGTACTGAAACATAATCCTTCCAATGGCTTAAAGAAACAAATACTCAGATATTGAAAGGCATATTACCTATACAACATATTGGAGGAAATACATTCATAAGTGATCACATTTAATTTCTTACCCAGTAGATTGTAAGGACTGCGAAGGAAAGGAATGTGTGCAGTTTTTGTATCTTTCACACTATCTGGCGTGGCACAAAGGAACTTTAACCCAGTGCAAACAGCACGGGGCTTGACGTCAGGAAATACAGATTTCAGCTGAGTAATTGTAGACAAGTCACTTAACTTTCTTCAGGTTTCAGATTAGTCATCAGTCACGTTCTTTTCCATTGATGACATTTAGGTTCCTTTTCCAAAGCTCTCATTCTAAGAAACACTAGCCAGAGGGATTTTTAACAACGTGTGTCACTTAAACACACAACTTCATTTTCCCATATCTACAAATGGAAAGGAATGGAACCCTTGACTACAGATTTTGTTCTCTCCTGAAAACTTGCCAGGAACTCAGAGTTCTTTTCATGGTCTGTTCCATCAAACACAAATCTTTCAATCTGTTTTAAAGACAGCAAGCCCTTCCCCGCCACATTCCCCATCCCATACACTGTTTTATTTTCTCCTTAGTTTGTATTTACTATCACACTCTGACATACCATATATTTTATTCAACTATTTGTTCTCTATTCCCCCTTCCCTCCACTAAAACCAAAACTTCATGGAGGCAGGGATTTTTATCTCCTTGGTTCACTGCTATATCCCCAGCACCCGGAATGGGACCAGACACATAGTAACTCAAAACTTATTCAGTGATCCCTGGCTGGTGTAGCTCAGTGGATTGAGCACGGGCCTGCGAACCACATGATCTCAGTTTGATTCCCAGTCAGGGCACATGCCTGGGTTGCAGGCCAGTTCCCAGCAGGGGACACACAAGAGGCAACCATACATTGATGTTTTTCTCCCTCTCTCCTTCCTTTCCCCTCTAAAGATAAATAAATAAAATCTTTAAAAAATTATTCAGTGAATAAATGGATACATAAACATTCTTTAAAAGATCTTTCATTAATCACCCTTCCTCAACCACAGCTTATCCCACATTATTACCAATTCAGCTTCTCCACATCGATCCATTTCTGAGTCTTATCCCCAGGCCAAGCCCTACATCTCATCTGTCTCATTTAAGGGTATTCTACTACCCCTGCTTGTCATAGCATCCCTTTGTTCATTCATTCAGTTATAGGTTTACTAAGTGCCTCCTGTGGCCCGAGCAATATGCTAAATGCTGGCCATACAGAGCTGAATGAGACTGGTGCAGCCCTTCCCCTCTTTAACCATCTTTGCCCAGTGCTTTACTGGAGACCCCACCTCCCCCTGTTCTTGGCCTTCTGTGCTGCTCCTCTGTTCGAACATTATATATTCATAATGTCCTGCAGAAAACATCTGCACAGTTTGGTTAGTCGCCATCCAAATCTGAACAGAGTTCTTTTAATAAGAATTCATAGAGCAGGGAGCAAGTGATGCTAACTTCTGAGGAGATGGCAACTCCATCCCTTGAAAGTTGTATTGGAGTCACTGGAATGATACTGTTTCCCAAACAATGATAATCAGACTTTTAGCTCCACGAGGACTGTGTGGCTTGCTGCATCTCCCCACTTCCTTCTGTTCTCTGTACCAGAGGTAATCTTAGGTGCTTCTTTGCATCCTGAAAAAGGCTAATTAGCCTATCATCTTTAGCTTCAAGGTGATTATTTATTGCTCCAACTGAATAGGAGACTAAGGCTCCAATTGACAGAGGGCCTTGATGTCTAACCAAGTCTGCCTGTGACTTTAAAAAAAAATTATTGAGGCCTGGCTTGTGTAGCTCAGTGGATTGAGCGCAGGCCTGAGAACCAGAGGATCATGGTTAGATTCCCAGTCAGGGCACATGCCTGGGTTGCGGGCCAGTTCCCGGCAGGGGACGCACAGGAGGCAAGCATACATTGATATTTCTCTCCCTCTCTCCTACCCTTCCCCTCTAAAGATAAATAAATAAAATTTAAAAAATACGTATTAAAAAATTATTGAGGTATATTTGAAAGTTAAGAATTTCATTTATTTAAGGTATACAATTTGATCATTTGAGATAGATATCTCAAATGTATATTATTTCTCTCTCTATATTATTTCAACATACATATAGAAATAATCATGACGTTCAAGCTAATTAACATGTCCATCACCTAAATGATTACCACTTTATGCACGTGTGTAGTGAGAACACTAAGATCTACCCTCTTAGCAAACTTCAAGTTTACAATAAAGTCTTGCTGACCATAGTCACATTTGCTGTTCATTAGACCTCCGGAACTTATTCATCTTGCATAACTGAAACTGTGTAAGCTTTGAACAGCATCTCTGGGCTGTGCCTTTTACCAGAATTCTGGGGATCACTTTATACCTCCACCCCAGCATTTCCTAAGTTGTATTCTGGGGAGCTCTGGAATTCTGAGAGGCAGTAACTGGAGTTGTACAAGAAGAGATTTCCATGGACAAATGAGCTTGTGAGTGTTACAGCCCATATTTCTCACTTGGGGATACAGGATAAATAACGTGAATATTTATGTATTTACAAATGTTTAATTTTGTTAAACCCAGTCCGTATTCCCCAACCTGGTTTGACCATGGAACCTTTATTCTCAGAACACCACAGAGGACATTCCTGCCACGAGGAATGTTGTTTGGCAGATTCTTCTTACCTTCATGTCATGTCCAAATGCATAGCAAGTAAGAGTGAGCAAGGAGAGAGATAAGCATATAATCTCTTTTCTAGCAGTCCTATGGGGTCAATTATAAAGAGAGAACACAGTTTTATGGAACAAAGAGTAGACTTAGAGTAAGAAGACATGATGTAGGCCTACCTCTGTGATTTAACTGACTATGTCTTTGGACAAATCACTTGTACCACTGAGTCTTGATCTGCTCCTATAAAGGAGAATTTTAGGATAACCCTGCCATATTGTTTGAAACTGCTGGTCAGTATAGGAAGTTCTATATAGCAGATTTAACTTTGATTTAAAAAGTATTCTTCTGGGTTGGTTTTGTAGTCCCGCATTTTTTTTTGTTAAAATATTTTATTTACTTATTTTTAGAGAGAGGGGAGAGAGAAAGAGAAGAGAAACATCAATGCGTGAGAGATACATTGATCTGTTGACTCTTGTGGGCCCCCAGCTGGGGACCTGGCCCAAAACCCGGGCATGTACCCTGACTGGGAATCGAACCCACGACCCTGTGGTTCATAGGCCAGCACTCAATCTACTGAGGCACACCAGTCAGGGACTACTCCTACATTTTTTTAAATTGATTTTTTTAGAGACAGAGATGAAGGGAAGGAGTGAAAGAGAAAAAGAAAGAGAGAAAGGAGAGCAAGCCAGGGGGAGAGAGAGAAATTTATTGTTTCATTTATTTGTGCATTCATTGGTTGATTCTTGTATGTGCCCTAACCATGGATCAAACCCTAAACCTTGGCATATCAGGACGTTGCTCTAACCAACTGAGCTAGCTGGCCTTTTTTGGATGACTGGTGCCTTTAATTTTGTAAATGTAGGTACCTGATTTCTTTGACATGAAGCTACAGGCTCTCTAAGGCCTTAAAAGCCCAAGGAACTATTTTGGAATAAACAATGGAAACAAATTAAGTCTGGGATATATTTATCTTAGCCTGGATAGTAGTATAACACCTTGAAAAGTCCTAAGAAGTCTTATAGAGAATGGAGGAAGATATAGGTCTATGATATTACAAACAAGCAATAAGTGAAATTCAAGACTACTTATTTGACACTAAATTAATTGGCTTAGTTTTCTGATCACTCAGTTTCCAAAGATAGATATTGATGATACAGAGGTGTACTGCAAAATAAAGTCATAGCTCAGAACTAACTGATACTCCAAAACAGCACAGGAGAGGTGGGTAATCATCATTTCCAGGGAGGCTTTCTCTGGTTTTTATCTTTGAGGAAGATTATCTTCTGTTCTCTATCTCAGGAGGGACAGATTCATTCCAAACCTTCCCTTTAAAGGGAAGAGATTCCTTGATGGTTTAATGTCCACTTGCAAATACTGCTCTAGAGGGAGGTAGGTGGCTCTTGATGTTTGTCTTGCCACTGAAATATGTCTGTTGAAATAGCAACTACAAGGAAGAAAATTTTTTAACTAGATAGATAAAGTGACTGTACATGGAAATAACTAACAAATTTTGGTCTCTGTCTGCTGGAAATTTGATGTTAGCATTGATGACAAGAAGTAGTTTGGCTTTTTAAAAAGACAAGATTTTTGCTTCCACTGTGGGTTAACTAAATGTTACCTTAGTCATCTCTTAGTTATTGCTGGGCCATTGTAATACATTCAATGTGATGTTTGCTAAGCAAGCATGCCTGCCATCTGGTTACTGAAACTGTACTTTTGCTACTTCATAGATACACATGGCCCAGCAGCACTGAGATGTAGGGAGCTGATATCAGCCTGTGGATCAATTCCAAAGCAATCTGAGAGTTCAAGCCATTCATTTGTTTGCAACACAAAGTGTTCTCCACATAAGAAAACAATGAGTCTAACATATCTGTCTCTTTCCTGTCCTGTTATCTTTAAAATTGTCCCATCATGGCAGGGTGCACATGGGTTTACAATATTAAGCCAACTTTAGAGACCATGAAAAATGGAAAACTGTCTATTTGCTGTTTGTGCCACATCCTTTGGTTCTGGTGCCAGTGGCACTATTCTTGGTCTTCAAAGTGCACATAGAGGAATAGCTGGATCATATAGCAAAGTCCATATGCACCTACAGAAGTGGGGGGAAGAGGTTCCCAAACCAACCTTCTCATCAGGCCCCTGGCAAGCACCCCTCCCCCCAAAACCAAAGTCAGAATTAGTAGCACTGACCACAGTGCCTGACACATAGTAGGGGCTCCATAAATGTTTACTAAATACTAACATCTGGGAAGTCTGCAAATAGTAATATAAATAGCTGCTAAAATAGTGTTTATCTTAGTCTCTGTAGCCATTGTATTATATGCATTAGAGGTATGTGTAACAACTAGTCTTGGCTTTCTTAACCTTGGTGCTATTGACATTTCTGGCTAATAATTTTTTGCTGGGAATGGGAGGGGTGCTGTTTGTGCACTGTAGGCTTAGCAGTATCCCTGGCTTCTACCCACTAGATGCCAGCAATGTCCCTCCCCTCCAGCAAAAATATCTCCAGACATTGCCAAATGTCCTCTGGGAGGGAGCACAGTAACAAAATCACCCCTAGTTGATAACCACTCATTTAATCTGCGTGTTTATGACTTGTACCAGAATTAGAAAAATTATATTCTCTCTTCTCTCTTTTTTTGATTCAATATATCTTGATCTACATGATGAAGGTATTTCATTCTCTTAATCTGCCTTCATCCAATTTTCTCTGAATGTTTTCATATATCTAGAGGTACATTAGGTACATCCATATAAGTTAAAAACACCTGCTTCCCTCTCAGGGGAAAGGATATATGGAACAAAGATAAATCATTCTATATGGAAAAGGGACTAATAGCTAAGGAGGCTGCGGGTTTTTGCAAAGTGAAATTGGTATGGTCTGGGGCCCAAGATAAACCCAAGACCCTAAACTCATTAATGTGTCTTTGAGTATAAAAATAACAGTTGCAGCTGAAGAAAAGAAACCTACCTTCATTCGCTTGCTATGCACTCATGTAATCTTAACAATAAAACTCCAATGTTATACAAAGTATCCTTATGACAAACAGATTTTTTTCTCCCTTGGCTTTATTTTTATTTACTTCCTATTTATGTTAACAGTTTCAGGAAGAATCAGGCTGGGCTCCAGGAACAGGCTGTCAGAGTAACTCTTGCTCCTTCAGAAGTGCAGTAAGTAGTCCCACTAACTGATGAAATCATTAGTGTTTAAAACCTCTAAGGCAGAGTGGTGATAGTGGGGGGAAAAGAAAAATTAAACTCTTAGAATTCTGATTTAAACCCAGCCAGTGGGCAACCTGCTTAAAAATGACTACACATCCATGTCTAAGGGTGAGAAATAATTTATGACAAATAAAGCGCATGGAAAAATTCTAATTTCGTTCATGTTGCTACAAGTATACCTTCATGCTTTAAAAAAATGTGGGCTGGTAACATTTTTCTACCTTACTTACAGTGTAGAGTTAAATGTGTGCCCTTACCTCTCCTCCGGTGCACGGAAAAGGACTGGAGTATCTAGAAGTGCAAAGAGCTCCTTTCTTGACAACATCATCTTCCAGGCCAAAAGTCGCTGAGCAGTTAGTTGCAAAGTACTTGTAAGGCTTCCATGTCTTCCCAAAGTCCTGGGACCGGTCCAGCACCATGGCTGCTGGCCTGGGGGACTTGAACACAATAATTAGATGAGTGAAGTAGAATTCGGCTTCCAGGTCTAACTGGATCTTTTCTCTGTGCACATCCTCAGCAGACTGCCACCACGTGCGAGGAAACCTGAAGGACGAGTCTGCCATAGCGGCTGGCAGGTGAGCCAGGTGAGGCTGAGCAGCATTGCATTTGGCACATTTGGGCTGCCGACAGGTCAGATCAGTGTTCTCACTATAGAAGCAGAACAGTTCAGTGGTGTTCTGACCACAGGTGGTGTCTGACCAGAGTTTTCTCCCTAAAGCCAAATTTCCCATCTGAGGGTTACAGGCTTTTTCACAGCGGGAACTCATTCCAGTTACTCCATTCGGTCCTGGGGAAGGGAGAGCATATGTTATTCAAGACAAACCCATCTGGAAAGCTCTTTTGTCCACCTAGTTCATCTTCAAAAGTCAACTTATCCCTACAGAGTTTCAGACTTTCAGGAAAGAGGAAATCCTACCAAATTTGAGCACAAATAAATGCTCTGTATTTACACCACATTTGTGTACACAAGTGTGTATGTGCATTTTATGTTCGGATGTAAAATTCACATGAAAGAAAATAAAATCGCCTTGCTTAATTTTAAAAATAGCTATTGGGCATCTGAGTACCAATAGTCTCTAGTTTTGCCTCCCAAATGAGATACCGTTGTATATTGATTAAAAATCTCGATACATAATGGGAAAGGGCAAGAGGATGAAAGGGAAACACTGGGGTAAAGACAATGGGCCCAACCCTTTCCAAGTACTTTGCTTTCTAAACATTCTCTGTATTTGAAACATAATTATTTGCTTTTAATGTCATGACTTAAATAATATCCAAAACAATGATATTTTTGAGATCATCCAACTTAGTCTTTCAAATATAATTTCAGTCCTTATCTAACATAACCATGGGAATGCATTAAGGAGGAAATGTAGAATTCATTACATTTTTAAGCCAAAAATATGATGGGACAAATTCCCTAGGAAAAGCAATATGAGATAGTTAATCAACGTACAATGGGATCTGATTTGGGAGGCAAAGCTAGAGACTACTGGTGCTCAGATGCCCAATAGCTATTTTTAATATTAAGTAAATATAAATAGGAAAAAAACCCTCTAAACTGCCAAATGGCAGAAAAACTTACTTAACATGCTCTTTGCCTCTTGAGTGTCTCTACCTATGACAGGTTATGTAGTAGTTACCTGTTTGCTTAACAGGAGAATGTTTACAGACTGGCTGCCACCAGCAGCACCTTTAAACATTATCTGTGAACTAAAACACCTTCTTAAAGAAACATGCTCTTCCAGCCAAACAAAGGTCTAACAGACTTTAATGTTTCAAAATTACTGAAAATGATCAACATTATCCACTTATTAACATCCTGACTACATATTATAATCCTTTAATTTGGGTTTCTTGCTTTAATTATGAATATCGTAAGCAAAATCATCTATTTTAAACATTAAAACAGGCAGGGAAAGAAAGAAAAGGAAGTCAAACCCCAAATTCTGGCTAATTGAACGTTTGAGCGTCTTAACAGGGAGCACCTCTGAACTGTTATCACAGTACCACTGTTGGGGAGCCAAATGACAGCTTAGAGGAAAACAGAGATTTCACACACCGAGGCTCACCAGCCCCACATGACCTTTGCAACCAAAAGGAAGGGATTTCTTAGGCATATTCTTTAAATGTCACATTCAAGTGTGCATCATGCCTGGACTCTACTTGCTACTGATCTGGTTAGCTGGGGCAGCCATTGCCCCTGGCCAGGATTGCCCAAATACACAGTGTGCTATGACTCACCTGCCAAGCATTTCAGGGAAAATCATATACTGCCTGTACAAGTATTTTTGACTTGAAACACTTGGCTTGTGATATTTATTTACAACCTCTTGATTGCTTGCATGTTTTTGCCATAACATGGTTTGGAGAGAGAAAGGTTTATTAAAGTTCATTTTGTGTTTAGGGGAGCATGCATAAGTCTATGCAGGGGTTCACAGATAGGAAGAAATAGTGTAAAATCTTAGACCTTTAAGGCTCCTTGAAGAAAGTATTGGATAAGTTTCAATTGCCTCTAAACTAACAAGAAGTCCAGAAAAGATTGGAGCCAAATAAATAATGAGTGGACAAAACACTTGGAGATTCCTAAATAAATGATCAGCCAAGTATAGCAAGGATGCTCCTATGCGTCTGACTGGTTTGGGATGAGGATTCTAGAGCCTGGCTTTTGCTACGTGTCAGCAGCTCTGGGGACAAGGTGGAAGGAACTGAAGGGAAGAAGAAAGCGATGCTCTCTATCCACCAGCCGGCCCCTGTAATCCCCTTTCTGGAGCCAGCGAGGTAAGTTGGAAAGACCGGAGGGCCAAAGAGTCCCTCCCTTTCTTCCCCCGTCACACGGAGCTGCACTTCTGTCTAATTGGAAACCAGGTGACCCTCAAGAGGGAGATAGAGGAGAAGAAGATACTCCCTAATTTAAAAAAGGCGAGCTAGGAACGGCTGGCCACGGGCAGCCCAAGAAAGCCAGGATGGGAGTGGGAGGAAAAGCGCATCTGACGACGACTCTGCTGGTCGTCCAGTTACCGAGACAGGGAGCAGACCCGCCTCCGACCTCCCGCGGAGCCTCGGCCAGGGTACCAATTCCCCAGGGGCGGCCAGCCTGCTTCTTGCAACAGAGGGTGATCACCACCTATCGTCCCAGCCCCGGGTCTCACTACGTACCAGCCACTGCCCCAGTGAGAGGGCATTCACCCCGCCCCAGGTGCCCCTACCTGGCTCTCTTAGTACTCAGCATGAGGTCGGGAACTGCGGCGATCGCTCTCACCGAGAGAGCGGCCCACGCGCGCCCGAGGTTGCTGGGCCACCCCTCCCCATCGTTCCTCAGGCCATGAAGTGCCTGGGGATGGCGAGCTTGGTCCTTTGTTCCCTCACAAAGTGGAAAGACATTTTTTTTACTAGCCCAAACAGAGAAAGAAACCAAGGTCACTGTATCTCCAGCAGGACGCACCCAGGATATTCAAGGGCGTGTGTACCGCAGTTACAAAAAAAAAAAAAAAATCAACAGTATCAATATTTTAAACTGCAGAGACCGGGGAAAAGAGGCGGAACATGGCCACACATTTCATTCTCGGGAGCTGCGCTCGGCGCTCCCAAACCGCACTCCCCTGCACCCCGGAGTCCTGAAGTGGGGAACCGAAGGAGCAAGGGAAGAAGGGTGGGGGGCCGGCAGCGTCACCACCCACCTGCGGCCACCGAGGAGCAGCCCCAGAGCAGCACCAGCAGCAGCAGCCGCCGCCGCCGCGCGCAGCTCCCCATGTTCCGGAGGAGCCGGGAGGACTGGGGCCGGGCGAGTGCGGGAGGGAGCCAAGCCCTCTCGGTTGTGGGATGAAGCGCAGATAGTCCTCAGGAGGAACCGGGGCTCTTTATTTCTTCCTCCTCCAGGGGCACCAGGATTAGTCAGTGGTCGCCGGCGCCTGGGAGCCGCGGGCCGGGGTCGCGCCGGGCGGAGGGGTTACCCTTGCGCACTGGCCTGGTGGGGTCCGGGCACCTCGGGGGCGGCGGGGGCCCTGGACCATAGCCCGCCTGGCTGCGCGGCCCGGCTGAGCGGTCCTGCGGCTCCTCCACTGCTCGCCCGGGGCTCGGCGCTCGCCGCAGCTGCTGCTGAACTTTGCGAGACCTTTCACTTCCCGGCCGCCGCTGCTGCCGTCTCCTGGGCGTCCTCCTCTGCTTTTGCCACCTCCTCTGGCTGCTGCGTCTCGGTCCCGTCCTTCTCCATGGGCAGTTCCATGGGATGCATTTTTATTACACCGACACCGCGGCGCTCCGGTGCCAGCCCTCCTCCTCCTCGCACCTCCACCCCTTCCTCCCGCCCGCCCCCTGCGCTCTCTTGACAGCCGGGGCGGTGCAGACCGCGTGGCCGGGTCGCCCACACCGCCCCGGGAGGGATCTCTGCGCCGGACCGGCCACCCGAGTTGCAGTGCTGCCAGCTCGCCCCGCCCGCCTTATCCCCCACACGCGCCCGTCACCTCAGCCCCCAGCTTCTCTCGTGTCTTTCCTGGCGTTTGCCCTGCATCTCCCTGCGTGCCCCCCACCCTGGTGCCCTCCTGCACCCACAGGCCTCCTCGGGGAAGTAGTCTCCCACCTTCTCCCGGAACATTCCAGAGAGCAGTTGACTTTCTTGATCAGGTCAGGGCATGCCAAGGGGCTTAAAAAACCGCGAAACAGACTAGCGCCTACTTCCCACATCCCCGGGGAAAACAAGCCTCCCCCCCCCTCTCTCCTCGCACCCCCAGACACCTCTTCTCTGGGAGTCTCACAAGCCCAGGAAGAACCCCCCACAACCCAGCCCCGGGTCACGGGCATCCGAGGGCGCACTAATTGCTAAGTGGCTGGGAGGACCTCTTGGCTGGTGAGGTGTGTCCGTTTTTGATGTAAAAGATATTCCCCAATTCAAACTCAGGGTGCTTAAAGAAAAGGATCACAGGACTAGCTAGTGCGCAGTTTAAGAACATCCTTGTCTACCGAGAGACCAGACAATGAGCACGTCCTTGGTCCTTCCAAGCACTTTCACTCTATAGAGCGCGTTGTGCTGGGAAACAATAAGGTTGTGGAATGTTATGGGGAACAATTCAGTAGCAACCACAAGTAACTAATTGTGGATAAATTGCTCAAGGCTGCTTGCTGCTTATGGAAGGAGATTAAATAGCACTTTAGTCTAGGGGTTGGGGAAGTTCTATGAAAACATTGTTCTACGTACGCTAATGGGGAAATTGACAAAGTTAAGTAGAAAGCAGTTTTATTGCAGTGTTTATTTTGTGCCTTTGAATGTTTTCCAGAAAATTAACTGCTTTACAGACATCATTCAGTTTTGTGTGTTACTGATGAACACAATTCAGAGCTTTGGGGGCACATGTAGGTGTTAATTTATAATGACGCAGCGGGGGACACGTAAGAAGTTTAAATCTCCCGAGAGGAACTGAGGTGAGATCAGCATCATCCACTTGGGAGACGTTAAAATTATTTTTCTGTTTAACACTGGAAAGTGACAAGACAGTGTGGAACGGCAGTTCATGTAACACTTTAGAAAAAAACCTGGCATTTTCAAATATTGCCAATGTTTGGGACTTTCTTCATGTCTTAGAGATGTGGCCCTGATGGAGTCACTGGAACACACCTGTTCAAATTAATTTTTTCACCAAATAAATGATAGGAAATTATAACAGCCAAAAGCTCTGAGCAACAACATTAACCTAATGGTCAAAGCTGATTTTAAGGGAGAAAATGCACATTTATTATTAACTTCTGATATAATAAGATATAGCAGCATATTGAGGCAAAACTCCTCCATCTCTCATGGCACGTTTCAGAAGCATTTCCTGCCTGCAGCAATCCTGCCTTGGTAATACAGGGTGGGCAAAAGTGGGCTTACCGTTGTTCGTGTGGAAAAAGACAAGCAGGTTGTGATTAAGGATATGAAATAATACCAAAAATATGAGACAAATAATACAAACAAATGATGTTATTTAAGAAATAATATGAAAATAAACTGCTTTGCGTAGTCGCAACTATAAAACTACTTTTGCCCACCACTGTCTGTGTTTCTGGTTCTTGTTTCCTTTAACAGGACAGGACATTCCTTAATGGGAAGCCAGTTTTTATCCTTAATCTATACAAACCATTATTGTGTTTTGCTTATGTTCTTCATTGTTCTCAACTGAGAATATCTGCTAGGTATGTAGTAGATTTTCATTCAATGTTTTTGATTGAATTACATTAAAATTATTGCTCTATACTAAAAACAGGGATTAAGGAGAGAAGTGAAATCAACATTATTTTCTATATTCTAAATGAATCTGTACCTTTACAACAATACTTTATATATGAATGGCTCAGGAGAGAAAAGTAATTAGCATTCTCACCAATTTTATTTGGTTAAGTAGTCTAACTTAATTCTAAATTCAAATTAAATTCAGTCATAATTTAGATAGAAATTGTCTTTTCATTTTGAAGAAGCTAGTCAGGAAAATTTTACTTACATAAGGGGAATCTTTGATAAGCATATCATTCCCTGTGATTAAGTGTTTTTGAACATTTCAGTAATGATTCCAAGTTTTTTTAAAGCTTAGCAAACCTATGGAAATTCAACAACAAGTTTCTAGAAGCTGCACAATTGACAATGAAATCTAGAATCCTCCTGAGAACTTGGAAAAAAGCCAGAGGGCCTTTAAGAACTGAATAGATGGGAAAATATTGGTGTGTCAAAAACCTTATTGGTGGAAGAGCTCTTTAGGTCTTCACTTAAATTATTCTTTTTAAAACAATTTTTTATTTAGTTATTTTTCAAGTACAGTTTTCTGTTTATTTCTCCCAGCCCAGCCCACCCCTCCCCCATGCACCCCACCTCCCTCCCATTTCCACCCCCCTTAGTTATTGTACCTGTGTCCTTTATACTCGTTCCTCTAAATCCCTCCCATTTTCCCCTTAAATTCCCTCCCCTCTCCTCTCTGGTCGTTGTCCCCCTATTCTCTATTTCAGTGTGTTTGTTTTTATTTTGCTTGCTTGTTAAATTATTCTTGCAGTATTAATCAGTTTGGTTACGCTGTTTCTCTGGGCCACAGCATATTAGAAGTTACAACTTAGAATGTGATTAAAACAAGGAATGAGTTTGAGACAACCTGATAATAAGGAGGACGGGAGAAATGTAAAAAGTTGCCATTAGGACAAACCTCCCACAGCAATCTGAGGCCTTGTAATGCAGAGGCAAAGCACCACAGGCTGTAGGGGTGTCGCTCTACTGTAAGTAGTACAGTGTGTGAGGTTCCTAGTGGATCACGGGATATTCAGCATCAAAAGTCACCTTAGGGATCCTTGAGCCCAGCTGCTCTCCCTATCAGGAGCCCTCTCCACAAAATCTGTCCAATGGGCATCCTGTTTCTCTTCTAGAAACTTCCGTCAATGAAAGCCTCGAAAGCAGCCCTTTTCATTTTCGGTACTGTTTTATTCAACAGTGACATGTCTGTTAAATTCTGCCTGAGTTTACAGAAGAGATCCAATTTCTTTCCTGATAGGTATTCAAAGATTGTTTTAAAATTAAATTTGTTGGGGTAGCATTGGTTAATAACAGTATAGAAGTTTCAGACGTTTGATTTTATAACATATCATGCATTGTGTGCTTGCCACCGAAAGTCTGGTCTCCCTCCGTTACCAATATATCTGACCCCCTTTACCCTCTCCATCCTCCCACAACCCTGCTGCCCCTGGGTAACCACCCTTCTCTTGTCTGTGTCTGTGAGTTTGTTTTGTTTGTTCATTTGTTGCTTTCTGTTTTATATCCCACATATGATTCTTGTCCTTTTCTGTCTGACTTATTTCACTTAGCTTGATACTCTGTAAATCCATCCATGTTGTCACCAATGGCAGCTTTTCATCCTTTCTTGTGACTGAGTAGTATTCCACTAAATGTACACACACACACACACACATGATTTCCTTATCCAATTATCCACTGAAGGACACTTAAGGTTGTTTTCATGTCTTGGTTACTGTGTATAATGCTGCTATATTTAAAGAAGATTTAAAGTTTTATTGCTTCTATTAACTAGTTTCTTCTCTAAGTGTTTGCCACCCAAGTGGCATGATTTCCAAACCTTTCACCATCTTAATCATCCCTTTTCAGATACACTAACAGTTTGTCACTGTTGCTTTTATGCTGTGCATCTAGAACACTCAACTTCGGGCTTGTCTGGGTCGGTATAGGATAAAACAGGAATAGTAGTTCCCTTAACTCAGGGCTAGGACTTTTATATTGCTGTAGCCTAAAAACACATTAGCAGCTTTGTGACATTGGCTCATATTATGCTTGATGTAAACAAAAATCCCCTTTTCATATATTGATGTCTTAAAGATAGTGGATAGAAGGTAAAGTATATTTGTTTAACCAAAAGGAAAAGTTCCTATCCAGATACATTTCAGGTAGCAAAAATTTAAAGAACACAAGTAAACAAAATAAAATTTGAAAATTTGAAAAATGGTTAAATTTTAAAAAGAAATTGTTAGTCCAGAATTGGCTAAGTATCTATTTGCTGGAAAAAAATCACTCGTATGGAAAATCTGAGTCTTCAGCAACATTGTATACACATGGTATTACTATGCATTTCCAAGGAAAGGAAGGACCTTGAAACAGTGATTTTAGTATATCTAGTATCTTGCCTCCATGGAACTATAAACATTATCTCATTTCTCCTCGCAGCATCAATGTGTGGGAAGGAACAGGAATAGCTGTGCTCATTTAACGAGAAAGAAAGTGATGCAAAAGATGTTAAGTGCCAAACTTACATCATCCAACAAGTATACACTGAAGACAGGACATGGGTTCCAATTTTTTTAAATCATTGCTTATCCATCAGTGTTCCGTGAATACAATCTTATCTCTCTGAACTAGAAGGCTATTGGGAGGAAAAGAAATAGAGAATTGTTCCCATTGAAATAATCCTGTATTTTGTTTTCTACCTGGTCGGTGTCTTTCAAATAGCCTTTAAAAGACATCATCCTGGGAAGTTCCTTCGGCTTTAACCTCAGCCTTCTGCCACTGCTGGCACTGGGTCTTAACTGCATGTGCTTCCTGGCTACAGCCACTCATTCCTAGGAAGGGAGTGAGAGTTTTTGAAAATACACGTGCTCTTCCAAGAAGGTAAGCAATGCTTTTCCTTAAAAACAAAACAAAACAAAAGACTATGCATATGCTCCTTCATGTTTAGATTAATTATATGGAGCCTAGAAAGTTCAAACAAACAAGAACAGTTCTGTTGTTACTACAGAGATAGCTGCTCTGGACAGCACTGTATTAACACAAATTTTAAACACTTTCTCCCCCAAACAGTTCTTAGCTCAGACTTTCTATACATATTGCTATTTCTGACATTGATGAAAAGATGCTTGGAGTCAAATGGCCATTTCTTTAAAGTGTAGGGAAAGAGGTAGCGAGTGAGACAACTACCAGAGGCCTTAAGAGGATGAAGGAACAGCAAGCAGTATGGGCGATTCCCTTTATTTATTTACGTCTTGTATACAGCAGCATAGTGGTTGGGAGCAGGGACTATGAAGTCTGAATCCCCAGGATTCAGTCCTGGGTCTGCCACCTACTAGCTGTGTGACTGTGGGCAAGTTGTTTAACCTCTCTGTGCAGCCATTTTGTCATTTGCCACATAGGAATAATAATAGTACCTAATGAATAATTTTATTATGAATATGAAATGAGTTAATACTTATGAAGTGCTAGAAAAGAGCAAGACACACAGGAAGCACTTTAAGTTTAGTTAAATACATAAAATGGCAAAATACAAATCTATCATTTACACATAGTCTCTTTTCACCTGCCCTGGGATTTTTTTTCCTGGTGATGTTTTCCAATTTTTATTTCATTTTTTTAAATTTATTTTATTTTTATTTTTTTCATTTTTTTATTTAGTTATTTTTTAAGTACAGTTTTTTGTCTATTTCTCACATCCAAGCCCCCCCATTTATTTCATTTAAAAAAATTTGTATATTATTTTTAAATTATAGTTGACATACAATTAAATTAGTTTCAGGTATACAACATAGTAATTCAACATTCATATGCCTTACAGAGTCTAATATATATATATATATATATATATATATATACATTACTATTGATAAATCTAGTGACCCTCTTTCACCATAAAAAAGTTATTATGATATTATTAATTGTATTCTCTATGCTGTACATTACATCCCATTATTCAGTTCATAACTGGAAATTTATGCCCCTTAAATTTCTTTTCCCTTTTTTGCCCAATCCCCCAACCCCTCCTCTTCAGCATCATCGGTTCTCTCTCTGTATCTGTCTATTTTTGTTTTGTTTTGCTGTTTGTTTTGTTTTTAGATTTCACATGTAAGTAAAATCATATAGTATTTGCCTGCCCTAGAATTTCATCTCCAGTTATATAGAGATATTTAATAGATAGGAACTAAATTGTTGGCCTAGCTTAATTTTGAGTGCTGTCGTTCATCTATGAAAGGCACTACACAGGAGATGAAAATATGAAGCAATGCAACAAAGCTCCAGCTGGAGGGAGAAGGGAGTCGGCACTGATAAAACATCTACAAGCTGCCAGACACAATGCCGAATACTTCATTACTCTCATAACAATGCCTTAAGGATGGGTTCTCAACCCCTCGATGAGAATACTGGAGCTCAGAGAAGTTAAATGTCTGAACGAAGTTCACACAGATAAGTAAATGGATGAGTCAGGACTTGAACTGCAGTGTGTCTGATTTTAAGTGGATTATTCTTCCCCTTTCCTCTTCCCAGAGAGGTGACATAGCAAGGCAGTTAAAGGAGGGGGTTCAAAATTAGACTGCCAATTTCCTCATTGGTAAAAACACTCCTAGAATGTGTTCTATAACAATCAGTTCAATTTTAATACCCAGAGCCATGGGTTTAACCACCACCTACCTTGCTTACCTCCAAATCTCACTCATGAGCTTCAGGGCTGTATATTCAATTATCAATGGATGCTTCAAAGTCCATACATTCAAAATGAAACTCAGTATCTTTCTCTCCTAATACATTTCTCCTCCTGTACTGCCTATCCCATAGACTGCCACAACCATTTATTTACTGGATCAACACAAAGAGGGTAGCGTTTTCCAAACTTCCGCAAAACACTCGTATTCAGTGAGATATACTAAGTCTTCTGAGGGAAAAAGAGTTCTGTAGTCAAATAACCTTACCATTTGGTTAAACCAAGTTAAATAGGATTTTATAGAACCTTTAATATGCTAAGTTCATTGCAAATCTCTAAGAAAAGGACATAATATTATATTAGATAGGATTGCATTCAGTTACATGAACCCAACTCAGTAGGTTAACCAATTGAGACTAATTATCCTCACATGACAGGAAGTCAGGAGGTAGACAGTCCAATACAACTGCAGCTTCTCAGTGAAGCCATCATGACTTGTGTGGTTTTCTTCCTCATGGTCACAAATGCTTGCTCCACCTCCAGGTCTTGTGTCCCCGTTCTAGGCAAGAGAAATGGAAAAAGAGAGAAGAGAAGAAGATACATGCCAGCTAAGTCTTAAAAAACTTTTCCAGCCACCTCACCCACATGTTTATTTCTCATTGTCCAGAACTTGGGTCATGTGGCCTCTCCAGACCATGAGGAGGTCTAAGGAGGTGATTTTTTTTCATTGGGCACATTGCCACCCTGTAACAGTCAGGCTTCTATTAGAAAGAAAAGGAGAGAAATGTCAAGTAGACCACTGGTTGTACATGTCATTAAAAGTTAGCAATTTCACCGATGTATCTGGCCCAAGCACCTATTAACATATTGCTCTGCTCCCCATCATTGACTGATGGAAGTCATTCTGCTTGACCTGGCACCCCAACCATCTATGCTGGATCAGTTCCTGCCACAGGCCCTCTAGCTCCACCCACAGTCACTGAGACCTGCAGTCTCTGAGATGGACAGCAGGGCTTCATGCTCTAGCTCCTGCATGCTCTCTTCCCTTGCCTCCTCTTCTCTCCTCCTTCTGGCTAGCTTTGGCAGTCCTTGGAAATTTAGTTCAGACCATAACCGCTGTGATACCTTTCTTTCTTCCTCCTCTACCAACATGGTTAGTTCCCCTGTATCTTTTATTATCCTTCATGGATTACTTCATTATCCTCATTTATGGTTTTTTCTTACAAATTAAATGAGGGGGAAAAAGGAAGCAAAATTATATTTATGCTTTAATTATAACTATGGGAAGCATACATTTGAAAATGCATGCACTATATCAAAATATTAAATATGATTGTTTTTCTGCCTCCTGAACTTCTAATAATACTATATAACTAGTATGATTATGTTTTTATTTTTTAAATATAACAACTTAGGGCAGAATATGATAAAACAGTACCTGGAGTAGGTGAATGGAGACAGGTGGAACACTGTGGGCTCCGGAGCTTAAAACTGCTACATGGAGGATGTACTTAGCTGGGCCGTAACAAGCGGGCTGGTGCGGATGGATGTTGTGGTTGGTGTGGGTGAGCCTTGCTGGTAATGGTCACATAAGTGCCCAGCTGGAAGTATATAAAGTGCTTCCAGAATAGTGAGTTTATTGGATCACTGGGAAATGGAGAAGAAAAAGTAGATTACGGTAAAAAAGTTAAAGGCTGTGGTGAGTCCAGCTAATATGTGTTGGGCAATTACGTGATTATGGCCACCGTTATCTAGAAATAGCATAAAGTCAATTAGAAAAGAAAGGACTCAGGAGGAGGGTTAAGAGATACTCTATGAGAAGATCTGGGTCTAAACCAAGGTAATAATAGAAAAATGGAAACAGAGAGATGTATTGAAGAAAAAACAAAACTGAAGGAATAAATAGGACTTTGTCCTTGATCATAGGAGGAAGATAGGAGGAAGTTAAGAATGACTTGATAACTCTGAATCTGGATAGCTGAAAAAAATAATAGTTTTTCCCTGGCCAGGTAGGCTCAGTTAGTTAGAGTGTTGCCCCAGCATGCCAGGATGGTGGGTTCCATCTCTGGTCAGGGCACATACAATAATCAATCCATGAATGCATAAATAAGCAGAACAAGTCTCTCCCTCTCTATTCCTCTCTCCCTATAAAATTAGTAAGTAAATGTTTTAAAATTGAAAGGAAAAAAATAGTTTCTTTTTTTAAAGAATAGGAAAATCAGGAAATTTAGGTGTTTTGGGAGATGGGATAGTAGGAGTCCATTCCATTCCATTCCATTTTGCACAGGTTGGTTTAGAGAGAATGCGAGGCCAGTTGTGTGTCAAAGACAATTAGCTAACCTGGCTTTAGAGCTCAGCAGTGCAGTCAAGTGTCCAGATGCAGGTTTAGGAATTATTTACATAAAGGTATAGCTGAAATAATGAGCATAAATGAAATCCCCAAGAGGAGTGAACTATTTCAAAAACATGTACCATTAATCTTATAACTTTACCTAATTTGCAATTACCATAATAAAGCATTTTTATTACACAGAGGAAAATTAAATTTTGAATGTTAGTTAAGCCAACCTCCTTTTTTTGACATGAGAAAGCTGAGGTTCACTGAGATTTATATATTTAAAACCTATTATCCCATAAGTCCCAGCCTGGTCAAGTTTCTACAGGTAGTTAGATTTGGTAACTGAGCTGGGATTGAGCCTTCTCTGTGCCCAGGAAGCACTCATATGTCAGCAGTCAAGAGCATTAACTATTGTTCAAAAATTATAAAACCAATTTTAAAAAGCCCATAATCTCCTAAAGCAGCAATTTGATAAAAATAAAACAAAAACTTTTGTCTGTAAGTGTGATTTCAAGATTAATAATATAGGACAACGTATTTGAGCTGTTAATTAAGCTAGATATGCTTCTAGTTTGGTCTTACCTAGAGCTCTTAATTTCAACAGATGTTTTCTAATCCTAAACTTGTACTACAATTTCAAGTACAAGAACTTTTCCAAATATTTTAATTTCAAATCTCACAAGATTGCAATGAAATTTGGAGGATAAGTCTACAGCACAATTTGTTTTAACCTTAAATTCAGTATAGCGGAGCTCATTGTAAAAGAGAGATTCAGTTACCAGAAATATCAGAAGAACCTCATCAAGTGATGATGAACCACAACACCATCCTCAGAGCTCAAGGTAACCACTTCAGGGTATTAATACATTTTGAAAACCTGTAAATGATCAGCAAAAGAAATTGGGAAACTATAGCCACACAAGGTTAAAGTAAAAAGAAGTTCATTTATGTTCCTGCAAAACTCAAAATAATACCTCCAATGTTCTACCTTAAGTCTTCTGTACTTATAAGTCTTCTGTACTTATAAATATTCCCTATATATTAAACTTAAGGAATAAAAACCTTAAAGTCAAAGTTAATACAAAATGAATACAAAAACGTCTAAGCACTTTTGGTGAAGTCTAAGCACTTTTTCATGCATGCAGTTCGTCTCTTTAACATAACTACAGAAGATTCCTCATTATAAAGAGATGGGACATCATTTCCCTTTCCTTCCTTCCTTCCTTCCTTCCTTCCTTCCTTCCTTCCTTCCTTCCTTCCTTCCTTCCTCCTTCCCTCCCTCCCTCCCTCCCTCCCTCCCTCCCTCCCTCCCTCCCTCCCTCCCTCCCTTCCTTCCTTCCTTCCTTCCTTCCTTCCTTCCTTCCTTCCTTCCTTCCTTCCTTCCTTCCTTCCTTTCTTCCTTCCAGAATGTTTCAGTGCAAGTTTTATTGCCAACTGAGAAATCTTTATTAAAAAATGGTTAATTATTGTTAGAATACATGATACTCCTACTATAGACAGAACTCTTTCTGGTTATGAAAGTATATAGAACTATATTAACACTTTTAAAGCAATATTTAAATATTTATTAAAAAGAATTTTGAAGCAAGAAGAGATTTCTCAGCCTACTAATGACCCTATAGGATGTTTGCTCAGTGGAATTATTGTATTCTCTGACTTTCTACCCACCCAGTGGGGAAAACAAGAAGGTACAGATTACTATTTCTTACTCTGGAAAGAAAAAAATAACCCTACAGACTTGAGGTAATAAGTAGCTAAAGCCAGTAGCTTTGAATTCTTTTCTCAGTCTCACTGGGGTGGGCCTAGATATGGCACTTTTCAATATACAAAAAGAGTCAAATACACTTATGATTTCCTAGTATGTCTGCCCCTTTTTTGCTATATAAAAGAATATTTAATTGCTCCTTTATGGACTAAAAATATTCTGCAATGAGCAAACAAATAGCTTGAATATGTGCATAATCCAAAGGGTAAGTAAATAGAGTTCCATGAAGAAATAAAAACTCCCCTATGCAAATCTGAATCAACGTGCCCTAATGTGCTTACTCTTGATGAGATTTTTCCTATTAAAACCCATAGTAATGGCTGGACTTCACGTATGGCAGGCCCCAGTGCTGAACACTGTAAATACGTTGTCACTGTCAGTCCTCACAGTAACCTTAGGAAGAGACCTTTACTCCTCATCCCCACTTTACAAATGAGAAGTGAGACATGGCAGAGTTCAAACTGGAATCCAAGCCGCTGGTCTCCAAAGCCCATGAGCAAAACCATGATGTTCACTATGGGTCTCTAAGAAATACAGAAAAGCTGTTAAAAGGGCAGACCAGCATCCCAAGAAACTTTTTGTTTTGGCATATTTCTTTCTGATTTTATTTCTATCCATACAATTTTTGTTTCACACTCTTTTTCACATTATTAAGTTATAAGAAATTCTCCCAAAATATCAATTTTCATGACCATCAACTGTTTCAGTGAATATAACACTTATTTGGCTACTTGGACTATTTTCAGATTTTTGCTATTATAAATAACACTTTTATACCTCTCTATGTAAAATGGTTTCTTAATCTGGGATTATTTCTTTTAATATTTAACATGAAAATACCAGGTCAATGGAAAGGTAGATTTAAGGCCATACTGCCAAATTTCTTTTCCAAAAGGGTTGTATCAATTTGTACAACTACCACTAACATGTGGTTCTTATTTCACTTATCTATACCAGCACTGGATATTATACTTTAGAAATATAAATTTCTGACTTTAATGTGTGAGAAGTGATAAATTTATTTGCTTTTCTTTTATTGGATCATATATACATTGAATTTTTACACTAGTTTCCTAAAGTGGAAACTTAGGTTATTGATTTTCAACCTTTCTTCTTTTCTAAGATATGCATTTAATGCTATAAATTTCTTTCTAAGCAAATTAATTTTGCTCTATCCAACAAATTTTGTATTGTACTTTTATTTTTCTTTAATTCAAAGTATTTTGGAATTTCTTTTGCAATTTATTCTTTGGTGCATGGTTTATTCAGGTGTAGATTGTTTATTTCTAAATATTTGGGGAAATAGGTGCTATCTTTCTGTTTTTATTTTTAGTTTTATTCATTGTGGTCTGAAAGCATACCTCATAATTCCTATTTTTTCTTAAATTTGTTAAGATATATTTTATGGCGCAGAATACAGTCTGTCTTGGTGTGTATTTCATGTGAGTTTGAGAAGAACATGTATTCCTGTATTGTTGGACAGCAGGTTCTATAAGTGTCAGCTTGATCAAACTAAAGGATCTGCTCAAGTCATCTAGATCATTATTGATTTCACTCTTTTCACACTGCACTCACTTTTAGCAACTAGTGAAAAGACAACTGAAGAGAAAAGTATATAAAAACTAAATTATGCTTAAAACTTATATTATAGGAAACAGATTTTCCATGCATGCTTTCCATGGAGTCTTTAGTTTTTGTCTAGTACCCTTTCTGACAATGAAGAGGATGTATGGGAGGAAAAGCTGGGTGAGAAGGTGAGCCAGAAACACAGCAGAAAATGTCGAAAGCAAACACCGATCACGTCACCAGTCTGAGTTTTCCAGTGCTGGATGATGCTGTCACACTTACTGAAGAAAACAAGAGAAAAAAGCTTATTGACCAAGAATTCAATCTTTATCTATCATTGAAGAAAACAAAAGAAAAAATACCTTGTTGACCAAGGATTTAATCTTTATCTATCCTGTGAATTCATAATTTTTAATGAAAAAAATTATATAACTCTTAAAAAGAACATCCATATTCTTATGTTTTGAACTGACCCTGGTTTCATTGTAAAATACCTTAAACTCATGGTTACAGAGTTGGAAAGGTAACTGTAGTACAGAAAGTCTAGCTGATTATATACAGTTATAGTTTTAAGAGTTGCTTCAAAGCGAATCAGACTATTTGGAAAACCTTTTTCACAACTGTATTCTTCCTTTAAAATGTAAGCACTGAGCCAATCTGAGAAGCAAATATTGGCTGCGTACTTACAGCAAGTCAGTTGTTTTGTTTTAGTTTTAACAATGCAAAGACGTGAAGCATAGGTTTACTTTTTAACTCTAGTCCTGTTCAAAGATCACTTATTGGCCTCTGAAGGAACAGGTGGCATGTCTGTTACAGTTTAACAAGTGGCCTTTGGGTGAGGTATAGTCATTCAGATACCTCTGGATGTTTTGGATGCTCTCATGTGTGGCAGGGTGCATTTGCTAAAACATTCTCCTCTCTAGATATGGAAACCTAGAGCCTGCCTCTTAGGTAATGGGCCGGTCAGTATTCCAGACCTCCCTTCTGAGTCACAGATGAAAAATGCCGTCTTGCAACTGAGATAGAAATTCCTTTGCCAAGAAATCACATTATTAATCTCCTAACATTGACATAAATATTCCAGTTCTTAGTAAATAAGATAGCTTTTCTAATTGCAGTATATATCTTAACATTCATCCTTGATAACAGAATTTATAAGAATTATTTTTTCTACAAGAGGTATCATTTATTATATGAGGCTCTCCAAAGAATTCCAGATTCACCTCAAATAGCAGGAACTCAGTTCTGTTTACTACTCACATTTTCTGGGTTGGGTTGAATTGAAACTGAATTATATTTATCATTGACTTTAGGAGTACTTACATTTTTAAGGAATTGAGTTTGCATGTTTATGAACATGGTATAACTCTCCATGTATTTAGGTGCTTTTTAAGACACTTTAATAATATTATAACTTTCTTCATAAAAACCTTGCCAATCTTTTATTAAACTTGTCCCTAGACACTATTTTAGTTTGCTTTTAATAAATGATATATTTTTAAAATATTTCTAAGTTTTTGTTGATATATTGGAATGTGATTAATTTTTCATATATTGATCTTATATCTAGCAACCTTACTAAATTCTTATTTGTAATAATTTATAGTCTTGAATTTTTCTGCATAAACAACCACATTATATACATCCAAGTACAGTTTGATTCTTCTTTTTTAATTCTTACAACTTTTATTTGTTTTCCACTGCCAATTATACCAACTAGAACATTTAGTACAGTTTGAATAGTCACAATATTGGAAGACTGGTGATTTCTTTTATTATCTTTCTGATGTGAGGGAAGTGTTTAAAGAGATTTTTATTTTTACCCAGCACTGTTTTGTACTATCTGAACAATCTAAACTATTGTTAGAGTCATAGCCTATCTTTAATCATTTCCCATTGCTTTACTTTTTCTATTAGTTGATTGCTCTTTATACACCTTTTAAATTTATGCTTTAAATTTACTTTTTTCATTTCCAATGGTGTATTTTTATGAAATTGAATATTGAGTTTGAAGTCAATTCCTTACCTAGAAGTTGTATGTCTCTTACCATTCAGATTATTTATTAATATTCATGGCTTACAGGGGAAAAAACCTCATTAAAAATAAAATAACTCTCAAAGGCAATGAGATGACTATGGGTCTACCTAACACTTCAGTGAAGTGTTCTTACTCCTTCCCACAGTGTTCCTAGTACTTCCAAACACACAGGTTGCTGTCCTGCACATCAGAGGCACTCGTCAGATCACTGTTTTTGTGACTGTCATGCACCAGAATTGTGCAGTTCACAGTTTGCTTGCCTATTTTTTCACTTTTCTGTCTAGGGCTGTGGGGTCCCTCTGAAGCAAATAGTGATGATCTTCAAGTGTCTGACTCCAGAAATAACCCTAACTGTGTTTCAGAAATACTCTTTGGCTGCAAGCAGAAAAAAATAATTATGTCTGAGAAACGTGTTACTATATCACTTCAGTAGGGTAATGTTTTTCTACCCCAAATCAGTATCAATTTAGTTGTTTTTACTTTAGTATTATATAATTAAATAAACTGTAATTTCTGTGTTTATAAACACAATTAGGATGAGATTTTAACAAATGGAGTAGGGTTGGGAGGAATTCCTAGGGGAAAGAATCAACATAAAACTAATAGAGCTGTAAATCTCATTAGTAGTAATAATAATATTTGTGATGAGATAATGATAATGGTAAGGTGATGATGGTAATAATAAATTCTAGTTGTTTGGCATCGTTCCAAACTTAAGCTGCATTACGGCTTAGTTTCCACCATAAGAAAATTATTTTAAGAAAGAGAGAGAGGGTTACATAGCATAGCTGCTCCTTTTTTACTAAGAAAAGTTGGTGTTAATGATGAACACCAAACGTGTAGGGACGCCAGGTTTCCAACTGTAAGTTTTTGGACTCTCATCTCATGCCCAAGCAACATCAAAATTAATTTTATCTAACTGAAACCATAAAGTTTTTTTCTTGTTATGAAGGCAGGTCTGTATAGACTAAAAAGGGCAAAGACTATAGCCAATTTATCTTTGTAGCTGCACATCTAGAGTTTATATGTGTATAAAAATATTTCAAATACATATATATATATGTGTGTGGAAATATTTTACACAGTCATTCATTCAGTATTGGATAGCACAGGTCAAGACCTCATAGGACTTAATACCACAAAGGAAATAATATACACTAGATACAAAGTACATGCAACTAGCTTGCACTATCAGAAAAAAAATACCCACTCGATGGAGCAAAAGAGGAGTAAAAAGAAAAGGTGATAGAAAGAGAAAAGGTTTAGATGCTCTGACATATTTGCAAATAATAATGATAACATAGGAGCTAAACAGAAGGCAAAAATAAAATTCACAGGTTATAAGGAAAAGCTATGAATAATTAAGAGTTGGAAAGTAACTTGAACTTCAAAAGCAAAGTCAGTCTGCACTGACAATGTATAAGGCATATTAGGTTTCTTGCTACTATGAGGTGGCCAGGGACTGCAACTGTGATCAATTCATCTTTATCTCACAGGTGCCAGACACAGAATAAGTTCTCAATAAATATTTGTTGAAAATGGAGGGGTCTTTGCAACCACCATCACATCTCCGCTAGCTTGCTGAGCTCCAGCTGAAGAGGAAGGAGGGTGAGTAAGGACGACTTCTATACTACGGCACATGCAAAGCTGACTGCAAATGAACTGGTGGTAATGCACCTAGGAAGCAACTACCTACCACAGCCACTCGCGAGAGTATGCCCTTTATCAGATGGGTAAGGAAACCTCATTGTTACAGGCCCGGTAGAATGGCACTTCAGAAGTTATCAGAAGCCCATTGAACTTATTCGCAAACTTCCCTCATAGCATTTAGTGCAAGAAATAGCTCCTAGTGCTCAGGACTTCAATACAGATCTGTGCTTCCAGACTGCAGCTATTGGTGCTTTGCGAGAGGCAAATGAGACTCATCCAGTTGGCCTTTTTGGAGATACCAACCTGTGTGCTATCCATGCCAAATGGTAACAATTATGCTAAAAAAAAGTCCAGCTAGCCTTCTGCATACATGGAGAACGTGCTTCAGAATCCACTATTATGGGAAACATTTTATTCTTTAAAAATTTTTTTCTCTTCTTTTTCTTATTATTAGTTGTAAATGTTAGATTTTTTTTCCTCATTGCGTCAAAAGGTGCCTAAGTATATGATTGCAACTTGAAAATAGGGGATAGAAAGCAGGTATTGGCAGTTTTTCCATTTACATTTGTGTGTGCATTTTAATATAATGTGGGGACATAAAGCATGAATACAAGTCAAAACATTTCAGTGAACACATTTCAGCAGTTCAACATCATAACAATTATAAATAAACCTGTTAAAGTTTTCTGGGAAAAATAAATGGAGGAAAAATGATCAACTAGACCGCTATGTGACCTATTTTAAAAATATGCCAATTCACCAGTGTCACATCACATGTGGTTAAGGAAAATCCATTTCTGAGCTGTTCCCGTGGGTGTGGTCCACAGACAGCATCCGTGACCCACCAGGAAACTTGGCACGCAGACAGAGCGCAAGTGCTGTGGAGTGACTTCCCTGCAACAGCCTGGGTGGGCCTGGCAGGGCCGTTCTCCTACAAGCACATCCATTTGAGAAAGTTCTCACATGACTAAGAAGAAGCCGACAGAAATTGAACAGATTTCATCATTAAACAAATAGAAAATATCAAAGTTATGGAAAGAAATGTTGGATGAGGATAGAAGGAAACATTTTTAGATGCTTTATTATACCCTCCTGCCTCTTTCATTACCTTGCACGCAGTTCTGTCCCCCATTGTCACCATCTTCCACCCGAGTCCTACAGGGCAGGGGTGTTTCCTTGCAGTCCATTCAAGAGCACTGTCTTTGGAGGTTAGGTAACTTGCCCCAAATCACCTGAGAACAGACAGAGCCAGGATTTGAACTATTGGACTCCAGAGTTCCTGGCCATTACCATTCTACTAACCCAGACTATGCCATAGTTAGCAAAATGGCAGGTAGAGAGCAAAATGCCTTAAAGTTCCCCACCCCCTGTTCTGTCATGAAGCAGCAATTATCTTTAAACACAATAAAAAACTCCCAACTTTCCTTACCAGAAAAGCCCCCTAAAAGTTTCTGAATTGCCCATGTAAAACAAGAAAACACCAAACATCCATAAATCTCCAGGGATAAAGAATAGAGGTGAGAGGGGGCATGGTGAGCATTACCTCCCAATTAACCTCATTTATGAAATGAGGATAGTAATAAGATGTATTCTAAAATTTTCAGTAGAATTAAATAAGTTAAAGCACTTAGAATAATGCATATAAGCATTTAATAAAAAGTATTATTTACCTCTTTTCTATCAAATGCAGTGGACTTTTTTGCCCTTTTGCTAATTAGCTTAAAGAAAATTTCAATGTCACAATATGTCTTCAGTTTCCGTAGCCTAAGAATGTGATTTCTGGCATATACTCCTGTTTTCAAAAACACTATACAACTTACTTGTATATTCCCTATTGTAATTAAATACAAAATTTTGTAAATTACCACTTTAACTAGACATTCACATTTTAACAAAAGGGAATTATTGATCATGCTACAAAGGCAGAATGGTAAAATGGTTAAGAGCTCAGATTCTGGCATTCTAATCCCAGATCTTTTACTCAATAGCAGAGTGATTTTGGACAAATTATCTACCCTCTGCATGCCTCCGTTTCCTCACCTGTAAATTGGGGTAGCAATAGTATCTACTTCATAGATTATTTATGAGGATTGAATTAGTCATTACATATACAGCTCCAGGAATAGTGCACACAGTATGCACTTACATGAGTTCTTTCTTTTATAGTTATTTATATTAGTTGCAAAGATATATGTTACCATTGATTAAAAAAATTATTAGTAGACTTCTGGCCAAGATGGAGGCCTAGGTAGACCAAATTAAAGCCCCAGAGCCAATACTTTTAAGTGATCAAGAGATAGCCAACCTATCAGATGCACAGTTCAAAACACTGGTGATCAGGATGCTCACAGAATTAGTTGAATTTGGTCACAAATTAAATGAAAAAATAAAGGCTATACTAAGTAAAATGAAGGAAAATGCACAGGGAACCAATAGTGATGGGAAGAAAACTAGGACTCAAATCAATGGAGTGGACCAGAAGGAAGAAAGAACCAAACAGAAAAGAGGGAAGAAACAAGAATTCAAAAAAATGAGGAGAGGCTTAGGAACCTCCAGGATACCTTTAAATGTTCCAACATCCAAATTATAGGGGTACCAGAAGGGGAAGAGGAAGAGCAACAAGGGGAAAAGTTATTTGAACAAATAATAAAGGAGAACTTCCCCAATCTGGCAAAGGAAATAGACTTCTAGGAAGTCCAGGAAACTCAGAGAGTCCCAGAGAAGTTGGACCCAAGGAGGAGCACACCAAGGCACATCATAATTACATTAGCCAAGATAAGAAGGAGAGAATCCTAGAAGCGGCAAGAGATAAGGAGACAGTTGCCTACAAAGGACTTCCCATCATACTATCAGCTAATTTCTCAAAAGAGACCTTAAAGGCAAGAAGGGGCTGGAAAGAAGTATTTCAAGTCATGAAAGGCAAGGACCTACAACCAAGATTGCTCTATCCAGCAAAGCTTTCATTTAGAATGGAAGGGCAGATAAAGTGCTTCTCAGATAAGGTAAAATTCGAGGAGTTCATTATCACCAAGCCCTTATTATATGAAATGTTAAAGGGACTTATCTAAGAAAAAGAAGATAAAAACATGTATAGTAAAATGACAGCAAACTGACAATTATTAACAAACACACCTAAAACAAAAACAAACTAAGTAAACAACTAGAATAGGAACAGAACCATAGAAATGGAGATCACATGGAGGAATAGCAACAGGGGAGTGGGAGTTGGAGAGAGGGGGAAAAGGTACAGAGAATAAGTAGCATAGATGGCAGGCAGAAAACAGACAAGGGGAGGGCAACAATAGTATGGGAAATGTAGAAGCTAAAGAACTTAAGACACATGGACATGAACTAAAGGGGGGAATGTGGGTGGGAGAGGGTGTGCAGGGTGGAGGGGAATGAAAGGAGGAAATATTACAACTGTAATAGCATAATCAATAAAATATATTTAAAAATTATTAGTAAAATGTTAATAAGAAAACATTCAAGTTTATCCACTCTATATGCCTAAAATACATTTAATATGTGGCTGAAATTCAAGCCCTTCGATCTGCCTAATTTCAGTACGTTGTAATTACCACTTTAATTCTATTTTAACTCTCAGATGCTTAGTTGCCTTACATTGTCTCAGCCTGTTGCTTTTCCCAAAACTTATGCATAGGTTTAAATTACAATATATAATTCATTATATATTTCATTTAAAAAATTTAAAACAAATATTTCATATTTTATAAATATTTATATTTATAGAATAAACACTGTGTTTTAATTTATTATTTAATCATAAAATTCATAATTATTTCTAAATAAGTGTTTTATATTTTATAAACATTTATCTTTACAAAATAAATATTATATATTTTATAAATTTTAAAAATAAATAAATATTTTATAAAATATACTAAATTATATATAGAATTTTATAGCAAATTCTCTGATAAAGCAAACTATTAGACTATAGGAAATGTGATACTTAGAATATTTTACCTTCTATATAGACATTACTAAACATCATAAGTCTTAGGGCTCAAAGATTAAATAAAACACAAGTACATGTTTTTCATCTTTATGCCTAACTACTATTTATGAAGTATTGAAATTAATAATAGGCTCAAGTCAAGCAGACATTTAATGCTGCTTAATTTTGTTGCTTCCTGTGTGAATAAGCTAAGAGATATTGCAATTTAAGGAATAATGACTAAACCTTTTTTATTTCCTGGTTTATTTTCTTCTAAAAGAAAGTATTGTATTTTTAACATTACTCAGACATTCTCTGTATAAAGAAAACCAGGGAATTAGAATTGCCTTACGAACTCATCTTCTAGAGCCAAGAATTTTTAGATGAAGAAATAAGTGAATGGAATATAAGTATTTTTATAAGTTTAGAAATGATGGGCCTATGTAGATCTACATTAAAAAATTCAGTCAAATATTGTCCATGTTGTATTGCTAGAATACTATTTTGTGAATCTTCTGATCTTTTCTCAATGTCTGAAGTCAGTTACATATGTGCACACCAGGTACCTGTAGGTAATCTCTGTGATAATCCCCCTTAAAAATAAGATGAATAAACGATGTTTCCCATTTGGGTCATGCTCCTTGGAAAATGTTAGAAACATAATAGAAAAAAAGAACTAAGTCTACAAAGCCATTAAAAATTACCTTATAAAGAAGTCAAATGGATGAATTTTTAAAATTTATAACTATGGAAAATATTACATTCACATTACTAAGGATATAAATAAGATTTTATTTAACTTTGGCTAAGTCCTCTCAGAAAACTGAATATTTTTAATAATATACAAAACTTTAAAAAAACCTACTTCTTTCTAATTAATTGACTGTCCAAAATTTGTGTCTTCCTCTATTTCTATTTCATGATTTACAAGGAATTAGCTTTAGCACTCTTTTGAGAGCATTGGTTGAAAAGGCATTTTAATTTCTACCTCAGAGTAATTTTAAAACCACATCAATTATTTTTCATGTGCAGCTGTTTTTTATCCACAAATTATTGCTCTAGGCATTTTTACTTTACCACACATTTCAGAAGAGAAAGAATGAAGGGGAACCAGCTAATCTACAAATATTTCACCAACAGTAGATCAGACCAAAAAAAAAGTGAGGGGAGGCAGAGAGAGTTATGAACCAAAACTTCTTTAGAAATAAGAACTGCTCATCAATAGTCTAAACATTGAGTTTATGATCCACTTTACCTGCATTTAATTATTGCTAAACGTTGATTCCCAATTTACTTTCCCCTCTACTATTTATTTATTTAATTAAATATTTACTTATGTCCTGAAAAACATAAGTGAAGCATAAAGCTGTTCTCAAGAGGCTTACAATCTGACTGGGAACACAATAATTATACCTAAAACAATGAAAGGATAATATAAACAATAAAACACATTAGAGACAGGGCTGCCAAGAAAAAGAAGAAATAATAAGAGGAGGAGGAAAAAGCTGAATGTAGATAATGGTAAGATTTAGATAACGTAAATAAGGGCAGGGAGGACATTCCCTAAAGCCATGAGTGAAGGTTAAAGTGAGTAAGGAGTGGGACTTCTGGTCAAGATGGCGGCATAGATAAACGTGGCTCACCTCACACAACCACATCAAAATTACAACTAAAATATAGAACAACCACCACTCAGAACCATCATAAATCGAGTTGAATGGAAGTCTGGCAACTATGGAATTAAAGAAACCACATTATCTGGACTGGTAGGAGGGGCAGAGACTCAGAGTAGGTGGATCCCACATCCATGGATGATGGATAAAAAAATTCAGAAGGAATATCTCAGAAGCAAGGAGTCCCAGACCCATACCAGGCTCCAGCCCAGGATTCCAAGCCAGGAAGATAAGTCCTCATAACTTCTGGCTTCAAAAACCAGTGGGGACTGAGTTGGTGGAAGAAACTTCTCAATTCCCAAGCAGTTCCTCTTAAAGAACCCACACAGGGACTTATTCAGACTCACTCCCTCTGAGCTCCAGCACTAGGGTAGCAGCTTGAAAGGCACCAGTGGCATACAGGGAGAAACTAAAGTGTGTGGCATCAAAGTGAGAGCTGGAGAACAGCTCTCCCCAGATAGAAAGGCAGGCAGATGCCACTGTCCCATTTCTCAACCCCCCCCCCCACCACACACACACAGACCCACAGAGTCAGCAGTCTGGTGCCATATCTGAAACTTCATCAACCTGGCTAACACTGTTTGCCTGCCCCGGAAATCCCCAGAGATTTCATCCCACCCGGCTTACAGACCCACCCATGCTGCTTTTCCATTCAAATGGCTGGTTGTGGCTCATTCCTCACAACATCCTAAATCCTCTCAAACAAGAAACAGCCAGCCTCAGTGAGCCTCCAGTCCCTATCCCTCTTGCTAAGTGGTCCCAAGCCTAGCAGTAGTAGCAGCAGCCAACTTAGACTCACAGCTTGGCTTCACCCAGGAATTTCCCAGCATACAGCACAAGTAGCAACCATCTAGATTGCTTTATAACTCAGGCAAGGTGGCCCCAGGCAAAACACAGGTGGAGTCAGACCTTGGCCTGCACCACTTGGGGAAACCCAGAGCCTTCACACCCAATGTGCAACAATGGACTATGTCAGAGCACCACCAACCTGCCCCTGCACAGCTGATCCTCCATGGAGGGTAGAGGTTGGTGGTCAGTGGTCACAGCCAGTCCTTAGAGCTGACTGGCCTGGGTAAATCCCTCCCATTGATCTGCCAAGAGCAATCAAGCCTCAACTACAAGGGGAGGGTCTGCTCAGCCCACCCAAAGGGTGCACCTTAAGTACCTAGCTTTGGTGATAAGGAAGGTTGTGTCATTGGTTCCTATAGGACACCCATGACATTAGGCCATGCCACCAAGACAGGGAGTCACAGCAGTTCTACCAATAACATAGAAACAAACACAAGAGGGTGCCAAAATAAGGAGACAAAGGAACATGGGTCAAATGAAGAAAAAAGATCAAAACCTCAGAAAAAGAACTAAATGAAATAGAGATAAGCAATCTATCAGATGCAGAGTTCAAAACACTGGTTATAAGGACGCTCAAGGAACTTAGTGAGGACCTCAACAGCATAAAAAATATTCAGTCAGAAATGAAGGACACAAAAATTGAAATAAAAAATAATTTATAGGGAAACAACAGTAGAGTGGATGAAGCTGAGAATCAGATCAATGATTTGGAACATAAGGAAGCAAAAAAACAAGCAATCAGAACAACAAGAATAAGAAAGAATTAAAAAAGAGAGAATAGAATAAGCAGCCTCTGGGACAACTTAAAGCACCCCGATATTCACATCATAAGGTTGGCAGAAGGAGAAGAGAAAGAGCAAGATATTGGAATCTATCTGAAAAAATAGTAAAAGAAAACTTCCCTAATTTGGTGAAGGAAATAGTCATTCAAGTCCAGGAAGCACAGAGCGTCCCAAATAAAGTGGATGCAAAGAGGCCCACTCCGAGACACATCATAATTAAAATTCTAAAGGTTAAAGATTAAAGGAGAGTGTTGAAAGCAGCAAGAGAAAAACAGTTACCTACAGGGGAGTACCCATAAGACTTTCAGCTGATTTCTCAAAACAAACTGCAGGCTAGAAGGGATTGTCAAGAAATATTCAAAGTCATGAAAAGCAGGGACCTACAGCTAAGTTTGCTCTACTCAGCAAAGCTATCATTTAGAATGAAAGGGCAGTTGAAATCGTTTCCCAGATAAAGAGCTTCCCAGACAAGAAAAAACTAAAGGAGTTCATCATCACCAAAATATTATTATATGAATTGTTAAAGGGACTTACGTAAGAAAAAAATCAAAACTAGGAATAATAAAATGACAATAAATACATACCTATCAGCAACTGAACCTAAAAACTAAACTAAGCAAACAAGTAGAATAGAGTCAGAATCATGGATACAGAGAGTATTTTGATGGTTGCCAGATGGGAGGAGGGTAAAGGGAAATGGCTGAAGAGGCGAGGGGATTAAGAAGTACGAATCGGCAGTTACAGCCCTGGGCATATAGAGTACAGTATAGGAAACGGAGCAGCCACAGAACTTACACACATGACCATGGACATGAACAGTGGTGTGGGGATTGCCTGAGGGAGTAGTGTTGCTGGGTGGAGGGAGACAAAGGGGGGGGGAAATTAGAATAACTCTAATGGCATTATCAATAAGATATAATTTAAAAACAAGGTAAAAAAATAAAATGAATAAGGAGTGTTTGGGATACACTGGGTAGTCATGTCATATGGGAGCAGAGCACACAGCACTAAAGTAGAATAACAGAAGTTGACAATGAAAGGGATCTTAGAGGTCATCTTTCTGAATTGCAAAAATCTCTTTTATAACATCTCTGGATGGTGGCCATTTAATATCTGCTATTATGTTTCTTGATCATTTGTTTAGCAAAACATTTAATATGATCCAGATACTATTCTAAAGAGCTCCGAGTTATTAGCTCAGGTGGTCTCTCAACAACCCTATGACCAAGGTTGGGCCATCACTCCCACTTTAGAGATGAGGGAATGAGGTAAGGAGAGGATGAGTTATTTTTCCTCAGGTCACAGACCTGGTGAGTTGCTGATCCAGGATCCTCACACACTGGTCTGGCGGCAAAGCCCACACTCTGACTAGGTAGGTATTCACCCTTTCTCAGGGTAAACGATCAGCAACTGGCCAGCTCAAATAATTACACGTGAGGTTGAAAACCTTCTAAAATTTTTCTGACATTTCAGCATTATTTGTGATGTAGAAATGCCTCGTAAAAAGTCAGGTTTCAAGCAAACGACACTGTGGAACTCTAAGCATTTGAGTACAGTGAGTTAGAACAGTCAGAAAGTAGTTATAAAATACTTGTTTAATACTAAAACCAGTGCTGTTTGTAAGTTTTCAAAAATTATAGTATGTAAAGTGAATCTAATTTGACAAATTTAGTGATAGTGCATGTAAAAATGGATGCCATTGATCTATTCACTTGTGACAGTCTTTAAACAACTTAGTGACTCAGGACACTATAAAATATTGAAGTATACTGAATACTAGAAACCATGGGATCTCTTCAGAGGTGGAATTTTCTCTGTGAATTTGGAGAATGTTTATAATTAAGAATTCTTCTTGGTAATCTTTAAAAGTCACGATGCTACTTGAGGAGTGGAGACTGTGAGGACTGATTCACATAATCCTAAATACTGTGTTTGCTCACTCATTCATCAAGTCCTATTGAGTTCCCTCTCGGTGCCAGGTGTTGCTTCAAGCACTGGGACTCCATGGGCTCCTGCTCTCCTGACACCTAACATTTTCTGGGGGGTGAGTGCTGCAGGTGGGGTTTAATCAAAGGAGTTTAACACATTTTCTGTTTTTCCAAAATTATATCAATTGGATTCCTATGTGTCCCCAATTATCTTATTTTGTTACAAAGAAAGAAAAAAGATGGCAAGACTTTGAAATATGCTTACAACTTAATAAAAGAGGATAACTTGAGCTATAAAGTCTATTTCCCCAGGAGAAGCGTAAAGAAGTAGAGCCAGCTTTCAGGAGCCCCCAGGGTCCAATGCTGACTCCTAGCTGTCCTCACCAAACTTTTCCCCAAGCTAAGGAATTCTACACTTAAAAAAGGCTAGTAATTTTTAAAGTGTGATGAGTTAAGGCAAAATGAACACAAATTTAGGGTGTGGTATTAGCATATAAAAAGAAAATATTTCATCACAACCATACATTGACAATGATCAGATGTTATTGTAAGATCTTGGCTACAGAACTGAAACTATGTGTCTATTGAGCAAGCCTGCCATGACTCACATAGGATGAGTCTCTCCTAGGAGAAAGTTGGTCATTCAATTAAGCACTTATAATAGTTTTTTGTAAAGAGAAGTCAGATGTTCCTATTCTCACAAGGCCAAAGAGAAATCGTTAAATCAATAAATGAAAATTTAAATATGTTGTTGTTGAAATGGTTACATATTTAGTTGTGAAACATAAATTTTTCTCCATAGAGTTAAAATGTTTATACTAATCATTTTGTTTAAGAAAACATCCCAGGGACATTGTCAATACAAAAAAAAGGACCATTACTCAGGCTCTTTGCTTTAAGGAAACAAAACAGAATTTTTCTTTAACTGTCCTAATAAAACAGCTACATGAAGTCTTTTAAGTCTCTGATGAATTCCTTATGTTCTTGCATATTTATTAGAAAGTGTTGTGCAAGATTTTAGTGGTCAAATAACTAGAACCCAAGACAGACTCTGCCCTCTAACAGCATGTTCCATTTTTCATATGTAATTTCAGAATGGGTTCTGTGACTGGCTGGTTACTGCACCAAATCAGGACTCGAAAGTACTCTGGGTTTACTTTACCACGGCCTAGCACATATAGTAGAGTTGCATCATACAATAGGAGAACAAATAAACTCTGGTACCATTTGGTACCATTCTCATAGCATTACCATAATCTCTATTCAGCAAAACTACAGTTTTTAAAAATTGACCCAATGTACCTATCATAACTATGCATAAGTTGCTTAAATGAAAGAGTTGTTATGATAAAGAATTCTGTTTGTCATTCACCACCTGGTTTTGGCAGATTAATATGGTAACTAACAGAACTGAGAGTTCCTAAAAGAAGCAGGTCTTTTGAATAATAAAAGAATCTGGAACTAAAAAGGTAAAGAGGTTTCAAGCATATTTGATTTTGAATATTTTTATACTATGTAGTAAAATTTCATCAATTTGTATTAATAAAATCAGCTATTACCTAGTTTGGGCTAAAGATTCATGTTCAAATATTTACGAGGCAAGGAAATCAATAATAAAAATTTAAAAGTTCTTTCCAGTTAGGATGTGTAAAATGAAGACAAACAAGCACAAGGAAATATTTTTAATTTGTGGGGCAATTCTGAGGTTCAGTTTGCTTTCCAGGGAAATACAAGCTTCCAAATAAATATTTTAGCAAAGAAGTATGTCTTTACATTTTCCTTCTCTTAAATATTCTAATAGAAGAATACATAAATAATTTCTTAGTATCTATAAACCATATATTTCCAAAGTAAATGTTGCCCATGTTTGGTCAATACCCAAATTTACAGTTAGTTTGCATAGCGTTCACTCACGTGATTGCGTTGCTGTATCATGTGTGCAGGCCTAGCTGCACACTCTAGTTATTGCCAGAGAGAAAGCAAAGTGTAAGAACCTTGGGGAAAGCACCCAAGCAGGTGTTTTTGCCTGTCTCAGGCCTGAGGGTCCATGCAGAGCTTTAAGGAGGCTTGCAAATATGCAGAGACTGCATGAAACCATTTTTGTGTGTTTATAGAAAAGTGTTTAGAAAGTCCATGGTTTTCATGACTCAAAGGGGCTTATCCCCCTGAAAGAATAATAGTTATTGATTCAAGGAGTCCTTGTTTGTGGACGATTCAGCATGCCAACAAACTGCAATACACTTTTGAATCAGAATCTAAAACGTTGCTCTCTCCCGGTTGACCACAGATCAAGTTTTTAGATTAGCGTCACAACCCTTTCTGTGGAAAACCTTTCAAATACCTAGCTGCCTTTCAAAGAAAAACTGTGCCAGAGACATGGAAATAAAGAACAAACTGACAGTGACCAGAGTCGGGGAGGGCAGGAGAGGGGGAAGGAAGGGGAAGGGTCAAGTCAAGGAGCATGCACAAAGGACCCACGGACAAGGGTTGGGGGGGGGGAGGGTTGGACGGGGCAGGGGAGAGCAGTGAGGTGGGGGGGGATGGGGACAACTGTAACTGAATGCCAATAAAAAGGAAGAAAAACTGTTTCAAATGTAATTTTATACATTTGGGTGACATTAAACATTCCTCTTGTTAGTCTCTTGTATCCTTTGTTCAGCTAACAATATTTTTGCAACCCTACTATGTGCAGTAGGTGTTGTGGATAAAATGATGAACAAAAACAGATTGTCCCCTATGTTTTCTCATTCTCTATATCCATGGGAGAAAAAATTATAAAACATAATCCAGTTCTCGTTTCAACCAGAAAGTGCTCACATTGAACTCAATGCATGTGGTGAAGTGACATCTAGTGTTGGTTCCGTGGCATTGACACGCGCATCAGGACACGGGGTGGCTTCAACTCTGGAAAAAACAGTTTGGCTTGACCAACTCTTAAAAGCATAGTTCTGCTTCGTTATTTAAAATATTTTAGAGTCATTTTGAAATAATCTGAATTTAAATGTTAATAGCATTGCTTTTACTTTCTTTAAAAAATGAAACACTCAAAACATAGAGAGAAGTACAGAGAGCAAGGTAACACTCAGGTACCTATTGCCCAGTTTTGGCAAATCTGGACACTTTGCTACATTTGCTTCAGGTTGTTTAAGAGTAACACTTTATAGGCACATTTGCTGCTGGGTCGGCTCTTCCCTGATTTCATTTCCATTTTCTCCTCAGAAATAACCACTATCTGGTTTTTTTATCTCCGTGACTGTTTTTATATTTTAATTACCTATTTGTGTGTCTATAAAATTCAAAACATTGTATTTTTTATTCTTGATGTAAATTTTGTACTGTAAATATCCCTTTGCAATTGCTTTTTCTAGTTCAATATTATGCTTTTCAGACGTATTCATAGAGGTCACTAGCCCTGTTATTTATTTTAACTGCTGTGGGGCAGTAATCCATTGACTGAATTATATACCACAGTTCATCTACAGCTGACGGACATTTGGGGTTTTCCATCTCATGCTCTTGTAAACCATAGAACAGTGAACTCACGTGACCCCTGTGCACACATTCGAGAATTTCTCTAGACCCATACACCTAGAGAGTAGTGCTCAGGTACATAGTTTTATTTTTATTGTTTAAGCCTGTGTTGTTTCATTTATTTATTTCTATTTTTCTTAAATTACATTCTAGTGGTTATGCTATTACAGTTGTCCCAATTTTTCCCCCTTTGCCCCCTCCACCCAGCACCCCCCACTCCCCCAGGCAACCCCCACACCACTGTTCATGTCCATGGGTCATGTGTATAAATTCTTTGTCTGCTCCATTTCCTATGCTGTACCGCACATCCCCATGGCTACTCTGTAACTGCCTGTTTGTATTCATTAATCCCCTCACCTCTTCATGTATTCTCCCCCTCCCTCTCTCATCTGACAGTCATTAAAACACCCTCCGTGTCCATGATTCTGTCTCTGTTCTTCTCGTTTGTTTAGTTCATTTTTAAAACATTTATAATATTGAGAATTTGCTCTCCAAAGTGATCGTACCAATTTACACCCTTGCTAGCAGTGTAAGAGCATCTCTGTTATTTCACATTCTCACCAACGTCTGGTGTTGCCAAGCTTTTGAATTTCCGACAGTCTGCTTGGTGTAAATATTCTCTCATTCCATTCAATTCACGTTTCTTTGATTAGCGGTGAAACTGAGCTTCTTAAAAAATGGTTTTTACCACTCAAATTTCTTCTGCAAATTGCCTGTTCTTCTCAAATGCCTGTTGGATTGCTGGCATTTCCCTTAGTGAACTGTTGAATTTTTTAAATATATTTTTAAAAATATTTTATTTATTTATTTTCAGAGAGAGGGGAAGGGAAGGAGAGAGGGGGAGAAATATCAATGTGTGGTTGCCTCTCATGTGTCCCCCACTGGGAACTGGCCTGCAACCCAGGCTTGTGCCCTGACTGGGAATTCTTTACTTCACAGGCCCGTGCTCAATCCACTGAGCCACACCAGCCAGGGTGAACTGCTGAATTTTTTAAAACGTATTCTTGACACAAGTGTTTTATCAGTTTGAGGCATCGCATTTATTGTTCCCCAGGTAATGGCTTGGCTCTTCACTGTGTTCCTGGGGTCTTGTCATTCTCACATGGTTGATTTTATCAACCTTCCCCTTTTTATAGCTTATTTAAGAAATGCTTCATTAAGCTTTTCTCCTTTACTTTCTTCTAAAATGTTTAAAGTTTTGATATCCATGTTTAGGCTTCTATGTTGCTAACTTTTGTGTGTTGTGTGAGGTAGGGACTGTTTTATCTTTTCCTACAGTAAATAATTGCCCTAGCATTATTCTTGAAGAGAGACTATCCCTTCCTTGTTGTTTACTTCAGTCTTATCATCATGGTTAGTCAAGAAATTAGTTGTAAAATTTCTCTTGCATTGCACCTTGAGATTACTTTGAGATTCCCTCAGTTGAGTGTGTTTATTGACCTCCATTTGTGGGCTTATCCCAACCCATATCCTGAGACTGGTTTGCCGTCTGCCTGAGAAATATCGATCTGTTTGTGTGTTCCCGGCCTCTGTGTCTGTGTTCTGACCACTAGCTTTTTCTTGGGATATCCTGGGTTCTGAGTTAGGGTGACCAACCATCCCAGTTTGTGCAGGATTGAGGAGTTTCCCTAATGTCGTAGGACTTTACCTGCTAAAATTGAGACAGTCCCTGGCAAATTGGGATGAGCTGGTTGGTCTCTTTAGTCCTTATTTCCAGTTTCAGCTTCCTCCCATGCTGACCCCATGACTCTTTACTCTGTGCTCAGCAATCACCTTTACGTTGAATTTCTGTTTGTCGAGCACCTACTATATGTCAGAGGCCGAGTGAAGCTTTTTCACACACAGTAGCTCTCTCTTCCTTTTACATATAAGAATTATATTTAATTGGCAAGAATCACAGAATTAATGACCTGAAATAATGACACAAAAGCCTCTTGACCAAAAATATTTATTTCTACTTAATGTGCTGCTTCCTAGCCTGAGGAAAACACGGCTGTAAATCACATAACAGTGGCCTACAGCTGCACTCACTGGCCTTCGGGGTGGAACACCATTATGCCTGGCCTCCTGGTATCTATACATTTTTGGTCTGATATGATTCCTGACACATTTGACAGTACATGAAATCAGCTTCATGTTAACAAGTACAGGTCACAATTCCATTTGTCATGCAACAGCACAAACATCTCAAATGTTTAATTAGGATAAAAAGTAAGAAGAAAGATAATGAATATTCTCGCAGGGCACATCACATTGCCACAGCCAATTATAAATCTCCAGTCAAAATGTCACTGCACAGACATGGGATCTTTTTGTTTTAATGCATCTACTTTATCAATGTTTCCCTTTTTTTAGCCTCCTTAAGAAATTTTTCATTAAAATTTTCTTCTTCCTCTCCTCCAAATCCAGAAATTATTTATATATTATTAATATAAAATGTTATTTGTATAATATTAGTCTCCCAAATACTATTAGCAGGATTTAGGTGGGAGAAAAAATGGTATAATTAGTTTGGAAACCAAATTTCTTTACTATAAAATTCCTTAGTCTTTATTTTGCTAATTTGCATTTGTGACTTCCTTACACAGAGAAAATGTAGCATTTTCCAAGTAATTTGACCATGAAACCTTTTTGTTTCATAACTTCTCGCGTGCTTTGGAATATACACAGACAAGGCTGTTTTCATCTGTGATAACACAGCGCCCTCCAGAGGGCAGCAGACCCCCTGACACGGAGCCAAACACGCGTTCATTGACCAGACTGACAAGGGCCTTGGAACACATTCTGTTATTATTCTGGTCTCGGATGTAAAATTTCTAGTTACTGCAGCGAAGACAGGCATTGGGATTTATTTAAGGTTGATAATAACATAGTTGTGTGGCATTGAGACTCAAAACTAAATCAGCTCAGTGTCTGGTCACAATTACATCATTAAATTGTAAACTTCAGATTACAGATCATGTCTTTTCCTTCTTATCTTCCTTTTTACCTTCTATCGAACAACAAATACAATGAAATGTTATATAAGGAATAAAGTGAATTATTGGAGTCCGTTTCCTTCCCAAGGAGGTTACTGAGAGATCGGGAAGACACTTAGATGAGGCGGCACATTAATTACCCCTGTGACTTTCACACCTGATTGCAAGTTAGAATCGCATGAGACCATTTTAAACAATAACAGTGCCCAGGTCCCAACTCAAAACAATGAAATTTGAATCTCTGTATTTGGTTTCAAGCATGGTATTTTAAAAAAATGTTCTCTGGATTGAGCGCAGGCCTGCGACCCAGACAATCGCGGTTCGATTCCCAGTCAGGGCACATGCCTGGGTTGCAGGCTGGTTCCCTGCAGGCCAGTTCCCAGCAGGGGATGCATGAAAGGCAACCATACATTGATGTTTCTCTCCCTCTCTCCTTCCCTTCACCTCTAAAGATAAATAAATAAAATCTTTAAAAAATGTTTTCTAAGGAGCAGCTGGGGTTGAGAACCACTGTGCTAACACGATAAAGTCATATTTTAGGCAAATTGTTTCTGACATTTTCAAAGAGGAGAAATTTGGGCTTCTTTTCCCAGGGGAAAATGTTTTAAATGTGGAAGAATACAGAAAGAAAATAATCATTCTTATACCTTCTGTCCAAAATTAGCATTTGTTAACATTTTAATTCTTCCTTAGCCATCAGGATTGAATACAACATAATCAAAATTCCCACATCTTAACCATTCATGAACTTAACTTCAAAACTCATTTCACAATCTTAGAGCAAAAAATTCCTCTTTTTTTATTTCTTCCAAAAATTCACCATAGCTCACCTGAGTTGACAAATAGCCTAGTACATTCCAAATAGATCCACTGGGCCCTTGGACCTCATTGGACAAAAATGAATTCTGTTCATTTGCTACCCGAATATAACTAGCAGGCTTATTTCTGCAAAGACTAACTGGTGAGGCAGAAGAGGAAAGAGTGAGAGATCAAGAAAATATTGATGAATGTATATATCTTCCAGTTGCAAAGAGGTATGGAAAAAACACTCGTCTTGATGGTTGGAATGAGAAGGAAAGGCTACAGTTACTAATTAGAGATTTTCTTTCTGTGAAGTTACCTGACGGTGGGAAGTCAATGCATGGGAAGGGGCCTCATTGAGATCACATTCTTCTTGCGAGCTTCTAGTGTCAATAACCTGATAGGACAGCTGTTTTTTAGGACTGGAGACCTCCTGAGATAAAAGTCTTTGAACTAAAAGATAGTCTTTGAAAATAAAATGCAGGTTCAGTACCTCTGAAAGCTGATAGACATTTTACACAAAGAATCAGATATATCTGGTAAAAGGCTTTTGAAATCAAACTAAAAATGCCTAGCTAGATGTACTGAAATGTATTTTGAGTGATCCAGGGGGAAATGTTATTATTATTCGCATTTTATAGATAAAGTATTGGCAATCAGAGAAATTAAGTAATTTTCCCAGGGCTACAAGCAAATAAAAGCAGACTGGGATTTGAAACCAGGCAGACCAACATTGAAGTCTGCATGTTTAACTACTACAACTGTATTGTCTCAGAACTTGTAGGGAAAAAAAACATCACAGTGAAATACAGAAAACACATGTATGGACACGGTATATATGAGGTCTGTCCAGAAAGTATCCAGCCATATATTGCTACAAGATACAAGAAACATTGTACCTAGGATAATGATGCCTCAGCCCCCTTCCAAACAGGTACCTTGGGACCTCACACAATTCTCCAATTGCCACCAGCTGCCCCATTGTATTTTCCTGAGTCTCATCGACAGTCTGAGATTTTTAAGGCAGCCCTTAAGTTCCTTTATTATCCCCAGGGAGCTCAGTGGATGAAGTGGAATTACTTGAATGAGCAGCCCTAAGAAACCAGAAAAACAACCTCCTGTCCGGGATGGGAGTAAGACTCTGAAAGAGGAGGTGGCCGGGCTGTGCCTGAAGGAGGGTAGGCGGGGTTAACACATTCTGTATTGGATCTCACATCCTTGATGGAAGCGAGTTGTTATTCAGAGCAGCTAACAGATTTTGAACAGAATTTCACTGATAACTAAATGACTCATAAATGAGAAGCAAATCCCAGTAAGATGGACCATACACCACATGCACACACACACAGGAGGCCTCCCAGTCAACTCAAAGGACCTCCCCCTAAATTGGTTCCTCTGCTGCTTTTTTGCATATGTAGGGAACACTTTTTTCTATCTTGTGGCTTGTTTATACAAAGCAAGTTTGAAGCAGCGCATGAAACTGCTTTTCTAAATGTAATCTAAGGAGTTTCCCTGGGAAGCACGTTGGATTTATGCACAGCTCACAGCTCCCCCCTCCTTTCATGATACATCACTAACTTCTTGAGAGCACTACTCTCTCAGTCTCTTCACCGCTGCAGGCAGCCAGGGTAATGTCTGTGACATAACTCACTTCCTGCTAAACACAAAGTTAACAGGATCCCTTATAAAACACAGTTAAACATATTATAAAGCACCATTAAACACATTATAAAAAAGTTAAACATAGCCCTTAAAAAGTTACATGACTAGTAAGCAAAAAAGAGCAAGACACAAAATTGTATACAGCTTCATTACAACTCAGGTGGCCACAGTCACTGCTGGCCTGCTCTGGCCCTGGGTAGTGTGGCACACCTGCCCCTCAGTGGTGGAGACCAGGCCAGGGTCTTCGTGGACCAGCTGCTGCTCCTCCAGCAGCCTTGGGAGATGGGCAGACAACAACAAGACATCCTGCGATGCAAATGTCTCTAGCCAAGTGAGCTTCATAGGGGCAGTATCAGGATGTTGATGATCAGTGAAGTGAGGTCCACTGATTATCAGGAAGTGAAGTCATTGCTTGTCTGAGGACATGCTTGGGGTAAGGCCCCCAACAGTGGCCTCACTTTTCGACAATAGAGACCAACGGAACTTGGAACCCTGATAAACAGTCAGGCACTTTCTAAAGCTGCCCCTACCCTGGTCACGTGGTTAGAGACGTTTCAACAGTAAGGATGTTCTGCTGCTATGTGGGGACATCCTGAGGCCATGGCCTTAAAAGAGGCAGTGAGGAGAAGAAAGGATGCCATTGGTCCAAGGCTCATCCCAGAGGCCTATGGTCCTTTTCACGGTGCAATAGAAAGGTAACTGAGGGAGGCCCAGGGTAGTTTTGTTTGGACCAGGCCACCACTCCGATCACACCTGAGCAGCCCTAAGACACCTACTTGTGTGAGTGTGTGTTTTAGGGGGTTCAGGTGGGTAGGCCTGCTCCAAGCAGGAGCCGATGAGAACACACCAGATCAAGCCCATGTGCTCACACCAGTGCTCATGCCCACACACCAGATCAAGCCAGGCAGGGGTGGATTTGGAGTATGGATGGGGTCCTCTGCATGAGGTTTATTCCAAGTCCTGGTGGAGAATCTCACTTTCCTGGTAGAGGTCTGCGCAAATACAGGGCCGGGCCTGAGCTGGAGCAGCAAGTACGGTGGGAAGAAGCACCAGTGACTAGGTCCAAGCAGGGCTTGAGGCCTCCAAACCAGCAACCTGACACTGTCCTTGCAGACTTCAACCGTGGTTATAGAGGACCAACAGGTGGTCGAGAAGAACCAGGGCACGTCTCTGCCAGTGAGGGCAAGGAGCTACCCAACAACAAGACCCACAGCAACCCTGAAATCCCTGTCGCCACCCAGGACTTTGCAGAACCAGGACCCTTTCATGGACAGAAGCTGCCCAGACTCCACAGAAAGAGGATTTCCAAAACCGACATGGAACAAGTTGTCAACATTAAACAAACAGGGCCAGATGACCTGGAAGCCAAAAAGATGGAGTCCAAGGGTGAGAAGGCATGGGAGTAGGGGGCAGGTTGGCCAAGCCACTGAGAACAGGAAGAAGTCTACAAATTAACAGTGTGGTTGGTGTCTGGGGAAGCAGGTCCCTTGCCTGCCCCCAAATGACACCACCCTCAAAGCCTCCAAGGCACCATAGGAAGAGGAAGATTGCTGTGGCTAAGTTAGAGCACAGTGCTGACCTTAATGGAACTGGACCTGATGACATACAGACCAAGGAGTCAGAGCCAAAGTGTTGGGAGCCAACCAATAGCCATCTCTTGACACAGTTTGGATGGATTAGATGCATCTGCACAGCAGAGGCAACTGTGGCTGGATTTCCTGTCTATCTCTCCTTGCATGTTTGTCTTTGAGATTAATAGGTGGTGGGATTTTTAGACACCTCCATTTCAGGTCCAATGATCCACAAAATTCCAATGAAGTTGAACAAAATAATTTCTTGGCCATAGAACAAAAGTCCCCCCTGATGGGTTAGCCCCTGAAGGTCTAAAAGTTGATGGAGTAACAGCCCCACCTCTACCTTGGATAGGAATATATATATTAATTAGAATTAGACAGGTAAAGAAGCAGGAGAAGCTAGTTAACTATTAAAAACTGAGCATGTAGAAATGATTACTGAGGAATTAGAGTCCAAAGTACATAAAGTAAGATTCTAGACAAGAAGATAGTTAAGTTAGACACCACAAAGGCCTTGTAATAAATTTCCTATAACCACTGTTCAGTCTAGCATATCCTTTTGACCCATGCCAAATTCTTTTTAATAAACAATAAGACATTTAAAACTCTGTACATACAGCTATTTGTCTGATTATACATACAGCTATTTGTTTAATTGTCTGATTAATGGCTCTACTGGTCCAAATAACCTTTGTTTAACATAACTTAATCTAGGGAATTTCCTGTACTTTTCCTAGTTACCTCTGTATTGATTTTTTCTGCTTAACTGATCATGCCATGCACTGTTCCTTTAATACTATGTAACAATTTCTATAAAAATAAAGCTTAAATCAAACTCTGTGAGTTCAGTCAGACCCACAGAGGCTGGCTGTCCTCTGGTATCCAATCGGATGTCTGACTCTTCATTCATCGCCTGCGCTGTCCATCTTTTGGGGACCCTGAGACCTGCCGAGCCTGGACCCCGGCACTGAAGGGTTAGAAGTTTGAGAAGGTGGTGGTGGAATGGTGGAGGACTGGCAGTGAAGCTGAAAGAAAGCTTGTGGCGAGGGGTCATGCCAAACACAGGGAGCAGCCACAGTGGCTGGTCAGGAGCACATGGAAAAGCAGGCATGAGGCATGTAAGAGATCTTTTCTCCTCTCACAACTCAAGCATAAGCCCAGGAGGAACAGTTGGTTGACAAAGAACCTTGCCCTATCTCCAGCAGCAATGTGAAGATGCTCCACACTGCCAAGGACCAGAACAGGCTTGAAGCAATTTTGGCCAACCAGGGGTCTAGGGAACAAGATCCACAGAAAAAATGGAGAAGACCACTTACCCAAAGATGCTCAAGCCCAACACAAACCCAGCGATTTTTGTCTCCAATCTGGAACATGGTGGCCATGTTAAGCAAACCAGGCCAGATGACCTAAAGTCTGAGGCAGACATGGAGGATGAAAAGGTGGGAGAGCGGGGGTGGGATGGGAGTGAACAGGAGGGGAGTTGTGGTGAAGTTGGTGTCAGACATACACTGAACACCAAGAAAGGCTACCAAAAAGCAAGACCTGCCTCAAACCAGCCATCTGCTAGACTCTCCACGGAAAGGAAATTCCTGGGGTGGGACATTAGCTGCAGCGTCCCTGGAAGGCTCTGGCTGTGTTCTGTCTGTGCTGGGCCATTGGAAATAGATGCATGCAGGTGATATTTTCTCCTCTCCCAACTCCAGCACCTGGCTGGATGGAACAGCTGATCAGTCAAGATCCCAACCTATCACCAGCAGTGAGGTGTAGGTCAGCCGAGCCGCTGAGAATAGGAAGAAGTCTACAAATTAGAGATGAGGTGTCAGGGGAAGCAGGTCCCTTGCCTGTCCCCCAAATGACACCACCCTCAAAGCCTCCAAGGCGCCATAGGAAGAGGAAGAGTCCTGTGGCTAAGGTAGAGCAGAGTGCCAACCTTAATGGAACTGGACCCGACAACATACAGACCAAAAAGTCAGGGCCAAAGGGTTAGAAGTCGGGGGAGGTTGTGTTGGGATGATGGAGGACTTGCTGGCGAACTTATCAGGAAAAGTAGGTGCCAGATACACAGGGAGCACCCACAGAAGCTGGGAAGAAGTGAAGACAGGCCTCAGACCACCAAATTTGCTGGACTCTCCATGGAAAGGGCATCCTGGGGTGGGACATTAGCTGCCGCGTCCCTGGAAGGCTCTGGCTGTGTTCTGTCTGTGCCAGGCCATTGGAGATACAGGCACACAGGTGGTATTTTCTCCTCTCCCAACTCCAGCACCTGGCTGGCTGGAACAGCTGGTCAGTGAAGATCCCAGCCCTGTCACCAGTGTTGTGGGGCGGGGGGGGGGGGGCAGGATGGCCAAGCCATCAGGAGCAACCACAAGCCAGCATCATTGTTGGCAGTGTGGTGTCTAGGGAAGCAGGTCCCTTGCCTTCCCAGAAAATGACACCACTCTCGAAGCCTCCAAGCACTATAGAAGAGGAAGATTCCTGTGGCTAAGGTAGAGCACAATGCTAACCTTAATGGAACTGGATCCAATGACATACAGACCAAGAAGTCAAGGCCAAAGGGTTAGAAGTTGTGGGAGATCATGGTGGGATGGGGTAGGAGTGGCACGTGATCTTATTGGGATGACTCCATGTCAGATACACGGGGAGAACCCTCAGATGATGGCCAGAAGCATAGACAGACCTCGTAGACAGATGGGTGATAACCCATCTGCTTGACTGTCCATCAGGAGGCCACCCTGAGTTGTGTCCTGAGCTGAGGCTTCTCTGGAAAAGGCTGGCTCTGTTTTGTCTGTTGGGGAACCACCGGAAATGCAGGCACTTGGTTTATAATTTTTCACTTCATAGCTTTAGCAGGAGTTCAGGAGGCTGCCAGCTCCTGCTTCAATGAATGTATGTTGCACATCTCAGCTGGATGCTCTTGCAGACCAGGAGGCCATTCCAATCCAGATGCCCACTTTCAGTGGTAATGCCACTTCTACCAGCCATTCCTGTCTCAGCTCAGGAGTAGGGTTCGGCTACATGGTAATGAAAAAAATACAGTAAAAAAATTTTTTTGAACAGTAACTAAAAAATAAATTTTGAATTAAATATATACAAGGTCTGTCCAGAAAGTATCCAGCCATGATACTCTGAAAAGTAGAGACATTTACTGAAGAAGATACAAAAAACATTGTACAAATGACAGCAATGCCTCAGTACCCTTCAAAGTAGGCACAGTTCTCTCAGCATCTCTTCCCTGTTCAAAACACTCTGCAAAATCCTTTGTTGGAATCTCCATCAGCTGCCTTGTTGTGTTTTCCTGAATCTCACTGATGGTCTGAAATCTCTTCCCTTTGATGGTGATGTTAGTTTGGGGAAAAGCCAGAAGTCTTAGGGCACCAAGTCTGGGCTGTAGGGGTACTGAGTTACCTGGGTGATTTGATGGTTTGCCAAAAAATTCTGATTAAGATGTGATGCATGAGTAGGCGCATTGTTGTGATAAAGCTGCCAATCACCAGTTGCCCGGAGCTGTAACTATGGGCAATTTTCATTGTATTGCATCTCTCAGCTGACAAAGAACATTGAAGTAGTATTCCTTATTAATTTTTTGGCCTGGAGGGGCATCCTCATGATGGACAACACCTTCCCAATCAAAAAACACAGTTAACACAGTCTTCATCTTGCTGCAATTTTGCCACTCCTTCTTTGGGCGTGGAGAACCAGGTGACTTCCATCGAAATGACTGGGCCTTCGTTTCAGGATCACAGCCATAGACCCACGATTCATCTCTGGTTATGAACTTCTTGAAGAAAGTGGTTTGAATTAAATCATTAGCATCTGCAAAACAATGTTCCTTCTGCTCTGGTAGCAGAAGCCACAGAATGAATTTTGCTATGACACGTTTCATGCCAAGATCCTGAGTCAAAATCTCGGACACAGGAGCTTTTGGAATCCCCAGATGAGCTTCTAGTTCTCATACTGTCAGTTGCCGATCTTTGTTGATTGCAGTCCATACACGGTCAACATTCTCAGGTGCTCTGCTTGTTGCAGGCCTTGCAGAAAACGGGTCACTTTCAATGGATTCTCGACCATCTTTGAAGTGTTTGTGCCACACTTTTATTTGCGCTGCATTCATCACATTGTCCCTGAAAGCCTTCTGAATCATCCGAATTGTTCCCACAGAGGAACATTCAAGCTTAACGCAAAATTTGGTGCAGATTCATTGCTTTACTTACTCAGTCATTTTGAATGTGAATGCCTCACAGTACACATGCTCACTCAATGGCGTCTACTGCCCCCACTGAGTAGTACAGTGAAGTCATCGTTGTTCACACATACACATTCCAGTCCACTCTGCTTGGCTGCCAGGTTAAACAGATGTCACACAAACCATTCTCATTATATTAACAATGGCTAGACTTTTTCTGGACAGACCTTGTATATTACCTATTCTAAATTTTAATCTCTCTAAAACTAGAAGAATCAATGGGGTCTACAATTATAATTGACATATAAAGTGATACATAAATGATATCTGTAATTATAATTGAAACGTAATTGGTACAAAAATCCCTCTTTGAAACATAGTAAAATAAATATTATAGGAACTTGTAAATATTCCTTCTTACAGGAAGGTGTTTATAAAATCATAAATCTTTTTCTTTTTTAAGAAAAGTGATGAAATAAATACTAATTTCTGCAATGAAACTCCAGTCATTTATTTAACCACCAAACATTTATTGAGTTTGGTGATCAACATAGTGAAGAGATCCACCTCTAGAACCAGATGGACTTAGGTCAAATTATGGCCAAAGCATGTTTAAGCTATGTGGCCTCGAATAAGATATACAATCTCTCCAAGCCTCAGCAAAATGGAGATATTAATAGTGTCTCACAGAGCTATTGTGAGGATCAGTGGAATGATTTAAGGGATAGCACAATGTTTGGCACATTGATAAATGTCATCTACTAGTATTGCTATTAATTTAAAAGTCTGTTAAACTCCTCTGCTGAGTCACAGTGTTCTGAGGTTTGGTAATGACAATCTTAGAACAATTAAATGGGGAAAATGTTTTGCTTTCATAAAGTGTATAACCTAGTAGAAAAGGACACGATTGTTCTTGCATTTACTAGGTGGTCAGCACCAAACAAGTCCTTAAGAGTTTAAAGATGAATTAAGATGCCTTGCCTGTCCTCGAGTGATTTATTGGGTAGTAAAGTAGTTATCTAATAGTTAAAATCTAATTATAGAAAGTCTATTTGAAGGTAGTGTATGTCCTTAACAAGATAATTTGCCCTGGCTGGTGGCAGTTTGGGGGGAAAGGAGATTTCTTTTCCCTCTAAAGATATATTAATATTAAAGCATCCCTAATCATGGTCTAGTAAAAGATTCCAAGTAAGTAATCCAAAAATGTTTGTTGAATCAAACTGGATTGCATGTCTTTCCTTTCTAACTTGTTGTGAGTTGGAAAACCACAAAGAACCTTAAAAAAAGTAGTTTCCTTTAAAAATCATACTATAGGATCATAAGAAATTTTAAAACATCAAATAGATAGTATCTACTTTCCAATTACATGTTCAAATGTTTCACTCATTGCCAAATATATTATCCTCACATGTTAACTAAGTTGTCCATCATCATTTTGCTATACAGTATCTTTCATCACCAACTGCTGAGTTACTAAAAAAATTCAATTTACCACACAAGGTGAGTTAGGCCCCAAAGATGAATTCTTAGTGATCTTTTACCCAGCTCTAACAATCTTCACCTTTATATGAGAGCAAGAGGAATTGAGAAGGCCTGGTGGCTAAGTTTCTTATTATCAGATGAGAACTAGAGAAATCATGGTGGTTTTCATGGTTCTTACCTTATTGCAAAAAGCAGCAGAGCCAGTACAGGGTTCCTGGTTCCAGTCTAAGGCCACGATCTACCTATGGAATGTTCCTGGCCTCAGTTTCCTTACTGGGAAATAAAGACATCTTTCTTTTAAGTATTTTTGTGAACATGTAAGTAATATATGCATTGATTTCTGCACATCTGGAATAAAACAAAAATTTTAAAGTAACCTACAATCATATCACCCAGAGAGAGCCACTATTAACATCATGAGGAAGAAGAGGGTATAAGCAGACTAAATGGTGATGGAAAAAATATAATCAAGATTATATTAAATTTTTTTAACGCATTTCTCCCTAGAAATGGGAAAAGAGAAAGACAGGAGAGTGTACATATATATATGCACACACACAAATTAGGGATGTGATATAACAGGATGTATAAAAAAATAAACAAATAGAATATTTATTGCTTTATGAAATTAAAACTAGATATGAATGATTCTTAGGAAAATATAAATTACATTAATTGACTCAAAAGTAAACAGCAGAAAACTTGAATAGATCTAGAATCATGAAAAAAAACTGAGAACATTTGCAGAAACTCATTTTCATGATATAGATATCATTACAACCCCATGTTACAGAATGGGGAAACTGGAAAGGCTGCGTGTGAAAGAATGAGCAGAGATGGCACTTCTCAATAGTTGCCATGATTTCAGTAACCATATGCATAGTAGGTCTGGACCACAACAAGAAAATTCTCATACTATGGCAGGGAAGTCATTTAATCATCAGTAACCAGCACCTACTCTGTGCTAGGTGCTGTTCTGGGTGCGGGGGATGCAAAGATGAATAAACACGCTATGGTCCCTGTGTTCAAGAATGTTCTAGTTGAGTCAAGATAGACACATAATTATATAGGCTATACTGCAACATGTTAATTGCTATGTCAGAGGCAGGAAAAAAGTATTGCTAGAGCCCAGAGGAAGGAATGATACCATGGGAGTCTGGGAAGGACTTATACTGAATGCATTGTTTGGGCTGGCTCTGGAAAGACAGGCAGAGAAGGAAGAGAAAGGCATTTCCATGCAAAGGGAACAGCACGTGCAAAGGCAAAATGCTATGCATAATCTCTATGTTGACTTCATTAAATCCTCTCTAAAAACAATGCAAATGGACAGTATGCTGCTTTTGGTAGAAGGCAATAGTCCTGAGTATCATCCTTTCCTTCTTCCATCCTGACAAAAACTTAAAAATGGTAGAGTATTTGGCAGAAATCTACCTTAATCGGTTGTCAGAGATTCTGCCATGCTATGAAGGCTGTCAGTAAAATGTAAAGATGAGGATAAACAATATGTTCGCCTGCCAGCAGGTGGCTGATAATCTGTTCATTCAGTATCAGCGGGGAGCCATGGAAATATGCCATTTATGCAAGCCTATGAGGCTACTGCTCAAAAGAGGAAGCAGGTTTGTAAGAAGCTAAAAAAGTCTTCCTCTAATTTAAACTCTCGAGAGCTATCTGTGTGGCCTCTGCTTATAGACAGAGAATGAAATAAAGCATGGCAGACATTCTGATATGAGTGATCTTAATTTTGACCACTCACCAAAACCTGATTCAGACAGAGACAGGCAGATGAATCTGATACTATACAGAAGGTCACGTGTATGGTAGTTAAGTTGACAGTTTCATATCTCAAAATAGTTGACACTCTGCAGTGTAGGAATTTCACCATCTCACTGAGGCTATGAACTATGTATGGAATTAAGAATTAAGATGCTTTGTTTGTTTTCCCTGAGGTTCTTTCAGTTTGGATTAGAAGAGCTAAAGGAGCAGTTTGGAGGAAGACAACCTGGCTTGAAGGCTTATTTCTTATGGGACTTTGAACAAGTTACTTAGCAACTCTAGCTAATAATACCTACTTCACAAAACTGCTGTAAGGATTAAATGAGATACTTTATGTAAAGTACTGCCACATAAGTGCTCAGTAAATGACAGCCATAATGCTGCTGCTGCTGGCCTTCTACTACTTCTTCTTATTACTATTATTGAGATCCAAGATCTGGACTTTTTCCCAAATAGAATATGAACCTGTAGGGAAAAGAAAAATTTTATTAAGTCTAAATAATTATAAATGGATGAATTATACTATGAATAAAAATATTTTCTGCCCTGGCTGGTATAGCTCAGTGGACTGAGTGCGGGCCTGCAAACCTAAGTATTGCGGTTCGATTCCCAGTCAGGGCACATGCCTGGGTTGCAGGCCAGTTCCTGGCAGGGGACGCATGAGAGGCAACCATACATTGATATTTCTCTCCCTCTCTCCTTCCCTTCCCCTCTAAAGATAAATAACTTAAATCTTTAAAAAATATTTTCTGCTGATAAATTTTATATTTTTCACTGTTATCAATAATCAGACAGAAGCGGATCCTGTTTTAGTTTCCCTTCTTAGTTTATTACATTTATAATGGCTCTATTGTACTCTGAGAATCAAGATACAAGTGTTAACATCTCTGCAAAAGTCTCATTTTACAGCATGCAGTTTTGAAATAATTATATTTTACTGCCTAGTATTCTCAACATACATGGAAAACTGAATGGTTTAAAATCGAGCATCGCTGTATTTTCCAAAGAACCCCACCTTCTCAGAATATGCCCAAAGTAGGACAGCTTTAGTTTTGTCATTTTTTCTTCCAGTGATTTTCAAGATTTAATTTACTTTAGGATCCACATAAAATTAATATTTGTCATGAGGAGAAAAACCAATTTTAAATGTAATCATCTTTATATAGATTACAGAAATATTTTGTTTCCCTTCACTGAGATAATAGCTAAAAATAAATCTTCTAAAGTATATATGAAACGTCTTCTACAAACATCATATGATTTCATTTATATGTAGAATCTAATGAACAAAACAAATGAACACAATGGAAAGAGACTCATAGAGACAGAGAACAGACTGACAGCTGTCAGGGGTGGGGGGTTGGCGCGGGTGAAAAAGGTGAAGGGATTAAGAATAAAAAAGGACGAGGAAGAGGAGAAAACAACCTCATAGATACAACAATATGGTGATTACCAGAGGGAAAGAGGGGTGGAGAGAGGTAGACTAGGGTGGAGGAGGAATGAATGGTGATGGAAGGAGAATTGGCTTTGGGTGTTGAACACACAGTACAACATACAGATGATTATAGAAATGTACACTTGAAAACTATATAATTTTATTAACCAATGCCACCCCAACAAATTCAATAAAGAAGAGTTCTAAAGTATACACTGAGCTTTTGAAAGTTAGTTTTATGAACTAGAAAAAGCAAAGAGTTTTCAGGTTGTAACCCATTTGTGTGGCCCTGCACGTTACCTGCTAAACCTGTTTCTCGTCTCAGAAATGGGGCCATAACTACTAAACCCGTCTGTGTGGTAAGATTTCCACTACAACAACTGTGAAGGAGCCTGGCACACAGTAGGAACGGTCGCAGTCTGCAGAAAAGCTAAATATCCATTAAAATTCCTGGAACCAAGGGAAAAAACCCACTGAATTTTGTGATAAATAATTCCAACTGTTTGGCATAAACTATACTAAAAATTACAGCATTTTATCGGCGTTCTCCACATTAATTATTTAATCCTCACAAGGCTGTGGAATACTTTTTAAAAGCCACCTACGGCTGAGGAAACAAAGGTCTCAGGAGGTTAAGAAACTTCCCAACACCATCCCACACGATGGACAGAAGTTCTGAATTCAGGCTGCCTCTAAAGTCTTACCCACTTCTCCATACCGCCATAATACACGAAATGTCAAACTAAATTCCAAACTCATCTCTTTAGGGCTGCAGTAACAAAACCGAAAACTGCACTACTCGGAGTGAGTATTCTCAAAGAGCTACGTTTAGCATTTCAGACCTAAGCGAGCTGAAAGCCTGTACTGGGGGAAAACAAGTGCAATTCTGACCAATATATTACTCTATCGAGGATTAGTCCGGGATAGTGTCAACGTCCCCCACCTCCTTAATTATAAATTAAGTCCCCCACGTAAGAAGACTGTACTGGGTCTCTGCTGGCAATGCAAAAGAAACAGATGGACAGGGGAGCCCCCCACACCACATTCTAGACTCAATTTAACCTGCTATGAAATGCATTCTGCACTTGACTTTATTTGGTGCGTTTCTCTTCCTGTAGTCTAGTCTTGCTTCTCCCGCATCCTTTAAAGTGCATCGAAATGAACATTACAGAAAACAACAGTCAGGCAGAAGGGGATGGTGGCAGAGGACCCCTAAATCTCAGAATCTGTGGGAAAGTCAAGAAGAAATTCCTGAGTCCTGAACTCGTTCTCCAGGTGTAAAAGAACAAAGGAAAACCCCATTAGCCTAGTTCGCGAGAAATCACGTACGCTCTACAGTGTCCTGGGTACACTCTCATCCGAAACCTCGAGGCAGGCGGCTGAGCACACCAGAAACCCGGCCGGCCTCATTATTTTAGCAGCCTCCCAAGGACCCTACCGACTCCAGCGGCAGAAGGCAGCAGTTAGCCCTTGGAGTCTCCGAAAAGAAACGGACAACCACAGCGTCTCTGGTTGCTAGGAGACCATGCACACCTCCTCCAATCAGCGCACATCTCTTTGCGTCCAATCACAGAAGCGCAAGAGCTGTAGTCGGAGGTGAAGGGTCACGCTGCTTTTAGGCGGCCATTTGTCTTAGAGCTCCGCGATTTGGGCTCGTCTAGGAGTACTCTAGACACGAGAGGCGGGCGAGAGCTGGGTCGCTGGCGAGTAATCTGTAGCCTTTGCTCGTTGTCACGATGGTAAGGAACCTCCGGGGAGCAAGGAAGATCGCTTGAACGGCGCTGCGGGGCCTGCGAGCTGGTTCGCGCGTTTCCCATTCATCAGCGCGAGGCGAAGCGCCGCGCAGGCGGTCCCAGCCCTTTCCTCCCTGCCCAGGGGTTTTGAGATTCCGCTCCTTCCGTTGCCCTGGGCTCCCCGGGAGTGTCCCTGCAGCTTTCCCCTTCTGCTTTGGTTTGAATCTGAGCCCGAGGTGTTCTTGCTGGCTGGGGCCATGGGGTAAAGACAAAGAGGTTTTTCACGTCCCACTTTGAAATGAAAGTGTGCTTTCCTTCCTCGATATTGTGACTGTAGCGCCCAGGCTTTGGAGCATTGGTTTGTTCGTTTAGCAAATATTTATTGAGCGCATGCTACCTGCCAGATACTCTGCTAGGTGGTAGGAATATGAGGTGAAAAGAATGGATGCGGACCCTGGCCTAGGTTAATTCCATCAGGCGTGGGAGACAGACATTAATCAAATAATAACAAATATATAATTGCAGATAATATTAAGTGCTAAGAAGGAAGCAAACAGGATGCTGTGAGGGGGCGAGAGGGTACATTAGAACAGCGATCAGGGGTGGCATCCTTGGAAGGGGAGGGGTGTAACCTGACCTAAATGCAAGGAAATATCGCCCCTTAAAGAACAGAAAGAAGAGAACGTGGGCATTGGCTCTAAGGCTGGAAATAAGGCTCGACCATTGGGAGGAATTAACGGAAAGCCACAGCCTTTTGCAAGAACTGTGGTTATGAGATAGGGTCCGGCAAGACCTCTCAGGCCACATTAGGAGGTCAGGATTCAACTCCACTTGCAGTTTGAAGCCACTGAAGCATTTTAAGCAGGGATGTGACATGATAAAAGTAACAGTAGCCATGTGGGCAATAAGTTGGAGAAATGCAAGAGTGAAAACTGGACACTTCATTAGGAGGTTATTGCCGTAATTTTCGTGCCCTTTGAGATGACTCTGAATAAGTTTATCTTAAAAGGGTTTATTAGCTAAGGTTCTTTGGGCTGATGGGTGAGCAGATGAAAAAAGGGAAAAATGTGAATTTACAGGTGATACTTCTGCTTTGCTGAATAAGTGATTAAGTGATTAGTAATTAAATGATAAGCTCATCTGTAAGGGCACTGCTAAGTCAAGTAAGTCCCAGTTCTAGCTCCTAGAATTCAAGCAAGACTGTCAAGTGTGATCTGCCCCCTCTTCACACAAGCCTGTGTGGGACTTGGACAGCCCTGAATTTGTATGTCCCTGAGATCACCGTGTTGCTCCCTTCTTCCCTCCTGTTACATGTGTAGTCTCTGCCTAGAAGAGCTGTTTTCCCTCCTAGAAATCTCTCTTCCTTAAAATGGAACCATTACTTCAGACAGCTTTTCCTTTTCTCTTAATGCTGGATTGGTTTGGTACCCTTACACCAAAAGAGGGCCATTCTTCGCGTTGCAATAGAATTGTCTATTCGTGTGTGTTCTGCACTTCCTCCTCCCACTGTGAGCTTCTTGAGGACTGGGACTGTCACCTGCATTTTTTTTCACTGCCCTTTCATCGTTTTCTTTATAACCTGGAACAGTGGGTGATGTTTAATAGCTATTTGGTGTTTCTTAAGGGAATAATGAATACTTTTTAAAGTTTTTGTGGTTTGAAGATGAAATTGGCTGACTGGGTATTTAAATTTCTCTGATGCTCTTCAATAAATAAAAGTGAAAATTATGTGAGAGCGAGTCAAGAGTTTGCTTCTTTTGGATACCATAAAATATTGGTGATTTGGTAGCAGAGAGTAGGTGGTGGGTGTGGAACTCTAGAAGTTACTTGAAATTTTTTTGTTTGTTTTTTTGTACAGAGTTTGCCCCTCAACCCCAAACCTTTCCTCAATGGATTAACAGGAAAGCCAGTAATGGTGAAACTTAAGTGGGGAATGGAGTACAAAGGCTATCTGGTATCTGTGGATGGCTATATGAACATGCAGGTAAGCTAAAGGCTTATAAAAATTATTAAATCGTGTTTACTTTTCTTCACCTTAGTCCTCTAAGGTTTAGTGTGACTTATGAGGGTGAAATTATTTAAATTGACAGTTAAAGCAAAAGTTAAGAAAAAATGTCAAGGTCAGGGAGGCAGGTATAGCCATAACAAACTACAAATGAGCTATGGTGTTAAACTAAAACACAGCCACAGATTTGACTCCCAGTCGCTACCAGTAAGAAGAGCTCAGACCTTTGGTTTATAATGCTAGAAGGGAAACATACTCGTTTGCTGAAAAAGAAAAACCTTTCAAGTAGCACATAGCTCTGAAAGAAATTTTTCGAGTGAAATTCTTGTCTTTTAATGAATGCTAAAGGCATGTCATCAGGGTAATTGCATAAAAGCATTTCTTGAGGGAAAAGACATATCAGCATAGTGGATTGATCAAATGACTACATGTTTGTTTTACTTCTGTGTACTTCTGTAGATGTTTCAGCCAAGTTTTTTTAATTGTGATACAGTTTCAAATAACATAAAATTGACCACTTTAACCACTTTCAAGTGTACGACTCCGTGGCATTAAGTACTTTCACACTGTTGTGCAGCCACACCCCTTATCAGTTTCTCGAGTTTTTATCATTCTCAACTGAAACTCTACCCCCTAAAAAGTAACTTCCCCCACTTGCAGCTACTGGAAAATACTAACCTCTCTATCTCTCTATTTTAGGTACCTTATCTAAATGGAATCCTACAGTTTATCCTTTTGGCTTATTTAAATTAACTTAATTTTCAAAGCTCATACCTGATGTAGCATGTATCAGAATTTAATTTCTTTTTAGGGTTGAAGTAATATCCTACTGTATGTTATTTTGATCCATTCTTCTGTTGGTAGACAGTTGAATTGTTTCCATCATTCGACTACTATGAATAATGCAGCAGACATGGCCGCACAAACACCTGCTAGGATCTCAGCTTCCAGCTGTTTTGGGTACATACCCAAAAATGGAATTGCTGGGTCACACAGTCATTGTTTATTACTTGAGGAACTGCCATACTGTTTTCCACCTGAACAGATGATGCGCAGGTCCCCCAAATTTTTGTAGACTGTGGTTTGCACCTGGAAAATTCCCCAAGTAGGAATCATTTGCCATGTCCATAGAAAAGTTGGAAAGAACACATCCCACATACTGAAAGTGTTCCAGATAGTGGTGATGGTTATACAATTTTTAAAGCACTGACTTGTATACTTTTATACACTTAAAAGTGAATTTTATGTTACAGAAATTGTATTAGTGGAAGAACTGAATAAAGACTGCTACTGAATATTTGGTTTTAAAAGTAATGTAACTTCCTAGTGAGCTTGCCAGGTTTGAAACGTACCCCAGGGACCACACAGATGATGCCTTTGAGTTTGTTCACTCATTGTGTGCCTGGCCCTGTCAATACCCACTGATCAAAACAAAGTCCCTGCCCTCAAGCAGTTGGCTGTAATGGTGGGAGATGGTAACAGAGTGTGATGTGGTATCAGGTAAAGATAGGTGCCCTGGAGAAAAAGAAGGGGAACAGAGCGACAGAGTGTGCAGTCTTAGCTAGATTAGCCCAGGAGAGCCTCTCTGAGGGAGTGAGTTGAGACAGAGACCAGAACAGCCAACAGCTGCACAGTTGCTGAAAAGTGAGAGCAGCTGGAGGGAGAACGTTCCACTTTGAGGGCAATAGCCAGAGCAAAGGATTTGTGGAAGGAACTTGGTTGGTATGTTCAAGGCACAGCAAGAAGGCCAAAGCAGAATGAATTAGGGAAATGATGGTAGAAAGGTTGCAGGTGTAGTCAAAGAAGGCCTTTTCAGTGATAGTGAGGACCGTTTGCCAAAAATTGCTTTTAAAGAAATCAGTTGATAGTAATACATTATTTCCGAGAGTTGTTACATACAAAACTAATTGTCTCAACAAACGTATTCAGATAAAACCTGTCCGGTATAGGAGGTTATTTTTGTTCTCTGTACGAGAGGGAATAATAACGAGTAGCAGTATCAATTCATTAACACTTTTTACATGCCTTACCGCACAGCCTCTATATGCCCTGTTTTTCCTCCACGTTGCCACTTGCCCAGCTAACAAAGGAAAACTTCCCTCACCTTTCTTTCCTGCTCATGTCTTTTGTGAGTCTCAGCACAGATTATGATCTTTAACAAATTAAAATTAGAGTTTGTTACCTGTATGTAGAAGGAAGGCTAAACATTTTTATGAAAATTAGAAGTAATATAGTTCCCTAACTGTAAATGTTACTTTTTAAAAACTTTTAAATGTCTCACACTTAGTTGAAACATGAAGGCTTTCATCAAACTTTAAGTCTCTAAAAGATCCCCTTTATAAACAAACGTTTATCACATAATAGTGTGTAACCCACCAACCACAATTCAGTAAGGAAAATGTTGAGTTTAAATATTTATGAATGAATTTCAAATCCCAATTCCTAAGGTGTTTTGGGTCAAAAATTTTTAATGAGTTCTGCTTTTAAAGTATAATTTGACACAGTTATTTGGTTTTAGGTGTACAGCATAGCGATGTTGTCTATGTATATTTTACAGGGTGAAATCACAGTGAGTTCAGGAAACAGCTGTCACTGTGCAGTTACTATGATATTGACTGTATTCTTTGTCCTATATATATTATATCGCTGTGATTTATTTATTTAGTAACTGAAGTGTGTAGGGTTACTCTTCATTGTTTAACCTTCTTTTAAGAACTTTATTTTCCTGTTTGTTAGCAGATAGATTTTTTAAAATTTTTCAAAGATTTTATTTATGTATTTATTTTTAGAGAGAGGTTAAGGGAGGGAGTAAGAAGCAGAGAAACATCGATCAGTTGCTTCTTAGACACCCCCAGCCAGGGACCTGGCCTGCAATCCAGGCATGTGCCCTGACTGAGAATCGAACCAGCCACCTCTCAGTTTGTGGGGCAATGCCTGACCCACTGAGCCACACCAGTCAGGGCTAAAAATTTCTTACTCAGTTCTTTGGTTTGGTTGGTGACTAATATAAAAGTATTTTAGTTATAACTTTGTGCACCCATTGGGTTCCTCAGTATGATACTACAATATAAAGTTATTCTAAGGAAAGTTCTGCTTCTAAAAAACTGAATTTTTGGAAAACTTCTTAATCAGCTTATTCATAAATTGGGAGGCTGCCTTCCTTGACACATTGTTTTAATGTCTATTAGAAAGAAATATTACACAAGTGAGATTATTAAAATTACGTTGAAACAAACTTTATTATATAGTAGCTCTACATCCATCAATGTTAACTTTACAAAATACTTATATGAAACCAAAAGTACTACAACAGTAATAGAAAACTAATCTTACATTAATTACAGAAAAATATGAATTATTGGTATAGAATAGTCTCAGTTAAGTTCTCTCACCAGTATTTAGTGTGTTTTACTGTTTTTCTTTTGTATTATTAATATATTTTCTTTTTATTTAAAGCTTGCAAACACAGAAGAATACATAGATGGAGCATTGTCTGGACACCTGGGTGAAGTTTTAATAAGGTAAAAAAACGGAGTTACTGGTTAGCATTAGAAAGACCCATATAAGTGAACAAGTTTAGTGCCTCACTGTTCACAATTACTTTAAAATCGCTATTAATTTAACTTAACATTCTAAAACTGTACTTCAGGAATCTTTGAAATTGCTAAATTTGTTACAGATTTAAATATTTTGGAGCTGTTCATCCTTAAGATTTTTTTTTTGTATTAGTATTAAACTTTTTAGATCTTAGCTTTAACTTTTTTTAGTGGTTTTAATTGTAGGAGCTTGGTTTTGAATTTTAGTTGGATCTGGCTGCTGTTAGGGACTTTGGTGAATGCTCATTTCCCAGAACTATATACCTCCAAATTTTAGCCATCATTTCCTTTGAAAGGTTATAGAGATACCATTTATAACTACCACATGGTGAAAAAAAATAATGCCGTGTACTTTTTAACAAATCAATGGTAAAAACATTTTTTTAAATAAGAGAAGAAAAAAATGCTATAATGAAAGTTTAGTATTTTATATTTTTGTAATGAATATAATCTAGTAATTGTGAATCATATATGGTATCCTGTTGGAACAACAAAATGGACTGTTTTTCTCTTTACAGATGTAATAATGTCCTTTATATCAGGGGTGTTGAAGAAGAGGAAGAAGATGGGGAGATGAGAGAATAGCATCTTTTGGGGGAATTTTTTTATATTTGTTTCTAGATAATAAAATATATGCTTGTTTTTCAACTTGACTTGTGAACTATTTGTATTCAGATATTTACATGCAAAACTCAAATGTTGAAACATTTGAAAGATTATCTACGAAAGTAATACCCTAAAAGCCACCCAGCTTTGCTCGAATTGGTTTTCTTTAGTAAACTCAATACTCTTATTTTTATCTATAAAGGAAAGTTATTTATATGCCTTATAAATGTTTACAAAGGTGAATCTCAGCCCTTTTCTTGTAATTATATATTAACAGACCTTTTAAAAGCAACTGTTTTTTTTTAGTTATTTTGAGCCATTTTTGACATGTATAAAGTTAAATGTTTTCCTAGACTTAACATATAATAATGTATTATTTTAGTAGACAAATTACATGTAAGCTTAATAGTATACACATATTATAGCTAAAACGAAACATCACCTGAAAGTTGCTTACAGATATAGAGCACAACAAATTGTGAACTGATATGTAGGCTGAAGACATGGTTGGTTCACTTAAGAGAATGAAGTTTCTGAATAGTATTGCTTAATGTGAATTACAAATCATTCCCATAGTTATGTTCTGAGAATATAACCTAGTGGTTTTCATTTGCATTTTAAACTCCTCAGAAACCCTTCACATGTTTTAGAGTTGTACATTATTAAAATGTATACTCCACATACTCCACAGTGATGAAATGTATACTATGAACTTTCCTGTAGATTGGTTGGGAAAAATAGATCATTTAAAGTCTCATGTTGTCAGAGAATGCCACTATTGCAATTTAGTGGCCATTCAGTGTATAGTTACATCAGTAAAGTAACTTTGGATGTGTATTCCCAACTGGGACAGCTCAAAGTATAGCTCTAAAATGTTTAGAATAATATCTAGGCCATGGGTAATAAAAGCCTTCAACAAAAGGAAATAACTTCCATTTCCAATCCTGTAACCTTCAGAACAACAGCATGTCTTTCTCAAATTGGTTAGGCCAGCACATGGCACAGAGTAGTGCCATTACTGTGAACCCAAATCTGTACAATGTGCTTAAACATTGTGCTGCTGTCTTACTGCTCCTATTCAAGTGAAAAAATACTCCTCCTCTATTGATCTTGTTGTTGTAGCCTGGACTAAAAGTAGTTCTTGTTTGTTACCAGATGGAGGTTTTGAACGATAGACAAGTCGTCTTCCCAGCTGAAACAAAAGAAAAAATACTTAGTATTCTTTAGCATAGTCTTTTTCTATTGAAGTATAAGGAAAATACTAATTAACTTCATTTTTTCCTGGGAATAATATGGTTTGAAATAGTAAATAGTCGGTTACAAGGGGATTGATCATTTGATGGATGTCCAACGTGGTGGACAAAACTAACAAGTGGAGGGCCGTAGTGTGCAGAAGTCAAAGCAGTTGGGTTTTACGGGAAGTGGGGGAGGTTTAAGGTAAAGTTGTTGTCTTAGACATGGTCAGAAAGAACCATGTTTGAAGCCACAATTCACTTCTCTGTGTCATAGATAGTTTTTCTTCCATTGGTTAGAAGAGATCCCTTTCTTCTGAGTACCAGTTGACCAGCATTTAAAAATCCTGTTCATTTTTGAATAAAAACTTGAGAAAACCATGTACTATCTTAAACACTAGTAATTCTGTGTGTTGCCACCAGAACAGGCTTAGGGAAATCCTTGGTTTCACACCTATTCATTCTCTCTGGAGCATATACTCAAGTATATCTTATCAATTATATTTGTCTTTTAGTCTTTTCCCTATAATCTTTTTTGTTTAGCTTTTACATCTGAGTTTGTGTCAATTAAATAGATGGAAAAAATCTATTGTTACATATTATACTGGAGGTGAGATTTGATGGGACATGTCCATTGTGTCCCAACAGGGGCATTATCTCGTTGTGAGACTGTCCCTTGCATTGCAGAATGTTTGACATTCCTAACCTCAGTGAACTGAATAACAGTGCCTATTCCCCCTGATTATACCAACAGAATGTCCTTGGGGGGGACCGTGACCCCTGAATTTCTTGTCTAAAATCAGAGTTTATTTTCACTGTCACTGATGTCCTTTGATAACTTTCATTATTACTGTCTGAAGTGTTGATGGGAGGAGACTACTTGGGGTGTTGAACACACAATTCAATATACAGGTAATGTATTGTGGAACTGTGCACCTGAAACCTATATAATTTTATTAACCAGTGTCACTCCAATAAATTCAATAAAAAGGAAAAAAAACTAAGAAATTTACAGTGAAGAAGTGTTCCAGCTGGGTAAGAACTATCACAGGTTTTCATATATTGTCAACTTATTGGATCACTGTTTTACTTTGAATTTTAGTTTTCATTGTCTTTTTCAGTCTATTCAATAAACATTTGTTGAGTGTCCACTGTGTGCCAGGCATTGGAGATGCAAAGGTCATAAAACTCATTCATGGTCTAGGAGAGAGATATTTAAGAATAACCACTTCAACGTTGTGGGTTTAGTGAAGAGTATATGCATGTGAGCACCGATGAGTGGTTAATTCTCCCTCGGGAAGAAGAGGGAAGTCACATGTTCATAGGAGGAGTCGAACTAGAGAAGTGTGGGCACTCTTTCAGATGAAATGCTTATTTAAACAAGAGAATGTAAAGTAATCATTGCTTTTTGACATACATATTTATAATTACCATATTTCGGAACTTTTTTCAAGTGCCTCAACAGGCTGGCAGTGAGGTGCACAAATAAGCATTCACTGTGGGTTAGCTTCTGGTCCTGACTCATCTTCCGAATCTGAAGTGACGCTGAGTTATGTATCATTGCAACTTAAGCTATAATCTCACTGTTTTTCTCTGGGTTCACTAGCTCCAATTGTCAAGTGAAAGGAGCAAGGTTCATAGCTATCACTTGTAAGATGAACATACACACATGCATAGGCTGTTTCTAGGACTGGGGTGAAACCGTTAGCAGTTGTGGCCTCCAGGGAGGGGAGCGGAGGAGAACTAAATTTTCACTGAATACTCTCTCATATCGTTTCAACTTTGAAACATATGCTTGTACTACCTATTCAAAAAATTAGTCTTTAAAATTCTCTGATTTCGTGAACCTGGAGTGAAAGAAAAAGGAGGGGACAAGTTTCTTTTACTAAAAAGAAGGCCTCATGGAGAACGGTTACCCAATAATTTGAATTATTCTAAAAATAACAAGGAACCAGAGAGAGACCAGTTGAAGCTGTGAGCCAGAAAGATTTCACTGACCTTTAGCCTGGATAAATTAGATGAATTAGACCACTTGTTTTAATACCATAGATGCACACACATGTGGCCGGACCTACTGATAACAAATCACAAACCTTTTTCTTTGGTTGTGCTACTGCTCTTTCCAGGGCAGCTCTCAGCCTTTCTTCTTGGTGTCTTTGTTTTTCTTTCATTTTCTCTTCACGCAACCTATGCAGAGGGAAAAGGTTCTAACTATAAATCACAAAAAAGACCTAAACAGTATTAATATTTGATAATGAACTATCAAAAATATTACAAGGTCTCCCTTAAGGTTCAGTGACATTACTAATTCATCTTCACACGTAGCTCTGGCTTGTGACTATTGGGGCCAAAGCCCGACAGCACATCCCAATTGTGTTGAAATGGGAAGAAGTTGCGTGTCACTGTTTTGGAAGAAGTAAAAATCCCTGTCTTGGTTTAAAGCAGCACCTCAGCCAAGCCTTCTCACCACTCACGTTTCAACACTTCACAGCTCCTCTGTGCCTCAGCCCCTTGAATTAGTTTCCAGTTATCCTCACCCCCCGTAAACCTTCATTACTGAAATATACAGAAGGGATCACGCATATAGTTCAACAAATTACCACAAATGTGTATTTCCCCATTAATCTTTTCAGATGGGACTCTCAACTTAAGACTGACCAATGCAGTTTGTCTTGTTTCCTTTAGGGCTGTTGTGAGGGTAAAATTAGATGAGATGGACCTAGGCAGTCTGTGTTCCAGGACCTGGTGGGGAATACGCATTCACTAGGTGATAGCTATTTTATGGGCCTTTAATTTTAAGTGTACATTTATCAGATATTTTTAATGCAGGATTAGTATTATGTTAGATGCTTCCGAACCATGGGAAAAATCAACTAAAATTCTCTTGATAAGAAAAATTAACAATTGGAATTAGATTCATGTGTCACTAACTGAAAATAAGTTGTTATTACCCTTGGATGACAATTTATTTTCTACTGTAAAAACATGTGTGTCATTATGTAATTAGTCACAGGTCATGTTATGGAAGGAGTCATCTTTCATGTATAATTTTTTAAAATTTGCTTTATGTTTGATATAATTCCATCAGGGTCACCTTAATATATTCTGGACTTCATTTTTATGTGGGGGAATCAATATCCCCCCTATACCAGTAATACAGTAAGCAATAACAAAATATCTAATATTAGTGGCTAATATTTGAGTACTTACAGTGTGCCAAATATGCTTTATTGCTTTTACATAGATCATTTAATTTAATCCTCACAACAGCACTACAAGTCATGATTGCCATTATTACTGCCATTTGAAAGATAAACTGAAATGTAAGAGATTATTTGGCTTGCCTAACGTCACAAAAGTTGTCAAGGTGGAGCCTGGATTGAACTCAGGTAGTTTAGCTCTCATGCACATACTCCTGGCCATAGTACTAGTCTGCCTCCCAACATTGCTATAATATGAACATTATTCCACTTACTAGTTAGCATTCTCTACATGCCACGTTATACTAGGGATATCATATATAATATTCATTGCCTCAAAGGTAGTGTATAACTTGGTATGGGAATTATTTGTAGATTGGTGCATTCTGAAAGTTCCCAAGCTAGGCAAGGATGTGGGTTTTGGGGGCGGGGCAAATTCCAGGGCTGTAATCCTCACGAGATTGTCTTGAGGATTGGAGGAATTGGTGTGTAAATGTGGTGCGTGGAAGTGCTGGGAGTTAGGCACAGAGGAAAACTTTCATTGCGTGGCTCTTCAAACAGTTCTTTCATAGATTGAGTCTCCCTGCAGTTTTCCAACGAAGGGCTTCTGATCTATATGCCTTGGGATTTTTCATCACAAGTACCATTCTTCCACATGATAGCTCCTCAAAAATGTTCATATAAATAGTGAATGTTCACCCTGAAAACTCACTTTTCCAGGCTAAAAGGACCCCTTAATCATCCCAAACTAGGTTAGTTGGTAAACTTTCTGGTCACCCAGTTCCCTTCCTTCACAGTGCTCACATTGGTAGTGGCACGTTCTTTATTTTATAAGAACGGGTGATGAGTGTCTCTGCACTAAATCATGGCTCTCCGGGGAGGGCAGGGCTGGCTTTGGTTCCCCCCACTGTGTCTGTGTGGTCATCCTTGCCATGTAAGAGAGAGCTTGCTAAATGTGGAATTCAGGAAAAAAAACAGCTACTCATAAAGTCATTCACTGCACTTATATAAGATATTGTACTTTTGCCGTCGTTCTTTCTGTTTTATCCTCTCAATTGCCTCCACATTCTCTTTGGGAATGGTTTCAATGAGATCACTCAGTTCCACCAGGCGAGACTCTATCTTTACTAGCTTTTGGACTGCGTTGAGGCTGCCAACCTCACCATCTCCGATGCAGACTTTGTACACTTGATTAATTTTTTTACTAAGAGAGTCTATCAGTTTTTCCTGAGGCGAGAAGAAAAGGAGAACAGGAAACAACCTCTCGTCACTATTTGCTTGGTCAATAAATGTCAAGTTCTGTTTTATTGTATTATAGTGAAAAGGGCTTTTTATATATGCTACCAAAAGTTTTTTTGTTTAAAAGAACTTCGATGCTACATAGAACAGTGAGAAAAATGCAGCAATGATATTTATAACAGTTTATAGTCAGATCGTTGCTATAGTAACAACTTGGCTTATTTTCTTTAAAGCCTGTTCAATCTAGGCCTAAAAAGTAATTATAATTGTAATCTTTTTGCTTGAATGTGTCTGTGCATCTGATTCCCTAAGCATTTAAGTAGAGGCAACATACACATTTTACATCCTATTTTGTTACTCCAGTACATCCTTGCAACACAGCTGTGAGCTCCTTTTTATTTTTATTTTTCGCACTTACTAGTCTAATAGCTAAAACTGTATAATCATCCTGTATGATAGTTTTTGCACGCATGCCTAATCTTCCTTTCTAGACTGTCAGCGCCTGAGGGGCAGGAGCTATTTCTTAGGTTGACATTTATATCTAAAAACCGCACCTTGCTCATAACTGTACACTTAATAAATGTTTGCTGAATAAATGAATGCATTCTGTTAGAATTAAAGAAAAGTTACAAGCAAACAGATTCCCAGGCTGACCTATAAAAGCCTGCAGAGAAGTTTAAGTTTCACTCGCTCCATTGGGAACCCACTGCAGTGTTCTAGTCTGTTAAAAACAGAGGCCTAGGCCAAACCTGCCGATCCCTGTACCTGGCTACTGCTCCATTTTAACTGGTGGTAGAACTGCTGGAGCTTGAAGATAACGTGTTTCGGGACCAAAATAAAACTGGCATCATTTTTCTTCAGTCTGTACTCGGCATTCGTAGTTAAGAGGATCTCAATAAAGTCCTGGGCCAATTTAATCGCTTTCCAGGGAGATTTCAGCCCCATTGCCTTCTGCTCGAGAAGATGAGAATCACCATGAAGCCAAGGACAAGTAACACTCAAGACAGATGTGACTCCTGGAGTCATGGGACTCCTTCCGGAGCCACCAGTAGTTACAAGATGTTACCCAGAGTTTACTTCCAGCAGCTCGTCTCCCACCTCCTACTTTCACCACCTTTTCCATGGGCCTGTTCACCATAAAGGGGCCTGTTCACCCTTTTTCTCTCTACAGTAATACTTACTGTATTTTCTGATTATATTAAAAGTAAGCTTTTTAAGAAAACTTGAAGTGTGAAATAATATAAAAGTAAAAAAAAAAAAAGCAAGTCCTACTTGCCGAAAAGCTCCTTTTTCCCTCACCATGTCTAAATAACATTTATTATATTTCCCATTTATATTAACCACACATTCCTTTAGAAATCTTTAGAAATACAGAAAAATATACAAGAAAAAAGTAACCCATCAAGGGGCTGAAATGTACTTAGGACATGAAAAACAATATTGCTGCAATGTGAGTCATTTTTTAAAACTGCAAGGAAGTCTGGTTCTGAGAAAAAGCAACTTTAATATGGGAATGGTTAGTTGATGGAAATTTCTGAAGGAGACCTGGAACACTTCAACATTTTGGAGATGGATGTGCAGTATCTTAAGTTCCTCCTGTCAAGCAAGAGAGGAAAAGACAAAGAGAAGAGTTTTCTTAAGGTACGAACAGCATGAGAAATAGGATTAGGGAATGAGGTGAAAGAAAATACCAAGAAAAAGAGATTGAGGGCCTGGATCAACCTAGAAGGGCAAAAAAAGATACAATACAGGCCTACTGATGACGGAAGCCAAGCGTCAGTCCAATCCCTAGGTCTGCCACCAGATGGCAGGCGGGGCCCAGAGCACCTCCAAGGAGTGGCTAGGAGGGGCGGGATTTAGTGCCTATTTCTGTCGTACAGTGGGGCAGGGTTTGGGAAGACTAAATAAATACCCAGATAAGAACTTCAGATACCTTCCAACAGAATGGTAAGTGATCTGACCAGAGCAATGTTTACAAGGAATAACTTATCAAAATTGGATAGGAATGAGGAGATGTCTGGATGTCATTTCAAGTTGCAACTCAAGGATTCTGTATTCTAATCCATGTCACATTCTATACTTTGTGTTTAATATAAACAACTCCCCCAACTGAACTGGATTGGCTCCCGGGAGGAAGGAAAATTAAACCAAAGAGGAATACATTCTGCAAACTGAGCAATAGAATAGCTTACATTCCATTTCATGTCCAATGAAAATGAAAAAACAGCTGCTACACAAGCATGGATGAATCTCAAACAGCGTTGAGACAAAGGAGCCAGGTGGGCCAGACATATTACACGATTCCATTTATATGAAGTTCAAAAGCATAAAATCCGACTGATGGTGGGAAAGGTGAGGGTAGTGGTCACCTTCAGGGGAGGATGCTAGTAATGGTCTCCTCCCTGAGGAAATTCTGTGAGAGATATATTTATGATTTGTGCACTTTTCAGTATTCCATTATACCTGAATTTAAAATTTTGTTATAAAAGTAATATTAAATCAATGAAAAATGTTTTAGAGGATCAGGTACAATTAGGAGTGTGGAAGTTTTGAAAGAATCAAATTTATAGTTATCATAGCTCCAAATAACTGATAATTTTGTGAATATCAAAATTAGGTACAACTATGTTTATTTACTCATAAAGGATTATGTTTTGCACATGTTGAGACCTAAAAGTATGGGAGTAGGCAAGCAAGAACGTTCTAAGAAAAGAATGCTTTTCTCCTGCCAATTTTTCTGCTCTCCTTCCCTTTCCACCCCGAATTGTACGTTAGAGTGTGATACTTGGAGGCCAAAACTACCTGCAACCAAAATCTCATGGATAGTCTTTTAGAAGTAAATTTCAGATAAACTGTACCTTCTTTGTTCAGGTTACCTTGAAGTTTCAGAGTATTGAAAATGCTGCTTGAAAAAAAAAAAGAAAATGCTGCTTTTTAAAATAGCTACCCTAACCTTGGACGAAAGGGGCTTGGTGTGAGGGAGGGGGGAAATATCACACTATCTTAATCTTTAATGTCAAGCGGCTTCAGAATTAAACAGAACTGAAGGATGGGAGCAACCCAGGGCTCCATCAACAGATGAATGGATAAATGTGGTAAATAGAGTATTTTTCAGCTATAAAAGGAATTCTGGCACATGTTACAACATGGATGAACCTTGAAAACATGCTAAGTGAAATAAGCCAGACACAAAAGCACAACTATTGTATGATGTAACTTATATACGGTACCTAAAATAGGCAAGTTTAGAGAGAAAGAAAGCAGAGATTTATCAGAGGCTGGAAAGAAAGAGGGATGGGGAAATACGGTTTTGTGGGTACAGAGTTTCTATTTGGGAATGATGAAAAATTCTGTCAATAGATAGTGGTGATAGTTACACAACATTGTGAATATACTTAATGCCACTGAATTGGACGCTTAAAATGGTTAAGTGGTAAATTTTATGTTATGCATATTTTACCACCATGAAAACAATGGTTAAAAAAAAACAGCATCGAAGAATCAAAAGATAGCTGTCATCACACTTCCTGCTCTAGCAGGGCACAGCTCTGTCCCCTCCTGACTGGGGGGGGGGGGGCTGTACCGCCCCAGGAAGTGTGTGTGTGGAAAGGGGAGCTTTTTGTGACCCTGCTCGCCTATGGATAGGGAAGCGCCGTCATCCGATAATACAGTTCCCCCAAATCTCCTGCTTGAAGATCAAGTTCATAACCATAAATGTGATGTTAACCTCACATATTAGCATGAATTTTCATTTTATTTGGGATTTTTACAAGAAAACCAATGTTTGCTGGAGTTGTGGGTCTAGAAACCTAATCATTCATTCAACAAACATTTATTGAGCACCTAGTTTAGGGACACTAAACTTAGCTAAGAAGGGTAAGAAGTCCCTGCCCTCAAGGGGTTTGCATCCAGCTGAGAGAAACTGATGTGCAAATCAATGAATACATTAGTGTGTGTTACAGGGGCTCCGATTATGAACCATCCATGCAGGACCAAGGAGGCCAAGACCTCTTATAAGCTCATTGTTGGTCAAATATTCCATTCAGTGTTGATTCAGAGTCTCTTAATTATTTGCTCCTTAATTACTATCCAAATGATCAGAGGCAGTGAGCTACTTCAATATGTATACACTCTCACTAGAAGAAAATGTATTTATAGAGGGAAAAATTCAACATCATACTTTGTAATAATTAGAGCAACATTTTAAGAGAACCTCGATGCCAATTTGAATGCTTTCTATCTACCATGTAAACTGACTTATGTACAGACAAGATCATTCCAAGCTGGTTTTCTGCCTTTGTCATCAGCTTGGGACTTGTGATTTCCTTTCATCCTCCTGCCCCAACACTTGGTATGCAGGGAGTGCACATCGTCATCGCGAGCCAAATAAAATTACCATGGGCAAAAAAGGCTTACCTGGGCTTCTGAATTAAATTCTCCAAAATTAAACAGCCTGGACCTTAATTCCAGTTCCGCTGCTTTTTCCTCTTCTCTCAGACAGTTGGCCTTAAGCATTTCCTTGTGCTCTAAAAGAAACTCTATGTTGCTATTTCTATGGCAAAAGAAGAAAGAAACGCTTCTCTGTAATGTGTGGTGTGGTGAGATAAACCATCAGTCAGGAGCTTCAACACTCCTTCCGGATCGTGCGTTAGCATCCTGTAACTAGCAAGCCAAATCTGAGGCTAAGACATAGCCAAAGTACATGCAACTTTTCAGGTTCAAGTGAGAAGGAAGCAGTCTGTTTATAACTGCCATGAGGAAGCAGTCTTCCTCTCTACTATTGTCATTTTGAGGTCCTCCATCCCTGCTGCCCCCCATGGAGGGGAACAAAGCTGAGGTGTTGAGAGCTCAGGGTGTGAGATCCGATTTGTTCGTGTTCTCAAACATCTGGGGAGCCAGGGCTACAAACAGACTCCTGGATCTATCTGAATCTATAAGATTCTATCTGAATCTCTAGGGGAGACTCCCTCCCCTAGAGATTCAGATAGAGATCTGGAGGTAGAATCTGACGCAGACCCCCTTTTCCTGCCCAGCCATTCCCAGCCCCAAATCATATCAATCATATCGTCAGGGGTAAGGGGCCAATAGCTGTGAGGACTGGGAAGGGGAGACATGGACTAAAGGGATACATTAGTGGTAACAGGGCTGTGAGATGGTTTTTAGGATCCTAACTTCTAAACAAGTTAGTTTGTTCCAAAGTGTAATGTAGTTTGACATACTATTTAAAAAGATTGCTGTCTTCTGGCCCAGCAACTGTTTGGAAAAAGGTTCTATACGTTTTTATGGTGGGTATATATAAAGATCTGTTCTCTGTGACTTGAAGCTGTTTTCCAAAACAGTAATAATACACAGTTTTACAACAGGACTTTTGTGAGTCATCAAAGCCAGCGTCCTTCCCCTGACAGAAATCCCTTCCCATCGAGGCGCTAACATATTGGCGTGTGTATTACAGAATGACAACACGGGTAAGCCGTTTTGCTGAGGACAGTCACAGCTGAGGAAGATGCACTTGCGAGCATTATCTTTGGAAATGTGATTTGATTGGCCAGATGATTGGGTACAACTTGTAGGGAACAAAAATTAAGGCGGTAGGGGACACATCGGTTCTTTTTAATCTTTTGTTATAGTTAGCTAGGAAAATATTTTGACAAATGAAGGGAAGTAGGGACTAAAACTAAAGCCAGTCTATTCTGTGTAAATATTCAACTCTGTACACTCCACAGTGGAAACTATGAATACAATTTTCACCCTAAATAGAGACCACGAGAAAGGACTGCACATGAATACGTAGGATTTTTGTCTCTGGTTAGAAATTGCTTAATAGAATAAACCTTGTTTTTAATGACTTACATTTTATCCTGTATGAGTTTCTCTCTTTTATTCACATCTTCAAGATTCTCATCTACATCCTGAGAATATTGGACCAAAGTAAGATTCTGCTCTTCCAACTCTTGGAGGACTTGAAGCAGCTCTTCTGGTTCTTTGAAATAAAGCTCTGGCTCCTAATCAATCAATAATGAAAAATATAGTTTAGAAATATGCTGTCTATATACATGGGAATTCTCTAGAAAAATATGTTCTGGAATATGATTCTGTTTACAAAGGAGAGATGGGTAGAGAATGGCAAAGGAGTCGATTTCCACATGAGAGCTGGCCCTCAGGGAGAGGATATTGAGGTGTTGCGGGGAGATGAAAGGTGTTGGGTGAAGAGAAGAGGGTGAGGAAAAGAGAAAAGCAAGAATGGCCAGAAGAGGCAAGGGAGAAGAAATAGTAGGAAGATAAAGATGGGGTGAAGTGAAAGTCATCTTTTTCCCACATTTAGTCATTTTATATTTCCAAAATTTTGGGAATAAGTATGTTTTATTTTAAGTAAATTTAATTTTTGAAAAGATAGATATTTATACACCCATATTAATCATATTTTCTATAGCCAAGGGGTGGAAACATGTCAATGTCTCTCCATGAATGAATGAATAAAGAAAATTGATGGGGGCGGTGGGAAGAAGGGGAAGGACCAAGAACACGTATAAAGAACTCATGGACAAAGACAACTGCGGGGGGGGGGGGGCAGGAGAGGATTGAATGTGGGAGGTGGGGGGAGGGGAGGGCAGGGGAGAGTAATGGGGGGAAAATGAGGACAACTGTAACCAAGCAACAATAAAAAAAAAAAGAAATGTGGTATATTCATACAATGGACTATTAACCTTAAAAAGAAGGAAATCTTACAACATGGATGAACCTGGAAGACATGCTAAGTGAACCCAGTCACAAAAAGTCTAATAGTGCACGATTCTACTTTTATGAGGTCTGTAAAGTAATCAAACAGAACAGCGGTTGCCAGGGTCTGGGGGGATCGGGGAGCTGCCCAGTGAGGGGGAGTCTCAGCCGCACAAGATGAGAAGGCACAGAGGCCTGTCGCCCCGCAGTCAGCGCCACTGGGCCGTACAATGAGAAACGGTTAAGGCGGTAAATCTTATGTTATGGTTTTTTACTATAATTTAAAGGGATGGGTAAGGTATATTTTATATACATATTTTATATAATAATGGATGGTGTTTTTAAGGGTTTTGGGGGTTTTTTTAGATCTTTTGAGTTTCTACAGTTGTATTTAGGGCAGGGTTAGCTCAAAGGCAGTCCTGTAGCTGTGAAGGGCTGTTTGCTCCAAGGTCAATCTACCTGACAGTTCAGCTGCTCAGTATGTCTGAAGCCTCGATAAAATGATGGGCAGTCAGGTCGGGAAGTGGCTGCTTCTTACAGGACGACTGTCATATACATCCCCTAAATTATCACCTATTTATAGACACTTTTCATAAAATATCTGATGACAAAGTTGAACTGCATGTATAATTGGGGAATAGTATCAAAATTGTATTTTCTCCTGGAAAGTTGTGGAATATTTGGAGTAGGGAATTTTAACTTCAAAAGAAAAAAATGCGTCAAGAAACATAACATGTTTACCAGATCGTAGTCCAACTCCTCATCTAAACTGTCTTCCGAACTTACACTTGCAGATCTGCTGTGAAAGAAAAGGAAAATACCTGATTTCTGAGCCATTTTCTGTCCACAGACTTGCTTTCACTCCTAAATCTTCCTTGGAAACCAACTATAACATAGTTTGTTTTCAATAGCCCGTTTAGCCTTTTAAGGACCTTATTTCAGGAATCCATGGATTCCATGACTTTGTTAAGGGGAAGCAGACTCACCCAGACAAGGCTGATGTACAAACCAGGAGACCATGACAAAGGGCTGCACCTCACAATGCCTGGGATTTGAGGTGCATCAACAGAGTAAGGTCATTTGTCTTAAAAAACACATGACAACCCACATTGCCACATCCATTCTATACATTTTCAATCTTCTTGAAAAACTGTATGTGCCCTAGTGCTCAAAACAAAGCTTGTACCCTGAGTAATAAAACATTTGTGGTTTTTTTAAAGAACATATTTTCATTAAAAATATCTTCCAAAGAGGAAATGTTGGCCAGGGTATGGGTGATAAGATGCATGCTTGAACAATTACATGGCTTGCAAAGGGGCTCTGCAAAAATTCTTTAAGAAGGATATATTGAAAATGATGGGAACGTAGAGAAGCTGGAACTTGGTATTTCTCAATCAGGTCGCATTCATAGATAACATGGGTCAAGAATTTAACATATCTTTTTAGCAGACATAATTCAACCTCTAACAAGATTTAACATAATTCCTATCATAATACCAGCAAGATTTTTTTGTTGATATAGATGAGACTATTCTAAAATTTATATGGAAAGACAAAGGAACTAGAGTAGTTAACGTAATTTTGAAAAGGGGGAATAATGTAAGAAGAATCGGTCTACCTAATGCCGAGAACACAGCTGTAGTAGTCGGGGCCGTGTGGTGCCAGCAGAGGCCAATGGACAGAACAGAAAACCCAGAAAGAGGCCCGAGTTAATGTGCCCAGCTGGGTTTTGACACAGGTGCCAAAGCGATTCGCGTGGAAAAGCCATTTCAATAAAGGCGATGAGACAAGTGACATCCACAGGCAACTAGAACCCCAACTCAATGTACACCTCATCCCTGTTGTACCAAGAACAACACAAATGGATTACAGACTTAAGGTCGATAAAAAACTTTTAGAAAGGAAACTTGAAAAACATCTTTGGGACCCAGGGCTAGGCAAAGAGTTTTAGGCTTGACATATAAAGCATGATTTATAAAAGAAAAACTGATACATTGGACTTCTTCCAAATAAAAGACCCTCTTAAGAGGATGAAAGGACAGTCTACAGACTGAGAGAAGATATTTGCAAATCACAAAGTCGCAAAGTACTGGTACCTAAATATATAAAGAATTCTCAAATGCCAACAGTTAACCCAGCCACTTAGGAAATAAGCAAAAGACAGGAACAGACATGTCACCTAAGAGGATCTAAGGGTGTGAGCAAGCACGTGACAGATGCGCAGCACCACTGGCTGCGATGGAAATGCAAATTAAGGCCCAATAAGATACACGCAGCTGTCAAAATAGCTGAAATGGGAAAGTCGTGAAGTACCAGGTACTGGCGAAGAAGGAAACAAACAATCCCTCGTCCATCGCTGGTGGGAGTGTAACGTGGCATTGCCACTCAGGGAAACAATTTGGCAGTTTCTTTCAAGACTGAATTTGCATCTACCACCCACTCAGCAGTTGCATTCTAGGTATTTAATCCCAGAGAAATGAAAACCATGCTATACAAAAAGTTGTATAAATTCAGTTACAGGAATTTAATTCACTATAGCCCCAAACGGGAAGCAATCCAGATGTGTTTCAGTGAGTGAACAGCTGAGCTGTCGTGTGTCTATGCCGTAGAACACTGCTCGGTGGTAAAAAGGAACCAACTGTGGATCGACCCAACATCTTGGACTGATGCTCAGAGAATTGTGTGCGGTAAAACGCCCAGTTCTAAAAGGTTACACACTGTGTAATTCCATTTATGTTACATTCTTGAAATGACAAAAATCAGAAATAGAAAACAGTTCAGTGGTTGCCAGTGGAGGGAGGGACGGCGATGTGACTACAGAGGGGTGACGTGAAGAATCCTGGGGGCACACTCTGTATCAGACTGTCTCCTGACTATGAACGCCAGTGTCCTGGCTGTGGTATTATAGGACCGTCTTGTAAGATGTTACCTTTGGGGGAATCTGGGTAAATGGTGCATGGGATCTCTCTGTATTATTTTTTACAAGTATATGTGACTCTACAATTACCTCAAAACAAACATTGAATTAAAAACAAAACCAAACCAGTGACTGCTAACTGCCACGGTGCCCCTGGAATTCAGAGCAGCATCTGTGTTGACATTTGTCATGTATGATATGACTGCTGTGGATTCCGTGGTGCTGGCCCAGAGCCTTCCCTCGGGACAGGTGTGCCCAACCTGGACATCAGTATATTTTCTTAAAGCTTCCTGGGTCAGGTAGGGTGGAAAGAAACAAAAATGCTTTATAGTCCTACGGGGCAGCAATTTTGAGTGATGTGAACTGCAAACACTCAGAGCAGCACAGTAACTTAACAAACAAATAAGTGAGCAGTAGATTCTGAGAGGCAAAGACCCAAGATGCAGGGGCAGGAAGTTTCTGCAGACACCAGCTGCAGACACTGCTCAGAGAATGCAGGGAGGCCTGTAAGAGCTCAGTCCGCTCAGGAGCACACAGAAATGGCAACCATTACCCCCAGCATCCCGCAGTGGGTGTGGCTGCCTGGTCTGCATGTTGAAGAAAGGCTAAAAGAGGTATTTGCTGAAAGACATTCAGCAAATGGGTTTATCAAGTATGCACTTTACTTTGATATGGACGTCTTGCTTTTCTCCACGGCGCGAGCGGACTCCTTGCGTGGTTTTCCTGTTTGCAAGTCCGTGTCGTTGGCAATGGTGGAGGTGAAAAGAAATAACATATAATTAGAAATTAATCTTTGTTATTTGGTGCAAGATATTCATTGTTCTGCGTAGATATGCCCATTACTTTAAAAAGGACCAGAATTATATTCATAGAAAATAGAGCTCTTTTAGTCTACTGAAACTGGATTACAAGTGTAAGAATAAAATTAAAGGCACACTGGTGTTGGGAGGGGCGTTTGTCAAAAACAATACGAGTCACAAAGTCAGGGACATAAATTGTGAAATAAAAGTCATGGTTCTATTTCTACCTAATCATATATATTCCTAATCACAGAATTTTTTTAATTGGGAGGAAAAAAGCGGTGAACACTTCAATCAGTACATCTTGTGGGGAGCCCTACCTTCGCCACACACAAGGCGGCCACGCTCTCGCTCGCCCCGCATCTCCACGCGCTTGGTCTCCACACATCAGTGTCTACGCCTCAATCTGATCTGACTCTGAGCAGCGGGCAGAAATGGTCTCGGGCCGTTTCACCCCCAGGCGCCCCGGGTCCTCTTCCTCACACCTGCACTGTCACGACTGCAGCCTGGCTTTCTGCTCCTCTGTGTCGGCAGCGCAGCAGGCCTCGCTCACCCCACCCGCTTTCCCCTGTCAGCTCACAGGTCCTGGATCTCCGCTCTGAGAAGAGCACCTGCTCTGGTTTTACTTTTGTGAGTGAAGTTCCGAATCTCTTGTGTTACCTTGGTTGCCTGTTCCCAAGGAGTAGTCATCCAAAGTCGATGTCTTTCTGACGTCCTCAGCACTGCCCTCTCCCATCCTTGCATTTAATTCTGGAAATAGAAGAGAAAGGGAGGGGAGAAACGTTCCTGAGGATAGCTTCGTCTGAGGGAAGACAGAGTTATTGTGAAAGCTTCCAGGGGCAGAAATGTAAGATGGGGACATCATGACCAGCCAATGAATGAGGTAGACGGCAAGGGCTAGTCTCTGGAGCGGGCAGAATGGATGGGACTGCCCTGCAGAATGGATGGAAAATAGGAAGTCTCTATTTCCCATGTCAGTCTGCCGCAACCTCCAAAATCCCAGTGCAGGCCATCCCTGCCCTGGACTGAGCAGCCCATGGCTTTCTGAGCGTCCTCCAGTCAGAAGGCCAGGCTGGGAGCACTGAATCGTAAGCTGTTGGGTGCAAATACTTCCCACTTTTCCTTTCCACTTGTCTTTTCTTTTGCCAGATGTCATCATTGTGCTCCCTCAGTATTTCATACGCATTGATCCAGTTTAATCCCACCCAGCAGTGAAAGCGCAGGGGGACTGGGCAGGGCAGCCATCGGTGGTGTGCAAGTAAACGTTTAATAACCTCTCTCTGGGAGAAAATTCTCCCCGATTTGTCATTGACTGATTCCTCTGATGTGAATGTTCTTACTCCAGAGTCTCAGGATCAGCTCTGAGCTGAGGAATTTGCAGGGCTCCAGAGCGCTCTGCATAGCTCTCCCCTCTCCAGGACTCTGCTCTTGAGCACGCCAGCCACTGTGCCCGCCCTGGGTCCGCTCTGTCGTTTCAATGCGTGGGCACTGCTGCACCCACCTGGGCGCCCCCTTCCTCAGCTGCACCCGGGGAACTCCCCAGGCAGTACCCTGAGGCCGTGGGAGGGCTCATCGCGCTTGTTCCCTCTCCCTCCCCCTCCGGGATTTACTGTGCAGCACTCCTGATGTCCGGTGTCTGGAACTGCTGCTTCACACGTTTTTCAGACTTTTCAGGCAGGGGGGTGTCTGGTTCTCGTTACCCCAAAGTTACTAGAAGTGGAAGTCTTCCCTGATGACCCCACTTTGATTGTTTATTAAATTCTTATATAGAATAGGATCTATTTCCCTTCATTGAGCTGACTTCCAAACACCACTACCATACTGTTTTAATTTCTGAGACTCTGTGATATGTTATATATTTGAAGGATTGTAGCAGGGAATCAATATGCTATACTTCTGTAAAGCCATCCAAGTGAATCTTAGTCGATGTTAAACCCAACTTGTTACTCTAACCTGATTGTTCTCTCAAAACTGGACCTTGCATGTTAAAAGCGGGGTTTTTTTAGGGTACTTTGCGGCTCAGCAGCTTCAGTTCCTGTGTGAACCAGAGGAGCAGCCTCCGGCCAACACCAACGGCTCAGACGCAGGGATGCAGCTGGGAAAACCCTGACGGCCAGCTCAGGGGCACTGAACACCCGTGAAAACCCCACGTTCAGACCAGAAAGGGCACTGCCTGCACATCCAGAGCTCCTGGCCCCCCCGGGGTCTCTTTATTCCACTTCCCAGGTGACTGGCACTGGAACACGCCTCTTTCCTTCTCCCCAGCACCTGTATCTCGAGTTTGGCTTTTGTTGTGCCAGGTAGCCGAACCTCGGTTCGGTTACTGGGTTGGTAACAGCTCCCCTCTCCATCACCTCCTTCCTTCAAAAGGACTTAGCTTCTAGATGGGCCTCAGAATCACTGGATAAAGTTCTCCCCAGCCCAACACCCAAGTCCCTGACAAATTTTTGGTCACATTTTTATTATAATTCCATAAAACTTACACATCAATTTCAGAAAAATAGGTAGCTTTACAATTCAATCTTTCTATCTAAAAACATGACATATTTCTCTGTTTGTCAAATCTCCAGGTCACACAATTAAGTTTATTGTTGCTTTCCTGGATTTGATTTCCTAGTATGTCTCTTAATTAATAAAGTTAGTTTGTTTAGGTTAATATGGTAGGCTAATAAATATAATTGACTTGGTGTTCATTTACTCAAATTGTTTTTCAGGTTTTTATGTGTGGGAGGTTCTAAGTATGCTACTGGATCATCTGTGAATAATATATTTTCTATGCCTCCATGTATATATTTGTATTGCTTTATATCTGTCATTAACCTGAGTTTCCAAATTAATAATATATAATATCAGAGACAGTAAGAATTCTTGTTCAGGTAGTGCTTGAAACATTAACTACTTAATAAATAGCAAACAAACATTGAAGTGGGACATTTAGAATGAGGGATACTTCCTGAAATTAAGGATGTGACTCACTTGTTGATATTTTGGGGAGACCACCATCCATATTTTCTTTACTCTTTGACACCTGTACCCTTTTCAGTGCTTGCTGGATCTGCCATTGCTTTGGAGACAATTTCAGCAGAAAAAGTCCGTATTTCATGTACTCTTTCAAAAGGAATTCTGCTTTTGATATTTCACTGCTCAAAGGAAATGAAGATATGATTAGACACATGTGTGTGAAAGCATATCCTTTTTTTACAAAAAAGTTTTACAAAATTTATTCTTTTGATTAGGTACTGACTTAACAAAAATTCTAAGTGTAGCCATAAAGATATAGGCAGCAGTAAGATATGAGATGAAAAGAAATAACCTCTAGGAAATCCATTGGAATAAACATGCCCCCGGATATGCACAGTTAAGACTGGTGCATAGTTTGACTTGACTTCTTTCTGAAGGAAATGTTGTATTAAGTGTGAGACACAGGAGAGATTTGAAGGCACTTGATACTTGTATGATAAGAAATTTGACATTCAATAGCACCCACTACATACTGGGAAATATGCAGGACACACTCTAGACACAAGTTCATCTTCAGTACAGCACTTTAAAATATGCATGACTGCCCTGGCTGGTGTGGCCCAGTGGGCTGAGTGCCGGCCTGAGAACTGAAAGGTCGCTAGTTTGGTTCCCAGTCAGGGCACATTTCCCGAGTTACAGACCAGGTCCCCAATTGACCTGAAAGAGGCAACAAATTGACATTTCTCTTCCTATCTTTTTCCCTCCCTTTCCCCCTCTCTATAAATGAATAAATAAAATCTTTTGCCTGGCTGCGCTCAGTGGATTGAGCACAGGCCTATGGACCAAACAACTGCAGTTCACTTCCCAGTCAGGGCACATGCCTGGGTTGCAGGCCAGTTCCCAGCAGGGACCGTGCGAGCGGCAACCATACATTGATATTTCTCTCCCTCTCTTCTTCCCTTCCCCTCTAAAGCTAAATAAATCAAATCTTTAAAAAATATGTTACATTTAAAAATTAAAAGTTAAAATAGGCATTATCACCCTATCTTTTGGAGGAAGACATGGATGACTGGCAAAGCCACCTGTCCGACAGACGGCGGAGGCAGCACTGCCCTGAAGCCTGGACTGAAAGCCTTTCCCCAGCCTCACCTGGCTCTCCCACAATCGTGTTCCGAAGTGGACCCAAAGGGATTGTTTACAGCAGCAGCGAAGGCCCTCAGGAGAGCAAGCCCCACCCTCCTCCTTCAGAGGCTTCTTTAAACACTCACTCTTCGGGGACTTCGGCCAAGATGGAGACATAGGTGGAGACGCCGTGCCTTCTCCCACAACCAAGTTTAGAGACAACTAAATATTAGCAACAGAAAACACAGCCAGAACACAGAAAATTGAACTTTTTGGAAGTCTGATAACAACAAATTCTTCAGCCTGACTGGTAAGGGGCGAAACCAGCAGCTGGCAGAGTGGGGTTGCACAGGAAAACTCGGTCAGACGGACTCAGGCGCAGGGTTGGACCTGGTGGGCAACTCAGCGAGCGGCCGTGGGGAAACAGCGAGGGAGCAGGCCTGCGGGTTGACTGTGGTGGCGCATTTGTGTGCGGATAGACAAGAGAGGGAGTGGGCGATTGGACTGGGACCCAGCGGGTCCCCGCGGCTAGTGGCAGCGGAGGGCTCCGCCGCCATTTCCCAGCTCTGACCCCACCTCCACATACAGCGTCATAACCCAGCGACTCTGAGTGGCCCGGCCCAGGTGAACCACCTAAGGTTCTGCTCCTCACCCAGCGACACAGAATAGCAGAGGGGGCCGCCATTTCCCTGCTCTGACCACGCCCCCACATACAGCGTCACAACCCAGCGACCTGGGAGTCGAACGCTCCGCTCCGCACACTTAAAGGGTGCGAACAGACCAAAAATGGCTCAAGAAGATCTCAAAGCCCCAGAGCCTATAAATCTAAGCAATGAAGAAATAGCAAAACTCTCAGACGCACAGTTTAAAACACTGGTCATCAGGATCCTCAGAGAACTGGTTGATTATAGCCACAAATTAGACAAACATATGAAGGCAAAACTAATTGAAATGAATGGAATTGTACAGGAAACCAATAGCGATGAAAAGGAAACTGGGACTCAAATCAATGGAGTGGACCAGAAGAAAGCAAATAATGGTCAAACAGAAAAGAGTGAAGAAGCAAGAATTCAAAAAAATGAGGAGAGTCTTAGGAACCTCCAGGACATCTTTAAACACTCCAACATCCGAACTATAGGGGTACCAGAAGGGGGAAAGGAACAGCCATCAGTGGAAAATTTATTTGAACAAATAATAAAGGAGAATTTCCCCAATCTGGCAAAGGAAATAGACTTCTAGGAAATTGAGGAAGCTCAGAGAGTCCCAAAGAAGTTGGACCCAAGAAGAAACACACCAAGGCACATCATCATTACATTAGCCAAGATTAAAATGAAGGAGAGAATCCTAGAAGCAGCAAGAGATAAGGAGACAGTCACCTACAAAGGAGTTCCCATCAGACTATCAGCAGATTTCTCAAAAGAGACCTTACAGGCAAGAAGGGGCTGGAAAGAGGTATTCCAAGTCATGAAATCTAAAGACCTACAACCAAGATTGCTCTATCCAGCAAAACTTTTATTTAGAATGGAAGGACAGATAAAGCGCTTCTCAGATAAGATCAAATTCAAGGAGTTCATCATCACCAAGCCCTTATTATATGAAATGTTAAAGGGACTTACCCAAGAAAAAGAAGTTAAAAAAACATGAACAGTGAAAGGACAGCAAACTCAGTTATTAACAACCATACCTAAAACAAAAGCAAACTAAAAGGACAGCTAGATCAGGAATGGAAACATAGAAATGAAGATCTCAAGGAGGGTTAGCAACAGGGGAGTGGGAGGAGGAGAAGGGGGGAGAAGGTACAGAAAATAAGTAGCATAGACAGTAGATAGAAAATAGATGGGGGGCAAGAATAGTATGGGAAATATAGAATCTAGAGAACTTGAGACACATGGTCATAAACTAAAGGGGGGGTAATGGTGGGGATGGGGAGGTAGGGTGGAGGGGAATGAAGGGGGGAATAGAACAACTGTAATGGCATAATCAATAAAAAATAATTTAAAAAAAACACTCACTCTTCGATACCCTTATCAATATTACTCCTATATCAGTGTCTTCACGTCAGTACTGCTTTCGGTCAGAGCCTTCCTGAAGCCCTGGTGTGTGAGTGATGTTTGAGAGTCAAACCTGGGTGTTTTAAGTATCTCAAGAATCTCACAGATCACCAATCGCAAATATGGATATATTTGCGGCTCCCAAGCAGGGGCTTTGGAACGAGCCCCCTCCCCCTTCGCGCACGGATTTCCAGGCCTCCCCGCGGTGGAGGACCAGGGTGGGCCCTAACGAGAACGGAGGGACACGGAGAGCGGGCGCCTGCCTGCCTTGCTCTGTTACCGGCTGGTTTTTTATTACCTTCTTCACCTTGCTGAGAATGTGAGATGCAAAAACAATCAGCAAGTTCTCTTCAGAAAGGCTGGGTGGAGTGTTTAACTGGGTGGCCGTTGTGCATGAATGCGGCACTTTGTTCAAACGTAAGGCTGCTACTCCAGTTCTGTAAGCAGACAGGATCTTCTTGTGACATTGTGGTGTGAAGGAGGGAAGGGAATTCTCCAGCTCGGAGTGCCTTCCACTGGGCTCCTGACATGGGCGAGGCTGCTGGAGCCAGAACGTGTTTGAAATATACATTTTGTTCATAACAATTGGTTTCAAAGGAACTGCCCTCCAGTTCATTTGCTGCATTTTAGACAACCTCCTCTCCTCCTCCCCAGAAAAGTCAAGATGTTAAAAAAAAAAATAAGTCTAAGTCTAGGACTTGGCTTTAGAGCAAAACTAAACATCAAGTCCTCAAAAAGAGAAAACAGCATTTAGCATGCTTCGAAACCAAGACTAGAGTCCCCTGCACCATAAAACTGCTGTCCAAGGATGATGACAAAAGAAGCTTCTTTAGATAATTAAAATGAGATCAAGTGAGGTACATCTGACTGTAGAAGAAAACGTCCAGGTTTGGGGAGTGGGGGAAGTGCCAGACGGTACAAAAATTTTATCTCCAACTCCTGCTCCTTTGTTTTCATCATTATAGATCCATTTTTAATATCAATGCTAATTCATCTAAGTATAAGGATAAATAAAAAAATACTGCCAGCTATAATGACAAGATAATTTTTTTAAATTAAAATTCCTAAAATTCCTTTTAGGAATCTCCACTGCAGAGATATTAAAATGTGGGAAGAAATATGCCATAGAATGAAAGAAAAAGGACACTTAGAAGATAATTTGTTTGTTCCTGACATTGGTTTTCTTCTTTGCAACTGAATTTCCTGGTTTCTATATTGACAAGTTGGAGAAACTCTTCAGCCAGAGATCACTGTGCCGTCCTAACACCCACTCAGAGACAGTCCTTGGTCAGTGGGGCGCTCACTTTAAAAATGTGGTCGTACCCTGGCTGGTGTGGCTCAGTGGACTGAGCGCCAGCCTGGGCACCGGGCCTCACCTTTTCACTGCCTGCACCTCCAGGCTCGCTTTTTTCAGCTCAGCCGTCATGTGGAGTTTGTTCACAGTCTCTTGGGCTGCCCTGGAAAGTAACAGAGATTTGTTAGTTTGTGCTGTGTTGTGCTGGGTTCTGAGGAACTGAAAAGAAGGCAGGGGGAGGTAGAAAGCGACTTGGTGAGAGGAAAAGAACGCACACTTTCAGGGCGTCCACAGATCGCCGGTCGTTTTCTCGCAGGAACTCTTCGAAGGCGAGCGCGTCGTCCTGGAGCTTCGTCTCTGCTTTCAGGATCTGCTGCTCCTCCGTTTCCATGCACTTCTCGAACTTGGTGATGGTGCTCCTTTTGGTGGACAGCGTGTACTAGGAATATTGGGAACCGAAGGCATCGAGCCCGTTACTCCAAGCGGCCTGCACATCTCAACAGTCCCTCAATAAAGGGGAAGATGGCCTGCCCTGGGAGTGGTCATTCGGATCAGAAAACTAGTATGCCCAAATCCTGGGGCCATGGCCTTTATTTCATGGAGGAATTTTATTTGGGAGATAATTAGAAGGGAGGCTAATTCCTCTCTCACTTTCATGAAGAGGTTCGATATTGTTCCAGAGTGGCTGGGCCCCACAAAAGTAGCTCCCTATTGCTCCAAGAGCAGGCCCACCTGTATTGCCCTCAGCGCCCCTCCAGTGTTTTCTGTGCATGGGAGAGCTGGGCTGCGGGCGGCTTCTCAGGCCCCTGCCCCGGGAAGCACTGAGGGAGAGGCAGGCTCCGGAGCCGCCAGGCCAGTGGTGGGTTCCTCCGGGCCGGCCCGGGGACGGGGCACTCGGCCTCAGAGAGCCCAAGTCCAACTGTGACGTCAGCTTCTACTTTTTAGTACAGGACACAAGAATCCACTAGGGTTTTTAATCCCATGCATGGAAAACAGACTACAAATAAACATTAACTATAGACTATAATGTAAACATTATAATATGCATTAACTAAAACTATGTAAATGAGATCATTAAAAAAACACAGCCAATAACTAGATACTCCAAGTTTATAACAAAAATCCTATTTCATTTATCACTTTATTCACCAAGAATTTGTTGAGTGATTACCGAGTGCCAGGGCTGTTTCAAGTGGTGTTACTGAAGCAATGAAAAAAATAAGCAAAATTGCTTTTATGGGGTACATTTGCTAATAGATGGAGAGTCTAATAAAGGAGGATGGGGAGTCCAGTGGGTAAGGGCCAGGATCGCCATTGTGTTCGGGGGAGGAAAGCCTCCGTGGGGTGCTGACAGTGAAACACACTGGCTGGAAGGAAGCGGGGAGCAAATAGGAGGCAGCAACGTTCCTCCGAGAAGGGAGGGCCTCTGTGCACAGGCTCCGGGGCAACAACCCGGTCGATGTGTCCCAGGAACAGCAGGGAGGCCAGTGAGTCCGGAGCAGGTGGAGCAAAGTGAAGAGTGGTAGGAACATCAGACAGAGAGAGAGACAGAGAGAGAGAGAAAGTGCTGGGCACCAGGTAGGTCACTAATGAATGGTCTTCAGCAGAAGAGGGGCGTGGGTGGGAACAGACTCCTGGTGCTGAGTGGAGAATTCATGCAGGAGATACTGGTGAATGGACTTAGAGTGGCAGCAGTGGCAGTCATGAAGAGTAGTGTGATTATGGATATATTTGCACAAAATATTTGAAAGTGTATTTGGATATGGGTTGTAACAAGGTGCATTGGAGGATAACTCTGATATTTTTGGCCTAAAGAACTGGAAAAATGGGCTTGCTGTTCACTGAGCTAGGGAGTACTACATGAGATGCAGGTTTTCAGGGGTCCAGAAGAGTACAGCAGGGGTCAAGTCTTAGAAATACCTTCTGAGCATCTGAGAGGAGATATGAAGAACTACAGTCGCATTGGTGAGTCTGGAGTTCAAGGAAGAGGGTCAGGCTACAGAAGGAAATCTGGAAGTTGTTAATAAGGAAGCAGAATTGAAAGCCATGGCCTGGAGGGGCGTAGTGGACCACAGGTGAGGAGCAAGCCCTGGGATGTTCCAACATCTAGAGAGCGAGGAGAAAAGGAACAGGAAGGGAAAACTGTGAAGGAGTGAGCAGCCCGTGATGTCGAAGAACCAAGAGAGAGTGGGTCCCGGAAACCAGCTGAAGAAAGTGTTTCTAGAAAGAGGAAGTGATCCAACAATGGATACACCGCTGCTAAAAGACCAGTGAGAGGAAGCCTGTGAAGTGACCATTCTAACTCGGCAAAAGCGGTTTTGGTGGAATGATGAGCGCCAAAGCCCGGCTGAAGTGCGTTTAGAAGAAGAGGATGGGGAAGGCGGCAGGTCTGGGCACGTAATGGAAAACCAGAGGGTCGCGGTGCAGACTGGGCAGTGCTACGCAAGAAGCACTATGTTTGGCTAATGGAAGAAAAATCACTTTTACTACCTCGAGCAGAAACCTGTTTCTCTGGTCGCTAATGAATTCATGGATATTCCTTTTTGTGTCTGCACCTTTAAAGCAAATTGAAATTGACTTAGGTTTAGTTCATTATCCCTCCAAGATGCATAAAATAAAAGCTATGTAATTACATGATTGCATTCAGTATGTACCTGGACTTGAAAACTAGTCCAGTCAATTTAACTAGAGTTACTACTATTTATCTGTGTCCCTAATATTCCAGGAATTTTATTAGACACTTTAAAACACCATTTTATTTAATCCTAATGGTAACCCCAAGGAGGTACTTGTTACTATTCCCGTCCTGTGTGTGAGGTCTTGAGGCTCAGAGATGTCAAGATGTTTGTCCAGGATTGCAGAGCTAATAGGTAGGAGGGGCATGGGACCCTGAAGACTGTCCTAAATATGACTCAGCTGTTTTAAATCTTAACCTTTTGGCCATTCTGGACATAAAAGTGGAGTGATTGGGTAAAGTGTGTTTGGTGATTACAAACCACTTTAAAGCAGGAAAGAAGATGACAACCAGCTTACCGCTCAGCAACAGAAAATACCAAAGTTTCCTGGCAAGGTTTCTTTGTTCTGGAAAAATTACACAATACGTAGGCTATGTTTCAATAATGTTTGCCTCGTGAACAACCAGCAGAATGTGTGATATTAAGTAAAATCTTTTACTAAAAATGTGCTTAGAATTAGAGAGAACATAGTGTTTCCCAAACAACCGGTGAGCCTGGGCTGCGGAGGAAGCCCGCCGTCTCCCCGGGATTGTGATCCGCCTCCACCTCTTACTCTCTGTGGGATGGTGAGTCAACGACTCTCCCTCTTCAAGCCTCAGCAGAATAGGATGCTAATTGTGATATCATGGCTCAAAAGTATTTGCTGCCCCTCTCTGTGCGATGGTCTCCATCACCCCACCCTGCCCCTACTCCATGGATGCCTGGCTTGCCCGTTAGCTTGACGTGGCCCATGGGCTGGGAGTGCACGTGACCCGTGTCGCTCCGAAGAAGACGTGTCTCCCTCTTGCCCTAACTACAGCCACATCCAGGCAGGGGCTGCTTCTTCAGTACAGGCCTCAGTGAAAAGCACCGAAGTTGAAGAGTGAGTGAGAAATAAAGCCCTGTTGTAAGCTGCCGGGATTTGCAACTGGTTTATTGCCACTGCACAATTTGTCGAGTGGATATGCTATCGTTACTGTCTACCTTATAGTGGTTGTGCGGAAATGAAGTGAGGCAACGTATTACAGAAACACGTAGTAATTCCTTAGTGATAGTTAGCTGTTGCTATTTCAAAAATGCAATTGGAATAATCACTTAATTTTTCAATAATAGTGATTATCATAATCATTGATGGATGGTTCCAAGGGTGGGTGACAAACAGGTGACCTGGGGGTCACATGGGCACTGGTTTACATTCTTCATCCACTGACGACTTTGGGTAAGACACTCAACTTTACTGAGCCATTTCCCTCAGATAAAGAGAGGAGGAGGCAAAATCAACTGACAGCATTTTGTGGAGGATTAAATAAAATAACATACATGGAAGTAACAAACACCGAGTTAGCACAGTTTCTTTTTAAACACTTTAAAAAGACTTTTTGTCATAAAAGTCATCAACACTAGTAAAAGCAGTCCTCCAATGAGCCACCACACAGGTAATCACCAACCTCCAAGTCATCAACATTTTACCAGTCTTGCTTCACCGGTTGCCAGCTTTCACTCTTCTCCGCATTGTAATATTTGAAAGCAAATCCAAGATATTATTTCATTCATAAATACTTCATTATGTAACTCTAACATGCAACAAAAAATATACATAACCATAGTACCACAATCATCCCAAACAAAATGAACAATTTCTTAGTATTGTATGCCAAGTCTGGGTTTAAATTTTCCCCGCTGTCTCAAAAAAAAAAAAGCTATTTAGAATTAAAAAACAATTAAATTTAAATAAAGATCACTTTGGCCGGTATGACTCCTGAAGTGTATTTTTTAAATCCACAAAAGCCACCCCTCTCTCTCCACACATTGCCCTTCCTTCCACGCCTTTTATTTGTTTGAGAAACCAGGTCAATGTTCCTGTGGAATTTCACACATGATAGATCTGGCAGATTGCATTCTCATGGGGTTGTTTTCCTAAATTTTTAGTTGACTTTAGAGAGAGGGGAAGGGAGGGAGAGAGAGGGAGAGAAACATCAACTAGAGCCCGTACCCTGTGCCTGGGCCCTCGCCATGGCTTTCATTTGGTCGATTATGATGGGTTAGATGTGTATTGAACATAAATCTCAATATATAAAAATAACCCTATTTTATGGGGTTATTTTTAAATATTATAGCTATGCTCACCATTCCAGGCTACTTTAACATGCTCCTGTCTGGCTGAATGGATGTGATTTTCCAGCTCTAAATAGACTGGCTACAGTGCGTGTCTAGCTCTCAATCAGCTCTGGCCGCTGCTTTGACCCAGAGACCATGTTTGACAAAGCCCCACACAAAGTACCCGTGTTCCTGGGCGCCCGAGACCCCACCACCCCCAGAGGTGTGACCCAGAGGTGTTGCCCTTTAAGTGAAGCTGCTGGTACAGGAAGGTGGAAGTGCACTTCTGTCACGTTCCCAAGGGATCCGTCTGTGGCAGTTGTCCCTGTAGTTTTTTGGAGGTGATGTAGTAGTTTGCCACTGATGCCTACATAGAAATAAAATAACCTAGGCTCCCAAAGTAGGGGTCGCTTGCTCATTGGACTATCACATAGGTTTGTCTGTCATCTGAATTCAGGCAGGAAGTACAAGGTCGGGGAATGAGGGTTTTGCCCAAATCAGTTCTCGGTTGGAAAGAGTCAGAGGGGGACTTTATTATTTTAAATGAAAATGTTCAAATATCTGTGTAATCAGCAGAAACTGATGACCTGATTGCCTTTGTGGACAGAGCCCAGGTTACCTTGGATAACACGACAATTTTACTGTTTCCTTTTCAAGAGTCTGCCCAACACCCTTTACCCGTCAACCATCAATGATGTGGAATAGGGTCAGCTGAGATGTGGTGCCTCCTCGCTATCTCAGAACTGCTGGAGTGGCAAGGATTGTAGAAGTTAGTCACTCTGTGCAGAACTCTTTGTGAAACATGCCATGTGTGATTCAAAATGCACTTGATGACTCAGGATTCACCGTGCGACAGACGTGAGCCTTCGACATGAGACATGAAACTGGACTATCAGTGGTCCAGTCTCTGACATCACTGTGCTGTCTATCACCTGCCGCTTTCTCCTACAAGAGTGTAGGCAATGCACTGCCCAGACCTAAATGAGTTGACAAGGCTTCCTTTTTCTATAGTCATTACCGAATCCCAAGTTCCTTCCTAGGTGGTTTTCTAAATCAGATAGGAAGCAGTTTGAAGCTAGCAGGGTTAAAGTGATTAATACCAGGATGATGGACTGATTAAGTCATTCTCCAAAATGAGTCTTATTCAAAAAATTTTTTAAATATTTATTTATTTATTTATCTTTAGAGGGGAAGGAGAGAGGGAGAGAAACATCAATGTATGGTTGCCTCTAGTGCGTCCCCTGCTGGGAACTGGCCTGCAGGGAACTGGCTTGCAACCCAGGCATGTGCCCTGACTGGGAATTGAGCTGTGATCCTCTGGTTCACAGACCTGTGCTCAATCCACTGAGCTACACCAGCCAGGGCAAATTTTTATATTAAAAATTAAAATAGAAGAAAGGGAGGGAGGGAGGGAGGGAGGGAGGGAGGGAGGGAGGAAGGAAGGAAGGAAGACTGAGTGTCTAGAATTTGCTGTGGTGCCTTAAAAACATTTCTCTGGCTCCGGAAGTCCAGACGCTTTCTCAAATATTGAAAACATTTTTTTCTTTGTAGGCATTTCTTGATCTGATAAGTAGGAAATGGCCATCCTTGATGTTTTTACTCCCAGGGCGCCCTCTTTCACAGAGCAGTAATTAATAGTTTGTCGTATTTTAGAATGTTGCCTCCCTAGGTTGCTAAAACAGATTATGTTTTTGCAACCGCAGGCAAGCTGTTTAATTTTATTAGCTTCCTGATTCTCGGTATATGAGTTGTATGGCCCAGACAAGCAAGACTTCTCTTTAGAAAGACTTCTTTTAAATTCAGTTCTAGATTCGGTTCTAGATGAAGAACTGAATTTAAACGGCCAGAGCCATTAACTTCGATGCTGTGGCATTTAGGCAGGGACGGCCTTCCTCAACGCCACAAAAATGAGGAACTCTCTGTTTCTTGGTAAAGTACGTTTTCTTATTTAAAATAGATTTTCTCCCGACTCTCAACCCCCATTTACAAAGACCGCCCCCAACCATATTATGAGACAGCACACTTTGTGTTTCTCATCTCCAGAAGAGCCACCAATATCAACAGTAAGTATTCAGACAATGTTTTTACACAAACAGCCATTTGGACTCACCATCCTGTAATCTGAGAATAAGAGCCGGGTCCAGCATGAACTTCTCAAACGAGCCAGCCCCCGTGTCAGTGCGGAACGCTATCTGGCTCAGGTGTGAACGGCTCTTCATTCGTGATGAAAACGTAGACTTTTGGTGGATTTTCTTGCTGTGGTTCAAGAATTTTTCCTGCCCAAGTGAGAAAGTTTAAAAGAATTTCTAATATACCAAAAAGAACATTATCATAAAACAAGATGTCATGTAATGTAAGATGTACTAATATTTTATGCATTTCCAGTTGTGCGTTCCACCCCATCTCTATGGCTGGATCTCAATTTCAGGAGTGAGGAAATGTGAAAAGACGTGGCTATTAAAATCAATGAAGTAAGGTTGTATGTGTACTTGTCATAGTGGATTGTAGTGTGTCTGTCTTCCTCCAGTAGGGGGTGATCATTAGGTCCCTACCACGGGCTGAGTACTGTTCTGGTGTGTGTGTGTGTGTGTGTGTGTGTGTGTGTGTACATACCACACCCCGGCACAGTGTGTAGCACATACATCGACATCTGACTTCATGTCTTACCCCAGCAAATTTTGTAAAAGTGACTGAGAAGAGGATATGTTTCTAACATTGATTGGGATTGGGATTGGGATTTGAATAAAACCGTACCTTTTTCCTTTCTGCCATTTCATTTTCTTTGAAAAGAAAGAGATCTTTGAAAAAGATCTTATATGGCCCTTGTTTTTTGGTGGACTCATTCTTTAGTTTTTCTGTTAAGAAAAAGAAAAAGAAAACTTCTGTCAACCCCTCTTTACTGACCAGATGGCGAGGCTCCCACCAGCCAGGGGACAGTGAGGGGGGTCAGTGGGTCTCTGAAGAGGAGGGTGCAGGGAGCCTTGCCCCCCCAGCAGGATGCGGGGCCCGCATTCAGGGGCAGGGGCCACAGCTAACCGGTCTGTTTCCCATGGCGCTGAGCACAGTGCTGGGTGACTCACAGGGAATGAGTCTGTATTTTTCGTGTGTGTGAGTATTTAGATAAAGGGGCTTATTACAGGTTAGTGGGATCATATTTTGAGATATTAACATGTTGATTCTTCCCACGCCTACAAATATACCCACCATTACCCTTACATCGACATTTCTGCCACAGTAGACCCATACAACACCCTCACAGAGATCCTCGGTCTAGAGAATCTTAAAAGAAGTTAAAGATAATAACAAGTAAGGGTGAGGAGGTGGAGGAACTGGACCCTCATACACTGCTGGTGGGAATGCAAAATCATGCAGCCACTTTGGAAAACAGTCTGGAGGTTCCTCCAAAAGTTGAACGTGAGCTGCTGTGCGATCTAGCCATTCCACACGTGGGTGTGTATCCAAGAGATACAAAAACATTTGTCCACATAAAACTTGTACATGAATGTTTACCACACCAACCTTAGATTTCTCACAGGTTTTGACAAAGACACCTAAATCCTTTAATAAAGTAGATTGTTCAATGCACACTGTTTTACTGTTCTGAATCTTGCTTTTGTTTAGTTAGTAATATATTTTGGAGTTCTTTTTACATCAGCATTTGCATATTTATTTCATAAAAAAAGAACAGCTATCAAGCGGCCCATTCCTTGGATGTATCATACTTTATATAACCAATCTCACACCAAAGGACATTATGGTTGAACCCAGTCTTCTGCTATTTTAAACAAGGCTGGATTGACTATTCTTATACACCTCTTTAACCCCGGTGCACACCTATCTGCAGAATAAATTGTCAGCATGGTCTTTTGTTAGGCAAAATGGGTTCTGGTGCTTGCCGTGACCAAGGCCATCTTAAGAAGCAAGTTGCTAAGTTGCTCTGAGCGATCAACAGTTTGCCCATGTCCCCTGAAAGGAATGTTCTCATACAGGGAAGTAGGCCCACTAAGTTGCTTAATGCTTTGGAATGCACAGCTCTTAACGAGCACACATCACTTGGCTACAAACCACCTGTGTGCCTGGAGACTGCCTGTATCAAGGCCTCAGCCCCTTTTGGGTGTGGAAATCTACTTCTTGTTGATGCCCAAGACTTTCTTCTGTCCATAAGTTCCCTTAATAAACTTTGATTCCAGAGTTGTTCGCCTCTTTTTTATCTCTTGGCCTGTTCTCCTTAGGAGATCAATTTCAATATACCGGTACTTCGGGAAATTTTCTCAACACCCTATTTAAATGCTTTTCAGATAATTCGGTGGTTCCTCAGTACCTGTTTTCCCTTCTTCTGTAGCAACAATTTTCAACCGGTATGCCACAAGAATTTTTAAAGCATGCAATACCTGACTTCTTTCCCTGTAGATTGTTAAATAAAAAATGACAACAGCCAATACAACAATAGCCATCTGGTGTCAATGAACCAAAATTATACTTTTTTTGTTAGATCAGCAAAAAGTGTTTTTAATGTGCCACAAAACTTTAGAAATTAGTTTATGCAAGCCATGATGTAAAAAGTTGACTAGCTGTTCTATAAGAACAGGGCCCTTAATTCTAGCTTGGCACATACCCAAAGTAAAGACTATATTTTACGACCTCCCTTGGAGCTGGATACAGCCATGTGACTGAATCCTGGGGCAAGGGGGTGTCAGGAGAAGTGGTGAGTGCAACTTTTACAAAATGTCCTACAAGGAAGGGGTGTGCTCCTCCCCTCGCCTTTTCTCCCTCTTGGTGGCAGGAATATGGATGGGTGTGATCGCTGGTACAGAGGCGGTCACCTAGGACTAAGAATATAGGCCAGCAAAAGTGAGAAGCCTCCCAGGCCCCTGATATGAGTGAGCCTCCATATGGAGGGACCCTGGAGTGCTTATGTGCAGACTTTGTTATCTAGGAGAAAAATAAACTTCTATCACGTTTAATCCCCTATTATTTATGTTCTGGCAGTTGCAGACAAATGTTTTAATTCTAAATACAGAGAGGACAATTTTTCTTTCAAAGAGAATTCCTATACGGTGCCTATTACCCAAAACACATTCTTGGTGTCCTCCAATTTTTAAATCTTTATCAAATTTCTGTTTTAAAAAGTTATTACTACATACTGATCAATACTAATTCCTTGAAAACTTGTAAAGAAGTGGGAGGATAAAAAGAGAGAGGGTGGTAAAGGAAAGGAGAGGACAGATTTTCATAAAATGTAGTTATTCATGTCATTTATTATAACAAATAATTGAGTTAATCATTTTACGTCATGAAAGACTGGTAAGTAATCTCACTAAATACAACAGTATTTAAAGCTTTTTGTTTTGACAATTAAGAACTAGAAAAGAACTGTCTGACAAAGTAGCTTATAAGTTCTTGACGTAGAGAGGCCATGTCTGGTGTTCTGTGCAGCGCTCTGCCCTTCTTACTCGCCCAACCCACTTTGGGGACTAACTGTGCGAGGCACAGGGCAGGAACTCAGGGACCGGTTTCTCCCTTACCTCCAGAAGCCAGTGGTTTTGACAAAAAACGTGATGACATTTTGTCTCCCGGTCCTGACCAAAGAAAATAAAACACATTTTAAAAATTCTATCAACCTGGCATAAAGTCACTAAATTCAACTACCAGTAACTCCCAAATAGGCTTTATTGCTTTTAAAAGTAGTGCAGGGACTTCCGGTCAAGATGGCAGCATAGGTAAGCATGGCTTTCCTCCTCACACAACTACATAAAATTACAACTAAACTACGCAATGACCATCATTCAGAACTGTCAGAAATAGAGCTGAGTGGAAGTCCTACAACTACAGAATTAGAGAAGAAATCATGTCGAGACTGGTAGGAAAGGCAATGGTGTACACATAAAATGGATTGCCGTGTGGCCCCTTTAAACTATTCCATGGCACTATTTACTCTATAATTATATATCTATGTGTGTATATAAATGTGTGTGTATATATATAGCAAAAGGACAGGAATACTGTGGATAAAAACACATGACAAGTAAGGGAGGTGTTTGAAATGTTCACCGCACATTAATAGTGGGCATCTCTGAATTGGAACAATCTCTCCTTTCAATTTTATCAGGTTTGGGATGTAGGTTAGTTGACTGAGGCACTCACCTTAGCTGAAAATTTAAGAAAATGCCCCCTGAAACTCAGTTACTGACACAAATAACATGCTAATGCAAGGCTTAAAAAATCAAAATTAATGCAGGAAATAACTAAAGACAAAATATTGCCTTTACATTTACATGTGGATGGGATCTGACCACACGTAGGTGACTCTGAGAATGAGTGTCCTGCTTGCCACACCCTGCCCCAGCCCACAGATCTCGTCTCAACATTTGGATATTTTGTTCATTATGGATTTTTGTACTAAACCTTATTTTTAATAGTAAATTAAAATGTTCAATTACAGAGTTTTTGCCTCTCCCTTAAATGTTGCACGGAAGGCAAGTGCCTCATTTGCCTCACCCTAATCCTTGTCTAGAATGTGTGTGCTTTTTCCTGTCATTCCAATTTCTCAATGAGCTTGTGTAATTTTTACCATGAATAATAATAAGAATGGTATTTTAATTTGGGGGGGAAGAAAGGATATTCAGGACTTTATATAAAAAGGTGTGCCCACAATAGGAAAAGTGGGACAAAATACCCTATTTCGGGTTTCTCCTTTAATTTGTGCCTCAGCACTCTCAAAGAGCCACACTTAAGAGCCAAGTGTCCCAGAGGCACGGTGGCAGGTGATTAAGAACACAAACTGTGGACAAGCCTGTTGGTTTAGCATTTACAGATGTGTGAGCAAGTTCATTTAATATTTTAAAATATTTCTTGAGTACCTCCTATGTGCCAGGCACCATTCCAGGTGCCGGAGATGTGGCTCTTACAAAATAAGACGTGCACACAAAAAGGACAAAAAGGATTGTCTGCATGGAGCCTGCAGTCTAATTGCTTAGCATCTCTGAGCCTCAGATTCCTAGGGCATAAAATGGGAATAATAGTTCCACTTCTAAGGCTTCCATGAGGATTCAGTGAGACCAAACTGAACAAACAACAAGGCAAGGTGCCTAGATACAGACGGAACTCAGTAAGCAGGGGTTATTAAGTGTTAACATTTACTAATTAATATGTGATTTTACTTCTAGTAATTATAAAAACAAAGGTGAAAAAATTACATTGAAGCTTATGAAAGAGAAAAGTTAATAAAAATCTACAGCACTGATATTATACTTCTTTAGATTACTGAGGATTTTTTCATAGGTATTAGGTTTATTTTGATGGGTGGAAAAGAAAGATTGGTGAAAAACTGATGATAATCTGTGGGGCTGATAATATAAAAACGTGTAGATTTTCTTAAATTTCTGATTTGCACTTATCTTCACTCCTAAGGTTCTGCTCACCTCTTTCTTGTCATGCTTTGTGTTTCTTCACTGCTTCTCTCTGAATTTCCTCTCCTCTCCATCCCACTCTCATTCCATTCATCCTAAAAAGTCTGTCTTCAATAAACACCTTATTCGTGAGTGCTGGTACTTTTTTACTTACAGGAAAGTGGAAGTTCCCCTTTCTCCAAGCCAACTGTGAGTAGCAGATATCTGCTCTTATTCTGCCTCTCTCGTAACTCACAGAACATATAGAGAATGAATAGTCTCTAGAAGTTGTTATACTTCTGTACTTCCATATGCACTAACCCCCCACTGATGAGCGAACTGGTTGGTGAAGAACATGTGAGAGAGGAAGCACACCAGCTATGCCTAGGAGGGGACTATGAAGTTCTCTGAACTAAACCAATACGATGCACCAACCAGGAAGAAAAAGTCAAAGCTGGTGAATGTCTTTGCTGAGCGAAACAAAAATAGTATAATGACTAACCAATATCTCAGTACCAAAAAAGAGGGGAAATGTTGTTGAATTGCAGAGCAAATGCCTGCAAATTTACGTCTAACATACATGTTCAGATGCAACATTCTATAGTCAAAGAAGATAAAGAGCTCGGAAAGATCAGGGATTTGAAATGGTTACAGTGGTTGTAAGCCATTATTTTTCCTTGTGGCCTAGAGGCTAACGACTAAGAGCACAGACTCTCATTATGCTCCTTAACCCTCACACTTCAGTTCCTCATCTTTCAGAAGGGAGGATGAGAACGGCACCCACCTGCTGGGTCTGTTACGTGAGTTAACCTCGGTCCTGCCCTTTGGACAGCATCAGGTATATAGTAAGTGCCTTGTAAATACAACCCAAGGAGGAAGAATTCTAAGGAGGGCAGGGACCTGGTGTGTTTGAGAAACAGCAAGGACACTGGTACCCACAGGGGACAAAGGGAGTAATGGATGGGGTCAAAGGGATAATGAAGGCCTGGAGGATTATTTTCAGTGACATGAGAATCCTGAAATGAATCAGTGTGACAGCTGAGCAAGAAGAAACTGTAGAAGGAGATGAGGGTCCCACAGGGAGACCTGTTGGGAGGGAGGAGATAATGGAGTCTCAGGACAGTGGTGGAAATGGCGAGAGGTGGTCAGATTCTAGGTGAAGTTGGAAAACAGATCTGCAGAAGTGGCTGAGGATTTGGACGTGGGGCATGAGACAGACAGAGAGCCCAGTCAAGAAAGGATGGAGCTGCCATCGACAGAGACAGAGAAGGCTGTGGGACAGGGGCAGTCGGGGAGAGCAAAGCTTCAGTGTGGAATGTGCAGAATTTGACATACTTATGAGTCAACTAAGGGACGTGGATGTAAAACATGCTGTTCTTCCAAGTGAGCACCGTGCTGGTTGACTTGTTTAATGTTTGCCTTCCTCTAACACTATGCAATTATATGTGGTCACCGAGTCAGCTTCTTCTGTACGTTTCATAACAGGGGCCGCATGAAGGCACTGTGGAAAGACCCTGGCCTCTGGGGGCGAGCAGGTTTGAATCCTGCCTCCGATTCTTATCCATTCTGTTTCTTTTTGGTTTTTTGGGTTTTTTTGGTTTTTGGCCTATCCAATTGAACTAAGCGTACCTTAAGTTCCTCTATCAAGTATGGATACTAACACCTTCCGTACAGGCTTGTTGCTATTTTCAAACACAGATAACGTAAGCAAAGTGCTCATGGGCAGTGGGCTGACGGAAACAATTGCCTGTACCATCTTCAGAGTAGGTACCAGGTGTGTCCTTCTTCTGTTTCTGTGAATAACGACCAGCTTTTGAAAAGAACAGGAGGGATGACTGGTAACTAGCTTTCATGAGAAATCCGGAATTAAAGTTAAAGTTTTTGAAACTGGGTCATTTGAGAGGAATCGACCAGCAATGTCAGCGCAAATTGGGGGACTCTGACCCTCCCCCCGTTAGTGCAGAGTCTTATCAGATTCTCCAGATTCTTAGTGCAGAAGCTTCGTGCAAATGGAGGTAGAGGAGTGGGTTTTCCACTGTCCAAACCTAAGCCCTACACCAACTCGAAATAAATGAACAATAACAATATCTACCAGATACCATCCAAGGAAGTTTCTGTTTAAGTTGTCCCACAACTCTACAAACGCCATGAAAGCGGATATCCAGATTCTCTCAATACCAGAAGAAGACCTTGATCTCCCAGGAGCAAATGAAGACGTAGACAGATTCTCTCAGACCCAACGACTCTCAGTGTTTTCCCACCTCCTTCCCACCCACTTGGACAAATAACGAGAGAAAGGGCTGTGAACTGTGTCCTCTCTCCAGACCAGAGCTAGCAGGTTTTTGTTTGCCCGAGAGCCAGCAGCCACGAGGTCCTTGGCCTGACCGAGCACTGCCTTTTTCGATGAGGTCAGAGGGAGAGCGCGATGATGAGAAATTGCCTTCAGCTTGACCTTTAAGGCCCCGCTGACGTCAGACTAGCTATTTGCTGTGGACTTTCCTGTTGACGTTTCTGACTGCCCCCTTTGCAAACTGAAAAAAATAACTGAAGGTCAAGTGGAAGGGATACTGAGGAAAAGAAATCAGCCAGTGTGGGTCAGATGACGTGACCCAACCCTGGACACTAAGAACTGCCACCACGGGGACATGGGTGGCCACAGAGGAGAAACATGATCATTCCTCTCTGTAATCACCCAGCGGCGACCAGGGAGGAGGCGAGCCCACTCTCGTCCTTCTTGTTTCTGCTGACCTCTCGTTCTCAGGGGCTTTTCAGGCAACGTTGTTTTTCTGGACTGTAATCAAGGGCACTCACTGAACCCACAGACATAAATTTCCATTTTAAAAAGTACAATTTCTTTTAAACTTGTCCAGAACTTGTAAATTTCAAGCACACAGTACATTCTGTGAAGTCAGGAGGGGAATTAGTACTGCTGAAATCTAATCTTTAACTTAATTGACCAGCAAGAGAAAGAGCAGGATTGAAATAAACTACTAGTAATAATAATAGCTGTTACTTATTTAGAGATGGGCAGTGGGCTAAGTGTTTCACACTTCATCACAGTTAAAGCTCAGATAAGTCCATAAAGTAGAAACAATCATCCTTACTATATGGACGAAAAAAAACTGAGGCTCAGGGAAGTTAATTTCCAAAAGCCAAACAGCTCCTAAGTCACTGTTTATGAGCCAAAATCCCACTTGGGATTAAGACAAGTTTACTGAATCCCAAAGCCGTCCTATAATTTCACTTTACCATCTATAATTGCATAAATCTGTGAATATAAATGCAAAGTGTGACATTCAAGTCTTTAGCATAAATTTTATATCATAAAATTTTAATATTTTCTATGAATTAGTGATTCTATGTTTCTATTTTCCACTATTTCTACTTTTTTCTCTATATATTATGCCTTTCTTTTAAAATCTCTGTACAGACACACACATCTGTTCAGGATTATATGTCTGTGCTGTGATGAATAATCTATGGATTTTCTTTCTCCCTTTTCGGTCTCTTTTACATACATTGTCGACTGAATTCTTTTCCAGTTTTTATTTTGTCTGGGCTCTTTCTTTTCTCCCTGACTGGGTTGTCTCTTTTACGGACACAATATGTAGCCAAAGCATATTCTCATTTACTGTGTCATCTAAAGGAGTCTTCGCTTTTCTGTTCTTTGTTTTGAGATGGCTTTAAAATGACACCAAATGGACCTACTGTTCTATTTTATGGGTCTACAGGCCTTGCACCTGCTTTAAGGGTGTGTTATTGTATCCATGAGTGTCTTCCTTCCGACTGCGGCCTGTGCTGGGCAGGGAAGGTGCCCTGCGTGTCTGTATTGTTCCACCGGCCTAACTACACAAAGCGCCTACTAAAAGAATACAAAACTGAATGAAGCAATCAAGAAATTCCTAATCAAACCCAGGCCCTGACGGTGTTTTCACAGCAACTGAGAGGCAGAGGAGCTGTAGGTGAGAATTACAGACTACCTTCCTTAAACAAACTTGATTCGGTCTCCAGCCTTCGGTGCAAATGGAGGGCAGGCCCGACCAGGTACAATTGGGGGCGTGGGGCACACGGAGCTGAACCCACCTTTACCTCAACGAGTTTGAACGCGGGAGCCTTCTCAACCAATCCCTCGGGGAAGGAGACAGGGGGGGATGGGCGGAGGCACCAATCGATTCTCCAGTCTCGGCTCTAGCCTCCCCCACCCCGGGTCCCCGTCATCTCGGAGGCCGCATGGTACAGCATCCCGGTGCGGAGCCGGCCAACCGAAGAACGCGCGGCACCCGCCACCCTGCTCCGCGGCCGCGCGGACGCAGGAGCAGCGCCCCCACCGCACCCGCCTCCTCTCTACCTGCTGGTTCTGCCGCAGGCGGCCCTCCCAGCCCCCTGGGCACAGGCTTCCAGCCTTCTGTCCCTTCCCGGGGCCCGGTCCCAGGTTCCCCCACCTGCTTCAATCTGGTTTCTCCCCACTTTACCGGCTCGGAAAGGCCTCGCCTACAGCGACCCCCTTCCACCTGGCCACGTGATCGTCGCAGCCCACCTTTATCTCTCCTGGTGACAGCACTTCAGTTTCTAATCTCTACCACATTCACCCAAGAACCTGACCAGACGAGCAAAACAGCGGAGACTCGTTATATAACACTGATTATCAGTCAGCGTTCTGGGATTGTCATTGCCAAGGTTGGAGGGGAGGCGCGCTTTCCTCGCGGCTTTGGAGAGTCCGCGGCTCCGAGCTCCCGCCCCTGCTCCACCCTCCCGGCCCCGGGCTGCACCGCCCGCGGACCAGCACTCCCAGCGGTCTCACCCGTGGCCCCAGGCCCGCGACTGCCCGGAGACCCGCGGCGCGCGGCGGCATGGCGGGCGACCACCGCCTCCTGCTGGAGAACGCGCGGCAGGTGGTGCTGGTGTGCGCCCGCGGGGAGCGCTTCCTGGCGCGGGACGCGCTGCGCAGCCTGGCGGTGCTGGAGGACGCCAGCCTGGTGGTGGGCACGTAAGTGGCGGCGGGTTGGAGGGACCCGTCGGACAAGTCCCTGCTTGGCGCTTTTTCTCTAACTTGTGTGCTCTGGCGGGAAACGGGATGAAAGCTCCCCCGAACCCAGGGAGACGTTGGCGGGGCAGCCTTTAGGAACCTGTTGCTGACGGGTTTGACTGCTTCAGGTTGTCCTTCCGTGGAAAAACGCACCGAAGCCGCACAGGGCACCGGGACGCATCAGGATCCCGCCTCTGCCGACAAAATTTCATTGTCCGACAAGCGGAAGGTGTCGGGGTTCGTGCAGTGCTTCCTGAAGTGTGGCCAAGAGACCACCTGCGTCCGATGGCCTGAGATTTTTTTTTACAGCAGATTTCAGACCACCGGCCCGCCCAGTCCCTCCCCCACCCTCCATCCCCAAATGTTTTGAAACAGCATCTCCGTGGGGGAAGTTCTGAGACCCGAATTTTACAAATACCTCTCCCACCCCCTTCTCCACTAAAGCTTGAGAACCATGGCAATCGGGGGTGTCCAACCTGCGGCCCGGGATGGCTACGAATGCGGCCCTACACAAAATCATAAATTTACTTAAAAACTTTTTTTTTTTGCTTATCAGTTTTCATTAGTGTTTGTGTATTTAATGTGTGGCCCAAGACTCTTCCAGTGTGGCCCAGAGATGCCAAAAGGTTGGACACCCTGGATGGTGATGGTTTGCAGATATAAGATATTAAGGTTCAGCCACCAGAGAACGAGGGCGTGTTCAATTGTTTTTATTAAACCTTCTGGGCTTCCTGGCAGAGCACAGAAAAGAACAGCCAGCTTGGGAGGGCGCCTGGGGCGCGGGTGGGGTCAGATGCCATGTGGAGAGCGACGTGGCAGGGCGGTTGTGCAAGAGCGGTCATTCTCACCCAAAGCCGAGGCTGCTTAGCGTTGGGCTCGAGTCCAGCTTTTAAGGACTGTGTGTGTTTTTAATGAACAAAAGGATAGAAACATTTCCAGTGTTACTGTCAAAAAGCTGTGAAAGTCAGTTAACAGAATTGCACAAAAATAAGACTTCTCGAGGATTCAGGTCCCCCACGGCCCTGCTCTGTCGGGCACACCCCTTCTTCTCCAGTCACTCCGTCACCCCACATGGCTGCTCCCTCTCTCCCGGGTCTGTGTTCCAGCCAGTAGGAAAGTGGAAAACAGTCCCACTGGCTTCAACTTAGCCGCATGGCCGCAGCAGGCCGATGGGAGACTGGGAAATGTATCTTTACTCCGGGCGGCCATGTATGTGTCCTGGCCAAGTTCAGGAATCCAGCGGTGTGGGGAAAGGAAACATCAGCACAGGAGAACAGTTAGCAGTCTCCTTAGACACGACGGGACTTTTTGCCTGACCTGTGGCTGGAGTCGCTTTTCCAAGACACAACTCCAAACAGGAAATGAAAGAAATGCTGAGGCATTGATAACGTATTTGAAATCATTGGTCAGATTTCTCACAATATTTCCCAAACTTCACTAATTACTTGTTGATTTTTCTTCAGGGATGGGTTTATAAAAGCCATCGGTCCTGCTGATGTTATCCAAAACCAGTTTTCTGAAGAAACATTTGAAGAAAGAATTGACTGTTCTGGGAAATGCATCTTGCCGGGTATTAACTTCTTTTCAGTCAAACCCTGAATGCAGTTTGAAGAAAGTAAAGAGGAAGAATAGTAGCTTGTGTAGATTAGAGCACTGCAGTTCAGGGGTGAAACATCTCACCCGAGACTGCTGACCAGGTGAACAGCAAGCTGAGACTCAAACCCACCCATCAATTCTAGTTCTTCCCACTCACACAGTGAAGACAGACCAGCTGTGTTGTATATCGGTTCAAAACTGTTGGAAGAATTTTATTAATGCATTGTGGCACGGGACAGCAGGACAGGGAAGCAAATAGGGAAAACTGCTCTCTTTACCAGAATATACTTTAAATTAGTAGAGAGTGTGAAACCAAGGACCCATCTCTAGATGGGAAAAAAAAAATCCTTAGATTTCACTGAAGTCCATTTGTATCTTTAGTGATTGACAACAGAATCAGTTCGTTGGCCACCATCTCCTACACAATTCATGTTTTATGGCTTCATGTAATGATCCGAAACAGGTTTCATAAATTTTGAGATCTATGCAAACCCAGAGGCTAAGATTTGTACCTTCAAAGCGTGTATTGGGTATATCTGACTCTTGGGAGTTAGAAGACAAAGTCAGGGTGAAACCTTGTGAAAAACCAGAATACACTGGAAAGCAATTCGAACAGGGACTTTGGATTTTACTCCACATCGGAACCCACTAATCAGCCATTTCATCTCTGAGGTATTTTGAATGTCTTGGAAAGACACACTTTTCTAGACTGTACCAGGGTAAACAAAAGTTCCAAGTGATTGCTAAAGTTTCTCTTTCTATATAAATATATAAAATATATTTTTTTCTTGAAGAAAGATTCATCTTCCTGATTTCATATTTTTCCAAGGTTGAGGGTCCCTTAGATTGAATAAATCTGTTTTCACACCCAAATTATTCCTTGGTGACATAGTCCTTGGTTTTGCTCCATTAGTAGATTTGACATCACCAGTTTTTGGTGAGCATGGGTTTAAGGGGGCAAAAAGAGCCACATTGTTTGAGGAATATTTTCATAATTTTGAGCCCCCCTCCTCTATTAGAGCTTTCTAGAACAACTATGCAGAGAGACCCCTTGTTTCCTCTATGGGGAAGGAAACAGAGACAAATTCTTCCTTCTCTGCCAATACCCCCCCCCCCACGATGGCTGGCCCCCATCGTGCTTGCCAAAGAGCAGGACAGTACAGTCACCTGCCACCTAGGGCTTTTTATTTCTTAACTTTAAAAATGATTTGATTTATTGATTACAGGTTTGGTGGATGCACACACACATCCAGTATGGGCTGGCGAAAGGGTTCACGAGTTCGCAATGAAGGTAACTGCAATGAATGATGGCAAATCTTTTTCTAGAGTCTGTGGGCTGTCAGGCTTTGCCCCCTACGCCTACATGTCTTCCTAATGAATATTTTTACCAGCCTGGACTATGGCAGATAAATCACAATAAAATTTAGCTAGTTTATAGATGCCTCAAATCTTTATACCATGCACAGGGCTAGCAATCACTTTAAATATAAAAGTTTTCAAAAATTGTAGCTGTAGAATCTTCATTTTAACAGAGCTCAGTTGCCTTGCTAACTAATTTCTCCTCTCTTTTCCTTCCTCCCATTCCATCCCATCAGTCCTAGTGGTCTCTGAAAAGACTCCAGGAAGCAGCTTGAAAATCATATCCCATGAAGGTCAAACTAGGAAAAATGTATTAATAATAACAAAAATAAAATGTCTTATATTGCTCTCACTTTTATCCAGAAAAAAAATGAGATTTGTTAAGAAATATGAAAAGAAGTCTATTGGTAATGAATTAGCTGTAGTCAATCCTCAAATCCTTGGTTGGAGCCATTTTACATTGTTTGTTTTTAGTAGATTTTATTTTTTTAGAGAATTTCTAGGTTCACAGCAAAACTGAGCTGAAGCTGCAAGGATTTCCCACACAGCATCCTCCGCCCCAGCCTCCCGCATTTTCAGCGCCCTCCAGCAGACTGGTGCATTTCTTACACTGGATGAACCTACACTGATGCACATTTACAAATGTATAGTGACATGAACCCACCCTTGTAAGATCATACAGAGTATTTCACTGCCCTAAAAATCCTCTGTGCTCTGCCTGTTCATCCCTCTCTTCCCCCAACCCCTAGCAACCACTGATCTTTTTACTGTCTTCACAGTTTTGCTTTTTCCAGGCCGCCCTAGAGTTGGAATCATCTGGTGTGTACCCCTTCCAGACCGGCTCCTTTCATTTAGTTATACGCACCGAGTTTTCTCCACACCTTTTCTTCACATTGTTCCTAAAAATACACCCATCTTAACAGCTAAATTGCATTATTTCAGAAAAAGGAAAAATTTCTTTAGATATTGTGTACTTTCCTCAGCAAACTAGAGCTGCTTGTAAGACTTCTTCATTAAATCACGGAATTTCGGAGTGAGGAGGCAACCTTACAGATCTGTAGTCCGGTTCCCTCACTGCGCAGAAGCGGAAAGGGAGGTCCATAGAGGGAGGGGTGTACACAGAGTTCACCAGCTCCCCATGGCAGAGCCCCGATAAAAACTCCTGGGGGGGAGACCACCCCACCCCCACAGGCATATTGTGTTTGCACCGCACTCCTTGCTGCCCAGTAACAGAACCCACTGGATTCCCACAAAGGGCCCCTTCATTTACTTGAGCCAGATGCCAGGTCCCAAACTCTTGTGGCCTAATACCAAGGAGAGGGGACACCGCTGGGTGGTGTCGGTGGCGATTTGAATGACTGCAGCGGGTTCTCTGGAAGTGCCTAAGTTTTGGGTTTTGTTTGTTTTTGTTTTGTAATAGGTGGAGACTTAACTGGTACACACTGGGGTGGACTGGGTTGTTGAAATACTGAACTCCTTCGGTAATGGGTGGTAAACGGCTGCTTCTGGAGACCAGAAGTCCCCACCACATCTCCCATCTCTGCCACCCCAGCACTTTCCTGAGACAACACAGTTAACCTCCCCCGCCCCTTTCTGATTGGCTGGTGCCAGGGCATATTGATTGTGATTCGTGTTGAATATCACCCCTGCAGGTAGGTTCTGTAGACCTGCCTGCAACTTCCCTGCATTTGTTTGGCCTAATGATGAGCTGTGTGTTCAGTTGGCAGGAGCCACATACATGGACATCCACCAAGCAGGAGGAGGGATCAACTTCACCGTGGAGCGCACGCGCCAAGCCTCGGAGGAGGAGCTGTTCAGCTCCTTCCAGCAGCGGCTGCACTGCATGATGCGGGCGGGGACCACGTTGGTGGAGTGCAAGAGCGGATACGGCCTCAACCTGGAGACCGAGCTCAAGATGCTCCGAGTGATTGAGCGCGCCCGGCAGCAGATGGACCTCGGCATCTCGGCCACTTACTGCGGGGCTCACTCAGTGCCAAAGTAACCTCAGCCGACGGGCACCGGGTTTAACTACGGCATGGAGGGGGCCGCTCTCTCTGCCCCGCACCCCACGCTGTGGTTCAGCACTTTAGCTCTTGCAGAGACACCAGTAGAAGCCTTTGGAAAGGTGTTCGGATTCTAACGGGCAGTCATCTCATAAGTGGCTTTGGGAAGGTGATCTCCACTGGGCCTGTCACTTTGCTAGTCCCTTCCTGCTGAAGGAAGAGAAGATGCTCAAAACTCTTTTGGTTAACAAAGAGAAACGTCCCTTGTAGATCCTTCAAAATGACAGCTGTCAATCTAAATAGCTTCCCATGACAGCACAAAAGCACTTCAGAGATTAAGAGTAACACCCTGTAGGAGGCACGTGCAATCTTGAAGTGACTCAGAACAGTTTTATTTTTGCTCACGTTTGCTTGTTTATCAGCAAACATTTTTATGTTATTGTCGTTGATAGTTTTACGCTCTCCCCTTTATCTATGCGGCTTTACTGCGGAGAATGGCTGCCTCTTTCTGCACCTGCCTCTCACCTGCCTACAAATTTCTAGACCTGAAGGCCCGGAGTTCCGGAACTAAGAGATCCGAAAGAAAACCAGGACTTCATAGTTCATAGGGACTCCCCACAGTCTTCGTGCAGTTTTAAGTTTTCACAGCTTAGACATAGAAATTTTATAGCCGTACACAAATTATTTTAAAAAGGATTTCTATATTTTACAAGTGTATTTCATTTTGTGAACTTTCAAAAGAAAATTTTAATGGCAATTTTGTGTTTACCATCCTCCGAGGAACCAAAAATTTAACATTAACTTTTATTATTAAAAATTCACAAAGTGAATTAAGTAGAAAAAAAACCAAACGCTTAATATTTCCAGTGGTGTTTGTTGTATTTTTTTTAGCATTTATACTTCTGAAATTATTAAAGTTTGAAACTGCCCTCAGATGTTCAGGAGACCTGGTCTATAGAAAACAGATTTTTTTCCCAAATGACATATAAGGGGTGTGGCCACCTGGTTTCTTCAGTAGGAAGGACAGTGTGACATGGTGGAAAAGTCTCAGGCTTTGGGGTGGTGGCAGACCAGGGTCTGACCCCAACTTAGCTACTTCCAGCTGGGTGATTTTGAGGACCTCTCAACTTTTCCGAACATAAATTATTAGTCTGTAAAAGAGCTACCTAACATCCTATTCTATACAGTTGTCTGAAGAATTACATGCAAATGCCTGTCTCCTGATGGTCCACGTCTGTCTACCCACCCAAATGGCTTTCACTGAATGAGAGTCTTCTGTGTGCCAAACACAGGGCTGAAGTTCTACAGAAAATTGCTCCATCTGCCCATGAGGCTGAGTCCTGCGTCTTGATCCCCAGTGATAAGGCCTGAGGCTCCGAGCATGGCAAAAAACACCTAAATAACATGTCTGAAAGTTACATAGCCAGCGAGTGGTTGAGCTCTGTGTATATTTGACTTCAGAAGCCCAGCCCTTCCTAGTATATAACTACCCCAGGATCTCAGTGAGAATTTCGGGGCCAGCTGATAGCTCAAGGCCAGGGAAGAGGCCTGAAGTTGTTGGGTTGTCAGGGAAACATCCACAGTGCCCTCCAAGTGCCCTTGACAAGTGGATTCGATTTTTCTGCCAGGTGGCCCTTGCTGGAATTCCCAAAGGCAGCACTGGTGTACCCAAATGGATGAGGGTTTGAGCCTCTGTGTACAAGCTTGGTGCACACAGAAGTCTTATCAATACCTCTGCTATGTGGGCTGGTCACATTGTTGAGTCCTCTGTTGTAGCTTTGATTCTTTCTGATCCTATCTGAGGCTTGAGGTTATTTACCTACAGTCTCTCAGGCTCTCCAAGGACCAGAAAAACCTATCTGCATTTTTAAAAAATTTCCCTCATAGAAATCTTCTTTTCTTTCCTCAGAGGAAAAACTGCTACTGAAGCTGCTGATGACATCATCAACAACCACCTTCCGAAGCTGAAGGAACTTAGCGGAAGTGGGCAAATTCACGTTGACAATATAGATGTGTTCTGTGAGAAGGGTGTCTTTGACCTTGATTCTACCAGAAGGATTCTTCAAGGTGGCAAAGATATAGGGTTACAGATTAACTTCCATGGGGATGAACTCCACCCGATGAAGGCTGCGGAGGTAGAGTTGCCTTTCTGCTTCTTTGTCAATGACACCCGTGTCATGGAAAACTCACCTAGTTTGTGCAGAGACAGGAGTGGCCTTTTAAAAAGATGGAGTGGGGATGTTTGCTTGAACAGTGTGCAGAACGCACTGGTTGAGACTTGGAATCCCTGACTTCTGTTAGAAATTTACTTTTTTTTTTTGCTGGTCATTTACTCTTCTTAACACCTGATGGAGGTGTTAGTGGAAAAATGTACCTTCAGGTTCTCTTTTACTAAGTTCACAGCCTATTTTGGTTGGTTCAGAAAGTCATACCAGCAGAGTCTACTAATTTCACATGCAGCCCTTGGGGGCTTTCTGTGGCACCATCTAGATGAATTTTAGTGAAGCCCACCATTGATAGCCAGGACATGATTTTCCAATCTGCATGTCTTGCCCAGATTCATGTATTCATGTTGTCAGCAAATACTTGAGTGTGCAGTGTGTGGCGGGCAGGTACTGAGAATCCGTCAGTGAACAAAGACAGCTCTTGTGTGGGGCTGAGGAGCTAACTGAACAACTGCCCTCGGGGCATTAATACAGATGTAGATACCCCACCTGTGCCTGACCCTCTACACAGCCCACTTGATCTCTTACTACCACTTCCCAATCATGCGCTGTGTTTCCTGCTCCAGTGAATGAAAATATTACCCATTGGTCTAAATCAGAACCCAGATGTCATTTGACTCCTCCCTCCCCTTCACCTAACCACATTTCAACCAACCAGCGAGTCCTGCCAGTTCCTCCTAAATATCTCTAGATTCCTCTCTCTTCAGCCCACTGCCTAGGTCCACCCACCATCAGCTCTCATGGGGATTCCTGTAACTGCTGCTCTTGCCTCCAGGCTTGCTTCCGATTTAATCTGTTTCTTTAATCCATCCCCTTAGTTCTTCTATCCCTCCTCTCCATTACTTAAAACCATCTAACCGCTTACCATTGCTCACAGGGGAGTTCCAAACTCCCTACTTGCCAGGATCCAGCCCTTGTTTACCTCTCTATCTTCCTCTGTCTCTCCTCCCCCCCCCCCCCCCCCCGCTTTTTTTTTTTTTACCTCCTTCACCCTCTCTACCGTGAACCAGCCACAATAAACTATTTTCAGTGCACTGAATAGCCCATGCCTCTGCTGACGCGGACACCGGCTCACGGTGCCTGCGGGGTCATGGATGAGATGAGACAAATTCACACAGACTACTGAGTTCTGTGGAGGAAAAGGGGTGGCATGGCTACTCCCTCACTGGGGGAGTGCCTTGACCCTTGCCTAGACAGGCTTTTATTGGGTGTAATTTGCACAGAAATACAGGTACAGCTCATTAATCATTGTCAGGCAGTAAGGATCAAACAGTAGATAGCATACAAAGAACTATTAGGGCTTCTTCTGAGTCAGGGTCTATCAGCTAAAAGGCTACAAAACTTTGGGGAACAAACTCATTTCCTACTCGGGCCTTTATCATTTAACTAAGCGCATTCTTAGCAAAGCAGGTTTCGTAGGATTTTAAGTATCCTTTCTCAGGCCTGATCTCCCGGGAGCACAGGGCTGCACCGCCCTCTGTTGTTGTTTCAGGCTTAAGTCAGGCAGAGGAGGCAAGATAGCCAAGGAATTTAGGAGGCTTCTCGCAGACAGAATGAGGAGTCAGGCTTCGTCAAAGCCAAGGGGCAAGGGTCCATCACCCCCTTCCTCCATAGCCCCCCAAGTCTTTCCCTGGGGACTCCACGTGATCATGCCTGTCTTAGGTTGTTACCCCCTTGGGGAATCTTACCTGTCATTGGCTAACTGATCATTGGCGCATTGGAGGCCAGTTATGTAAAAAGGAGCAGAAGCGGCACTCCTGTCAGGCAGATAAGCTTTGTCTCCTTAGTGGCTAATGGTCCGAAGGTCACTCACTCAGCCTTAGCTATGGGGGGAGTTACAGCCCCTAAAACCAGGCAGGGCAGTTCCCAACACTCTGCACATATTGTTTCTCTAATCTGAACTGCCCTCCCCCTGCCCCCCATCTTGCTAATTCTAACTCCCACATTTCATCTTAGCCACAGCTTCTCTGAGGTCCTCCGCAAACCTCTCCAACAGTGGAGCTCTCCCTGTACTTTTCCCACTGTGCTAAAATCGCCTCTGCCACACCACCGCTGTCTTACACAGCCCCGTGCCCGGTGCACAGATGGCCTTTACTAGGTAAATAGTTGTTGAACGTTTGTTAAATGAATGTGAGCTGGGTGGTCAAGAAGACACTTTCGGTTGTAGAATGATTGGTAAATGAAATCAGTAGAGGTCAATACCCAGGATGAGCAAATCAGTTTGGGAAAGTGAGGGTGACTGCAAAGTCAGAAAGGAGCCCCTCTGGGGGAGCGTAGTCTGTCTGTCCTGTGGTCCAAAATGCTGTCAGACCTGAGCTGGTTGCTGCGGGGACCAGGTCTTCCTGCCCTGGTGTGCGGGGACCGCAGCCTCCTGGGCCAGGGCCCCAGTGTAGTGTCAGATATTGTCCACTCTCCTTTCCTTGGAATGTGTTCAACACACCTTCCATCCTGGGGCAGAGTGGACAACATCAGTGTGTGCTCGTGTCTGTAAAACTGGCGAGAGAAGAAGGGCACTGGAATACACAGTTCTGTCTTCGCCCTTTCTCGGTGTTCTCCCAATAATCTAGCCTGAACTTTTCATCTGGAGAGAAATCAAGCTCAACTAGTATTCTCAAATTATACATTTGATCCCACATTTTAAAAGTTTATCTTCTTAACTTATCTGTTTTCACTGAGAGCAATGGCATTCCAAAATACCTTTTTATTGTGAATTTATGATGCTATAATAGATTTCATTACCAATATTACTCAATATTTTATTCTGATTCATAAGACTCATAATTTTTTAAATTGTATTTATTTACTTTCAGAGAGAGGGGAAGGGAGGGAGAATGAGAGAAAGAGAAACATCAATGTGTGGCTACCTCCCACACACCCCCAACTGGGTACCTGGCCCACAACCCAGGCACGTGTCGTGACTGGGAATCAAACTGGTGACCTTTGGGTTTGCAGGCCAGCACTCAATCCACTGAGCCACACAAGCCAGGGCAGATTTATATACATATATATGTCTGTATGTATGTATTTAGCAAATGTATGAATACTGTCAGTAAGCATTTGTGTCTAAGAATAGTTTTTGAAGGAGCACTCTGGAAAATCTTCAAATGAATGTCCATCACAAACCCTTCGTCTATTTTGGGGCTTGTGCTTACCAGAGGTAGTTGGCAAGAAATTATAATAATAGAGTGCTGTTTACTTTTGTAGGGAAAACAGTTTCATGGCACTTTATCCATTTGTTCTTGCTGTTGGTTAAATCTTTTTCTCATTGCTCATTCTTCTTAGCTCGGAGCTGAACTGGGAGCCAGGGCAATCAGTCACCTGGAAGAAGTGAGTGATGAAGGCATTGCTGCCATGGCCACGGCCAGGTGCTCTGCTGTCCTTCTGCCCACCACAGCCTACATGCTAAGGTGAGGTCCCCCTCACCCCCACACAAGAGCTGCAAGTACAAGTTGTGAAGACATAGCCTTGCAAGATGCCCAACTATTATTTCATTGCCCTTACATTCAAGTCCCTTAAAAATGCAGATCAAGAAGATGTAGCTCATGGAAAATGCCAGTTCTGGAACGATGTTCAGAAATGGATTATCCCGAGGACCAAGCTCAGAACTAAACTGACTGAGTGGTGGAATTCCTGGGGAGGGCAGCTCATTTTCTTTTTTTACTACTTTTTGGGTCCTCTAAATTAAAGAAAAAACAGTATGCAATACCTTTATAATTAGAAAAAGTGCAGTGGGTCTTATACCTTAAAAACCATGCATAAGATATCAGGGATATCAGCAGTACTCAGAACCTGCAAGAGCTGTGTTCCGAGAAGAGGAGCGTGGGTGTCATAATTATGTACCAGAATCCTGAGGGTGAGGGGAGATATGTATTTTGTAAAATCTCCCCAAGAATTTCGCTCTATGCTCTCCATGGATTTTATACATTTAGTCCATCTCGTATAGTCGTCCTTGCTCTAATTCCACCAAATCCGAGACCTGAGATCTGACTTTCCATTGTTCTGTTCGCATGACAGCCACCGAGTTCCTGGGCAGGGAGACTGTGTGGTTGGGACCCACGGTCTCCACGGGGGTGATTCTGCAGATGTGGCCTTAGGGCAGAGGTGATTTTGCCCTCAGGGGACATTCGTCAATGTCCGGAGACATTTTTGTTGGTCACAACTGAGTGGTGCTACTGACAACGAGTGGACAGAAGCCAGGGGATGCTGCTGAACATCGCACAGGGCACAGACCAACCCCCCAGAACCAAGAATCATCCAGCCCATGAAATGAATTGCACCAAAGTTGATAAACTCTGCCTTAGGCATTGAAAAACAAGACTTTGAGTAACTGTTACAAGGGAAAAGAAAGACTATTTCAGTGCTCTCCTGAAACTTATTTTATTACTCATACATTAATGTAGACTACAGCCAGGAAATATCAATCAATAGCTCATCACTTCACCTTGAGTTTCTGTTTGACAAAGGGGTCGGATATCTTAAGTCTTCTTCCATTCTGAACATCTGTTCCGCAAAAGCTCCGATTCTGGATACTGACAGCTTTTTCCCCCTCTCTTAGACTGAAGCAACCTCGAGCGAGGAAGATGTTAGATGAAGGAGTAATAGTTGCCTTGGGCAGTGACTTCAACCCTAATGCCTACTGCTTTTCAATGGTAATTATTTTTAGCTTTCTGAGCAGAGTATTGAACTCCCACCAAGCATATAAACAATTTTAAAATATTTCTGTTAAAATGTATCAAGCATCAAAAAATATTTTCCCATGAAACAAGAAACACAGATGCAGACAGCGGTGTCTGTGAATTTTTCTGCACATGTGAATGCCTCCAGGCATAGAGAAAGGAGAAAGGGTCCCATTCGAATTATTTCCTGATTTAGTCTCAGGCGCTGTGGTTTTACAATAACCCATTTCCCCTCTGGGAGACGGGGATAAGCTCAGGGAAGTCTTAGTAAGTAAGCATGAAGGGGAGTTTCGTTTTATACAGTAAGTGGTCTTGAAAAGCTATAAATAAATATTAAATACACATGGGGCAATCTCCATAATAAAGGAATCTTTTCTAAGGCGTAAGAAGCTTTGTGTGTAAGTTTAGGTTTTCCCATACCAATCCAGTCCTCTCCACTTACACATTTAATCACCATTATTTGCTGTGGCGTGTTGAGAGATGGCCCACGCAGCAGCTGCGTTTTGTTACTTCCCGCCAACACTCTGCTCTCCCCACCTCAGCCAATGGTCATGCACCTGGCCTGCGTAAACATGAGAATGTCCATGCCGGAGGCCTTGGCCGCTGCCACCATCAACGCCGCATATGCGCTGGGGAAATCTCACTCACATGGATCTTTGGAAGTTGGCAAACAGGGAGATCTCATTATCATCAATTCATCCAGGTGAGTGTTCCTCCAGCTAAGCTATTTTATGCCCGTTGTAGTGTATACACCTGTTTAAATCCGCTTTCCACTGATTAGTGGCGTCAGGTTCTGCACCGGTCCCCTCCATCTTCACCCTTCTATAACGAAGTCCCCTACAGGTCCTAACTTACAGGGTACACCAACTTTCTGGTCTCTTTGTCCATCTTCCATTTCCATAGATCTCCAGGCTTCTGTCCTGTCTACCTGGACTCTGGACTCGCTTTGCCCTCTGGCATGTGTTTTTATTTTTCTGCTTGGCTTCTGACATTGTGGCCATTCTGGGCCACATATATCTCAACTTCAGCTTGTCACCCTGGTTCTGACTCATTACTGGTCTAACTTCTTATTCCTAGGGGACCCCCAGATCCTTGCTTCAGTGTGACCTGTCCTGGTTTCTTATTGCCCAGAGCCTGCTGCCATCTGGGTCTCTCGTGTGGCAGTTTGAGTTGTATTCTTCTGAATCTTCAGTCCTTGACTCTAGAGAGTTTATTACACCTCATGTTCGACAGAAGTGAGCAGCTCTATACTTTTACTCTCCATGGCCATAAACCACTCTCTGTACTGAAAATAATACTGGCGTTACCATTTGTGCGTTACTTAGTTGAATCAAATATTAATAGGCTCCTGAGTAATGTGCTAATTTTTTTTAAAAGCCCAAATATCAATGACAAGGTATAAAGAAATTTTTAGAACATATGTTTTTAAACTAGCATTGAATGACAGTGATAATTTTGACTTGTTGTATTGAAACACTGTTTGATTTCTTCCCAGGTGGGAGCATTTGATTTACCAGTTTGGAGGCCATAATGAATTAATTGAATACGTTATAGCCAAAGGAAAAGTCATCTATAAAAAGTGACAGATCTTAAAGGAAAGAGAAGACTCTTCAATTGAATAAAATACATCAATATAGTTATATTAAGATACAAATGACCTTAGTAGTTTACCACAATGATGTCACTTAAAACTAAATGTATTTTGTTGTTTTGTTAACCCACTCGTGAAACCAAGGGATTCATTTATTACCACTTAATATGCATCTGGACATAGAAACAGGTAAACCAATCACGGTGATCGTCTCAAGACATTAAATTATTTCACAAAGAGTTGCCATCAATATTGTGAGGGTTAAGATGATGAATTATGAAAAGAACACATTTGTGGAAAAAAGTGGATTGACAATTAGGTAGACATGGCTTGAAATTCCCATTTTGTTTCCACTTTTCGAATTTCAGTTCAGCAATATCTAGCGAAAACTGGGGGTGGAGGGAAATCCAAGTGCCATGCCCCCGCGTAAGCTAAAATGTAGACTCTATAACAGGCAAAGGGCTTTTCCTCTCCCTGCCCAGTCTGTCTTTCTAGATGCTTTTTGGATGCTCCAGGGTCCTTCCATTTCTAATTTCTTTTCAACCCTAGCTCGAAATAGACTTCCCAACACAGTTCAAGACTTCCTGTAATGAGTGCATTCTGACCAAATCCAATAATGTCACTTTTAAAATTGTTTCTGAGGTTTTGATTGCTCACATTACAAACGCACGGCGAACATGTGTGACTCTCAGTAGGTGCTCGCTGTCATGGCTGCTGTCGTTTCCTTACTGCACGGGAGGCAGAACAGCGGCCTGGTCTGTGAGAGCTTTTCAGCAAATAAACAAATGACAGAGTTACTCGTAAAGGGTGGATGGTTATTTATATATATAAATAGTTGCTGAGGAAGCCATGTGAGTTTATTTGAAATATTTTAAAATGTTTTAACCATCTGTATGATCACAACTGTACTATCAAACTTTGTCCTATGTATGAAGGAACGATTTGGAGAGTAAATGATAACTACCCAAATCCTCACCCATTTCAGGTGAACAGAGGCTGAATCGATAAGGCTTTACTGTGTTCAGCATGAATCAAATCGAGATACGCCTCGTTAGAATGCTGAGGGTAACGGGGCACGTTGCTGTCACCACTGATTGAGCATGGGGCTCTGGCTGTCTTCCGCGCATGCTTGGTGGAGGAGTCTTGAGCGGGCGTGGGATCACCTAGTCAATGGTGAGAATTTGGGATGTTGGCAATAGATATAAAGGCCAACACTGTGGATGAGGACTGTCCTGGAACCCAAGCCACACAGATGTTTATCCTTATACTTATAGAATAAGGTGAAGCTCATCCTGTTTCCCTCCAGGAGACACTCACTCAAAACAAGGAGTACTGGCGTCTTTTTTGAAGGAAAGCAGTAGAGGATACCCACCAGGAACTACCTTAGTCCTCCCAGGCCAGTGTCTAATGGTAACTTGCAACCCAGGGGAGCTTGCTAGAAACTCCGAACATCAGCCTGACCCCAAACCTGCTGAATTAGAGTCTGCACCTTAAGAAACCCCCCGGCTGATCCGTGTTCCCATTGAAATCTGAGAAGCGCTGCAGCCTAAGACCCCGGCCAAACCAGCTTCCACCCTGTTCCTCAACAACACCGGCCTGCGTGTGCTGTTCAGGCCTGGCAGAACTGTCCCCTCTGTCTAGATTGCTCTTCCTCTCTTTTCCAGGTGGGAATCAGAGCTAGTCACTGCCCACCCCACATGCTCTTTTACCTGGAATACAGTTTTTATACCACTGTAATTTGCATTGCGAGTTAGTAGAGGGCAGGGACCTTGGCATGATCCCAAGTTCTAGTGTGGGGGACTGGTTCACAGCAGGTGATCAATCAATGAATTAATGAATGGCTGCACAGACACACAGATCGTCATAGTAAAAATTACTCATCAAAATCCTTGACGCAGGCTAACCTAGGGATGCAATTATTGTGTGGATTGGAAAGAGCCTATGGGTTCCCTAATATAATGTCAAAGGATGATGCTCATGGGGGAGTTACGTGTTAAAGTAAAACCAAAGAAAGAGTTTCAAGGTTGGGTGGGGTTGGGGTGGGGCTGCCATCCTCAGCTTTGGAGGTTGGGAGGAGAGTTATGAGAGGAAAGGCTCCAAGGTAGAATATCATGACATGTTCAGAAGACAGATGATGAGTCTTCCTGGAGTAGAGTATTCAGTGGGAGCTCGGACTACAAGATGAGGTCATTTTTCACAGGGCTTTCAATGTCAGTCTCGCTGGTTAGAACTTCATTTTAAAGTCAGGGCAAGTGCCTTGACTGGTGTGGCTCAACTGGTTGTGCGTCGTCCCACAAAGCAAAAGATCACAGTTTCGATTCCTGGTCCGGGCACATGCCCGGGTTGCAGCCTGGTCCCTGGCTGGGGCACATGCGAGAAGCAACCAATTCATGTTTCTCTTGCACACTGATGTTCCCCCCTCTCTTTCTTCCCTCCTTCCCTCTCTCTAAAAATAAATAAACAAAATCTTAACAAAAATAAAGACAGGGGAAGCCACTGGGTGTTTCTAAGTGGGTTAGAACCAGGACAAGAGTGTTGTTGTAAAAAAGATTAATCCGGTTTCAGTGTACACAGCAGACACTCAAATATTTGTTGTGCAGGCGGACTCTGGCATGATACCTTGAACAAGTCCTTCAGTGGAGACAGGAGGGGACCTCAGGGGCTAGATGTCCAGCTGGAAAGTGAGACGTGAACACTCTAATCTGTGCTCCCCACTGGCCTAGATTAACATTTCTTCTCTCAACCTTTTAAAATTACTGGGCCACCTTCCCAGGGGAAAAAAATGAATTTCTTTGTAAGGCATAAGATTTTGTCTGGTAGGGTTGAGCTTTGGAAGACCACAGACCACTGTGACGTGTAAGTTTCTTTTGCCTCTCCAGACCAATTTGCTCCCTCGGTGGCAACATCAGCCCCACTGAGCTGAGGTTGTGTGCACCAGACACTGCGGGAGACAGGGAGGCAACACGGTGTGCCAAAGGGCACACAAAGCTGGGACTTGATGTCCGGGCTTTGATTTTCTCTCTAACTCTTGATGTATCTGTGGAGGGTGGACTCCCTCCAGCTCCAAAACTCTGCTTTGAAGCTGGGCCATGCCTTCAGGGAACTTACAATCCATTTAGGGCAGTAAGACGGACATTAAAGAGTAGAACAAAGGCAGAAAGTGTTAAGAGCTGGTTGTCTTACAAAGAACTCTGGTTAAACACAGTGATACTTAAATTTAAATTAGTTTTGCCAGACTACCCCCTACTCCTCAAAGCATAAGCATCTTGGTCTTTATAACAGTAAGCAGAAGGATAAAAGCAATACCAGCCTCTTGGAGAGATATTTTTCTGATGGGAAGTTATTCCAAAATACAAAGACACATGTGTTCCAGTGGGTTCTACTGAAGCTACCCCAGGCTTCATGGGGCACCAGGCACCCAGAGGGTAGAGCCCACAAGGTGAGCCAGAGCAATCTGTCCTCGCTCACGCACCTGTGAGCGTTCAGAGGTGGCCTGTCTTGGTGGAGCTTTGCTTCCCCGACTGTCCCATTTGCGTGGATTCTCGTGCCCTTGATGACCTGGCCTCTACTTACTCCCCAAACTTCCCATCTTACTGCTATGTGTTGCTGCTGTCATTTCATCCTGCAGCCCACTGCCAAGGCTACATACACACTGTGAAGGCAAGGCCAGGACCCTGTTGGTCACATTTGTTTGGTGATAGAAACCGACCACACGTAGAATTGATTTCTTAGCATCAATGCCTGCTGACATTAAAGTTCAACTTTCATTTCTTCTTGTCCTCTCTCTGACTCCCATCACTCAAAGCCCGGCTTAATCGCCTCTTCCAGGAAGCCTCCCCGATAACCCGAAGGCACTGCAGTTATTGTGCTTTCCTCCAGGATGCATCCTTGGTTAGTAATTGTCTCTTCGTGCCCCCAACTAGATGGAAGGTCTTTGGTTACAGGACCACATCCTGTCTCGATGCTTCACGACCCTGGTGCAGCACCTCACAAACAGCAGCTGTGCCAGGTAGAGTGCTAACAGCTACAACGATCAGAACCTGACCTAACCTGGCCTAAGGAATTAGGAAGATTATTGGCTCGCCCATGCAATTCTCACAGGAAGAGTAGACTTCAGAGCTGGTTTGTCTGGAAGTTCAATAACGCTGATGACACAGATTCCTTCCTTCCCTCCGCTCCACCTTCTGCTGTTGGTATCAGCCTAAGGCCATGGGTCCGCCTTGGGCTGGGCTGGCTATCAGCAGGCACTGTTGCTCCTGATCTCCTCATTCAGGTCAAGCAGGAGGATGACAAAGGGTGGCTGCCGTGGTTCTCCTGAGAGAAAAGCGATTCTCAAAGCCTCCGGTTAAACTCTTCTCTGTCTCATTGGCCCAAATTGCAACCTCAGCCCTTTCCTAACTAATCACTAGACAAAGAGAACAGGAACACCTTGAGACTAACCAGGCCTTTACCCTGAGCTGAAATGCATGTCCACCAACTTTTTTCTCTTTTTTAAATCCTCACCCAAAGATATATGTATTGATTTTAGAGGGAGGGAAAGAGAGAGAGAGACAGATGTGAGACATTGATTGATTGCTTCCTGCAAGCACCCCAACTGGGGATTGAACCCACAACCTAGGCATGTGCCCTGACTGGGAATTAAATCTACAACACTGCGGTGTATGAACGACACTCCAACCAACCGAGCCACCCAGCCAGGCTCCTCTAACCCTCTCTCCTTTTTCTTTCAGTTTTGGTTTTTGGTATATTGTCAATGCTTAAATTTAGTAAATATCTTCAACAAAAGTCACCCCCAAATGCAAAGTGATCATGCTGTTCATGAGGTAATTAGGTATAACAAAAATATAGTAATCCAGCAACCAGATCCAGAAATGAGCCACAAGTTTAAAGCAGTATGAAAAGTATGTTTTTCTTAAAGTTTTTCGGGTACACATGAGATTTTATGTATGTGGTGGATTATTAGAGTAATTGCCCCCAAATCGCATGCCCATGCCCTGGAGTCCTGCTCTCCCCAATTGACCTTGACCTGCTTGGCCCAACAGGAACAGCAGAAGCTGAAAAAGTCCTGGCACTTTGGGGCCTCCCCTCTGGCTGACCCCAAACAGCAGGTGGGGAAGCCAGGCCAGCCTGCTGGGGAGGTAGGCACGGTGCCTCCAACTCTGTCGCTGCTACTCAGTGGGAAAGAGAGAGAGAGACTAAGTCAATCACATTTTCTAAAGGTACTTTTTCTCAGGTAAACATTCATTGACTACATCTCTGAGAAACCTGATTAAATGCAGTTAGAATAGCCTTTCCCTAAAGAGGTGTTAAACTTTGTTTTAGAAATCCGAGAATGCTCAAAATCCCTCCCCCTTTTTCCCCTTAAGTTCCCTTCCCTCTCCCCTCTGGTCGCTGCCCACTTGTTCTCTATTTCAGTGTCTTTGTTTTTATTCCGTTTGCTTGTTTGTTTTATTCTTTAGCTTCCTGTCAAAGGTGAGATCATATGGTATTTGTCCTTCAATGCCTGGCCTATTTCACTCAGCATAATGCTTTCCAGTTCCATCCATGTTGTTGCAAAAGGTAGTAGCTCCTTCTTTCTCTCTGCTGCATAGAATTCCATTGTGAAAGACACAGAGATGAGGACTTGGGGGGGGGGGAATGGGAGGGAGGGGGGACCGGGCGGGGGGGGGGTGGGGTGGGAAGGGAGAAATAGATAAAAAAAAAATGTACTTGAAAAGTAACTAAATAAAATTTAATTAAAAAAAAGAGTTGCTAAATGTGCTTAGGGCCCATTTATGTGATCTACCAAATATTAAAATTATTAAGTGGTAAACGACTGTGAATTCGGGAGTAAAGTATTCATCACAAAGCCAAAAAAAAAAGAAATCCGAGAATGCAGCGACAACATAAGACGATTGAGTTTATCCCATATTTACCTTGACATTCTCTTGAAGGCAAGTGATGTCAGTTACTATGAGAACGGTCTAAAACGACTCAACCACAAAAGGCCCCTAAGGACCATAGGGGCCTGTGGGACCCAGCACACCATAAATTGCTTTGAAAAACAGCCATCAGACTGTTTACTAGCTCAGGTTTACTAGCTCAGCTGCAGCTCACAGGTTAGAATAGATCAACTTCATCTGTGTGTGTGTGTGTTTGCGTTTCAGGAAAGAACAGCATGGAGAACGTCTGTTTTGCCAACAAGTTCCTCAGCACGTTTTTTGTTCACTGAATTGCTGTGGGCAGTGTTTTGCATCCCCACCTCCACCTTTCCTGCAGACAGGTTGCCATCTAGGGCGAAAAATCTCTTGTGCAACACACTATTGTTGCACGCAGTTTGGCTGTACTCGGGCAGGCAACCTGGCGAGTGTGTCTGTCCTTTCCTGAACCAACTGCGGGTTTTGGACACGTGGTTTCCGACTCCTGCACTGGGAAATCTCACACCCATTTGCACAGAAGGGCGCCAAGTCAGGGGTCTGGGAAGATAAGAGATCCTCTGACTCATCTTTCATCTGGTAAATTACACTGAAGCCTTCCCAGAAAGGCCCTTTAAAACTGAATTTGGAGGGGAAAAAACCCAGATTGGGGAATACATTCTAAGGCCCCATCTGGTCTTTGTCAATGGGGTCTCATTTTAATGGTTACCATGCCAGCAAGGGGTTGGACCTGGTCATCAGATTCCTTGTCTGTGAAAGAAGGAGGCTTAATGCAGTGTTATTACAAGAACGTGAATCGAGGAACCTTGATGTGGGGTGGTGAGGGCGCAATACCACATACACATGATGGATCATAGAACTGTACACCTGAAACCTGTATAACTTTATTAACCAATATCACCCCAATAATTCAATACAAAATAAACAATGTGAATCATGTCCTAACACACAGTAAGAAAGTAATAATACTAACCTCCAGCTCTAGTTTAAGCACCTAAGTCCTTGTTTGGATATTGTGTAGTGATAACTGATAAATATGAAATGCACCATTCAATAAGGGTCAGTCCAATAACAGCCATTCCCTAATTTCTTTACACAAACCTCTTGTTGACCTATTGACTATTCTCTACTATAATTCAATTTATTAGAAGAAAGAGAAACTTAAAGACAAATTATGATTTTTAAAAGGGTTATTTGCGAGGGCATATTAAGGAACATTTTTATAGTGTAATATCATAGTATACTCAAAGTTTACTAGTGGAGAGCTTGCCAAAGCAAAAAAAAATTTACCAAAGTCTAATTTTGGGGGGAAAAGAATGCCATCATTCTGTTTCAGGATCTGAGTTGATCTACTGTTAAGAGTAAAAGACCCACGCAATGTAGCTGCTCTTCTCACCCATAAGAGTGAGTGGCCTTTTGATAGCATGAAAGAAAGAAATCTCCTATCATCTGAAAACACCTGCTGCCCCTTGGACCAGATCAATAAGAACACAGCGCTAGATTTAGCAACTGTAATGCTGCCCAAGGCCAGCCAAGGGAGGTGTTAGAAGAACTGAATTATATAATGGATTGATCTACCTAAAAAACATTCTCAAGTCTCTGCTTCAGCATGACACTGCTTGCTGCTAAACCGAGTACCATCTGATCTGCAATTCCGAGACAAAGCCCTTTAAAGATCCCCAGACTCTGGGATGGTGCTGGATGTCCTGCGTAGGAATTCCAGTGAGAAGGCCGTCGGAGAAACAGGTCTTGATTCAGGAATATGCTCCATTCTGTACTTTTCGATGTACGGCGAAGCTACTTCCCAAACCTGAGAAACAAGGACAAAACCGAAATGTTGACAACACTGTTTTTGCCATTAAACATCAACTTCACTTTGTTGGGTGAAGCCTAAACATTGTCTACACCCAACTAGACACGTAACATCCATTTGCTTGCCTTTATGTAAGGCATCTAACACACAATCTGTGTCAACTAGTTTTTGAGTACATTCAAGGCTTTTAAAGTGCAAAGTCCAAAACTCTAAAGTTACCGTGAAGCTTTTTAGCAGCTTACTGTTCTGAAGCCAAACAAGCCAATAAATAAATAAACAAAACCCGGAGAAGTCGGTGTGGACAGGACGAAGAAAGTTGCTCAAGGATCTGACCGTGCATTTTCTAAAGCAAGTCTTAAATGATAAAAAGTGATGGGTTTCTTCATTTGTTTTATTTCTCTGCCACATGGGCTCTGTCCCTCGGACTTGTTACTCAAAGTGGCCTTTGGACCAGCAGTACCTGGGACAAGGCAGAATATCAGCCCCACCCCAGACCCACGAAACCCGAGTGTTCGTTTTAACAAAGATAAAAAGAACACTCGGGTCCCGAGTCTCCAGGGGATTCACATGCACATTTCAGCGTGGGAAGCACTGCCTCAGACCCTTGTGTAGTTTTTACCTCCACCCGCCAATCTGTTCTCAGTCACACACAACATCTCGAGTTAAGGCCCTGCTCTTGGTTTACAGCTGCTTTTTACCTGGTTGCCGCTGACAGCTGAGGAGCCTACTTTGCTTACCCTTTGGAATCACCTTACATGATGTATTCTTTCAAAAGCTAACCTCTTTGGAAAGATATCTGCCCTGCCCCCCATTCCTGGCCATTATTCCCAATAGCTGCAACTTGGAAGCAAGCTAAGAGTTCATTGATGAATGAATGGATAGAGAAACCAAGAAAATGTGATATATATACACATATATGAATATTATTCAGCTCTTTAAAAAAAGGAAATCTTGCTACTTGTGAAAATATAGATGGAATTGAAGGCATTATGCTAAGTGAAATAAGTCCAAGAAAAATACTGGCTCATCTCACTTATGTGTGAATCTAAAATAAAATATACCAAACTCACAGATACAGAGAACAGACTGATGGTTGCTAGAGGGGGGATGTAAGGGGAGGTGGAATGCCAAGTGGTGAAAAGGTACAAACTTCCAGTTATAATACAAATAAGCATGGGATGCAGTGCAGAGCATGCGGACTGCAGCTAACCATGCTGCGCTGTACATTTGAGAGTCACTAAGAGAGTAGATCTTAAAAGTTCTCATGGCAAAAAAAATAATTTGTAAGAATGTATGGTGATGGATGTTAACTATACTTGCCATGATCATTTTGCAACATATACAAATACCGAATAACTAGGTTGTCCACCTGAAACTAATATAGTGTTTTGTGCCAATCGCATTTCAATTTTTAAAAAAGGCTAACCTTGCACACACTTCTGTACTAGCACCGAAGTTGGCAGCAAGCAAGGGGGTGCAGGGCACACTTGAAAATGGCAGGGATGAAGGTCAGAGGAAAAAACTGTTCCCCAGGAGCAGAACAATGATTTTAGGGGAAATCAAGCAACTCTGGGGAGCATGATATCCACAAATTACTACAAAAGGCTTAAAGAACTTTAAAATATAGATTTAAAAATGAGTCAGCACGCTAGGCAACTGTTTCTCTGAGACAAACCCGTCGTCAGTGTAGCCGGAGGAAATCAGCTGTAGAGGGGACGTGTGGTACCCAAGGTGATGGGCAGGATGCACCAGAGCACTAGGCAGCCCCATGGCCCTTTAAGCAACAAAGTTGGGACTTTGCTTTCTCCTCCAATCTATGCAGGCATGGGACCAGGTGGTGGTGGTAGTGGACGCATTATAGAAAGAGAAATGAAAAATTACACTCTTGGTGAAGGGCATCCACAAAACTTTCATTTTCTCTCTATGCATACTTGTTCCAAAATTACATTAAAATTTTATTTCCACCTCCAACCCTCAGGTATTCAATTTTTGGGTGCAACATGGGACACCTAAGATAGCTTTTTGGTGGTGGCCTTGCAAATTGCCCACGTGCCTTTTTGTTCATTTCCAAGAAATAGCTAGAAAACACACAAAAATAAGACAATGCATCTCCAAGACGCACTCCACTTTACTTTCCCATACGACCCCACACTGAGAAACAAGCCAGGTAGGCCGCTTGCCTTTTGCTCTACAAGCAGCCTGTGCGCTGCCTCGATGTCCGGAGCCATGAAACGATCTTTTATCCAGGGCCTACGGAGAAAGCAAGTCAAAGTCAGCCACGCAGTAACACAGCCAGGGCTCCCAGTTCTGAAGTGGCATCACTTCCAGGGACCTGTTCGACTTCACCTTACAACCGAGCGCACCAGGTTGTAGACCTTCTCCAGGGGAGTGGTGGTTTTCAGGGGGCGCAGAAACTCGATGCCCTGGCAGGCTGCCAGAAGCTCAATGGCCAGCACTGAAATAAGACAGGGAGGGGAGGGGGCGCTGGTTAAGGTCTGACCTCGGCTGGAGGGCTACAAACCACACAAAGTGGGTGGTGAGAAGCAGGAACAATCCAAGGAAATTGCTTTTTTTCCTTCTCACCTCATTCAATTGAGATGGAAAAATCTATGCAAATTTCCACTTGTTTTTAGACTTGCTGTTCCCTTCAGCCTGAAATACCTGCACATAGAACCTCATCAAAGAATCGAAGAAGCCAGGGAAGGAGCAGACCAGTCTTTAGTTGCCCTGGGACTGAGTCTGCAGGGTGGGGCAAAGGTAGGTTTGCAGTGTTCGGATGGAAAATAGTACGATAATTCATAAATGATAATATGAGAATAAACTCTGCGTTTTGCATATTCACAACTGTAAACCAGCTTTCCCCCCCACCTTGTATAATGTCCCTTTCAAGCCTTCCAACTCAAAGGCTCCCAAGTCCACTAAAACTGAAATTCTAGAAATTGGTACTTGAATGTCTTGTATTATCACGTCAGTGCAGGTTAGAACAATTTGTTTTGTGCACACACCTCTTCCCTTACAAAACTAATCTTGTACCTCGCCTCCCAATTAGCTGGCTCTACTTGTTGTTCAGGTCTTGTTATGTTCTCCTAGAACTTTATTATTTACTCAGAATTTTGGTAAGTGCTACTCAGGTAGCACTAGGTGCGGTAGGTACGGTGATAAGCAAGTACTCATCTTGTCACTTTATATCCGACACTACTGGATTCCAAGATTTGTGGGTGGTTGTTTAATATCTGAATCAAAGCAAACTTAAGTAACAATGAACAAGCTTGAAATTCAAATTGCCAATTCTGTTTTTTTTTATTGTACTTGATATCAATGTATAGAACTACAACAGATGAGCTAGGCCTATACTTTGGACTTAGAGTGCCCACTTAAATGTCCTGTGAACATTTGAACAGCAAGTCTGTGCCGGACACTGTTCTAGGTATTTTAGGTCCACGCAGGGATGTGAGTGTGAGTGCCAAGATCCCTGCCTTCATGGAGCTTACAGTCTCCTGGGAGAGACAAACTAAGTGTATCAGGAGTACTAAGTGTTATTAGGAAAACAAGGGGAGTGCAGAATGGTGGGCGCTATGCTAGCCGGGGTGAACAGGGAAGGCATCTGGAGTGAGGAAGTGAACCACGGAAAGCCCTTGGGGAACAGTGTTGCAGGCAGAGGGACCAGAGAGGACTCAGGTGCTGAGGGAGGGTTCCAGGATAGAGAAGGGGATGGAGAGAGGCGGTGGTGCGAGCCAGAAACCAGATCATGCCCTGCATGATCTTTGTAGGCTAAGGAAAGGGGTTGGAACTTGTTTTGAACAGTAAGAAGTAATCGGCCAATTTTCAGCAGGGGCATGGTGGGGTCAAATTATGGTGTGAGGAGCTCACCCTAGTTATTGTACATGGTGACTATAGAAGAACAGTATCGAAAACAAGGAGACCAAGCAAGAGGAGGTGACAGGCTGGATTTAGTGTCTTCTGAAGGTAGGGTTGATTGGCTGGAATTTCGGATAAGAGATCTCAGAATTGATAAGGGTGACTTTGGGCCAGAGCAGCCGGTTCGATGGGAAGACCATCTTGAGAATGATCATTAAGAATACACTGTGGCTGACGGATAACAATAAGTGTTGGCAATGAGGTGGAGAAATCAGAGCTCGTAAACCCTGCTGGTAGGAATGCAGCCCCTTTTTGAAGGCAGCCGTCAAAAAGCTGAACATACAGTTACTGCATGACCTGGCAATTCTACTCTAGACAAACAAAAACATGGGTCCACACAAAAACTTTTAAATAAATGACCACAGCAGCATTACTCATTCTGGCCAAAAGGTGGACAGAACCCAAACGTCCCTCAGCCGACAAGTGGATAAACAGAATGTGATATGTCTGTACAATGGAGTATGATTTGGCCAGAAAAATGAATGAGGTTCTGACGCATGCTATGACTTATGTGAAGCTTGAACATATTATGCTAAGTGAAGTCCATTGCAAAAACCTCCCCACACATATGATACAATTCCGCCTACATGAAATGCCCAGGATAGTAAGTCAGTGCAGAGACAGAGCATAATAAAGCCTGGGAGGAAGGGGGGTGGGAGAAGGAAAATGGGGAAGTGCTAGCTAAAGCGTACATGGTTCCTTTTTGGGGTGACAAAAATGTCCTAAAATTGATTGTGGGGTAGTTGTGCACCTCCGTGAATATACTAAAGGCCGCTGAGTTGGGCTTTTCAAATGGGTAAATTGCATGGTCTGTAAATTAGATCTCAGTGCAGCTGTTACTAAATATATGTATAATAATAAAAACTTAACTCTGTCACATTTATCTTAAAAGAGTGATATTCTTTTGCAAGCCAACTGCCTTTTATATAGTTGCAAAAACTCAGGAACTTAGAAAATAAGTCCTAAAGGAAGGCAATTTCTCTTTGAAAAACCAAACAGGCAGCAATGAAGAAGGCGGGGAGACGCGGCCCTGACCCAGGCTCCACGGTGAAGCATCTTTGACAGAAAGGTTGGATCTAAAGCTCGTCAAGCCCCAAGAGCCAACTGCAGCCTACAGCAAACGCGTGGGGCAGAGAACAAGCTGGAAGTAACACCACAAGGAAGCAACAGGGAAGTCCAGGCTACCAGTTTCTATCAGAAAACTGACCTGGTTTTTAACTAGTTTATGGAATGAAGACAAAAGAAAAGGGGGGAGATGGGACTGCTCTACAGGAAACAAGCTTAAAATCTGGCCCTGATGGCCAGATGTAAACTGTGGGCCTTAAACCCTGATTTGAACAAACCCACCGTAAAGACACCGAGTTAATTGGGAGAATTTAAATATGTACTCAGTGGTGACACCAAGACTTACTGGCCGGGATGATGGCGTTCTGGTGGGTCAGCAAGCACTGATATTTAAGAGTTAAAGAGTTAAAGGCAGAAAACAATATAACGGGGATTTGTTAGAAAATAATTTGAGGAAAGTATAAGAAAAAATGAAGTGAATGTGCTCACTGTTGAGTCACAGTGTAAATGAGGCTCACGGCACTAATCTCCCCACTTTTAGATGTTTGGAAAGTCTTGTTTTTTAAAATAAAATCACCAGCAGATGCACCAGCTTAGCCAGCAAGGGTGGTTCTTAATCTTCAGCAAATGGGAGAGTCAGCTGGAGGGCTCGTTCGACCCAACCCCTTCTGCTCCCTCCCTGGAGTTTCTCATTTGCAGGTCTGGGGAGGGGCTTGGGAATCTGCCTCTCTACCAAGAGCCCCAGGGATGCTGATGCCGATGCTGCCCGTGGGGTTCCCACTTTGAGGACCACTGGTGACGCTGTTTACCGGGAGGCCCGCCATCCCGGACTGGCTGGGGTTACCTTGCTCCACGTGCTCGATGACCCTGAGGGCCTTCCTGGCTGCCCATCCTCCCATGGAGACGTGGTCCTCCGTGGCAGCGCTGGTGGAGAGGGAGTCCACAGACGAGGGGTGGCACAGAGCCTTGTTCTCGGAAACTGCAAGAGGCCGGTGTGCATTAAGTATGTTCCAACAGGAAAGACTGCCAGAGGGACACACGCTGTCCCAAAGTGACCCATGCTGTCCCGAAGTGCTCCACGGCATGAAGTACCCTCTCCAGGAGCTCTTGGCGGTTGTCCAAGCACCAAATGCTCCAAAGTTACTTTGGAAAGAGGAAGTAGGGTGTTCTTTTCCCCTCGGAGTGAGAAGACTCTAAAGCTATAGTGAGTTTTAAGAACCAATGGAAACCCTCACATTACAAAGCCAAGTTGGAAGCACTTAGCATGCCAGGGAGACTAAGAGAAAAGGGCATGTGGTCCTTTCCAGGTCCTCGAGAACAATTCAACTGGTTGCGTCACCAGCGGAGGTGACATTGGAATTTAAGCGTGGCATTTGAGGGTGAAGGCTGGGTCCACAGACCTTGGGCAAGAAGACTGATGGTTCAGACTGTTCAACAGTGATGAAGCAAATGGTCTAAGGTTAATCAAGGGCTTGAAGAGCTATCTGCCAGAGATATTTTAGGGTGGTGAGGGGATCCTACAGAGGACCGCTGAGTGATGTCTCTCACACTTTCTAGGACATGCGAATCACTAGCCCTTATTGAAATACCGGTGTGGGGTTTGGGCCTGAGAGTCCACTGTCCCAACAAGCTCCCCAGTGACGGCTGTGCCTCTGGTCTGAGGCCCACACTTGAAGCAGCAAGGGCCCAGGTTAGAGAGTTCCTTTTTTCCAGTGTTAGGAGTCAGGAAAGGTCAACCTCGGAGAGCCATTTCTCCGCTGTCTGTGGCATAGAGAGTGGCTCTCAGTGAAGCATCTGCTCTTTTCCATGTTATAAGGCTGCGATTTTCAACCAGTGCATCGCAACATGTTTTAAAACGTGCAACACCTGACTACTTAGTCAGGGGCACTGACCTCTTTTCCTCTACATTGTCAAATAAAAAAAAATGACAACGGCCAACACAACAATAGCTGACCAGTGTGAATGAACCAAAATCATACCCATTTTTTTTGGTCAGGCCAGCAAAAAAGAACATATAGTTTTGGTCGCAGCAGAATTTTAGTAATTAGTTCACAGTAATTAGTAACTAGATGAAAAAGGTTGAGAATCGCTGCTCTAAGGGATCCTGTCTGGAATAATCTAGCTTTAATGAGGGTGATCCACTCATCCTGGTTTGCCCAGGAACGTCAGCACTGCCACCCAGGTCCTGGGGCCCTGAACCCGCTCCCTGGGTCAGCAGGCCGTGGTGAGGCTTATTCAGAAACATAACATACAAAGGTCCCCCCAAAATGCCAGTTTTGTTATAATGAAAGCAAACGGGAAAACGTCAACAGGCAGCTTGGGAGGCTAACCACAGTCAAACGGGGCTTCCTGAAGTCCGTAATGTTCTCTAGAGCTCAGTGACTGCTCCCCACACCATGTTAATATAGAACTTGTTACCCTTTGAAGGGGTATTTTTAATCAGCAGGTAAGTGAACAAATAGAAGATACTGGACAGAGAAGAAGATGATTTCAGTGGCCCTTTGTTGGTTATTTTTGTTGAGTTTTAGTGTGAGGCTCAAGTGAGGAAGGGATTAGGAGTAATAGTAAGAGCAACTATATTTATTTAGCACCAGGCACAGTTCTAAGGCTTTTCCTGCATTAATTCGTTTCATACTCAACAGCCCCACTAGGGAAATTTATCAGGCCATTTTACAGAGGAGTAAACTGAGAGTCAACAGGACTGAGACTCATTCCATATCACACTGCAAATGGTGCAGCGGGATTCGGACACAGACTCTGTGCTTTAATGAACCACCATGCTATCCTGCCTCTGCATAGGTTTGCCAGATAGAAACACAGAATGCTCAGTTAAATTAGAATTTCAGATAAAAAAAATAAGTTTTAGTACAAGTCTGTCCCAAAGAATTCAAATTTAATTGGATACCCTGATTTCTAGTGTTCAATTTGGCTACCACATTTTAGGATTAAGTATTGATGAAAACGAGATCCTTAGTCACAGAAAGGAGAGCACAGATTTGGGCGCCAACGTGCCCAGGCTTGAATTCTCTGCCTCTCACCAGCTGTGTGACATTGAGCGCGACACTACTTCTCAGACCTTCAGGGACACTCATCTGTAAAGTGGAGGCAATAATAGCACGCGCCTCATGACACTGTTGTGATGACGGAGTGAGTGAATGCAGGTGAAGTCCTTAGCATGTCCTCTGTGCCAGGCCCCGTTCTGATGAGTTACTGATGTGTCCCTTTCCGTGCTGGCTCAGAAATCAGTGTGTTGGAGCTCAGTATTCATAGAGGGTCTCCTGCCTGTTGTAAGCGTTGTTGCATGTTGGGACCCCATTTTCAGGGGTCGGTTTATCTAATGAAATGTCTCCAGAGTCCAGTTATTCAGGTCAGTTCAAGTTTCAGATGATCTTTCTGATCCTTTTCAAATTGAGATCAGGGAAAAGCTACAAAGGTCAAGTTCATATACGATGTCAAATTGTTTCCTACAGAGAAACTGTGGAAGCTGCATCGTGTACCATCACACTAGTGCATTGTTATGTTTCAGTCCAACATTGTTTAGGTTTTAATTTTTTCGGTAAAATATTAGAGACAACCTGCTGCATGTGTATTAAGAGAGGCAGGATGCAAATGGAGGTGTTGAAACAGATCTCATTCAAAGACCCAATTTGATATTTTCAGGTGAAACAGAGAGGCCCTTCACCGGGCAGACTTGCGTTCTGGGGAGTGGGCAGCGTCCTTACCGAGGGCTGCGGCTGTGCAGTGAGCTATCATGAATCCGGAGTTGAGACCACCTTCAGCCACCAGGAAGGGGGGCAGCTCGCTGAGGGAGGGGTTACAGAGCCTTTCAATTCTTCTCTCGCTAATCGCGGCAAGTTCGTGGACACCAATGGCCAAGTAGTCCAGGACCTGAAAGAGTGTCTCAGTTCAGTTGGCCTATATTTGGAATATGCTTTCAGGGGCGGCAGCAATTCTAAAAAGCTTACTTTGGCTGGGTATTCACCGTGGAAGTTTCCTCCAGAAATAGTCTCTCCCCGGCTGGCAAAGACCATCTTTCAAAACAGGTTAAGGCTCGAATAAAACACTGGCCAATTACTTTGAGTATGATGCTTTCCCAAACTGCTGATTCCTAACATGGAGGTGGCAGCCCTTGCAACATGTGAGGTGGAGAGAAAGAGAAATTTTCCCACAAGCTGTTGTTGACATAAAGGGGCAAACACACAAAACAAACCAACATAACCTTGAAGAAGGATCACAGATGCCCAATTCGGGGCCAAAGAAGCACAAGGCATGAAAGGCTGTTTTCTCTTGAGATTTGAGATTCTCAAGCATGGTAACTGTACTAATCAGGTGGTTACTACTTGCCCTCAAAACATTTATAACCTGAAACTAAGAGGAGAGACCAAATTACATTTCTTCAGTGGGCACTGTTAGCTTGTGCTCCACAGAACCTGCTGAATGGAAGCTTTGCTGATGACCAGACACCAAATTGTGTGGAGTAATCAATTCTGGGAAAACCTGTCTACTCGGTGACCCTGTGCTAGCGTTTACGGCAAATGGTGGCCAATATGTCGCTGTAAACTCGTTTAGGTCAGAGGTGGCTTTGGACTCACAGAACATTGATATTCTCAGGGTTCATTTCACCCCATCGTGCACTTCACTTAAACCAACAGACAAAGGCAGTGTCAGATCCTTCTTCCAGGTTCCAAAGAGCTAGTTATTACCTACTGAACTAAAGAATATTCACTGCCACCCTGACTGGTGCGGCTCAGTTGGCTGGGTGACATCCTTCAAAGCAAAAGGTCAACAGTTGGATTCCTGGTCAGGGCACATGCCTGGGTTGTGAGTTCGGATCCCAGTCAGGGCAATTGGTTGAAGTTTCTCTCTCACATCACTATTTCTCTCCCTCTCTTTCTCTTTCCCTTCTCTATAAACAAACAAACAAATAAATAAATAAATAAATAAATAAATAAATAAATAAATAAATAAATAAAATTTAAAAATGAATAGAAAAGTTTTAAAGAGGATACTAGCTTGTCAGCCTTTTGGCTAAGATAAAGTGTAGTATCTGTTCTTATCGGTTTAAGGAATATTCACTACCTATTGACTAGAAACTCATTCTGTGTGAGAAAGTTTAAGAGCTGGAAATGCATGTACTGAATCATCTCTGTCAAGTTTGGAGTTACCTTTTTCTGTACATTATAACTGCGGGCATATTAGGCCCTGTTCTTGCTCTTCTCCATGAACCCACCCAACCATAGGTCTTGGTTCTCTGAATCCTTATTGCAAGTGATTTCTGCATTAGTTTAGAACTTGAGCATGTTCTGTTGTTCTCTAGCTCCAAATTTGTTGGCTATTACATTATAGCAATTAGAAGTTAACCCCCGTAATGCCCACCAAATAGGTAATAGATGCTCTTTATCTGCAATAGAAAAGTTAGAAAAATATCCTTTTGGGTAACACCAGTATTGCAGGAGAGCTCCCAAAGATTAGTTTATTGGAAATTTATCAGCAATTAGAAATCTTTAACTGAGGAAGTAAAGGACTTTTGGCTGAAATTTTTGTTGAAGCAAGTGTTGGATGGGGAAAGAATTTAATAGGAAATTATTTCCTCCCCCATTTCTAGTAATTTAGTATTTTAAAAAACTCTCTAAGATACCCTTTTAAGCCTAAATTAGGTAAGTGTAAAATGGATGCTTCCACTCTACAGGACAGATAGACTAGATAAGACTACATGGAGCTCAGGACACTACTCCACTTGGAAGGTGGGCTGGTGTAGAGGTGGGTTAGTGAGTTGAGGATTATTATTTAGTGTGGGTTTCACTGAACTGTGAAATAATCTGAGAGGATGTAAAGCGCACATCCTGAAGCAAGCTCATCAGAGAAGCCACACAGAGAAGGTCTCATGAGAGACCTCACACTGCAGCTGGGGACCTGTCTGCACACCCTTCAGCACTGTCTCCAGTGTTAAAAACATGGAGGAGAAATAGATTCCTCAGGCATTTGGTGGTCTTCATAGGCAGTATTCTCTCTGTGAAGACTTTGCCAGTGTGACCCCCAACTGATCACACCAACTTCTGGGGGAACAAAGCCATCGCAGAACGTTCCATAGTGGAGAGAAGATGGCCCCCACACCAGGAAAGAAAGTTGAGTCTCATCCTCGAGAAAGGGAAGGGTTCTTACTCTTCTTTGTGCAAACATGGAGAAACACTGATTTGCTTGATGTCCTCATTGTAAATTAAAATTCCGATGTGAAAAGCCATAACTTTTTGAACACTCTGGTCAGTGTTAAAAGGTGGCTTCCTATTTAATACTAGAACCAGGAAGGCTCGCATAAACACCACCTACCCTGTGTCTCCATCCTTCATCCTTCTACCAACAACCTCAACTGGGTGGTTGGGTTTTAGAACAAATGTTTTCACGAAATGTCTCAGCCGATGCTGAAATTTCTCCTTTAACCTTTAATGGGTCAGTTTTGAAGGCATGGCCTGTGAGGCTCTGAACCTGAGATGAGGTTCACAGACCTGCCTCTGTCACTTCCCAGCTCTGTCTAGAGACAGCCACCTACCTTCTGAGACTCAGGTACTCAGTGACAGAACAGAGAAGCTACACAAAACGGTCACTTCAGATCTCAAAATGACCAGCTGAAATTCCATAATTACAGTTTAGTAAACAGTCAAAAGATACAGGATTATCTGTTGCACTGTTTAGTTCTGTGGTGATCACATTCTTCACAAACGCTATTGTGTCATTTACCACACCGTGCACCTAAAATATAAGATTAAAGGAGTTAATACGTGGAAGGTGCTAACAGTGGTGCCTGTCGCCTAGAGTCTGATATTCTTATTAGAACAGAAAGAATGCTGGAAAGTGGGATTATTCATTCTTACACTAGAGTGAACGTGGCAGTTCTTCCCTGTAGAGGTTTATGATCCGGCTGGCTAGACTAGAAGGTGCCGGGCACAAGGAAGTGTGAGTATTTACACTAGGGAGAACTCTTCATTACATGGTAGACTTCATTACATGGTAATCTGGCACCAGCTGAAATATAGGATGGGCAAAAGTAGGTTTATAGTTGTGACTCGGCAAAACACGGTTTATTTTTGCATTATTATTTGTTAAGTATTGTCTTATTTTCCATAAGAACAACTATAAACCCACTTTTGCCCCACCCTGTATTGTTTCATTCCCGAAAAGCATGTTAATCTCTCAATCAACTAATTACCATGGTAGCCTGAGTCATCAGCATTTATTATTTAAAGTTAAGCATTAAAGATTCATTCGTGATGATTTATATCTGCCTCTTTAAGGCAGATAAGGTAGAGTAGGATGGGCACTTGAATTTTGATTAAGCCTTCCAGTGAACGGCCCTGGCCAGCTGGCTCTAGTTCTGTCTAAAAGTGAGACCAAGGGAAACTCCACTGACTGATTAAGATGATGTTATTACTCAGAGCTTCAAAAAGCGAGGGCATTAAGCCAACATAGCAAGTTGTCTGTTGGAATTCACTACAAGGTTGAGCACAGCAATTCCAAAGGAAAACACCAGCCTGTCACATGGAATAGAATCTTGACAATAATTGGACAAATAGAAGTGTGATCTACATGATTTTTAATAGAGGCAGTAAAGAAACTTGAATTCTGATAGACCATTACGTGGTTTTCTCATACCTTCCTCTTTTTCCATCCTGCTCACCACCCTCTCCCCGCCCACCCCCAGGAACTGGGGGAGAGAAAGGAAACTTTCTGTCTGATGGTTTACCTGTGGACAGCAGCGCAAGGTGTACGCATCCTGCACATGGTCACAGAACCTGTGGCTTTCTGTGGAAGAGGTGGAGGGGAGGGCAGGAAACATGTTATCAACTCTCCTCCACATAACACAAACCCAAATAAGGTCACTCACATAAAAATGCCCTGACCTGCTATTTCGGATGGATGGTGATCCGAGTCCAAGAGTGACCGAAACCGAAAAGCAACTTCAACTTGCCCAGGATGAGGGCGAACAGCATGAATGTCTAGAATTGATGAAGGGGCAAAAGTCTGAGCAACTCGTATTAGAAGACACTGCCATGGGCGGCTCAGGACCATTCGTGGTACTGACACCTGAGTCCCAGGGGTCCTTAATCACCACTCAGGATTAGAAACTTAACTCCAAAACAAGATATTCCTCATTGTCTCCATTCTTTCTACTTTAAATATGCCTGTACTTGGATATTTAAAGTAGAAAGAATGGAGACAATGAGGAATATCTTGTTGTTCTATTCCCCCCCTCATTCCCCTCCACCCTGCACTCCCCATCCCTACCATTCCCCCCCTTTAGTTTATGACCATGTGTCTCAAGTTCTTTGGATTCTATATTTCCCATACTTTTCTTGCCCTCCCCCATCTATTTTCTACCTACCGTCTATGCTACTTATTTTCTGTACCTTCTCCCTCCTTCTTCTCCCACTCCCCTGTTGCTAACCCTCCATGAGATCTTCATTTCCATGAGATCTTCATTTCTATGGTTATGCTCCTGATCTAGCTGTCCTTTTTAGCTTGCTTTTGTTTTAGATGTGATTGTTAATAACTGTGCGTTTGCTGTCCATAATCAATAAAATAAAAATTAAAAAAATATCCAAGTACAAATTATGTGTTGAGAATTCAGCTACTGGGAATTCAACTCAAGACACTGACACTGAGCTACCCTAAAAAGAGTTAGACTCATAATGGAAGGGAGTTCCATAGTAGCCTGATTTACTAAGTTATTTTTAGACAGTTTTCCTGTCCAATGTAATAGTAGAGAGCCTTTCAAACTCGCCACTTTCTAGGTAAGCCATCACTTCTAAAGCTCCCCACTCCCTTAATTTCCTAATGGTAACCAGCCTGAATCCTACTATAGTTCTAAAACCCTGCAAACGGATTTCTAAAACAACACATAGTTTGGAAAGAGTCAGACCTAGGTGATTGGAGGCAGATCACTTAACTCTCAGGGTCAGTGTCTGTCTGTAAAATGTGGTCATTTCAAGGGTCCAGTGTGGCAGAATTTAGATAAAGCTGGAGAAGTACTGGGTATGCAGCAGGCTCTTGAGTTTCTTCCTTCTTCCCTGCCACCCACCCCACTTCTCCAGGGTCTAAAGACCTCGACCAGCCCACCCCACCAGCTCTGGCTGAATGAACAGCGGCCAAACAGAGGAACCATACTGACCAGTATCGAAGGCTTTGGTGGTGCCCTTCAGCACCTCAAGGGTCAAGGCCGCCACTATGTCAGCCTGCCGCGCAATAGCACTGGCTCTCTCCACAGCTTCGCAGCCCAAGGAGGTGATCATCTGTGTCCCGTTGATGAGCGCCAGACCCTTTGAGGCAGGGGAAAGAAGGTTCCTACTGTTTTCTCTGTAACAAACCTGTGTACAAGTTGATTTAGTACCATTTGCTTCTGTAGGAGGGAAGTTGGCCAGTGAGCAAAACGATGCTTTTGTCACGTCTTCTGAAGTGTAGGGCAGTAATGCTTACTTAAGCACTTGAGAACTAAGTGCCATCCTATGTGAAATCATTACTATAACTCTATAAACTTACTATAAATAAGACAGCTGCTAAGTACCGCCATTCTCAAGGCAGCAGAATAGCTCCAACACAGAAGGCATATAAAATCTTTAGCTCTTAATTATGCCACATTTCTTCTTTAACTTCTCATCATTAGAAACAAGATACCCTAAAACATTTCTGGCCCCAGACTCTTGGCTTACAGAATCCTAATGGTCGCTGGCTTAGAGCACCTCTTGGGGATCCCTAGATCCCCAGAAACTCTGATTTAAAGTTTAAGTTCTTAGGTAAGAGAACCCCTAAACATTTATGGCATGAAGTATCTTTAAATACTTATGGAGGAGTTGTTTCTTCAGTGGCCAACTTTAACAAACATGTAAGCCCTGTTCATTTAAAAAAATCAGTGAGATTGATATTAAGAATGAAAATAGTGCATAAATAAAGACTTGCTGATATGAACAAATTTTCCTTGGATCTCCTTACCTCTTTTGGTTTCAAAACAATTGGTTTCAATCCATGGGCTTTCAGGACCTAAAGAATGGTTTTAAAAAATGAAAATGGGTAACAAGCAAAATACTAGCTTATTACTAATTTCATGAGGAAGCCAATGAAAGATCTTTAAGCCCGAAGGTCTGTCTTATAAAAGATTAGACCTACATGGATTAGCTCTACTTATCATCTCTGGTGTATTCTCTAGCTCTGTTCTTTAGTCTGAAAGGAGACGTAGCTTTCACATGATTTTTATACTTAAATCAGGGGCTCTGGTGTCTACAGAATCAGCCTTGAGTGTTGGTTTCTAGGCCCTTTGTGTTACGTGTCCACTCAGTGATTCACCTCTCTCCTGCAGCTTCCTGAGCACATATGCACACCTGTACTGCAGAAGGGCTGGGCTTCTGGCCGTCTGCACATTCCCCGCCTGCGGAGCTTAACCCCAAAAGTCTTCCTCCACATCTAAACACTGGCAGAACCTCAGAGTAGGGCTTCTCGCTTGTATGGCACATGTGTGAGCACCACTGAAAGGAAGATTGTTGGCCTAATAGATGGAAACAAAATCCTGAGGGGAGATGGGCCAAATAATCTCTCTCTGAGATAAAAGAAGTAAACACCATCAATAAGTGAAGGTCCCTCTGGGGAAGGAGGAAGACAGAGCCAGCACCACTTCCTGTGTCAATTTCTCAGGTTTCTTATAGTACCATTGACACATCTAACTCTGTTCGGAGTGCTGGGCTGGGGCTAGGGTAGGAAAAATAGATACAGACAAGCTCAAGGGTAACTACAGTGCAGAATGTTAAGTGTTCCAGGAGGTGAGAAGTGAGTACAAGATGCTAGGCGAACACAAAGAAGGAGCAAAGGTGATTTGGGGGTAGGGAAAGGAACCAGAGGAGCAGAGAGGGGAGTTTCCCAGGGGACGTGTGAGAAGGAGATGCAGGAGTGAGTGGGGAAGAGAAGGACCCACGCTGCTCTCTCTGCCCAGGATGTAGCACAGAGATGGCACTTTAAATTTCAGGCTGCTGTCATGGAATTTGGAGATGAATGAAGAAAATATTAAAGCTTTATCAAAAATAAGTCTGATTAGTCTCCAGGGTGGGAGCTTGGGGGGAAAACAGAACCTTCTTTCCAGAGGCTACAGAGTAAGTGCCATAATCCACAGCTCAGTACCTGTGAGACCAGCAACTAAGTCAACTTGTGACAATATGTGACCTCCTGAATAGGCACCGGAAGTGTTTTAAGTGCAGAAGAAATTCTTAGGATCAACACTGGCAACTGGACCTTTCCATCAAGGATATCGCCAAGTCCAGAGGCTGACAGTTGGGTATGGATGCCTAGTTTGACTTCTAAGCTCCAGTTTTCTCATCTATATTAGGGATACCTGTGGCCCCGTCACGGGGTTGCTGTAAGGACTAAGTGATATAGAGCATGCCATACACCCGGCGTCCAGCCCAGGAAAACTCCTACAGATGGACGTTATTGTTCAAGTCTTACATATTTAGCGTCAGCCCAGCCGCTCTTTGGAGACCACATCTTCCCTTCTCCAATTAGCCCAAGAGCAAGATGAGAGAGTGGAGCCAGGTCTCCACTGGCACCGACGGTTCCTTTCTCTGGAACATAGGACAGGCAGGAGGCTGGGAGGGGAACAGACGCCAGTTACTCCAGGAGAACTTCATTCCGGCCAACCTCACTTTGCTAATGAGACCCACCTCCCCCTTGTAGGGTTTACTACCCTCTTCTGATACAAATACCCAGGTAAAGACAATTCCTCAAGCACAACTAATAATACTTAAGGTACCTAGATGAGGTGCTATAGAAAGAGGTAAGGGGTAGGGAGAAAGAAAGGCAGAAAGGAAGAAAAAAGTGAGGGAAGGGAGTAAGAGAGAGCAGGAAGGAAAGAGAACCCTTCCTTCTCTTGCAGGCCGCTGTAAGGTAGACTTTCTCCTATGGAAGATAGGCGCCATTGCAGGTTTCGGCCGGGACCTGCCCAGATTCACTGTGGGAAGCTGGCGGGGTGGGGGCGGGGGGGGGGAATAGGGTGGGGCAGTAACTGTGTACAGAGAAGCAATCAGGGTCAGGCTGCAGGGGAGAGAGGCGGTTTGGAGCCTGAATCCCCGTAAAGATGATCTGTTGACGTCTTCTTCCCCTTCGGCTCCTTCACTTACTGTTCCTGTGCACGCTCTAATCTGACCTAGAAATTTCTAGAATACTAGCAATGTATGTGAAAGGTGTAATAAAAAAACTAGCTGGGTCATTATAGCCTTGTTTTTAAGAACAAAAAGTTAGAAAATGATCTAACTAAGGAATTAAGAGATCTCCCTACAACTGAAAGTTGCGTGTGGCCATTAAAACCTATCAGAGAATGTTTGGAAATGTGTAAATATTGGCTTTAGAAAAGGAATATAAAATGTGCCAGAAAGATAAGGTTCACCCAAGTGTGGATGGTGTCCTGGGGAGGTGAAGTCATAGGCAACTCAGTCTCTTCTTATTGCCACCTCACTGCTGCTTGTGAACGGACTGTACTGTTTTGTAGGAAATTCCCAATAAGTTACCAGAAAACGAGGCTTTGTCTTCCTAAGTAAACTCGGACTCCTAACAGCAGTGTTTTGCAAACTGCTAAATAATGTCAATGGGAAAAAGCCGCGCCGCCCCCCAGGCCAGCTTCCAGATCAGAGTTCACCCTGGGGCATTTTCAGCACTCCGGGTCCCCAGAAATACCTTAGACGCACCCATAAAGTGTGCAGAGGTGGGTTCACGGCTAAGTTTGTACTAGCTGGGATTGTAAGGCAGACCAGGAAGGGGGTAGAAATAGGTGTTGAAAGCACAGCCCTGTATACTATGGATTGTTTGTTCAAATTGCTATTCACTGATGGGCTCATCACGTGTGGGGTCCCTGTGTCCATAGCGTGGGAGCTCTGGCATGCGTTCCTGTCTGTGTGACTGCCCGGCCCTGCTTTTCCTCCCGTTCCTTCACACCAAAGAGACCCCGGATCTCTGCTGACCTGGAATGTTTATCTGTATCTGTGAAAATGGACAACGGCCTCTCAAGCATTTCAAAGTTTGTCTCCGTATTGGAATTTTCCTATCCCAGGAAGTAAGCTCCAAAAAGTTTGAACTGCAAGCAAGTCTTTAATCTCTTTTCAGTTCTTTTTTGGGGGGGGGGATTTCAGTTATTCAAGTCTGGCAATCTTACCACTTGGGGAGCATTAAGATTTCAGATTCCTGGGCACCAACCAGAACGACTGAATCAGTCTCTGGGACTGACACCCAGAAGCCATGGCATTTCCTGATGATGGGTTGCTACTTCTGTAAGCACCCTTGGGCACCACTGAATCAGAGTTCTCCCCACCCTTGAATGTAAGGTCAGACTTGCGGAGCTGGTTCCAGTCTTAAAGATGCCAAGTACAAGGTGAAGAATGATGGAGCGTGGGTTGAAGTACACAAGAGAAAGTGTCTGGGCCAGTCCCCCCGCCTCGCTATCGTCCTTCTTGCCAAGCCCATTTTCCATCCATCTCCATTGTCTTATGTCTTCCTGTCTCATCCAATTTCTCACCCTCCCATCAATCAAGTCTACCTTAAGGGATGTGCCCAGCCTCAATGGAGGGCCAGTCGGGGGCCCACTGCATTACCATTAAATGCTTCGATAACTTGTTTGAGGGTCTCCAGGGAAATGCCACTGTATCCTTTGGCTAAGACATTGATCCTTAATGCCAAGAGCATCCGACATCTCTCAGGGCTTAGTGGTTTTCCGACACCTACAAAACAATGGAAAAACAAAATCTTTTCCACCTCCTGGCTGCCTTCATCTCTCAGTTTGTTTTTCCTCCTAAGACAGCCATTAGAATAATCCTACTAATTACCAATGGGTATTACAAGACCACACAAAGCTTGTGCTATATTTATATTGGACAGGGCTGACCTAGGCAATGAAAATAAGTAAGGGTTAATAAAATATTCCCAATAGGCTGAACACAAGCAGTGTAGCAGAAAGAAAACCTTGTAAGAACATGTTCTGCGGTCATGTCCACGGCAAATGAGGCATTGCGTTCTAAAAGCCTTGGCAATGACCATTTCTTCACTCTTGACTCAGATGGTGGGACCGCTCTCCCTCCTGACTGACTTGCTTCTTCAAGTCTCGTCTTCCCGACAGAGGTGAAACTCCAGTGTTGCCTTCTCAGTTTCCCTTCTTGGAACACTTCAGTGAGCACCCCCACTCCCCACACCTGACCCCCTCCAAGTAGTGTGCAGACTCCGCAGCAAATGTTGCCTCGCCTTCTCATGGGAGCTGACTCTTGACAGACCGTCCGATCTCAACTCATCCGCGTCGACTCGTTCCCTGACTTTCAGCTTTAATTTTGCTCTCAATCCTGTCCCTCTACCGAGCCCATTCCTTTCTCTGAGCTTCAGCTGGAAGGTGGTCTTGTCTGATGCGTTCTGCTTTCCTCCTCCCCTGAAGCCTCCACCCTTGGAATACAGGACGCATCAGGCTTCATTCCACCAATCAAACAAGATCTCAGAGGCCCCCAACGTTTGCAAGGATTTACCTGAAGAATGCGAACGGACTAGGTTGAACTGGAGCTCCCTGAGAGAGAAAGGGAAACAACCCGCTTAGATACCTCATGGTGAAAACGCGCCCTCCTCTGGGGACGTGAAGGGGGCGACAGTTCGGTCTTTGGAGGAACAGAGGGAGGCAGTGTGAGGCAATGAAAGAAACTTGTATGCCTGTGTTTTCATTACCAACTCAAGGGCAAGTCAACCCAAGACTCATCCCACTCATCCGTAAACTGGGGCAAATGTTATTTCCTTTGCTGAATCTGAAAAATGGGCGTAGCCAGCATGTGAATGAGGGTGCACTTGGTGGGGAGAGCAGGAATCAAACTTACTCTAGCTTATCGATAGGAATTACGGTTCTGGCAAATTTCCCAAAGCCTGTAGTAATGCCGTAAACAACTGGAATAAAACAACAACAAAACAACCCAGACATTACCCAACTAGGTCCAGTTTTTTTAAGGCCATATTTTTAAGTCTATAAAAATAAATGTATGACACGAAGGGGAAAAGATACCAGTTCTTTCTTTTATGATGCTGTCTATGACTTCCCTGGACTTTTGCACCTTCTTTTCAGCGGTTGGAGTGAGCTAGGAAAACATCGGTCAGAGCTGAGCACATTGAAGATTTCCACACGTAGCAAAAGAGGCCAGAGGACACCCCTCCCTTCCTCTTACCTTTATTTTGTAGTGCCCCTTGCCCAGGCTGACCAGGTCCTCCGTGGTCAGGCTATCCCCATCCAGGGCAACGTACTGTACAAAGGAAGTGGATCTCCATGAAGTTGAACAGCTTAGTTGCTCGAACAAGAGAGTAGGGAAGCCTCAAGCAGAATGAAAGTCAGACACTTCAGAAATTTTATTATTGCTAATTAATATACTAATTTCGAAGACAGTTCACTGAAGAGGAGGCTGAGTAAGGAACGTTAGAAATGGAAAAGCAGAACACCTTTCCCTACTACCCAGAGTGGGACAAAGTCCTGTCCCAAGGCACAGCGTTTGCTCGTAAATTTTGCTCACTCTCCTTAAACGAGGGGGACTTCATTTTCTTAATGAAGCGAGAGTGGCTCGAAGCTTACCTTCTCAGGCTCTCGGTATTTGCTGTATCTGAAGCCAGATAAAGGAAAATACGGGGGAGTGTGGGAGAGCCCCAGCCCCACCACCGGCAAGAGCCTGCGGGAAAAGGATACAGGTAAACTCCTTCCGGCTGCGATGGAACGAAGTCGGGAGACATGGCATCGCCTTCAATGACTGAAACAAGAACGCGAGAATGACCCCTGACTGATCACGACGGAGAGGCTCTTTGGGCCTGGCTGCTAAACCGAGGAAGGTCTCTTCAATTGCCTTTGAAGTCTATCAAAATGGCTGCTTTAAAACGACTTCAGATACTTTCAAGTGCTGTTAGCATCTTTACGAGGAAGGACGGTGAACAACAGAGATGTGGGTGGACCCAGGCTTAAATGAAAGTTCAAGATCTAACCCCACCACTATTCCCATCCCAGCTTTATTTTGATTTACAAATCTGAACTCCTCCATGCCACTGGCCTCTTCATCTGGTGAGAGTGTTTTGAAGGGCAAGAAGATCTTCTTTAAGTCCATAAAAATAATTATATAAGCCCTGGATGGTGTGGCTCAGTGGACTGAATACTGCGAACCAAAGGGTTACCGGTTTGATTCCCAGTCAGGGCACATGCCTGGGTTGCAGGTCAGGTCCCCAGTAGGGATGCACTAGGGGCAAATACACACTGATGTTTCTCTCCCTCTCTTTCTCCCCCTCCTCCCCTCTCTCTAAAAAAAATAATAATAATCACATAAGACAAAGTAATTCAATAATTGCAAGGGATTCAGACCAGCAGATCTGATCTTTGCTTCTTACCAATGGCCTGACTGACTCCCTTTGGCAGTCCGTTGCCCTGTTTTAAAACGGGGACGGTGATTAGAAGCTACCTTTCTCCCAGGGGTGAGAATCTAAGGCACACGGAGGCCTAACAGAAACCGCACAGTTTCCGGGCACTGGGGATGAGGACGGGACCTCCCCGCCAGGGACGTGAGCACTAAGCCGTGTCGTGTGGCATCAGTTAGCACTGCTCCCCTCCTGCCACTCACCCACTTCCACGAAATCATTGTCCTCCAGGGCCACGTTGAGTGGGTCCTCATTGTCCAGCAGGCCCAGGCCCTTGCAGCGGCGCACAAGAAAGCGCACTTCGTCCACGGAGGGCAAGCCTCCGTTGTCTGGCTTGTTCTTCATGTACCTTCGCACGGCCTCGCGGCCCAGCCAGCCCACCGTGAGCTGCGCGTCCTGGCAGGGCACGGCTAGCCATTCCCCGCGCACGTGCACCGTGAACCTGGGCATGGCTCCCGCTGCTCCTGCAGGCTGATGAGGCCACTGCAACCAGGCTCCTCCTCGGGTGACAGTCACCAGGAGCGGAGAGTTTTATCTAGCAGTGACTAAAGAGGTGTGGTGGGTGAGGAGGGTGAGGATGGACTTTAAATATGCCACCACCCTTGCATTTACTCATTCAAACGTTGGATGAATATTTATTAAGGGCCTGAGGTACCCCTTTGGGATTTCGCAGCTGAGCGTGAGGCTGAAAAGGGGGATGCAGGCAGGCCGGCCGCCCGAGCCCCTGCCATGCAGCCCTGCTGGCCGAAAGGCCTGAGGGTCCTAGCACCTGCTGGCAGCAGCTGCTGGCCCTTTTCCTCAGGGCTCCTGATTTCTCTCCTCCGCATTCCTGTCTGCATTGTCTGCCGCTACGGGCAGCTTATAAACACCCCGTTCCTGTCTTTATCGGGAATTACTCAACCGTACAACACACCCTGCGGGCCAACTGTGACACCGGGGAGTGTGGCAACCCTCACTTATTTGTTGATTCCACAAACACCTGTTGAGCAACCACTCTGCCACTGCCCAGGTTTCCCGGGGCTGCCCCTCCGCAGAGGGAGACTGCAGAGGCCAGAGATCATGTTCACCACTGAAGGTCACCGTCTGGAGGAAAGAGCCACCGTGGCTTAAAGGTTAACAGCTCAGACAGCCGTGGGTGGGACTGCAGCTCCACTGCTTATTAGCCTGCAGCAAAGCAGTTCAACAGCCTCTGTTTCCTCCTGGGAAGGCAAAAGTCCTAAGTGCCTCCCTACAGTATTTGCCGTAACTACCTTGGATCAAATCCTGGCTCTGCCTTTAATTAGCTGTGTGACCTCTATCAAGTCGTTTGACCTCTCTGGGCCTCAAGTTCTTCATCTATAAAATGGAGATAATGATAGTACCTATTGCAAGGGGCTGTTGAGGAGATTTAGTTCAGATATGCAAAGTCCTTGAAGCGGCAACCGGTACACTAGAAATGCTACAGAAATGTTTGTGGTTATTATCTGAACTTTCATACTCTATATACCTGTATTGCTTTATATATGTTCTTTCATCTTTGGATGTGAATATCCCTAATCCCATGAAGTTTCTTCAACACAGATAACTGCTCCCTACACCCAGTTAATTACTGCAGACTTTTTAAAAAGTCTGAAGAGCATGAAAAAGAATCGGAGGTGGGCACTAGTGTCGTAGTGGGCACCCAGTTGAGCAGCAGTTTAGTAGTAAGTCAGTTTCCAGAGGTTTGATTAACACAATAGAAAGATCCTAAAAGGTCTGTCCCCATTAAAACAGATTCTTCTGGGACTAGAGACACAGTGGCTCACAGAAAACATGCATTTCCAGCATCTCTTTCTCTGACAGCTACTGGGGATGGGTACAAATACAGGGCTAACCACGCCTTAAGCCTTATGGAAACTTGCCCTTGGGTCCCCCCCAAATCCTGACCACACCCTGGAATTTGTCATCGCCTGTGTTTGATACACATCTATCTTAAATTTCAATACTCACCTTCTAACAGTGACCCGGTAGCCTTCAGTGTGCCCCGCCCCTCGGCCCCCACCATTACTTCGGTCATCTCTGCCCTGAGGACCTGACCTCTGGTCAATTCCTTTTCCTTCCATCTCCCACCTGCTTCCTCAGTGCTTTCCCAAGAAGCTGGTTCCCTAGTTGCTCCCCTGGACCACTTTCTTCAGCTCTTTGAAATGCCTTTGTAACACTAAACCTATGCCTAAGGTGAAACCCGACCCCTGGGTCACCACACAGACCACCATCTGTGTTCACCCAGGTGGAGGGCTCTGCTCCAGAAAGTCCTGTGAAGGTGTGGACCACTGCACTGAACTTCTCCTTGCTCCCTGATCCCCCCATTTTCCAAAACAGTCACCTACTCCTCAAGGACCTTTCAATGCCCCCTTCCCTCAGTCCTCAGCCTTACCCCCTCCTCCTCCTCCGAGAAAGCTGAGGCCCTTAGAGAGCAGAGCACCCTAACTCTGCTCTCTTCCATTCGCTCACTCCAGAAACATTTTTCCTTTTATTTCTTTTTAAAAAGATTTTATTTCTTTATCTTTAGAGAGGAGGGGAAGGAGAGAAATATCAATGTATGGTTGCTTCTCGTAAGTCCCCTGCTGGGAACTGGCCTGCAACCCAGGCATGTGCCCTGACTGGGAATCAAACTGCGGTTGTGTGGTCTGCAGGCCCTCATTCAATCCACTGAGCCACACCAGCCAGGGCAAGAAGCATTTTTGAATGCCTGTTATGTCCCAGAGTCACTATGCGAGGTGCTGGAAGTAAAATAAATAACACACTCTGAAGTCACTGCTAGATAAAACATTCTCTGCCTTTAGGGTGCTTTCTCTCTGGTGATGGATGCAGACATGTGAGGAAGACCAATCAGCCCAACTATCCCCTGTGCTGTGAGAAAACCCAAACTGAGCCCCGCTTTTGCGTAATCCCAGGCCAGACATGGGACATCTGAGGGTTGATACCAGCTCCCCGAAATTTGGATCACGCCCAGACACCTGAGGATCCCAGGCACAAGCCTTAGACCTGGTAGAACAGAGATTAACTACTTCCACTGGCTCTGCCCAAATTCTTGACCCAAGAACCCATAAACCTATACCTTCACTGCTGTTGTTCTTTCTCCACCTGGAACACACCTCCAGCTTTCTTTGCTTGGTTAGATCTTTCTTATTCCTTAAGACTCAATTTATGCCTCCTTTTCTCCAGAAAGCACTTTCTAAAATCCTTTCTCTGGGCTGTTTTAGCATACCTCTTCTTTAGCATTTTGTGCAAATTACTTATCTTTGTTCATCCAGAAATTACGTGTTCATTCAGCCCGGCACAAAGACACTCAACAGATGCCTGTCGGCCGAAGTGATTAAACGCAGGTTCCACTGAGCCAGCCCCAGGTCAGTCTGTTCAACACTTGTCTTTAGCGCCCTCTACCTTCTTCATAGCACCCTTCCACACCACCCTTCAAGGGGCTCTCGCCCCAATTCACTTTCAGTATCACTACTGAGTGATACTGAAAAATGACATTAGCTTAGAATATGGGGTGAGCTTAAAGGGCCAGAGACACCTGCAAAAGTATCATGTGGGCTTGGGGATTTGCTGAAGTCTAACCACTTAGAACACAATCATAGACCAGGGATCTGAACTGAACTCTGGCCCCTGATATTCCTGGCACTGAAGACAGGTGGGAACAGAGCCCTGAGAAGCAGAATCGCACTGCGGTGGATACATGTCCCAGGGAGAGAGAGCAGCGGCCTCAGGGTTATAGGGATAATAGACAGAGGAAGCTGCCTCTTTGATATCAGCCCCACCTTTCTGCTGTTTGCTCCTGTTTTGAGACTTGTCACTGCATCTGCACTTTGGGGGGGTATTTAATAATGATATAGCCCCCTCCCCCACACACATTTATACTCAAAAACACCATTCCTTTTGGCTGGAGGTTACTTGGCCAGGAGTGGACCTGAGCTGGGTCAGTCTCACCTCTGGAAATTTGGGATTAAGAGTCTGTTCACGAGGAAAGAACTGTTTGCCACAGTGGAGGCAACCGGGGCAGCCAGGCGACAGTGTGGACTAGAGAAACAGCGATGTGGCCAGGGCTCTCTGCAGTCCTGGGTGCCAGACCCCTCCTGTCTGCCCACAGGTCCCAATGGCCTCCCTCTGCCCTGTGTCCTTGAAGTAACAACCCTCCTGTTCCCTTTGACTCCTAGTCATCTGGGCTGCTGTCAGTTACAGTCAAAGGAGCCTAACCAAGTGAACAGCAGCTCCCCAACTGTGCACCAAGGCATCGGCTGGCCCTCCCAGGCGTACTTTTTTGCTCTTACTTGAATCAAGTTGTTGTATCTTTTCCAGTGTGTCTTTCAACACGCTTAATGCTCTCTGTGGGTGAAGCATGTCTGCTGACCACTAAAGAGGCAGGTGAATAGACCACCAGGAGACTGATGGGAGGTGCTGGTGTGCAGGGGGGTCACCAGGCCCTAAAGGACAGGGGAGCAGGACAAGTGCAGAGGGTCGGCAGAGCGATCCAGGTGGGAGGAGTGGAGTGTTCCTGCTGGAGTTTACATTTTGGTAAGTTCATCCTCTGTCTACTAGTGGGCTGACGGGCAAATCCAACCGAGAGTTCATGTTTATTGTGTCTCAAAAGGCACAGCCCTAACATGCTGAACTCTTGGTGTGCAGCAGATTCAAAGTACAGAATTTAAAAGTACAGGTAAATAGTATGTTGACATTTTCTGTGACCATACGGGAGAAAAATAAATGTGAAGCTGAAAACTTTACAAATCCAAAGATTCGACTTTTATAAAATCCACTTTATATCAAGAACATGCCATGGCGGGGAGCGGGAGGGAAGGTAGTTCAGCTTTATTTACGAAAAGCACTGATAAAACGATAAAAGGCCAAAAGTAAAAAGACATTTTTAGTTATAACATGAGCTGAAGTTTTACATTTCTTTATTAATTCTATGTAAAAAAGAGAAATGTCTGAGAGGAGCGGCGGGCAAGCCCTCACTCCACCTGCAGGTCCTTGCCCACCAGCATGGCGGTCACGGGGTGCATGCTGGCTCTGTGCTCTCGGTAGGTGCGGATGGCTAGGTCACGGGACTTGTCAAAGGCAGCGAGGTCCCTGCACGAGAAGAAGATGACGAATAATGGCATGTTTGGTTGTGTTGGAAAATTTCATTGTACTTGTGAAGGAAACGAAAAGCAAACAGATTTAATCATGGGCATTTATGTCATGATTTATCTTCTTCCCAGAATTCCTGCCAAATCCACAGTCAAAATTATTTCAGTGAGATAATGTTTTAATGTATCTTGCAGGCAAAATACAACTTTTTTCCTTTACAAAGCATTCCTTTATGTCAAGCAACCTACTCTTTAACCTCACTGCAATACCTGAATCAAAAAAAAAATTGGCTATACCTGCTCAGTCCTTCTTCAGACATTTTTCTTGTCCATGCCTACTCACCAGTTATCTGTTACTTGCTTTTAGAGATCTTTCTGTGTCTATAAGATCGTCTTTGGTTTGTTTACTTTTCATTAGTGTCTAACCCTATTTGGCCCGTAAGAGGTAAACCATATATAATGCTTCTAAAAAAACTAATTAGCCCTGGCTGGTTCACAGGCCTGAGAACCAAAGAATCGCAGTTCAATTCCCAGTCAGGGTACATGCCTGGGTTGTGGGCCAGGTCCCAGCAGGGGACGCATGAGAGGCAACCATACACTGACATTTCTCTCCCTCTCTCCTTCCCTTCCTCTCTAAAGATCAATAAATAAAATCTTAAAAAAAAAACAAAAACACAAAAAGCCCCTAAATTATCTCAAATTTTAAATATTTACAAGTCTTAATTCCTATGCAAGGATTATATCTATAATCTTTAACAAACTTAATAATATGTGTTATTTCCAGATTGCGTTTTACACAGTGTTTTAGCAACAACAAAAACATCTACCTAAGATTTTTTTTTCCTTTCCATCCTTATATAAATTCAAAACACAGTTTGATTTGATTCTTACTTGAATAAGGGTCGCGTAAACTTCATTCTTCCTTGTTCAGTCACCATCTTCAGAGCCAAAGGAACTGCTTCCTCCCATTTTGACTGAATGCAGAGCCGTAACCATCTGAAAGGAGGATTGTAGGGGATGAGAGGTGGGGAAGGAGAGGAGGCAGGATGTGGCAGGTCCACGTGAAAATAACTTTTGTAATGATGAGTCATCCCATTACAGTCACATTGTACACCACTTTACATTACGTCTTTATTCGGAGAATCTCAAACACCTACATTTACAATGTAATAACAGGAGAAGAGAAGGAGGAGGAATTTGTTCTTTAAAAAGATCATATGTTTTAAAAGGTCTGCAGTAAGGAGGTGCTCGTGTACCTAATATATGAATTTCTGAAGGAATTAAACTTTGGGTGAAGCCTCACACTACCAATTTGAATTAAGAAAGACCAACCGCATGAGAATCAGGGACTTCTATTTCCATATCAGAGTCAATTTGGCTAGTTGTGGAACAATGTCTATTTACCATTGAATCCTTAATCCTAATCTTTTTTTAAAGGTGAGATCTTAAAACAAATTCTAATAAAAAAGATTAATACTATCATCTTACAGGTAATGCAACTGTTCCTTAAAAAAAAACTACTGTAATCATTTATCCCGGAGCAATAAATTTGACTAGGATTTCTCAAGACTCATACTCTGCTTTCCCTTAATCCACCCTTGAAACTAGTTTTCCACTTTCTTCCACAGAGACAAGTTAAAATGATGTACCTGAATCGTATTTCAGAATTGCTAATGGCATTGAAGTTGTACACCTCTTGCATTCGCTTTATGTGCCCCAATGGAAGAGGTGCCTAAGAGCAAAATAAAAAAGTATCATTTCAACAGGATTCCTTGGAAGAAAGGAGCTGGAGAGAAATTCTTAGCCAGATTAAAATCCTAAATATGATATAATATAAAAGTAAGTTAGATAAAAATAAAAGAAACAAATGCACTCTAAGATAAGTTTTGTGCAAACTTATTCTGCGTAAGGATGTCCTACTGGGAGCAGATAATTTAATTTGTGAGGTATATAGAGAATCAAAAAAGAATTATATACCAAAAGTTCCTCAGGCTTTTTGGCATACATAAACATCAATTTTCAGATTCTTTCCATAGTTTTTCAAGTTCTTCCTTATACCTTACATAGTTTAAATTCATTCCGCTTTCCAGATTAAATCATAGTTTCTTAATTTTTTCCTCACGAATCCCCCCCAGCACTGTCTTTGTATCCTTCCTCTGAAATCCCTTTTAAATTACCTAGAGTCCTTCAAAATAGCAGTGTTTAAACTTTTATATTACAGACCCATCAGAATCTGATGAATGATATGGATGCTTTCTTTAGGAAAAAAATACATCTACCATATAAGCACAAACTTGAATTGTGTCCATACAATGTCAGGAGGTTCATAAACCTCCTGTGCTCATCTTAGCCCATGCTAACAGGGAGAACGCCTCCGGGTAGAGAAAAGCAAGGAGAGTTCAGTTCGGAAAAGCAAAGTCTGAAGTGCCCGTGAAGTGCAGGCTCAAGCGCTACCAGGTCATGGTCGTCGTCTTCTCCAGCCTTGACCTCACCTTACAACACTCACTAACCATCTCTGCTCTTACTGCCTGCCAGACCCTTCCCAAAGTACTCGGTTTCAACCAAACTGCGAGTGCAGCCTGGAGGGTCAGCTGGTGAGGGCCCCTCCTGGGCTCCCTCACTCCCCCCATTCCCACTGCCAACTCGACCCATCTCATTCTTCCTTCCTGGGGCCTGGCCACGCAGCGGAGCCACAGACATCTGCACTGGAAGTGGTTCTCTAAGGCCCCCGCTGCCCTACAACTCAACCCCTCGTTTTGCATCAGTCCCACAGGAAGTTCTGTTCAAGTCTCCCCATCCCTCTCAAGGTCCAGAGGCCCGAGGGCTCTGTCAGGGAACAGTGCAGACCCAGGCACGTTCTCCCTCTCAAGATGCAGCACCTCCCTGAGGTGCTGAGTTTCACATCTCCTTTTAAGTACCTGGGCCTGGAACCTTGAAATCTGCTTGAATGCTTCCCTGTTAACCCCCAAATCCAGCCAGTCACAAAACCCCACGCTTTCATCCATGTGACGTCCCTCTCACCTGTCCAGTTCTTCCCCTTCCCACCAGGCCCGCCCTCGTGCCCTATCCTCCTGTGAGCCTCTGGCCCGAACATCGCCACCAGCGTTCCTCCTGCCAATCCAGCCTTCACGTCACCAGCAAAGTAATTTTCATAACCGCCATTTCGTCAAGTGATTCTCTTGTGAAAAATGTCAAATCCTTGCCCTAGACAGTGTGGCTCAGTTGGTTGGAGCGCTGTCTTGTAAACTGAGAGGTCGTGGGTTCAATTCCTGGTCGGGGCATTCAGTCCCCAGTCAGGGTGCACCTGAGAGGCAACCAATTGATGTTTCCCACTCACATTGTTGTTTACCTCCCTCCCTTCCCCCCTCTCTAAAAATCCTCCAGTGAGAATTAAAAATAATAAAAATAAAAGTAAATAAATAAGGCTCTTAAAAAAAAACGGTAACAGTTAAATCCTTCCCTAGAGACTAGAATAAAATCTAAAATGCTTAGCGTTCAAGACTTGCGCCATCGGACCCTACTAGTGCCATCTGCAGTAACCCCTTCACCAGAGCTTCGCAGGATCCTGCAACCCTGGGTCCTCGCGCCACTTCCTGCTCCCTCCCCTCCCTGCTCCCTCCCCTCCCCTCCCTGCTCCCTCCGACTGGAACTCCTCCCTGCCCCTGCTGAAACCACTCTGCTCAAGGCCAGCCCTGCTCTCCCCAAATCCTTCCTTGATTACCACCCTTGGGAGTCCTTCTTCCTAATTAAGTTTTTCTCAAATGATAACTAAAATATACCTCCTTTTACTGCTAAATTTTGCATGATTGACCTCTCTTAATAGGTTATATATTATGTATTTCTTATATACACTTTTATATTCAGCATATTACTAAACACAGTATGCATTCGATAAATGTTTTTAAGTAAGTGAATGAACTTTGTCCTTTTTTCTATTGGTTTCCACGGTAATGATTTTTCCCAAGTTGGTTCGACATAAATGCTGTGCCTTATGTCCACTCTAACTTCCAGCGTTTTGAGCTGGTACTTACTTTCTGAAGCATCTGCGCTAAAAATTCATTCAGCTGATGAGAAGAGAGATCTTTCAGGTCTGCTGAGTTGAATGAGTTCAAATCATCTTCTTTGGCCTAAAATCAATGTTACCTGGTTATTTCCATTCACGTACACTTTAATATTTACTGGTTCATTTGACATAAAAGTAAACATTAAGAAAAAGGCAGAAATACAAGAATATATAAATTATTTTTATAAAATTATAAACAATAAATTTAAGCTTTAGCTACTTTCATATTTCTAAGATTGAATCACTATTAGACTATTAATAGTAAGAATGAGGAAACTTTTTACATCCTTCATACCATTCATGCCACTCTGTCTTTTATTATGGGGATCTCAGCTAACAACTCCAAGGGTAGAGAAAAAAATAAGTTTTCCTTCCCTACAAGAATTATCCCTAAATTTCCCATTAAGGAATTATGCAAGGTTTGTACTCACTGCGGCTTCTCTAAGGGTTATGTTTCAGTGTGTACATGAAGAAGCTGCTCTGTAGGAAGTCTCAGAGAGATGGGCAATAATCCTGGCAGAGCCAAAGTGCCTGAACCCTTCCCTCACGGTCAGCATTAGCAGCCACCCAAGATCATTTTAGATTTACCTGGTATGAGTAACAGCTTATAAATGACTTACGAGGAAAACACAAGATGCAAATATGCTTGTGTACTTTTTTTAAGAGTTAAAAAGAAGCAAGAAAAATCAGAAGCAATGTTTTCAACATCTACTTGTTTTTCCCCTTCAACTTTACACAATGGGAGATAATATAGTATCATATCACTTTGGACCAACTTGACTTACAAATAGCCTTTCCAAATACAGGAGTTCATGAGTGAGGTACCCACCACCCCTGGCTGCACCACCCTCATGCATAGAAACATATTTGCACAGTTCAAGTAGGAGTCAAAAGTCACACATTGTTACTCACAGTAATCCATCTTTGACTTAAGGCAATACAAGCATTTGTCAGAGTCATGTCGTAACTGCAAAGATGAATAAATATTAGAGATTAAATTTATTATGCTTTTGCATAAACACAATTTATAGAAGATATTTAAATTTTAAAGTTATTTTTAAATAAAGATAAAGAACTCCAGAGTGCCAAGAATAGGAAATCTTCCGCCTGACTTACATATTACTGGCATCATCTAATAACTTGGAAATCTAAGTGCATACCAAATTAATGAAACTCCTGAGTATTCTTTGGAGAGAATGCCAAACATCTCAGCAGGTCGTAAGCTTAAGTAGTCAAGGCTGAAGGAGCTGGGCCTCCACTAAGCACAGTTGGTGTTTACTGTACGGCAGGGGCAGTTCTGGGCACTCGGGACCACAGATGAACCACAGAGTCCTTGCTCTCATGGTTCTCACATTCTGTTGTTCCAACCATCCAGCCATCCAGTAAGTCTGCGGGCACTTAGGTGACAGACACGGTCCTAATCACTGGGGAAGTACTGGTGTTGCAGAAAACCCTGGGCAGACTCAGAAACCATGTAGTAATTTTGTTTCTCACTTTTTAGAAAAAAGTGGAAATAACAAACTCCGACTATTAAACCAAGCAAGTTGCACTAAGATTCGTGTATTCTCACCCTAGAAAACAAATCATGTTTTCCAACAATGGAAGAGATTGTGTAATGTGTGTATAATTCTTGCAAAACACTGTCCTCTTCATTCATAAATGCTGTTTGCTTGCTGTGAAATGTTTCTACTAGAGAATAGAAGGGCACCTGGCCTGCAGGCCTAAATCAAGTGAGTTCTGATGAGAAGTTCCCACTGAACCTGCATCATTTATTATGCTCTGGGGAGATAATAAAAGGGTCAAAGCAGTGACCTTCTTTGAGTCAGCTGCCAATTTATCTTCATGAAACATCAGGTGTGGACTTTATATAAACCCTTGGGTTGGTGCCCAAGACCGAATGGTATCACAGATACTAGACTACTCAGGCAGTAAATAAATCACCTTCAACTCAAATGTTATTTATTTCAAAAGGAACAACAGGAGGATAACAAACCTTTGGCTGGTGTGTTTCTTGGTGCCCTGAAATTTCCCTCCATTGTAATGAGAAGAACAAGGTAGGGCTCAGCCCAAGAAGGGAAGCAACCCTTATTCAGGGTAAGATCCTAAGAAAAGTAATGAGCAAAACCAGACACATGCACCCTGCTCTCATGGTGCTTCAATGTAGTAAAGGAGAAAGACATTAATAATCACACAGATAAATGCAAAACTATGTACTACTGTAGCAACAGCCATGAAGAGGCAATACAGAGCACCAAGAAGTCCCAACAGGGGAGACTTGACCTGGTCAGAGAGGTCAAGAAATGCTTCCAAGAGATGCACGACGGAGCACTTCGTGCACTGAGACTGGAATACACTGGGCGGAGCACTCCCCATGAAAGGGACAGCGTTCCTGGCCAGAACACAGATTGGTCTGCATCCTCACATGACTCGTGGAAAACCAGGGTTTGGGTGCCTGATTGAGGAAGGTGCTTAGTTTACAAGGCTCTACATTGGAGGGGTTAAGACAACCAGGGTTGGAATCTCAAGTCCTATTTCTTACCTGCCATGTAACCTTGGGTGAGACACTTTACCTAGCTAAGCCTCATTTGCCTCCTCTAAAAACGAGAATAATAACTTCTAACACTGTTATAATGATTAACATAATACTTAGGAGATTTTTCTTATTGCAAACATTTTCCAGGGCAGGGCAATATCTTACTCTTCCATCTCTCACTATCCTTGCACAAAAAGGAAGCACTAAATAATTATGTGCAATGAACTAAGCGGATTTATATTTGAGTATCCTGGAAATCGTTCTTCTGACCTCAGGTTGAAGGTTCCAACACCCAAGAACTCTCCTCTCATCACTAAGTAGTAACAGCTTCAGGAAGGCAGACAACACTCTCAGGAATTCCAAGGAGCTCTGGGTCAGAGGAGAGTGAGAAGGAAACCGTGAACGTGGGGTGGGGGGTACTGACTTGGGCTTCACAGGAGGCAGTCCCGGGGAGTAGAGCCAGGCATTCCAGTCAACTTGATTGAGAACATCGACCTGTCAGCAGGCAGAACATCGGTTTTCTACAGAACAATCTTTTCTATTGGAGAAAAACCTAAAACAGACTTTTCGGTCCTTAAATGTATAATTTTGTCTATATGGACATGCCAAGATAATTTCTAAGTCTCTTTTCTAAAATAAACTTACAGTAATAGTGTTCTGTTAAATAATTAAAATATGAAAAGCACATACAAAAAAGAAATTTTTACAACACTATTGCAGATCTCTCTGAAATAAGATAATTCCACACACTACCTCATGTTATTGAGATCATATTTTAAATAGGAAAAAATACCATGAAAGATTGAGTCTTTTTTTTAAGAGGTGTTTTGTTTTATTTTTATTATTTCTTGTGTTTTGAATATTTTAGTTATGCTATTACAATTATCCCAATATTTCCCAACTTTGCTTGACTCTTCCCAACCAGACCTCCAGTCCCACAGTCAGTCCGCTCACTATTGTTCATGGTCATGGGTCATGCATATATGTTCTTTGTCTAATTCCTTCACCTTCTTTTTTTATTTTTTTAAATTTTTAAAAATATATTGTATTGATTGTGCCATTACAGTTGTTCTATTTCCCCCCTTCATTCCCCTCCACCCTATACACCCCTTCCCCACCATTCCCCCCCTTTAGTTTATGTCCACGTGTCTCAAGTTCTTTAGATTCTATATTTCCCCTACTTTCTTACCCTCCCCCTATTTTCTACCTACCATCTATGCTACTTATTTTCTCCCCGCTTCTCCTTCTCCCACTCCCCTGTTGCTAACCCTCCATGTGATCTTCATTTCTATGGTTTGTCCTGATCTAGCTGTCCTCTTAGTTTGCTTTTGTTTTAGGTGTGGTTCTTAATAACTGTGAGTTTGCTGTCCTTTCACTGTTCATCTTTTTTATCTTCTTTTTCTTAGATAAGTCTTAAATTCTTGACCAATACTACTATCAAGCAATTCAGATGGGCCTAACAAATAGCCATTAAAGATATACCAGACATGAAAAATAAAAGAGCGCTTAACAGCCAACCTTATCTTTAAAGTGAGAATACAGGAAATCCTTCCAGTCATCAGTGGTTATGCTCTTGTAGGAAAATTTCTCAACATAAGCCTTTAAGAATCCTAGGAAAATCTCTAAGAGTGAAAAAAAAACTATTAATGAGAACAGGTAATTATTTAACTTTTTTTTTTTGGTGTTTGGCATTGCACTGTTAACCAGAACATCCAGAGAAGAGGGAAGCCAGTGAGGACTGTAAGAGTGAAACAATGTTCAAAAAAAGGAGGTGGGACTTAAGATGGGACCTGAAGAATGTATGGAATTTGGTGGCAGGAAGAAGAGAAATTACAGAGAAGGGGTCGCACAATGAAGACACAGCAAAAGGAATACACATCATGAGTTCTAAAAGCAATGACCCTGGTATGACCAGAAAGGAGTAAAAGGAGATCAGATGGGCAGACGGGGCCCAGATGGGGCAGGGCTGTCAGAGTCGATCGGCGAAGGGGAGCACCTAAGCAACAGGGAAAGCTACACACATGTAACACGGCGGCGGCATCAAGATACATGGAAGGATATGTATGAAACACTGAAGTGAGGAAATGTAAAGTAGTGTATAGTTTGAGTCCTTTTCTGTAACTAAAATAATTACACACATTTATTTGCCACTTTGTTCATTTACACCTAGAAGATCTTGGAGCCACATGCACCAAGCTGCCAACAGTGATGTTCCGTCCGCAGAGTGGGAAGGGGCTGAGGGACCCTCCCTTCTCACTCTTATAAACTACCCCACATTCTTTCTTTTCAATGAATATATACAATTTTCTTAATTTTTACAAAACTGGGGAGTTTTTTCCAATTCAAGCCGCACAATTTTGAATTCTGTGCTTATTCAAGGTTTTAAGGAGAGAGGTAATAATACAGATTCCTTCAGCAGCTACACACAGAAGGAACTGGAAGAATAACATGGAGCAAAAACAACAGTTAAACATTCTTCCTTACTCTTCGCATTATTAAAAAAAAAATCAGAAAATGCCAGTGACTTGCCTGGTCCTCCCAGAAGCTGCTCAAGGTGAAAGAGCAGAGCAAAGCCCTTTTCGTAGGGAACCGAAGAATATGCCACATCCGGGTCGACGTTCGTCAGGTCGACCACGAGTCTGGTGAAAGGATGCGTGTCCCCAAAAGTCTTTATCTGCAAGACACGAAATTAGATGAATGGTCACATCCGAAGACCAGTTACCACCTGCAAGTGAGCTAATGGGGAAGGCTAGAACATACCCAACTTAGAGACTGGAAACTGTAGGATATGTTAGCGTAAATTTCTGGAAGTTTACTAGTGGTATTTCTTGCCCAATAATAAGCTTTGTTCTTGTAAAAGACTAGAAAAATGTTTCAATGCCTGGTCAGCAAATTCAGGTTTCAGAAACAGCCCTAAAAAGTGACATAAATATACCAACTAAAATTGAAACAGAGTAATTGACTATTTTAATTGCGAAGACCCGCTGAGGTCATGCTCGTCAAGAACACATTGAGGGAGGGTTCAATGGAACATTTCACCAGCATCTGCTCGATTCTCCACAGCTGTGAAAATTATTTTCTTGCTGTTACTTAGGAAAGATGCTTTTCAAGCTCAAATTCTGGAACAGCTCTAGAGCTTCGGACGATTGCTTTTAAAAGTGGGGTTCCCTTACCGAATTCTGCAGCTCTCCCCAGCCTCCCAGAGCGTGAAAATGCCGGAACTTTTCACCGAACAACCGTCCACAGATGTGGCGTTCCAAGTACACAGTGTGTCCTTCATTTAACCTAAAAATATTATTTTTAAATGAAAATTAAAAGTGACATAGCTGAGAATAAAAGGCATTATAATCAACAAGTTATTTTCTTTCTGGCTTTTCTTCCATGTAAAGCATGACCACCCCAGTCGAGTCAGGCTGCCTAGGTGGCTTCTGGCCTTCAGTCCGGAACGACGGGAAGCCCGGCCACGCAGAGGGGGCAGCAGGGAAAACTAAGCGACGGTTCTGGATTTATGTGTCCACGTGTAACGTTCCCAGGAGCTAAACAACAGGCATGAACTGAAGGCCTCCGTTCCACCTAACGCTGTGACAGTGTTACAGAATTTAGACAAAGAAAATCTACCGAAGAAAAACGAGATACGCACACCAAATGATTCGGAGTGGCAGGAAATGAAATGAATCAACAGCGAGAACCAAAGAAAGAAACAGTAATAATATTTCTTACCAAAAGTGATCCCAAGTTTTGTTGGTCACTAGGTTTCCTGTCCAGCTGTGAGATATTTCATGTGCTATAACCTAGAGGAGACGGTGGACACGACTGTAGTCAAACCGACATCCTTATTCTAAAATAACTCAATTATTAGTAAGCATTCTAGTTCTTTCTATTCCAATTGTTCATTTTTTTTTAACATTTAGCTAAGAGGTTCACTCAGTTTAGCAAAAAATAATTTAGCTCACTTAAAAATATTAGATTAAATAGATACATCACTTCATTAAAATATTTAATAAACATATGAAGAGATAAAACTATAAAATGTTCTTAAATCTGCTAAATCTAATGGTTACTGTAATAATGTCTTACAACATGAAATCTCAGCTCTTCTTTTATAACCATATCTCCAACATAATGCAATGGGTGTTTTAAATTTGATTGACTTGACACTTCATGAAGTATGAAGTATATATAAATGGTAATAAGTGTTTGTAAATAATAAATGTTTAACTTACATTGGAGAGTGACTTGTCACCTGCCTAAAAAAGAAGAAAATCACCTTAGTATTTCAGGAATCAAGTTACGGACCACGTGTACATCTAAGAGACCACCTATATCCGACCTATCCGGGCATTAATTGTTCACTGTACTTCTGCATGGCTCTCCAAAGAGTCCAGAAGACACATGTATTAAGAAATGAAACAAAACAATGCAGGACTAAAACACAACATAATTCTTGATAAGAATTACGCCTGAAAAAACAGCATAATTCTTTCTCTCCTAATAATCCTAGAGAATTTTTCCAATACCTGCAGGGCCAGTGGACTTTTCTCTAACTCTTGGGAAACATTTTCCCCACGACATTTTTTGTATCTGCTCTTATTTACCTTCTTTCTCTCTCTTACCCACAATACATATGTTTAAAATTTATAGTGTCTCCTATGATGTACTTATTTCACTTATTTAATTGCTAATCCCACTCACTTGTCCTGAGAAGGATCTGAGGCACCTTACCAGGTGTGTGAATGAGAGCCATCCACTGTGGCCTAATGCTCTCCTCACCATGGTAAGGCGAGGCCTATTTTTTTTGAACCAGCACCTAAATGAAGCCAAGTGTACATGGTGTAGTGTCTTTGTGTGGATACAAATAATTCAACAATGGATTGTTGTTACACAGCTCCCCACCCCCTAATATCCCCAAACAACTTACACAAAATATTCTTTTCTCCCAAATGGCCAAATTAATCATGAGATGATGATAACCACAGTAAATAAAATTAGACACAGGGTTATATAAATAAAATATTTTTAAAAATTATTAGGAGTCTAAGGTTCTTCACAGCTAAGTTTATATTTGAGGAGAAGGCAATTTCAAATGAAAAACATTTACACTTACCAGCAGAGTGGGAGTTACAAAAGTGAGGCAAGGGTTTTCCATGCCGCCGTACGGGAAGGACGGCGGCAGGACCAGCAGGTCGTACTGCCCCCAAACGTACGGGCCTCCCAGATCTTCTGCGATTTTAAGCATAGATTCAGTCTGGAAAGTTAATGCATATACATTTGTATACCTTCATCATTACTGTTATAAATTCTTAAAAGTATACACTGCTTTCTATGAACGTTATGAGTTAATGATGCTTATTTTAAATGAAAACAATGCAAAAAAATGTAGCAGATGCAAAGTCACATAAAATAAGATGTATTTGATTCTTTTACCACATCACTTAACTCCATCACATTTCATACTCAAAGGCTTAAAATGACTGTCCACCACAATTATTAAGAAAGGCGACCACATGACCAACCTCCGAAAATTCGTAAGCTGACTTTTCCACCTGCTCTTTCTCGGACCATACCAATGTTCTTGGGCCAATCTGCCTGCAAAATTAAAAAGCCTAATAAAACAGAAATTCAAGTTACCTAGTTCTAGGACAGATATTTAAAGTACTGCACACAAATCCTTAGAGTGGGAGTATGATTTACCACGTGCTTCGGGGCGGGGCTGAGGCTCAGTGTCCTCTGAGACACCAGCCTGCCGCTGCACAGGCAGGAACTGCCCTGCCGCTGTCTGAGGGGACACAGACCGGGCCGCACGGGAACTGGGACCCAGGAGCCCCAACAAAGGTTAGTTCACTGGACGTGCGAGCCAGTTTCCTCCCTCAGTCTCATGACAGTAGAAACCCTGTGGAGGCTCAGTAAGAGACGAGTCCAGAACGGGGTGGGTGTCAGCTCCGTTACCCACTTCAAGGCTGAATACTCTCTATTTTTTTTTTTTAATGCTTCTTTGCTATTAATGGGAAAAACCTTTTTTTTAAAGATTTTATTTATTTATCTTTAGAGGGGAAGGGAAGAAGAGAGAGAGGGAGAGAAATATCAATGTATGGTTGCCTCTTGTGAGTCCCCTGCTGGGAACTGGCCTGCAACCCAGGCATGTGTCCTGACTGGGAATCGAACCAAGATTGTGTGGTTGGAAGGCCGGCGCTCAATCTACTGAGCTACACCAGCCAGGGCTTCAAGGCTGAATACTCTTACATAAAAGAAACAAACCAAAGAGGAAGAAAATTTTGTCACGTGCCACCACGTGGATGAATTTTGAGGATACCGTGCTAAGTGAAACAAGCCAGTTACAAAAGGACAAACGCTCTATGATTCGTTCCACTTAGGAGATCCTTCAAGTACTCAAATTCACAGAAACAAAGCAGAATGGTGGTTACTAGGGGCCGGGGGAGCCGGGAGTAGGGAGTTGTTTAAAGGGAATCAAGCTTTCGTTTTGCAAGATGAAAGGACCTGGAGATTTGTTTCACCACAGTGTGAATATAGTTAATACCACCTAACCATACACTTAAAAATGGTTCAGGTGATAAATATCGTTTTTTAAACCATAAAAAAGGGAGAAACAAATATAACTATGTATCACTTATGCAGAGCTTAAACTAAAAAAAAAATTCATGTAGCACAAACCCCTAAGTAACCAGACCTGCCTGGTACCCAGCCCCAGAGAGGCAGTGAGCCCCAGGGCAGTGTTCCTCAAGCTTTACTGTGTACACACTAGCCCGGGGAGCTTGTTAAGATACAAACTCTGATTTAGTAGTCTGGGATGGGGCCCGAGAGCTTGCTTTGCTCACCAATGCCCAGGTGAGGCCAACGCTGCTGGTCTGCAGACCACACTGAGCAGCAGCTGCACGACACAGATTTAATGACATGTGAGCAACGTGTATAATTTCAAATTGTGTTGTGGCCACATTTTTTTAAAAAGCAAAATAAAACATAAAATTCATTTTAATATATTTTGTTTAAACCAATATATCCAAAATATTCTTGCAGCCTGTAATCAACATAAAAATGACTAATGAAATCTTTTACATTTTTTCCCGTACTAGGCCTTTAGAAAGCCAGTGTGTATTCTACATTTACAGCGCATCTCAAGCCTGGTGTGGTTAGCAGCTGCACAGGGCTGCTGCTCAGGAGGGCGAGCGCAGGCCCAGGCCATGTGAGGCCACGGAACCTGGGTTTATTTGTGTCCTGGCACTGATGTTTCCTGACTGTGTGACTCTGAGCCAATTACAACAACTCACCAAGCATCGGTTTCTTCATTAGTAAAATGGGGGGAAATATAACCGTATCCACTATACAGAGATGTGAGACTTCAGTGGGATAATGCTTTGCAATTGGTCCATGATAAGACCTTTATAGCTGTCGGCTGCTATGATCATTACTGTAAGTAGCATTTGGTCAGTGCCTCCCACAGGTCAGGAACTTTACTTATGTTACGTCTGTTAATCCACACAAACATCCTTTGAAATCCATATTATTATTTCTAACTTTTAGGTGGAAAAAAAGTGAAACTCAAAGAGGTGAGTGACCCAGGATGTAGCTAGTAACTGCAGAGCTGGGATCAGAACCTGTGTTTTTGCCTGACGTCTCTATTACGTCCATATTTCTGGCAATTTAGAGAACGTGATTACTACAGGCATGCTTATTTTCGTTGTTTAGAAATAAGAACAAAAAAATTTCAGAAGAAAGGGCACTGTCTACTGGTAAAATTTTAGTAAAACATCTTATATTCCTCTAATATTTACAGGCTTCCAAGTGCCTCCACCTATTTCACGCCTCGTTTCTTTCCCACATCCACCTTATGTGGCAGCAAAGGGACATGTGAGTCCGCCGATGACGAGGAGGCTACGAGAAGTGACAGGCTCAAGCTCACCGCAGAACCCAGATCTCTAACGAAAGGTAAGAGCGTGTCCATTCCATACTACTTGGAAAACTTAGGCAGCCGGTGACCAGTAGAGACTTCTTAATTTAAAATTAATTTGTTACATTTTATAATTAGATGGTGATTTTTCTAGAACTGTCAGCTTGACATCTTGAAAAAGCACGTAAACGATCTACCAATTAATCCCAAACAAACGTTAGCATGCCTAAGGTTTGATCTCTCCATAAGTCTCCAAATGTGTCCCAAAGCTCACCTGCTTTCTAACGCTCCAACCACCAAAGCAATCAAGTAGCAGGGGATCGGGACCTGAAGGGGGCAAGCGAAACATGCCACGGGCTCCGATTAGTGTTTGGAAGTGCTACAGAGTAAGACAATTCACATTCAAACAGTATGTATGGGCTACTTTCCTTTTGTATTTCTCATATAGTGCTCCTTTTTAAGGGATCAAACAGTTCAAAACTGTGAAGTGAAACATTTGAAAACATCTGTTTCTCTTTTATTGCACTAGGAGAGAAAGCTTCTGAAACGTGAAAGACGTGACTGGACATAGTAATACAAGGTATGCTTCAAGCAGTTCTCAAAAATTAACCTCTAAGAAGGCAACTGCACCTTTCTCTTAAGTCTTTTGGAATTTTGTATCTTGACTTAAAATTTTTTTTTAAATTCACTTTTCTAAACCACTCCCAGTGTATTTAAAAGACATACAAAATAATCCAGAAGTTAGAGGATGCTGAAGGTATGGGAGCTCAGAATCTCAGAAGCTGCGGTGGGAGCAAAATTGTCCACTGTGGCTCAAACACGGGTTATGTTAAGGAGGCTCACACACACACACACACACACACACACACACACACACACACACCTCATTAAAGGCCAAAGACACAAGTCAACTTACCAGCTGCACAGGAATTTTAACCTAAATGACTATAACAGAGTGCTGTTTTGGCCTACAACAGCTCTTCCGCTCACACACACTCAACAACCGCATGGCACACGGGTGGCAGAAAGCACAGCTGCACTGACTGGGACGGGGGAAAACAGGAGTGGCCCGCTCCCCACTACGCCTACCCAGCAACCTCTTTCTTCAATACAACACTGTAGAAGGAAATATTTTAAAAGCACAAAGAAAAAAAAAGAAATGAAGAAAACAACAACAAAAAAAGCTGAAATATTTTCAAAAGCAAATTTGCTCTCTAGATGGGTAAAAGCTATTTGTAGTTCAACTACCAATTAATACAAAAATCTGGACCATAAGAACTTACTTTTTGCCTGAATCTGTATATTTTCCTGCTCGGGTCTTCTGGGTCAGGTGCTTCCCCATCACGAATGGCACTCATAAGTGCTACCAGTTCTTTAGGGACAGACACCTAACAGAGACATCATTTCCAGTGATAAGTAAAAGGTTCTATGTTTCTTGAACTACTTCTGTAAAATAACCCTTTCTCCCCCATCATGACTAATAGACTGTGGACCCCATAAGTTCATATGTATTCGTTTGGTAAAGAGAATTAGCAATATGTAAAACTGGCGTCTTTAAAAGTAAACATGAACTATCTAGCCATTCATCCATCCATCCATATTTGGAGCATTTCGTAGAAACTAAATTAAAGCCCCAGCTCTGCCACTTACTAACTGCCTGGACCTGAGCAGACCAACCTCCCCGAGCCTCAGTTTCTCCATCAAATGGGAGTGACACTTTGCAGCTTGCTGCAGGGAATAAACGCTGTACGGGAAGGGCCCAGCCCTGTGCCTGGCCCTGCAGCCCCTCCCAGCCCCACCCCCCACACACCCACAACTGCTTCAGAAGGGTCCTACATTTACCTGTAGGGCAGAGAATACAGTTTTGAACACTTCTATACTTAAAAAATAAACCTGGAGTTTCAAATAGAAGAACTCTTTAAAAGTCATGATATCAGAAAGTAAAAGTTATTGCCAAAAACTGTGAGATATTTTTGTCTGGAAATTTGTATGGAAAAGATCCTTCTGGCACAAACCACGTGGTGACTTAAACTTGTACCTTAGTTCCATGAGCCTAAAGGTTTTACTTCTAGTGAATGCCAGAATCAGGACTGTCCTCTGAGTATTAATGATCTAGCAAGCATCCAGTCTATTAAGCATCCACCCTATTTTTCTTGCATGGTCTAGTACTTAGAGCTATTGCTGTGGCAGGCACAGGATGGGAAGCTCCAGAACCAAGTGCTCCAACAACCATGGATCTTAGAAGTAAAAGCATTCAGGAAATAACTAGACCACACTCAATTTAATTAGTGGAATAGCTCTACCTATAAAAACTCAATTATTATCTCTGCTTATCATTTACCACATCCCCTTATAGAGACCACGGAACGCAGTAAATATTTGGGATTCTCACCTCTGCACTGTAGGTTAGTTTCACAGAAGGAGTGTCCTGACAAGGAAGAATTGCTCGGCAGTGGATGGCCTGGGAGGGGAGAAAGGAAAAAAAACAGCTTTTTCCCTTTCTTATAAACCAAGTCACTAAAAAAATCATTACAACCGCAGCACTGTTCTTGGACAGCAATGTTCTTAAAAACATTGTTTTTAAAAATAAAAATATATCTCACATTTCTTGGGGTCTTTTAAAGTAGCAAAAATCAATTTGTAAATTTAAAATATCGGACTTTTCCATTTTAACCCATGGTCGGTGCTCACATTTTGGCTGAAAGATGGAGCAGTGTCATTAAGCAGTGTGTCTTACTCTGAGCTCTGAGTAATGGCAGTGCCTAGTGAGACGCTGTTAGGAACTCTGGGGCAAAAGGGCTATTTGGTGAAGTAAACGTGGGAACTGTGGCATGCGACATCCCTGCTTTAGGGAGTCACTAGAAACATCAGTCTCCTGAAGGCTCTGAAAAGACCTACAATAAAGAAACTTGTTCCGGTTCTCACACTTACTGCAACATAAAACCCATTTTTCTCTGGTTAGTTATTAACTTGTAACGGGAAGCCAGTGTTCTGAGAAATACAGCTTGGGAAATGTTGCTAGAGTCTTGATGTTTCCATCTTGTGACAAATTTTGAAAGTAAAACCTAGGAATTGAAAAGGAGAGAGAGCAAACAGTCTCTCTCAATGCCCTGCGTATAAAGTGTTTCTTGGCTTCCATATTCACCTTTCACAAGCACTGGTCCCATCCAGGAGGACGGCCAGAGCACCTACAATTTTATATCTTGGCCTGTTTACAAGTAAGTCTGTATCTACTGCTGGTGAGCAAAGGAACCCCAGCCTCACTGAAAGCCTGCTGCGCCCTAAAGGGATACTGATACGTCTCTCACTGAAGTTGTTGTAACTCCCAGACAGACTTGATGTCACCTCGACTCCATTAAGACCCCCAAACTTCAGCCCTTTTCACTTCAGACCTAGTCGATCCTCCAAAGATATGAGATCCCAAATGACCTCCAGATGGGTTACGTAGAATTCGAACAGCCACCTGTCTCTTCCGAGACCATGCCTTTAGAGCTCCTCCACGATGCCCAGGGGTTTTTATCTGTGTTTCACTAGAAAAGTCCACACCTTGGCCAATGTGCACAGAGAACAACTGTGAGCAAATTCATCGAACAAAATCATGTCTACGTGCTTCTTATCAACCACAGTAATTTTTGAATTTAACTAAAATCTCTTTCCTTTATTTCAAAAACTCTTGCCAGTGAGAAATAGAATAAGATAGTCAAAATTCGCATTCTGGTGGCCCATGAATCTTGCATTTCCTGCCGACGTTAGGTTATGGGCATTCTGTGAGAATTATTGAGCATCAGCTATCACTAAGAGAGTGCACAACTGGTACATTCTTGCCTAGAGCATTCCATCTCTGCCAGATTACTGAACTAAGGATTTCTTAGATAAAAATACATTAAAATTGGCAATAGGAAGTAAACATGGCTAATTTATGTGTCAACATTGTTTCCTTTTTTTATGAACTTGCATTCAAATTTGAGTCTACCATAGTATCTGTCACACAGGAATATTAAAAGGATTAAAATATGTAAAGGATCTAACAATGCTTAGAAATACAGTAAAGGGTTAATGAAGTGAGTTCCTTCCATTGTCAACTATCTGATTGCTAACAGAATTAATTTGTTTTTTCTTTCAGAAGAGTTTGATAGTTGTTATCTTTGTGTTATACTATAACACTTTATGTCAAATGGTTCTTTATTCTTTGATTCTAAACAGAAGTAGTTTAAAGCATGTTGTGCTAAAGGCACATTTAATATACACGTTGGTAAATGTGTAAGAAAACTCCAGAAAGGCTGTACACCAAACTCAATGGTGGTTACTTCTGGGTAATGGGGTCTGGACAGAATTAGGAAATCTGATCTTTCACTTTCTACTTCTTTATTCTCAGCAATGTTTGTAACCAGTACCTATTGTGCTTCATTCATGTTTTCCTTTCATTTTATGACCACTTATTACATGTACACTCTATGACAAGTTCTATGCCCGGTACTGGGGACAGGACTATAAATACGACCTAGCTAGTCCAATCTAGGGAAACACGTTTCCAAATTAAAGGAAGTTTCTTTTTAAAAGAAATATGTAAACATATTAACAGTGAGAGATAGAAGTAAAAATGTGTGATGCTTACGATGTAAGATAAATTAAAGTGCTGTCTTAGGGGAGGCCCACGAATCCACCCATGAGCGCTCTGTCCACTGCGCTTCCTTCCCCTCCCTGAGCTGGGGATAAGAGGCCACTCTGACTCCGTCTCACCTGGCACTGGCTGAAGAGATACGGGTGCTCCTTCCCAGAAGTCTGTTCAGGCGTGAGCCACTGAAGAGCAGACGACTGTGGAGACGTCTCAAAAGAAATTCCTATAACGACTTCTTGATTTCTATACAGAACAAACCAATATATTAGTATGGTATCATTCAATCTAAAATTTGAATTCATAAGACAAACACTGAATAATATAAATAAAATTTTATGAGGTCTTGTTACTGATTGAGACTAAGCTCTAGAAATGTCACCTCCTGAATGGTAAGTTCACCTCCCACATTCCTATCTGATGCGACCATGGTCCTTTTCCTCTCATCATGCTGACTGCTCACACAGATGGAACAGGAACCGGTATTAGTTAAGTACCCTACTGTGTGTCATTCACTCTGTGTGTGTGTGTGTGTGTGTGTGTGTGTGAGATACCTTGTGATCTTGCAATAGTGGGAAAGAGGAAGCAATAATTTTGGAGCTTCACCGACCACAGTAGTGGGTGCCAGTGTCTCCCTTGGAACGGTGCGGGTGTGCAGACTGTTACTGGACAAGGTGAGTCAGGACGCTGAGAATAAGCTTTTAGAAACTCTTAGAGTGATTTTTGTTTATTGAATCTAGCAATAAAATAGATGCTTGTATTTAATTGCTTCTTCCTTGTATTTCATTTTTATTGCATTTTACACAAGTATCAGCCTATGATGGACCGGAAATAACAAACACTGATCCTCCCCCTCCCTGCCCTCCACCCCCAATAGTTTGAGCAGCTGATGATGGGGCAACAGCAAGACAGCGCTCGAGACCGCATGTGCTCACATGTGCGTCCCGACTCTGCCCCTCCCTGGTGCTGTGAACTTGGGCGAATTATTTATCCCTATGCCACGGTTCCTGCACCGGTGGAATGGGGTTAATTATACCCACTTCACAAATTATGTGTGGGGATCTCCTTTCTTTTTCTTAAATGGAAAGAGAAGGCACGAACATGGCCACTGAAAGGTGAGGTAGATCATCCTTCTCGGCCAATGATTTCCTACCCTTTTTGCTTCTCCAATACATCAATAACTGGCAGATACTCCCAATATGACAATTCTGGCTGCCACTTTCTTGAATAAGTACTTTATTTCTCTGAGTTTCCCTCTCCTCAGGTGTAAAATGCAGGTCATATCCCAGGGGGGTTACTGTAAGAATTAGGTAAAAGATTGCGAGAGCACCGATCTCAAGATTGTTCCGTAGATATGGTTCTCTGTTTGTCATTGTTATGATTCCATTAATAAAAGTGGCCGGCCACTTGGGAAAAGGTGAAAATGTGCAGCTCGTAAAAGCTTCCTAGGTGGTCCTTAAATGCCTCATTCAGATGGCATGCTCCCTCTACCACCTTTTACTGCACATTAGTAACATGATGAGTAAAAAAGTAAGTTATCAAAAGTCCTATTCTTGACTATTTCATATGAGGAATGTCTTCAGTATCCAAAGAACATATCTTTCATTATAAACCTCAATCTGAATAGCAGAGTAGTAGACACAGTGTACCAGTGACTACATACACTCAAACTAAAAACAGAAAGCAAAAATGTTTAAATTAACTAAAAATATATCCCCCCAATATTTAGCGATAAAAGAGGACAACATTCATACTTGCTCAGAGCAATAGGAAGAAAGATTTCCAATGGCGATCCTTTGTAACTTTGTCGTTCTCCGAGAGTATATTTGACTTCTTGCCCATTGATGACCACTTTTTCTATTGTGAGATCCTTTGTATCCAAAATCTAGAATTAAATTAATATTTCAAAATGATAAGAACATAGCTTTCTACACAGGAGAAAACGAATATTAGAAATAAGTTAACTGCAATGATTACAGCATAGAACCAGCTACTTAAGGAAAATAAGACCCAGAGTGAAATTTCAGGAATTAAAAGAGTCAAAATGTTAGCATATGACCCATCCTTCGGGACCCAAAGTTCCTGAAAATTTGGGGGTTCCAAGAGGTGCATATATATTGATAATTTAAGTCTGGAATAGTCACACAACTTTCAGGCTTTTAGTAAAAGTCAAACTTAAATTAAAATGTCTTTGCTTCTATCTCCTAAAATTTCTCTGCTATAAAAAAATTACTCTAAGTGTCCAACCCGCAGCTCCCTGGCCACATGCAGCCCAGAACGGCGATGAATGCAGCCATCACAAAACTGTAAATTTACTTAAAACCATTTGTCTGCTCATCCGTTTTTGTTAGTGTTTATGTATACACTGTGTGGCCCAAGACAAGTCATCTTCTTCCAGGGTGGTCCAGAGACACCAAAGGTTGGACACCCCTGAATAACCTAAGTTTCTTTCATCATGGCCCAGTATATCTTACCATGCTTCTCCCTGGAATTAATACAGTCCAGTTCATGTGCACTTTCATACACCCCAAAATTAAAATGAACCTTGACACCTGTTACGCAAATAAACAGACTGTGATTGCTGCTGCTGTGTATCAGGAAAAAGCCCAACTAGGTGCTGCAACTTCCGCCCAGTGACCTGGAGGCCCGGGAGCACACAGCTGCCCGCCGTGGCTGACTGAGGACAGCTGCTCTGGGCAGAACGGAAGTGGCAGCAAGTCGGAGTATTTTTCAATCCCCAAAATCCCTTTTCTGAGCCCTAGACCTCATACCCATTGTCTCTCAACTAATTTCTTGTTCTAGAATCTTCAATCTTTCCATGTCACATGACTGTTTCCAAACAATCCAAGCAAGCCTCCCATATTATTTTTTAAAACTTCCCTTGATCCTTCTGCTCACTCCGGTAACTTCATTTTTCTCATTCTTTCTCAACTCCAAGGGCAATCTATGGCTGCTATGTCCTCTTCCTCGACAATCTCTTCTCCCTTCCCCCTCTTCAACCTGGCTTTTGTCTCCTCTGCTATTTGGTGAATGGGCAGTCCTTCTCATTGACAGGTCTTTTATGTTCAATAACCTTGATCTCTCTCTAATCACAGTCCTTATGGACCACATAATCTGTTGGAAATCTTTTCCTTGGTCCCGTTGATTTTGACCCATAAATGGTTCTCCTACTTGTCTTTTTCCTCCCTCTCCTTCCTAACTCCTGAATATGACCATGTCCCAATATTCCAGCCTCGATTCTTAGGGTTTCTTACCCTATTACTCACTTCCTACCTCAGTCGTACCCACATCGTCAACTAATACCACTGTGCTGATTGAGGACTAGCCTCTGTTTCTACAGCTGTACCCTTGCCTGGGGCCCCAGCTGGAGGACTCTAATTATTTGCTTAACAGTTCCTTGGGAAAGACTGCCTTCAAAAGCCTCCTAAAAATTCTAAAATTGAAGCCACGATTATGTCCCCTAAATCAGCTTTCTTCCCTGGTTTCTCTGTTCTGTTCTGTTCATGGAACTCAAGGTACGTAACCTTTGAAACATCCAAACAGTCCATGATAAATCCCACTTCCCAATCCCACATAACCAATGCACAACTTTTCCTAAGAAGTTCTCACACTTTCTTTTCTTCCCTTCTACCACCACCCTAGGTCTGGCCCTGGCCCTGCCTTAGAGCTGCCTACAGTCAGATTTGTTGTTCCATGTCAGTCTCATTGCTTCTCCTATTCTTATTCTCTCTTCCTCTAAATCCTTTTAAATTCTTTTCTTTCTTTATAGAGTTGAGAGAGAGAGAGAGAGAGAGAGCGCAGAAAGGACACAGAGAGAAAGATCAATTTGTTGTTCCACTTATTTATGCATTCATTGGTTACCTGACCAGGGATCGAACCTACAACCTTGGCATACTGAGATAATGCTCCAACCACCTGACACCTGAGCTAACCAGCCAGGGCCTACATTCTCTATTTTTAATCTTATACTATATATGCTGTTTTAAGCAGTCTTAAATTCTTTCTGCAACAAAGCAGAGCTTAAATAAAAAAGTGTTATGCCTCATTATGTCTCTATTTACATTTCTACCTATTATTTGCAAGGTGCTGTAATTAAACAAACAAAACACAAGGGGCTATGCATTAAAATCAAAACCAAAAAAACACCTTGATTTGGTTCCCAGCTCAGCCATTTACTTGGTGAAGACCAGAGGATTTCCAGTCAGAAAGATCTGTGTTCAATCCCTGTCTTCTGCCTCTTACTAGTATCTGATCTTGGCCAAGACACTGAACCCTCTTCTGAGCCACCAACTGAGAGAACACCTAAAGACTGAAAACTTCAATGAAAGAAACAAATGCTTGAAAGTTACCACAAATGAGTACTAAACTCCAGTGCAAATAACAAAAAACTTCAAAAGGACTGTTAGGAAAGCTGGGAATCAGTCCTGTCAGAGCTCCGTCAGCATTCCTCAGCACCAGGGACTCCAGGGGCAGGAGATGAAAAGAACGCACGAGGTCCTCACCCAGCACTGGCTCTGGGTCCGCTCCACTGGCGACGGCGACTGATGGGGAGGTCTCATGCCACCCCACCTTCAGGATGCCATTAGCACAAGTGTCAGGGCAGCCATGATAGGCTTCGGTAGTGCTTTCTAACTGAACTCATCCATTAACTCATCCCACTTTTTTGAGTGTTCTTTACATGCACAGAGACATGAAACACCATCCCCACCTTTAAGAGAGTCCATAATCTAGGGGAGGAAAGAAGCAACCTAACTGCAAATAAAGAAAACCAAATTCTAGGTCTGGATAGTTGCTATAAACAAGCAAACAAATATAAACAGACATCACTGTACTACAACTAGCCTTCCTTGTAAAATATCTAACTTAATTATGATTCTAGGCTCTCATTTACTAAACAGACATGCCAGCCAGAAATCATAATTTAAAAATCTTTTTTTTTCCAGATTTGGGGAATGTAAAAACAATGGTCAGAATTTTAGATTGGACTTCTTTTCAAAATTTGTTCCTCCTGACTCCTGCTTACTCATGGAGCACAGGTAAAGTTCTATTTTTCACAAAAGCGACAGAGGGCAAGGTCCTGGTAAGCAGTGATATGATATCTAAATTCCCTTCTTTTAATAAAAGTTGAGATTTCATTGAACCAGGACTTCAGTCCTGCCAACCCTTCCTAGGAAAAGCTGCCTGCAATTAAAAGATAGAATTGTGCTTCAAGAAGACCAAAGTATAACCTATAAGGAAATAGTTACTTTCCTGCTTATAATACTTTTATTTTCTTCCTTATGATACTTTTGGTGACTGCATATCAATACACAGGGGAGCTGACCTATTTTTCAAATCAGAATTAGTATAGCAAAATGTTAACAGACAAAGGCTAAGAAAGTTATGTGCTATATTAGTTCATATTAATGAACTCAAAATGCAGGCCTATTACACAAACAGGAAATAGGCATGAAAACCACAAATTCTTACCTAAACTTACAGGGGTGGCTAACCTTTTGGCATCTCTGAGCCACACCAAAAGAAGAAAACTTGTCTTGGGCCACACATTACACAACACTAAAGAAAACTGATGAGGAAATAAAGAAGTTTTAAGTAAATTTATGATTTTGTGTTGGGCCACATTCATAGCCATCCTGGGCCGCCTGTGGCCAATGGGAGGTGGGTTGGACACCCCTGCCAGATATTACCACACTCCCTTATGCAAAATACAGTTTTCTTGACCCTCTTATTTCTAAAATTCTCACCTATGAAATTCTCCAGGTGAAAGGTACAATGCAAATACTACCAGACAATTTGAGTGAGAACACTGAAAACAGGTTATGTATAGATAAAATAATTTAATAAAATTCCATAAATGTAAACAAGTGTTTCATCATTCAAGTAGCTGGAGAGCTTGTAGACGTATATCTTTTCAAAGAAGTAAAATTATAACTTGCTCTTTGGAATCTGCAATTAATATATTAAATTGAGACATTTAAAAAAAAACTTGAATGGCCCACACGTTCTTAAGTTGTTAGAAGAGAACAGTGGCAAGAATCAAAGGTAGGAAGGACCATGACCCTGGAGAAAAAGGGATGCTTTGGGAGTTAGCAGAGGCCGCAAGTATCAATCAAAGCAAGGCAAAGAGAGGGTCTGGTGCTAGGAATCCTAAGAGGTCTGGGAACGACTGGCAGTGAGGCTGAGAGAAGTATCCTGCAGACCTAAGGGTTGAAATAAAGGTGACTGGGAGGGAAGAGAGGGATCAGGCAATGGGAGGATGTCAGTCTGACGTTCAGATGAGAGTGTGGGAAAGGTGCCCTGGGGACTGGAAGAACTCTGGGACCCGAGGAGGGAGTTCTGGGCTCCAAACAGAGGAAATGGGGAAGCCACAGGGGAAATTCGGGCTGGGAACTAGGATTATGAGGGAGCGAAGATTGGTGCTAAAAGGAAATCTGAGCTCTGGGTGAGGAACGCCTCGTGGATGTGGCACCAGAACGTGCCCAGGGGCTGGAGGGAGGAGAAACTGGAGGGAGAAGAAACTGAAGGGAGGAGATACGTAAGGAGTGCGGGAAAGGATGTGAACATGAAAGTGGGGATGGGAAGGGGCACAACAGAGGGAGGGGGTGCTGAAGGCGAGGACGCTGAGAAATAAGAGGGGGCTAAGGAAGAGCACCAGGGAAGCGCGGAGGGCGGGGGCGGGGCGCGGGGCTGGGAAGGGGCCGCAGTGGGGTGAGGGGACGAGAGGCGGGTGGCCGGGGAGAGGCGGGCACTGGGTGCGCGTCCCACCGTACCAGGCTGCGCAGATTGTCCTCCTGAGACTGGACCGTGAGGGTGGCGGTCCCAGTCAGCGCCCGGCGAGTGAAGTCAACGCTGCAGTGCAGGTGCAGATGCTTAGTTCGGCAGACGGATTCCGGAGAGGCCAAAGAGCACGAATCCACTACCTCTGGCATGGCTCTGGGGAGTTCCCGCAGCACGCGATCAGAACCTCAACAATCAGCGGCTAGACACCTTGACTGAGAGGGAGAGGCGAAAGCGGGGAGGTTAAGAACAGGAGGGGGAATCCGCTGCGCCTGCCGGGAAAGGCTGTTTCTTACCCTGGGAGAAGAGTGAGGAATGGCATGGATGGAACTACAAGTTCCGAGATGCAGCGCGACAAGGCCTTCGCTTTGCACGCTGGGAGTGTGTTGTCAGAAAGTGCAAAGGAGCTGGAGATTGTTCCTAAATGCGGGGGGAGATGGAACAGGACGGGAGTGGGAACAGACAGAAATAAGTGGCACCGGGATAGTATAAAACCGAACGCCTTCATTTTAGTTCCATTTCATCTCGGTAGAAGGTGTAATGACATTAAAAGAGTTTAAAACCTACTCGTAGTCGTGAGTAGCGAGAGCCAGTGGAATGAAATTTAATAAGTAGCCTTTCAGAAAGCCGAACTTCTGTGCATTTCCTCGTTAGTATAGTGGTGAGTATCCCCGCCTGTCACGCGGGAGACCGGGGTTCGATTCCCCGACGGGGAGGCAATAGAGTTTTTCTTAAAAAATTCACTCGCAAGTGAAAATGTTCATACATGTTACAAACGCATAGTGTAAAGAAATAATCCAAGTTAAGGTTTATGTCTTAAGATTTGTTTTCTTGCTGGTTTGCCATGTTGGCAATCCAATAAAAAACGTGAGCTCAGTTCTACCAGTTCAACAAGGTTTTTTTGTTTATTTGTTTTGCTTTAAGTAAGTGTTGATTATGTACTTTTCCAGGCTCTAGAGATCTAAAACAGAATAAATCAATATTCCCATGTTAGAAACATAGGAAGGTTATTTCACTACGGTGAAGTGAGAGAGTCCCGTGACCTGAGTGCGCACCGGACACGCGGGGAGCGCGGAGCTGGGACCTGCAGCTCCAGTCCCGGGAGAGGTGAGGCCGGTTGGGTGCAGGGCGCCCGCCTTTGCCGTGGGACCCCAGAGCTGAAACTGGGGAAACTGGAAGAGCGCAGGTCTCCGAGAACCTTAAGCAGCTGGGTCTTTAATCCTGAGTGCTCGAACGGGCTGGTACCCACTGAAGAAATTTAAGCAGGGGAACGACACGGTCGGCTTTATGTTATGGCGAGAACACTGGTAGTATTCAGAGGATGGATGTGAAAGTCAAAGGCAGGACAGCTAAGAAACCGTTGCAATAGTCCAAGAAGAAGGTGCTGGGGGCCTACCAAAGGAAATTTCATACTTGGTAGTAAGGATAGAGAGGAAGGCAGGATTGGAAGATATACTTGGATAAATGGATTCTCAGACTGAGAAGGAGTCTAAAATGATTGTCCGATTTTTTGGTGTCCATGGCTGGGTAATTAATTATGGAGAGAAAACAAATTTAGGTAGAAAAGATCTAAGTTAGTTTTGGACATACGAAGTTTGATAATATATGGGGTCAAAGCGGAGGTGTCTATGAGTCACTTGGTGAGCCTGTGAGTCCATAGGTCTGGGGAGGATTGGAGTGGACATGAAAACATCACATAATGTGGTGGCTGTAACTACGGCAGTGGGTAAGCTCAGCCCAAGGAGAGTGTGTGAAGAGCTGTGAACAGAGATTGGAAGCTGGGAGAACACCAGCTTGTGATAAAAAGGGGCTGGAGGATTGGAGGAATCCTCTGACAATCAAATCACCTTCAATTTTATTGGTCAGTTATACCTCCATAAAGCTGAAATTTTAAGGCAGGGAAGGGGTGGAGGGAACTAGAGTATGAGGAATTTATAAAATAAACTAGAAAGAGTCAGCCAGCAATGTCAAGTGCAGCCTGGAGAGCCATTAAAATAAGGAGTAAAAAGGTCTCATTTGGATTTGGAAAAGGGTTGGAGGTGGGGAGGATGGCAGTTTTGTTGACTTCTGTGATTTAGTTGAAGGTGTGTGCGAGCAAGCAGTGGGCTGAGCAATGAAAGAAAAGAGGTGACATGGAGCATACGCCCCTCCGCCAGGTTGCTCTGCCAGTGTGGGAAGGGAAGACAAAAGAGGAGTAGAGGGGGGCGTGACATTGAGAAGGTGTGTCTCTTTTTTTTTAAGGAGAGGAAACTTTAACATATTGGGATGCAGAAGTGAAAGGGTTTCTAGAGAAGGGGAAATGGAAGATACTTAAAAAGCCCGGGAGACGCCAGAGGAATTGAGCGCTGGCCTGTCTCACAGCTCCACTCTTGTATCAAAGTGGTCGGACAGTGACATTTGGCTCCAGCAACAGAAAACGATGCTAGACATTTGGGAATAAGGAGGATATCGTTATACTCAAATGTGGAGACAAAAGAAAATAAAACAAAAACATGTCCAGCTATGAAACCCAGTACCTTACATCTGTATATACCTTTATCTCATAGGGCCTAAATCACGACATGGTTGATATTTGTAAACAATTTGGAGGCTGAAAAGTGTTCTGGGTGCCACCAAATGGAGGGTGACAAATGCGATGCAATAGAATTGATACCAATGATCCCCAAGTATAGTGTACCACATTAGCAACTCACGAACAATGGGAGTGTTATTCATATGCAGTTGTGGCTTGAGAATAATTGTTAACAAATGAAACTATCCATTGCTTCTATAAAATGAGCATGATATATCAGAGTGTGTGTATGAAAGGAGACTTTGTCAAGGATGAAAACAATGATTTATATAAAGTTTTATGAAAGGAAACAGTGTTGGGAACTGCCCCCCCTGGTTTCAGAAGCTGTAACCCGCCCCCCCCCACCCCCGTGGCTAAGGCTGAGTGAGCGACCTTCAGACCAGAAGCCACTAAGGAGACAAAGCTTATCTCCCTGGCTGAGGAGTCTCCTCTGATCCTTTTACTTCATCCTGCCTGGCCCCCAGTGCTTGATCAGTTAGCCATTGATGGGTAAGATTCTTCAAGGGAGGGATGACCTAAGACAGGCACGATCATGGGCCCCCCCAGAAAGGACTTGGGGGCTACAGAAAAAGGGGATGATGGACCCTCGCCCGTCGGCTTTGACAAAGCCTGAGTCCTCATTCTGTCTGTGAGAAGTCTTCTAATCTCTTGGCTGCCTCACCTCCCCTGCCTGATTTAAGCCTGAAACAATGACAGAGGGTGGTGCAGCCCTGTGCTGGAAAGGGCTCCTGGGGGTTCAGGCCTGATAAAGAATACTTAAAACCCTGTGAAACCTGCTTTGCTAAGAATGCTCTTGATTAAATGATAAAGGTCTGAGCAGGAAATGAGTTTGTTTCCCAAAGTTTCATAGCCTTTTAGCTGATAGACCCTGACTCAGAATAGGCCCTCGTAGTTCTTTGTATGCTATCTACTGTTTGATCCTTACTGCCTGACAATGATGAATGAACTTTACCTTTATTCCAGTGCAAATTGAAGCCCAATAAAAACCTGTCAAGGCCAAGGGTTGGCGCACTCTCCCCTTGAGAGAGTAGCTGTGCCGTCCCTTTTCCTCCACAGGACTTGGTAGTCTGTGTGAATTTGTCTCGTATCTCATCCATAATGCTGCGGACACTGCAGGTCGCTGTCCACGTGAAAATAGTACGTATATTTGCAGGGCTATATGAACAGGAAGTATTCCAGCTCTACGGCTCCCCTGGAAGAGTTACTTAATCCCTCTAGACCTCAGTCCCCTCAAGATAACAACCCCTCAGCCTCTGCCCTGTGGGGTTGTTGAAAGGCTGAAATAAGATAATGTAGGTACGTGGCTGGTGTAACTCAGTGGATCCAGTACAGGCTGTGAACAGAAGGGTTGCCAGTTTGACTCCCAGTCAGGGCACATGCCTGGGTTGCAGGCCAGGTCCCCGTTGGACGTCACGTAAGAGGCAACCACACACTGATGTTTCTCTAACTCTCTCCCTCCCTTCTCCTGTCTAAAAATAAATAAAATTAAAAAAGATAATGTAGGTAAAGTGCTTATCATTAAACTCGGCAAAAGGTCAGCATCTGTCACATGTAAGCTAGAGTTATTGTTTTGGTTGGCTTTATTTTGTTTATTTTGATAATTACTTTTCTTCTTCATTAAGCAAGAGTTTTCAAGAAGATCTAGAAAATGAGCAACAACCAAACATGGGAAATGAGAAGCAGATCACACCGAATTGGGCCTCTAAAGAGAGTTTACAACTTTAGCAATGGTCCTGTGTTTTTGAAATCCATTTACATTTAGGAAATTCAGGAAGTTGCAGTTGATGCATTAACACTTTCCTTAAAAGGGTGTACAGACTTCGTTGTGTTTCCCCCTTGCTCCGTTCACACAGACCTTGCCTTTCCTCAGGGGGTCAGTGGGGCTTGCAGATACTCACTAAGTGCGTTCTACTCTCTGCTGCAGCCCAGAATAGAGTTGGGGAAGGCTCTGTCCTACCTGTTGGATAATTTACACTCTAGCACACAGCTCTACCAATGACCTAAGACAGCATGATGTTAAGATGAAAGCCAAGGCCCAAGGGGAACTATCAGTGAAGTTCTAGAGAGACAAGTTCTAACCCTCCAGGGGAGGTCAGGAATAGTAATGCAGCATTTGAGACGGCACTTGGAGAATGAGCAGTTTCAATAGGAAAAATGACAGGGGCTGTAGAACTGAACATGGGAATGTGAGGTGGGCAGCTTTCTAAGGAAGACATGGTAGCAGGAACCCAGGCAAGGGACCAGAAGCAGAGATGTGTTTGGGAAAGAACAATTCTGGGGTTACAGAACCCCACAAATTAGTCCAATGCTTCCCACACTCCATTGTAATCTGCCTTTCTTCTTTTTAAAAAAGATTTTATGTATTTATTTTTAGAGAGAGGGGATGAGAGGGAAAAAGAGAGGGAGAGAAACACCAATGTGTGGTTGCCTTTCACACACCCTTTACTGGGGCCCTGGCCCACAGCCCAGGAATGTGCCCTGACTGGGAATCAAGCCCACAGCCCTTTCGTTCACAGGCTGGCACCCAATCCACTGAGCCACGCCAGCCAGGCCTGCCTTTCTTCTTTCCTCTCCAGGTTATATATACCTGGTGTGGCCGAGACCATTAGTTGTCTTCTCAATATCTACATTTCTTTTTATACTTAGCAATAAAACTCTCGATGTTTAGCCAGAGACATGGCCTCCCAGAAGACTACATTTCCCAACCTTTTTGCAGACATGGTCATGTAACTAAGTTCTGGCCAAGGTAAGTAGAACTGCCAATTATGACTTCTAGGAAGTGTCTTTAAAAGAGACTTTTTTTCACCCTTCCTCTATTCTGTTACCTGGAATGCAGAGTTGATGGCTGGTACTCTAACTGCCATGCTGTATCTTGAGGTTGGAACCATGTGCTGAGGGCAGTGCAGCAGCAACATATGAGGGGCTATGAGTTAGGAATAGCCGGGTGTCTGGTGATGATGGGACTTCGCTGTAGACTGCCTAGTGTTGGATTTCTTTTTCTTGAGAGAGAAATAAGCTTCAGTGTTGCTTAAGACTGTGTTGTTTTGGGTATTCTGTCATTCACAGGAAACTCAGTCTTCACTAAGACACGTGGTCTCAGGGATTTATCAGCGTGGACCCAGGTACTTACTTGCCCTTGTCTATCCATCTGGGACCACTCTGCTGGGGACTATTACATATGTTTGAAAAATGCCATTTGTCAGATAGGTCTTTCTTCCTTGTATTTTGTATTTTTTGCTAGAGCATTCTTTCTAATTTAATCACATCACTACCCTGCTTAAATCCTTCAGGGTCTCACCAATATCTGCAGTAGATATTCTCTACTTTTATCGGAAGACGTGACTGCCTGGGGGTGGTTTAGCCAAGAACATGCACCAGCTGGGCCAGGAGAGGACACCCAAGGTGTGAGGACCTGTGAAGAGGTGCAGTCGACAGACTGGGCCCTGTCTGAAAAGATTAGAGGCAGTGTAGGCAGAGAGTTTGACAGAATAAGGTCATAGATGGCTTCTTATTCCTGTGTAAAGGGGGGAGGAGAATATATATATATATACACACACACACACAATTTGCTCATGTCTGTGTAAAACATTTCTGGGAAAATTCTCAAGAGACTCATGGTGTGGTGTACCCACGGGGAGGAAAAAAAGGGTGCCTAAGAAACAGGTGAAAAGTTGATATTTCAACCGAGTGACCTGTTCAGCCTTTTGCATTTTGATGTATGTAAATATATGACCTATTCAAAAAAATGTATTGATTGATATTTTTAAAAATAAAGGTTACCAAAACCAAAATCTGAAAACAAAACCCAAACCCGCCTCCCGTGACTTCCTGTTGGCATCAGGCTCCCCCGCGCTGACCCCTCTGCCCCGCTGAGCAAACTTGTCCAGCGAGGCTCAACTTGTCTGCTTCCTGCTGCTCTCCCTCAAGCTGGGAGCTCCCACCTCCCCCCCAGCTCCCCAGTGCCCTTAGCGGGTTTCTCCACTTCCCCCCAAGACTCGGCCTTCCTTCCCTGCAGTCCGAGCTCCAGTCTAGTGGAGGTTCTTCCCCTAACAGAAGGAGACGTATGTGACACCCTTCCTGTCTTCCTTCCAAGGAGGGAGCCATGATTTCAGCCTCATTCTTGGTTTTTGTTTTTGATTTTTCATTTAGCTCTCAAAATGGTTGATGCAACCCTGACCTATTTCTTTGGTTTTTTTTGTTGTTAATTCTATTTTGGCTCCTGCAAGAATTTTATGCTTTTATTTGCATCTTTAGTCTATTCTTCATGTCAAGAAAAGGTCTGGATGGTTGGGCAGACCAGAAATGAAAGGAGTACAAGCCAAAGTTGGTCTAGTTTTGAAACTAGCGTGACACCCCACCCCACCTGTCCCCTCCTCCCACTTCCTTTCTCTCTGTCTGTCCCCACCGTGGCTAACAGCAGGCAGGGCCTCACCAGGCTCAGAGTCTCCTTCCACACAGGTCTGTCTTTTTGTTCTCTGCGTGTACCTTTGGGAGGGACCGGGCTGAACAAGATAGATTGTCAAGCTGTGCTGGGTTGGAGCCAGCCCAAAAAATCACCGCCGGTCACATGACTTTCTCTCTTAACCACAGAGAGTGGCTACAGGACTAGCAACTTCAGTGTCTCCTAAAAGCCCCTTCAGAAATGCAGATAGATCTCATGCAACTGGATCGGAATCTGCATGTTAATAATTCCCCCTACGATCTGTGTGCTCCAAGGATACCTTGGGGGTTGGCGGAAAATCAGTGCAGGAGTTAATCGAATGTGTCAGGGCAACTTCTCCGGAGTCCACAGCTCTGGAGCTCCCAGTCAGTTATCCTTTAACTACCCTAACACCCTCCCCAACCCCGCACCTGCCACTGAGTAACTGCCGGTGTGCTGGTCAGTCTCTCCTAACAGCAGGAGTGGTCTTAAAATCCCAGAAGGCATCTTTTCCTTCTCTGGGCATATTGTATAAATGAACCAATGTGTAAATGAATGAATGAGATTTCATATGAAGTTCCAGGTATGCTTTTACTCAGTGCTTTACTCCATACTGACTTGGGGGCAAAGAGAAAGCCACCTCCTGAGCCCCTCCTTGTCCTCCAGTGTCACCAGATAATATGTTTGCTTGTGACAGAGAATGCTGTCAAGAATGCTTGTTTGCAAACAAGCTCTGTCACATTGCCTTATTGCTAATGGTAAATACCTTAAAAACATTTTTACTGAAGCATACTATCCATTTGTAAACGTGCACACGTCATAAGCATATAGCTCACCGAACTCTATTCCCATGGCCCTCAGGAGAATAACATCTGCCTTGTGTTGCACAGAGACGAGCTAATCCTTAGAGGAATTCTGCTGGAGCTTGGGTTTTCCAAAAACAGCTCTTCCCCAGTTTCCCTTCCCAGGCCATAAAAGAAGCCTAAACTCTGTATTTTTGGAAGATGGAATGGAGGAATGACGAGGGCTCCCATCTTCTTGGTTAGTGCCTTCTTGATCAATACACCTCTCCTTACTCCAAACCCTGATGTTTTTTGCGCTTTGACCTTTTGACCCTTCGGGCACACAGACTTTGGACTAGTAACATAATCGGGCCCAAGATTAGGTACAGAGCCTTACCACCGCCCCCTAGAGGGCCCCTCACATCCCCTTCCAGGCTCTAGAAATCTCACTCCCTGGGCATAACCACTGTCTGACTTCCAATAACATTTGACTCCTCTCTGTTTTGCTGTTTGTATTGCCTTCCCACAAATGGAAACGCACAGTAGGTACTCTCATGCTTGACTTCTTGACTCACTATGTTTGTGAGATGTCTCCACGTTATTGTCTGTGGTTCTGGGTCGTACAGTCTCATTGCTGCATGGAATTACATGTGTGGATGTAATTCGCACCCATTTTACTGTGGGTGGACAATGGAATATCTTTGAGTTCTGGGTTATTACGAATAGTGCTGCAACAGGCATTCCAGAACACATCTTTTGGTGGACACATTACAGCCAGGTTTTGACGTGCCACTTAGAAGTTTGGACAGCTGGACCCATGCCAAAACCCATTGTTTGGGGCCACTGCACCAAACCAAAATTCACCAGTTGCACCAACCCGGGTTCCGTAGCCCTGGACATAAACCCAGCGATCCGTCAGTATGAGTTGGGGAAAGGTAGATTAATCACAGAGAAAAGATGTTCTCAAGTTACCAGAAAAAAATTTATTTGCAACTGCTGGTGTAGATCATACTTGTTTCTTTTAGCCACTCTTTTCTTGTCTGGGTGTGCCTGACAAGGCTCAGCCGAACCGGTTTTTTTTCTGATGAATTTCCAGCTCTACTTATATTTTTCCTGCTAAGTAGCCTGTAGTATTTTATCAGCACTGGTAGTCACATCTTTTGTTCTGACTGTCTCAGGCATGAGTGGAATTTGACAAGTATCTACAGGACTTCATTTTCAAAAGCAAAATTTCTGCCTGGTGTTAATTGGCTTTGAACCCAATTTTTCTTGTTTTGCCAACAGAGCGGGTTGTTGCCATTTACTTGTGAAATATGTTTTCGGCAAAGACCAACATGAAAGGCTTTCCTCCTAAACATTCTTCTCATCGACAAATTCAGAACTACCTACTCTTTTGTCACTTCTTGGAAGAGGAATCTCTTACTTGGTATGTGGAGTTGAGCAAACTCCTGTAAGAGACTCACGTGATGACTTCCTCTTCCCTTTCCCGCAGGTGTGTGTCTCAGTATTTCTCAAGCTGAGTCGCACACTTCACGTGCCTCCTCGCCTGGCTTCTACCACTCTTCCAAGCTGCTTCCTCGGGGGTCCCAGCGCAGCCCCTTCTCCCGCCGCACCGCCCCTTCTCACAGACACGCCTCCCCACCCAGCTTCGCTCGTCCAAGGTCCCGATGCTGGGAGGCGCCCCCTGCCCACCGTTCTCCCCTCTGTTCACCGCCCCCGTTCTCCGTACGTGTTTTCCAGCATTTGTTCCTTCCTCGTACGGTCCTTAATTTTTCTTAGTGGAAACTTCATACACACACATATATGTATATACGTGTGCGTGTGCGTGCATATATACACACACAGTGAACCCTTATTACTTGCAGATGCCATATTTGTGAATTTTCCCACTTGCTAAAATGTATTTGTTGCCCTGAAATCAACACTCACAGCCCTCCACGGTCATTAGTGGACACAGGCAGAGCTGTGGAAAACTTGAGTTGCCTGAGGCTCGCGGTCCCAGCTGCGCGGTTTTCTTGTTTGTGCTTCGTATAATGTAAATAAGTGTCCTTTCTGCGGTCTCGCTTTTCACATTTTTGAGATTTTTGTTGTGGGCTTTGCTGTTTAAAATCCCCCCCAGCCAGCGGCGGAGTGCCGAGTGGCGTTCCCAGGCAGGAGAGCGCGTCTCTACGTTTCTTCCAACCTCTCTCTGTGCCCAGAGGAGGGAGGGCGGCGGGCTTCTGCCAGGCGCGCCTTGCAGCGCCTTTGCTTCTCCCTCGGCCTCCAGCTCAGCATGCGTGACGTGGCAGGTCCTTGCTCGACAGAGAGGAACCGAAGACAGAATGAAAAGTCCACCCACTGCATGGGAGGACTCTGATCCCAATGAGGCATCTGGTCAGCGGTTAGTGTCTGAAATGTATAAAGAACTCTCCCAACTCAACACCAAAAAACAGAAATAAAAAACCAAACCCAAACGACCCAGCCGAAAGGAATCAAAGACGGGAGGAGAGAGTGGGAGGAAGGAAGGAAGGAAAGTGGCGGAAGGAAAAGAGGCACCGTGGATGCTGAGGCTGGCGCTGGCCGACGAGGTCGTGGGTCCCAGAATTTCCCAGACTCTCTCTCCTCAAAGGCGCCCTCTTTACTTCTGAGAGAGTCGATGGCCAGAATTGTATAAAACTAGAAATCAAGCAATCTTTTGTGACAGATTTGGCTTTTATTTCTTCTCTGTAAGAAATGTGACGACAAATCTGCCAGATTTATTGAGTTTTTCCATCTTTCCTTCCTCTCTCTCCTCAAGTCCCACCCCTTCCCTTGGAGAGGGGTGACTGCAGAACTCCTAATTCTAGGCCTAAAGTGGGCCCTCATGGCAGACATTACCTCCACTCGGGGCATTACCTCCACTCGGGGCATTACCTCCACTCGGGGCATTAACTACACTCTAGGGCTTTACCTCCACTTGGGGGCATTACCTCCACTCGGGGCTTTACCAGACACCTCTCAAGGGTACAGGCAGCACGGATGCCTGCTGGTCCTCGGAAAGTTCATAAGCACACTGGGAAAGTGGAGACTGTAAAATGAAACCACGGAAGAGCAGTGTGGAAAACTGAATAATTAAAGAGTGTTTGGGTGGACCATTCAACACATGCCTTAGGGGCTCAGTGGAGAGACCAGCGGGCACCTTCCTGGAAGCGGGGAGGCTCGTGTGGAAACGTAATGCAAGGGGCCCTCATTCTTTTGTATTGCTAACCAATATTAGTAGAAATTGGGGGCACACCCTCAATAAATGTTTATTTGCTTATTGATAAATTCTCTACAAGTGTTAGCAAAATGAACAAATATCTTAAGGCACAAAATACATGAAAGGCAATGTCCATTGTCAATGATAATGAATATACATTGTTATTTTAAGTAACTGTCTTAATCATTTTGATTTGCATGGCAGTAGTCAGGGAGGGGGCCTGCCTTGTCAGATGGGAGCTGATGACCACTATTTTGTTGTGCTTGTTAAATAAATCAGCACGCCCACTTTATCTCGGAGCAGAACCCTTGGTGTCGCCTTCTTCTTGTGGCTTGCTCACACTCGCAGTCTACCTTCCGCACGGAGACTGCCATCTGTGAAATGGGACCCTGCAGCTTGGAACTGCCTGAGTGTTTAGAAAAGTCCTGAGCTTGCAGAAGGTTTTAACCAGAGACAGAGAAAATACTAGCCCACCGAGAAAAGTTAAAGGAACAATAGAAGAACAAAATACAGTTGCTCATGATCATCTGTCACAAGTCACTCCTGTGAAACAGGCCAGATACACAAATAAAGTCAGAAACTTAATGTTTTCTGCCCGCACCCATGTGTCCGTCCCGCTCTGGAAAGCCGTCCTGAATGAACTGTTTGGATGGGTAACTGAGAAGGGAAGTACTTCCAGTGAGCTTGATGTCTAGGAGCGAACTCAGATACCAAAGGCAAATTCGGAAAACTATCTCACGCTCCTCTGAACCCTCAGATGTATTTCCAAACCACGAACAATCCCATTTCACACAAGAGGCCGATGTGCCCGGGGCGGGGGGGGGACGTCCGCTTCACCCTGGCCTGGGGTTCAGGACAGGATTCCCTGAGGTGTCCTGTCCCCCAGCAGTGGAGGAAGTAGCAGCCACCGGAAAGCTGTCTTTCCAGCTTTGAACAAGCATCACTGAGCCTTGAAAGTGACATGCCGCCACCCCCCTGTCACTTTCATTCTGTCACGCAGACCAACCCTGAGACAATAGGAAGGAGAACATCCATCCATGAACTCCAGGAGGTGGGGATCATTGGGGGCCTTCTTGGGGACTTGCTGGCACCATGAGATAGACATTATTGCCACCCCCATCTTCTAGAGGAGGACACAGAGGCTCTGGTAAGTCACTTGCTCAAGTCACTCAGTGTGGACTAGGCAGAGCTGCGGTTCAGAGGCGGGCAGTGGGGCCGCGGAGCACCTCCTTTCTGGGCGCTGCCCTGTGCCCTGGCCCCCCCACAGGCCTTTTCTAACTTCCTTTCTTCCCCCTACTGCACAAAACATTGCGAATAAGACATTTCCTTTCCCTTAGACCATTTTGAAAACCATTGTTTCTTAAGGGTGGAGACTGGAGGGTTTCCAAAGTGTGAAATATAATGAGAACATCTGCCCAAAGCCCCTAAGGTATACACGTTAATTAACTAATTAATCAATTAAGAACATGTAAATCACAGACTCTGAATTACAAGACGGTGAAACCGATTTGAGAGTCCAACCTCGACAAAATGGACGCGAGGCAAAGTGTGCAAACCCCTCTCCTTTGTGACTGTTTGCGTCAGGTTGTTGTCTCATAAGGCTGGGTGGGCTAAATTAAGCAATGCTTTGCAAAAAAGGAGTCTGTAAGATTAGCCCTTAGGAAACAAAAGCCGGAAGGAGAAACTACGTTTTGTATAACATGTGCAACGGTGGGATAACAGCGTAGGACAGTCTGACCGGAGAGAAGGCGGTTTACAAACGAGAAGGACCAGGGTTCTGTGTAACATTCATTTACCGCCGCCTCTGTCGGTGGTTGGGCCAAAGGTCAAGTTTTAGTTTTCTTTGGCTGTGATTTTTTTAAAACCAAACTTGTACTGCGCTACACAAAATAATTGTAAGCCATTATTTTAAACTAGGTTATAGCAAGCATTAATCAATAAAAGACATGCTATGTTATTCAATATATCTTTAGCACTTTCTATGTGTGAAGACTATTCTAACTGCCTTGGACATTTAGAAACATTTTAATTAATTGTCATAACAACTTGTGATATAGGTTCTATTACTTTCCTCATTTTACAGATGGGAAAACTGAGGCATGAGGTAACTAAGTTAGATTGCTAAGTAACCTAAGGTTAAATAAACAGCCGAGATTATACACCTAGTCAGTTCCAGAATTGGAATCAAAACCAGCACTATGGCCCTAGAGCCTGGCTTTTTATCAAGATTTTGCCTGGTACAAAACTATGGACACACAGTTCCTTCTCTTTTGTGACCGCTTGGGCCATCCTCACCTGCCCCTGGTCTGCACAGCAAAGTCCTGCTCTCTTCTCAAGGGTCAACTCAGGCTCACCCTCCGCTGTTCAGCCCTCCATGACGTGCACACAGATCTGGGCGCCTGTTTCTCCTTGTTCTCAATGTGTCCTGCGCAAACCATCCAGACGTTTGCTGTTTTTTCTCTACTTTGCTTCTAGTCTTTCTTCTGCTCTGGCAGCACTTCTGTAATCCACCTCCTGTCAGGGACCCATGTCTCACCGATCAGAGCACTGAGGAGCCACAGCTCAGAGGCAGTGCTGTGAGCCAGGCCTGTGTAATCAGAGTGCACCCTGGAACGTGGCAGGAACTTCTGGAGAGAAACACCCACGGGTCCATGGCAAGTGTGAAGCCCTCTTATCTCCCCATGGTGCCTGAGAACGAAGCCAGAATGAAGAGAGCCAGGAAGAAATGAGAGCATGGGGATGTCCCTGCTGCGGCCCTTGTTTGAGCTGCTGGATCACACCCCTCCTGACTTGAAAATATACTCTTGGACTTCAGGAGCCAACGAATTCCCCTTCGCAGCCTATACCAGCTGGAGTTCTCTGTTATGTGCGACCAAAGGAATACTAACCAACAGATATATCTCATGCTGTCTCCGTGCTTATGTCTACTGCTTTATGCCACCGTGTCTCCCTACTGGACTGTAATAATTTGAGGCCAGTAGATGTTCAATAAATATTGGTTGACTGAAAAGTGTTCTGTAGGAGACTGAGCCTAGAGCAGGGAGGCTTTTAGAGAAGCTCATGAACTTGGTGCAAGATGTGAGCAAGGGACTCAGCCAGGCTGAGGAGTGGGGTTGAGAGGGAAGGGACAGACACCAGACAAAGGATTAGCAGGCACCGGGGTGAGTGAGGGCAATAGTACTTAGCTCGGGGGCTATCTCACGCTGTGTGTTTGTGTCTGTGGGTTTTAGTGAGCTCCTCTTTAGCAGCCAGCCTAGACGAAAATTTAATTTTACCAGCTGGTTATTGCCTGTCTATATCACCCATCTCTTCCAGTTCACCGCAAGTAGAAAAATTAATGTTAGAGACTCAGAGGCTCACATAGGAGCAAATAAGCATGATTGTCGCACACACAAAAAAAGATCTTCATAGGGGTGGGGCCAGGAGCCCAGAGGCCCACGTGCGTGTTTGCAGTGACAGGCAGCTTCTGGACAATTCAGTGGAGCATCAGTTATGAGCAGAGGCCCTGAGCAAAATGGAGATTGGTAGGCGAGGTGGTTCTTGCCTTCTTCAACCACCAGCCACGTGGACAGCAAGAAGGAGATCCTTGGAAGGTATGAGCAATGGCACCCTATAGCCAGCTCCAGGACCCTATAGAAGGGGGGAGCAAGGCCCCCCTTCACCTTCATCACCTCACTCAAAAACAGGAGCCAATCCTATTGCGACTCAGCGTCTCAGCCTGCCTGGGAAGGAAAGAGAGACACAGTCTGTGTCGCTTCTGCTCTCTGATGGCCACTGACCTGCAGACGTCCAGCTGTGAGACGGTCTCTGGGTGACCTATGCCCAGCTCCATCTTATGGAGACCCCAGTGCTCTGGAGGAGGGGTCCCATGAGCTTTCTGGGATATCGGAACTGTTCCGTATCCACGTAGTTCATCACGGGAGCGTCAGCCGCCAGTGGCTATTGAGCATGTGAGATGTGCCTAGTGCAACTGAGGGTCTAAATGTTTAATTTGACTTGATTTAATTTAATTTAATTCATTAAAATTGCAATTTAAACGGTGACTAGTGGCTGCTTCCTGGATAGCACCACCGTCTAGTTTCTCTCTCTCTCTCTCCTCATCTGCTCTGCCTTCCCCTCATTTCCCACCCACCCCCTCCCTCTTGCTGAAACAGCTCCTGTGAAACGTGGACTTCCTATTTTTTAAAACTGGCTCTCGGTGTGGGCCAGTACCCTGGCGAGTCAGGTGAATGCGGCCTCTGTTAGCCGAAGAGGAAGGTTTGTGGTAACAAATCAGAAACAGAATCCTTCAGGAATAACCACAGACACAAACACACAGAGGGGGGTGGCCCCCGAGCTGTGCACTGTTTGGCCCCACGCACCCCACTGCTTGTTAATCCTGTCTGGTGTCTGTCCCTTCTCTCTCAACCCCACTCCTCAGCCTGGCTGAGTCCCTTGCTCATGTCTTGCACCAAGTTCATGAGCTTCTCTAAAAGCCTCCCTGCTCTAGGCTCAGACCCCTCCCAAACACTCTCATTCATCACATCATATACTGTCCTTTCAAAGTATTGACATTTTACACAATTTCTTTAAACTGGTTACTTATCTCTTATGAGAAAGAAACCGTAAGGACAGGGAATGCATCTGTGAAGGGTTCAGGATCCAGGCTCCTCGATCAAGATCTCACTCTCTCTTAGTAGCTGTGTAGACTCTTGGGCAAGTTATTGGATTTTTTGGTATCGCTATTTCCTCCTCTGTAAAAAGAGATAATAATACCCAGAAGATTGTAGTGAAGCTTAAATCATTTTTCTGTGTAAAGCATATAGGACAAAGCTCAGCAAATAGTAGGTGTTAATGCTTCCTTGCACACAGAAGGCAGTCAACAGAGGCTTGCTGAGTGAACGAATTACTGGGTTAAATATGTTGCCACCAGATGGCAGTAGTGCCTCACTTATAAAGACTAGACCAAAATTACAGGACTATCAGTCATTAAAACTCTCTTGAAGCCCCAGATGCCCAGTATGAAGTGAAGAACTGAACCTTCTCCTGCTCCTGCTCCTCCTTTTCCTCTAATTCCTGCCCTCTTTGTACTCTTGTGAACCTTTTTCCTTTCCCACTGCATTAGTCTGCTCGGGCTGCTGTAACAACAGACCAGGTGGCTTAGACAACAGACCTGTTTTCTCACAGTTCCTCAGGCTAGAAGTTCAAGATCACGGTGTCTGCAGGGGTGGTTTCTAGTGGAGCCTTTCTCTTGGCTGGTCGATGGCTGTCTTCTCACTGTGCCCACATGTGGCCTGCTCTCCGCTGTGCACAGGGACAGAAAGATTTTGGTATTTCTTCCTCTTCGTGTGAAGTCACCATTCGGGTTAGGTTAGCCTCCCTCCCATGACCTCGTCCAGCCATGACTGACTCCCTGCAGACCCTACCTCCCAATGGCGGGGGTTAGGGCTTCAACATATGAATTCGGGGGTTGGGGGAACACAGTTCTGTCCAAACATCGCCTTTATTTCCAATCTCTACTCTCATACTTTGTACCAATGTGGCTTTGCTTTTCTGTTTCCAACAATCCCCAATCCTTTGAGCTTTGCGTGGCTTTTCTAGGACGGGTTGCACAGCCTGTAAACGGAACACCTGTAGGGGGCACCATTCACATCGCAGCCGTCAGCAGGCCTTTGTGTGCTGTCCCAGTGTTGAGAGAGGCGAGAGCAACGTGTCTTGAGAGAGGGAAGTCTTTTGCTAATTCACACAAAATCCCCTTTTCCCTCCATTGCCTTCCTTTCCTCCTGCCCATCATTCCCGTTCTTTGGCTTCTCTCCTTCCTAACTCTCCTGCTCAGGATGAGTTTATTCACATGCATGAACACATTATTTAATTCATCACATCCCATGTTTGTTCAGCGCTGTGGGTGAGCCAGGCTCTGAGTGGGTGCCCGGTGGTGTGGGTGCCCAGCGGTGTACCCTAACCTCGCACCTTTAAACCAGCCCGGCCATCCACACCCGGGAGGCCAATACCAATTGGAACGAGACGCCGGCGTCCTTGGGTCACTCATGCTGTGCATTTACCTTGGCGCAGGCATTCGGACCCAAGCACGGAGGGGGAGAGGGAGAGGCACACGAGGGAGGAGAACCCCCAAATCAAGAATTTACTTATAAAAAACTGTGTATTTGTTGTTACGTATTTAAACTTCAGTCACCTTCAAAGTACTCTCCATTTGATTCACTGTATTTATTGAGATGTTTTTTCCATGGCTCAAAACAGTTTTTGAACTTGTTGATTTTGATGCCTTTTAGTGCTTCTGCTGTTTTTTTTTTTGTTTGTTTGTTTGACCTCTTCCACATTGGCAGAATGTTCCCTTTTGGGACTTTTAAGGACTTTTTTTATCTGGGGAAACAAAAATTTTCTCAGGGTGAGATCAGGTGAAAAGGGAGGATGGGGCGCAGGGCTCTTGCTGTTTTTGGTCAAAAACTGCTGAACACTCAGTGTGGTGTGAGCAGGTGCACTCGTAAATCACCCATCATGAAATGGGCAAATGTGTTGAAAGAGACTTCAAAAAAATTCACTGAAGGTGAACTCAGCCTCTCACAACAACACCAGCTGGTACACTGGCAACATGGGTTCCCAGAACACTCACCTAGTGGGGAAAGCCTATCCTACGATGGCCCCACCCTCCAGAAGATAATCCCAGTTTGGGGGGTTCCCCTCATATAATACTGTACATTAAACTAGCATTTGCTGAACATTTACTATATTTGGCAAATAATTCTAATCCCTCTCTATGTATTACATTTAATCACCAAAATGATGTCCTTATTTTATAGATTAGAAAACTAAGCTGCAGAGAATGTGACAGAGACTCCTAATTGTTCCCTAATTTCCACTTTTCTTCCTTTCTTTAAGTAATAGAAGCCCATACATTTTGACAGGGTTCCTGGCTCCCTTGTAGTTTCATGTAGTCATGCGACTAAATTTTAGCCATTTGGATATGAGTAGAAAATAAAGTTGATGCCTGCAATTTCAGGGTTTGCTCCTTAAGAGGAAGCTGCTTGCGCACTGCATCCTCTTTTCCTTGTGCGCATGCTCAGACAAGGACGGGAGGTAGTGAGCCAACTCTCCACCACAGCGAGGGCAGCGAGCTGGGGGGAAGGGGGGGAGCAGAGGCCGAGGTAGAGGGAACCTGCTCCTTGGACGCGCTTATGGGACAAAGCCACGTGCCTACCCTAAACCTGTCTTTAGATATTATATAAATAAGAAACATCTACCTGTTTTTGAGTCACTGTATTTTGGGGTGCCTTTGTTACAGCATCTTGGCCTATATTTTAATTAATGTGCAGATGTATAGTAACGTGCCCCAGATCACACAGCTCATGCATGACAGCAAAAGGCTTTTAAACTGCACACGAATCGAAGCCAGAGCCCAAGATCCTAATGGGTAACTGTACCATAGTGTCTTGTTCCTCCGGAAGTTCATAACCTCCAGGCTTTGAGGGACAATCAAGGGGGCCCTAAAACTCCAATGGTACCACCTCTTCACTGGGTACCTGAAAGTCCCCTTACTATTCCCTTCTCTGAGGCATTAGAGATTGGTTAAAATGTAAACACAATCAGGGGCCATGAGCCAAGGAATGTAGGCAGCAAGCACGTAAAGCCAGAAAGGGCGAAGACATGGATTGTCTCCTGGAGCCTCCAGAGGGATGGGGCTCTGCCAACACCTCGGCTGCAGCCCAGTCAGACCCATTTTGGACTTTTGACCTCCAGAACTGGAAGAAAATAAATATGTGGTTTTGGGGGGTTAAGCCACCAACCTTATAGTATTTGTTAGAGTGGCAATAGTAAATACTACAGGAATGTGGTTGTCAGGGTCCCTGCAGGAAACAAGTGGCACAGGTATAGGCTTAAGTGACAGCAAGTTTCCTACGAAGACTATGTCTTGGAGAGGTATGGGTAGGATTAAGGACAGACAGACAGACACATACTCACACAATAAGGTGTGAGGAAGCACCAAGAGGATAACCATGGCAGGAAGCTGGGATCTTCCTGAGGCCTCAAGGGCCCAGGACAAAGAATGCTGTCGCTGGTCCCCAGGGAGAGCTGAGGCATGAGGAGGCCACCCACACCGATGCTGGGGCTATGGTGGCGGGGTGTGGGCTGGGCAGGTCCCTCAAATGCGTCTGTTAGGTACAACAAGGTCCGATGGTCAACAAAAGTTCTCTATAAAAGACGTTTGGCCCTAAGAAAAGATTCAGAGTGCATTCTTTACTCAGCTCCTGAGATCAAACCAGATAATATCCACAGCAGACTTAACGAGGAAGGAATCCCATGAGGCCCCCTTGTTTGTGTGTCTTTAACTCTTGTACTAGTTTTACTTCACTTTGAATAGGTAAAAGTGCTCTTAGGGATTATGGCTTATGCTTTTTGCAACAGATATTTTTAGTAGAAAAACATATATAAATGGATCACAGGGTATAAAAAGCAGTGCAGCTGCCCATGTGTGCGAAAGCCTGTCTGATGGGTGAAAGCTCTATGCTGGGCACTGCCATGCACCCCTGGGCAGTGACCCATGCTTTAGGCAAAGCAGCAGGGGAACATTAAAGGTTCCTCCAGTTTTAACATAGTACTGCTTACCCCGATCTTGCAGGTCAGATCTAGACTCACCTGGGAGAATGTGCAAGGGGGAGTGGGCACTTTGATCTTTTCATAGTTTCCTTCTTGGTAAATAAACTTGTGTTTTCAAGCCAAATCTCATTCTGCAATTTCCTGCCAAATTCAGTTTTCTGGAAAGTTTACCTTTGCTTTTTCCACCTCTGCCCTCAGGCATTCAACAAACACTTCACCTTTTCATTTTCCCAGATTTCAGGGAAACATTTCAGAGGAAGGAGGTGACCACAGCCCGTGTGGCCTCCCCACGGCAGCAGGCGACTTGGGGCCTCTGCGTCCTCTCAGACTTTTCAGTTGCCTCCTGGTTGGTGCTCAGTGCAGCTGCATTTGGAGATTTGGAAGAAATCTAAGTGGAAACAGCTTGATTTGCTAGAAAGAAAAGAATGAAAGAATAAAACGATGACCAGCAGATTGGAAGAACAGACACAATTTTGCCACGAATTAATTTTAGAATTTGTTAGGTTGTCGTTTGTTATTATTCTGTTTTCATTTATTCTGCCAAAGTAAGTTTTAAGCAAATTTGAATCTATTTTTATAGATGAAGTCAATGAATGCAACATGATAGCTTTACAAAAATATAAAACCCAGATTAATTGCATGGCAAAATCCCGTTCATCTAGATCCTACCCGTATTTGCCATGATTTGGATTATGAGCTGGTTTAAAGTTTACTTTTCTAGTCCATAGTGGTGAGGGTTTATTAGGAAAATAATGTAAGCAAAATTGCAATCTTTTTAAGGAGTCAAATGACTTTCAAATATTTGGGAAAGTTTTGATAATTTTAATTAGCATATAATTCAATTATTTTAAAAGACTATTTATTTATTTATTTTTAGATAGAGGGGAAGGGAGAGAAACATCAATGTGTGGTTGCCTCTCCCATGCCCCCTACTGGGGACCTGGTCTGCAGCCCAGGCAGGTGCCCAGACTGGGAATTGAAGCAGCAGCCCTTCGGTTTGCAGGCCGGTGCTCAATCCACTGAACCACCCTGGCCAGGGCAATTATTTTGACAAATAATTATCAGTGTTCTTGACTTCACTGACATTTACACAGGATTTTGTACTTTATGAAACATTTTTGCTAGTCAGAATTTTTGTTCTTACTATATACATTTTATTGGGCACCTATTATGTGCTAGGCTAATTCAAATGCTGAAAACTGTAGGCTTAAACCAGGACCTATACCCAGGTTACATTCATTTTTCCACCCTCACCCCACCCTACTGCCAGCCCTCTAGATATTGAACTTGGAGCATTTTTTAAGGACACCATGTGTATCTTAGCTCTCTGACTTTCCAGAGTATCCAGTGTCTAGAACTGAGTGTGGCGCATAAAATACGCTCAACAAATATTTGTTGAATGAAAAACTTCTGACTCCTAGTCCAGTGCACTTTTGCTACATCACAGCTAGCAGTTATCTAGAGACAATTGCTGAGCTAAGGAATATGTATTATTTAATCCTCAGAAAAGAACCCTAAGAGGTGGATAGTAGTTTTATCTTCATTGAAGAAATAAGAAAAATGAAACTCAGAGGCTTAATAGTAACTTGTCCAGGGTCACATACCTAACAAATGGCAGAACCAAAATGTGGGCCCAGGAGTGTTTAATCCCGATTCCCATGCTTCACTACTAGCCTGTAAACCTCCATAGCTGACTCTTAATTATTAGCTAGCCATGTGCTAAAATGCAAGGTCTGTAAAGGTAGAGATGGTGTACTTTGCTTTGTTACTGTATTTCCAGAGCCTAGAATACTTGGAACACTTTGGTGTCAGGTATCCTCTTAAAATATACATGTGTCTTAAGTAAATAAGCAAATTATTTACTTAGCAATGCTTTGCTAGAACCTCCATTTGCTAGCATGTTGTTTGACATTTATTCCATGATTGTTCATAGAGGACACTGTTAGTTAGGCTATTTCGTCCACCACTCCTGTTAGGATAGCTCTGATCTGTGCCTGTCCGTCTAAAATATGAATCAAGGAACAGGCATCCTATTCCTGTTCCAGGGTAAAATCTTGGTTGATCTAAACCAGGGATTCCCACCTAAGTAGTTTGGCAATGTTTGGAGACATTTTTGGTCATCACAAAGAAGAGGGGTGTGCTACAGACATCCAGTGGGTAGAGCACAGGGATGCTGCTAAACATTCCACAATGCACAGGACCACCTGCTCCCCACCGCCAAGAGTGATCCAGTCCAAATGCCAGTGGTGCTGAGGCTGAGAAACCCTGGTCTAAGCCAATCATGCTGGCCTCATTTCTCAGGCAGCGAATGGTTTGAGTCCAATCAGGTGAAGTAATTCTGGCCAATGAGACAAGAGCAGAAATCTACTAGGGGAGCATGGCAGAAAAGGTTCATTACCTCTGCTTACTCATTTCCCCTTCCTTTTCTACGTAGCAGCATTCCTCCAGTGTGGGCTGGGCACATGCCCAACTACATAGACTATACTTCCCAGCCTTCCTAGCTGCAAGATATGACCATGTGACTAAGTTTTGGCCAATGAGATATGAGAAAAAACTTGGTCTAATTTCCAGGTCATGTTTTTAATTTGGTGATTGCTATTCTTTACTTTCCCTCTTTCCCCCTTTCTGTAGAAGAGGGGTGGTATTGGTGATCCAACTTGAAGCAAGAGCATGGCTCCAGGAAATGGCAGAGAAATAAGATAGAAAGATTTGGGACTGGCACAGGAGAGGTAAATAAATTTACTTGTTGTCAGAATCATCATATTTGTTAAGTCTTTTGTTTTAGCGGTGTAACTTGTATTCTAACATGGAGTGCTTGGGACTAAGATTTTCCTCTCAGATACAACACACACACATACCTGTGCACACACATTGGAAAGGACTGTTTGTGCAAAGGATGCCATATGGTTTGTGTGGAAGGTCCGGAGCCATGGCTGCCATCTTGTAACCATGAGAAGAGGTGGCCAGAGGGTCAGAGCAGAACTGCTAAGTGAGAATGGCCTGGGATGGTTGTAAGAAACGTGGATCTTTTCTGACCCTCACCATTTGACTGTTCAACCATTGAATTAACTAACTTTGCTTCTGCCCTACCTGAGGACTTGTTAAGCAAATACTAAGTTTTCCACTTCATTTAAGCCATTTAGAACTTTTAAAATTATAGTCCTACTCTGATTTTCTTTGTGTACTCAAACATTAAGATACCAGGTTATTATAAGTATGCTCAGACTTTTTTATTTTACTAATTTATATTGCCTTCCTTCCTACTTCCTTCCACCAAGTTCATCTGAATCTATGAGATTTCTATACCTGAAGTTAGAAAAGTATAATGGGAAAACGTATACTACCAATTCCTTGCAGAAATGAGGGTGCAGGGCACCAGTTACTAACCCCTACAATGCTTTTTCTTAGAAGAGCCCCACTGAGCTGGCAGAATTAACTTGGATGGGAGGTTTAGCTTCCAAGAAGTCAGGGCTACTGAGAATTGTGTTGCCGCCCTCTGTAGCCCTCTAGGGAATGCCATTCACATGTCAACGGTGCCCCCCTACTGTTTGGTCGTGTACAACCTCATGGCTCAAGGTCATCCCAGATTAGAGGGTACCCATGTTATTTCAGCCAATTATTTCCATCTACTTTGCTGCCACTGAAGCCTCACTCATAGCCCTTTCGTAGCACACTGCCCAGACACTTTCTGAAGCCACTAACCTCATGCTAACAGGGCTGCAATGTGGGCAAACTCCTTAGATGAAACTAAAATTAGAGCAAAGGCTGTTCCCTGGAGGCACCGGTAAACCCTCTTTGTTCCCCTCTTGGCAGACGACAGAGAACGGGGCCTTTGCTCTCGCCCTCAGGGTTCTGCTTTTCACCATCTGTGCACCTACCACCGCGGGGCCAGCGCAAAGGTGAATTTCCATTCACTTCCTGCCAGCATCTGGCTCCTGCTTTGGGACTCATCTTGAACTGTTTGCCAGACCAGCCAATTAGTCTCCTCGCCCTTCCTGAAGCTTCCCAGGAAGCAACAGCACAACCAGCAACCCCCTCATTATCCCACTTCTCCTGAGCACTGTGATGCCACATGCCCTCAGTTGGAGAGAAGCTGATTTGCAGGTGACTCTTGAACCCTTCCTTGAAAGACTTAGATCGTATGCACACATGCGCACTGTCAACAACCTGATCCAAGGTAGGAAACAAGGTGAAAGTGTACGGGATTCAAGAATAGTTTAAAAGTGAGGCAGGGTTTCAGACCGACTGCACTTTTAAGACTGCACTCTATTTCAGTACAGTATGAAAGGGAAAACACGAGGACTCTATTTTCTGATTTCCGCTGCAGGACGCAATGAAGATTTTCCTCCTAATTTATGGATTTGTTAAGATGGGAGAAATCGTCTAAGGGTATAAAATAAAACTGCGTTAAGTTGGGCATTTCACGAACTATTCTTATTAGAAAAGAGTATCATTACACTGGCAGAGTCCTTTGTCCCCAGCCCAGGATGAATGGCTCCCTGCCGGGCCAGGCCAAGGAGAGCCTTTCAGTTCTGTTTGTAGAAACATCAGCTCTGTAACTGGTACTAGGGGGGTTTCACCTTCAGACACGTTTTCCTGACTCCCAAAGGACACATATTTTATTCAGGGCATCCACTTGAATATCGTTACTTCTCCGATTCCTGAGCAAGGCGTCCCCAGGCTGGACAGAGTGCCTGGCTGTTTCGACTCCTTGGACCATGGCAGTAACAGAGGGACGTCTGAGGGTGAAGGTGTGGGCGAGACGGCTCCGTGTGTGTGTGTGTGGGGGGCTAGGCACCTTCGTGTCCCTCTACTTCACTGCTGTTGTCCCCGCAGCTCCTCTGCATCCTGTGCCCATGGGGAGAGTGGAGGGACAAGGCTGACTTGCTCTTGACAGTGGGTGGGCAGATAAGGCCTGGGCCCAGGACAAACCTCCCTGTGGACAACCTCCACCCTGAGGCAGCTCGTTTTCACCTAAATAACCACAGGCCTGCTGTACTGTAATGAGCGCATATCAGGGAGGCACTTGGAACGAACTACCTAAAGGCCAGTGGACCTCATGTGCATCTTCTAACTCAGTGCCCTGCACGAACATACACTTCGCTCGTGTTTGCTAAGTAGCCGGCTGTAGCAACCCTGGCAGCTCGAACTGTCTCAGGAAGATCTTCCTCTTGGCTCATTCTTTTTCCTGCACCCTTTACCAAAAGAGGAGGTGTTAGCTCAATACCTGACCCCCCCATCTTGAACAAAGGGGACAACTCTTGCAACTCCGTTCAAAGTGGGGAAGCTTCAGTTTTGTGGTGAGCTGCAAACCCCTGTCAGCAGCAAAAGAATAAAGGAGGCCGGGCCCAGCTGGATAATAAAAGTGCTACAACTCACTGCAGGAAGTAGCAGCTGCCTCCAAAAATGCAGTTGCACCGGATTTTATATACAATAAGGAGGGCTGGCCCCACAAGAGAGGAGAGAGTCAAGGGATCCTTTGAGAAGGAACTAACTCTTTCTGTAAATCAGGAAACCTCAAAGGACTCAGTGGCTGAGGGGAAGTCAGCCCCTCCCTGCAGTGATTCATTTGCTCCCTCTGAACCCAGAAGCTCAAGCCCAATTGGGCACCTTTTTGGTTTCCCTTCCCTTCCCCTCTTCCCCAATAACTTCACATGACGGTCTTTCATGCCGTGCCGATGACCACCTGCCCTGTTGTTTCACAGCCTGGCAGCTTCGGCCGATTCTCCCTGGCAAGCCCCGCCCGAAGGTGCACCCTCTTCTGTGGACCCGAGACACCTTCCCTCGCCACACCTGTCTTTCCAGGGCCCTTTCACTGTGAACCCTCTCCTTTTACAACCCAGGGAAGGATGTGCAGTGTGGCTTGTAAACCAGGAGCCCGGGGAGAAAAGCCCTCGTTTTTTTTTTTCTTTCACTTTTCAATGACAGTTTACATTCAGGATTATTTTATAGTGGTTTCAGGAATACAGCATAGTAGTTAGACACCCTCCCTTTTTCAGGAAACCAGAAGTAAGCTGCTGGGGACTGACCACTTCATGGCTGCGGGGCTTTTCTTTGGGGGTCGTAAAAATGTTTTGGAGCTGAACTGAGGTGCCGGTTGCATAAGATTGTGAATGTACTAAATGCTGCTGAATCGTACACTTTAAAATGGTTAATTTTATGTTGCGTGGATTTCACCCCCTCTGAAATACTTAAATATTGGCCCAGATTCTCAGGCAAATAGGGTCAGGGAAATACTGTAAATGCAGGAATGAGGCGATAGCCAGGGAAACCAGTGGGGCTTGCCCTCCTCACGCCTCCAGTTCAGGGGCTAAGAGGGCAAACAGAGGGAGTGCACGCCCAGCCACACCTGCTCCCACGGGGCAGGAAGGGCTGGGCTGGAGTGGGTGGCTCATCACCGAGGCATCAGCTTGCCATGGAGATAAAGTTACCTGAAGGTGTAATTTTTATTGAAGGACATATTTCGTTTTTTGTGAAAAGTCTCTTTGGCTGGGTGGGTGACAACTAGCCAGTCCGGTTCTCTGCCTTAAGTTCTTCATCCCATAAGCAAACTGCTCGGTCTGACAACGGCCCAAGAAGGGGCTGGAAGGCTAATTACCACAGGCAGAAGCCAGCCTTTAAGGAGGGCTGGTTTCCTTTCACTTCTGCCTTCAGGAGGAGCATCTGGGGGCCTCCTGCACCTGGGTTAGAGTGGTCAGAAAATACTGGGCCCCTTGTTAAATTAGAACTCCAGAAAAAGAACACATACTTTTTAAGCATAAGTATATCTCGTGTAATATTTGGGACATAATTATACAAAAAAGTGTTCATTGTTTATTTGAAATGTAATGGGACATGCTCTATTTTCATTTGCTACATCTGGCAATCCTCAGAGGCGATCTCCCAAATCCTGATAGGATCACAGACGGCCAACAGGCTGTGAGTTCAGGTGACAGGTGGTCCCCTCTGGGCCACACACCACCCCTGGGCCTTGTCCCTGCAAACACTCAGTGTCCCACTGATCTCACAGTTTCAAACGCACAGCCTCACGTTGGTCACAAACGGGCTGGGACCTGGTTTGTCGGTGCCCTGAGGGTGGCAAAGGTGGCTCCTGTGACTGAGACCAGGTGGGACACAGCCCACAGCATTGAACCTTCCAAGCAGAGACAAGCAGTGAGCAGACAGATGGGGTGTGAAAAGGGCCAAGCTCAACCCACTGAGCCCCCTGGCTCCGTAAGAAGAACTCTGTGCCAGCAGAACTCACTTTTGGTGGAAAATTTCCCCAGTGGTGGGGAGGGGTGGAGGGAGAAGCAGAAAACCATACTTAAATAACAACAACAACAATGTTTAAGAAAAACCAAAGAAAATTTCCCCAAGAGTGGTGAGAGGTTGGCCATTTCAGATTTGGACATTCTCCTGCTGATTGTGTTCTTCTGGGTCATTTTAGGGCAATGAGAGTTACATGAGGAAGAAGTCTAACCACAGTGGAAAGGCCTTTTATAAATAGTGAATGCACACACCTGATTATGCTCTCTTGGCTGCAAGCTGCACAGCCAATATTTTTCTTTAATTTCTTTTTAAAGATTGAAGTAAAATGGACATATCGCACTATGTGAGTTTCAGGTGTACCACATCATGATTCAACGTTTGTATATACACCGTGAAGTGACCATCACCATACAGCTAGTTAACATGCATCACCACACAGAGTTTAAAAAATTGTTCTTTTCTTCTGATGAGAACTTTTAAGATTTGCTCTCTTAGCACCTTTCAGATATGCAGGAGAGGATTACTAACTACTGCCACCAGGCTGGACGTTACATCCCCATGACTGACTTATAACTGGAGTTTGGACCTTTTGACCTTCCCCCAGTTTGTCTCCCCACCCCCACCCCAGCAACCGCTGATGTGTTTTCTGTATTTGTGAGCTTGGGTTGTTTATTTGTTTATTTGTTTGTTTTTGTACTCCATATATAAGTAAGATCATATGGTATTTGTCTTTCTATCTGGCTTACTTCACTTAGTGTAATGCTCTCAAGTTCAATCCATGTTGTCGCAAGTGACAAGGCTTTGTCCTTTTTTTACAGATGGGTAATATTCCATTGTGTATGTATACTGAATTTTCTTCATTCACTCATCGATGGGCAATCAGGCTGTTTTCACATCTTGGCTGTTATAAATAATGCTGCAACGAACATGAGGTGTGTGTGCATGTATGTATGAGAATATATATGTTTTTTGAGCTTGTTTTTTTTTTCATTTTCTTTGGGTAAATACCCAGAAGAGAGATTGCTGGATCATATGGCAGTTCTATTTTAAATTTTTTGAGGAACCTCCATACTGTGTTCCACAGTGGCTGCACCAGTCTGCATTCCCACTAACAGTGCATGAGGGTTCCCTTTTCTCCGCACCCTCACCAGTTCTTGTTGTCAGTTGTCTCTTTGATAGTAGCGATTCTAACAGGTGTGAGGTGATAGCTTATTGTGATTTTGATGTGCATTTCTCTGATGATCAGCGATGTCAAACATCTTTTCTTGTACCTGTTGACTATCTCTGTGTCTACTTTGGAAAAATGTCTATTCAGATCCTTTGCCCATTTTAAAAATCAGATTGTTTGTTTTTTTTGCTATTGAGTTGTATGAGTTCTTTATATACTATTTTGGATATTAATACCTTACCGGCTGTATGATTTGCAAATATCATCTCCCATTTAGTAGGTTGCCTTCTCATTTTGTCAGTGGTTTTCTTTGCTGTGTAGAAGTTTCTTGTTCAAAATAGTCCCACTTGCTTATTTTTTCTTCGGTTGCCTTTGCTTTTGGTGTCAAATCCAAAAGATCATCACCAAGGCTGTGGTCTAGGAGATTGCTTAGGTTTTCTTCTAGGAGTTTTATGGTTTCAGGTCTTACATTAAGGTCTTTCATCCATTGTGAGTTTGTGTGTGGTGTAAGAAAGTGATCCAGTTTTCCCAACACCATTTATCAAAGAGACTGGTTGTTCCTCCATTGAATATTCTTAGCTCCTTTGTCATAAATTAACTGATTATACATGTGTGAGTTTATTTCTGGGCTCTGTTTTCTGCTCCATTGGACTGTGTCAGTTTTTATGCCAGTACCGTATTATTTTGATTATTATAGCTTTGTAATATGTCTTGAAATCAGGGTACATGATGCCTTCTGCTTTGTTTATCTTTGTCAAGATTGCTTTGGCAATTTGAGGTCTTTTGTGGTTATGTACAAATTTTAGGATTTCTTGTCCCATTTCTGTGAAATATGCCATAGGAATTTTAATGGGGATTTGAATGGAACCTGTGTGTTGCTTTGGGTAGTGTGGACATCTTAACAATATTGATTCTTTCAGTCTATAAGCACAGAATATCTTTTCACTTATTTGTGTCTTCTTCTATTTATTTCATTAGTGTCTTACAGTTTTCAGTGTATAGGTCTTTTACTTCCTGGTTAAACTTATTTCTAGGCTCTTTTCTTTCTTTCCTTTTTCCTATTTTTTTGTGTGTATGGACAACCACTATTAATGCCCACTTGCCTCAGCTGGTACCTAGAACTAAATATTGAACAATAGAGAGCAAAGGTCGACTTCTAACCCCTGGAAATGATTGGCAAGACTGGTACTAAAAGCTCACCTCTAATTAATCAAATCCTCCCTTCAGTGCCTTTGCTTCATTTGCTTAAAGATTGAAGGAATTAGGTAGGGGAAGGTTTGGCCCTCATGGTGGGACTCACACCCATGCCCATCCTACCCTGCAAAGTTCAAACAATCAGCTCTAGGCTGGGGTGGCCGTCTGGTCAGGCACGTCTCCCTCGGTGGAGGCGTCTGCCAGGCCCCCTGAAACACACAATGCTTTGGCTGCCTCTCAAAAACACCGACATTCATTGCTGACAATGTCCCCACTTACCACCGTCCCTGCCCACCGCTTCCTGGAAAATGTGATGGAGGAGAGGTGGTGGGCCAACCCCAACACCACCTGGCCCTCCGGGGCGGCCCTGGCCGCGGGCCCGAGCGCAGCCTGGCTCCGTGCGCAGACCGCTCCTCCGGGACCCGCGCGGGGCAGCACATCCTTATTCTCACAGCTTCAGCTTCCTGCGGGGCTGGGGAGCCACCGCTGCTGGCTTGGGCCTCTCTGACCTCAGAGGATATGGGAAACAGAGGCCAGTGGGTGACATTTGGGAGGCCGAGCTGCGATGGGCCAATATCCGGCTTAGGGTGGGACCCTTTGTCCCCAAAGAGGGAGGGTGACTTCCCACCACACCCAGCCACCGCGCAGCCTTTCCAGGGCCCGTGGGCCCTCCCCTTCTCCCCACGTAGCCCTGAAAATAGACGCGGCGCCGGGTCCTGCGGCCCAGTTGCTGTCGGAGGAAACCTGAACCTGGCGGAGGAGCTGTAACACTCAATTCTTTGTCTACTGCTGCAGGAAGTCTTAACTCCCTTCAGAATAGCTGGGTTTTGGAGACTTGGGGGGGGGGTGTGTGGAAAGAATAAAAGCATACTTTCAGGGGTTTGCTCACTCAGTGCCGTGCTGAAAACTCACAACGATTCCAGCAGCAGGGACTGAAATCGTACCCTCGAACTGATTCCCACTAATCCAGAAATCTCGTAAATATGACACGTTTTTCTCAAACAGCTCACACTGGAAGTGACTCGATCACATTTGCGAGTCAGACACAACACCTGGCGGCCTCCGCCAGGCCCCAAAGGGGAAAAGACTGCGAACGAAATTTGGCTCACTCAGCGTGGCCCTCGAAAAGACCAAACAAAACAAACACGTAAGTAGTGGGGGGACCCGATGATAAGACAGACCTTCTTTCATGGACGCGGGGGAGTGACTGAATCTCCTGCTCTCACACACGGTTGGAGGCCCTGAGGTTACTCACGTGACACAAGAGAGGCTGTTTCATCTCAGGTTTGCCCCTAGCTGCCGCCCTTTGGGGGGGTCTTTCGAGTGCCACTGGTCAAATTTCTCCTCAGCCTGGTCATTCCTCTGCTCAGGGACATTCCAGGCCTGACAGTCCCCTTCAGACCTCCGTGTCCCTTGCTCAGAGGAACTTGTCCTGACCACTGTCAACCTTTGCTTAGTTTCTCCTGTTACAATGCCTTACTGTTCCTGTCACCTCTAGAGTATTGCCCACGAATGACGTTTTCACATTTAATTGCGTGATGATGCATTTACCGTATAGCTCCTTCCTAAGCTATAAGCTCCATACAAGCAGTGTTATGGATTGACTTGTGCCCCCTGAACCCCCCCCCAAAAGATATGTTAACGTTCTAGCCCCAGTGCAAACCTCAAAACGTGACCTTACTTGGAAATACAGTAGTTACTGATTTAATTGATTAAGACAATGCCATACTGGTGGAGGGTGGGTTTCTTGTTCCTCAGGCCAGTGATGTCTCCCTTCTGTAATTGTTCCCTGTCTTCTTATTCACATGGCACAGCATTTCTTGTGACACTAGGAAGCATTTTGTAGATTAAAAATAGTACATTCTGAAATTATCATGATATTTTACAGAGCCAAATATGCTAAAAACAGGCAAGTGCATACATACGAGGTCCTTAATAAGCATCTGTTGAATTGCATGAAAGGAAACTTCTCAGAATATCACAAAGCTATACACTCTGAGATAAAATAGTAGGCTTTAGTTTTAAAAACCTGTTTCAGAATGTAAGCAAAGTGTGTCAATAATTGACTTTTCCTTTTAGAATGTGGTCAAAAAAATGATGGCACGCATCCCTTCCTCCCACTTCCTCTCCCCTCCCTCCCTTCCTTCCTTCCTTCCCTCCTTCCTTCCTTCTTCTTAGGTTGATAGGACACCAGACTCAGCTAATTCTGCAGCTCTGCTCTGGGCTGGGTTAAAAATGCCTCTCCGTTTTCTGCCCCAGGGGCAGGCAATTATTGAGAGTCCCCACCTTTCTTTTAACTCTAGGAAGCTAAACTCTTCAAGGTACCTGGATATTTGTATACTACACCTTGTCCTGGGTTTGTTTGAGGGGATCTAAGCAAGTAAGTGTGTTGGCTTTCAAACACACACGGCACCAAAAAAGTGGAATTGGGTTGGCCAGCGGAAGGATCAGACTAGGGGTTTATTAATACCTGAGCCTGCCCTGGGATTAGGGTCTGGCTCTTACAGACGGCGAGACTTTCCAGTTACAATTAGGAACACTATCCTGAGTGTAGTTGCTTTTCATTGCTGCTACCGCTTTTTGCCAAGCATAGTTTATGACATCTTTTTGCCTGTGCTCAAGCAAGTCAGAGTCGCCAACGCTTCTATAACACCGTTTTTCATGTATTAGGCACCAGGCACCATTCCTCATACGCACTTGTTCGGTCCTGACAACAAACCCGTTGTGTAGGCTGTATGAGGGTAAAGGGAGGCACTGCAGCAGAGAAACCCTAAAATCGGGTTGGCTTACTCCAGTAGGTGGTTGTTCCTCAGTACATACAACCCATTTACAGGTGATGACTAGGAGGTTCAGGGTCCCAAACTCCTTTCATCCGGTGGCTTTCCTATACCCTAGGGCCCTGAAGCCCTTCTCTTCCACCCAGCCAGCTGATGACAGCAAACATGGAGAGTTTTTCACGGAGATTTTTGCGGGTCAGGCCTGAGAGCAGAGCACATCTTTTGCCAGTGCCATTTCCCAGGACTCATTTCTTCAGGCTCACGGCTTCGCCTAACTGCGCGTGTTGTTAAGAAATGTGGTCTAGCCCTGGCCCAAGTGGCCCCGTTGTTTGGAGTGTCATCCTGTACACGGAAGGATTGTGGATTTACCGTATTTTGCTGTGTATAATGCGCACCCGTGTTTTTGGCCCAGACTTTCAGGAAAAAAATCTTTCATTTTAATTTTTAATTCAATTTATTTATTTATGTATTTGTATTTATACATAAAACCAATGATTGTATTCCAGGGTATTGATATTGTCATTACTTTCTAGAGTTACATTTTTTAAAATTTTTATTTAATTATTTTTCAAGTACATTTTTTTGTCTATTTCTCCCATCCCAGCCCCCCCGCCCCGTCTCCCCACCTCCCTCCCATGTCCCCCCCCAGTCCTCATCCCTGTGTCTTTCATACTTGTTCCTCAAAATAGAGTTACATTTTTAATGCATAATCATAAATAAAAAGAATTAAAAACATTTATATAGATACAGAATTAATACTACCCATGTATAATGTGCATCCTTATTTTTCCCTCAAAAATTTGGGTAAAGAAGTGTCCATACACAGCAAAATGCATTACCTACCTGGGTTGCAGGTTTGGTCCCCAGTCAGGGCATATGCGAGAGGCAACCCATTGATGTTTCTCTCTGTTTCTCCCCAGCTTTCCTCTCTCTCTAAAAAAAAATCAATAACTGTATCCTTGGGCGAGGATTGAAAAAGAAGAAGAAATATAGTCTAGCTGTGTTTACAGGTCACAGAGGAAGTGGTGTTGGTAAACACACTAGATTCTGCCAGTGTCCACCCTTCGAATAACCTCACTCACCTAACCCTTCCTCCCACAGACAACACACACCTATTCCCACCCCAGAAGAGACCACCCAGTGTCCCTTAGTGACTGCATTCAGCTACAAATCCAGGACTTTGGGGCCTTTGCCATCAGGATGGAGTGTTTGCTTCATTGTCCACTGACCTCTGAACTGAAAGGACAAGCAGCCCCCCCGCCCCCTCCACATGCAATGTAAAGGGTGAGCAAGGAGGGGATAGAGTGATAAACACGCCCATCTGGAAAGGGAAGAACGGGAGACGGGGCAGACAGCCCCGGAGACGGTGAGGTCCCTGTGGGAAGGTGCAGTGACCCCGCCCTGCAGTAGGAGTAGTTTCTTGGCTGCGTCCTTTTTATTTTTCCCCAATTTGTCTCTCTGGGAAGTTTCCTGTCCTTTGCTCCCTGGTCCCCCTGTGCTCTCCGGAAGGTTCCTCCTTGTTTGTTATCCTCCACGACCTCCTCTGAGCCCGCACGGTGGGCGTGAGAGGACTGCACAGCTTTTGAAGCCCACTGCCCACTTGTGTGAGTTTAGAGACTTGAGGGTTGGCTCAAGGTTCTAACTGTCAAAGGGCTTTTAAATCTAGGCTCATTTTTGAGTTGGCACTATAATTCCTTAAAAACCTAGAAAGCTCTTATCTTTGCTTCCCATCAATTTCATGAGCAAAGTTTATACCCCAGGTTTTTTCCAATAATTACTTTTCAAGCTTCATTTGTTTATTTGCTTCCTTACTCATCTCCCTCTCTCTCTCTCTCTTTCATTAATAGTGGCTCTCTTGAGACTCTCTGGAATAATAAGCATGGATAAGAAGGTCACATCCTCAATCAGATCTTTGTTAGTAGATCTGAGTCAGAAAGGGCATTCATTTCTCAGACGATATTGTTTTACTGTTCGGGATCCAGAAGTAGTAGCTTTTATAGCCCCCGAGACCCTACGCTTCTGGACTCTCCCTCGCCTCTTGCATTTCTGTTTGCCAGCCAGCCCATTGTTCCTGAACTCATCTTGACCTTGCTAAGAGCAAGGGACTGACTCCTTAGTTTTGTACTCGAGGTGCCTTGCTCACCTCACCCTAGTCCCTGCCCTGGGAAAAGTCAATATCCTATCACTCTGACTCTTAACCACTTCTGCCAGAACTGCTGGCTTAGCAGGCATGCTTACTGCCATTGGAGAAGACAGATCCTTTGCCACTTTATAAAACAGATTTCCTTTTTCCTGGCTCCTTACATCACTTTCCTCACCAATTACCACTCAGCTGTTATGCCGATGCCATATTACTTTAGGTTCTTGTTTGGCAGCATCCACGTCTAGGGTCCAATTTTTGTATTGGTTGGTGCAGCATTAGACACAGTAACAAACCCTACAATATCAATTGCTTAATCCAATAAAATCTGTTTCTTCTCAGTCAAGACAAGGTAGGCACCTTCCACATGGTGACTCAGGGCCTTAGGCTGCTGCCACCTTGAGTTCTGCCCCGTCCTGGGTCCGTGGAGTCCTGTGCTCCCAGGCAGTGAGTCAGCGAACACACAGAGGATGACCCATGGGGGGTTTCAGCGGCCAGGCCTGTGACATGGCGCACACTTGTCCCACGCACATTCCAGTGGCCAGCACCCTGTCAGGTCCGCACCTAATGCAAACGCGGCTAAGGACTATAATCTAGTCGTGTGTCGGCAAGAAGAGTCATGACTCTGGTGAACACGTGGCGGCCTCGCGGTGACCGGTACGGCACCATCGGAGCTGAGCCACAGACCAGTGAGTCCTTGTTGTCTTCATGGCACGCTGGTGTGTACAGGATAGGAACGTTTCCTCACGGAGGTCTCGCTCGATCCCATCCCAGAGTGAGAGGAAGGCCTTTGTTTTGGTTTGTTTTTTATACTCACCTGAGGACATTTTTCTTTTCATTGCTTTTAGAGAAAGAGGAATGAAGAGAGAGAGAGATAGGGGGAGAGAGAGAGACATTGATTGATTGTCTTCTTGTACAGGCCCCAGTCAGGGATCAAACCTGCAACCTGGGTAGGTGCCCTGACTGAGAATCAAACCTGTGACCTTTTGGTCTATGCTCCAATCAACTGATCCGCACTGGCCAGGGTAGGCCTTTGTTTTACATAATGGGTCACTGCAACCACTTCCTGGGGGCAATTTCTATGAGGGTGGACGGACAGCTAGGATGAACTTGACATGCACCACCCCTCTAATTTTTGTCTCTGCAAATAAGCCAAGTGTTCCTCATCCTTCCTCTGTTATTGGCACATCTGGTGCCACGGAGCTGGCGCTGACGGACCACAGGGAAGCTGTGTCACAGTGGGGCTGCTTCTAGGGCTTTTTCATTCTAAAGGGCTCACCAGCCACCTTCAGGAATGTTGGATGGCTGGAGCCACTACCCTTTGAAACAACAAGGATGGAACTGGAAAGCATTATGCTGAGTGAAATAGGCCAGGTGTTGAAAGACAAATACCATATGATCTCACCTTTAACAGGAAGCTAAACAACAAAATAAACAAGCAAACAGAATAAAAACAAAGACACTGAAATAGAGAACAAGTTGGCAGTGACCAGAGGGGAGAGGGAAGGGAATTTAAGGGGGGGAAAGGGGAGGGATTTTGAGGAACAAGTATGAAAGACACAGGGATGAGGACTAGTGGGGGAGGAAATGGGAGGGAGGTGGGGAGCATGGGGTGGGGGGTGCTGGGATGGGAGAAATAGACAAAAAACTGTACTTGAAAAATAACTAAATAAAATTTTAAAAAAGAAAAAGAAAAAAAAAACGAATGTTGGGAAGTGCTGGTTCCCCCACAAACAGGACTTGAGTGCGTGTAGTTTGGGGCAGTGATTCCAGAAGGTACAATGAAGGGAATGGGCAAATAAATCAAGAAAGAGAGAAAACCCCCAAACAGTTTATTGTTGGGGAAGTAGGGACTCGCTCCCATGAGGGACTTTCAGAGAAACCCCAAGGAACATGTTTCAGGATTGTCCCCTGGAATTCAAGGCAGACAGGGCATGTTTCCTACAGCTTCCTTGTGTGTTAGTTAAGGGTCGGCCCAGGAGCATTAAGTAGCCTCTCCCCCATCTGTGGGTTGTGTTGACAAGCAGCCTAGTAAGCTCCTATGACAGACACAGGGAAAGATGTCTGCAGTCCCGTGGGATGGGAAACTGTCCTCCCAGGGCAGGAGAACTCAGGTGGGCCAGGGCACCTGGGGGACCTGCTACAGATGGGAAGGGCACGGGCAACAGGAGACAAATCCCAGGCTCTTGAAACACCCTGGCTGCCCTCGAAGGTTGTAGCTCCTCCGGGTGGAACTGAGCGCTGCCTCCCTCGCATGGGAGCTGGTGTAAGCAGACAGCATTGACGGAGCCTTCACTTACATGCCAGGCACTGAACTAAGGGCTTGACCTAAATTATCTCATTTCATATTCATCGGCCATCTACCAGGCACCCTGGGAGAAGCAAGAGATGAATAACACTCCTGCTTCTAAACATATTAAACTCTGGCAGGAGGGATAAGGCAAACATAAACATTTTACACAGCAAAGAATATGTGGGGGGCCCAAAGGGTTTTGAGTAATTACGAGGTGTCTGGGATGTGCAACTGACTTCTGGAAGGTGGATCAGGCATCCTGGGGAAGGAGGAAGCACTTGAACGTACCCTTGAGGGGTGGGTGGGAGTCTGACCGGCATATTAGGGGAAGTACATTTGTGGACGGAGATGGAGTGTTGGGGAAGGTGAGGGGCTGGGACAGAGAGTACAGGGCGAGAAGGAGGATAAAATGGGCATTTCCACGGGGCTGTCACAACACGATCATAACCCGATAGGGAGACAAACCCACAATTCAGGTGTGGCACCAAAGGTGGAGGAAGCCAGTTGGGCATTAAACTGGGGGACAGAGAATGTATGCAGGCAAAAGCACCAAGCATGTGGGAGAGTAGAAGTTTTTGGAAGGGGAGAGAGATGGACACGAGTGATTCAGAAATAATGCCATGGTTGCTAGATGTCTGTGGTTATCCCTTCAGTCACTCAGTACATACCCCTCATCCCTTGCTTTCATGCATCAACAGCAGTTTATTAAACACTAGGTTTCAGGCACCTACTTATGCAATGGGGACACAGTGGAGTAAAAATCTGTGGTCTTGAGGAGGAGACACAACATCATAGAGATAAAATACCTAGTATGTAGAATGGTAAGTGGCATGAAGACTAAGCGGTGGGGGAGGATGGGGTCGTGGACTAGAGGTGCCGTATGGGCACAGTGGTTGGTTTTGTTGTTTTGTAAGTCCTCCCCAGGGGACATGTTCACTAACCTTAGAGAGAGAGGCAGGGAAAGAGAGAGAGGAGAAGAGGCAGAGAGAAAAACGTTGATCTATTGCCTCGCTGATGCGCCTCAATTGGTCATGGAACCCACAACCTAGTAGTATGTGCCCTGACTGAGGATTAAACTGACAGTCTTTTCTGGTGCACGGGACAATGCTCCAACCAACTGAGCCAGTAGGCCACGCACAGTGAGAGAGAGGAACTTTAAAGAGGGTGGGCAAAGATAGCCTCCGAGAAGACAGAGACCTGTAAGCCAAAGAGCAGAAGGAGTGAGGGAGTGGGCCTGTGGCTCCCTGAGAGAGGAGTGCAATTGCAAAGACCCCGCAGGAAGGTGCCTTGCATGGCGACCACGGGGAGGTCAGGAGAGGCTGGAGCAGAGGGAGTGAAGCGTGTGATTGGTTCTGAGGCCAGAGAGAGGAAGGAAGGCCAGATTGGGAAGGTCAGTGGTTTTCAATGGGGTGGCGTCATCCGATAGTGGGTGTTTCTGAAATTCGTGGAGATGTCTTTGCTTGAATATTTACATATTAAAATACATATTTTGTTATGGATTATGTTCTCTATTTCTGCTTTATATTTTAGATAGGGCCTCATGTTATTCTTTTTTATTACTTGTATGTGGAGGGAGGTTATATGATCTATAAAGCCCATTGCTGGATTATGCAATGTCTGCTACTACAAGGGGGCTTTGAGTCTAACAGGGCTGAGAGCTTCTGGAGAAGGGCCGCGCAGGCCAGTGTCAGGACTGGGGATTTGAATCCACAGCCGGATGGTTTGGACAGAACGGATCAGAGAAGTGCCGTGATTAGATACAGAATTTAAAGTCTCACCCACTGCTCGTGGAGAACAGACCGCAGGAGACGAGAGGAGCCGGGAGACTGGTTAACGGCACTCCTGCAGGGCCTCGGTTTTCCTGGGCCGCTATAACAAAAAATCATACACGGGGGACTTATAAACAACAGACATTTATTTCTTACAGGTCCAAAGGCTGGGAAGTCCAAGGTCATGGTGCTGGTAGATTCAGTGTCTGCTGGAAGTCCTGGTAGCTCTTTTGGCTGTAACCTCATCTGGCGGAAGATACCGCAGAGCTTGATGGGGTCCCATTTGTAAGGAGCAGTAATCTCATTCAGGAGAGTTCCACCCTCCAGACAAAATCATCTCCCAAAGGCCTCACCTCCTAATACCATCACACTGGGCTTTGGGTTAGAAAGTAGGAGTTTTGTGGGGACAGGGACGTTCAGATCATAGTGTGGGGGAGCAGGGAAAGGCGACGGTGGCTTGGATTAGGGTGACAGCAGGGAGTGAGAAGTGGTCTGCTTCTGGATTTCTATTTTGAAACTGGGACCTGCAGGACTTTCTGGCGGATTTGATGTGGAGTATGTGGTAGAGGAGTCAGATATGACCTCACACTTTTCACCTGAGCAACAGAAAGGTGCAGATGTCATTGACGGAGAAGGGACGGCTGTAGGTAGAGTAGGCTTTGGGAAAACACCAGAAGTCCGAGGATACCAACTGGCACCCATGGTGTGCAGGTGCTGTTTTGGGCACCAGGAACGCTCAGGGGTCCGATGTTGAACAGTCTGTAAAGGAGATCCATGGAAGCTGACGCCAGGCAGGACCTGGCTTGTCTGACGTGTAGGACTCCAGCTGGAGTGGAGCCCTCGGAGGTCAGGGGGCACGGTCTGGCATCTTGACCATCTTCGCCACCCACTTCGCGCATGTCTGGTAACTACCTGTGGAATGAATGATGATTCATTCTTTCTAATTCTGTGGATGATTCGAATCAAAATGGAATAAAAGGCCACCCCTTGGAGCGATAGGGAGCCACTAGGGGTGTTGGAGCTGAGGATGACGTGATGTGACACTACTTCGAACTTTAAGTGCAACCATGAAATTATTACAATAACTGTCCTGGCTTTAGACAAGGGTTTCTCTCTGCCTATTCTAAATGTACTTCTGAGACTGGAGCACCTGCAGTCCAAACGCAGTGTGTTTTATCTCCGAATCTGCAGAACGTTGCATCCAGGAGATATTGGTTGAATGAATACACTTTTGTGTATTTTTAAAGAATTTTTCCAGATGTATTTTTATGGCGTTGTAATCACAATATCCATTTCATGTTTTCTAATTTCTGTTTACTATTTTATTATTAGTTTACACATATTTTTTTGTGTCTGCAAAGTAATCTATTTTGTATGGATAAACTATAATTTCATTATCCATTTCCTCCTCATTTTCAACATTTAAGATTCTCTCAGTTCATCAGAATAATAAACAAGACATTCATGAACATCTTTTTAAGTAGCTTTTTATGTAGTTTAGGTTATTCCAGTAAGGTGGTAAGACTTCTTTTTTTTAATTTTTATTTTATTGATTATGCCATTACAGTTCTATTCCTCCCTTCATTCCCCTCCACCCTGCACCTCCCACCCCTACCATTCTCCCCTTTAGTTTATGACCATGTGTCTCAAGTTCTTTGGATTCTCTATTTCCCATACTATTCTTGCCCTCCCCCTATTTATTTTCTACCTACCATCTATGCTACTTATTTTCTGTACCTTCTGCCCCCTTCTCCTCCCACTCCCCTGTTGCTAACCCTCCATGAGATCTTCATTTCTATGGTTCTGCTCCTGATCTAGCTGTCCTTTTAGTTTGCTTTTGTTTTAGATGTGGTTGTTAATAACTGTGAGTTTGCTGTCGTTTCACTGTTCATCTTTTTTATCTTCTTTTTCCCTTTAACATTAACATAAGTCCCTTTAACATTTCATACAATAAGGGCTTGGTGATGATGAACTCCTTGAATTTGGTCTTATCTGAGAAGCACTTTATCTTTCCTTCCATTCTAAAGGAAAATTTTGCTGGATAGAGCAATCTTGGTTGTAGGTCTTTGGATTTCATGACTTGGAATACCTCTTTCCAGCTCCTTCTTGCCTGTAAGGTCTCTTTTGAGAAGTCAGCTGACAGTCTGATGGGAAGTCCTTTGTAGGTGACTGTCCCCTTATCTCTTGCTGCTTCTAGGATTCTCTCCTTCATTTTAATCTTGGCTAATGTAATGATGATGTGCCTTGGTGTGTTTCTTCTTGGGTCCAACTTCTTTGGGACTCTCTGAGCTTCCTGGATTTCCTGAAAGTCTATTTCCTTTGCCAGATTGGGGAAGTTCTCTTTTATTATTTGTTCAGATAAGTTTTCCATTGGTGGCTGTTCCTTTCCCCCTTCTGGTACCCCTATAATTCAGATGTTGGAATGTTTAAAGATGTCCTGGATGTTCCTAAGTCTCTCCTCATTTTTTTGAATTCTTGTTCCTTCATATTTTCCTGTTTGGTCATTTTTTTCTTCCTTCTGGTTCACTCCCTTGATTTGAGTCCCAGATTCCTTTTCATCACTATTGGTTTCCTATGCAATTCCCTTCATTTCAATTAGTTTAGCCTTCAAGGTGGTAAGACTTCTTGAGCAAGGATTGCGGGGGACATCATTAATATTTCCCAACACCTGTCTCTCTGCTCCTTTGGGGCATGCAGAAAACTTCATTTCTCAGTTTTCTTGCCATTGGGCAGGGCCATGGGACTAGTTCTGTCCATGCAATGTGAGGGGAAGTGACATGGGAGCCCTAACTCTCTACCAGCTAGAGGTAGGTATGTTGAGTGAGCAAGAAGTGAACCTTTGTTATGGCAAACTACTATGATTCCACAGTTAATTTGTTACCATGGCTAACCTGACCTATCCTGACTAATACATAGACTTTGAACTTTATTATGGATGAAAGTATATATTGGATAATTGCACAATGGCTGGCACATAGTAGGTACCTAATAAACATCTGTTAAATGAGTTAATGGGACTTGTTGCCAATAGTACAAGAAAATACAAATTTTATTGCTATATTAACAGTGATGGGTTTATTACTTGATTGTTCTTGTCAGTTTAATGGGAAAAAATATTGTCTTGGCCAACAAGAAATTGGCCAGTGTCTTTGCTTTATTGGTAAGGTTGAGCATTGTTTCATCTGTCATTAGCTGTTTTTTGTGTGTGCATGCATTATTTGTTCAAAATCTTTCATTCCCTCTCAGCAACTATTGGTTGAATGCCTTCACTGTTCTAGATACTAGGGCAGTGGTGGTAAATAACCTCACTATTACAGAACTTTTATTCTAGGAGGGAAGAAAAATGGCATCTCAATGCTTAAATATTTTAGGTAATGGTATAAGTGCTTTGAAAAATAAAGTAAGGTCAGTGGCTTAAAAATAGACTGGGTGTGTTCAGCATAGGGTGGCCACGCGGCATCTTTCTGATAACATCGCTTCTGAACAAAGGAAATGAGCCTAGAAGGTATTAGGGAGAAGGGTGTTGCAGGCCAAGGGCCCGCACACACAAACACCTTACGGCAGGCAGGGGCATGCTTGGTATTTGGGGGATGTAGCAAGAAGCCAGTCCGGCTGAAGCAGAGTGACGGGCAAGGAGCAGGAGATGAGATCGAAGATATAAGAAGCTAGAACATGTAGAATCTTCTAGGCTGTGGTTGTCTTCTGACTTTTCTTTGGAGCCACCAGGGGCTTCGGAGCTGAGGAGTGACATGATGTGACCCTACTCACAAGGATTCCTCTGGCTTCTCTGTAGGCGAGAACATAGGGGAGCAAGTAGGAGGCTCTTGTCATGTTTTGATGGAAGACGATGATACATTAGACAAGGGTGACACTGTGGATAAAGTGAGAAGGGGTCGGATTCCAGCTATATTTTGTCATAGAACTAATAGGGTTTGATGATAAACTGGATCTGGGAATGGGTGGGAGAAATGAAAGATCAAGAATGTTCCCAAGGTTTTTGACTCGAGCAACTAGAAAGATGTAAATGCCATTTACCTTATGGCTTCATTGAAGGACATTTTGGTGTTTTTAAGGACTCTGGGAAAAGCCATGTCAGAAGTGGAAGGAACAATGTGCTGCGGTGGACGTACCGCTTCCTTCCAGGTGCAGGGAGGGTGTGGTGGTTTGAGAGCACCATGGTCTGAGTGGGACCCCAGCAGCTGTGAAGCAGCTCCTGGTGCCTTCCCTGACTCTCCTTGCCATCTCCCTTCCACTTCTGGAAGCGTAGCTGTCTCCGTTGGCATCGCCAAGGTACTGAGTGGCATGCAGGTGTGCATGCTGTGGAAGCCAGAGGAGCTAGAGAAGCAGAGGAAGGTGGTGCTCTTCCTCCTGGGTGCGGGAAGAGGGCCAGAGATCCTGGTAGGTGACATGGGCCAGTCTGGCCCAGACCCCATGCCACCTTTGTCAGGACACAGCCCGACAAGGACTCCAGCTATGCCCTCTGTGGCCCAGCCTAGGAGACAGAGAAGAGCAAGCAGCAGGAGCTGGTGCTTATCATCTGAACCCTGAGTCTGCACCTATTAAGGTCAAAGTGATCTGTGCCAGCTCCCACAATGCCATCAAGCAGAAGCTGAGGGGGATTGAGCATGAATTATAAGCAAACTGCCAGGAAGAAGTCAAGAACGGCTGCACCCTGATGGAGAAGCTGGGGGGCAGCGTCAGTTCTCCCTGTAAGGCAAGCCTTCATGAGCCCCCTGCCGCCCCTGCCTGCAGTACCTGGCAGCCCCAGACCTGCCCTCAGAGGTTCCAGGCTGCCCGCTCCCTGCCAGAACTGAGGGGTTGGAGGGATTCCAGCACGGGGAGTCAATCTCTTCACTGCAGTTGGCAAACAGACCCTGTACTTCATGGACTTTGCTCCTTCCTCGTGCCTGATGGTTCAGGCCTTTCTAACCCATTCGTGACCTTCTGCTTGCTCTTGATTTGAAGCAGACCAAGTGCCCCCATCACCACATCTGTTTAGGCAGAGTCTGTACTTTTTGCACTGACACCCCTACCTGCCACTGAGTTCTCCCCCTTCCCACGTTGCCAACTTCTAACCACAATAGTGATTCTGTGCTCATCTGTTTGGATCTCGTAGAAAGGGAATATTGGGCAAAGGACTCCTTCCTGATCGAACTGGTTTCTCCTCTCCTTTTCCCTGGTTGCAGCTACTCATGAAAGCAAGGTCAGGGGAACTTCAATTAAAAAGCACTACGATTTTTTTCAAAAACCAATCATGGTCAGGTGGCTGTGCAGGGCCACAGTGATCGGTTTGGAGATGGGCATAAGACCTTAGATGACCCAGTCAGAGGTTCACGGTTTTTAATTAATCATTTGAGACTTCTTTTTCTGCTAGAAATGAACAAGGAAGCATGCTCTCGGAGGCTTCTGAAGTCCTCTTGCTCCTTTGAGGAGAACCAGCCTTAAGATGAACTTGACATGGAAAGCAGAGAAGAGAGATAAAAAGCAAGCCAGGCCTTTTGTGACATGGTTGAGTCACTACGTATATCCATCCCCACCTGAAATCTATCCAGAGCCTGCTCCGTTCCACAAGCCAATAAACTCCCCTTTATTGTGTATGCCAGTTTGGACCGTGTTTTCTGTTACTTGCCACCAAGCACATCCTGACTGATAAAAGCAAGCTTTCCAAGTAAACGCTGTCTGTCCACAGACCGCAGGCTGAATGCTCTCACCACCTGGGATCTCAGAACACAGGAAATAGTCACCCCAGACAATCTGCAAACCATTTGAGGCTGGGGATGGGGGTGGGGGAGGGGTTACATCATGTTCGAAGAGAGGAAAGGCCACTTTCAGAGCACATGCTGTCCAAAATCCTGGCGAGGGAGGTCCCAGGAGCTGTCAGAGCAGCCAGCGGCACCTGGCATCACGTGAGCTCAGCTGCCCCCACAGCAGGGAGGGCCGGGCGATCTTCCTGAAACGGGCTCTGGCAACCTGCTTCTAGACGCCAGAGTGTTTGTGGTTGTAGTCACCAGTTGCTGGAAGCACAGGGTGGAAACTGATTCTGAATGCGGACTCTTCACAAACACCAACATCCTGCTTTGACGTCGGTTACTGACAATCCCTTACCGATTTGTGCTCCTTTCGAGACAATCGAAGCTTGTGGTGAGCAGGCTGGGCTGGGGAGCCGGACTACCCGTGCTTCCTTCCGGGCTCTGCTGGGGCCGCTGCAGGCAGAGGAGCCTCGGGGCTGGGGCCAGCCGGCAGCTATGGACCCTGCCTCCCAGTCTCAGCAAACCCTCTGCACCAGGTAATCACTGGAGGTCTTAGAGGATTGTCGTATGGTGGGCTTCCTGGGGCTGTTCTCCCCCAATTGTCTTGACTGTCATCGAGTTTGGGAGGAATCCACTCTGGTGACCAGGAACATCTGCAGCCCCCAGCCAGACTGCAGGAGTTTGAATCTTAGAGCCGCCACCTGCAGTCCCTGCGAGTTACTAAACCCCTCTGGGCCTCAGTTTCCTCCTCTGTGAGATAAGAAAATGGAGATAAGAAAAAAGTGTCTCTCTCTTAGAGCTGCTTAGAGGATAAATGAGTCACTACAGTCTTAGGACAGGGCCTGGCATCAGTGCGTATTAGCTACTAAATTGTCTGTAACTTGCTAAAAAGCAATAACATGGAGATACCAAAGGGGAGAGGAGTTGGGAGGGAAGAAGTCATATACAAAGCAGAGAGTGCCATTTAGTGTCTGACCAAAAGAGAACGGTTGGGGTTCCCTTCATTAGGGCCCAATCTGCTCCCTCCAGCCAGGGTGGGGTTTCTGGGCCGGAACCCACAGGGAGGAAGGGGAAGCCCAGCCGCCTCCTTCCGGTTGCAGCCTCCTCCGCGGCCGCTGGCGGGGTGGTTCTTCCTTTCTGCTGCATTCATCTTACTCCCCACAGTAACAACCGCCCCTCACTTTTTAACTTCACTGTAAGTTTACGGAGCCCACTCGCATCTCTCTCTATTCACCCTCCCAGTTCACAGATGGGGAGAACCGGGTTTGGGCTTCCCATCCAGCGTCCACGATCCAAAAAAACGTGCAAACATCGTGGGTCCTTTTTCTTCCCTTCTTTATATTTTTCATGTTAATACCTTCTAAAAGTAAAGAATGTAAAGAATGTATTGCTACATTTTTTCTTCTGTTTTAATAATAATAATAGATAATTCCCATTGAGCAGTAACTGTGCCAGGCAGGGTTTTACAAACCTCGTATGTATTAAGCCACTCACAACACTTCAGCTACCACTCTTCGCCTTGTGTAGATAACAGCAGCGAGGCCCAGTGGTTAGGTTCAAACTCAGTTTGGTTCTAGAACCAACACATTTCACAACGATGCTAGTCTCCATGTTCATGGTAGAATTTAATTACAACAGCAAAGCAAAAAGATGAAAAAAATTAAAATTATAATCCCAACATACAGGTATAACTACTGTTAACATTCGGTGAACATTACTGGGCACAAATCAGGCAGGAGAGGGGGGTGGAAGGGAGGGGCAGATGTCTGAATTATTGGGGCACCTTTTCGAATACACATATGCTAGAGGCGTTCTACCCAAGCATGAGGATTTGGGAAAAAAGGGATTTAGGTGATACTTCCCTGGCTGGTGTGGCTCAGTGGACTGAGTGCCGGCCTGCTAACCAAGCAGTCACTAGTTCAATTCCCAATCAGGGCACATGCCTGGGTTGCAAGCCAGGTCCCCAGTGGGGGGCACATAAGAGACAATCACACACTGATATTTCTCTCCCTCTTTCTCCATTCCTTCCCCTCTCTCTAGAAATAAATAAATAAAATCTTGAAAAAGGAAAAGAATTCAGGCAATACTAATAAACAGCCTCCCCTTCCTCCTTCCTCGTTCCCACAGCTCCACCCCGTCTCAGCTGAAAGGTACTAGTGTACCTTTCCAATCCTTTTTCTATGCATAGCTGCATATGTGTACACATAAGTACACAGTTATAGATGGCAAATCAAACACTAATAAATGGCAGTGACAGAAAAAAAGCACAGCAAGCAGGAGATGCCAGCACAGAGTATGATAAAATTCCTAACTCCTCCAGATTCCTGCCGTTTGTCCCTCAAAGGCACATTAGTAAGACAAATACCAGTTTCCGGGGTGGAACCTGATAGGGTTTTTCAGCATCCATAGCCCTTCTGGTCAGTTTGTTGTTTTGTGATTTGGCAGGCAGGAGTGGCCAAGCTATTCTCCTGGCCAGGCTCTCCCAGGGGCCTTGTGTCTGGGCTGGGCTGTGATTTACAGTCTTCCAGACACAGCCCCTTGCCAGGGTGCTGGACAAGTGCCTGTGCTCACATTATCCCCATTCGGGCTGGCACAGGAGGCCTGGGGCAAACCCACCAGGATGCCTGGGGTGTTCAGGAAGGAGTGAGAAGCTGAGCCAAGGAAGGGAGAGCCAGGACCGGGAACTTCCTGTCTCTGCTCCCTGCGATGGCCCGACACAGCACCTGTGACAGCCCCAGGTGCCGGTTTACTTTCCTGGCCCCTCCGTGGGCCCAGAGCTCCTGAAGGGCAGGAAGCAGGTCTGGTTATTTTGTCTTTCTTCCTCTTTGTGTCTCGATGGCCTGGCATGGCTCCTGGAACAGAGAGAGAGAGCAGCTTCTTGTCGGGATGAATAATAGGTATAACCATAGCTAACTTCAAGGGGCTGCTCCGCTCCTCAAAGACAGATGGATAAGACAGAAGTTTCCCTTCCAGCCTTCACAACAACCCCATAAGGGTGAGTCTAGACTCTATTATCCCACCAAGGCCCCCACCCACACCATTGTAGAGCTGAGGAAATGCGGCAGAGAGAGGTTGAGTAACTTGCCCAAGGTCATACAGATAAGTGGCTGGCTGCAATCAAACCCAGGAAGCTGAGCCTCCGAGTTCAAATTCTTATTCCCTACTCTATGCTACCCCCGCAACCCTTCTGTCTCTTCCCCCCAACCCCCGCCCTTCTCTCTCTTCCCATTCAATTGTCATAGTGATCGCCTTAAGGTTTCGCTTTATCATGTCACTCCCCCGATCAAGAACTTTCGAGGCCCGACTCCCCAGGGTGTGTACAAAGCTTCTTATACTTGTCCCCACTCACCTTACCCTGGGACGTCACTTAACCTCTCTCCTACTTATGCACCTGAACTGTAGAAGGAGGGTGGTAGTAGCACCCACGTCACACGGCACTTAGAGGACTCAACAGTCCTCTACCAGGGAACCGCTTACAAACTGGGGCCAAGGAATGGGAACTTGTTCTATACAGGGCCAGATGCTAAATATTTTCGGCTTCATGGGCCCTACGGTCTCTGTCACGTCTAGTCAGCTCTGTTGCTGTCGTGGGAGGGTGGGCACAGACCACAAGGAGGAGACTGGGTGTGGCAGTGTGCCAGTTCAACCTTCTTCACGGACACTGACCTTGGAATTCCAAATGACGTTCGTGTGTCCTGAAATATGCCTCGTTTTACTCACCCCCCCAACATTTAAAAAGGTAGAAAACTTTCTTTGCTTGTGGACAGTGCAAAAACAGGTGCTGGGCTCGACGGGGCCCTCGGGCTGCAGTTTGCTGATTCTGACTTCAGAACCCTGTCTGGCACAGTAGAAGAGCTTAACAAGTCCAAGAGAAACAGTGCGAAGCAAGGAGACACAGTAGGAATTTATAAGGCGCTCGGTGAGGGTGACAGGCTGGAGATGTGTGCATGGAAGGGACGGGCCAGACACAAGAGACCGAGTTGAGGAACCCCTATCTGCTGAGCGCTGACTGGCCAGGCACCGTTGTCTACATAGCTTCCCATTCCACCCTCACACTGACCCTGAGCCTTCCTATTTACAGAGAAGATGAATACGGCTCAGAGAGGTTAAGTAACATGCCCAGAGTTGCACAGCTTTTAAGGGTTAGGGTCAAAATTTGAACCTGGTTTTTACAGAACACCAAAGACTGCTTTTTAATTTTTTTTTTTTACTTTTAGAGAGAGGGGAAGGGAAGGAGAAAGAGTGGGAGAGAAACATCAATGTGTGGTTGCCTCTCATATGTCCCCTATTGGAGACCTGGCCCACAACCCAGGCATGTGCCCTGACTGGGAACCGAACCGGTGACCCTCTGCTTCACAGGCCCGTGTTCAACCCACTGAGCTACACCAGCCAGGGCTGTGCTGTTTTGTACTGTATCAGTGTGTACTGAATGCATATTTATTGAGAAGCTATGTTGTGCAAGGTGCTGAGCTAGGTCTGGTAACTCAGGGATATAAAAAATTTAGCTTTGACCAAATAAAGTGTATAGGCAACTAAGCAATCGTAGCTCAGGGTGAAAACTCCTATGATAAGAACACACGGAAGGGTTCAGTGTCGAAGGTTCTAATCCATACCTGGGAAGCCTGAGAAGGCTTCCCAGAGGAAGCAATGTCTAAGCTGAGAATGCAGGCAAATGGGGAAAGACCCAGGAAAGCCTGAAATGGAATAATAACACTAAGCTACAATTTCTTGCCTGCTAACCAGGTTGTCGGCTAGTGCCCCCAACCCCTGAGAAATCTGGTTCTGAGATCCACAGCCTTTGATGGCCTAACCCCCTTCCCAGGAGGGCCTCATGTCTTCTGTCCTTGGATGTTCCTGCTTCCACATCTCTCGTCCTGAAATGCTGTCGGAGTTTTGCCCCACAGCTCCTTGGAGACATGACTCAACCCCTACTCTGTTTTCCTCATTACTTACTTCAAGTATTCCATGAGTTTAGTAAACCTGACCCACAGTTCTGGTGGAAGGAGGGCGTGCTCTCGGGGAGGGGTCACCTCTGGGGCGCAGGATTTCCGCCCTCTCCTGGTCCCCCACTTCCTCCGGGAGTTGCAAACAAAACCCTCCCTTTGTCTTGCTGGGAGTGTCCACCTCTGGCCTTACGGATCTTGGTTTCTACTTAGCAACGTCTTTTCTCAACAGAGAAAGCTCTACCTTCCTAAAAGGAATTCTGGTGAACAACAGGATCTCTTTACACACATGCAGTATCTCATTTGATCCTCCTAGCATGCCTCCAGAATGGCTGTCCTTGCCCCCACTCCACAAATGAGGAAACCGAGTAACTAGCCCAGGTGATGGTGTGGAGAGTCAAGCATAGAACGGCCTGAATCCAAAATCTCCTTTCTCAACCACTCTCAACTCTGCTTTCCAGTCAGTACCACTCAGATTGGATCTGGGGAAGGGAAGGAAAGGGATGGTCTGGAAGAGAGGGCAGGGAAGATGAACAGAGTCAGACCCTGGGTCCATCACAGACTGTTATTTTCACCAGAGGTGCTGGTCATGGGTCCCGGTGCTCAGTAAAGGGAGAGGGCTGAGACCTGGCTGAAGGCTCCCTGGAGTGCTCAGGCCCGGGGTTCATTTCACTGGCCTGGCCCCAGAACATTCCCGAAAGTAGCACAGCAGTTCTTTGATAACTGAGCAGACACTAAGGAGACTGGGAGAAGAGGAAACAGGAAATGAGGAGAGAGGAAAGGAGGCTAAAGAGAGACGGTTCTGTATTCAAAAAGGCCATTTAGATTTAAAGTGAATCCTGCTAGTGAAGCCAGAAGCTCTCGGGAAGTTCCCATGGCCGAGGTTTTGGCCCAGCTCTTCGGAGAGCTTGGTTCCAAGTCGGGAAAATGAAGTTACAGTGAAGCCAAAATCAAGGCCTCCTTTTCAGCGTCCAGAAGAATTTGGGGACGGAGTCACTAGCAGAGTCTCCAGTGCTGCAAGCTTTGGACACCGCATGCGAGTGGGTATGTGAGAGCCGTGGCAGGCGTGCGCCCAGAGGAAAGCTGGACGTTCAGCAAGGAAGAGGGAGCCCCGCCTTCAGGAAGCCTTGAGCAGGAGCAGCAAACATGTGCTTCCTCTTCCCCTCTCCCCACCCCCGAAGGTCAGCGTGGGCTGACCAACCCTCCCCCCACACCCTGTGGTGTGGGCTCAGCTCCCCTCACCCCACCCCGGGCTCACCGGCCCCCCAGCTGAATCAGACCGGCCACTCTTCCCAACATCTCTCCCTTGGCCGGCTCTCTCATCTTTGCACTCCTGCTCTCAGAGACAAAGGGAACCGAATGCCGCTATCACAAGGGCAGACACTGGCTGGCCCCCAACAGGCCTATGGGGTAGCAGTGGGTAGCCCTGGAGACAGGAATTTCTCTTCAGCATCTAAAGCAAAGATTGCTCAGAACAGCATCTGGTCCTGCTCTGTAGGAACTGTTAAAGGGCCGTTTAGGTGTAGTTATTGTTCTTGACTCTAACGCAGCTCCTGGGTGCGCCAGAGTGAGCAAGTGAATAAAGTAAGTGGGGATTGCTGGGGCCTTGAAGATTAAATATTTGAGAGGCTGGATGGGCCAAGAGCATGTACAAGGGCCCAGGAGTAGGAATGAGCAAGGTGTCTGTAGAGCCGTGAGTGGACCAGATGGAATAGAGAACAGCATTCCTGCAGGCGATGGAAGCAAGTTTCACACTCTTAAGGCCTCGACTGCTAGGCTCGGCAGTTTGAACTTCATCCTATAGGCAATGGGGAGTCGAATGACTTGAATTTTAACACGGACATTATTTTGCTGTCATAAGTAAAGACGTGATACTTAATTGAACTCCTGCAAAGTCAAAGATACAAAGTTCAAGCCGAACTCCTATTTTGTACTTGGTTCTGTGTCCTTTCCTCTCTCCCTTCCTCCTCCCTTCCCACCTCCCCTCTCTCTCACTTTCTCTCCCTGCATGTCCCCAGTCCCAAAGTTCTGTGCATTGTCCCTTTCACGTAGCTAGTCACTAATCACCATGTCCTGGGAATCTTCACATCAATTGGTGAGAAAGTTGGAAATGTGACAAGTTTTTTTTCTTTTTAAAGCAGGATTAGCCAGCTCATTGTACATTCTGTGCAGAAGGGAAAGTGTCTAATTTCTCACCTCCAAGATCATCAAATCTCATTCTGTTCCACCAGAGACTTAATTTGTACTGTTGGGGTTGCCATGGGAGAGTCCACATGGGGCTCTAATTTAAGTTACCTCTGGGCCCCACTGTTCCCAATCTTAATAGACCAACTGGGGACCATGTTGCCCTCAGGGGACATTTGGCAATGTCTGGAGACACTTCCGGTCCTCACAACACGGTGGGGGTGAACGGTCCACTGACGTTCGGTGGGAGGAGGCCAAGGCTGCTGCTAACCATCCTACAATGCACAGCACAGCCCCCACAGCAAAGAATTATCCAGCCCCAAATGTCAATAGTGCTGAGGATGAGAAACCCTGGATTGGACCGGAACCTCTGACCAAGGAAGGAGATGGAATGGAACAGAGTCCGAATCTGTGTAGAAAGGAGAAGGTGGGCTGGCCAACCTGAGGAAGAAGTCCACTGGGAGGAGCTGTTCTGAAAAGCGTTTGCAGCAGAAAGAAAGCCAGATTTTTAAATAACACTTTTCATGAGCAAAAGCAGTTTGCCTGTTTTTAATTAGCTCCCCTATGGAGATAATTAAAATTTCAGTATGTTGCCCTGATTGATAATTAGTCGACCAAAAAGTTAACACTAGAAGTCACCACTTGTCCAGTTTCCAGTGAAACCTGCTGTACCTCTTGGTTCTGAAAGGCTACCGGCATGAACGTTACCGCTGTGTTTATTTGAAGTTCCTTGTGGCTTTGACTTTCAGGAAACATAAGTTAGGAAGGGAGCAGGCACCAGAGACCCATTTTGGTGGGTAGCATCTAAAGCATTTTTCTATCCAAGTGGTACGTCATTGAACTTGATTGCTCTGCCCACCAGGCTCCGCCCCCAACCGCGTCCTCTCCCGTTGGTCCTCTCTGCTCTCCTCCTGACCCATGGCAAGGCCTCTGCTTGGTAGCGGGCAGCCACACAGCCTTTCCCTGGTCCTTTGACTCTCCTGCTTCCCCAGAGGATCATTTCACATCTTTCTCCTCAAACCACCAACATCTCCTTCCCCATCACTCTGCACAGATGACCTCACTTCCTATTTCCCTGAGAAAACAGAAGCAGTTGGAAGAGATGCCCACTGATTCTACCACATCTCCCAGCAACAGCTCACCTGTCCCTCCGGTTACCGTGGTCCAGATCTAGAGTCCAGCCCCCTGCCTCCTCCCGGGTATCACTTCCCTTCTTTCTCCTGGATTCATTTCCTCTGCCATATCAAGTGGAATAAGTTTCTGTCAGCTTATTTACAATATATTCCATATTTTCATTAAAAACCTTTCTTGATGCTACCTCTTCCTCCAGCTCTTGCCCAGTTTTCAGGTGCCTTTAATGACAAAACAATTAATAATAATAATAATAATTAAAATGATGTTGCTTCCTCATCCTTTCCAGCTCTTCTCTCTTGACCCTTCCTATTACACTTTCATCCCATCTACGCACCAGACCTGCTCTCGTTGAGGTCACTGTGCCCTCCGCTTGGCCAAATTCAATGGTTCATTTTCAGTCCTTATTCAGACACTCAGCAGCATCGACCCCGTGGCTCACACTCCTGACAGCTTGGGAGAGAGGGATTATTTCCTCAGCAGGGAAACGTCTTCAGCCAGAGGAGACTGAGAGTCAATTACAGAGACGATGAAGCAAGTCAAGCCCACAGTATGAAGGTTTCTTAATGTAAAATTTGGAAATAACCTGTGTGTGTTTGCTATTTTAAGTACTTGTAATGCTTAAATGAATCTGGTACATTGGAGGACAGTATGCTGTATTAACAGACTTCTGCAAAAGACCAAAATAAGTTTGTAATCAATTATGGAATATTTAAAAGAATTTAAAACTTGTTACACTATATTTATAAGCTTAATTTTTATTAGTTTCACAAGAATGGCTAAAGTGGTCACAAATGTCTTTCTAGTCAATTAATTTATTGTTAACTAATTACTGCAGAGGGTAAGAACCAAAACCTAGATTCCGGAGCCAAAGGTTGTGGCTCACAAAGTAGTTCACATTATTAGCGATACAGCCTTGTGAGAGTTACCCCTGCACCCCAGTTTCTCTATGTACAAAACAGGGATGGCAGCGACATGAGATCTCTGCTAGAATTGCTGTTAGAAGTAAATTCGTTAACAGTGTAAATTGTTTGGAAGAGTTTCTGCACATAGTAAGAGTTTAGGTGTTCACTGTCATGGAAAAGCAAATCAAATGAACTAAATTTATAAATGCAGTTAAAAACCTTTAAAGTTGTTAATTAACTAAGTCTAACAGAAACCAACCCTTAACCAAAGGCTCCCATAAAGTAAGTTCCTGAGGTTTCCCCTGTAAATAGCACAACACGACATGTAAATGTGACTTAAAAGCTTAAAGAAGGAAGTAGGATTCTAAATTTGTCACTCAAATAGAATATGGCTTACAAAAATAAAATATCCTCCAAATAGTATTTTTTCATACAACAAAGTTCTCCTCTGGGGCATTAGAAAACTCACAAAGGCAGAAGGAATCCCAAGGAGCCCTGGCAGCTCCCAGTTGCTCCTGGGCCCCTGAGGGGACAGCCTGTGAGCCCCGGACATAGCTCAGTGGAAGTGGCCCTGAGCCCAGGCCCCTCCCCGCTGACCCTGAGCCTTAACAACTCCACTTATATCAGTTTACTGCATGGGTTTCTACCTAAGACTTCAGTTTCCAAGAGTTTGGGATCCAATGAAGTTTCCAAATATTTTGTTTTATTTGGATGATTGCATAATTTTCTTTAAGCTTAAATGTTTGGAAAATCCCGAGGATCATTAATGCAAAAGTACTTGTGTCTTTTAACCAGTCACAATATTGAACCCTTTACAGCGTATGGATATTCCAATGAGGACGCCCTGTGCTAGGCCCAAGTGTCAGGGCAGGGTGGGACTCCCTCGCTTCACACAGGCGACTGCTGCAAACCAGGAAGCACCCGCTTCTTGCAGTGATGACAAATGGGTACCAAATCAAATCACATAGTCATTGCACAGCATCTCCGTTGTCCGGTGCATAGAAGGAGTATGCGGACTATGCAATTTGATTTGATGCTGAATTCTCATCAGTTCCTAAACCTTCACTTTTAAGAACAAAGATCCGCAAATTTTTTGTGCAAAGGGCCAGCTAACAAATATTTTAGACTTTGTAGGTCACGTGGTTTCTGTTGCCACCACTCAGCTTTGCCAGTTGTTTCACAAAAGCAGCAACATGCACATAAATGGACATAATGATTTCAATAAAACTTTATTTATAAAACAGATGGCCCCGCAGGTCTGGCCTGCAGGCAGTCATTTCCTGATCCCTGCTTTGGAGCAATGCTTTGCAAACTTTTGATTACAACTACCAGATCGTTGCTCAGGGGTTTAGTTCACTAGATTATTGTTCCCTGCATAACTGATGTCGGGCTCTGCCCTGTGGCTGGTTTGGTCAATGGGATTGTGGAAATGTACTCTCCTGCTCCTTGCCTTTCAGCCGATGGGATGTTAGCAGACCCAAGGCAAGCAGAGAAGGATTCAAATGCACGTATGAGGTTAGGCCTACTCTTTTCTGCCTATAACATTATGATGAGAAGAAATTCACCCAGACCCCAGACTGAGCACATGTGGAGCAGACCTAGGCCCAGCAGTGAGGAGCCAACCTGGATTAGCCAAGCTCCACCGACCCACAGGTGAGTGAAGAAGTGCTTTGCATATATTGACTCATTTAATTCTTATAGGAAGTCTATGAAATATGTATGTATGTATTACTATCCGGGTGAGGAAACTGAGGCATGGAGAAGTAAAGTAATTTTCCCAAGGCCATATGGCTAGTAAGTGGTCACACAGCAGAGATTCAAATTCAACAGGTGTGGCTCCAGAGTCTATGGTTAACAACACTTTAATATTGTCTATTCCAATACAACCTATTACATTTGTTTTTTAAAAATGAATGGCTGTATCCCTGGCTGGCGTGAGACTCAGTGCATTGAGTGCCACCTGTGAACCAAAGGGTCACTGGTTCAATACCCAGTCAGGGCACATGCCTGGGTTGCTGGCCAGGTCCCCAGGGGTGGCTCAGAGAGGCAACCACACATTGATGTTTCGCTCCCTCTCTTTCTCCCTCCCTTCCCCTCTCTCTAAAAATAAATAAATAAAATCTTTAGAAAAAAATGAATGGCTGCAGCCCATTAAATTGATTTCATGACCTTATGGTTTTAAAAACCTCCTCCAAGGAGTTATTCTGTGAAAGCAAGAACTAAAAGCCAAAGTACCGCTCAAGAATGTCAAAGACAAAATTTCCCTAGTTGGAGTGTGTTCCCAGAGCTTGTCATCATTGTCTTCCCCCTGACCCCCAAGAGAAGATCTCTGAATGCGCTCCTTTGTGCCTTTGTGGGGAGGAGCTGGGCAGACAGAATAACACAGGCCAGACATTCTCTCCCCCTCTTCCCCCCAGCTCCCAGGTGCTGCGAGTCAACAGGAATTCACAACTTCCTGACAAAAAAGAATGACTGTCACCAGCATTTCAGGGAAAGCGAATGGCTGCCTCCTAGTGCTCTCTGGGGCAATTGGAGCTTTGGCCTCACAGAGAACTTGGGTCTGGACAGAAAGATTCAAGTCTGACCCAAGCACAGGAGTTTCCAAGGGGTCCAGACCATCCACTGGGTCCCGTCAGGGAGAAAACCTGTGAGGACTTCAGAACTCAATTGAAATAAAAGCTAAAATTGTAGATTTACAAATCTGAGATGGAAATGGAACCAGTTATGCCTCTCAATCCATTGTGGAAAGTATGTAAAAGGACAGCCTTGGGCAAAGAACAGTTCCTGGATTCTTTTTTTTTTTCTTTTGACACAGTAGAAAAAGATTTTTCTCCCCATCACCCTGGTCATGTAGCTCAGTTGGTTAGAGTGTCATCCTGATACACTAAGTCTGCAGCTTCAGTTCTTGGTCAGGGCACATACAAGAATCAATCGATAAATGCATAAATAAGGGGAATAGCATATTGATGTTTCTCCCTTTCTCTCTCAAATCACTAAATAAAATTCAAAAAGCAAAAGTATTTTCCCAGTGTTATTGAGCAGTAAAGGAAATGTGTGCCTGTGTAAGTTGAAGGTGTGCAGCACGATGGTTTGAGATACACATAGCATGCAGTGCTCACCGCAAGAGGTCTAGTCAATATCCATCACCGCCCAAAGATAAGAGAAAAGGAGAATGGTTTTTCCTCTCGGTGAGGACTCATAGGGTCTACTCTTTTGATAACTTTTCTACACAACATGCAGTAATGTTAACTGTGGCCATCATGATGTACATCCCAGTATTTATCTTATAACTGAGATTTTCTACTTTTTGGCCACCTTCCTCCAATTGCCCCTCTCTCTAACCCTGACCCCTAGCCTCTTGTGGCCACAGATCTGATCTCTTTGTCTGTGGGTTTGGTGAAGTGGTTTTCAATTCCACGTATAAGTGAGATCATACAGTAGTTGACTCAACTTACTTAGCATAATGCCATCAAGGTCCATCCATAAGAAAACAATTTTATAGGATATATGATTACAAGTTTTATGGGAAAAGAAAATGGAAATACAATGTTCAGGTTTACATGTGAGCCTCAACTCAAAATTAGTGTTGGAGATACCGATTTAGCAGTAGAGGGAGTCTAATGAAGGCAACTGAAAGTCTGTGGAGAAGGTGTTTTATGTAATAATCTTTCAAAATTTCTCATGTAATCTAAATATTTGAAGTAAAAATAACAAATCTAACTCTGCCCCACTGCCTCTCACTTCACAGGGTTTTTGTTCTTTTTTTTTCAGGGATTCTTTAAAGCAGCAGATGAAAATCTATAGTCAAGAAAGTGACAAAAAGACTCTCTTCCTCTTTTTCACTTTAAAAAAGCCATGGGACTTTGTTTATATTAAAAGTATATTTTATTTTTAAGAAAGTTTTTAATGAAAAACAGCACCTATTCATTTTTTATGTTAACCATACCCAGTCTTTAATTTACGGTATTGAATTTCAGGGTCTCATGATGTCTCATATCCTTGGCTGCCTTTTCATTCCCCCTCACAGCCACCTCCGGGCCACGATTCTGTTCTATACCAGTTGCCATAAATTCTAAGAGGAAGGGCTGGCCTGTTGGTGGGGATCTTTCAGTTCTAGCCTACAGTCAGCTGCTGACAAATATTTGCTTCCTTGTTGTTCCTTGAATAATCTTTGTTTGTCCCAGGATCTAACTTTATAAATTAAAATTCATATTGTAGATTCTTTTTAAAAATTCCCATAAGACTCAAAAGAGAAAGTGTAAAAGCACTCTCAGTGCCCATCAATCGTCAATCCATTTTTACCGAGTTATCATAAATCTTCGGTGTCTCTGGGGAAGACACCGAAATGGAAATCTCTGAGTGGGATTCAGAAGACTCACAGGAGATATCTGTCTTCTTTTCCAGTTTTGGAAATTTTTGTTTTGAAAGTATTTCAAACTTGTAGAAAAGTTACAAGCAGAATACAAAGAACCCCTGTGCTCTCTTAATCTGGATTCCCCAATTGTTAATAATCATGTAATTATTATTTTTTAAAAGCTTTTTCTTTCTTTTTTTAAATTATTAAACATCATTGTGTGGTTGCCTCTCATATGGCCCCCACTGGGGATGTGGCCCTCAACCCAGGCACGTGCCCTGCGTAATTATTTTTTTATTCTATCACTGTGTGTGTGCATTATTTTTTCTGAACCCTTAGAGAGTAAATTCAGACATGATGCCCTCATGCTCCCCAAAACTTCAGCGTATATTTCCCAAGAATGAGGGCATTTCCTACAGTGTGATAACTGTCCTATTTTCACATTGGGAAATTGAAACTGACAGGATATTATTTTCTAATTTACAGTTCTCATTTGAATTTTGTGAGTTGTCCTAATAATTTCCTTTGTAGCAAAACAATGGATTTTTCTGGTCTAGGATCCAGTCTATAGTCACTAATCACATTTAGTTATCTTATCTCTTCAGTCTCTTTTAATCTGTAAGTGCTCCTCAGAGTCTGTTCCATGGTGACATTTTCTGAGTGGGGGGAGTTACTCTGTTCCCTACCCCGGGTTTGCCTGCGGCTCCCTCATGATGAGATTCAGGTACCGCGTGTCTGGCAGGGTCCCCACAGGAGGGATGCTTCTCCGTTGTAGTGCGTCCTGTCATGAGACACATGATGTCAACCTTTTCCATTCCTTGTGTTATTAAATTTGACCGTGAAGGTGGAGACAGCCAGGTTTCCCTATTATTAAACACTTATTTTTCTCTCTGTAATTACTAAGGAATTTCTCACAGACACTTCCTCATCAAACTTGTACTAATTTTAGAATCCAACTGATGGTTCTTTCTGAATCAGTGATAACTATGATGGTTACCAAATGATGATTTTTGTTTTTCACCTTTATTGAGATGTGATTCACAAATAAAAATTACATATACTTAGAATGTATAACTTGATCTTTTGATTTACATATGCTTTGTGAAATGATTAGCAGCATTAAGCTGATTAGCATACATATCACCTCATACCTTGTGTTCCTTGGGTGGTGAAAGCATTGGAGATCTACTCTATAAGCAGGTATATAACACATTATTATTAAATATAGTGACCATGTTACACATTAGGTCTCCAGAATTTATTCATTCATCTTATAACTGAAAATTGGTACCCTTTGTTCAACATCAACCCCCTATTCCAAAACCCAGCCCCTAATAACCACTATTCTACTGTCTGTTACTATGAATTAAACACTTTTCTTTTCTTCTTTTTTTTCTTTAGATGTCACATATAAGTGAGATCATACAGTATTTGTCTTTCTGTGTCTGGCTTATTTTGCCTAGCATAATGTCCTCTAGGGTCATTCATGTTGTTGGAGATGATGGGATTTCCTTCTTTTTCAAAGCTAAATAATATTCCTGTGTGTGTATACATAGGATTGCTGGATCATAGGGTATTTTTATTTATAAAAATATTTTGAAGAACCCCCTTATTGTCTTTCATAATGGCTGTACCAATTCACATTTGCACAGTGCACAGGGTTCCCTTCTCTTTACATCCTCATCAACACTTACTTTATTTTTTTACTTTATGATCATAGCTATCCTAACAGTTGTGAGGTGATATTTTATTGTGGTTTTGATTGCATTTTATGATGATTAGTGATGTTGAACATCTTTTTATATACCTGTTGGCCATTTATTTGTCTTTTTTGGAAAAATGTCTATTCATGTTCTTTGCCCATTTTTAATTTTTTGAGGGGGTGGCTTATTTGTATTTTTTGCTATTGAGTTGTATGAGTTCCTTATATATTTTGGCTATTAACTTAGTGTAGTCTATCCAGTTTGCAAATATTTTCTCCCATTTCATCAGTTGCCTTTTCATATTGATTGATCTTTTGCTATACAGAAAATTTTAGTTTGATACATTTGTTTATTTTTCCCATGCTTTCGATGTCAAATTCAAAGAAATCATTGCCAAAATCAGTGTCCAGAAATAGCTTCCTGGTTCTGATGTTCATCCAGAATATTCTGAAACTCACCCACTTGTTTCTCATTCTGATTCACAGGCCCTTCTCTAAGTCACGCCCCACCCCCCCACCCCCAAACACACACATGCACACAACAGTTATATAAATCCTCCACTTCTGAAGTTAATATTCTGAACTATCTTTGATATCTACATATCCCCTTAAAATATTTAAATAACTCAATGCTATTGAAAAAAATTAAATATGTCCAGGCAAGTAAGCACTACAAAGAAAATAAAATAAGGATGGAGAAGGGCTGCGTGGGTGGAGGATGGGGGCTTCCTTAGAAACTGTTTTCAGGGTTAGCCTCTCTGAGCTGAGACCTGCAGCATGAAAAGGAGACAGCCAATGACAATCAAGGAAGTAGAATTCCAGACCAAGGAAACTGGTGTGCAAAGGCCCTCAGGCAGGAATCTGCTTGTCTGTTTGAGAGATAAAAAGTAGTGTGCCTAAGGATGCTGCGACAATTCAGTGGGGGAAAGGGTCCTTTCAACCAATGGAGCTGGATGACTGGATATTCACATGTAAAAGAATCAAATTAGAACCCATCTCACACCATATTATAGATTAACTCAAAAGAAATTGTAGACCTAAATGTAAGAGCCAAAATTAAAAAACTCTTAGAAGAAAGTATAACAGTTAATTTCTATGACCTTAAGTTAAGCAAAGACTTTTTTAGATATGACACCAACATTATAAGAAACAAAGAAAAAGTTGATAAATTGGTGCCATCAAGAAAATGAAAAGATAATCTACAGAAAATATTTACAAATCATACCAGATACGCATCTAGTATCTACAACACATGAAGAACTCTGACAGTGGAACCACACAGAGACAACCCAATGACAAAATTACCCTGAACAGACATTTTTCCAAAGAAGATATGCAGATGACCAATAAGCACAAGAGAAGATGGCACAACACTGTGAGTCATTGCCGAAATCAAAATCAAAACCATTATGACTTCACACCCACTGAGATGACTACAATTTTAAAAATAGATACTAATAAGTATTGATGAGGATGTGGAGAGACTGGAGCATTTTCGAAGAGTTTGTCATTTCCTCAAAATGGTAAATGCAGAGTTATTACATATTCCATAAATCCTAATCCTCAGCATTCACCCCAAAGAACTGAAGACATATGTTGACACAAAAAATGTATATGTAGATAGTCACAGTAACATTATTCATAATAGCCAAAAAAATGGAACGGCCAAAATGCCCAACAACTGATGAATGGATGAACAAATGTAGTATATTTCTATAATAGAATATCATTTAGCTATAAAAAAGAATAAAGTACTGATATATGCTACAACATGAAAGAACCTTGAAAACACCACACTAAGTGAGATAAACCAGACATAAAAGACCAGATAGTGCAGGATTCTGTTTACATGAAGTGTCCAAGGAGAGGCAAATCTATGAAGACAGAAAATAGACTAGTGGTTGCCAGGGCTACAGGGCAATTAGGAAGTGACTACTAACGGGTACAGTTTTCTTTTCAGCAAGAACATTTCATCTTATGAAACGTTCTAAAATTGATTGTGGTGCTGGTTGCACAACTCTGAATATACTAAAAACCATTGAATTGCATTCTTTACCTAGGTGAGTTGTATGGTATGTGAATTATATCTTAATAAAGGTGTTATATAGGAAGAGAAAAAGGAAAAGAGAGGAGAGAGGCAGGAAAAAAGGAAGGGAAGAAGGAAGGAAGGGAGGGAGGGAGGAAGGGAAGGAGGGAGGGAGGGAGGGAGAGAGGGAGGAAGGGAAGGAGGGAGGGAAGGCAGGCAGGCTAAAGCGTGCGGGCCTGGAGATAGGGCTTGTAGGAGATGAGATCACTATGGCAGAGGGTAGGTAGGAGCAAAAGCAGAAGCAGTTGCCACATTATGGAAGGACTTTCAGGTCATAATTCAGTTTGGCTTTTATTTTCATTGCTATGGGAAGCCACGGGAGGCTTTCAAGCAAAAGGCTGATATGATCTGATGGTAAAAAATAACTCTGGCTCTTGCTTGGGGAAGGGTGGCCAGCCTGGATGTGGGGAACTCGAGTTATTCGAGGGTGCACGTGAGACATTCAGCGTTATGGACTGGGTTATTGTAGGGGCTGCCATCTACAACAAGTGGACTTCATTTTGTCTCCACCTTTGACCTATCCTCACTTCCTCCTACACCCCCTTCAGCAGATAATTTGATAAGGTTAGCCAGGACCACTCCCAGATAGTCAGCCTATTCTGTATGCTTGCTTTAGAAATGGAACTAGTCTGCTCCATTTAAGAGCTTCCATTTCTTGGTTTAGAAATGGAACTAGTCTGCTCCTTTTAAGAACCCTTTTTGAGGCAGGAGCAGGAAGAGCATGTGGAGAATGGAATTGTGGCTTTTCCCAAACAACAGCAGAAGAAAGGTCATCGTCACAGCTCTCAATGCAAGTAGAATGTGCCCAACTGAGGTTTTGAGGTGAGAAAGACCAAAAATGAAAAAAATAGATTTTTCTTGATTTTTGAGTTTTAGACAGGAAGTCACAGAGCACATTCATAGTGTTTAGAAGCGGACTGCAAGGATGGAAGGGAAACACACAGCTCGTTCTCATCACCTCTAGGTTAATCTGGAGATTAATCGCTAACACTCCTGTAACACACTCCACCCTGAGCAGTGGCTGGTTCCCCAGGAGCATCTGAATTCCTGCTTCTGAAGAGCTGATGAATGGTGTCGCCTGGACAGTGTCATGTGATGTGGTCGGTCTATCTTCGTCTGAAACACCAGCCGAGGGGTATTCTTCTCACCCAAGTGCATAGCAACTCCCTTCTGGGAAAAGATCCAGGTGTGGTGGGTCCTGAGGCTTACCCAGTTCTGGAGACGTTTTATAAGGGAAAGAGAGCAAAATTACAAATACAAACTTAGGTATGAAATGAGTATTTACAAAATTTAAAATGTTGACACCCACCACCGACACTGTAAAACCATTAAAATAACAATATTTTACCTATTAACTAACTATCTGAGATAGCCTGTTTGTATTTAATACACTTTTTATTTAATTTATTGGGGTAACATTAGTCCACAAAACCACCCAGGTTTCAAGTGTACAACTCAATAAGACATCATTTGCACCCTGCATCCTGAGCCCATCGCCCCGAGCAAAGTCTCTTTCTGTCCTCATCCTCCCTCTCTTTGCCCTTCCCCCACCTTCCCCCATCCCCTTTCCCTCTGGCAATCACCACACTGTTGTCTGTGTCTGGGTAGATAACCTGAAAATGCTATTTTTCTATACAGTTTTGATTGCATACTCTTTTACCTCTCCATGTGACAATAGTATTATAAAGGGGTTATTTATAGAAAATAGGAAGATAATCCTGTCTTTCCTTTTGCATGATTATTTTTTTCTTAATGTGGTGGTTTAGAAAGATTGCTTTCCACTTCAGGGTGTGGGGTGAGTTCTTCATGACCAGTGCTTTGGTGATCTTCACTAGGTCCCTAGTTAATAACTCTCAGGTATTGTTCGTGTGTGTGTGTCTGTGTGTCTGTCTGTCTGTCTAGCCATCCATCTTGCTATCTGTCTTAGTCAATATATAAATATAGTTTCTACTAAATGAAAAATACTTAAATTACTAAGGTTATGGTTCTGGTGCTTAAATGGTTAGGACATTAGTCAGGATTAACAGTTTGTCTACTGTTACAAAAGTCCAAAGCATAGTAGTATAACTGGGTACAAAGCGAGTGTCCCCAGAATATGGAAGAAATTCCACACAGCCCATGACTGGGGCAAGGGGAGTGGATGATACAACTTCAGATACTTTGCATATCAAAAGGCAAGTTAATAGCTGTGCTGCCATCCAGGGAAAAGGGCGTATGTGACTTTCGAAATGTACAGTGACTCATGACATAGCAGGGGCGTACGCAGCACCTGCACGAGAGGCAGGGAGTTATGGTGTCCCTGTGTCCCTGAGAACTCTTGCCCCGACTAAAGATGGCAGCTAAAAGAAGGTAAAAGATGCAGGGGAACTGGCAAAAGTAGCACATTGTAGGAGGGGCCGGATATGAGGTCACATAGGAAGTTCTCGGTCAGTATTTAAAATGAGGGCAGGCTGAGAGAGAAGCAGGCAGCCTTGAGGACGGAGCCAGGGGATTTTTGGGCCATGAGGTCTGAAAGAGAAAGCAGCAAGCAGCTATGCAGTTGGCAGTGAAGTGGTCCACCATGAGGGCTGATGTGGAAGGTGGAAGCCATGCTGGACTAGAGTTAGGATTATGCCATGTGGCCTGGGGTAGTGAGGAAGGCAACCATGCGGGCTGAGGAAAGGGTGTAAGGAGAGAGCTGATGGAGTTGTACGGGGACCTGGCAAACCAAGCACAGATTCGTGAGAGGTGCTTGGAGCTGAACTGAACTCTGACCAGGAATGTAGACTTCTGCTTTTCTGAAGGACTTAAGGAGAGTCCATTCTCTTGGGGCATGTGCCTCCCTGAATTCCACCATGATCCAGTGTAACATGGTACAGGCTTTCCTGAACTGGTACACGGAGGCTGAGGACAACGTACCCCAGATCCTGAGGGAGAGAGGATGGTGACTCCGAAACCCACAAGTGAACATTCCAGAGGGGTAGAGACCTGTTTGTGTAGCCAGCTTAAGAACAGTTAAGGATATGGCGAACTTTGGGGCGTGGTTTTGGTTTATAGCCTGGTGGGGGAAGAGGGAAGTGCTGGGTCTCATGGGAGAACAGGACTCCAAGCAGGAGTACCCCTAGCCCCCCCAAGGCTGGGATACTGTAAATAAAACCCATTTCCTTCAACACTAACTGTTGGGTCATGCATCAAGGAAACACATGGACAGGCCCCAGTTTGCTTGGCTACAGTAACTTAAACGAGTAGAAGTTTATCTTTCTGTCATGTAACAGTTGAAGCATAAATATTCCAAGGTTAATGTGGTGGCTTCATGATATTGAAACTCCAAGTTTCTTCCATCTTGATTTCCTATTATCCTCAATGGAAGACTTCTACCTCATGATTAAATATGACTGCTCAGGTCCTGCCATCATGTCTGCATCCCAGGAAGAAGGAAGACATGGACCAGAAATAGCACACATTGTTTCTGCCCAAATTACTTTGGCCCACATCCCATCAGTCAAAATTTATTCCTTACCTCACCTAAGTACACAGGATGCTGGAAAGCGTAATCTAGTGAACCAGTTGTGGGTCTGGCTAAAACTCAGAATCCATATTATCAAAGGAGAAGGGAAAGCTGGTTCTTAGGGCACAGCCAGCAATTCTGCCGTGGGGACCAAACCAGGTCAGTAGGACCTCGTGTAGAACTCTGCCTTGATAAGGCTTATGTCTCATTGAATGCATTCCATTTTGTATTCATATCAGTAATTTCATTAATTTTCTGTAACTTTTAAGAACACAAGGGATTTACTGGTGTCTAATGTAAATATTTGCAGAGGGATTTTTTTTGAGCAGAGAAGCTAAAAACTCAGTGGATGACCAAGTCAATCTACATTCTTTCTCCTACCTAGGGTGTGAGCATAAAAGAGTGAAAAGCTATGCACAAGACCCTGGTTCCTCAACCTCAGAGTACTGACATTTGCTGCCAAAGAATTCTTCATTCCAAGGAACTGTCCTTTGCATTGTAGAATGTTTAGCAGTATCCATGGACTTTACCCACCACGTTCCAGTAGGAATACCCCTCTCCCCCAATATGATGATAAAAAGTATCTCCATACATTGCCAAATATCCTCTGGAGTGTAAGATCGACCCCAGGTTGAAAACTATTGTTCCAGGTGTATGACTTTCATTTGCAGAGAGAAAGTAAAGTGGTTCAAGTAAAATAGCTCACAGCAGGACCTCATTCTTTACTACCCAGCGTCCCAGGAGCTGTTGGGCTGAGCCCTCATCGTAGCCCAGGAGATTTTCTTTATTATCTATCTAACTGCATCCTTTGAGATGAACACTATCACTTGCGTTCTGTAGACCTGCCCAAGAGAACACACCACCTGGACTCCCACGGTTCATCACATGAGGCTTCAATGGACTGAATCTTTTTCTATCAGCGATTTAGTAAATTCACTTGAAGATGGAAGGGATCATTTCTGTGTAATGCTAGAAACAGCAGGACCACATCTTCTTTTCCAGCCCCCCACTGGCCGCATTCAAACGTAGCTGTTGACTTTGACATGAATGCAATAATACACTGTAGCTACGAAGAGCACCCCCTTGAAGCAAATGGAAAGCCTGGCACCATTTTCCCACCTTGTTTGCTGTGTCCTGGATGGCTGGGTCGGGTTACATCACAGAGTGTATAGGTATCAGCACTAAAGATTCCAGCAACTCATAAAACAGAGCGCTCAACATCCTGGTCAATGCAAGGCTGGCCCACGAGCATAATATAACCTACAAGTTCATGTCCAAGCTCCATGAGTAAAACAAATGCTACAAAGTTCCTAGGTCAAAATGACTCTAAAACCACCAGTTAATTTCATAATATAATCAATCAATGAAAATCCATCAAATGAGTTGTTTAGGAAATTATCATATATAAGCCCTACAGTGGAACTACTGAATTTTTCTGTCTTCAGTGAAGAAGCTGTGCCTTGTGAAGACTACAGGCACAAAGAATGACCAAACTGGGGGCTCAACAAGTCATCAGGCCAGCACCCTGCCTGTGGTCAGGTTGAGACGTCACCTATTTTTAGTAAACTTGAGTAGCGGGAATTGAACTGCCTTCCTCTGAAGTCTGTCCCAGGGTCCAATTAGGAAATGCTTTCGTATTCATAACCACCATTGTGCTGCAATCTAAGCCCATTTCCTATAATTTGCTCCTCCGTGGAGATGGAAAACAGCTGGCCATTTTTCTCCTTGTGATAATCTTTTTTGTTCAAAGCACACTCAGTTCTCTTTTCCATGTTAAAAAACCCAAACTCCTTTAGCCTGTTTTCAGAACACTCTTTTATTTTCCATATTTTGTTGTGGCTTTTTTATGAATTTCACCATGTCCTTTTTAAAAATTGCATTTATTTTTAGGCAGAGGGGAAGGGAGGAAGAAAGAGAGGGAGAGAAACACAGATGTACGAGAGAAAAACCAAGTGGTTGCCTCTCGCATACCTTAACCGAGGCCTGGCCCACAGCCCAGGCACGTGCCCCAACAGGGAATTGAACTGGCGACCTTTCGGTCTGCAGGATGTTGCCGAACCCACTAAGCCACACCGGCCAGGGCTCCATGTCTCTTTTAAAGTGTAAAGCCCACCCTGGCCGGTGTGGCTCAGGTCAGGGCATATGCAAGAGGCAACTGATGGATGTTTCTCACAGGGATGTTTCTCTCCTTCTCTCCCCCTCCCTTCCCTCCCTCTAAAAGCAGTAAAAGTGTCCTTGGGTGAGCATAAAAAATAAGGTGTAAAGCCCCACACCGTGGTGATTTAAAAGGCCTCGCTCGATCTGAGGAGCCCTGAAGGATTCTGTCTCAATCTTTGTATCTCCTGTTCTCAACCACAGGCCGTGCTTACCTTCGGGTCCCCAGAAGCCTTCCGGTTGTCTCCACGAACTGGAAGCCTCACTCTTTTTCCCCCAATAAGGAATCCATTCTGCTCTTGGAAAACGACTTGTCTTATTTGTCAAGGTGACTTAGGACACGATGTCCCTCCTCTGAAATGTTATCATATCTACCAAATTTGGTGTCTTCTGTGACCAATAAACACATTCTAAATGAATGACTCCAGCCTCAGACAAAGATCCACAGCCCTAAACCAACACATTTGAGTCACCAATGATAAGCTCCCCCACCAACGGCTGCTTCAGAGCTGGAACAATTCTGCGTGTGCCCTTGGGTTCACTGGTTTATTGCCTAGGTACCACAGAAAGAACCATAAAGACCCAGCTTTGGGGCAGACCCGGTTCCTCAACCTCAGAGTACTGACATTTGCTGCCAAAGAATTCTTCATTCCAAGGAACTGTCCTTTGCATTGTAGAATGTTTAGCAGTATCCATGGACTTTACCCACCACATTCCAGTAGAAATACCCCTCTCCCCCAATATGATGATAAAAAGCGTCTCCAAACATTGCTAAATATCCTCTGGAGTGTAAGATCGACCTCAGGTTGAAAACTATTGTTCCAGGTGTATGACTTCCATTTGCAGAGAGAAAGTAAAGTGGTTCAAGTAAAATAGCTCACAGCAGGACCTCATTCTTTACTACCCAGCGTCCCAGGAGCTGTTGGGCTGAGCCCTCATCGTAGCCCAGGAGATTTTCTTTATTATCTATCTAACTGCATCCTTTGAGATGAACACTATCACTTGCATTCTATAGATGTAGAGTGGCTGAGCTATGGATGCAGTCCCACCCGGCTACCAAGCAGCATATTTGAACTCACATCAGCCAGGATCCAAAGCCCCTGCCCTTCCCATCATCTCATACCACCTCTTCTCTAGATGGGTGGACGGTTTGTAATGCCTGATGTCATCTTTCCCCCTGTTGTCCAAGATGGGCATTTGGTCTGATAAGAACTTTGGAGCCTTCTTTAAATAAAATCAACGCTGGTCCTCTGAGGGTGCTGAGAAGGGAGCCCCTGTGGAGAACCTCCTGCCCGGCTTGACCCTGAAATGTCTGGGTGTATTTCATTGGTGGAGATAGCAGTTCCCTCGTGAGCCTTAAAAAACCGTTCCCCGCTCCCAGTCTTCAGAGTTTCGCTTCCCCTTTGTATTGTCTCTACTCACACCATCCTCGTATCCAGACCCACGTGGTCCTTCCGGACCAGTTTTCACCGTGTCAGCGGCGTTGGCCTATGTTGGCACAACACTTTGTAATTCCCAAAGCACTTCCACATGTGCTTTCTCATCTGATTCCTGGAAAGCAGCATTATGAAGATGAAGAAAATGGAGGACCAGGAAGGCTCTAGGTCACCCATTTGGTAAATGGCCGGGGGAGGAGTGGGGCGCAGGCCTCCTAGACTCCCCCCGGAGCTAGTTCAAGGCGGCATCTGTTTTGGTTACACGGTGACAGCCTTCCTTTCATAAAACCTGTGCTTTTGTAGTTGTTCACTCCGTTCTTTGTTTCACCATTTCGGTCCCTGACCCCCGCAGTCAGTCTCCCCCAGCCTGTCTCACTGGACTGAACTGAGAGCCGAGTGAACCGCTGCCTGTCAGCTCCAGGGCCCCCCACACCACAAGGGCATCACGACAAATTTAGTCTATGATGTGAAAAGGGCTTCCTGTTCGTGCAGACCCTTTGTTCCTCAGATTTTGTTCCCATTGGCTTTTTCTTGCCAAAACCCTGAGCTCGAAGAAATGCACCTTCCTGCAGCCTGTTTGCTTTATCGCGCTGATTTCTCTCCTTCCTTCCTTAGAACCCTGAATGTTATCATCTCGTAGTCATTTCCACTGGAGTTCCCGGGAACTCTGCTCCAAGGATGGGACAAACGTGGGTGTGTGTAGGGGCTGCGCAGGGCTCGGGAGAGAGGGAAACATGTAACATGTAGGAGACAAAAGGGATTATTGAAAGGACAGAGTCCTAGAAGAGATAGATGGGGTCCCAGCATAAGGAGCAAGGACTCTCTGAGACAGGGGTGGGGGACGGAAATATGGTGGGTTGTGGAGGTGGGCAAGTTGGACGTGGGGGAGAGGAAGCGTTTCAAGGTCCTGACCTTAATGTAGTCAGAGCACAGTGAAGCTGGGCGCTGGTTGAGGCATCGGTTGGCTCAGAGGCGTTCAGTGGCCCAAGTAGGGTGGGGGAGGGTAATCAGTTGAGGAAGGTTAGTGGCTTGGAGGACAGATGTTGGAAGAGAAAGTTATGGAGGAACAGAGCACCCAAGTTCAAACTGATAATTAAGGAAATCCAGGCTGGGCCGGAAGAAAGCAAAGCAAAGAGGGCCGGTAGGCTGGGCCTGAGTCCTTGGCAAGAGAGCTGAAGGTTAGAATCCCCGTGGTCATTTTGCCAAAGCCCCACAGCAAGTACATGGTGGGTCCAGGGTTTGAACTCCTGTCTTGTCTGATTCCAGATCCTATGCCTTTAAAGGTTACACTCTACTGCTCACTCTAGTCATTGGCCAATATCGTAAGGGAATGAACAAGACTCCTTTGTCCTGGACCTCAGAGTATACATGGACATCCTTGAGGCAGAAGGCTGCCTGCCCTCCCTGCCTGGCACTATTACATTTGGCTAAAAACCATGGCAACCTGGAATAACCCAGGCCCCTCTAGGCCCTCTAGCCCACATTCTTGGCGTGTTTGCCAAGCCACTATGTCTCACTCTGCTGATTACCTCACTACCCTGGTCCCAAGCTAAGTCAGAATCTCCTCTTCACATTTATGTATAAACCTTTTCAGTCAGTCGGTCTGTCGACATAAGTTTTCCTTTTGCTGTATTTCCAGTTCACCCAAATGCTGGCCCTGTTCTAACTTTCCACGTCTCTTCTGCAGCTTGTTTCCCTTTGGTCTTGGAAAACCCAGGGCTGACTTTGACCGGAACTCCTCTGCTCACTGGGTCGACCAGCCTGCTCCTGAAGACACTCTTCCCTCTCTGCAGGACACAGCACCCTGCTCTCAGATCTCACTGCTGCAGAGGAACCGGAAGCACGTTCCTCCCAAGCGGGTGCAGGGAGACGTGTGGGGCACTCCCACTCCTTCCCCCTCCTGCTCAAAGGCCTAAAGTCCCTCCTGGTGCGCTCATTCCAGTTAAGATTGGCGAGTATCCTTTAGGCATTTATGGCACAGAAGGCAGTTAATATTCTGGAGAAATATATGGAGATAACGTGGAGCTGCTTATTTAGTGGGTAGCCGCCTTCCAGATCCATTGAGTGACTGGACAACCCCTTATTTTCCCCAAACATGCTGGTTTTCTGTCCTTCTCTGGTAGGAAAAGGTGTGCCCTTATGGCTCCTTTTCACAGACCAGGAGCCTTCCTCTGTAGCCACACTGCTCTAGATCCAAAAGACCCCACCCCTGAGCTGAGGCAGTGGGAAGAGTGATGATCGGGAGGCCAAGGCTGTAGAGCCGGTTCTGCAGGTCAGCTGTGTGTTTTAAGCAGTCCCGTACACCCCCTGGGCCTGCATTTTTTATATGAAATGCTAGCGATAACCCGTACAGGAAAGTGACTTCGACAGCATCAGTGACACCATAGATGTAAAGCCGTCTTACTCCACCAGGTATCTCGTCTAGGAGACCCGTGTTGGAAAACCTTTGCGGTGGATACCTTGGCTTCCAGGTGGGAAGTTCAAATCCTTCGGCAGTAGGTTTTGAGGACAGAACTGATAGTAGTGACAAGGAGCAGATGGGCTGGGTGAGGCTGCCCCCACCCCTTCCATTTATGACATGGACAGTTAGACGCTTCTTAATCTTAAAAGTGTAATAGAAATACAGTTCCAAGAAATATGCCACACCTGCTTCCCATCTAATTGCCACTTTTAAATCCCTTCTGAATAGAAACTCTGATACCACACCAGAGTAGAATCCATTAAATTGTCATGTGAAACTGAACGAAAAAATTTAGATAATCTATATTTATGCATGAGAGATCCGCATGAAGAGTCATAGTATTCATTCAAGTAGATATTCATCGTGGTCACTTTGTAAGAAGTAGCTGTAAATAATAGAGAGTGTTTATAATGGAACTCAGTGAATTTTTAGGCTGTTCCCCAGACTCGCTCTTACACTAATGCTCAGTAGAACCCCTATTACTAGGGAGCAGAAGTGTTTCTGGTGTGATAAAGCTAAGGAGTAAGAGCAAGAAGAAGTTGTTTGCCACAGGTCTATTGGGCAGGGACACTTTTGACTGCAAGCTACAGTAAGCCCAACAAAGTAACTTAAGGCACACTTTAATTACGAATATGCCTTAAGTAGCTTAATTACCCATTATTTACTCAGGAAATCCAAGGTTGATTTCTGTGCTTAAACACTAAAATCAGTTAAGGACTCAGGCCTTTACATTTTTCCCCTCAACCATCTTCTGCCAGTTGTTCTTACATTGATCTCCTCAAAGGTGCAAGATGGCTGCCACTGCTCCAAGTATCACATCCCTGCAGGACAGCATCCCCATCAAGAAGGAAGAAAGAAGCACAAAAAACCCTTCTCTCTGTGTGACTCTCTCATCAGGGAGGAAAATCTTTTCCAGAAGTCCCCAGCAGACTTTGCATTATTTCTCACGGCTCAGCTGTGGGTTACTTGTCAGCTCCAGTCCAATCACGGGCAAAGGAGAAAGAGGCTTCCATTATGATTCATCCCTGAGGCAGGGTGAATCGCAGCCCCAAGTCGCTTTTGGGTGGACGACCAACGGCGTTAGCCACAACAAAGTCATCCAAAACTGGGTTGACAGAAAACAAGGAATTTAGGTTAAGTGAAAGCACACGCATTTTTTAAGATTTAAAGTAGATGTATGTTTTATTCATGAGCTAGGAAATAAGAAACAAATGTACAAAAAGATGCCCTGGGATATGCTAGGCAGAGTGTAGAGATCATGTCTGCAGAACGTGAGTCTGCCCCCTTTGGGCAGGTGACAACTGTGAGTGGGCGAGGCCCACATCGGCAGAACCCACGGAGACAAGCAAAGTGGCAAACAGCAAATAAGCCTTTATGGCGATATTGCCAGAGAACAGAACTGCTATGTCCAAGAGTCACAATCACCGTGGTGGAATGCAGTGGATGTCTGCCTGGTAGCCACGTCTGTGAGGATACGCCATCCCTATTTTGCATGTGAGACTCTGCTCTGCAACCAATTCCAACACACCGACATCATGGCCCCCAGGGTGGGCGTGCGATGCTCACGCCTTTGGGCCAGTTGAATTCTCTGTCTGGAGCATGTGAACCTGCAGCAGAAACATGGAGGGACAAATGCCCCTGGAGACAAGTCATGCCATGTCGGTGCCTACACAGAAATCCAGAAATTCCTGCTACCGTTCGTCCCCATCTCCAGTCATTCCTGGGGCTTAAGTTTTCAGCTCCTCCTTACCACTTATTCACCCCAAAAGTGTTTCTGAGCATACCGTGTGGGCAGGCCACTGTCCCAGGTTCTAGAGGCAGAGCTACCAACACTGATGACAGTGCTCCTGTCCTCATGGACTGAGCTGTTTAATGAGGAAGACCAAGGACAAATTTAAAAAATAATTACACACTAGTAAAGGGCTATGGAATAAGTAGGGTGGTCTGACAGAGAGCAGCTGGGGAGGCGGCTTCAGATGCGACGGTCAGGGAAAACCTCCGTGAGATTAGGGCCAGCTTCTGTGGATGGCATCCAAACACTCCTAACAGACACGTGAAAGAAAGAAAACTCATCAGACCCTACCACAGCCTGGAAACACGAGCTTCTGGATCACAAGCCCTTCTTGCTCTGAATCTGTGTGTCCAAACAATCTCTTGATAACTAATTTAACTTACTAAGGAAAAAAAAATCTAGGTAATCTATTCATACATATTTACCACTAATGGAGGGAAAAGTTGTTCTGGATGGCAGATGGAGATCTTTTTGCTACTACATATTCATAAAGGAGCTTTCTGGTACGAATCTAACTTATGTGAATCTGGGAAGCATGAGTCAGTTCTCCCAGAGTCTGATCTCATCCCCAAATGAGATGATGGTGTCAGACGGACAGAACAGAGAGACCAGAATTAGTGCCTGGGTAACTCGGCAAAAGACCACAGCCCGTGAAGTCTGGCTCGGAGATGCTTCGCATCGTGTTCATCATCTTTAATACTGGAGGGTAATTTTAAAGTCATCCTGGTATTAACGAGGAGACCCAGGCCTGAAAAAGTGAGGGCTGGCCAGAGGTTGCACCGCTAGTTAGCATGAGGGACCTGGCGAGGACCCAGATGGCTCAATACAGCCATTCCTCGGCATTTACCTGGCTTGGGAGCCTGGCTCTGAACCCTGGCTGCTACAATCACACAATGAAGCATTTTTTAATTCAATGCACGATGACTGAGGACCTGGCACATGATGGGAGATGGAGCTGGAAAAATAGGTTTGAGCCAGATGACACAGGGCCTTGAATGTCCTGCTATATAGGATGTGGCCTTGCCCTTAGAAATGGGAGCCGAAATTTTGTAAGTGAGGGAAGGGATGCAACCCGTCTGTGTTTTAGAGACCCTGCTCCGGAGCAGGACTAGGAGGCATGAAAACAGTTCGAGTGAGGGATGATGAGGCAGCAAACTAGGGCACTGGGAACAGAGGGAAAGAAAAACATTGAAAAGGCAGGCACTGTAGTGATATCGATAGGCTTTGGGGGAAGGAGGGGAGGGAGGGATCTGGTCTAGGGGTATCCAGAGAGATGAGGAGAAAAAGGACCAGAAAAGTTGTAGCGGGAATGAGAGGAACAGGGACGAAGGCAGTGAATTCGGTTTCATTTGTCCCAAGATGACAGTCTGGGGACATTTGTCAGTGGAATGTCCAAAAGTGGACATTTGTCAGCGGAACATTTATGTAGATGTGTGTAAGCCCTGCACCTTTGAACTCACAGTCTGTAAGTAGCTTCTGATACCACACACAGGGAGGAAATGCAATTTTTCCAAAATCCTGAAGATAAATGGTAGAGAGGACAGAAGTGGGACAGAGTGGTTAAAATAAAGATAAGTTGATTTTGGGTGGGAGGCAAGAGGGTGCCTGGGGCAGAGCAGGAGAAGGAGGAAGGATTCGACAAGAATTGTGGGAGCAGACAGTCTGGAGCAAGCCAGAAATAGGCTCGGGGCAAGAGCAAGCAGACAGGAAGGAAGGGGAAGATGTGAACGGGTGGACGGGGAGAAAAAAGTGGGAAATGCACGACTTACGTGTGGAAAGAACCCTCTGTTGGAAGGGCTACAGGACCAACTCTTTTCTAAGATTCTTTCCCTTTTCCTCTCTTGGAACTACTGGCCTTAGCTGTACCTGCATGAAAAGGATTTTATGACGAGGACCCTGCCTGGATGGGGACTGGCGATGTGCCGTGGCTCAAGGGGTGTTCATCACTAGTCTTTAAAAAGACCACTTCTACCTTAAAAAATGTGTTGGGAAACGTGGAAGGTATGAGAGGTGCAGGTATCAAACCTCCTCTTGGTCTTCTTCTTTACAGTTTTCCCCCTCACGTTCTTGATTTCCCTGGTGAGAGAGCAGAACTTGCTCTCTGAATGTTAAGGCCTCTGTGGCCTTGATTTCATTCCTGGCTCAGTGGAGATGAATTCCCAGTTGAAGAAAAGCAACTGTGCCTTGTGAACAGTCCTCGCTTTTGGAAAAGACCCTGAGTACCTTTTCCAAAACCTGTCTCAGGGAAAATTGCCAATGGCGGAGGGCAGGAAGGTCAAATCCATCCTGGAAGGAGGAAGCCCCATTGCTCTGAGGATGTAACTGTCTAAATAAACGTGTAAAAGTTAGGAATGTCTAATAAGGAAAAAGAAGCAGAGTTGATTGCAAAGAGAGGAATAGCATTCCACAGAACAACCCTCCCTGCCTCTGAGCTGCGTGCGATATTTCTTGACAAGAGACGAGTCTCCCCCACACTCTCAGCCGCCCGGCTGGCCATTCACTCTTGAGATCACCGGCTGTCCAAATTTCTCTGAACCACAGAAGCTGCAGCCTAAGAGTTTTGGGGGGTCAATTGACAGACACTGCCATGCAGATAAACTGCATGCCTGGTTCCTGTCTCTCACCTGGGCAAAAAACTGCCTCTATTTCTCAAATTACTGCAGCAAAGTAAGTGCAGGTACTGGATCTAGAAAACAGAAACAAAAGGTCTCTTAAAATTCCATGCTCGTGAGAGAGTTTACTCATATATATAAGGACCGATGCTCCGCAAGAGACATTCAAGCAGTATCAGCCCTCCGAGACCAGCCCTCCGGGTGCCTGCGGTCAAGTCTCTGCAGAAATTATTTTCCAGACTGTGACCCACTCCTCTCCTTTGTTCCGGACTGAAACAGACACAAAACAATGCATTTGTCACCAGCAATAAATATTGAGTGCACACCAATGGTGTGCTGTCCAGATGGGCTAGCCACAGGTGTGAAATTAGTATTTAAAAGTCAAATTGAAAGTCAATTTGAAATTGACTTTCTTCTGGATGTTCGTGGTCATCCAGAAATGTTGTAAATTCAAGGTCAGATATTGCTGCCACAGGAAGATATTTTCTTTTGGCTTCTGAAACTAAAAATGTTTTAAGGATTCCCTCTCCACAATATTATTTTTAGACTCCTCTGTTAAAATATTTATTTAATTCATGTAAAAATATTTGAAGGATTCACTATGTAGCAGGCAAAAATCTAAATGCCAAATAATTCAGTGGTAAACAATTATAATTATAGTTAGTATATTTGAATATTTTTATGCACTCAATGTGTTAAGCATTATGTTAAAGGTTTTATGTGTATCATTAATTTATTCCTAAAGCACTATAAGGTAGATGCTATTAATATTATTATACATTATTACATAGTAATATAAAAAATTTTTAATGAGGAAACTAGGGTACAGAGAGGTTAAGGTACCTGCCCCAAGTCACACAGCTAGCTAGTTGGGGAACCATGATTTGAATCCAGCAGTCTGGGCCCAGCGCCCGGCCTTCTCACCACTCGGAGAAGCCCTGGCCTTGTGGAATTCAAGCACGTGCTGGTAAAACTTCCTTTGCAAGCACACAGTGGTCTCTGAGGTGTCCACACTCCACAGATTGAAGGAACCGATAGAATAGGAAAAATGGGCACCTGATTGAGAGTCAGTCCAAAGATCTGGGCTCAAAATTTCAGCAAATCATCTCACTTTTTTGAGACTCAGTTATACTATTATTAAGTTAAGAATAACACCCTGATGTGACGTCTCTGATTCACGGATGTGAATTTTCTTCTGGACTCTGAAGCTCTGTACACCCACGAGGGATTGGGCCATTAATTGCTTTGGTCTGCAAAACTGACCTGAAGCCTGTCTATCAGCTCAAAGGCTGCTGGCGATTTGGGGCCTCATTACTAGGTGTTGCAGTAGTGAGGGCAGCCCAGGTTTTCACAATGTGAGGTTGAGCTTCTATAGTCCTCCATCATCTAAGTGTTAGTCATGTGACTATAGAAGGGATGCTTTTCCATGGGCAGAGAGGTTAAGCTCAAAGATGCTCAAATGTAAACCAATTGGAGTTGGACTGCCAGCTTCACCCAGTTAACACCCGTGGAACAAGCGGTGCACAGATCAAAGTTGAGGGAATTTTCAGACCATATCCACGTGGGAACTGGGAAGTGAGTCTGTCAGGATCAGCAGCACGACAATCACCAGCGATGGTGGGCATATCCTTTGGTAACTTTAAAAAGGACTTAGAAGGTAGAGCGTATTTTAAACATCCAGAGCCTTTATTCCCATACCTTTATAAGTGGATTCTTGTTCTCCTCATTCTAGTTTGGACAAGTTACACACCTCCCTGAGCTTTAGCTTCCTCACCTATGAAATGGGGAAATAATATTTACATTGCAAAGCTCTTAGGAGGATTTGAGATCATAGATGTTGCTTTAATCTGCTTAGGCTGCTAGAAAACATACTACCATAGACTGGGTGGCTTAAATAACAGTGTTTCTCAGTTCTGGAGGCTGGGAAGCCCAAGATCCAGTTGCTGGCAGATTTAGTTCTAGGTAAGGGTCCTCCCCCTGGTTTGCAGAAGCTACCTTCTTGCTGTGTCCTCATGTGGCTAGCAGAGAGAGAGAAAGAGAGAACTCTGTGGGGTCTCTTCTTACAAGGACAGGACTCTCACCACCAGGGTCCCATGCTCATGACCTTCTTAAAACTGAATTACCTCGTCTAAAGTCCCCATCTCCAAATACAACTACGTTTGGCATTGGGCTTCAACATGTGATTTTTGGGGAGTCATATTCAGTTCATAGCACATGTTTAAAAAACTCAATACAGTAACTAATAGGTGCTCAATAAGCAATAGCTATTCCCAGCTTTGGGTGGGGATTGAGATTTCTCCTTTTCTCAGACAGCCCTGGTCGGGTCTGGCTGCCTCTGTTAAGTTCCCGCTGCAAGCAACTCGTACCATAGTTTGCAGCCTGCAGCACAAGCACTTTCTACCCTTGACTGATGCCTGGGTGTATTTAAAAAAAAACATTAAGGGTTGATTTAAAATGCATTTCACCTACAACTATAGAAACATAAAACTGTAGCTAAATTCCTATGAACTACAAAACCAAACTGAATTAAGGAAAACTGAAACTGATGTGTGCATAATCACTGCAATTCAACGTAAAAATGTGAGTGTGAGAGATGGTGTTGGCATGACCCTAAATCACAGACCACGGGGACCCCGTGGCTCTGACCTTGGGCTGCCGGTTCTTTTGCATGCGCCCCCCACCACGCCCCCACTGACGTTTCTTGTTTGCACAGTGTTCTGTGATGTCATTGCCTTTCACAGGCATCACTCATGAATCACTTAGAAATTAATTACACCCGTTCCTTTCTCCTCAGCCCAAGGTAATCACAGTGACACCACTTTGTGCCAGCAGGACGGTGAATGCCAACACAGGCTTGGGCACTGAGATCAAACAACAGCTGCTTTTTAGGGGATTAGGTAACCATCTAGATGATCTGAGATATGCTTTTTAATGCTGTCATCAACATACACGCATGCGATTTTAAAATGGTTTCAGCAAACTTTTAGTAGCACTAACGAGATATGCAGACCTTGGTTTAAGAAGCTTGATGTGGTCCTTAGGTCCTTAGATGAGCTCTGCCCGCAGACAGTCTGGGTTCAAATTTTGCATTCCCACATGGTCCTCATGTGATCTTGGAGGAGTTTGCTCATTTATTTGCCCAACAAACACATAGTGAGCACCTACAGCTTTCCAGGTACTTTTCTAGGCGCAGGGGCTGTAACTGGACAAATCACTTCAACTCATCCCCAAGCCTGAGCTTCTGTGTTTATAAAACAGGGTTAATAATTGGACCTCACTGGAGGGTCACTGGGGTCTAGATAAAATGGCTCATGTTTCGCCCTGGCTGGCGTAGCTCAGTGGATTGAGCATGGGCCTGCGAACCCAGACAATCCTGGTTCAATTCCCAGTCAGGGCACATGCCTGGGTTGTAGGCCAGTTCCCAGGAGGGGACGCACGAAAGGCAACCAGACATTGACATTTCTCTCCCTCTCTCCTTCCCTTCCCCTCTAAAGATAAATAAATAAAATCTTTTAAAAAATGGCTCATGTTTAGAAGGTACGCTGATTTCCTGTTTATTCTCTCGGTTCCACCGTCCATTCTTCTCACCCTGCTCTGGGCGTCTGGTTGGGCTCCGCCTGAGGCCCCTCGAGGCAGAGATCAGAGGGTGGGACAATGGGGTCGGGGCACTTTTTCCTCAGGCTCCTCGCCTACTGGACTTCGGGCAGAAGTGGCCGCAGCCCCTACCAGGAGACCCTTCCCATGGCTTCAGCCCTTCCAGAGAGTGCTCCCTGCCCACCTCTCCACGTCGTCCGTCAACCCTCCCCAGCTCCTCCATTTGAGCAGCCAGCAGCAAGCGTCCTGCTGGAACCCTGCTTCTGAGTCACACAGAAAACACGGACTTTGTGCGTGTGTGGAGAAACTAAAATATCACGTATTCATTTGCACTCAGGGTCCCAGGGAAAGCTGGAGAGTTTGTTTCAAACAAACACACAAGTTTGACCAAAGAAGCAGGAGCAGGGAAGACCTAAGCGATCTTTCTGCTGTAGCAGCATCTCGGTGCAGCCTTTTCCAACCATGTATGTCTCTAAAACATCACTACCCAGATAATAAACTACACGCTGTGGTGTACTACATAATAAAACTAACGTGTTTTTAGAAATCACAGAGAGCATGATTTTATTCACGAAGTTAAGTGTGCAAGAAGAGTCACAGAATCTGTTTCTGTTGCATAAAATTAAACTTGCCTGCGGTCACACCTTCCACCGGGTTGGCGGGATACCCCGAGGCCTGTAGTCTCTCTAGAATATTGAATTGCGCTGCTGGCCTCCAGCACCTCACGGCTGCGGCTGACTCCCTTGCTGTCCACGTCCACAGGCAGGTCAGGCTCTGCACCTGCGTCTGCTCTGCAGGGGCGCCACTCACACCAGAGGCAGACCAAGGTTTATGGGACAGTGCGGGCGGACTGGAGGTTCCAGGCCTCTCTGCTAAGTTCTAGAGCAGAACGCACAGCTGTGCACACACTCAGCTCACTCCGGCAGTTTCTTCTCCACCCCCTCTAGCCCCCGAAGGCCCCATTCGGACGTGTCCGCCCCTGTAAACCCGACAGGGTCTCATCACCTCCCAGCAGCCCCAATGCGTACGTGAGCAGGAGAGACTCCCAATGTCTGGCCCCGCCGTCAGGCAGCTGCCCAGAAAAGGCTCTGGAAGGACTAATCAGGGAGAGGTTTCCGGCTGCACGGTCATTGTACTAGTTTGCTGGGGCTGCCGTAGCAAAGTGCCACAGACCAGGCGGCTTAAACAACAAAATTATTTCTCCCACTTCTGGAGGCCGGAAGTTCAAGATCAAAGCACTTGCAGGGTTGGTTTCCTCTAAAGTCTCTGTCCTTGGCTTGCAGAAGCACCTCCACCCCTTGCTGCTGCTTCTTCGAATGGTCTTTCTTACATGTGGGCTCCTGTGGCCTCCTTGTGTGTCCAGAGTTCCTGTTCTCCTAAGGACCCCAGTCAGATCAGATTAAGTCCCACTCCATGGCCTCGTTTTAACTTCATGACCTCTTTCCAGATCCTAATTCCAAATACAGCCTCATTCTGATGTACTGGGGGTCAGGGTTTCAGTGTATGACCTTGATGGTGGGACACAATTTGGCCCATGTCAGGGACGTATTAGCTTAACAACAAACTGTTTTATAGGAGGTGGAAGGTGCCTTTTTCTAATTAACATAAGAACACCTTAGGGACTAGTGGCGGCTCAGCTGGTGGTCCCTTAGAATTCAGTGGTTCCAGACTGTGTCACACTTGGGGCACAGAAACGTCTGCGAGGGCTGGGAACCTGGGGCCTGCATCCAGCCTCCCTGGGGACACAGACTACCATTCTCCTCTGAGAGTCCCACCAACCGCCCAGCCGCCAAAGAAGAGGGCTTCCTTTTCACTCCCCAAAGGACTTTCTGATAGTTGTCTACTTATCAGTCTAGGGGACTCCCCCCATTCTCCCTCTCTCCTTCCTTTTTCTCCCCTTCCTCCTCCTCCTTTCCCTGAGACCCAGCACCCCTTAGCCATTTTGCAAAAGATAAGCAGATACAACTGTCTCCAGTCCACGTCAGCCTGTGGCTCTGCGAACCAACCTCTGCTACACAAGAACCAATGACCACTTCTCTCTTGGAGTGGGGGTGGGGAGAGGGAAAAAGCAATGAGAAAAAAAAATCAACTTCTCAATGAATTAAGCAGCCAGATCTGGAAAGACATCAGCATAATGCCTGGCAGAGAGAGAGCTCGGCAACGAGGACCATTGTTGCTCTTATTACCGTCATTGTTTCTCTCATCACAACCGCATATGAGGCGGCCAGCGCAGCCTATGGTCTGAGGAAAAAGCACCACAAAGCTGACGTCTAAAACAGCACTGGCTGCTAGAAATTTTTGCCACAATGGGAATGTCCTCCACCTGCACTGTCCAAGAGGTAGTCAATATCCACATATGGCTACTGATCGCTTGATATGTGGCCAAGGCAAGTTTAAGTCCAAACGGCAATGGAGTTAGTTAGCTGCTACCACATTAAGCAGGGCAGATTTATGTGATTTTTGTAGCAGCTGACAATAGACAATGTCTGAGCGTTTTCATTCCAAATAATATAACAATTCCACTTTATTTCCTAGCCGTGCACTGAGCCGGGTTTTATTTATTTATCTCATTTATTTATTCACTACAAAGACCAGGATTGCACCCTACCATTCCTACAAGCAAGCTGAAAAGCCCAAAGCAACATTTGGAAGCCCCGCCGGGGACTTTTCCATGTCGAAACCTTGACCTTCCCAGCTCCTTCTGCCCAGCAGGAACGTCACAGAGCAATGCCATCCTCTCACATCTCCAGTTTGCAACACCTCCTTTCCCAAGCTTTCCCAAGGCATCTTAAGAAGTTTGGTGGAATTCTAGTTAATTTTGTTTCCATGCTTTGCTGCAGACTTTCACACCACCTCCAGAGAGCCTCTGGGACGCTGTTGCGAGGCACCTCTGGGCCAGAGCCGGGAACCCCACATTCCACACCCGAGGCCACGCTGCCAAGCTCTAGGAAAGTCCTCTGAGCACAATTAGGATTTTTTACTAGATGCCTTAATGGTGTGCCCACTGGAAATGTGTACCTTGGCACAACCGGGCCTCCAGGCTCCTGTCACCTTCTTACTGCAACTGTAATTGGATGTGAGCCCCTGGAAATTGGGCGCCTCTTATCATTACATTCTGCATGAATCGCTCTGTTCTGTGCAGGAGCGCAGCTTGCCTCAGACGCCGGCAGACAGAGCAGACGGCCCTACCCACGTCGAACTTTCCCCAGCGGCTGGAAGGGGGCCGAGAATCTCGGCTTGGGCCACTGGAATTTTCCCTCTCCTCATTCTCTGTCCTTTCCAAATTATATAATTTGCTTGGAACCACATGGTTTCAAAGTCTCTCATTCACACACCTTTACAGATATTCTCAAAAATAGCGTGTGTGTCTGCATGTGTTGCAAAGGTACACTTGGCAAATGCGTAGAGATGAACGAATCGGAGGGTCTCTCCCAGTGTGAAATGCTTCTCCGATTCTCATTCACTTGCAGAATATAGTGCAAGCTTGTTAATAATCATAAATGAGGCCCTTTACGATCCGGGCCCTGCTTACATTCACAGCCCCATCTCCCTCTGTGGTGTTCGCCTCGGTACTGCTGATCAGCCTGCAGTTCCTTAAATCAACCCGACTGTTTCCCTCCTCCGTGTATTCACCTGCGCTCTTCCCCCTCAACCCACAACACCCTGCTTGTCAGCCAGGGGACCATCCTGCCTGACACTCAGACCAGGAGGCACCTGCTCTGGGAAGCCTTCCTCTTCCTCTCTTTGAGTCACTCCCTCCTGCTGTCCGGCATTGGTGTTTAGTGTACATATTTCTCGTGTTTCAGGTGTCTCTCTATTGCATCTTGTTTCCTTGCTCATCTTTGTCCATTACTGAGCTGTGAGAGCATTGAGAGCTTGTTCATCCAAACTTCCAGGAGCAAAGATAACGCCCGGCTGGCTCATCACTGCCAATCACGGCCCATTGTTGAATTGAATGGAAACAAGAGGAAGAAAAGCATCTGATGAGAGATGGTTGTGTATTTCCCACACGACAGTTTCTCCTCCCAGTAGAGTTTCATTGAGCTGATTCTCATCTGCACAATTTTCACCTGCACAATTAAAGAAAAAAATGCAAATTACCTACGAAATACCTTATGCCGAAGCTCAACAAATGAAATGAAGGAGCTAGTAGGGGAAGAAGGCAGGAAACAAAGAAAAGCAAACCTGTGGGGGAAGATTTATTCCAGGTCTGTCCTGTGGGCTCCAATTCCAAAGGACAGCCCGCATCTGCCTGTCTCTCCACCCATTTCAGCCCATCCTGGCCCGGCCCCGCCGTACCTCACCTGGACCCCTACGGCAGCTCCTTCGCTTCTACCTGCCTTGTTATGCACCAAATATGTGTGCCTCCCCCAAAGTCATATGTTGAAACCCTAATGCATTGATGATGGTATGAGCTGGGGCCTTTGAGGTCATGAGGGTGGAGCCTCATGACAGGGTAAGCACAGGAAAAGAAGCCGTAGCTCTCTTTCTGTCTGTCACGTGAGGACACAGCGAGGAGGTGGCCATCTGCCAGGCAGCGAGAGGGTCCCTGCTGAGAACTGCCTCTGCTATCACCTTGATCTCAGACCTGCCAGCCTCCAGCAGTGCGAGAAATGCATGTCCACTGTTTAGGCCCACCCAGCCTGTGGTGTTTGGCTGCAGCAGCCCAGGCAGACCGAGACATGTCCCCCACACTCTGCACTCAGAACCCGGCGTCTGCTTTTATCCATACCGGCATACCTCCCTTTACTGCACTTCGCAGATTTGCATTTTATTTTTTAATTAAAAAAATTTTTTTACAAATTGAAGGTAAGACCCTCCCTCCACCAGCAAAAAGATTACGACTTGCTTTATTGCAATAATCGCTTTATGGTGGTCTGGGCCTGAATCCACAATACCTCCACGGTATGGATGTCAGATAAAGCCATTGTGCCTTAACCAACCCCCACTGAACTTCCAGTCGAGTGTGACTGTAACGCACACTCCTTTCCGCTGCCTACAAAGACCTGCCGGGATCTGGCCGCCTCCTCCTTTCTGGAACTCTGTCTTCACCCTCCCCCTCTTGTTTGCATGCCAGCCTCATCACCTTCTTTCGGCCCCCACAGGCTAAGCCCATGTGTGCTGCTGCCCACATAACGTTCCTGCAGCCATCGGGTGGCTGGCCCTTCGAAGAAAGTCATCCAGTCACTGAGTCCTGCCCTGACTTCTGTATCTAAGGGCACTCACAGTCACTTCCCGCTGGTTTTATTTTCTTCATTGAACATTTCAGGACCTGATACACCTTCTTGCTCATTTCCTGGTTCATTCTTTGTCTTCCCCAACTAGGCTCCTCGAGGGCAGAAACCTCACCTGTTTCATTTGCTACTGTATTCTTAGCACCTAGGACAGAGCCTGGCCCAAGCCGGGCTCAGAAGTGACTGGTTATTGAAAGACTAGCGTGTGCCTGGGACTGTGCGGGCCATGTCTACAAACAGCAGTTCGTGCACTCACATCCAGGAGGGTTTCGTGCCACAGTTAGTAGGGAATTGTCAGTGATTTCCAGTGTGTTGACGCACCTGGGGTGGCTTCATTCCGAATTATTTCTTTGAAGTGGAAGTGAGTCAGAGAGTGTGACTTATGCCCAAGTCCGTCCACACCAAAGTGTTTATGGAGGAATGCAAGGGCAGCAAAACTCACCTGACCTTCAAGTGGAAGGAGCAGGAGGCTGCAAGCTAAGGTAGCGCCGTGAGGGCACCCACCGGTGCCGGCAGCCCCGCTCCTCATCACTCAGCTCTGGGCCGCCCATGCGTCGTGCTAGGGCTTATCCACCTTGCACGCAGGTTTCGTCCTACCTGTTGCCCCTTTTGATGCTGAACAGATGAATGCAATTCCTGAAACACTGGGTTTCCCAGGAGCAAAGTTCAATGTGAAGGTTAGTTCGTGCTTTCAGGAGAGCGCTGTCATAGGGAATCACAGCATCTCCTTCAGCTGTGAAGGGAGCGCCAGGCTGGGAGTCGAACACCTACGTTCGAGTCCAGACTCCAGTGCCTAGGCATTCCATGATTTGGGACAGGTCACTTAATCTCACCTCATCTGTTTTCTCCTCGTAAAGGTCATGCTTGCTCCACCCACCTCGGAAGTTTGTCCTAAAGGTCAGAACTAGAATCCTTCTCTGTAGGAACCGGTAATCCTGCAGCGTGCCCTGCACTGAAGTTTGTTACTATCATTATTACCAAGATCCATTCCCTATGGCATCCGAGAATGATAGACTGTTAGAAATCATGAATTCAAACCCTTTTATATGATATATGTGTGCATGTGTGTTTCTATGTTGCAGGGGCTATAGAAAGCACGTGTTTTAGATTTTTTCCCATTCTCTTGAGAGGAGAACACTACTAGACATATGGAAAGGTAACAGTAGAATAAAGAACAAAACAGGAGCTTTGGACCAAATGCCGCGGAAGTTTGGGGCGGTGCCGGGAGCGTTGAAATAGCCTCCTAACCAGCTTCCCTGCCACTTAGCGCCTCTGCTCCCCAACCCACCCCACAGGGCAGCCCCAGAAGCATTTCTCTAACAAAAGGGAGTTTATTTATTTGCGGAGAGGGTGGGACTAAACCTTTATTTGGATTTTTTTTTTACATTTTTATTTGACATTTTTATTACAGTTTATATTTAATATGATTTCATGTTGATTTCGGGTGTACAGCGCAGTGGTTAGACAACCACTTACTTCACCAGGTGTCCCTCTGATACGGCCAGTGCTGCGTCGTACAGTTGTTTTGGTGCTGCTGACGGCCTTCCTTACGCGGCGCTTTATCGCTCGGTGACTATTGCATGACTGCCACTGCGCGCTCATCGGCCCCGTCACCTGTTTGCCCCAGTCCGTCAACCCTCCTCCACTCACACCCGTCCGCCTGTTCTCTGTGTCTGAGTGTGTTTCTGTCTTGTCTGTTCATTTGTATTATTCTTCAAGTTTCACGTGTCAGTGAAATCATACAGCATTGGTCTTTCTCTGACTTTCACTTGGCAGAACGCCCTCCCGGCCCATCCAAGCTATCACGAATGGTAGGGTTTTGTTCTTTTTTATGGCTGGGTAAGATCCCATTGTATATATATGAGGCGGGACCCAAACAAGCAGGATTTTTTTATTAAAAATTGTGTATTTTTTCGTACATGTTTAAACTTCAGTCACCTTTAAAGTACTCTTTATTTGATGCAATACACCCACCAAGATGGTTTTCCCATTGCTCAAAGCAGTTTTTGAATTTGTTGATTTTGATGCCTTTTAGTGCTTCTGCTGTTTTTTGTTTCACCTCTTCCACATTGGCAAAACATTTCCCTTGAAGGACTTTTTTCATTCAAGGGAATTTTTAAAAAGTCGCTTGGGAGTGAGATCGGGTGATTAGGAGGGCAGGGCATGGAGGTCAGATTGTTTCAGATCAGAAACTGCTGAGCGCTCTGCTTGGTGTGGGCCGGTGGGTTCATGAATTACCAATCGAGAGATGGGCAAAGGCGTGATAGAGTCTTCAAAAATAATTCTCTAAAGCCAAACACAGTCTCTCACAACAACGCCAGCTGATACACTGATACAGATGGGTTCCTAGAACAGCACCCAGTCAGGGAAGCCTGTACTACAAGGGGCCCAGCCTCCAGAATATAATTCCAGTGTGTGTGTGTGTGTGTGTGTGTGTGATCGTTTAATAAGGTGGTTAAAGATGTGGACTTTGGACCCAGACTGCTTGGATCTTAATCCCACCTATGCCACCTATATCGTTTGTTTTGGCTCCCTGTAAAATTGGTCAAGTATCAGTATCTTCTTCCTCTTAGGGTTGTTTTGTGGATTAAACGAGTTTTTGTAAAAGTACTTAGCCTCCTGTCTGGCACTTTATAAATATTTGCTATTATCATTAAATTGCTCTCTGACCCTATTGCTGGCCTAAGCAAAACCGCCTCCCTGGGTCTCATCCCTACCATGGAAGGCCACACCGTAGCAGGTTGTCAAGTCCTCCTCCATCTCAGCCACTTCGTCTGTTACTCTCCTTCACCCCAGTCCCACAGAGTGATTTGCATGGCTTGCTGCTCTTCTTGCCTTCAGACCCGACTGCTTCCCGGAGCTGGAAGCGTCCTCCCTTTCCCCTGCACCGTCCGCCTGTGCTTTCCACTCCGGTGTCTGAGGTTACTTCGAACTCCGCTGCCAGGCCATCAGCGCTTGGGTGGCATGGATTATGGCTGATTGGACCTGTATACTTTACAATATCCCCAACCAGCCTTTTAACCAGAGTGGGTATTCAGTAAATGTTCGTTGAATGAATGAATGGCCAGATGTGGTCAGAGGTGGCATCAGAAGTGAGAGTTGAACTGTATCTGGAAGGGAGAACAGGCTTTTAAAGGTGGTTGTTATTTATTTTTATTGCAATGGTTAAGAGCACATGTCCTGTGGCTGAACTACCTGGCTTCCAACCTTGATTTTAACACTTCCTAGCTCTGGGCAAATATGGAATCTAGTGAACAGAATGAATGAACAAATGAAACAGAAAGAGAATCGTAAGATACAGAGAACAGGCTGACAGCTGTCGGAGGGGAGTAGAGTTTGGAGGACTGGGTGAAAGGGGTGATGGGATGAAGGAAGGGAAAAGACTTGCAGACACGGACCACAGTATGGTGATAACAGGGAGAAAGGGTGAGGGGTAGAAGAGGGGGAATAAATGGTGAAGGAAGAAGACAGACTTGGGGTGGTGAATGCAACCCAATGTACCAATGATGTGTTATCGAATTGTATACTTTACACCTATGTAATTTTATTAACAAATGTCACCCAACAAATCCAATTTAAAAGTACTTTCTTCACAGTGTTATATTGTAAGGATTGTCATACAAATGTAGACTCATCCCTGGCACTCAGTAACTGCTCAGTGAGCAATAGCCATTATTACTGTCAACATAACGCTAGTAAAGGCTCCTTGCAAGAGGCCCGGCAATACAGTTAAAAGTGGAATCTTACCCGTAGACATGGCCACTGCTATTCCACTTTTTTTTTTACAAATAAGGATGCTGAGGCCTGAAATAGTTAAATAACTTGCCTCTTGGTCACCCAGGACTAGAAGTCAGGCAGTGAGCCTCCAAAGATGGAAATGATTGTTAGGGCAACTGGTAGAAGACATGTTCTAGCACATTCCCCTCTTCCATCAGCACACCCCTAGCTACCATAATTACCACAAAAATCTCTGTGTTTTCATGAAAACTTTTATCCCCAACCCATGCTCCATTGATTCAGCCAGAATTCAATCCAGACAAATGCCACCACAATAAAAGTCTCATGGAGCCAACAGACCCCTTAATAGACTTGATCCGAACATCCTACGTAAAAATCAGTCATCCTGTCACCCTGGCTGAGGACCTGCTTTGTTTCTGCTAACTAGTCCGCGTCCGTGGTCACTCATAATCCCCTCATGTCCGCTCCTTTCCTTTTTTACTTTTTCTCTAAAGACTTTTACAACTTCACCATGAAAAATCGCCTTTCATGGAGCACTTCCTCCCGCCAGGTGGTGGTAGCCTTTGGAACACACACGAACATTCCCATACCTTTCCATCTCGTTAATATTCACTTGACTTCGGTCTAATTAGGGTGACTGCTGGCGCGCGTTCTCGCACTTTGACAGCAACTTTCGTCTGAGTGAGACCTGCAGAACCCTCATAGGCACTAGCCAAGCCCCGCCACTCCCGCTGTGAAGCCGGAAAAGGCACGGGGGAAGTGCAACGATGCAAATGACCAGCATGCTCAGTGTACGTGACCTAAACCAGAAATGGTACTTCCACTCTGTGTTTTCCATTTTTATCTCTTCGGTGCGGGCCCAGTCAGAGAACTTCCGCCCTGAAGACTTCCCTGGTGTCCCTCTCCCCTTTCTTCTCCAGTTGAAGACCTCAGCTGCAGCATCTGCCCCTCAAGCCCCTTCTGCGGCCGGGGCCGTCTGGACCTTCCCACCGCGCCACAGGACAAGGCTTTCTGTGGGGTCTGGATCCACCCTACTGCCCGTTCCCTGATGAGGAGGAGGGCAGGCTTGTCCTCAGGATTTCCGACCGTGCCAGTCACGTGCATGGGAGAGTGAAGAAGGGACTCCATCCATATTGATGAAAAAGGATCCAGCCCAGCCGTTGAACCAAATGTTAATGTAATATGTTGACTCATCCAAGACAAAACTTCCTCCACCTTCTCGGACTTCTGGTGTAGCCCCAAGGATTCCATTTATCTGTAACTAACTCCATCTTAGGGGAATGGGATGAGGGATCAGGGTCTGGGAAGTTGTGGAACAGCTAGATGTGCAATTGATGTGTCCCCTGTGAGAGGAGGGTGGCTGGAGTGTTGGGACTGACACCCCAGTGAAGTACAGAGATGAAAGCTGCTAAAAATCCCTGGCCTTGGAGCTGGGGAGTTCAGGGTTCTATGGCAAAGGGAATGAGAACCTGGAAAACCAGGCAATTACACAAGATCAAGGTCAAACTCAAAGTTGTGTCAGAGGCTAGAAATGCAATTTGGGGTAGCATAACCCAAATAGACCACTGGACAAGCTCTAGGGAAACAGTTCAAAGTTCTCCAACATGGAAGAGCAACGTGGTCACTTGAGAAGGCCCGAGAGGGCTTGGCTGGAGGTGGAGATTAACCACTGTTTTTATTTAGCGAAAATCTTGAGCTGGCTCTATTGAATTGTAGATACAAGGGACTTTTCCTTCCATGGCACTACTCTGTCAAGTGCCTAACGAAGGGCCCCACTTTCCATTTTGGGTGCTTATAAGTGCCCTGTGATATTGTATGTTGGGTTGATCCCATAGGGTAAGTTCAACTGTGACAATGGAGCCAAGGTTAAGGGCAGTCAGTTGTTATTTCTTTAAATAGTCAATGTGATGTCCTTACTAGAGGCCAGAGGACAAGTCAGTCAGTGTGGCCATGGGCATGGCTGAGACAGGGCATCATGTGAGATCTGGTCCCTTCGGATCAGGCCCTCCTAGCCCAGACCACACCAATTATTCTCTCTACTCTGGTTCTTCTGAGTTCCTGAAGCTCATTTGGTAGGGCTGGTGAGGACCTTTGTTCTCACTCATGGTACTTCTGCCAAACGTTTTATCCTTCTGTGGGTCTTTGCCATTTCCCTAATGGCCTAAGCTTTGAAATCAAAGGTCAGGGAGAGTCTTTTCCAGGCTCTGTTTTCCATGGCAACATCCTTCCTCCGAGGCAGTTCGTACAGAAGAGCCCGGCTGCTTCAAAGGGCACAGAAACATGAGGGGACCACCAAGTGGAGAAAGGACATATTGGGATTACAGGAAAGCACTGGTTAATACAGCACAAGGATGGGAAATATCGTTCTCCCGTAAATCTAATTTGTTAAGAGGCTGATCTAAAGTTGGTTGTCTCACTAGGGTGGAAGAACGATCTGGGGTGACTCCTGGCAGATCTACTGGACTTCTGTGTCTGAAACATCAGCCGGGTACCCAAGGAGGGGCCCCGAGGGCATGGCTCGCACCAACACAGCCACGGGAGTAGAGGAGCAGGCAGGCGTGGGAGCGGCAGCTGCCCCAGGGGCCACCAAGGACCCACAGGAAGAGGGAGACTGGAGACCGTTTCTCCCTCAACTAACATAGCAGAAGAGCCCCAAAGAGCTGCCAGGTAAGCAGAGGGGGTGAAGAGCTGGAAGTTCCATAGCAAGACTGGGTGGGGGGTAGAGTGTCTTTAATCAGAGGCAGGACCCTGGATTGAGGATGTTGAGACCTGGGAAAACCAAGAGTCCACTAGAGCAGAACCAACATGCTTTTCCTGGTTCTCATGCTCTCACCGGTAGTTAAAAATGGGTCGTTTCAGGATTCCACCTAGTAACTGAGTGAGGTTCTGAGTCTGGGCTCTCAGGTGAAGGGTTGTTGACATTGAAAGGAAAGCTCCTCCTGTTTATGAAATACTGTGGTTCCTATAATTCCTATGTTTAAACTTCATCCATAGGCAGTAAAACAACCATTGCCTGCAAAGTATAATTATCTAAGATTGATTTCACATCAAGTGAAGAGTCTAGATGGTTGACTCTTGTCCAGGTTGACTAAATGGGCTGAATTGATTTAAATGGAAAATACTGGGCCAAGCACAAACACACTATGATTCTCGAGAAGCTGACTTACCTTCCATCTTAGATTCTACATTGTCCGTCTGCCACATTTGCTCTCGGGCCGCTGTTAATGTGAACTCCTGTCAATGTATGTGAAACTCTGTGTGTCGATGCCATCGAGAGCACACGCGCACACACACACACATACACACTTGGAGTTAAGTCAAGTGTCCTCAGCCTGAAAAGGGATTTTACAAAGGGATGAATAAGAAAAAAAAAGGAAAAAAGAAATCTGAGATTCTGGGAGTCAATTTACAGCAATCACCAATCCCAAACTCTTCGTTTAGTTCATTTCCAACTTTGAAAGATGTCATTTGCGTCCATGTGAACACATTTGTTCTGGGGGTGAGCGGAAATGTCCCCAACTTCTGGTGGTGGCGGATGCATCTGAAAAATGGAATCGAACCAGTTCAGCTCCCCAGAGGGACAGGTAGAAGATTCCTGTTTCCTGCCAATTCAGTGGGAAACAATGAGGGCAGAAAAAAAAAAACCGGAGCCCTCCCTTCTCTTTCTGGCCTTCGACATGAACTCTTGATAAGATCCTGGAAAACAAGCGGCGTTTTTACCGGCCACTTGCCCTCTTCAGCTGAGAAAACAGCAGGAGTCCAAACGAGGAACCGGGGCCACCTCTATTGTGAATGTGGCCAGGCTGGCTTATTGTCGCCAAAAAGCAAATCACGAAATGACTGAGATAAGGAATATAATAACATTTTCACATGAACCTTACATTCTTACCTCTTCTATAGGAAAGGATATCCCTGCAGGAAGGAGGAAGGTGGGGCCCCGCCCATGTCCCACAGCAGTGCTGGCCCTGCATTGTCCAGGCCTTTTGTAGGGGACACAGGAAGAGGGTACGGAAGCCTCTACAGGAAAACAGAGAAAAGTTCAAACATAAACAGCATCCAAAAAAATTTACCAACAGTGAACTAGGTTTCCTCTCCGGCCTTTCCAGGCGTCCACGTACCACTGGGCTGGCAGATTTTAATCTTGGATTCGGTTCACCTTGGTAACCTCCAGCATGGGGCACTGGGCTGTTTCCCCACTTAATAAGTTAAAAGGATGTGTTTTCTATGGCATTGGAGACAAAAACAACCCCTTCCCAGAGACTGTATCCTGGCCTGGCTCGCGCTCGTTCTGTCTTTTCCATCCGTCATTTCTGGGGAGGGCAGGCTTCCCTGAAGCCCCGTGTGGGGCAGGGCGGCTCCCTTGCAGGCGGCTTCGAACAAAAGCTGAGAGTGGCTGATCCTACCACGAGGCACGGGTTTGGGCTCAGCTCCCCAGGGTTGGCCCGAATGCACCCCGCTTTTAAGGAATGTGAGAAGAACTGTAGCCCTGCTCTGGCAAGGGCTGCAGTTCCTGCCCACCCTCCCTGCTGTTCTCTACCCACTGGGGCTCAGAGGAAGCTGCCCTAGGAATTTCTGCCACCCGCCCCGAGGCCACGCGCCTCTCTGGGTTGAGGGTTGAGTTATGAAAACCACAGCTCCAACAGGGAGAAGTCATCCCGTGGTTAAGTCTGAAAGGAGATGAAGAAACAGAGCTGCTTTGGGGGACCTCCTCTCCCTGTTCCGAGTCCCTGTGCACGAGATTGAAATGGCTCCCCTCCGCCTCCAGCTGCAGAGATGGGCAACAAACAACAGTGGAAAACTGTTACCAGATCCCCGACTGGGGACTCTGGGAAAAGTCTCTCAAGGGCAACCTCCGAAGCAAAAGAAGTTTCTCCGCACTTTTCCCTCTGATTGAAACACCTTCATCGCTGGCAGGTGCAGGGGTGTCTGACCGGCGGCTCACGGGCCCCATGTGGCCCAACACAAAATCGTCAACTTACTTAAAACATGATGAGATTTTTTTGTGTGATTACGTGTCACAGTGTATTTAATGTGTGGCCCAAGACAACTCTTCTTTTTCTAGTGTGGCCCAGAGACACCCTGGCCGGGATTGTGGAAGCCGCTGCCAGCCCGGCTCTACCGGAGTAGCCAGAGGCTGGAAGGAGCATCCTTTGCTTCTCCGACAGGGCCAGTCACACACTGCAGGAGCCAGGGACTGCAGTGATCAGACAGACCTCCTAGAAGATGCCATTATGGGAAATGAAATCACTCTCTACCCACTCCCCGTCCCCCACCCCCGCAAATGGCTCTTAAGCCCAAGTATCTTTCACAGCCCATCAGAGGAAACAGTTCTAAGTGCACTGCTCTAGCTTTTTAGGTGATATCTTTTTCTGAATTGCCTCTTCCAGAACAAATGACTTCCATTATGTTCAGCCAGGGCCCAGTTCTTCACTCGAGTATGTAAAGCAGAATATGGCTAGTGCCCCAGATGCGTCACTCACAACAGAAAGCTCTGACAGGGGCCCCAGACCGGTGATTGAAGCGTGTTATGTAAAAGCCCAGGTACAAGTAAGAGGGTGACCTTGACTTCTGAGACCATTTTCAAACACTGGTTAAGATGCATTCAGAATGCTTTGCGGCAGGTAAGGGACACTCGAATGTTCAAGAAGCAGTTGATGAGAGAACCCTTTCGGGCAACACAAATTAGTGGAAGAGCTGTTGCCTACACCCTCCCGTTCATTTACTCATGTATTTATTTATTTACACGGGGGTGGACAAAAATAGGCTTACAGTTGTTTGTATGGAGTATGATGCAATAATTAATAAATAATAATATAAGAATAAGCTGTGTTTCCTGTACTCACAACTGTAAACCTATTTTTGCCCGTGCTGCATATGAATGTGCCAGACATGAGGGTACATTTTATGGACAACTAGGAGAGTTTCCAATGCACCTCACAGCAGCCAGTCACTGGCTCTTGGAGACCTTGCTGGACATTCTGCTGGAGAGCCCCTTTCCTGGGCCAGCTGTTAACCCATTAGTCGCTTAATGCGCTGGAATGTGTTAGTAACCCCCACAGCTGTGCTGGTGCGTGCCCGCTGCACAGAAGCCCTGAATACAGTGATGCACCAAACACGGTCCCTCCTCTGTAGAAGCCAACGCTCTAGGGCCCGTGGCTCTAAATTAGGAGCTACTCACCGAGAGATACGATGTAAGGGTTTTGGGTCTCAAGCTGACCTGAGCCTGGAGTCTGGCATGGACCCCAGGCTGCTCTTAATTTCCGCTGAAGGGAAGCAGCAGGAACCCGGAAGGGCCCTTCTCATCCAAGGCTGGGTGTGAGGTGGGGCTGGGACAGGCAGTGGAGTTATGCTCAGGATGATGAACCAGGAGCGGGACTGCCTGGGCCCTGGGTGCTCTGTGTCCCACCTGGCCCGACAGGGGTGTAGCTGCCTGTGGAAAGCGCCTGCCACCCCCAACACCAGCAGGTGCCCCAGGAGGCATGGGGAGTGTGCAGGACCACTGGGTCCCAAGCTTCCCACTCAGTGCTGGGGCTTCTCATCAGACACTGAGACTCTGATTTGCTCTGTCCCCATGTAGAGTCCTGGACCTCGACTCCATCCTCCTCCTGTACTTTTCCAGAAACTGAATTCTGAATCAGTGGTACCTGCCCGCCAGCCCCTGGTGAGCAGACACCCAGCCCTGGTGTCCCCTGGACGCCAATGTTCTGTGTCTGACTTCTCCCCAGTCTTCGTTCATCCATCCATTCATCATCCAGGCATTCATTCAATAAGTATTCATTGAGTACTTATCCTGGCCAGGCACTCTGCAGGTGCTGGGAAGGCAGCAGTGACCAAGACGGACATGACCCTGCTCTCAGGGGGCCGACAGTTTGGCCGAATAGCTGAAAGGTATCAAATTGTTCTTGAAAATGTCTACGTATATAATCATGTTTAAATATGCTATTTTAGAAGCCGGCATTCTAGATTGGCATGTTAGATATTTATTCCATTTTTTGATTGTCCACATTATTTGCAATGTTATGTGCTTGCTGTATTCTAACTGTATTAATACTTTTATAATCCTATTCACATTGTTATGTTTAGTTGTTAAATTTTTTGAACATACATAGTATAAATCCATAGGCCTTGAAGAGCAAGTCCATCTGAACCAGACTAAGTCTTCCGTACGACGAGAGAGACCCAAGCTGTGACGTTCCCCTGGTGGGGGAGGACCTAAATCAATGCCGACAGCAGCATTTCTGGAGGGGAGGTCACCGTGTGTCAGGCACTGCACGAAGCACTGTGTATGGATTCTCTAATTTATCACAACTCACGGTGCAGCTGCTAATATTATTCTCATTTCACAAATAAGGAAACTTAGAGGTTAAATAACAAGTTTTAGGAGAGAAAAAAGCCTTTTAATCTTTGAATCTGTAACTTGCTTGGCTTTGCTAAGTGCAGAGGTGGCAAACAAAATATTTAACTGGTATGGCGTGGACACTAACCCGTCAGAACAGGTATCAGGATGGGGAACAGAGGCGGAGTCTGAGGCCCAGGCCACTGGGGAGAGGCTGGGGTCGCCAGGTCCTGGATAGGGCTGGCTAGGCTAGGATTGGTTTATGAGGCAGCGAGGAGGTATTTCGGTATGTTAACGACGCAGACAGCCGTACCCACAGAGCCCTGCCCAGGCCCCCCTCCTGAGGGCCCTGCTGTGTGATTACTGGGGCCGTTGTGTTCTTCAGCAGGTTGGAGGGTTGCTAAGGGTTAGATGGACTTTCACAAAGTCTCAGGGTGCTGGGGGAGATGATGGCTTGGTGAGTGTAATTTTATACAAACTCTCTCGGGTTACCTAAAACTTTCTTGTTTGCTTCCAGACCACAGTGCCCAAAGTGGAAGTCAGTGGGCAGAACTCAGCCTGCACGTGAGCTTTATTTAACCCGTGCGGTGACTTCTCACTTTAAATAACAAAAGCTCACGTTTCTCTGGCACTAACTATAGGCCAGGCATGTATATGCTTTACATATATTAACTCATTGAATCTTTACATCAAACCTACAAGAAAGGTACTACTATTACCATGTCCATTTTACAGGTAAGGAAACTAAGGCACAGATAGGTCGAGTGACTTGCCTAGAGTGGCACAGTTAATAAATAACTGGCAGAGGTGGAATTCGAACCCACACAGCCGACTCTAGAGTTCAAGTTCTCTACCATTATGCTCCTCTCTGCCTCTCTGGTATGTTTCAATTATTGGCTGGCATCTGAAAATCAAGAGAGGTAGGATACAACTCTGGGTTCGCTGCTTGTCAGAATGAAAAACCAGCAGTTACAATGACACCCCCTGAGCTGACATGCCCTCGAGGTAAAAGGCGCCCCTTTTACATGGAGGTGTGTTCTTTGGCTTTCCCCAGTTCCCACCATTCCCTATTGCCTTCCAGCTCTGAGGCTGACAGCCATTTGCCGTTTGTCATCCTGCTGGCCAGCCCTGGCGTTTCCTTACAGACAGCCCTCTTCACTCATTTATGTGACCTGCCTGGCCGCGCGAGACATTTGTGACCCTCAACTAGAGTCTTCCTAAAGACAAGAAGCTCTTTTGCTTTAACACACATTTTGGGATGTGGGGAAGGATGTAAGGAGCTCACTTCTTTTGTGAGTTGTTACTAAGTAGCAGAAAATTAAGTGATAACAGAGATGAGAGAAACAAAATAATGACGGGCAAATTCAAAGTAACTGCTGGAGAAAGCTTGTAACAATTGAGAAGAAAATCCTTGATCTGCTCAACCCAAATCATGTGAGGCCTAAATTTTCTAATTAAAAACAAACAAACAAACAAACAAACAAACAAACTGATTACTAAGCTAAATTTCTTACAACTACAAATATTTTTCTATAAATTATTGTAAAAACTATCATTATACAGCAATATAATTACCTTTTAAAAATCACCTACTGGAATTTTTGCATTCAGATGCAAACCATCACCTTCCCAAGGATCCTCTGGGAAGATAGCTACCTTTTCCCATGATCCCCCTGCCAGAGATACTGGGGGGCTCCTTGTGGGGGCTAATCGTCAAAGCAATGTACGAGCCAGGCAGTAGAAGTCAATCTCATTATTTTATATCCACTTGGTGTTTTGATCTAAAACACTGACATTCACCTTTTTAGCATTATTCAAATAATATTCTCGTTCCAAATTAAAGTCCATTGAAGGATGAATATTCATTTGCACTGAGAATAAAATGATTAGCAACAATGTTGGAAGATGATTCCATAAGTGTATCAGCAGCAGGGACTTGGCCTCTCCAGGAGACCTCCTTCAAGGGCCAATGTTTTTTTAAAACATAGTTTGATGTGTTTGGTCAAGGACTCTGGTAAGGGAGAGATAAATATCAATTCTGTTTTTTAATGTGTGCATAGAGGTACAAATAGACAGTCTGTGCACTGAATCCTATACACTGAGTAAATAATTAATTCTGTGCAGGGCAGATACACATGGTTTTTACTTTCTTTATAAATATTCACTCAACAAAGGTTCCATGCTTAGCAGCACTATGTTAAATGTTAGAAATACAGTGTAAAGATTTCTTTGGGAGAAAAAAAGAAACACAATAAAAAAGATTTCCTTATAGTTTTGCATTACAGTGGGAATGTGTGATTTTTGTAGTGATAGAAAAACTATTTCCATTCTGAAAATGACAGAGCTGTATATTTATCTGCCAGATGAAGGAAGCGAGGTGGGGGGAGAGGGTCTGTCTCCATAAACCAGTCTGTTGAGGTATCCGGTTCTCTGTGAAGTTACCGAACTTTGGTTTAGGAGACAGAGGGAAATGAGATCTCCTGCAAAGGCAGGTGGGTGAGTTGGAAACCAGTAATAAATTGGGAGTAGAAAAATGGGAGGCTCAAGATTCACACCGGCCCTTATTAGTGTCACTTTGAACGATAAGTTTAATCATTCTAGCCTTAGGTTCCTAAAATAAAGGGGTTGGACTAAGGAACCTCTATGGTCCCTGTCAACTTTGACATTTTATGATTATTATTAAGTTAAATCATTCACTTCATTCACGCAACAAAACACAGGATCCAGCAGAAGTAACTCCTGCTTGAGTGTGGTTGGTAAAGTAATAATATGGGTATAATAATGTATAGTTCTAATTCGAATGTTTCATCTAAAATGTCCTATGGTGTGCTTGAGTGTGATATTGCTATGTTACAGGATGACATGCCTATGATTTTGTAATACAGGATTTTGTAGTAAAGCGAGGGGCGTTATTTGTGCCGGACCCCCCCATGCGTGTAAGTCACAGCTACATGTGCAAGTCATAAATAACACAGGGCTGAGCAAAAGTGATATAAAGATAGACCTTCAGCAAAGAATCACACAAATGACTAAAATAGGAAGTTTTTTTCTTTTTAACATTGAGCTGAGGTGATTTTTGCTTCCTGAAAACCGTGTAGCCCTGCCATGAATGGGCGGATTTAGAGAGGGCGGATGCCAGCTTGCACACAAGGGTCAGTGCTCAGCTTTGAGGGTCAGACTCGGTTTTTAAACCCACGAGAAAATAACCCTGAAAGGCACGATTTGGGAGGGAACGAGAATGTGTAAGGTGGGGAGGAGGGAAGGCTAATTTCTGTGCTTAGGTTCACACAGGGAAGGCGAACCTAGCTCCTGGGCCTCGGCCGGCCTAAGCCATACCCCGTAGGTGCAGAGTCCCTTCCACAGAGTCGCAGGGGCCGGCAAGACCGGAAGGGAAGGGGGCAGCCCTGCTCCCCCCGGGAGGAAGGAAGGAGGGAGGGAGACTAAGGTCCCCTTCTCCCAAACAAGCAGGGACCAGGAAAGTTCAGTGGCCAAAGGGAGGGTCAAATCACTGAGACAGCATTCTGCTTCCTGCTTGAAACTTAAAGGAAATTCTCTTTCTTGGGCACCACCCCCCAAGCCACACGGAGCAGCCACAATGGAGTCCAAATGGAGGTGGGTGGGTGTCTGTGGAAAGGGACCTGAGATTTCTCCTCACGTCCTGTGTGTGGCAAACCCAGGGCATACAAGTTCCTGAAAACACACGCCCAAGACGGCTGAGAAAGCTGGCGTGGCAGCTGGTCACAGCAAGCTAGCATGTCGCCTCAGCCTAGGGCTGGAGGGAGGAGCTGACCCTCCTCATGGCAGCCCCAGGTGTCTTGGGGGTCCTTGCAGCCAGCAAGAGCAGAGATGGATGGGGAGGTGGGAGGGGACCCCTGCTCCCCCAGAGCAGGGACTGGGCTAGGCCAGCATCAGAGGCCGACACCCAGGTGGGCAGGGCAGGGGGCCTCCTCAGCCCTGGGCAGTGCACCTGCCTTGCCCAATGGCCCGAGGGATCCTGGCCCACCCATCCCTGCAGCCAGACCCCCTCTGGGAAAGCAGGACTGTCAGAAAGTGCTTGTGATGGAAGGAAGCAACCAGGATAGAAAGTATCAACCTTGAATTAATAGATTATTTGGGGGAAAACAGATCGTTTTAAACTGGAAGAGGCTGTTACCTTTCATGTCAAGTTTTTTGCTTTTGTGTTTACCCTCATATCGGCAGAAGAGGGAGTAGATGAAATGAGTTCCCCCCCCCCAAATATTAAACTACTACTGTTGAAAACACCTGGGCTTTTAGCTTGACTTTTCCACCCTGATGGGCAAGTATGTAATTATAATTGTTCTGAGTCCTATGAAGAAAAAGTCCCTAGTGCTTTGAATGCATTTAATCAGGGCACCTAACATAGACTGGCAGGTGGCCCTCAGGGACAGCCTCTGGGAGGAAGTGATAGACAATGAAGACTTGAAGGAAGAGTCAGGTGGGGGGGGGAGGTGGGCGGCAGCGCAGAGAGCACTGGTTGGGGGGGGGGGGGGAAGCAGGCTGGCCCTCCGGAGGAGCAAGAAGGTGGGGTGAGGGGTGGCAGGTGCACAGGTGGGGGAAGGCCAATGTCACTGGGTGCCTCTCAGGCCCTTCGAGCAGTCGCCCAGGGGGCCTCGCCTTGGTTTACTTGCTGTAAAATGCTTCTCTATTTTGAAGGGGGAAACAACAGCAATAGCAAACTACTTTCCCAGGCAGGGCAACACTAAGCGTTTAGAGGTCGTCTGAGAATGCGTCAGGGTAGGGACAGCAGGGCTGGCATCAGCCGCCATGCAGCCGGAAAGAGCAGAGACCACCACCGCTGCTGCTGCGCCTGCCAAATCCTGCAGCCATATTGGCGTTTTGACGTTCCTGTGCCTGCCAATCTCCCCAAACTTCTGAAGGGCTGGCGGGGAGCAAGGCTCTCCTTGAGGGGCTGAGCCAGGGGAAAAGGGGCCAAGGAGACAGTGAGAGCTGAGAGGGTGTGGGCTCCTGGCCAACTCCGGGCCTCTCTCATCCACCACGTATGGGTTTCTCAGGGACCCCGGGCACGCAGTGGCATCATCGAGGACTGTCTCAGCTGGTGTGATGGTTCGGGATGACGGCGAGAGTAGACAGAACCAAGCCTGGTGCCATCTTCCCCACCGCAGGAGTGTCTACTCTAAGCCACCAGCTTACTGGCCCGAGACCATCGCAACAATCTCGTAACTGGTCCTTCAGGTTGGTACTGGTGGGTGTGGGTGGACAGTAGATGAAACGTGGTGGGGGGGGCATGGAGCAGTCACCTGCAAAGAGATTATTTGCCCATGATCTTGTCACTGAGACCGGCGCACTTAGCTAATCGTAAGAGAAACTCTAAAAGAAGTATAGTCTCATTAAAAAGCATTGCTTTTGCCTGGGCACTTTTAAAAGTTTCCTAGATCCAAATTGACTTCCACAGCTCAGTAAACAGTATTTGGGCATTTACTGCTGCGCAAAACATAGGCTGTGCAGAGATAAACAAAACTAATTGTTCTCTAAGTTGATCAATGTGGGAGTGGCCGGGGGAAATCTGAGAACAGCTCAGAGGAAGAAGAGACTGGCTCGGCCTGAAGAGGGTGGGGTGGACTTTCGGGAAGGAGCTGGCCCTGACCTGTGCCCTGAAGGTGAGTGGGATTTTAGCTCACTGAAAAGGCTAGAGTAGATGAAGGCAGAAATAAAAATATCAGTGTGAATGGCCAAGGTGTGATTGTGGGTAGGTTGACGGTGATGTGCTGGAGGGGGCTGGAAAGGTGAGGCGACTGGAGGGCAAGTTTGGGAGCCCTCGGCAGGTGTTGGAGCTGCAGGCTGCAGAGGAGCTCCCCGCACACGGTGACAAGTCAGAGGGAAGAAGGCAAGGTCCAAACCAGTGTTGACGCTGACGCAGAACGCAGGGCCGAACACAAGGGTTCCGTGGAAAGTGGCCTCACAGGGTGGTCTGATCGTAAGGTCCTCACTGGAAAAGTCGTGGTGGATAGTCACGCCCAGACCTATAACTTCTTTCGTGACAGGTTTTTCAGCCAGCCCTGTCCACTGCATCTAGGTTGACCTACGTAAGAGAGAACATAATAGGTTGTGTTTTTTTTTAAACAACTGAAATTCATTTTCTCACAATCTGGAGGCTAGAGGTCCAAGCTCAAGGTACAAGTAAAATTAGTTTCTTCTGAGGCCCTTTCTCCTTGGCTTGTATTGAATAGATGGGCGTCTGCTCCCTGTACTTTCACATGGACATCTCTCTGTATGTGTTTTTGTCCTAATTTCTTCTTCTTATAAGACACTTCTCGTGTTGAATGAAAGCCCACCCTGATGACTTCATTTAACCTAATGGCTCCTTAAGGACCCTATCTTCAAATCTGTTTTACTGGGGGTGAGGACTTCCACAGATGAATCGTGGGCATACACACAATTTAGCCCATGACACCATGGTGAGCGTCTCAGTTCTGGCTGCTATAATAAGATCTCAGGGGCTGGGTGGCCTCAAGAACATTTATCTCACACAGTTCTGAAGGCTGAAAGTCCAAGATCAGGTGCCTGTGGGGCCAGGCTTTGACGACGGCCCTCTCCCTGGCGTATAGATAGCCGTCATCCCGCAGTATCCTCACAGGGCTGAGGGATTATCTCGCTGGCATCTCCTCGTATAAGGGCACTAATCCCGTTTATGAGGGCTCCATCCTAGTGATCTAATCATCTCTCAGGGGCCCTACCTCCAAATACCATCACGTTGGGGATTGGGGCTTCACTTGGGGTGGTGAGCACACACTACAGTGTACAGATGATGTGTTGCAAAACTGTGCACCTGAAACCTGTATAATTTTGTCAACCAGTGTCACCCCAATGAATTCAATAAAAAGAATAAAAAGGGAAAAATAGAGTTCCTCTTGCTAACTAATAGGTACCCCTTTCTAACTGCCCAGAGTTACCATCGTTACAGGATCTCAGTTCTCACAGGTGTGATGGTGTACAGCTGCTTTACGTTCATCATTCAGTTAGTCAGCAGCTCCTATAGACTGAATGTTTGTGTCTCCCCAAGAAAGCACATCGCCTTGTTAACAATCCTGTAACCCAATACCTGCTTCCTCCCGGCTTTACGTCATCTTCCTTATGTTCCTTCCTTAATTTTAAATGCATAGAAGAAGCTGCACAACTGTTATTCTCAGGAGCATTTGAGATCTTGCTCCCTGGCATATGTCCTTACTTGGGCTCAAATAAACGTATAGAAATTCTCTACAGGTATGATGTTCCCATGTTGACAGAGGACTGTTGCCTTCACCACCAGGAGAGAGAAAAAAAAAAGAGCTGTAAGGACTCATTCCTGGTGAATGCCAGAGTTTAAAGGGCATATAGAGGAAAAGGAATCAGCAAAGAAGTGGTCACAGAAATAAAAACTAGAATCTGGAGTTTCAGTGTCCAGGAACCGAAGGAAGAGAAACTCACATTTCAGAGGGCTTCCCTCTTTGCAACACCATCCTGTTGGCTGCTACTTATTCAATACCTGTCTGACCCACTAGATAGGAGAATCTACAAGTGCCAGAAATGTTTCTGACTTGATTGCTGCTATAACACCTACATCTAGACCAGGTCTTGTCACCTAGTAGAATGTATGAGGGGATGAATGAATGAATGAATAAACATTTTCAAATTTTGCAGAGTTGAGGCAATTAAAGATTGTAAATGAGACCTTGGATTTGGCAAGTGGACACAAAAGTGACATTTGAAAGACATCTTTAGAAATGGGGATAGCAATAATACCCATATCACGCAGGTGATAGTCGTGAGAAATAAATGAATGTGAGTGCTAAGCCCTGTGTCTGGATATAATTAAAGCTCAACAAATGTTAGGTGATGATGCCCATTTTCTCTAGCCTTCCCTTTTAGAAGCCATTTTGGTGAAATAATTCTTCAGAGTCATATTGTGCCTAACAGATTGGTTTACTACCCTCCCAAGGTATACTAGAGACATATTGCCTTAAAAACTACCACAACAAGAGAGCACTCACTTATTAAATGGCTGTAACAAAACCCAGTGAAGTGAGATTTGCTGTCAAATCTAACAACGGCCTAGGAGCCTGAAAGGTTCCCAAAGGACCAGAAGGTGGAGTGGAATCTCCTTTCCTGTTAAGGAGGCCCACAGAGCGGAGACTGCTGCAGCCAGCCCTGGAGTGACAGCCCCGGTGCTGTGTTTGGGTGGGTCAGCTAATCCAAAGAAGGAAGCCTGCCCGGGAAGCCGGATGGCTCCAGACTGGTTCTGTCACCAGGTTTGGCTAAAGAAGACAGAGGCTGCAGGTGGAAGAAGTCTCTGAATTGTGAAAACACTGATGTAAGAGGCAGGAGACCTGGGTTCCTATTCTGGTTGTGCCACTACGTCTCTGAACTTGACCACGTCACTTAGCCTGTATATCTAGTCTCCTCGTGTTTCTAATGAAAGGACTGCATGAGCCTCCTCTGCGGTCGAATGTTTACAAAGGTGGCCACAATTTCTCCCATCCCTGTATGTATGCTTCCCTTGCAGTGTAATTTTGCTTTTCCTCCTTTCAAGAGGTAGAATCTGTTTCCTCTTCCCTGGAAACTGGGATGGCCCCATGACTTACTTTGATTAACAGAACACGGAACTAGCGATACTATGTTCATCTAAGCATGGAGAGGTCCTGCAGCTTGGAATGATGCTGTGGCCATGTGAACAAGCTTGGAAACCTCCTTGAGAAGGAAGGATCCCATGGAGAGAGAGGCTCAACCAGGAGCCAGCACCAATCACCAGACATGTGCATAAAACCCTCTTAAACCATCCATCCCCAGTTAGGTTGCCAGATGAGCACAGTCCCAGGAGCAATACAGCAGAGAAACCGCTCTGCTGAGCCCAGCCACTATTGCTAATCCACAGAATCATGAACAAATGTAAATGCTGCTTTACCCCAGCAAGTGGTGGTTTTTTACACAGGAGTAGATAGCTGATACAGCCCCCTTTATGGCTGGCATTCTAGAATCCGATTCTATTGCTCTGAGAAAGGTCTTTCAGTTGTGTGCTAGGGTGTGCCGCAGAGAACTCAAGCAAAGGTTATATGACTGTTTCATTTCCTCCCCTCTTCCCCCAGCTACTGACCCCAAAGGCCTTCTCTTTGCTGCACTGTTGTTTGTGGACCTACTAGAGGTTAAACTTTTTGCCACCTTTTGTTAAGACTTGGCTTGGAGAACATTGAGTAAGACAATAAGTGGCGTGGTGACTAAGTGGTCCTTCCTTCTGAACCACTGAGTTGCCATTTGCCCCTCTCTGCTGGTTCCAGGGATATTTATTCATTTCTTCAGCTGATACCCCTATGAGCAGCTGCTGGGCTCCAGGCCTTGCCTGGGGAGTGAAGCACTGCAGGTAGGTCTGGCTGTGGAGCAGGTGAGTGAGAGGATCTGTGGGGCCTGCAGGAGAGGGGCTCACCTTTCCCCCCTTCTCAGCAGCTTTCCCATCTCATGCACATATTTCTGGGTGTCCTCAGGAACAGCCTGGTCCTAAAGAAGGGTTAGGGTTAGGGGTTGGCAGCGGTGGGGGAGGGAGTGACTTTTAAGGCCCGATTAGTTCCACCTTTTAAAAAAATTACATGTATGGAGAAACTAAGGCCTGCCTGAGATATTAAGGAACAGAAAGAGCTTAAGGTAAAATTAGGCATGGAGTTCAGACCTTTTAGCTCCAAATCCAGAGCTCTTCATACTGCATTAAAAGGTGCCCTCAAGCAATGGTCAGTATGGCTCAATTGGTTGGAACATCATCCTATGCACTGAACGGTCGCAGGTTCAATCCCTAGTCAGGGCACATATATAGCTTTCAGGTTCTATCCCCAGTCTGGTGGTGTACGGGAGGCAACTGATTGATGTTTCTCTCTTACATCATGTTTCTCTCTCTTTTCCTACCTCTCTCTCTCTCAAAAAAAAATCAATAAAAATGTACCCTCAGGAGAGGATTGACCAAAAAAAAAAAAGTCCCTCCAGGATCCACACCCTCCTTCCTCCTGATTTCTGAGTTCACTCTTTCTCTTCAGCTTCGTGTTTCAGGCACAATAGGTTTCTCGGCTGGCTCAAGATTCAGACATTACCCGTGTAATCTTTCCTCAGATAAACTCAACCACCAAATGATAATGGTCATAATAGCAACACCACACATTTAAAACATATTTATGGAGCTCCTGTTATGTGCCAGACACTCGCTCGGTTTGGGGGACACAGTGAATAAGAGAAACAAGATCTCTGGCTGTGAGGAATTTACCTTCTTTGGGGAGGCAGGGCAGAGAGTACACAGGAAAATGAGTAAGAGAGTGAGGGCCTGGTGTTTACAAAGTCAACAGGAAAACGGGCTAGAGGTGGCCGGACCCGGGGGCGTTGGGTCAGGAAAGGCCTCTTTGGCAACACGATGTTGGAGCTGACCCCTGATTGGTGAAGAAGCAATAACGCTTCATGAAATGAAGAGAGCGAAGGCCCTGTGGTTGAGATGAACTTATCTTGTTTGAGAAAACAGAGGAGAGGCCTACCTTTCTTGGAGAGAGAGGTGAGGAGAGAAGGAGGCAGGGCGGGAGGGAGGCAGAGGCTGGACCGAGCACGCAGGGCCTTGTAGGAATCTGCGTATTTGAGTGGGCACGTTCTGAGTAACGTGACATGATTTACATTTTTAAGAGATCATTCTGCTGCTTGGATGGAGGTGAGATGCCAAGGGTCAAAGGGGAAATTGGAAAGATGGTTTATTGAAGGCTGGCTGTGTGGGGGTACTCTGTGTATTTTAGCTCTAATCCTCCCAACACTTCAAAGTAGATTGTATTATGCCCATTCTATGGATGTGAAAATGGAGGCTGAAAGGATAAAGGGACTTGCCCAAGGTCACACAACTGAACTTGAACCCAGGACTATTGAACTCCACTGTGGGAGTTCTTCCCATGTAGCATGTGGACTTGCTAAGATGGTCATGCCACCTCTGTGCTAATAAATTTTTCTGATCATCGTCGTATATTGAAGGGTGAAATTTAAGAGACTGGAAGTCCCTTGAAGGCAGGAATTATGTATGACGTTGCCATTTAGTTGTGTTGTAGTTGCTGACATAGCTGAGAGTCAGTGAATGAATTCCAGTCATGAGAAGTTGTTTTGAATCACCCACCACCTCAGGCCTACCATTTTAAATTTTTTTATCCTCACCTGAGGACATTTTTTCATTGCTTTTAGAGAGAGAAAAATATCAATTGGTTGCCTTCTGCACGCGCCTGGACCAGGGATCATATATGCTGAGACCAGGAACTAAACCTACAACTTATGTAGGTGCCCCGGCTGAGAGTCGAACGCACACGCTTTCGGTTACGGGACAATGCTCCAACCAGCTGAGCCACATCTAAGAGCTACCACTCTCAAGACAGGAGATTGTCTTTCCCAAGATCACAGGACAGGGCTGGAAGGCCGGCCTAGGTTGTCGAACCAAACCGTGCTGTCTGCGATTTGTTTGTTCACGACAGGTCTCTCGGTTTGACCTGCCCTTGTAGTCTGGCAGATCCTCAGGGTCGGCACAGCGTCTCTTTCGTGATGTGCCATGTTGAGGGTGCGTGGAACCCAGACGGAGGTCCAATCTGGGGCTTGGAAGTCCTCTCTCAGAAAACGAAGCTAATTAAATTCACATGTGGTGAAAACAACAGGCCTCTTCAGGGTCTCCTGGAGGAGCTACCTGACTGGAGCTTAACGTCTAAAGAAAGGCCAGCGGAACGGGGTGTAGTCAGGAGCAGAGGCAGAATGGGGGGCACTGCGTGTGGGAAACTGGTACTTTCTGGTCTCCAGAGAGCACCTTCTATGATAGGGTTTTTGCCTCATGGTGCTGTCGTGGCTGATCACCAAGCAGCAAATTCTCCAGTCTTAACTTGGCTCCCTGATTACTTAAGGGGTCCTCTGGACCAGAGGGGCAAGCATGTCAGTCATTTGGAGAAAGGAATGCTCTCCACTATAAGTAAATTCACTTGTAGATGTTCTAAGAAAATCGTGTCACCGAGAATCTGGTCTTTCCTGGTGGGTCAGGTCTCTCAAAGTCGAGAAGGGCAGACTCCACTGCCATTTTTTTTCAGGGTCTGGGTATCTTAAACACTATGCAAAAGAATTATAAATCTCACATTATATTTTAATTGTTAATATACAAAGCACGGTGCACAATGTTAATATACAAAACATATTATTGTGCTAGTACAATATCATTAAGGACCTACAACAATATCAGTTCTTAGTGCCATTTGAGCATGCTCAAGTTCGAGCAAGTTTGAGCATGCTCAGGCTCAAGGATGGGGTGCATGGGATGCACATTTATAGATGCTCATTTATAGATTTGTGACGGCCCTGGCCAGGCGGCGCAGTTGGTTGGAGCGTCATCCTGTACACCATAAGGTCGTGGGTTTGATCCCTGGTTGCAACAGATCAGTGTTTCTCCCCCATCCCCCACTTTCTCTGAAATCAATCAATGTGCCTTTGGGTGAGGATTTAAGAAAAGAGAAATGTGATGACCACCTACTTTTGGTTTTGTCAACCTGCCTCTGTACTGTAAGAATAAGATCCTTTGGTGTTAAGGTCAGAGCTAAATATGAGCCTCGTGTGGCACCAATGGCCATGATCAACGGTGTAGTTCACTGTCTGCACCTGTGAGCTCGGGCTCAGACCGTCTCCAAGGTGATGCTCTCCATGGACCACCAGCCAAATCAGCCTTTCCACGGTGACAGCCTGGCCCTGTCATGGGCCCGCCTTAAAAACAGCACATGTACCACCAGGGGAAGCGGAGCTGCGGGCTCTGTGCACCGCGAGTCCCCCTCCAGACTCGTGTTGCCTCACCCGCTGGTAAGTCAAGCCAGGGATAAACACAGCCAGGGCATTCAAACGTGTCTTTCAAACATCGCACTGGCGAAGACAGAGCCGTGACAAAGCGCCTGGTGAAATGGCAGACAGTGTGCACATGCGGGGGGGTGTGAAGGACAGTGACTCACGATATGTGGCCGAACACTCTCCCTCTGATACTGTGCCCGTCCTCTCAGTGGCCTCGTCGGGCTTCTGCGATCCCGTCTTTCCACGCCCTGTCCCCACCGACAACCCGTCCATCTTCACCTTTCCAGTCTGCGCATCTCAGACCATTTGCAGTTTGTGAACTCAGACTGGGGGGCTGCAACCGACATTTGTTCTCCAAACAAATAAAACAGTAAATGTTAAAAAAAAAGAAAGAAAAGAAAAGAACAACCATTTAATGAAACCTGTTTCAATTCCATATGTACATGTATGGGGGTTAGATGTGACCGTACTTTCCTTCTGTGGGTGGGGACAAAGTTTTCCATTTGCTGCTCTAGATGGTTCAAATGCCCCAGCCTTGGGCCCAGCGGTTTCCGGGACCAGGTGCTTCCGAGACAGAAGTGCTGTGGATACCGGGCAGGGGCGAGACATGCTGAGAGCCAGCCATACCTACGTACAGCATGTCAGGCGCTTAGCCAGTCTCTGGTCCTGCGCCCTTGGTTCCCAGTTTTACAGGGGAAGAGGCGGAGTCTAAGAAAGGCAATAGGACAAGTCAGTGACGGAACCTGCCCTTCCGTGTAGTTTCTCTGCCTCTTCTGCCTGCCTTCTTTCTCCTGACTTTTTGCCATCCTTTATCACAACACAGCAAAGGATGGTGGGCAGGATTTGGATCTCCATCAGCAACCTGGATTTCAGTCCGATTTCTATCACTTACCACTGGTGTGACCCTGAACCCATAAATTGCGTAATATCTCTGCTCCTCCTCACGTGTAAAACAGGATTCATACTATTAGTGGACCAACTGAATTTACCTAATGACATTTTTAGACTCTGAGGCAATAAATACACGCTTCCTAATAATTACTATCTTTCTTTCTTGAGTATCCGTGACATTTAGTCATGAAACACGCAGTGTTGTGGGGATAACGGAGGCGTGAACGTAATGTTACCACATCTGACCCCATCTTGGGAGTACTCACGGACACTTTCCAGGGAGGGGACACCTCACCCCTTGTGTCCGCAGAGCCTGCGGAAGTGGGTTGGTGTAAAGCTACTGCAGTAGCATGACGGCGCGGCAGCTGCTGTCACCTCCGCGCCGCGGTGCCTGGTCCCTGATGCGGCTGCTGAACGGTGTTCTGTCCTCCTCCTCCTGGGAGCGGGCCACAGCCTCGCAGGCCTGCGGGCGGCAGAGCTGGAGTTGGACCAGCAGCTGGTCGAGGCAGTTTCTCAGTGGTATTCATCCTGGAAGTGACAGCAGTGACTCACAATGTTTGGAACTGTGACTCCCCGTCACGATGTTTTCGTCTCCCTTCCTTACTAACGGTGCAGTGTGGACCTGGGGTGAGTGCGGGACACACATTCACTGTTCATAAATTTCAATCAATTTTGAATTAAAAATATGAAGCGTGGAATTAGATTTTTAAAAGTTTTTTTCACTTACAGTTGATATAAATACAAGGGAGGGCAAAAGTAGGTGTATAGTTGTGAGTACATAAAACAGTTGATTCTTGTATTATTTATTTGTATTAAAACTGTGAACCCACTTTTGCCTTCCCTGGATTATATTCGTTTCAGGCGTAGAGCACAGTGGTTAGACATTTGTGTCACTTACTAAGTGATCCCTCCGGTAGGTCTAGTGCGTACTGGTACCTTAGTTATTACAGGGTTATTGACAAGATGCCCTGTGCTGTACTTTACATCCCGTGACTACCTTGTCAACGCCAACTTGAACTTCCTAATCCCTTCACTAGAATCAGTTTCAACTCCTTCCAAATATCATTCATTATTCTCCCTCTTGGTGATTGTTCATATGTTTCAATCAGTACTATACAACATCATTAAAATTTTTTTCATTATATCATTCCTTTTATTATCAATGAATTGATTGGTTCAACAAAAAAAATGTTGGCACTTTTGGGGCAAGCATTAGGGATTTAGACAGGGAGTTCGTGCGGGAGCGATAGGCGTGTTAATAATGCTACGTGCAAACCTTATGCCATGAGGGTGCAGGGGAAAGGGCCAGATACTTTATCTGGTGGATCTTGGAAGACTGCTTGGAGGAGGTGGAGGCTGAGCTGAGCCTAAAGGATGAGTAAGATATTTACAAGAGTTTCATGAGGAGAGAGGTTGCCTGCATAGAGCTTTGGAGAAACAGCGATTCCTGGGCTCAGAACCTCAGAATCGCAGGGGTGAGGCCCTGGCATGTGCGGTTGTGATGTTTACCTGCAGCTGGGAGCTGCCAGAAACCAAGGTTCAGGTCTGTTCAGAGACCAGAGAGAGGCTTGAACGGCTGCCTCAGGGGCTGGGACAGTGCAAGCCAGCTACTCTGCACCTCATCAGGAGACCAAAGAAGAATTAAACAAAGCACGATGACTTGGTTTCCTTTGAAGATAAGGTTCCCGGATGTGACATTTGTTAAGGACACCAAGGTTTTTGCCCAATGTGGCAAGGAAGGACCATCTTTAGAATAAAGGGGAAAGTGCAGTTTAAATCAAATTAGGAAACGGGACAGAGTCTCACTCATCTCTGATGGCCTATGCCAGCAGTGACATACTTTTTCTGTAAAGAGCCAAAAAGTAACTATGTTCGGTTTTATAAACCACATGGATGCTGTCATAACCATTTGACCTTGCCCTTGTAGCGCAAAAGCAGCATTAGACCATGTGTAAGTGCCTGAGCGTGGCTGTGTTCCTATGAAGCCTTATTTATGGACACAGATTTGAATTTCATATAATTTTTACGTTACAAAATATCATATTTCCTTTTATTTGTTTTAACCATTTAAAAATGTAAATTCTTATTGTTCACAATAAACTAAGATGTGGAAGCCATCTAGAGGTCCATCGACAGATGAATAGTTTGAAAAATTCTGGTCTATACACACAGTGGAATATTATTCAGCCCTGAAAAGGAAATCCTGTCACACGATACCACATGGATGAACCTTGAGGACATTATGCTAAATGAAATAAGCCAAAGGGATAAATGCTGTGCGATTTCATTTATAGGAGGTGTCTGAGGCGGTCAAATTCACAGAAACATAAAACACAATCCTAGCCCTAGGTGTTTGCCAGGGCTAGGAGAAGGGGTGACAGGGAGCTGGGTTTAAGGGGTACAGAATTTCAGTTCTGCGAGATGAAAAAATTACACAGATCAGTTGCACAAAAACAATGTGACTATACTTAACACGATACTGTACCATATACTTAAAGAGATTAAGATGGTAAATTTCATGTTATATGTTTTACCACAATTAAACACTGTTTTGTAAAGAAGGAAAAATCAACTTTTCTTCCATTGAAAGTCACATAGGAACAGGCGGGCAGCCTCCTGGGCTGTAGTTTGTCCACCCCGGCCTCCAGGTGACTAGCCCGAGGGCAAAAATGATGGACCAACTGGACGCTTCTCAAATGTGCCCACTGAAAGACCTCTAACAGCACAAAACGGAGAACAAAAGCTCCCGCAGGGTCTGACTGCAAGTCTGTAAATTTCTTTTAAATACTCTCGCAAGAGAAGTTCAGGGAAGTTTTTGAATCCTAGTCCATAACATATTGTTTTAATGTAAAACTGGCATTCACTGTAAAAAGTCAGTAAAAACTGAAGCTGAGGCTCCCAGAGGGTGAGCGACGTAGTCAAGGTCGCAGCTAGAACAAGTCTGCATGGGACGGGCTGGTGCATCCTTCCCGCCAGAGTGGGCTACCTTCCCGTTGGGCTTTGGCTACCCCTCCCCTCTCGTACCCATATCCATATCCCCTCAATATTGAGGCCATTCTCAAAGTAAGTAATGATGGCAAACCACTTTTGAATTTCTACAGAAACTCATCCATTCATAAATTTAATGCCATCAATTCGTGTGTCCTATATTACTTGCTCTACTATGTTCTAGGTTATTTTAGTGTGATAGATTTTAAAATTCATTTTTCCCCCTGCCCCATCTAATCATGCCTTCCCATCCATCTATACTATTGTTGTTATTTTTTACCTTTTATAGTGCCCTAGTGACTAATGTTATCAATTGTGGAACATTCTGTTATCAGGGACCTGAGATGTGTTGTTCTGTGTACTCAGCATCCGTGTCCTCTTGGGGTAGGTTGTATTATTTGTTCAGAACTCTCCTCTCCCTCCCTGTCCTTTTCCCTGTCCTTGACTTTAGACTTGGCCATGCGCTTGCTCTCCTCAACAGATTGTGAGTCAAACTGAACATGTGTTAGCCCTAAGCAGAAGTGTTAAGAGGTATCGTGTGTCTCCTCCACTCACTTCTTTTGAGTTCCTGCTGTCCCTCCAGGTTCTCCTGGAGAACCAGCCACCCCAAGTTCAGTCTGGGTCCCAGAATGAGAAAAAGAATGAAGCGGACCTGAATCCAGCCAACCCAGACCCATTTGTGGCTGGAAGCCAGTGAGTGAGTGCTGGTGTTGTTTGTTACATAGTGTTATCCCAGCAAAAGCGAATACATCCTTTCTTTTGGAACCGGGGCTTTGATTTTCTTCTGGAGACCCAGCCCTTCCCCACTCTTTGCCCACAGAGTCCAGTTGGGCTGACCATCCCCTACCCTCCCCCAAGCACCTGGCTCCAGCATAGCACACTGACTTCAACCTCCGGCACGGTCCCTGCTGCTCTTGCCAAAGCTGAGACAGACTCACTCTCTCTTGGCCAGCAGAAGTGAATGGCCCTGGGCTGTGTCACCTGCTGTAAAAGGCTCGTAAGGAAATTTGACTAGTAACCCGTACAATCCGAACTTCTGACTGTTTTACAACCCAGGGACAGAAAGAGAAGTGTGAATCACAGCATACTAAATGCCACAGCTCTTGGCTGCTCTGGGGTAGAGAGAAGGAAAGCATGGAACATACATAGAAGGTGTTATGGACTGAATGTTTGTGCCCCTCCAAAATTTACATCGAAGCCCTGACCCCCACACGGGGGTTAGGAAGTTGAGGACTTTGGAAGGTGATTGTGTTTGATGAGGTCATGAGGGTGGGGCTCTCATAATGAGATTAGCGCCCTTCTCCTCTCTCTCCACCCACAGGTGCACACTGAGGAAAGCCTGGGTGGGGGACAGAGTGAGAGGTGGCCGTCTGCAAGCCAGGAAGAGGGACCTTAAGAATCAGATTTGCTGGTACCTTGACCCTAGGCTTCACAACCTCCAAAATTGTGGAAAAAAAAAATCTGTTGTCTTCACTACTCAGTCTGCGGTATTTTTTCTAGCAGCCGAAGCTGAGACAGTGGTTTTCTCTTAGGCAGCAACAGCGAGAGGCTGCAGGCACCTAAAGGTAAAAGTGATTACCTTGCCTTTAGGAAGAGAAGAGTCAGGGCTCTGAATCGCTCATTCATTGGAAGGGCTGGTGCGGACAATCCGAAACAGAGGTTTTCAGCATTTTTCATCGCTCATGGCACACACAAGCTAATTACTAAAGTTCTGCGGCACACCAAAAGTACGTTTTTGACGATCTCGCAGGCATAGGTGCACTTCTGATGTGTTCACAGCAGACGGCCATTGCTGTGTTGGCCGTTGTCATCTTTGAAACTGACAATCTCAGTTAAAAAGAGGTCAGCGTCCCTGACTGAACAGTCAGGTATTGCATGTTTTAAGAATCCCCGTGACATACCAGCGTGCCTGTTGTGGCACATCGGTGGAAAGTCACTGATGTAAAACACGGGGAACACGGGAGTTCTTCGAATGGTCTGGGAAGGGGGAAGGCCGCCTGTAAGTGTCTCAGAAGGTGCTTCAGACCAGGAGGCATTTCCTCCAAACAATTAGACGGCCTGACCAAAAATAACAACAACAACAGCAAAAACCTTGTACATCTTAGTAGTCTACAAAGATTTGTGAAAAAATATAATAAAAAGCACGAAAGCCACCGTTTAACTTATGTTTGGCTTTGCCATGTACTTTTCAAAATAAAGCAACGTGGTGTTCATTGTGTGTGTGAGGTATTTTTTTTCTCCTGGATAAGGGTAATAAAATAAGTTTACATTCTCCCAGTTCACACAGCCAGGTGGATGAGGAGGGACACGGAGTGAACTCTGCTGAGAGACCAGAGAAGCCGACCGGGGATTAAAACGATAATCCCTCAAGTGGAAAATGAGCTGTGAAAAATCAGGGGCTGGTCAACAGCCCTCTGCCTCATATCTTATCTTCTCCAGCTCTACTCTCCTACCTGGTCCCACCCCACACCCTCAGGTTTTCTCAACCCCCTGAGAGGGCTGGTGGGCCTTGTCACACCTCTCAGTGAATTATTCACGCCTACCAGGAAGCAAACGTCCTGAACTGGACTGTCTTCTGAATCAGGTGGTCTGACTTGAGCGGGGGTTGGGGAGCTGGTACTTACTAGATACAACCAATACAATACAACCCTGGCCTTTAAAGGCCCCCAGTTGGCTAAACAAATACTCTTTCTGAAAGATTACAAAGATAAACAAATAAGTGGATAAAGTCTTAGAATGGGGTCTTTTAAAAAGGGCTCACGCCTTGCCCCCAGGGAATCGGACTTAATTGGCTTGGGTTGTGTGGGGAGATCAGTAGTTTTCAAAACACACCCTGGGAGGTCCTCAAGTTCGCCCCGCTGAAAAAGGTCCCCAGACGTACCGAATCAGGAACACTGGAGGTCGAGGCTGGGCAACCAGTGTTTTAACGAGCCACCCCATCCCCCGACTTCCCAACCCTGGGATGCTGTGGTGCACGCTCAAGTCTGAGAGCCATTGTTCCGAGCTTAGAAATGGAGAGCCCAGGAAGGTGAGTAGTTGGAATTGGAGCACAGGGCTTGGGGTTAGGGACTCTCTCAGGGGCACCCTTCTCCTTCCTCTCAGCCTCAGGGCGGTGGGTAAACTCGTCTGTCAGAGCTGGGCCTGAACCCTCTAGGGTAGGCGGTCCCTGAAGGATATTGCGGTGTAGAGTCAGTTTTGGGACCACAAGAACCTCCCTCCAAAGCCTCAGTCAGTCGGCCCCTTGGTCGCCGCTCAGTTCCCTACGGAGCTCCTCGGCGGCCAGGAAAGGGTTGGCCTGTGGTAGGCCATAGTGAGCGGCCAAAAAGGTCTCTTCCTGGAAAATCCTGGCTTCCAGTTGAAGGCTTCTCATCCTTTTCCCCAAAGTGGGCCCCCTACTCTGAGCGCTGGCTTTAAAAACAAAACAAAACAAAAAAAATCCCAGACAGGAACTGTGTCCATCCCCAAAAACCGTGTCTCCTTTTCTGCACGCCCACCATCTATGTACTCACCCTAAGCAATCGCGCCCCCGCCCACGTTAAAAGCAGCCCTTTTCCCAGAGCATCCAAACGCTGAACCCCACTCCTGACGCCCACCCCCCACCCCTGCAGCACAATTCCTTCATCCCAGCGGTCAGAAAACAGCAAGTTCAGCGGCCTCCCCACTTCGGGCCTCCCCACCTAGGCCAACTGGGCAAGGCCCGATCCCGCTACAGTGCCCAGCGCAGTCCCCAGCGCAGGGACCCCTGGGGAAGGGGAGGGACCCCCGGTTCGGCCGCAACCGAGGGTCGTCGCCCCAGCGCATCCGGGACGGCGTCCTTGGGTTTCTGGCCCAGTTGCACCCCCGCCCCCCGTGGGGAGGGGCTGCGGCCGCCGGGAGACGCTCAGGGTCTGGTGGCTCCTCCCCTGGGGTGGCCGAGCAGGAAGCGGGGCGCGCGGCGGGCGGGGGCGCGGGGGCGCGCGGCGCGGTGCGGACGGGCGCGCGGGGCGAGGCGGCGGAGTATGCGCGGGCCTGGGCGGCCAGCCCCGGCGCACAGCCGCGGCCGGGGCGCGCGGCGCGGGGCGGAAAAGCCTGTTTACACAGACTGCACACCGCCTGGGGAATAATGCAGTAAAGGAAGTGAGCCGGCTCGGCCTGACTGCTCCAACTTCCTGCTCTCACACACACCAGAGGGGAAAAAAAAAGAGGAGTGAGAGAAAGAAAAAAAGGGGGGAAAAATCAGGATCTCATTACAAGAGCAACAGACCGTCTGCAGACGCCTGTCAGCATGGAAAGTCGGGGGCTTTCGCCCGGTTCCTCCTAGAAATTCCCTCGAAGAAGGATCTTGAAAGCTCCCCCACATCTGGGTAGGTAGCAGGGCTTCTGCCTGTTGCTGGGACAGTTGCAAAGTTTCGTTGGGGGTGTTTTTTCTTTCTTTGGCTTGGTGGGGGTTGGGCGGTGGGCGCCGTGGGGTGGGCTGCGGGCCGGCTTTTGGGGGGGGGGCGGCGGCCGCCGGGAGGGGGCTCAGCCGGGATGCTCCTGCGCCCGTGCCGCCGCCCACCCATCCGGAGCTCCGCGCCGGTCCTCGCGCCCAGCCCCGGGCTGCGGCGACCCTGCGCTGGCGTCACCCGGCCCTGGGGCTGAGCTGAGAGCCCAGAGGAGGGGTGCGCTCATGCAGTAGGGGGACGGTGAGACCTGGGGACCTTGGGAGGAGCAGTGACTGGAGCAGGCTGAGTGACTACTGGACCACCGTTGACCTGCCAGGCGGGGCGCCCCGCGGGGTGGCGGTGGGCACCGATGCTCGGAGTCTGGGAGACTGGGGTGGAGAGGGCGGCGGAGGGCGTGCGGAGCTGAGACGCTAGGCTGGGGGCTGCGGCCACTCGCTCGGCAGGTGACCCCCGCCAGGGTCACAGCCCCAGGCGCACGCCCAGCCGGACCTTTAAAAGCCAGCGGAGTCCTTACTAAACACTGATTTGGAGGACAGGGCAGTGGGCAGTGGGAGGTTTTGTCGCCCCCCCCCCCCAGCTCTTTAGGAAAGGGGCTCCTCAGCTGCCGACCGAGTGTGGGCCTGTAGTGCTACTGTAACTTTTTGGGGAGGGGGAAAAATAAAAATTTTAGAGAGTTAAAAAAGAAAAATAAGAGGTCTTGGTTATCTGCTTTCAGAACTGAATCATCCTGAGGACAAGCTGCAGTAAGGCGGCGGGTGGGGGTGGGAGCAAGAAATGTTATTTCAGAAACTGCAAAAGGGGCTTTTTCGAAAAAAAAAAAAATAAAACGAGTGTCGGGAGAGTTTCTGGCTTGTCTGGAAACTGCAAGACTAATTGCCATGCGCTTCCGCTTTGAAACTGGCAGCAGACAGCATCTTGAAAATGACTCACTGGAGGAGCTCACAAAGAAACTGTGGTTTGCTCCTTCTCAGGTTTATGTATTTGTGCCTTTTACAGTTTCCTTTGTAGTGTTGGAGCGGTCCCCCGCCCCTCTCCCGCCGGCCCCCTCCCACCCTCCCGCTTTTGAAAGCCCCTGGCCGGTCTTTAACTCCCCCGAGCACCCCAGCCGGGAGAGGGGGTTTGGGGGGAGGCTGAGTTGTTTTTGGAGTTGGCTGGGAAGAGGGTTAAAGGGATTCTGCTGCTGCAGGGGGAAAAAGTTCCCTGAATTTTCCACTGGCTGCTGCAGGAAGAGAGAGCCCCTTTAGTCATTGCTAAGTAATGTCTGCACACACACCAACTAATCTCATTAGGAGTTTCCGCTGCTCCGCACAGGAGGGGTTTTGTGCAGCCACCGTCAGCCAGGCGAGCCCTGCGCTGGAGAGGGAGACAAGTTACGGCTTTATTTGCTTGGAGGTGCAGCCGCCAGCCGAACCCTTTCAGGGTTGCATCTTTGCAAACTTTGGAGTCACTTTGGATTTCGGACTTACAGGTTTTTCTTTGCCAGTTGTGGATGTGAAGTTTCTATTGCCTAAGCCGCTCCACACGCCCATCCTCTCGCGTCTGTGCTTCAGTCTTTGTTTGGGGGGGGGGGGGGAGGAGGTGGAAGAGATGGGAAACCAAGCATGTTCCAGGCATCTTATTAATGAGCTCAAATCGGTTACTGAGCCTCATTGCCTTCTTGCCAAACAAAATACCCTCTGATCTCTCTCCCTTTCTCTTCTCTTTCTCTCTCTCTGTGACACATTCATTTGGGAAAGGTCAGTTATGAGTTTCAATTTATGGGGATTATAAAATACAAATTGTGTTAGGAGGGCACGTGGGTCATACGGTTAAGAAGACTGTCCATAAGTGTTTTGAGAGTTTCCAGTAATAGTCTTGTCCTGCCTGCATAAACCCCTGATGGTCTTTCTATGCCAAATATAGCCAGGGCCTTCTGGCCGTTTCTTTTTTCTCCCTTTTAAACCTTTATATGATGGAAATGTATAGAGCTACTGAAAAGGGTAAAGAACTTGAAGGGACCCAGTTGGAACTGTAGGGCTCCTTTATTGCCAAGGCCATGCTGCTGTCTTGAGGGTTTCTAAGGTATTGGCCCCCCTTTTTTTTAAGTGTGGCAAAGCATGTCCTAAAAACAGCTCTATGAGTCCGACCAGGTAGTGAGTCATTAGGCATCAGTGTAGGGTGTCCCTGACACTGTGCCTGGCACAGAGTAGATGCTCAGTAAGTTGTTGCTTTGAAAGCTGTGAGTAGGACTCACGATAAATAGATAAGGGGAAAAAAGCTTTGCAAAGTGTACCTCATTCCGCATGAGCATTTCTTAAGGATGGAGGTTGTGAATATTCTCTCCAGACTCCACTTCCTTCAAAATACAAAGGAGGTAATTAGAAGTCTTCATTACAATACATTATTATTTGGATAGTTATCACCTGGGAGTAACTTTGCCTCTCAGGGGGCATTTGACAGTATCTGGAGACATTTTGGTTGTCCTACCAGAGGGGGTGCTGTTGGCCTCTAGTGGACAGAGGTCAGGGGTGCTGGTACACATCCAACAATGTACAGGGCAGCCCCCCCCCAAAGCATTTTTCAGCCCAAATTGTCAGTGGTGCCCAGCCTGAGCAACTCTTGTGTGCATTAGTGATGATGATAATTCTCTTCCATGCATTCACTCAATGAAGAGGACATTTAAAACTCATTAGCTGCACTTTTTGGCCACCTGTGTGATGCTATGCATGAGTTTTCTCTCTCCTCTTCTCTTTCTTTCTGGTCAGTCGTGTGCAGTAGCATGTCATGCAAGTGAACACTTGGTGGTGTGCCTTTGTGACCTGCATTAGACCATCTCTGAACCTCACGTGGTACTAAAAATGCTTTTTGGACCAGAGTGGCAGATAGGAGAGAGCAGTGATTTTTTTTTTTCAGCTTCATTTGAAACTTGATGTTTCCTAAACATTTACTCAAGACATCTCTTTCTCTTATTTAAAAAAGTTAATAATTCAAAACCGGTAGCATACAGTAAAGGTAACTCTGAGATCATATATTGAAATTTATATTTGTAATAACTTTTTGGAACTTGGATATTTTCCTGAAATTGATTTTAAAGGACTTCCAGGCAGTGCATATAAATTGAAAATATTCCTTTCTTAGCTGTCCGATACTGAGTTTTCTGTGTTGCCCAATTATATGTATAGATCTGATTCAGAAACCAGTATGGTTGCAAAGCATCACCTATTGACAGACCCAGAACACTTAAAAAATAAATCCAAGGTTGTGACCTCCTGGAATAGAGTTTTCCCCCCCACTAATGGTGAGTTACTGCTTACTAAGTAATAGCTTCGCTCCTTTGCAGTCCCAGAGAAGGATGCATCCATCTCCAAGTTTCCCAGACCTGAGTTCCTCATTAAACCTTAAAAGAAGTCGGTTCTCTGTCCCTCTGGCTGTGCCCTAGCTGCAAGCATCTGGCTTCTGTCCCTTCCCAAGGGGCTGCACCTACACATATGCGGGAGTAGCCCAGGTGATTCGAATGAAGGGCCCCCCTCCCGTCAGATTTCTCTGTACGTGTCAGGCAGGAGTTTTCTCTTGAATTTTGTTATGTCCTAGTTATCCATCATTTCTCTTTGCCTTCATAGATTGAATTGCAATACATTGGAGGTCACACTAGCATCACAAAATTTGCTGAAGGTTAGTTGGGTTTTTTTTTCTGTTATAAAGATATTAATGCGCATTACCTTAGGACGACTTAGAAAACCACAAAGAAAAAAAAAAGAAGAACATCTTTCATAATCCCACTGTTACCATTTGGTGTGTGTTGTTCTGGTTTGTTACAATGTGTGTGTGTGTACCCACACACACACTCTGCATGTGCACACAGGTAACGTTTTAAATTGGAATCACACCATGCTTTCTGCTTTGTAACTTAATTTCACTTAACATATCAGGCACCATTTCAATCACCAGTACGAAGACCAGAATGACCACACAGAGAGCTTGTATTTATTTATTGATCTAATAAATGTGTTGACTCAACAGCAGATTGGCAGGATTTTGATGTGGACTTGTTCAGTGTTGTTGCCTGTGTGGATGCAAGTAATGTTCCAAGAATGCTGCCCTCTTGAAAGACTGAATTCATATGTGGTATGAAATTTGGGATTTTGATGAGTTCCTCTATGATTTAAGAATGAGTCATGATTTGCAAGAGAATATCAAGATGTAGTAACAGGAAGTCCAGGGCACTACACATCAAAATAGAATGTTCAGTGATGAAAAAAGAGAAACTAGGCTAAACCAGAAACACACCTTGAACTTAATCTACAGGAGGGAGGAAGGTGCCTGTTGCACACTCGGCAAGTCTTTGTTTAGTACTGTTTCACTTTAGATCAGTAGTTTTCAAACTTTGAAACGGGTGTGTTAAGTGGATTTTCAGCTCAAGGTCGCGATTACCCGTGGCCAGTGAGGTCTGAGATCAGCCAACCTGGGGTCTGCAACCATGGCAGTGAGATTGTGAGCACTTGGGTTTGCAGCCCCAGAAAACTGAGTTGTTAGTGTGTGTGTGTGTCTTCTGCTAACAAATCCTAAAGTTTGCCTTCAAAAATGGTGGACCATTTTGTCTTTGAAGTAATATTCTGTGCAGAAATTTGACTCCCCGGGATTCCTCTCCACACCAAAATAAAAATGGCCTTTCATCCATTACCGGAAACGTACATGTATGTCGGCAGTTTAAAAATACACTTTCAGTGGGTCGTTTCAATACATTGGAATTTGGTCTGAATTGCTAATAGGAATTTGCTCATTGACTGCTTTATGTTTCATTTTCTAGGAAGTAATCGTTAAATTATCGTAAGAATCGAATAGGACTATTTGATAACGTGGCTGTGAGATTTATCTGTTTATTTTTAAAGAAATTATGGTGGCGGTTGTACTCACGTAGTCTAATTTGAATTGGACGGAAATGAATTTACTCACCACACACAGGCTCCAAAAAGCTCTAAGACGCATAATACTATAAATATTTTTAAAGCTCCCATGCCTGAGAACAGCACCTAATTTTCCATGCAGAACTGTGGGGGTGACGGGGGAGGCGTGATGTACACAGGCCTGGTACCTTCTCTGGGACTGGCCAGGTGTCAGGGCCTGTCCCTGCAAGCAGCAGAATAAGGAGTGTGAGACTTTGGGGTTTTATTTCTTTTTAATTGAGATAATTTACACACATGAAAACGCACAGATTTTAAATGTTAATGTGTACACCTGTGTAATCCCTACCCCCTCTCTCCACACAGAGAATATTTCCATTACTCTGAAACAGTCCTGGCTGGTTTCTACCTCATGGTTTGGCAGTTTCATGATTCTACCCTGCAGGTTTACGCTCCAGAACACCTTGATGAAATAATGCAGTATCTTTGTGTTTAAAAGTGAATCATGAGACTGTGTGGATTTCCTTATTATATTAGGAGAGGAAAAGTCCCTCCTACATGACTTAATGTCACTTACATTAACCAAAACTAATATTTATGCTCTGGGGAAAAAGTCAAGTCCCTTAAAGCCAGTTGCATTAAGAGGATATCACTTAATCTTCTTGGGCCTCAGTTTCCCTGGCTGGATGGTAAAGTGAATTAGAGAGGCTTTCAAGGCAGAAGTCCTGTTGTACTACTTTTTTGGAACAAGCAGCTTGAATTCTTCTAAGAGTTGTGACAGTGTCATGTGAGTTTTGCTGTCAGCCCCAAATAGCTGACTCTTAGACATGTACAACAATATAAACAAGCTCCTGTTTTGTGTTGGGAAAAGGGGTTCCCCAGCAGGTTCCCCTTAAATCCCTCCGTGGCTTCTCACTGCGTAAGGAACACCAGAGGGAGGGTCAGCATTAGCTGCCGTGCTGACCCTGCCTCCTGTGTTTGAGGGTTGTGACAGGCAGCAGGTGTCTCTAATGACATGCAGTTGCCTAATTCTTGGGGACACTCTGTGGGTTGGGTGCTGAGTAGGCCCATGTAAGGTTTTCATCACCAGGTTAAGTCCTCACTCCTTCCTGCCCATAGTCTTTGCAAATGATCTCCATCCTGGACTGCAGTGTCTGATGGGTCCCACGTTACCTCTCACCTCTCCAAGTCCCTTGTCCACCCATAAGCTAGAGTAAAGCAACCCTTTAAACGCAGACCTGACTGTGTCACTGCACTTAAAATCTCCCAGTGGCTGCATCGAGGATAAAGGCCCAGATCCTTAAGGTGGGCTGCAAGCTGTGATCGCGGCCAGCCACCCCGGCCTTTCCTCAGTTCCTCAAATGTGGACTGTGCCCTCTGGCCACTGGGCCTTTCCCAGTGCTCTTCCCTTTCCAAGGAATTCCCTTCCTCACCCCTGACTCCCATTGATTTTTCTCACTACGCTTGCCTAGCCAATGTGTAGCTATCCTTCAGGTCTCAGCTCAGTCACCCCTTCCCCAAGGAACCCTTTGCTGGTCCCCCCAGCCGAGATCTCCCACGGTCACGTGCTCCTGGTCTTTGGAGCCCTTGTCACAGGCTGTGTCCTCACTACCTGAACGCTCCCTGTCCAAATTCTTACTATCCGAACAGAGGGACCAAACTGTGTCAAATGGAGATTTATGGACATCGGGGGTGTCCCTTATTACTCATTAGTATTCCTTATCTAAAACTCCTCAAGGAGATTTGTTAGTACGACATCCCTCGTTATCCAAAGTCACTGTCCAAACCCTGGAGTCCTTGACGTCAGATAGTGAGGGATGCCTGCGCACGTATGTGTCATGTGTGTTTCCCGTCTGTCACGCACATCAGTCTGTAAGCTCCCCCTGGGCCTGCATCTGTTTTCCTCATCCTTGTATTTATCCTAGCACTTTGTACAAAACCTGGCACTTACTGAACTAAAAGCAGTCGGAGGAGAGAAAGACTTGCCAGAAGAGCCTGTTTCCTCCCACCCCCCATTTTGCCACTGAACTTGACAAAGCACTTTGTGGACATGCGTGAATCCGGCTCTTCCCTAGACAGTCAGTTTCTTGGATTAATAGCAGGCAGAGCTCTTGGTTGACCCATGAAGACAGCCAGGAAGATCCTCTGTAGAGAATATATTGTTTCCCAGAGTTGTGTCCAGACTTGCAAGAGAAATAGGTGCCTGGAAGTCAGGTTAGTTTGTTCAGTATCCCAGAGGACAACATCAGCCCTGTTACTGAGGTCATTGTTCCATGAAGAATGGTTCGGTAAGTCATTCATAGGATAGTGTAGCTTGAAAGAATCTCGCCATAAAGCCCTTTCCATATTAAAATTAATTATTCCATAGCAGTCACCGTTAGACCTGTATCAAGACCTCAGTTGATCAAGTTTTCATAGTTCCCTTGGGCTGAGGTCCATAATGCAGGGTAGGGCAAAAGGGGGGAACAACTTTTACAGTTATTCGAGTGGAAAGTAATGCTATAATAAATAATAGACAAGACTAAACTCTGTTTCTTGTGTTCATAGTGGACACCTGCTTTGCCCCACTCTGTATCCAGTTAGAAGTTCTTCACTTATACTGACATGTAGCTCTTGTCTTTCTTTCTGTCATTCTTTGTGATTCATGGATGATGTTTCTGATTTTTAAAATAATCAAAGACTCTGCCTGTGTCACTATGAAGAGATGAACAACTGCACACCTAAATTGTTTGGGGCAACAGGGGGACTAGATCTGCTCCTTTCAGCTGGGTTTTGCTAAGGAGCAGTTGGTTGATGATCAAAGCTTGATGAACCAGGATGTATAATTAAGGAGATTTTTTTTTTCTCCCTGAGAATTGTCAGAAGAGAGCTTAAAACAACAACAACAACAAAGCAAGATCTGGAACTTATTCCAGGACAGGCCCCTGGGCAGGACCTCTCCCAGACTGTAGCACCTGTAAGCCCTCACCATCGTCGGAAGGACAACCCGGGGGCCCCAGAGGTCGCGATGCTCTGTTAAGCAACAGAAGGGGCCGTAGAGGTTAGAGCAGTTTCCCAGTGCTGACAGTTAAGAAGAATACTTCTCTGGTTAATACTCGGTGGACTGGCGGTGTGACTTCCCCACTATTTCCTTATTGGAGTTTGGAAGGTTTGCTCTCAGAGCCTCAAATATAAGTGCTTGTTGCTGGAGTTTATTTGAAAGGGAGAGAAGCCTGGGCGGGTGGTGAGTGAGAGCGAGGGAGCGTGGGTCTGGGGGTGCCTCCAGAGATGTTGGCTGCAAGGGGGTGTCAGAGAAAGTGGGACCGTGTGACTCGGTTTTTACTCCTCTGGGCAGAGTCCTTCTTCCCTGGTAGGTAGGGTTTGAGCCCTAGCTCGGGACAGAGGACGGGAGCAGGAAGGGATGTTTGCTAAACTTCACCCCAAAGAATCCCTGTTGCAATGTGAGGACCCAGGAGAGAACTCACTTGGATGTGTTTATATGGTTTTCGGGAGGAGAGAAAGCTGAGATTCCTGCTCATTTCAGTAAGCCCTCTTAAGAGCGTACTGGAAGGGACCAAACCACGTAGTAGGATCTGGAAGACCATCTGGAGACGCACCACGCCAGTCTCCTTCGATGGCTTTGCAGTTCGAAATCCTCTGGAATCTGGAGTTGGTGAGCGCTGGCCGGGGACGTGCTCTCTGCCGGTGTCCCCACTGTTTTCCAGGCACCCGACAGCGATCTTGTAGATCAGAGCGTGCAGCATTGTTTTCTTTTATTTTTTAAAGAACAAATTCTCCAAGTGACATTCTGGGTCAGGGTTGGGACCGATTAAACCCCGGGCAGAGCTGTGCCGTCTCGTCTGTGCCGGGCACGTGGCAGTGGGTAGGAAGCCTGAGGAGGCCGACTGCGTCTTCGATAATTGAGGCAAAAAAACAGAAGTGACGCTCAGGCAACCACTCAGGCTCCTTGACTTTGCTTGATTCACCGTTTAGGCCTTTGTGCAGAAATTCTTCATTCTGCATTTATGATCGGTGGAGAAGTTGAGTAATTTCAAAGAGTGTTCCCAGTTTCTTCAAGCGAGTTGCTTCCATTACAAGAGTGTATGTTGTCAGGAGACGTCTTGAGTCACACAAGTGACCCCAGGGACCTGGGGTCTCAGAAGCTCCGTCACTGCCTTCAGACGGGGGCGTTGCGCTGCTTTCATTCAAATCAGAGCTGGACCACGACAGCGGCACCCTCCCTGGGCTTTGCCACATCCTTTGCTTTTTTCCCCCTTTAACCTAAATAGTAAGTAAGACCTAGTCATTTGTTTTTAGGAAAGTAGAACATTTAAGACCTTGACGTAGAAGATTGTACACACACCAGATGATTGAAATAGAGAAAGGGTGATTTTTCTTTAACAAGGGGAAAAAAGATCCTTTATGGCAGGACCTGGCTGTTACTCTGTTAATATAATCATGTTGCACAACGAGTGGAAGAGGAAGTGGAGGAACGAGTTGTCTGTGACTCGAAGAGCAAGCCGGGCGGGTGGGTGGCAGCATCCTGCGTGGGAACGCACAGGGGCACTCGGACTCCGAATTCGGTGTTCGATGCTACTGCCACCAACAGCCCTTCTCCATGTGACACGAATGAACGAACCGTTGGTCTTCCACTCGATGACACGTTTGTCGTTTTCTTCATCTATTCAGTGCAGTGTGGGGGTAAATAAAAAAATAGGTTTTAAGGAGAAGGCACTGGGAGAAGATTATTTTGTTTTGAAATCACATACTGTCTCTTTTTTGCAACAGTTTCCTTATAGATAACTGTTCTCTACAGGAATGCCAAGATATTTTTTCATGGGTCCCACTGAAGGGAGTTTGCTTGTAAGTCACTTGCTTTTCAATTGACATTCAGTGAAAAAATGAGAGTCTTTTGCTTGGCATGTGACCTTAATGCTCTTATATTTTGCTTCATGTTAAAAAGGGACTTTGTTAGAAGCTGTTTAAATGTAGAAGAAACTGTGCATTCGGCACCAAAACCGTCATAGGTATCTAGACTGATACCCACGTACAAAAAGGTCTGGGAAACATGCCCGTGGAGAGGTTGTAGCTATACGGGGGGGGGGGGGGGGGGGGGGGGGATTAACCACCTTCCAGACTCTGGATGCCGCTGAAACCGCCCCCAGATGTCCACCACATGAGCAGGTGATGATGTTTTGAAGGCTGCAGAGTCATCGTTTTTTATAGATCCCTTCCAAAGTGAGCATATTATCATACCATACTTATGCATGAATGTTTATGCCTAGATTTTGCATATCCTAAACCATACAGGAGTTTTACTGAGACAAGGACCAAAAAAAAAAAAGCAGCAAAGGTCACGTGACTGCAAAATCTAGAAGCCTGCCAGGGTCCAGGTCCTTGCTTAGGTAACCACCCACGCAAGTTGTTAGCTCCCTGTGCCTCCGAAAACCCCTAACGAGGTGTCGCAAACACCGGAAACTCATAACCGGTTCTGCAGGTGTAGTGTGCAGAGGAGGACCAGGAGATGGGCTGATGCCATCATCATGCAGCACAGCCTCGGCGTGGCCAGAAGCCAGCACACGATGGCACATGTTACATTTCAGGAAAAGAAAAAGGTTGAAAGACTATTAGGCATTTGTAAGGTAGCAGTTCAAATATGCTCTATTTAAAAAATTTAAAACAGAGCATGTGTGTCTAAACAATCAACGTCAGCTCTCTGGTATCATTTTCTGCATCTATGTGCTATTTTAAAAAGACGTTTAGAATGGTTGTAGTGGATTTACTCCAGAAAAGAGGGAAGGAGAACTTTCCCAGGAATGCTGGCGTTGGGGACAGTTTTCTTTTGTGACTTAACCATCCAGAAATGATGGCAGAAACGACACTGCATCATTTTAAGTTTTACAGAGAAGACGAGAGAGCTTGCAGTTGCTCTGGCAAGACCATGGCTTCTCTCCCACTACAGCCCCTGCCCCTATAGGGCTTTCTGTGGGGAAAGCTAGAAGGACAGGGTCGGGGGCTTCTGGTGGCTCCATCTCATTCCCAAGACTAGCGGCCTGGTGTGTCCTGCATGCGTGAGCAGCTGGCCCTGGTGATCAGAGACATGTTGGGAGGATGGCAGTAAATGAAGTGGAGATCAGCTGAAGGCTGTGGGACCCGGTGCTTGGGTCCGACAGGGGAGCAGAAGCTGCGCTCACCCTGGAGGGAGTTGGGGGCGGGTGCCACGGGGGAGGGGCAAGGGGGGGAGGCGGTATGGAGATAGGGGCTGCAGAGGGGGGAAAGGCTCTGTACCTGCCCTCCCCCCACCACCCCGGGTGGGACTAGGGAGGTCCGGTTGCCGAGCAGATGTTGGAGGTGGGCCAGACCAGGTGCAGCTGGGCTGGGCAAAGGGGAGGCTGCACAGATGGTCACCTCTCTGTCCGGAAATGCCCGGCCCTGACGCCGGACTGGGATGCGAGAGCACAGCTCTGCACGTTTCCCGGTCCCCAGGGTCCCTTGGAGATCCTGCCAAGCTGAAGGGATGGTCACACTTGACCCACCCAGGGCTCATTCCTCCCAGACCCTGGTGCCGTTGGCCCAGTGAGGTTGCACAAGTGTGAGAGGCAGGAGGGCGTGCTGTTGGCTGTCGTTGGTGTGGGTGGCGATGAAGGAACCGTCTGAGATGGGGGAGCGCTGCCCTTGAGCTCCACCCACGGCTGGTTGCCATGGATGGGAAAAGACCAGCGTCTAGACTTTTACTGAGAAGAGCTAAGACCTGAATTTTCTTTCCTTAAACATTAGCTTGCCTTTTTTTTTTTTCCTCTCTACTGTTTCCACTGGGTGGTGCTGCAGGAATTCCTACCTTTTGCCTTGGATCTACCCTTCCCAGAAAGACGCTTCTGAAGCATAATAGGAGGAAGTCCTGATTTAGAAAGATTTTACAGTTTCCACACAATAGAAGAGTTTGGAGGATGCTCTGGCAGGAAATGTTTTAGTTTCTGGATGTGGAAAAACCACCATCATTTTGTATCATACGAGAGGGTTCTTACCACGCTTTTGGCTCTCGCCGGCGTGTTATTCACCACAGGGCAGTTTTCACGTTTATCTGAGAGATCAGGACTCATTCTAGTGGAAATGGTGTGGAAGGTTTCCCTTATGTTCAATTTTCATAAAATTAACAAAGTACCCCAAGCCAATAAACACTTTCTGATGTTAAGAAAACGCAGATTTTGAACATGTCTCTGTTAAGGCTTTATTGAAGCCGAAGGCATTTTTCCTGGCTTATTTTAGAGATCATTTATACAACCTATTGATCAAAAGGATAAATTAGATTTTTGCTTTCAAAACACTTTTAACCGTAAAAAAAAGTCTTTCAGTTTGATAATACTTGTGTGTGGTGGGGGCAGGATTGGCCATGTCCCTGTTTTACAGACAAAGAAGGTGAAAGAGACATTGGCTAGCTCTTTAAGGCCTTGGGCAAGATGGGAATTCGTATGTTCTGCCTCTTCCCCTTGTGCATGGGACCACATGTAATGAACAGGAGTAGTAAAAACTTAGGTAAAGCTTTTCCATTCAGAGGCCTATGAAATATAAGAATCAAGGAGCGTATGGAGGGAAAGTACCCACTGCAAATTAGGGAGCTCATGAAATTGGAGATCAACTTTCAGGACAGTTAGCAAGATTTTAAGTAAGTTTTACCAAATGCAAAAGAGCATGTTTTTTTCAAGTGTGTGTGCCGTGATCCTCTATGAAATCCCAAATAATGCTTTCCTGCAACCTGAGACAGGGCTTCCCCAGAGGGGTTCGTTTTTAAAGGAGAAATGTGGAGCCCGCTGAGTGCTGGGTGGCACACCGGGTGCTGCTGTGTAACATCAGTGGGGTCCCCAGCCTGACCCTGCTCACCTGTGAGGCCTTCCTCATAATCCATTTCACCTCCAAGTGTGAAATGTGCACAGGCGTTGGGCCTCTCGCTCAGTGGGGGGATGCAGGGCGGGAGTGCTGGGGGGTGCCTCTTTCCTGCTGAGGAGGAGCCAAGTTCCAGAAGATGCAACTCCTCCTGTCCTGCCTTCATTATTTGGTGTCCGATGAACCTGGAGCGTAGCTAAAGCAACACCCAGACCTTTTAAAAAGGGAAATGGTTTAAAGACCAAGTGGTGATGGGGCAGGTGCACAGTCTGTTTCTTAAGACAGAACCATCGGCACAGCTGGAGTTGCCCACAGGGCAAAGCCAGGAGTAAGGAGGCTCCCCGATTTGGGGCCCTCTGAGTGGCTGCAGTGGGGTGTGCACACCAGGACTGAGCCTCTGCTGGAGGGGCTGCCCGTGGCCATCGAGAATCCTGACGTCGATGCACCCTGGGTAGCCGTCTCTGCCCACATTACCCCTGTGGCCAGGAGCATCTTAACGTCACCGTTTTAAGTCATGACTTCATGGTGCATTAAATTCAGGCAGCACATCTGAGGCATTTAGCACAATGCCTGGGACATAATAAATGCTCATCACATGTTAGCATTTAGGGAGAAAAGCCCCTATTTAAAGAAGCAGTGCCTCGGGTGTTTTATTTTCCTTGCTTTACTTTATCGGTGGCACGAGTCCTGTTTTTGAGAGTTCCATGGAGTCTCCGTATTATGGGCGGGGGCAGTCCAGCCAGCATTGCCCTCAGTGCTGTGCCCCTCAGTTATGAGTTTCATGAATTACTTGGAGGGTTTTATAAACCTTGCTGAAATTATGTACATTTTGTATGAATATCTTTTTTCTTTCCCTAGAGAATTTTAGGTTCTCAAAAGGGTCCGTGGACCGAAACAGGAAGAAGATGGTGGCCTGGGCACGCGTGTGTGGGCGTGTGTACGTGTGGATGTGATCTGTTCTCTGTGTTATTCCGTGCTTTCGGTTGTCTGTGTGAGATTGCTGGTGTCTGGCTGTTTCCGACCCACAAAACAACTTCATGTAGTTCAACCTAACAGTTGGCGATGTTGTTCAGAAACATAATTTGAAACAGTATCATTATGAGAGATCACAATGAGGTATGACTGTGCCTTATTTTCATGTTATTTATCAAAGTCTCGCACGTTCAAAGTCGGCAGGTAGCCTGGGACCAGCAGGGACCATATTCGTCTGAAGCAGCTTCTGCGGGGTCTGGTGTCATGGAATAGTCATGAATTTTCACTGGGGACTTACGTTAGCTTTACCACATCTAATGAGTCATTTTTCTAGTTCCATGTTCTTTTGATACAAATGACTAGTGTTAGGAGGATTGGCTTAGCATTTTTTTTAGATGTAAAACACTTAGAATTTAAAAATACTTAGAGTTGCTTAGTATTTTTTTTTCCCCTGGCGGATTCATAGGCCTGGGGACTCGGGGGGGGGATGAACTGCTCCATGAGATTTATTGGGCAACATGTCCTTTCAGAGAAGCAGGTTCTGCCCGTCGTGCTGAGGGTTAAAACAGAGGTGACACACAGGCAGAATGAAACCAGAGCTGCAAGTTCAAAGTGGGACAGATGTAGGAGGCCAGGTTTCCTGTGGCCCATTTTCCAGTTTCCTGCCTGCAACCTGCAGAAGAGGAAGCTGAATGTCACCAAGTGTGAGAACGGCCGGACGCCGTGCTTCGGGCCAGAGTTACGGGTGCACGCAAACAACACAGGCAACAAAGACAATTGCAAAGAAAGTGAACGTTTGGGTTTTAGTCCAGAAGCGTCTAGGAAGGAACAACCGTCTGTTTAAAGAAAAAAAAAAAAACACTGTCAGCAGAGCCTGTGGGTCCTTGTGAGGCTCTGTGTGTGTTGGGGGATGGGGGTGGGGGGGCCCGGAGGCTGGCCCAGGTTGCAGGAACCTGATTTTTACAGCCCTCCCTCCTCATCTTTCAAGACATGGTCTGCTTTTTAATACAGTTGGTTACCTGGAAAGATTTTCCCTGCAGTGCCCAAGACTTCTAAATCTGTTTCCTGGGCATATTGATATACGAGGGAAGTGGATGTGGTTAACTGACTGGCTGTAATGAACTACAGCCTCCCTTTGGGAAGGCTGGGTGACCAGTTGGCTGCTTTGATCTAGCGGGCTTGTGTTCCTTTAACTGCCCAATAAAATTGTGTCTGATGCTTTCAGAGAAGAGATTAGATGGAGACGTGTATGTTGAAGACTGCAGATCGCACACACACTATTTGTGTGTTTGTGGGGAGGTGCAGGGTGCGGGCAGTCAGAAGATACTGGAGAAGTGCACAAGTCCATTGTCCTCCTGAGGAGAAACACAGAGAAAAATAAAAATTGTTTTGTGTCCAGGCTCTTTGGCTCATTATAAAAGAATCTCTGAACCCAGACATTGCAATCCCTACTCTATGGTAGAGACATTCAAGTCAATGGTAGAGAAATGAAGATCCAAATAAATTGAGATTCTCCGCACCCCTTCCTCTTGAATGCCCATCGTTTGTCAGGTGCTGTGTTGGAATTGCTGGTTGGCGCTCATGCAGTGGTAGCTGACCGTGAACAGACCCACCTGTGGATGCTACAGTGAAGGCTTCCTGCAGCGCATGACTGAAGGCGGCACCTGAGCCTTGTCGAAGGCTAGTAATGGACAGGGCGCTGTGCTCAGCTTTTCCCACACACCAGCTCGTTCAAACTGACTTGCTTCCTTGAGGCGCAGAGAAATAGGTGTATGCTTCTGGGACAACCAGTTACTGGTTTACCCTGTGGATGGATCGCCTCTTCAGCTTTGATCCCTAGAAGAATACACGTTGCACCAGGAATGTTAGGAAGTTTTGGAACCTTGGCAAATTGAGGGTCAGAGAGGTACCCGTGGAAGTCAGCCTAGGCTGGGAAGACACTTTTGCATCTTGCTGTGGGATGAGGGGCTGGGTCCTGCAGGAGTGCGGTGGGGTAGGGTGGGAAGTGGCATGAATATGTGGGTGTGGGAGGAAGTAGCACGGGCTCCAACACACTTTCCCAGCTGGAGTTAATGTAGCCATCCATTTACCTTTCCAAAGGAAATTGCCATGTAAAAGTCACTGATGAACCAATTGAGTTACTTCTAATTTGCCCAGAGATAACATGGACTTTTAGCAGGAAAGAGGGGTGGATCATTCATGTGGTAAACAGCTGTGTTGTTATTACAGTGGCTGTCAGTGATTTCCCCTGAAAATTTTTCTCTTTCCTTGGCTGGAAGACTGTATTTGCGAAACATTGCTAACTGTAAAGGGTAAATAAGTAGACTGAGCAATAGTGGGTTTTCCTCTCTTTTCCTGTTCATGTTACTCTTTTGAAAAATGGGCAACCTGTAGATACTCACAGAATGAGTGAGAATACAAATACTTGCTAATATATAAAAAGCTTTGACGGACATGAACTTGACCTCACAGATTAGCATTTTTTATATACATGGGTTGACAATGATTAAAATGTCTTTTGAAAAATATTTTAATAACCTTAGTTCCACCTACAAAAATAATAAAAAAAGGTTTCCAGTATGGGCTGCATAGTTACCAAATATTATTTACTTAATGCCATAAAATTAGTCTTTGCTGAGTTACGGCACACCTCAGGTAACACAACTTGTTGTTTTCTGATTTCTTGATTTAAACACGGGGTTTGTTTACTATAATGAAGTGGTTTCTGCCCTTTCTTGTGCACCTTGAAAATACGGTGGCACAGAAACATGTAGCAGATGCTGCTGTGACAGAGGCTTTGAATTTAAGAGAATTTTCAAGGTGGAGGGTTTGAAACCATCCTTATTCTCTAACCATGCAAGTTTTAACAAGCAAAAAGACAGGTACTTAGCATATGATTTATTTTTTTACACAGAAGTTTTTCTCCTTCACTTGGCCTTCTCATTTCTGACTACTTTTTCTTTAAAGTTGCCTCATTTCTTTAGTTTCTACAATATCAAGCTTTAGAAAAATCAAAGATAATTTTTCTACCCCCTCAATTCCCACCTCAGTTGTAACTTTAAAAATGAATTCAGGAGCATGCAAAGAGAAGAGTTAGGTGTCTTCAATGGAAAGAAGAACAAATCAGTTGGTATTCAACTTCTAAGAATGGAAGCAGAAAACCTCATGCTTTGCATAAAGGTTCTGTGCAGCCCCTTCTCACGTTAAGATGTCTGTCGCCACCTTGTGGCAGACAGAAAGAATGCCCGCCTCTGGGAAGAGGAAAGCAGCGGTCAGGAGAGTGGAGGCAGCCTGAGAAGGGGCAGGTCCAGGTTTTGTGGGGCTTGAAGCTTAAACAGTTTGTGGAAGCCCCCTTTGTGTAAAAATAAGATAAAATAAACTTCCAAAGTCAGAAATGGAAAATCGCTAGGGCTCTTAGACCTATGCAAAGTGATGGTCTTTGAGGCTTTAGCTCCTCTGTGGGTCAGCCTCAGGGTGTAGGTCCCGGTGACAAGGTGGTGCTGGTGCCCCTGGGGTAGATCTGACTCCCCTGTCAGCCTGGCAGCTTCTGGAGGGTCAGAAGAGTTGGAAGGAGCACTGTGACCCTGCTTCTGTGTGACTTCTGTTCTTCAGGCTCCAGTGGGAGGTCGTCTCCATCTCTGTTAGAAATTGCAGGTTTCTCCAGGCTGATTCCTCCCTGGCATTTGTCCTTGCTGTCCCTGCCCCTGCCCGTGGGGGCCGGGGAGGAGGGGGTCGCGGGGATATCCGACTCTCCTCCAGTTTCACCCACCATTTAGATTGAGGCTGTACTCAAGCTCACTCCTCTGGAAAGCCTTCTCTAGCCAGCCTAATCCTCATCTTCCTCCTAATGTAGGGTCCTAATGCATGTGGTGGGGAAGGGCACAGGCTGTGGCTCCTTCTAACCTGTTTTATTGATTCACACATTTGTTTGATGAACATTTACTGGGTCCCTACCAGGACCTGGCCCTGGTCTAGAGCTGGGGATCTGTCAGCAGGCGGGAACAGGTCCGTGCTCAGGGGGCCCACCTCCGAGAGCAGTGCTTTACAGACCACCCCCGGAAAGGACCGGCTTTTAACATTTCCCACACATGGTGGGCTGATAATTCTGTTAAATACAATAAAAATAAATTACTAGCAAAGTAAAAAAAAAAAGATACTAAAATTCAAGCCCCAATTTTTATTGTGGAAATAACAAGCATGAAAGTCACATTTCAGTCAGTATAATGGAATAAACACGGGGGAAAATAACTACAGAAACTATGTATTAGCTGACAGTGCTTATCAGGACAATTGATATGGAGCATGACTGTTAATACTGGCAGTGTTTTGTCATTCAGTAACTGTAACCCAACAGAAACGTTGTTAGTGACGTAGAGATTGCCCATATTAAATACCCATAAGTACACTTCCACGCTATATTTGTAAATACTCACTTTCAGTGTGTCAAACGAGTTTCTTGTTGACTAGCGAGTTTAATCTAGGTTGCATGCAAAAATGGTACTTGTTAGGGGGTGATGTATAGAAACCGTGCCTATGTTTTGTTTTACTTACACTCCGAGAGAAGCCAGTCTCGCTGGCTGAGATGTGTTGACAGGAATGGAAGAAGAGATTGTCAAACACATTTCAGCAAACTCAGGATATTAATTTTTTAGCTTTCATCCAAAATGAAGCAAGTATTGCTTCGTTAAGAATTCATCTGCAATCCTTTATTAGCAGCCAGTTTCAACTCTTTACCCTGCAGGGTTATGGTTACTTTCAATGATCTTTTAATGAAACCAGTGAATTCCAGGTTTTCATACACCTTTGAGTCACAGTTGCAAGGCTTACCTTGAACCGCACCTGTTTTAGTGTGGTCCCACTGCATGGGATGGACCAGTCCGCAGCTGTACCAACGAGAGGAGCCTACTGATCACAGGTTTGGATGTGGTGATGATGACCGTCCGCCATGGAAGTCTCTGTGCACTTACTCTTCATTTCTGTCCTTACCACGGACTGGTGACCAACAGTTCTCTGGTATGTTGGCCATATGTAGAATAGGCTGTTCTAGAGGGTTCTTCCTTTTCTGCTGTTGGGCCTCAGTTTCCTCATCTACAAAATGGTCACAATTACTGTGTTCAACTCTTAGGGCTGTTGTGGGAATTAAATGAGATCATTCAGGAAAGTGCTTGGTGTATGGTAAAGGCTTCATAAATAATATCTACTGTGTACAGAGAAGACAAAGGTGAGGCTCTTGTGATTGGAAAAAAACAGATGAGTTAATGAATGGCTAACAGTGAGGCAGATTATGGTCAGGCCCCCTGGTATGAGTGTGTCCACGTGTGTGCATAAAATTACCTCCATTTGGGGGGCTCAGGGGGGCCTTTTCGTCTTCTCTGGCCTGTCCCTCGTGCTTACTGGACGAGCCACCTGTTTGGTGTTAGAATGGGGCTTGCACAGGTTGTTTGTAGACCCCCGTGGTCAGAGGAGACAGGCCGGCGTGAGTTAGTGTTGGGAGTGCCCTGGACCGGACGACGGAGAGGACCACCTGGCCCGAAGGCTCTAGAGGAGGCAGAGGAGGGCACCGGGGATGGTGGGAGTGATCGGAGGTCAGTCTCTGCAGCATCCTGCTCCGAAGCTCCATCCAGGTTAGAGAATGAATCAGGGTTATTTTGCGCACTGTTTAAACACAGAAAGAGCCCTGGCTGGTGGGGCTCAGTGGCTTAAGCGCTGGCCTGCAAACCAAAAGTTCACCAGTTTGATTCCCAGTCAGGGCACAGGCCTAAGTTGTGGGCCAGGTCTCAGTAGGAGGTGTGCGAGAGGCAACCCATAGATGTTTCTCTTACACAAAAATGTTTCTCTCACACAAAAATGTTTCTCTCCCTCTCTTCCTCCCTTCTTTATCTTCTCACTGAAAAATAAATGAAATCTTAAAAAAAAACCCAGAAAAAGTTGAGAACACGGAATGCAGGTGAAAAGGGCTCACTCATAGATAGTCAAAGCGTCTCTCTCCCTGTGTGCGTCTGTGGCCCTGCCGCAGGTGAATGTGCCTGCGGGGGCTCCATCTGCAGCTGTCCTGGGCAGTGTTGTCCTCCTGCCCCTGGGGGTGTTCTTGGAGAAGACTTTTCTCTTTTTGACCCAACGGCTTTCATCTCCTTGACTCCCCTCCCCCCACCCCGGGCCACAGGTGAGACCTGAGCAGAACCGAGGGGAGGGAAGTGTGGGCACCCAAGAGCCTCTTTGCTGGGGGGGGGCAGCAACCTGGGGCCTCAGGGCGAGCATCGAAGGAGCTGATGTTTCTTACGTGGGAGTCTGAGAGTGTGTGCTCGGGAACCTGAGTTCTCTGCAAGAATTGAAAAAAATGGTTCTTCCATTTTGGATGGTAGTCTGAAAAAATAAACACACGTGTGATCCAAGTCACCTTCTCAGCAGCAGTCACCGAGTAGCTGGGAAGAGTCTCAGCTTGCAGAGCCCGTGTAGGGGGCACTGCCTACTGAACAGAGGGCCCAGCAGTACAACATGCAGGTGACGCTTTGAGCCAGGGGAGGGAAGGTTGCGTGCCTCACAACCAGCTCTGACGAGGTTCATCTGTTGCTTAAAAAGCAGCAGTAAACATTTCAGGGACACTCATTATGTATGCAGTAGAGTTCAAGTGCATTGTTACTCCCTTACAACAGCCCCGAATGGGAAATATACCTTTTATTATCATCACCCCCATTTTACTTAGGAGAATATTTACCCAAAGCCCCCCCGCGGGATGGGACCAGTCCTTGCGCTTGAACATGGACAGCCCGGCTCCTGAACCTGCTCTTACCCACCGGGCAGCTTTCTGAATGGACAGCAGTAGTTCCCTCTCCTACCTGCTGCACGTGGTAGAAAACAACGTCAGTGAGAACCTGCACTGTGGACACTCTAGAAAGAGCCCCTCTGGGTGATGTGCCTCCCACTTGATGGAAGCCGTTTTACAGCCCCGTCAGTCGTAGGCAGCTGATAACAAAATAATGCTTGTCCACAGACCCGCCAGTTCTGCTCTGTCTCGGAAGGTTCGGCAGACTCCTCTCCGCCCGGTGTTGTCTGATTCACGCATTCATTTCGGCGTTCCTGGCTGATGAACGTCTGTGGTTTGCATTTTCTTTTTGACTTGTTATAACATCTGCTTGCTTCCCTCCTAATTAATGGGCAAAATTAAACCTTTAACCTGTCTTCATTTTTATAGCTGTCAGGGAGCCAGGATCTCATCCGGTTTGAAAATTATTTTTTAACAAAGGCATCTCTCAACTCTGAGTTTCTCAAAGAGGCCTTCCGTGACCTCCTGCTCACGCACCCCACCTCCCACCCCTTCACCTGCTCTGGTCGCGTTTTCCCGTAGAGCTGTGTTGTTTACTAGTCTTATGTTTGCTGTTTGTGGCCCAACAGCTCCCTGGGAAGGTAAGCTCCGTGAGGACAGTGGTCACAGTCTCTCTTGTTCACTGACGTGTCCCAAATACCCAGAGAGTGTTAGACTTAAAATGGACACCCAAGAAAACCTAAGAGAAATGGGAGATAACGCAGTCTCTAGATACAGCAGTGCGAACGTGGTTTACTCAGAAGAACCTACCTCACTCGTCTTTGCCGTAGTCTTTTGGTGAGTGCTGGGTGCCTTTGAACAGAGTGTCATCCATCATATATAAAATCAGTCATCAAGTGGGTGGGGGGTGAGGAATGTGGTTTATTTGTGAATTTCATTTTACCAATTTATGAGAATTAACAACCCTTGAGAAGCTTATGGCCAGTTTTGTTGTTTTGTATAGAAGTGAGAGCATAATAAAAATTTGTAAGGAAAATAATTTGCCAACATGGGCAACCTATTAATTTTTCCCACTGCTCCTTTAAAAGGAGGGATGTGTATTATTCAAGTTGGACAACCTGTTTGGATGATCTAACTATGTTCCACTGTGGGGGAAGCAAGGGCATAAATCACAGCAGGCCAGAAGCCATTGCGGCCAATAGCGGGGGGCCTTGTTCTCCGGAGAGGCCCCGGTGGGCCTGCCACGTGCGGTGCCGGTGGAGGTGGTGGGCGCCCGCGGCAAGCGGCACAGCTGAGGAGGAGTGCGAAGTGTCCTCCTGTCAGAGCCGTGGTGCCTTATGGTGCCTTAGCGTTGGCCTAGCCTCCTAAACACACACGTGCAGAGCGTGGTCGTGCGTGCAGAATGGCTGATACGTTCCAAACAGGTCTGGATGGGGGGAGGGGAAGAGGAGCATCTTCTACGAACAGAAGTTTGGTTCGGGGCTATATTTTTGAAACATTTATAGCATTTCTTTCATGTGTTCTACGTGTCTTAAGTGGAGAGTTTTAAAATCAGCTCAAAGAGGTTAGGCCGATGAACCATTTTAATTTAACACAGGCCTCCGTTTGCATAATACTGTATCAATCATTACTCTTTCTTGAGTATCAACACTTTCTCGAACTTTTTATTTAATGAAGCCACGGGACTGTCTGCATTACTCATATTCCTTATAATGGCAGCCAGATACATTGGATTTTATTGTACTTCCATGTTCAGATAAAGGGGTTCATTAGGGAACTGGTTTAGGAGAAAAAACACTTAGATTTTTTTTTCTGGTGAGAGAGACTCCTTTGGACAGATTTGCTGAATACGCTCAGGGTTGGTGGCTGTTGGCAAAGCACGCTCCGCAGCCGCGAAGTTAGATTCCCTCTTGTCCACTGTCCCGGAGGGACCCACGTGTACAGCTGGCCGAGGTGGAAGTGTGAAGCATGGTTGTGTGTAGAGACAATTGTGTGAACGATGAAGGCTAATCATGAATATAATAAATGCAAGATGGGAAATAAAGAAGAAAGACATACAGTGAGTGCCCTTGAATGGAGAGAACACCAGCAGCGATGTCGGCTGGCGGCCCGCCCTCCGGTCCCCCTGCCCCTCCTCCCCCGCACTTACTATGTTTTGCTGTGTATAATGCATACCCATGTTTTTCTGTGTACATTATACATGGGATTATTACACCCATGGTATGTAATCACTCTACCCAGGTATAATGAGCATCCTTATTTTTCCTTTAAAAATTTGGGCAAAAAAGTGCGCATTATACATGGCAAAATACAGCACTTGTGCATTTCAGCCCCGCAGCTGGCTCTGGCCAGAGGGTGTGGGAGGGTCCACAGCTGTCTTTGGGGCCTGCTGTGTCCCAGGATTACTTCTGCCAAGTGCAGAAGGGGGTGACAGCTGTTTGTTGATGTCATTATGAGCTCACAGGGAAATACTTTTTGAGACTCATCTCGGAGTCATGTGTGGCTGGGATTTCCAACAGTGAAGACTTGTGTGCTGAGCAGTCACTGGAACTGGTGGACCAACCAGGGTGGAGAGGTGGCTGAAGGGAGCTGGAGAAGAGGAGAATGAGGCCCTCAGCTTGGGGCGGGAGTGGCTCGATGCCTTAGTCACATCCGGTGGAGCCGCGTTACTCACACTGAACCCTTCTGAGTAACCCTCGGTCCTCAGCTGCAGCCTGGCTGTGCCGCCTCGGCCTGGGAGGATTGAGGGGAGAGGAAGGGATCATTTCCCAGCTTGCCAGCCACCAGCCAAGCTCTCCGGGCCTCCGAGTGTTTGCAGGCAGCTCTCTGGTTCCTGGTTCGCAGCCCTGTGCCTTCCTTCCTCTCTGCCGGAAGTCTGGGAGGCCCCTGAGCTGGAGGTCCCCACCTCCACCATTTGCTCCCCTGACTTTTCACTTCTACTCCTTTACCTCTTCGTTTTCTTTCCCCCTCTCCTTCTGCCTTTGCCTTAGGCCATGGCACTGCCCCTGTGGCCGTCACTCAGCCCACTGCAGCCCTCTGAGTAAAGACACGGTCAGCCCCTCCCTCCGCGTCTCCTAGAACACTTTTTGTAAAGTGCTGATGACTGTAAATGTAAGCTCTATAGACACCGCACCCCAGTGAAGGGAGAGTTTTTTAAAGCAAGGATGCTGGACGTTGTGATGGTCATTTGCTGCGGTGGTGCCGTGGAACCGCCCCTGGGCTTGCTGGCTCACCACAGCGTTTGTTTTTCTCACGGGTTGGCTTCAGGGATGCTGTTGGGTTGGCCAAAAAGTCCGTTTAGTTTTTTTCTGTAAAGTAAAAGACACATTTTTCATTTTCACCAATCACTTTGTTGATTCGGATATTTTGAGTATGTCGTCTATCTCCTGCTATTGGCTTCTTACTGGGTAGAGACCAGAGGTGCTGCTAAACATCTTCCAGTGCATCAGCCAGCCAACCCCACAGCAAAGAATTATTTGCCCCAAAGGTCAGTAGTTCTGAGAAATTTTGCAAACCACTTTTGACACATTTGATCAGTCACAGCACCTTCTCCATACACTGCACAAGTTTTGTGTTTTTTTTTTTTGCATTTCTGTGGTGTTTTTATGTTTCCTGACGTAATAAAGCACAATTCACCAAAAATGTTGCATATTTTTGGTCATCTTCAGTGTTAAAATGGCTACACAGAAATTCACCAGTTTTGGTAAGTTTTTTAAAAATGCACACTGATATGGCAGCTGTCCCAATACTCTAACAAAATTGTTTCAAATGAAGTTAAAGTCAGCTAAGCGTGCTACTAGAGCCATCTCGTGGGAAAACACCAAACAAACTTTTTGGCCAACCCAGTACTTCAGACTGTGGGTCCTGAGACGTGGCCTCAGGCTTTGGGTTGAGTTTGGGCTGGGTCCAGGTGTCACGTTTGGGGGCAGCAGCGTCATGGTAGGGACAGGAGGAAGGGTGCAAGCGTGGGGAGCCTCTTCTACCAGCATTCCGTTGGCCAAGTTAAAGCACATGGCCGAGCCCAAACGTCAGTGGGGAAAAAGGACCCCATCCCGTCTAGTGCACTGTTGCACGATCACGTGAAGGGCAAGCAGGGAAGGCTTGAGAGCATCCACCCGGTGTGCCACGCAGGTCCTGTTAGGGATGGATGGCTGGAGGGCCTGGCTCCCACGCACGTGGTGGGAACACTGTGGGAAGGGAGTCCTGGCGGAAGAAGCACTGAGTATAAAATACGCAGAGATGTTTCACCGTCCCCCTGTCCCATCTGCAACACAGTGGTTCGCGTCCACTACGGCTGGGGCGGAGCAGGTGGCCGGCCACTTCCTGCAGGTCCCTCGCACCCAGACCTCCAAACGCCCTGGCAGCCTTCTGCCCCCCGGAGCAGACTCTTCTCAGCATCCCTTTCAGGCTTCAAAGATATTTTAAAGGTTGCGGTCTGAAGTGTTTGGCCAAGAAAACGCCAAAGAGGTTGAGACAGCTGTTAGCACCTTTTAGTGCCAGCGATGAGAAGAAAGTCCGTGGCTCGTCCTCCAGTCATTGGAAGGGCGGTTTGCGTTGGGGTGCTGCGTCGCGGCAGCCGGCTGGGAAGACCCGGGAGAAGCAAAGGTGGTTTTGATCCAACAACGCGATGATTTAACATCTCGGTCACGCAGGCTGAGTGGCCGTGATGGGGGAGGGAGGTTGACTTCTCCTTTAGAGAGCCGTGATTAAAATGCCGTATGGGTATTTGGAGAACATTCCCGATCTTTCCTTTAACTGAGAAACCCGTGTTGCTTTGGCTAAACATGTGAAGGGGAATGAGGAAATGGGTACTTACTGGATGGCTGGGTATTTTCCCATCTGTTCCCACGTGGGAAGGGAGAAAAACAATTTGTCAGTCTGAACTCGGTCCCTTTAAGAGGAGTGCGTGAGAGCTTTTGTAGAGATGCCACAAGTACTGGTACAAGTGACTCTCCCAGAGCAGCTGTTCTGGCTTCCGGTCTCCCAGGGGCGTGAACCGTGTCACTGTTCCCTTGTTCCAGTCGCCCCTGGCTGCCTCCTAGGACTTCATTGTCCCCTCATTGCCATCATAGTTCCTTCTGGCCTTGTCCCCAACTCACAACTTGCCTTTGAAGCTTCTCTTCTTACCAGAAGCCGATCTCCCCCCTTCTGTTAGTCCCTGGCTTCCTCCGCCCAGCACTGGGGCGCCACCCCATCCCGCCCCCGTCTAAACCCAGCACACGTCACCTGTCCCGTCAGGGCAGTGGGTCTGAGGCGAAGCTTTCGAGTCCAGCCCAACCGCCTCTTCTTTCCTAACTTAACCAATGTCGATAAGAGAGGCAGTTTATTATTGTGATTATTTCTGCCACTATAATTGTTTCCAGCCTGAGTACCCATGGCTCTGGAAGTCTTCAAACGTCTGAAGTTGAGAAGCCACCCGAGGGAGTGGGGAGAAATGTCCCTGAGAAGGCCCGTTTGAACTGGGTCCCGATGAACGAGTAGGAGTTCACCAGCCTCCAAGGCTAGGGAAGAGTGTTTACAAAGTCCACACCAGAGTCAAAGGGAAAAGACAGCATTTTGTGGGCTTTCCCGTCCTGGTGGAGACAGTGTTCCCCCTTCTGCACTGTGACAGTGGGTTCGATCTGCAGCCTGACCAGTGGCTGGGAAGGTGGAGGGAGGCCTCTCTCAGTGGCACACGTCTGTCGGCTGGGTGTGCGCTGCACTCGGGGGTCGTGTTGGGTTATCGCTGGAAATGCAGAGTCATCTGATCACGCCCCTTCCTCGCGGAGCTCGTTCTGCAGTTACACCTACTGATATGCACCAACCTTGTTACCCCAAGCTCCCACACAAATGTTCTTAACAAGGGGTCCAGTTCTCATAGCAATTAATGGATGGGAGACCGACCACCACAGTTGTTGGGATGGGTGGGAAGAGACACCAGTGTTAAGTGGAGAATCGTTTGTATGGGGGTTAATTCTACAAGTGGGCCATTCATGAATCATTTTCTCACTTTATTTCCATCGCAACCGTGTCACCCAAGGGGATGTGTGTTGTGAATATGAGGATCACAGGGCTTCCTTGTAGTTCTTCTCAATTATGGCTGTTTCCAAAATGCAGCCAGAGGGCACCTGATTCAGCGTGGCCCGTTGGGGTGGAGGGTGGACATGAACATGACTTTATCAGGCTCCTGGGCGGGGAGGAGGGAGTTGAGGCTCACCGCAGCCCCGCCCCCAGGCTTGCTGTGCACTGGCGCTCTGACCGGCCCCTTCCTCCCCAGGTATGGAGAGTGCAATCACGCTGTGGCAGTTCCTGTTGCAGTTGCTGCTGGACCAGAAACATGAGCATCTGATCTGCTGGACCTCCAACGATGGTGAATTCAAGCTCCTCAAAGCAGAAGAAGTGGCCAAACTGTGGGGACTCCGAAAAAACAAAACAAACATGAACTACGATAAGCTGAGCAGAGCCCTGCGATACTATTATGACAAGGTAAACCCTTGCCTCACCTGGGGCTGTCTGGGGAGGTGGAGCGCCACCTCCATATCTCAGGGACGGAAGCAGATAACCGAGTCCTGTGAGCAAGTGGGAAAATCAAATAGAGGCAATTTGTGCCGTTTCGGTGGTGGGGTTGTTTGTTTGTTTGAGAAAAACTGTCAGATTTTTTTTCTGGAAGCCTTTTGGGTGTTGCTGTGGGTCGGATTTTATTCCCTCTGCACTTTCATCTTTCAAAATTTCAGCTGCAAAACTTTGCTAGCAACAGAAATGAGCTGTAAGGAGGTTCCGGAATTTCCCTCCTGGTTAGTCGCTGCAGTGACAGAGAACGGCAGAGTCTAGGAAGTCTGTTTATCGCCTCTGGTTTGTAGTTCACATACGTGGGCCTTTCCAAGTGGGGGATGGCAGCGTGGGCAAGTCGCGTCCCAGTTCAGTGCCTGGGTGGCCCCATTTGTGAAACGGGGCCCCAACAGTCCTGGCTCAGGATGGCTGGGAGGACTAAGCGACGTTACGTGGTCCGCAGGTAAGTCAGTGCTTGGCACGTGGGGAACTTTCCTAATCAGAGGAAAAACGATTTTCATTTTTAAGTCACAGACAAGTCAGAGGGCTTCGTTAACTGATGACATGGCACTGTTGCCAAAGCCACACCGTTGGGGTGTGTTTTAGTGCGTCTCAGGAAAGGCAGTTCACGTGGCTGCTTGGGCAAAATTACTGCCATTTAGGGATAGTCACCTCAGGCCTGGGGTCATTGGCGTTTCTGTGTGGCTTCGTTGTTGCTACATGTTTAGCCTCACAGATGTAAAGAATTAGAGTCCTAACAAAGGTAAGCTTCTGTTCTGGTTCTGCTGTTCATATCGAAAGGTGAATTAAAAACTGATTTAAATATTAGTTCCTGGTATATATTTAGTGCCTCCCTTCTGCCAACCTCTTTGGAATTCAAGACAGAAGGATTACACATTTCAGGAAGTGGAGTCATCACTAATTATAAAGAGTTCTTTCACATGATCGTAACTGCATGTGATTATGTCATGGAAATGTTAAAGGTGCGTCCCTTTAATGTGGCAATGACTTAATCCTGGCTCAGTGTAGGGTCCTACTAAGATATGAAAGCCCTCCTTGGAAACGGCCCTGTCTGGCAGGTGGTTCCTTGTTTGGCATTTTCACCCAGGTTCTAAGTTGCATGATGGGAATTGGGACCCTCGGGAGGAAAACAGTCGTTTTGTCTGCTGGCAGGGTGCCTGGAAGCCTGGCTGTGAGACTGGAAAAAAAAAACCATTGTTTTAAGGTCAGGTGTCAAAGAAAAGGAGTCCTGCCCCAGTGCCTGGGACTGGGTTTCACCTCTCCCAGCAGCTGGGCGAGGGGGCTAAGGATCGGGTGTTGTGGGCAGGAAGGGAGCTCATGGGCTGGAGATGACAGGGGAAGACTGGCACCGCCATTGCTGTGCTGACCACACCTGCCCTGCCCTGAGCAGATTTAAAGGGAAAGCAATTCCAGAGGCATCCGTCACCCAGCACGTTTTGGTACATTGCGGCTGAGATGCTGTGGTAAAGGCCGACCTCCTCCCCCCCACCTCCCCTTGTCCCTTAAACTACAACAGTCCCTGACACAGCCCCGCCGGCATTGCCTCCCTTCATGGAGGAGGATGCGGCCTGGACTTGAACCCTGCCCCAGCTCCTATAGCCCGGAGGCCGCAGAGCCAGGGTGCCCACCCTCCGAGCCAAACGGCCACGCCCTGCCTCCTGGGCCTTTTTGGTCTTTTGCCTCTGAGCACCTGAGCTCCTGGGAGGCAGTCAGGCAGCACAGGGTGAGGTGTGACCTCAGACCTTGTTTGTTTATTGTTGAGCACTCCAGCAGTGAAAAATCCCTTGTCCACTGGGGGTTGGGTTGAGTTCAAGGCCTGGGGGTCTGTGGCCAGTGTGTCCTGCTCCCTGAAATGGTCCCTTTCCTCCCCTGCTGGGGCCGAGCTGGAGGCCTGGCCACACGACCTTTGAGCAGCCAGCTGGCACTCCCGGCAGGGGCACCTCTCGTCCTGTGTGACATGCAGGCTTGGCCACCAGGAGGAGGTGCCCTGTGTCCTTCCTTGGACACGTGTACTCTGTGCACGTGTGTGGGTACACAAATGCGCACGCACAATGTACAGGTATGTACACACAGCTGTGTTCATCTTTCTCAGGAGGTGTTGTCAAGAGTGATCATTAGACCCCTGCTATATAGTTCAAAGTGAAAAGGAGAGGGAGGAAGGAGAGGAGGATGAAGGAGAAGAGAGACGGGGTGGGAGGGGGATGTAGGGGGAGGGAGGGCAGGAGGAGAAATGGCCAAAGAATGTGACAGAAAGTGTCCTACACTGTGCATTTTGGGTGGATACTTTTTCAGTGTTTCCAGGGCTGCTCTGTGTATACAATGAACCATATGGAAGTGCCGGGACCTGACCATTTTTGACCCACAGAAATGGAGGAGGGTCCTGCGAATGTGAAGTCCCCGGACACACGGGCACCCGGTGGTGTGCCCACTGCGCACCATTCAGGCTTCCCAGTTACCCAGTTACCCCCGCTCTGTGTGCCTGCCATTTACTCCCCTCTCTGCCCCTCCCCCTCCTGCCGCTTCCCTCCCCTCCCGTGGACTCTCGTCCTGATGTAAATTAGGTGACTCCCTAACTTGACAGCTGTGTTCTTTTCTCCTGTTGTTTTTCCTGTCATTTGCTCGCTATCATCTCTTCACTCTTGGCTGAAATTGCACATCCCTTGGGTTGTCCTAATAGGGAAGTTTTCCTGCCGCCGCAGACAAGCACGAGCATATCATTATTTTTATATGTTACATGTTATATTTATAGCTCATTCCAGAGTACGAGACGTGGGCAGAGAAAAGAAGTGGAAAATGTGTGCAGAAGGCCTCCGAGCAGAATAACAGGTGGCCCAATGGTGTCAGGTTGGGGCCGAGGCACTTCAGTGTTTCCTCCAAAAATCGCCCCCGCCCTCATCACAGCCAGGTGGTTAACGACATGAACTCCGGGCTGGAGTGTCTGGGTTCGAATGCAGCTCCAGCTGTGGGCGCTTTGCCTAGTCTCTCTGGGTCTGGCTTGGTGTCCTTTCTGGTAAAATGGGCGTCACAGAGTCCCTGTCGCAGGGTCACGCTGCAGATTAGCTGAGTTAACACGTTCGCTGGGAACAGTGCCCCAGACAGATCGGGGGCTGCACAGGGTTAGCCAGAGTAATAGCAAAGATGGTGTTTTCCCCATCACCAGTTTGGAAAGTGCAGACAGGTGCGGAGGAGAAAAGCAGGACCTTCATCCCGCCTTCCTGCCCAAGCGCACACGGAGGTGACGGCTCTTTGCGCCCATGAGCCATCAGGAGCGCTTGGTTGTGCTTGTTAGTGACCGAGGAAGGATGGCCACAGATTCTTTGCCCAATTGTGGGTTTTTGTATAGACAGGCTGTTCTGAAAATTCACCTACTATGATGTTTTAATATTTAAGTGACTGTCCTGTTTAGAGTCCTCACCCCTCTGAATCAGAGCGCGCACTTTCCTGTGCAGCCGGCTGCAGGGGGCCTCTGTCTTCCCTGGGCAGCCAGCATGGGCCCCGACCCGGTCAGCATCTCGCTGGCCCGTGGTCTCTGAGGCGAACGTCACCCGTGGGAAGGTGGACATCATAACAGCGCCTTCCCTCGTTGGTCTGTGCGGGATTAAAGGCCGCCGTGTGGACGCAGTGCTCAGTGCGGTGCCAGGCACTTGGTAGCACGCACTCCATAAACGCCCCTCGGTCTCCGCAGTGCGTGTGTGTGTGTGTGTGTGTGTGTGCAACTTGCGGCACGGCGCTCGTGCCGCTGTTCAGGGAGCTGGCCTCCTCCCAGAGCGTCCTCGCCGAGGCCTCCCTGCCCGCTCCCGTCGCCCTGGTGCCTGGCACGTGCCGTTAACAAAGGCACAAGCAAACGGGTGACGTAACAAGGTGGACGCTGCCCAAACACACATCGCCGAGGTCAGCGCGGCCGTTATATAAGTGTTGTAATCAAAAACAAACAAAACGCCCCTTCTGATTGCTGGACAGTGTTAATTTCCTAGGGCTGCTGTAACAGGTGACCATGAAGTGCGTGGTCACACAGCAGCAGACGCTCCCTGTGGCACGGTCCTGGGGCCAGACGGCTGAAACGCAGGCGTCGGCAGCGCCGCGCTCCGAGGCTCTGGGCAGGGTCCTTCCTTGCCTCTTCCGAGCTCCGGGTCCCACGCTGGCTGGCAGCTGCCTCTCTCCAGTCTCTGCGTCTGTCTGCAGACAGCATCCTTCCCGTGTTCCCCGGTCTCCCTCTCGTAAGAACGCCAGGCCTGTTGGGTTAGGGGCTATCCTATGGCCTCATCTTCAATTGATTACACTGGCAAAGACCCTACTTCCAAAGAAGGTCGTGTTCATAGGTGCCGGGCGTTAGGACTTTGACATTTGTGGTGTGTGCGGAAGGCATACTTCTACCCGTCACTGGCACATATATTTCACATAGTGCTGGGTTCTCACTTAGCTTTTCGAAATTACACACCAAGGGAGAGCCTTGGAGATGGTGGTTTGACCCAGCAAATCCTGGAGGAAAACCACTCCCCACCACCAAGACAGCAGCTAGATTCCACAGCAGATAGGACACTAGGTTCCGTGATAGGCGTGTCCCAGTGTGCCTACCCTGTGCCAGGCACGTGCTGGGTCCCCAGGGAGGAAACACAGGTGACGACGACGAGACCTGTGTTGGAGGGATTCAGAGTCTCTGGGAAATTCAGCGATAACTGACTCAGACGGGAAGAAGAGCTGACTCTGGCGGCTGCCATCCCGGATTAGCAATGGCCGAGATCCCGAGTTGGCCTTGAGGCTCCTTGCCCGTCCGTGCTTCTGCGGATTGCTGCTCAGGTCCCGCACACAGGGAAGGCTGGCGGAGGGTCCTTGCAGCCGAGCGCTGCTGAGCACCTGCCTTCCCCACTTACAGGTTTTGAACAGGCTGCTGGGCAAACCCAAATAAATCCCAACAAAGAGCGATCCCAACCCTGGATGCAGCATGTTATATACCTGGGTGTGGACGCAAGGCCCCTGTTTGGCTTGGAATCATGCAGATCAATGGGAGGACGCCTGCCTCTGAGCCCGTGAGGGGCGGGAGCCAGAGCGGGTAGAGACCTAAGTGGGGCATTCGGTTTGTGCCTGGGCATTTCACAGTCACCCCTACCCAACAGCTGTTCTTGGTCTCAAGCCCAAGGAGATGGGTTTGTTCACTGTGGTTCTGGCTGTTTGAATTTTGAGGTAGGGTTCATTTTTTCCTTGGGTTTAAACTGAGTCTTCTAGAAGGTATTTTAATAACCTGGTAAGAATCCCTTTCAGAGATTTTTTGTTGAAAAACAAATTAGCAACTCTTCTTTGCTCCTCAACAGCACCAGATGGACCTGATGTTTCTGTCTCTTGTCCTGAGGGCGCTCAGGGGGAGAAGGGAGGGGTTTCTGCCCAGAGCACGCCTGTCACTGGCCCCGATGGCTGCCCGCACCCCTCGTGGGCCCAGGTTCTCGGTGGGTCTTAGTTCTACATCCCTCTCCAGTCGACACGGCCCCTTTCTTTCACCTCTGCCCTGCCCTCCATCATTCTGCCATTCCTTCTGAAACAACCCCCTCCCCCGGAGCGGCTCGGCTGCGGCTCGGGAGACAGACATACAGACCAATTGTAATAGGTCACGATGTGGAAAATGCCAGCCGGGCCAGGATTCCAGCGTCTTCCTGGACAGGTGGGGAGGGGGTGGAGGAGGAGAGAAGGCCACCAATGGCTCAAGACACCTGACCCGGATCTGGAGAAATGAGAACAACGGGACCAGGCTGGAAAAGGCTGGGAAAGGATCTACGCACAAGGGGACAAACAACACGTGCTCAGCCAGGGAGGCTTTTGACTCACCCACCGCGGGGCGTTTATTTAGGGAATGAGGGAGACAGGAGTTTGGAAGAGTCAGTGGGGAGCCGAGTGTGGCGTGCATGGTGCTGAAGAGTTGGAACTTATTGGCGAGGCCAACAGAGAGCTAATGAAGGGCTTAAGCAAGGGAGCACCACAAGCAGATCAACACTTCAGAAATAAAAGGCTGTCTCTGCTGGCTCTTCTTGGCACTGACCGTGTCCTTGATCTTTGGGGCCAGTTCCCACAGATCTCTGCTGGCTGAGTGGGTGCTGCCCCACCTCCAGCCTCAGGGCCTACATGCCTCTCTCCGGGGCTGCCCAGGGTGGGGAAGGAGAACGGGGAAGCTGGCCTCTTGCACACTCCCTGTACCTGTCTCCTGCTCACAGACGCTGAAGCCACGGACTCAGGGTTGCTGCAGAGGAGACCTGGAGGCTCACACCATCCCTCATCCTGTTCCATCCAACAGGCTTTTGTCCTTGCTGTGAACGTTCATCTGAGGAGGAGGCGGAAGGTGTTGCCGGCTCCCCCCTCATTAGGAGATTGAATGTTGATGCGATGAAAAACCCTGTCGTCTCCACAGCAACCTCCCAGCTCATACTCACCATGTGCCAAGCAGTCTTGATTTAATTGAGGGGGTTTGGGGGGGAACAGTCAAGACAGAGTCACTGACAACAGGCTCCTGGAAGTGCGATGCCTCCTCTCCTGAACCGAACGGAGTAATTTGTTTTAAATTGGGTGTGCAGTCACGACAGGGGACTGTGCTCTTTTATACCTGACATCAACTGCCTGTGCCAAGAGGCCTGGCCCTGGCAGAACCTTTTTAATTCCCCGAAATAAATTTTGCAGAGATGAAACGACATGGTGTCCAGCACAGTGGAGAAAGAACCAGGGTCCGGCAAGCATTTGTATCCTGGAACTTTCTAGAACCCCTGTATTGGTTGCAGAGAAGACCCATCTGTTCTGGACTCCGTGTGGGGGTGCTTCGTGTATGGCAGGCGCCTCCGGTGCCCAGCCGGGGGTCCGAGTGTCGAGGGTCTGCTCTGTGTGGTTGGGCGTCTTTTTCCCCCACTCCTGTCATGTCAGCAGCTCAGGTGGTTGGAAGGACAGTTGCCCACTGGACTTTGTCTGGCAGCCGGGGAGGTAGCCAGGGCCTCTCTGCAAGATTTTGGTCCTGGAAGCTGCTTAGAGGCTGGTCGGGTAGCTGATGGCCTCCCGAAGGTCTTCCAGTCTGGTGCCGGGGCCTGGGGACAGAGCAGCTGGCCCGAGGGGGCCAGGCTGCAGGTGGCGGGCACTGCCTGTCGGTCGAGGATGCTGCCTGTCTTACACCGGCTCCCGAGCCGTCCTCCCCGTGGCATGCAGTGTCCCCCAAATAGGCAGTTGCTAAGAAACACTTGGAGTCTTGGGAGTACCTTCAACACTGTCGGTGAGGCCGCTGTGCTCAGTACTCAGCTGCCAACACCGTGCAGCCTGGCCAACTCGACTCACGTCAGACCGTGGCCCGGGCTCACACTGGTTTGCTGGTGGCATACACGTTCCTGCTTCTGGGCTTCCAGCTGCAGGAAAATTTAGTGGTTGCGTTGACACACTGACAAAAGCCCTAATGTTCACATCGTACCAGCCACTGTCCACCCACAGGCCCAGCTGCCCCTCCGTGCGGCCTGCTCCCCACCTCCCTCCTGGGCTCCAGTTTATCTTAGGTAAACAATTAGTTATCTCAGTCCCCGCCCCGGGTTTGTGGCACTAGGAGGGAGATGCAGGTGGGCGGAGCACTTTGTCTTCAGCCAGGCTCTGTGCACAGGGCACTCACGGACTCGTTTCTCTAACACGTGCAATGCCTGTCGCCATGGTTGGCAGTGGGCCTGTTTCAGAGGTGGGAATGCCGAGTCTCAGAGAAGTTAAGTCACAGATCCAAGACCAAGTGAGGAAAGCAGCAGGGTTTCCGCCTGGGAGTCTGATCCTGGAGTCGTGCTCAGGATTCTGGAGCTGGAGGGTCGCGCGGGTCCAGAGCCGGGGGCCTGCCCTCAGCCCCACGTTCCCACAGTGCTGGTTGTCACCCCAGGGCTGGCAGGGAGAGGACCCCGGCCCCCAGTGTTTGTCGGTCAGATGACCATGGAAAGCCTCCTGGTGGCCTTCCTGGAGCCGCTGAACACAGGAGGCAGTGGTTCCAGAGGCCTGAGAAGCCCCAGATTTCTGAGTGTCCAGATGACGCTTCCTGAAGAAAACCAGATTGGAGCGAGGCCCCCTCTGCCTTTGCGCCTCCCAGCTCCCTGTGGCCTCCAGGAAAGACTCCAAACTGCCATCTGGGTCCCACCCTCTCGCCCCCCTGCACCACCCCGGGCCTGCTGCCCTCGCTGCGTCCACTCGGACCTCTCGTTGCCTGGGAGCTCCCTCTGCCTTCGTGCCTGGCCACCCAAGTCCTCCTCCGACCCCTCTGTGCGTCACCTCTGCCAGCTGCCGCCTCACTGGGCGTCGCCCCCTCCACTGTCTTCTCCTGCTGTCACTGTGCCCACCTCCCTGACCGGGCGCTGGGCTTTCTCCCCATCCCAGCATCTCTGCAGCGCTGGGGTCTGTGGTGCCCGGCAGATGTCGGAGGGAGGCCTGTGAGCGAGCAGCCACGCCGCTCCGGAGTGTAGAAGGGAGTCTGTCATCTTGGAATGTCAGCGCCCGGAAGCGCCTAACCAGCCGTCCTGTCCTGCCTGCCTCCTTTTTAGCAAGTGCGGACCCGAGGGGGAAGGTGGTTTTTCAAGAAAATCAGTGGCAAAGCCAAAGCCGGGATGAGATCACACTCCCAGATCACCTGCCATCTGCCAGGGTGGCAGGTGGCCGCTCAGAGCTTATTCTTGGCAACCGCCCTGCCCAGCAGGGAGACTGGAGGAGGACATGCAACGGGAGCAGTGCTCTATTTTATTTTATTAGCACACCAGAGGCCTTCCGTAAAAACGCCCGTGGATGTTAGAAGAGAGTCGGGAGGGTCCAGCGAGGGCAGAAAAACGCTGCGAACGTCCAGCCTGGGCCCCCTGGGCCGGGAGTCCTGCCAGGCTCCTGTCATCGTGGACGGGGAGCCGGGGAGCCGGTTCCCGCTGCAGCCTGGCCGTGCCAAAGACAGAAATTCCAACCCAAACCACAAGGCAGCCTCCCCCGGGAGCCGGCCAATTCCGAGACAGAGCTGGAGCCCTTTGTTGGCAGCGCACTATTCTTAGAAGTTGGAAGTGGGGTGAGAGTGGGTGTGTGTGCGTGTGCGAACGTGCACTCCAAAATTAAACTCGAGGCCCAGGCCTCACTGAACACAGTACCCACAGCCCCCTGACCGCAGGCCGAGCTCTCAGGGTCAGCCGTGCCTCCCGCCCTGGCAACAGGGGCTTGAACAAGCCGGTTTATGGGCACAGGGTTCCCGGGGCTGCTGAGACGAAGCACCTCACAGGTGGTGGCTCAGGGTGACACGTGTATCCTCTCAAAGGGCCGGAGGTCAGAGGTGCAACCTTGGGGTGTCTGAAGGGCCCTGCCCCCTCTGGAGCCTCTAGGGGGCGTACTTCCTTGCCTCTCCAGCTGCTAGTTGGTCCTGGAGGGGGAAGCTGGTCCTTGGCCTGTACTGCACTTCTTTAGTCGCTGCCTCCTTGTGGCCTCTCAGTGTGCTCTCTGTGTCCTTTCCTCTTTTAAGGGCACCAGTCGTGGACCTTAGTGCCCACCCTCACTCCAGTTTGATTCTGTCCCATCCTCCTTAACTGATCACACGTGCAAAGCCCCTGTTTCCAAATAAGGTCACATTCTGAGGATCTGGGTGGATGGCACCCTTCGCCTGCCTGCCGAGGGAAAGGCCACCACAGGGAGAGGCAGCTCCAGTTAGTTACTGGGTCCAGGGAGCAAATCCCCACCGAGAGTTTCTAGCAGAGCCTGGGGCTGCCAGCCGAGCGCCCTGTGTCCCCTCACGTCCCGAGGGCTGGGAATGACAGGAGTCGGGGCCCCCACTGCCCCGGCCAGCACCTGGGTCTGAGGACCGAGGCTGGATTCACTCCCTTCTCTGCTCCCCTCAGAGCCGAGCAAGGAGCCTTCCCTGTGAAAGCGTCTTAACCGTCTGCTGAAAGAGTGTTTGCTCGAGCGTGACTCCCGCAGCCAGTGCTTGTTCTAACTTCGAAGAGAGGACAGTCGGGTTTTGTGTCAGGAAAGAGTGAGTCAGACCCGGGTCTGGCAGCAGACCCAAACGAGGAGCTGGCGGAGGGTGTTGGCTGGGAAGCTGGCGGCCTGGAGACCGGCCTCTGCCGCTTGCTGGTTTGTGAGCTCAGCTTGGAGCCTGGGGCCCTCATCTGTAAGGTGGGTTCCACACGTGGTGAGGCTTACGGGAGATAACGTGTGACCCTTCTGTAAACTGCGAAGTCAGGGACCCGGGTAAGGAATGTAGATCCCTTGAAGGCAGAGTAACATGGGAAGGCAGTACTGACAATGAGGATGCTGTACAATTACATCATCGTTTGCCGAGCTAAATCGCACTGGGCTGTGCTGTGAGGACCAGGATGCGCTGGGCGCTGACATATGTTGTCCTTTTAGAAAGCAGCTCCCCCAAGAGGTATTTTTATTACCCTTATACAGGCCTGCATACCGAGGGCTGCAGAAGTTCAGTACCTTACCAGGGGTCATAGTAAGTAGAGAAGCTGGGATTTGCACCCGGGTCAGTCCACCCAGTGCTGGTTCCACTTAACCTCTGGCCCAGCAGGGCTCTGAGCCTGGGCCCGTGGATGCTGAGAGGGCTGGTCCAAGCTTCCTGTGCTGCCCACCGGGCACGCTGCTCGGGGCCTGGCCGTAACTGGGCCGTGTATGTGGACATCAGCCTCCTGGCTTTTTCCCGTCACTCTTGTCTCTTGGATGTCACTGACCTAGAGGTGGATTTCTGATGCCCACTCTGCTGTGGTAGGACCACCAGGACCACCTGGTGCAAAGTATCCCGTCAGAGCAGGCCCCTCCCCTACCTGCAGGCGGGCAGAGGTGGCTCTATTTCTGGCTAAAGAACAGACCTCAGAAAGGCCAGCCTTCCTGTCCAGGTTCTAGAAATAACCGTTCTGACGAGGACCACGCTTCCCCCAGAGCTGTTTTTCCAGCTCTGGGGAACTGTGTGTGGCCACCCCACGGTTACTCTGCAGTGCAGAGCCCTGCGGTTCCAGCGGGTGGAGCAGAGCAGCAGCCTCTGGGCCAGAGAGGCTGCCTTCTGGGGTGGGGGTGGGGCCGGTGCTGGGACAGAGGGGCCTCGGCGTGGCCTCGGCAGAGCAGTGGGTTCAGACTTCAGCTCCAGCAGGTACGCGCTTATTGAGCCTGCTTCTTTTTCTTAAAAAAAAATAAAGTCTTAATTTAATAAGTAATACTAAACACACTTTAAAAGTGAAAATGCATATAAGCAAAAAAAAAAATTACAAATCAGTGGGCAACTTAGCACCATTCAGTTTTATTACACATCTTTTGAGATCAACTTTTATTTCTCCTTTTATTTAATATACAGGATGGGACAAAGGCAGGCTTACAGTTGTTCGTGTGGGAAATAGTACATTAGTTAAATCATGATGCAGGAACAAACTGTGTTTCAGGTACTCACAACTGTACACCTACTTCTGCCCACCCTGTGGACTTATTTCATTAAAATAATGGAAGCTACCAGGTGCTCAGGCTGCTTTTTTAAACCTAACGCGTATTTACAGATGTGGGGACAATGCTGACCATGCCTCGCCCACCCACGGAGCCGCCCGGTGCTGTTCCATTGGAAGGCCCACTCTGGGGTGGGAGGTTGGGCATAACCTCATTTCCAACCGAGAATCTCAATTTCTTCTTCTATAAAATGGGATCGTAGTGCCCGTGCTGCAAGGTGTGTGTACCATATTGCACTCCCCCATGCCAGGGTCTCAGTGGCCGGTGCTCTGGGCCAGCTGCCCGCATTGCTGTCCACAGGGGGCGGAGCCCAGGCTGGGCTGAGGCCGACTCGGTGGAGCAGAGCTGGGCTGCTCCCTCCTGCCGGGGCAGGTGTCGGAGAGCAGTGCCCATCAGCGGGGCTGTCTGGTTAGTGTCTGCGCCCTTGTCGGGCTGGACGCGGGTGTCTGTCTGTCTCTGCCGAAGCCCCCATGGCCTCTGAGTGGGACACGTGGATCCCACGGTGACTCACCTCCATCAGGGCTGCCCCCCCACCCCTGGATTAACTGGGGTGTGTGAAGTGTTCCTCACACTGGGCACCGCGTACTGCGAGCCTTGCGTCTATTTCTTGTCTGAATCCAACTACATAAAACGTCCAGTTTCCCCTGGTTGGTGGAGATATGGAAACCAGATATAATCCTGCCTGCCATGCACCCTCTCGCCGCCCGGAACTGGGGATAAAGCGGGAGGAATATGCACAGCCTCCTAAGAGGTTTAATTTGGAGTATTTACTTGTCATTATTGATGATAGGGGGTGACTTTATTTTGTCTTTGTCTAAACGTAAGTGTAAATATGATGATACCACTAAGAGCTGGTAAACACTGTGCAGTTTCCATGTGTGGTTGTCTGGGGCCTTCCTTCCGCTCGCAGCTTTCTGTGGAGTATCTCCCACGAGGCAGGCGGCGTAGGTCAGCGCCCATGTGACAGATGAAGAAACTGAAGCACGTGGCTGATAAGAGACAGAGGTGGCTTTTGGACTCAGGCAGTGACTCTGGAACTGTCTTCCCGGTGGCAGCCCTTGTGACGACGGGTCAGGCGGGTGTCTGCGGGGAGCTCCGCCCCTCTGTCCCGCGTACCCAGCTCTGCCGTGAGTGCTGGGTTGTGGGACGGCTGGGCAGTTTGCTAGGACATCTGCACGACCTCTCCTGTTTGCTTCATGAGCTGCTGACTGTCTCGGCTTTGAGAACAAGATGGGAAAGTTGTAAAGTCAGAGGACAGGAGTCCTGGGAGCCCCCAAATGGTTAAGAATTACAGGGAGCCACTGTAGCCAGACTGATGGGGACCCTCTGCTCGCCTGGCTTCTGCTGGGGCAGGGGCAGTTCTGGGGAAGACGGAGCCCCGGGGAGAAGTGAGAGCTGGGGTGAGACGTCCGAGCACAGGAACACCCCTGCGCGACCCCCACCAAAGTCGGGGTGTCAGGCTAGAGCCGACACACAGCAAGCACCTGCCCAGTACAAAAGAATAACTGAAAGTTCAGTTTAATAAGATCTTGCAGGAAGTATGAGGTGATAGGGGTTCACCTGTGGCCCCTGCTGTCTGTCTGGGGTTTTTCATTTAAGAAATGCCAGTGCCCTGGCTGGTTGGCTCAGTGGGTTTGGATCACACCAAAAAGGCTGTGGGTTCAATCCCCAGTCAGGCACATACCTAGGCTTCGGGTTTGATCCCCGGTCAGGGCCTGTACGGGATGCAACCAGTTGATGTTTCTCTCTCACACTGATGTTTCCCTCTCTCTCTCTCTCTCAAATCAATAAACATATCCTCAGGCAAGGAGTGAAAAATGCCAGCAAAAAAGCACATGTGGGTATGTATTGGGACGCAGTCACGTGGAGATTGAACCATCCTGGGGGTTAGCGTGGCAAGTTGTGTCCCTTGTGGGCGAAGGCACCGCCTTCCTGCCTGGGTCAGCTCCCTCCCCGGGGAGGGCTATTCATCAACAAACATGCGGTTCACATCATCTTTAATAACATCAAAATTGAGAAGGTAAATTCAATTCCATAAGTATCTCTTCCTTACCTAGCACTGCATAATTTTTTTAAATCACAGTTTATCAGAAGTAGACACTTCTGATTTATCTACTACCTGGGATTACTGAACAGGCTCCGGCTTCCTCTTCAGTGGCAGAAGGCAGAGTTCAGTGTGTGTACGTATCTTTAAACGTCCCACAGACACACCCGTTTTTATTAGTGAGCCCGTGACCTGGCAGGGCAGCAGACAGCACTGATGACAGTGGACCTGGGACCTGTTCCGTCACTGTTCTCTGTCCCACCGGGGTGAAGCATTGCCAGAGAGAGCTGGTGAGCCAGGACGGGTTCCTTGGTGAGAGGAGGCCGTCATCCTGCCCGTGTGCGCCGCCCCACCCCCAGGCTCCTGCTTTCTCAAAGTGCCAACTGGGATGTGGGGATGGCGGGGCCAGTTTCTGGGCCTGAGCCTTCACTGTCACCTGGAACTGCCACTTGAGGGTGTGTCGGTGGCTGTTCTGTCCCCCTCGCTGAGAGTGGCCCGCCCTTGCTGCCTGTGATCTGGACACAGAACGCTGGGACTCTGGGTCAGGAGTCCATGCTGGTGGTGAATACACACTACTGGGAAATGACTGGTCCTGTGTGTGTGAAGGGAAGTGGACATGTGCAACTGTCCCTTTAAAGCCGCACTGCAGTCACTTAGCTCAGCCAGACACAGACAGCATTTGTCAGGTTACCAGGCAACTGTGCGCAACAAACACTTGTGAGTCTGGGAGGAAGGGGTGAACAAATCAGACTTTTCCTAAATATCCTCACCCCTTTCCATAATAAGAGCCTGTCGCCATGTGCTGTCATGTCCTGGGCCGCCGCAGTCATCCTGAGTCATGTATCACTTTCCACCGTGGCCAAGCGCTCTGGGGCCAGGCTGCCCAAGAACTGGCGTGTGACCATGGTAATGTATACCCTCTTACCCTCAGTTTGCCTGTCTCTAAAGTGGGGACAATCACAGTTCCAGTCTCTCAGAGGATGACACAATGCAAAGGTGGTCAGGTTCTTAGTACACAGCCTGACAGATGTAAGTGCTCAGCAAACACTGCCTGTCCTTATTCCCTGTGCTGGGGGTTTTCCAGCCAACCCTTCACGGGGCAGACTCCTGACACCTGCCCTTCAGTGACCGCAGAGAGATACACACGTGCCTTCCTTACTGTCCGGAGTCTGCCCTGGAAGGGAAGTAGCAAGGGGGGGTCCGTTCAGTTGCCTGGGCTCAGCCCCCTGAGCCCACTCACCTACACGGGTCTCCCGCCGTGGGCGTCCCGGTGGGGGCGGGGGTGCTTTCCTCCCCTGCTGCCCTCCCGGTAACAGAGACGCCGGTGCAGAGCCGGGCTGCCTGGCTCCTTGCCTCTTTCAGGACCCGTCCTGGATCTCTCCAAAGGCTATTTCTTGTTTCTTCCTCCTTCTGGTCAGCTCCATAAAGTGTCCCCAACCCTGTCACTGTGTGACCTGGTGGAGGCAGCAGCTACCGACAGGCCCTTCTGGTCGTGGCCGAGCTCAGTGCTTTTTGAGGCGGCTCCATTTTTTATATTCCGAGTGGGGTTTAGTGTGTCGTGCCAGTTGGGGTGCATCCACGGAAGGTTCCCTCCATCTTCCATTTGGACACGTAAAATTCTTCATATTCTTCATGTTTTGGATGGACCTTGAGGGCATTATGCCAAGTGAACTAAATCTTCAGAGAAAGACAAATACTAATGTGATCTCACTTATATGTAGAATCTGAAAAAAAACAACAATCCCCCCAAACAAGCTTGATGTAAACAGTAGATTGATGGTTTCCAAGGGCCGGGGTGGGGGGCGTGTGCAGATGTTGGTCACAGGGTAAAACTTCAGTGATAAGACGAACACGTCCGGGCACCTATGTGCAGCGAGGAGCTCCAGTTAACTGTACTGTAGGATGCGCTTGAAAGTTGCTAGGAGAACACCTAGGCCTTCAACACCTAGGCTCTTCCCCCAGGAAGGAAATGGTCATTGCAGGAGGTGGTGGAGGTGTTAACCAGCCCAGCTGCGGTCATCCTGTGCAGTGTGTAAGTGCATTCCATCACTGCATTGTACAGCTTAAACTTACACAGTGCTCCCTGTCCGTGATATTTCTGTGAACTTGGGAAAACAGACTCCTCCTGTTCTTTTTTAAAAATAGATTTTTTTGAAGTGGAATTCAAATACCATCCAGTTCGCCCATCGAAGGCGTCAGTGCAGTAGTTTTGAGTGTATTTATAGAGTTGAGCCTCCGTCAGCACAATATGAGAGCACTGCCCCCCTGTTAGGCGGCACCCCTCAGTGCCCTCACCCCACCCCCAAAACCTAGGCAAGGACTGATCCACTTTCTATCCGTACATTTGTCTCCTGGATAGTTTATAGAGACAGAGTCGACCGTACTTGGGGCCTTTTGTGTCTGGCTTCTTTCTTGTACTTGGCATCTGGCGTCCAGGTGCATCTGTGTTGAGCAGGGTCAGGACTTCCTTCTTCTCGATGGCTGCGTGATGTTCTGTTATGTGACGATACCACGTCCTGCTTCTCCGTGTGTCAGGGGTGGTTCTTTGTGTTCTGCTTGCTGCCTCAAGCCCCAGCTCTCTGCCTGAGATTGCCTTTCCATTCCCAGTTATTGTTTGATGAGGAGAGATGTTTTTATCATTTTTTATCAGCCCCAAATTATTTCTTGGTTTGCATAGGAATGTAATTGCCTGCTCAGACATTATGTTCTGAGTACTGTAATAAAATTAAAGGGTGGTACTTCATTTTAGCAGAGGTTCACAGCAGGCAAGGACGCTTCCTTCTTACCAGGAACTGACTGTGGATCAGGTGGCAGTGAATGACACCCTTTAACCCTCATTTAAGGGTGTCACCTCGTTTAAATGACACCTCATTTAACCCTTTCCTGCTGGGAGCTGCGTCCCTCCCGCCCTGCCCCGGGCATATGGTCTACCCAGGCCTGGTGGGTCGCCCACAGAGATGCTGCCAGTTAGACCCAGCTGGGTCTTTTGTGTTTCCCAAATTTCTCTGAAGGCCTGTAAATGTCTTTCAGTTTCTCTCCTGTTGACTGTAGCATGAGGTCAGACAAAATAAACGAGATTCGGCAGGTTAAGCAGCAGCCCCAGGTGCCAGGGTGGTGCTGGAATGAATTGTCCAGCTTGGAATCTGATGTGCCAGTAGGTGAGCGTCCTGTGTGCAGTGCTGAGTCGCGTTGCCCGGGTTTGTGTTGTGGGACTTCCGGTGCCGACTGGGGACCTTGTATGGCACCCCCTTCAGTGGCAGCCCTGAGGAATCGCTTCTCGACAACCTCACTGGCTCGGTGAATTGGCCCCTCCCTCCTGACCGCTGGCTAAATTCTGCTCCGGGATGTCGGAGCCAGTTATGGATGAAGGCACGTTAGCATGCCGTAACGCAACAAGAGAGAAGGCAAAAACACGATCATACACTGCGCTCTGACCATAAAAGGAACGTCAAAATTTAATTGACTTTCATCTTTGAAAGTCGCTAAGAGAGGAGCAACTTAAAAGTTAGCATCTTAAAAGTTCTCATCGCAAGGATGAAAAGTTTCGGAGCTCTGTGGTGAAGGATGTTAACTAGACTCATTGTGGTGATCACTGTGCAGGATCAGCAGATACCAAGTCACTGAGTTGTGTTCTTGCAACTAGTGTGACATTACATGTCAATTACAGCTCAAGTAAAAAACTCATCTCTGCTACAGTGCTCTTTGAGTCTCTCCCCCCAAATTTGTGTGGGACTGTGAAAAAACTTAGGCTTCCTGGTGAGTGGAATTTAGTGAGTGGCTCTCGGGCAGATGACTCCACGTCCCTCCGCTGACATCGTAAGGATGAGACCGCCAAGAGGGTTAGTGTGAGAGCAGGTGAGAGCTTGGGTACTGTGCCCAGGACAGCGAGCCACTCAGTGGGAGCGCCTTCTATAGCTCTTTTCCCCCAAATGATTCTTTAAAATCTTCATTCACACCCAAGGTTTAAAGGGACGCTTTGTAAGGAAACCTTCTGAGGCTTTTCCCACAGGATGGCGCTGCCAGCTCTTGTGGTGCAGGGAGACCATCTTGGTCCCTCTGAGCCCCTCAGACCCCCTCTGAGGCTTTGGGAGCTGCTTGCTAATGTGCCGATGTAATAGACCCCAAGCACCGTGTATACAGCCTTTAGTACGAAGCCCGTTCTCCCAGAGGGGCAGGAAAATTGTTGCAGTGATTATTGGTTTTTGTGCAGATCCTCCTGTTGGAGGACTGGAGCCGTGTACCGAAGGGCCAGAAGTGGATGCTAGCAACTTAAACTGCTGGACGAGTGCCGTAAACACCAAAGCAGACGGTTTGCTTTCCTCCAGTGGCTTTCTTGGCAGAGAATTAAAACAGGAAAAAAAAAAAAAAACGGCTGCAGGATTTAAGAAAACATTGTGGGGTTTGGTGATAATAACTTACGTTGCTATAATGCCCTCCAGCTCGCAGAACGCTTTCCCATTATTATTTCATTGAATTCTCACAAGTCCCAGAGGTAGGTAAGACAATACTGTATTATGGTTAAGGAAATGCTGTCTCTGCCACTCACCCACCACGTGGCTGTGTGGGTTATTTAAGAGCTCTTAAGCTTACTATCCTGAGTTTTAAAATGGGAGTTTAATAATACCTCCCTCTTAGGATTGTTGTACAGATTATAGGAGATAATGCATGCACCAACGCAGCTGTCTAGTAAGTGCTTAATAAATAGCAGCTATGACATTCTTGGGTACAATGATAATGCTCACTTGACAGGTGAGGAAACTAAAAATGCCACTTTGCTGAAGGTCACATCCTCAGTGGTCGGCAGAACCAGAACGTCGGTCTTCATTCTGCCTCCGGCTTTAGTCCCCATCCCACTACACCGCAGCCAAGCCGTGTGACTCAGGAATGATCTGGTGCCTCCGCCAGCACAAGTTCCCCTTCCGTCGCAGCTCAGCCTCGGTTTCTCCGGCGCACTGATTTTTTTTCCATGTCTCCTTTTGTATCATTCACAGAACATCATTAAGAAGGTGATCGGGCAGAAGTTTGTGTACAAGTTTGTCTCCTTCCCGGAGATCCTGAAGATGGACCCTCACGCCGTGGAGATCAGCCGGGAGAGCCTTCTCCTGCAGGACCGGGACTGCAAGGCGGCCCCCGAGGGCCGCGAGGCGCACAGACACGGCCTGTCGGCCCTCAAAGGCACCAGCCGCAACGAATACATCCACTCAGGCCTGTACTCGTCCTTCACCATTAATTCCCTGCAGAACCCACCGGAAGCCTTCAAGGCCATCAAGACGGAGAAGCTGGAGGAGCCACCAGAGGACAGCCCTCCCGTGGAAGAAGTCAGGACTGTCATCAGGTTTGTGACCAATAAAACCGACAAGCACGTCAGCAGGCCCGTGGTGTCCCTGCCCTCCACCTCCGAAGCCTTCCTGGCCTCCTCCGTCTCAGCCAAGATCTCCTCTTTAATGTTGCCGAATGCCGCCAGCATCTCGTCGGCCTCGCCCTCCTCCTCTCGGTCCCCCTCCCTGTCCCCCAACTCGCCCCTCCCTTCCGAACACAGAAGCCTCTTCCTGGAGGCCGCCTGCCATGACTCGGATTCCCTAGAGCCCTTGAACCTGTCATCGGGCTCCAAGACCAGGTCTCCATCTCTTCCCCCAAAGGCCAAAAAGCCCAAAGGCTTGGAAATCTCTGCGCCTCCGCTGGTGCTCTCCGGCACCGACCTCGGCTCCATCGCCCTCAACAGCCCCGCCCTGCCCTCAGGCTCCCTCACCCCAGCCTTCTTCACTGCACAGGTAAGAGCCGCACCCAGACCGAGAGGGGAAGGGACCGCTGCCAGAACACCTTCCTCTGAGCTCGCGAGGGCCGGTGTAGCAAAGTCTCTGTGGGATCGTGAAAGGAAGTTACTCTTCCGCCCCCAGACCCAGGTATCCACAAGAGGAAAGGCAGGATATTGGCCACAGTGGGATGCTTGGTTAGTTTCTGGCTTTCAGTGGCCCGAAGGGATGAAAGGATGGAACATGCATACTGACCATCTGAGCAGACCCAGTGATTTCCTAGGGAGGGTTGGTGGCAGGGGGTACCCAGTGGTGTTTCAGAAGGCATTTGGGCTTTATGGAACTTTCCAGTCCTCTCTGGTGGGAAAATTGATAAAGAGCCATTTGTTTTCTGTTAATAAGAAAATAGGTGTTAACTGATGCAGGCTTTGCAGTTGTCAGTGTGGGCTGTGTTGCCCTGTAGTCCCTAGTAAGAAATAGCTCTGAGGACCATAACAGTCCCGCCAAACACAAGGAAGAGATGCTTCAGTCAAAAGAGCCCCCCTGGGAGGAAGCCGGGTCCCAGTCAGCTCAGGAGAGGAAAGCAAACCCAGGGAGCGTGGAAGTCTTCGGTGCTATTAACTCAAACGACAAGGTAGCCTTTCCTTCCTTCCTTCCTTCCTTCCTTCCTTCCTTCCTTCCTTCCTTCCTTCCTTCCTTCCTTCCTCCCTCCCTCCCTCCCTCCCTCCTTCCTTCCTTCTTCCTTTCTTTCTCTTTCTTCCTCCTTCCCTCCCTCCCTCCCTCCCTCCCTCCCTCCCTCCCTCCCTCCCTTCCCCTCTCCCCTCCTCTCCCCTGCTCTCCTTTCCTCACATGAGGACATTTTTTCATTGCTTTTTTAGGGAGAGAGGAAGGTGGGGGAGAAAGAGGGAGAGAAACATCCATGTGAGAGAGAAACATCACTTTGGTTGTATTCTGGATACACCCCACTGGGAACTGAACCTGCCACCTAAGCATGTGCCCTGACCTGATAAGGAGTAGAACCCAGGACTTGGGTATGTACCCTGACTGGGAATTGAACCTGTGATCTTGCGGTTCACGGGACGGTGCTCCAACCAACTGAGCCACGCCAGCCAGGGCGGCAGCCTTTTTCTTTAAATGTCATATTCAGATGCTCTTTCTTGTCCAGCTGGCACTTACAGGGCCAAAAGGCAAGCACGTGTTTGGGAAACCCTGTTCTGTTTCCTCTGGACAACTGGATGTGTTTTGGCGGCAGCATTATGCTCGTTGACTTTGGGGTCACAGACCTGGATTCAGTTCCTGGCCGTTCCGTTTGGTGGAACGCGGCTGGGCACTTGACCCCTGAGCCTGTCTCCATGCCTGGGAAATGGATTGTGAGGATTCAGTGGGATGAGAGGCCGGCTGAGAGGGCTGTAGCTGCAACCAGCAGGGGTCGTCGCCGGGTGGGGGTGGGCTGGAGGCGGAGGAGCCTGAGTCTGTCTCCTGAGTCTGTGCTCTCCGCCGTGATGTCCTTAGCAGCACTGGCCTATATTGAGGTTTCCCTGTACGGCTGGCGCTCTTCTGGACACTGCATTCCCTTGGTTATGTCTTAGCTCCATGAGGTACATATTGTTATTGCCCCATTTTTCCACCTGAGGTCACTGAGGCACAAGTGCTAAAGTAACTCCAGGTGCTCCAGTTGGTCCGAGGTCGCACAGCTAATAGGTGGTAGAAGCGAATTTGAACCCATTATTTCTTCTCCAGGATTCATGCTCTTAAGGAAAATGCTCTGGGCATTGCTGCTCTCTGGGGAGACGCCTAGCTGTCCTTGGTCGTAAGTCTGCAAAGAGCCGAAAGCAGCTCTTGGCTGTTTTCCTCTCTGGCTTTTCCCTGCAAGTTGGTGGCCCAGGGATTTGGTGTCAGCAGAGCAAACTGTCCAGGGACTGAGGACTGCTGAGTAAATGCCTGAGAACAGTAACACGAGAAGTGGGGCCAGGGTGGACGGTCTAAAGATCCCCTCCCCTGGCCAGCTTTGTGTTTGCCGAGTAAGGTTTAGCGAGGTCTCACGCCAGGCCAGGCCAACTCTGATTTCAGTATCTGCTTTCCCCGAGAGCCTGTTCCACTGTCTCTGAGCCGACTGGGACGGCTGCCAGCCCTGCAGTTGTGCGGGAGGGAATCAGCTCGGGTGAGCTCTGTGGGTTTGGACCTGGGCACAGCGAATTCAGGGTGGCTCTGCTCAGTGGGACTCAGAGGCAGGGATGAGGAGAGGAGGGACCTTGGTGTGAGTTGGGGACACAGGGTGGATGCAAATGAACAGATGCAAATCTCAGAACCTGCTAGAAGCTGCTAGAACTGGCCTACACGCAGGGAGGGGAAAGCCTAGGAAAGCCAGGTGACCCTGTGCCTTGGGCAGATGGGAGTTAATGGACCTCAGCCATCCTGTGAGGGTTCACGCTGGAAGGGAGTTGGTGGCAGGAGTCCCAGAAAGGGGACCAGGGCTTCCCGAAGGAGGGAGGCAAAGGGCCGGGTGTGGACCCAGGACAGAGGAGGGGCAGTGGGGGCCTGGGCTGAGGGGGGGCGCCTCTGGACGGGGGTGGCGTGAGAAGCAAGCACACGACACGATGCTCCGAACAGGCTCAAAGCAGGCCAGGGCTGCCTTTGGGAGATGGCACACTCTCAGGACTTGAGGTGCCCTCACCTTCTAGCAGCGTCCACTCTGTACCTGGCACAGGTGTGGGTGGCCAAGGGTGGCTGACGGGGAGGGAGAGAAGCAGTGAGGGAGAAACCAGAGAGAGCAGAGAAGGGGCAGGACTCGGGCATTGAGGGTGTTCGCCCGGTGGGCCCCCTGAGGTCAGACAGGACGGTCATGTAGTTTCATCTGCTGACAGCGCTTACATCCGATGTTATTTTGTAACAGTTTCAGCTACACAGCCGTGATCAGTCACACTTAGTGGGGTTTTATCCTGAGGGTTTAGGGCAGACCCGGAGTCAGTGTAGGATTCGGGTCCTGAGATTCCATCCCCCCAAAACGGCTGCGTGTGCCCCCGAGCCCGACCCAGTCACAGGTTGCCCTGCAGCGGACACAGCACTGGCTTTCTGAGGAGCCCACCACAGTGCGGGCGGGGCCCCTGAAATTGCCCTCCGGGGACGGGAGTCAGACTTCCCTTTGCTCCCAGGTCGGCTCTGGAGGCCCCCTCTCACGGTAGGGGTTTGGGGTGCTGTTTCCGGGGGCAGCGGCAGCTCACTCCCGCAGCTCCGGTTCCCCTCCCGGCCTAGGCACGGCCTGGCACTGGTGTCACGGAAGCACGGCTCCCTCCTGCTCTGCGTGACTCTGTTTGCGTGTAAGCCTGGCTGCCTGTGGGAACCTCCTGTCGACTTTTCTTAATGGTGGCCTTAGAACAGGTGGAAGCTGGGCTGGAATAACTTCATACCCTGAAAGTAAAATTCCCAAGAATTTAGTTTATTCCAAGAACTGTTTTTTTACATTTTACTTATTTATTCTAAGAATAATTCGCAGTCCTTTTCCAGCTAGAAATGTGGGAGGAGGAAGGGCGGGTGAGCAGAGTCTTGGCACGAGCCGGTGCCCTCTGGGGACCTTACTGGGCCACACACCTCGGATGAGCCCACATTCAGGTTTGACATTTCATCTGCAAAATGACGTGCGGGAAAGTCATCCGCCGCTCCCATCAAACATACTTGTGGTGCGTGTGCTGGGCCCTGGTGAGTCTCGTTGATGAGTTTTGGGGAAACCCGGTTACTAGTGCAGACGGACACGAAGAAGCCCAAAGGCCCCCGAGACCCGGACTGTGAGGAACTGGAAGGTGGACTACAAAGCCAGCTGGGTACCGGGTGGTAAAGCTGGAGTTTAGCTGCCAAGGGGACAACTGCCAGACTCTCAAGGTCATATTGGATGGCTGCTGGAAGAGCAAGGGTGTTGTCTCTGATGGCAGGGGCTGCGGAATTGACACAGGGCAGACGCCAGGATGTGACGCCCTCCGGGGACCGAGCCAGGTGCCACGGCAGCCCGGACGGTGGGGCTGGAACTTCTGATCCTCTGTCCCATCTGTCTTCGGTCCCTCTTCCTTCCCTGCGTCTCTCCTGTTCACTCTCTTCTTCCTCATCTTTTAACAAAGTTCGTTCAGAACCAGAGGCTTTGTGGCCAGACCCCTGTTAACCTCACGTGTGCTGTTTAAGATGCCCGACTCAGGTGTGCACAGGTACTGCGGCACGAACTCGCCATTGAGCACACCTGCCTCGGGCTGATTCTAGTAGCAGCAGCCTTGGCTTAGCACTAATCGAGTGGAGACAGTTTGAGGACTGAAATGCTGAGACCCCTTCCTGCACTTCCCAGTCGACTGAACGTAACCACTCCGAGCCGAAGCCCTAAGGTGGGAACTGAGGAAAACGGAGGGGTGCGTTGAGGCGCAGTCAGGGCGTGCTGCACCCCATCCCAGCTCCGCGGGGTTCCTGTCTTTCTCTCTCTCTTGCCATTATCACAGAAGGAACGAAGCTTGCTCTTTCCTTTGTCTCACTCTTCACACTTCCCCTGCTCCGCCTGCAGCTTTCTCCACGCCGTGCCTTGAGTGGCGAGGTTGTCCTGGGAGCTTGGCATCGATGGCATCGCTGGCAGTTTTGCGTGACTCGGCACCCCTGGTTGCATGCTCTTGTTTGTCCCAGCTCCGGGCCCCTCCTCCCACCCGGGGACCATCTCCTCTCCCTGCTTTGCCTTTTCTGTTGATTCTTCATGGTTCCCTAGCTTCCTCCCCACCCCACCCTCATTCCTCTGTTTCTCCTGCCACGTATTGTACCTGCCCTTGGGCCCCTCGGGAATTCTGTTTGTCTCCTTAAGGTCAGCACGCTCAGTACCACACACACACACACGTCTCTGTGAGTCTGCTTCTCTTTTAAAGGCCTTAAAAACCACGTTTTTATTTGAGCGTCAAGTTTCTGGGGATTCACTATGGCCCTTCTTCACTTGTGGGTGTTGTTGAACCCCTAAGTGTCAATGTCATGGATTCTGTTGGCATCCGTGGGAGACTCAGATTAGAGAAGTGTGTTGGTACAACGGACAGCCTCGTTTTCTCTCCTTCACGACCTGCCAGCTCCGCAGAGCCCCGGATCCAGTCCTTGGCAAATGCTCTTGCCATGCAGCTCAGCAGCACTCGCCTGTCCCGTTGAGTCGGTCCACTCAGGCACGGCTACTGTTAGTTAACTCATTTGGGAAATAATTGCTGAATAACCCCTGCTCTCCCCTCCCCCCACTCGCGAGGCCCCTGGGTGTACAGAGGTGAGCTCGGCAGACACAGGTGCTGCTCTCGGGTGCACAGCTGCTGACCAGGAGGCGAGGGGAAGGGGCGGCACGTAAGTTAAGGTGGTGTTTCAGAGGCCCCACCCACTGGCTCAGTAGTTCAGTCTTGTTTTGATGGGAGAGTAACAGCTGCTGGAGGTGTAAGTCAAAGGAAACAAAAATTCCTATTAGACTGTCAACAAATAATTATTGAGCGTGATTTGAAGCCACAGAGAGAACGCCAGAAGTCAAAGCATCTATTTCTATGACCAAGGGACCTCGCCGTGACAAGGTAAACCCACAGACCAGTCAGCACCCGTAAGGGCCGAGTGCACAGTCAGAGAAGCACCTCAGGACTGGAAGGGGGAGGCTCATCGGGTCCAGTTTAGCAAACACAAGCCGGGCACTGAGGTATTAGCTGCCGTGTGTGGAGCTGGGGTTACAACCGCGGATTAGGTCATCCCCGGCAGCAGTAACTTCCCTGAGGTTGGCTAAACCAGTGTCCCCGATGTGGTGCAGAAGGAATACACAGGCCAAGAGGAAGGCTGAGGAGGAAGGTGTGCTGGGGGGGGGCGGGGTGCTGGGAGAGCTTCGGGGAGGGGGCCACACCTGGGCGGGTGCTGAGGGACCATAGCGAGTTATCTGGCGGAGGGGGGAAGGGGGCGTTGGAGGCAGACTTAGAGTTGGAGCCGAGGCATGAGATGTGAAATGGCCTAGTACAGTAGCCTAGGAAGTGGGGGGGGGGGGGGGGCGGGATTTGAAAGATGAAGGCCTAGGAGAGGGGGCACGAGTGACATAGTCCAGACTGCGTTTGAGAAGTCACCCTGACGACACGGCTAGGTGGCAGTGAGGCTGGGACCGGCCGGGCCACTGTTACAATATTCCCGGGGAGAAAGGATGAAGATCGAAGGCTGTGACAGTGGGATGGGGCCAGCGTGACAGATCTGAGAGACGCCAGGGGATGCAGTGGTAGGACTTGGTGACCGGGTGTGGAGGCGGTAGGGCAGAACCTGCACCGGAGTCCGAGGAGCCGGGGGGAAGAATACGCACAAAGGGGAAGGTTGCACGTTGTTTGGCTGCAAGTGCAGTCCGGAGTGTGTGGCTGGAGGTAACGTCGGGGAGTCACCAGTGTGTGCGGTGTGGTTACAGCCGTGGAGACGGATGAGTGCGCCTGTGGCGTGGGTCCAGCCGGGGAGCTACGGGCTGGGCTGTCGGGGAAGTTCTGGAGTGAATTCTGCTCCAGAACTGGTTGGCGAGATTCTGTGGGTTTCCATGTCTGTTGGATAAGTTCGGGACATACCGAGCGGTGTAGGACGGTTTGTATAAGGAAATGAGGGAGTGTCTGAAACCAGGTTCTGGGGGAACCCAGAACTGTGGCTAAGGAGGCTGTACTTACGCAGCAGGAGTAGAATAAAGAGGAACGAGTTCAAGGAAGGGTCCACAGACCATGCCCGGGGGCTGTGGCGAGAGGAAGGCGCTCTGCATCCTGGTGACGGGGATGCTGGGTGGCACTGCGTCTGCCGCACGTGACACATACCATGTGCAGGATTTCCTGAGTGGACAGTTAAGTGGTGGCACTTTGATAGTCAAACACTGGATTTGGAAAGGAGGAGGTGAATTCACGTTTGAGCATGTGGGGCACTCCAGGTGAGAAGCGAGGGTGCACACCTGGAGTCGCTGATGGCTTCAGCTCACCCAGCAGTGAGGAGCTGTGTGCCACAGGAGGAGAGAGGAGCAACGGCGGGATCTGAAAGGTTACAGACGGAGGCATAATAAAAACAGGCAAATTACTGCCACACCATGAGGCAGGACATGCTTTAAAAAAGGTGGTTGTAAAGTGTTACAGGGACTCAGAAAAAAAGAGAAGCAGCATCGGGTTGAAGGGACAGCAGGACAGTCTCCTCTGAGCTGGTGGCACTTTGACGAGCAGATGGAGGCAGGGGTGGGTGGGAGGAGGAGGTCAGAGGCACTGAGGTGTGGCGTGGCCGGACACCAGCGCACCAGGGTATAGCTCAGGCGTGTGAGCTTTTTAGGAGACTCACTATTAAGTGGAAGAGCTAAGCAGGGAGGATGGATGAGAATGAGACCCTGGTAGCGGGTTTTTCCCCCTGAAAGTGAATGCTGGTCCCTGCCTCGAGTCTTCCAGGGTCAGGAGCTCCCTGTCATTCAAAAGACACATGGGAGAGGAAGCGAGTTGGTTTTGCTGTTGGTTCTTGCTGTAGCTTCTAGACCTTGGGCTCTGCCCTCCCTGCCTGATTCCAGGAGCCATGGAGAGATTCCCTGAAAGCCGTCACTGAACCAGAGGTAACCCAGGGCAGGCTTTGCAAAAAACGTTCCTTGAAAGAGCAGCCGAGCAGTTCTTTCTGGAAGGCCACAGGACCTTCAGGGAGGTCAGAGATGGGAGGGAGAGGAGCGGATAAAGTCACTCCACGATGCTCATTTGCATATATTATGAAAGGCATTTCAGACATTACGCATGAGAAACAGAGGGCTACTGTCTTCTGAATGTGTCTCATATCCCCTAGAAAAAGCTCTCAAATCCAGACATGGGTACAAGTTTTAGACTGTGGAAATATAAATGCTACACTCTGTATATGGCCCAAAGGATTAAAAAAGAATGGGTGTATATTCATGGCCGTGGGCGAGAGAAGGCTAGCCAGCTTTTGTTGTTCAGAAGCTGCGTCTCTTCGGAGCTCTGAGATCTCCGCTGGTGGGTGAAGGAGGAGGCTCGCAACACACTGGTGGTGACACGTTGATGTGGCTGTGGTTGGAACCGGACTCGCAAAACATGCAAATATTAGTTCTCAGGTCACCTGAGCCTTACAGGACTGACAGGAGCCTTCAAGTACAAGCTGACCAAACTGGTTTGTCTGTTGCACAACATTAAGTACTTTTCTACCTATAGCTGAGAGTGTCTCCCATGAACAGGTGGAATGCATTTAGTGTGTCAGGTCGACCTCTAGTGAGTTACTAGTGATAACCGTCTTCAACACTTGCTGAGCATTTGCCGGGTACATAGTAAGAGCTTTACACAGGTCATCTTGTTTAATAATCCTGTTAATGTAGGCATTTTTCCTCCTTATTTTAGAGAGTAGGAAACTAGGTATAGAGCTGTTGCCTAGCTAAGTAGTGGTTCCGAAACTGGCAGAGCCTGTGCTGAACTGTTCAGTCTTCTTTGGGAAAGATTTTATTTATTTTTAGAGAGAAGGGAAGGGAAGGAGAAAGAAAGAGGGAGAGAAATATCAATCGGTTACGATACACACCCCAACCAGGCACTGAACCCATGACCCAGGCATGTGTCCTGACCCGGAATCAAACCAGTGACCTTTGCTTTGTGGGATGACACACCGTCAGCTCGGTTGGGCAGAACCGTTAAGTCTTAACCATTAGGCCAGGGCACACTCGTGACATTGCCTTAGATTAGAACAGATGGGAGGCTTATCCAAAACAGGTGTTTATCTTAGTAACCTGATAGGTCATTCAACGTGTAGAAAATTCTGTGTAGCCGAACACTCAAACAATTAGGTATAAATTAGTTTACCTTTCAGCGTCTTCACAGTTTGAGAACCTTTGGGTGTTTGTCTCCATTCCTCTGAGCAGAACTTTCAACTTGTGTTTAAGCCAAATGCTCTTCAATGATTAACAAAGCTGCTTAGGTCGATTCTAGGGAGATGTAACACGTTAGCATCCTGCATGATGCAATCTGAACTGTGGTTCCTCTTACACAAAGCACCTACTGATGTCACAAAACCACCGAGGAGCTCCTCCTAGTCACCACAGGGGCAAAACCGCCCTGGGCAAGGGAGTGTAGTGTGCCTTTGCTGAAAGCCTTGCAGACTCGCCAGCTGGGGCGGGCTGTTTCTCCTGCCTGCTGCTGGCTGGCTTGCAGGCCAGGACTCCTGCTGAGTGTGTGCAGGCAAATGCGGTCCTTGGCATCCTCCCGGGAAACCCAGCGTTTTGGCTTTACACCCAGTCTGACAAGAAAGGATTTGTTTTTCCCCCTTCAGACCATTGCCAGGGAGATGAATTCTCATCAGCCCCACATCCGGAGTGAAATCTGGAAAACCTAGTTCAGAGCTTTTGAAGAAGCTGCTACAGGGTATTTTAGCAGCAAATCCTAGAGCATTAAAGGGCCATTGAGAGGGGAAAATGAAGCTTGGGAGGCTCTTTTAAAAACATGCTTGTGTTTGTAACCCAAGTCATGGGTGTCCACTGTAGAAAACTAAGAAAATGTAGACAGGAAAAAGTCAAGCCCTTAAACGGGACCCTATTTTGCGGTACACCAAATCTTGTTTCATCTAAGCAGGGGGCACACTGAAGATATCATACAAACTTGAGATTTCCACTAGAATGTTCAAGGGAAGATAACTTGTCTATACCTCTCTTTCAAAAATTGCTAATACAATCAGCATTCAAGAAAATAACAATTAAATAGTGCTCTGAGCCTTGCAGAAATTAGAGTTGTAGGATTTTCTTAAGATGGTGAGGCTGTTTCTGGGTTCACGGCGGTGCACCTAGCCACGCTGCGGATCGTCACTGCAGTTGGGCGATAAAACCTGTCAAAAACTGTCTGTGTGCTTTCTTTGCTAGACACCAAATGGACTGCTCCTGACCCCGAGTCCGCTGCTGTCCAGCATACATTTCTGGAGCAGCCTCAGTCCAGTTGCTCCACTGAGTCCCGCCCGGCTGCAAGGGCCAAACACGCTGTTCCAGGTGAGCCATTGGAAACAAACTTCTAAACAATGGACTTTCTAAGGAATGTGTTTCCCAGGGGACCCTGCACAGGTGTGGGTTCCGCCCCATGTTTGGTTAAGGTGTGAGGTTTCCACAGGGAGTTTACGGTAATGGGGCGGCACACAGAAGGCAGGCAGCCTTCAAAGCCAGGCATTTTCAACGGGGCAGAAATGGAGTATTCCCTGCAGGTGCCCACATGTGCAACAACTCCTTAAGATGTTCCAGAATTTTCATTGACTATGAAAACTGGGTATTTATCAAGGAAAAGGCAAAACTTTATAAAAGTAGTATTTTATAAAAGTCTCAGAAGACTTTTAAAAATATTAATGTATTAGTCAATGGTGACATGGCTTAAAAATGGCGAACGATCTTTCTTTACTACAATAGAAAAGTTATCTGTATGATATATAAGGACGTTCACCTTGTTCTGTAACAAAACAAGGAGTATCCAGGGCATTTGGTTGAAAACTAAGTCTTAGCAGCTTTATCTGGCAAAACTCCCTGTACTATGTAAGCACAGTCATTATTCATTCACACACTAGGATCTTGCGGGTAGCATCACTTACTAGCAAGTGGAAATCACTATTTCCTTTTCGCCTGTTAGTCACTGACCCTAAGACGTTACCGTTTGAATATGTGAGGCTAGGACGGAAAGGATCCTACCTAGGGACAGGCTTGAAGCAAAGCTGGATCGAGTGCCAGCTCCCTCCGTACCTAGTCCCAGCCTCCTCTGTCTATCGTCCCTGCCCCCCAGTGTGGCGCACACCACTGGAGCTGTACTCCTTCCGGTCCTGTTGCATCCAGCACCACTTTGTATTACGATGGCCTGTTCCATCTGACGATCTCCCCCACTAGACTGTGGGCCCTTGAGAGGCCAGAACGGCTTCTGGTGCACTGTGGTGAGCCTCCGGCATCTAACACATTGCTTGGTACACAAATGATGCTCAGTAATTATCTTTGATGAACTGAATAAATGCATAAGAGTTTGTCTAGAAATGTCGAAGAAAGTTAAGTGTTAAAAAGTTCAGGTCTCCATGCTTTTTTGTCGGTCACTTTGCTTGCCAAGGGTTAACATTTACACCTCCACTGAGCAAGGAACTGTACATGGTGGGACTCGGGGTCTCGTTTGAGGAAGGGCGGGTGCACTAAGGAGGTTTTGATTGCCATCTTGCTTCTCTGGTTTCCTAGTGGGGTGGAGGTAGGGTGTCACGATGTCACTGTAGTCCTGGGGTAATCAGGTTTCTCTCCCTGGCCCTTCTTCCCATCTCAAGAGGCTGAGCTGTTTGTGCACAGCCAACATGTTGATTCATCACTGTTGTTACTCCGGCAGGGAAACAAAAACTAGAAAAAGCAAGCAAAAAGCAGTGAGCAAGGGGTTTTGGTAAAATTTTAGATTTGCAGTCTTTTGATGGGGAGCCAAAGGACCTTATTTCCTGAAACTCTCCAGGTTGGAGCAGCAGTATTGTGGCTTTAGAGCTCACGAGCAGAGCAGAGTTGCGTGGTGCATCTGCCTATTACGCTGCACGGAGTAGGGACTGCACTGCTACTCTAAACTGAGACTCTAATATAGGGGGCAGAAGACACTCGTGAATAATGAACGGATGCTCCCTTCCCTGCCGACTGGGAACTGTACCACCTGATTGCTGCAGGGCTTGGTGACCTCCCAAGGAAGCCACGGAGAACTATTACTTGGGAGTTCTTTGGCATACCTTGCCTTGGATACTAAACCTTTCCTAGCCCGTTAATCCCCGCGGTAACAGTGGTGCAAGTCTGCAGTGATTCTGTACATTATCACGCTATCTGGAGCTCGGGGGGTGGGTAGGGAGATGTGTACATCCTCTTCAGTCACGACTATGAACGAGTGATTCTCAAAGTTAGCATGCAACAGAAGTGGCTGTTAGGTGTGCCAGGACAGAGTGCTGGGCCCCACCCGAGTTTCTGATCCAGGAGAAGGCCTGGCATGAGCCAGAGGACAAGATTCTCTAAGTTCTTAGTGATGCTGCTGCTCTGGGAACCACACTCCGAGAGCCACCGCAGACCAGCCGTTCCCGTTTACATTTAGATTCTGTGGAAGAAATGGCTGCATTGAGCGCTGCCTGGTTAGAACTGTAATTTCACAGAATGGGCCCATGCTCTCTCCTGAGCCACTCGGAATACACCGGTGGGCAGAAGTAGGTTCGCAGGTGTGAATATAGGAAACGGGGTTTATTCTTGCATTATTCTTTCTTAAAACTGTATTCTTTCCCATACAAACTCTACACCTACTGTTGCCCACCCCTGTACAGCCCCCAAAACACAACTGTGTTTGGACGGCTAACAGGACCTTGGACCCTCTTTTTGATTGGGGTCCATGAGACTAAGGAAAAACCTTTTCAAATACTATTCCTCTTCCTGTAATAAGAGCAGTTGCGTATGGTGAAAGTTGAAATCAGTAGTTTTGAAAATGGTAACAGAACATGGTAAGAGGAGTAACTTTTTCGAGGGGCAGTTTTTAAAGGAATTTGAGCCAAACAATGACCTATGCTAGGGAGCAAGAGCTCACATGCTCCCTATACTGTGATTTTTAAAACTAGGTATTTCAAATGATGGGTTTACAAAATTTCAATGAGTATCACAGTGCCACCTCTGAAATCAGTGCAAATAATTTTCCTTGAAAGTAACAACCCTTTTTCACATGTGCTGTAAATATGTTGGAGGAAGAATAAAATAGAGTATGTTTATCCAGGGTGTCCAACCCATGGCCCAGGATGGCTATGAATGTGGTCCCACACAAAACTGTAAATTTACTTAAAACTTTTTTTTTTACTCATCAGTTTTCGTTAGTGTTTGTGAATTTTATGTGTGGCCCATACACGCCAAAAGGTTGGACACCCCTTGATGCGGGCAGATTTCCAGTTGTGAGGATTAGAAAAATAGATCAGAATCCTTAGAGTAACAGTGGACAGAGCTGGTAAGTTTGTGCACAGAAGGTCCCCTGGTAGACTTGTTATAGCAGACACTGAAGAATTTAAGGGAAGGAAAGAGAAGATAATTTATTTCCCTTTCTGGGAAGAGGTATGCTTTGTAATCGAGATGTATTTTAGAGAGAGATGACAAACACATGTTGTGTTAAATCTAAATATACAATCTTGATTTACAAATAAAGTGAGACCCGTTTCAAATAGTTTGGCATTTTGTCTACAAGATGTCTGTTCCATTTTTGAAACAGATTTGGATCCAATCTGGAATAAGCCTAGTAAAGTACAGATACATCTTGAAACAAGGTGGGACTGATTAACTTTTCAATTGAGAATGTTTTCTGCAATTTTTAATTCAACAAGTCTAACCCAGCACGTATTTGTCATGCTCTCAGGTGGAGACTTAGGGGTTACACAACCTGTGAATAATAGATGTGTAAACAAATACTCGAAGAACCCCACAAACACCAGCTCTTTCCAGCTGGGACCCGGACAAAAGCTCCAAGGAAGTGGCACCTGAGCTAAGCTGAGAAGGGACAGAATTTTACCAAACAGTGAAGCACATTCTAGATTAACAGAGTAGCATGGTATGAACGTGAAATACATGGAGTCTGAGCAGGAAGGTACTGGGAAGTCAGGCTGGAGATGCAGCTGTAGGACTTGAACACTGTGTGGAGTTCCTACCTTGACCTCTTCACCTGATGGCCGTGGAAGCTTTTAAAGCTGGAGATAGTATGACAAGATCTCTGTTTTAGAACCGTATCTCTGATATTAGTGTGGAGGAAGAAGGACTGAAGAGAAAGAAAGTGTAAGGGTCAGGAAGATGTGAGGAAATTTACACTATTCCAAAGACTGAGGGAAGAATAATCTTTTAGAGGAGAACAGTGGAAACAGGAATATATTTAGAACACACTCTAGAAGTAAAATCGACAGGAAGACTTTTGGTTGGGTGTGAAAAGTAGGCAATGTAAATTAAGAAGAGGCAAAGATCACTGTGATTAAAAGACTGGAAGTGCTATTAATAGCCGTGGTTAATGTTTACTGTATGCCAGCCATTGTTCTAAGCACTTTCTGTGGTTTCTCATTTAATACTCAAAACACTTCTATTTGAATACAGAAGCCAAGGTCAAGAGACATTGCTTCTTCTTCAGTTTACCCTGATCACACGTTGCAGAGCTCGACTCAAGTTCAGGGTTGTACTGCTCCCAGCCACCACTCTCACTGAGAAAAATGGGCACAGGAGAGCAAGTTTGGTGGGGAAGAGGCATTGGCAGGTACCTCTAACCAACAAGAAATTGATTATTGAGTCCAGTATAGGAGAAGAGGCAGGCTGAGGACATTTAAGTCTGGGGAATGTTGCAAGTTTAAGAACAGGGACCAAGGGTGGGGTGGCGGAGGAGCAGAGTCAGTAAAGAGGACTGTGAAACGTGCAAGAAAAGCAGGCTCATCAAGGGAAACTGTGACAACTGAGTGTAGGCAAACAGAGAACCAAGGGCAGAAATCACTAGTATATTTTTAAAAAGACACTAAACTGAAAGCTGATTGTTTTGAAAATGCAAAATGGACAAAAACAAAATGAGAGAAGATGCAAATAAACTGAAATAAGAAAACCAAAACCTGTTCTTCCAGTGTTCACTGAGTCGGCGATTTTACTGGTAAGCTGCAAGAATTGTGAAAACATGCAACACCTGACCATTTAGTCAGGGCCACTGACCTCTTTTCCCTTAGATTGTCAACAGCCAATACAACAGTAGCTGTCCAGTGTGAATGAATCAGAATTGTACCTACTTTTTTGTCAGAGCACTAAGAAATATATATTTTTTTGATGTGCTGCAGAATTTTAGTAATTGGTTTGTGTGCCATGAGTTAAAAAATATTGAAAACCACTGCTCCAAATCAATGGGATTAGTGGTTAGGAGCAGACTTGTGAGTAGATTTTATAACCCAGTTGAAATGGATACAATTCTGTAAAAAAAAATTAAAATTCCAAAGTGTCAGAAAACAGAAACCTAGACTATGCGAATAACCATTAGTGACACTGAAACAGTAACGAAAGAGCACTTCCCTCCCAAGCCCTGCCAAAAATAAATTGGGCGGTTTGGCACAGAAAGTGTAGTTGAAAGCTTGGCTTTACTGCTTATTAGCCATGACCTTTAGACAGTCCTGAACTTACTTGAACTCTTGTTTTCTCCCCTATAAAATGAGGAAAACCAAACTTACCTTACAGGTGCTAGATATCAAATGAAATGACAACCGTTTGTTAACTGTAAGGCAGTAGACCATACCAGTTATGTGAAATAGCTTGAAAATTACAAAAATATATTTACTTGTTTTACAAATATTTGTTGTACTTCTAACATGTACCAGGCTCTTCAGTTTGATACTTAGTGTTTAAGTGAAGTTTAATATCTAATTCCTATCAAGAGCCCAGGAGATCATCGTGACACACACCATCCTAGACAATGGAAATCTAGTGGAGGCTTAATTATTCTTGTTCACTTCGGACTAATAGCAGCTGTCCTTCTTCTAGACCTGAAAGCCATCCAAGCATGTATCTTTATTCTACTTATCATCTTCATTACCAATACAGAAATGAACATTATTCCTTAAATTTAATTTGGAATGTATGAACTTTCATATTATTATTTTAATTAGAAAGAATACTCGCAGCCCTGAATATTCTTGCTTTCTAAATCTTTTAAGATAGAAACATTCCTCGTTTCCTTAAAAATTTATTTTATTTATTTTTAAAGAGGGCAAGGGAGGGAGGAGAGGTAAGGAAATATCAGTGCGTGGCTGCCTCTCGTGCACCCCGTAGTGGGAACCTGGCCCGCAAGCCAGGCATGTGCCCTGACTGGGACTCAAACCAGTGACCCTTTGGGCTCAGCACCCAATCCACTGAGCCACACCAGCCAGGACGACTCCTCATTTTTAACAGTTACTAGGAAGCATCTTTGTAGTACTCTGGAAAACTGATGGCCAATTTCAAAATACAGTGTTAAAATTACTGATTTACATGCCAAGAGTCAGTTAATTTCTTTTTCTTAATATTGAAAAAAAATCAACATTCTACATAACTTGGAATCTTTTTTAAAAATAGCGTTAGAATATACTTTAGCAACATATAAAGTACATGTTTTTTCTAGTAGCCTAGGCATATAAAATGAAGATGTTTTCTGAGCCTTCACCTGTTTGCTGTATGTAATCCTGACCTCATTGTCGTCTTCCAGCTTGTTCTGTAAAATAACTTGCAACTTACCTGTATCACAGGTACAGGTGATAATGGAACTGATCCACTATGGTCTGTCTAGGAAAGTAAAGTACTCAAATTCTTCCCAGTAGATGTGCAATAATTATTTTAAAAATCTTTTGTCCCCTACAGTTCCCAACACTGCTCAATGGCCACATGCCAGTGCCAATCCCCAGTCTGGACAGAGCTGCTTCTCCAGTACTGCTTTCGTCGAATTCTCAGAAGTCCTGATGACATCTGGCCACAACTAAAGACTCATTAACTGATGAAACAAATTTGTCCCCATGGGCTAGTTTACCTGTGTCATGAGAAGGACTTTGTGAAACCCTGTTAATTTGGTTTGCACTTTTCATAACATGGATGGTCTATATGTTAGCATTTTAAAAACTTTTTTTTATATTCAAGTATATATGAAATCTGTTTTGCATTAAGCGAATTTTAATATTTTTTATATCCTCTTAGCTCTTAAGTGTTGAACACTGTTGACAGTGAAGAACTTTTCTTAATGGTTTTCAGTGTAACTAATTAAGGATGTGAAGCTTTTTTCTCTTTAATTCTGCATATGCTGAACTGTGCTTATGTATTATGTACACCATTAACCAGCTGTGCCTTCCTTTGCATTTAGTTTTATGTAAATGATTTATATATTTTTAGTATTAAGAGAAAATGTTTGAAAGACAAAAATTAGTATCAAACAACTCTAGTAGAATTTCATTGTTTTTCACAAGTAGGCAATATGAAAGCATAGTCATATTATTTTTTTTTGCTTTCAATTATAAGAATTGCCTTAGAATCTCTTTTGAACTGAAATTCAATAAATGTAATGTCCAAGTAATGTTTTTATAAGAAGAAACTAAGCCATATTTAGACAATAAACATCCATAAAAAATGTTCGAAAGTGCATTTTTGTAAGGGATGTGAAAGGCTAGCCTCCCAGCCGTTTACAGTCTTTTGGACTCCTCCCAAACAAAAAAACCTGAGATGGAAAAGCTACATCAAGTTCATTCTGTCCTACCCCCAGAATATTTTCTAGGTTCGCATAATCTGTTTTCAAACAATTAGCCTTGGTTCTCCCTGTTCTCCATCCATAGAGAATCACACCCCTCTGATACATTTCCTGTATCACTGAGTTAAGGTTTCCCCAAAGCCCCGGAACTGTCACATTTAAAAAGCCCACGCTTTGGAAGGGGCTCACAGACTGGTGATGAATGCAAACACTGCAGGAACAGTTCTGAAACACGAGGTGTCGTCATGTGTACAGGTATATAGCCTTGCTTGTGGAAATGGAGGTCATTACTAAATTGAGGGTGAGAAATGAAAAAAATCTGATACAATGAATGGAAGATTCTTCAGAAACCTCATCACTGTTGAACTGAACTGATGCTAACAATTTCGAACACTAAATTATTTTGTGTAGTTTAGAGCAGTACTACTAACAGGAATATAACTTCTGTTCCTTCAAAAAAAAACCCCAGCAGGCACCACTCTAAGGCATCATTCTGTACCATATGGAAGTCCTAGAGGTAAGAGAACTGGAAAATGCCCAGGACTTTCAACTCAAGATCAGTTAACTGCCATCCTTAAATGAAGTAACAGGCACCAATTTGAAATGTGACTAAATAATTAATTGATCTAAACCAGGCATTAAATAGCAGGGATAAAAAAACAATGCTTGCAAAAACAAAAATATTTCTGGAATTCTCAAAAATATCTAAACTTTCGTTAGGATACAAATGGTGAGATTTTTCAATTGGAATTGAGCATCTCTGTGTGAGGGGATGGATGCCCTAGGAAAAATGCAAACATCCCAACATGCATCTTTGAATACAAAATAATGGAGCCGATTCCAAAATCCAGACACTACTGTCATGGGCTAAGGATAATTCTGTACAAAAATAGTTGGTCCAGCTGATATTTTACAAACACAAAACGTTAAGAGTTAGAAAGAGAATCCCCATCCCCATCCCGCCGAGTTTCTAGGTAAGGACATTGCACAGGAGAAGCTGGAAGTCGCCTAAGGCCACCCAGCTCAGTGAAGGTGAAGGATCAGGGCTCGGTCCAGGTCTGCTTCCCCACGCTTCAGCTATACATTACTAGTCCAAAGCTGTGTTGGGTAAAAATGCAAGATTCTTACACAGAAACTAAAGAGGAAGTTAGTGTGCAAGTATCACAACCAAAAATATTCTCAAATGTAAATGATGATTGGAAGTATTCAAATGACTATATATCAGATTCTTGTATTCCTTTCCTCCAAATACTATGATTAACATATAATCTGGCCCATTTACTGGAAATGGAAAAATACTGTAATTGTTGGTGGATCGAAAATCTCACTGTAACAAATAGAAAACAAGTACTGAAGTATATTAGAACTCTGCCTCATTCTGTGTGTGTGTGGTGTTTATTGTTTTTTAAACAACTATTTTAGTCAGAAAATAGTTTTCACACAACATATTAAATTTCTTTTTATGTCTGCCTGATTGGTGTTAAGCTGTTAAGGCTAAAGTTTTATAGAACTATAAACATTGGTCCCTTTGTACACTTCTTTTGTATGACTGCAACTCTTCATTCACTTTCATATATGTATCATTTTTACTGTTATTTTGTTCAATAAATACTTTGTGATAAAAGGTGTGAGGAGGCAAGTGGTGCGGTGTACTTCCATTTACTTGGGGTAATCCAGATTTACTTTCCCACACGGTACAGGTTAGCAAATGAGTCTTATCATCTAGCCTTAAATGTGGTGCAGCAAAACATGCTCTGGATATATAACCTGCTTTAAACAGGTATTTAAGGAAGCAAATATAATTACTGAAGTTGAATTGGAGAGAGGGGAATGGGTTTAATAAGTGTCCCCGGGCCTTTTAAATCTTGAATTCTATCAATTGTTCTGTATTGAGATTGGAAGAGGGGGAACATTTACTGTTTATTTTTTTAGCCACAACTAGTATCTTACTCAGTGGTGAAGGACTGAAAGCTTTCCCCCTAACATCAGGAACAAGGCAAGGATACCCTGTTGCCGCTTCTAGTCAACACAGTACTGAAAGTCCTAGCAGAGGCAGGGGGAGGCATTCAAATCAGAAAGGAAGAAATAAAACTATTTACAGATGATGTCTTATACGTGGAAAACCCTAAAGAATCTACCAAAGAGAGAAAAACCTATTAGAGCTAATAAACTGAACAAAATTATAGGACACAAAATCAACATGGAAAAATCATCTGTATTTCTACACATTATCAACAAAAAACTTGCAAAAATTAAAATACCTGGCCCTGGCTGGTATATCTCAGTGGATTGAACATGGGCCTGTGAACCAAAGGGTTGCGGGCCAGGTCCCCAGTAGGGGACACATGAGAGGCAACTACACAATGATGTTTCTCTCCCACTCTTTCTCCTTCCCATCCCCTCTCTCTAAAAATAAGTATTAAAAAGATTAAAATACCTGAGGAATAAACTTGATTAAGGTGGCACGAGACTTGAACACTGAAAAGTACAAACCACTGCTACAAGAATGAAAGACATCCTGTGTTCACGGACTGAGAGACAATGTTGTTAAGATCAGACACAATACTCCGCAAAGTGACCTAACAGATTCAATGCAATTCCTACTACAATCCCAATGGCATTTTCTTTTTCCAGAAATTAGAAAATTTGTACCCTAAAATTTATGAAATTTCAAGGGATCTCAATAACCAAAACAATCTCATAAAAGAACAAAAAACACTCATACTTCTTTTTTTATTAAGCCTCACCCAAGGACATGCTTATTAATTTTAGAGAAGGGAAGGGAGAAAGGGAAAGAAGCATCAGTTGGTTGCTGCTTGTATGTGCCCTGACCAGGGACTGAACCTGCAAATTGGGCATGTGCCCTGACTGGGAATTGAACCCACGATCTTTCAATTTACTGACAATGCTCTAACCAACTGAGCCACATCAAGCCAATCACGCCAATCAACAAGAGGGCCAAGACCAGTGGGAAAAGGACAGGCTTTTCAACAAATAGTGCTGACAGACTAGATATTCACCTGCAGAAGAATGAAGTTGGACCTCCACTTAACACACAAAAATTAACTCACTCTTGAAACAGGAAAATATTCATGCCCTTGGATTCGGCAATAGTTTCTCAAATATGCCACTAAGAGCAGAGGCAACAGAAGAAAAATAAATACACTGGACTTCATTGCAATTAAGATTTTGTGTATCAAATGACACCATTAAGAAAGCAGAAGACAATCCACAGACGAAGAAACCGCAAACCACATGCCTCATACATGTTTAATACCCAGAATACACGAGGAACTTATAACTCAACGACAAAGACATACAACACAATTTAAAAATGGGCAAAGGATTTGAATAAACCCTTTTCCGAAAAAGATACACAAATGGCCAATAAGCACACGAAATGATGCTCAACATACTTAGTTATTGGAGAAATGAAAAATCACAAGGTTCCCGTTTACGCCTGTTAGAATGAATATAATAATAATTTTTTTTATAAAGGAAGGAAGTGTTGGCCATGATGCGAAGAAACTGGAACCCTCACACATGACCACGGGAAATGTAAAATAGTGCAACTGCTCTGGAAAATAGTTTGGCAGTTCCTTAAAAATGGAATTACCAAATAGCCCAATAATTCCACTTCTAAGTACATAAGCCCGAAGAATTAGGAAAACAAGGACACACAGAAGCGTGTACACCGGGGTTCACAGCAGCGTTACCCACAGTAGATGCGAACAACCCAAGGCCCCCTAACAGATGAATGGGTTAACAAAATGCATATTTTTATCACAGAATAGTATTCGGCCATGAAAAAGGAAGTTCTGACACCTGCTACAACATCAATGAACCTTGAAACACTGTGCTAAGTGAAACAGGTCAAACACAAAAGGACAAATACCGTATGATTCCACGTATATGAAATTCAGACAAAATGTATATTTGAGGTTACCAGGGACCTGGGATATGGGGAAAATGGGGGATTATTTCTTAAAAGCGTAGAGTTTCTGATCGGAGTGATGAAAAATTTTAGAGATAGTCATAACTGCTATACAACATTGTGCATCTAATTAATGCCACAATTGTAGATTTATGGCAAACTTTATATATGTATTTTACCACAATTTAAAAAACAGTATACAAAAACCCTCACAAATTGTCCTTCAGTCATAAGATAAGTTACTATATTATGACATGCCAACAGACTTTCAAACGGAGGCTGACAAAGCACCAAAAGGAATACAACCACGTTCGTATATCTGAAGTAACACATTTGGTGTGCGTTCAGATCACTTGGAAGGAAAACAAAAAAGTCATCCTGTCTCACCTTTAGGAACCTTGTGAGTTTAGGACAAATCGTAAGTGTTCAAAGGTTCAAAATCTCTGAGCTTCTAAAAAATTAAAAATGGAACTGCCTTATGACCCAGCGATTTCCACTTCTGGGACCATACCTAAAGAGACCTGAAACACCAATTCAAAAGAATATATGTACCCCTATGTTCACTGAAGTGTTACTTATAGTACCCAAGATTTGGAAGCAGCCCACGTGCCTACCAGTAGATGAATGGATAAAAAAAACTGTGGTACATTTACACAATGGAGTTATTACTGAGACCCCCCAAAAAGAAGAAGGAACTCTTACCTTTTGTGACAGCACCGGTGGATCCGGAGAACAGTATGCTAAGTGAAATGAGGCAGTCGAAGAAAGACGAATACCATATGATTTCACTTACATATGGATTCCCATGAGCAAAATAACAAACAAATTAGACTCACAGATACAGAGAACAACTTGCCAACTGTCAGAGGGGAGGGGAGCTGGGGGAGTGGGTGAAAAGGTGAAGAAATTAAACAACAAAAAACCCCTCACAGACAGACAATGGTGTGGTGACAGCCAGAGGGCAACGGGAGTGGGGGAAGGAGAAGAGGGTGAAGGAGGGACAGAGGGTGGTGGAAGGAGACTCGACTTTGGGTGAACACACAATGCAGTATATGGATGATGTATTATAGAACTGTACACTCGAAACAAATTTTTATTAGCCGATATCACCCCAATGAAGTCAACAAAAACTTTAAAAATTTTCTGAGTTTCAATTTTCTTCACTAAAAGTTCCCAAGATCTGAATGGTACTCAAATTAAAAAAATACCAAGTTCCTCAATAAAATAAAGATACGTTCCTAGAACTTCCTAGGAAGAAGAATTTTATATAGCTACTGGATTATAGTTTCTTTACCTTTTATATGCAAGAATCAAATGTATAAATAACTGTCAAATTTTAACAAATCAAATTAAAAAAACGACACTACAACTGAGTGCTATCCCATAAGGCTGCAGTGGGGACTACTACTGTAGTCCGGCCAGCACAAACACGCTGTAGGTTAAATGTTACTGGCGCCGTGGGACTTGATTACCTGGAGAATGAACCCGTAAAAGAGAACGAACCCCTTCTGCACAGTCTTCTTCCCCCGTAAAGAAGTGCGACAATAAAACCACATTTTAACAACATGAAGATTTTGTTATTATAAATTTCAAAACAAAATGGAAGAATTTCCACATAATATTTATAACCTTCAAAGTAATACATGTCTGTCAGTTAGAAATAACAGCAGTTTGTTAGGCTACAGGGTTTAACATGAAACTAATTTACAAACGTGAAAAGCAGTAGTGGTCCAATGTTCACCATTACATACATAAATGTTTCTTCCAGAAATTTTTTTAAAAAATTAAAATTTCAGTATCGTAAAATATTAAAATAACACCCTAAACATGCCACAATCACTATTCACAAATAAAGTTAAAATGAAATATACAAAAATTCACTTAATACTGTTAAATAACAATAAACTACAAGATTTCCTGAACAGAAATGGTAGGACCCCTGAATGTTTTACAGTGAATGTCAGGAGAAAAATTAAGTTATGACTATTTTAATGACATATAAGCCAAAAATTTACATGACCATCTCAAAATATACCAATTAAGATTTGTAGTTTGTAAGATGCACTAAACAAATAGTCCTTAAAAGTTAACACAAATGCTCAGAACACTGTTACCAACACTCAGGTATGTTTGTGATGTTCAAAGAGATGCATAATTAAAACCATAATATTTATATCTGATTAACAGTAACTACAATACTTAAAACAATCCTCTAAGTCTCACTGCTCTCATTTGCATTCATCATGGCTCATTTCAAAGACAGCTTTCAGCTGATTCCAAGTGAATGTTAAGACACATACATACAGACAGCCCCCAAAAGAAATAAATTGTTCCTCACTGATATAGCATCCTTTATAATACAAGAATTGTGTTTTAAAAAAACAAAAACATGACCTCCCATGTTTGACTGGATTTGCATGGTTTTGTTTAAAATAGGTAAAGTGTATTAGTATACAAATATCCAATAATATGTGTACATACTTATGAAATAAGGTAAAAATAAATAATTTTGGATGCTCTAATTTACTGGTATCTAAACTGAGATCCCAAAATGTCAGGTATTCACTTGCTCCAATCAACTTCAGCATCACATGCTTCCCTAAACATAATGTGCTTATTAACTTCTTAGCTATTCTATTTGCCAATGTTCAATAAAAAAGTTACATAGATTATACAGCATGAACTTAGAGTGTTCAAGATGGCTCACTTATTTTACTGTTAAGCAAAGCTGAATTTACATTCCAGAAAACACCGCAGCTTAACTCTAAAAACGAACAAAAAAATGCAGCAGTAAAATATTCGTGAGGAGAAACAGAAGCATTCACATCGTAAAGCCACTGCAACTTCTTCAGGCATTCAACTGTTGTGTTAAATAGACAGACAGTAGTTATTTAGCAGCAATGATTCCGCAATAAATAATGCACTGTGTTTCTCAGTCCTGCACAAAAATTGCAGCTACAGTTACATCAACAGCTGTAACCTACTGGCTCTAATGGCAGAGAAGACCTTAAAACCAACTGTACAAAAAATTGTCACACTGTGACAACAAATATAAAAACAATCTGTAGGTCTGAAATAAAAAGACTCCACTGTGAAGAGGACAGTGTAGACAGACGGAGATTCCAAGTCCACCAAAAGAAGTAACTGCCTTCAGATCTGAGTCCTTGATTGGTAAGAAAGGCTGGGGCTGGGCTTGAAACCATGTTACCAGACTTAAAAGAGCATGCTCTGTCTTCTGTTCTTCCCGTGTCCTAAAATATAAAGTCATTTTATGAGGCAGTTCAATGTTCAGTTTTATCCCACACATAGTATTTGGTGACTCTAGGAAGCTAACGGTCCCACCAGCAAAAGCTAATTTTCCATGGTAAGAGTGATCAGCACTGTCTTAAATGGCCCTTTTGTCGCAGGGGTCAGTCTACAGCTTCTATGCTTCGAAGTGATGAACCTGATGACTAGGGAAGCACAAGATGTGTCTTCTGTCTCAGGTACCAGGGATGGCGTGTGCAGTGATCAAGCCAGGCCACTCGTAAAAGGTCTTTGTGCCATCTGCAGCTTTCAGGATCCCTGACTTGACTGAGTCAGATTTCTCTCTGAAGAGTTACTGAGCTGCCCACATCATACAGAAAAGTGAGTGTGTGCAATGCTTAAACATACACAGTTGTGGAATGCACTGTACAGTGGTTTTTACATCAATAATTTTACTGATCAATTTATAAACCAAAAATTGGTTCCACTCAAAATTTCATGATCGACACGTGAAATGGTTTATGACAAACACACCTGTCTCTGGATAAGAAGAATTTCGAAAACCCGGGTCCTTTTGCAACTGAATCTCTTTCAAACTGAATATTGATACACCTAAAATGCACAGACAAAAATTATCAGATGAAGGTCTAACATTATTAAAACAAATATAACTCAACTATATAGACAAATGTTTAAAAATGAATACTGATACAACATGAAACATTTGCAACTTTTACAGGTTATAGCCCTGCTAAAATATTTTCCCTTTTGTCCCAATGTTTTAAGAAAGCCAAACACAATCTCCCTTCAGAACCACTCCCCCTGCAACTCTGCTTTAAATCATGATTCAAGCTTGTACTTCTCTAAAGAGAATACACATTGTCTACCTCTAGGACCTACTGGGGTTGGAAGACCTAATCAAAATGTATTACTTGGTTTTTACTTTCTGTTCTTTTTCTCCCTCCTTACGATGGTATGAGGGTATCGTGTCCTGAAGCTACCTTCGGGTTTTTTTAAGAAACAAACAAGGAACTAGGTTTGTATCCACTGCCTACCTCAGCTATGGAACTTGGCGTTAAAATGTAAATATCATCTTACAAACACCTGTAATTCATCTTCTCATTTCCAACCTCTGCCAGAGAGGTAATCTTTCATTAAAAATATATTGTAAATTCTAAGTGAAAAGTCTCAAGAATTCTTGATTACAATAAGCAAACTTGGTGAATCAATAGTCTAGTAAACGAGAATGGGAAATTAATAAAAAGTTTAGAAGTTCAGTACCCAAATAGTCTCCTAATTTCCCGCTCATCTTGCTCAATTAAAAGTAAAATATTGAGGTGAGTTTTAGAAAAGGAATGTTATGAGTAAAATCGAGCAGTTATTTCAGGCATGAGAAATGGGCTGGTTTAGAGACTAACAACATGCTCACTGCTGCAGGACAACAGTAAAGGAAAATCATCTTTTTATCTTGAAAAGCAAATTTACTTTTGCAAGAAAATAATCTTGTGTTTTGGTTGTATTTCATTATTCTTTGCCTGAAATCCATTTTTAACAACTCAGAATCAAAGCAGTACAGACTGGGACTAATGACGATGTCTATCACCAGATGGTATTTTCCAGTTTAAGTCCAATGAGATTAATTACCCATGCCTAAGTATTATCCATTTCTTACAGAGTAGTGGCAATGTGTTCAGTGTTAAATAAATCAAAACATAGGCAAACAAGACACGAGTTCAAGGAGTTCTGATCTAATTACACGAAAACCATAATTTTAAGGTCAAAAACCAACAGCAATCCCTTCCTCAACTGCTACCTTCACCCCAGTCTCCAGCCCTAGACAAATGAAAATAAAAAAGGTGTCGGGAAGAACACTAAGATCTCTTACTTTCAGGTAAAGCATGTATTCTTGGTCCCAGACTTCGAAAGTACACATGTTTCATGGCCTCTTCTGCTGAAACCCTCTTCTTAGATTCGTACTGTGAAAAAGCAAACAAATGCTTCATTAACAACTTCTCTAAATACTATAAAAGGGGGAAGTTAGCACTACTTTTACCTTGATTACTTAGCATAATCACTATCTTTAAAGAAACAATTTGGAGTTACTCCAGATACTCTAATTTGAATTGCTACTGAGATTATATAGTGATGAATATATTTCAATCCCAAATTTCCAAGATAAAGTTGGATTGTAATTAAAAATTTAGATTCACTATATATTTTGAAGTGATAAAAAATTTCTTCATGAACGCTAATGGATCATTAAAAATATACCCCAAACTTTTATGACAGACATTAAATAACCTATTTTATACCCATTTCCCTTTATTTAAGGTGTCCAAGCTTCCGACTCAGACAGATGGGTCATGAATGATGATGGTTCTAAGTTGGGGCTAATTATGAGAATTCTACTCCTCAATTCTCAGGCTCTCTTGCAATGAATGTTTGCACCAACAAGACTTAATTTTGAAAAAGCCTTACAGGGGTTTCTGGAAAAGTCTTTGCTTTCCAGATATAAGAGAATTAATGTGGCTGACATAAACCTTACACTCTCTGTACTTCCTGCTCTGAATGATGATATGAATGGTATTTAGAGTTGCAGCACCCTGTACAGCAATAAGTATAAGGAAGAAAAAGAAAACATGAGAACATGAATTGACATACTATTTGATCAATGCCAGCAGCTGACTACCTGACTGTTCTAGGTTCCAATGAGAGACTTGTCAAATACATTAAGAGAAATCATAGTATTTTTCTACTTAAGCATATGCCTTAAGTATGCTAGATACTACAATAAATAATCTGATTGCCATGACAAATTTTGAAGAAAGCATTACTGATCCCATTATACAGATGAAGAAAACTGAGGCTCAGAGAAGTCACTTAACAATTACAAAATAACATGTAACTTACCTGAAGAAACTTTGTTATCAACTCGATTCCTTCAGAGTCTAACCTAGATACAGCAAAACAACAAGTGGAAGTTTATTCTCCTTTATCTTAGCTAATAGCAACTTTTCAAATAAAACTATTTTCCAAGTGTTTTAATCTGTGAAATACAGTGCCCTAAAATAGCCACTCTTGTTGCTTTCAAATAAACTCAAAATTGTTTTATCCTCAAAAGGCTATTTTTGCTACTTCTTTAAGAAGAAATCATAAATAACTGGGCTTTGATTCAAATTTTTAATATACAAGGAAAAATTATTAAAAATTATAGAATTTTTTAAAATCACCATTCTGTGAGGAACAAGTATGGGGGGGGGGGATGGGGGGGGGGGGGAAAAAAATCACCATTCTGTCTCAAAACAGAGTAACCTCTATTTATGGGGAAAGCTTAAGTAAATTGCATCGATTTTCAAAGTGTTCAACTGAAGGCAAGGGTACAAAAGCATCATTTTCCTAGTACACAGGTGAAAATAAGGCAAAGAGTGACCCCAATACATATTCCTGTGGTGAAGTTAAACAGAAATGAGTCATTTGAAAAAATTTTACAGGGTAGTCTACTGAGTATGGGGTACCAGAAGCTATAAAGTTTAACTTGAATATGTCTTAGTAACTTCATAAAACTTAATTTAAAAGGTCTACAAAATAAATGATACAGTTGATAAAGACAGATAATTACAGTGATGAAATTAATATAACAGGGAGTAGAGAGCTTAGGGATTATCTTAATGGGATAATATCCTGATCAGAAACCACAAGTTCTATCTTACTGCCTTTTATTTGCAAAAGCACAATTATGAATAAAGAATATTTTCCCACCTGAGAGCTCATAGTGAGTATTGTGGGTACTGTGAATGTTGTGGACTAGACATTCCCCAGATTCTTTTAATCATTTGGAGTTTGCCATTCTGACAAATATAGAGAGCTCCATGGACACAGACAAACTCAGGGCTAAGGTCATGAAGAATCTACTTTAAAGAAGAGCTTCAACTTTCTACAATGGACATTACAACAGCAACCAATATATAAATGACAAAAATAGGATTTATGCTACTTGGGAAAAGACACAAAGAGTCCAGCACGTAAGATGATTCTTCCTAAGCAAGTCTACTTAGAACGTCATTAGTTGCTATGGTTACAATAGAACCATTAATTCGCATACACACTTTAAAGATATTTTTGGTATAAGAACTGTGTTGATATTCTTCCAGAGCTACAGAATAAATGAAACTAGAACAGTGTGTTATGCTGTAAGCAATGAAGGGTTTTTGAGTAAAACAGACATTGGCCTCATTTGGTTACATGGTGCCCATTTTATTTGTTTAGAAAAGATGGAAAAATACAAAGAGGTTAGTTATACTATGTTACTTACTAAAATGTAATGCATTCTGCAAGTCAAAATTTAAAGGTCGTCTCAGATGGACCTGAGGGTAGGCCTGAAAAGAAACTTTAACTGAATGGCCAACACTGAGGATATGAGAGGTCAGGGTTTATATTCTTCAAATACAAATCACGTCATTAACTTTGACCAAAACACTGCTGAGTCACCTTTTGTCAGAGTCCATATTTTATTTATAACACCTTGTTAGGTTTTATTAAAATAAGTATAGAATAATAATGCTGTAGAAAGCAAAATGGAAATGTCATCATGGTCTTCACGGCACTGATTAGGCAGAGGTGTCCAACTCACACAGCCTGGGGGCCCCATGCAGCCCAGGATGACTGTGAGCTGCCCAACACACGACTGTAAATTTACTTGAAACACTATGAGAATTTTTTTTGTGATTGTATGTCACAATGCATTTAATGTGTGGCCCAAGACAACTCTTCTTCTTCCAGGGTGGCCCAGAGATGCCAAAAGGTTGGACACCAAGGCATTAATTGTTTCTTTCTGGAAAAGGGAATAATCTACATAAAGTCTGTAATTCTAATACATATGTTCTATGCACACAGCTCAGTTCTGTGGTTCACATACTCTGGTGATCCTTGGCCACTGAATTATAACATTAAATCTGACACAGTAAGGAAGGAGCTCAACTTAAATACTAAAATATTTAAGAATTGTGTATGTGTATTAAAAGAATCATGTAGGTTTTCCCCTTTTTACTCAGAGAAAAAAAAATACCTGGGTGCATGGTTAATTAGAGGCTGTGGTTTGTATTTTGGGAAGTTGTAGTTCTTGAACTCATCATTTGAAGAAATACCTGGCCAAGTTTCCTGAGATGGCGTTCCTGCATAAAAAAATGAATATCTATGAATATGTAAAAATTTATACATGTAAATATATATGTGGGCAGAATTAAAGTGTTTTAAAGAACAATTTACATTTAGTAGATGACTTTTGACTTTCAACTGAAATAGGAATGATGAAATAGTAAACATATGGACTTTTCTATGGACTATGCGATGATGCCATAAAAATGATCGTCCCTAACTCACCTCTACGCTAGAAATATTTCCTATCTAGTTAACATCTAAACTAGAAAGATTTCGTAATAATATGCTAAAGGTCAATTTGCACTTGATCTTAGCCAAAAAGCCAGGAAGTGATAAAGGTCAATTTTCAATAATATTTCTCTTCTCTATTCTTCCACAAAGGTGGAACTCAATAAATGAAAAGGTACTAGAAGGATCTATCTTTATCGTAATTTTGTTAATTATAATTCATATAACATCAGCTCTTTATCTTAATCTCAGTATCAAAGTTTTAAATATATTTTTTAAAGTCAGTCTTAAAAAAAATGTCTAGCTACTCAATTGTTGTTAGATCAATGGGAAAAGGATTTCTTGTTACCTAGCAGTCGGAAAATTAAGTGCAGTTCATCTTCTACAGTTGATCCTGGAAACAGAGGTCTTCCAGAAGCCATTTCAAAGAAAATGCAACCAACACCCCTTTAAAAATATTAAAAATACATAAGAAATGATGAGTAATCCATTTATATGTTGTGATAGCCTCTCTGAAGAACTGTGTACTAGCCTGTTTTCAGAAGGCACCTGCGGAGATCCTAACACTCATCCTGGCTGTCTCGATTTCCACATCGCTACACCCACTCTGCCCACTCCAAATGTCCAGCCCTCCTCTGCATGATCCTTGAAGAATATGACAGCTAATAGTGATTTGATGCTATGTGTTAGTAGTGGGTAGCAGGGATATGGGGAAAAGCAAATGATTCAAGCTGTTTTTATGCAGAAAGCAGAGATAGAACAGGCAGATACAGGTGTGAAGTGTATGAGTGTGGTGTGTGTAAGAGAAGAAAGACGAATGGATGGAGGCTCCCTTCTAGGCTCCCTAGAACGAACTCTCTTCTAGGATTAGTGTGAATACAGTCCACCCATTAAAGGAATCATAATCTAGCAATTGTACATAAAATTTAATTTTATTTTGTAATTATCAAAATATTATATAAAAAGAAAATGGAACCATGATGGAAAACAATATGACAGTTCTTCAAAAAATTTTAAAATAGAATTACCATAGAATCCACCAATTCCACTCCTAAGTATACAGCCAAAGGAACTGAAAGTAAGCCTCAAAGAGGTATTTGTACACCTATGTCCACAGTGGCATTCTTCACAATAGCCAAAAGGTGGAAACAGTGCAAGTGTTCACTGGCAGATGAATGTGTAAATACAATGTTGTACACACATTCAATGACTATTTAGTCTTAAAAGTGAAGGAAATTCTGTCCTGCAAAGCAAAAGGTTGCCAATTTGATGCCCAGTCAGGGCACATGCTTAGGTTGCAGGTTTGGTCCCTGGTGCATACAAGACTCAACCAACTGATGTTATTCTCTCACATCAATGTTTCTCTCTCCTTTATTCTCCCTTCCTCCCATCTCTCTAAAAATAAATAAAGTTTAAAAAAAGTGAAGAAAATTCTGATACATAAAAAAGTCAAATATCTACAACATGGGTCAATTTTGAAGACATTTATGCTAAGCAAAATAGGCCAATCACAAAAGGACTGTATGATTCCGGTGAATAAGGTACTTAGAAAAGTCGAATTCAGAGACAGGAAGTAGAATGATGGCTGTGAGAGGTTAAAGGGAGGAACATACAGGGAGCTGTTTAATGCTACAGAGTTTCAGTTTTGCAAGATGAGAAAGGTTCTGGAAATGGATAGTGGTGATGGTTGTACAACAATGTGAATGTACTTAAATCTAGAAAATTGTACACTTAAAATTGGTTCAAGTCCTGGCTGGTGTAGCTCAGTGGACTGAGCGCAGGCTTGCAAACCAAAGGATTCCCAGTCAGGGCACATGCCCGGGTTGCAGGCCAGTTCCCAGCAGGGGATGCAAGAGAGGCAACCACACATTGATATTTCTCTCCTTCTCTCCTTCCCTTCCCTTCTAAAGATAAATAAATAAAATCTTTTAAAAAACTGGTTAAAATAGTACATTTTAAATTTTACCACAATTTAGAAATAAAGTACAATCTGACAGTAACCAGAGAGGAGGGGGGAGAGATAATAGGGGATAAAGGGGGGCCACCAAGGAACAAGTATGAAGGACACATGGACAAAGCCAAAGGGGGTATTATGGTGGAGTGAAAATGTAGACGACTATGCTTGAACAAAAATTTAAAAAAAAGTTTCAAAAAGAAAATGTTATACAAAATTATATATTTGTTCAACCCAAGACAACAGAAGGAAGTATATGATTTATCACTACATGAAGGCTATAGGCAATTAAATGCAACCACAGTTCAGAGGAGTAAATTGCTATTGCAGGCTGGGCTATGTTGAGGACGGATTTATGAAATACTGTTTTGAAAGTTCCCAGGTAGAGATGCCAGTTAGAGAAACAGAGTAGGCATTCCAGACGGATGCACTGGGTATGAGCATAGGAGCAAAGGTGAGAAAGCCCAGGTTATTTTTGAGATACAATGAACAGCCCATTTAGCTAAATGGAAACATCTGTGTAATCATCTGAGCAAGCTGAAAAAGGTAGTTTAGGGACATTTTAGGGACATCGTTATTAAGTATCCTGTTGTGTCTTATTCTATAGGTAACTGATGGGAAAGGAGCAAAAACATTTGAGTGAAGTGTCAAGATCAAAGTAGTGTGTGAGGAAACAGCTACATTATTTTATTATTTTTAGACCTACTTAAAGCAAGTAGATTTTGGAGAATATTAAATGATAATAAAAATAGTAATTTTGCTTTAAATTACTAGGTACTAGACACTCTATACATTAGCTTTGGCCTTCACATTACCCACAGAACAGCCATTTAAAGTCATTATGGCGCCCTGGCTCGGCAGGCTGGGCACTGCACCACGAAGCGAAGGGCTGCCTGTTCCATTCCCAGTCTGAGCACATGCCTGGGCTGCAGCTTCCATCTCTGGTTGGGGTGCGTACAAAAGACAACCGATAGATGTTTCTCTCTCACACATCAGTGTTTCTCTATTTCTTCCTCCCTTCCCCTCTCTCTAAAAATAAATAAACAAAATCTTTTAAAAAAAGGTCATCTTTGTTACTATTTCCGTGTCCTTAAATGAGGAAAGTAAGGCACAGGCCTATAATTTGAATAAGGTTACTATACCGTAATAATGGTAGAACTGGTATTTAAACCTAGGTGATCTCACCTGCCAGAAATCTTAGTCATTGCTTATACTGTGGCTCTTTAAAATAACATCTCTAAAAGTCAAGTATCTATCAGTATACCCTGTGTTAATAGCTACATTTTTTCAAAATTTTAAATGGCAATAACATTCCCATATATTTACCACATGTCAATCTGTGTTGAGTATTCTGAGGAACCGAGAAGCACATCAGGTGGCCGGTACCACAGTGTGACAACTTCATTTGAGTAGGTCTTTGTGGGAACTGACTTAGCTCTGGCTAGTCCTTTATAGAGAAAAGAAAAGAAGAAATAGCTATAAATGGATTTCCCAGCCATATCCTCACAGTGACTCCAATCACAAGGATGCCTGGATGGCTATTCTGTAGTTTCTTGAAGCTTAGCACAATTAGTTTTACGAATTTTTTAAGTGCACATGGTTTTAGGTCAGTGAATCCTTATGTAATTGAACTAAATAACAGTAATTTCATAATCAGGTATTATAGCTACTTTTATGCATACGAATGCACCTAATACAGTGTCTGGGTTAATTTAAACTTATCCATGAATTGTGATGCCAAAATTATTTCCTAGCTGAACTTAATACAAAAATAGGCCAATGGCATGGAGATAAACCATTTTGCTTCTTACAGGTATAAGCTTCTATCACCTTTTAACCTGATTCCAACTTTCATTTGCTATACCAATTTTTATCAAAAAAGAGAAGTTACTGGTTTCCAGAATCTGTTTATTTTGTTTCTGAAACCTATTTCTTTTTATAATTTCTCAAAAATTACAGCTGACATACTATATTGTATTAGTTTTAGGTGCACAACACAGTGTCTAGATTTGCACTACTTTTGTTTAGTACGATGGCTAACGGAAGTAACTGGAACAATGCTGACACTCTTTTATTTAATTATGAGTTTTACTCCACCATCCCAACTTGGAAAAATTAGTTCAACAAATTATTTGCCTACCAATTTTGGTTAATTAGCAAGATGAGAGCAGCTTTCTGTTCTTTTTTTCCTGATGTTAATAGTGGGCCATATGGGGACAGAGGACAGGGCCACAAGTTTAATGATCCTCTATCCTGCAATTATGAAGGCAACTGCTAGTTACACCTTCCTCACCTACTCCTGAGAGAATTCTGAACTAGTGAGCTTGTTCAAACAGCCTCCTGGTGCACAATTAGAATTTCAGTATTGGCATGAAATTAAATAATAATCTCTTCCAAACCAAATTAATTGTGATATGGTATTATTATATAAGCCTTTGTCTATTAATGAAAATATCTTAGTACTTCCTAAACCTGAATTTAATCGATCACAGAAAAAAGGTAGAATTTTCCCGGGGATCAAGAACAATTTACAGTAAAACATTCAAAGTTGCCTGACCCTCTCCTCTTACTTGCAACCAATAAAAAATAACTAATATGTCCTACTGTACAACCAATAAAATAGAAATAATAGCAACAGAGACAAAATTGATTGTACTGTCCTAAGAGACAATCAGAATTTCTTGTTGGCTTGCTTTGTGGAGATTAGAAACAAAATTTCAAGCACTGACAGTATTCCCATCCCCCATGAAGGTAAATTTTTGACAGGCATTGCCATTCCTTTTTTGAATATCTGATAGCCAAGCTGGGTTTCTCTATTATTGTCATTCATTTTAGGATTAAGAAATAAGAACAGTAAATGCAGTTTGGCCCCCCAAAAATGATGGTGGTGGGATAACAGTTATGAGGAAAATAATAAACCATGGGCAGGAGACTGTATAATCTATGTGAGCCTAAGTAAATACCTTGTAATTTCTTATGTAAACACCTCTGACTGACCCACTTCCTCTTTAAGGAAGGAAATACAAATAGCAACCTACCTTTCAATCAAATGGTAAAGTGTTAAATAAATAAAAGTACAGGAATTTCTAGAACAAATCAACCATTTAATAACAGTGAGTTTTTAATATGTTATTAAAACAGTAAAATGGCTACTATATGGTTTTGCGTCACTGCCCTGATTTATACTGAGACACCAGTAGTTTTACTCCTTGTTGCTTTTGGATCATCAGTGTAAATGTTAACACAGTGAAAATGGAGAATAACATTTAACATAATTTTGATAACATATTATATACCTTTGGATCTTAGGGCTCTATGGATCACTCCTAAGAATGGTGCTTTCAGCATTTATTAACATACTCAACAAAGTTTTTGTCAAATACCTTATCTTGTGGGCTATATAGAAACTTCCCTCACTTATATAAAAGCAATTTCACAGTGTCAACAGTTGCTCTTTTCAACTTAACCACCTGGAACTATCTACAAATAATGCGTTCATCCCATACCAAAATCTGCGAGCTTCAATTCTCCTTTTTCATTAATGAGGAGGTTCTGTGGTTTCAAGTCTCGGTGCAACACTTTTCTTCTGTGGCAATAAGCCAAACCACGTAGAATTTGGTATAAAAACAGCTACAGAAACAAATAAATAGAAGTTAGTCTTACAGATGATAAGATACACTTTGGTATGAGTATCGTAAAGAGAAAAGCACAGGCCTAGAATAGTTGGGAAGAAAAACAGATGTATAAAGCTTTTTCCTTATATAATTTTCTATTTCTTATTCTCATACCATCTATGAAAATACTGAAAATAAAGTGAAATGAAACTGTCTTAGTAACAGTTCACTTGTTATAGAAAATTATTTAAGATAAACATATTCTTATAAACATAGAAGCCTACTAAGGCTTAAAGTTTGTTTATCGAATTCTGGTAAATGACCAATCTACCTCTATTTCTCCTGCTCACCCTCCCCCAAAATGGAAAACCTGATCAGGGACAATGTCATTAAAATAAAGTATTGGAATTGGTGGTAGATTAGGAAAAGTATCGATTGGTGGTAGATTGTGAAAACTCTGAGATGTGAAACAAAATGGGGCTGCACACACAGTTTTGGCAAATTATGTGCTATAAAAATAAACTGAACCAGCTTCTATCACCGACCTTCTGGGTATTTTACTTTTAGCACCTCCTACTCAGCCTACAAAATCTGCTATGATTCAAAAAAGGGAATTGGCCCTGCAGAGCTCTGAATGACTCTCTGGAAGAAGTAATTCCTATAAATCTAATGGTAGACTTTTTGTGTTGATTTTGGTGGAAAAAGGGATGTGAAACATGGGTTTTTGATCCTTTGGGGTTAACAGAAAAAGAGCCTAAAGTACAGAGGACTGAAGAATGTATTCTTGGTTTACTTGCTGGGGAAAAACAGAGCATTAGAACAGCCATTTTCAACCTTTTTTATCTCATGGCACACATAAAGTAATTACTAAAATTCTGCAGAATACCAAAAAATGTATTTTTTGCTGATTTGACAAAAAAAGGTATAATTTTGAACCATTCACACCAGATGGCTATTGTGTTGGCTATTGTCATTTTCTTATTTCACAATCTAAGCGAAAATAGGTCAGTGCCACTAACTAAATAGGTATTAACTACATGTTTTAAAAATTCTTGTGTCACACTGATTGAAAATGGCTGCAGTAGAACATTGAGAATAAGTCAAGGCAGTTAGTAAACAATAGGCCTAAAGAATTTCTAAGCAGCAGAGTTTTTTGCTGTACTACATATTTATGTTTTTTTTTAATATTCTAAAATTAGTACTTTCATACATTCCTGTTACTTTTTATGTTTGGAAAATACAAGCACAGACTTAAATTTGCTACTTAAATAACTATAATACTTTATACTTTAAGCCAGCCATATGGACCTGCCTTAAGAGATATAAACTTCGCCCTGGTGTGGCTCAGTGGACTGAGTGCTGACCTGCAAACCAAAGGATTGCCAGTTCAATTCCCATCAGGGCATATGCCTGGGCTGTGGGCCAGGTCCCCAGAAGGGGGCGTGCAAGAGGCAACCACAAATTGATGTTTCTTTCCTTTTCTCCCTTCTTTCCCCTCTCTCTAAAAATAATAAAATCTAAAAAAAAAAGATATAAACTTCTCAAACCTTTGTCAAATTATAATTAAGGACTTATTTTCTTTCCAAATTATTTTTAATATAAAAGCAGGAAAAACCAAATAAAAACCACAAAGAGAAATATATGCAAATGAGATTCACAACAACCTGCAAAACAAAATGTAAAATAATATGAAGACAATTCTCAAAGAATGTATATGGAAATATACTGGAGGCCCTGTTCTAAAATTTGTAACAATGTGGTATCCAGTATGTTTTGAGCTGTCTTTTAGTAAAAGAAACGGATTCTCTTTTGTATCTACCAGACTCACAATTTTAAAAAAACTTTGAAAGTTACTATCTGCAGAACTGGAACTGTCTCAAACACACAGCCAGGACATCCTATTTCCAGAATATTTTCTTATAAACTGTCATAAGTTTGGATAAATAAGCCTTTGCCAAATTTGGAGTATAACACTTGGGTCAAAGAAACCTTCTGCAGGAACATTTTACTTTTACCTTATTTTGGGTTTTATCCGGCATTGACTATTATGCCAAGCTTTTCTGGCACTACTTGCATCTTTACATATACAGGTAAGAAAACATAACAATTATTTCACTTTTCCTCCTGACAATAAAAAGTGGTATTTCCAGCCTAGTAACATAATACTTGCGCATGTTCCTGGCCTTACTCATTAATTATATTAGTAACTTGAAAATCAGTCAGTGCTTTATAATTATGTTAAGGAAGTTTGCCATTTAAAGACAGCCTTTCACAGAATGCACTACTTATTGGTATTTATTTAAACATTTGGATTTTGATGTAATAGGCTTTTTAGTTCTTTAAATTAGATTACACCTGTAAATGTATTCTTTATCTAAAAGAATCAGTATTATATAATGTGAAATGTTGAAAGTGGTTTTTAAGATTTTTAAAACAAAGCAGGTTCTACAAAAAATGTCTGATCTTAAGAAATACTGTAGTGTAATTAACGGAAGTTCTGAGTAAATGTGTTCAGAGGACAATAACCCATTTAAAACACCAAACAGAAAATTCTGAAGCAGAATAGTTATCAAGATAGAATATTTCATTAAGTAATGTAGTTTGTCTATGCTTAGCATTTGTCTCTGCTTTAAATAAAATTAAAAATTACACATTAAAACATACCTTTACATTGTGCATACTCATGATATTTCCACAATCATCCATGTACTGTTTTAGGTCTTTATCCTGAAAAAACATAGCAATTTACTATGTGATACCCAGTTTTCAGAGGGCATGGCTGATTTACTTAAATAATGTAAATTTTTAAAAAATAAGTTGTTTTTTGAGGAAAGATACTGAACTTAACACACATAATTTAACTTTAAATGCCAATAACTAAGCAATAATGTCCCTGGGCCTGTTAGAAAATCCAATTTGCTATGTTTTATTAAAGCAAAAGTAAATACTGAATTTGTATTAAATGCTTACCAGGTACTCAAAGACCAGAGTCAAAGATTTATCCGTATGAACAATGTCATGTAAGGTAACTATATTTGCATGTTTTAGATCCTTTAATAGTGAAACTGCAAAACAGAAAAGAAAGTCAATTATCTCGTCTGTGGCAGCCAGTCTTTATAACAACCTGAACAAAGTTTAAGATAATTTGACTGAGTTTAACATTCTTTTAACTTTAAAACAAAATTCATCAAGGGGATGTGCAATAGAAATTTTAAGAGTCAATTTTTTTCTTTTATGACTCTGGGTTTGGTATTTTCAATACTTGTAATTGTCCCTAGTATCATAATAATACTCTTCATATTATCTTGCTTTTTTCTCAAATGTTAACTTACTGAGAATTCTAGGATTAATTAAATATGAAGTGCAAGGTGCCTTTTCCCTCCAAATTGCTAATCAGTGTTTCACACCATTTTCTGGATAATCTATCTTTTTAAAAAAATGGTACCATGATAAATATATATTTACAGTCTATAAATAATCATTTATAGTTAGCTTTTCCTGATGTGCCATTATGTAACACTTCCAATGTCAAATATTTGTCTATGACAATGATTTTTAATGAACTTTGTAGTATTTCATCGAAAGTTATACAATAATATAATTTCTATTGACTATTTTGGCTTCAGGTATTAGATTTTTTAAGGCCTAACTAAATGTTCCAATTATCTATTATTTTTTTTACTTACAAAAAATGAACTCATTATGCACCTTTGGTTTTAAAATGTCCTATGTCAATTTTACTCACAAAAGATCAAATTATACCTTCTCTTATAGCTGTGCAGGGAGCACCTTCTTCATGTTCCAACCGGATCTCTTTTAATGCCACCAGATTCTCCGTCAATTTACTTCTCCCTTTATATACTGTAGCATATGTACCCTATAAAACATATTTTTGAAAGACACATCAGAAGTATCATAAGAGTGTATCTTATCTCACCTATACAATAAAGAGCCCTTAACCAAATCTCTAAGTTCTAACTGTATGTCAAATTCTACCTTGCAAGGAAAACTCCACAATGATTAGTCTTGGTTTTCCTACATCTAAAAGGATATTCAGTTACATATGCACAGCTTTATTATTTAAAACCCTACAGAGTGCCTCAAAAGTATGAAAATATAAAAACATTTCAAACTTCCGGCCAAGATGGAGGCGTAGGTAGACACAGTATGCTCCTCGCACAACCAAAAGAAGGACAACAATAACTTTAAAAACAAAAAATAATCAGAACTGACAGAAAATGGAACTGCATGGAAGCCCAACAACCAAGGAGTTAAAGAAGAAACACTGATCCGGACCAGCAGGAGGAACAGAGACAGGCAGCAAGGGGTGGGGACACAGCAAGGCGGCAGCTGGAGGACGGGGGCAGGCAAGGTACTGGCTGGCAGACCAGATGAGTTGGTGGCTTGTGGACTAGGTGGTCCCACATTTGTTTGTGGATATATGAGGAGGAACAACTGGGGAGCGAGACAGACCGAACAACCCAGGGTCCCAGAACCGGGAAATAAAGCCTCAAAACCTCTGAAGGAAAACACCTGTGGGGGTTGAGGCGGCAGTGAGAGAAACTCCTAGCCTCACAGGAGAGTTCATTGGTGGGACCCAGAATGTACACAAGCCCAGCTATCCAGGAATCAGCACCAGAAGGGCCCAACTTGATTATGGGTAGCAGGGGAAGTGACTGAAAACCAGCAGAGAGCCAAACAAGTGACACCGTTCCCTCTCAGATCCTCCCCCACATACAGCCTCACAACAAAGCTATGTGGGTTACCCTACCCTGGTGAATACCTAAGGCTCTGCCCCTTACTATGTAAAAGGTGATCAAGTAAAAAAAAATTGGCCCAAATGAAAGAACAGATCAAAGCTCCAGAAAAAATACAACTAAGCAACCAGGAGATAGCACACCAATCAGATGCACAGTTCAAAACACTGGTTATCAGGATGCTCCAGAAACTCACTGGGTACTTCAACAGCATAAAAAAGACCCAGGCAGCAATGAAGGTCATATTATGTGAAATAAAGAAAAATCTACAGGGAACCAACCATGATGGGAAGGAACCAGGACTCAAATCATGGATTTAGAGCAGAAAGAAGAAAGAAACATTCAACCAGAACAGAATGAAGAAACAAGAAATCAAAAAAATGAGGAGAGGCTTAGGAATCTCCAGGACATCTTTGAACATTCCAACATCCAAATCACAGGGGTGCCAGAAGGAGGAGAGGAAGAAGGAGGAAACTGAAAACTTATTTGAAAACATAATGAAGGAGAACTTCCCCAATCTGGCAGAGGAAATAGACTTTCAGGGAGTCCAGGAAGCTCAGAAGAGTCCCAAAGAAGTTGGACCCAAGGAGGTACACACATTTCTATTTCTATTAGTGCAATAGAAATTTCATTTACATTACCCAAAATGAAAGAGGACAGAATTTTAAAAGCAGCTAGAGAAAAGGAGAGAGTTACCTACAAAGAAGTTCCTGTTAGACTGTCAGCTGATTTCTCAAAAGAGACCTTAGAGGCAAGAGGGGGCTGGAAAGAAGTATTCCAAGTCATGAAAGGCAAGTACCTACACCCAAGATTGCTCTATCCAGCAAAGCTTTCATTTAGAATGGATGGGCAGATAAAGTGCTTTCCAGATAAGGTCAAGTTAAAGGAGTTCATTATCACCAAGCCCTTATATGAAATGTTAAAGGGTCTTATCTAAGAAACAGAAGATCAAAAACTATGAACCATAAAATGACAACAAACAACTATCAACAACTGAACCTGAAAAACAAAAACAAACTAAGGAAACAACTAGAACAGGAACAAAATCACAGAAATGGAGATCACATGGAGGGTTATCAGTGGGGAGGGGGAGAGAAGAAGAGGTTAAGAACAGTTAGGAAATGGAGAAGCCAAAGAACTTATATGTATGACCCATGAACATGAACTATAAAGGGGGGAATGCAGATGGGAGGGGATGTGCAGGGTGGAGGGGAAAGGGGGGAAAATAGAGACAATTGCAATAACATAATCAATAAAATATACTAAAAAAAGTTTAATCATAAAAAATATTTCATTTACTTTTCATTCTTTGTATCAGCTTAACAATGGATAAGTACTTACAGAATCAAAGGTACTTTATCTGCAATAGTATGTGGAGACTGAGGAAGCTAATTGAACATACTAACTACAAATTGAAAATTTAACATTATTAAATTATAAAAATTTTACTGGTTTTCAGAATTTTTAAACATTAACTCTCCTTTCAAAAACAAACATATTCTACAGGAGATTTGTTCTATCATTGCCAGGATAACCCTCAAACTCTGAAGGATTCCTTATTAATTAATTCTTATTTTCTTTACCTTCTCTCACTCTGGGAGGGAGACAACTTCAAAATCAGTAGTAGTAGCAAGGTCTTATTAGCCAAGAATTTCCTTCTGTGACATGTCTTTATCTCAAAATAGTATTTTAATTTTTCACAGGTTTAATGAACTCATGTAATTTCTCATATGACAGTACAGACAGCAGTTCCCAGGAAGCTAGCTAACAGATACCTATTTTGTTACCAAGAAAGAAAGCGCAATATAGGCATAACTCTTCAACTTCAGAACTCGGCAAACCCAATACTCATTGCATTTTGGGGGAAAAAAAAGTTTCTGCACCTGGCCACCCCACAAAAGAAAATATTTCACCCTTCAGTACTCGTTGGTTTTGGCACTAATCACCAGTTCTGGAATGAATTAATGATGAGTACCGAGGTACCACTCTATTTTATGCTTCAATAAAGATTATAAGACTATAGAAAATACTTTTTCTCTCAAAGTGATATGGTAATTTCAAGAATGTTTTCCCTTCTAACATTCTGTTGTCTTTTCAGCAGAAGATAACTTTCAGACAACAGTACTTAGTATTTTTTTCCAGTTGGCAAAAACTGTAGACTAATAGAGAAGTTAAGATGATAAGCAAGAAAAAAAGGTCTGACATTCTAAAATAAGTATTTACTTACCTCTCCAAGCTTTTCCAATTTGATGTAGGTTTCCATTTTTCCAAACCCAATTTCTGACTGAAAGCAAACAATTATAAATTTAGTAGTCTTAAAATTTCAATTCATCTATTCCACAATTTCTGAAACCCTTCTGCTTTGAAGAAGAGTATCTTAGAATAGAAAAAAATTTATTACAATTAAATTTTTGAACATCTGTTAAGCTTTGCAATACACCAAATGTTAGAATATTAAAAGTTCACAATTAACACTGTCAACCCATCTTTTTTACAGATTAATTAACATTATACTATGGAAAAAACCTTTGTTTTATTTTAAGACCCTGAGATTTTAAGATACCAAAGAATTTTATGAAAGATAACATGATTTCTTAACATGATTTTTTCTTTCTTAACAAAACTACAAAATAAATTATTTTTCTATATATTTTCCTTTACTAATCTTCATGTTCCTTAAGAATGCCCTCAAGCAACAAAACAGCATTTGTTTCAGGTTTCCAGCCAAAATATAATGAAAAAGACAACAACTGCAAGTCACACTCTATTATGGATCAGGAAACTGCCGACACAGAAGAAACAATTTAATTCCAAATCAGGTCACCAAAAACAAAGAAGGTTTTAAAAGTAAGTCAAAACCATTGCTTTTAAACTCTGAACTTGTGTGTCTATTTTGGAATCAATAAATGTAGTAAATGAAATGCACTCAAATATGTAATGGAAACCCAATATTTAAAAATGAAAAACAAAAACAAAAAGCCCTAATGTGAAAGATTTTGGAGAAAAAATACAGAGAGATGTAGAGAAATGTAAATTTAGGGAATGAGCGAGGAAAAGTTAAAAAAAAAAGTTAACATACAAAAGAAGAAAATAAGAATTTTCTTAAAATTACTTTCTAGTACTCCTTGCAGATAATGAAAAAGACAATAATAATATATAAAAAAATAGGCTTCCCACTTAGAACGGTGCTAATATCCTTGATCACCAGTGAAAGGAAGTAATGTTCTTTTATAATTAACCTCACCACTAAAAATCGTATCAATTTTGTTGGATCATTAAATAGTATGTTTTAGTCAAATTCTGAAGATTCAAATATGAATTTTTTTCTGGAGATGTTGAATAAAATTTGACAATTAGACTTTTAACATCACTTAGCACACTTTGAATGGGATAAACTGCCTGAAGTTGAATCAAAAATAGCAGAGGCCCCCTCAAAGAAACTGTTTTTATCCTTTTTTTGCCTTTACACTAAAATATATTATGTTACTAAAAAGCCACAAGGAACGCTGCATGTCTGATAGTGCTTAATTAGACTTGGGTAAACTAATAAAAACTGTGGTCACAGGTAGTATCATTGAACAACTGAAAAACTGCTTTCTGCACTCTTTAAGACCTATGTACAGTATTTCAAAAATTTTTAATTAAGGAATGAAGTTTTGGACCTAGGTAGTGTGGCTTGAGTGGAATGAGTAGCTTGGTGGACCTAGCTTGGTGGATTGAATATGGCCTGTGAATCAAAGGGTCACCAGTTTGATTCCCAGTCTAGGGCACATGCCTGGCTTGTGGGCCAGGTCCCCGGTAGGGGGTGCACGGAGAGGCAAACAACACACTGATGTTTCTCTCCCTTCCCCTCCCTCTAAAATAAATAAAATCTTTAAAAAATGAAGTTTTGGAATCATCATAAACCATCCATTCATGTACTATGTTACTTATGACTCACAGATATCAAGTCCTTGCTTTCTATTACTAACAGTTATGCAGAATAATAAAGTAAAACTATAACAGACAACACTTTCCAAATACAAATGGAGTATTTTAACTTTAATATGTAAAATGTAGCAAACAAAATCTGGTATACGAAAGCCTGATTCTGAACAGTCTTAATTTAGGTATGATTTTTACAGCCCATTTACATATAATCTTAAATAACTTAAAGAAAAGGCTAATTTCCAAGGTCACACAAACTCATAGAACATGTTTATTTTCCTATACCTATCTCTGAAATTTGAGTCTTAATTTCACAAATATGAATTTCAGTCTTGTCAGATGTTTTGTGAAGGAAAGACAAGTATATTAAGAATAAATGAACAAACTAGTATGAACAAAACAATGAATATCCCTGAAAAAAACAATTAAAATATCATCTATACGAATGAGAAAACACAAAGAAAAATATGACTGCAAGGTAGGAACTTTTTATTATCATGAGTTGGAATACATTCTTATTCATTTCTTTAAGTGAAAAACAGTAGCATACCCTTAAAACATCAAACACATTTTGGTTCAGGGGTGGCTGTGACAAAAATGCTGAGGTTTGCTTTTAAGGGAGTGTGAAGTATATAAAGTACATATGGAATAAACTGTAAGAGAGGCATCAAAAATTAACATGGCAAGAATCACTCTTCAGAGAATGATAGTGAGATCATTAAAATATGCTGAAAGTTTGCTTTTAAAAAAGAAAGTAAATACTGTACTTAAAGCTAAATTTAAATTTTAATAATTAATCTATAAAATAAACAGCATAACTGAATTCTACCAATGCAGGAAGCCAGACAATTCAGACAAAAGGCAGTTCACAAGTAAACTGTTAGAACCTAATTCAAACAGTAAAGCATACCTACTTCATCACCCATTTTAATAATTTAAAACCCTTAGGATTTAATAGTTATGTCCAAATATTACTAAATCTTTCAATGGAATTTTAAGAAAATTTTGCTTGCATTTTTGTCTGCTGAACATGACAAGATTTACAATAAATATAATGACTAGCTTGTTGACATGCTCTCCTACAGAAATTATTTGAAGGACAGAGGACAAAGCTCATTTATTCAACATTTACCAAGCACAGCGCTAGGTACTGAGGGCACAGTGAAGAAGACAAATAGGATTACTGTTTTTATGAGTTACATCTTAGACTATTTTAGAATATTTTAAAAGTTTCATAAAAACAAAAATAGCTAAAGAAACTGTGTCGCTAAAATACAGTAAGCTATGTATTTTAACGTAATATAACCCCTGCCTTAATTCTGCTTTCTAAAGAAATGAACATACACTTTTCTGATACTTCATTATTCCAAGAGAAACTTGGCTCTTTGGCGGCCCCAAGCAAATTCCTGCTCAGACGGTTCTTACCAGGATAAGCACATAAAAAATCCAAAATAAATAATAATTTATAACAGCCTTCCTATATAACTCAGTGTAACTTGTAAGTGGTATTCAGTGTCATGGGAGACTTTTTGATTACTTTGGCTCTGGCAACATGACTTTATCACAGTTGTCATGATGTATTAACATGCTGGTAATACAGTTCTGAGCTTCAAAATAAAGTCTGTGCAAAAGTTCTTAGATGTCATTCTGAAAGTGAGTGTGCCTATTAGAAACACTCGGGACACAAAGGGAGCTCTTTTCAAACACCCCATTTCCTCCTGTGAGAATTAATTACTGAGATACTGTTGCTGACTGAAGTGTGTTCTTAGCTGTGTGGGGGCAGAAGACAGATTGAGAAGCTCTATTCTACTGGGTCATTTTTTGAAAAAAAAAAAATTGCTGTTACCATCATTATCTTAATCCTGTAATACACCAAAGGTAAACTGAGTTGTGGGCAGACTTGAATCTCATTTTCATACCCAGTAATATACTATTTCTGTAAGATGTCAGGACTTGATACCCTATTTTCTCACCTACTCTTAGAAACAGAAAAGACTATATATATACAATCTATTTCAGTAAAGCCATGAATGAGGAACCCATCACTCACTATTTAGAAAGAACCAGATTCTTAAAATGGTGTATAACCTGTAATTTCAGTATAATGACGAATCTTCATATACGGATTTTCAGTCTACTGAAGTTGCACTTACTAGTTTCAGGAAACTTCCACTGCGTATGTCATTATTGTAATTCAGCGTGGGCTTTCCCCTTAATCTAATGTTAACACTTAGTATATTCCATTTATTATCAAACCTAAATGAGTATTAAATAGCACTTCACCAATCTAATAGCCAGTGTGAGATATGACGACTAAACATAATGAGGTCCAAGATGGGATCCTTGGACAAAAAAGAACCTTAGTAAAAAACTGGGGAAATGTGAATTAAGTGTGGAGTTTAGTTAACAGTAATGTAACAATGTTGGTTCCTTATTTGTGACAATTGTACTAAAGTAATAAAAAATGTTAATAACAGGGATAACTGGGTATGTGGTATATGAGAATTCCATAGTATCTTTTAAAGTTTTCTGTAAATCTAGAACTATTGTTAAGTTAAAAATTTAAATAAGTCAATGGGAAGGATTCAGTTAAGAGGAAGACTGAATACACCTAAGTGTCAGGGATAACAAATACTCTAAGCATCCGAAGAGAATAGAACTGGAAGGTCAATTCCTCAATATTAAAACAAGGAAAAAATAGAATGAGCATAGGTGTAGGTAGATTTGTGCATTTGTTACTCAAGAAATATGGGAGTTTCTGGCTAATGGGTTCTTTCCTACTTATCATGTAGGTAGGAGAAGAGATTATCTGCTTAGAGCAAGAGGGAAAGAGTTAACCAGAGAAAGACAGCAGGGTAACCTCACAATACTGAGGGTCCGTTGGAGGTTTACAATCATAAATTTATAAAAGAACCAATAAGCTATACTGAATGTTTTCTCCACTAGAAATGAATTCTGTGACTTGTTCCTTAATTCCTACCCAAACGAAGGGTTTATGTTATTTTTACTACTCTGCTTATCATACTTTGCTACTATAAATATGAAAAGTCTTCCTCAAAGTATAAAACTTTATGTTTTCAAAGTATCAAGTTTTATACTTTGAGGAAGACAAAACTAAAATTTTGTATTTTATGTTGAAAAAATATTTTATTTTTTAGATAAAGTGTATATTATCCATAAAAACAAACTCTAACACATGTAAACAATATTTTTTCCCATCTCCTTTTCATTTTTCTCTAACCCATTCCTTCATTTACATAAACCTACTGAAGAATACTTTTCTAATATATTTCTAAAGAAACTATGCTTTAGTAGACTAGGTGAATAATAAGAGAGATGAAATGATAGAAATCAAAACACAACTGGCATGATAAATCTGAAATCTGTAGTCATTTTAGGCCCTCTGCCTGTGGGCAGGCTCCCCCGGCTGTGTTTGTTTGGCCGCCCCACAACCGGTAGATAAAAAACAAGAAAGGTGAGCAGGAACACCCAATCACAATAAAAATTCCAATCACTTTTTTTCCCCAAAGATTTTACTTAAATTTTAGAGAGGGAAGGGCAGGGACCTGGCCCACAACCCAGGCATGGATGGGCCCTGACTGGGGATCGAACCAGTGACTCTTTGGTTCACAGCTGGTACTCAATCCACTGAACCACACCAGCCAGGGCAAAATCCCAGTCACTTTTAACATTCATTAGAGGGTACTTTTAACATTCATTAGAGGGTTTTCCTTAATTTCATGTAGACTGTAAAAGATAGCTCTTATAATGATAGCTTTAGGAACTACATGGTGATTGAATCATACTTTTAGTCCCAATCTGAACATTTAGTAAATCCAAAATTTATTCAAAATACCAGTCTTTGATGAAAATTTATAACCCAAACTCTTAACCAATAATCAAATGACAAAATTATTTGAATAAAAATGTATTGCCCTGGCTGGTGTAGCTCAGTGGATTGAGCGTGGGCCTGCGAACCAGAATATCGCAGTTCAATTCCCAGTCAGGGCACATGCCTGGGTTGCAGGCCAGGTCCCAGCAGGGGACGTACAGAGGCAACCATACATTGATATTTCTCTCCCTCTCTCCTTTCCTTCTCCTCTAAAGATAAAGAAATAAAATCTTTAAAAAATGTGTTAAGCAGTGAAACTATGATGATGATAAACCTATACCCAAATCAAGCACTATGCTTTCCACCTTATTGTACATGGTGAATGCCAAATAACAATGTGCTCACATTATATGCAACATAAAGTAATTTTATTCTTTAGAACATGTAACCAAAAACAGAAGTGCTGGTGAGTAAAAACATTCATAACATAATATGTGAAAAGGTGACATAACAACTGCTAGCAACCCAGGAATCCTCACCAACTGCTCCTTCTTCAGACACAAAGTCCGAATGGGCATCACACCCGCTCATTTTCTCTCTCATGCCCCCTAGAATCTATGGTTTACTTTTCGTTCCCACATGACTGGCACGTCATTCCCAATTTTGAATAAATTCCTAATTCGTCTCCTTACCTCTATCTTTTCTCTCTTTCTACTTCATCACTTTCCCTTTCCTGAAGCTATTGTTTGGAACAAAAATGTGATGTCAGCCCTTATTTAAATAAATACCTTTGATGTACTACTGTCACATGGGTTGAATCCAGACTCCTTGGCCTGGCACTGCAGTCTGGATCCACCTTATCCTTTCAAGCCCTATTCTTTAGTATTATTCCACATTTACCCTTTAGATCAGTTATAATGACACCTACATTTATACCTCTGGGTTTAATACATGAAGTTTCTTCTTCTTAGAACTCTTCTACCCATTGTCAACCTGACGAATTCCTACCTATACTCCTTAGAGCCAACTGAAGCAGTACCTCCTCTGTATGCCTGTGATGTGCAAGGACATTTTACAGCACACTGTAGAGACCTCTTCTAGAGGACTACGGGCATCCACAATAAGCCCTCACATAGACAATCACCTGAATTTATGGCAAAGAGGACACTGCAACAGTGAAAGCTGCCCTTTCGATAACCAGTGCTGGGCAAACAGCTACATGCTAGAAGATATCTGCATGTAGCAGCTGTCAGTTACATATCTTCAGACATATAACTGACAAATGTCCTTTATAATGTATAAAAAGTTCCTACCAATCAAGGCAGAATACCCAACAGAAAAGAGACAACAGACCTGAGCAGTTAATTCACAAGAGAATATCTAAATGCCCAATAAGCATCAATAAACATTAAAAAGTGTTCAACTAGCTGTACATCTAAAACTAATCTGAAATATCGACTGTCAAATGTAATTGAAAAATTAAAAAACACAATTTAATTAAAGAATTTTTAAAAAGCATTCATTTTAGGTTATGAAAAGATACAAAATAAAACCACAATGAGATAATACTCACTAGAAAAGTAAAAAAAATTTTAAAAAGGAACAATATCAAAAACAGGCAAGGAGAGCACCTAGAACTACCACGTACTGGTGAAAGTGTAACTTGGTACAGCTACTTTGGAAACTGTTTTGGCAGCACCTGGGGGTGCTGAACAGAGGCACATAATCTTATCCAACACCCCACTCCTAGGCAGGCACCCAAAAGAAATGATTACACGTGTTACCCGAAACACACGTACAGAAATGGTGATAGAAGCTCTGTTTGGTAATAACCAACAACTAAAACAACCCAAATGTAAATGTCCATCAACAGGAGGCTAAAGTATAGCACACTCATTCAATGGAATAACATGACTCTAAGAACAAATGAACACTGCATAACATTCAGCCAAAGAAGCCAACCACGAAAACACGTATTGTATACTATATGTAAAAACATAAATATACATATTTATATACTTGTATTAAATATACTTTAATTATATATTAAGTACATAAAGTTCAAAAGTCTAAATAATAATCAGAAAAACAAAATCAAAAGCATTTTTAAAATACATAAGAATATGCACATGTGAGGATTTTAAAAAGTCTTTCTAGATATTAAAATATACTATAAAGAAAATATAGTCAAAATAGTAGGAAACACATGGGTAAAATTAGTCACTGGCACCGAGGGCAGAGATACGCCCTGGCTGGGTGGTCCGGCTGGCTGGAGCGCTGTCCTGTGCACCAACAGGGTGCAGCTTCCATGCCAGTGAGGAAACATACCTGGGTGTGCGCCCTGGCTGGGGCGCGTGTGAGAGGCAGCCGATCCAAGTTTCTCTCTCACAGCACTGTTTCTCCCTCTCACTAGAACAGGGGTGTCAAACTCATTTTCACCAGGGGCCACATCAGCCTTGCTGTTGCTTTCAAAGGGCTGAATGTAATTTTAGGACTGTATAAATGTAACTGCTCCTTAACAGTTAAGTGAGAGCTCGGTGCTGCCACCAGGTAGAAATAAGGGGCCAAGCCGGATCAAACAAGGTGGAAGGCCAGATTCAACCTGTGGGCCCTGTGTTTGCCACCTATGCTCTAGAATCAGTGAATATATCCTTGGGTAAGGATTTTTTTAAAAAGGGCAGGGATAATGGCTACTGTTGAAGTCGGGGTAGAAAGTAAACAGAAAGGTATGGTGGCAGGAGGGGTTTTCTGGATCTCTGAAATTTTCTTTTATTGATCTTGGTCCTGGATATGCAGCTATGTTAACTGTAAAAAATTATCAAGCTACATAATTATGGTTTATGTACTTTTCTGTATACCTAGTATATACTAATATATATTTGTATATCTAGTGCACATTCTGTATAGCTAGAATATATCAATAAAATTTACCCCAAATTAAATACAACATAGCTTAAATCCTATTCTAATATGCATCTATTTTTAAAATTCTCACCCAAGGACATGTTTTTTAAAAAACTAATTTTAGAGAGAAAGAGAGATGAGGAGGGAGGGAGGAGGTGAGAAAGGAAGGGAGAAGAAGGAAGGGGTGGGAGAGAGAGAGATATAAGAAACATCGATCAGTTGCCTCCCATACAAGCCTGGAATGGAGATCAAACCTGCAACCTGGGTATATGCTCTGACTGGGAATCAAACCCACAACCTTTTGGTGCACAGGACAATGCTCCAACCACTGACCCACCCAGCCAGGGCTCTAATATGCATCTTTAAACCCTTAAAAATGGAAAACAATAAAACCCAGAAAGAAATACAATAGAATTTAGCTATTCAAAAACTAAATACAAGAATTAATATAAAATGTTTACACCCAGAAACATAAAACAAAGCACATCTGATGATATAGGTAAAGGAAACCGAAAACTTACTAAGGAAGCTCTACGAGATCTTCGGCTCATTGGTTGATCAAAAGGTGGACTGTTTATCTGCAACTTCTCAAGATACCCATCAGGTATTCTGATATCTGCAGGCAGTGATAACCTCTTATTTAAATCCTTAAAGAAAAATTATGGTAGGTAAATAAAAATAGAAAGGATAAAGGCATTTGACTTTTGAATTCACCAGCTATCTTATTTCTTAGCGATAACTAAAGTTGCATTGCAGTTGCAAAGTTTTCCTGTTGATTATAACACATTTACTCTAAGCAAAAGCACACGGCCCAGTTTTACAGAAGTGATACTCTGCAACCCAGTTAAACTCAAAGTGGAATTTATCTTGACATTATTGTATCATATAGCAGAAAAAGGCAAAGAGTGCCACAAAATGTGATTGGTTTAAATGAACTGACCAAGTAAATACTGTATGGTAGTGTATATAACACAGTGAGACAACTTAATATTTTATTATTGTTATGTCAATGGACAAAAGTAAGCAAAAGGCATTTTCATTTCATTCCATTATAGAATATGAACTGGGAGAAACATGAAAGGGAATCTTCCTTACATTATCACATCAAGAAACATAAATCCTAGAAAAATAAATCCCTATTATTCATAATAGTAACCAAACCGTGAAACAAAGTTGAGATGTATTGGAACTATATAAGTGTTTGAGAGGTAAATTACTGAACTACAGAAATATATGCCATTTTTCCAAATGGCAAGATTTCATAATAAAAATAGCTCTCCCATATTAGTTTTATATTTTACATAAACCCCAAACAAACCACAATAAGATTTTTCTTGAAACAAAGTATTTAAAATTTATCTAGATGAATATACAGAAATATTCTAAAATAAACCAGAGAATATACGTGTAAGGTGGGGAGATACTGATAAAGAAGTCTTTCTAGATATTGAAATATACAATAAAAAGAATATAATCAAGAGGGTCACCTTTAGAAAAAATTAAATATGGTTCACTGAAGACCAAGAAAGTCTAGATATAGATCTAATAGTAAATAAACAATTTACTTGTTGTTATACAAGTAAGTATAACAACAAAGAAAATTACATACCTGTTTGGTGAAGAAAATTAGGATTAGTTATTTTATTATTATTGTGTCATGTTATACAGTGATATAAACAGATATAGAGTTGATCTTAAGAGATGAAAATGTTAATTTATCAATTAGGAAACTGATATTATCTTCTTTAACTGACTCAGAGGCAAACTTTTACCAATGAAAGTATAATCGTCATTATCTCAAGAGCACCGAAAAAAGTTAATATTCATTTTAAAACATGCTTTATTTCTTTTCAGAGAAAACTATTTCAACCTACATTATATACTGAAATGATAACATTAATAATCAATTTTTGTCATCAAGGTTAGATACAACAGTGACAAAGAAAAAGAAAAGGAGACTTCATTCTTTTACATGGAGAAATAACTTGTACGTGCTACAGAGACGAGTAGTAGATATAATGAACCATAGAGATGATACCCATATTTATCATCGAGGCAAGAAGAAAAAGCTGGTGCTTATTTTATGTATAACTTTTGAAATTTGAAACATTTATAAAATAAAATATAAAGTAAACCAAATGAATCTCAAAAATATAATTAAAATCATATTTTCTAAAAAGAATACTTTGCTAATGTATCATTCTGATTTCCAGAACTTCTGAAAATTCATGTTTCCCTCTCAGAAAACCTACACAGTATTTTGAAAAGTGTTAAATATAATCAACGCATACTTGCTTTGCAATGGTAGATAATTAGAAGAAACAGTCACAAAACTATGCTTCGCTGATACAAACAATTTTCTTACAAGTTTCATGGAAATTTTCAAAGAGGTGTTTAGTCTGTTTGATGCATACATGCATGTGTACATGTACTTATGCACATGTGCGCACACATGCAAACAGGCACATTTATAGTTTTTAATGGTTACCTCCATTGAGATCCGTCTATGTATACGATTTCTCAGACAAACACCTGTAGGTGACTGGACTTCATCAGATGACGTCCCAGAAGCTTGGTCACTCTCACCATCGGATCCCATTTTTAGGTTTTCATGAACAATATCTGCATTAGAAAATGAAACATTTATTGTATAAGAAATGTATCGTACTCTATGTTACATAATTTATTACCAATACAGTTAAGATGTAGATAGCCAACACAAAAAAATCACAGCATAAAAAGTCTTGTACATGCTGGGTACCACAGGTGTACAGTTAATAGGTCAAAACCTAAATGTCTTAAAACACTAGTAAGTAGTCCTTTTATACTCTCAGATTATGAGAAATTATGGGAAAAAAAGCTAACATTCAAGATATTATCAAGGCTGAAGAATAAAATTACAGACTTGGAAATAACAATGAGAATTATTTAAGTCAGTTCTCTCACTCATCAAATCTGGGAACTGAGACCTTAAAAGGTTAAATGACTTTCTAAGGTTACACATCTTGGAGGTGGAGAGAAAACAGAAAGCTGGTCTTTTGCCTTTTATTTAGTTTAGTATTCTTTCCATTAAAATAATGTGCCATTGGCTGCACAACCATATAGCTAGTTCTTTGAATCTTCTTTAGAAACCGCTAACGCAGCTACCCTTCTTCCCAGTATTAACAATAAACCAATTAAGTTAAAAAAAATAGACAAATAATTAAATTACCTAATCTGCTTCCATTTCTGGGCATTGCCATGAAGGAGCCAAGGCTTCCTCCAATAACACTATGTGGTCTCCGCAGTGGGGGCTTCTTGAAGGACCCTGTGTACTGGTGGAGGAAGGAGTGCATACTGTGAGAGGTCGGAGGCCTGCCATTCTTCACAATAGGCTCTGTGGTTCACAGTATCCACACATCATTCCGTTAACAGCCCAAGATCCAGGATCAAATGAGAAGGATTGAGAAAGCAAAACAGAAAACAAAATAAAAGTTAGAACAGAGATCATTACATTTAACCTCATTTATTTGGCAATATACACGAAATACTAGAATTAAAATAATTTCCATGAAAACAGTACTTATAGAAAATATTGTGTTTGAAACTGGTTTAGCAATTATCCATTTCTTATATAATCAGAATTGGTTAACAATCACAAAACTACTTATAACTTACAGATTTTTTACCCATTTGCTTATTTCAATATATCCCAAGATTGTTTCCACACTATTCCTACATTTACTGATGTTTAGGCATGCTGTAGAATATAGAAAACATGGCCCTGGCAAGGAGAAACTGATATCCTTATTTCCTCAATGTTCAAAAAAAGTATGTCAGTTAGTGAATAAAACAGAAATACTGGAGGACAGATCAATGGAGAGGTCCTAAAATTTACTATGTCAAATTTGGAAGTTTTAATATAGTTTTTATTTTTAAAATCATGGATTTATCATCAAGCAAAAGCAGGCTTTAAAAAAATTTTAATTAATTAATTTATTAATTTTTAGAGAGAGGGGAAGGGAGGGAGAAAGAAAGGGAGAGGAACGTCAATGTGTGGTTGCTTCTCACATGCCCCCCCCCTGGGGACCTGGCACGCAACCCAAGCATGTGCCCTGACTGGGAATTAAACTGGTGAACCTTTGGTTCACAGCCCGTGCTCAATCCACTGAGCTACACCAACCAGGGCAGTTTTTAAAATGCTTAAATGTTATTTAATTATAAATAGTGGAAATCCTGTGTTGTAATGTTTACAGGAAATCTCATGACTCCTTTCCACCTTCCAAAAAAAGAGCTCTGATAGAGGACATGATGAAGTCTTTTGTGACACATCATTAGTCTTTCATATTAGAATTATGTTTCTAATGATACAGTCAAAGAATTTAAAAAGGAAGGGGGTTTCTCTGCATCTTCTCCTCTAAAATGAAGCCAGTTCTTCTTTTTTGTAGCTAATAATCAAGAATAGTAAGTATATCACCTGATGAAGGGATTCCACTACCATGTAAAGGTTTATCAGACACCAAATACAAGTTGGTAGGAGTGGGTGGCTCAGATCCACAGAACAAATCAAGGTATAGGCTTAGGGAAAATGAGCCAAGAAGGCTCCCTGGTATGTTCCTCTACTAATGGTTGCCTTAAAAAAGAGAGGAGAGGGAATATGGGGCAAAAGGGTCATCACAGCTCACACAAGGCCCAAGTCATTTAATCTGGGTAGAATGCCAGACTGGAGATAGAGGAAGTACCCAACTAGTTATAGAGAAAATCTGTTCAGTGTTCCATAAACTGTCCTTGGCAGTAGCTGGCTGATCAAGAATTTGGGATCTTTACATCAGCCTAGTAAAAGAATCAACAATTTAATAATGAATGGGGAGGGTTAGCTGGTAAAACTGCATGAATTAGTTACAAAAACTGGGACATGGGCCAGAATACATAAGAAAAATGTTCTCTTTCTAGGTTATAATATCTCTGATCTGGAATAATAAAATATATAAATATTCTGCTTATAATAATATATGTTTTCAATGTTCTATAAAGCTGTCCCAGGAATATACTTTATAGTTCTAGAGAATATAGCTTAAAAAATGAAGATCATAAATACATTCAATTATTCAGGAGATATTTACTATATGAGTACCTTTTGACAAGCAATATCATAGGCTCTGGGCACCAAGAACTGAAAAAAACAAACAAGATACCACCCTTTGAAACTATAAAACCTAATGCAGGGAAAGACAGGTAAGAAAACTAGTGAATAAGAAAAATAACAGATACTGATATGCAATAGGCAAAATATTAAAACAAAGAGATGCAATAGAAAACATGTGAGTAGCTATTTTATACTAGATATTAAGGAAAGTTCTCTCTGCAGAGGTATTTTTAAGAGATACAAATGCAACAAAGAGCCAATCATGGAAAGACGGGTGTGTGGTGGGTTGTAAGATATTCCTGACAGAGAAAAAAGCCAACTGCAAAAGCTGACACATGGCAAAGTTTGACTTGTTCAAGCACTGGTCCTCAAACTTCAGCATGTTTCAGAATGACCTCCAAAGACTTAAAACACAAGATAGCTGGGCCTTGGCCCCAGACTTCCTGACCGAGCAGGTCTGAAATGGAATCCAAATACTTTCATGTCTAACAAATCCCAGGTAATGGTGATGTTGCTGGTCCAGGGATCATACTTTGAGGACCACTGCATTAGAGGAACAGAAAGAAGACAAGTATAGCTGGTAGTACATAATTGTGGGGGGAAATGGTGTTATTAAGTGAGGTCAAAGAGATAAGCAGGTTTGCACATCACTGTAAAAGTTTGAATTTCATTCTGGGATTGGAAACAGTTATGGTAACTTTGAAGCAGACAGTAATACGATCTGATTAATATTTTTAAAAAGTATCAGTCTGAGAAGTTAGGGATAGCAGGAGGTAAAGAGTTAGGAATGAATATAAAAGGAGTATTATGAGAAGGATCTCTGGCAATAGAATAGCTCTCATTACATGAAACTAACCATGTGATGAAATGATACAGAACCGTATTCACACTTTATTCCAAAGGTTATTTCTGGGTTTGATGATATCCTATAGTTACAGAAGATGTAACCAAAGGGGAGAACTGAGAGAAGGGTACCTCTCTCTACTATTTTTTGCAACTTCTTTTGAATCTGTAATCATTAAAAATAAAAATTTAAAACTTCACTCCGGTTACTGCTAGAGAACAGGTGACAGATAATCAACAGAAGGGGAACAGAAGGCTACATGTTACCATACCCTGAGCAATAAATAATGGTGGCCTGGACTACAACAGAGAGAGGCAGGTAGACTTAGGACACGTTACAAAGGCGGAATCAAAAGGCTAGCAAACATGGCTGCAAATTATTTTCACATACACTCCCCAACCCAGCTTTTAGTGAAGTTCTATATTAAAAACATCTATCCAAAAAATATTTTTAAATTTCCAGTAGAGCAACTTTTAAAGATATGAAATATAGTGGGATAAGGTGGCTGAGTAGTTAAGGCGATGGGCTGCTAAAAATATGAAATATGGTATGTGAAAGAATAACTGGAATCAAGTATATATCAAGTATATAAATGGCTATTATTAATAGTGAGTTTTTAGAAGTTATTTATATAGCAAATATATAGCAATCTAGAATGGCAGAGGAGGAGAAGAGAGAACAAAAGGCAAAGGAAAGAAAAGAATCAAGGACAATTCCTGGATTTAGGGAAGTTAAACAAGAAGCGGATTTTAGAAGAAGGAAATAAAAAATTTTGGTTTGGTTATATTACATTTGACATGCCTATTAGACATTCCTTCCTACGCAGAAGCCAAGTAGGCATCTGAACATGAATCTAGACCAGAGACACAGACTGAGGAGCAGTCAGCACGTACATAGTGGCTGAACTCACAGGACTGAAAGTCGCCCAAGGAGAATGTACAGAGAAGAGAACTGGAACCATGAAAGAATCACAAAATATTCTAACATTTTAAGATTATATCTGCATTTAACTGGAGGGCTCAATAAGATAATACAATGCATTTTAAAAAGTAATGGAAACCTTTAAGATATTATATGAGTTGAGATAAGCCAGAGACAAAAGAACAAGTGCTATGGTTCCACTTACATGATGTACCTTGAATAGGTAAATTAATAGACAGGAAGAAATACAGAAGAGCAGTTAGCAGAGAACAAGGAGTAATTGTTTAATGGGTACAGAGTTTTAGTTTGGGATGATGAAAAGGTTCTGGAGATGGATGGTGGTGACAGTTGCACAACAATGTGCAGTACTTAATGCCATTAAAATTGTATACTTCAGAAAGATTAAAACAGTAAATTATGTATACTTTACCATAATATTTTTTAAGCAATGGAAATCTACATGAAAAACAGTAAATCTTACTCTATAAAGTAATGAGTTCCAACTAAGGATTTCCAATGATTTTTTAAAAAGATTTCATTTACTTTGTTTTTAGAGCGAAGGGAAGGGAGGGAGAAAGAGAAAAAGAGAAACAGTGATGTGCAAGAGCTATTTTATAGCAATCGGTTGACTCTTACATGCGTCCAACTAGGGTTGTGCCCTGACTGGGAATCAAACCAGTGACCTTTTGGTTCTCAGGCCAGTGCTCAATCTATTGAGCCACAGCAGCCAGGGCACCAATGATTTTTAACATAGTAATATGCCAATCAGTATAATCATATTGAGAAATTCATCTGACATCTTGCTGATTTTGATCTTCTGATGACGTGAACTATCAAACATACAATTTCTTAGCTCACTCCTTTTCTGGTTCCCAGGCCTCCTGTTTAAAACACTTCCTATTAACCTGATCCTGTTCCAGACCATACATACCTACAATGAAGTCTGTGCTTTCAACCTCATCCTCTCATGGATTTTATGCTGTTGGTAGAAATTAGCACTACTTACAACCCTCTGTCGTCACTATTGTCAAAAACTGACTGCTACTCCTAACTGATCTGCTAACTATGTAGCAGATCAATAGGAAAAAGGATGAAACCTGGAAGTGAGAAAAAAGGCTCACACCGACTGGTGTGGCTCAGTGGGCTGGGCATCGTCTTGCGAACCTGAAAAGTCACCAGTTCGATTCCAGGTCAGGGCACATGCCTGGGTTGCAGGCCAGGTCCCTGGTTGGAGGCATGCGACAGGCAACCGGTTGATATTTCTCTCCCTCCCTTTCTCCTTCTCTTTATATCTCTCTAAAATAAATAAAATTTTTAAGAGAAAAAAAGGTGAAGAATTTCAGTTGTGTCAAAAGAAGTAACTTTTGTTGTAGCTGCACCTGGAACCCCCAAACTGTATATGTATTACAAAACATTATTTTTGCCTTTTTGTGAGTATAATTGTGATATACTCTCTCCCCCATATTTTAAATTCTCACCCATCCTCCACAGCAAATTCAATCATTTCAATGTATCTTCTCATTACAGAGAAAAGTAAGTTCAAGGTTAACTACTTAAAGACAAGCTCCTGAAATGTACCATTCTGTGGTATGTCTCATGTAGCATTAAGACTTATCAGGCAAATTGAGAATCTATGAGGAAAAGGTATTTCTCAGACAGAGTTTTTTTTTTACTAATGTGAAACTCACATAACACTAACCATGTTAAAGTGCATAACTCAGTGAGATCTGGTACACTTACAATGTTGTACAATCATCACTTCACTTCTATCTGGTTCCAAAATACAGCATGTGGCTAAAGTACATTTACAGTCATGTGTATGCGAAACACAGAATTTATTCTTGTATTATTTCTTAATTATTGTATTATTTTCCATACAAACAACTGTAAACCTACTTTTGCCCCATTCTGTATTTTCATCACTACCAAAAGAGACACTGTATCCATTAAGCAGTCACTCCCCATTCTGTCTGCTCCTAAAGCCTTTGCAATCACTGGTCTGTTTTTTGTCTTTATGGATTTAGCTATTCTGGATAGTTCATATTAATGGAGTCATAGAATATGTAACCTTTTGGGTCTGGATTCTTCTAGTTTTCCAGGTTCATCCATATAGTAGCAGGTATCAGTACTTCACTCCTTTTTATGGTTGAATAATATTCCATTCTGGGGACATGCCACATTTTGTTTATATAGTCATCTGCTCATAGACATTTGGGTTGTTTCCACCTTTGGCTATTGTTGAGTAGTGCTGTTCTGAATATAAACATTTGTGTACAAGACTCTGTTGGAATATGTTTCAATTCTTTGGGGTATATCCCTAGAAATAGAATTGCTCAGTCATACGGCAATTTTATTTTTAACTTTTAAAGAATGAGATAAATTAATTTGATAGTTTAAAAATATTAAATATTCAATACCTCCCCAGTTACCAAAAAGATAAATCTGATGTGCTCAGAATTCTTTTTCCTTGCAGGTACCTTAAAGTGTAAGAAAAAGTATTTCTTACGCTTCAATCTAAAAAGTTTTATAATTTGTCCCCTTGTTCTCTATTTCAGTGTCTTTGTTTTTATTCTGCTTGCTTGTTTGTTTTGTTGTTTAGCTTCCTGTTAAAGGTGAGATAATATGGTATTTGTCTTTCAACACCTGGCCTATTTCACTCAGCATAAGGAGAGAGGGAAGGGAATTTAAGGGGAAAAAAGGGGGAGGGATTTGGAGGAACAAATAGGAAGGACACAGGGACGAGAACTAAGGGGGGTGGAAATGGGAGGGAGGTGGGGAGCACGGGGCGGGGGGGCTGGGATGGAAGAAATAGACAAGAAACTGTACTTGAAAATAACTAAGTAAAATTTTTTTAAAAGTTTTATAATTTGTGCAAAATTTTCATTTAGTATTTAGGAAAAGCTGTATTGAGTTAAGGCCAGTATGCTTAAATCAACCAAGTCTGCAAACTGTCAACTTATTTTTAACCTACTAAATATAAATTCTAGATTCCTCTTTACTTCTCAATGTGCAAACACACTAGCTTATCTAGACAGGCACTCTAATGTGAACTATAATTATATCGCCCATTTATAACTGAGTTAAAGCCTACACAGTATGACCCAATTATCAAAATGACAGAGATAATATATCAAATTCTAGTTAGTTGGAGGTAGAACATGTATGAGTAAGAGTATATGTGCATATGTATATAACCAAATACATTATATGCATCATAATTTTCCCAAGATTTTAACAGTATTATCCCCACATATATGTACTTCCCCAATTTGTTCTAGTATGCATGAGAGCCACCCACCTATATGCAACACGAGAATTAACAGGACTGTGCTCATGAATGTAACTGAACAATACACAGGAGGTCAAATATTGGTTCAAAGTCAGTTTACTCAGTGATACTATAAACTAATTCTTCCTCCTCCCTAAGCTAGCATTGCCACTATATAGCAATTAGACAAAGATCACTTGTTTCACATATTGGTTACATCATACATGAGATCATCTAAAAAGTATTCATTAAACCATGTTCAGAAGTGGGCTGTGTGTGTCACCTATCTTAAGAACTTTTTATGCTCTAAGATAAACTCCGTTAAGAAAAAATGTATTGGAACCAACTATTAGGAATTGATAGATGACCAAAAAGGTACAGAATCAAAGCTCTTTTTGAAATTTATGTGCTATTACACATAGTTAATAAGCAATAACAGATCATAACTCAGAGATAGCCTATGCTACCAGCAACCTCTGCAACCCAAGAGATCCAGTGTCTAGTATGACACCTTCAAGTATTATTTCAAGTAACTCAGGTTAAGAGGAAACTCAACAAAGCTCCTACTTTCCTTTTTTATTACCTGTTAAAGTTAGTATTATAATAAAACAAAGTTTTAGCCCTGGCTGGTGTGGCTCAGTGAATTGAATGCTGGCCTGCGAACCAAAGGGTTGAGGGTTGGGTCTCCAGTCGGGGTGTATACATGAGAGGCAACCAATTGATGTTTCTTTCCCTTCTTTCTCCCTCCCTTTCCCTCTATCTAAAAATAAATAGAATCTTTAAAAAAAACTTTTAATAAACAATATGTACTAATTGAAAAAATACTTTCAATATTTCACTACTTTATAAATAAGCATGTTTTACAAGTTAAAACTAAAATATTCCATAAAATATATATGTAATCTAAAAATACTAACAAAAATATAAATGTGTACCAGAAACCATCCCTAAGAGATATACTGTGCTTATTTCACTCCTGCACATCACTGGCAAACAGCTGGCAGGACTCTTTGATCATAAGAATGAACATGAGGGGCTTGATTAATATTAAGAATTCAAAGGGCGTCTAAGAGACAATGAACAATTTTGCTCTGGTAAGAGGAATAAAAGCAAGACATTAAAAAACCATCTTTGAAATTCAACCCAAGTGCAAAAAGTTTCCATCCTAAATATAAAAAAATTAAGACTCACTCATATGATGATCTTTGTTCTCTAATAGTTAACACACAATATAATATTATAAGCTATCAATGAAACCTCAAACAGAAATTTCACAAAATTACTAGCCACTTTTAAGTTGTATTAACTTAATTTATAAGAATAACAAACATACATTATTTTAAAAATAGTTACTTAACAACAAGGATAATATTATACAAGGTATTCTTATTTAAGAACTAACAAAAATGGGAGGCTACATGGAATAGGAGAATTCATCAGGGTTCAAGACTAGGTACAGTAAGCACTTGGAGTAAGAAGGGGACACTGCAATAAGCAAGCAGAAAAGCAAAGCTGTGTAGTCCCGCTTCCTAAGAACTAGGGTCCCAGAGGTTTGAAAAACAAAAGGAAGCTATTAGGAACTAATCAGAAAAATACATTTTCATTCCATTTACACAGTAATCAAACATGTAAAGAATCTTTCCTCCCCTCTCCACTCCCAAATATTTACCATTATCCTTGCTGCTATTTTCTTCAATAGTCATTTGTTCAGCCAATTCAGACAATGACTCATCAATAGTCTGGCTTCCTCGAAGTGTGAGGGACAGCCTTCTCTTAAATTTTTTCATCCTATCTGTTGAATGTGACTTGAAATATCCTAAAAAAAAAAACCAGAACAAAATGAACACAAAATTAAAGCTATAAATACTTTACAGCTCAAGCAAAATGTCATTCTGAGTTTACCAAGAATGTTCAAAATAGAAATATAATGAGGAATTCCCACTTCCACCAAACATCATAAAATCCAACCACTTCCTTAAAAAAATTCACTCTCGCCCTGGCTGGCATAGCTCAGTGGATTGAGTGTGGGCCTGGGAACCAAGCAACCACGGTTCAATTCCCAGTCAGGACACATGCCTGGGTTGCAGGCCAGTTCCCAGCAGGGGACACACGGGAGGCAACCATACATTGATATCTCTCTCCCTCTCTCCTTCCCTTCCCCTCTAAAGATAAATAAAATATTAAAAAAAATTCACCCTCTAGCCCTGACCAGTGTGGCTCAGTTGGTTGAGCATCTTTCCACACAGTGAAAGGCTGCCAGTTCCGCTTGCAGTTGGGGCTGCAGGCTGGGTCCCCAGTCGAGGTGTGTATACGGGAGAGGCAACCACACACTGATGTTCCTCTCCCTCTCTTTCTAACTCTCTTCGCCTCTTTCTAAAAATAAATAAAATATTTTTTAAATCCACTCACTCTGATTAATGTTATATTTATACAGCATCATCAGAAGAGCGGGAACTCTAAAAACTAAAGGTTGAGATTTTGGCATCACAATTAAATTCAGGAGAGGAGATTTTCCTAAAATGTGCTTTTAAAAAAGCTATTAGTGAAAATATCAACACTATTTTATGCATATAAACAGGAATTTTATTTCCTAAGTTCTTATTTAGCCAATATATTAGGGATTTCTTTTTTGCGTTGGTCACCTGTCAGGAATCTCTTCCTATAATCATAACAATGCCAAGCTTCAAAAAGAAGAAATGAAAGCCAAATTAATCGGTATCAAATGCCTATCCCACACTAGACACTTTCAAGTTTAATTCACTTAGTCTTCCTAACTCTAAAAAGGAGACTACACAATTCCAGTTTCACAAATAAGCAAACAGGCTCAAAGAAGTTCCCTGAATGAAGTCAACCAAACAATTAATGATAACTGAGATTTAAAAGTAGGATTACCATTTACCTTCACCCACATTTTAACATCTCTGAAATCAGGATGCATCTTACAATGCAGAGGATGTCAAAATGTAATTTAGCTTTCATCTTCTTTTCTTTTCCCCCACAAACAGGGTGTTAAAGTTCTGAATTTTAAACAGATTCTTGGGCTGGGGTGTTCATATCCATCAACTCATTCAACTTTAGCATCTGTCTCACCCTAAGCAGGTTTTCCAGAACTGCTGCCTTGATCATGAAGTCCCATGAGTTTTCCCAATTGAAACTTGGGCTCCTTTAGCATCTTGACTTTTCTAACAAAGACACCATGGAGCAAATAAATAGACTGGGAAGTCTTTTCTGTCTTTCCCAGTGCTATCTGTATTCGATTTACTGACCACTTCTTTCAGGTCATTTATCGGCACCTCTCAGGTCATGATAAGAGGGAACCCTGCACAGAGAATGTCTATCTCCCTACTCTCCTGAATCTTGACTTCGAGTCTTGATTGACTCAGAAACTGTACAATGCCTTCAAATTCATTTTTTCACTAGCTTTTCAACTAGTTCTCAGCAAGAGCCTCATAGGTCTGATACAAGCTGTCCCATCATAGGCAAACAGAGGTTCAGATGAGTATTAGAAGAGATAATATTCAAGGTCTATCCAGAAGGTATCCAGCCATGTAATATGAAAAAAGAGACATTTAATGAAGAAGATACAAGAAACACTGTACACAGGACAATGACGCCTTAGTCCCTTTCAAAGTAGGCACCTTGTTCTCACTGTTCTCCCAATCGCAATCAGCTGCCATGTTGTATTTCCCTGAATCTCAACAGTTTGAATTTCTTTCCTTGCAAAACTAAAATCACCTTGAATCTGGGCACCAAATACTTAGGAAAAACTTTAATAAAGGAATCACAAGACTTATACACTGAAAACTATAAAATGTTAAAGAAATTTAAAGTTCTACATGAATGCAAGGACATTCTGCATTCATGTACTGGAAGCTTTAACAGTAAGATGGTAATTTATCCAAAGTTATTTACAAACTCAATGCAATCCCTATCAAAGACCCAGTGGTGTTTTCTGCAGAAATTTATTTATATGAAACACCAAAAGACCGTAAATAGCCCAAACAATCTTGAAATAGAATAACAAAAAGTTGGAGGGCTGACATTTCTTGATTTCTAAACTTACCACAAGTTCAGTAATCAAAACATGGTACTGGCATAAGAACAGACATATAGATCAATAACAGAAAACCACAAAACAAACCTTCATATCTACAAATTGAATTTTTTACAAGGATGCCAAGACCATTCAATACAGAAAAGATAGTCTTTTTTAATTAAAAAATGTTTTTATTGTTCAATTAGTTGTCCCCATTTTCCCCCCATTACTCTCCCCTGCCTACCCACCCCACATCTCCCACATTCAGTCCTCCCACTCTTCTCTTTGTCCATGTGTCCCTTTATACATGTTCCTTGATTAGATCCTTCCCTTTCTTTCCCCCATCATCCCTCTCTCCCCTCCCCTCTGGTCACTGTCAGTTTGTTCTTTAGAGAAAAAGACAGTCTTTTCAAAAAATGGTGCTGGGAAAACCAGATACAGCCACCTGAAGAAAGAATGAAATTAGATCCTTCCCTATGCCATATGTAAGAATTAACTCAAAGTGAATCAAAGTCCTAAGTCTAAAATCTACAACTATAAAATTCTTAGAAGAGAAGGAATACTCATAATGTTGAATTTGGTAATGATTTCTTAAATATGGCACCAAAATCACAGGGAACGAAGAAATAGATAAAACAAGACATCATTAAAATAAAATAAAATAAAATAAAATAAAATAAAATAAAATAAAATAAAATAAAATAAAATAAAATAAAATAAAATAAAATAAAATAAACTTTTGTACATCTAGGGACAGTATCAAGAGAGTGAAAAGACAATCCAGAGAATAAAAGAGAATATTTTGTGCAGGGGTGTGGTGGGGTGTGGTACATGAGGAAGCAGAGCTGCAAAATGCTGGGACCGGGACAGCAGATCTAAGAAAAAAACTCTGTCCCCAAGGGGTACAGAGCCTTCACCAAATACAAGGCCATGTTTATTACAGGAAGGAGATTAGGTGAGTGCTTTCTCCAAGGGTGAAAAAAGCCAGAGGCAGGGCTAAGGAGAAAACATCCCAGCTGCTCAAAATCCAAGCAGCTGGGCTGCAAAAAACATCCCTCGCAGTTTTACTAACTGTTGGCTGAACTGTAAAGCATGAAGAGATTGCCTGAGTCCCACAGGTGCTCAGATTCCAAGACCTGATGATGGTAAAATCCTGATTCTGTACTCAAAACATTTGATACCAGTAGTGAACTAAATGTAACTAAAGCTGTAACAGAGTCCTAACCCAAATGAGGCTGTTTTCCTAAAAAGTGAATTTCGGCTTCCCCCTCCTCAACTATGTCATGGTGACCCATTTATGTAAATAAATGTAGCCATCCTTTTAAATAGTAGATGTTTGCTATTCCCTTGTATGGCTGTGCCACGCAGCAGGAATGTTTTATCATACAGAATACTAAGAAAGACACCTATTCAAGGATGAGATTTAAGAAAATAATCTTTCACTGCTTCATCAAAAACCTTTTTTAGGTAAAACTGTTTCTCTCCCTGTAAATGCCATGTAGACAAAGAATGCTATTGCTATGGTCTGAAATGAGCCACTAGTTTTACACACCAGTGCACATGCAAATGTCAAAACAGTTTTAAAAAGAAGGCACATAATGTTTTAGTATTATGAAAATTTAGTCTTGACCTTGTAAGCATCATGAAAAGGTTTTAGGATCATGATCACACTAAGATCTCATAGTAGGTTAGTTTCCGAAACTTCATTCTAATTAACCTATTTATCAAACTGAACATTAATAATTCAATATGGTTAATGGTCAGATATTAATAATAGTAACATAATCATATAATCAAAATTATCAATTGCTGAGCATAGAAGAAAACCAAGTCTGGGGGGGGGGAATGAATTCAGGATTGAAACTACTGGAACAAATTTAAATGAATCTGAAACTCAGAAAACAAGTAAAAGTTTAAAGCGTGGATTTGAGAGTTACATTTACAAAACTGATTGAAGCCAGGAAGAATATATATAATAAGAGGGAAAGTCAGAAGCATGAGAAACATCTACAATAAAGAAGTCATCAAAGCAATTCTAAAAAAAATAGAGAAACAAATAGTGATAAATGAAAGGATGTTAGAGACAATCAGGGCCAACCAATTCATTTTATGGTAAAAAAAAGTTTGAAGAGGCTCAAAAAATGAAGTTATTTGGCTAAGTTTCTGAAAGTAAGAGTCGGGTCTTAAAATTCTACTTTAGAGATCCCAATTCAGTTTTCTTTCCATAGTACCAAATTTCCAGAGAATTAGGAAGCAACTCTTTCCTCTTCTAACTACAGAAGAATTAAAGTCTAGCTATAAGGGACAGATATCAAGGGAAAAAATAACACCTGCATGTCCACTCCTCCAAACCCCGATCCTTTTGCAGTCTTCATCATCCTATAAATGGCATCTCTTACCCTATCTCCCACTCTGGCTGTCTTCCCTTTTTTTACACCCTACTATCAATGCACACCCCAAACTGTAAGCTCCTCCTTCAAATTATATCCAGAGTCTGACCACTTCTTACCATGTGAACTGCTAAAATCCTGATCCAAGCCACATTATATCTTTGCCTAGAATATAACATTTAAGGGCATCCTAACTCGTCTCCTTTCTGGCTTCTATTCAAACATCACTTCCCTGGTCATTTTGTATAAACAGTGAGAGCTCTACACCCAGGTTATACTCAATCTACCTCCCTAACCTATTTTAATTTCCTTCATATCCTTAGTGCTTGACATTCCAAAAAGTGGTTTACTGCCAATTACCCCCACCAGAATTTAATCTCCTTGAAAACAGGAACTTAATGTTTTGCCAATTGTTGTATTTAGTATAATCCAGCATTTAGTACAAAACCTGGCCCTCAATAGGCACTCATAAATACCTGCTGAATGAATGAATGAATGAAGAGAGAGGAAGAAGGAGGAAAGGAACGAAGTAAGAAGGGAAAGAGGAGAGAAGGGGAGGAATAAGGAAATAATAGAGATCTGTCAGTTGAAAGATCTTCCTCCCTAGCTAAAGTCAAAGTTTTATTTAACTGGCAAGGTTTTATTTAGAGCATTGTCTCATTCTGACAGCCCTGGTTCGGTTCCCCCTTTACATTCATTCAACAGTCATATAGAGGTCCTACCACGTCCCAAGCAATATAGAAGGTGTTGAAGGCAGAATGATAAATGAAATAAGAACTCTGCCCACAAGAAACTTTGGGAGGTGTTATATATTTTCCCAAATGAAGAAGCTGTATGTAGTATTGCAAGTGAGTATAACTCCAGGTTAATACATTATTAGTGTTTTTATAACTGTTACAAAGCTAAACAATTCATTCAACAACGAGAATACTCAAATTGCGCTTCTCCTGAAAACTGCTTCATTGATGTGACAACTTACATAAAATTTAATTTGATCAGCTGACTTTAATAAGGTTGTAAAGGTCAAGACATTTGATTCACTGTATCAGAACCCCTCCCTACACATACATGAAATGACAAGCCTACTCACTACCCCTTGGATTCAATAACAATTTGGACAAAACCTAAACCAGTCACTGAGGAGCTTCTAACAGCTTGTTAATGTATCTCAAGACATTCATTGTTATAAATAATCCCCCAAATCCTTCTGGTTGTTAGAAGGTAGTATTTTTCCATTAAAAGTCATTTTACTTATTTTCTTTAAATATGTATTTCTGCATATTGCCTGTTGGGCTGTAAGTTAAAATTCCAAATATAGCCCTGGCTGGTGTAGGTCAGTGGACTGAGCACAGGCTGCGAACCAAACGGTCACCGTTCCGTTCCCAGTCAGGGCACAGGCCTGGGTTGTGGGACAGGTGCCCAGCGTGGGGCCGAGTGAGAGGCAACCACACACTGATGTTTCTCTCCCTCTCTTTCTTCCTCCTTTCCCTTCTCTCTAAAAATAAATAGATAAATAAGTAACTTCAAAAAAATTTAAAACAATAAAAAATAAAATTCCGAACATAGTTAAATCTGATTTAAATATCACTCAAAATGTAGAGATTTTCATCATGAATAATCATCAATTGATTTGCAGATGATAAATCCTCACAGAAAGGGTATTTGTTTGAAACAGCTGTTCAGTTTCAGTGAATTCAAAAAGTCATTTATTAGAAGTGTCATCTGATGTTTTTAATAATAATGGTCTTACTCAGACCAGAACCAAGAGAGCAATTGTAATCACTTGAGGTAATGCCTTAGTTTGACACACAAATGATATACACAAAAGGGCTCACTGAAAAAGCAGCAAAGATTTGGAAAGAAACTGGCTTCTGAAAAATGTAACACTTCATTAAATTTTATCTTTGTAAATAGACCAAATTATCTTTTAACTCCAGCTAAATTTATTTTACCAAATTGTCTGATTTTTTTAAAAAAAGCTTTAAATTGTAAAGCCAGGAGAGTTCACTGAAAGATACAAAGAATTGTTTCTAAAACTCTTGCTCTGCCAGTTGTCTCTGATACTTGAGAATCTTCACCTCTGGTGGCTAATGAAACATCACTACTCTAAAGAAACTTCAAATTCCCCCACTGAAACTCAAAAACAAGCAAAAAAAATCAAATTACATTTTTATATCTTGGTTAAGTGAAGAGAGATCCTAATCATGTGTTTGCACATAAGTACTGTATTTCCCAAAGTACAACTACAGGAAGGTTATAGTAGACTTATTGATTATTCTTGGCTTCGAATTACTTAACTTAGTCCCTTAAAAACTAACATTTAAACAGTAAAGGAAATGCTGGGAGTTTACAGATTTGTGTAGTACATGACCTGTCTTCTTTTCAGAGCAATACAGCTTATTTATTTAGTTAAGAATGAATTAAGGAATATCAGAATTATAGCTTCAAATTCTTTTTGAGGGAGGTAGTTTGTATGAAATGTTTCCCAAGCATTAGTACAGAAATAACAGTATTCCACCAGCTTTCATGAGGCAATAATGCTTTATTTTTAAAATTCAAAAATAACTGGCATAGAAACTAATGAAAGAAAAACAAAACTTCTAGGATTCTCTCCTTCATTTTAATTTTGGCTAATGTAATTATGATGTGCCTTGGTGTGTTTCCTCTCGGGTCCAACTTCTTTGGGACTCTCTGAGCTTCCTGGATTTCCTGGAAGTCTATTTCCTTTGCCAGATTGGGGGAAATTCTCCTTCATTATTTGTTCAAATAAGTTTTCTACTGGTGGTTGTGCTTTTCCCCCTTCTGGTACCCCTATAATTCAGATGTTGGAGCATTTAAAGATGTCCTGGAGGTTCCTAAGACTCTCCTCATTTCTTTGAATTCTTGCTTCTTGACTCTTTTCTGTTTGGCCATTATTTGCTTTCTTCTGGTCCACTCCACTCAAGGAGTCCCCATCAGACTGTCAGCAGATTTCTCAAAAGAGACCTTAGAGGCAAGAAGGGGCTGGAAAGAGGTATTCCAAGTCATGAAATCCAAAGACCTACACCTAAGATTGCTCTGTCCAGCAAAACTTTCATTTAGAATGGAAGAACAGATAAAGTGCTTCTCAGATAAGATCAAATTCAAGGAGTTCATCATCACCAAGCCCTTATTATATGAAATGTTAAAGGGACTTATCTAAGCAAAAGAAGTTAAAGAAACATGAACAGTGAAAGGACAACAAACTCACAGTTATTAACAACCACACCTAAAACAAAAGCAAACTAAAAGGACAGCTAGATCAGGAGTGGAAACATAGAAATGAAGATCTCAAGGTGGGTTAGCAACAGGGGAGTGGGAGGAAGAGAAGGGGGGAGAAGGTACAGAAAATAAGTAGCACAGACAGTAGATAGAAAATAGATGGGGGGGGGCAAGAATAGCATGGGAAATATAGAATCTAAAGGACTTGAGACACATGGTCATAAACTAAAGGGGGGGTAATGGTGGGGATGGGGGGTAGGGTGGAGGGGAATGAAGGGGGGAATAGAACAACTGTAATGGCATAATCAATAAAAATATATATATATATCAAAAACAAAAACAAAAACAAAACTGACCTGGGCATTTTTCGATTGCAAGATCAGAAAAACTAACTACATTTATACCCCTGGCTTTATATCCAGGTCAGAAACTCAGAAGTTCTTCTTCTTCTTCTTTTTTTTTTTAAGATTTTATTTACTTATTTTAGAAACGGGAAGGGAGGGAGAAAGGGAGAGAAACATCAATGTGTGGTTCTCTCTCACTCACTCCCTTACTTTGGACCTGGCCCACAACCCTCCCTTGGGAATGCAGGCATGTGCCCTAGACTGGGAATTAAACCAGTGACCATCTGATTTTCAGGCCAGCACGCGATCCACTGCGCCATACCAGCCAGGGCCTCAGAACTCATTCTTAAGTACTTCTGTGGCCTTTCCCCTTTCTCAACTGCCATATCTAATTGGATTCTCAAGTCAGACCACAGTGCTTTCATATCCTGGACATGTTTAAATCTCATCCTCTTCTATCTCTTCTGTTATGCCTTAGTTTATACCATAATTTATCTGGATAACGACAGGCCTCATAATTAATAAGTCTCATTTTCTTTACAAAATTAATAAAGTAAACAAACCTCTGGCAACCCTGGTTAAGAGAAAAATAACAAATGAGAAATATTAATATAACAATGGTGGCAATTAATTAGGCACTATCTTGTAGAGTCAAACACTGCATATTCTACAATCCTGCAATTCTTATTCTGGGTACATATTCAAGAGAAACTTTTAACATGTTTACCCAAATATATGAACAGAAATGCTCATAGCAACATATCTATAATAGCATAAATACTGGCACAACTCAAATGTACCTGTCAAATGTAGACAGGAAATAAATTATGCAGAATATACAGTGGTAAAAATGAATGAACTATAACCATGTGCAACAAGAATATAAGTAACATGATATTTAACCAAAAAAGCCAGAAGACTACATTTAGTATATTATTTTTATAAACAACAAAAATATTATTTAGGAAAAAATATAAGACATTTATAAAATGCAAACGACTGAAATACAAAGTTCAAGACAATAGCTATCACAGGCAGAGGCAAGGAGAATGCATAGAAAGATGTAAATTACTGGCAATGTTTGGGAAGTTAGATTACAGATACTAATTATTTTATTGATGTATAAATATATACATACTAGATAAGCAGATCATGCACAGATAGTAAAGATAATGTGTAATAAGCCAAGAACTATGACTAACACAATTCTGTGCAAATTTGTGAAAAATGTTAGTAAGTTTTGGGGGGAGAGACAAGATTGGAAAGAGACTTAACTAAAGATTGTAAGTAGATTAAAAAATCATAAGAAAATAAGTGAAACCTCTTATAATGATAAGAGGACACAGGGCTAGTCTCAAGAGCTGATTTATTTTTCCCAGTCCTACCATTAAGAAGCTAGGTGATTTCAGGTTAGTCACTTAACAGGTGAGTTTCTGAAACTGACTATACCCACATGGATTTAATTTTTTCTTTGTCTGAAACAAATGGCCTCTATTTAGTGTTATTAGGTATGAAACCTGGTTTTTGGGGGGTCATATATCATTCTGTTCTTGGCTTCCCTTCTTTTCCTCGCCCACCAATGTTAACTATTTCTTGCCACTACACTATTTTGCCCACAAATAGGGCACCTAATTAGTCATTCCAACAGATTCACTTTATAACTTACGCTGATTATTACAACCACTTAGGTGAACTTCAAAAGACAGCTACAGTCTTGTTTGAACAACTGTTTTTATTTAACATGTGTTTGTTCAATAAATGTTGTTTCTACAAAACAGTCATATTGATTAACACTGAATACATATTAGGTTTGACTGGGTTATGAATGCTACGGTAACAAACACCAGCAAATCTTGGTGCATTAAAATGACTAAGATTTTATCCTTTCATGCAATATGTCCACTGAGAGTTGACTGGGTTTTTGCTTTAAGTCTTCGAGGACCCAGGCTGAAGTAGAAGCCACCATAGAAAGGGGATAAAGAGTATGGCAAAGCATACATTAACTCTTTTTTTAAATTTATTTATCTTTAGAGGGGAAGAGAAGGAAAGAAGGAGAGAACTATCAATATATGGTTGCCTCTCGTGGGTCTCCTGCTGGGAACTGGCCTGCAACCCAGACATGTGCCCTGACTGGGAATCAAACCGTGATCCTTTGGTTCGCAGGCCTGTGCTCAATCCACTGAGCTACGCCAGCCAGGCATATATTAACTCTTACAGCTTCCCTAGGAGTATCACATGTTACTTTTATCCACACTTCATTGACTAAATCAAGTCCTGCGGCCACACCTAATTTTAAGGGGCAGGAATTCCTAACCATATTCCCAAGAGACAGAATATATGTGAACAATTTTTATAATTTCACTATATCTTAGCATTTAGAGACCAACATCAAATGAAATGTTAGTATATTAATGCCTTAAAAATTCAAGATTAAAATGAAATACCAACAGAATTGCTTTTTTAAAGATTTAAACTCAAAGAGCCTAAAACTTCAAATAATGAATAGGTCACAGGCAAACCAAATGCTCATCAGAATTCTGAAAGATTAAAAAAACAATCTGTATCCCTCAACAAGTATAAAGAACTTTCAAGGAAGCATTTACTCTCTCCTTAAAATTTCAGAATAAATAGAGTAAGACATTCAAATTATCCATAGTTAGTTTATCAGCAGATCCTCCACTACAAAGGACATAAAGCAGCAATAGAACGATGTCTCCAAAAATCTCATTTTTGAAAACAGTAACTGTAGGTTTAAACTGATTTAAGCTGAAGGGGAGGCAGCCCATACTAAAGGGAATTACAATAAGAATGACAAGGGTGCCTAGAAGGTGTACCATGATGGAGGAAAGGGTCTAGAATTGAGATAGATGTAGGCCAAATCTAGAATTGAGATAGATGTTGACCCCACTAAATACTGAAGAGGAACATACACTGCAATCAACCTAACTAGAAGACCTGAAAACCCTCCGTATCTAGCATATACTTAATAATGATTAAAGTACGCTAAAGAAGCAGGGATCACTCTATTAGCATAGTGAAAGTGGAAGGGAAGGGGAACTTGGAAGGCTAACGTGATACATAATAGCTGGAGGTCTGATAACCTGAGAGGTACCGTGATGGATGGATCTGGATTCTTTCCTGGTACAGAGTTATACCAGAGCTGGTGAAGATGTGCTGGTGAGAATGTGGCATATTCAATTTCACAAACAACTGAACTGAAAGGATTGAACCAGAAATACCGAGTCAAGCCTCAGGTGTCTAACTTCTGGAGGGGTATCATGTAACCACATTAACATTTGGTGTGAACACCTCAATATCTGAGGAGGTCAGATTCCAAATGTTATCAAAATAAGATCTGTTCCTTCATTATATAATTTTTATCATGACACTTGTCCTTTAAAACCATTATCTAAAAGCATGATCATTAAATAGTACTGAGCACCTAGTATATACAAATCCCATGTTAGAAACTGAGGACAGAAAAACAGAAGACATTACCACTGGCCTCAAGGTGAGAATCAAAAGTCCCATCATTTCCAGTTTTGAAAGAAGTAAATATGTCATCAACTAGCATTATTACAACCAGAACTCTCAGTACAGTTTTTTGTGTGGGGGTCCCACAGCATCCCAGAGCTCCATGAGGTGCTACCTGCACAAGATACTGTGACTTGAAAAAAAAACAAACAAAACAACCCAAACCCAACATTGTTTTTTTGAGCTTTGCAAACTGAAAGAGTGCTCACAGTGCTGGTAGGTGATCAAGCATCCCCTTAAGGTCAAGTACATTCTTTCAAATTTCATGTACATGGAATCACATATGAGAATGTCCTCCCACACGTGTGACTTCTTTACCCAGCGCAGTGATTCTGAAAGTATCCATGTTATTGTGTGCATCAGCAGTTTGTTTTTGTTTAAGATTATTCCACTGCACAGATATACCACATTTTTCATTAGTCTGTTAATGAACAACTGGCATGTTTCCAGTTTTTGCATATTGTGATTACTGTGTCTGAATATTCTTGTACAAATCATTTTTTCCTGAGTCAAATGATAAACATGCATGTTAATTTCTAAGGAATCTCCAATTTTCCAAATTGGCTGTGCCACTTTACATTCCCACCAGCAATTTTTATCTTCCAGTTGCTCCACATCCTCATTAACTTTGGTACTACCAATCTTTTATAATTTTGGCCATTATGATAAGAGACATCTCACTGTCATTTCAATTTAAATTGTCTTTGGAAATAATGTTGACCATTTTTTCATGTGTTTACTACCCATTCATATAGCTTTTTAAAATCTTTTGCTCATTTTTGTGTTATTAAGACTTCATTATGTACCATATAAATACTTCATCAGATATATACATAGCAAATATTTTTCCTGTTTTGTGGCTTGCCTTTTTGTTAAGAAATATCTTTTAAAGACAAATACTTTTAATTTTGATGAAGTCCAATATTCCCTTTTTCTTCCACATGGTCTTTCCTTGGTGCCAAAGTATAGAGAGAAAGATAAAGAAATGAACATTGATATCACTTTTTTTAAAACAAGCTTTACTAAAAAATATTTCATATACTGTATCTTATTATCCATTTTAAGTGTACAGTTCAGTGACAGTCAGAGTGTTTTAAGAACTACAGATTATGACTGAGAATTACTGACTGTGGTCACTGCTTTGTCATGTATGCCTTGTTTCTAATTCTGATCTAACAAAGTTACTGAGAGTAAATTATAAAATATGAGTGATCAATTGATTGCATTTGCATAGTCATATTAGCAGTTCTTAATCTCAGCTGCTCATTGTGCACTGCTGGTGGGGTGTAGCCACTGTGAAGAACAGCATGAAGTCTCCTCAAAAAATTAAAAATGGAACTGCTTTATGACCCTGCAATTCTACTTCTGGGGATACATATGAAGAAACCCAAAATGCTCACTTAAAAGAATATATGCACCCCTATGTTTACTGCAGAGTTACTGTATTTTTAGAACTATAAGATGCACCTAGGTTTTAGAGGAGGAAAATAGGAAAAAAATTTTGAAGCAAAAAATGTGGTAAAATATTGGATAACCTGTGACCCTGCTCCACCTCCGACCACCCCCAACAGAGAGCCAGGCAGGCTACATTTGGACTGTAAAATGCATCCCCATTTCCCTCCCAAATCTGGGGTTGGTGGAGAAGGGGGAGAATGCATCTTATAGTCCTAAAAATACAGTACTTACAATAGTCAAGATTTGGAAGCAGCCCAAGTGTCCATCAGATAAGTGAATAAAAAAGCTGTGGTAAGTTCACACAATGGAATACTACTCAGCTGTGAACCAAAAGGAAATCTTAACTTTTGTTGACAACATGGATGGACCTGGAGAGTATCCTAAGTGAAATAAGCCAGTCAGTGAAAGTACTATACAATACCACTTATATGTGGAATCTCATGAACAAAATAAACTGATAAAATAGAAACAGATTCATAAATGCAGAGAACAGACTGAGAGCTGTCCGAAACGAAGGGGCTGGGGGCTGGGTGAAAAAGGTGAACAGATTAAGCAACACAAAACTAAACTCATAGACACAGATAACAGTATGGTGATTAGCAGAGGGAAAGGGGGTGGGGGAGGTGTAAGAGGGGGAAAGGGGGGAATAAATGATGATTAAGGAGAACTGATTCGGGTGGTGAACACACAATGCAATATACAGATGATGTATTATAGCACTGTATACATGAAACCTGTAATTTTATTAACGAATGTCACCCCAATAAATTCAATAAAAATTAAAAAAATAATTAAGTACTGAAGCTCAAATACCATTCTAGATCTATTAAAAAAACTCATTAAGAGTGGGACCTAGATGTCCACTTTTTTAATTTATGATTGGTAATCTTTGTATCCTAATTTTTTATCAAATACTTTTTTAATACTTTCTTCAACAAGTTTTATAGTTCTAGCTATTCAATTTAAGTCTATTACCCATTTTTGAATTATTTTTTGTATTTGGTGTAAGGTAAAGGTCAATACTCACTTCTTTACTAATTTTTGTGTGTGCTTGTGCTATCAGAAAGGTCCATTTTATTCATAACTATAATGGCAGTTTTATAATTGTTTTTTTCAGTTAATTTTTTGCTTTATCTATTTTTAAGCTACATGATCACAGGTACATAGAAATCAGAAATGTCGTATTTTTCCCAAAGAACTGACCCTTTAAAATTATCCCTCTTTATCTCCAGTAACATTTCTTGGCTTAAAGCCACCGTGTCTCATATACATGTAGTCAGATCAGCCTTCTCTGGGTTAACATTTGCATGCTTTTTGTTTTCCATCTTTTTACTATGAACGTTTCTGTTTATGTTTTGTAAGCAGCATATATTTGGGTTTTACATTTTTGTTCAGCTGGTAAATCTGTCATTTAGTGGAAGAATTTAGTCCATTTGTATTCAATTATTGATACACCAGAGTAGTTGAGTTTAGGCCCACCATTTTTCTACTGGTTTTTCACTTGTCCCACTGTTTTCTGTAACTTGTTCTTCTTTTCCTTCCTTCTTTTATATTAATCAAGTATTTTTATTATTCTATTTTATGTATTCTATAGGTATTATCTTTTAACATCATTCAGTGATTACTGTAAAAAATACAAAAATGCATCTTTATTTTATGACTTTAAAAAATCAGTACTTTTACTATGTCCTAAACAATGATTCTTGTACTTTATTTATCTCTTCTCTTTACTATTGCTGTCATAATTATTTCTGTGCTTTTTCAATATAATACTGTTAGAATGGACATTGTTAATACTGTTGTATTAAGCAGTCAACGGTCTTTTCCAGTGCTCTTCATTCCACCATGCTTCCATCTGAGAATTATTTTCTTTGTTCTAGTGAATTTCTTTAATATTTCCCCAAGTCTAGATGGGCTGCTGAAATAATTTCTCTTAGCTTTTCTTTAATATAATAGTATTTGTTTCATTTTGATTTCTGAGGAATATTTTAATTGAATATAGGATTATTAATTGGCAGTTTTTTCTTTCAGCACTTTAAAGATTTCACTCCATCAACTTCCAAGTTCCATATTTTGCTAAAAAGTCAATTTTCACAAAATGCTTCTTTCCCCGTTAATAACATGACTTTCCCTCCCTGTGACTGCTTTCAAGAGTATGCTCTTTATATGTCAATTTTAGCACTGTAATCCCAAACTGTGTGCTGGGGGAAATCAGCAACATTCATCAGATGCTGTACTACCCGCTAGTATTAAACTGTTGGGACCTAAGTGCTTAAGAAATAGAATTGTTATTTCTTTTGGCTTAGTGGTGCTGTAAAAAAGTTTCTGAGACACTAAATGTAGTCTCCTTTGTTTTTTTGTGTGTGTGTGTGCCATTCTGAGTACATCACTTTATCTCATCATATAGGCAGTGTGTCATCTCACATCATCACAAGAAGGGCGAGCACAATACAGTAAGACATTTTGAGAGACCCCACTCACATAACTCATATTACAGTACACTCAGTGCCACTTAATGACAGGAAAACATCCTGAGAAACGCATCATTAGGTGATTCTGTTGTCATGCGAACATCACAGAGTGCACTTAATCACACCTACACATCTAGGCTATACATACAACCTATTGCTCCTAGGATAGGACCCTGTACAGCACCTCGCTGTATCAAACAACATGAGGTTAAATCGGGCACAAGAGAAAATTATGCTATCAAGAGACATGTGGTGTATGACTGTACACAGTCAAAGCTCGATTCTCAAACCGCTCCCATCTCAAATAAATCGCTTCTCGAACGCCTCCCAGAATTAAGTTAGAAAACCAAGGTTCCACGGTATTGTTATAATTGTTCTATTTTATTATTGTTAATCTCTTATTGTTCCTAATTTATAAATTAAACTTTTTCATAGGTATGTTAGGTACAAGAAATATATACAAGGTTCAGGTTCACTGAGCTTCTTGAGTCAACAGTTAGATGTCTTAACAGTTTTGAAATGTTGTCATTATTTCTTCAAACATTGTTTCTGCCTTTTCCCTATTGATTTCATCAATGTCTCCTTTTGTTCAGGCTGCTATAACAAGTACACAGAGTAAGTAGCTTATAAACAATGAAAACTCATTTCTTACAGCTCTCAAGGCTGCAAGTCTGAGGTCAAAGTGTCAGCATGGTCATGTGAGGGCCCTCTTCTGGGTTGCAGACTGCTTGTTATATCCTAACAAGGTGGAAGGTACTAGTGAACTTCTGGGCTGTCTCTTTCCTAAATCACATAAATCCCAAGCATGAGGGCTCCATTTTCATCACCTAAGCACCTCCCAAAGGTCCCACCTCCTGATAAAATCACATTGGGCATGAGGATATCAACATATCAAATTGGGGGAGGGGGTCACACGTTCAGACCACGGTAATCAAGGACTCCAATTACACGTATGTTAAATCACCCATGTTTCATTTTTTATGCTGTTCTGTTTCTGTCCATGTTGTTTTCTTTCATATCCTCACAACAACCCTCTCAGTGGGTGCTAACAAACCAATGTTTCTTTCCCTCTCTCTCAAATCAATAAATAACAATTTTAAAAAACACAGCAAGATTATGGAAATTCCCTTCAGTATGCTTAGTCTTTTACATTACTTCTAAAATGGGGAAATAAAATATTTTCCTCTATGTTTCATGAATCTTTTAACATCATTCAAATCTTTGATAACATCATTATCAAATACTTTTTTTTACATTTTCTTCAACAAGTTTTACAGTTCTAGCTATTCAATTTAAGTCTATTACTCATTTTTAATTATTTTTTGTATTTGGTGTAAGGTAAAGGTCAGCTACCTTGAAAAAATAACTGCAGATTAGTAAATTATTCCTCCCTTTTGGTGAGAGGCCTGGAAATACAGCCCTACCTTCAGGATCATCCAGGGAAAAGCTATTAAATACGTTCAAGGACATACGAGATCGTCACAAAATATAAGAAAGAATAGGGTATATAAGGAAGGTGCTAAATTTGCAAAAGCATTACTTGGTTACAATGAAATCTTTTTCAGACACCAAACCTTTGCCTCTTTATCACAAATTATGTTTTGGCAATTCAATAAGCCTCTGAATGTTTATAAACTGTATTAATATTTGTTATATATGTATAAAAATTAAAACTATAAAATTGTCCTTAAGTATACCAATGTTACATAAAAGTAAAATTGCTTTTCTCTTCCAAGAGGAGATATATATTAATAGCCACAATGCAGAAAACTCATTTACCAAGTTACTGTTAAAATAATATGAATAATACCACTAGGTACCTAGCCATGTGTGGTTTTGAACAGTCTTCACATCAATCATTTCATTTGATTCTTAGAACAATTCTGTGAAGTAAAAAAAGTATTTTATTTACCATTCCTTTTATAAAAATGGGAAAACAAATGTTCAAAACTTAAGTGACTCACTAGAGTCATTAAGCTACTAAGTAAATCCCGATAAAGCCAAAACTCAAACACTATGTGCCCTTTTCACTAACCTCATGAATAAAATACAAACTGCCTTTCCTTTTAATTTTTATGAAATCAGGTCATATCTTTGAGTAAAATAAGTCAAAACATTTGTAATTTTTTTCAAAAGAAAAACCATACCCTATAAGCAATGTTAACAATATCAAATTGCCTGAAAGTCAAATGTCACTTACCATCCTACCAAAACATGCAGAATAAATTACTTCCTACTGAAGGCATGTTATCTGGCAATTCTTTTATATGTTTTTAAAACTAGATTTAATATGAAGTAGATAATACCTCTGTGCAAGACACCTGTAAACATCCCTCCTTCCTCCTTTGGTGGGCCTGTGAACATTTCTTCTTGGGAAGAGTGAAAAACAATTCCAAACCCAATTCCACAAATGCTTAAAAATAATTTTCAATTATTCCTGGTTATATTTCAGTACTTCTGAGAAGAGATTTCAGACAAAGGGAAGTACACAAAGCCTCTAGCCTTTCTAGATTAGCCAGTATATTTTTAAAAAGAAGTTATTTAAAATTATTAGTAAACTTTTTGAGAACAGTACTGTCAAGTGTTAGACATTCTATTAGGGAAATAGGCCACATTCGTATATTGCATGAAAACAAATGTTACCCTTCCTTCACAGCAAGCCATTTTTGTCATTATGGGCAGTATGGCCCAGTCCTTCATATAAAGGAAAAGTAAAATAAATATTCCTATGAAAAGCTCCCTTAGTCCAAAGAATAATAAGTTACACCACTGCCTGATATATATGGTATCAAATAATATCTAAAATGTTATACCTAGTACATTGCAATGTAGTGGATAAACAGACATGAAGAAACTAAAAATCATCTCTGAAAAATAAGAAATGGAACTATAAAATGCTATTTAATAGCATTTTAAAAAGGCAATTAATAGAAGCCATGCTTGTTTTGAACTATTTGGCTAAGGCTAAGACCCTTAATTTGATCTGTTTGTAAGTCAATTGGCTTTATACTATGAGTAATATAATGTACCCATAACACTGGTCATTCAGAAATGGTAAATACGTATGAGTGTCTTATGAGGAGTTAGCCAAGATTATAGACAGATCAATGCTATCAATTATCAGGAAGGTGTGCAATTACAAAGGATGTAATCTTGGTAAAATATCTAGGTCCTTTTCTTTCATTAAGTTCATAACTCAACAAAACTTGAGAGACTTCTATCACAGTGGTAATTCCTCTCATAAAAGGTAGACTTAAAATGTAAAAGAGCAGTTCTCAACTCTATGATGAAATTTTGCAATTAATATTTTTCACAAAATATTTGAATTTTTTGCCATTGTGAACTTTAACCGTTGGAATAAAGAACATTCGAATTATACTTAATGAATGACAGCTGATTCAGGGTTATTCCTATAATAACACCACTCCAGTAATGAATGGGAAAGAAGAGTGGATTTACAGCTTATGAGTTGGAAATTGTTTGCAATCCTCAGTCCCTTGTATCTAATTCGGTCCCTTGTATCTCAGCCCCTTGTAACTAATTATGGAAAACCGTAATTAGTTACGGTTTTCCATATGTGAAATTATACTATCATGTGAATTGTAACGGAAACAAAGTTGAAATCTCTTGAAACTAAAACTGAATAAAACCTTTTATAGTGACTTGCAGCAGTATTCAGAGAATGATGGGAGGCCTAGACTTATCAAAAGAAAGCAATGGTCTAAAAACAGATACCAAGAAACAGTGGTCTGCCATTTAACACAGACAAGCGTTGTTCAACTCTGGAGGTATGTTTTTTTAGGAAAAGGATGAGTTTACAAACACAGTCCCAGGTATATTTCATCAATGCTGTATTTATAGGAATGGTCTAGGAAGATTTCAACAGGAAAAAACAAGTAGAGGAGGGAAGAAATTATTTTTCTATTAAACAAAGAATAGTAAATTAAGACTACAATTGCTTTAACTCCAAAGGAAAACTGGAAAGATTCTACTCTAAATTTACCTGAGTAAGTATAAAGAAAAGTCAGGAGGTCACAACCTTCAGATGCAGCTATATGTTCCTATGCAATTTTATGGTTATGTGGTAGGCAGTTAAAGACAGATAATGGACCAGGTACAGAAGGTCACCAGGATGGAAAGCCCTGGGTGCCTACCAACAAGCAAAACTGAAACCCATCCTCAAACTGACCTTTCCTCCCCCAACATATTGCTGGCCATGTGGTTTAGATACTCTGACCTTTTGTGTTATTGGTCATGCGATTTGGACTCTCTGCTAAACTTTCTTGCCCTGGTATGTTGCTAGTATGTGGGTTAGACCCCCTTAGAAGGGGAAATAACAAAGGAACCCAATGAGGTTCTGACCTGCATCAAATACATCTAGGCCTCAGTTGTGTTTCAGCCCAGAAAAGTAGCAAAATCAGACAAGAGGCCATGGCTGATGTCAGGACCAGCTGCACTGACTAATGACCCTTGGCACCAACCAATCAGTAGACACCACGACCCTAAAAAGACACACACGGGGAAAGCTGATGAATATTCTTTTGGGAACCTCCCAAGACCTCCAGATACATACCCTCAAGGTGAAGAACCCAGCATGGTTCTCTCTATGGTGCATACCAGTGCCTTTCCTCACCCCTTTCCCTCCTCCAAGAGCCCTTTCCTTCTCCCTCTCCTAAGCTCCAAGGGCCCTTTTCTGCCCCTGTAACTTGTTCCCTGAGCCTATGTTGCTCAGCTGGCTCCCTTCCATGGCTCACTTCTACCTCTGTGACTTTAGAAATAAACGTTCTCTTCTAGTTTGAGCCTTGGCTCTGAATTCTTTCTTAGCTAGAACTCAAGTACCATATTTGTTGAACTGAGGTCCAATCTCTAGTAACAACTGGTGCCGTTCTCACTGACAAGAGTCAGAAGTTAGGAAATGACCGGAATTGTTCCCTCTTTCAAAGGTAGGAAATGAGAGGTTATCCTCAGGTCAGGATCTGCTAATGTGGCTCTTGATTTAAATTGTGTTAACTTGCTCTGCTCCAGGATGAAAGCAATTACGACCATATCAATGTGCTCTGCAGCTGGTTAGTCAGCTGCTCTAGAGCAGGCAGCCAGGAGGAAGCCTTGAGGCCCTCTCTGGGCACTGTGCCTCCTAAGGTTCACGTGCAGGCCAATGCTTTTGCCACTAATTCTTAAAAGGTATCTTAAACTCTCACAAAAAAGTAAAATAAACATAAATAAAAATATCCTTTTAATTTTCCAAATAAGCTACAATTGTTGAAGTGTTCCCCACGTTAGTCTAATATTTACTAGAAAATGAAATAGAAAGTCATAGAGGCAGTAGAACAGAGCCATGGAAGAAGGGAGCCAGCTGAGCTACCTGGACTCAGGGAACAAGTTATAGGGGCAAAAAAGGGCCCTTGGAGCTTAGAAGAGAGAGGCAAGGAAAAGGCTCCCGGGGGAAGGAGGTGGGGGGGAAAGGTGCTGGTGTGTTCCAGCTCATCAGCTAATTCCATGGAAGAGGAAATTTTAAAGAAATCCACTCTCTTTAAAAGGCAGCCTCAAAGGCTAGAAAGGAACATAAGAGTGTCTGAAAGCCTAGGTAACTACAATCTTCTTAAAAGAAATGGCCTGAATACAAAATTTTATGATGCTACAAGTGGTACTATGAAATCACAGTACTATTCCAATTTTACTACAAAATCCACGTTGAAGTTTGAAAAAGTGCTTTAGTCCTACTATTAACTTTCTTTCAAGTTAGAGTTCAAGAAAAATGTCTGAGATAGAAGGTATATTCAATAAAAATAAAAATTGATGAACAGGGAATTCCAAAAAGGGAAAAATAATTACACTCATGTATCTCTAAAGCATTTCAACTTTCAAATGTGCTTACGAATCTCTTTCGCTGTGAGACAAAGGCCATAATAGGAGTTCCTTACATAAACCAGGTGTCAATACATTCTACAATTTCTCATGCATTTCTTAAAAATAAAGATAAAACTTGAAAACACTTGTAAAGCACTGAATGCCAAGCTCTTCTAGATTTGCATGACCTTTCCAGGCTTTTACTGTTGTCTTCCTTCCATCTAGGTCCACAAGATTTTTAAGCAATCCTTCTCAGTGTTCCCCAAGTTTTCACAGAAATAACTCTCCTTATGCATTGTTTAGCTAATATTCAATTAAGTTATGTAATTCCAAGAACAAATAAAACGGGTGTAAAACAACTGGTTGGAGAGGTCAAACTAAAGAAAAGTCTACTAGCCATTAGTTAGTATTAAACATGCTATGGCTATCAAAGTAGTCTTACAGAGAGAATTAAGGCCACAAATTAATTAGAGTTTCTATTATACCCTCACTTGCCTTCTTAAATGCTATACTTGGAAGTCTCTGCAGCATGCAACCCTCTATCTTCAAAATAAGCTAAACTTGAAACTAATTTTTTAACTGCAGCATAGGTGGGTAATTTGAATTTTCCCTTCTATATGGAATGTTGATTAACTGTAATAAAATTTCTATGCAACTTTAATATTCTTAAACTGGAAAAAACGTTAAGCAGAAAAAAAGAAAAAGGAAAAAAACAAGCTCAGTACTACAGTTAAACAAAACTTTTGTTAACACAGTCTTCCTATCAGCCCACCTCTGTGAATATGGTGATTTCTTTATGAAAAAGTCTCTTCTTATTTAATTCTTACAACAAATACCATTTGAAATATGTGGTATCAGCTAAGATCTGATGATTGTTTTATATAGAAATTAAATATTTGTTACAGAATTTTATCTGACACAGGAAAATCAATTTCTGTTTTTATGCTTTGGTGCAAGGTTTATAGTGAGCTCCTAGCAACTTAACTACATATTCATTTATGTATGACTGCTTTCATAATAACAGGGTGAAAATGTGATTAAAATACAAGTAGTAGGGATGCAAATAATCAATATGAGAGAAAATTTAATAGCACTCAACAAGGCTCTCCAAAACTTATGACTAGAAAGATACAGTAAAAGTGGTTATAAATTCATTATTGCTAAGTTCTGAAATGTATTTTATACTGCAACAACTTCACTCACATATCGAAGGAAATGAGAAACCATCATTTAATTAGAGAGAGAATGTTCAATTTAATAGATAAAGTGTCTGGAGCATTAAAATTCTTCTCAAGGAGTACAAACAGACCTCGACCCCCCAATTTGTGGTTCCAACTGCTTCCAAAAATATAAGTTCTTTTACCAAGGTGAACACTTTTTTTTTGACACACATTTGATTTTTTTAAATCTGAAACTTAAAAAGTGGCAGCACAGGTCTCTTGTTTTAAGTGTTATCACTACAATTAAGCTTTTCCTGGAACCCTAATGTATAATGTACCTTCTGTATACACATTTCACTAGCATTACTATTTTTCTGATATCTTCAGTGACACAAATAGACAAAATTTTAAAAAATTTTTTCTATAAGCAGAAATAATTAAATTTAATGATTTTCACTTACCGTTCAAAAGATTCTCACTTCTTGTAATTATTGCCCTAGAGAGCAATAAAACTTACAGCTTACAATAAAGCCTGACACTGACTTTTGACCCAAAATTTAATTGACCAAGGACAACTTTGCCATGGACCAGCCACAGCAGGGTCCAGGGATTCCCAAGGTGGGTAAGGAGTTGGTGATGGGTAACAGACGACAACACGCCTCAAAGGACAGTGAAGCTCTGTTCCGTTTATTGCAAGTACAAGCAGGTTTTTACATGTTCATTTTAGGTAGTGATTAACATTTGCAGTATAGTATGATCAGTTAAGCAGAAAAAATCAATACAAAGGTAACCAGGAAAAATGTGAAAGTTCCCATAGATTCAGTTATAATAAACAAAGATTATTTTGACCAGGAGAGCCATAAATCAGACAATTAAAAATAGCTGTATGTACAGAATTTGAATATCTTATTGTGTATTAAAATTTCTCAGAATTTGTCATGGGGCAAAAGGATACGCTAGATTGAGTAGAGGTAATAGGAGATTTATTATAAGGCCTTTGTGATGTCTAACTTAGTTATCTATCCTTTTCTAAAATGTTTCTCTGTGTACTATAAACTCTGACCTCTGACTCTTTAGTAACTTCTACATGTTTAGTTTGTAATAACTAGCCAGCTTTTGTTATTTCTTTGCCTGTCTAATTGATATATATTCTTATTCAAGGTAAAGACCATTACTCTAACAACTATTAGACATACAGGGACTTTGTTCTCTGGTCAAGAAATTATTTTGTACAACTTCATTGGAATTATGCTAATCAATGAACCTGAAATACAAGTGTCTAACAATTAATTCCACCACCTTTTGATCACCCAAACAAACACGTAAGGAGAGATACACAGGAAATCCAGCCACAGTTGCCTCTGCCTTGCAGATGCATCTCAACTGTCCCGACCATATCCCTGGGCTGTGGGTAGGGGTCTATATAGTTTTTACTTGTCTTCTTGGAAGACCCTTTGTATTTGTGGGTAAGGAACAGTCGTGGGAAAGTCTCTCTAATCTGTTCTTCCATTCCCTCAACTGTTGGCAGCACAACCTGTGTTTGCAACAATAACCTGGTTCTTTATTAACTGGACTTAACTGTTGACTTAAGAGATCTTATTTTTCTTATTTCTGGTACACTATGGCGGTCCTGATCGCTTTAAGTTGCTCAAACCAGGGTAATTTATACAACTTGACATGTTTTCCCTTATGGTTGACAATTGTATTACCCTGGCTGTCGTACTCCCCTGTATAAGGGAGAGGGGAATCTGTGGAGATTTTTCCATCCTTTCAGGCAGTTTCGTGGGGAATACTAATGTTTTCCCCTGAACTGTCCCTTCCTCTTGGGTGATTTTCACAGGAATAAGTAAGTACAGTACAATGTCCATACTCAGTAGCAAGAGTAAAATAATTAAAATAAAACAGCCAATTGTTAACCCATTTTGGATGCCACGTTCTCCTCCGGGGAGACGAATTCCTTGAACTCGACTCCTCCGTGCCCGGACCTTGTCAGACAACGTGGTTGGAAGAGGACGTGGCACAACTGGAAAGTCAAATTAATCAGTCTCAACATTAAAATATGAGCAATCTTCTGTTTGCAAGGATAACTGGCAATTCACAAGTTCATGTCCTTATACACTGGCAACCATATCTTTCAAAAATGGTTAGAAATATATGGAAAATGATTGGTACTTAGTGACATCAACAATTTTTCTCTCAGTGAGACTGAAGTTTGGGTGCCTCCCCACCCATTACTTTCTTTAGCAACATAACATAAGAAGGCATCTATTAATAAATTCAAGGGGGGAAAAGTAAAAAACCATTAATATGAATTTAGGTAAAATGCATTTTAACTAATAAAAGATCTGGCCTTTTATCAATTTTTTCCTCTTGTCCAAGCCAAAGTGTTAAAATGTGCTTTAAATATAATTAATAACAAGGAAATGAAAAAAAGACAAAAGCAATCTTTCACATTACATAATTTTTTTCACATTATGTAATTTTTAGGAACCATTTAAAAACTTAAGATCTCTGTGTGATTACCAGAAGCTAGTATCAGGGAAATGATGTCTTTTCCCTTTTTTATGTAGTAGAAAAGGTAGTTAATAGTATTATATGCCCATCTGTTCTAATGTTTTATTTATATCAACTCGTAACATCATTATAATCCTGTATTATTAAAATTATCCCATTTTACATATCTTAAAAAACTCAGCACTAACAAGTTAAAAAAAATCTCACTAAAGGTTTTAAATAGTAAGTGGAAGCCAGTTGGAGCCCAAGTAGTCAAGACCCTACCTAGGCCAGGTGCTTAACTGCTTCACAGTGTTACCCAGCAGAGGGGTAACACAGCTCACTCAATCAATATGAACTGGCTGCGTGCCCAGTAGTTTTTCTTCTAGCAGTTATAAAAATTAGTGGTTGAGAAGGCACAAAGTAATCCTTCTTCCTCTCCCTATTTTACTCTTCTATCTAAACAAAATTGGGCATTTCCTACAATATGCTCTTGCTTCATACATATCTTTTACACAGCATCTTCCTGTTTGCTTCTAATTAATTTAAGCACAAGATCATACACACTTTCAGAAAAGGATTGCTGTTTGTTTCAAAACCCCATTTTCTTGTGAAAGACCTAGCTCTAAGAAGACCCAACTAAGTACAAGACAGAAGGACAGAAAGGACAACTGAGAAACAAACAAAAACATGAAGTCACTTTCTAGAGTAACATAAAAAAGACCAAAATCTTACTGATTTAGGATCTTTTGCAAATTCAATAGAATAGTCTAAAATGTATGTGACAAAACTGAAACCTATCTCAGGTAGTGTTTTTTGCAAACTTCTATTAACAGATTTTCTTAGAAACTATATATAACTTTACTTACTGAATTTCCAAGAAGGCCTCATGAATTGTTATTGCTCTGCCCATTTTACAAATGACAAAAAAAACTAAAAAATATAAACAAATTTGCCTGAGATTACACAGCTAGCAAGCCTTGCCAGTTCAAATTGGTGGTATATGAGTGACCCCCCCCCAAAAAAAAAAAACAGAAAGAAAGGGACACAAGAATCAAAGCCTACGGCTTCAAGGCTATCCACAACAGAAGATACCCAGGAGCAGATTTGAGATAGGAGTTCAGTGAGTTAGTACAGCTTAATACAGTAGAAACAGCCCCAGATTATCCAACTGAGACAGGAGGAGATCAAAGACAGGATTAGAATCTAATTTCACTTTGCTCTAAAGCAGAGGTTCTCCTTGGGTGGTCTGAAGAATCTTTACAGTAGGATGCTGAAGTCAAAACTATTTTTATAATAATACTAAGGAATTATTTGCCTTTTTTACTTTTCTCTCACAAGTGTACTGTGGGCATTTCCAGACACTACTCTGCATAGAATATTGCAAGAGACTGAAGTGTAAAAGTAGATGTGAGAATCTATTAAGCAGTCCTCTATTAAACTAGACACTGGCTTTGCAAATACGTAAAACAATGCTGCTCTTTAAACCCTATTTCCTTGAAAAATACCTGTAGTTAATTTCATTTAAAAATGGTATTTATGTTAATTTGTAATATTTGTTACATGTAAGTAAGTTAATGTTTAAAAATATAAAGAGGTCCTCATACCAAAAAAGGCTGAAAAGCCACTACTCTAAAGCCATGTTAACCAATCCTCACATGTACAGTCCGGTCTTCTTGATTTACTCACCAGGATTAAGTGAGGTATGTAATGAAAGTTCCTGAGTTTCACTGTACTATAAACTCCTTAACAACAAAAACATTTTAAAATATTTTTGTGTCCCTCCCTAACCCATCACATCACTTATACCCCCCCAAATTTGTTATATCAAGCCAAATTATTTGTCACTGTACATTTCTAAATTAACACTGTATCTTACCCCTACATTACATAAAACATGCTATAATACCACACTGCCTCACTGAAAAGATCATACTTTACCACACGGTCACACATGATGACTCCACTGATACAGAGAGATTCTGTGAGGATCAGCTCATCATTCACTCTTCTAACTACCTCCTATTTCCAACAATAAGACATTTAAAAAGCATTTAAGGAACCTCATTTTAATAGAAAAAATTAAATAAAACTATCTTTAGCTGTTTAAAAAGCCACATTCTTATAGCTACAGTAAGAATGAAACCAATTCCCTTCAAAAATAACAATTTAATCCTACATCACATGACACATTTTTCAATTACTAACACATAAAGGATTATGCATTGTCTTTCATATATTTTCAAAATACAAATCTCAACAAATCTCTTACTTTCTAAATATGCAGGCAGGTTTCACTGATAATGTTCTTAGCATACTTGGCACAAAGTGAATATAAATTTGCTCTTCATGCTTAAAGAAAGAGTATAGGCAACCTTCTGTAGCCTTTCACTCCAACAGACATCTGAACTGGACAACTGAATATGTTATTCTGTCATTCTGTAATTTATGACACAGTAATAGTTTATCACATTAAAAAAACTAACACTTTGTCAAAGGTTTCATAAGACAAATTTTACTGGACAGCGGCCAACTCCCCTTGGCAACAGGGGACGACTTGGCAACATGTTAAAAATACCAGCACTCACCAACCTTCTGGTGAAGTTTTTATTTGGAGAAGGGAAAGGCTGTTTAAGGGGGAAAAATCATGCTTAAAAATGGTCAGTTTTGAAGATATCAGAAATACCCCCACAAAAAGGGTCTTCCTGGAGCTGAATCATCTACTAGTTGACCTCAAAATCTGGAACTATAATCACCTTCAGAAAAGCCTTACTGTGATTTTGAAGGAGAAAAAATTAATCCTCTACAACATTATTTACTAAATGGAAAATAGAAACTGCTCACATACCAATCCAAGAGGGAGGGGGCTTAACAATGAGCCCAATAACAAGTCCATTTAATTTACTGTTATTAATATAAGATCTACAGTGGAAGCCAAGGTATAAGAATTCAATCAAAGATTAAGGAGAGCCCTGGCTGGTGTAGCTCACTGGACTGAGCACAGGCCTGCAATCCAAAGGGTAACCAGCTTGATTCCCAGTCAGGGCACATGCCTGGGTTGCAGGCCAGGCCCCCAGCAGAGGAGGCATGTGAGAAGCAACCACATATTGATGTTTCTCTCCCTCTCCTTCCCTTCCCCTCTCTAAAAATAAACTCTTTGAAAACAGAATTAAAAGATTTTTTTAAAGATTAAGAAGAAAATTTGTATCTGAATAAACTCCATAGTAATTTTCACTTTTATTTCTAGGACTTTATTTTCTACTAATTTTACTTATTTAGAAACCCTTGAAACACCAGAAATAGAAAATTTAAGGTATTAACACAAAATGCAGAAAAAGTGCATATGCATTACAAATGAGACTGAAAAAAGTTCAAAGAAAGGTTTTCTATGAGGATAGAAAAATATTTTCAAAGAGTATCTTAATAATCAGGATTCTGACAAACAAGATACTGTTCTGTGACCCGAATGCCTCCCGTAAGTGGAATTAGAGGGATTCTAATTAATCAAAGAGTGAGTATATGGCCCTAGATTCTCTCTTTGCTTCATTATTACTTACTACCTATTCAATCTTTACCCTCAAAAACGGAGAGGTAACATATTCTTATATTTAATTAACACCTAGGATAAAATGTTAATTGCATACAACTTTAGAACTAGCTGATAAAGGATTTACAGCATACAGAAGTCCATCGGGTGTAGCAGAAACTGAGAGTCAGCCCTGGCGGTTGTGACTCAGATGGTTGGGCGTCAGTCTGCAGATGAAAAGGTCTGGGATCTGATCCCCCAGTCAGGGCACACACCTGTACTGCACGTTAGGCCAGTAGTCAGGGCATGTGCAAGAGGCAACCAGTCAATGTGTCTCTCCCTGTCTTTCTCCCTTCCTTCCCTCCTCCCTGGAATCAATAAAAATTTTTTAAAAGAAAAAAATTTAAAAAGTAACTGAGAGTCAGCCTAACGGGTTCAAATCCTAATTCTTCCATATAGGCACTGGGGAGAATGAGAGAGCCAATCGGTTTTTTCTTTGAAGGAGGCACATAATAATACCTCAAAAGAATGTGAGATCTACATTAGAATGTACGTACTGTGACTAGCACATAGGACACGTTCAACAAATGTTACTTCTTCCACTGTATGGTTCCAAATTATGAACAGCAATATATGTACTGTATATAAAATTGTAGGCTACATGCCACTGACCTTCTTTCCTCAATTACAATGAAAATGATATTACATCACTTTTATGAGGTGAGGTGGTAACAACTCAGTAACATTTCTAAGAAAATATACTTCATTTCAAATAACTATCCTATGGACAGTATTTCCTATTGGGCAATTCTTACATGAAGAATGTCACAACAGACTGAATAGTTCTATAAACAGCCTACGTTTTGTACATACACAGAAGAAGTGTAGAGTGAAAACTCATCATTAAAGCCAGTAGGCCTGTCTCCACCTACACATGGAACGCCTTTGTGTTCTCACCCCACTAACTCCTTTTCAGCCACATCTCCGGAGAGCACATACCCTGGTTTTCCTCCTACCTCTCTGGCCACTCCTTTGCTGGTTTATTAATACACACAAACACCGAACGAATGGGGAAAGGAAGGGCACGGCTGGGGGGAGAGAGACAAAAAAAGAGACATCAGGATAACTGCTGAGCACTAGATATAACTCTTAAGGCTCAAATATTTTCCTTCTCTCTCTATGCTTCCTCATCTAGGTACATGGTTTCACTCTCCACAATAACTCCCAAAGTTCTAGTTCTGATCCTTTTCTATCTTGTTTCAAGCTGCAGACTCATATATCCAACTGCCTATTTGGGTACCTCAGCCTCCTCAATTGTCAAGGTTAAGCTTCATTTCTCAGGGAGAAAAAAGTCAATGTCAAAACCCCTCACAACAAGAGAATGTGCTTTTGTACATGGGCCTAGGAATTAGACTTTTTATAAATACCCTTTCAAGTTTACTAAGGTACTGAATGGCCACTGAAAACTGAAACCATCTGCACCCAGAGTTTACATCTATGTTAACATCACTATTCAGCTGTCTTCAACAACATGACTTGACTATTCCAGGAAACTCTTGCCCATGCAGATAAGAGTTACAAATAACTTCATTGTTCATTTCAGGAACTTCCCAAAAACCCCATATAAACGAACATCAGACTTCAACTTTTCAATAAATAGCAGCAAATGACTATTCACTCTCCAAGACTTTAAAAATCCCACCTCAAAACCCTTGCTTTGCAATGTCTACCAGTCCTAAACTATCCTAAACTATTGATACTATATCATGATTACTAATTCTAATCAAGCTCCTGAATTGAAATACCTGCCCTTAAACACTCTAAACCCTCAATAAATGTCTCAAATTTGCTCTCTTCCTATTTTGCTGTTCTTTTTCACCCACCCCCGCCCCTTGCATACACACTCTTCGTCAACTCTGTAAAGGGGGTACTCTACTACCCTAAGCAATAAACTTATCAGGTTATTTTTGGTGGTATTTCCAGGAGACAATATTCCACACCACACCACTAAGTTTCCCAAATATTGGTTAAAATTTAATTCAGCATTACCAGTTTCATAACAAGTAGTGAGGAAAATATTAGTTTTATAAAGGTTATAAGAAATTTTCACCCTACATTAGGCAGCATCCTCTAATACTATTGGTTCCAGTTTCTTAAGAAGTAGTAATATCAGAGGGGCCGTAAAACCAGTGAGGAGTTCTAAGGAACATGGGAGATAAATTTTAGACAGGTTTACCAATCTAAGCAGGAATCTCAGGAGAAACAGGATGGGGGGAAAAGTTGAATTAATACATGAATAATCTACAATATAATAATAATCCACAACATAATAATTTAAGAGGACAAAAATACTCCTAAATATATAATAAATTAACAAAGAAAAAACTTATAGGAGTTTTCATTACTATAAAATTACTTTTAAACCATGATTTGAAATTAAGACAAAATGCTGAGTATGTTTTCCAGAAGGTTGAAACTTCTAATCCACCAATATATAAGCATTTATTTTCCTATAATTCATTTAAAGCACCTATAAAGCCATGGGCATGCTTACAGGAGAGTAATTAAAAGAAAAGGTTAAGCATTCAAAATGCCTCAGTGATAAAGAGGAAAGAGTCAAATTTTAAGATCTACAAGTAAAAAAGCTAACCATAAGAAAATATAAATAAATTCCATATCTTAGCAGAGTGAAGACTTTTCTAACTATATTTCAAAATCCAGAAACAAAAGAAAAATTATACCATATAAAAAAAGGAAATTCGTATATTAAAAAATCATAAAGAATTAAACATATAACATCAAAAATAAAGGACTAGTATCCCTACAGAAAACTGGAACCAAGAAGAAAATGACCAACAACCTAATAAAAAAAATAAACTAAGAACATGAGAGTTCACAGAAGGGGAAGGAGTAGTTAAATGCCCATTAAATCATATAAAAAATACTCAATGTCATTCATAATGAGAGAAATACAATAATATATGAGTTACATCAGCTCTCATCTATCAAACCAGCAAAATTCCAGAAGTCATTCAGCTGGTGAGGCTATGGGAAAACAAGCTTCTCATACATTCAGGTAGTAGGACAAAAATGACAATTTTGATCATATCTAACACAATTACAGAAGCATCTATCTTTTCTAAATAAATGTTTTGTTTTTTTAGTTGTAAATTTACAAAACAACTGCAAAGACTGTACACTACACCCCTAGTTCCTGTTATTAAGATCTTATAACAGTAATGCTATATTTGTCATAAATATAGCATACTAAATGAAACATTTTTCTGTTCTAGAATCCCGTGCAGTATACCACATTATAGTATAATCGTTGTGTCTTCTTAGGCTGATCTTAACTGTGCCAGTTTCTCAGACTTCCCTTGTTTTAGATGACCTTGACAGTTTTGAAGTACTGTCAAGGTCATGATTTTGTAGAATATCCCTAAATTGGGGTCTGTCTTGTTTTCCTCATGATTAGACTGGGGTTTCGGTTTTTTGGGAGGAAGACTATAGAGATGAAGTGCCATTCTCATCAATTCATACTATCAATTCTGACTTATGACTGTTTTTAACTCTCTTATTAGACTGTTCTATCTGCTGTAACAAAATACCTTAGACTGGGTGGCTTGTAAACAACAGAAATTTCTCGCAGTTCCAGAAGCTGGGAAGTCTAAGATCAAGAACCCTAGAGATTCTGGGGTCTCTTATAAGAAAACTAATCCCATTCATGAGGACACCACCCTCACAATATAAGCACCTCTCAAAGGCCCCACCTCCAATTATCATCACACTGGAGATTAGGTTTCAACATATGAATGCACACAAACATTCAGTCCATACCATTAATGTTACATATTTACATTTATAGTATCTAAAGTGTATTTATAGTATCTATTTTAATATACAAAAAGTATATAAAATATATAGTACAATATTTGTAGTATTAAGCCCTGGTCACATGGCTGATGCTGTATTTGTCAGCTATTGCTTATGTCAAGTTACCCTTTCCCCCCTTTTTCCACTCCTTAACTGGGGAGTTATATCATACCTCCTTGCAGACTGAGTATCTACATAAATTATTTGGAATTATTCTACAGAGGAGAGTGACTATTCTCATTCATTCATTCATTCATTCATTCATTCATTCATATCAGTATGGATTCACGGCCATCATTTTGTATTTGAATCACAATCTTCTTTAGTTGCTTAAATTATTCTAGTGTGAGGCATTGGGAGCTCTTTCAGTTGGCTCCTGTGTCCCTTTTACAAACCTCATTGTTTTTTAGTATTTCCTTAGTTTCCAGCATTATAAGGTGCTCCGGGTTCACCTGGCACATTTATTTTCTCTCCCAGTCCTAGACTCAGCCATTTCTTCAAGGATCCCTGGTTACTTTATGGGAGAATGGTATTAGCAACCAAGAAACGGGCACTAAGTGTGTTCACTGCTACTTGGGAAGTCATTTCTTCTACGCTCTCTCAGCTGACAGAGCAAGGAAATGGATGTGCGTATAGAGGCATTTCTCATGTGGCTTAGAGAGCCTTGTTCTTAGAATCTAATTTCTTTATGCAAGTACAAAATGTTATATGCATGTTATTCATTTGACTTTAAAATAGCAAAAGATAGAAAACAACCCAAAAATCCACATGAGACTGAGTGACTAAACCATCTTAAATCCATGGAAGTACTATTCAGCTATGAAAGATACAGATTTTTATCTACAATAGATATGAAAAATCCCCCAAATGAAATACACATTTGTTTACACTTGCAGAGAGAAACACTGGAGGAATACACAGAAGGAATGTGTACCTGTAAAAGGTACGGGAGGAAAAAAGGAAACAAAGAAACAAAGACTTCTCTGTGTCTCTCTATACTTTTGAGCTTTTAATCATATTACGTATTTGAAGAATTAAGTTTAATTTTTAAAAAGAATTTAAAATGCCTACAAATACGGAAAGAGCAGAAGGTTCAAATTATGAAAGGAAGAAGGGAGATAATTTCTGAAGAGTAAATACTATGATGCAAGGTAGCTGTAGCTTCAGGGCAATTATGTACCAAAAACTCTTTGTGACCTTTAGTAAAATGGAAATACTTTTAAGTTAAACTTAGTTGACTTTACTATAATGCACTATTAGCTGCTGAAATTAGCCTATTCTCAGAACCTACAGTAACTGAATCACTATTAAATTGAGTGTTGTACGATCACCTGTATTAGAGGTAAAGAACTACAAAATCATTTGTAGAAGCACAATTAATACTTTTTACTTAATTGGTATGCTAACACAGTTAAAAGACCTATTATTTCTATATGCTATCGATTTACCAGTTTTCACTCTCATTTTCCCAATAAAATAGTAAAGCCAATTTCTAACATATGGAACCATTTCTTCATTGGAAGATAAAAATGACAGGGGGTTTGCAAATTAACGATGTATTTCCAAGTGCTCCAAAGAGACAGTAAAATAGTTTGTATATCTCTGAGGTGAATCAAGCCAGAAAGCAAAAGACAAGTAGCTCTTTTTCGCACTCCCTTGCAGGAAAAACAATCCTTTGAGGCCACTTTTGAAACATCGATATATCATGAAAGGTTGCCCATTTATCACTCAGAAGTAGCTAATCTGTAGGTGTTCATAAAACTTTTCCAACGGCTTCATTGTAGAAAAGATGATATTCTGCCTTAAAAATGTTCAAAAGCTCAATTCCGAAGATGAGTAAAATCCAAACTCCTTACTAGCATATCTTCCTTATTGATTTCAGCTCCTACCACTACCTCCACAAGCAACCTTTATTTCTCTATTCCTATTACACGAAAATCGTTAATAGGCTGGTGGAGAATAGAAATTATTTTAAAAGAATGTAACATTGTTTGTCATACCTCCTTTTTACGTACTTCTCTTTGATTACAGGAAGTGCTTCCCATCTTCCCTGGCCTCTATTTGTAAAGCTAATCATCTTTAGCATCATCTCCTCTCAGAAAACAACCTGGCTAAATGTCACTCCTTCTTTCTCTTTAGGACAACTATTATGTTCGCCCTTGATGACAGAATGCACAAATAAATGAATAAAATTTATTATAAGTTACCTAATTTTTACTGAAATGCTATTTACATTGTACAAGCTGAACAACGAGTAAATGTACATCTATCCTGATTCCTGATGCAATTCTTCTAGATGTGCTGACACAGCTAGGGTTGAACTTTTAGAGCAGAGACCAGTTTTTTGCCTGCTATATATAAAAGAGTAAGAACACATATACAGTATTAAAATTATTGAAAAAAACTGAGTGTCTCGACACACCAGATATATTAGTTAGATACAGTGGTACTCGTCATTCATTTGTTAGGGAGCTCATGACGAGGGCCGAAATATACAAGTGTCGAAATCAAAGAGTACGAGCAAGCATTTTCTCTTGTGCGGAGGCGTAGTGACTCATAAAAGTTATAGCAAGTACAACAGCTCCAGAACAAGCGCCAAGGGCTGAAACATTTTTTCCTTGTCAAAATGTGACAAGTACAGGGTTTGACTAGTTCTGAAGTTCACGAGTACCAAGGTATGACTGTATTACAATACTATAAAGCAGTGATAATTATTACAAAATAAGCTAGAGCTAATATGAATAGAAATTACAACCAATTATCTGATTAAAAAATATCAATTTGATTTAAAACAAAAAAAATCACAAAATAATAAGCTAGGATTCAGAGAGTAACTGTCTCCTCATCAATTTGAGGGAAAAATACAAGGAAAAAAAACCCAGCATTCCAGCAAAGCACTTTGAATGCAAGCAATGATATCTTTCTGCAAATAAACATCAAAAGCAAAGGTTTTAATTATTAGTGTCACTAAAAACAGATGTGGCACCCTACTAATGGCACTAGTACAACAGGCATTACCAGATAAGTTTCATGGGCTTTGATTTGGGAATTCCATTTCTGTGTGCCTGTGTATCCTAAGGAAATGTAAAATGGAGGTAGGAAGATGGTGTGTCATACTCGAGTTTGTCCCAGCACAATGGAAAATCATGAAAAGTAAAAAGTAATAGTTTAATAAATATCAAGCACTATAAAGTGGTTAAACTCTTTTGATGGATTGATGTACCCATTGATAATGATAACCTTAAGAATTATTTGGTACCATACAAGCAAAAACTTATGTTACATTATAAAAAGGATTTTCCTTTGCTATCGTAAACTTATTTCTATATTAACATTTACTGTATTGAGTAGTGACTTGTTTCTACGACTGCCTCTCCCACTGTATGTGAGTTTCAAAAGGGTGGAGAACCTGTTCTGTCAACTCTATTTATCAGTGCTTATTAGCACATTGTTTTTTTTGGGGGGGGTTGGTATACAGTAATTCTTAAAAATGAAAATATGACCATGTTTTCACCTTCAAGACTTGTTCAAGACCCTTCATGACTTGACCTTTAGCTTTATTTGTTAAATTCCTAGAAAAATATGTCTAATACAAAATCAAAAAGATTTAAAAACTTAAATATTCTATAACCACTGAAGAAACCTAATCAGTAGTCGAACATCGTCCCACAGTTGATTCCACTGATGAGTTCCATCAAACTCCCAACGACTGAGAATTTCAATGCCAATTTCTTTCAGATAATAGGGCAGGGAACATGGCTCGACTGATTTTACTATGTGAGCATAAACTGTGACATCAAAATCAGGTATGACTACTATAAAAATGAATTGTAGGGTAATCACACCCATGAACTCAAAATATAAGCAAACTGAAAATGGCAATATATAAAAAGAATTATGGTAGATATAAAACTTATTGTTTGCAGATGGTATGATTGTTTATATAAAAAATATAAAAGTATTTAGTTTTAGCACTTTCTTCAAAAGTTCTTCCCATATTTTATTAAATTATACTCTTAGAGATTTTCTATGTTTTAATGTATTAAGAGGATCTTAAACAAGAATATTAAGTTCTACATATGAATACAAGGTAAAGAGAATACTGAAGATGATAACCACTGCCAGGGAATTTAGATTATGGTCATTTTCTATATTTTATAATTAATATTTAAAAAATAATCTTCAAAAACATAATTGACACCATGCAGTAGAAAACAGTAAGACACTGAGGAAAAAAAGAACAAACATGTTAATAAAGTAACTAAACAAGGCCATTAGACTCAGGTGGCTCTAATGCCTTGGAAGCCTACATAAGCAAACCAAAACCTAAGCCAATAATACATTTGGATCTGAGAAAATGAAACTTAAGAAGGCCAATCACAGCCCTGGCTGGTGTGACTCAGTGGATTGAGTCCCAGCCTGGAAACCAAAGGGTCACCAGTTCAAGTCCCAGTCTAGGGTTGCAGGCCAGGTCCTCAGTAGGGGGTGCATGAGTGCAACCACACATTGATGTTTTGCTCCCTCTCTTTATCCTTCTGTTACCCTCTTGTCTAAAGATAAATAAAATCTTAAAAAAAAAAAAACAAGAGCCAGTTAGGTTGTCCTAAAAAAGGCAACTGCTTAAGTGAAAGCCAGTCAAATAATTTCCTTGTTTTGCTTCCACATCGTCTATATAACAACCTCTTCCCATTTCCTACTGATGCACTACTCCTAATCACTGTTGGCTTCGTGCTTTCCCGTTCAATTTTTATACAGAAACTTAAAAAAACCCCACAAAACGTAATAAAACTAGACAATTCAAAATAGAAAAGGGAGGAAAAAAAGATGGAATGATGAAAAGTTCTAATCAATTTAAGTCTAAATTTAATTTATATATGAATGGTTCCTCTCCTTGACACTATGAACCTGGAAAGTGTTTCTAAAACCCAAGAACTGCCTGGCACATTTTAAAAACCTAAACTCTCGAGATTCCAGTTCGGTTGTGCTGGGACCGAACTTGAGATTCACATGTGCACCCAAGTGCACACATGCACGCGTCTAGCTTTTGTCTTTAAATCAACAGGGCTTCTGAAGTTCAGCTTAAGGCCACTGACCTAGAAAAACATTATAAACAAAAATGTAAGATAATCAGTAACCATCCATGCAGATTTTATAAATGCATGGACAAAAGGATAAAATGCAGAACCAGTTTCCTCTTTTGATAGATGTTATATGACCTGTTATTCTTTTTTTTAAAGATTTTATTTATTTATCTTTAGAGGGGAAGGGAAGGAGAGAGGGCAGAGAAATATCAATGTATGGTTGCCTCTTGTACATCCCCTGCTGGGAACGGGTCTGCAACCCAGGCATGTGCCCTGACTGGGAATCGAACCCTGATCCTTTTTGATTCGCAGGCCCGCGCTCAATCCACTGAGCTACACCAGCCAGGGCTGACCTGTTATTCTATTCTAACTTCAGAAAACCTGAGTTACAAACAAAGTCATTAAACAAGGAAAGCAAATAAATACCATCTAGACTGTTATGATGTCAAATAAATGGTACGGTGAAAGGTGTGAAGAAGGGGAAGAGACAGGGCAAACAGTTACAAGAAAGATTTGGTTGGCCCTAAGAAAAGCTGTATCAATGTGCTCATCAGGAAGATTATATCAGCTTTATTTCTAACTGGTCATCAGGTAAGAAACAATGAATGTCCTCCATTATTTAGTCGACTAGTCTATCCTATCCTCCTCCCCCCAATATACTCCAAGGATGAAACATACACCTATTCAGTAACGCTAACTAATACACTGATTCTCAAATTCGTTGAGAATAGGGAGACAGATTAGAAAACCTAGAAAGTATGCACAAAGTTTTAAAAGCCAGCAAATTTTGATATTTTGATTCAATTGTCCATGTGAATCACTTATTTAAATAGTCATCAACCTAAAAGAATGGATCAGCTACGGATTCTAGTACTACTACCTACCAACAGCTCGTCCCTTTATATTAGAGAGTAATAAAAAGAATTGTTAACTGTGAGGACTCACTGGGTGACAGGTACTTAGCAAAGTGCCTTACTCATTATCATTTCATTTAATTCTCACAATCTTATGAAGTAGGTTCTGGCCATTTTCCAATTTTACAGAAGAAACTGATCCTTAAGAGTTTAAGTAACTAGCTCAAGTTCACATCCTTATCACTTATAACTGAAGTAGTCTTTACAGAAAAAAATGAAAACATATAACCAATTATAAACTTTACATAATAAAAATGAAAGTTGCAGATTTTTTTTAAAAAAGTATACCTGAAATATAAAGTGTTATCAACTATTTTATAGCTTCTTGGGAAGAAAAGGGATTGAGGAAAACAGAAATGTAAGTAATATGAAAATCTGGAAAAAGTAGAGAGGCAAAAATCCATGCTAACAAACTTAGGAATAAAAATTATTGCAAAATACAATGCTTAGTCCACTGTTTCTGAAGTAATAAAATTAAGTAACCTTGAAAACTTAACTGATATAAAAATTTTTGATGTTTTAAGACCATATAAGTTGAGGCATATAGCAAAGCACCAAGTCTCACAAATTTTAAAATTTCATTTTTAAATGTCATCTCAGAGGTTATCAAGCCAGACTATCTGATTTCTAAAATAAATCTAGTTTTGTAAGAACATACTATGACAGAGGTATAATTTAAAACTCAATTATAAACATCAGTGAAATACCTTTAATTTTAAAAAGTAGCCCAGTTAGCTGTATATATAAACTATCAGGGCTAACAGGGAAAATTAGTAACACTGCTCTCTATCCATTTGAGTGCAATTCTGTACTTCAGTAAATGCATTTAAGTCTGGTACTACACAGCCTGAACAGCCAGATTTCATTAACAAAATTTTATCAGTGTTTTAAATGAAATTTTACTCTTGATTATTGACCAATGACTTTAGATATTTGGGAATAGGTATTTTAATTTATAATTCCATTTTTATAATTTATCAAAAGATAACAAGTTAGTACAGTTCGTATGCAATTAAAAAGACCCAATAATGCTAAGTTATAAACCTTCTAAGTTGGCTTACAAACTGTTTCTAGATTATCCTCATACAAATACCATCTATGAGTAGCTTCAATGCTAAAAAACTTGACAGCTTTTTATTTTCTACTGTATCAAAATTAATTCTTGGTTCCTTCTAGGCCATGATTAATCTGACCCTAATTTACTAATTCAGTATTGGTTTTCCTAATCTCATCAATTCACCACTCATGCAATTAAACAATAATTTGGGGGATATACTGAAATTTAAAAAGCATGGTCCCTATGAAGTGCAAAGTCAGCAAAGATGGGAGAGACTTGTAATCAATTACAATGTAATGTGTTAAGTACTATAGCAGGACATAAATGGTACAGCAGAATCACTGTAACTCTGCCAGCATGGATCAAAGGAGACTTCAGAAGTGACACTGATCCCCAGAAATGAGAATTTCTCTCCAACTGTCACAGCACTGTACTATCAACATGACTTCTTCCCATCTTTGTACCTAGCATTGACCATAGTGCTAGAACAGAGTGTGCAAGGCACCTTCATACATGGATGGATGGATGGATGGATGGATGGATGGATGGATGGATATATATCCGGGACGAAGAGAAAAAGGATAGAATAAAAAAGACAGACACAAATATAAATATGCAGAAAGAATGTATACTTTTTGGCCTAAAATGGAGCAAAACTGGAAGTAGTAATTTGGATGAAGCATTCCAAAACCCTGACATATGAAAATGACAATAGGAAAAGATAAACCTAAAATATATTTAGGAAATAAAATTAACAGGTTTGGTGTGACTGACTAAACTATTGGGAGATAAAGCCTGTAAAAAAACATAAGCTGCAAACAGGACGATGGCGGTGTAGTCACTGTGATTGGGAATGGAAGTAGGGGATAATAAAAGTTCACCTCAGGTAACAGAGCACTGAGAGGAAGCATCTGGGAAGTAGTTGGAAAGGACTCAGAAAAAGAGGTCTGGATGAGAAATAAAGATGTGGAGATCATTAGCATATAGGTGATAGGAACAAAGCACTAAGTATGGATGAGACTGTCCAAGGAACATGGAAAACCTAAGAGTTAGGCCAAGCACGGAACATTCCAGACAACCAATATTGCTGCGATTTTATAATACCACAACATTAAATTACACATTTGTAACACAATGACTAAACACAATGCCACGAACACAACAAATGCTTTAATGGTACTTACTGATTACACTGAGGAGTTCATTAGAAAATCAAGTTAATTAAGTAAAATAAAGCTATAAATAAAGGCTCATGTTTTAAAAATAATTCAGCAAAACACACTAAAGAGGCTAAAGTCTGCTTAAGGAATTCAAAATTTACTTTAAAAAATCAACAAAAAGCTCTCTGCCCACCAGAAATAGCAACACAAATCAGTTAAAATATTAAAATCTGGACTTACTATATTTTTTAAAAGTCTGTTTTTAAAATAACACTTAAAAATACATAAGAACTAATTTAAAGGACTAATGCCTCTAAATTTGGAGTGTTGAGAATCCCCCACGTACACCGTGGTGTGGCTCAGTGGGCTGGGCATTCACCCATCTGTCCAACCAAAGTCGCTGGTTCCATACCCTGTCAGGGCACATGCTTGGGGTTGCAGGCCATGCCCCCCAACTGAGGGTGCGGGAGAGGCAACGGATAGATGTTCCTCTCACACATCTGTTTCTCCCCCTCTCTTTCTCCCTCCCTTCCCCCTCTCTAAAAATAAACAAAATCTTAAAAAAAAAAAAGGATCCCCATGCTGTTACTGAGAAATTTTTTTACAAATATTATCAACTTTTACCAAACTGTTTATATTATTTGACATTAACACATACTAATAACTATTAACCACTAATTATAAGAAGGGCAGTAATATATATATATATAATTTGCAAATAACAAATGATATTACTAAATGAGTTAGTAACTAATCTAAAATATAGTGAAAGATAAATTGTTCTTGGGTCCTTTGCCCATTCTTTACAAATATTCATACAAAATTTAGAGTATTCTTGAAAGTGTTTACACTAACAAGTTCATAAAAGGAAATACGAATGTGTTATCAAAAGGTCGACAAATCTTTTAAATTAACTTTCATGTCAACAAGAAAGAAAACAAATCTTTCACTGTCTTTCACTTTAATGGCTACTGTCAGGTCAAGTCAATATTTTTCTGTTCTTTAAATCTGAACAAGAAATAATGCATATATCAACAATACTAATTTGCGATTCTTACATCATAATGGTCATTTTTCAATATAAAAATTTATACCTGAAAATGTATAATCTGGTTTGATATTTCCATTTTTCAGTGGCCTCTAGCCATATATAAATAAAAACATAAAATCAAAATTTACACTTTACTTAATTAAAATACATAAGCAAGACCAAAACCAATAGGCAATTACTTGGGTATAGACAGACAAAAAATTTACCTTAGTCTAAATTTTCACCCAATACTGAAGCAGCCTACACAGCGTGCATCTGGACTGTCTTCCTTTTTCTGGCCTATGTTCAAATAATGCAAACTAATTGTAACATATGAAAAATCAAAATAAGTAAATATTAAAAAATGAAAATAAACATACCTGTCATTACAAGGTCAGGTATAATTTTTCTTTTGCTTTTCAGCACCCATATTCGTTGTATGCTCAGAGAACCCTAACTGGTAAGTCCATAATTAAAAATAAATCTACAAATAATTTATGTTGTCAGCCATCTTGATTTTAACTCATTGAGGTATAAATAAATCTTCCCTCATATGTTTTGTATAATTCTATTTTTATGACGTAAAACTAATTCAACGGATTTGAAATCTAATTTTTTAGATTTTTTTTTTAGGGGGAGGGAAGGAGAGGGGAGAGAAAATAATGTTGATGGGCGGGCTGTTGATGAACTTTTACATTTACCACTTTTCAGATCCCTGTACAGCACTCAATCACTGACTTCGTAACATCACGCCCCCATGGAGGCAGTGAACGGGGTTTGAGAGCCTGAAGAGAAATCTTCACCCTGGAGACATTACTGAACCTAAGGCCTCTGTTTCCTCATTTGAAAACCAGGTATAATCAATGGAGGATTAAGGACCCAAAGCACAACTTGAATAGAATGTATTTTGTATCTTACTAACAAATTCAAGTATTGGGCAGTAATACAAAGAAAAAAAAAAACACAGGCAAAAAATATCTATGGAATGGGTTTACTGTGAGGATTTAAACAAAGTATCACTTGGCATAGTAGCTATAAAAAGATATTAAAGTTCATTTCTTCCACAGAGCTTGTATCAAAATATATTTTTAAAGGAGACTTTGCAGAATAAGATAATTTTCACTCATCCCAATATGCCAGGAACCTGTAAATCACCTCAAATACAGTATTCGGTATCACATATTACATAACATTATTTATAGTAATATCCCATCTTATTAGATTTACATGTAGATGTCTACTGATTTGCCAAATTGGCCTACAGAGAGAGGAAAACAGGCTAGGAAAGGTAAGCTACATTCAGATATATTCAATACATTTTTCTGGCCCTTGGCAATTCCTCTTTCCAGGTCACTATTTTGCAGATACCAAAGCAATTACCAACTAAAAAACCTGGGAGCAAAATGATAACAAAGAATCCACTCATGACAGAATTCTTGGCTTAATGTTATAAACATCTCACAGAATTATTTTTTAAAGCCCCCCCAACAGGTCTTCTTGCCATCAGTTCAAAGAAATTACCAACATTACAGAGTGAATGCTAGTAAACTGTATCAGATTTTCTGTTGTAGACATTTTTGCCTCACAAATGCTACATAAAGCTCATTTTTAAATGCCACAAACCTATTTTAAGCTTCATTTAAAATGCAAAATGCCATAATCAGTTTATAAAATGCACATTAACTCTTTCCCATGTAAAAATGAAGCAAAAATTACATTCAAAATCCAAGGAATATAAAATTATTCTTCTTCCACACGTCTGAAAAGAGGCAATTTTTAAAATACAAAATACTCAAAAGAAAATTTTATAAGTTGGTCTTAAAATGTCTTTAAACAAAATAATACAGCAATAAATTAATTAAGCAATTACCCACCATGGAAGTATAAAAGCTATATAAAAAGAATGGCATGACATGATGCTATAATTTTTATAAAGACTAGAGAACAGTAATAATAATGGAAAATGTAGTGCCTTATAAATACTCAGCATTATTAAACAATAACTAAGAAAACACCAGGGCAAAAATTGTGTTCATAGACATCATCATCTTCACTACTGACTACCTACCTCAGCTGTCATTACAGCTTCCATTGTTCACAATAAAATATTTGCAATTTTTGGTTATTTATTTCACCACTAAGGGAAAAGAGGTAAATATTGCTGAAATTTTTTTAAAAACCACAAAAGCCTTGGCAGAATAAAGTGTTTTATATGCCCTATCTTTCCACCATTAATTGTAGGACTAAATCACTACCTGAGAACTAAAGATATCAACAAATATCTATTAAAATCTGTTCAGTAAACATAGCTATTTTGCTACAAACAATATAAAATTTAATTTCTCTATTTTTTGTAAAACCAATGACTTAGAACACGATTACTGATGTACAAAGCTACCATAGCCACATTAACTCAATTCTTCCAATTTTATCTCTCTTTACCACATATTTCCCCCCTACTAGTAACCAAAGTACATTTGGCAGGTTACACTATGTCAAATATCTAACACTGAAAGTTACTTTTTGAGCCTGAATCCAAGGATGAAAATAAATCATACATTTTATAGAAGCTTCTTTTAATAATGAGCGAAGTGGGACAGTAAGTAACAAGACTTTGATTCTTCATATATTTTTTCTCTAATTGTAAAAGTAATGTGACAATTTGAAAAATACAGAAATGTATTTTTTTAATCCACCCATAAATCTTTGTTAACTTCTTGGTAGATTACTTTCCAGTGATAACTAAACTTCTTTTATCTAATCAGACACTAATAAATATGCAGGACAAACCAGTGTATCCTCAATGAATAGACATATAAAACATCAATTATTAATGATATGACCTGTTAATTTCAAAGACATCCAAAATATGTTAAGTGGTGATGGGGGGGCAGGGGGGAACCTCACAATTCAGACATTGGTTCCTAACCTGAAGTCCTTTCACCATTTTTATAGTGTCAACATTTTAATGGTAGCAAGCTCCAAGACATGACTGCTCTTACACAATAACAATTATCATCCCTGTATCAAAGGAGCTTTACTTTTACATTCTTTCCAACCACATTTCAATGTCTTTATTTTCACTATAAAAATCAATAATATATTTGCATAACAATTTTAAACATAAATTCAAAGTCTCGGGTATTTTCTTTGAAAGCCAGCATTTAAATTGTTAGTGCTTTTGGCCTATGAGATAGTTTACCAGATTAAAAAAAACAGCACTTTTTATATTCCAATATTCTCTTCTAACATACAAACAAAAATATTCCTTAAATAAAGCCAGTTTTTTCTTTTGTTCCAACTGTTGTTTATGAAACACTGTTAGAAATACAGATGTTGGAATTACAAAGACTAAAATGTCTTAATAACACCCCAACATTTAATAAGCTAACTACTTAGTCTCATAAAAGAATAAAAACAATGATATTAAGACTAGCTAATTTTCCCCCCTCAAAATTTGGTCAAACCTTATTTCTAGCTTCAAGGGAGGATTCCCCCCACTCCCGGCATCAAAAGGCTTAAGATTCCATTTATTTTCTTCTGCCCAATGGTTAACAAAATAAGTCTAAAAGACAGTAATTCGGATTTGTTCTTCTGACCATCTTACACACGCACCTCTTAAAAGAAATCCTTCCCAAAAGAATCGGCAAAGTTTGAGGGAAGAACTAAGTCAAGCAGAAGGTCTAGCTGCTAGGAACACACTTCGCTGACCCTGGATATAGCACAAACTCCAAAAAAAATTGGCCACTTTTGTATCTAGGAAATCGCTAACTAAAGAGATGCTAAGCCATGATCCATGACACGTCTTTGGTTAACATACAAGACACACAGGACGAGCCCCACAGATTTCAGCTAAACGCGTTTGCCATTTTTGCAGAAGAAAAGCTAATTGTTAATGGCCATGTGACACTATAAGATCCCAGAAAGGAAAGGGTGGGAGGAAGAGAGAAGAGTTCAAGGCGGTTCAGGGTCAGAACCAACTCAGGCATCCTGTCATTAGCAAACGTTCCTCAGGCTGAAGGCAAAATACCGCTTACCCGAAAAGGCGTGGGTGTAAAGTAGGGAGTAGGGAGGGAACGGGGGGCACAGGAGAACCAGTGTGGCGGTGACGGGGTGAGGGGAGGAAGGCAATCTGGAGCTCTCCAGCTAATTTGGAGAGCGAAAGCAACGGGCACAAAATGCTGAGAAAAGCGACTGCGATGGCCACAATACTTGGCAGCACCCCATTTCCCTCTCCGCATTGGTTCCTCGGGTTTCCCCACATTTCCCCCACCTCTGCTCCTGACCAACACTCCGGGGACTGACCCACCAGCGGGAGGTGGCCCTGAGCTTTGTCTCGCCCCGCGCCCCAAGCCCGGGCCGCTCCGCCCCCGCCCCCTCGGCGCGCCCCACCCGCGCACACCCCCGGCGTTTCCAAGGAGCTGGGAGCAGCGCCGCTGCTGCTGCCGCCGCCTGGCCCACCTCCCGTGGACCCGCGTCTCTTCTTTCCCTCCGAGATGCGCAGCCCGCGCGTGCAGCCCCACCCCCGCCCAGGGGATCTTTGTGTCTCCGGGGACTATCAACCTCTTCCCCTCCTCGGCCTCGCGGGGAAGCCGGCCTCCCCCAGGGACCAAAGCGGCAGCGCGCACCGGAGGCGGCGGTGCCGGCGGCGGCTGCAGGCGCCTCCAGGGAAGGAGCACAACACACACCCCACTCCCGGAAATGCCTCGACCACCCGCGGTCCGCACTGGACCCCCGCGAAGGCGACAGGCGCACGCGAGCCCCTGCGCCGCGCCTCCCTCTCGCAACTTCCCAGCCAGGCCCGAGCCTCTCGCGCCCCCACCAACCCCCGCCCCCCCCCCGACTCAGCCCGGGGTCCGCGGGGAAGGGGGGCCGGGAAAGCCCCGCGCCGCCGCCCGCCGCCAACTCACCAGCAAGTGCGGTGGCCGCGTCCTGGGCGAGGCGAGGCGCGGTGGGCAAGCGGCTCTGCCGACGCCCGCAGCGACCGGATGCAGGTCCCGGTCCCAGCAGCTGGCAGACCCAAGGCGTCTTCGAGGCGCAGGCCTGCCCCGCCGCGGCTGCCTTCCCACTCTGGCCGAAGAGTCCGAAGCCTCGGGAGGGGCGGCGCGGGTCTCTCACGCGTCGCCTGGTCCCCAGGTCAACATGGCTCCCGGTCCGCCGAACCGCGCGGGCGGCCCACTAATCCCCTCGGAGGAGCTAGGGCGGGAGCGAGGCGGGCTGGAAGCGACGAGCCTCGCCGAGGCGGCCCGACCGAACGCAGGCTCCTTTTCTGGGCTCGGACGGTGAGGACCGCGAGAGACCGCAGGCGGCCGCTTTCGCTCGCTGCGTCTGTGTCGCTTTCTCACTCGACAGCAGCGGATTGACGCCTCCGCCAGTGTCCCCGAGGAGAGCGAGAGAGAGCGAGAGGAAAAAAAAAAGACTTTTATTGAAACGATCCAACCAGCGGCAGCAGAGAGAAAAAGCTACCGGCCGCCTGAGCTTTCCCCACCCCCGTCCGAGCCACTCGCCGGGGGCAGCGCGACCCCTGCCGGCGGCCGCGGCGGCGGAGGGAGGCGGAGCTGGCGAGCCAGGGGCGGAGCCTGGAGGGCAGGGCGGGGTATCCCCGGGAAACCCCCACCCGGAGGAGGGGGCTTGCATCTCCCTTGCTTACAGTCGGGAGCGGTCTGGAGGGGATGAGAAGACCCCAGAGAGCTGAGAAACTTAAACTTAGACAGTGTCTGCTACTGAAGAAGAAAGTATCTGGATAAGTCAGTACCCACCCCCGCCAAAACAACTCCTGCTTAAATTTTCTTAGTAGTTATGTAATTAAGATAACCCATGCCACCCTTCTTCACTGGTTTTCTAGAGAGTTGATGTCAAAGGACCCACACGTGAGTATGTTGATTGCTGCAACTTTTCTTTATTATATGTGGGTACCTATGAGGCAGTCATGTCTGCAAGCAGCATTTATTCATTTAAACTGCAGATTTCTTTATATTCTATTCCTGGCAATATGCTAGGTCCTCAAAGGACTGAGAGTCTCCCTGGTATGAGAGATGTTCAATAGAATAAAACTCTAAGCTTTATGAGAAGGAAAATAAAAGGTACTATGAGAACAGAGGAACTACTGCTGCGGTTGGTTAGGTTTTTTCCTGAAGATGGAGGGCTGTAGAGATATTGGCCTAGTTTCTGTAATGTTTTTACTTTCTTCTTTTCCAAAGGCTAAAAGCTAGTCAGCAATGAACAGCAGCTTGAAAGTGAAGACAAACTCAAGTAATACTGACCCACTTTTTTTCCATTAATAAGGATAGAAACTAAGTAAAAACAAACATAAAAGCCTAGAGGGAGATAATGAGAAGACTGAAAAAGAAGAGAATGGGGACCGGATGTAGACAACCTAAACAAGAAAAAAAATTTAACCACATAAAAGTCTTGGTGAAGTGAGATATAAATATTTTTCCATTTTAATACCAGGAAATAGATTTAAATCCTTAATGCAATTTCAAATCACATTATGTTCTAAAGACCTGACAGTGATCTTTTTGGATTCCTAGATGAATCCTTTCTCCCTAAAAACAATGCTGGCTGACTTCTTTTTCCTATTTTGTTAGGCAAAGTTGAATGTATCTGCTGTAATATCCAACAGTTACACATTTCAATCAGACTTCTCCCATGTCTCTAAAATTAGCAGGGTACATAAATTGGCAACATTTATGTTCTTATGCATATTTAACACTTGCTTATCATACAAGAATGCAAACGTTCACACAAGGTTTGCTTTGGAAAAAGTGTGCTCATTTTAAAAAGCACTGTTAATGATGCTTTTTAGATTTGTCTAAGTCAAAGAACTTTGTAAAATAGAAACATCCTTTTAAGAGGTCTTTTAAAATTAGACAAATTAAAGCCTGCTTGTATGACAAGTATTTTTTCACATGCTTTCCTTATTTAAAAAATAATTGTATGCCCTCTTTTTGGCCCCTTAGTAAATACTAAAAATTACAATAAAACTGAGGCTAAAAAATGGCATTAGTAATTCCCTAAACCTACCATTAGATTGGAACCACTCCAGTAGAAATCAAGAATGTTCTAATTGCCTCATCTAAAGCTGCTAAAGAGCACATTCCTCTTGCTATATCTTTTATTATTATAATAAAGATTTCATAATTAGAACTGTGATGATTACTTTATTAACCTATTTATTCTTTCCGTCAATAAGTATTTACTGCCCTGGCTGATGTGGCTCAGTGGACTGAGAGCTGGCCTGTGAATCAGGGGGTCGCTAGTTCGATTCCCGGTCAGGACACATGCCTGGGTTGCAGGCCAGGCCCCTGGTGGCGAGTGCACGACTGGCTGCCACACATTGATGTTTCTCTCCCTTTCTTCCTCCTTCCCTTCCCCCTTTCTAAAAATGGGTAAGTAAAATCTTTAAAAAAAAGTATTTAGTGACTGTACATGATGTGCCAAGCACTGTTCTAGGCACTGTAGTTATAGAAGTGAATAAGACAGATAAGGCATTGCCCTCATAGAACTGTTTTCTGGTGGTAGAAACAGGTAATAAAATGTAAGAATTAATAAGATAACTTAAAATCGTGAGATATATAATGAAAAAAAATGGAACAATACTGAAAAAAGAAATGAAGGAGAGAAAACAGAAGTATTTTAGGTGGTGAGGTCAGGAGAGGCCTGATGGTCAGCAGAAGCTGGAAGTCATGGGTTCTCCTCTGTATCTCTCAGTAAAATATTCCATCAGAATAGATTGCATGAAAAAAGAATTGTGGTATATACATACAGTGGAATATTATTCAGCCATAAAAAAGGAGAAAGCAGTGCCAGAACATGGATAAACCTTGAGGACATTATGCTAAGTGAAACAAGCTAATCACAGAAGGATGAATACTACATGTTTCTACTTATATGAAGTATCCCGAACAGCTAAAGAAGTGGAGAGGAGAAGAGGGACCATCAGGGGCTATAGGGTGGGAGAAATGGGGAGTTGCTGTCCAACAGGGATAAGATTTCAGTGAGACAAGATGAGTAAGTTCTAGAGATCTGCTGTCCAACGTTGTGCCTATAGTTAACAATACGGTACTACTGGACACACGAAATTTGTTAAGAGGGTAGATCTCATGTTATCTGCTCTTATCACAATAATAAAGAAAAGGTAAAAGTCACAATCAAGATAATGGGTGAGTGCATTTTTAGTTATTTTTCTAAATTGATCTAAAATTCACACATCATGTTTTGGGCATGTTAGTAGGCCTTTTTCCTAGGTTGTAATATAGATTTTTTAAAGGATTTTATTTATTTATTTTTTAGTGAGGGGAATGGAGAGAGAAAAACATCATTATGTGGTTGCCTCTCGTGCACCCCCCTACTGGGGACCTGGCCTGCAACCCAGGCACGTGCCCTAGACTGGAAATCGAACTGGCAACTCTTTGATTCTCAGGCCGACACTCAACCACTGAGCCTCACCACCAGAGCATAATATAGATTTTTTAACATTGTAAAATAAAGCTAAATTATAAAATTACTTACAGCATTTTCCAAACTTTGTTTAACAGATGCTCCCTAGCAGTTGGTGAGGAAGAGGGTTTGGAAAGAATTCCAAGATCAAATCCACATGGGAAATGCCCGATACTTTAGCTTCCTTTTGAAAAATTCTCAGTGCACAGTTACATAATAAAAGCTGAAATGTTATGAGATTAAATTCTTTACAGTATAAAAGCATTTTTATAAGAATATAATATTAGAAAGTTTTTATAAATATAATTTTTTTCCAGTAAAACCAGTAATCCCCAGAATGTTTTGACCATAGCACAGTTTTATCACAGGACATACATGAAAATATTGAGGGAGACACACATGCTGAGAGCACAGTGTGGGAAACTGCTCTCTTGGAGCAGTTTACTCTTTACTAGGCATTTACTCTTTAGCCGCAGGAAAGGAGGACCTTAAAGGGGAGAATTTGAAGGTCATTGAACTTTGGACAGAGAGAGGAGGAAGGAATGAAGCCAGAAAGTCTTTGCAGTGATTGACACTTTAAGAGTGACATAGCTTAGGAAACAAATGTGAAACATATCTGGGCAAGTTATAGAAAAGAGAAATAGGCTGGTTTCAGTTCTCTCTCTCAAACCAAGGTTCCTGAACCAGCAGTAGCAATATTATCTGGGAATTTCTTAGAAATTAAAATTCTCAGGCCCCACCCTAGATGAACTGAGTCAGAAATTCTGGGATGGAGCCCAGCAAACTGTTTTCACAAGTCCTCTAGGATTCTGTTGGACAATAAAATTTAAGAAGTACTTCTCACCCTGGCTGGTATGGCTCAGTGGACTGAATGCCAGGCTGCAAACCAAAGGGTTGCCAGTTTGATTCCCAGTCAGGGCACATGCCTGAGTTGTGGGCCAGGTCTCCAGTTGGGGGTGCATGAGGGGCAACCATGCATTGATATTTCTCTCCCTCATCTTCTCCCTCCCTTACCCTCGCTCTAAAGATAAAATTTAAAATCCCTGGCTGGCGTAGCTCAGTGGATTGAGTGCGGGCCTGCGAACCAGAGTATCGCGGTTCGATTCCCAGTCAGGGCACATGCCTGGGTTGTGGTCCAGTTCCCAGCAGGGGACGCACGAGAGGCAACCATACATTGATATTTCTCTCCCTCTCTCCTTCCCTTCCCCTCTAAACATAAATAAATAAAATAAAATAAAAAAATACATTCACTATTTAAAAAAAAGAAGCACGTCTCTACAGAGCATTAATACATAGCTCTACCAAATTACAAAACAATTTTCCAGGTGTCTGAATTTCTGAATCATTTCCAATTATTAATATTTGTAAAAAAAAGTTCTCAAAGAAATGAGTTAACTTTCAAATTGTGAAAACACTTTTCGGCTGGCTGTGTACCCTATTTTGCCAGGCCAAACTATATAATAAAAATTTTTGTTTTGCAACAAGAATGAAGAAAATCAAGCGAAGGGCAACAATCACCTATCTTTGCCCCAATATCACCTGAACGACATAATTTTACATTTGGTAAAAATGGCAAGGTATCTGCAGGCATACCTTGGAGATAGTGCGGGTTCAGTTCCAGAGCACCACAATTAAGCAAGTCAGCAATAAACCAAGCCATAATCTTTTTGCTGGTAGAGGGTCTTCCACTTGTAAAAAAACACACCTGCAGAGTGCAATGCAATGAAGTGCAATAAAAGGAGGTATGCCTGTATGGGTAAGAAAAAGAGTATTGTCAAAGGATTTTTTTTTTTACCTTTTTAATTAACAGCACAGCTAGCCTGACCCTAACATTTACTTTTTTAATAAACCTTTTTAACAATTTTTATTTAATAAAAAATTTTAATATTTTAAACAAATATTTATTTTTTAATAAATATTTGCAAAACAGCTTTATACTTCTGCATGGCACTATGGTGGCCCATCATTTTAAAGGTGACCTGTAGAGATTTTACATAGCCATTTAAAATCATAGCTATTTAAAATCAATGTTTCCAAAGACATACAAGTTACAAATATGGGGAGGGAAATTTCTTTTTTGTGTACACCTAAAATTTCAACTTTGCACTACTGTATTTAACTGTTGAGTCTTGATAATATCTGAGATATTTGGTGCATTCCAGGGTGCTTTCTAAGAAGCTTTCAGGGAGGTGATATCATGTGTCTGTACAAGGGAACAGAATTCAGGAACGCAACTCAGTTGCATTTTGGCAGTTAAGGAAGACATAATTTTCAAACATTTCATTTAAACATAAAGTTGTTCTCTAGTTGCTGACAAAGTGCTTAAGGAGTGTTAGTTTCCTGGCTTCCAGGAAGTTTCCACACATGGCTCTATTAAGAAACTAAGAAAATATTAAGATTCTTTTCCTTCCTTCCCTCCTTCCTTCCTTCCTTCCTTCCTTCCTTCCTTCCTTCCTTCCTTCCTTCCTTCCTTCCTTCCTTCCTTCCTTCCTTCCTCTCTTTCTCTCCTTTCTAAACCTTGTGATAGTAACTGCTCTTAACTAGATTGATATTCTATCTATGGGGAAAAAAAAGCAGAGGTGGGCTCTTAATCAAATAAAATACATTTAAGGCTTATTTGAGCTTCCCCCCAAAGTGAAGCAGAACATAAAGCCACCTTTAAGATTTCACAGATTCCTCCCTCTTCAAAAGAGTGGGGTTGGAAAGTGGGAGCTGGGCAGTCAAGGTTATTTCCCTCTGGAGCATGTTAAGAAGGATGTGGCAGTCAGCCATTTTCCCAGGGGCTTATGGAAATGACCCTGGGAATCCTTTTGAAGAATGAGAGGAGGGAGAGAGTGGTAGGGACCTTCTGGTTTTGTCATCTTGGAAATCTGGCCCAGTGATTTGTAAATGTAAGTCCTGTGAATGTAATTTTATTTCAACAGTAAGGAAGCCATAAAGGTTAATAGTATTAAATGCCAATAATAAAAAAAAGTGTAGAAATACACAAAGCTAAGCAGGTCAGAGTTTCTAGCCCAGTGGCCGTGTTTTGTGGAAACTAAGCTTTGTAGTCAGTTGGATTGGATGGGAGTTACAGCTTTGTAACTGTAAAATTTTGGTAGGTTACTTGACTAAGAGTTTCCACCTGATATGTGAAATTAGGATAATAACATACCTACCAGGTTTTGTAAGGATTAACTGAGATAATGAATGTAGAGCACCTGTATCACAATTTTCTCTTTTGAAGGGGCTCCGTTGGTTACCTAAGTTCTAAGAGCAAGGACAGTGTAGGCTTCAGGAATATCTTATCCAACAACCCCCCAGATGTCATCAGGACCTGGTTTCTCTCCTTCTTTTGGTTCTGTCTTTGGCAGCCTTGGCTGGGCCACCCCATAGGTCAAAAGATGGCTACAGTATTTGTAGCTCTATACTTTCTGGCTCATGTCTTACAGAAAAGAGGGAGCAACATCTTTAGTAGCACAAGCATTAGCTCTGATGAGCCCAGCCTTAATCAATGAACTGTCACTGTTGCCAAGGCAATTGAATGATTGGCCACCTGTGCTCTACTCTTAGAGCCTGGGTGGAGTTTGCTTCACCTGGATCACGTGTCCGGTATACCTGGGCGAATGCCAAGTGTATAATCGGAAATTTCAAATCAGGGAAAGTAATTCTGATAAGGAGGGCAAAGTGAATCAAGAAGGGGAGCAAATTAGCAAATGGATAAACAAATTGTGATATATTCATACCCAGCAGGGGTTTTGCTCAGCAATAAAAAGGAATAAATTCCGGATATACACAACAACATAGATGAGTCGCAAAGTAATTATACTGAGCGAAAGAAGCCAGATCAAGAGAGAGTACATACAGTGTAATGTCCCATTTTTTTGTAAAATTATAGGAAATGCAAACTAATCTAGAGTGACAAAAAGCAGATTAGTGGTTACTTGAGTCTGGTGAACGGAAGGATTAAAAAAAATATGAGGACACTTGTAGGAATGATAAATGTGATGATAGTTTTACGAGTGTATACATCTGTAGAAACTTATCAACTTGGATACTTTATGTTCAACTTATTATATATTAATCATATGTAAATAATTGCACGTGTGTGTGTATGAGAGCCAGAGAGAGAGAGAGAGATCTAAGACTGTCCTGTTTAATGGCATTTGAAACTGTTATTTGACCTGTCTGTACAAGTCTGAAATTTCCAATGGTGTTATAAATGTCGGCTTTCTGTAAGTATAACTATATAGAAGTCACACCACTTAACCCAAAGGTAGTTTCTAGCCACAGGGCCAAAGAGGTTAGCAAAACTACAAATAAGATTATTTTTCTTGACAGATTTCTCTCCACGGTAAAAAAGAGTACAGCACAGGGCAATACTGAGTGAGCTATGCCTGAAATCTATTTGACCCTGTGTAAAATATTGACCTGGTAAATCTAGAACATCCTTTTTAAGCAGATTGTAGTACTCAGAAAATGTCAGCACCCTTCTCACTCCTCCTCCTCAATGTGAAAGTAATCCAAAATGTTGGAAAAATTGGTCATTTCATGTATTTACTGAATATAAATATTTCCTGTTTTTATGCTCCTGATATGTAGATGATCTGTGTAATTAGAGGTGCTTTCCCTTCAGGCAGGGAGAAGCTGCTGTTGGGTCCAACATCCTGTTTCTCTGGGTACTCCGAAACTCAGTGCCATTAGGTAGATCACAGTTAGAACTGCTTTCCAGAGCTCATAACAATGACCTGTCCTCAAATTCTACTTTGATTGGAAGGCATCAGAAGTGCTAAATATTTCAGTATAACCTCTTGTACACCTAGAAATACAAAGACATTTGACAAAGGCTACTTTGTTGTTTAAACGGTAATTTTCCTCCAATAACAAAAATTTTAGTAACATAACCTGTTTAAAAAAAGCTGTTTCACATGTTTGGATAAATCAAATAATTTAAAATAGATCCTTAGTTAAGGTTGTAGGTACTTCTCTGTGTGTCTTCATGCTTTATTCTTTTACTTCCTTTTATTAGGTGCAACGGAATAAAATGTTCCAACCCTCATTCATTTTGCATAAATGTTCACAAAAACTTTAGCATGATGTGATAGAAAAAATATAGAATTTGCAGTAAAATACATCCAGAATCTTAGCTCCACTATTTGCTGTAAGACAATGAGAAAGATTCATGTTCCTGAGCTTTAGTTTCTTCATATGTAAAATGGGCACATCTCATAGGGCCTTTCATAGAACTCAAGGAGACACCAAATATAAAGGTGCCTAACAATATCTGGCACTTAACAGGCAATGAATGAATGTTAGTGTTCTTCCTTCAACTCCAGCACACCATGACTATAAAAGTCGTGGAAAAATACTTTGATGATAATGCATCTAACAAGGCAGAGATCTAAGTTTATAATGCTCAAGGGAAATAATCTCTCTTCAAGGAGAGGAACTACAATAGTTAGAAGGGTGAAAAATAAACTTCTTTGCTTGATGATTAAGAAAAATAATTAGATATTTATAACTAGTGTTATTTCATCATAAATATTTCTTAACATTCAGAATGTGAAGGGTCAGTAGTCACTATTATGAATAAAACAGACATACTTCATGATCTGTAAAGAGTTTCCTGTAAGGGGAACAAAACATGTTCATACAGGTCCTTATTTATCTACTTTCTATACCTTGTATTTACAAGGACAACTATAAACCTCAATTTATTTTATCAGAGATACTCAGGCAGTTTTAGGGTTAGAAGTCAGAAGTCTTCCAACTCTTTTATTTAGTTTTCAACTATTATTTCATTCACATATTCCTTCAGTTCATATGTGTTTGGTGTCTGCAATATACCAGACACTGTAAGGAATAGAAAGATAACAAGCTCTGTCCTCCAATAGCTTAGTGTCTATCAAAGGAGCAGGTGGCCTAGCCATTACTCAGAAAGAACTAAAGACATAAAATAAAGGTTCACATATGCTGCCCGGGGGGAGAGGAGGACTTCTAGTTGGGAGAAGTGGAGAGAACAGGAAATCAAAACAGGTGACACTGCTAACACAAGACAAGTCAACAAGTACTTATTGGTGACTAACTAGGAGTCTAACAGTGAGTGCTCCAGAGAATGCACAAGACCTTAAGTGGTAATCCTGGCCACATGGAATGTGTTTGGCAGAATTTGCAAGGTAGGCAGGCTATCTCTACTCCTCCAACTTTTGATACATTTATTTCAGATATCAATTGTTTATTAGTAACAGTACTATAATTGAGATGTTTATTTTATATACCAATTGCTTATTAATAGTAATTCAGTTATTCATAGTAATCTAGTCTTTAACAACAGGAATCTATTATGTATATAGATGAAAGGCAGGTGTCTCTTTATGTGAGTGCTTTGATGAACAGATACTGATAATAAAAAGAAATCAGGACATTTTGAAATAGCCTCTAGTCCTTTGCCAAATTGTGAATGGGCCATCCTGTTCTTTAGGAATCTTGGCTGCCTAATGATAGTTTGAAAGGTAAAATTTTTAATTAGTTATTTGGTTACTGCCTAAGCCCTTGTGTTTAAAGAATTAATAACATAGTTCTAATTGTAGAATCACAGGAAATTTGGGTCTAGTGTCTGGCAAGATTGAGGTGAGTGCTAAAGTTTTATAAGAAAGGTTAACCCTTTCATTTTACAATGGATAGGCTATAAATTCTTAACGAATTTATTTTTAAATTAGATTTAGAAGTAAATTTAGTTTTTGTTTATATTGTAAGCCCATTACATGCGAAGTGATCTATTTCTTTCCCTAGAATTAAGTTTGTAACTTTCCCACCTAAAACAATCTCACTCCTCAAGTCTGGCATCTAAGTGTTTGATTTCTTCACCTAAGAAACACCGTCAGTCCTTCTGTATCTGATTCATGCCTTCCACTGTCTTACAAATCGGTCTCAACATTTTTTTTGCAAGTCATGTCCTTCCAGCTCAGATTTAGGCTCATCTATATGGCTTACTCAAGGGATACCCAAGCCTGCACAACAATACAGGCTAAAATTATGCCATAACTGAGCCTGTGATCAGGGGTGTGATCTTTTTTATTCGATTTTAGTATATGTGCTGCTGTAGTGAGCACAAAGTAAAGAATGAATTGGAATGAGGAGTTTGAAAAGACTTTAAAAAGATGACAAAGGGAAGATGGAAGGAAAAATTATTAGGGTTTTTAAGAACTTTCTTATTCACTTACAGAATATAAAATAATTAGATGTTCTTTTCACCATTATCTTTTTTGATAAATACACTTTTAAAATTATACTACAAAAATGACAAGAGGCTTAGAAAGGAAATTAAGGAAATTACATGACTCTTCAACCCCAAAACTCTACCTTTTATCATTATGAGTATATTTCTTTCCAGCCTTTATTTAATATTCATATATGTTTTAATAGTGTACAGGTAATTTTGCATTCTGTTCTTCATTCATGGTTATCATAAATATTGAACCCTGTTGTCTTTATGATTACTCTATTTATTGGCTACCTATCACTTCGTAACCTGTGTTTCATGAGCCCGCTGCACCTAACTGCAAAGTCTTCCCTAAAGTGTGCCTGGGAGCTGCTGCAGGGAGGGGTTTTCTCACTTGTGTCCCTGATAAGTCAGCTGCCATATGTATATATTATTTAATTATTCCTCTCCATTGCCAGAGACCGCCGTGTTTTCAGGTGAGCTGAGTCTGCAACAACGGTGCCGCCTCTGCCATCATTTCCCCTGGGTACTGTTGACTTCCTAGGTGGGACTCTGTTTTAGTTTATCCTCTCAAGTCACCTGTCTTGATTTCCCCCACTGCTGCCCCATCCTAAAGGGTTCCTGCTTGCTGAGAGGGGAAATTGGACTGGGCCCAATAAAGGCCCTTGGGGCTCTGCAGAAGGCACACACTATTCTTGAACTGCCTTTAAACTGTGTTTTTTAAAACTGTTGATACACTAATTTTTGGTAATACAAGAGAAATTGCGTCTAAATATTGGGCTTGATATGCATGTTTTAAAAATCTTTATTTCAGGTAACATATCAATATTATTAATAAGCGGCAAACCTACTTTTGCTCCACTTTATACAAATTGGGATAATATTTTCTATTGGGTTGGCCCAAAAGTACATTAAGTTTTTTCTGTAAAATAAAAGATGCATTTTTCATTTTCACCAATAACTAATAATTTGGCTATTTTGAGTATGTCAGCTATCTCCTGCGTTAGAACACTAATTGTTCTCAATTAATGTCTCGATTTGATCATTATCAACTTCACCTGGTCTCCCCAGCTGTGGCGCATCATTGCCCAGTGAGAAATCTCCAGCACAAAACTTCACAAACCACTTTTCACCCATTAGATCAGTCATAGCATCTTCTCCATACACTGCACTAACCTTTTTTTGCATTTCAGTTGTGTTTTCACCTTTCTCGAAATAGTAAAGCATAATATGCTAAAAATTCTGCTTATTTTTCCATCTTTAATATTAAAATGGCTACACAAAAATTTACTAATTTTCATAACTTTAAAAAAATACACACTGATAGGACAGCTGTCACAATAAAATCTAACAAAATTGTTTCAAATGGAATTAAAGACCACTAAGTGCTACTAGAGCCATCTGATGGAAAAAGTTTAAGTCTATTTTGTAGTTTTAATTAACAATTTAAGAAAAATTCTTCAACCCAAAATAATTCATGTTATGAAAAAGGCAGTTGTTGAATTAAATGTAAAAAATATATGACTTTCATGTACTTGAAAATAAGATGGCTTTAAATTAACTTTTTCTTTTTTTTTCTTTTTAAAGCAAAGGATCCATATCAGCATATAGCCACAATATACTACATGCCTAATATAAACTATTTTCTATAGATTGAATGTTTATGACCCCTTAGAGTTCATATGTTAAATCCTACCCACCAATGTGGTGGTATTAGGAGGAGGGACGTTTGTTCAGTGACTAGGTCATGAGAGTGGAGAGTAGAGTCCTCATAAATGGGATTAATGACCTTATAAAAGAGACCCAGAGAGCTTCCTCATTTTTTCTCTCGTGAGGACACAGTAAATAGACGGCTGTCTGTGAACCAGGAAGCAGGCTCTCACCAGACAATGAATCCGCCAGTGCTTGATCTTGAACTTCCCAACCATCAGAACTGTGAGAACTAAATATATGTGGTTTAAAAGCCACACACTCTATGGCATTTTGTTAGAGCAGCCTGGACGGACAAAGACCATGTTATATACAGAGTTCAGACAATGGCAAAATAACACAGCCAGAAACAGAAAAAGCCATGGTTTGAGTTTAGAGAATAGAGACACACCCAAGTGAAGGCTGGTGTTGGTTATTTAAGATGCTTAAGTCTGCTTGTGAATTTGAAACCGGGACATCTGTCATTAAAGAAGAAAAACAGGCAGGAACAAGATGAGGTAGGTGGCAGATAGGTTTTCCTGCAGCTGGCAATCAGAGCAGGTCTGGACAGGTACGAAGTCAAGGTTGGGAAAATCTGATAGTAACACATTTGAAACAAAGGCTTCAATTTTCACATTTAAAAAAAGTATAGTTGATATACATATCATATTTAATTATATTAGTTTTAGGTATACTACAATATTAACCAGGGTTGGGTTTTTTTTTCGGTTGTTTGATTGGTTTGATTTTATTTTGGTTCTGAAGAACTTTCTTATGTAACTGTGAGACATCTCACCAAGGATATCTGATAGTAACACAGTGTAATGGCCTTGGACACAAGAGAGCTGGGCTGAAACTCTGGTTCTAACACTTACTAGCTATGTGACTTTGGGCAATTATTCCATGTTCCAGAGTCTCCACTAATGCACTGTAAAATAAAGTAGCTGTATTAGATTCATGATTCTTAACTGCTTGTTTTGTTTGTTTGCTTTTTGGTGGGGGGTATTGATTCACCTTTTTAAAATCTGATTAAAAGAAAATGATCATTTTCTTTAAAAATACACATAACTATTCCCTCAATTTGGGGCATACACCTTGTTTTATTGCATTAGAAATTGATTTCCTTCACAGAGAAAAAACTTACAAAAATTTTCCTTCTTTTATTCCTGTTTATTCACATAAACGGAGTAATTTGAAATAAATCCAAAGCATACAAATAAGGAAGAATGAAATTAAAATCCTTCTCAAAAGCAAATTTTAATGAGAAGGCTGCCATCATTTGACTTGCAGAAAAGAAATTATAGAATAATCTTTACATCACACTGTCATTTGTGCTATTCTATCAATCTTGACTTTTAATTTTGAGAGCCAAAAGTGAAAGACGCTCCAGTTAACAAACTAGCTTGTAGCAAATGCATAGGCTTATGTCAACACGTACCAGGATTTCTCTAGGACTCTTCAAGCTGATACAGTTGCATCATTTCCTGTTCTCAGGTCAAATAATTTGGTCCTTTCTGCAAAGTTGGCATCATCAATGCTGTATATGTCAGCAAGAAAATAGTTAAAACCCACTTTCAATTTTAGAGTCAAATGCGTATAACTAACCTTTGGAGAAGTTCTGCAGTGTTTCCAGGTGTCTGCAGATCTCTGCCTTGTGAGAAACTGACACATTTCATTGCTCTTGAGCAGAGTCAGGCTGATCTTCTCCAGCACGGGGAGGGGTGTGCATATTTGTCTGTTTCCAGTCTCTTTTTCCCACAGTGGCAGCTTGGCCAAGAGGGCTGGTAGGGTTTGTGTGTGTTTGTGTGTGTGTTGGTTAGCTTCCAAAATGGTGTTCTCAAGATCATAGGCTGAAAAAAAGCCTTAACTTATTCATGATCAAATAAATCAAAATGCAAATGACTTTTTGCTTATGGAATTATTTTAGAAGTGCAATCCAATGAACAACTTCATATTCTCCTACCATTTCTTGACAAAAATTTCTTTAAACCCAAATGAGTCGAAGCCCTGATTCCGGAGAAATTGATGACTTCTGCAGCAATAGGCAAAACTTCTGGACTATTGACAAAGGCTTTGCTGCCTATACAAGGTGATGTAGAAAGCTGTGAGTCATGGTTGTCTTTCCTCATCGAAGCAGAAAAACCAGATGTGTTGCTAAATACTGCATGTGCATAATAGTTCCAAAATTTTATTGATGATAGGAGTTTTTACTTGAAGAAGTAACTCTTTATCATTCCAGGGAATTTAGGGCCTTTGAGGTCTCTCCAAAAGAGGCCCATAAAATAAAATTCTTAAAAATTTTTTCAACACATACTTGACAGATAAACATCAAAGAATGTCATTTTTTTTCTGAAGAGGATGGCGTAATTGCAAATTCTTCCACGTTCTGATTCAAAAATAACAGATGAAATATCAAGAAATCCACAGCAGAATATGTCATTTGGAAAAGGCACTGGTTCCATATTATTTCATTACTCCAAGCCATGACTTAACTTGATCATTTAAAAGCAAAAGGCTCCTATGTGGCTTCCTTTGTCTAGCAATGCAATTAGAAGTCTTTGGACAGGAAGTGTTGGGGCAACTGTAAGCTTTTGGAAAATACTAGCTTTTCCAAATTTCCTTTTTCTCAAAACAAATAACAACAACAAAACCACCTCATTTTCTCATATATTCTCAGTGTAAAGAGGTAGAAAGGCGTCTCTTCAGCTCCTTACGTGCTAGCTGCCAAAGTCAGAGTCACAGTGTGTGGTAAGCAACCTGGCTTTCACAGCTCATAACGAGTGAGCACAGCACATCGAACCAAAGGAGGCCACTTTGAAGCACTTCTTTCAATTTCAGCCAGATCCAATATACACAGATATCTGTAAATATAATGTCAGGAATAATTTAAATTTTTAATGGTTGGGTTAGAAAGGCAAAAGTGAGTTACTGCATCTTTCCTTGTAATCTCTAAATTTTTCATAATGCTACAGCATTATTTTTAGAATATGAATTATACACTAAAATGAAATGAAATATTGGAAAAAATAAGACTTGCTCAAGTCAAGAAGATGGTATGCAAGTTGGCTTGTATGAGAGCAGGTGCTTTCAGAATAATAGTTGAGTTAGCTTTACCTTACCGGGCTAGCTGTTTTACATATATTATCTCATTTGATTTTCATAATACTCCTGTAAGACAGGTACTACTATCGCCCTTATTTTATGGATGAGGAATTTGGAACTCAGAAATGACACCCAACTGGTACAATGTCTCACAGCTAGTGGCTGAGTCGAAATTCAAACCCAGGTCTCCTTAACTCCAAGGCCTGTGCTCTCAGTTACTCCATAAAGGTGAAAGAATCAGAGATGCAGGTGAGAAAATAGGTGTACGCAGAGTAGTCAGAATTCTTAGCTGAAGGGTAAATATCAGGTATTCGTGGGAGGGAAGATTAATTGGAAGATGAATAAAAGTATCTTTGGAGGTAGTGTCGTGTCACAGACAAATGTCCTTTTGTTCTAAATCTGTATTCTTGAAGATTCTTCTGATCTGTGATGGACGCAGGCTCCATCCACAGTAAGTGTTTACCAGGAATGGAATCCCAGTTCACAGTTTAGGTCCTTAGAAATTTCCATTACAAAGTAATGAATCTCTTTCATGTCAAACAAGCTCTTGGGGGTTTGAGCAGTAGGAGACAGATTTTCTGAGGCCTGATCACACCATCTGCTTCTCAGAATTTCTTCTTTTACTCACTCCTGTATCCACTCAGTCTGGCAGAGTGTCTGGCAGTTAGTGGGCACCCGGTAAATGCCAAGTGACTGATAAAATAATGAATGAGGTTTTGAAAGACTCACCAAGGCCAGTTGGCAGACTATAATACTCAGCAACTTGTTGAAAGTATGCTGCAGGAGAAATATTTAGACAAAACTGATCATTTATTCCCCCCAGTCTCATCCCACTAACAACATCAAGTGTGACAATGGGCAGAACCATCCTGCAGTTCCCGCATGGCCGATCTTTGTCTGGACAAGCACGTGCCTGAAAAGGGCAGGACTTACCAATGTTGACTCAAGCACATCTTTTGGCCCCTATGTCTCTTGGGCATTTTTGCAACCACCTTATGCCGTCATTTTCTTATCTTGAGAAAGCATATTTTTTTTCCACTGCGCTTGGGCACTGAAACTTGTTCATTTGAAGCCTGACTACTTTGATAATACACTGCAGTTGATCTGTGTTTTTTCTGTTAATCCTTTCCAAAACAAAAGAGAGAAGTAAATTTTCTTCTCAGTTGCAAATGATTCTGTCCTCCTCCCCAAGCCCCTAGTAACATTATCAGGTCATCTTAGGAACAGATAAGGTAAACATACTATGCTGTAGACGTGCAGATTTTTTACCTTCCTACTGAATTATTCTATTCTATTTTTGCCATTTTCCAATTGTATGTTGGCTCGGCAAGGTGTCTTTGCAGGGTTGTTTTTTTTTTCCCTTTTTTTTCTGGGGAAACAGCTGTTCTTCCTGAAAATCAAAAGCGATTGCTCTCACAAAATGAGTTCGAATACTCCGGGAGGATTTCCTTCTGTGGCTTTGTTTGTTCCCGAAACAGGTTCTTCTACTTAGCTTTCTGGCCTCTGTAGCTTCGCTGCAGGGAAATCTATTTTGCTGGCATTTTTTTTCAGTTCTCAATACATTAATAGCCCTGTTTTCTTACTAGTGTTCGTATAAACCCTTGTCACAGAGAAAAAATGACAGCCTTAAACACTGCCCTAAAGGATAGCATTTGCCTTGGGAATAAAACACTGTCTAATGATTCCCTTCTTTCTATAAATTATTTCCATAAATATGCAAAAGCAGTCTTGGCTGACAGTGGATGCAGTTATTTAAGTGTTAAACGATATGACATTTTCTTGATGAGTTTAACTTCACTGTCTGAAATAGTCAGGGACCCATGATCCAATTCCCTGTTGGGAACCAGTCCTATATTAAAACAAGGCAAATATCTAAGGAATTTTACTGCAATGCAGCTGAGAACTCTCTCTTTGAAATTTACTGCAGTGTGTTGGGCCACATTTTGAACTTGAAAGTTTAAGGGATTCTTTATTCAAACTCATATTCTGATGAAAATGAAAAATAAAGCTTACCTCTTAAATTTTATTCTGTGTTAACACACCAAGGAATGCTCCAGCATTTAGTGGAGGAGCATTTATCAAATATCAAATATTTAAAGGCTTAGCATCCCCTCGGTATATTTCATTGCAATTGCCAAATAATCATAATAGTGTGTGAAATAGGTTATCAACATCTGCTGTATTTTATTTTTAACTCAATTCAAATAATTTTATGTAAGTACACATGTGCACATGTAAGCATAGGAATATGGTTTTCTCCTTCTCTTCCCTGAAATTATTTTAAGAGACTTACAACGCTCCACAGGATAAAGTGTTAAAATGCAGCATAGTGGGAAAATCAGACTGTCTGCTCAGTCCAGGCTTCAGTACTTATTGTATGTCTGGCATTGTTTGACATTATTCTAAGCCTCGGTTGTTTTTCATTTCGTTTCATTTTGTTTTTTTCCCCACGGTACAGGATTGTCATCAAGGTTAAGTGAGAAATGTAAAGCACTTGGCACTCTGCCTGGCCAATTGTGACATTAGTCATTATCAAGAGAAAAAGCAGTATTTTGGAAAAAGAGAAAGAAAATATTATAAACACATAGATAAACATGTCACTTTAATCGTTCCAATTAAATAGTAAAGTTGAGTTTTAATTTTCTGGTTTTCAGAACATGAAGACGAAACATAATCCATTACATACATCTGGAGTTTAGAAGGGAAGAAGCAAACTAGTTCAGAAGTAAAATTTTTGCTAGCCCTGAATTCCAAAAGGAACTCATAGAGGGTACGTTGAATGATATACTGCATAATGTCTTTAATAACATTTTACAGCAAACACTGTAGTGAATTTAATATGGCTGTTATAACAACCATTGGGTAAAAACCAAAAGCATTTAACTAAAATGTAGCTCAATTAAAAGGTTATATAATGGACTAAGTAAACATGGCCCAAATTTGTAGTCTTATGGAATCCAAAATATACTTATTGAACATCTAATCTGTGCAGGGTACTGTCCTAGGTGCTATAATGGAAAACAGATAAATTAGACCTAATTCTTGCCCTCAAGAATTTGCTAATTATAAGGCATGGAAACAAGAATTAGAAGATAAAAACAAGGCCTGTGATCAAGGGAAACCAATGTGAACCCCAAAGGAAGAATATAAAATGCTCTGGAGGCTCAAAGGAAGAAAAGGTCTGTTCTTCAAATATATCAGACTTGGCTCCCCCTCATGGCTTTTGTACATACTGTGCCCTGTGTGGGGAATGGTGATCTCCCACTCCGCATGCATCACTCCTCCCCTCCTCAGGTCTCAGCTTATGTTTCTTACCTCTTTGTAGAGGTCTTCCCTGACGGCCTTTCTTGGAGGACACTCCCCACTGTAATTCTGTGTCTCAGCTCTTCACTTATTGTTGATATTGTCTTTCTTCACAGTAATGCCTTCATTACAATGCATGATTTTTTATTTATTTGTTAATTTACTCGATGTTTTTTTGTCTCCCCATGTAAAATATAAGCTCTGTGAAGACAGGACTATGTCTGTCTGTTTTGTCTGCCATTTAATCCATGTAGCAACCTTTCAATATGCATGTGTTGAATGAACCAAGGAAAAAGCAAAATGTCACATTTAATTGGTAGGATCAGGGCAGGTTTCATGAGAGGAAGGAAGGAATCTTTAAAAAGTAGATAGGTTGTAGGTAAGGGAAGGGAGAAGAGAGATGTTCCAAACAGGAGGAAAAGTATAAACAGATGTTTGGTGCCCAAGAAATGCAAAGCATTTTCTGAGAGCAACAGATACTGTATAACTTTAAACTTAAGATACACACTTCAACCCCTGCTTCCCCCTTCCATTTTTTTTATCCTCCCTTGGGGGCGTGCTTTTAGATTTTTTTTTAAAGGGATAGTGGAAGAGAGGAAGAGAAAGAAAGAAAAATAGATGTGTAAGAGACACATTGTGTGTGCCCTGACCAGGAATCGAACTGGCAACCTTTAGTTTACGGACGACGCTCCAACCAACCAAGCCACACCAGCCAGGATCCCCTTCCATTTTAACATTTCCAAGTTGATGTAGCTGATGGTGTGTCTTATGGGAAAATAAAGTAAATCCATTTTACTGGAACATAACATATGTGTAGGGAGGCTGAGAAAGGTCTGTTGTAGAAGTTATGCTGTGGGCATATAACAAGGCCAGTGTGGTGAGTTTGTTGCAAACATAATTTATCGGCAATAGGAAGGAATTTCTACGAAAACTATAATACTGTATTATCACCCAAAATATTTGCAAGTCTTTCCATAAAGACATATTTTTTCCTTGGCCTTTTACATTTTAAAATTTAAACCTAAGACAAATACTTCTCTATACAAGGCCCAGAACAAGATAAATCCTCCCCCACTGGACTATGAGCTGTTTGAGGGTATAGAGTATATTTCTAGTGATTACCATACTACCTGGCATGGAGTAGAGGCTCTATCAATAGTTACGGAATGTGAAATTAATAAATAATTATTAAAGGAATGACAAATGGCATTTTACCATTCTTTATAAGATATTTTTATTAAGTGGGTAATAAAGATGAAGACACTGGTAAGAATTTTTGAAGCCAAAAAGAGTTAATCTAGGAAAAAGCTTTGGAGGAGGGGAGTGTTCAGCCACCATTCGGAAGGAGGGAGAGAGAGAGGATGTATAAGTTGTCTACTTGGAAAACGGGGCCTTTAGGTCCTATTAAGCTTTCTGCAGGAATGGGGAGATAAGTGTGGGAGCCAGAGAGTGTACCAGGGAGAAGGAAATATACTGAGAGCAGGGAGAGGAGGGAGAGGTGAGCCATGGAACCAGAGAGGGTCTAAGTCTGTCCTGACTCACTCACTGAAGTCAGTTATGAGGCAGAACCTAGGAGTGGATGTTTACACGTGGATATTGAAGTCATCCCAAATGTAGGCAGGATATCCCTTGCGTTTGTCATGGGCAGGCTCCCTGAAACACAGGGATCTTGCAGTCCTTATACCTGACCTTTTAATAACATCTAATTCTGTTTACCTCTCTTTCTTGTTTTTTAAAAAATGTGGTAAAATGCGCATAACACAAAATTTATCTTGCCCGACACCTTTAAGTGCACAGCTTAGTGGCATTAAGTACATTCATAGTGTTGTGCTACCATCACCACTATCCATCCACATCACCCTCTTTATCTTGCAAAGGGAAAACTGTATGCCCAGTAAATCATAACTCCCTCTACTCTCCTCCTCTCAGCCCCGGCAGCACCATTTGACTTTCTGGGTCTGTGAGTTCAGCTACGGTAGGTACTTCATAGAAGCTGAATCATACAGTGTTTGTCCTTTACTCATTGGCTTATTTCATTTAGTGTAATGTCCTCAAGTTTCATCTGCATTGTAGTATGTGTTAGAATTTTCTTCCTTGTTCAGGCTGAATAATATTCATTGGATGTATATGCCACATTTGATTTATGACCTCTTTTTACATTTTGAGGCCCTCTTTTCCCTTAGTTTCTTCCCTGAAATCTCTCTCTCTGCTTCCTTCCAGGCTCACTCTCTGCCACTTGGTCATTTAACATTGAAGTTCCCTAACGCTTGGTCCCAGGCCCCTCTCTCCTCTTCTACTCTTTCCTTAAGCAAGCTCACGCCGGACCGCGGCTTCCCTTCCTGTTTGTTTGTCAGTGTTTCCGGTGCAGCCACAGAGGTACACAGGGAGCAATGGGGAAGAATGGGGGCATCTGCCTCACCAATCAGACCAGTAGAACCAATACCGATGAACAAAAAGGCAACAGATGTCTCAGCCAAACAGCTCTCACATCTGGATCAGGAGTTCAAGTATGATTTGAAAAGCATGAGACCAAATGACTCTTGAGGAAATTGACTCATGCTGTGACTTCATACAAAAGAATTGGACAAGAATAAGCTATCAGGAGACTGGTTGCGGTGGCAGTTCAGCCACCAGGCGACTGGTATCCAGGCCATCTTTGATGGTAGGAATGGATTTGAGGAAGAAATCTGTTGATAAGAAAAAATGTGTACAAACTGGCGGTTGAAAATGAGAAAAGTAATAAACTGTTAAGTTAATGCTTTCTCTAAGGTTTTTGCCTATAGATGCAAAATGCAATCTCCTTTCTGATCACGATTGAGGTAAAAAAAAAAAAAAACTTTCTCTAAAAATTAAACAAAAAGACCCAATTAGACCATCGAGATGATTGAGATGTTTTCATACCAATTCCTCCTATCCTTTTTCACTTCATCCTATAGGGCTGAAATCTATGCAAAGTTCAGAAAAGGGTGAAGACAGGCTGGCAATAGTATTCCCAATTGTCTATGCTTCCCTCCACTGTTTTTCTTTAATATTAATATTTATTGGCTAACGACCTCACCTTTACTCTTGCTTTTCCCACCCTTCAAAAACAACCTTGTTATATCTTTTTATAATTATCATTGACAGACTTCCTGACGATAAATGTGTTTCTTTCGGATAGAGCCTTAAAAATACAAATGATCAGTACTACCAGTTACATAAGAAAAAACAACAAACCTTGAACATTGATAATGGTTGAATTATTTGGATAAAACTAAATCCTTGCCATGTAAACACCATGTAACAAATAGACTAACCAATGTAGTCAAGTTGTTTGTTTTTCACTTTACCCCTTCTGCTGAGGACAACATCCAAGTTTACTTTGGGGCACTATTGGAGACAGACTGCTGACGTCATTAATCAAGGTCCTTTTTCAGCAAACCAAGAGGTGGGTGGGACCCAAGCTAGGCCAATCGGATGCTTGCTCTCAGGAATTTGAATATTGAGTGAAGGAAGGAAAAGGCTTGGAAAGGTCACTTCCTGCTTACTATCTGGATCCCCAAGGTTGGTCCTTGTCTTCTCCAAACCTGGTTACAGGGCTGGGCTTTCCATTCTATGAGCAAATGCACAGAATGGAAATTTCCTTTTTGGCCTATCTCAGCTAGTTTCCTCCACTTCCAATCAGCATTTTATCTTGCATGCTTGTAAGTGCCAGACATTCTTGTAGAGGCATTGTGTGGATGACAATCATTTGATCTTCATAACAACCCTACAATTATTATTCTCCTTTGACAGATGAAGCTGAGCCTTGGAAAAATTAGCTTGTCAAAGTTTACACAGCTAGCAAGAAACTGCACTGAGATTTAAACTCAGGTAATATGACACCTGGTCTATGGAATCTAATCTAGATTCCATAGACCTAGAAAAACATTTTGTAGGAAAACTCAAGTAGGCCCTTTAGTAATGAAGTGGTGGGAAGGGAACCCTGGAAACTAGATGGAAGAAGTTCGGACACAGTGAAACTAATTGTTGTCCATAGTAAAGTAATAGAATCTGTCGTTCTTTGACATTCAGAGAGAGGAGATTTAAGGAAACTAGGACTCACAGAAGGCTGCATGTTAGGAGAGTGAATGCCTGCAATAGCAGCAAGCTGGAATCTCAGAAGAGGAAAGCCAAGGGTCTATTAGGATATTCTGCATCACAAGTAACAGCAACCTGGACTCAATGGGTATAAGTAGTAACACTATTATTCAAGAGGCCGGAATGTTCAAACTAGATATTCTGATGGGCCAACAATAAAGACCAGGTCTTTTCTGTCTTTTTTTTTGTGCTCTTTGTTGTACTGTCTTTGTCCTCAGGGTAATCCCCTCATGGTTATGAGATGCCATAGCAGTTCCGTGTTTCACTGTGGGTCAGACAGTAATCAGGGGACAAGACTACTTCTCTCTGTGTATCTCTTTAGAAAGGAGGAGACTTTTCCTAAAAGCAGCCCAGGTTTACTTTTATGTTTCATTGGTCAAAATGCATCCCATGCCCATGCCCAAGGCAAAAACTCCAACCACAATTGCTAAGAAGAATCAGGATGCAGCTGTTAGGAGTGGGGCTTGAAGAGGGCAGGTTCCTGAACAGAATCAAAGTTCTATAAGGAGGAATGACAAATGCAGTAAACATTGCATAGGTGACCAATAAAACCTACTATACATGGTGAGAGATTCTTTGAGGGCCACGAATTTTAGAAATAGTAATGATTATGGCAGATTATAGAGCCAGAAAGACTTGGATTTGAATAATGACTCCCTAACTTCCTAGTTGTAAGTGTAAAGATGCTGTGAATATTAAGTAAAATAATGCATACAAAATGCCTGGCACAGTAACTGGCACATATTAAGTGCCCAATAATTGGCAATTACTTAGATTAGCATATAGAACTTTTAATCACTTTCTGTTCCAAGCTCAATTATTCTCTATTATTCCCAAGTGTTCAGTAAAAGTTCATTAGGTAGAACAGACTTGTGTTAATGATGCTTTAAGAAACGAAGGAGAAAAGCTTACATCTCATCTTGGGGAAAAACAGTGTTAGGACTGCAGACGCAGGAGGCAAGACGGTGAGAGAGGATCAAAAACCGAGCTCTGAGTAGAGGTTTGGAGCGAGAGACTCAGTAACGTCAAGTGTTCTCAGGAGAGCGGAGCTACGTGCGATAGGAGTGTGATTTATTCTATTCGGTACTAGAGGGAAGGTTAAGGTCTTGGGAACATTTGAGTCACATGCACATTTAAGAAGACTAACAGTACAAGACAAACATGAATATTGAGTGATGCTATAGGAACTGAAAGAAAGAGAAACCATGGATTACAGTGGTCAGAAAAGGTCTTATGTGGCATGTGAAACTTAGGCTTAGCTTTGATGAATGTTTAAGATTAAGTTAAGGGAAGATGAGAGAACATTCTAGATAGAATGACAAAAGCAAAGCTGTGGAACCAAGAGCATGCAGAAGACGCAAAAATACCAACTTGGGTTATTGCAACGGTCAACGTATGAGATGATAATGCCAGGAAGCTGGCTACTGAGAAAATAATGTTCTGCTTGTGCAATTAAAATACGATTGTGATATTATAAAGGTGAAACTAGCTAACTATGATTAAGAATAATTCTAACAAATTGAATCATAAATTTGAAATACTAGCCCTGGCTGGGGCAGCTCAGTGGATTGAGTGCAGGCCAGCGAACCAGAGGATTGCAGTTTCATTCCCAGTCAGGGCACATGCCTGGGTTGCAGGCCAGTTCCCAGTAGGAGACATCTGAGAGGCAACCATACATTGATATTTCTCTTCCTCTCCCTTCCCTTCCCCTCTAAAGATAAATAAATAAAATCTTTAAAAAATATTATAGTTACTAAATTTGTTAATTTATTAAAATGTATATCACAAGCTTTTTCTGATGGCTGGTTTTTAAAATTCTCATCTGAGGATATGCTTATTGATTTGAGAGAGAGAGAAACATCAATGTGAGAGAGAAACATGGGTTGGCTGCCTCCCATATATGCCCTGACGGGGATGGAATCTGCAACCCAGGTATGTGCCCTGACTGGAGAGGAAACCCACAACCTTTTGGTATATGGGACAACACTCCAACCAACTGAGCCACCCAACCAGGGCTGATGACCGTTTTTAATGCTGTTCATTGTCACTATGAAGTCCTAAGACCATAGAAATAATAGTTGAATGGCATGAAAAGGGCTAAGAAAGATATAGTTTTAAAATGAGGCACTATTGGAGGTTACAAAATGTGGAAGTTACATGGTGGGTAATTAATTTGCCTACATGTCCAAGATGGGTTAGAGGGTGGAGAGACCAAGGCATCGAGAAATGTGTAAGATTCCAAGCTTGAGGCAAGGATCTGGGCTTTATCCAGGAGAGTAAAGGAAAGGGTGGGTTTCAGAGATGCCTAGTCCTGCACTAATTCTTTATACCGTCAGCCCCACTCCTGTTTAACACAGCCAGAAGCACAGTGAGGGAGGCCTCCGGGAACTCCTGGGACACACTCCCAATCCTGATCATTTCCCCAACTGTTTCCCAAACCACATTCTGACAGGCTCCTGACCCCCTTCTCCCACTGACTGCTCCTCCTTACCCTTTGGACTTCACCCCGACATTACTTCTCTGGTTACTAGTTTGGTTTCTACCATGGGTAGGAAGTTTTATCAACTACAAGAAACAGACAACCCAAGGCCATAAGGATATTTATTGCTTACTTAACAGGAAGCCTGTTTCAAGGCTCATTTGGTAAAAAGATGGCAGATTCCATCTTGCCTGCCCAGTGAGTCGGCAACCTCTTCTCTTGTGATCGTCAAATGGCTGCAATCTTTCTAAGGAATATCCATCACACAAAGGCATTTGCTGGAAGTGAGAGAAGGAAAGCAAATGGTTTTCTCCTCGGTTTCTTTTCTTTTGTCAGGGAATAACATGTTTCCTACAAGCCCTCAACTGACTTCTCACATTGCTCTGTTCAAGTCAAGCTTACCCGTCCACTCCTAGACCAATCACTGGCAAACGAGAATAGATTCACAGGATTGGCTTACACCAGTTATCATTTATCCTGTGAGCTGGGCTTTTTTCCCCCCTGAACAAACTTGAGGCTTGTTAGCAGGCAGGAAGGGAGATGGCGTTTAGGCAGGCAACCCAAGGTGTCTGCCATGGGCTGAGTACAGAACCTCATCCTGCCTATTCCAGCCTCCCCCATATATTCACTTTTTAATTTGTTCTTGAAACCCTGCCCTCAGTGCATCCATTCCTACCTTTCCTACTTCTCCAAAGGGAAGCTCTTGGCCTGAATTGTCCGGGGTCCTTAAGGAAGCAAGATGTAGACAGGAGCCACAATGAAAGAAGACTTGACTGGACAAGGCCATTGCCTAGATTCTCAGGGGAAGGCAGAATGATGCTCTAGGATTCCGGTGAGGTCATTTGAACCTCTGTTACTCTTTTTACCTTATATGTAAAGGTTTGAGAACTGAGATCTTTTGTTTTTTTATCTCTGGAGTCTGCAAGTTGCTGGGTTTTAAAGAGATGGATAATATAAACAACAAGGATTAGAGAACAGTTTGAGGAGGAGCTGGAAGAATAGTGGGTGCCAATGTGTCTGCAGATGATGGAGCTTTTGTAAGCTTCTCACTGATTATCATTTCTTTTCTGTGGTTCATTTCTCATTAAAATTTTGCTCAGTGTTTTGGCATGGATAAACCTTGGCAATGTCTCTGAAAAAATAATTATCATGTATTTTTTTCTCTTGTTAAAGCCAAGCAAATTTTTAAAATGGCTACAGCTCTAGTATATTCATTAGGAAAATCTACTGGGTGTCTAGGAAGTGGGTATCATTAGAGTTCTGTAATGTAGCTAATTTTGCTCCACTGTTCTCTATTTGCACCTGCCTTTTATTGTTCTTTATTCCAACACTTCTAATAACCATAGATATAAAACAAGCATATGTTTCTTTGTTTTTAAAAATAAGTTTTTGGTTTATTTCATCTTTGGTGCTCTGCTGCCCTGTCCTTACAAATACACCCATGCCCTGGGATTTGTTTTTTATCTGAGAGGAAGAAGAGGCCTTGTGAGTAGTAGGAGTCAACTCTCTCTGACCCTAAAATAGGTTGTTTATATATCATCCCAAGCTATGTTTATGCTAGGGCTTTTTATTTATGCCAAATAAAATTTATGATAATATTTGAGCTCAATTGAAAAGAACCCTAAGAAAGAAAAGCTTTTCATTAGAGGGTGACCTCATCTCACATTCTGTCTGTCTTTCATACCCCTTACTTGTATCTACACACACACACACAGTCACACAGGAGGCTTTCCTGTCCTCTGGCCACCCAGGATCAGTCTTTATTCACAGAAAAAAAGATCTCAGACCTCCATACATTTGCTCCGTATATTCTGTTTGTGTAGAAGGGCCATGCCTCTCTGTCTGGTTGTTCTACATTATCCTTCAAGGTCCTGTTCAAAACTCATGGTCAGACCTCTCTAGACCTCACTCCTATCCTATTCTCATCTATTCCCATAATGGTTTCTACGTAGGTAGAAACTATTACCCTGATGCTTGTAATACCTCAGTCCCTGCTTGTTCCAGCCCTGTCCACTTCTGGCTGGAGTCAGTATTCACCCTTGGAGAGTTCTTCTTAGCACTAGGGCACGTCATCTTCCTACTAGCCCCGATCCTGCTTAGAGATGCCAGCTGCAGCCCACCCAGCCATTAGATCAAGCCTTTGGGTACCAACATCACCTGAGTGTGTTCTGCCTCTTTGGGCATTAAAATTAGGACAGCTGAATATTCTTTAGCCTGACTTATTCGCTTCTCCCTACCGTCTTGATTTATTGCTAGACTGTGAACTCACTGAGTGTGTGGGCCAGACTTTGCAACCTGGAGGTAATATAAATTGCAATATCTCAAGCAGTAAGAGCTATATTAAAGTCCTTAGTTTAATTTGTTTTGAGTTATGGTGTACCGGGTTTTAAGAATAGAGGCTCCAAAGATTGCTCCCTTGGTGAAGAGTTCTTCAAAAACAAGCAGTTCACAGAAAAGGAAAAACGAATGGCTCTTGAACATCTGAGATTATATTTATCCTCACACATAATGTGAGGAGTACAATTGAAATATATGCTGAGATACCATTTTTCACTAACCAAAACATAAAAAGCAAAAGCTTTGTGAATGTATCGTGCCATTGAGGATATGCAGTGCAATCACAGGTGCTCTTCTGCAGGTGCACATACTCTTTGGCCTACAAATATTATTTCCAGAAATTTAGCCCATAAATATACAGGAATGTGCACAAAACAACTTCCATACGGTATTTATTTTCATATGGTATTTATTTCTATTAGTTGTAATGGAATAAGAGTGAAACAACCTAAAGTTTCATCAACAGGAGAATGAATAAGTAACTCGCAGTACATCACCTGTTGGAATACTATGCAGCCAAAGATGTTTTTAATGTACCAACTGGAACAATTTCCAAGACATATTATTGGGAGGGGAACAGGGAGCAGAAGGCGTGAAGTACCAGGGGCATGTGTGGGGGAGGGAGGTTTTCACTGTTTACCTTTTTGTGCCTTTATTTTTTTGAACCATGTGAATGTATTACCTATTAAAGAAAACAAAATGTAAAAAAGAGCATCTGTAACTATAGAGTATCATATCTCTTCCCTAACGCTCAGCACAGGCTTTGGCATTTTACAGGTGTTCAGGTTCCCTAGAAAACAGTCTGAAATGAGAGCTCACACATCCATCATGTTAGAGAGGGGTGGAGTCTCAGGGACGTGAGAGTGAAGAGAAAAAGGGAGTAAGTCAGGGAAAGGAAGTGAATACAAAACACAGCAGATTGTTTGGTGTCCAGAGAGGCCACGAGAAACCAGAACAGTCCATGGATAGGATGAAAGACAATTTGTTTGTTGTGTTCTTCCTGTCTCTTGCTGGTTAAAGTCTACCCTGTGGGGACATTAACTCCTTTTACCCTTCTGTGATTTCCGAGTGGTCCAAGCAGAGCCTCCAGAGTTCAGCCCAGCCAGTGTGCATATGCAGAAGTCCCTCCTTGTCAGGTGACACTGTGCACGGGGGCCCCTCTTTCTACTGCACTGTGATGGAAACATGTCAAGTGGCTGAGGTTGGGGAGTGGGGACCAGATTCAGTTGAGTGATCTGGTATGGTACATAAATGGGCTCAAAGCAGAAGGTTTTTTAAAAAAATAGACTCTATTTTATAGAGCAGTTTTAGGTTTACAGCAAAACTGAGAAGGTACAGAGATTTTCCATATGCACCCTGCCCCTACTCACTCTCGGTCTCCCCCACCATCAACATCCTTTACCCGGGTGAAACATTTGTCATAAGGAGTGAACCTACATCATTATCACCCAAACTCAGAAAATGTCTTATTTGCTTCTGTTTGTTTAATAGGTTGGCTGATGGGTTAAAATAGTGAAGATATTTCTTATTAAACTATTAATCTGAGGATTTGTAAGAACCTAGGCTATTTAAATCCCCAAACCCACAATTATGCTACTGTAGTGCTAGATTATTCCACTCCACTTGAGGTTGCACGTGGTTGTATCTGTTTCTGTTTAATACCATGTACTTTCAATAAACTAATCTATTGCTGAATTGGAGACACTATTCTGTGTGAGGTGCAGGCAGACAAAGAAGTAAAATATATCTCCCTTCTCCCCAAATTATTAAAAAAGCATATAGACTCAAATAGGAATGCAAGAGTTATAAAGCAGTACTTTACAACAAAACAGCACAAAATAAGTCCCATACAGTAAGGTCTGTGCACTGTATTTGTACCTGGAATAGTTGCTGAACACCTGATAGAGGAAGAACAACTTGCATTGGACTTAATTTATAGACAAGACTTGGAGAGGAGAATAGAAACTGTGAGGTCGTTCTGGATGGCAGCCTAACCTAAGCCCCAAGCTCTGAAACTTGGGGCGCCACGTGTAGACTGGTTCTTCTTGTTTGTTTGTTTGTTTTTGATACTAAGTGGGGTGGTTTGAGACAAGTTCTGCAAAGGTAGGTAGGGACTATGTTGGTCAAGGCTTTCAAATTATTTGCAAATGAACTAGAATTTTATTCTGTAATCCAGGGGAAATCTTTGGAATTTTGAGTAGAGCAGTCCTATACCCCATCGGGAAATAGTTTCTAGTGAGGTGTCTTCAGCACACTCGTACCCTCAACTAAATCAGAAGACATTCCCACCACCCTGTCATGGAAATGTCTGCAGTGAGCTAACTCTAATCTGAAGGAGCTAATTTCTCTGGATACAGAACTTTTATATTTCTGAAATTTGGTAGATCATCAAGGGGCTGTTTAATTGTGGCTCTCTATATTTTACACAGCATAAGCATTTTTAAAAAAGGTAGTTAAGGAGCAGTCTTCAAAGTCTGAATCTAGATCAGGTCAGAGAAAACTGAGAATCGCTAGCCCCTGAATGGAGGGTAGCAGTGTTTATCAGCAGCATCTAAGAACCTAGGGCCAGAGCCTATAACATCACATCCTCTCCTTTGTGCTATCAGTTGGATGCAACAGGAAACTGACGAAGGTGCTCAGCAGTTTCCTTTCTACTCAGACCTGACTAGTTTCCTCTGCAGATTGCTCCCAGCTTATTGTAAAGGAAAATCATGAAATACCAGTCAATTTCCTCCAGTTGGATCAAATCTAGCACAAGGAAGGAAAAGCAAATTTCTAAGATTAGTCAGTTTCCCTTTGCAGCTATAAACTCAGTTCAGCGCCTCCAGCTGACCCTTCTCCTTAGATGTCTCTCTCTCTGACAGCTCAGCTTCACATAACAGGCAAGGTAAGAAGTTGTAGCAAAGTGAGCAAAGCATATTATGCAATTCTTATAGGAAATCTTGGTTTTATACATTGTAAACTGCCCATAGAGAATAGCTTATTTGATAAGCATTTCGTTCTCTATTGAGTTCTATCAAACTCATTGGTTCAAGGGTGTTAAACAAAAGAGATAATTCTAATGGATATAACCAGTAAACAAGTTCTTTTGCTCTTTTCTTAGTATGACTAAGAGGGAGCTGCTTCCATAAAGAACATTTGTGCAAAATTAACAAAGGAATGGAATTAGTTTGCTGAAAGAAATAGGGTTGAACTACTCTAAAGAGCAAAAAGTTATGTCTGGTGTCCTAGGAGGTGACCTGGATTTTGCTGGGTATAAGAGAGACACTCTGGCCTGCTTCCAAAAAAAAAAAAAAAAAAGAAAGAAAGGAAAAAGTAGCTAAGAGTCTGGCATCTAAGGAATGTGACTGGCTTACTTTGTTGAAGTAATTCAACTTGGAAATAGGAATTACCATTGAAAATATCTTCTCATCAAACTTAATGTGGGGGGAACAATGCTGTTTTGGAGTTCACATTGAATGCGAGTATATTAATTTGGCAGATGGACAGCTATTCCTCATCACATTCTTTTCCTTGTTATTTATTTAACTTACCTGCTTTTAATTTCCCTTTGAAAATTTTCATTTCTTTATTTGTGGTTATTATTAAAATGATATTCCCCCACATGTCCCTTTCATACATTTCCATAATTGTTGACATTTATACTGGAGAGATTCTTCTAGCCAAGGTCATAAATTGTGATTGCTGAAACTGATAATGCAATAAAAATGAGAACAGAAATGTGAGGAGCTTTGAAATATGAATAGTTGATAAACAGACTGTAAGAATAGCCTTGACTGGTGTGCCTCAGTGGGCTGGGTGTTATCCACAAACCGCAAGGTTGCTGGTTCAGATCCCAGTCAGGGCACATGCCTGGGTTGAGGGCCAGGTCTGTGGTTGGGGGTGTGTGAGAGGCAACCAAATGATGTTTCTCTTGCACATTGATGATGATTCTCTCCCCCTCTCTCTCCCTCCCCTTCCCCTCTCTCTAAAAATAAATAAATAAAATTTTAAAAAGAAACATACTGTGTGAATAAATAAGGTAGGAATTCAAGATTTAACGTTAACAGCATTTGGAGCAGCCGCAGTAATAGGCATCTGACAGCTAACAGATTTGCGGGGGCCGTGGCAGTCTATTCTTTTTTCCCCCAGGAACTAATTATCGATTGCTTTACAGATTTGCTAACATACTGTAGCAGTAGTAACTATTTAAACTAACAAATGAACAAACTTGCACACAAATAAGAGGCCTAATAATTTTTTAGGGACTCTGTAGACTTTTCCTTAACACAAGAACCACGTACCTTCCATTTATAAGACAGACCGTATCTTTGATGAAGTGAGTATACTCAGACGTTTTTGTGCAATTAGCCTGAATCAGTAAAAGGGTTTCCATTATCATCATTCATAAACTGGGTCCTACATGAACTCGCCTAGCGATAATGTAGGGCGAAAAGAGGGCAAGTGGTTAATTTGGTGTAGGCAAAACCTCAACCAATCTGAATTCCAGTCAGTTGAAAATATTTTACATTTCAGAGTCACCTGTGAGCGTTTTATGATAAATACTTCAGTAGGCTACAAAAACTGTGGAAGTGTCTTAGGCCTGCTTTGCCCTGCTCATCCTGCCCTGTCTGCTCTCACCAGGTGTTGACGTCCAGGGCGCCTATTACTAAACACCCTGCATGCTCTGAGCTCTGTCTCAGATGTGCATCTAAATTAACTCAGGCTTCAACAGGGACTGTTTAAAAGCAGCACTGACCAACTGGAATGTGAGTTAGAGAAAGTGAAAGGGATGGAGACTCAGGAGAAGTACCTGAAACAGGGAAGGGGCACAAAAAACAGGGAAGAAAAGTTTAGGTAATAATGATTCAGTAAATGGACTCAAATCTAAGGGTAAGTTTCTTAACCTCTATATGTCTCAGTTTTCTATGGGGCCAATGGTAATAGCACCTAGGGTTGTTGTGAAAGTTAAACGAGTTAATATAAGTAAGGCACTTTAAATAGTGTCTACAATACAGTTAATAGTGTTAATAGGTAATAGTGAACATTTTATGTAAGCATTCACTGTTATTATTCATCATATATGTGAAGAATTATTACGTAGAGGAGGTATATCACCTCACTGTGCATCTCCAGAGAGCATTACTAAGACCCGTGGGTGAGAACCCTAGCATATTTGTCTTTGGCTCAAAGATGAGCTCCATCTAGGGCAACGGTTTTCATCCCATGTGCCACAACAAATTTTAAAACATGCACTGTCCTCTTTTCCCTTAGACTGTCAAATTTAAAAAATGACAACAACCAACGCAAAATAGCTATCCAATGTGAATACCCTGTCTTGAACCACAGATATATAGGTCATATAATTGGGTTGCATGTTATTGGTCACATTGCATACCAAGGTTACATCTGGTTGGTTAATTCTTGGTACCAGAAATCCTTTATACAAATATAGGCACCTGATTTTTTTTAAAGTCACTGTGGAGCTAAAAGGGTAGGTAATTACTACTGTTATTGTAAATCAATCAAAGTTACACCTATTTTTTAGTCTGATTCTTAAAAACATATATTTCTGGGTATGCAACAAAATTTTAGTAAGTAGTGTATGTGTGCCATGAGTTGGAAAAGGTCCAAAGTCACTGATCTAAGGAGATGGTGGGCAACTTGTACTAGAGGGACTCCTCTTGGTAGGGATGTTGGGGGGTGGGAATAGATTGGGCTGGAAGCTGGGTATGATGAATCCTTTATTACAGCTGCCTCTCCTCTCATTTTCAAAACAGCTCCTCCTTCCTTGTCAGATGTGCTGTGGGCTTGAAGGAAGCAGAAGTCAGAGCTCTAGCATGTTCAACGATTTGAACAGCTTCCTTCCTAAACAGAGGCAGAATGCCACTGGTACCCACACAGCCATCTTCTTAAATCCCCTGCATTTTCTCTTCCCTCCATCCAAACCCAGATAAAGGCAGTGGTTGAATGTGTTGGCTTGTGCTGGTTAAAATTGTAAATTGGGCCATATTGTTCTTTCTTTATCTCCTCATTATTTTCCATTATTTGGCATCTTTTTCTCCCCAACTTTGACAAAGAAATGATCCAGGAGTTACAGGGCTTATTATGATTTAGTCTTAGCCCAGTTAAAATCTACCCATTTGGTTACGAACAAATGGAATTTCTCTGGGCTAAGCTTCCTCTTTTGCAAGGGCTGTATTTTGGTGAATGATGCAGCAAGGGACATGATCATAGAAATCTTCCAGATTTCCTCAAACGCAAACATCCCATTTCATGTCAAGATACCAAATCCACAGGGCATACAGCTCCTTTATATTACCATTTCACTGTCCAGGTCCCTTTGTTACAGCTTTGCCTCCTGTGAATACTTGATCTTTGAAGGACTCTTACATTATCCATTCAAGTGTGTGTGGCAGGTATGTCATTCTTTTGGAAATCTAGTTTTAATAGATTGTTATTAAACTATAGCTGGATTTGTTAAATTAACCTGTGATAATGTCACTCTCAAAGGACACAAACTTTACTGATATTCTGGGGAACATTACTTAACCCCCAAAGTGACATAAATGGTAGCACCACTGCAGGATGTGGAGATGTTTGGGGACGGGGTAAACCTTTCGATGACCTGTGCACTATTTTAATTGAACAATGTAATGAACTATTTAGTTTACCTGTGCCTGTCACTAGCCCATGAGTATAAATACTATTAGTGATGGTAAAGGGCCTAGTTTAATATTCAAGAACATAGATTTTGGCTTCAGACAGCCCTTTAAATAGAATTCAAGTTCAACCTCTTTCTACCAATGTGACCACTAGCTAATTGCTAATTCTCAGTTTTTAAATGTGTAATATTGGCATTTGTGAAAATGCTAAGTAAGCAAATATATATAACACGATAAGCACTCAACAAGTGGTGGTTATTACTCTCATCATTGTTGGAAGCTTGAAAATGGCTAACTGGTTGATTTTCACCTTCATCTCAAGCTCAGATTTCTTCCACTTATAAAAACTAGTGCAGCCAGCTTTTGCTTTGCTCACACTGCAGGGTCAATATTCCTAACCCCAATCAGCATACACCGAGGGAAGACTCAGTGAATATGAATACATTATGGTTAACCTACAGTGGCCAATTAGCCAAAGCCACTTCTGCTGCTACAGTGCTGCGGCCGCCTGGCAGGATACTCTCCTCAGCTTGGTTTTCACAGCGCCATGTCCCAGGAACAGCTGTCTCACCTCTCATCATCCAGGAGTGATTCGGACACTGAGGAGCCGGACTTCATTTCAGTGGCAGTGATTTACAAGGAAAGTGTGGGCAGATAAGCTCGGAAAGCTCTGGACAAGCCAACTGAGGGGCCCTTCATTGGTTTGGCTTTGACTATAATGGCTGATATAATAATCAGTAATGTAGCTGGTTAATAAATGTAGAATCCAAAAAGTCCCTGCTTTAAGGAAACTACTGTTTTGAAGTTGTTGTGAATCATTTTCATATGTTTCATACTTTTTATGTAAATGTGTAAAAACCCATAAACAACATGTTATTTTGCACTTATAACCTTAAACAGATAGTATTATTTTGTACATGTGATTCTGCCTTATTATATTTCTGAGATTTATCCATGTTGATAGACTTCTTTGTCTCTTTATTATTGTACTGGAGTCCATTTAATGAATACACTGTTTTGATTATTAGGGTTAATTGTGGCTAAAGATGACCAATAACAACAAAAAACCCAAAATAAAATAACAGGGTCTTAAAGAAGAAAAGAAAACTTTCTCCTTGTTCTGTGTACGTCCAAAGGTGCTTTTCCCGGAATAGCATGGAACGCCGAGTGCAGAGACCTGGGTGCTCTATCTCCTTACTCTTCTCCGTGTGGACTTTGTGACCTACCACCTCAGAGTTCACAATGGCCGCCTCAGTTCTAGTGGACACGCCTGCTGTTCCTATAGTAGAATGAAGAAAACAAAGATGTCTCATTCCCCAATTTTGCTCACATCCCATTAACTAAAACTTAATTACACTATCACAGCTCTAAAGGAGAATTGAAAAAGAATCTTTATTCCTATCCACCACATACCTAAAATTTAGTTGTTCAATTACTGATGAGGGAGGGGAAGGGGGATTTTGAGGACCAAGTACCAGTTTCTACCACAGTGAACATTTAGGTGATTTCCAAATTTTTGCTCCTGGAAACAGCGCTGTGACAAACATTTATATATGTCTTCTCGTGCTCATGTGAGAGTTTCTCCAGGGAAATATGTTGTTGGTAATTTATATTTTCAACTTTAGTAATTATTCACCAAAATGATTGTGTTCTTTTTACTCCAGTGGTAAGAAAGTTTGGTTTGCCACATAATCCTTATATTTGAGATTAGATTTCTTTTTTTTTAAGATTTTATTTATTTATCTTTAGAGAGGAAGGGAAGGAGAGAGGGAGAAAAATATCAATGTATGGTTGCCTCTCGTGAGTCTGCTGCTGGGAACTGGCCTGCAACCCAGGCATGTGCCTTGACTGGGAATTGAACCATGATCGTGTGGTTTGTACACTCACGCTCAGTCCACTGAGCTACACCCACCAGGTAGATTTCTTTTTTTAAAACTGTTTTTATAATGTGATGGGATCATGAGGTGGTGATTTTGCAAAGGCAGTTTTCGTAAAGAGGTGGGAACAGACCTGAGTTAAGACAGAGTGGAGAATAGCAAAGTCATGTGAGTGAGTATAAACTGCTCCCATACTAAGCTCGGCTGCAGAAGGAATTGAGGTAAAGCCTTATGTAGAATAAGTGGAGCATTTATGTTACAATTGGAGAGTCTGGAACTGTTAGAGATAAAGCAGCAGAGAATATACTTGAGAATGAGGGGATGGCAATTGATCTGATTGCCATGGGTTTTAATGTCAGAGATGGAAGACATTTCCAAGTGATGGCTGACGTGGGCAAGGTGTGAGAGCAGATAGCTGCTCTTTTATATTCCAGAGCCCAAGGTGCATTGAAGCTTCAAGGCAGCCAAATAAATTATTCATTCAACAAATATTTCCAAGCACCTCCTAGGTGTTGGGCGTTGTTCTAGAAACTAGAGTTGCATCCTGACTAAAATAAACAAAATCTCTCAAAAGAGCTGACAGACAACAAGTATATAAACAAATGAGATAATCTGTGATAGCACAAAGAGCTACTTAGAAAATAAAATGCAAGAAGATGGTGTTTTCGCTAGGATTAACAAGAGTGTAGGTGGGATATTACTCCAGTACCAGTGAAGAAGAGGAACTGGAGATGTCAGTGTCAATAGGCAAATGGTTGGCTAAATGAATGGGGGTGGTGGGATGAGGGGTCATTCCAAGGAAGGGCCTCTGTGGAGGAAATTATGGGTAACCTGGGTGTCCTGGGAGCTGCAAATAATGTTAGCCGATTTTCTAGCTGTGTTGCTTTCATAGCTGGGGAGAGAAGATAGAGCTATTAATTGACAAGACTTATTGCTTTTTATCTCGAACGTACAGCTTATGAAGAGCAGATGTTTTAGAATTTAGTTCCTGATGTGCTTTGAAACAGAGATCATTGAGTATCAGTAGCTATTTCGTCCATATAGAGGAAGGGTCATCAAGGAACATGTATAAAGGTCAAAGGTCCCATGGACAAAGCCAAAGGAACATAGGATTGAGGGTGGGAGGTGGGGATGGCTCCTATGTTTGAACAACAATTAAAGAAAAAGAAAACAAAAACAAATGATAAAAACTTATCCCCCCCTTTTTTTCTAGAAGATCTTTTGGTCCTGGACAAGAAGGCCATTGTTATTTATTTTAGAATGTGAAATATTCATCTCTTGATAAATTATGAAATATCCCTTAATTTTCCCCTTTTCCTTTATATCCAGCCCCCTTCTTTTTTTTTTTTTAACCTTTTCAATATTGAGATTTCTGGAACACATCTGAAACCCAGGAAGCCAAGTGCTATCAGGAGAAACAAGGCACAGGGAAAAAAAAGAGCTTTCACTTCTCAAAGTTCATTAACCTTAAAGTAGAATAATATTTCTTTATTTTATCCAGCAGAGGAGTGATGTGAATTATGCTAGAAACTGGCATAAAAGCCTGTTGTTCTTGGCAACTGAGTCAGCTGAGATGAAAACGTGAACATATTTGAGCAGATATGAGTCAATTCTACCCTGAGGGTGGGAAGAAGTGTGGTTTACTGTACCAGCATGTATATCACAGAAAAACCTGGAAAACACTGTAAAGGACCCATGAGAGATTTGGCAATCAAGCTGTAAAGATTCCCTTTAGAATGAAGATAGCAATTTTCACAAAGTATGGGTCCAGAACATTTAGAGCGAACCTACACAAAACAATCATTTCTAGACATATACAACATGATTCTAATGATTTTCTTTTTCTGTTCCCAAAGCAACCAAACAGAGATGCAGGAAGACAGAATAAAAAGAACTCTGAGGTGATTCTGGCCTTATCCCTAATTATACTAATTAGCTGTGAGATGATGGGTAAATCAGTTGATCCGTTTGGAATTATTCTTCATATTTGCAAAATACTGGGATTGGTCTCAGTTGCTACCATCCCTTTCTGATTTAGAATAATATAATTTGGAGTTTATGCTGCAAGGGGATGTCCTATTATGACCCTGGGGTGGCCCATGAAAAACCCTGCAGCGGAATGTCCAGGGGCTGTGTGGAAATTTCAATGACACTATTTCCTGTTGTTATACCAGATCTCTATCCAGCTTTCTAGATTCAGGAGGCAGTGGGAAGCAGTGTGTGAATGTCCGTGCATGTTAGTGAGCATCGGCTAACAGGAGGGTTAGGCAGGCTGCACAACAGGAAATAATAATTGAGAGCAGAAGCCCTTCTTCCATGTGACAGCAGACCCCTGTTTGAAAGAAATGGTTTGATAAGTTTCTGATTCAAAATGGTTAACTGACCTCGTGAGTCAACCTTTCCTTCCTGTCAAAAGCTCACAGAAATGACAGAACTAATTTAGAAGTGCTAACCCCCAGCAGCTCTAGAAAGCCGGAAAGAGGGCTGTTGTTTTGCAAGAGGAATTTAGGGGGAGTAGTTTCTTGGTAACTTGCTTTCTCTCTTTGGGTCTTCCAGCCCTTGGGTAAAGTACTTTCCTTCTCTGAGCCTCGGTGTTTGTATCTGAGAAATGGAGATAATAGTGTTTCTGTGAGGATTAATACAAGAAAAGGGCTTTTCACTTACCGGTAATAATAGGTATTATTACAGGTTTAGCACTGAATAGTAAAGAAGATGGGATTAGTCATGGATGATGATATTTATAGGGATTAAAAAAACCCTATAATCCCATTTAGGTGAAAAATAACAGCTCTGATAATCCTTGATAAAGAAACCTAAGATGCCAAGAAATATGGGCAGAGGAGGGCAGCCAGGGAGGAAATTGATTACGATAGTGTATCAATCTGTTAGTGTCCAAGTGGCTGCTGTAGCATTTGCCCCAGGTTAAAGCCATGAGCTCTGCTCTCTGAATTAACTGGGATATTTGCCATGAGATGCTCCTAGAACGGGTGCTGGGGCCAGAGAGAGAAATGGGGCAATATCCTTGCTATCTTCCATCTGTCATAAGAAGGATGAAAATGTAATTGGTTGCCAAAACTGGGACACTTTTGAGTAAAAGCAAGCACTGCAAATAATTATGCCAGGATAAGAAGTGCAACCCGCTGCTGTCCCAGGCAAGCCGGGACATTGTTTCCCTTGGCATGAAGGATGGGACACACCTGCATCCAGAAAGCGAGCTACCTGTACCCCCTAAAGCCTGCTTGGCAACGCAGTCTTTCTTTCTCACCCAAGAATTGCATAGATGGCCAAGAAAAGAAGGAATTTCATGAGCTCAAATGCTCCAGCTACCTAAGTAGGTCGATCTAAACCTGACATTGTAAGTGTGACTAGAAAACCAAGAGCTCCTGAACATTTGACAAAAACAAACAGCACTCAAGACTGACAGGACCCTGTGGGAACAAGGGAAAGCGACTGTGAAACAGCAGAATTAATGCAAAAACAGAGAGATCCCTGTGAATTTATTATATCTATAAAACAGGAATAAGTTGTTATTTTTTGCAGAAGCAATTTAAGTTCTGGGAAATTAAAAAAAGAATTACCCCTCCCATAGGGTTGCCAGAATGAACAAATAAAAATAAAAAACACTCAGTTAAATTTTAATTATTTCTAATTGCCTATGCATTTCTACACTGAGTAAAAGAAAAATAATGCATGGGACATACTTTTGCTAGAAATTACTTGTTAATCTAAATTTGCAAAATTACTTGTAAATTCTAAGTATCTAAATTTCCTACCTCTTTCTTTAATTATATTTTGCCCTCCTTAATATTTATTTGTCATGCAGGATTTGCTTATAAAATTTCTTGCAGTTACAGTCGATATTCCACATACATAACATAGTTTCTATAGTGGTCTGCTTATTTCACTCTTTTCTCCATTAACCATTCACTACTGAAAAAATATACTCAACATTAGTAATAGGAACCAGGATATTGAACTTTGAAATTTGATTTGTTCAAGCACGTAATACCATATTTGAGGCATGACTTGCTTTTACATTCTTTAGGATTATGCTGTGATCTTTTGATCAGTAACTTTTAACAACATTGTGTACTGATAAAAGAAAGGACTGTTGTCATCAGTTTTTATTCCCTCTTTATAATTCCACTTGTCATGTTGGAAGAGTGTTTAGTGACATGTATGTGAAAGGATGTAACTCTTCAAGGAATGAAAGTGTCATGGCCAAGTACCATATGATTTCACTTATATGTGGAATCTAATGACCAAACTGAACTAATAAGCAAAATAGAGACAGACTCATAGACTCAGAGATAGAGATCAGGATGACAGTGTGTGTGTGTGGGGGGCAGAGGTTAGGAGGTGGAGGGGTCAAACAAAGAGGAGGAAGGATTCATGGACACAAATAACAGTGTGGTGATTGCAGGGGCCGGGAGTGGGTTATAAGGGAGATAAATGGTAATGGAAAAATATAACGAAAATTTTTAAAAAGAGAAATTGTCCTGGCAAGTACCATGATAATTATCCACTTCAAGTTGGAATATTTTTTCCTGTACAAATAATGTTACTACATTTATGAATAAACTTTGTAGCTAAAGGAAAATATTTCATCAGTTTTTTTAAAAAACACGTTCAATAAGTTTCTTAAAGCAATGAGATACTTCAGCTAGATCAATTGAACTAAGGTTGAGACTGGTATGTGGTGTGGAAGAAAGGCTATTACAAATCCACCCGTGATTATTTTATCTTTTTCATCTGAATTTCTCTTAATAAAAAATTATTATTTTTTCACTTTCTTTTGGTAACAGTAGAGTAAATGATACATCTACTATGCTTAGCTGTTGGTATATACTGATTTATATCTGACTTTCTACCATTTTTCATATTAAGTAAGCAATCATGTACTGAGAGCTTCAAAATGACTTTTTTCCTCATTAATAAAAGTCCACCATTTAGAAAATTCATCAGAAAACATACACTTTGGTTTTGGCATTTTGGGTTCAAATATATACAAATAAATAAATAAAGGCAATGGCAGCTACTGACCGAATTAACAAGACTGACTTTGATAATCTCTTAGTATCATCAATGTATCTGTCACTCACAGTCCAACTCTATCACTCAAAGTCCAACTCACATAAGCAGAGGTTCAGCTTGAAAAGACTGAGAATCCATGTGCTATGAATCAGAATCAATTGAACTATATAATGAAACAAGTGAACTCCTGGTTTCCTTGCATGGGAGAGCTGTGCGCAGCAGGGGCATTCTCCCCAAACAAAGCCAAATAGGATCTGATCTACAGTTTTGAGAAGCTTGGCAGTCAGGTTTTGGTGGGCTTTCAGAAGCAGGGGTGTTGGGGGATTGACAGATTTTTGATGGTCACTGGAGCGAGGCTGTGGTTGACTCACTGACTTTGAAGCACTTGATGACTGGCTGTTACCTAGAAGGGTGGAGCTATCATTCATTGGCTGACCTTAAGAACTGTGGGTTTTATCACCAACTGTCTGGTTTCCAGAAGACAGGGGCCGTCATTGATTTGCCAACTTTCAGGAAAAGAATGACACTGTTGCTTACTAACTGATTCCCAGCGCATTTGCACTGATCTAAAGTTATCTATCATTAATGGTGGTTACTTGTTCATAATTTTGGTCTTTGACTGCCTTCTTCCCACACCCAGTCAGCTCCAGTCATGCTGGTACTCTTGCATTGTGGGAAAAGGCTAAAATTTCCTGTGGTGCCTTAGGTCTTTGCCTGTGCTATTCCTTCTTATTGGAAAGCTCACCGCTGGGGGTGGTCCTCCCTCCACCGAGCCAGGTATCTACCTGGCTCATTCTCACCTCATTCTGGCCTCTGCACAAATGGCACTTCTTCAAACAGGGCTTCCCTGACCACCTATCTAAATAGTATACTCCCATCTCTTTTTATTGCTGGCTTATTATACCAGTATATCCCAACTAGAATACAAATTCCATGAGCGCAGGGAATTTTATATTTTTAGTGCCTGTAACAGTACTTGGTACATCACCGGTAATCCATAAGCAGCCTGTGGAATGAATGAACTAGTTTAAGCAAAGGGGACTTTGCTGTAAGGCAATGAGTGTATCTCACAGAGCCTAAAGGAAGGAATGCAGTTAGGCTTCAGAATCGAACTGTATCTAAGAAACCATTTCCCCACCTGAAATCTGTGCATCTCCCTGTGGGTCTGCTTCATTCAGTCTCTTTGTGGTTCAGTTTCTTGTACTCAGCTGGTGGCAATGCCTGTGCCACCTGGGTTTTACCCATTACAGTGTCAGTCACTGGGAAGTCTCACAGTCCTGAGCAGAGATTCTCAGGAAGAGATTGTTAGCTCTGTGGGTGAAGTACCTGCTCTGGACCAATCTACTGGTAAATGTTGGGGTTCTGTTTTAATAGGTCCCCTCCAAATACAAAGAGTATCCATAAAACAAAAAAAAATCTAGAGTGATAAAAATAATGTCCATTCAAAAGGTATAGTGATCAAGGAGCTGTATCATCTCAACAGTACACTGTTAAAATGAATGAAGCAAAAATGATTGGAGGAAAGACAAGGAGAATGTGAAGAAACTGTAATCACGGTGGAAAACTTTACACTTGATCTTAGCCAAGAGACCAAGAAGCGATGGCAAACTTTATCACTGCACTTTTCAGTATTATTTTGAAGGTCCCTACCTAATGCAATAATATAAAAAAAACAAAGAAATATCAATATAGGGAAGGAAGAGGCAAAACTGTCACTATTTGCTAGAAATAATGTAAGAAATAAAACCAATGAGCCAAGGGCACAAAAGATTCTGTAAGATGGTAAAAGACAATCTTATAAAAGCAAGCATTCTGTCTGTGTACAAATGATAATCAAATAGAAAATGTAATGAAACAGGATGTCAGTCACAGTACAACAAAGATATAAAATGTACAGAAATAAACAGCAAGAGAGGTTTAGGATCTGCATAAAAAACAACAAAGCTTTACTGAAGGTTATATAAGAAGATTAGAATAAATGTAAAGAGGTGCTTTTGCCTGATGTGAAAACTCAATTGAATTTTTATAAAAATGCCACTTGTAACATATCATCTGTATACTCATCACCAGCTAAGGTAATAGATAAATGGGCTACTACAATAAATGGTTTCTTTCTTAAAATTTTAAAAAATTATTCTTTTTAAATAATTTTTAAAAATTATTTAAATTTTTAAATTTATTTTTATTATTTATTTGTTTATTTTGTTTTTTAGAGAGACAAAGAAAGGAAGAGAGAGAGAGACTTTGATTTGTTGTTCCACTTATTTACTCATTCATTGCTTGACCCTTCCTTATCTGTGTCCTGACTAGGGATCTAACCTGCAATCTCTGCACATCAGAATGCCGCTTCAACTAACTGAGCTACCTGGTCGAGGCAGTGAATGGTTTATTTCTCTTTTGCAGTCAGTGCAAGAGTTTCTGGTCAGGCTGGATTCCATAAGATCATTGTTTCAAACCAGGCATCTTGCATTCTGTGGCTCTGGCCTCCTGTCATGCCATTGGAGGGTTTGGTTAGGAACAATGACCATGAAGAAGGCATACCAGGTTCCCCTTCACTCTGCACTCGAAATAACACCTGCATTTGCTCACTTCCAGTGATAGAACTAGTCACGTGTTTCTAGCTAGATGTAAGGGGCACATGCTGAGAAGTGTAGTCCCTCACCTGGCAGCAAAGCCACAGTATGAAAAAGGAGCATGAGTTTTTGGTGGTCAATGGGCTGCCTCTACCATCATCTTCAGCAATAGACGTTATAAGAATAAGTTTTCAAAAGACTATAAAAGTAACATATATTGAAATATACCACAACATTATCGCTGTCAGAGAAAAGACTATTGTCCCAATATAAAAAATAGTGAGTAGAAACTAAACTATGTATATGTGGAAATTAAGTATGTAACAAGAATGTCCTTTCAAATAAGTTGGGGATGGTATAAGTTGGCATGTTTTAGGAGAAAAATTCAGAAACATCTGAAATATACTTTACAGTACTTATCCCACTTGATCCATCTACCTCTTTTCTAGGCATTTACTCTTGGAAGTGTTCGGCATACTGGTACAAAGATATTATGTGCAGCATTCTTTGTGAAGACATTGGGGCAATCTGAGGTACAATAACAGAAGAATATGTTACATGAATTTAATAAATTCATACCATGGTAGTATTTGGTCTTTGAAAAGAATGAGGTGGATGCTCTGGCTGGTGTGGCTCAGTGGACTGAATGCCAGCCTGGGAACTAAAGGACAACTGGTTCAATTCCCAGTCAGGGCACATGCCTGGGTTGCGGGCCAGGTCCCCAGTGGGTGCACTGGGGAGAGAACCATCAATGTGTAGCTGCCCCTTGATGCAGCTACACATTGAAGGTTCTCTCCCTCTCTTTCTCCCTTCCTTCCCTTCACTCTAAGAATAAATACACTATGTAAAATCTTTTAAAAAATAAGGTGGAGGAAGGATGTCCACAATATAGCCTCGAGTAAGAACACACAAATTACAGAATAAGAGCTAACATTTCTTGAGTTGTTAGAGTGTTCCAGTCTCTGTTCTAAGTGATTATGAGTATTAATTTCATAAGAATGCTATGAGGTATGTAGAGTACAGTAACTGGTAAAAGGTAATTTAGTTACGTGGTAGTGCTGGGATTGAATTGCAAGCCCATGCTCTCAAGTAGAACGTTACACTGACTCTGTATATACACATTTTTGTTTAACAAGGTATTTATATGTATTTGCAGGTGCTTATTTTAGGAAGTGTGGAAAGATACCCTACAAAGTAACACTAGTTGTTACCCCACCTAGTGGTGGCCTTGTACTTATGGGGAGTCTTTCACTTGGGTTTCTGCGTGGTTTGATTTGATGACTTAGGCTGAAGGGATCTAATGCTACAGTGCAACCATAATGATTTAATACCCAGAGAAGTGTCTTGTTCATGGCAAACACTTGATAAAAACTTGTTGAATGAATGAATGAATGACCTGTCTTTTCTATTAGTCTTTGAACTTTTCACTCTATGAATTCATTTTGTATTTCATTGGTTTCTACTCTATTATTGTGCTCTCACTCAATAGATATTTTTTAAATTTATGTAAATATACCCATTAAATCGAAATGTTCTTACTTACTTCTTGCCATAGCTTTCCCCCTTCTTTTTATCACCATCTTATACTTCTGCCTAAGTTGTTGTTTATATTATTGACTTAGAAAATTTAGTATTTTGAAAAATGAAAATTGTTACCAATGCACGTTTGAAGTAAATATTTTAGTAGCATGTTATAATTTTCATTCCTAATGAAGTGAAGCTAATAAAGCAAAACTATAAGTCAACTTTGAGTTCTAAGTTATAAAATAACATTATTTAATTTTAGAGCTTATAAGCTTTGTTTTGAAAATCGGTTTTAATTTGAAGTGGTTGAAATGTAATGGGTATAGTTTCTTTGTTTTTAGGGAATATTGTATTAGAAAGACTGAGACTTTGCTTCCAATTAGAAGCACATCTTCTGCATTTGAGAAGAATCTGGGGCCTCTGGAACACACTGTGACAACCCAGTGCATTTAGCAACTGAAAGAGCGTGGGCTGTGAGTGTGTGCAGCTTGGTGACATCAAGGAATCAATTTGCAAAGAGGTGCTTGAAATTTTCAGACCTTCTTGAAGGTGTTGTGAAGAGGTGTTGAAGCCGTGAGGTGATGAGAAAATGACATGCATTTCATTGCTTGTATAATAATCTGTAGCTCGACTTTTCTGCTCTCTTGGTATGTCTTCTATCCCATTTTTCTTCCATTCCAAGAGAATAATATCATGCCTTGTAGATGTGTGTGAGAGAAAAACCCTCTGTCTATGATGCTTGTCTCTGGTGGTCAAATCCCTTTTGAAAGCCTTCTTTCCTTCAGGACTCTTCACTATGAAGGGATGGGCATTAGCAGGTGCTCAGAGATTTGGGAAATAAAATTACTTTCTCCTCTGAGGTTAGGGTAGTACAAATTTACCTATCTTGTAAGATATCTCCTGTAAGGACAAAAAGAAAAAGGCCTAGAAATTTTGTGAAGGCATAATGGAGAGTGTAGGAAAGCTGTGGCCAAATGAGGTACCAATATTTCCGAAGAAGGAACAGAACAGCAACTCAGATTTAACGTGTCCAAAAATGAATCAGCATCTACTTTAATGTCTAATTAATGATTTTTGCTTGGAGCATGAGAAAATAAACTGGTTACTTGCCCTTTTCTCAACCAGTGAATTGATTGTGAGGATACGTAGAAACAATGGCCTCGGGGAAGGAATAGAATCGGAATCAAAAAGTGTCATTAACATAGGCAATCCTCTCTCTTCAGCTTCTGCCTTTGCTTTTCTGAGACAACTGCTTCTGTCTTGGAGATTGCTTTTCTCTTTTTCTCCAAGCTCCTGGCAGATCTGAGCATCTTTGCATGTGGTGCTACCCTGCTCGGCAGAATCTCGGTTTCGGATTCCACAGGACTGAGAATCTGATTGCTTGAGCTAGTAGTTGTAGAAACATAGAAAAAAGACTTCTGGGTGCCTGGGGAATGGTTTTTTGAGTAAAAGAGGTTTTATATGCATTGGTTATCTACCCGGTTGCTGGATAGCAAGCTCCTCAAATAATTTTTTATTTTGAATATTAACACCATTAGGTGTCTGGAATTCATTTTAAATCATCTTCCTTTACCTTTCACATTTGTCATCCATTTTCTGCTCATTCATTTGCTGATTCATTTATTCACCAAGTGTCTGTGGCGTGATAGCTCAGTGTCAGCTACTGCTCTAAGAACTTGAGCAGTTCAACACAACAATTCACACACACACACACACACACGCGCGCGCACACACACAATTCCCTGGCCTCACAATCAAATTCTATCAATTCTTCACTGTTTCTGGCTTCCCTTTTCATTTTGTTCAACCACAGCCCTGATTCAGGCACATTGTGATCGGTCCTTACGGTTTAATGAATTCTTAGTTAAGGATTTAGAGATTGATACATAAATGATTAACTTGAAAGTGTCTGTCCCCTTTGGATGTAGAACCAGCAGGTCAAAGGGCCTGAAAATGCTGGAAAAACATTCTTAATGACACACACAGTTTCTGTTTATTTCTGAATTATAGACACACAAAAGAGGGAATTCTAGGTAAGATGATGAGGAATATATTATTCACCAGTAAGAATATATTATTTTATTGGATGGATAACGCTATCTGGTGTGCAGAGCTTAGGAACTGCCCTAGTGGTGTGTGTGTCTCTGCTTAACTGAGAGTTGAGATGAATATATGTGTATGTTTGCGTAAGTACTCTGAGCAGAGAATAAAACTTCTGCTTGCTTTCATTGTGGTTCCTGCTGACTCATCAGTCACCTTGGGGAACTGAAGTGTCATCTGCTTCTCACCTGAAGACACTTCTCACCTGTTTTTCCTCTCCATTTACGTACCTGTATACTGTATTTCATGCCATTTTCTGTAGTTTACTGCTTCACAAATTGAGTTTCTCCTGTCCCCAGGGGTATGTTGTTATTTACTGGAAAGCATCAAAATCACAAGGTAAATATAACATAACATCTAAGACAGGATTGGGCAGCGATGGCCTGTGGCATGTTTTTGTAAATAAAGTTTTATTGGAAAACAGTCATCTTCATTTATTTATTATTGTCTTCAGATGCTTTGGGGTCACAGTGGTGAAACTGAGCAGTAACGACAGAGATCTATGACCTGAATAACCTGACGTTTACTACCGGGCCTTAACAGAAAAAACTTTACCAACCGTGTTCCAAGAGATTAAGTTATTTGAAAATCTTTTGGAAAAAGATGTTTTGAAAATTGGAGCATTAAAAAGTTTTGCCGCACTTAAGCACAAACAAAACCAGCAGTTTCACTTTGTCCCCCTTACATGCTTGTGTACGTGTATAAAGCCCAGAGAATCAAAAAAAAATTCATATGTGAGAAATGAATGGTGAGAAACTGGAAGAAAACTGGGACTTTGTCGACAGACAGCCTGATTGTTTCAGTGCGCTCCCGATACTGTGAAGAGGGTTGTTACTGAGATGAGAATTGAAACTGTGCCCCAGAATGAACAGAAATGTGAATTTCTCTGTGAGTTTGCTGAGTCACCAAAACAAATCTTTCATATTATTATTCAAAAATTCAGTGACTTACAGCTAGGAGTTTTGCCAGCTTTAAGTCATTTAATTCCCACAATAATGAGTTACTATGAATTAGTTACTCTTTTTATTATCAGCATTTTACAGATGAGGAAACTGATGCATAGAGAGGTTAATCGAATTTTCCAAGGTTACACACTTCACAAGTGGTGGAGCCAGGCAGTGTGACCCTGGGGCCCATGTCCCCAAGTACTTTCCTATACACACTGTGACCATTCCCGCAATGACCTTGGCAGTGAATTTGGAGACAACACTATGACAACCACGATGAAGAAATCAACAACAAGCAGCATTTGTCAATATAACACAGTATAAGATATGCATACATGTGTACTTATTAAATGAGTTCAATCATTGTCTTGGTGGGTTTTGTTTTTAAAAAAATCCTGAGTAATAACTGCTTGAAACTACTCTTTCAGTAACATTTACAAATAATTATGCAAATTTGAAAGAAAAAAAGCAACTTTTTTTTGACCACCAAAAGGAGAGAAGTCTTGGCAAAGAGTACAATAATGACAATGAAAAATAAACAAACTAAAATTGTTTGCATTTTCCTTCAAGCTCATTTCATAAAATGCAGTAAAAGTCAAAGCTCACATAATAGAGGAAAAGTTGGTGGAGCCCCTGCCTATGAAAACTGAACTGTAGCCTTTTCTGATGATGCCATCAAACAAGCAGGTATAGCAAGTACTTTAGAAAATAAAATGTGAGTGGAAGTGAATGGTGCCGCTTCAGAGCAGAGATTTCAGAGCCAATAAATGGTTCCTCAATCATTTTTCCTCCTCTGCCCAGAGACTCACAGTGTCCTGGACATGGCTCACTCCTTCTGCCTTAGTCTCCAGGTGAAGATAGTGCGTGGAGCATAGAATCAGCTGAGCCGCATCACTCACAAATCTGAGCAAGGTATAAATCTCTGTTCCTGTAAGCCATGCAGCTACGGGATTGTTTGTTACCCCAGCGTGATTTGGTCTAAGGAGACTGACATCGTGTTTTACAGGGGCATCAGGATGTTGCTGTAACAAAAAACTCAATGTGTAGCACTGGCTACAGAGCCGGATGTGGGCAGCAAGGAAAGTGTTACTGGAGCCTAGAAAGATGGTGACTCATGGTGTTTTATGATGAATTATTTGGTTAAACTGTTGTCTGCAGTAACTTGGTAGCGTAAAATATACTGAAAAAACATGGGGCTTCAAATGAAGGGCTGGAAAACAAAAGCATTCGTTGCTTTATTTTTTAAATTTTGTAATCTTTATTGTATTTTTTCTATTACCATTTAGTCCCCCTATCCCATCCTCCCCTCCAGCAATCACCACACATGTTGTTGTCCATGTCCATGAGTTTTCCTTTTTGCTCAGTCCCTCTACCCTCTCACCTCCCCACTTAACTAGCTGTCATCCTGCTTTCTACGTATGAGTCTGTCCTCATTATCCGTGTTAGTGCAGTTTGTTCATTAGATTCTACATATGAGTCAAATCTTATGGTATCTGTCTTTCTCCGAATGGCTTCTTTCACTGGGCATAATGTTCTCCAGGTCTAGCCATGCTGTCACAAAGGGTAAATTTTTCTTCTTTTTTATAGCTGTGTAGTATTCCATTGTGTAACCATCCTATAGTTGTTTTATCCACTCATCTACCAGCGGGCACTTGTGCTGCTTCCATATCTTGGCAATTGTAAATAATGCCGCAGCAAACATAGGGGTGCTTATGTTCTTTCAAATGAAGTGTTTTGGTCTCCTTTGGATACACTCCCAGAAGTGGAATCGTTCAATCAAAAGGCAGATCTATTTTTAAATTTTGAGGTATCTCCATACTGCTTTCCACTGTGGTGCACCAGTCTGCATTCCCTCCAACAATGCAAAAGGCTTCTCCTTTCTCCACATCCTCGCCAGCACTTGTTGTTGTTTGTTCATTTATTGACCACAGTCATTCTGACTGGTGTATGATGATATCTCATCGTGGTTTTAATTTGCATTTCCCTAATGATTAGTGATGTTGAGCTTCTTTTCCTGCCTATTGGCCATCTGTATGTTCTCTTTGGAGAAGTGTCTATTCAGGTCCTTTGCTCATTTTATAATTGATGGGGGTTTTTTTTTGGTGTTGAATTGTTCAAGTTCTTCATAAATTTTGGATATTAACCCCTTATCAGATGTATCATTGGTGAATATGTTCTTCCATGCAGTGGGTTGTCTTTTTATTTGTCGATGGTTTCCTTCGCTGTGCAAAAATCTTTTAGTTTGATGAAGTTCCATTTATTTATGATTCCTTTTGTTTCCCTTGCCTGGGGAGAAATATCAGAAAAAAATGCAGAAATGAGAAATGGCCAAGATCTTATTGCCTATGTTATCTTCTAGGATTTTTATAGTTCTGAGTCTTACATTTAAGTATTTAATCCATTTTGAATATATTCTTGTGCGTGGTGTGAGAAGCTGGTCTAGTTTCATCTTTCTGCACCTATCTGTCCAATTTCCCCAAATAGCATTTATTGAATAAACTATCTTTAGCCCATTGTATGTGCTTGCTTTCTCTGTTGAACGTTGATTGAGTATAGAGGTGTGGGTTTGTTTCTGGGCTTTCTATTCTGTCCCATTGCTCTGTGTTTCTGTTTTTATGCCAGTACCATGTTGTTCTGCATTACTATGGCCTTATAGTAGAGTGTGATATTAGGCAGTGTGATTCCTCCATCTTCGTTCGTTTTTCTGACTCAGGATCACTGTTGCTATTCAGGGCCTTTTGTGGTTCCTTATAATTTTTTAAAATATTTCTTTTAGTTTTGTGCAATACATCATAGGTGTCTTGATGGGAATTGCGTTGGACTTATAAATTGCTTTGGGAAGTTGGGACATTTTAATGATGTTAATTCTTCCTATTCATGAACATGGTAGGTGCTTCCACTTATTTGTATCCCCTTCAATTTTTTATTTCAGTGCCTTATAGTTTTCTGAGTACAGTATTTTACATTCCTGATTAAATATATTCCTAGGCATTTTATTTATTTTGATACAATTGTAAATGGTATTGTTTTCTTAGTTTCTCTTGCTGATAGTTCTTTTTGGTTTATATAAATAGAACTGATTTCAGAATATCTATTTTTCATCTTGCTACCTTACTGAATTCAGTGATCAGTTCTAACAGTGTTTGGGTAGAATCTTTAGGGTTCTTTATATACCATATCATGTCATTTTCACATATGCTTATCAGCCTGTTGAAATCCCATGTATGTGGTCACACAGGGGGAATCCTGGATGCAGATGGTTACTCCACGAGTCTGACATGAAAGGGCCTCTGAGGATTTTATCTTTTGGAACATAGAGACCCCTGCACTCACTTTAGCAGCTGCTTAGCTTCCGTCGTCCATGTGGACCAGGATTGGTGGGTCCTATCCCCTCTCCATGCATATTACTGTCTTTTCCAGTTCCTGGCTATTTCATCAGTGCTCTGATGGGTAGCCTGGAAAATACTTGTGCATCTTTGAAAAATTGTGCAAGAATTTCTGTGGGGTAGACCCCCAAGAGCAGCACTGCCTGGTGAAGGCAAGCACCTGTGAGACATGCACTAGTCCTGCACACTGTTCCCCCGGAAGGGAGGCCTTTTCCTTTTCTCTCCAGGGGTCTGCTGGGGCCTCTGCTTCCTCCCTCTGTCTCCAGGGCCGGCTGCTGCCAGAGCAGAAGCCTGCCAGTCGGATGGTGACAGTGCTCTTTCCTGAGCATTGACAATACGTGTGTCCCCATCAGGGAGGTCAGGCAACTCTGATATGTAGTGATGTGTGCGCTGCCTCTTGCTGGAAGTGCACATGCTTGCCCTTTGTCCCTTTAAAAAACACATACTTTCATTCTATAGCATTCCACCCCTTCCCCTGCCCAGTTCACATTCTTCTCATGTGTAAAATACATTCATTTTGTCCCAACAGCTCCAAAAGTCTTAACACATTCCAGCATCAACTTTAAAGTCTAAAGTCCAAAGTCTTATCTAAATATCATCTAAATCAGATAAGGATGGGACTGGAGGTACAGTTCATCCTGAAGAAAATTCCTTTCCAGCCGTGAGCCCACGAAACCAAACAGTCACGTGCTTCCAAAATACAACGTGCAGGACAAGCACAGGATAGCCCTCCCCATCCTGAAAAGGAGAGATAGGCAAGAACAAAAAAGTGGCAGGTTCAAAGCCTAACAGGGCAAACAACATAAAAGGCTTGAGAATAATCCTCTTTGGCACCATGCTCTGCCTTCCAAGCCCAGGGAGGTGGCAACACCATCACCAGGGCTCGGCGGGACAACGCCACAGTAGCTCTTTGCCTGTGCCCCTCTACTTCCCCCCGGTCCTCATTCATGGTGGTTCTCTGCCCTAGGCAAGCATTTCTTCGGGGTTGGGGTACTGAGCCTGTGGTTCTTCCTGTCAGCCCCGTTTTGAAATCTAGACGGAAGCAGCCAGGTGTCCTGCGCCTGCGCACTCTGCACTCTGGCAGGGATGGTGCAGCCCAGATCTCACCAAATTTGTGGCCTCCGCCTCTGGAGAGGCAGCCTCAGGTGCCTGCCGGAGCTGCATCTGGGACAGTTGACAGGCCCCGGTGCCCCTCCTTTGACACTGCACCACCCCTGAAACTCTGAGTCTGTAATTGGAGTTGCATCCCTGAGAATCTCTGCATCGCCTTTGGAGTCATTCTTTCATTGACCAAGAGCAGCTCCTGGTTTCTGTTGAGATGGCCGATCCGTACTAACAGTCTTATCAAATGGTCCCTTGGCCATACTCTTAGTGTTCTCTTCCAAACACACTATTCACATTTTACAATACAAAGAGGCCGAGAGTTTCCCAAATCTTTCAATCCTGCTTCCCTGGTACTTGACAATTTCATCCTTAAGTTGCTTTTCTCTTCTTACATTTTACTATAAGCTGTGAGAAGGAGCCAAATATCACCTTCAACACTGTGCTTATGAGTAGCTTCAGCAAAATATCCAGCTTTATTATTTGCAAATTTAATCTTCTACAAAACATTAGAATATGACCACAATTCAGCCATGTTTTTGCCCCTTTATAACAAAGGATGGCCTTTCCTCCATTGGTCAATATCATATTCTTCACTTACACCTGAGACCTTATCAAAATGGTCTTTACTGCCGTATGGTCATATATCTACCGACATTCTGCTCAGGATGACTTCGGTGTTCTCTTAGATGATCCAAACTTTCTCTACAAGCTCTCCTCTTCTCTGAGTCCTCCCTGGAATTTCTCTTAACCACAGTTTATGGCGATGGAGGCTTTCTCTAGCATGCACCTCAAAACTCTTCTAGCCTCTACTCATTACTCAGTTCCAAAGCCACTTTCAAGGTATTTATATAGCAATAATATGTCTCACTACCAATATCTATGTATTAGTCAGGGTTCTCCAGAGAAACAGAGCCAATAGACAGGAGATAACACACACAGAACCAACAGATAGGAGATCATATACATGTATGTGTATGTACTTACTACTTATTATATCAAATTGATTCGACTGGTCCTGTGCTTTAACTGGTCAGTCCAAGTTCAAAGGCCTAGAAACTAAGGTTGCCAGTTGTGTGAATTCCAGCCTGAGACCAAGGATTTGAGAACCAGGAGGGCCAATGTCTGAAATAGGAGAAAATGAACGTCCCAGCTTAAGCAGAGGGAATGAACAGACACTTACTTCCTCTGCCTTTTTGTTCTATTCCGACCCTCAGTGGCCTGGCTGATGCTCCCCCACACTGGCCCGGGTGACCCTCTTCACTCAGTCTACTGATTCAAATTCTAGTATTTTCCAGAAACCTCCTCCCAGACCCACCAAGGAATCAGGTTTTGCTGACTCTCTGGGCATCCGTTAGGCCTGTCAAGTGGACACAGCCCTGTCTCACTTCTCTGTTCTCTCCTTCTTGCTTCAGGGGAATTACACTACCCAATGAAGCACGAGCACTTGAACTTCCCCGCGAAACCCTGTTATCCAGGGAACCCAGACAATCAGCTATTTAGGTTAACATAGTAAAAATGAACTGTAAAAAGTGAACCCTCACAATGGGATTTTAGAGTCAAATTGTCCACTGTCTGGAGGCAATATGGAGCCGACTGTGGTGGTAGACAGGGTGGTAATAACACATTGTAAGCAGAGATTTCACCCGTGGTTTAATTGTGGAGAGGTGCAGGTAGACAGCAAGGTGTGGGAATATCACATACCTGTTGTGCCTAGTCAGTACGGGGGCACTATCTAGTAAAGGGATTGCAGTGTGGCTTCTGTTGAAGGCTTCAGGAGTCTTGCCAAGACATATGCAGTCTTAAGGCAGTAAACCAACAATTGAAGTCACGCTCCGAGAGTCAGAGTGCCTTTATTTCAGCTCAAGGCAACTGCAGGCAGACTTCACTGAAAACCAGGCCCCAGACCTGATTATATAGCAGAGATTCCAAGAAAAGAATGGGACCCAGAGATTTGAAACGGAGGTATATAGATAGACAAGCCTAAGAATTTCGAGCTCCTAAATTCCTCGGAGCTCTCCAGGTTGGCGGAAATAGCCTCTAACCACTTACGGGAGAGAAATAGTCTCTGTTGCTCGGGGGGAACACACAATAACCCAATCCGAAGTAAGTGCCTTTCAAGATGATTCTTGTTTCCTCCAGTTATGCCCCCAACATCTTTCATTACCTCCTGGCTAAAATCAAAGTCAGGTTTCAGCACAGCCTGAGCAGGAAATTACAAGCTCTGCTTGGGGAAAAAATAGCCCACATGCCAAAAGAATTGCAGGATCTGGCTAACAGGTATTTGCTGAAACTGAGGGCAACATATGTAGGAGTGTGTGTTGTCATGTTAGACCAGCAGGACAGAATACTAAGCTGGATGCAATAGAATTAATTAATATGGGGGTACACACCGATGATTCAGGATTCCTAGTAACTTGAGATGGCTTCTCAAAGCCAGGATCTGATAATGCTCTCCATCAAATGAAGTGGAGACGGCAGAACTTCCTTACTATCATATCGAAGAAAGAGTCAGAAGGCTCGGAGAACTGGGAATGTTAGAAAGGATTTATTATACGCACATATGTGCTTGGACCCCACCACTCGGCTCTGTTCCCTGGGTTGGCCAGAGGACTGTCCCTTCACTAAGGATGTAGGAATGCTGCGATGAGATAAGCACCAGCACCTTTGGAGAAGTTTGATAGTTTCTGTTAACTGTAGACCAGGGTTGGTAGTAGAAGTTTAGCTTCATAATATTAGTGAGGATGATATAATCCCAGAACAGCAACGGCCGGGTTGGAGCAGTTAATAAAAGTTAGGAATGTAATTATCATAAGAACAGCCAGGCTGGAGTGGCAATGAAATTGCCTTTATCTATGGGGATGAGTATCTGGTGTTAGTTAATGGATTGTGGTGTTAAAGGGGCGAGCTGGAAAAGCAGGCAACACAGGTGTCGCTTTACCTGTATAATCAGAAAACTCAAAATATTGCCCATCCAAAGTCTGTGTGCCTGACACTTTGAAAGGCCAAAACTCAAAACATCAGGCTTTGGAGTAGGAAAGTTTTATCTGTGGAGAAGATGCCAGCTGAGTAGATGGGAGCCCCAACCCTTAAATTCATCTTAAGAAAATACAGAGTTTGGGCTTCTTTTATGTCAAAGAAAGGGGACATGGGAGGGATAAGAGGTGATTAATGACTCAGACATCTGGGTGCCAGCAGGTGTCTAAGGAAGATCGTACTGGTTGATGTGAGTCTGATGATGAGGTCCCTGCAAATGTTTGATAAACGACACATACTTTTTTTTTTATCTCCTTAAGAGAGCGACTTTATGGTAAGGGGTTGTTTTTGTAAAACTGAAGCCAAAAGCAGAATTCTTCACGTGGTTAGCAAGTCCATGTGCAAGACTGAGCTGAAGGTCAAGGAAGGGGACAAGGCAGGCCCGAACAGGGTGGAGTGAGAGAGGTTGAGCCTTTCACTCTGTTACGATGACATTGTAAGCAAGAGTCTGGTATTAGTTGCTACAGTGGAAAGTTGTGGTTCCTCATCTAGTCTGCAGATCTCAAGCAGTTCACAATCCCAGAAACTTTGGAAAGGGAGACTTAGTATTCAGCAGCGCCCTAACACTGGATCCCTAACCTGCAGTCTTAGGGGTGGAAAAACCCTAGTGGAAGTCTTCGGAACTCTTCATACCAAAGGGTTAAAGTAGAAGCAATACTGCACTCCAGTTGAATTACAGACACTTGTTCAAGCCACAAAGACTTGAAAGATGCAGGGATATTACCGTCCAGAGCTGTGTACTTACTGGTGACAATTTCAGGTTTTGGAAACTTATCTTCCCATCTGTTCTGGGGAATGTTGTTGATCTCTTTGTCATTTATTCTTAAGACAGACTCCCACTGGGAACCTGTAAGAAGTCGATTTACCTAAGCCGTACCCTTATCTGGTCTTTCCATCACCCCCAGCCTTCTATTGACACTTATCAATATGGCGGTCACAGGGGAGGTTACGCATTACAAATTTATTTTCCCAGTGTGTGACTTGTTTTTCTGCTTTTGTGGTGGTATCTTTCATTGTTCCAAAAGTTTGCTTAATCTATCCACATTGATCAGTATTTTCCTTTTTTGTCTCTTGTAGCTTTTAGGAAAGCTTTGATTTAAGACCGTAAATACCTTCTGTTAGAATTTCTGCTTGCTTTTATAGCTACTTCATACAATTTACTTAAAATATATATTGTATATATTATACTCTATATTACACAATTATTATGTAAATTGCATATCACTCCACGACTCTCCTTTTACTTTATTGATTAGAATTTATTTTCCTACTCATTCTGCCTCCGTGTCTATCCGTGGTTTTAGTCGGCTGCTTCTGTCTCATTGGCTGACTGAACATAACCATTGTGATAATCTGTGAAGCAGAGATCACATATCACTTTCCTCGCTCCCACCCACCTTTCATTCTGCCATGATAGTTTCTGTTGTAAAATACATACAATACAGACTGGATCATGCTCTTCTCTGCTTAGGAACTTTTGATGTTTCCCAAGTAAATAATTATATTAGCAAACATTTACATAGCACTTATTATGTGCCAGGCACTATGTATGGGCTTCACATATATTAACTTATTTAATTCTAAACAAAACAAAACTATTAGGTAAATAGTATTATTATTTCACCCCATCTTACAGATGAAGAAACCAAGGCACAGTGAGGTTAAGTAACTTGGAAAAACTGGGAATTCAAACCATGTGTTCTGGTCCTCAAATTAGGGCTTTAACCTCTTATATGAACACTGATTTCCTAACCAGGGTTACCCCCTGGACATAGAGCTAAGTCAAAATTTCTTAGCATGTCTTCCAACTGCCCACTATATGTAATCATGCTTCTCTTTCTGTCTTATATTCTGCCCTTGGGTCTGCTGCAATTTGTGGTTTACCACACTAGACAGACTTTATATAACTTGCTGTTTATGTTTACGATTGTATCTTACTGTTTACCACTGTATCTTACTCAGGCTTTTCTATCAGTCAAGGATATCCTTCATCTTATTTATTTTCCTTCACTTATAGCAACAAAGATTTGAGTCATACTTTGTGCCAGTTGCCAGGCTGGGGTTCTAGGTTATCACTATAAATAGGCAAATCCCTGTTGCAAGAGTCTTTCTATTATTGAGGGGTAGTGACTGTCCAGGGCTAAAACATCACCTCTTCTACAGTCCTCTGCTCTCTTTCCAGTTCTGAGCTTCATCCTGAGACTCATCTAGCATTTTCTGAACCTACATCACAACATACTTCACAGCATGCCTTCTAATGATGGTGCTGTCCTCTGCTTCTTGTAGGAAATGTGTGTGCTCATTTGTGCACTGCATGTCACCCTAAAGAAATGCTTGCATTTTACTGAATGAAAGGACAAAGAAGTTAAAAAATAGAGTCTAAATTAGATGATGAGGTGGCAAGGGGAGAACTTCGTGCTTTAAAAAAATACCATGTATATTTACATATTTGGGACGGTCCAAATGATTAAAGACTAAATTAGGAATAGAAAGAATGCTAACCTTATTCATTCTTGCTGTAACAGTAACTTTACATGATAAAGACTCTCGGATGGGCAAAAAGGATCCCTGCAGCCTGCAAAGACACTAATTATAAGGAAACAGCAATTTACATTATTTATAAGGGAGCTATTTACATTACTTAGCCTTGTCAGACACAACCGTTGCAGAGCTCCATTCTTTCACTGCAGTGGAAACAATTAAGCAAAGTGACAAGGACATAGGAAAGACATTCTAATAGCTGCATCTCATTATGAAAAAAAGATAATACCTCTTAAATCTTAAAAAAATGTTTCAAGTACAATTTAAGCAAAATGGAAACTCACTTTACCATGAGGAAATAGCACCCATTTAAATTATTCAAACAAGCTCCAAAAACTGCTGAAAGTTCAGCATTGTTAACATAGTACGTGCAAGAAGGGAAATGACTAAGATGTAATGTTTCATAAGTCAAGTATTTGAAATTAATTAGTCACAGTTTATTTTACCAGTGACTTTGTGGTGCATCTGCACCATAACTTAGGTTGTGAGATCGTGGAAAAAAAAAACCCTGTGTTACCTGTTTTATTTTTGTTTTCTTCTCTCCTCTCTAACCACACGAATTTTATCTGGCAGTTTCTCTTTCATCAGTGTAATAGGGAGTACTCAGTGGCAAATTACACCAGCTTTTGAGCCTAACTGGACAAGTCTGTTATGTGAGAACAAGGATAAGATGAGAAGAGAATGATTTACTAAGCTGATTTTTAAAAAAGATTTTTAAAACTACTTTTTGTAAATGCCCCAAGGATGAAGTTTTTTAGGCCTAAAAAAGTCTTATAAAAGTCTTAACATTTTTATTGCTCACTTAGAAGCAAGATAAAATCTTGATCAAAGAATGATTTCTACATCCTGCTCAGAGAACTGTAACTCCTTCTATGAGATGTCAGAGAACCAGAAAGGTTCTCAGGTCATAATCACCTGCCTCAAAGAGCAAAGTCATCACAAGTTCCCTTCACAGAATATTAGAGTGTAATGCACAGGACATATTATGCCAGCCTCACAAATCAGCAGAACACCATTGAGCCCACAAAAATATTAGGTCAGGACTGAAATAAATAAGGCTGTGGTCCAATACATTTCTTAATCTTAAGTGGAAAATTGTAACAAAGACTAACAATTTTTAGTGTTAGGGGCCTGTTTTTCTAAACCATCAAATATTTCTGGCCCTTCTTATATATAATTTGCACAATTATAAAGAAAGCAAGTTTCCTATTAGTTGGAAACTCACACTATCAATCAATTGATCAATAGATTGATGGATCTTATTGTTGCTCATAACATGCAGGGAAAGAAGTACTTTCCTTGTCCCCAAATGTTACCCCTGAGGCCTGTAGTTTCTCCATTAGAAGCAGAGTTTCCTAGAATCCCCATTTTAAAATGAAAAAGCATTTTGAGAGTTAATACTTCAAGCCACTAATACACATTAACATTCAATAGTTAAGGTTGAGTAAAATGCCTTTTCATTTAGAATATAGTGACAATTAGGATATATTTGAATACAAATGAATCAGTATAGAGTAATCATAGTTATTAGACACAGACATTGTTTCCATTTGGAGACCTCAAGGTACAAACAGAGGGAAGAGAAGATACCGGCTGTAGGTACTTGATTTTTAAATTGCTTGTCAGGTATTTTCAAAATTTTGGTTTGATTGATGAGTTTATTGTTTTGGAGATGGTCAATACAGCCTTTTCATTTTGAGCACAGGCTTTGAGGACCTGGTCCCTAACCCTGTGGTTTACTCTGACTTTGGTCAAACGACTAAACCTTTGTAAGCTTTGGTTTCTTAAACTGTGAAATGGAGATACTAATATCTTAAGTTTTCAAGCTATTATAATGATTGAGATTTTGTTTCAAATGCTTAGAACAATGCCTAGCACATATTAGTGATGGCGATCATCATTAAATAGTCTAAATGAAAAAAGGGTATAGTTTGAATTTGATTGTAAGTTTTGGCTCTCTGTCCACAACCTTCTCTCTTTCTCATCAGTGAGAAGGGAGGTGGGCTTAGGGGAGCGGAGACCCCCAGGAACATCACTCCTTTATGGACCAGGTTTTTTCTTCCTCTGTCCTCTAGGGGCCGCTGTGTTTTCCCGAAACCGCTTTGGGGGCCTGGTTGCCATGAGACCGTCGCCAGGCAACCGCGTGTATGTACGCTTCTGGTCCGGCCTGGGTCGCGACAACATGGCGGCACAGGGACCCTCCCCGACCTATCCATCCAGCAACACGTCTGCCTCATCCGTGTCTCCGTCAGTACCCTCAACCACGGTCTCGAAGTCGCCCCTGGAGTCGAAGGAGAGCTCTCTAAACCCACTCCCTAGTTCCACCTGCCACGAGGACTCGTTGCCCCTCGCCGTGTTTTATGGGCCGCTGGACGCTAAAAACCCGCTCCTGGCCTCGTGTGAGAAGGAGATACAGGAGTTGCTGGGCTTTATGAAGAGAAAGAAGGCTTTGGCGATGTCGGAGGAGCAGAAGCACGAGTTTCGCCGGCGCTGGTAAGCGGAGGCGGGGCGCTGGGGCGGGACTTGCAGGAGAGCTCCTGGCAGCCTCTGGCCGGAGGCCGAGGTGCGTGTTAGGGCGCAGGCTGTCCTCCCAGACCTGGGTCGGCCCTGGTAGCATGACCCGGCCCACGGGCCCTAGTGACATGAACAGTTTTTAGAAGTGGAGATGCATCGCTCTCCAATCTTTAATTACATCTTGGATTCCTGCTTCGGGTCAAGATAAAAACACAGCAGTGTTACATTCCTTCTGTTTCGGAGCGTCTCCTAATTGCTACTGCATGCCAGTGAATTGTAGGCTCACTTACGGGTGTTACAACTCTTCACGGGTGTCGGGGGTACCACATTGTGTGCGGAGAAAAAGGAGTAACTTTGAGGTCGCTTAGGTTCTTGAAAAAGTTCTTGATGCTATGAAGTATGTCATTCCATGAACTGTGCCTTTGACTCCTTTTTATAACACTAGGATAACAATAACTTCTTGATTTTGTGACTCACTTTGCACATCTGTTTGCCTTTTGTGAGGTTCTATCACCATGTTATTATCTCGAACTGCAAACAACCTATTTTTAAGTTTCTTTTCTGGTTGTTTCCATCTCTTTTCCTCTCCTCCAAGTCAAAATACAGTGTAAACTGAAAAGTTACAAATCTAGACAAGTGATGAAGAATATAGTTTCATCTTACGTTTTTATCTGTGCATTTAATGTGAAGAAAGCATTTTATATTTGTTGTTCTTTCAAGCATCTAATTATTTATTGAGCACCTACTACATATCAGGTGCCATGCTAGGAAAATATCAAGTCAACAAAAGATACACAAATTCGTCCACACGGAGCACATATTTTTGTGACCACAGAGGGCTACTACACAAATATTCAAGGAAATTATTTCACAAGGAGATAAGTGGTGGGGAGTAAATTAGATCAGGTAGTGGGGATGGAGGATATGGGATGAATGTTACAATTTAAAATGGGTGATGGAGAACATGGTCAGGGAAAGTCAGGAAAAGTGGCCTTTGAGAAAGATGAGCAGATATGGTAGCAACTGATGAGGATTTCTGTAGCAAGAATTGGTCAACCAGGGAGAATGGCATGTATGAAGGTCCCTGGGTGTGAGCATGGCTGGGGGAAGTGCTGGTTTCTGGCAGCAGCTGGGGAGATCATGAGTTTAGTTTTCACATATATTGAGATTGAGCTGTAATTCAACATTTAGGCAGGGGCATAATGTAGGTAGTTGGACATTTGAATCTGGAAGTCAGAGAGGATACATTACAGATTTGTCAGCTGATTGATGATATTTAAATCATGGTACTTGATGGAATAGCTAAGGGGATATTGCAAGCACTGAACCCTTGGATGCTTGAACATTGACAGTTGGGGCAAGGGGAGGATTAAAAAAAAAACTGGCAGGGATTAAAAAGGGTAGTCAAGGAGATAGGAGACAACTAGTAAGTGTGTGGTGTACTGGAAGCCAGGTAGAGAAAGGGTTTCGAGGAAGAAGGAATGATCGATCAACTGTGGCAAATCCTGATGATGAGCCAAGAAGGTGAGAACCAAGGATCAGCCAAGACGTTACATGCTTTTAAGCTATATATATTTGTATTTAAAATGTTTCTGTGTTCGTGCCTTAGATAGCACTTTATCTTCCCTTCTCCACTACGGACATCCCAGTTCAATCCACCACAGCCTTGGATTTTCCCTGTATCCACTTGATTCTCAGATGCAATCTTCACACGGCAGTAAGGGTGGCTTTTATAAATAAATCACCCACTGCCCTATCTAAAGACTTTTCGTTCCTTGCCATTGCTTTTTTTTTTTTTTTTTTTTTTTTTTTTTAAGAATAAAGTTAAGACTCTTTCTGATGTCCTCCAGGGTCTGAGAATCTGGCTTGCTGGCCTTTTTCATCTCAGGTCACCCCTCACTTCTCTCTCAGGTCTTTGCAGGGAAACGGATCCTACCATTTCTCAACTCACCCCAGGGAGTTAATATTTGCTGCCCCCTTTGTCCGAAATACTCCTTCCTTAGCTTTTGAAATATTTGGTTCCTTCTCTTCTTTCAGATCTCGGCTCAGTTGTTACCTCCTTACAGTGGCCTTTCCTACGTAATGCAGGTTTGCCCATCGATTTATTTTTTTTTTACATATTTGTTTTCTTGTGTGTCGTCTGTCTGCCCCAATAGAATGTAAGCGCCCTGTGACTTTTGAATGATGCATCTCTTTTTCACTGTTTATCTCTAGCACCTAGCCTGGTGGTTGGGACGAGTAAACATTCAATGAATAATTGGTATTGAAGGAATTCAAGGGTCTTTATCCCTGCATCTCAGTACTTGTTAATGTTACATGGGAAAGTGGATCTGGGCCCAGCAGTAAGTACAGTATCTGTCCCATCTTTAAACAGACTATTAGAAAAATCACAGATGTTAAGGATTGACATGGACCTTAGCAATCGAACTTCTTACACAATTTAGGTATTGATTTTTTCTGCAGCAATTTTTATTGAGTGCCTTCTGTGTGTCAGGCACTGCCCTCGTCATGAGTTATAGTGAACAAAGTATACAGTGTATACAGAGTATACAGTGGTGAACTAAATAGATATGGGAATCTGTGCTCATGGAGCTTACAGTCTAAAGAGGGGCCAGGCTTTCAGTGAGTCATTGTGTCCACATGGAAACAGGTGCTGCGAAAGCAGGTGCTGGGTACTGGGGGTTGCAAGAGTGAACCGGACAAAAGTCCCTGCCCTCCCGGTGCTTATACTCTAGAGGGTGAAATAGACATAGACAATAAACGTATTAAGTAAGCGTATTTTATGGTGACCTGGAAAGTGATAAATGCCAGGAGATAAATGAAGAGTGGAAGGTTGTGGAATAGGAGACAGGAGCTTGTCATTTCAATAAGGTGATCAAAGTAGGTGGCACTGAGAAGAGGATTAAAGGGAACACCACAGGGGCATTTTGAATGCTGGCCAGGGTGGTGACAGGAAGCTGAGAGTAGAAGGACAGCTGGCAGTTGAAGGCAGGGAGAGAGGATGAGTAGAGGGCACAAGCCCGTGGGGAGATCCTGGCAGGAAAGAGTCGGGGACTTTGGCGGAACAGACAGAAGCCCATGTAGCGTAGCTTTACTGAGTGTGGAGGCCGTGGTATGAGGGGCCTAGAAAACTAGGTGGGGCTGTGGAAGGTTTTAGAGGCCATTTATAAAGTTTGTGTTTATTTCAAATGCAATGAGAAACCATTGGGTAGTTTTTGTCAGGGTGTTTATTAATCTATGTGATTTTGTGTTCAAATATTAATTTGGTGACCTGGTTCAAATGGAGCAAGGATGACAGTGTGGAGAGCAGTTGGGAATACAGGTGGTAGGGTTTGCCTTTTTGGCATAGTTGGCAGATGGTTATTTTTTAAAATCAAAATTTGTTTCCTTTTCTCATCGTAAGACCTTCCGCTAAGCATAAAAAAATTCATAGTCTTTAAAATGTAGTTTTGATCATAACAACGTCATTAAATGTAGAGTGTGATTAATTTTTAAAAGGTATGCTTTTGTTGTAAACATATAAGATTTAGATATTCTGTTTATAGAGTTTTGATTTTCCATTTTCTAAAATTCTAAGTACCCAGCAGCAGCTATAATCAATCAGCAGTCCAGACTACATTAACATTCTTTTCTTAAATGATGTACATTGTATAGTCTGTATTATATTTGCCTTGTTTAATCATTATGTAAGCCATTCCCAATGAGCAGTCTTAACTTGGGGTTAAGACTGCTAGGGTTCACTTAAAAAAAAGAAAAAGCTCTCTTGTTATATAACCCTGATTGATTTAACAAAGCTGGCATTTTTTCTTTTATGAGTAACAAACTTAGTCATCATTATCTTACCCATAAGGTTTGGAAGAATTAACTCTTTCACCTACATAACTTGAGGATTCTAGCAAGACCTGGTGAATTTTTTGATTTATTATATTTATTCTAATACTGTAGCATTTTCTGAAGCATCAGATGAAACTGATAAAGGTAAAACAAACAAACCCCCCCAAACTCCTCCCTTTTTAAACGTCTCTGGGCTATATGTGCCACACTATTTATTTAACATTGTTGTTTAGTACTTGATACATGTATATCTTTTTCTATCACTAAATGCTTTACTCAGTCTACAAAGGCAGGAACACCCTATGCCCCCACTTTCCTTGTTAATCCATATCATTTAATTACCTGAATGAATTACCTGACATGTTTTCTTGAGGTTGTTTTATTAATATACCAACGTGTACATCATAAGTGCTAGAACCATTTTCAGTCCTTAACTTTACATTCCTGTCTGTATTAGTCAGTTTGGGCTGCCACATGAATAGGACAGATTGGGTGTCTGAAGCAACAGAACTTTATTTTCTCGTGGCTCTAGAGGCTTGATATCCCAGACCAAGGTCTGACAGGGTCAGTTTCTAGTGAGAGCTCTTCTCCTGCCTTGTAGATACCCCCTCTGTCCTCTGGGGCAGCGGGGCAGGGGGTGGCGGGTGGAGAGGGGGTGCAGGAAGGGGGTTGGGGGTTGCGGGGGAGGGAGGGAGAGAGTATGAGTGAGGACCAGAGCCAGCCCAAGGGCTCTCTGGTGTCTTGTCTCAAAACAGCATCAATACCCATGGAACAGGGCCCCATTCTTACCACCAAATTTAACTTAATGTATTTTTCAAGTCACTTTTTCCACATATAGCCACACTGGAGGTTAGGGCTTCAAATGTGGATGTTGAGGGGTCACACACATTCAAGCCATTACACTGTCCTTACTCAGAAATTTATGGTATAAGGTTGTACAATTGTAAGGGGAATTTGGATTTTTCCTGGAAGTAGTTCTAATGCCTCACAGAGGGGGAAGGATTGAATGTTAACTAAGTAAGTGAACACAAGAAGCAGTGATCTGCTACCCTTTGAAACTCTGATTAGAAGCCATGTTAAGAATACTGTATGTTTGCTTAGTTTTTGTTTTACTTTGTGGAATGAAGCATAACCCTAAATGGACTGACAGGCTAGTTGAACCCTCGGACCTTTTCTAAAAAAGAATAACATAAGAACAGGGAGTGTTTTTTCTGTGCATTCATCCATTCGTTCATTCTTTCAACAAATATTTATTGTGTACCTACACATACTAGCTATTCGGTCTTCTTGGAGCTTGGCAATGGATAATATAGTCAAGGTTCTTGGTCTTTAAGATTTTATTCAAGGGAATTGGAAGGCTCAGTTATATATATACTATTTAAGAGCATGGATACACTAAGCCTCAGTTTCATCAACTGTATATTTGGGATATTAATGTTAGCCATCTCAGGGTTGTGAAAAAACAAACAAACAAACAAACAAACAAACAAACAAACCCCAGTGTGTTGGGAAATGATCCAGAATAGCCAACATAACATTGAAAATAAAGCTGGAGGAACTGGTACTTACTGCCTGACCTCAAGACTTACTATAAAGTTTTACCGATCAAGTGAGCGTGGTGTTGGTAAAAGAATGGACAAATTGATCAAAAGAACAGAGCAGAGAGCCTAGAAAGAGACACATAAATGTAGTCAATTGATCTTGAGAAAGAAGCAAAGGCAATACAATGGAATAAAGCCAGTCACTTCAGCAAATGGTATTGGAACGACTAGACATCCACATGTAACGGAATGAATCTATACACAGACCTCACACCCTTCCCAAAAATTAACTCAAAATGAATCGCAAGCCTAAAGCAAAACCCAGTGCTATAAAGCTCGTAGAAGATAAAATAGGAAGATATAGATGACCATGGTCAGTGCTTTTTAATATAACATCAAATACATGATTCATGAAAGAACTGATAAGCTGGACTTCATTAAAATTAAAAATTTCTGCTCTGCGAAAGTCACTGTCAAGAGAATGAAAGCCAAGCCCCAGTGTGGGAGAAAATATTTGCAAAAGACGTATCTGATAAAGCACCATTGTCCAAACTCTACAAAGAACTCTTAATACTTGACAGTAAGAAAACAAACCACCTGGTTAAAACCCTGGGTCAAGAGACACCTCCCCAAAGAAGATTCACGAATGACAAATAAACCTATAAAAAGATGCTCTGCCCCGTGTGTTGTCAGGAAGACGCACGTTAGAACAACAATACTGCCCTCCACGTTGATCAGCGTGGCCCAGATCCGGAACTCTCAAAGTACCGAATGATGCTGAGGGGGTGGAGCAACAGAAACGCTCATTCACGGCTGGTAAGTATAACCACTTTGGAATAAACTGCGATGTTTTTTACAGAACTAAACATGCTCTGGTAAATTGTTCTCCCTGGTATTTGCCCAAAGGAGTTGAAAAACTTGTGTTCACACATAAGTCTGTACGTGGATGTTCATAGCAGCTTTATTCAATGGACAGAACTTGGAAGCACATAAGATGCCTGCCAGTAAGGGAAAAGATAAATAAACTGTGGTGTAACCAGGCAGTGGAGTATTATTCAGTGTTAAAAGGAAATGTGCTGTCAAGCCATGAAAAAACACGGGGAGATCTTGATGCATATGACTTAGTGGAAGAAGCCCGTCTGGAAAGGCTGTATACTGTATGATTTCAACTATATGACATTTTGAAAAAGGTAAACCTGTGGAGAGAATAAAAAGATGAATGGCTGCCTGGGGTCGGAGAGAGGGAGGGCAGGGGGGAGGGATGACTATGCAGAGCACAGAGGATTTTCAGGGAGTGAACGGTGATGTCATTGTACATTTGTCCAAACCCATGGAATGAACAACACTAAGAGTAAACCCTGATGTAAACTGCGGACACTGGGTGATAATGATGTGTCAATACAGCATTGGAAGCGTCGTGTTTCTCTGGTGGGTAATGGTGGAGGCCGTGCATGTGTGCGGACAGGAGGCGTAACGGTAGTCTCTGCACCTGATGCTGAATTCTTCTGTGAACCTAAAACTGCTCTAAAAAAGTCTGTTTTTAAAAATGTATAAGGAGCTGCAATCAGTGCTTGACACAAAAGAAGCAATGATGTTAACTCTAGCTATAATTTATTAATAGCTAGACATCAACAATAAGGCACGTTGGAAAGACTTAGCACAAGATAACTTTCTTTTTTTTAAAAAATATTTTACTTATTTATTTTTTAGAGAGAGGGGAAAGGAAGGAGAAAGAGTGGGAGAGAAACATCAGTGTGTGGTTGCCTCTCACATGTCCCCTACTGGGGACCTGGCCTGCAACCCAGGCATGTGCCCTGACTGGGAATTGAACAGATGACCCTTTGCTTCACAGGCCTGTACTCAATCCACTGAGCTACACCAGCCAGGGCAACAAGATAACTTTCTGAGGGTTGCTTCCTAATTAATTGAGGTTACCTACTGACTTTGAAGATATTTTATGATTTTTTTGTAGTGCCACCTCCTTGTTTAATATCTGGACTAAATACGCACCCCGGCTGCCGGCTGCCTATTACAACGAAAAGCTTCTGGAGGTTGGTGATCGCCTCTGTGAAATGAAAGTAAGTGCCTCCAGAGTCAGGGAGCCGCAGTGAAACTCATTTGGCTACTTGTATTGTCATTCAGTTTGATACCATTCCTATTTTACAGGATTTGATTTTTTTTTTAGGAAAAGAAATAAATGAATACATAACATTTTAATGGGGCACAATAACCAAAAAAGCATTTGGTTTTTAATTTTGTAGTGGAGATTTTCCAGAAGTGAAAGATTCCTGAACAGAAAGACAGCTGGCCACAGCCCCTAGTGAGCAGAGGGTGTGGCAGGCGCCCGGCAGGAAGCCCTGAGTCATCATGTTCCTACCTTCACACAAAGGAGCCCCACACCACTTCCTGTTGTTTTTCACAGGAGAACGGCTCTCATGGCTTCTGGCCTGGTTGCGTCCAGTGCCCCGTTTTAATGACTTGCAGCTCCTTAGTGTTTTGCTGAATGTAAATACAGCAGTCATTGCATACGCACCCTGTTTCTTGCTCAGTATTGTTTTCCAAACTGAGTTTGCCCCCATTTCTAGTTTGTATCAACACCTGGGTCTTGGATCGCCGTGGACTCTGAGGCTTGTTAAGACCACATACACACCACGGCTGAATTATCAGTTAATGATAATGTAAGTGTTTCCCTTAAGCTCTGGCATCGGGCCACATTACTCCAAGTTCAGTAGGAGTGTTTGGCACATCTAGGATCGCTGAATGAAGAGTTATTTTCTCCAAAGTGGTTGTTGGCCAAGCAGGGGCCGCATTTAGTGTCTTCACTAAAAATTCTCAGTCTTGAGTTTCTCAGCGTCATTTTCTTCCTCCATTTCTGTTTTCTGCACTTGGATCCTTTTGGTCTGGGAGGGAGGTTTACCAAGTAGAGGATAAGATATGAAGGAACTCTCATAATGAAGTTCTATTTTCTGCTGCCAAAATTAGAGAATCCTTGGCTCCATGTAATTGGACTATGGTTCTTAGAAACTTGAAAATACAGAGTTTGGAAAACTACAGAAGAGAAAAAAAAAACCCAGATGAGCTCCAACTTGTAAGCTGTATTTATGTGAAGTGGAAGAGCAGTTTTGGCAAGAATCAGAGAAACCTTCGCTTTCTCCATTTTCATGCTTCTCCTCAATATGGGAAGCTGGTGATAACAGAACAGTTTCAGGTTGGGGAGTATCCAGGTGGGTGTAGTGAATATTGGGGGAAGGAGGAGGAAGGAACATGTTAGAAGGTGATAAGGCAAGTGGATGATTGGTAGTGACTAAGGATTTAGAATATTTCAGCTCGAGAGGCCCAGGGAGAATATTTTAAAATTTGCTTAAAGGAACAAAGAAAATGTTTCATACTTTCCACTGATGGGAAAGTGGGCTGATCAAGGTATTTGTAATCTAGAAAAATGAACTTGATTTGTTACTTTGGTTCTAGAGTCTCTTTATTTTAATTTTGGTTACTGTAAAGATCATTTTGTTGGAATACTGTTTTGAACCTAGATTTGAATTCATTGTATGAATCAAGTAAGAACAGCAAGAATCAGAATTAATCAGGGAGCAGTAACAAACAAGTCAATAGAAATGGAAATGTAACAGCATTTGAAGGTGGATGCCTCCCCCTTAGGGACTAGGCAACCTGAGAGGCCCTTCACACCCCTGGCAGTTGCTTTTCCTGGACACAGTTACAGGGGAGGAAGCTGAGTAAGGGTTGCAACACACACATATTTCAGAGCTCTACTCACATCCACCGCCCTGCAACTCCAGCTCAGTTGTGCCTCGTGGGCTACAGAAATGAGGCATTTGACTTTGTAATAGGAATATAAGCACGAATTAGAATGAACAGAATCGTAACTAAGAATAGCTTAGACTTTTTCTGCTTGTTCTGGTGCAGCTTCAGAGACTGCTGACAGATGAGAGAGAGATCGAGCCAGCTCCTTCGTCTCCTTCCTCTTCTTTCCCTCCCTTCCCCTTCTTCTCTCCATCCCCCTCTCTTTTCTCCTCTTCCCTCCCCCACTCTCTCTCCTTCCTTCCTTCCATCTTCCCTCCCTTCCTTCCTCTTTGCTTCTCCCTCCCTGTCTCCCTCTTTCTCCTTCCTCCAGTCCTTCCCTCCTCCTTCTTTCTTTCTTTTTCTCTTTTCCTCTCTCTCCCCTTCTCTTTTCTCTTCTTCCCTCCTTTTCTACCTTCTTCCCTCTTCTTCTCCTTTCTCCCCATCTTTTTATTTCCTTCTCTCTTTTACGGAGCTTAGGAAGTATCAGAGAAGCAAGGCTAGTTACACAACCCATCTGCCTCTCGGACTGAGTGGATGGGTTACCATCATGGTGGTGTTGAGTTTTGGGATGTTCTCACCTTTGAGACTGTGACTGTCTTATCGCACAGTAGGTTTGTTGTGAGGAGAATTAAATGAAATAATACTCGTGAGTTGCCTGACAGTGTCTGTCACATAATATGTGTTTGGAAATGATGGTGATAATGGTAGTAATAATGTAATGGTGGTGGTAATAGTGGTGATAATCAAGATTGATATAATTTAGATTCATATCATGATATGATGTAATTACTATTTATATCATATCAAGATTGTTATGATATAGCCTTGGCTGGTGTAGCTCAGTGGATTGAGTGCGGGCTGCGAACCAAAGGGTCGTTGGTTCAATTCCCAGTCAGGGCACATGCCTGGGTTGCAGGCAAAGTCCCCCCGTGGGGGCCACGTGAGAGGCAACCACACATTGATGTTTCTCTCCCTTTCTCCCTCCCTTCCTCAATCTCTCTAAAAATAAATAAATAAAAAAATTTAAAAAGCCAATGATGTTTAAAAAAAAAGATTGTTATGATATAAATGGTACCTAATTTTAATAGTGATGTGATTTAATAATTATTGAATATAATTTAATAATTTGATAGTTTAAAAAAATTAAATAAGCAAAATGGTATTTTGAAATTTTCATCAAGTGCTCTTTTTATTTCAGGAATATAGACTGGCCCTTTTACAGTGCTATGGACGGTATCTGCAGCAGTTCAGCGTCAACTTTGATGAGAATAAAGCAGATGTGCATCAATTCAAAACTGTCTTTTTTCCAAAAGGCTTTGGAGACAAAAATGCTACACATACAGTAAGATGAAAGCTGCTAAAATAGCTGCAGTTTATGATTAGCTGTGCAAAATATCCTTTTGTTGACGACTTCTAAATGTCTTTCCTTTGCTCAGCATAGCATTTACTTGTGTGCTCTAAGTGGCTTAATAAATGTTTTCAGTGCTGCATAAGAAAGTGCACTTATTAAACTTTGTAAAGATGCTTTGGAGATTGTATCACTATAATCACTCATTCATCCACCGGGCAGTTATTACTATACGAACTAATATTTCTAGAGTGTTTTTAGTTTACAGAGTGCTTTGAAAACACATTTGATCCTCACAATAACTTTGTGAGTTAGATACTATTATTATTTTTATTTTACAAAAGAGAAAAAGAAAGGTAGTCACATAGTATAACTAGTGACTCTGGAGATTAAACACAGGTCTCCTGGTATGAAATTTTATGCATTGTTTCTGGAAGGCCAGTGGTATTATGTCCATTGCTACCACTGATTGGCTGGTTGAGCAGTTACCATGTGCTAGACTTTCACAGCATATGAATTGTCATCTTGCGGCCTCTTAATAGTCTTAAAAGGTGGGTACTATTATTCCTTTTTCACAGATGAGGAAACTGAAGCATTTAGAGACTAAGAAAGCAGCCCACTTAGAGCAGTGGACAGAGTTGGTGTTTGAACCCCGATCAGTCTTGACTCCAAAGTTATGTTATTCCAAACCTGATTATTCAAGGCCTTGGAAACGTGTGGTTTAACAAGCAGAAAATCTCAAAGCATGTTTTGGGGCACCTTGAGCCATTCAGTTTTGGCTGTATCATAGGTGCATGGATGGGAATATGTGCATGTAAGTTGGCACCCCGCTGGGGGAGTGCCAAATGAAAAACTTAGGAGTTTGGACTTTTAAGACCCGTCCTCCCTCACCCTGGGCCAGTCCCCATCTCTCGTGTACTTTTGCATTATCCTGCGTTCACCCAGCCTCCCCGGCTGGGCACTGCCCTGGCGAGCTCCACTGTCCACAAAGCTTGTGTCTTAGATATCTGTGTGGCCCATCTGTTACTTCCTTCAGGTGTCCTGTACTCTCTGCTTTATTTTTCTTTGTCTCACCTACTGTCACCGGCTATTTTCATTTGTATTTATTTCCTGTCTCCCATTCTAGAATGTGAGCTTCATGAGGACAGGGACTGCTCTAACCTAACCATCGTGCCTAGAATCGTGCCCGCCATGTAATAGATCCTCAGTCAGACTTGACTGAATGGATGACTGAATGAAGTGATACAGTTGGAACTATTGAGCCAGAAGCAGCACACAGAATAGACTAGAGGGAAGAAGGCTGGAGGCAGGGGGTACAGCAGTGACGATGACGTCAGAGTGAGCCAGCAGGACCGTTGTGACAGGTGCATGGATGTGAAGGGTTTGGTTGTTTACCTGCCAAGTTCGAGGTTCTGGCCTGACGCCGGCACCATATTTATTCTCCGTAGATATGTATAAAATGAGTAGGATTGAAAATTTAGTCCAGTAGGAACTTGACGGCCCGGAACTAAAAGTCTTGAGAAGTCTCGTTAGAGAGAGAGATCTTGGCTTTAAATGCATAAAGATCATAGATGAAGCAGTAATATTAAATGATTTACTGTCAAAAATATTAACAGCCAAGTTTTGTGCAGACATAGTTAATCATGTTACTTAAGGACATCTGTATTTATTTATACGGACTGTAGGGAAGGGCCGTGGCAGAGCCGGCAGGAGTTGTCTCCAGAGCCGCCTGCCTGCATTCAAAGAGCTGCTGAGCTGCTGCCTGTCAGTGGGATCTTAGAGAAGGTTAATTCCTTTGTGCCTCAGTTTCCTCACTTGTAAAATGGAAGTAATAATAAGACCTTCGTGTTGTGTTGAGATTAGTGAGATAATAAAACATTCAGACTAGGGCCTGACACTCAAAAATGTAGGTATGATGATTAGTTTCTAAAAGACAGAGTACTTAGAAGATCATGCTTACTCCAACATGTAGATGCATTCAGCACACTTCCTCTGTGACACCAACTGCATGGTGGCTAGAAATAGTGTACACGTGTCCAGGCAGGAAATCTGTGTGGAAGATAACGCCCATTTGTATTACGAGGACTGTCCACTCCCATAGCTTTAACAGTGCTCATCAGTACTCTAGCCAAAATCTCTCTTTCGGACTCCGCAGCTACCCAGCTATGTCGTGAACATCTCAGCGTGACATATCCCAAGCTGGACTCATCGTCTTCCCTCCGTAAATGGTTCCAGCCAGGCACCCAAGCAGGAAATCCTTGCAGACCACTTCCTCTCTCTTACCTCGCGCATCTAATTAGCCACTAAATCCCACGGACTCAGAAAGGACTTAAATCTTCCCTTTCTCTTCATCCCTGATTCCAGGGCCCCCTTTCAGGGCCCGGTAGGTCTGGACTGCCTCAGAGGCTTCCGATCTTTCCCAGCCTCCCTGCAGGTAGCTTTGTGCCCCACTCTCTGCCTTTTGTCTTCCACACTTCGGTCATGATTAATTTCTAATGTGTAAATCAAGTCATTTTATTCCTCTGCCCTTTGACTCTATCCTTTGGCTAATGTCCGTATTCCTTGGAATGACATGGACCACTCTTCCTGTTCCGACCCTGAACCACCTGTCTTCATCTTGAGCCTTATCCAGCCTTGTGAGAGATGTTCAGTGCAGCGACCGCGGCAACTACCCTGAGCATTCCTGACACTGCTTGTGCCTGGAATGCCTTCCCTTTGCCAAGAGCAGGGGCCATCGGTTCTTCAACTTTGAGTCCCTATTGCTTAGCAGAGGGTGGCAAAGGGAGGTGCTCAATAAACATTTGCCAAATGAATTGTGTACATGGTAATTCCTTGTATCTGAATCAATAAGTTAAAATGCCATTTTGTGAGTTTCCAAAATTGATGCAATTCCATATTCTTGGAAACAGGATTTCTTACTTTTTGGGGGGATTTTGAAATTTTTTGATTAAGAAAAGGTAACTTTAATTAAATGGACGCTTTGAAGAAATCTATTTTACCACATTTCTTTATAGGTCTTAATCCATTAGAGCTTTTATAACAAAAATTCATAGACTGATGGCTTAAACAACAAACATTTATTTTTCACTCTCTGGAGGCTGAGGTGGCTCAGATGAAGGTGCTGGAAAATTTGGTGTCTGGCGAGAGGTTTTCTTCATGCTGTGTCCTTGGATGGCAGAAGGCATGAGGGGGCTTCTCTGTGGTCTCTTTTGTAAGGGGCACTGGTCCCATTCGTGAGGGCTCTGCTCTCATGACCTAGTCACCTCCCAAAGACCCCACCTTCCAATACCATCACACTGGGGATAGGGTTTACCATACGAATTTGGGGGACACGAACATTCAGCCTGCCGCTGTACTGATCTGTTACATTCATTAAGCACAAACTATTTCCATTTTAGTTCCTTACGTTTTAAGGAAAGCTCTTCTAAGTGGCATAAACTTTATATCCATATTTATATTTTGCATTGTGTTTCAGTTTCATGCTTTAAGCAGCAAAAATATTTGCAAGTACCAGCTGGTCTGTGACAGTGACGTGAACCTGCAGAATAAGGGGTCTGTGGTCCAGTGTCTGGACATCTTGTCCTCCTTGAGGCTCATCATGCAGGTGGCGCTGCCGCAGGAGCATCTCTGCTGGATTATCTTCAACGGTGGGTACCGGTGTGTTTTAGGTGCCCCGGTGTCTCTCAGAAAGTTATCTAAATGCCAACTTTGGCTTGAACTTGATCACCTGGTGATTTAAAACATATTTATTTCATAATAGGCTGAAGGTGTTTTTTTTCTACTTTTATTACATTTTAATTTGTCCTCATAAGCAGGAACTTACAAAGCATGTCTTTGGGGTTTTTTGCGCAAGGAAGGCTTAGAAGCTATGGAGATGATCCGTTTCAGGAACATAGAAAGCAGGGACCACAACTGAGGAGTAAATATAAGCAAAGAAGAATCAAAGAAGCACTGCAGGGTAGAGTGATTCTCAGCATCATTCATTTGTTGGTCTTCCGTTCAACTGCTGTGGCCAGTGACTGAGGCTTTCTACATATCAACCTCCTCCTGCTGCTGGGTTTTGAGTAAGAGCTTTTGTTCGTGTGTGTGTGCACATATACACATAGATGTTGTATAGGTACACATACATATATGCATGCAGAGTGGGGCAAAAGTAGGTTCACAGTTGTTTATATGGAAAAGAATACAATAATTAATAATACAAGAAAAACTATGTTTCATGTATTTATAACTATAAACATATTTTTGTCTCACTCTGTATATGCATTATATATGTGTCTCATGGAATATTATCTATCAAAATGTAGCATTTGTTTTTAAAGTGCTGTAATTTAAATTCAGTTTCTTTTTACAGTTACAATAAAAAGTTGCGGTGAGTCATTTGCTGTTGTTCTGTGGATAATATGTTCTCAAAAGGAAAATAACAAGTGTGTTCCATGTGCATAAGAACAGGACAAACAAACTCGGAAGAAAACATGTTGGGTTTTAGCTCATCTATGACAATTGAGATATACTTCCTAGACTTTTCCTTCCTCACCCTCCCCAAGTAATTTTTGATGATTTGGTTGAAAATTATAATTGCTGCCAGAGATGAGGCTGACTTCAGAATAAATTGTTAATCCATTGATTGTCAGTTTTGTGCTTGATCATCCTCAAGAGGATCTGTGTTTCCCGGAGTAGCTGCTGCCATCTCGCCACCCGAGCTGGTCAGGCACCTGGGCAGGGCCTGAGCCGGAACAGAGGTTCTGTGGTCAGGAAGCAGAGATAGGCCCGTGGGCCTTGCAGCCGGGCCTGGTGGGATGGTGAGATGACCCAGCACGACTCCCTCACTGATCTTTTAAGACCACATACAGAAATCTGGTATTCTTAGGGAAAAAAAAAGATGAAATGATTTCCGTATCTTCTCCATCCCTTTTCTGGTGTGTGCTTTTTCTTTACACAGGTGGTATTGTGATCTACATTTTATTCTTTTTCCTAGATATGTTTCTGCTCAATAATATGTTTTTAGAATCTAGCCAGGTTCCTATGTGTAAATCTAGTATGTTCACTCTGACTACTGACCTGCCTTCTACAGATACGTGTACACCCCTAGGTACGAACCTGGTGGCCCTGCCTCTGCGACTACGCAAATCATTCTGCAATGAGCGTCCTTGCACATGTCCTTTTATAGACCTGAGTGAGATTATCTGGGATCTATGCCCAGGAGTGGGATTGCTGGGTGGTGGGAAATATACATAATTTTACTAACTCCTGTCCCTGCTTTAATGAATTCATCCCAAACTTACTGCCAGGCATTGTTCTAGAAACAAAAAAGTGGGCAACGGATGAAAGGCCTGTTCTCATAGTTACGCTCTGGTACAGAGAGGTGATAAATCAAAACTAAGTGTTTGTGGCAGATTGTGCAGTAGAGAAAAATAAAGCCCGGGCGGGATGGAGAGAGCCAGGTCTGCCCTGTGGTGTGCGGCACTGTAAACAGAACGGTCAGGGACGGCGTCAGCGAGATGACGTTTGGGGAAAGGACATTCCAGCGGGAAGACTAGCAAGTGCGGAGATCCGGTAGTTTTAAAACTTGGTATTTTAAGTAACCAAAAATAAATTGGCCCCGACTAGAGGGCTCCATTGGCCGGGCATAGTCCTGCAGGGTGAAAAGTCCCCAGTTTGATTTCCGGTCCAGGTACGTGCCTGGGTTGCAGGTTCAGTCCCTGGTGTGGGCGTGTACGAGGGGCAACGAATCAATGTTTCTCCCTCCTTCCCCTCTCTCTAAAAATAAATAAGTAAAATCTTTAAAGAAGATTAATAAATTGATACAGTCATTTCATCAAAATACATTTAGTTTTTCCAGTTAGAATTGAACATTCCTTATTGTTTAATTGATGATCATATATATAGACATCCTTGGCTTCTTAAAATATGTAACCAGTCTTGGTTCTTTCATAAAATCTAACTGGGTATCTGAGTATTCCATAACACTTTACTTCTCAATTAACCTGAACCCAACTAATTTAAACCCTCAAATAGAGATTATTTTGGTGATGGCTGTCTTTGATGAAAAGGAGTCCCGTGGCAAAGTAAAAACTCACATTAGCGATTTGGGCAAACCAGAACTCCCGGAGATACGCTGAGGCTGTGAAGATTCGGTCTGTGTGCCGTTCTGTAGCAGCACTCTGTCCTTCACACTTCTGCAGTGGGAATTTGTAAGCCATGCCAAGATCCTGAACCATCAAGTAAGGCTTGTTATAGCCAGGACACCCCAGGGCTGCAGAGGGTAAAGGCACATTTTTGAAACACAGAGGGCCCTTGTCATTCCTGAGGGCAGTCTCCTGGGGCCTCCTGAAATTCCCCAGTTCCTGTTACTGACATGTTTACACAGGCTCCTGGCCTCCACCTGAATCACATGTTGCATTGGCATGCCTTTCCTGTATGTAGTCTTACTCGGTGACTTAAAAAGAAAGAAACACAGTTGCACAGTTTAATTTTTAAAGGTTAAAAAGGGAGGTCGACAAAACCAAGTTGAGATAAGAATGCTGGGCTTGAGCCGACAGGAGCCAAATTGTTTCTTCCCCGGTGGATCTTTCGTGAAGCGAATGACCCCCTGTGACGGGGGGCAGTCGCGGTGGCAATGCCAAGGCCTCAAGGGCTCAGGGCCTGCTGCAGTTGCAGTGAAATGTTATGGTGCTATGCTTTTTAAAGATTTTATTCAATATTTTTGTCACTGATTTATGTAATTAATATTTACTTTTATTACAGGTGTATTTTAATCAAATGATGTGTCTTGAAGCAGGTGCTGTTTTCTCAGAAGCTTTTAAAGCTTAAATGTGAACATAGGATTCATCATTGTTGAATTTTGATGGTTATGAATTTTAGATCAGAAATTTTATAGGGACTACTTAGGCCACTTGCATTATAATTACATGCCTTATTAAAGCTTATTACCATCTTCTGGTAACCTTGGCAGCGTGACAATGTCCTTGGTACGTAGACAGAGGCACGCTGACACTGTTCCCTCTTCCCCAGCCCAGCCACCAGCCTTCCAGCCTTGTTTAATTAATAGCCTGAAAAATATCATACTTGGATGATGTTAGACAGGAATTGAAAATGCTGTTTTTTTATTAGGTTGCTCATGGGATATTCCTTAATAAAGGATAAACATTATGAGACTGTGAATGAATGTAATGCAACCTATTATGTGTTGTGACTTCTACATTATTATGTGTTTCCATGTTGGGTATTGTACCGTGCTGATTAAATATGGATTATAATCTTATTTGAAAATAAATCTTTAGTTTTTTAAGCATGAGGAAACTATGGGAAACAATAATATTTTATATGAGTTACTAAAACCACAGGGACACAAATGATGCTACTAAAATTGTTCTTTTGTTCAATATATTTCAAAACTTAAATATGTTGAGGCTAAAAGAGTCCCATGTCAACCTATTTAATGTGTGGTCATATTAGTTCTTGTAATGATTTGGTGGCAAAATATTAATAAATTATTATGACTATAAGTCCAGTCATTATCAGAGTTTCTCATGGGATTGCTTATTTTGAGAACAGACTTCAACCACAGCAACTGGAATATAAAATTCTCATCATTTGACTATAAAACATGTTAATGATCTTTTTCTTCATCTAGGTACCATTTACATTTACACCATTTGCAGAAAACTGATGATTTTAGGTCAATCTTCCAAGGTATGAAATTTACTGACAAAATATCTCCCCCATATATCCGGTTTTTCTTAAGACTTTTGTTAGCATTGAATGCTAAACAAAGGAAATTTAGTGAATATATATTATAGGCTTCCTGGTTTTAGTTTTACCTTGGTATGATCAAATGTAAAATTGCAGACAATAAAGCATTAACGAAAGGAAAGCATTCTTAAGAGTGGTAAGTTTGTCCTCCGCTGTCCGTGGGTCTCCGAGATTAGTCATAACTCATCAGCTTGATACTGCACATCCATCCGGTAACCATATCGCTGGGTAGCTGACCGTCCATTCTGGCTTGCCCAGGGCAGTCCTGGTTTCCACGTTGTCCTGGAGTGATTATTAATGGTGCCTGCTTTCACTCTTAGAAATGTTCTACTTGAGAAATAAACTATGGTTATCCTATTTTTGTCATACTCTGGAGCGTGGACTTTGTGTTTCTGGCAGAGGTTGAACTTTACTTATGGCCCCATGCTCGTGAGTAAGTGAATGGGTGAGTGGATGCTAGTGTTCATTAGGGTGGAAGGACATCTAAACTCTGTTCTAGTTATGACCTGAGGGCAAAGAGACCTTATTTTATAATAAGATTCTCCCTCTCCAGTATGCACTGCTAGGTTTTAGCTTGAGGCTTCTACTGACATCTGTTGACTTCCCTACAGTGTTGGTAGCAATTTTGTCCCTAGAAGACATGATTATTCCCTGTTTTCATTGTTTGCTCATTGGAATGTAGGTCAGGAAGATACTCCCATTGAGACCATACTCAAATTGTTACTGGTATCTGAAACATTACTGCTTTATTCTTTTTTTAATGCTTTATTCTTCATCACACAGTTTTCTTCTTATTTTTTCAAAACACAGCCAAGTATCTGAAAAGTTCACAACATTTAAAAATGGAAGCAAAGATATTTGCATGCTTAATGAGAGCAGTTTTACATTCGCCCTGTTTTGTTCCTTGAATTTAAAGGCTCTACTAGTGTCAGTGGCTTGAACGAGACTCTGCCAGCCTTGGAGTGTGAATTAAAATGAGGGGAGACCGGCCCATGTAGAGTGGAAGTCTGACCTACAGACTATTCTGGCGACTCTACATTCAGGTCCAGCCGATTTCCTGGAAAGAATTTGCATACTCTGTCGCCCTTGCTGCAGCAACAGACGCTGCTTACAGAACCATCACCGTGTGGTTTGCTGTGGCATTTGCCTGCCAGGGCTGCGAAGGGCAGGGGTGTCTGCTAAGGCTGAACTGTTCGTAGCTGTGCTTGTTAATGCCGAGAGAATTTTAACATGATGGTCATTTAAAATAATTTCTTATTTGTATCCTACATAAGATGTCTCCTCTCCTTCTCGATGAACTTGAATTTCTCTCTGACAAAATAAAGGCCGAAGGAGAATAGTTCTGTGGTTCCAGTCTTGGGGGTTGGGTCTCAGAGAGTGAGGGGAGGGTGGTGTGCAAGGATTTTGGTGTGGTGAGTGGTTGTACAGTTAGCGTTTGAAGACAGGGATGAAATTCTTTGTTTTTTCAATGTAATAAGTTCCAAAAATAATAATTTTCACCCAGAAATTTCCAAACCTTCAGCTTGTGAATTGATTCCTTGTGGGGAGTGGTCCATCCACATCTGTGTCTTCTTGGTCCTGAAGGACCCTGATTCTGTAACTGCTTTAGAGTTCATGTCTATTATTGCATGAGACTGAAGGAGAAATAGATATTATATCCTCTGGTGCTTCTAGATGTCACCCCAAAGAAATAGAAACCTGTTACTATAACATACGAGCATTATTGCTACCATGTGTTATTGTTATTGAACCCCTACTATGTGTTAGGTATTGTGTAAGGGCTTTGCATACATAATAACACTTGTTATAGTCTTAGGGGGTGGACATTATCATTATCGTCATTATCATCACCACTATCATCATTTGTTGATTCATGCCTACCATTTATCAGGTTGGTGTCTAAGCACTTTTATATATTATCCCATTTAATCCTCACACCAACCCTTGGAGAGAGGTGCTGCTACTGCTTCCATTTCATACAGAGGAAGGAGGGAAGGCTCAGAAAGGTTAATTAGCTCTACGTCAGACGTCCAGTTAGAAGTGTAGCTGCGACCAGGGCCAGGCCACGCCGCGCTGCCTGTCAGCAGCTTGGGAACAATGCATGTCTGTTGACTAAATGTCATCCGGTCAGGCCCATCCTGCTTCTCAGTCAAATGGAGGAGCTGTGTGCAGGGGCTAATATTTTTGATATCACTCTGTTTCCTGAAGACACCCTGAAGTCCCAGATTGGCCAGGGGCTCTTCCCCAGGTGAGAAACAGCACTTACCTTTAGGGAGGTCAGCAGTGTAAGCTTGGGGAATGGAGGCAGGGCAGATTTCCGAAATCTCTTCCTAAAGACATATTTACAATTTTACTGCCATTTATGGTGTACCCTGTAGTTTCTGAAACATTTAAAACATTCAGCAAACATTAAACAAGTATAGTGGGGTCTATTCATTCTACAAAAATGTCAATTTCGGTTTCATTTATGAAGTTTGTGGTTTGAACAATGGTTGTCCAATTACTCCACATCCTGTTACGTAAACTTCACAGCCAGACTTGGCATTGCCGCCATCAAAGGCTGATGTCGGTGGTGCTGCAGTGCCACCCTGTGGGCGAACTGATCCACTGCGCCACATCTGAACCAGGCTGTGGCCGGCCTCCTGTAATTTGGTTTTTCTGTCTTCTTTTTCTTCCTCTTCCTTTTCTTCTTTCTGTTCCTCTTTTCCTTCTCCTTCCTCCTCTGCCTCCCCCTCCTCCCCACTCCTCCTTTTCCTTCTTTCTCTTCCTTTTTTAAATGAAGAGTTAGTATATAGCAAATGATTTATTTGTTATGGTTTTGATAGCTTAACATTTTTAATAGAGGAACATTGCCAGAAACCTCTTCCACCCACGGTGTTTTGAGCCATGTTTTTACCAATATAATATTAACAATCTCTTCAACGTTTGCCAGTCTGATGGGTAAAAAACAAATGAGATTTCACTGTTCCGATTTGAGTTTTCCTGCTTGTGTTATAGGCACTGAAAATAGTTTTTAGCTCTGGCTGGTGTGGCTCAGTTGGTTGACTCATCATCCTGTAAGCTGAAAGGCTGTGGGTTCGATGCCTGGTCAGGACACTTGCCTAGGTTGCAGGTTTGGTCCCTGGTTGGGTGTTGGGTGTGTATGAGAGGCAACTGATTGATGTTTTCTCTCATGTTGATATTTCTCTCACTGTCTCTCACCTTCTCTTCCCCACTTGCTAAGATGAATAAGCATGTCAAGGGTGAGGATTAAAAAGAGTTTTTAATTTCCTTTTACATTTTATTTATTTACTTTTAAATTTAAACTTGGTTTTTTCAAAGTTTGTTTTTTTTCTATGAATAGCTTTTAGCCCTGGCTGGTTCTGCTGCTTAAATTTTATCAATTAAAAATATTACTAGAAATATTTTTATATTTTAGGGGCAAAAACAAATTAAGAAGTGATTTTTTGGAAATGGGTTTTCATTTTAAATATCTGAATAACGGTTGTCCAGAACTCTAAGAGGAACGACGCTTTTTCACATCCCTAAGTGAAGCCATGCCTTTTTTTTTTAAAGAACTCCCCTTCATCTAGTTTTCCCTGGGTAGCACGAAGACTGCCTCTGCAGCCTGGAGGCCCCGGGGCCTGCGTCCCAGCTCCGGGTCCGACTCCGTCACTGCAGTTTAGCCCCTTGGAGTCAGCTTAGGTCACTGTTAAGGTCCCTTGTAGCACTAAAATCTGTGACTTAAGGTCTCTTGTGTTAAGTCTGAGGCCAAACCCCAAAATAACATAAACAACTGGTAACCAAAGTCATTTTTATTTTGAAGTGAGAAATTTCTGATACCTGGAAACCCTGAGGTCTTTGTGAAAGACATGTGCATTTAAAGGAGAGAAATTTATACTTGGCTTAATCCCATACCTTCCAAACCACAACAAGCCAAATGCACACATCTTTAATAGGGTTTTTGTGCAGCAGATGTGAAAAAACTCAAGTTTTGGTAACTGTCCATTCCATATCAGTTCCTGGGGTGGCAAGGTGAGCAAACAATGACAACAAGACAACAGCAACAACAAAAATTACAAACACCGCAATAAAGCAACCCCAGGCCAACTCAGTAGAGGGGCAGTGTCCAGGACCAGGGACAAAGAGTGTCATTTTACTGTGGTCTAATCATACACTCCAAAAGGGCATTTGCAGCCTGGAGCAAAGCCCAGAGCAAAGGGAAGTGCAGTTCTGGGAGGTGGAGAGGTAGGTGCTCAGGGATCTTTCTCCAGGAGGCAGAACTGGGGGGAGGGCAGGTGGCACAGGTGCTTCCAGAGTCTTGGAAGGCTGTACTTTTAAAGTGAGTTTTGAATGGTCTTGCGCTGTTTCAAAAGGCATAACTAGAATTCATGCACTAGAGGCATATCAAAATGGATTTCATTTCAAATTAAGCAAGTACTTTTCAAGTCCACTGGTGCCACCTGGAGGTGGGAACTCTTGGGCAGTGCAGGTGTGAGACACGAGGTGGTGGCGCTGGTGATGGGGGTGGTAATGAACTTAGGTTGCCTTGAGCCCTTTGATGTTTTGATTACTCAAAATAGTTCTGTATTTGGCACCATGAACTGAAACTTAAATGAAAGTCAGTCAGTCAGCAAATATCTGTTGTGTGTCTACTACATGCCAGATAAAGTTCTAGGGGTTGGGGATACAGTGGTGAAAAAGATAGATAAGATCCACTTTCGCAGTGAACTTGCACTCTAGTGAGAAGGGCTTACAGTGCAGTGGATAGCCAAAAAAATACCACAACGCTGTGTCAAGCGCTGCTCTACTTCCGGCATCCAAACCGAGGAGACTGTGGAGAAGTCTGCCTCTCAGGCTTCTTTCTCATGGATGTGTGCTGAGTGGCTTGCATGGGGATTAGCTGTTTACACTGTCTTCGAAGACTCCAAAGATGGTAGTGGGTTCTGAATCTATCTTACTGTTAAATACTGTATCAACCTGGTAAGCTTTCTGAATGCATGTGCAGTTCCTGGACCTTTTCAATGACTCGCCTTTTCAAGATGGGCCTGACTATACGTATACTTTTCTTCAGTTATTCCTGCAATCACTGAAGGTGGAATTTGTTACTGGAAGGGGGACTTAATTCTGTCGTCTAAATGTATCATCATCATTTTTTGGAGAATCTAGAATATGTGAGAGCTCTCTCTTAGTGGGTTCTGCTGATTTAGGGCTGTTCAATGAATTCACTTAATAGCACGTGGGAATATTTGGTAGGTACTGTCCCAGGTGCTGGTGATATAGAAATGAATAATGCATTATTCCTGTTTTTAAAGACATCACAGTCTGGAATCACACATGTGAGAATATTAATGCTATTGGATGTGACATATGACATATCTCTCTATAAAATATATGCAGATCATACACACCACACAATTATAGTAGAGACAGAAATGAGGCCATGTTCGTTTCTGTCTAATGATGTCAGAGGAGTCTAAACAACTGGTTCTCTTACCTCTTGCTCTTTCTTTTCCTTCTTCCTCTGCTCCTCCTGGTCCTTCATTTCTCCTGCTTCCCCTTCTTGTCTTCATTACCTTTGTCATTACCAAGGCTATCACCTAATTATGTTTACTATGTTCTAAGCATTTAGTGTATATTAACTTGCTTAATCTTCAGACAGTCCTACTTACTGTTATATCTGTATGGTTGAGTTATCTGAGGCACATGGAGTTTAAAAATGGTCCAAGGTCACCCTGCTAGTCGTGGAAGGAGTGTTTCGGCCTCACAGGACAGGTAGAGGAGAGAGCAGAGTGAGCAAAGACAATTGTATTTGGTACACTAAAGGTGTGTTTGTGAAATAGAATGCATTTTGGACCAGCTTTAAGTATATAATGGGAGGTCAAGGGGGTGGGGTAAGGCTGGAGTGATTTTTCATGTCCTATAAAAGGCCTGTGCTTTGTCATGTACACAGTAGGGAGCCATTGATGTGTCTTAAACACAAGAGTGACATGACCCGGTTTGCATAGTAAAAAGATAACTATGAGGTTCGGAGGATATGTAAGAAGGGGTGTGTAAGAAGTGCAATGGCGAGACCAAAGACAGGGAGACATGTAGGGCCTGCATGGCTGAGGTCCGTGTTTCCATGGATGATATAACTTAGAATTCGATATTCTGAGATACGTAGCTCACACATTCTTAGTTTTATCCTAGTAATGTTTTTTATAAAAGTATATGGAAGTTAGAACAAATTCCTTCTTATATTCAGTCAAATGAAAGGCAATATAATCCAATTGCTTTTCAAACTTGTGGAATATTTTTGAAGAAAGAAAAAAGACTGAAAAAGTTAACCAACCGCATAATTCACGTAGTCAAACAGTGTTTCCCAGTACAGGGTCTGTGAGGAGGGTATGTGCAAAAAGAAGTGACAGTGGACTTGTGGGGAGCCACTCAGCCATTCAGCTAAAATAGCACAAGAGGCTCTTACGTACATAGGAATTACTATATATTCCTACAGACAGACCAACAGCAGTGATGACCTTTTCCCCATTGTACCTGGGGAACAGTTACCCTGGAAACAGACACCATTTATGGAGTGTGACAGACACCGTCCCAACACGCCACGTACATTGTCTTCTGCATAACAGCACTGGGCTGATTGTCAAAATACCCATTTTAAAGATGAGGAAGCTGAGATCGGTGAGGTAAAATGACACACCTACTAGGTGATACATTTGGGACTGAAACTTATATCTATTTGATTCAGTCTTCAGCTGTTTCTACCAAGTATCACAGACCCCAGACTGTTTTCCATTTTTCCTATCCCGATTTACCCGTTTATTTTAAAAATAATACATTGATTCCAGACCAGCTAGTAACAATTGTTGGAATGAACCCCCATACTGTTGTGGACACTTGATATATGTTAATAAAAATGTGCTGAGTTCATATGACTTAGGAGCTAAGAAGGAAGATATTTTAAAATGGTCGACTTAAGATTTTGAGTTCTCTAAATTATTCTTTAACTTTTAAAATTCTTATGTTTTCTTGACATCATTTTTGGCGTAAGTAGTTAGCAACTTGTGCTCACAAGTTAAAATCTGAGTATATTGAATAAAAATCATACTTATTGGCTTAAAATGAAAACATATTCAACTGTGCCCTTTCCTTCTCAGGCCTTAGAATACCTCCTGTGGGCCAGCATGTGCATGGAGTTTTCGGTCCCACTGCTGTCTGTCAGGTACTTGACGTGGAGAGCCACTCTTTACGCTGCTGTCTGCCAGTGCTGCTATGACTGCCAAGCTGGCGTTCACGGAGAGGTATGCTACTTTTTCATTCTGAGGATGTCAGTATTTTAAAATGCAACTTAAGCAATATATTCTTTAGCTGTCCAGCAAGAAAAACATGCACAAACAAACTCAAAGAACTGCAGTGAAGCAAAGACAAAAGTCCCGGGCTTAATTTGCAGAAATTCGCTGGGCTTTTCCACTGTGTTACCTGTTGGTCTGCGGACTTTTCTCTCCTTTATTCTCTGTTCACTTCCACCTTGTGTGCTGCTCTCCTGGCTAAGATTTCTGATAGGTTTCCTTCCTCGTTCTCTTGCATGCAGTTCACTTTCCTTCCCTGCTTAGTTTCCTTTTTCACATTAATATTATTTTGTATTAGGCAGGCACTGAAAATATCAGTACCAGAATTTGACTTTCCTTATTTTAAACATTTCTTAATTCACAAAAGTAGCATATCTGACTGCTTATTAAGTTTGCATCTGCAGAATTTAGTGTGCTAATAGGAAGTGATACACTAGATAGCGACTGTGGTATAGAGTCAGCATCAGCCTAGAGTTTAATTCATCAATTAAATCGAGTTCTGGGGGAATAAAACATACTGTCCTGATACATTTTTTTATCACTGTACTCTCACTTAAAATGAATTGAATTTATTTTAATTGCATATAGGCATTTGCTCGGCGAGCTTTAGCTAAAATTGATGAATTAAGGCAACTGGAGTTAATGGGTTCCTCAAAATCATCACAAGAATCCAGAAGAGATTATAGAGAGGCCACGATAAAGGTATGAATGTTTCATGAAATAGAAGAAATTTACAACACTCTACAGTTGAAAGACTCGATGTGACTAGTTGCATCCCATGGTTCCTTCACATACGATTCTTCTTTTTGACGCAGATGGCAGTGATGATCTTCAAAAGAGGAGTATTTGAATCCAGAAGAAAAAACAAAAATTTGTTTAGGCCAAAGATAAGAATTAACCTACGGGAAGTACAAACTGTAAGTCTAAAGGTGTCTTCTCTTTTTCAGACTCTTTTGTTGTGTATTTGTGTTACACCACTGTATTTTGTAAGCTTGGTCACTGAACATTAGACCCTGCATCTTACTCTCTGCACCAGCAGCAAACAGAGAGAATACCTTCCTGACTTGGACACGACCTTACGTCAACCCTGTCTCAAAGCTTTTGTGCCTTCACACAATCCCAGTTCTGTAACTTCAAAGGACAAGGAGCTAAAGAAGCTCCTGGGGAAGGTTCAAGTGCACAGGCCTCTGAGTGATTCTGTAGGGGCCTTTGTCTTTGACTGCTTGGTGCTAGCTGAGAAGGTTTTGAGGTTGGAGAGAAGGTAGAGGCACCTTTTCTCATCTGCTTCAGGTTGCACTTTTGGGAGTGTTTAGGAACCAGGTCATAGTGTAGCAGTGAACTACCCCCATATCTTGGTGGCTCCAAACAACCATTTGTTTCCCATTAGAATCAAGTTATTCTGGGTTATTGGGGTTCTGCTCATGACTGCTGCTCAGGGCCAGGTTGAGGAGCAGACCTCATTTCGCAAATTGCTGGTTATCCTGTCAGAGGGGCAATAAGAGCTTTGGAGGATCTCACCCAGGCAGTAACACCCAGCGTGGAAGTGATGGCGGTGTGTGCCTTTCACGTGTCAGACCTCACGACACGGGCTCTTCCAGCCTCACATGTATTTGGCGAACAGCACTGAGGGCGTCACAGGAGGGAGCTGGGACCTACTTCAGGGGCCCTCTGCCTTTCCTCCCTCCTTCCTTTCTCCTTTCCCACTGCCTTTCTTTGCCTTTCTGAAACTCAGTGTTCTTTCAGGTTAATTCTGTATTTCTTTGAAGCCTTCCCTGACTGTTCTAGTGGCCACACCCTCTTCTGTGAGCTTCTTCGTAGGGACTGAAAATGTAAACGAGGGGGAAGAATATGAGTAGTTTGGACAGAAGAGCAGTGGAATCTCAGGGTGTGGGAGGGATTTTAGGAGTCACCCCAGTGGTTCAGTCCTTGTCTATTACAGGTGGGGAAAATGCATCCCAGAGGATTTATGGTACTGGCTCAAGGTCACGAGGGCAGCTGCTGGCAGCCCCAGGACCAGAGCCCTCTCCAGGGCTTTCTCACTGCGACAGTGACTGCTGTTCTCTTAACTCATTTTTTCTTATATCATTTAGGAGTAATTTCCTCTTTTAAAAAAATTTTAGATAAATCAATATTTAAATTCAGGTATTATTTGGGTATTGTAGCTGTCTATTGCTACTTGGTGTGACTCTGATATACCGGTGATGGAGCCCAGAGTGCATTTCATATTGCCCTTTTAAGTCCTATCCCCTCACCCACCAGGGGTGTATGATTAATTGGTGGGTGGTGACTTCCCAAATTACAGATAATTTCATGGATAAGCTATTGAAATGTCAGTATCTGGTATTGCTAAGTAGTATACTACTGTGTTTGTAAGAGCAGGGGACAATTCTTTCTTTCTCACTAGCATTTTATTTTCCTCTGAGCAAACCAGATTTAAGTATTCAAAGCTGCAAGATTGCCATTAATTAGCATATTATTAGGACTTGATTTGTAATCATCCTGGTATGAAAATTAAATATATTTTCAAATAAAAATATTTAAAATTCCAGGTAACATTACATTAAATATGATTTATTTCTGGTTTTCTTTAAGATAATTATTATATGGAAATTTCTGGTGGTATATCTTTTTAGGGGAAAGTTGTAATTGTGTAGTGGGTAGCTTTTATAGAGAATAATGGACATGACCCTTTCTATGAAGTCATAGTATATTATCTTGATATATAGTTGGAAGAATTGTTCTGCTTTATGTGTATGGAGTAATTTTATTGTTTCTTATAAAATAAATTTTAATTTGTATTAAATTTATTTTACAAAACATTTTTGAGTTTTTAAGTCAATAACTCAGTAAACCATTATGACTCGCAAAGGATTCTTTTAAAGACTGTGGATTTAGCCCTGGCTGGTGTAGCACAGTGGATTGAGCACGGGCCTGCGAACCACAGGGTTGCGGTTCTATTCCCAGTCAGGGCACATTCCTGGGTTGCAGGCCAGTTCCCTGCAGGCCAGTTCCCAGCAGGGGATGCACAAAAGGCAACCATACATTGATGTTTCTCTCCCTCTCTCCTTCCCCTTTCCCCTCTAAAGATAAATAAATAAAATCTTAAAAAAAAAAAGACTGTGGATTGAGACTCCTACTGATTAACTCTTTAGTGATTCATTCAATAAATATTTGTAAGGTAACTGCTATGTGAACAAGATAGATGAAGATTACATTCTAGTGGAGAAATTACATAATAAATAAAATAATTGTAGCTTGTCTTGAGTATTAAGGAGGAAATAATGGTAGTGATTAAATGAGTTGATGTAAAGCCCTGAGAATGTTCCTGGCATGTAGTAGGTCCTCAGTAAATATTAGCTATGGCTCTTGTTTATTTTTCATTCATTCACTGTTATGGCCATATACTGAACACTTACTGTTGTCTCAAGTATGGCAGAATACAGAAAAGACTTCACCTGCAGTTCTGTCTTCTTGAATGGCTTTAGAATAATGAGCAGGATTTGACCAGGCAGCAAAAGAGGGGGAAACAGTCTAAGTAAAGGATTAGAACAGGATCATAACTTGGAAGCAGGAGTGAGCGAAGTTTACTGGGGACAGTGAGAAACTTGACTGGGGTGGGTGTACTATGTCGGGAAATTAGCATAATGCATCTTTGGAGTAAATGTCATGGAAATCATAGTGTTTAGAAGTGGGACAGACTTTATGGATTGTGTGATTCAGCTTCTCATCTGTGCTGACATTTTTTAACAATGATCTTACATACCCTATGAAGTATATGTACCAGAATTTGTCTAGTATTTTTGTAACTATTATTTTAGTTGTTTCCAATTCTTTGCTGTTATAAATATTGCTATAATCAGCATCTTCAAGTATATATATTTTCTTTCTTTAATTTCCTGTGTATAACATCCAAGGTGTAGGATTTGAATCAGAGGCTATACTTTTATTTCTCTTGATATATCTTGCTAAATTAATTTCCAAAATAGGTTCTCCAGGGTGACAACCGGCATGTACCAATTCTCCCATAAACTATTACTATTTTGACATCATTTCTTTATTTTTTATCATTCATTTTCAGTAAAATGGCTTGTTTTAATTTTACTTTTTATATTCAACTTTCCCTTATATTTGTGTTTACTTTCTTTTTGTGTGTGAATTATTTTTCAGTCTTTGAAAGATAATCTTTCTACTAGAGCATTTAATTTTTTTCAATATATTTGAATGAATTCATTGTTTTTTTAGACATTAATATTTTGCTCGTCATGCTTGACAAGCCATTTTCATTGCTTTGACTTTACATCTTTTTTATAGATCTTAAAAATTTTTATATTTTAAAATCCTTTGCTTAGTATTCATCTATAGCTCTGATATTCTCTTCTGTTTTTTTGCTAGGTTTCCTATGATATTTTAAAAAGCAAGTTCGCTCTAATCTATTTGGGTTTTATTTCTGCTTTTGTTTTTCTGTCTTTCTGACTTTGCCCCAAGAAGAGGAAAGTAGCAAAGGAATCATGGGGAATGTGACAGGTATGTTCTACCTGGACAGGGATTCCAGGAGAGCCGCCCAGAGCTGCCTTTCTTAGTTCCAGGTAATTTGTCAGGAGGTGAAGCCATTCCAGGCTGATACAAAGCAGAATGGCTGGGAATTCACACAGGGCTCTTAACAGTCACTAGCTCATTAGTAGACAGCTGGTCAACATGAGACCAGTTATTTATACTATAAAATATTGTTTCAAGTTTGGGTTTGAGGGCCCTGCATCAGAATTTCCTGCAGTGATTATTAAAAATGTCTCACTTAGGCCCATTGCCTCTCTGGAGAGGTGGTCTGTGAATCTAAAAAGCACTCCTGAGAGATTCTCAGGCAACTGAAGTTTGACTATCATTTCCTAAGGGTACCACATGTGGTAATGAAGGTGTCACAAAGCATCTGGCAATTGATGCTGCCCTAGTAAAAAGGTAGTCATAAACAGCCTTTTTATGCTGCCTCAGAAATGCAAACAGGTAAAGAAAAAATAGCGAAGTCTTTGATGTAATGGCAACACAACATAAACCTTAATGGAGTCTGGAATAACACCTCAAACAATGAAAAGCGTAAAAGCAGCCATCTCGTTGATAGATTAACCACTGTCTCTTTTAGCAATAATTAAGCATGTCTCAGTTTGTGTAATAATAGCAGACATTATAGAACTTTTTAAAATAGACTGTATTTTTTTTTTTAATTCCAGTTGCCTTGGCCACGCACTGTCACAGAACGCTTGTTGGACGAGTTGTTCGACAGCACCGCGGCCCGGTTTCTGGCCGTCTTGGAGGCTCTTTCTGATGCAAATAGGCGAACACTCCAAGTTGGACCCGTTGTTACAGATGAAGTGGAAGTTCGGGATGTTGTCTCAGAACTCTTCTTAGCAGGAAGAGAACTTTTAATGAGTAACTAAGTTATTAAAATGCTATTTTATTGTAGAACAAGAGTAAGAGAAGTTTTTAGTGTGGTGGATCACACATGAGCTCATATCCAACTTTTATTAATCTCGAATTCAGCAAGCTTGCTAAATTCAATTAATAGTTCAAATAATTTATTAGTGGATTTTCTTTTGGATTTTTATATATACAATCATTTGTGCATAATGACAATTATATTTCTTTCTACTTAAAAAATTTATTTATTCTTTCTTACATTTCTTGATCTATTGCACTGAATAGGATCTCCAATAAAACATGGAATGAAAGTGCTAACAGCAGATGCCTGTCTAATTTATAACCAAATAATAGAAAGCTTTCAACATATTACCATTTGTTTTGATGTTTGCTAAAGGATTTTTTAACAAGATACCCTTTTATCAATTAAGGAGTTTGGTTTTATTCTTGGTTTGCTAAGAGTTTTGTTTTTAACCATAAATAGTTGTTGAATTTTTATCACAGGCCTTTTCTGGACCTTGAGTTGATCAAATGGCTTCTCTCTTTTCTATCTGTTAATGTGAATTACATTGATTGCTTACCTAGACTTTAAGTTCCCTGTATTTTTGGAATAAACTGATGTGGAGGCGAGGATAATTCTTTTGATTTAATGCTTGATTTTTTTTTTTGCTAATCTGTAATATTTCTGCCTCTCTGTTCATGAGAGAGATTTTCTTGCAAAGTCCTTTTTAGATTTGCTATCAAAGTCATGTTGGCCTCATAAAAGGAACCGAAATGTATACCCTCTTTCTCTGTTATTAGTATCTGGGAGAGTTGGGGTCAGATTGGTATTATTTTTCACCAAATGTTTGGTTAAGCCATTTGGATCTGGAATTTTCTTTGTGGAGAGGTTTTTAATCAGAAATTAAATTTCTTCCATAGATATAAAATGACCTAGGCTTTCTTCCTATTAAAAAAATCTATCAGTTTGGTATACTGTACTTCCCCTGAAAATTTTTTATTTTATCTTATGTTTTCAAATTTTAGTTAAATTTTTAATTCCAGTTATGATCTTTGTAATATCTGTAAGGTCTGTAGTGGGGTGAGGCCCCCTTTTTCATTTCTGATGGTGGCAATTTTGCTTTTTCTCTCATTTCTTGAGTTTTACCAGGAGTCTACCAATTTCATTAGTCTTTTCAAAGAACAATATTTAACTTTGTTTATCCTCTTTACTGTTAATTTATTTTTCATATTAATAATTTCCGTTCTTTATTATTTTCATTATTTTACTTTGTTGGCTTTATTTTGCTGATTTAAAAGAAATTTATTGACTTGGAGGCTTAGATCATTGATTTTCAGAATTTCTCCTTATTGAGTATTTCCATATTAAGGCATTTTTCTCTAAATTCAGCTGTAGCTATGTACCTAAAGCTTTGATGTATCATACTTTCATTACCATTTAGTTAAGAATATTTTGTAATTCTTATTGTGATTTCATCTGTGTATATGTGTGATGAGTCAAAACATATGGAGACTTTCTAAAATTTATTTTTATTACTGATTTCTAGCTTAATTATTTCGTGGTCAGAGAAGCAGGCTCTGTATTATTTGAAACCATTGAAATTTGTTGAGATGTTGATTTATGGCCTAAATTGTGATCAGTTTGAGTAAGTAATCTACACGTACTTGAGAAGATTATGTATTCTTTGTTGTTGGCTGCATTGCTTTATACATTATATATGTTAAGTTTGTAAATAGTGTAGTTAAATCCTCTCTATTCCTACTGATTCGTTGTTTGTTTTGTAAATTGCTGAGAGAGACGTGTTAACATAATTTGCTGTGCGTTTCTGTTTGTGTGGAACTTTGTTACAATGTAGGGTATGTGTATGTTTTTCTGTAGCGGATACTGTTTTCCAAAGTGATATTTTACCAGTTTACACTCCCATCATCATTTTATGAGCATTTTAGTTGCCCCAGATTCTGATGATGTTTTTTAATCTTGTCTATTCTCATGTGAATTCAGTTAATATTCCATTAAGGAATAAATTTGCATTTCTCTGATGACTGCTGAAGTTGAGTTGAGCACTTTTCATACTTTTCTCTACCACTTGGATATTGTGCACTGTGAAGCGCCTGTTCAGGTCCTACTGGAGATCACTGAGGGGCTGTGACCACTGGTTGACTTGTGAGCTGGACCCTGACAGTCAGAGGCTCTTTAACCCCTACCCTGTCCTTGGACTGCATGTCCCGCCTACTGTTCCCGTACTAGCAGCCATTTCAAGGGTACAGCTTCGAGAGACTCGGGTGTTCTTGAGACCATCTGGCCAGTGTATGATTGACAGTGGAGGTCTCTATATATAAATTTCTGGTGGGCGGGTATGGAAATACCCTCATCGTTTGGCCACCTGAGACAAGATTCGTAAGTAAGTCCCTGCATTTATTAAAACTGTCACCTACCCACATGAAGGTCTGCCTCTTTCTTTGTCCTCTCCTTGACTTCTGTTTACTGGGCCCAGTTTGCAAACCAGCAAGGTCTTTCTCCCTTTTTCTGTTGGATTCTTTGCTTTTTTTGTGACTGGTTTAGGAATTTTTTATAGATTCTGGATACACATTTTTCTTGACTACATATGCTGGTGGCTTGCCTTTTCATCCTCTTAATTAGGGAACAGGAATTTGTTTTCCTTTTGTGTGTGTGTGTGTTCAAAATGTATTCATTCATTTGATGGCTATCCTTGTTATGTCTAGTGGTCTCTTAGGTTCTATGAGTATAATTGTAAATAGAATGTAGTTATGGGTTTGAGAACCTGCAGCCTGGATATAGGACATGGGTAAGTAGGGATCCAGTCCTGGTTTTATCTTATAAACTATGGTGAGACTGTGAAGGGAAATGCAATCTTAATGCATATTTTGAGCTTTTTATTACTCTGCAGGATGTTTGTGCCGGGATCTGCAGCTATAATTCATTCCTTTTCTCTGCTGTAATGTTCTGTTACACAAATTTTCCTCTGATCCAGTCTTCTGTGAGTGGATCCACACTGCTTCCGGTTTGGGGCTATTGCTACTTTATGTTACAAAGAGTATTTTTGTGCATACTCCTTAGAACAGAGGTTCAGAGGGTTTTCAAGGGTATAGAGTTGGCAGTGGAATGAAATCAATATTGTTTAGAATTGACCTATGACTTTACCAGATAATGCAGAATTGCTTCCCAAAGTTGATGCTTGAGATCAGTGAATGACAGTTCCTGTTGTTCCTTGTTTTGTCCGATACTCAGCATTCTCATTTTTTAAATTTGCCGGCCTGGTAGATATGAAGATAAAAGCCTAGAGATGTCTTTCTATGCTTTATTTTGAGGTTACACATAGTCTGTTGTGAAGCGGGGCCCCAGATATGGCTTGTGAGTATGGATTCTCCAGGCACAGTTTTTGCTTCCTCGTTCTTTGTGGTCTGGTTCACTTTTCCACTTAGTCTTTAACTGCAACAGGAATTCTTAATTTTAATGTAGTCTAATTTACCAACATATCCTTTTTAGCTACCCATTTTTTGTGTCATACTTCAGAAATCTCTGTTACCCCAGTATCATAAAGGTATATTTCTATGTTTTCTTCTGGAAACTTTATTTTACCTCTCACATTAGGTCTAAATTTAGATCCTTTTTACTGGCATGAGAAATCAAGATTCGTGTATTTCTGTATAATATGCAGTTGATACGGCACCATTTATTGCAGAGAGCCTCCTTTTCCCATTGACTATAGTATCCCTTTGTCGAAAACGAGGTGACCATGTGACTTTTTCACTTAACATAGTTCCCTTGAGATGTATTCAAGTTGTTGTGTGTATTAATAATTCATTTCTTAGTATTGCAGAGTAGTAATCCATGTGTCCTAGTTTGTTTAACTATTCACCTGTTGAAGGACCTTTGAGTTGTTGCCAGTTGTGGGCTATTAGGAATAAAGCCACTGTGAACAGTTGAGTACAGGTCTTCGTGTGAACAGGAGTTTTCATTTCTCTGGGATAAGTGCTCAAGAGTACAATTGTTGAGTCACTTGCTAAGGGTATGTTTAGTTTTGTGAGAAACTGCCATGCTGTTTTCCAATTCTGCATCCCGATGAACAGTGTTGTGAATGGTCCAGTTTCATAGCATCCTTGGCAGTATTTGATGTTATCGCTTTTTTCTAGCCATCCTGAGAGATGTATAGTGATACTGACTGTGGCTTTGCTTTTCCCTGGTGGTTAATGATGCTGAACGTCTTTCCACATGCTTATCTTTTCACTTGCCATCTTTAGGCCATCTTCCTCTTCAGCGTCTTTTGCCTGCTTTCTTATTGCATTGTTCATTTTTTATGTTGCACTTTGAGAGTTCTTTGCGTGTCCTAGATACAAGCCCTTGTCACTGCTTTAAAAAAATAATTTATTTATTTTTAGAGAGAGGGGATGGGAGGGAGAAATAGTGGGAGAGAAACATAGTGTGGTTGCCTCTCATGTGTTCCCCGCTGGGGACCTGGCCTGCAACCCAAACATGTGCCGCCCTGACTGGGAATCGAACCAGCAACCCTTTGCTTCATAGGCCTGTGCTCAAGCCACTGAGCTACACCAGCCAGGGCTGCTTTTTAAGATAGTAAATATATTAAGGTTTTCCCTCATCCTTACTTACTTTTTGACTAATTCTGCGTAAATTAATTTCTTTATGCTCAGATACAAACTTTAAGAACTTCAAAAGAGTTTTGCTGGGTATAATTTTTGCCTAAGAATTTGTTCCTCTTAAAATTTTGGAGATATTTCTCCATAATCTTGCATATGGTGTTGAGAAGTCTGTTTGAATCTTGTTTTATGGATTTAGCTTTTACATTTTTCTCTTATTGATGTTCTTACATTTCATTATACTGGGTCTAGGCATTGGTTTGATCATACAGAAGGTACTTTGAGGTCTTACATCTTTAATTTTTTCATGTTACTTCTTCACTCCTACTGTTATGTTCACTTTTCTTAATTCTCCAAGGGTCCTAATAGACAAATGTTAACACATCCACTCTCCATATCTTATTTATTGTATTATCTTTGTCTGTACTCCTTTTTGTTGGCTTCTGAGAAGATGCCTCAATCTGACTTTCTACATCACTAATTTGTTCTTTGATTCTTACTGTTCTATTCCATCCGTCGATTGAATTCTGTTTCAGTAGTAACATACTTTATACCAAGCATCCACTTGATTCTCTTCTACAGTAGTTTACTCTTGCTTAGTGTTTCCAGTATTCTCTTCTTTCCTTGAGAGAATACTTATTAAGCTGAAGTTGTTCACTCCGTTCCATTTTTATGCTTCCTTTGGTAAAGGATGTCCTTTGTGGCTTTTGTTTCAAGGCGTTTGTGCTTTTTAATTTTCTTTGCTCATGAGCCTACCTTCTGTCACTTTGGAACATGAGCTGAGTTGGTGATAACGTCTGCCCGGAAGGAGGGTGACAGCTAAAACCCCAGCCTCAGCTGGTGTACTTGTAAGTGAGCTCAGGACGTGCGTGTGGACTTGCGTGCCCATGCCGTGTGAGGGCAGGGAGCCCCTGTGCCAGTTGGGGCTCATCTTCACAGGGCACATACAAGATTGCAGATAAGAATTCCCTTGACTTCCTTCGCCCCAACCTGAAAATTTACCTTCATCTGAACCCATTTTTTCCACCTCTCTTATTAAAATGTAAGGGTTGTTCCTTTTTAGATTTTTAAACCTAATGTCTCCAAACCCTTCATGTCTTCTTTCAACTTCCTCTCTTTCTTCCTCTTGTTATAGTCAGATTTATTGGAAAATTGCCTGTTTTTCACTGTCCCCAGTTGTTCTTCCTGCTTGCGTACAAGCAGTCTTTTGTCCTTAGCGCACCCCTGAGAGTGCCCTGACACTCTGCTTGTTGCCCTACACAGGGGTCACTCTTCAGTGCTCTTTCCCCTTCACTCTCTGTAGTGTTCGTAGCTGTTGACTACAAACATTATCTCCAGACGTTCTTCTTTGCTGCCGCTCCTCCCTCTTCCCTTTTCTTACGGGTCAGTGTTCCTTACCATTCTGTCCCAGGCAGCTGTGTGTGGCCCATGGCGAATCCTATCACTTACCGTGGATAAATAATGAGGACCATAAAAGCTATATCCCTAGTTTTGATCCCTTTCCCGAGCTTTCAGTCTGTAATGTCTGGCTGCCTATTCAACTAGTTAACTCTTGCTAATTCTCCATGCTTGACATCCCATGAGACTTCCCCGGCCGCTCTCGTAGCCTAAGCCGTGTATCTGATGCCCTTCTGATCTGTTTGCACAGCACCCTGAATTCGCCCGCTAAGATTACTTGCTCCCCCCAGTGGTGTAAGTTCTGTGAAGGCCTGGACTCTGTTTCTTTTCCATTGTTACCCTATTGTCTGACAGTGGCTAATAGTATTTAGTAAAAATTTCTTTGCACAAGTGACGTTCAAACTCCTATCTTTCCTTTCCTAGTGTCACACAGTGGTGTAGATGGAACGCTTGGTTTTCCACGAACCTCTCTTCTGGAACTTGTTATAAAAAGAAAAAATGTTGTTTCTTTGGATGCTGCTGTGAAATTTATAAAATTAGCTTTTACCTATGAGGAATGGAGTTTATTTGAATCTGCAGCTGGTCAGCTTATTGATTTTCTCCAGGTAATATGTGCAAAATCATTCATTTGTTTTTATATTGTTAAGGTGACTTGGAATTACTGATTACATTGTGGGATACACTTCTCCTAGGGCCAGGATGATCCGGAGTCAAAGAAAGCAGAGAAGGATTTAACTCTTCTTCTCGCGATAGAACCTGTAATCAACGTAAAGAAGAACAAAGGGTTGATACTTCCTTTAGAGAACTACAAAGAAGGACAGTCAGCTTTTTACATTAGAAAACTTGCTTTTCATGGTGAGTATTTATTTGCCTTCTTAAAAAATTAAGATAATTTTCTCCGATAAAATATGCTCTTTGTGGGTGAGGTGAGAGAATGTTCAAGGCAGTGAGAGCAGCAAGTACAAAGGTCCTGAGGTACTTGGTTGTAGGAGGAAGAGCCAAGGAGGCGCGTATGGCTGGAGTGCACTGTGGTGATGATGGAATCCGAGGATGTGGAGGAGATGAGGTCAGAGAAATAACGGTGCCTGATCTTGCAGGGCCCTGGGCCTTGTAAAGGTGATGGGTTTTATTCTGAGCGGTGGTTTTGAGTAGCAGAAGGAGCTTCTTCTCAGCTGTTTGTGGGTAGGTGAGAGACCAGCAAGGCAGTAAATCAAAAGCCATTAGTTTACTTTGGTAAGGGAAGGTTTGGTGGTCTCTTCTCTCTTTCCAGCATGCAGAGTTTTCCCTTTTAGTACTTTTTTTAAGCTAAAAATGTTATTGTTTTAATGCTCCCCCTGGATTTAAGCACTGTAAGACTGAAGGTACCCAGGGGTTTCCAGTAAGATCCTAAAAAAGAAAACTCAACCCAGGGGAATGATCTCTTGATGGCTCTGGGTGAAATAATTTGCATTTTGGATTGAGCTGTGCGTGATGTCAACTGTACCACTGAACATTTAAGCTTGTAGTAAGCTGGAAGTTGCCTGCTTGTATATTTTGTTGTTGATGCTTAGAATGAAAAAATCCTAAATGGAAAAAAATGTTATTGTTTTTTTAAAAGATTTTATTATTTATCTTTAGAGAGAGGGGAAGGGAGGGAGATAGAGGGGGAGAGAACATCAGTGTGTGGTTGCCTCTTGTGCGCCACTGAACTGGGGACCTGGCCTGCAACCCAGGCACCTGCCTGCAGCCCAGCTGGGGACCTGGCCCACCTGACTGGGTTGCAATTCAGCAACCGTATGGTTTGCAGGCTGTCCCTCAATCCACTGAGTTACACCAGCTAGGACAAAAAGTTACTGTTTATGTAATTGAAAAATGCAGCCTCTATTTTTTAGACTCATGAGAACAATTTAATCCCACGTTTTTAACGATTTATCATGTTCTTAGGGCATAGTTTGGCTGCCCAGTTATAGTAAATAATTTGTATTAAGTAATGGTATTTTTTTCTACTGGGTTTTTAATGTATATGTTTGTTATTTTTATTTCAACTGCCATGTTTTGTATGTTTTAATGTTATAAGCCTCTTCACTTCCATTCTGGACATATTTGGCACAGATTGTACAATAGATTTATGAGGATAATAATAACAATGATCTCAGTCTATTTTAATTGGAGCCCCCTTTGAGTAGTTTTCATATAGAAGCATCTGAAGTATCTTACTGACATAATATTTGCTCAGATATCATTTGTGTCATTTTTAGTGGAATTTCTGTGCTTTCTCTATTGAGAATTTTGTAATTGACTCTTTGCCTTATTTTCCTTTGCTTTATGAATGGAGATACTTATGCGAAAACTTATGGATGTTCAGAAGACATTTTCCACTTAGCAACAACCCTGTATTCCTGTGTCTGCACCTCTCCCCAGGTGAAATAGTTATTTGGATAATTTTAGTAGTATTGTTAAAGGAGGCTATTAAACCTAATTTAAGTCAGAATTAAAATGTCACAAGAATTGGGCTTTACCAAAAATTCCATATTTTTAATTTCTATCATAGGGATTAAGTTATATCCTGACTTGTAATTTGAAGTCTCTTTTTATTATTATCATCATTTTAAGTGTCAGTCTGTTTCTTTTGGGGAAAGTTTCAGGCTACCTGTATGTCTAATGGTGAAGTAAAGGAGGCAGTGGTTTTAACATACAGTTAATAAATATTCTCACCACTTTCAGTGCATGAGCACGAAGCCTGGTTGTTACTAGGAGTCACACTGGACACGGTGGAGGATTTAGAAGTGACCTATTTGTAGGTGTTCATGTTTAAGTAAAGCTAGCACAGTGCTGATTTTAAAACCAAATTCCGGGGATCTCCAGGCCTTCTCTGAGGTTTTCCTCAGGTGCCCAGGTTTGGGTAGTAACACCCTGACCTGCTTTATTTAGTTTTTATTAGTTGAGATTCTGATGGAATTTTATTTGAAAATTTGATTTTACTGTTATAAAATTGCTTGAAAACCACAACTATAGAGCATTGCATTAACTTCTGTTCACGTAAGTGAAACACAGTGAGAGGCTTGAGAAGTTCTACTGTAAAAGTGTTTTCTATTTCTTCTGAGTTATTAGATTATGTTATAACCTGGGACAGGTATTTAACTTTGAAAACAAGATACCTGGTAGTAAATATAATGATCATACTGAGACAGCTGACCCAAAAACTTTTAATCAAGGCTGGACAGAGCAAGGGATTTTTTACCCATCTGCTTTTTAGAAAACCGTGCATGTGTTAATTTAGTTCAGTTCAGTTCGATTCAGTAAATGTTTACTGACCTCTGTTAAGTTCTCAAACCCTGTACTAAAGGTGCTCCACCTACAAGTTAAATCTTAGAGCTGCCCCAAAGGAGCTCAGTTTTATTTGTTTTAATCGTAAACTCATTATCTTTATAGTTCAGATATAATCGGTAACCTTATATTTCTTTGAAGAAAGACAAGTAGCTGATTTGACAGGAGATATACTTGTTCTGGGTCGTCTGTGGACACCCAGTGGGACATTCTGGTTAATTTCTTCCTGTCTCTTTCCCCAGGTCTATATCCTTTCCCACCTCCCACTTCCTGTCCTCTTGTTAGTTCACGCCCCCATTCTTTATTATGATAATATAGGTCTTTTAAATGGAAAGAGTATATAAACATTTCAAGTTTGGTTTACATACTACCTAAAGCTGTTACAGACTTCTCTTTAGAGAGACAGAAGTAGCCTAGGGCATTCCTTAAGACTGAGGTCTCTGGAGCTAGACAGCACGATTTTGAATCTCAACTCTGCTACTTTCTATTCACTTCATCTTTGGAAAAAAAACCAATCTTCTTGTGCTTCAGCTTGCTTGTCTGTGAAGTGAGGGTGGTAATAAATTGGGGGTGATGGGATGGTACAGACCTCATAGGTTGTTACGAGGATTAAAGGATTTGGTGTATGTATTAGTCTGTTCAGGCTGATATGACGAAAAATGCCATTGAGCAGCAGTCCTGAACCGTTTGGCACCAGAAACCAGTTTCTTGGGAGACAGATTTTCCATGGACAGTGGAGAGGCTGAGGTGGGGGGGTGGATGGAGCTTAGGAGGTAAAGTGAACGATGGGGAGCGGCTGTAAATACAGATGAAGCTTTGCTTGTTCGCCTCCCGCTCACCTTCTGCTGTGTGGCCTGGTTCCTAATAGGCCACAGACCATGGCTCTGGGGGTTGGGGATCCCTGCCACTGACCGGATGGCTTAAACAACAAACATTTATTTTTTATAGTTAGGGAGGTAGAGAAATCCAAGATTAAGGCACCAGCAGATTTGGGGTCTGGCGAGGACTCACCTCTGGTTCATAGATGGCTGTCTTCTCCCTGTGTTCTCACTTGGTGCAAACAGTGAGAGACTCTGAGAGTCCCTCTTATAGGGGCACGACTCCGGTCCGTGGGGGCCGCATCCTCGTGCGTCATTACCTCCTGAAGGCCTTACCTCCCAGTGTGCTCACACGGGGAGTTAGAATTGCAACACAGGATTTGAAGACACAAGCAGTCCATTGTAAAATACACACACACACACACACACACAGCTCTTAGAATGTTGCCTGAAATACTTTAAATGTCACCATTTATACATTTTAGTATTATGTTTTATTTTATCTGATTATTTAAAACAAGATGTATAAAGAAATAAGTGAGGCAGACATAAGTGACCAACGTTGGTCACATGACAAATTCTCTGCCTTATTCTTCTTCACTAATTTTACTGCTTTTGTTTTCAGAATGTTCAGCCTGATAAAGAAATCGTGGTGGACATGATAATGTTCTTATGGCAGAAATGCAAATTAGGAACTCATCGGATCAATATGTCTGGAAAAGACTATGCAAAATTCACCCAGAAAATCAGTACTAATAAAGTATTCCTCTTTGTTTTTTTGACACTTTTTGTTATTAATAATGAAATTGAGATATTTAAATTATCCCCAATTATCCATCTGTGTAACTACCATTTTTAGAAACATATTGCTGAGTGAGCTTTTCCTTTCATGTATTCCCTGTTCTTCTACCAGTTTAGTTGTAGGGAAGGGAGGTGATTCGGATTTTTAAGGGAGGAAAAATTATGGTGTGTCTAAGGTCACATGATCTTGGGTAAATTTAAGAAAGTTGATATTAGAAAATGCAAGTAAGTAAGGAGTGTCAGACTCTTTTCCTGCAGTCATCTACTTAGACTATTTTAAAGAGCTATTCATAGGAATAAAAAAGTTGAGCAAGTGAATATTAGAACCCAGAAACGTAGGAGAAAACATTTTAGCAACAACACAGTCTCCGCTGATTCTCAGGCCCCCTGAGATGGGCCACAGTAGAATGCACAGATGTGGTTCCATCACATTTTCTGACGAAGTAATGGTGGGGTGCATGGATATTACCGGCTCATCTTAGCTCCCAAACTGTGGTGCCTAATTTTGTGCTAAGCTTTGGGGACATGGTTGAAAGACAGTGTTCAAGGCCCCTAGCGTGGAAGCTAAAACACCTGCTTCCCCCTCACTGTTTTGAAGGACTTTGCTAGTGATCATAACAGTTCTTTTTTAGGAAGAGCAATGAGAATTTTGAGGATAATCTTCACTGATATGTAAAGACAACATGATAACCTTTCCTTATGGCTGTAATGCAGACCATAAGTGTAAGCAAGTCTTATTTATGAACTTACATAAACATATTTATTATTAAACGTAATCTTATTAGGATCATTGAACTTTATATTATTTATAGTTAAGATGTACTAATAAGGAAGGGGTATCTTTATCACATTTTCATATAATTAGCAAGTGGCAATTTCAAGGAAGTACTAGGTTTTGAACAGTGTGACTCTTTCTACAATGTAATATGATTTACTTTGATTTGCTGTATATTTTCTCTTTTTTGATGTTTTTTTCTTTTCAGTGGGTTTATCTTCTGTGGCAAATAAATGAAGTAATTCACCACTATAAAATGGAAGACTTTGATGTGGTGGTGGTGGCAGAGGTCGCGTTACGATTAAGTGAGATACTGGAGTTGCTAGGAAATCCAAGGAGAAAATTAAAAAAACCTACAGGTAAAATAACAAATGAAAAGGGGTGATATAATATATATGTATCATATATGTCCATCTTATATGTATGTGTAGAATTTCAGTTAGAGAGTGGAGAGAGAAAATAAATCATCACGTATGCATCATCCAATACTTATAATTATCAACATCTTGTCAATCTTATTTCATTTCATCTCTCACTGCAACACTTGCCTTTCTCCTGAAGTGTTTTACAGCAGCATCATGTCATTCCACCAGCAAATACCTCAAAATACCTCAGTGTGTGTGTACATATATGTATCGTATATGGGTGTCTGTCTTTCTGTCTGTTGGTCTAACATTTTTCTTATAAAACCACAAAGCCATTATTATTATATCCTATATGATTTTTGAAAATTTTTATGTTTCTTATTGTAGTATAAATACCTTAAGTCCGTTTGTTCCAATCAAAATCCAAGCAAGCTCATGCTTTTTATTTTCTTATACGTCTGTTCTTTCTTGCTAATCTATAATAGCTCCTCTTCTCCTCAAACGCTTTTCAAGCTAATTTTTGAAGACATTGAGTCATTGCATTACCCTGTAGGATTTCCTACATTCTGGATTTGGCTATTTGCATCCTTGTGGTATCAATTCAGTCGTTTCTCTACCTGGTCGTTGGGTCTAGAGGTTTGCTTAGGTTGAAGTGATACCTCGTCAAAAAGAACCCTTGTCAATATCTTATTTTTTTGGCCAGACACTTCATAGTGGTGCTGTTTATCTCTACTGCATTGAGTCAGGAAGCATATCATGCCCGTTGTCCCCCTTTCCGGGATGTAAAGATTGATCAGTGAGTTGTCAGCCCAGCCTGTTTCCTAGGTTGGTTCCTCAGAAGCAGATTCTGAGACAAGGAGTTGAGTGAAGTAGTTTGCTTGGGGCATTCGTTGTACAGGGACGCTCGGTGGTGGAGTGGGAAAGTAAGACAGGGGAAAGGAAGCCAATACAAAACTCGGCAAGTTCACGAGATGCACAGACCATGCCCCAGAGAGCTGGGAGATGGGGGTATTTATACAACTTTCACGTGTTATTGGTTGAGGGCTGCTGGAGGAAGTGGGGGTGAGAAGCCAGAAGGGGCTTCGAACTGCGGTCATTCCTTCTGCATTTAATACACTGAATTCTTCAGTGAAGAACATTAGTTATTCGGTTACTTTAGTTAGTTTGTATTGTGTGGTAGACATTATGTTTGCTAAATATTTTATAGAAATAATTTGAGACCGTAGTTGATGTTATCTTCTTTCCAAAGAAGATTTATGTTTGCTTTTGCTTGATGCATGACGGCGCTGCTACTCCAGGATCCCATTATTCCACTTTGAGAGATCAAGATAATTTGAAGCTGAGATGCTCTGTCTTTGAAGGCCTATTTTCAGTTTACTCTAACTCCAAGGATGCAGCCCCTTCTGACTTATCACCCTTGGTGGGTCCTGGGTACTAATCCTCGTTGCTGTAGCTTGTCAAAGCTGTCAAAAGTACCACTCTGTACTCCCTTGGCTTTCTTCCCAAGATGCAGGTGATGTTCTCTTCTCAAAGTCCTGGCCTTGTATTGATTATTCATTACCCTCTACCCCCATGGTGTACAGATTAAATAAACCTGTAGTTTCCAGTTTTGCTAGTTGTCTCTAGGCAAGAGAATTTTTCTAGATTACCTCTTTCTGGAAGCAAAAGGCCTGATGATTTCTTTTCTTTTTTAAAAATCTCTTTTTTTAAAATTTTAATTTTAATTTTATTGATTATGCCATTACAGTTGTTCTATTCCCCCCCTTCATTCCCCTCCACCCTGCGCCCCCCACCCCTATCATTCCCCCCTTTAGTTTATGACCATGTGTCTCAAGTTCTTTGGATTCTATATTTCCCATACTATTATTGCCCTCCCCCCATCTATTTTCTACCTACCGTCTATGCTACTTATTTTCTGTACCTTCTCCCCCCTTCTCCTCCCACTCCCCTGTTGCTAACCCTCCATGAGATCTTCATTTTTATGGTTTCTGCTCCTGATCTAGCTGTCCTTTCAGCTTGCTTTAGTTTTAGATGTGGTTGTTAATAACTGTGAGTTTGCTGTCCTTTCACTGTTCGTATTTTTTATCTTCTTTTTCTTAGATAAGTCCCTTTAACATTTCATATAATGGGCTTGGTGATGATGAACTCCTTGAATTTGATCTTATCTGAGAAGCACTTTATCTGTCCTTCCATTCTAAATGAAAGTTTTGTTGGATAGAGCAATCTTGGTTGTAGGTCTTTGGTTTTCATGACTTGGAATACCTCTTTCCAGCCTCTTCTTGCCTGTAAAACGCTCCAACATCCAAATTATAGGGGGACCACAAGGGGAAAAGGAACAGCCACCAGTGGAAAACTTATTTGAACAAATAATAAAGGAGAATTTCCTCAATCTGGCAAAGGCAATAAAAATCTCTTTCTTACTCACTTTTTTTATTGCTGTTAAAGTATAGTTGTCTCCAGGTTCCCCTCATTCCTAACCCCCATGACCCTACCCATCCCCACCTTCCACCCTCAATCCTTCCCACTTTGGCTTTGTCCATGTGTCCTTTAGACATTGTTGCTTGACTTACTTAATTTTAATGTTTTGTTTACTAGTTACTTTTGGGCTACTATTGTTGTATTTTATACTCTGTTTAATTATAAGTGGCCTATATACAATGTATCATATTGATTTTTTTGTTAAAATGTTTGATTGCTAAAAAACTAGTCAATATTGGAACAAGATCCATTATGAACTTGGAGACTTCTACATTTATGTAATGAGGGGTCGTCCCCATGTAGATACATAAATTCTTGTAACTTTTCCAAAATTGTTGTTCTCATCACCTTGTTGGCACATTAAACATAAAGTGCAAGTCATTCTTTTATATTAATTATGGCAGTCTGCTTCAAAATGCTGTTAGGCTGTTTATTAAGTAATGCATTATTTAGTTTAAATTACTAGATAAATTTTAAAACAGGATACTAACATCATCATATAAATATTTGTAACCTGTATTTCTCTAATTCAAAACAGCCTTCTCTGATATTTCTCTAGGTTCATAAGGCTTTTGAACTGTTATTTTCTGAAAGCTTTTAAATCAACTTTATGAAAGGAGCACTCAGTTCTTTACCCTAATTTTGTCCTGTTGATAATCAAGAGTCTTGATTTGTTATGTGGTATTATAAGACACTTTTATATTAACTTATAAAAAGCAAAAAATTAATTATGTGGAAGAAACAAATTGATATTTAGTCAGACCTTAAAATGTTGCATCATTTCTAAAATCTTGGGTAATTAAAAAGATAACCAATTTAGCATAATTTTTTTATGATGATAGTACACTTTTCATTTTTCTCCTTTTGTTTTTGGGGTCCTTCCTTCTTTCCCTTTTTTCTTCCTCTCCCCTCCCCCCTCCTCCTCCTCTCCCCTCCCCCCTCCTCCTCCTCTTCCCACTTTTCCTCCTCCTCATCTTGCACTTCCCTGCCCGCCTCTCTGCCCCTCCCTCTTTTCTCTCTCTTTCCTTCTCTTCAGATGTATCTTTCAGGAAGGAGACTGATGAAGTCCATGGGACTCCGGACGGGGATCTGGAAATTCTGCCACTGTTAAAGGTATTGCAAAATATTTTGTTTTAGAAATACACAATGAGCTCTTTATTTGAAATTTAGAACTATAAAACATATAATTATCTTTCACATAAGTCCCAAAATGTGTCAATTTGTGCCCCAAACAATGCAAGTTATTTTCTTTCTGTCTCAGAGGGAAAATTCTGCTGAAAATGACTTCGACTTAATTTTATTTTCTTAGTGAGCACCCTTTACACTTTGTTTTTATTTTTATTGAGTTGTCTGAAATAGTGTTTTAGAATCTCTCAGTATTTTGTTATCAGATAAAATATAGTTTAAAACATGAATTTTAATTGTAAATAATGTTAAATTTGTAAATGTGTAATGGCAAGTTATAGAAAGAATTTTGAATATTTAAAATTTGATAATTTATCATTTCTACATACATTTAGAGCTACTGGGATACTTTTCTACCTTTTGCTTTTGCTTTAGAAAAATATACAGTCAGCTTTAAAAATAAGATAGATAGCCCTGACTGGCATGGCTCAGTTGGTTTGGCATCATCCCACAAAGCAAAAGATCACTGGTTAAATTCCTGGTCAGACCTCATGCCTGGGTTGCAGGTTTGGTCCCTGGTCGGGGTGGGTAAGAGAGGCAACTGATGGATGGATCTCTCTTACATTGATGTTTCTCTTCCTCTCTTTCTCCCTCCCTTCTCCTCTCTCTAAAAAAAAATCTTAAAAAATAAGCTAGATAAACTATTTTAAAAGGATTTATAGTTAGATTGCTATTGATGTTTTGAATATGTTGTGGTTCATAGACTTACAGAGCAGAGATATCCTTCTCTGACAATAAGTTATTACCTGTTTAAAATGCACTTAGAACTGCTCCTGGCACATGGCAAGTTCCCAGTTAGTGTCAGTTTAAGAGAATTCAGGAGATGAGGGAGATGATTGGCTAGTCCTCTTCTTGATGATTTTTCTTACAATATTTGAGTTATTTATATATATTATGGATCATGTTGCTCTACAGATATGAATGGGAACCTAAGGAACTGCTTCATATATATAATAAATATTCATTTATTCATAGACAGAAACTGGTATTGTTGTGCAGTAGAGAGGATTGTGTTTACATTTATATCAGTAGTGTCGTACTTTGTGTGTGTGTGCTCTTCTGCAGCTCGCTTTTTAAAACTCAGTATTGTGTTTGTGAGGTTCACTCAAGTTGATACATGTAGTCATCATATTCATTTTCACTACTTTAGCCAACTTGCTCAAAGTCACACAGTAAGTGACTTTGAACTTCGTGGTGTTGCCCTCAAAGTCCAGGCATTTAGCCACTATGCTGTGTTGACTCTTGATCGTAAGAGGGTATCTTCAGGATATTTTGATAAAAGATATATATTTTTTTATTGTTCAAGTACAGTTGTTTCCTTTTCCCCCTACTGCTCTCCCCCACTCCACCCACCCCCACCTCCCACCTGAAATCCTTCCCCCCCTTGGCTTTGTCCATGGGTCCTTTGTACATGTTCCTGGACAACCTTTCCCCTTCTTCCCCTCCCCGACCCTGGTTACTGTCAGTTTGTTCTTCATTTCAGTGTCTTTGGTTATATTTTGCTTGCTTGTTTGTTGCGTTGATTAGATTCCACTTATAGGTGAGATCATATGGTATTTGTCTTTCACTGCCTGGTTTATTCCACTCAGCATAATGCTCTCCAGTTCCATCCATGCTGTTGTGAAGGGTAGGAGCTCCTTCTTTCTTTCTGCTGTGTAGCATTTCATTGTATAAAAGATATGTTTCTAATGCACAAAAATACAAGTTCTAAGAAACTGGATACAAATCAAATATCATGAAAGGACAGAGGAGTCATTCTGAAGGGTCATTCTGAAATTACTTTCTCAAATGAATGTTCATCTTCTAATTATAGGTTTCAGGGAATGCAATTTTTGAGTTCTTTACATCTGTATTGTGTCTTCTGAAGAGAGCTAGAGTTAAGAAATCTAAATTAAAAACAATGTTTGAACTGCATAAGAGATTGAGGAGGCAAAGCTGCCTGCCAGTGGTGTTTTTGGGGGTTGTGCACAGTGTTTGCCAAATATATAGTCTCGTGTTTTCCATTTCAGACATATTGAATCATAATTTTAGGTGTGAGGTTCTTCAAGTTCTTAATCGAGGTATGTGCCTCTTAAAAGTTCCCCAGGTAGAAAATTAGGGCACGAGAATTTGAGAATCACTGGCTTAGTGGGCTCGCATTTACTCTCCAAGGCTTCACAGGACAAGGATGAGAATAGTAGTGGAAGTTTCAAAGTGCTAGGTTCTGGCTTGTGATGGAAAATGTCTGGCAACTAATGCCACTAAATGAAATGGATTTCATAGAAGGTGGCAGTTTTTCCACAACGACAGCCACCACAAACACTGAGCATCATTTACGAACTATTGCCGTTACTTAAATTAGAAAAATGGACACTCTCTTTGAGATGACTTACTGTCATCTGATGGGAAATTGTCAAAAGAAGTATACGAGTCTAATGACAATATTGTAAATGGCACCCCCCAAAACTGTGCGATACACAACCTTCCCTCTGTACCGGGGCACCGGGTAGACACCGTAGAGGCGACTCACTGGTGTGGTTGAGGGCACAGCAGTCAGTGCTGGGGACCCAGAGTCGCGTCCTGACTCTCATATCGACTGCTCGTGCCATCCCGAACAAACAGTCTTGTCCGTCTTAATGTACTATTTCAGTTACACGTTTTGAATGAGATATTGGTAACATTGTAGAAAACAGTACCTGGCCTATGGCAGCCATTCAGTTTTTCTGTGTTTTGTATAGAGCACTGAATCTCAACCCAGGACCCCAGACCCATGTGGAGGGGAGTGGAGAGGGGAGAAGGAATGGCAATTTATTGTAACGACAGTCCAGAATCCATACGCTCACCTAGCAGAGTCTGTCAGTGAGATCAATTTTGTATCTCACATATACACATGTGACTATTTTAAAAATACAAGGTGCTATTGTGATTGTATAAATATTATTTGAAAGTGATATTGAATATGTCACAGCTATTTTCCACAAATTGATTATAGAATTATAACAACTAATGGCCATCTACCTCATAGGACTATGGAAATTTAAAAATTAATCTGTGTAAACCATTTAGCCTGTACCTAGAACATGTTTTGATTAGATCTTAGCTTTGGTGATGAAGAAGATGATGATAAAGATGGTGATGATGATGATGATGATGATAGAATGTGGGGGTGTGGGGGGGGTCTTTGAAATTTTTTGAAGTCAAGAAGGTATCCTTAGAGACTTTAGTTTCTGGAAAAGCAGCAAACTAGATGATCCGAAAACACTTGCTACAAAACATCTAGAAATTTTGGATAGGAGCAAACAGATATTCTCATGTACACTGCAGAGTACACAAGAAAGTGTGGTAAATAAATCCCAGAAGCCAAAATAGAAAGGGGAACCAAAAAACAGAACGTAGGTTTATGAGTCGATGCTGCCATAGATTGATGGGCTCAGTTACTTAGGGATGGGAGACACTTAGATCAGCCATCCGGGGACCAGAGATGGGGTGTGGGCCCATGAAAGATGAAGGCTTGAAACTGAGACTCACGTCAGGTCAGAACCAGTACAAGACTACATGCAAGGGAAAGGTGAAGTCGGAGCAGAGTCTGGCTGTTTGTATGGGGAGGTATCTCAATGGGTGCTGAGAAAAGGAGTGGATGAGAGAAAGTCTCTCTAATGACTTATAATTTGGGGCTTGTCCTCAGGTAGGTCTGTTACTTGAACTCCACACTTGAGTTGCTTGAAAACCTTCGTAAGTCTGTGATTCTTTATTTTGACTGGGGCTATGAATTTCTCTTCTTGTGCCAAGTGCCGGACTTTACTTATGATGCTGTGATTCTCTTACCTCCATGTAAGAAAGTAAAGCTGTGCCATATACCATATTTTGCCATGTATACTGCACACCCATGTTTTTGGTTCAAACTTTTAGGAAAAAATTTTAATTTTTAATTCAATTTTTAATTTATATATAAAACCAGTTAACATATTCCAGGGCATTATTTTGCATACAGATAGCATTATTGTTTCCTAGAGTTATACTTTAATGCATAAGCATAAATAAAAATTTGGGCAAAAAAGTGTGCGTGTTACACATCTTGTGTATATATACATATCTTGAATGGATATATGTAACGAAATTGTGAGTAATGTGGGAATGCAGGGATGATGGGACATTAGAAACTCTATAATGCAATACACCACATTAGCAGATGAAAAAAATATGACCATTTCGGTAGATAAAGAGATTCAATAAAGGCATTTAAGAAAATTCAACCACAATTTTTTATAGGATAATTTAACAAGTTAGGAGTAGAGTTTCTGTATCCTATGAAGGGCGTCATCCAAAGGCCTTCAGTGAGTGTTATACCGATGGTAAATGACCAAAGGCAGTCCCTTTATACTGATGTAACAACATAAGATACCTGTCATTCTTCCATTCATGTCCTAAGGGCTTAGACTACTGAGTAAAAAAAGAAAGCAGAAAAAAGGTATAAGAACCGCAAAGGAAGTATCAACTTTGTATTTATTCACAGACAGTACAAACATTGAACATTTTTAGTAGTAGCAGTCTAAATGTCCATCAGTAGAGGAGTGGATAAATAAATTCTGACATATTCCTCAGTGAGATAACAACTTACTGCAGCCATGAAAATGAATGAACTAGAGTGAGCCTGAACCAGAGCAAGCTTGGCATCATTGCCATTCTTCATATGCATTATAGGAGGAAAACCTGAATCTCATTTCTGTATGGTTCTGGGTTAGTCTTCCAATGAGGGACATGTGCATGAGTTTGTAATGCAGAGGGAAAAGAGAGTTTTTATGCTACAGTGGCTGATGGGAAGAGTGAGTTTACTAGCCCCAATGGGCAATTCCTTGCAATTCACTTGCTTCGGTGTAGTATATCTTTGAGGGTTACCAGTCACCTCCTAGATTCTTAGATTCAGAGGCAAGAGTCACTGACAGCTTTCCTGACCTTTGTTCCCCAGGCCTTCCAACGGTGATAGACACCTCCAGCCCTGTATGTGAACTCCCCTTCTGCTAGAGTCATTCTGTGTTCCTAACGAAACCCTGACTGACCCATGGAGTTACATACACCAGCTTGAAAAACTTTCAACAACATATGGTTGAATGAAAAAAAGCAAACTGCAGAATTTTATGAGTGAATTAAAACTATGCAAAGCAATAGTGCATATCATTAAGGGACACGTACACATGTAGTAAAAGTTTAAAAACATGCAAAAGAATGATAAAGCCAGGTTCAAGGACAATGGCCACCTCTGGGGCAGAGAAGAGCAATGTCATCATGACCGTCACACAGGGATTTCAAGTGTATGCATGTGTGTGTTTGCTTTATGTCCCAAAGTTTTCCTGTAGAAAACATGGAGAGTTGGAAAGTTTGAGCAAAGTTGGTTGCTCTTTACATTAGTCTCTGCATATGAATCATTACAGTAAAAAGGTATTTAGTTTTTGGAAATCATGGTGTTGACCTTTGAATTGGGTGGAGTCTGAATATCTAGCTCTGAGGGTCTGAGGTCTAAAAAAATTCACTTTCAAAATAAAGTATGTGAAAATGACAAATGAGTTATATTTTTTAAATTTACCTATACATTTGGTATAGTCAGAATTCTGAAAACCATAAAAGGAAGTTGCATATGTGTTTGTGAAAAGCCTAATTTATATTTGGAAAAATGATGAAATGTACTCATTATTTCACCCTCATTAATAGTACTCCATGTTTGTTCAAAGACAACTACACCTGCTAAGAAGTATAACATTGGATAGACTTTAAATTTGTTATTTTGTTTTGAATTGTTTTTGAAAAAAGTTCAGAAATGCTGCATATGATTTTTTCTCAACTTTTATTTTTATTTTTTCTTTATAAAATCACTAGAAAAACCCCTTGGAACAGTTATTTTTGGCTTATCAACTTCTTGACAAAGCAATTGGTGGAATAAATTTCAATTGCATGTTAACTGCTTTGCCAAATGGATCATCAGTGTTTGATCATTACTACACCAAGGTAAGAATGGGAAACTGTTCATTGCAATCTTTTATTGTTGATGTTATTACAGTTGTCCCAAATTTCCCCCTTTGTCCACCCTCCACCCTGCCCACCACCCAGTCCCATATTCAATCCCAGGGAAACTCTTTTTTTAAAGACATTATTTATTTATTTTTAGAGAGAAAGGAGGGGAGAAAGAGAGGGAGAGAAACATCGATGTGCAAGAGGTACATTGATTGCTTGTCTCTTGCACACAACCTGGCCTACAACCCAAGCATGTGACCTGACTGGAAATTGAACCAGTGACCTTTGGGTTCGCAGGCCAGTGCTCAGTCCGCTGAGCCACACCAGCCAGGGTGACCCCAGGGAAACTCTTATATTGAAGTTTTACTTAAGTAGAATGAGGACTGGCCTTGCAAGTAGATAAGTAAGTCATGATTTGTGGTGGCTTCCCCTTCATGAGCCAGAAATACATTCACTCTCCTCTTCCCAGAAAAAAATCAAGGAGAGTGAGCAGTCTTTGAATTTGTCATTGAAGATGAATTTGTAAGGCAGAGTGCAGTGGGTTGAGAAATGAAGCAGATTTTAATGCCTAGGAGTAGAGTGGTAACTTGAGCATTTACAGGGTAGGGCTATTTTTAGCGTGTCTTGGTAATTGTATTTCTTTTTTATTTTTATTCAACTCTATCAAAGTGCACCCATGATATAGATGAAGACATTCCCAAACCAGTCACACCAAATAGTTTCATGATGGATTTGCATCTTGAACTAATTCAAGCTCAGCACCGAATAGCTGTTGTGCTTCTTGACAAATTGCAAGGTAGTAGCCATCAAAGCAAATAATTTGTTCCAAATCAATTTTAAGATAAATTTAAGTGTAGAATCAATTTAATTTGTAAATTATGTTATTGTAAATTGGGTGTTTTCCAGATAAATTTTATAATTTTATTTTTCTTCTCTGGTTAATATTGAAAATAGCTTCATTATTCTTTACACCTTCCCTAGATAATAAGTTAGTAAATGTCTAAAAAGTTGTTTGAGCTATAGTAAATTATTGGTATTTCATTAATTCAATGAAACAAGACATTTACTGAGTGCCTACCAAGACCCAGGAACTGTGGTAGGCTTGGTACGAATAAGACACAGCCTCTACTTTTGAGCTTATAGTTAAGTAAGCCGACTGTAACAGTAGAGGTTGCAGAATGTAGTAGAAATAGGCTCAGAGTTTTAGTTATGGCACATAGAAGAGGAGTATCTATATTACACAAGAAAGTCAGGGATGACTACCTGGAAGAGGTGACCATTGACCAGAAAGCCAATAAATATGATTGAAGATGGAAATGAGGTCATCATTTTGGAAAGAGAAAGTAATATTTAGCAGGGTGAAAGAACAATTGTACAGTTTTAGGTACGACTGGAACTCTCTTGTGGCTGGAAAAAGAGCTCACAGGGGCGTGGGGAATAATAGACATGCCTAGGGAGGGAGCTCACAGACAGATCTTGAAGGGCTAATGGTTTACATTTCAGCCTGGAATCTAATGAAAAAACCGAGAAAGACATCTCTGGGGGCAGATGGGTTGAAGCTGAGTAGTGCTTGCCTTATTATTGGGTAATACAAATAACATGTTTACTTGATCTCAAAATAGGATTTACTATAATTAGGTCTAAAATCTCTTCTGTTCAGGATTAAATTTTGATAAAACCAAATTACTCTTGACATGATTATATAGCCACTATTAATATAACCAGCAATTCTCCATTTTAAATTACTGAGTAATTATAGAATAGAACTAAGTGTTGTGTCCTAGGGTGACCTCTGATCTCCATCTACAGCCGTCAGAAGCACTGACATCTTCTGTACAGCTCAATAGATTTCATCAGATTCAGGTCTAATTAATTAATTAGTTAATTAATTTTTCAGTGTAAACTTTTACCCACCAGCTTTGTTACGATATAATTGACATATAACATTGTGTAAATTTAAAGTGTACAATGTGTTGATTTGATACGCTTATTTATTGCTAAATGATTACCCCCATAGTGTTAGCTAAAACCTCTCTCATGTCATAATTACTGCTTCTTTTTTGTGGTGAGAACATTTAAGGTATCTCTTAGCAACTTTCAAGTACATAATACAGTGTTATTTCTATAATCACCATGCTGTACCATAGATCCCCAGGACTCATATCTTACAACTGGAAGTTGGTAGCTTTTGACTAACATCTCCCCATTTTCTCCACCCTCCAAGTTCTGTTTCTGTATGTTCAGCTTTTTTAGGTTCCACATATAAGTGATATTATATAGTATTCGTCTTTCTGTCTGCCTTATTTTACTTAGCATAATGACTTCAGGGTCCACAATTTCTGTCTTTTTCATGGCCGAATAATTTTCTTATACATATGTATGTGTGTGTGTGTACATACATATATAGATATGTACATTTTAATCTAAAATATATATACTACATCTTCCTTACCCAGTCTCCTTTGGTGGACACTTAGTTTATTCCCATATCTTGGCTGTTGTGTATACTGTTGCAGCAAATATAGGAAGGCAGATACCTGTTCGAGATCTTGTTTTCATTTTCTTTGCTAATATACCCCAAAGTGGGATTGCTGGATCATATGGTATTTCTATTTTTTATTTTTTAGGAACTTCTATAGTCTTTCCATAGAACCAATTTATGTTCCTACCAACAGTGCACAAGGGTTCCCTTTTCTCCACATCTTCACCAACACTTACCTATTTATCGTCTTTTTGATAATAGACATTCTATTTAACATGTGTGAGGTGATATCTCACTGTGGTTTTGATTTTGCATTTCCCGATGATTAGTGATGTTGAACAGACACATTTTCATGTGTGTGTTGGCCATCTGTATGTCTTCTTTGGAAAAATGTCTATTCAGTTTCTCCACCCATTTTTAATCACATATATATATGTGTATATATACAGAATAGTAATATATAATAGTATACATTAGTAATATATATATTACTGAGTAATAAAAGTTCTTTATGTATTTTAGATATTTACTGCTTATCCAACATATGATTTGCAAATATTTTCTTTCATTCTGTAGTTGCCTTTTCAGTTTGTTGCTTGTTTCTTTTGCTGGACAAAGACTTTCTAGTTAATGTGGACCCCCTTAATTGTTTTATTTTGTAGATTGCACTTTTTCTGTCAGATCCAAAAAATTGCTGCCAAGACCAATGTCAAGGTGCTTTTTCTCCTGTGCCTTCTTCTAAGAGTTTCTGGATTTCAGTTCTTAACTTTAAGTCTCTAGTCCATTCTGAGTTAATTTTTATGAGTGGTTTAAGGTGGGGTCCAGTTTCACTGTTCTGCATATGGATATGCAGTTTTCCCAACACCATTATTGAAGGGACCATTTTTTCCTCATTGGTTATTATTGGCTCCATTGTCAAATGTTAATTGAATGTATACGTATGCTTTTATTTCTGGGCTCTCACTTCTGTTCCATAGGCTTGTGTATTTGTATGCCAGTACCATACTGTAAGGCACTATAGCTTTGCAGTATAGTTTGAAATCAGGAAGTGTGATGCCCCCAGCTTCATTTTGTTTATGAGTGGGTATGAAATTTGGTTGTTTTAGTGGAGGAGGGAGGGGGACAAAAATGAGGCACATCTTCTGCTGCCATGATGCTGACATCACCCCTCTGTCGTGCTGTTCTTTAATCTACAGTAATTCCTGTAACTTTTTTCTTATGACTCATTTTTGAAGATACGTTTCTAAGACACCCTACAATCTAAGTTTTTCTGGTAGTTTCTTCATCTCATTGAATCACATTAAGCTGCATATGTTGTCCATTTGTCCTGTTTTTGGTGAGGCTAAATATTATTATCTTGTTAATAGATAGGTAGTGTCTACCTAATGGTACCTTTTCCTCTGTGTAATGAAAAAATAACTGGTATTGTCTGATGACAGCTTTGGGAATGAATGTCTTATTCCCCAACGGATTTTTCTCACTGAATAGTTCTAGCATCTATTGGTGATCCTTCTGGAATGAGTTGTTATGATGGCTCTGTGTGGCGACTTTCTAACTGAACTATCCATGCTACATTTATTTGCTGCCATTCTCTTGTGAAGAACTGTCCCTAATTTTTACCTTTCAGTTTTTTGAGTCATACTATGGAGTGGATTTCTTTTTTATTAAATATTTTAAAGTCAGTTACTATCATTGTTCTTTCTGATGCTGTCACCCATTTTGCCACTGGGAGGCGTCAGACTGGATTCTTTGTTCTTTTGTTGTGTCCTCATTATTCTTTGAGCGATTTCTTGCTTTCTGCACAACAAAATGTTTTAGACCTACCTTATGTTTCATCCTCCCCAGACCTGGAATCAGGTCATTTTGGTAAGGATTCCTGATTCCTTTTGTTAAGAAATAGCATTTAAAAACCAAGAACTGTGAGTTAGGAGTGCTCATTATTATTGGGATGTTAATTAGTTTTTGTTGTTATTGTTGCTAGAGATAAGAATATGCATTTATTTATATCACAAGTTCTCTCTGAAATTGCAAAGTCAAAGTCCAATGCTGTGCAAGTCTGTGGTTTTGCATTTCTCTTTTGTGCTTTCCTTCTCCTGCATTGAAAACTCTGGTCTCCAACAATGTCAAAGTAACAAGTAATTTGCTTTATCTGGACTTATTAACAAGGCACTTTAAAAATTATTATTAAACCAACACCACCATTAACAACAAACTTAACAAGCAAATAGAGGATTTCTTTGTAGCTCATTTTGTTTTAGAATATATTACACATCAGAGACCATTCAAATTTGCTTGAGTTATTCCTAAAAAACATACTTGGTGTGGAGGAGAGCAACAATAATTAGACTATCTGTGTCCTATATAAATTGGGGAACTTGATAAAGTTTTTCTTATCATAAATGAAGTCACTTAGAATAATAACTTTGAATATTCTTTAGTTTAAAAAGGTTTGGGTCAGGAGTATATTTCAAAATGTGAATGGCATATATGCATCAGGTTTTCTTTGAGACAAGTAGCTCATGATTCTCATTTAGTAGCTGTATCATCTTCTTTAGTGGAGAAAGAGTGTTTATTTACTCACAGAGTTACTAAACAGTTCATTCTCAAATTGTCATGTGTAAAGTTTTGAAAGCCAAATGATTCTCTGAATTTTTATCAGCGACCATTTGAAAACAGTGAAGGTAGACTTGAACTTACATTTAGAAGGAATATTCTGTTATTATTTCTTTCCAGTATCTCTGGGTCTCCTTGGATTTCTTCTCTGCTTTATTGGACTGCCAGTCTAGCACAGATTTTCAGCTTGTTCCTCCTCTCTTTCCTCAGTCTGATTGGCTGCCGCTAGACTAATGTGGCCGGAGTACTGCTTTTGTCATTCTTATGCAAGAACTTTACAATGGTTGCCCTTTGAGGACAGTGGCATTAAATATGACTCATCTTTAATAGGCAGTCAGAGTTTTCATGCAATCTCATCCTTCCTATCTCCAATAATTATGATCTTGAAAGCTATCACTTAATTAGTATTTACGATACCCTAGGTACTGAGAGAATGATGTATTATTTTGTACATTTTGTTGTGTTGCTATTTCCATGTAGATAAATTTCTTTAACCTTTGCCATTAGAGAAACCTTACATTCTTTAATGGTGTCTGTTGGCATCTTTTCAGCAGTCACCATCCCATGGTGACTGACATGCATTAGCACAAATAATTAAACCTCAACGTAGGGGGTGTATTGTAAGGTTACTACGTGAACCATCATACACCCCCAAGGACAGAGACAAAATATTGCCAGGTCTCTTGAGGACCAGACCTGGAAAATCAAAAGTCAGTGCAACGTTCCCTGTCTCTCCCGGTCAGCTTACCCACCTCTATTCCTTTCTCCTACACCCAGCTTTCTCTCTTGTCTGCACCGCCTTGATGGTCAGCCCCAGTTGTACATCAGGATGTCTCGCGCTGCCCACCATCAACTGGCCATAATTTGTGTTAGTTGAAAATCTTGAGAGAGGCTCTTACTCCATCAGCCGCAGCTACAGGAGAGTGGAAGTCTTCACCTGGTACTCTTGCAGGGACCATGAATGAAGCAGTTTTGAAAAGTTTATGAAAATGGAAAGTGAACAAAAGTAGATTGGGTCCTATTTATCAGTCTGCAAGATGATTTTATTTAAGATGAAATAGAAAATACATACATATGTAGAGGTATGTTTGAATGAAGACTAATTTGAAAATGCTTATGTCCTCAGATGTACTGTGGCACATATAAGAAAATCTGACAGTAAAACTGCACTATAGCAGATTTGTTTGAATTTTTATCTATCAGTGAAAAAAGATAATGTGATAGAGGAAGTGATAGTTTCACAAATAGTTAGCTATTCTTTAATGTTTAGAAAATATTTCCTTTTTTGGACACAAACCTAATCGTAATGGCAGTCTCCTGGTTCCTCCTTCAGTTTTGCAGACTCCAACTGTTAGCAAAAGCGTGTCTACCAAAAATCCAGAAAAGCTAAACCAGTCTGGAAGCACCGGTTGTTTTACAGGTAATTGAAACTGGGATAACCCGTTCTTCGAAAAATTTGTAGAGATAGTTTCTGTGTCACCCTTTTGGTAAAATGTTTGTTTACTTTTCCAGAAGAAAGTGTAATGAATAAAATAAGGAAGAATAAGCTCTCCAAAGCGATGTACTTGATGCAAAAAGCTCTCCTAATATTTGAGAAAGATGCAGCCTCTACATCTTCACATGACTTTTTGATGGTAACAATATATCATTCCTTCTTGTCAGTTTTGACATACAGCCTCTGTTAAATGAATGGTTTACTTCCCTTTCCTAGAAGTAATGTGTTGCCCTTAACATGAGATTATGAACCTTCAGGTTTCTCACATCTAGTCATCTGAGAAGTGGAACAGTCCCGTGTAGGGGAACCAGTCTGCAGGGTGGGCAGGGTGGGTAGGTTTACAGCTGTATGTGAAACAGTTTCTTTCTGTACTATTGTTTATTAATTATTATATTATTTTCCATACAAACTAGTATAAATCTACTTTTGCTCCACTCTGTATACATCCGGCCCTGAACTCTCCTGAAATGAGAAATTCATTCTCTGTAGGGGCCGCCTAATGTGGGAAGTGGAAGGAAATCTGAAGGATTCAAAATGAGGGAAATTGTAGAATTTCAGTGACACTGTACCAGGATAATGCCTTCCTTACTATGGAATTAAAATAGTTAAAGCCCACTGGCTAAGGTACCCTCTCTCAGATGGATATTGCTAATTTGTGGATCAGTTGCCTTGTTCATGTTGTCTCTGGCCTCTAAATTATTCTGTCTTCTGGCTGATTCATCGTCTGTTGATTTTAGAGTTTAAATGCCTGAGGTCAATAATATTTGAAATTATGGAGTAGTTAAAAAGTTCCCCCGCGTTGCACACATACACAAATTTGGAGTGAGTGGCACATGAGGAGGCAGAGAATAGTGCTACAAGTAGATTGGCTGGTAAGGGAAAGAAAAAAATAGGCCAATGCTAGGGGGAGGATACAGACTTAAGAAGCATTTGAGGGAGAAAATTAATCATTTTATATGCTGAGAATGAAAAGCCATAAAAAAGAGAGAAATGGAAGATATGACAGAGTTTAATACATAAAGTGGAGTCTGCTAGAAGAGGGAAGGGGATTAGATTGAAAGCACGGATAAAGGAGGGTGGGCTGTAGGGCAGGCACCTCATCCTCTGATACAGAAAGAAAGGTGGAAAGAACAGATATAGATTTAATTAAGTCTCTTGGTGTGGAGGCAGAGAATTGAGCTGATACCATCTTACCTTAATCATCTGATAAAGTTGGAGTCAAAGGTAACTGCCAAGACTATAGACAGTGAGGGTGGATAGTGGGACTGAGGGGAGAGATGATGACTGGAGATTGGGGAGGAATGGATGAGAGGGAGGTGCCTCCGGGTTAAAGGACTGGCCAACGCGATGAAATTCTAGCAGAGGTTGAAGACTATGAATTTTTAGGGGGCCATCTGCATGGTGTTAGAACATGTCCTGATGTGTCACAGCTGTGACAACAGAATGTTTGTGCCAGCAGAGTTTTGTGTAGGGTCAAATTTAAAAAAATGAAAGCAGAGGTTAAAAGTTTATAATAGAAAGTGTGTGCAGATTGATTGGGAAAGGAAATGATGCCATTAGGCATTTAAAGACTTGGTGGCTATGGAGACGGTAAGAGATGGGCAGTTAAGATTCCTGACCTATAGCACTTCCTAGTCATCTGCCCCTGACTGCATCCACCCAACAAATATTTTTAAGTGGCTATGAGCTATTCAGCAAATATTTATTGAAAGCTATGTGCCCAGTATTATGCTGAGTACAGGGGACAAAAACAAACACACGCAAATCCTTTATTCGTTCAACAGATATTGGTAGACTGCCTTCTCTTGGTTGTCCCTGTCTGCAAGATAAATCTAGTCTACGGGAATGTAGACAAGCCAGTAGGTAATCATGGGTCAGTGTCATAGGTGCTTTCATTGCAAGAAGGACAGGTGAATTCATCAAGAGGAAAGGAATGGTTAAGGAAATATCTAGAAAACATGATATGAAATTGAATGCTGAAAGATAAGGAGGACAAAAGGTAGAAAGGACGTTCTAGGCAGAGAGAACATGTGTGAAGGTCTTGAGCTGGATAGATTACAGGGTACTTGTAGTCCAGTAGGTCCCACAGCGTGACAGAAGCTTCGGTGCAGTGGCAGAGAGGTGATGGGGATGTTGGGAGAGGGTAGTAAGAGGTGAAGACTAGACAGTAAGTAGAGTCGGGTTGGTAGGAAGTTTAAGGATTTGGGATGGCCAGATGCTATTGATGTTCAAGGTCGGAAGGTTGTCCTGGGTGTGTCAGGGAAGAGCCTCATTAAATTTGAGTTTTCAGCATTTGGGTGAAGGAGTCTGATGGCGTTGTTGGATCATTTCAGCTTACAAGGCCGAAATGCTGTCTGATCTTTGTTGGAAGACATTTTTTCAACAGATGCTTCTGTGGCCACTTGGCTACTGTGTACTGCTTGGAGCACGTTGGTACTAGGTCTGATTTGTATGGCGAGCAAAGCGAATAAAGTTTGGTTTTCTTAGAACTGTCTGTCTCACGACTAATCTTGAGCCCGCAGAGAGTGAAACCTCTGGGGTCTTCCTTTTTGTTTTATTATGACTCAGTCTTGTTTATTTTTCTTAATATTTTATTTATTTTATTTTTAGACAGAAGGAAAGAAACAGCAATGTGTGGTTGCCTCTCCTGTATCCCCTGCGGGGGACCTGGTCTGCAACCCAGGCATGTGCCTTGACTAGGAATGGAACCAGCAACCCCTGGGTCCCAGGCCAGTGCTCAATCCACTGAGCCACACTCATCAGGGCTCAATCTTGTTTTTATATTGCCATGAAATGTCCATTCTGGTTAAGTCTCTGTCTTCCTACCACTGAGACTGGGGACCATATTGAGATGTGGGAAGTCTGAAGTTTTCACATTCTCCTTGTGCATCTTTCCCTTCTATTTCCTAAGTGAATGTATTTTAAGAAAAATTGCAAATTATAATGCTCTTTGAGGATAGACTCATGATGTGCATTTCAAGACCCTACTTTTTATGGGGGGTCCTCCTTAAGGATTTTCACTAGCTAGCAAGTGTTGAATATTTATTTAAAAGTCCTGAAGTCCTCTGTAGCCACCTCTGCCCCTCAGTGGTAGTTTTCTTATCTAAGTGTTAAGGCTTAATGATCAGTCCCTCACTGTCCTCTCGTAAACAATGATGTTATGGCTCAAATAATTGCCAAACTTTCTTTCCTTAAAGAAGACACATAAATTTCTTTCCCTTGGCAATCATTTTATATTGGGGCATATTATAAAATGTTTTACATTATCATGATCTTGTAAAAAAATTGTCCCCAAATCAGTCATTGATATGCCACATGATACAATAACATGATTTGAAAGCCTGGGTCTTTTCAGTACTCTTAAATAATTCATATCCTGTTACAGTTTTTCAAAAGCTTCCTGACCTTGTGGGGCTGGATAATTTCATCAGGCATCTGTTTTATTACAAATCTCTTAAGGGTAGACAAACTAGTTGCCATGAATGAGGGACAACCCTCTGATAGTACACAAATTACATGACTTTTTCTTGATTTTGGGCGATGAATTTTTCCTACTTTCCTGTCTTGATTGTTTGACTTTCGAAGTCTATATGAACTTTTTGCATGTAATACCTCAGATTTATTTTAATGGATTGCACCTAGAATCCTTTGAGATGTCCTTGACCTTCTGCTCCTGATCAAATAGAGCAGTCACTGTGTGTCTCGTCATCGTTTGCTCTTGGAGCCGGCTAACTGAGCTCTCAGTGCCTTAGCAGATGGGGTTTCTCTCTGGGAAGAGGCAGCGCTATCCTCCAGCCACGCGTGTAGTGTTCCCAGGGCGGGGCTGTGGACTGCCGTTTTTGTTCCACATACATGTTTCTTCCCAAACATCACCTTTTGAGGAATTTCTTTTTCCCACTAGATGGAATCAGGCGGGACTCTCTTCTCTGCCGACTCTGATCAGGATCAGGGATGTAAGTAGGGAGAATTAGTCACTCTCATTTTGAAATCTGAATCTCGAGCAGAGGGATAAAAAGATTAAACTTGCTGGTGTCCATTTATTTTAATGCCCGTGTCCTGATGGCCGGTCATAGTAGTGTTCTGTAGGCCCTGCTATCCCCGTGGCCTGCTGTGGTCCAAGCCTGGTTTTCCTGTTGCTTCCACTGCAAAGACCCCCAACTGATACATCTGCTTTTTTCTCCTACTATTATTTGTTGGAACCTAAACAAATTGTTAGTTGAGATGATTTTTGCAGTTTCAAATTCTGGTAATGAGGCTTCACCTTTAAGCAAGGGAACGTAGGAGATTATCTTGTATAATTGACAAAGAATCTACTTTTATGGTCCTATTTTGGAACCAGGACTAATGAAGATGCCTGGGCCACTTGAAGTTCTAATAACTCTTGCCTTTAATATTTCCTAAATTGATATTTTGATGTCCCCTAGACACTATTAGCTATGATACTAATAATTGGATTACCGAGCATAATTGTTTTTCCCCTTGTATAGCATTTTAGTTAAACCAATTCTCGTTTTTTGGGGGAAGAATATATGTCAACTATTTTTTTTCAGGGATTTCCACTCTTTTTAATTGCTCCATGTTGAAGTGTTTCTCATCGAGAGAACAAACCTTTTATGGTTCTGACCCCTCCCATGAGATCATGTTCTGACCTGCAGGCTTCAAACTACTTACAGAAAACTTAAGCATCTTTGCATTTTAGCTCTTTTAGTTTCTTTTAAACCTTTTAAGGGTATTGCACAGGCAAGTTCATCAGGTTACCCTTCCGATGAAGACAGTACAGCATAATACTTAGGAGTGTTCGGGTCTTTGATTAGTTTCAGTTCTGCCACTGACTAGCTATACAACCTAAATCAAGTTACTTACACACTCTTCTCTCTTAAGTTTGTTTATTCATCTGTAAAATGAGGGTTCTTAGGAAAATTAAATGAAAGGATGCATATTTAATGCTTAGTGTTTGGCACAGAGTAAGCAGTCAATATTGTTAGCCAATAATATTATTACTACTACTCTGTCTTCCACTTTAAGCCCTTCGGAACATTGTTTTGTCACATGAGAACTATTTTTGGAGGTTTGGATATAGATTTCTCTATCAAACTACACATTTCCCCCCTGTGTTTACTCTTATACTGATCTTATAAATTATATATTTTACTCTCAGCAGTATTTTCCCCAGGATTCTTGGATATGACTTAATTTAGTTTTCATCTCCTTCTGAAATGTACATAATAGTGTTAAGAACCCAGACTACAGCTCAGGGAGATCTGCTAGACAAGTAGTAAATATGGCGCTTTATCATCGCAGTCTTAGGATAGTTGTTTCCGCGTGTCTTCATTCTGTCCTTTAAGACTGCGTTTTGTATTCCTGTAAGTGTTTTTGCTGCACTGTGGGTGTTAAGCCATCATCGAATGTATTGAACATCAACCTGTCCTCATAAGCCCTGAGTACCTTCTGAGAAGAGGCAGGTCTCAACTTCAGTAACGGAAACTATAGGCAGAGAGATTTCATTCAGACGGTAGTATTTTGGACCTTCGCAGTGTTGTTTTGGGGCACACTGCAGCGCAGAGCTCCACTAAAAAAGCACTCAGAACTTACTTACTTTGTGAGTTGGCGTAGGAGCCTGTTTCCATTGACGTTCCGTGGCTGATTCTTTTCCTGTGATGGATGAAGGCGCATTTCCTCTTTCAAGGTCGGTAAGCCCTTTTGGTTTGCCAGACTCTGTACTAGGCACAGTGAGGATATCGAAGAAGTGAGGATATGCTCATTTCCTGTTATCTGATATGTCTTTGAAATCCCATTTCTTCTTGACCTCCGGTTCGGGAATGGTGGTCTCGATTTTGCATCTCCAGCATTTCGATGTTCTGGAACATTACTGTTACAGGCAACATTCAGGTCCACATTGATTACAATTTCTCTTTCACAACTGAGTGGACCCAGTTTCTTGATTTTGAGGGCACTTCATCTCAGGTGATATTTCCTCCTTTCTATCTTAGAAAATCCTTAAAAAATCTAGCACTTTCTTGTAAGTGGAATCTTATTAGCTGCTTAATGATTTGGCTCATTAAATTAGGATTTCAATTTCTAACTAGTATTAGAGTTTACCTTGAGTCCTATTGTAGAATTTATCTGATTTACCTAAATCAAAGACTTTGTTTTAGACTTTTCTTCTGTCACCTTTCGCTTAATACTTTAATATTTTTATTAACACTTTAATATTTTTATTTTCCTATTTCATATCAGGCCATAGGATCTGAATGAGAGGGATATAAATTTAAAATTGAATGAGATGTAATCAGAACATTTCAAACATGCTTTCTTAAAATGCATTATAGTTACACTGAACACCACGTCTATGTAAATTAGCTTTTGAGTCTAAACATCTCAGTTCTCTGGCATGTAGACTCTGGAAACATAGTTATCATGTAATATATTTTTTTCTCATGTGAAGGAACAATTGTCCTATGTAGATGGCTAAGTTTCCTGTGGTACAAATACAGAAAAATTTTCAAGGTCTTCTGGCACAGAACAAGTAGAATTAAAAAACTATTTATTATTACAAGTAAATCTTAATCACCACCAATGATTTTAGACCTTCCTGTCAACCGTTTCCAATAAAACATAAAAATGAGAAGTTAATTCTGACCTCAATTTAGGCCAAGCTTCATTATTGTAGGAAAAATGCATGACACTGCAGTTCATAATCTGCACTCCCACAGGGAACTGATCTACTCGCTCGGCTTTAAACATCCTTCTGACGCACGTGACTCCCAGGTCCTGTCTTCCGTCTCATCCTTCTTATTGAGCTCGAGTCCAGGTTTCCAAGTGGCAGCTTCAAACGCAGCACGTCGTCTGCTGCAGAAACTGAGCAGGTTTTTGTATCTGCGTGATGGGCACTTGGAATTTGGTGGACACCTGTCTTCTCATGTTCAGGGTTTTCTTTTTTGTATTAAATTTGCTAGAACTTTCCGAATAAAAAGGAATAGCAGCACTCTGTCTCCTCCTGCGTGCTGTTGATAAGTCTTTTAGTGCTTCCCTCTTGCCATGATTTTGTCTGTTGGCTGAAATTAATATTTTTTCTCATGCTTAAAGAAAGGACTTTCCCCGGGCTTGGGAACCAAGCAACCACGGTTCCATCCCCAGTCAGGGCACATGCCTGGGTTGCAGGCCAGTTCCCAGTAGGGGACACACAAGAGGCAACCATAAATTGATATTTCTCTCTCTCTCTCTCCTTCCTTTCCCCTCTAAAGATAAATAAATAAAATCTTAAAAAAAAAAAGAAAAAGAAAGGACTTTCTGAGTTTATAGAGCTTTGGCCCTCACCCGCAGCTTTACTGAGGTATAATGGATAAAATTGTAATATATTTAGAATGTACAACATCATTATCTGATATATGTATACATGGTGAAATGATTACCACAATCAGGTTAATTAACATATTTATCACCTCACATGGTTACTTTATTTTTTTGGTGAGAATGCTTAAGATCTCTCTTGGCAAATTTCAAGTATTCAATACAGTATTATTAACTGTAGCCACCATGCTGTATGTTAGATCTTCAGAATTTATTCATCCTATGACTGAAAGTTTGTATCCTATGACCAAGACTTCCCCACTCCCCAATTGACTTCTTGTTTTCTGATTCGAGTGCCTTTTATTTCATTTGCTTTTCTGCTTGCTCCGGCTGAGCTGTCCAGTACCATGCTGAACAGGAGCAGTAAGTGTGGGTCCCCTTGTCTCGTCCCTGATCTTCGAGGAAACACTTTCAGCCTTTTGTCATCGAGGATGATGTTACCTATGGATTTGTCAGATATGGCCTTTATTATGTTGAAGTATGTTGTTTTGTATGCTACTTGTTGAGAGGTTTTTTATCATAAAAAGATGTTTAACTTTATCAATTTTTTTTGTTGGACTCTACTGAAATAGGAGCTGTATTATTTTTATTTTTTATTTTGTTAATGCGGTGTATTGCACTTATGATTTGCATCACATTTATGTTTGATTTGCATCACATTTGCATCCAGGAATAAATCTTGCTTGATCATTGTGTATGATCCTTTGAATATATTGTTGAGTTTGGTCTGCTACTCTTTTCTTAAGAATTTTTGCGTGTATATTCATTAGGAATATTGGTCTGTAGTTTCCCTGTAGTGTTCTTTTCTGGCTTTGATATCAGGGTAATGCTGACCTTCTAAAATCAGTTTGGAAGTGTCCTCTTTCTCTCAAGTTTTTGGAAAAGTTTGAGAAGAATTGGCATTACTTATTCTTTAAATTTTTGGTAGAATTCACCAGTGCAATCATCTGGTCCTGTGTTTTTACTTATTGGGAGGTGTTTGGTGATTGATTCGCTCCTTACTTGCTGTTGGTCAGTTCGTATTTTCTCTGTTTTCATGATGTAAGAAGATTGCACTGTGTTTTTAAGTGCAGTCATATTTCATATTTTATCAAAGTTATGATAACTTTATAAAATTATTTGAGAAGCCATCTATCTCTGACTTAGAAATTTTAAAAATGGCATAAGAATTATTAGTTTCTTGATATTTGAAATATTTTTCAGTGAAGTCAGTTGAGCTGGACATTTTTTGTGGGAAATATTTTTTGGTATGTATTTTCTGATTTCTTTCACCATTACTCCTGTGTTCAAGTTTTCTGCTTCTTGAGTCAGTTCGCCGATTTTGTATTTTCATCCTTAATGACTGATGATGGTATAGATCTTTTCATGTGCTTTTTGACCATTTGTGTATCTTCTTTGGAGAAATACCAGTGCAAACCCTTTGTCCATTTTTTAGTGAGATTGTCTTTTTATTGTTGATGTGTAACAGTTCTTTATATATTCTAAATGCAAGTCTCTTATCAGATATAGTGTTTGTAACTCTTTTCTCTCCTTCTGTCAACTACCTTCCCTTTCCTGATGGCATCATTTGAAGCTTTCAACTTTGCTGAAGTTCAGTTTGTCCACTTTTTCTTTTGTTGGTATGTTTTGGGTGCATATCTAAAAACCACTGCCTTAACCCCAGGTCATGAAGATTTACTCCTGTGTTTTCTTCTAAGAATTTTATCATTTTAACCCTCCCACCTGGATCTGTACTTCATTTTGAGTTAAGGTTTGTATTTGGCATGATGTAGGGGTCCAACTTTATCCTTTTGTATATAGATGTCTAATTGTCCCAGCATTCTCTGTTGGAAAGGCTGTTCCTTCCCTATCATCCACTGAATTTTAATGTTTACAAGCGTTTTTGCTTTGGAGCACAATTAGTGTCTTTGCCTTTGATTTAAAAGATGAGTTTAACCCATTTATGTGTATTGTTATTGCTGATAAATTTAGTCTTTGAAATATTATTTATATCTTCCAATTCTCACATTTCCTTTTTTGATTTGTTTTACGTGTTATCACTCTGTGTGTAGCCCTTTAAAACACTGATTGCCTTTCCTTCAGGCTTACAGAGTGTTTTTGTTTTATTTCTTCCTGCTGAGAGGAAGACACTCTTAATAATATCCTTTTTATAAACCACGTGTGCCAATAGTGTCATTGCTTGAGAGTTACATTTCAAGTTGCATTAAGAGTACGTATACAGCCCTGGCTGGCATAGCTCAGTGGATTGGGTGCCAGCCTGAGAGCCAAAGGGTCGCAGGTTCAATTCCTAGTCAGGGCACATGCCTGGGTTGCAGGCCAGGTCCCCACTGGGGGTGTGCAAGAGGCAGCCGTGCATTTGTGTTTCCCTCCCTCTCTTTCTCCCTCATTCTCTCTCTAAAAACAAATGAATAAAATATCTTTTTAAAAAAGGGTAGGTATACAGTTCATTAGCATAAATGTAGATGATTGTGTTATGAACTTTTTAGAGACAATGAAATATGATGGCAGATATTCAGGGGGTTTGATTAAAAAATGAAATGTCTAAAATTAATATAGGGTAATGATAAACATATTAGACATAAATATGACATTATTGCTTTATTTAATGACTGTTTTGTTACTTAGCCTTATATAATAGCTATATTTTTTACTTCTGCAAAATCATTCTGTGCTTAAAATATGTATACCACTGAGGCTCAGTGAACTATGCATAGCAAGATAGTGTTTAACCTTACTACAAGTATAAATGAAATTAAAGCTCTTGAAATGTGTTTTTCTGTTTTTACATTTTAATATAGGAAGCATATTCTTTAATAGAGAAGAGTGAAGTAGAACAAAATACCTTATATTCATATCAGAAAAATGTGGAAAGTTCAAAAAGAAAGAAGAGCAGAATCCCTCCTCCACCTGTCCTGCTGTCCCGGACTTACTGTTCTGTGGCATTGAAACCTGCCCCCTTTAGTTCAGACGTTAAGGTATGTTGTCCATTATGACCTCACCTCAGGCAAAGCAACATAAGTACGTTTATGACTATAATGATTGATACTTTTATTGCTCTTAATTAGGATTTGACTAGTCTTATGTATAAGCACTGAACCCTGGGATTAGCATTCTGGTGTTTTAATTGTGTTTAACTTCACGATCTTTTATTTTGATGCTATTTCCCTGTACGCTCCATATAGTCCTGCTATATCCAAATGTATAGTAAAGAGACACAATAGCAAAGCATTTCTTAGTGTCTCTGTCTCCATGATATAGTCATATGCTGACATTCCAGTCTGATGCTGGACGAGGGTATAAGTTACTCTCAGAGCCAATGATGGAGATGAGGGAATGTGGGGATGGTGAACTTAGAGGTCCTTTCTAAAGTTCTTCCAAGTAAATGGAGGTGCTTCTAATGCAAACAAATGACAGTTTTAGCCACGCTAGTTTCCTCACAAGCATTTGATTCCACCTAATTTATATTTGAAATATGACCTTTTCCTCTTTTGGGCGATCAGCAACATGGTCTGTTATTTTTTTAAAAACACAGTTTACATTGTATATCATTCCACACAAGTTTCAGATATGCAGCCAAGTGGCTGATTTTGTGCACTCTACAGAACGGGTCTCCCACTGCCCCAAGAACCCAACCAGTCCTCCGCCCCCCCCACCCCGTTACCAAGACGACGTTGGCTGTGCTCTCCTGCCACAGCTGCGTCTCTGTGGCTGTTCTGCAGCTCCCAAGTTTTTCAGTCTGTTTAGAGAATAGGGGTCACAGATTCTGGAAAGGTAGCATGGAATTAAGACTGGATAATTTACCAAGAACTTTTCCTTGTTGTTTTTCAAATGTTTTAGTTTATTTGACCCAAATCTTATTTTTATGTATTTCATTTTTTTATTGTTGTTTAAATACAGTTGTCTCCATTTGCACCCCACCATGGCCCCCCACCTCTCGCCCTCGAACCTACCCTCTTTGGCTCTGTCCATGTGTCCTTCATACATGGTCCTTGATGGCCCTTCCCCTATTTTCTCCCATTACCCCTCTCCTCCTTCACCTCTGGTTACTCCCAAAGTAGTGGTTACTGTATTTCATTTCACTTCATAATGCTTAGAAATAGGAAGACATAAGTCTTATATTTTACTTGTCATTGTTGGACTCGTCACCTAGCACTTTATGTTGAGTTCATGTACGTAATACATTCGAGTTGTAGGCGCCAGTACCTGCTGTTACCTACCGACCAGCACTAGGTGGTGCTGTGGGCTTAAACACATTTTCTGGGTTGAGGATTCAGCCATCTTTTGTTTTATCAAAATCACCATTAAGGTATTCATTTCATTAAAATCTGTTTTAATAGTTGAAAGTGCTGATGTTATTTATAAACTTTTATTTCTAAAGTCAGTGGTGATTTGTTTACAGTGCCATTACTGTTAGGTAGATTCTAATCACACATTGCTTCTTACGATTACACAGACTAAGCTATTTTCATCTGTGGAACAAAATAAAAGGCCTGCTTGTAAATATGCTTTAAGAGGGAATTTCACCCTTTAAATTCCAGTTGATAAATAGAGCTTAACCTAGAACAATAATGGTCTAGGTCAGAAACATAGTTTTTCTCCCCCATACCCCCCACCCTGCCGCCCTATGGTAAAGGGTACTCTTTTGCATGGGAGGTCAAGGAAATTTAGTTTCTATTTTTTGTGAGATTTATTGCATTTCCCTCCCTTTTCTACAGCTTCCAAGTTTCTTCAATGTTCCCTCTGTCCTTTGAGTTCTCCTGCCTTTGCATAGGGCTCCTTAATCACATGAGGAATTGTTTTTGGAAGCCTGCACCAGAAATTCTTATTCACTGAGGCTATGCAGACTTGGGTATATGTAATTTTTTTAATGGTTGATTATGTACAAAGCATATCTTTAAAAGTGATTCTCCTGCATAGTCAGAGTTGGGAACTACTTGTACAGGCAAGACATAATTAGAATTGTTTTGCTGACCCAGAAGAGGAGATAGCAGGCTGAGCTGTAAGAGTCCTTCTTACAGCTTCTAGACAATTGTATTTCCCTGTTCCTCCAGCATCCCATGTAATTTGGGAGTTGAAATGCTGTGAAGTGGCATTTATGAGGAAAGGGAGGGATGCAATGACGACAGTTCCTCTATCCCTAACCCCTGGATGGTATGGCTACTAACAATGCTGGCCCCTAGCTATCAGCTTGCTCCCTTTCCTTATAGTGAGATTAGTTCACTACCACAAGGAATTGCCATTATTTTGACAGCTTGGCAAAAGGACCATTGACTAAGCATTTAATCGAGTTTAAGCTTGGTTGTTTTAGTAGAATATGCATGTTGCTTTTAGTTTCTGCCTATATTTAAGAATATTGAAAGGATATCATGTTTCAGAAAACATATAAACTAGAGAAGAATTCTAGCCATATTCGTACGGTTTTATTACCCCAAATCTACCACTTTTTCTTTCAGGCTTTTTCACATGTATTTTAATATTTTATCTTAAATACTACGATTTAGTATCTTGCTGCTTTTTCCATTAACTTTTTTGTCATCTATTATTAAATAAAATATGAAAATCATTTCAGTGCTGGATCTTTTTTCCCATCAAGATGAAGTCATCTTGGGAGTCACTCTCTGCCACGATCTGACCCCGGGCGAATTATTAAACATCTGTGCATCTCCATTTCCTGTGAAGCAAAGTGACAGTCATAATCCCGTCTTATAGGGATGTTGTGAAGATGAGAAAGTATATGTAAATTTCCTAACAATTCTCAGCCCATAGGGACTTCTCAGTTAGTGGTAGTTAAAAATAATTAATAATGAATAATGTTTTAGTCTTGTTAGTCCCAGGGAAACTAACGCCGTAGTTGCCTTCTTTAAAAAAGATCAAACCAAAGCACTTTCGTAAACTTAGACGTCATCTTTTAAAACTTGCACAGTTGTACTTTTATTTAGAAAAGCATTTCTTTGCCGCATCATGATTAAGGGGATTGAATGCCTTGTTAAACAGACTACGGATGCCGGGCTTGTGTCTCCCCTTGGGCAGGTGTCGTGGTACTGCATTTTGGGCTGCAAAGCAGAAGGAAGCTACGGAAAAGTCAGACTAAACAACAATCATCTCCCGAACTCAGGAGAGGCGGTATGTCAAGTTACAAAAATGTCTAAATGTCAGGAAATCTTACGGAAAAAAATCTCATTTACCGACAGTGTTTTTCCCATGTTATGTCATCCTTTCAATGAATTTTGCTAATTTCAAATTGAATCTGAGTAAAATTCAGCAGTAAATGAAAAAGGGTTTTTTTTTACATATGAAGTTTACTCAATTATATAAAGTCATATTACTTTAACTTTCACACATAACTTGAAATATGTTTTTGTTAATAGATACCAGCTGATGGTAAAAGCATTTTTGAAGTGAAAGGTTTAGAAACCAATGAAAAATACGTCTTTGCGATTGCTGCTTATTCTTCTAATGGGAAGCTTGTGGGTGACGCCGTCGGGGAGACAACGAAGCCCATTCTGGTGTACCCGCCTCTCTCTGCGGTCACTGCTCGCATGTTCCTGACGCAGGTAGAAGAGATTTCTGCTGACTGTTTTGCTTTATATGTTTTTCCACTGAGCAGTTAGTTACTAAGTAATTTCTGATGGAAAGAAAATCACAACAGGTATTCTAAAGCTCCTGTAATACATGTTTTCTCATTATTGCTGTTTAGTCTCATAAAATAAGAATCATTCTTTCTTAGTGAGTTTGCTTTTTATAGTAACATTTTTTTTCTGGATTATAAATGTTAACACACATTAATTTGAGACATTTTGTAAAATCCTGAAATGCACAAAGAAAAAAAGGGATGTTATCTGTTGTCATTCAGAGAAGCAGTTTTTAAGCTGGGGCGCCTTTGGCTCCCAGGAGACATTTTGGGTTATCACTGTCTCGGGGGCAGAGGCCAGGGCGCTGATAAGCATCCTGCACTGCAAAGGACAGCGAAGGACCCTCAGACAAAGAACTATCCAGTCCATAGTGTCAATAGTGCCAATGCTGAGAGATCCAGAGATATCCTGTCATTTGTGTGTGTGTGTGTATATATGTATGTATACACATCTGTGTATGAATTTATGTATGTGTAATTTTAATCACATTCCTTTATATTCTGCTATTTTTATTTAATCTGTAACAGACACTTTTCCATTCTATTAAATTATTCTTTTAAAACGTAATTTTTAATAACTACATGGTGTTCTCTATCTTAGATCATGGTTTATTTAGTAATTCTTCATTGTTGGACAGATGTATTTGCTTTCCAGTCCTTTGCTATTACAAGCAAAGCTGTGATGCACATTTTTTATTTAAATCTTTGATTGCATTCATGATTACTTTCTTAGGATAAATTTATAGAAGTAAAATTTCTGGCTTAATAGGGGCAGACAGACCTGAGTTTAAATACAAGCTCCTCCCCCCAGCTGGTGTGGCTCAGTGGATTGACCACCAGCCTGTGAACCAAGGGGGTCGCTGTTTCGATTCCCAGTCAGGGCACATGCCTGGGTTTTGGGCCAGGTCCCCAGTAGGAGGCGTGAGAGGCAAGCACATATTGATGGTTCTCTTCCTCTCTTTCTCCCTCCGTTACCTTCTTTCTAAAAATAAATAAATAAAGTCTTAAAAAAATAAATAAAAGCTAATAAGTAAATAAATAAATAAGTAAGTAAGTAAGTAAAAGCTCCTCACACTAGCCATGTGATACTGGACAAATAAGATTTCATCTGTGAAATTGGAGTAATAATAGTAGCTACCTCCCAGAGCTATTATGAATATTAAGTAGAATTATTGCTGTCAAATGTTTAACCATCGCACTTGTCACAAAATAGGCACTTAATAAATATTATTATTGTTTTTAGTGGTGGGTGTACTCAGCAATTAACATTATTGCTGAAATGATTTCCTGACTTGAAAATTGTCATCAGTGAATAGGATACTAGGAAGAGTGACTCATTGGCCTCAGTCTCAAGCATCTAATTTTAAGCTTGTTATTGACTGCAGAGCTGATGGCTATTCTAAATTTTAATATGTCTTTATTATGCTATTTTTCCTCTTAATAGTTGATTGGTATTATAAGCTAAGATTTTAGTGGCTTTTTATATTGTCATATTTTTCAAAGGAAATTAAATTGAGAGAATTGCTAGGATTTGTCTAGCATTGGTTTAGCATGTCATACTGGCTCATGGTTTTCTGGGGTTTTGATTTCTTTGGAATCTACTGTACTCCCTAATTTGTAATGATAGAGTTATTTTAGAGTGAGGAACAGAGTCTTTCATCAAGGCCTAATTTTTCTCCAGGGAGTGGTTTGACTCCTGGGTTTCATCTGGCAGAACTTTCATTGAAAGTTAATAAAACTAAATCCCAGCTATACTGCTGGGGTAATGAGAAGCGTCATAAAGTAATGACCTGTGTGTCTTTATTGATACTATATTTGAAGTACTGTAGTTCATTTATGACAGTTTATGAGCATTCTGTCTCATAATGTTAAATGGCCAAAGCAAAATTTTCTCACTTTGTAAATCTCCTTAATTTATAAAAGTTTAAGCTCTTAGGTTCTAACAAGTAAATATACCTTTCTCTTGGGAATTACAATCTGTCTTTATGAGAGTGGTTAGTTTTTAGTTTCAGGATAATTCTGTTCTTTAAAAATATTATTAATATTCTTATAGTAAGATAAGGAGATATTTCACTAAATGTCTATTATTAACTTGGCGTGGGATTTTAGGTTGTATTGTGCTCACCATTAATCTTTACATATTAATAAATTCAGGAGAATCTTTACTAGGTTTTCCCTTACTGTAGGATTTAGCCAATCTGGCCAGTTTTTTGAGAAACCTTTATGAATAGTATATTTTCTGTGGATATTTTTTAGCTTTCCCCTTTTTTATTTTCACATTTTTATTCTTCCCCTTTAAGTTGGGAATGACTAGACGCTATGATACCAAATGCAGAGAACTAGGTGTCTGTGAGCCGAATTTTTAGCACATTGCTTGGTCTCTGTTTCCCTATCTGTAAAATGGTTCTGCGATGAAGTGCCGTGTTAGTGCCGCATTATTGAACCATTACATCAGGTCGTGAGTGGACACAGTGGCTGGCTGAGAAAAAGAAATGGGGACTGTCATTTATTAAAAAGCTGTTGTGTGACATAGGCATTTTAAAATTTATCATTCCCTTTATTACAATAACTCTGTGAAGGGGGCATTATCGCTTTCATTTTACTGTCGAGGAGACAGAGATTAATTTAATTCTTCCTCTGCCAGTTCCAGTTTATTCCAGAAAAGGTATCTCAGGGAGGGTAAGTAATTTTCCCGAGGTCACTTGGGTAGCAGGTGGCAAGCCTGACACCTGAGCCAGCTCACGCCTTCCTGCTGCTCTGTCCCGGGTCCCAGGAAGTCGTGTGTTCAACATCGAACGTGTGCCCAGTTCTTCTAGGGCCCGCCTGCCTCCCACCTCTCCTCTGCCTGGGTTTGGAGCTGTTCCTCGGGCCTTGATGATCAGCATTGACAGTAGAATTCAGTGTTGGGACGTGAATGCTTTGTCAGCAGTCACAATGGTGGCAGGAGAAAGGGAAATAAAGTTCATATGTTTTTTTCCACTTCATATATGAATTCATTGAAATTGATTGGTTACTAGATGTCTACCTTTTGGTTATGACCACTCAAATAATAAAAAAAAAAAAGCTACCAGGTAAGAAAGATAGTCATCCCCATTTTTAAGGCCCTTTAAGAAGTTTCAGTTCTTCTTTCCCATTTCATCCTCTAAATATTACTACTCTCTCTACTCATCCAGTTATTAATGAATTATTTCGTCAATGTCTGTTTTGTTTTTTTTTGCCAGGTCCTATGCTAGATGTCATCTCTTCTTCTTTTGAACTCCCTCTCTCTCTCTCTCTTTTTAACTAATCTCATTATCAAAACAATAACCCTTGTTTAGATAATTTTGAGTTATGGCTTCAGTTAAGACTTTGCAAGTAAGGGAACCAGCCTGGCTTGCAGGGAACGCACCCTGAAAAGGCTGCCAAGGGCAAGCAGCTCTAGGTCTCATGCCTTTGGTTCTCTTTATGTAGCTACTTTCTTTTCCTTTCTGCAAAAGACTGAGTCTCTTTATCTCTCTATTTTTGGAGGAAAAGTGGCAGCTCCTGAATTTTTATAGATCCCTCAATTTCATCGATAAACAGAGACCAGCTAGCTGGCTCCTAATCTTGATTCCAAATTCCTGGGAAAGAGACTGCGATAGGCCTGCCTAATGTAATATAGAGTCTGACCTCACTTTTGATGTTTGCCCACTCACTTGGTTTTAAACCTCACCCTTCTTTTTTTCCTTTGGACACACACTTCAGCAGGCTGACAAGGAGGTCTATGGGCTTACCTTGTCTTTGGTGCCAGCACGAAATTGAAACCTCCCAGCTGGCAGGAGCTCACCTAATTCCTATTCCCCAGCCACTAATCAAGTCCCCACCCATTCCTTCTGCTTTGTCCAAGCCAGTCCAGACCTGCTCGTGCCTGCCAAACTCTCCCTAGAAGTCTCTTGTGTAATAAATTTTCTCTCAGATTGTTTAAGCGTGTCCAGGTCATGAGCCCTGACATCAGAACCAAACACAAGGTGGGGGGTCCATTTGCTTTGAAGCGGGGGCCGTAAAGCACTCAGGTTAGGTCAAGCACTCACCCGGGGGCCAGTCAACTGTGTTATAGCACAGTCCAGCCTCTGGGTGTCCTCTTCTGTGGGTAGAGGGAAATTATTAGGAAAAGATGCACTCAACACATTGTTTAATTTACTCAACACATTATGATCGAGTGCTTACTCTGTACTAGGCATTGCTCTAGGCTGGTGATGTCAAACTTGAGTGTGCATCAGACAGCTCTGGAGTGCTAGTCGAACAGATTGCTGGGTGCTGCCACCAGAGTGACTCCCTAGTCCGGGGTGGGGCCTGACGTTTTGCATTTCTAACAAGTTCCTAGGGATGCTGATACTGATGGTCACTGAACCATACTTTGAGAAGCACTGTTTTAAGCGAAGTGAACAAAATGCTATGGTGGGAGATAACTAATAAACAATGAGCATAGTAAATAAATAAATAAGTTATCTACTATGTTAGAAGATGCGTTCCATGGAAATAAAGAATATGGTAAAAGGAACAGGAAATCTGAAGGGGGGAATGGAAGGTTGATTGCAGTGTTAAACAGAGTGATCAGAGAAGACCTCATCTAGAAGGTGAGATTCGAGCAGAGACTTGAAAGAAGTCAGGGAAAGGCTCTTGGAGGAAGAACATTCTGCAGAAGGAGCTAGAGCAAAAGCCCTAAGCTTTTCAGAAGTGCACCTGGTATGTTTTATAAATATAAAGGAGGCCGGTATGGCTAGAGCAGAGGGGCCCGTGGGGAGTAAAGAATTGATCAGAGAAGTGAAACTGAGTGGGTGGGTCAGAAGCAGATCCTGAAAAGACTTTTAGGCCATTGTAAGAACGTTGGCTTCTACCCTGAGTGAAATAGAGGGTTTTGAGTAGTAGCAGGATAGAATGTGATACGTTTTTAAAGGCTCACCCTGACTGCTGTGTTGGAAGTGGACCATAAGGGGGTACGGGTGGAAGCAGGGAGGCCTCTCTGTTGCGATAATCCAGAGAGAGGAAGGTGGCGTGGCCAGAGTGATAGAAGTTGACGTGGTGAGAAGTGGTCAGAGTCTGGACATGTCTTCAGGGAAGTATTAACAAGAATTCCTGATAGAACTAATGTGAAGAGAAAAATAAAAGATGACTCTAAGATACTTAGCTGGCAAACTGGAAGGATGGGGTTGACATCTACTGAGTTGGAGAAGGCTGTGGGAGGTGTGGATTTGGGCAGGGGAAGATCCGAAGTTCAGTTTTGGGCCTGCTGAGATAAGATATTACATATTATTGGCTACTTATTACATATTAGATTTATTGGTTATTCAGAGAGAAGTGTCGAGCACTTAGTTAGATGTATGAATCTAGAGTTTGGGAGAGACAGAGGTGTGGGCAGGAGAGGGATTTGAGAGGAGTCACGTGATGAAGCCATGGCACTGACCGATATCACCAAGGAAGTCAGTGTGTAGAAGAGGAGAGGTCCAAGGACCGAACTCTGCAGCATGCCGATGTAAACAGACTGGGGGAAAGAGGAGGAGCTTGCCTAGGGGACTGAGAGGGAATGTGGCCTTTGCAGAAAAATCAGGAGTGTGGAGTTCTGGGAGCCAGGCGCAGGTCGTCCATTGAAGTTTCTTCCATACCTCATTACCGCATTAGTCTTTAGCACTTCTTTCTCGTTTTAACCTCATCCTGTCTAAAATCCATGCTGCACATCACTACTAGTCACCTATCTTTGAACACATAGCCTGGCACTCCTCTGTTAACCCACAAAAAGTCATGATCTTATAAAGCATAGTTTTATCAAGGTGTCGTTTCTTATTTCACAGTGTTCATTCATTGGATAAATAATGTTATTTTTCTGTTATTTTACAAAGGCAAAAGAATATAGATTGCCTTTAAAAGGAAAGAACATTTGATTACAATTTCACCAACCCTGTTATATATCGTCTGTTATTTTTTCCCATGGAAATCTTAGAATTAGACAGTGTTTTAGGTACCACTTAGTCCACTCCTTTATTTCATAAATGCAGCCCAGAAAAGTGACCCAGTTTCCACTCCAAGTCTTTGCTCCACTCTTCTTACTGAGTGTCAGGCTCTGTTCGAATTATTTAACTTCTCAATGCCCTGAAAAGCAAGGGTGGTAAAAGAACTTACTTAAAAAGAACTTGTAACGAGGGGTCAGTACAAGACTGCACAGAAAGTGCTTACTTTTGTACCGGACATCTTTTAATATGTCTGCCCGACTTTCAGGGCCTTCTGAAGCCATGTCCCACTCTACCTGTCCAATCATATTGCCTGCTTCTCTCCAAACACTGACCTGCCTTTCCGGTGTCTCCTAACTGCACTGGGGGGATGTTTACTACTGGGCCTTGTTCAGATTCTGTCTGAACTATGGGCCCCTGAATCTTATCTCTTCCTAAGGTTGAACTGGAGCCCTGCCTTCTCCTCGAAGTCTTCATTTCTTCGTTTGTAAGCCTCCACAATGATTACTTTATTCTTTGTAGTTTTTCTGTGATTTCATGTGTTTTATATCTGTTACTTGATTACAGTTTCATGGAATATGAGATCCTTGTAAGCTTTAAGAATCTATTTTTACTGTGCTTAGCACACAGTAGAAACTTCATAAAAGCTTATCGGCTGGTCAGTTTTGAGTGCTGACCTGGCAGATTTAAAAGTTCTGGCTCTGTAAATTATTCCCTTGAGTAGAATGTAATCTAGCAACATGTCAGCTACATACTTAATTCAATGAATTTATTTATTCTTTATGTTTTACGTGCTGCCATCAAGGATTTGAAGCAGCATATAACTTGTACCCATATAAAAATAGAGTAATTTTTAGGAATATCTTTAAAGCAATGTATTCTACCAAGAGAAATAGATATGCTGATTCTTTTTCTGTAGAGCTTTTAGGTTTTACAAGTAAAATCAGTTATTCTGCCTAATGTTGAATGTGTTGAAAGTAAAATATATCACAGCTTCTTGGAGGCATATCTGCTTTGTTCTTTGCCCTTTTCAGCTGTGAGCCCTTTGTTGCACAAAAGCCCCGGAAGTGCCAGTCAGGACCAGAAGAGAATGAAGTAGATTTCATAGTTTGGGTTTGGGAAATCTGATTGTTTCTCTTGGAACAGATTGTTCATTATAACTGTGTCTATAATAAATGGAGTGCACTGCCGAGATAGATGAAAATGAAATTAATTTGGCTCAGATGTGATCTTTGTTTTGCTTATGAGAATTTGAAACATCCTTACAGAGTTTCAAATTTCCATGCAATTTAGAAATAAAAGAGATTTCAAAATGTGTCTGTCTCCCTCGCCAGTGGCTGTCATTGCCTTCCTGTGGCACTGCGGAACAGAGCAGCAAATGCGAATAACTATGTGGAATTAGCGTGCGGTAGGACCTTCTCAGAATTCTCATTTAAAAGGGGCATTTCACAAATAAAAATACTGCATAAGGTTATGTGCTTTCTGTTGTAGGCTGCCTATCAGATTGGGGACTATGAGCTGGCTAAGAAAGTTTTCTCACCGGTCTGGGATTATTTCGTTGCTTCTCCACCTCACAACGAACAATCTGTTATTTGTTTGAGCAATATAATGACTATTACACAGAGAAGGTAATTAGAAATATTCACTTAAAATATTAATTTCCTTTTTGAAATTAGGTGTTCGGAGTGAAACCTAGAGTTAATTTATTTTCAATTTCATGTTAAGATAGTCCATATAAAACTGTTTTCAATCAGTTTTTAATAAGCATGAACATTTCAGGGTCTTGAGCCTTTGTTAGAAACTTTTTTACTAGAATCAGGAAAAAAAAACCCACTGCAGGCATGTGGATGCATTCTGACTATAAGTTAATGAAAGCTATAAAAAAATACCAAACACTAGCCAAAGCAATGTCAGTTATACTATAAAACACAAATATTATTGGGAATGTTTGTAACAGAGAAGGTCAGGTTCAGGTGAAGGTTAGGGTCTGATGGAGGGTAGACTATCAGGGTAAACAGGCTTTCCTTGCTTTGAGGAAGCTTCGAGGCTTAGACTGTCAGCAACTTCAAACAGGCCAGTAGAAGCTGTATATAAAACCACAGCCTATCCTTTGCCTTACTGCCAATTTTTTCCCTCGAAAAGAACAAAGTTTAGGAGCAGCTTAAGAAATGAGCATTGGTGTGATTTCTGGCTGTCTTCAAGTTCAGAAACAACAATAGTCTCCTTCACCTACTTATTAATGTCTGAAATTTCTTTGATAAGAAGATGAAACCCGTCACTCCTCAAAGACAGTGAGCTGAAAGTACAAATTCTGGTTGAGTAAAGGCATTGACAATGCTCATTCACATTCAGGTATAATTACACCTAAGTTAAAAGCTATAGGCTTAGCATCTGCCATGTACAAGGATGTTAGATGCTATGGGAGGTAGAGCTGAGAGGCATTTTGGAGGAGGAGCCAGGACTTGGAATATCTGATGAAACTCAGGAGGATAAGAGAGAGGGAGGAGTGCACAGTGACTGGGATTTCCAGGGTCACCTGACCCGGAAGCCTATTACATTTCCTAAAGGAACGTGACAGGTGGGGCATGTTTTTGTAGGAAGATAATGACTTGGATTGAGCATAGTTTGAGTTTAGTTTTCATGCAGGACGCTTTTGGAGATAGGAGATATCCAGTAGGTAGTTGGATGTTTAGTGCTGCATCTTAGGAGTGAGGTCAAGGCAACAGATACAGATTAGAACTTGTCCATTGAGGTCATCATGGAAATTTTGACAATGAATGATGTCCCCCAGGGAATGACTTACATAGGAGAACAGATAGAAGGCTGGAGTTTGAACCCTGGGTATCTTTACACTTAAGAGACAGAAACAGAGATGGAACTAAGGAAGGCTGTTGAAAATGAGCAGTCCAGAAAGTGAAAGTATGGGAAAGTGTACTGCCGAGGGCAGCAAGAGCACCACCTCAGAGGGACTGGCCAGCAGGATTGAATGCTAGCGCAAGGTCAGGTAGAGCAGCTGTTTAATAGAATGCTACAGAGAGGTCGGGCAGGATGTAAACTAAGAAGGGGCTTTTAGAGTTGGTAATGTAGGAGGCCATTGGTTAGTTCAAGAGAGTCATTTTTGTGCTATGATGGGGCAGAAACCTTTTGCAATTGGCGAAGGAATGATTGAAAATGGGGAATTGTTATAGGCAGACTATGGATGTGAGGTTTGGCAGTAAAGAGAAGAGGAAAGTGGGAAGAAGCTCGAGGGGGAAGGCACGCTTAAGGAAAGACTTTTGGAGGGAGAAGGGAAGGGAGCCAGGGGAGAGGAAGAGGTTGAGGGTAGAAGAAGTTGCAGTGATGGTGGCACCGTGCCAGAGCCAGGATGACAGCAAAGCACATGGGGTGGAGAAGAAGGGGTTCAGAACATTTGTTGTGGAGAATGTGAGCGAGGTGACCGACCTCATGGGGAAATGGAAGTGTTGCTGAGAAGCACTAGCGACTCAGTTGCTGTCACATAACGTGAATTGTAGTGGAGCTCAGATCCTGTTTCTGAGGGCTACCGTTGATTCGTCCTGGTATCCCAAGTCCTAGAATAGTGTCTTGTACACAGTAGGTATCTAGAAAATGATAGTGTGAGTGAAAAAAAGAATGAATGAGAATACATTAGGAAATAGCTGATTGAGCATTGTGGCAAGGACAGAAAAAACGGCGAGGTCAGGCAAATCGATTGTCGCATAAAATAAGGGGTGCAGAATCTGAAGTGCTAGAGAGACCTCGATCGAAAGGACTACAAGATTCTGAGCTGGGTGGGAAGGACATGGAGCCGGGAGGAGGTGATGGCATGGAGGTACTGCACATGTCCGAGTTCTGATGGCCAGCACAGGCACAAGGAGAGTGGGAGAGCCAAAATCCTCCCCACAAAGGTAATTTTAGAGTTTAACATGGTGGTACAGCAGATGATCTTCAGGTGTGAAGTACTGCTGTTAGACTCTTGTTTTATAGGAATGGGGTGTATGGAGAGTAGGTAAACCTGAAGCCGAGAAGGGAGGGTTTACCACCAGATAAGGCTAAGGGTAAAGAAGGGAATAGTGGGAACAAAGAAGGAAGACTGTATAGCTTCCTGTTTTGCCATTGGTTGGCACCGTTAATGGCAGCTTAGAAAAGATAATTAGACATGACCTAAAAGTTTCTCCCTTCCCCGCCTCTCCATGGCTGATTCTGCTATAAATACCCTCATTTTTGAAAAGTTCATTAATTACTGGGCCTGTTTTCCTAACGTCTGAATATCTATAGTGGTTTCATTATATTGATAAAAAAGAACCTTATATATTAAAGCCAGAAAGCTTTGACAATAGTTATTTTTAGGAATCTATGACAGAATATGTCAGCAGCTTAGTTTTCTTCATTGTGCACTTGTTGTTAAGGGCAGTGTTTGTTTTTAACTCCAATACTGTGTGAGAATAGCTGCTCCACAATTTTCTGCTGCTATCTTGGGACCATTGTGTAGATGCTAAGAACAAATCAATCCCAAAAGGCAAGTTCGCATGCTAAATCATTTTATTTTTAGACCTGTAACGTGCTTTACTTCCTTTTGCAGGTTACATTCTGATATTTTGGCAGAGACTTCTTCAATCCTCTTGTACCTTTTTCTTAGAAATATTTTTGTAACGAGTGACATTAAAATCAAAGAAGAAAATCTTTTCTGTGATAATATCAAAGGCAATGAGATTTTTCCTTCTCAACAAGTAAGTGAATGAAAATGACTAAAAATGTGCCAATTTTCCTTTATTTGTTTCTCAATGTTTGAAATTACTTTTCTTGGGGGGAATGCAAATCCTGGTTGTGAATGGACTGAGGGCCATTGCACGTTTGTGCTGGCTTCTCTGAAATTCCGTGTGGGAGTCACTGACCTACGGGTTGTTTGGTTTGTTTTCTGTTTTTCAACTTATTCTTCTCCTATATACAAGCAGTATACACTTTGAATATTTAAAAATGTATAATATATAAAGTGAAACCATTATAATCTGGTTGCCCTGAGGAATAGTACATTTTTGTTTCATGTTATTTCTCTAATTTAAAAATATGCATAGCTAAATTTGTTAGCTATTTTTATTATCTTTACAAAAATGGCATCATGATATATTTGCTGTTCTGCATCTTGACTTGGGAACATTTTTTTGTAATATATCTTGGACATATTTTCATGGTGGTACATGTCAATGACCAAATTCTTTTTAATTGTAATATTGTGTTCCTATACAAGGGCAGGGATCTAACCTGTCTTCTATTGATAGCTTCTCAGGATTCTTACAGACATTGTTCTATGCTCATCTACAACCTTATAATGCTCTTCTTTTAATAACGGTCCTATATTTTTTTCATTTCAGATTGAGGTTACTCTTCTATCTCTTTCCTTCTTTACTCACTTTAGATATATGAGGACGGTTTTTGCCATTTTTTGGTTAGTTTCTTCACAGTTCCTTTTCCCTCCCCATCCATTTATTCATTAGTTAACCAATAAATTGTTAAATGAGCTTGTGCTAGTTTCTGTGAAGATGAAAGTGAAAAAAACATGACTGTCTGCCCCAGACAAGTCCACAGTCGTGTAGAGCCAAAGCATTCACAACCATCACCCTGCTTCTGTTGCACTGGATTCAGAGTGTCCTTTCAGCACTCAGTCTGAAGGTCAAGGTGCTCCTTAAGCAGATCAGTCACTCCTAGAATGCTAGGCTACCATTCAAGCAATAATTTGCTGTATGGAAATTTCTGGTTGCCACTCATACAGTTTTCTTTGTACATAATCTTGTATGTATATGCACTGAAATATAATGAAATCTTCCTCAGAAAAGGTGAAGGAGGAATAAAATAAGATTCTTATTCTTTTTGAGTATCTATGTTTACATATTACCATCATTTTTATTTAAGTAGGAAAATTCTAACAGAAGATTAGTTTGCTTTACTGAAAATTTACTATTTTCTCACGAATCCAAAAGGGAAATGGGACTCTGATAATCAAGTGGGGGCAATATTTTAGTGATTATTTCTTATAATCTATGTTTTTATAACAATTCTGTTTTTTCTAACATTAACATATAGCCAAGATTTTATCTTACCAGTTTCTGTTACTAGTGGTATATGTATTATTTTACACAAAATTCTGAAATTTAAGTCTAAGATTGTGTTATTTTTGTGTAGCTTTATTTGGGAGTTAGCGTTGTTCCTGAATTTAGATTTTTCCTTAAACCAACATTAATATTGTTGCCAAGCCACAGGGATCACATTTTCTACCTTCGTTTTCCTTAGAGACACATTAGTTAAGCACCTGACATTCAACTGTGTAACAATACCTGCTTCTTTACAGATTGCCAGACTAATTGAGTGTGAGAGAGTATTAGTGGCATTGGAGCTTAGCAACTACCTGAATGATTCCAGTTATGCCCTTCAAGCTGTGACTCAGTGTTATGGCCTCCTTGCTCCTATGATCTATCACAATATTGTCCTGGTACCTGTTGTACAGGTGAGAGTATTCCTTCCCCTTTCCCCATAGATAAGGGTATCTTTACAAAGGCAACTCAATAGTGCATTTTGGAAAAGGAAAAAACAATGTGTCTCCTATAGAGTATAAATAATACTATTACAACATTTTATGAGTTAACTGAAAAACATTTTAATAATTTAATTGATATGTCTGGGCAGACATATAAGTAGGGACTTGAGACTTGTTTCTCTGAAAATATTCAGCCTCATTGCTGTCCATATTTAAATATTGGCATCTGCTTTTCTAGGTTTTTAAATTTCATTTTGATATTTATGTTCTTATAGTATTAGAAGCAGCAATATGTATTCAAAGCATATTGCGAAAGTTATCCTCTGAGGAGGAGGATTGCTGGATGACCCAAGAAAACATGCTTGATCTCAGTGATGGATAAGTTGAGGATACTTTGGCTGACGGGGTTGTATTCATTGTCCGTGCTCCCAAACAAGTCACTGTACACTTAGTGACTTAAAACGGCGTCCATTTGCTTTGTCACAGTGTCTGTGGACCAGGAAGCTGGACCCACTCTGGGGCTCATCAGTCTGAAATCGGGGCTGCGATCTCATCTGAGGCTCAGGGTTCTTCTAAGCTCACTGGTTGTTGAGAAAATTGATGTTCTTGTGATTGTGGAAAAGGAGGTTTGACCCCTAAAGGCTGACGACAATTCCCTGCTCCAATATGGCAGTTTGCTTCTTCAAGGCAGACAGGAGAGCCCCCTCTAATTGGCCCGAGGAGTCTTATGTAGTGTAATTAGTCAGGGGGGAGGCCTCGCCATCACATTCACAGGGCTTACCTACACTCGAAGGGAGGGGTTATTCGGGGCTTACCTGTCAGGGGCAGGGGCCTTGAAGGTGATCTCAGAGTCCTGCCTCCCACAGGGATGCAGTGAGAGGAGGGTTTTACTGCTGATGGTGCAGACTGTTACCATCATCACCATCATTTCTGTCATCCTCACTGACTCAGATTTTGAAAGCCAAGATAATGGGAGTGAATGAGTGTAAAATAATAAACATGTAAAATTCACAATTGAGGAAACTCACAGACAGCTTAAGTAACTTGACAAGTGCTCACCTTGGAGTGGCTCTGCGGGAGTCCAGACACGTCTTCCTCTCCCAAGTTCCCGGCATCCTGCAGTTTGGCTGCTGAAGAGACAGCCCTCCAGCATCCGAAATCTAGACTAACAGTTGGCAGCCCCCATGTCACTTGTCAATGGATTACAGCAGTATCTTCAAATGTAAAATATTCTCCCTCCTGAATCCGAAGGTATATACCTGGCATTGTCCTTTCTGTTTGAGAGATGAGAGATGCCAGACCAACTTTGGAGGGGGGGTCTTGGCATGTTCCAGATATGTATTTTATTAATGTGTTAGGCCCCTGAATCTCCAAAGGGTTTTTTCTACTGTCTGGAGGGCATGCATTGTACCAAAGGTCTTTAGGGTACTTGCCATTTCTTTCTCATTAGGTCTGACTAACATAATGGTGTTGATACAGTGGTCTAATGTTTTGTTTTGAGAAATGTCCAGAAAGCTCAGATCCTTCTTTAAACTATTATGTCAGAGGGTGGGAGAGTTATCACTGCCCTGGGGCAGGACTCCGAGTGTTTGCCTTTACCTGCTCAGTGTGAGTGGGAGCTTCTGGTTCTTCTTTCCCAGGGGTTAGAAAAGGAAACATGAACCATATTGGTGCACGCCTTGTAAGGTGCTCCAGCAAAGCTACCACATTAGGCACAACACTGTGATTGGTGCTCAGCCGGGCGAGTCGGGATAGTCTCCTGTCACCGTTCAGGACCCCACCCATTCAGGATGCCTTTAGCTGCAGCTCAGAATGGGTTATAGGTGTGAGGGAAAGCCTTAGGAGGGCAATTTCTAATTAAATTATATTGTTTAGAATAGGAAAAGATGAGTGGAACAGAGTAGAGAGTCCAGAGATAGGCCTCAATATATATGAGAATGAAATGTATGGCAGAAATTGGCATTTTAATTTAGTGGAAAGAAAATGGATATTTTTAGTAAGCTGTAGTGAATCACCTAGATATTCATTGAAAGAAAGTAGAGTTTGAACTTATTTATGCCATTTACAAAAAGTTGAGATCTTAAATATAAAACAAAGCAAAAAATTTGACAAAAATATCTCAGGAGATTAGGTACCTGTGCAATCCAGGGCTGGGGGAACCGCTTCTAACCAAGACAGAACTCTTAGAAAAAACAAGGAGAAAAAACATATTTGACTGTGTGTACAGCAATCTATGTGTGAAAAAGGGGACCATAATAAAGATAGTAGAAAATTTATGGATTTGGAAAAATATACCTAACATTGATGAAGGATAAATATATATAACAAAAAGTCTTACTATTGGACAATAATGTGATAGGAAAATGGGCACAGGATATGTAATAGGTAGTTTATAGGGAAAACAGATCCAAGTGGCTGAGAGGCACATGAAAAGATGCTCAAACTCTGAATGCTCGTTCACACATGTGCACAGTAAATGAACAAAGTAACGACACAGGCAGAATTGAAAAGATCTGTGACACCTATTGCTGGTGCGGATGTTTGGGGCAAAGGCATTCTTGTTCGCTAATGGAGGAAATGTGAATTGTTATAGGCATTGGATTTTGGTAAAGCAATCTCAATTTTAGTTAAACTAAATCTAACTTTAATTAAAATAAAAAACAAGTATACCTGACAGCAATCCCTCTACTAGTAATCTATCTCATAGAATAAAATTTTAGCAAAATTAACAGTGCCTTCACCTGACACAGCAATCCTCTATTAGTAATGTATCTCATAGAATATAGTTACCAGTTGGTAGGATGCTACTCCAGGCTTCACCCTTTGGTTCCCAGATCCATGTGTTCTACCAGCTGGGGACACAGTACCACATACTGGGCCCCGACTTAGAATGTACACAGTGCCCTGGAGGGTGGTGCCTCGTGCTCACTGGGCAGCATCTTGGAGCTGGCACCTCTGGTGCCTCTCCTGTTGAAAACTGTGTGTGTGGGTGTGTACTCTGGCATTCTTGGTGGTGGCCATAAAACTGGAGATGAAGAGAAGTGCGGTAACAGGAGGATGGCCAGACCGTAAAACCTCAACCCTAACACTGTACACCATGGAGATTCTGGAAGTGGCTAATCAACTGTGGTTGATCGACATTAAATAATTGTATGTAGCCATTAGAAGTAATGAATTGGAGCTAAACCTATAGACTTGGAGGAATTTTTCATTAGACATGATTGGAGGGGAAATGCACAGTTCAGGTAAGTGCATTTAAATCCCATTTGCAGCCTAGCATTAACCCTCCTATGTACATTTTTAAAAAAGATTTTATTTGTTTACTTTTGGAGAGGGGAAAGGTAGGGGAAAGAGAGGGAAAGAAACATGATGTGTGAGACAGACAGTGATTGGTGCCTCTCTCATGCCCCTAACTCACAGGCCCTGGCTGGCAACCCAGGCATGGGCCCTGACTGGGAATTGAACCAGCGATGTTTTGGTCCACAGGCTGGTGCTCAGTCCACTGAGCTACACCAGCCAGAGCCCTGTGTACATTTGAGTATTTGCACATACACATAAAATTACTTGAGCCAGAGGAAAACTTCAAAATTTAATGTTGTTACATGATTTGGGGATATGGCGTGGTAGTGGGGAGAGGGTGATAGTGGAGGGGGGAATTTAAGAAGCATTAAAAAAACTTACAAGTTTTTTAATGGTAGCTTGAAGCAATTAATGTGCCCTCAGGGCACCAGCATCCATATTTTAATTTGTCCTTTGGAATAATCTGAATGAAGGTAGATCGATCAATCTCAACTCTACTTTTCTGATGGTAATATTACTTAGAATTATGCAACAGAATAGAAAGCCAAACTTAATTGTCTAGCTCTTGATCCCATTCAGGGTCATATGGTATGAAGAGAGGAGAATAGAAGTAAACACCAAGATTAATTAATTTCCTGTGGTGTGAATGTTTGGTTTTAATCTGGAAGGAAATTGTTATTTCAAGTACCTGGCATCGGTTTGTATTTAGTATGGTACAGCCTTCTCCATGTGGCTTTCCAGGGTCCACCAAGCCTGGATGTGATTGATCTCGGTGTTTCTTGTATACATATAACATTCTTTGTATATCTTTTATGGCACTTGACAAAATATGCTTTGTTTTATAGTTATTCACATACTAATTTATTCTCTGCACAGGTTCTCAAGTTATTTAGAAGAGAGACTCATTTGAAAATTGAGCATGTCAGTTTTATTTTAGAGTATACTCTACCTGATAAGCAACTTATCAATAGTTATTAACAATAATAATAAAATTTGATGGCTTCAAACTTGCACGATTTTAATGGAACAGTTTATAGTGTGTAAGGGTGATAATTTTCAATAAAACCATTATCTTTCCATTTTTTAGATCTTGATAAAGTGTATAGTGGTTTTGCAAGGACTGCCAAACAGCATCCACTCAAAGAAACATGCTGCAAATTTTGAAGGCGTACAGCACATGATAGCTTGTTGTATCTTCTATATAACAAAGGTATTTATCATGTTCTTAGTCTTGTGTCATAAAATTTAGGAGCGGTAATGACTTAGGAAGTCAAGCTACTTTTATAGAAATTACTTTAAGAAATAGCACTCAGAAAGCATTTGAGATCAAAAGTAGCCGGAGCAGGTCAGCTGTAAAGGATGGTGGGCGTATTGTGAGGAAGCGGGGTTGCAGGGATGGAAAGATGAGTTTTTATGGGACCTCATTCATTTTGAAAATCAGAAAGAACCAAGAGACCAGAGGCAGAGAGGTAGGCTTGTCTATCCTCATCATTTGGCTCAAAGATCAGGCATTTCTTCAAAGGTTTGGTTGACTGAACCCAGGGAATCTCCTCAATGAAGGGCCAGATCTGCCTGCCTCTTTTATGTGGCCCTCACAGGCCCTTTCTCATTTGGTCAGGGATCTGGAAGAACACTGTATAGGGGGCTGATTTGATCCATCACTTTGTTTGGGGTTAAAGTTTGCTTCTATAGAGGTCTGGCAACAGAGAGGCCTCTAACCTCTACCTTAGCAAAGAGGTCATGATTTGCTGGCTGCTATGGTTTGACCTCAAGAGCAGAAGATCATATTCCTTCCATCACTCACTGAGTTACCACTGTTGGAGAGCCCTTTATGACTTGGTCTGTGTAGAGGCTGAGGGAACATAAGCCATTAGCAGGAAGAGAAGAACAATGGCTCACTATAGGGGACTCAGAATCCCAAGGCTCAAGAACAAACCAGACACTAAAATAATGTGTATTTACTTTTACTGTTTTGGAAAAGACCAGAGATTACTTGAAACAAAAGAGAGAGAGAGAGAGAGAGAGAGAGAGAGAGAGAGAGAGAGAGAGAGAGAGCGCACCCTGGCTGGTGTAGCTCAGTGGATTGAGCGCGGGTCTGCGAACCAGACAATCACGGTTCGATTCTTAGTCGGGGCACATGCCTGGGTTGCAAGACAGTTCCCTGCAGGCCAGTTCCCAGCAGGGGATGCACGAAGGCAACCATACATTGATATTTCTCTCCCTCTCTCCTTCCCTTCCCCTCTAAAGATAAACAAATAAAATCTTAAAAAAAAAAGAGAGAGAGAGAAAACTTTCAAGGTGATGCCATTCATTAGATGATCAAAACAAAACAAAACAAAAAATCTGTACCTGAACAAACTAATTTAATTTTTGATTAAAAACTTGAATAGATGAACATTATGGTTATTGTATTTCTTGAGTCAAATCTGGAAGTTCAAGAAGTACCAGCCATTGTAGAACAGAATTGTCTAGAGAGAAATTCAGAAGGCAGATCCAGAAGTCATAACATGAAATGAAAGGAGTTTTGCAGGTAGAAAAGAAACAGATGGAGAATATTGGCTCTCGGCATCCCAGGTAGGATAAATGTAAGAATGTGTGTCTAGACAGACATGTGTTGGTGAAATGGCTGAAGTCCAAGGGTAAGGGCAAGTCTTAAAGTTTCGAGACCAAAAGAATAGGTTATTTGCAATGGAAAAAGAATTAATTAGCTTTAGACTCATTTTTATCAGCAACACTAGAAGTTGAAATATTGGAATAACAATTGTAGAATCCTGAGGGTCCAAGAATTAATAACCAGTAAAGATGTCATTCATTTGTCAGGGCAAAGTAAACATTTTCAGAAGTGCGTGCATTTAAAAAATATTCTGCCTGTGTACTTATCTGAGGAAAACACTTGAGGAAATACTCTATCAAATGACAAGTGGTTCAGAACAGAAATCCCAAGATAGGGAAAGACAAAAAGGAGAGGAATAATGGGAGCAATGAATCTTGCAATATATGTATTATTAAAACTAAATAGATAATAATTATGTGACTAGGACTCTGTAATATAAATGCTAAGTAGGGATTCTTAAAATAGAAGTATCATCCTTGAAAGGAAAATGTATTGGTAACCTAGAACTAAAACTTCCACCCTGTTTGGGGCTGAGGGAGAGGTGAGCAGTTAGAGAATCTTGGTGCATGGTTGTATGTTTAAAAAAAATATATATATATATATAGTATAAAATATAAATAGTATAAAATTATTTTATTTTGATAGAGTAAATATATTTAAAGATAACTCAGAGCCATAAACAGAACTTTAAAACTCGGTAGGACTTATAAATTAATAGGAAAGAAAAATGAACAGAGGAATGACAGGGAAGAAAAATGCTTAATTCAGCAAAAGTAAGAAGGAGGAAAAAGATATAGTGTATAAGACGGAAGCCATAAAATCAAATATATTAACTACTTCACTAAGTGTGAATGAACTTGGAAGACAGAGGTTGGCAGATGGGCTAAAAACTCAGATTTAAATGTGCACTATTTTAAGAAACACTCATAAAACAGAGTGACAAACACTGGCTGAAAAAGAAATGATTAGACAAAAGTACTGGAAATATGCAAACAAAAATAAAGGAGCAGTGGCGATTTTCACATCTGAAAAAGCAGAATTCAGGGTCCAAAACATTCATCACAACAAAGAGAGGCATTACTGTTAAGTGTTCTTCAGATCTTTCAGTCTGAGCATCTTCTCTGCTCCTGGCTGGCAGCTGGTTATTTTCTGGTATTAGGACAGACTTATTTTCAAGTACTGAAGATCAATTGCACATTAAAACAAAACTTGACTTTTTTTTTAAATCAAAGGGTAAAAAGGTAAGGTTATGTGAAAAAGCTACAGTGGCATTTGATAACCCCAGGCAACTTTTCCTAACACAATTTCTAAATGAGTTAGGAGTAGAAGGAAGCTGTTGCACACGGTAGTCACTCCTTATTTGTGGGGGACACATTTCAAGATCCCTAGTGGATGCCTGAAACCAGGGATAATACTGAACCCTATATATACTGTGTTTTTTATACATATACACATGATAAAGTTTAATTTATAAATTAGTCACACTAAGAAAATAACATTTAATTAAAATGGAACAATTATAACAATGTAATGTAATAAAAATTATGTAAATGTGGTCTCTATCTTTCTCAAAATATCTGATGGTAGTATAGTCATGCTTCTGGTGGTGGTGTGAGATGATGCAATGCCTACATGATGAGGTGGAGGGAGGGGACGCCACACAGGCACTGTGATGTAGCCTCATGTTACTACTGGCGTTCTGATGGTGTCAGAAAGAAGATCATCTGCTTGGGGTGATCCTGGGTCATTGAGCCATGATGATGTCACTGGTCCGATGGCAGGAGCAGATGATGTCTATGGCTGGGAAAATTTTATATTTGCAGACTGAGGTTGACCATAGTAACTGAAACAGTGGAAAGCAAAACCACAGATAAAGGGGATTAATATAATGATAAAGGCGCTTACCAAAGTTTTACAACAGATATCATACTACATGGAAGATTTTTGAAGCCATTTCTTTAAAAATGAAGCATAGAAGATGCTGTCTCTTAATAGTGTGATTCACTATTTGTAAAGATTCTGTCTCATGCAATAGATAAGAATATGAAATTACTTTTATAATATTTTTCTAATATAATTTATCTGTAATGATAGAGGCCAAAAAGCAATGAGAATCTAGTAAAAAATACTACAATTACAAAGATAATTTATAAAGTGATTATATGAAAAGATTTATGGAATGGTAGGTTTTAAAAAAATACTAGCAGTAGCAAGTTAGAAATGGAGAAAAATATACCATTTATAATACATAATATTGTAAATTTAACAACATGTTAAAATTCCTAGATGAAAGAATTGTGAGATCTTACTGAAGGACACAAAATAAGATCTGAATACATGGTAGGCCACATACCAAGTTCCTGAATAGGAAGACTTACTGGCATAGAAATATAAATCTTTTCTAAAATAATATTTAAATGTAATGCAGTCTGAATAAGAACTCCAGGTGGGTTTCTCAGAAACCAATTTAAATAATATAAAAGTTGTCCATAGATACTAAAATTTACCGTAAGGCTACTTCAATAAAAATGGTATTAACAGGGTACTGGGCAGGTAGTTCAGTGGAAGAGGATAGAGAATCTAGCAATACCCAGACCTAGGTTACGTCAGAACTTCATGTATGACCTCAATGAACAGGTATTTGGGTTCATTGAGAAAATAATATTGTATAATAGTAGTTTATTTATTAAAAGGTATTGGTACAACTGATAATTCATGTGAAAATAGACAAGGCCAGAGTCCCACCTCATATCATAAACAAAATAGAATCCCAATGATTTCGAGGTTGTATGGCCTTGAAGTCAGGAGAGACCTTTCTCAATCAGGCACAAAATTCAAAAGATACACAGTAACAAAAAAAAAAGGAGATAAATAGATTAAACAGGAAATGTTGAAGGGTTTCAAACCCCAAAATGATATAATGAGATTTGCATTTTAGAAAAATTATTCTGGCTGTGTAACACCTAATAATTGCAGAGGGATAAGAGTGAGGCAGGGAAGGAGTTACAAGGTAAAAGGTGGTAAAAATCACACAGTCCTTGTGTGATTTTTCTCCTGTAGCACAGGGCACCTTGGGGCTGGCTCTGCATTTCCAGATTTTTCCGTCCATGACGCCTCTTCCTTTCCACCCACCTGAGGAATGATATTAAGATTCAGGTGATGTTATTATACAAATGACCTTGAATGTCCTGGACATTTAAAAAATTATTGATTTGAGAGAGAGTAAGAGAGACATCAGTTTGTTGTTCCACTTACTTCTGCATTCCTCGGTTGATTCTTGTATGTGTTCTGACTAGAGATTGAACCCAGCACCTTGGCATATCAGGATGGCGCTCTAACCAACTGAGGTACCCACCAAGGGCTGGACATTTTTTTAAAAAGTAAAGTATATGTTAGTTTAGGATTAACATATATTAATAGCAGGACTTTGCTCTTAGAAGTGGTCTGTCCCAAATTGATATGCTGAGAATTGTCATTCCAGAGGCTTCCTCCAGTATGACCAGCCGTCCCAGAACCTTGGAATAGTCCGAATCCCACACTTCAAGTGTTCATTTCATATAACACATTTTTATATGGATTTTCACTTATGAAGCCCAATTAGTCAAATGGCTGTTTCTTTTCTCTGTTATGTTTAAAAAAATGGTAATCTTTTCAGAGGGCTCAACCTTTCTTCTGTAAGCAGCAATAGTTTTTGTACAAGTTGGCGGAGTTCTAAATGAAGTGCCACTTCTGAGACACAGCGTCTCCAGTGTTTCCTTATTTTCACATGGATAAATTATTATGCTAAACATCTGGTGTGGTCTTCCTATTTCTGTTCATTTGGTATGTTAAGTAGAAGTGGTTTTACTTTTCTTTTGATTCGAAACCTTCTTTATCACTTGGTGTTTTCTACTGGCCTATTCTAACAAGGGGGAGAGTTGACCTAGTGCTCCAAGAGCCTAGGGCCTCAATACGTCGGAAAGTCAAGTTGTGTGGAGAACACACATTACCTCATTCCCGTTTTTTGATAACAAAACTGTCTCTCTTGTGTCAATTTTATAATGAGGTTGGATTCTTTACCTGGCATTCAAGGCCCTGAATGACTGACCCCATCTACCTTTCCAGACTTCATCTCACCATTTTCCTCCCCGCTCTTCATTCCACAGTCAGCATTAGTTCACTGATATTGCACTGGTCCCACAGAAGTATTTTCAGTTTTTAGCACCTTGCACTAACTTGGTTTCAACAGGTTTAAGCCATTATTCACTTTTCCCCAGCCACTTATTATATCCTTTCCCTGCATGGCAAGTACCAGTGGCTAGTTATCATAAATACTGACTTATTTAACTTGACAGAATGCATCCATATATAACAAGTCCACACAAGCTTACTTATGCCCATAGAAGATTGTTTTATGGGGTTCACAATGAATGTGTTCCCTTCACATGACCTTTCCCTACAGCAGACTCTATGCAAATCAGAGTACAGACCAGAGAAGCTTCCTTGGAGTTGGCACTTGAGCTCAGGTTTCAGTGACCGGGTTACGTTAATAACCTTACATTATGATAATAAAGTGGGGAAGCTGTTCTGGGAAGTGGCTCAGCTGTAGACAAGCATAAGTGCTGAAACCATGGTGAGTGTCAGAAATTATACCTGGCTCCATATTTTGTGAACTTAAAGTGCAGGGAAGTGGGTGGTGAAAGATGGTGCTAGAGAGGTGGGAAAGGGCCGGGCTAGAGGAGGCCGAAGCATAACAGTTAGTAGTAACGGGGTGGGGGGGGGGCTCAGGAGAGGGGGCCCCACCCCTTCTGATCACCAGTGTCTGCTTCTCCTGGGCTTCATGGAGAATCTGTCAAAAACAGCTTAACTGTACCTCAGTCCACTGCCGGAATGCCTTGTAAATCATTTACTGGGATAAATGCCCCTCCAACACCATGAGGTCAGCGACTGTGCCATGCCACTTAGAAAGCAACTCAAGATAAGAGGTGAGGCATACGTGGCCTTTAAGAATGATTTTGAGATCTTTTTTTGCCAAGAAATAGCAAAACTCTCAGACGCACAGTTTAAAACACTGGTGATCAGGATGCTCACAGATCTGGTTGATTATAGCCACAAATTAGAGAAACATATGAAGGCGAAACTAATTGAAATGAATGGAATTGTACAGGAAACCAATAGCGATAAAAAGGAAACTGGGACTCAAATCAATGGAGTGGACCAGAAGAAAGCAAATAATGGCCAAACAGAAAAGAGTGAAGAAGCAAGAATTCAAAAAAATGAGGAGAGTCTTAGGAACCTCCAGGACATCTTTAAACACTCCAACATCCAAATTATAGGGGTACCAGAAGGGGAAAGGAACAGCCACCAGTGGAAAACTAATTTGAACAAATAATAAAGGAGAGTTTCCCCAATCTGGCAAAGGAAATAGACTTCCAGGAAATCCAGGAAGCTCAGAGAGTCCCAAAGAAGTTGGACCCAAGAAGAAACACACCAAGGCACATCATCATTACATTAGCCAAGATTAAAATGAAGGAGAGAATCCTAGAAGCAGCAAGAGATAAGGGGACAGTCACCTACAAAGGAGTTCCCATCAGACTGTCAGCTGATTTCTCAAAAGAGACCTTAGAGGCAAGAAGGGGCTGGAAAGAGGTATTCCAAGTCATGAAATCCAAAGACCTACAACCAAGATTACTCTATCCAGCAAAACTTTCATTTAGAATGGAAGGACAGATAAAGTGCTTCTCAGATAAGATCAAATTCAAGGAGTTCATCATCACCAAGCCCTTATTATATGAAATGTTAAAAGGACTTATCTAAGAAAAAGAAGTTTAAAAAACATGAACAGTGAAAGGACAGCAAACTCACAGTTATTAACAACCACATCTAAAACAAAAGCAAACTAAAAGGACAGCTAGATCAGGAGTAGAAACATAGAAATGAAGATCTCAAGGAGGGTTAGCAACAGGGAAGTGGGAGGAGGAGAAGGGGGGAGAAGGTACAGAAAATAAGTAGCATAGACAGTAGATAGAAAATAGATGGGGGGCAAGAATAGTATGGGAAATATAGAATCTAAAGAACTAGAGACACATGGTCATAAACTAAAGGGGGTAATGGTGGGGACAGGGGGTAGGATGGAGGGGAATGAAGGAGGGAACAGAACAACTGTAATGGCATAATCAATAAAAAATAAAAATAAATTTAAAAAAGAATGATTTTGTTTTAATATGAACATTTTAAGTAAAATATTTCCTGAATAGTTCACTTAATATACCAAAACATGTAGGGTTGCTTGCAGTTTTTTTAAAAAAATATTTTATTTATTTATTTTTTGAGAGAGGGGAAGGGAAGGAGAAAGAGTAGGAGAGAAATATCAATGTATGGTTGCCTCTCATGTGTCCCTCCTGGGAACTGGCCTGCAACCCAGGCATGTGCCCTGACTGGGAATCGAACTGCGATACTCTGGTTCACAGGCCCGCGCCCAATCCACTGAGCTACGCCAGCCAGGGCGGGTTGCTTGCAGTTTTAATTCTAGGGAAATATGATCTGAAGTAATTCCAGTTTCCTTAACAGAAACAGGGGAATTCTTAGACCCAAAACATTAATAGGGCTTTTGAATTTGTGAAAGATGATGTAAGGTACTTGGAAATAGACAGGGGTTTCCAACAGAGATAATTAGTAAATATCTTAACTTAGATTCTGCGTTCATGGAAGGAATATGACCTGGCAGTAATTATTATAAATTATGGGAAAAAAATGTTGGACATCACACCAGAGTGCAAATCTCCATTTGGTGCCATTGACCAAGAAGAAGCACAAGAGGAGGTAACTGCTTTTGTTTCTCGTCTCTAAGTTTCTAAGCTTTTGTTTAGTTGAGTCTTTTAGGAGGTCATGCATTGTAAGTAAACTTATTTTAAAAAATTGATTGGTATTTAATTTGTTACATTTACATAAAAGTAATGTATAGTGAAGAGCTCCTCTCCCTCCCTTTTTTGTGATAAAAAATGAAGAGGAATCCATTTTTGAAGAGAACACTGAAAAGTTCCCTATCGCCAGTACTGATGATCATCAGTTTGGGGTGGGTAGTGTGCTTCCTACATCCATTTGGGCTTTGTACTAAAAGACCTGTAAAGCCACGCCCACACTGATTTCATTATTCTGGGTGCATCATTCAGTGTAGTAGATACATGTCAGAGATTTTCGCTGTCTTCAAAGTAGATTTCCCAAACTCTCTATCACACCTAAATTGTCTTCTTGATGAGACTGCTAATGTTTGAGGTAACTTTTTAATATCTGCTTCCCAAGCGTGGGTCTTGCTAGAGCCTGTTTTATTGCCTTTCTGAAAAACTATATGAGTAAACGTTTTTGTAGATCAAATTTGAAGTGTCGCTTAGTTTATCAGATTTTATGTGCACTAGGAATAACTTGAAGCCCCTTCAGTACCTGGGGTGGGGGGTAGAGACTGTCACCCCCAAGCCTGTTTTAGTTGCAGTAACTCCATTTCTCTATTATATGTTGAGTGTCTAAGTAAGCATTTGTTGCAAAAAGCTTCAACTATTAGCACTGTTTTCCTGGATGCATTTTAAGCCATGATGCTTGTTTTGAAGGGGCTTACTTGGTCTAGAGTTTTGACTAAGCTGGAGGCAGTCTGAGGTTTTTTCCCAAGTGTTCAGTCTCAGAACCTGTCGCTAGCTTCCTTCCATCAGCCAGCCTTTAACTCAGGACACTGTCCCTGTACATCATTGTACGGCAGGACCCCACGCCTCTTTCCCTGGAGTCACTAGTCCAGCAGGAGTTGTGGTACTTCCTTCTCACTAAGCCTGTAGGGCTGAGATCATTCGAAACCCTCAAGGTTGCTATAAGCCCAAAGAGGCTTGAGTGGTTTTGTTTTTGCTTTTGCTTTTGTTTTTGCTTTGAAAACAGGAGACATGAACTGGTCAGTTCTCCATGGTGGTGGAGAGCCTGAGCACAGACCCACCAATTTTTAATCTGTTAACTATTGATCCTGTTATGTTTCAATGAAAGGCAAAGCAGCAAAGGCAATTAGCTGAGTTGTGAAGAAGCTCCTTCTGGGAAAAAGAAAGGAAAAAAGAAAAAGAAAAAGGAAAAAAAGTGATATGTTTCTGAGGGCATGCAAGGAATTTTATTTTGAGGAGTTTAAAAGACATACTCCAAACTAACTCCTTTAGGGAGCGTGTGTGTGTGTATCTGCATTGCTCATTGGGAGGGGTGGGAGTTAGTGGGAGGAAGGAAGAGAGAAGAAAAGAAATATTTTGGTCCACTTCCATAAAACATTAGGTCCTGTGCCTGGCATTTAGTGCCAACAATGTCAACAATGATTGTTATTATTAATTATTTTTCTAAATTGGATTTATTTGGGTGTCATTGATTAATAAAACCATACAGGTTTCAAGGGTACAACTGGATAACACATCATCTGCATATGGCATTGTACACTCACAACCCAAAGTCGTCTTTCCCTGCCACCATTTATGCCCCTTGCCCTGTCCCACTGCCTTCCCACCCTGCTTCCCCCCTGGCAATTCTTAATTCGTATTGTTTAGCCGTGGAGATCATAGTCTTACTTGCAAGTATGAAAACATAATTTTAAGAATGTTATTGGAAAATGACAATTGCTAAAACATATTGCACTACATCCTGAAATTTAACCAATGTTTCTAGGGTTCTTCAAAGAAGTGTCCAAAGACTAAGAAGCCACAGCAGATATTATCACCTGAAAAAATAAATGAGCAGCTGGTCTTGTTGGAGGCACACCTTCTCAAACTGACAAAGCAAAGTAGTCATTTTTTGTTTCTATCTGTGTACTTCTATTGAGCATTATATCTTTTTAAAATAAGAAAATCTTCTGTTAAAAGGATTAGGAGGATATTAGCATTTGGTAACCCCTTCAAAGTTTACAGTCTTTTATATTTGTCAATAATACTAATAATATTCTATTAATAAGGGATTGCTTACTGCTTTTTCCTGATGTGACTCATAAAGATTATGTGATTTATTTAGAATTGCATAGCTAGCTTGGATCTGAGCCTAAACCTTCTGATTCTAAAGCAGGGTATTGCAACCTTGATACTCTTGCCTGTTTGGGCCAGATAACTATTTGCATGGGGGACTGTCCTTGGCATTGTGGATGTTGAATGGCATCCCATTGACATACAGCGCACCATTTTCCCAGCTGTGACAACCAGCTGGGAAGCAAGTGTTGCCACATATGTGGGGTTGGGGAGGGAAGGTGCAAAATTGAGAATCTGTGCTCGAATGGCAAAAATGTAACTGAGAAATGAAAAGAGATAGCATGAGGGGTGTTAATGTGTGAGTGATTTGAAACACAGTTTCAGGTTACCGTGCTATGTAGTGATATGTGAAGACAGTGATTGGAATTTTGCAGTTAGTGATTTGGAAGTCTGCTTAAGAAATTGATTCAGTTTCTGAATTGATAAGTATGATCACTTTTAAAAAAGTAGGTACTTCAGATCTTTCAAACAGGAGAGTACCAAAATTTCTCGTCAGGGGAGCCTCCATTTGTGGCCCCCTTGGTCTTTGGGAATGACTGTACGTGAAGAATTCCGAGTCCCTACCTCAACTCTCTCATTATGGGTCCCAGTTTTATCGGAGAGGTTGTAGGTTCCCAACTTGGACCTCTCTCTATTCCAGCATTCTCAGTGTCTGTTACAAGCTGAATTTTGAACTCGATGCTCTATTATTTACATAATCAGTAAACATAGTTTGTAACAAAGCTGTAATTGTCTAGTCACGTATAAAAATATAATTCCTTAAAATATAAAGTATTCTAGAAATGTGAATTATTTCTTTTCATACTATCAAAAAAGAGAAAACCCCTCACATTTTACCAGTCAGCACAGTATAATGTCACTAACTAAGCAGTAGATTCAAAACAAAACAAGAATAAAAATATTAGTTTCATGTAGTGCTTCCTGTGCACCAGAAACTACTTTGTGTTTTATATATTAAAACTCATATAATCCCTATACAACCATTATATGAAGAAGGTATCATTATTATTCCCATTTTAAAGAAAAAGAAACCTAGGCACAGAGATGCTGAGTAACTTCTCAAGTTCTCATAACTAAAAAGTGTCTGGGTGAGGATCTGAACCCAGGCAGTCTGGCTCCAGGGGCTGTGCTGTTCGCTATCATGTGCTTTACTATCTTTTCATGATCGTTTTATTTATTTATAAGTATATTTTATTGATTATGCTGTTACAGTTGTCCCAATTTTTCTCCCCTTTATCCCCTCCTCCCTGCACCGCCCCCCTCATCCTTCAGTATCCCCTGCCCCTCCACAGTTCAAGTCCATGGGTCGTACATAGAAGTTCTTTGGCTTCTCCATTTCCTCTACTATTCTCAACCTCCCCCTGTTTATTTGTACCTGCCTATTCTGCTTCTTATTCCCTGTACCTTTCTCCCTTGTTCTGTTTCTCCCCCTATCCACTGATAACCCTCCATGTGATCCCTATTTCTGTGATTCTGTTCCTATTCTAGTTGTTTGCTTAGTTTCTGCTTCTGTTTTTCAGGTTCGGTTTTTGACAGTTTTGAGTTTGTTGTCATTTTGCTATTCATAGTTTTAATTATATTTTTATAAAAAATGGAGTTGAGCCCTGGCTAGTGTAGCTCAGTGGATTGAGTGTAGGCCTGTGAACCAAGGGGTCATGGTTCAATTTCTAGTCAGGGCACATGCCTGGGTTGTGAGCCAGTTCCCAGCAGGGAATGCATGAGAGGCAACCATACATTGATATTTCTTTCCATCTCTCCTTCTCTTTCCCCTCTAAAGATGAAGAAATTTTTAAAAACTTAAAAAATGGAGTTGGTATAATTGGTAGGTTTCTGAGTCTGGGGTTTACTGATCTACAATAGCTATTGAATAAGAGAGATACATGCTTTGGAAACTCTTTACCTACTTGGTGGCAGACTCCTTGGCTGTCAAGGGGGGAAATGAGTGGAAAATAATTAGATTGTTAGATTTTTAATCTATAAAATATTATATAATTGATACTTTTAAGGTACATAATTTAGAAAGCATACTTGGATGTTTTTCTATTTTTCATCTCCTCCAAAATTTTTTTGTTTTGGTTATTGATGTTAAACAGAATCTACAACTTATTTTTTTTCACTTTAGATGTTACAGCTGAACTCTCAGGAACAGAGGACCCTATATTTCTTTACCCTGTAGTTTTAAATTGGTCAGTCAAAGGTGCTATGAAAGAAGGTAGGTGACCTAAATGTATATGTGCTAATCACTCAACCTACTATTGAAAGTCATTTATTTGGTGGATTTTGCTGTTGTTTGACACTTAAAGGTCTAACCTATTCCATGCAGAAGACTTGGGATTCTTTACCCATTCAGAGTAATTCATAGCCTTGATTGTCAAATAATGGAAAAGACCTAAACAAGTACCTGATAGAAAGTTTGGGAACACAGAACCTTGATGGTGGCTTATTTGGGTAGTAAACAGTTTTATTCTAAAACACAAAAAGTAGAGAATTGAAAAAATGTGCTAGTGATCTTTAAGTTCAGTTATGTAGAAATTAGTGCAATATAATAATAATTAGGGTAACTATTAATTCTGATTATTATCAGAGATTTTTTCCAACTAGTCATACATGAGTGGCCACTGTTATGAAATCTTCCTTAACACTGAGATATTTGGAATATAAAGGAAATATAAACTGTGATGGATTATTTGATTTTAGAAAAACAGTAGTTCTCACCACATTTATTCCTACATATATTTTAAGAGTGAGAAATCTTAAAAGCAGGTTGATAAACTTGCCTGCTAGAACAAAATGATTTTTAGTAATAGTAACTTTTTAGCACCAATAACTAAGTGTATTAATAACTATGTATGAGCTTCCTTGTTTTCACAGTTATGAAATTTAAGCAGAGACCTAGATTCCTGGAATTTTTTACGCAAATTATGCTAAAATGTATGAGTGATGAAAAATTTCACCTTGTGGTGGAGATAACGAATCCTGTCTGTGACTTCTTGAGAAGGTACGTACAATATCTATTCTAGTGCTACTAACAGCTTAACAAATGAGTAACATTATCACGTAAAGATATATAAGGTAGATGAAAAATAGTGTAGGATATAGACATTTAAAACAGCCATCCAGGATATAGTGAGGATTTATGTTCATGGTAGGTAAATAAGTCAACAAAAATATTTATACAGCTGAACTAAGGAATAAGATTAGAGCATATTCATAATTGAAGCAGGAAATAAATTAGGCCACTTTTACTGTTGTGTCAAGATGGGTAATAACATCTCTGGGCCATCACCTCCGCAGGCATAGCCTTCTCCGTCCAGCTTTGGTCATTACTATGCTCTTCTAATCCCTCTACATTAGTGAGCAGAGCCATTCCTTGGGGCTCCATTTGCATATGTGAATGGGAAGTTCCTCAAATAAAAGTAGTAAAACTTAAAGCCATCGCCCTTGTCCTCTAAGCATGAGTGGTTCTCTTTGCTCCCAAATACAATTATAGTGTTTCATGCCAGTTATGAGAGACGCCAAATGAACCCAACTTTCATCCCAACAATTGGGTTTTCCTTTCACCACTATGCTTAGATGTATCTCATTTTAGTAATAGGGAGCATGGGTAACATGGGGTCTATTTAAAACATGGCAGCAGAAGAGAAACATCATCATAAAAACACACAGGAAAATAGTCTTCCTAAAATAGGCATTTCTGTTATTGGAACAAACACTTGGAATATATGTGCTTCTTATTTTTGAAAGGTAAGAGAGGAAATTGCTTGCATTAAAATGAAGCAGGCCATAGTAATGAGTTTTGCTAAGAATTAGAAAGTTCCATTACCTTTTTAAAAAACCATAGCCAAAATTAGATGTTTAGGAGCTGTAAATAATATTCTTAATACCAAAGAAAATTAGAAGACACTATCACTGTGCAGTAGAATTTGGAGGACTGACCTTGGAGGTCCAATCCAAGCAAAATAGAGACTCTGAAAGAGGAAACAGTGGCTTAGAAGCATTGCCCAACTGTATGTATAATAAAAGACCTGAGGCTGAAAATCGAGCAGTATTGAGTGCAAACTCAAGGAAATGACTTCAGTGTTAAGCCTGAGCAGATGTTTTGGGATGCTCCTCTGCAAGTCAGGAAGTGTAAAGGAGGGGCAGATGCGACACCTTGATTTCTACTTTGACAGTGATGGGCTTCTTTTGTGTTCATATGCTTACGTAGTTTTACGCAAAGAAATGTTCTCCGGTTGCAACAGACACACATGCAGCTATGTTTTCTTCCATCCTTTTGATTTCATGGTTTCTATTTAATGTTTTAATCCATATAGAATTTTTTGGTATAGGGATTTAGATTAACCTTTAGTTTGTCCCCCCCCAAAATGTTATCAATTGTCCCAGTAATATTTAAAAGAATGTTAATTTTTGTTACTTGGTTCTAATGCCACCTATTAACATTCAAAGTGGATGATTCTACCAGTAATGCTTGTAAATTACAGTGAAGATATTTCATGAACTTTCATGTCCTCCATAACAAAAAGTCAAAGTATGTGGAAAAACTGCTGAAAGACAAGGCTGATTTGACAGAAACATGATATAGAGTTTAAGATGCTACTTTAAAAAAGAAATAAAAAGGACATAGAAAATATAATGTAATTAAGATTAATTTACTGTATATAGTCAGTTGAGACTAAACACACTTTAAAACATTCATTAAATTAAGAAAATAATATTTAAGCAGAAAAATAAAGCACACCAGATCACTGAGATTAAAATTTGTAAAGACCACATTCTTTTACGGTGTAATTAAACAGAAATTTTATAACAGAATAAATCACTGGCATATGAAATTATTGGATTTTATATGCCAGCCTAAAAGAACTGTAACTACAGTTATGGAGCCTTTTAGAAATAATGATCATGAGAAAACCTAATATCACATGTACTCAAAGCAGCACTTAAGAGACAAATTTTTATCTTTAGAAGCTTTTATTACTAAACAGGAAAAGTAAAATTAAATGAACTTTTATTGAACTCACAAAGTTAGAAAAATAAAATAAATTTAAGAAAGCAGAAAGAGGAAAATAAAAGTTGAAATTAATCCACTATGAGTTGGTATTAAACTAGTTCAATTGAGAAATGCTGGGGCTGGTTGTCTGGAGATATATATAAATTAGGTACATTTCTGGCTGTTGTAGAAAAAGCAAAATGCAAGTAAGTGAAGATAATCATAAATTTGAAGTGGTTAAACAAACGTTTGATAACAGTGTATACAATTAATATGAATAACTTGAAAATCTAATTGAAAGTGGTGATTCTCTGGAAAATTTTAATTGGAAGAATGGATTGAAGCTGTAAAAAATAGGGTAGCTCAGATATTTTAGGCTAGTTATTTTATATTTTAAAGAAACAGATAATTTTTTATTTATATAAAGCTAGTTCAGGATGTGGGTGTAAAGTCTCCTACTAAATTTATCACAGGAGGCTCTGGTAACAGCTTTATAAAAAGACAATAAAAATAGAAAATTATGGATTGTTCTTACTTATCAGTATATAGAAGCAAAAATAAAAAATATGATACTGGGTTATAAATGCAGCAGTGAAAATGTAAATTTTATTCTTAATATAAATATAGGAGTAGGAAATCTATAGTATAATTTTCAGTGGTGGTCAAAGGAGTGTGTAGTAGATGCTAAAAAGTCACGTGGAATTCAGCAGTCATTCCTGGCAGATCAGGCTTAGAAGAATATTTTCTGTTAAAATAAGCTTTGCAACAAGAAACCCTGTTATTCTTTGTATTGCTTAATACTGTTTTGAAACTTCTTGCCAGTACATTAAAATGAGAAATAGAAATTATGATTAGAATTTATGTGATTATCACATAATAGGGTCTCAAAAACGTTTGTCAAATGAACCTTATAGTACTCTGAAAATGAAGATAAAATGATATTTGCAAATAATTATTTTTTAACTTAAGCTAATTAACTGAAATCTTTCAGAACTAATAATAGAATTCCACAGGATGGCTTGGTGCAAAATTGCAAAATCAATAGCCTTCCTATATCAAATAGAAAGTACAGTAGCAGAATTATCCCATTTCTATGAAGTACAAGATTGAATTTATTAGGAGTTGTGAGAGGATTCAGGTTAATATAAAGAAGACCAAACATCCTTACCAAGAGATAGTAAATAAATTACTTGAGTAAGTGGAGAGATGTAATATATTGCTCAAAGGGCAGATGGAATATTGTAAAGATTTTTATTACCTTCAAATTAATTTATAGGTTTAATGCAGTTCCAATAGATTAGTTTATATGGAATGGGCTAGAATAATTATAATATTTGAAAACTTAAAAAGAGAAAAAGGAAAAATTTTTACTACCAGATAAAGTGTTTTTGACATAATAGGCAGCCAGCCTTGGACTCAATGTTTTGAGTCAGAAACATGCACTGACATAACTAGTCAAATAAGGAATAGACCATGACATCAAAGATCAATACTGTTGACAACATAAAAATTTAAAAATACTATTTTTTATAACAACATGAGCAAAACAACAGCAGTCAGACTTGGAGGAAGCATTTTATGAGGAGGTTGCTCTGTGAAGGAGTTTCATTTAATCAGCTGACCAGAGAGGTCTGCTGAGCACGGAGGGGAATGTGAGAGGCTTGAAAAGATGGCAGCCCAATTGTGCATTCATGACCTTCCTTCCCCTCTTTTCCTGGAATATAGCAGCCAGGTCAAGTGTTCTGGTGGGATGGGGTGGGATAGAGAGGAGGTAAGAAAGAGATCAAGCTGCTTGGAAAACAGCCGGCAACCAGTTTCAAGTTGCCTATTGCAAAGGATGGATCTCCAAATGCCCAGTGGTCACTGGTCCAAGCTTCCTAGTTCAGGCAGATAAAACATTTGCCAATATGAATATTGACTAACTGGGAGATTATTGGAATTGCTGCCACTGGGCTGGAGTTCAACCAACATAAAGATCTAGAATCATTATCCAAATTGAAGCAAGAGGCTGACCACCAGTGGGACCAAGATGAATTTGGAACTGTAATTATTGTAACTAGCTATCCAGACGTACCCAGCCATTTTGTTAGCCTTGCATGGATGGGACCCAACGTGTTATTCAATGCAAGCTTTGGATGTTATTTAGCATGTGACAGCAGGGCGCAGCTGTACTTATCAAAAGAAAAATAAATTTTAGGGACTGTGCAGCTTTCAGGGAAAATCAGTGATAAGTGTCAATAGAGGGCAATAATGAGAGACTTCATAACATTTTCAGAGTGGGCCAGATTACCACAGGGGTTCATGGCAGATTGAAAAAGCAAGGTTAAGAATTCCTACAGGTGATCGGGGGAAGGGAGAAAGTATAGTAGTCATCGGCAGAGCTTAGCTTTATTGGTGTCCAGAGGTCATAGTGGCTAGAAGCTTGCACATGATGGAACCAGAAAGACTGAAATCTGTTGGAAGCAAGGTATCTCGCCTGGGTTCACTCAAGCAGTTATCTTCTGAGCTTCATAGTGAAGTGTTCACGTTTTATTTCTGGTCCAATGCATTGTTTCTACATCACACGTCAGCTCTGATAAAATGTTATGGTACAATTTATATTGTGATCTTTTGAGAGGCCAACTGCTCCTTGAGGACCAGGAATATCAGTCTAATTTTGGATTTTTTTTTTTGCATAATTTTAGTGACAACATTCATTATAGATTTAGTACTTTTATATAGTTTTACAGATTCTTGCAGATTTTTTTTAACTGACTTTATCTTTTTTGTATTAGGAGAAACGAGTCCCTTCTTGGAGTTAAAAAATTGAAATACAAGGACAGTCTGTTGAGTAAAAGGGCAGCTAAACCTGGGAAGAACCACAAAGCTGCAGTCATGGAGATAAAGAGAGTAAGTTTCATTCGAGTTTTGAAATATGGGTTAATGAAATGATGGGATTTACATATCTACGACTATTGGCTGTATTATAATTTATTATAACATGTAACAGAAGAAAATGCTATGATGCATACTTTTATAGTTATTAAATTCTTAAATTCTCATATGGATATTTTCATAATCCTATTTCCCATCTACAGGGGTATTTTTGTTACTTTTGATAATAATTTTAATTGAGGGGTGTAAAGAAACCACTGTATTTAATGTCAACAGATAAGCATTAGAGTATGAGTAAATTATATTCAATAGTGTTCAGAATTTTAGTTTGTAACCTTTTTTGTTTTATTCTGTATTAAGGCTTCGGATGTACAAAGAAGAAGAAGTAAAAAAAGAGAGACACTAAGAGAATATTTTTCTAGAAATCCAGGTTTTTCTGAAATGCCGGAACATGAAAGGTATTGTATTATTTAATTAATCTAATAAGCATGAACTCGAAGGTTACTATGTGTTGGGCATTCTTTGGGGGTGTAGCGGTACACTGGTTAACTAGACAGGTAAGGCACTACCCTCAAGGAGTTTCCATACTAATGAAAGTGGCACAGTAAACAAGTAAACATACACATAGACAAGGTGATTAAAATTTTTATAAACTTTATAAAACAAGAGACCAGGATGATATACTACAGACGAACTGGCCTGGGGTGGAGGTGAGTGCAGCAGGAGTGTAGATAGTGTGGTCAAGAGACCGAACTGCTGAATTACCTTTTATTCCTGGTGGACCTAATGTTCTTGTTGATAAAACTTAAGCCATAAAACTTATCATGGTGAAATGCTTAGCTTCTATTTTTATGAGTATGAACTTATGATTCTTATACAGTCTTTATATATCTTACCTTCATTATATAATGTCTTTACTCACTTATAGATTTTGATCTTAATTTGTAACTCTAGATATTAATAGAACCATTCTCACTTTCTTCTTATTGCATCTGTCTACTATCTGATTGTTTCTTTACTTTTTAAATTTAAATATAACATATTTTAGATGGGTGTAGGAAATAATATAACAAATGAACATATGCAGTTAACCATAAAAATATTTCAAACACAGTTGAAATTCCCTACACCCCTCTCAGAATGCATCTTCATCCCCCTTTGTCCAGGAAGCAGTTTATCATGTTTATGAGCGACTTTATACTTCAATTATATATGTATGCAGGCCTACATAATACATTATTTTTTATAATCTGCTTGCCAATTTTCTCTTTTTCCTAAATGTTATGTTTGTGAGGTGTTTTTCTATGTCTATTACACATAAGTCTAGTTATTCATTTTACTTTTGTATAGTATTCCATTATATGAATAAATAAGCTTTATTCAGTCTCCTGTAAATGGGCATTTAAATTGTTTTTAAGTGGGGGGCAGTTCCCAAGACATGAACATCTTTGTTTTTTATACCCATTATACGATATTGCTAAGTTGCTCTTAAATTCTCATCAGTGGTGTTTCAATTCACCATCTTCACCAAAACTTGATATTATGACCAATTTATAATTTTTTGTGAAACTTTGAATTGTAAAATTTTATCTCTTTGGTTACTGATGAGGTTAGGCATCTTTTCATATTTTATTAAACCCTAGGGTTTTTCTAGTCTCAGTCCCACTTGTTTAGATATTTGCACATTTAAACACTTTGTTTTTTGCTAGTTTTTTGGTAGAAGTTTGAATATTAATGCTTTTCCAACTTTGTGGCTCATCTGTATACTCATACATTTTAAAGTGTTTCTTTAAATCAAAGGTTGTAATTGTTAATGAAGTCGATTGTAATAATAGTTCTAGTTGTTGTTTTTGAAATTCTTCTGTCACTGGAGGTCATAAGGCATTTTCATAGTGAATTTAAATTCTTGATTGTCACATTTAGGAATTCTATTCAACTACAATCTAATTTTGTGAATTGTAGGGAAAGCGTAGCCCCCTCTCTTATAGTTTCATTAATGGGCACCCAGCTGAGTAGTCTGCTCTGTGATCACTGTCGCTTTCGTCATTCAGCAAGTTTTCACCTGTGGAGTTTTGGGGTCTCTTTTATGTCCCATTAGTCTGTTATCTATTCTTGAGTCAGTATCACACCATCATACTTACTTTCGCTTTAAATGAAGTCTTGTATGCTAGGAAAAGTCTCTCCAGAAGGTTCTTTTCCTTTATTTGTCTTAAGTCTTGGACATTTTTCTGCAAAATAGTTTGGAGTAGCTTGTCAAGTAGTACAAAAATCTTGTGATTTTGATAGAGATAGAATTGAATATAAAGATCAATTTAGGAAGTTTTTTAAAAACAATATTGAGTCTTTCTATTCATAAGCAGACCACTTAGGTATTAATTTAGTGCCTTTCAATAAATTTTTATGATATTCTCCAAAAAGGTATACATATTTTGTTAGCTGCATCAAAGAAATACTTTTTGTATTAGTGTAAACAGTATTTTAAGATTACATTTTGTAATCTTAATTACATTTTGTAATCTTAATTATATAGAAATATAATTAATTTATAAACAACTTGGTCTTCTGTACAAATTGATAATTGATTCATAGATACAGGTTTTTGTGTAGACAGTCAAATTATAAATAGATAATGAAAGTTTTGCTTATTTCTTTCTGATGTGCAAGGCTCTCTTTTCCTGTTCTTGTCTAGCCTATAGGTTAGGACCTCAAGATTAATATTGAATAGAGTTTCTGATTGTGGACATTTTTGATGTAACATGCATTTAAAAAACTTTTTATTTTTGGATAATTGTACATGTACATGCAGTTATAAGAAATAGTACAGAGATCTCTCATATATCCTTCACCCAGTTTCTCCTAAGTTAACTATTTAACTATAGTGCAAGAGCATAACCAGGAAATTGACAATGATGCAATCCATTGACCTTATTCAGACTGCAGAAATTTTACACGCACACATATGTGTGCGTATATTTAGTTGTGTGCAGTTTTATCACGTTTGTGGAGTTGCGTGACTGTCACCAGGAGGAAGATACAGAACAGTTCTCTCATGAGCATCTGCCCCCAGCCCGCACGCTACCCTTTTGCAGCGACAGCCAGCCACCTTCCTTCCTCTCCCCCACAACCTCTGGGAGCCCCCCATTTGCTTTCCATCTCTATAATTTTGTCATTTCAAGAATGTTATACAAATGGAATCATACAGTATGTAAATTTCAGAGATTGGCTTTTTCTTTCCACTCAGCGTAATTACTTTGAAATCTACCCAAGCAGTATGAATAACTAGTTCACTTACTACTTAACACTATTCTGTGGGATGGATGTGCCACAATTTGCGTAGCCATTTACCCTTTGATGGACATTTGCATTGTCTCTGGTTTTGACTATTAAGAACAATGATGACATGAACATTCGTGTACAGATTTTTTAAGGGCACATAAATCTTTATTTCTTGGGGGTAAAATGCCCAATAGTGCAATTGCTATGTTGTATTGTAAGTTTATGCTTAATTTTGTGAGAAATTCCACACTCTTTTCTAATCTGGCCCTACCTTTTTACATTGCTACCAGTGGTGTATGAGTATTCTAGTTTTTCCTCCCACTTTCCAGCATTTATTGTTACCACTGTTTTGTATTTTAGGCATTAAAATAGGTAGTGCTGATATTTTGTGCCTTTAATTTGCATTTCCGTAATGGCTAATGGTACTGAACGTCAGGTGGAATGACACTGCCCCATGGGACAGCAACATTGTCAACAGTCAAGAAAAGTTGATAAAAGTATTTTGAAGAAATGAAGTCATGCCATATAAGCAACTATGTGACAATAAAAATAGTTGGACTGCTTCGAGATTCTGATGAGAATACTTTTTTATTGTTGTTCAGGTTACAGTTGTCTCCATGTTCCCCTCACCACTCCCCCATCCCCACCTCCCACCCTCAATTCTGCCCGCCTTTGGCCTTGTCCATGGATCCTTCATACACGTTCCTTGATGATCCTTCCCTGTTTTCCCCCCATTATCCCCCTTCCTCTTTCTGTCTGATTACTGTCAGTTTGTTCTTTATTTCACTGTCTCTGGTTATACTTTAAGCAAATATACATTATACTTAAAATATGAACTATTAGATAAAATTTGAAATACTAGTTTTTCAGAGTATATTGAATATAGATTTATGAAGTTATTTTATTTATTGTCAACTGATGTTTTATTTCATTTTAAAGTCTAGCTAATGTTAGAAAAAATGTTGCTTCATTGTTTTTTCTTAAGGAACCATACAGAGGAATGATTTTGTTATTCAATACTGAAGTTAGTTGATGTATGTGAATAATTATGTTATAATTTACTTGTCTAATCTGACTTGTCTTTTGGTTATGAAAAACAAAAAAAGCTCTGTTTGGTTTGAGCTTAAGACACAGATATTAGAGAGAACTGGGGAAAATACGTAGGGACTTCATCCCTGGTGTGTATTCTTGTGCCTTCTTTATTGCCTTATTTTACATTTCACCACTAAGTAAATGATAAATAAGCCAGAAACACTTGCGGAAGGGCAGGCAAGTGGCTTCTCGATCATGTACAAATTGGAATTATTCCTCTTCGAATATCTGAAAGTTTGTGTAATTTCAAAACTTCTTTGTCCCTTGGTAGAAATAAGAGAACTGATGTTAGAAAACTAGCACACCGAATCCTGCTGGATTACTTGAATCCTCTAATATTTAATTATGTTAAAAAGAAGAGGTTCCATCAAATCTGTCTTGAGGAGATGCCCTGGAAGGCTCAGATGAACCTGTGTCTGGCAAATGCACACTTTAGCCTGTTTCTGATAAAGCAAGGGGAACGGATGAAGATGAAATGTGGAGCTCCTCACAAAATGGTCAGGTATAGTGTATTATCCATGAATAATACTTTTAAAGTCTCTAGCACATGGGCTGTATTTGTATGCTCAGGGCTCCAATGTTGATAATAATTAAATAGGTTTACAGAGTGCTTTTGTCTTTCCTGGCCATTGATATATTTCTTAATTTCTTATCTTAGAATCTTTCCCAAACAAGTGACGGACGTAAGTGCTTATCAAGTACTAATTTGCATATATCTTGACAATGTTTCTCAGTATAGCTTTCAGTGAAAGGAGAAAACATCATTCCAAGAAAAATTTAATATTGATTGTACAATAATTATAGATATTAGCAGGCATTAGGCAAATCTCTATTTCATTTAGAGATATTTTAAGCCTCTATGAATACAATGGTAAACCTCTATAAACACAGGTCATATTTCCTCATACAATATAAAGTTTCTATCGTTAATTCAAATGACATTTTTGAACTTTTACTCAATGTCTTTGGCTAAACTGTTGTTAAAAATAGAAGATAAATACATAAATGGAATATTATGTAGCTGTTAAAAGGTGATATAGAGTCATTCAGATAATACTTGTTGAACCCCTGTGGGATACAAGGTACCGAGACAGGTGCAGTGGGCATACAAAGATGAGCAGGTTATGCAAGTTAGAATCTGGTAGGATGGATCACAAATACTCATGAATAATTGCAGATACTGGTCGAAGTAGAAGTACTCATACAGTCTTCCTTATTCCTGAGAAGAAGGCTTTACTCTGGCTGAGACCAATAGGAAAGACTTCATGGGGAAGGGCTGCTTGGCCTAGCTCTTGATAGATAAGCAAGATTTAGAAATATGCAGATATAGAAACACCATTCCAGTAGGTGGAAAGTCATGACTTACGGCCCAGGTAGGAAAAATGCAGGATGAGAACCCCAAAGGGTCTAACCAGAATCTGGGGTGTTTGATAGGGAGTGGTTTGAAATAATTAGCAAGTAGGTCAGTACCAGGTTATGGAGAGTCTCAACTGTATATTAAATCTGAACTTTAATCTGTGGGACAATGTTAAGAGTTTTGAGCAGGGCTATGATAAGAAATTTCTCCGGCAGCAACATACCAAATAGATTGAAGGAAGGAAAGACTGGTGACAGATAACATAAATTAAGAGGGTATTTAGTTCAATAAGTCAGTAATAAAGTATGCCGGTTGAAGTCGACAATGAACTTGGTTCCAGTTTCTGCTTCTCCAGAATTTTGGTTACAATCAGACTGAACCTTTGCAGAAATGGCTCTAGTTAGACCCCTTTCGTATGTAGGATTGACCACATTTGCACTTAAGAAGGAGTTAGGAAAAAAGGTGAAACGGATTTAGAAGTACAAATTGCCAGGTATAAAAATAGTCGTGGAGATGTAAAGTGCTTCATAGGAAATACATTCAATAATAGTGTAATCACCATGTGTGGTGTCGGATGGGTACTAGACTTACTGGGGAGATCACTTCATAAGGTATATAATTGTGGAATCACTATATTGTACACCCAAAACTAACACAACACTGTATGTCAACTGTTGTAACTGAAAAATAAAATGAAAAAAACACAAAGCGACATAGTAAAAAAACAAACGGTAGACCTCATGCAAGTCAAGCTTTTGCTTTCCTAGGTGAAAAAAGTGGTTAGATTGCCGGGCCTGCAGGGAGGCTTTGACAGTGATCCGTTCCTGAGGCCATGAGGAGGAAGACCGTTCAGACCAGAGGGGCTTTCTTACTGTCCTCTGACCACCGAGAAGTCTTCTCTGAACTCCCAGTCATACATAACCATTCCTGTGTGATTGTTTGGCAGCACAAATTTGGGTGGTCAAATTTGTGTCAGGGAAAATTGGTGCTAAATTCAGTTTTATTCAAGCCATTAATATGTTTACTCGGGATGTATATATAACATATGTATGTACGTATGTGCGTATGATGGAAGATTGTTTATTGCTTAGACCTTATTTATTTATTTTTACTCTCATCCCAGGATGGGCTTATTGATTTTAGAGAGAGGGGAAGGGAGGGAGAGAGGTAGAGAAACATCAATGTGAGGGAGAAACATGGATAGGCTGCCTCTTACAAATGCCCTTACCAGGGACCGAACCTGCAACCCAGGCATGTGCCCTGAACTGGGAATTGAACTTGCACCCTTTCGGTTTATGGGGAGATGCTCCAACCAGCCAAACCACACCAGCCAGGGCTACACCTTATTAAAAAAACAAACAAGCACTGATTACAGACACACTGGTATATGTTGTGGGCATAATCATGGAGTTGTGTTTCAATCAGGTGGTTTTAAGTTGACATAAATTACTGTTTCTGTGCTTTAGGGTGTGTATAGATCCTCCATCCCCATTCTCATGGGCCCTTTAAGCAAAATAGGTATGGATGTTAAAATTCCTAAGAGCAAAGTTACATCATATAATTTTAACATTCAATGGACAATTGTTTGGTTTGGTTAAATGCCCAAATGCATTGTGATCCAAAATTCGAGAGCACTAACTCACAAATATGTAAAAAATTAAAGTAGATTATATTTGACAGATTGAATTCAGTTTTGCTTGTATTATTTTTTAATACACATTTTTCCCTGTTGCAGTTTTCGATCATGTGATCCCAGTGTATTCTCACTGTATAATTCAGGAACAGTATTGCCAACAGGAAAACTGACTCTAGAAAACTATAAAGTGATGCTTGAGTTCCTTCATACACCTATGAAAGGAAAGGCCAGCTTACCATCAGGTAAAATAAATCAAAATACTATCAGTTGCCTCTAGATTTTTTTCACTAATGCAATGCACTCCCCCCACTCCCGAAAACACACTCTTGGCAGACACACAGAAGGACACACACCGTTTTCCAATGACCCAGGAATTTAGTTGAGTTGTGATATTTTGTAGGAGACTCATACTTGCCTATTTTGGGGAGTACCTATATTGTGTTCTGACCTAAAATAATTTAATGATTTAGCAAATATAATGTTCTTTTACAAACATTGGTAACCGCCAGTGGTCAAGGTAGACGAAGACTTGCTCTCAGGTATTATATTTTAGTGGAAGTAGGTCTCCGAACCAGCTCCCCCAAACCTACCACTGCCAGCAGGCCTGACCACAGTCGCGTGGTATGTTACAGTGCCGACCATGTACTCAGGGCAGTGTGTTCTCACCTTACGACCCCCAACTCTCGCCTTCCGTGAACACTGACTCCAAGATGAATGCAGCAGTTCAGGTGGCAGGACCAGTCAGTATTGTCATGTGGTCAGGGGACAGGCGTCTCTGAGAGGCGGAAAGGTGCGGGTGAGTGGAGCTTTCCTTCTGTACTGATGAAACTCTTCCTAAGCAACCACCTACCTTGAGTACCACTCACTGCACAAATAAAAAATTAGAGAGTTTCTATAAATCCTCTTATGTAGGTTTTTAATCATGGTATTTTGAGTGCAGTGTAACTTACTGCTGACCATTATACTTCACCGGCTGGCTAACTGTCCCAGGAAGTTGACTGGTACCTGCATGTCATACTATGAATGTTGAAGTATTTGAAAGTAAATTTCCTAGACAAAGAAAGAGTTTGAGTTTCATATGTAGATTATGTCATACAACTTCTTGAGTTTTTAAAAAACTAGCTGCCTACCTAAGACCTTCCATGAAGTCGGCAACAGAATATTCTGCTATTGAGACTTGCTATGTAATGCAGAGTTCTAAGAGGAGGCAGGAGAAATTTCCTGTGGTTTCATACCAACAGGAGAATGAGTGGCCAGGGTTTGCTCCACTGACCACATCTGGGAATGCTGCTCACCTTCTAGGGATGGTCCTGGGAATGGCCTGTTTGGGGAGAAATTCAGGAACAGTGATCTCATCATTGTTCCCTCAAAAAAAAAAAAAAAGACATTGCTGCTTCTGCATTGTTCCTTTGCAGGCCATCCATCACCTTTGCCTGGAGTGTTCTTCTCCATAGTTTTCCTGCAGAGCTGAGTCATACCCACCTTTTAGCACCCAATCTAAGTGCTTTCTTCTCTAGAAACTTCATGATTTCTAGAAACTAAATTATTCATGGTGTTCATGATAATCCTGTCTTTTCTCCAACATTATGTAGCAATTGTTATCTGAATTACTGATTTGATGCTCACCACCTACTGTGTTATCTGGAATTTCACCCTCTGTTTTCAATAACGTTATACTTTATTTTTGTACCGTAGATGCTGATGAGTTTTTGACACTTATTAATCCCCAAATGAGTGATGAAAATGTTTCTAAAGCACAAACAGTTTCTGACTCAGACCCTCAATTAGGTCTTAGTAGTAAGGAAAAGGATCGATCATCAAATTTGGGTCTATTGGATCATTTTATGAAAATCTTTTTATACTGCAGGAGAGCAATGGTAAGGTGGTCTTTTGTATTTGCTAATGTTGTAAACATGAGTCTCAGCCCATAAATGTGGGTATGTAAGATTGAATGTATTTATTTATTTCCTGTCTGTAATTTGAGTTTTAATTTTGAGACTAAAGTTGCTGGGTTTAGTGTCAGTTGTGTGTGAGGTTTGCCTGCCATGGTAACGAGGTCTCATGCATTGTTGAGTTGTCAGGGAGAAGGGTGAGCCCCTTTAGTCACCAGTCATCCCCTGCCCAGGGAAGAGGTGGCCATTGTCCCTGTCTACACAGTCATCGTGGATATTCACATAGTCCGCTGCTACTTCCTTGCCACACTTGGGACATGGGCTTCTCTGGCGAGGGTTTCTCTCACCAGAGTTTCTCTCTGGAATCTTGATTCCTCCTGGGGTACTATAGATCCCTTTCTTTCCTCTAACACGGGGGAGATATTTCTAGACCACAGGAAAGATCTGCCTCAGGCCCCTGACCTTCTGCTTCTAAGGCCATTGGTGTTTTCTCTCAAATGGTTTTCTCTTTTCCTTCTTAAATATTATACAATAGATTATTAGACTCAGAATTGGAGTCATTAGCTACAAACTAATTAGTTTCCTTCTTTCTCTTAGTAAGGAGTGGGATACTTCAGTCCCTTCAAGACGTAATAGGAAAGCTACCCTTCCTAGACAAAAGAGAAACATACGTAAATTCCCATATTTTCCCTGGAGTGGAGAGAATGCTTTTTTAAAATGTCAAGTAAACCCACATCATCTTCAGTGGTGTCCATAGTGTTATGGATGCGATGAACAAATTCGCAAGGACTGCAGATGTCCTGCAGAGAAAAGGGACAGTGTGGCCACTCTCTGAGTGAGAGAAAGCCCCAACCCTTGTCTGGACAGGCTTTTATTGCTTTTCTGGGAGTGTTACATCAAGGAAGGTCCTCATTCATTATGCACAGGTTTACTTTAGGTGATTACTTTTTACAAATAACAAAGAAAGATGTTGCTGATTACTTCTTACAGGTAACAAAGAAAAGGATGCTGCAAATGCCAGGGGAAAAGTGGGTGAACTGGTTACACTCCATCCTTGGGAGGTTTAGCACAGACGTTAGGAAGTTACTTCAAATATGCACTAAACATTTGGTGCCTTAACTCAGGGTGAGGGAGTTTTAGCAAAAGCAAGCCTTAAAGCAGCCTAGATATAGTGCAGGCCTGGTTCCCCATGGGAAAGCCAATCTGTGGGACTGGCTCCTATGTACCACCTTGTGCCTGTCGGTTTTCTGAATCATTGATGAGCTACATTTGCCACTGCCACGCAGACTGGTTCCCTGTACATGACATTGCATCTTGCTCCCCTTTCCACCACCTAGAAGGTCTGGGTCCTGCTCACCTTTACGAACTCAGCTCCTCTTGCTTTTGTTCAGTCCAGCCTCCCCCTCTCCAGTTTTTAGATTATTTATTTATCTTTAGAGGGGAAGGGAGGGAGAGAGGGAGAGAAATATCAATGTATGGTTGCTTCTGGTGCACCCCCTGCTGGGAACTGGCCTGCAACCCACGAATATGCCCTGACTAGGAATCGAACTGCGATCGTCTGGTTCGCAGGCCCGCGCTCAATCCACTGAGCTACACCAGCTAGGGCTCCCCTCTGCAGTTTTGAAAGCACTAAGCTTGTTTGCTTCTCAGCCTTCAGGTTCACTCTCCATCCTTTGCACTTGGCTGTTCCCTCAGCCTCAAATGCCCTCCCTAAACCAATACTCCTATCGCCACCTTCCCATGACTTGTTCAACTCAACATTCAATAAGTCACCTCCTGTGAGAGGACCTCTCTCCTGACCACATTGTCTAAAAGGATGTGTTTTCTCAGCCTTGTCAGATTCTGATGCATTTCTGCTTTATTTTTCTTTACAATGTTTATTATTCATGAAAGTACATTTTTATTTGTCTACTAACCTAGTGTTAGTCTCCCCTAATAAATTGAGGCACCATGAGAACAAAGACTGGTTTTTCTTGCTCACTGCCCCATTTCTGGCAGTCAGGATAATGGGAGTGTTGGAGTCAGGCCTCTAATGTGCAAAACTTAGCTCATTACTTAGTAGATTCATGATCTTGGGCGGGTTAGCTCCATGACTCCATTTTCTTATCTGTAAATTCTATAGACTGCTAGTGCCTACCTACTTCATTGGCACTATTGTAAGAAGGAACCAAAATGATGCATATAAAAGTCTTACCAGAGTGTCTAGCACATATAAGTGGCACATGACAAATGGTGTTAGTTATTTTCATTATTGACATACAGTATCTACAGAAAGATGAAGTTGTTCAGAGATCTGTAACTTTTGGGACTTCGAATGTTGTGTTTGTTGTAGGTTCTTGCTCATCGTGGGGGCTTTTGGACTCTGCTTCAGAACTGCTGTCGGGCCCTTTGGAACTTTACTCAGGAGCTACAGATACTTCTTAGGCATGCAGTGGACATGTGTAAAACATTCCCCATTAGTCAGGACGGGTTCATCTGTATCTCTGTGTTACCATTCTACCTGGGAGCAGAATTACTTATTGACATGTTGATAGAACTACAAAATACCAATTCTATTGAGGTAAGAGTATTTGGGTAATTATTTTTATTGTATTCAATTAACAGATATTTTTGTACCATGCAGTTTTGGATAAGTAGAAATTAATATAGTTCTTGAGTCCTTGGTTTGTCTGTATCTCATTTCATTATTAGTTCATTATATATATATATATATATAACTTGCATTGGTGTTAATTACAGATATCTCCTCTGAAAATTCAATTTCTTAAAAGGAACAGCAAGTGACATTTACTAAACTCCAGCTTCCACATAAACTAACCTTAATGTATTTGATCCTCATAGCAATCCTTTGACAGGGAAAGAAACAGACCCCAGAGGGATCATAAACTTGACTTTGATCTTTATTTCACTGCTTTATTTGTCCCTGTTCTGTTACTTCAGATCTGGTAATATTTGCCATTTAAAATCTTTCACACTGTGGTTTTAAAGCAAGAAAATAACATTGAAAAAATTCAAGCATGACATATCCTAAGCACATTGAAAATCAGTTAACATAGTAAACACAGCCATGGAGTAATTTCCATGTGTAAAATGTATGGCAACACTAGCACAAAAGATGGGAAGGATAAATAAACTGTGATAAGTTTTTATACTTTACATAGCTATAAGGTGGTACAATATTAACTCTAAGTGAAATGTAGTAAGTTAAGGATGTGTTTAATAATCTCTAAAGTAACTACTAAAAAAGAAATACAGCTAAAAAGCCAACATAGTAAAATGGAAAATTAAATAATAGTTACCTGAAGAAGGCAGGAAAAAAGGAAAAGGAACAAAAAGATTATGGGACAAATAGAAAACAAAAAAATAACAAATTTAACAAAATTATGTCAATAACTTTATAAATATAAATGGATTGAACATCTCAATTACAAGGCAGAGATTATCTGACTGAATTAAAAAGAAAGACACGTATATTTGTCCTCAAGAGAAGCACTTTGAATATAAAGAAACAGATAGATTGAAAATAAAACAGAAAAAAGGTCTGTCCAGAAGGTAGTCAGCCACATAATATGAAAAATAGAGACATTGAAAAAGATACAAGATACAAGAAACATTGTATATAGGACAGTGAAGCCTCAGTCCCCTTCAAAGCAGGCCCCTTGGGACCTCACAGACTTCTTTCAATCACCATCAGCTGCCCTATCATATTTTCCTGAATCTCACTGATGGTCTGAAATCCTTTTCCTTTCAAAGGTGATTTTAGTTTTGGAAAGAGCCGGGGTGTCAAATCTTGGCTGGAGGGTGGCAGAGTCACCGGGGTGATTTGATATTTTGCCAAAAAACTCTGTACAAGACATGATGCGGGTGTGTTGTCATGATGAAACTGCCAATCACCAGTTGCGCACAGCTCAGGTGTTCTGAGTAATCCAAATAGTTTCTGTGGAGGAATGTTCAAGCTTCATCCAAAATGTGATGCAGGTTCATTGCTGTACTTACTCAGTCATTTTGAATGAGACAGCCACACAGCACACATGCTCACTCAACTGCATCTACAGCCCCCACTGACTAGTACAGTGAAGTCGTCATTGTTCACATGTGTGCATTCCAGTCCACTCTTCTGGCTGCCAGGTTACATCAATGTTCCACAAACCATTCCTGGTATATTAACAGTGGCTGGACTTTTTCTGGACAGACCTCGTATGTCATAAAAACAGTAAGCATAAAAAGCTGTTGAGGGCCCCAGCTGGTGTGGCTCAGGGGATTGAGCTCTGGCTGGCCAACCAAAGGGTCACCAGTTCGATGCCCAGTCAGGGCACATGCCTGGGTTGCAAGTCAGGTTCTTTGTGGTGGGGAGATACACAAGAGGCAACCACACATTGATGTTTCTCTCTCCCTTCTCCTCTCTAAAAAATTGAATAAATAAATAAATAAAATCTTTTTGAAAAAGCTGTTGACGAACCAGAGTATCGAGGTTTGATTCCCAGTCAGAGCACATGCCTGGGTTGCAGGCCAGTTCCCAGGAGGGGACGCACGAGAGGCAACCATACATTGATATTTCTCTCCCTATCTCCTTCCTTTCCCCTCTAAAGATAAATGAATAAAATCTTTAAAAAAATAAATAAAATTTAAAAAAATTTAAAAAGCTGTTTAGACTATATTAATATTAGATAAAGTAGTCTTCCAATTAAGAAGCTTTTGAGAGATAAAAAGGGACATTTCATTACAAAAAGAGGTTCTGTTAACTGGGGAACATACCATTCATAAATGTGTATACACCTGATAACAGAGACTCAGCACAGCCTCTGCACACCCAAAGCTTGGAACACAACACTTACCCAGTAATTCTCTAACTTAGGAACGAAGAGGGTCTCCGAGAAGAGTCCCTTCTCCATAGAGTTGACCTTTGCGTATGGGAATTGGACATATTATTCTACCAGCAAACAAATGTACCAGGGAAACTGAATTATTTGGACATAATAGAATCTGGTTTTTCTCAAATATTTGCCTGATTGGTTTCATATCCAAACTTAGACAGTGATTATGTTCAAGAAGTATAGACCCCAGTCTGTGCTAATAGAGTCATGACCAGACATTTGTGGCTATTTAAATTTAAGCGTAATTAAAATGAAATGAAATGAAAAATCTGGTTGCACCAGTCACAGTTCAATAGCACAGCGCCCCCACGTGCTGAGTGGCTGCCGTGTTGAACCAACGCAGCCCATTTCCGCCATCACAGAAGCTGGACTGGATGGCATTATCGAGCTTTCATTTGCATGAGAAAAATATTTTAAAGAATTTTTGTTCAGTTTTTCCATGTTATATTTTTATGTGTCAATTCATTTTTCCGGAACAAATGTGCAGTAAAATCTGAAATTACACATTTTTTAATGTGCTACTTGCAGATTATTGAAGACAAGGGAGAGTTCAGTGTTCCAAGTTGCTATGGAAATATTAAAAATGACAATGGTGGCTCTAGCCTTACTTTTGAGCATCCTTTGGATAATGTAAATGTGGTTGATTTGAAATGGATCCATGACTTTGTACTAAAAGCTCTGGAACTTTTATATCAAGTAGAAAAATGGGAAACACTAGTATCACTTGCCATTCAGTTCAATACAGTTTCACAGTAAGTACTGCTTGTAAGGGCAATTAAAATTGACAGACTTCATTGAAAAAATGTGCTTTAACTCCTGTGTGTGTTTTAATGTGTTTTCACCCTGTCTAGTGAGAGATAAACAGAACAAGTGACACCGCTCCTGGTGTATGCACAGCGCCAGCTTCTTCTAAGAATATCCAAGTCGGAGGGCCCAGACATCACACAACAGCCTTGTGTCAGACATGAGGCTGAACATCAAGAGAAGGTAAGTTTGCCTCTGTTATTCATGCAGTTGTGATTTCTTACCAGTACGCATGTGACAAAGATTTAGGAATCAGATACATGTTGCTATTTTCATGTGGGCACTTATCATTCAAATCGGCAGGCATTATGGAGGGCCTGCTGTGGCCAATATTTCCAGGAACAGTCAACTAAAGTAAATGCTCGCACACGAGAAACTCATCAGGGCTGATTATGCACCAGGAACAGTGAGGATGGTGTCTAGAGCTGTAACACTTTTAAGGGCGCACTAAATGTTTTAAATCTTTTTTTTAAATGACTTTATTGTTGTTCAATTACAGATGTCTGCATTTTCTCCCCACCACTCCCCCCAAACCCAGCCAAACCCACCTCCCTCCCTTGCTTTAATTCTTTTTTTAAATAAGCAGAAAACACCAACTTTTAGGTCAAAGGAAATATTTTTTACTATTAATATATTTATATCAATACAAGCGTGAAATATAATTTTCTCAATTTATTTTATGGAGGAGGAGTGGGCTCACAAAGGCAAAAGTGCCTCAGGCCCAGGAAACCCATGGTTCAGCTTTGCGTTAGGTGAGAGAAAGGAACAAGTAAATTCTCTTATTCGTTGATTGAATCAATGAGGTATTGAGCACCTAACATCAGAGTCCCTGCACTCGGCTGTGCTGTCTGCACCCTGCACACGGGCCTCTGGCACACGTGGGGGCTGACATTCAGCCCCTGCCCCCCGCACGTGTCTGTGTGCTTGTGTGTTGCAGCTGCTCCATGACGATTCCATTTTCTTCTTTTCACAAAAGGTCCCTATGGCCTTTTGCATGTTCTTACCTCCTGTTCATTTTGTGTAGATAGCCCACAGTCTGAATTCTTGCTTTATGGAGCTTAATTTCATAGGGGTGGAGGTAGGGTCAGATAGTAAACATGAAGACGCATGTAAAAAGATTTATGATCATTGGAAGTTCTCTTATGACAAGGAAATGAAATAGAAATAGGCTGGGGTGGGAGGTGGGAACTTTAGCAGGCACAGTCAGAAAGGCCTTTTCAAGGTGATGTTTGATGGGAAGGCACCGGCCATGCAGTGAGAAAGAGCATTCCAGCCCAAGGGAAGAAGGACAGAGGCCCTGAGATGAAACAGAAAGATGGCCCCAGTGGCTGCAGTGTAGCAGAGAGGGGAGAGGGTAAAAATAAGGGGCTGCTCCTCTGTCTTCTTTGTTGCTTATTCCTCTTCTCCCTAGTGTCTTAATGTTAAATGCGCCCCATGACCCTGTTCTTGGTCCTCTGCCTTCTCTGTACATATATTCTAGCTTGGTCAGTTAATTCAGTCTTGAATCTGAGTTCCCTCTTTATGATCATGGCAATGAATGTCATATCTCCATTCTAGCCCTCTCTCCTGAATTCTCTGTTGCCATATCTTAATATACCAGGCAGGGTTCAATCAGAGAACATAACTAGAAAGATCTGTTTCTCTTTTCTTTCTTTCTTTCTTTCTTTCTTTCTTTCTTTCTTTCTTTCTTTCTTTCTTTCTTTCTTTCTTTCTTTCCTTTCTTTCTTTCTTTCCTTTCTTCCTTCCTTCCTTCCTTCCTTCCTTCCTTCCTTCCTTCCTTCCTTCCTTCCTTCCTTCCTTCCATCCATCCATCCATCTATCTATTATCTATCTATCTATCTTGCAAGGATTTGGCTTATATGATCACGGGAGCTGACTAAGCAAGTTCATACTCTGTAGAGTGGGAGGTCAGGATCATGAGCAAGAAGGGACCCTACAGGTGTTGCCAGAAGCAGTCACTGAGGGAGGATCCAATGAGGAGAGAACAGTTTTTCACCTGGGTGCTGGTTGGAATTTGGAGTCTGGAGACTGCCAGTCTGGAGACTGGAGTCAAGGACACACCTGGTTAAGGCAGGCCCACCTAGGATAATCTTTTTTGCTTCAAGCCAGTTTATTGGGGACTTTAAATAGTACCTGCAAGATCCCTTCATGGCAGCACCTAGATTACAGTTGGGTTGAATAACTGGGTTGAGGTGTATGTGTGCTACAAAATGGGTGCTTTCCCTGTTGGTTGATTCCAAGTTGATTCCAAAATGGGTGCTTTCCCTGTTGGTTGATTCCAAGCCTAACCAAATTGATTCATCAAAATACCGTCGCACTGCCTACACTTCTCAAATTTAGCCCATTTCGAACAAACCCGTTTTGCCAAGTCTACTGCATTTTTTAATTTTTATTTTATTGATTATGCCATTACAGTTGTTCTATTCCCCCCTTCATTCCCCTCCACCCGACCCCCCCACCCCCACCATTCCCCCCCTTTAGTATATGACCATGTGTCTCAATTTCTTTAGATTCTATATTTCCCATACTATTCTTGCCCTCCCTATTTTCTACCTACCGTCTATGCTACTTATTTTCTGTACCTTCTCCCCCCTTCTCCTTCTCCCACTCCCCTGTTGCTAACCCTCCATGTGGCTCTGTGGATTGAGCACCGGCCTGCAAACCAAAGGGTCCGCCGATTTGCATTGGGGGCCAGGTCCCTGGTTGGGGGCATGTGAGAGGCAACCAATTTATGTCTCTCATATGTCTACGTTTCCCTCTCTTTCTCTGTCCCTACCCATCTCTCTAAAATAAATAAATAAAATCTTTAAAAAATAATGCTGCGGTAAACATGAGGTGCATATATCTTTTCAAGTTATTGTTTTCATTTTCTTTGGATAAATACCCAGAAGTGGAATTGCTGGATCATATGGTAGTTCTGTTTTTAATGTTTTTGGTGTTTCTAGGAACCACCAAACTTCCATTGGTTGCACCAATTTACATTCCCACCAATAGTGCACAGGGGTTCCCTCTTCTCCACGTCCTCGCCAACACTTGTTATTTCTATTATGTCTTTTTGGTAATAGCCATTCTAACAGGTATGAAGTAATATCTAAAATGTCTTTCTTTTTTTTTTTAATTTTTTTTATTGATTATGCTGTTACAGTTGTTCTATTCCCCCTTTCATTCCCCTCCACCCTACCCCCCCATCCCCACCATTACCCCCCTTTAGTTTATGACCATGTGTCTCAAGTCCTTTAGATTCTATATTTCCCATACTATTCTTGCCCTCCCTATTTTCTACCTACCGTCTATGCTACTTATTTTCTGTACCTTCTCCCCCCTTCTCCTTCTCCCACTCCCCTGTTGCTAACCCTCCATGTGATCTTCATTTCTATGTTTCTGCTCCTGATCTAGCTGTCCTTTTAGTTTGCTTTCGTTTTAGGTGTGGTTGTTAATATCTGTGAGTTTGCTGTCCTTTCACTGTTCATATTTTTTATCTTCTTTTTCTTAGATAAGTCCCTTTAACATTTCATATAATAAGGGCTTGGTGATGATGAACTCCTTGAATTTGATCTTATCTGAGAAGCACTTTATCTGTCCTTCCATTCTAAATGAAAGTTTTGCTGGATAGAGTAATCTTGGTTGTAGGTCTTTGGATTTCATGACTTGGAATACTTCTTTCCAGCCCCTTCTTGCCTGTAAGGTCTCTTTTAAGAAATCAGCTGACAGTCTGATGGGAAGTCCTTTGTAGGTGACTGTCCCCTTAGCTCTTGCTGCTTCTAGGATTCTCTCCTTCATTTTAATCTTGGCTAATGTAACTATGATGTGCCTTGGTGTGTTTCTTCTTGGGTCCAACTTCTTTGGGACTCTCTGAGCTTCCTGCATTTCCTGGAGACTTCCACCAAGATGGAGGCATAGGTGGAGACACCGTGCTTTCTCCCACAACCAAGTTTAGAGACAACAAAATATTAGCAACAGAAAACATAGCCAGAACACAGAAAATTGAACTTTTTGGAATTCTGATAACAATGAATTCTTCAGCCTGACCGGTAAAAGGGGCGAAGCCAGCAGCTGGCAGAGCGGGGTTGCACAGGAAAACTCGGTCAGAGGGACTCAGGTGCCCGGATCCCAGGTGTGGGGTTGCAACGGGGGGACTCAGAGAGCGACCCAGTGAATGACAGGCGGACGCAGCGAGGGTGAAGGGTGGCGGGTTGACTGTGGTTGCGCATTCCTGTGCAGATAGACCGGCGAGGGAGTGGGCAGTGAGATGGAACCAAACAGGCCCCAGCGGCCGAAAGCAGGAGAGGGGACCACCATTTCCCCTCTCTGACCCTGCCCCCACATACAGCGTCACAACCCAGCGACCTGGGCGGCCCCGCCCTGGTGAACACTTGAGGCTCCGCTCCTCATACTTAACGGGCCGAACAGACCAAAAATGGCTCAGGAAGATCTCAAAGCCCCAGAGCCCATAACTCTAAGCGACGAAGAAATAGCAAAACTTTCAGATGCACAGTTCAAAACACTGGTGATCAGGATGCTCACAGAACTGGTTGATTTTAGTCACAAATTAGAGGAACATATGAAGGCTAAACTAATTGATGAAAAGGAAACTGGGACTCAAATCAAGGGGGTAAACCAGAAGGAAGGAAAAAATGACCAAACAGGAAAATATGAAGAAACAAGAATTCAAAAAAATGAGGAGAGACTTAGGAACCTCCAGGACATCTTTAAATGCTCCAACATCTGAATTATAGGGGTACCAGGAGGGAGAAAGGAACAGCCACCAGTGGAAAACTTATTTGAACAAATAATAAAGGAGAATTTCCCCAATCTGGCAAAGGCAATAGACTTCCAGGAAATCTGCATTTTAATTGATGGCATCCCCCTTCTCGTAGCTGTTCAGGCTGGGCAGCTTGGGCACATGCCTGACTCTTCCCTTGTTTTCACACTTCACTTTAACTTGGTTGACAAATCCCCTATCTTCAAAATGTGTTCAGAACCTGACCACATCTCACCACCTCCTCCATCACTGCTCCCATCTGAGCCTCTATTGCATTTGCTTTAATTAATGCAATGACTTCCTAATTAGTCTTCTTGTTCCCAACTTCTCTGAAACTCAGCCTCCAGCCTCTAGTGTATTCTCAATGCATCAGGTAGAACAGCCTTTAAAAGCCCATCAGGCTATATCATTCCCCGTTTTAAACCCGATACCTCCCCATCTGATTCAGAGTTAAAGCGAACATCCTATCAATGCCTTAATGCCCAACCTAACTTATACCCTGTGACCCTCAGTAACCTCCTGCACTCCTCTGCAGGTTTCAACTGGTCTCTTCTTTAAGACATTTCTGCCTCAGGGCTTTGCATGTGCCATCCCCCTGCTTGGAATGCTGCTTCCCCAATATCCACATTGATTTTTTTCCCTTGCCTCTTTCCAGTTTTTATTAAATGCCGTATTATCTGTGAGGACTTTCTGCTCTACACTATTTAGAGTTTTGAGCTTGTTGGCTTTATTTCTCTCTATACCATTTATAACTCTTTACTCTACAATGTATGTCTCTATTTTGTTTACTGTCTCTCTGCTTCCACTAGAAAAAGTTCCATAAGAATAGGAATTTTATTTGCTTTGTTCTGTGCTGTATAGTCCTCGAGCTTGAAGCTGTGCCTGGCACATAATAGGCGTTCAATAAAGATTTGTTAAGTGATGGAGCGATGCAAGGACCATGTGCACATCTCACTGTCAAACTTCCTACAATGGACAATCGAGAGGCAGCATCTCCATCCGCCTGGGGTTCAAGGAGGGCTGTATTAGCTCAGTTCAAGGAGTAGAACAGGGCATCAGAGAGGAGAGGATCTTTTAAAAGAGTTTCCTTCTGTTTGAAAATATTTTGCTTTCAGATATTTTATACTTTTAGCACTCAGGTGTTAGAAAATGCATTTTTAAAATACTACAGGGAAAGTTAGTTTTGAAGAGCTTCACCAGGGAAGTTTAAATTGCTTTAATTATGAGTAGGGTGGAAAAATCTGCCATTGGAGAAGCAGCCTATATTTTAAATATATTTCAGCTTACATAATGGAAAGTATATTTAGACTTGTAAATTTATAGAATATCAGAAAATTATATTCTAATTGCTCTACATAGTTTTCCTAATACTCTTCCTGCTGTGCTGGGGAGAAGAAATGTGAAAAATTATGTAGCTGCTTTTCCTCCTCCCCCCAGTCTCTGCTAGCTTTTATTTGTGGCATCCTTTTGTATGTCTTTTTTTTCTGGACAAATGGAAAAAAGATAAACATTTTATACGAGCCAGATTTTTGGCTATAAATACCCAAGTTATATTTGTTTTCATCTTTTCTTTCTAAGATAACCTGCCGGAATTTTATTGGGAAACAACTCAAGATTAATCCTCCAACCAATAAAGTGACAGAAGCTGGAAACAGCCCAGATTCCCTAAGAAAGCTCATCGTCTCAGGTCAGGAGCAGTTTCAGCGGGAAGCTCCTTTCAAGTGGGGTTTGTGTTGTCATCTGCTTGCCAAACCTTCCATAATTAAAATGTTTGTAAAATCTTTTCTGCATGTTTATTTGACTGAAAATAATCCATTTGATATTTACCATCTTGTTTTGCTATGTTACTTAAGGGGAATTGAAACCCCTGTTCATTGGTTTAATGTTTAAGTTAAAGAAGGGCAACAAATATTTTTTAAATGGAGAAAGAAAATGGATGAGAAACATAAAGAGGAGAAAGACTGTTCTGTGCTATTTTCTCTGTTGTTATCTCACATGGTAACTCTTCACATTGACCTTTTGTTGATTTCTGTTTGGATTCCCATAATAACCTCTGTTTCCATAATCACTATAGATTGTTATTCTGTTGGCTTTACTGTGGAGCAGTGGTGTGTCTTTTAACTGGAGCACAGGAGAGGGTTTGGGAACGTCATGACTCCTTTGCTTTTAGCCGATAAGCCCTCTCTGAATATTTGGCAGTGCAGCGAGCAGGAGTGGAGCCATAGAATGAGATGAAATGGAGACAAGGCCTTCTCCCGGTTGTGCTTCTCCTGCATCTCGGATTCTGGTGCAGGGGAGAAATCCAGGTCTCCCTTCTGAGCTGCTGGCATTCTTCCATTTACTTATCTGTGGGTCTCACGTACGTATGTGTGTGTGTACGTAGGATAGTTCCTCTTGATCCCGGGCATGTGTTGGAAGACTTCCAGTGGAAGCCTGACACTGAGCAGTGCTGAATCCTGTATAAGGATTTTTTTCCTATACCTGCCTGACTGTGATACAGTGTAATTTTTAAGTTAGGCCTAGGAAGAGATTGACAATAGTAACTATTAATATGATAGAACAATTATAATAATACGCTGTGATGAAAGTTGCCTGAATATGGTCTCTCTGGTGCTCTCTGGTGACGGACCCGATGACCGAGATGCTACTCAGTAGCTGGTGAGCAGGCCGTGTGTGCAGCATGGACACACCGGGCACAGGGGGACTCACGTCCCAGGCAGGAAGGACCAGGCACAGTGTGAGGTTCCATCACCGTGCTGAGGCACGCAATTTAAAACCTATGAGTTGTTTACTCTGGAATTTTCCATTGGATATTTTTAGATCATGATTGACTGTGGGTAACAGAAACCACAAAAAGTGAGATCATAAGGGGGAATCTACTGTGAGCATTGACTTACTCGTTTATGGAGCTGGCTGTACAGTTATTCAGCAGACATTTAGTGAGTACCTACTACATGTCGAGCACTGCACTAGGGATTGATATACAGAGATGAATGAGACCAAATAAAGATATGTTTTCCAGAAGTTTACAGTCCATTGAAGGAGAACAATAAATAAAGCAGATATTATACAGTAAATCCTCACTAATGTCATTGATAGGTTCCTAGAAATTGACTTCAAGTGAAACTATGTAGAATGCAACCAATTTTACTGTAGACTAATTGGTAAAGACAAGAGTTAAGTTCCTCCAACATAGCTCTGGTCACAAAAACATCACCAAACTTCTAAAAAAGGACCCAAAGCACTTATAATAGTAAATGTCTAAATAAATGTGAGCCATCCGTACATGTAAGAAAGATTAATAACAACAGGTAAAATGATGGCTTTCCAATGTACTTATTCCAGATGAGGATCTTAGGTGGCTGAAGCCTCTCTGAGAGCTCAGGGCCCGAGGCAGGCATTTCCCCCGGGTGGGAAGTCCTTCCAACACAGGGCGCGTTCCCACACACATGCTCACTCAGACCGGGACAGTTCAGGTATGCCGGCCAACCTCACCTGTACACCTCTGGGATGTGGGAGGAAAAGGAGGTGTCAGAGGAAACCCTCGTAGACATGGGGAGAACGTGCGGACTCCACACACTGGCCCCCAGCCAGAATCAACTTCTTTTCTCATCAGCGCTGTCAAGAAGTGATGTGGAGTGAAAGAGCATTGTTTGAGAACCTGCAGTGGTATGGAGTGACAAGGTCTGCACTATTATAACTGCTGCTGCTATAAACAATAGCGGTTAACAGCTACTACTGCTTTTGAGAGACTGCATTTAATTTTGCAGGGCTAAGGTAAAAGGGCAAGGCAAAAGCTGAAGTTAGGAAGGTCAGCAGGAGTTAGAAAATACAAGAGTCTTAGAAGGCAGGATAAAGGGGGATTTGGATTTATCTGGAGAACTGTGGGGGTCTAGGTGAAAGGATTCAAGGAAGAAAGGTGAAGTGATTATATTTGTGTTCTGGAAAGACCCTTTGGCAGCAGCAGGGGACCTCAACTGAAAGGAGACCATGTAGAGACCACGTGGCTACCCCCGACGTGTGTCAGAGATTCGGGGAAGCCCCAGACCCAGCTGTGAGACTGCAGAGGGCAGAGATAGGAGAGGAAGGCTGAAGAGATGCACAGCACTGCGCTCTGTACTTACTTGTTGGATGGCGGGAATGGGTGAGGAAGGGAGGAGTTCAAGTTGCTTTGGTTTCTGGCTTGTGTGGCTAGCTGGATGTGATGTCTTCACTTGCGGAGAAACTGGGGGGAAGGGTGGGCCAGAAGAGAAGGTTACTTTGGAATTGCTAAGTTCAAGGTGCCTGGCTGACAGCTGAGCAGAATGATCCGGTACCTGGCGGGGTATACTACGAGGCATTCAGCAGAGATCTGTATTGTCATCATCAGTATATTGGTAGTGGTTGAAATCAGGGCCTTGTGTGAGGTCACCCAGGGAGAGAGATGTGGAGTATAGATCTTAGAAGGGCCTCATTTTGGAAGCTGTGTCAGTCACAACGGGCTGGGCTGTGTAGCAGCACCGAACAATCCCCAAATCTAATTGCCTTAACATCAGGGAAGTCTGCTGTTTTTGCCTGTGCTCCTGTGTTCGATGAGGTTGAGTACTGAGCTGCTGCTCGTCATGGGATAGTGGAGTCTCCATGTTAACGCAGCTTCCACAAGTGTTTCCAGGGCAGGGAACAGAGCACCAGGGCTACCCGTCACGGCCGTTATACTGAGAGGCAGGTGGTAAATGGCTAAGAGCACAGACTTGGAAACCAGACCACAAGTGCCTATACTGTATGTTTATTGCTAACGGCTTTCCATAAATGTCTTATTTAATTATTATAACAGCTCCAGTAAAGGAATTATTATTATTCATCGGACACCAGGCACTCCAGTGAGTGCTTTGTGAGTACAGGCCTAACTCGGAGAGACTGCGGGTTTGGTTCTGGACCACTGCAGTAAAGTGATCATCGCAGTGAAGAAAGCCACATGAATTTATTTTTGCTTTCCCAGTGCATATAAAAGCTGTTTACACTATACTGTAGTATATTAAGTGTGCAATAGCGTTATGTCTAAAAAATTTCCATACCTTAATTTTAAAATACTTTATTGCTAAAAATAATGCTAACCATAATCAGAACCTTTAGCAAGAAAATGGTGCTGATAGAATTGCTTGATGCACAATTGCCACAAACCTTCAGTTTGTAAACAAAAACGCAACATCTGCAGGGTGCAGTAAAGCAGCATGCAGTAAAACAAGGTGTGCCTGCATTACCTTCCAACACCTAATGTGGAAGGGCTGCTATCGTCTCCACTTTACAGGCAGGAAGAAGAATGGATTTTATAGCCTTTTTATATTTTATAATTTGATATTCACGAGTTCTATATAAATCATATGGTGGCTCCTCACGCTGCCCTTTGAAAGTGACACAGACCACTTCTGCTGACACTTCACTGGGTAAAGTCACGTGGCTGCGCTAACTTCAGAAGGGGCAGGGAAGTGCGGTCGGTCGGTCCTACTCTGTAGCCTGAGGACGAAGAGACACCGAGTCCGTGAAGGGCCCTAATGTCGGTCACAGGAGCAAACAGAGGAAGAACAATGTCTGAGAGAGGTCGGGAGGTGGCCTGAGAGGTGGGGGGTACAGTGGATGAGGGCCGTATCAGTGAGGCCCGGGTAAGAAAGACCGAGCAAGAGGCAGTGGTCAGCAGTCAGAGAGCTCACACGTGAGGACAGACGGCTATTGCATATGGGTGGTCATTGTCACCGGTCTTTGTGCTGTGACACTGTCATCTTCGGGCCTTGCTCTAACAGCGTCCCCTTCCTGAAATGCTCCTCCCCATCCAGACGTCTGTCTGATAACCCCTCACCTACTTGAAGTCTGCGTGAACACCACACCTTTTCACGGAGGCCTACCCTGGTCATCGTGTTTAAAACTGCACCCTGCTCGCTTCCTCCCACTTCCTCGTACTTTGCCAGACATTTCCTTTTTTTCCTCTGAAGCACATAAACCACCCATCACGTACTGTATAATTCAGTGTTTTATTGTATTTATTAATTACTAATCTGTCTCCCTGATACAGTGTCAGGTCTGTGAGGGCAAGGATCATTGTTTTGTGCATTTATATAATCCAAATACCTTTGTGGGTGTCTGATCCACAGCAGACACTCAATATCTATTTGCTGGATGAATGACTCTGTGACTCTGTGACATAACAAGAGTGACTTCAAAGAAGTGGTGGAGGGGAGTGGAGGTATTTGAGAGGTGGTTGCAGTCCTGGTGAGCTGTGCCTGCACAGAGTCACTGAGTAGAGAACTGCCTTTCACTGCAGCAGGCAGAGCAGTGACAAGAAAGACAGGGGTGGCGACAGCTGGAAGGAAACGTGGGGCTCAGGAGGGCTTTGCTTTGTTTGTCTGCTTTTAATAGCAGAGAAGGAGCGTATTTCTATATTAAATGGAAAGAGCCAGTGGGGAGAGAGAGCTTAGAGACAGGAAAGATATTTGATAGGGCAACAAGCTTGAGGAGAAACTGGCAGGGGGTGGGATGCAAGGGAATTGGCTTGGACAGCAGGGTGGAACACCCAGGGCGGAAGGGGCGAAGAGAATAGGTTCAAATGTGGGTGAGTGTGTAGGTGGGAAGGGTAGAAGTCAAAGGCGTTCTCACTGGGTACTAAAGATTTTCTTAATGAAGCAGCAGGGGGTTGGAAGCATAGTCAAGGTTGATAAGGTGGCAGATTCCAGAATGTGAAGGAGTGGGCTGGCCACTGAGGGAAATAGGAGAAGGGAGGACAGGAGGGATGCTGAGCAGCACAGAGTGCAGCTGGTGACCGTGGTGTTGTAGGCTTTACTGTTCATGATGAATCAGATCCCACCCCCCATATTCGGTGGGAGCACCCATGGGGTCAGTGACGTGTGACTGGTTCCAATCAGAGTGTGATTCCTCCTGAGTATGTTCGGCTTCTCTTGATCTTGATCCATAACTCAGGATGTGATTCATATTATGTATCCCCTTGTACTAAAAAGGACTGACAAGAAATGTGAGAAAATGTGTCAAAGATGTTTGTTATCAAAATAATGACTAATATCTAACAGATAGGAAAAACAGGCCTAGTATAAAATTCTAGGCCTGTGCGACCAGTAGGTGCTTATTGATGATGGGGGCATGATGCCCGAACAGCACTTTGCTTGCCTGTTGTTCAAGTTACACTTGGAACGCCCAGACGGCGGGAGGTGGGGCAGAAAGGCAGGCAGGTGGAATCGGGCTCCAGGGAGCCTTTGGGCTGATTCTCAACAGGGACGAAAGTATAAGCCAGTTTGAGCAATGATTAGAGCAGAAATATTTGAATGGATAAAAATCTAAAAAGTATTATAATGGCAATAATAATTAAGTGTGCCAGGCACTGTATTTAGCAGTTCACAGCCATTAGCTTCTTTAGTTTCTATAATCTTAGGAGTAGGTATTTTTATGCCAACGTTACAGATGAGAAAATGAAGTGTTACTAGTAAGCACTGGAACCGTGATTCAGACCCTGGTCTGTTTGTGCAGCTCCGAAAGGCTCCACCAAACCAAGCCTGGTGATCGTCTCGGCCCTTTCAGGTTAGATTCTCCCCTAACCTTAGAGTACTCAGGAAAAAAATCTGCTAGGTGTCACTGGTCGTGGGAAGAAAGACACTTTATTCTCATTGTGACGGCATGGTCGTTTTTAGATGAGCCTGCACACTAACCGTAGGTTTCACCTTGAGTCATGAAAATCGTGGCATCCTGCGTAGATAGAGCTCTTTATGACTCTAGGACCCCTGCCACAAGCAGCAACGTTCTGGCCCATACTTTGGGGCTTGCTTGGCAAATGTTTAGGCTGTTGGACTTTTTCAGTGTCTGAACTCAGATCATTATTAATATGTTTATAAACACAGTGGGTCGAATGTCCGTTACCATGAATGTCTGCAACTTTTTAAAAACACCAAGTATATTCTTGATGTTTTTCCACCCAGATTGCTTCTTTAGAACATCATCGATTTTCTTTTGGCATAATAGCATTTGTTACTGATGTTTGATGCAGTTCATTCTGCAGACCAGATGTTGTAGTGCTCCAGTGTCTGGGAACATTTGGTGTTCTCATTATTTAAAGGCATCCCATTCTCCCGCTAACTATTTAATGATGCAGATGTAATTTGGTAAGGTCTCTGTAGGGTTTGGAGAAGTGAGACTACCTCACTTTATAGATCATTTGTCGTATGGATGAGTAACTTGCCTGCTTGTTAAGCTTCTGGGGGAGATAACTCTATGGGTATGCATTTTGTTATAACTGTTTTTGTATTTTCTCTCATTCTCGAGTCTTGACCTTATTGCTATTTAAGTTTTCTGAAAGGATTTTTCAGTCTTCCTGTATATATGTTGGAATTTTCAACCCTTTGGCAGGTGTGTTTTATTACTGCCTCTGGGCATTTGGATTGATGTAACCAAATGTGTAGAAAGTAGCACAGATTTCATGTCACTCCCTGGGAGTTTTCCTCCGTAGATCATATTTCAGGAGCAGTTGGTATTTCAGTTTTAATGTCTACATTGGTAACAGCGAGAGACACAGTCCTTCTATTCTTTTTTCTTTCCCTTCTTCTCCTGCTCTCTGTCTCTTCTCACCTATTCCAAAGCGTCGAGACTACTAGTGGCTTTGAAATAGCTTCTTGCGTTATCCATGGAGTTTTCAGCAGGGACCCCCATGAGACGGTTGCCAGGATAAGGCCTTTGAAGCTGATCTTTCCCCATTGCTTTGCATCATTTATTTCAAAACACCAAACAGAACCTTGATTAGACCATAAAAAATATTTAGTAAGGCTTGAACAAATAAAAACCAGATAGCAAAATATAGTTTAGAGACAAAGGAATGATTTAGGAGCAGATATTTGATAACAGTAGCAGGAGGGTACTTTTATTTAGACCCCCCTATTTGAAAGATCGAGAACATCTCCCTCTCCTCCTGTGTCTCCTGTCCCGGGCACGCCTTTGTGAGTTTCACTGTAGAATGTAAGCTCTGCGAGGGCAGGGAGTATGTCTGCTTTGTTCATTTCCTCGGTGCCTTGCGTGGTGCCCAGTACTGGTAAATGTTAATATATATTGTAAAGATATATAACTAACAGTCCTAATGTGAGCCTGCATCTGTTGAATGCTTCCTCCGTGACAGGGGCTGTACTGGACACTTCACACACAGGTTAAAACAATAACCTGGGAGGTAAATAGTTTTCGTCCCACTTTCGACAGTTATAACGAAGACCTAGAGAAAGTAACTGACTTTATTGCAAACACGAATATGTGAGGGCTTCCAGCTTCCTCCTTTTCTTTTGCTGGTTTCTTTCCCTGATCTCACCCTCTAAGGAGAAACAGATAAAATCTGAGCTCATGCATTGTTGTAAGAAAAAGAGAGCAGAAATCTACAGTCTTCAGGTTGCTGTGCATGAGGGTGGTGTGGGAGGAGTGGGGGCGTGCCTGGTCGGGATCACACAGGACCACACGAGCTTAGAGGAGAGGGGATTGAGGGAGTGGGAGGGCTAGGCAGAAAGGCTGCCATGTAACAGAAATGTCACGCTGACATTCACAAGACGCACCATGCTTATAAACGTGCTAATGATCAAGTTCTGAACACTGAAAAAAGTTCAACATCCTAAAAGTTTGCCTACTAAGCCCAAAAGTATGGGCTGAAATATCCCTCTTGAGGTCCTGGAGTCTTGTAAGAGCTCTAAGCAGGATGCCATGATGTTCATGATAATGACTCAAAGTGAAACTACAATTAGCATGCAGGCTCATCTAAAAATGACCATGCTGTCACAATTAGGATAAAGTGTCTTCCTTCCCATGACCAGTAAAAAAAAATTTTACTAGTGATACCTAGTAAATTTTTTTCTGGAGTGCTCTAAGGTTAGGGGAGAATTTACCCAAAAGGGCAGAGATGATGATCAGGCTTGGCTCAATGGAGCATGTAGGAGCATGTCGGGGGTGGGAGGGAGAGGGGTGAGAATATAAGAGAAGGTGTCAGAGCAGTCATGGGGAGCCAGCTCATGTCCAGCCTTACAAGTCACTTTTGGGACTTCGGTGTTCATTGTAGGTAATCGGTAAGCCAGTGGAGGGTCTTGGGCAAAGGAGTGACATGAGATGACTAACACTCAAAAAGGAGTCCCTTGGTTGCTATGTCAAGAGCGGAGACAGGGAGACTGGTTACCAGGGCAACTGCAGTAATTTAAAAGATGATGAGGTCTTGGAACATAGTGGAACTGATAGTGGAGGGTACAGCTGGTGAGATACAGTGATATTCTGGGTATTTTCTGAAGAGGGACCCTATAGGACTTGCTGTGAATTTGATTTGGAGCATGAGAGAAGAAGAGAAGTCCAGGATGATTCTAGTTTTTGGCCTGAGATAGAGAAAGACTTACTGGAGGAGCTGGTGTAGGAGGAAAAGATCAAGAAATTAGCAGGGGACCTGTTAAAGTCAAGATGTCTGTTGAATGTGCAGTAGAGTGGATCATTGGATAGATGAGCCTGGACTTCAAGGGAGCTGGGGCCAAAGATATAAATTTGGGAGCCATTAGCATATGGGTGATATTAAAGCCATCAAACTAGATGAGATTATCAAGGGGGTGAGTATAAATTAAGAAAAGAGAGGCTGTCTAAGATTAGAGCCCTGAGTTTTCCTGGGATTGAGAGGTTGGTTGATGAGGACACATAGTAAAGAGGACTGAGGAGTGGCCATTGAAGCTGGAAAAGGACCTATAAGCCAAATTGCCGCGGTCCAGCCGCAGCGGGTCAGGGGGTCCCACAGGTGAGGGCAAGGCGTCGGCGCTGGGTAACAGACGACAACACGCCTCAAAGGACAGTGAAGCTCTGTTCCGTTTATTGAAAGTACACGCAGGTTTTTATAGTTTTCATTTCAGGTAGTGATTAATATTTGCAGTATAACATGATCATTTAAGCAGAAAAAATCAACACAAAGGCAATCAGTAAAAGTACAAAAGTTCTTATAGATTCAGTTAAAAATTATTTTAACTAGGAGAGCCATTAATCAGACAGTTAAAAATATCTTATTGTATACCAAAGTTTCTCAGAATTTGGTATAGGGTATAAGGATACGCTAGACTGAGTAGAGAAAATAGGAGATTTATTATAAAGCCCTCGTGATGTCTAACTTAGCTATCTACCTTTTTTGCTTAAAATGTTTTTTTCTGTGTACTATAAATTCTGACTCCCTAGTGACTGTTTAGTTTGTAATAACTAACTAGCTTTTATTTCTTTGCCTGTCTAGTTGATATATATTCTTATTCAAGGTAAAGGAGGGGCTGTTCCTATGTAGCAGGGGGCTTTCAAGGATACTTCTTTTAAGTTTCTCTAGGAGTTCTTTTTATAAACATGTTTTGTACTTTAAATCCTTCTAAGAAAGTAGTGAGATCATCTCCTGATTTCCTAGAGTATTCTATCTTATCTTGGGTGTTTTTCTAATGATTGTTATTGATTAAGCTTGAATTCTCAGATTGTTCTGATTGTATCCTTGTGCCTATATTCCCTGACGTTCTAGTATGATATTATTGTTCTGTTTATTGAGCCGGGAAAGGTCCAGGCACACTATCTGAATCACTGCCAGGGTATTCATAATGATTAAAGCAAAAGGGTCATGATCTCTAAAGCAAGCACAATCACAATAGGTATTGCAAGGCCTTCCATGCCACGTCCACCAGGTTGGAAACTGCTTCCTTGAAGTCTTACACCCCCTCTCAGGACCTTGTCACGGAGAGAGGGATCCAACAGTGGACGCGGCAGTGGACGTGGCACCAAATGAAGGAAGTATTTGAGGGGACAGAATTATTAACTGAGCCTAGTGCTGCTGAAAATTGCAGTGAGGTAAAGTCTGAACGTTGAGCATCACATTTAGCCACATGAAGATGCTGGGGGTGGAATGATGTTGGCTGAGGGAATGTGATTTTTCAGTGGGTTCAAGAGAGAATGGGAAACAATGAAGACAGAATTTTTGGAGGAGTTTTGTAATAAAATGGAGTAGAGATATAAAATGGTACCTTGAGAGGAAAGTAGGGTCAAGAGAAAGGTTTTCTATATTTTTCAATTATTTTTTTCTTTTTAAAAAGAAATTTAAACATCATCACCATGCTGTACATTGCAGCCCAGAACTTATTTATCTTATAACTGAAAGTGTTACCCCTTGACCCTCTTCACCCATTTTGCCCATCCCTACCTCACCTCTGGCAACCACCAATCTGTTCTGTGTCTTGTCTCATTGCTTTTGGTTTATTGAGATTCCACATGTGAGGTGATACAGTATTTGCCTTTCCTTGTCTGACTTACGTCACTTAGCAAAAGGCCCTCAAGGTCCATCCATGTGGTCACAGATGGCAGGATTTCTTTCCTTTTGATCTTGCTGTTTACATGCATCACGTTTTCTTTCTCCATTCATTTGCTGGTGGACATTTCAGTTGTTTCTCTGTCTTGTCCATTGTGAATAATGCTGCCGTGAATGTAAAATTTTTTAATGTTTTAAAGAATTAGGGAAAAATAGAAAAATGTGCTGCTGGGAAAGATTCGGTAAGGGGGGAAAACTGTTGATTCAGACGAAGGAGAACTGCTGGCATGATGCCCTTGAGGTGCAGTTGGGCATGGGCACTGGGGGCTGGGCGGGTACACTGGTGGGGGCTTATGGGAAAGCCCTTCAGATTGCTTCAGTTTTTTTCAAGTGAAGTAGGAAGCAAGGTCTTTGGCCTTGAAAGAACAGGGAATAGCTAATTCCCACCCCCTTTTCTTTTTTTCCCCACATAGCTAATTAACCATTCTCCTGTTGTTTCAACAACGGAAACTTCCCAGTGTCCCTCCCTTGTTTCCATTGTACTATCTTAGTCCGGATCAAATGACGCAATGTTGTCAGTCGCTCAGCCACCAACCTCCTTCTGTTAGCCATGCTTACAGCTGTTGGCCAGCCCTTCCTAAATCACCACTTTCTTTCTGTCAGTCCTGCTCAAAACCCTTGGTCAGCAACCCATGAAAGAGGAGGAAGACTACTTATCAGCCAGAGCCTCAGCCCTTGGCCGACTGAGCCTTCTTAGTTCAGCAGGACCTGCCGTGTCATCTCACTGTGCCCCGGTTGCCACCCTCCCTGCTGCTGCTGGACTTCTTGCACAAACTAGCTCTGTGGCTGAGGGAAGCTATCAGACCTCTCTACGCCTTCTTTTCCTCATGGCAAAGTGAGGGTATAACTGGTACCCGCCCTTACAGTTGCTTCTTAGACTAATTTATTTATAATAGTCCCTGAGATAGTGTAAGCGCTCCACTCAGTCAACGTCAGCTATTCTTATTCTAATAATCTAAAACCTCTTGCCTTTCTCTTCTTAATCAAATCTTCCCTATCCCTTAAGACACAGCTGGAATGCTTCCTCTCCCAGAAGGTCTTTCTAGTTCATCCTTTCCTCCATGCCCCGACCTCTGTATCTTTTCCTCCTGTTAGCATTAAGCACCCTCTGCGCAGATGACTTGAACATGCTGGTGGCAGAATGCTGCATCTCTTCTGCTAGACTGTCAACATTAAGGGCAAAGGTCTTGCCTCTTAACCTCTTGGAGCTCCGTTCCCTGGATGATACTGTACTGTCAAGATCTCAGGTTTCACAGGAGGTATTCAACCTGTTCAACTTGTCGAAGAAGGATATTCAATTCTTTCATTACTCCATCTGGAGCCTGTACTTCTTGTTTTTGTGTGCCTGCTTCATGCCGTAAGCTGCAAATATGCAGCCTAATACTTGGATGGTCCCTTCCTCTCCAGAGACCTTGCAGCAACTCTCTTCTTCGGCCATTGGTCCAGGACTGTTTGTTAGTTTCATACTCACGGCACCATCTTCCTTTCCTCTGCACCCTCCAGTATTAGAAATCATCTTTTCTTTCTCTTAAGAGAGAGGTTGCCCATCTTCAGGCTTTTTTTCCCGCTTCCTCCTTTCTTCTCTTTCCCAAGGCACCCCTGCTTTGAAGAGGCTGCTGAAAAGGAGGAAATTATTTTATCTTTTATGTTCAGCAAGAATAAAGTAGGAGGCTTCATAAGGAAAATTGGCAAGATCTAAAGTTTTTTTTTTTTTTTTGCATTTCATAAGAACCGAAAGTTTTCTAAGTTTTCTTTTTTTTTTTAATTTAAAAAAAGAACTTCCAAATACACCAAAAAATGATCTGAGTGTTGAAATACCTGCTTCATACCTGGGGGCTTTGAATTTAGCAGCTTTAGTTTGCAAGAAGAAATTCTCTGAATTAGAATTTTTTTGCTACTAGTTGGCTCGCTGCAGCATCTCCTCCCCCACCTTACTCTCCCCTTACCTTTCAGAGTACAGCCAGGCCAGAGAGCTCATCTGTGTGCCCGTGGATGTGACAGACACTTTGAGATGTTTTAGAGAGACTTTGGAAAAATCCAAATATCACAACAGAGCAATCCGCCACAGCAGAAAGTTGCTTTCATTATTTCTTGCACAGACACAAGGTAAAACTACTTGCTCTGCAAGCCTGAGTCCTTATTGGGGGAGGGGGGGTGCCACCCTGCGGACTTGCCACTCCTGCCATATCCTTTCCCCTCTGACTGGCCTGCTCCGTCTCACTCATGGGCTTCTCTGTCTTCTGTGAAACTGCCATACTCCCTGCATAGAGTAGATATGAAAATAATACTTGTTAATTTTTTGACTCTGCACATCTATGTTCTTACTATTTTCTCTGTAGTTATGGTGCTAGTCTTGTTTAATTTTCATAAGTAGATGAATCGATTCATACTGAATTAACTAGAACCTTTTACCAGAACACTACTTTATCAATGTCAAAGAAATGGATGTGTTTTCATATAAGCATCAATAAGATTTCTGGTTAATAACATAGGTTTTTATCTTAAGAGATTTTCTTAGCTTAACACAAGGTGTTCATTCACTCTCATTGGTTACACTACCGTTTTTGTATTTCTCCCTCCTCAGCATCTATCGATCTGTGAACACAGTGAAAACGGGGCTTTGAGTGACAAAGTCATGACCTCAGAGAAGAATGTAGTCAAATTTGTCTATGTTTAGGTTATTTAAATTTTTTTAAATCCTAATTTATGTTTATGATTCTTGGTGTTCAAATTCATTCGCATACTAAAAAATAAAGAACAAACTTAAAATATTCAATAATTATATTTTCAAGTCATTAAAAATAGATTTAAACTTATATTTAAGATGCTAATATCCACTGAACTGATCTTTTAGAAACCCGACCAATATTTTTTTGCAACCACTGACCGAAGTTTTATTTATGTTTGTATATGCGTATACATGGGTGTATGTTTTTGTTGGTGCTGCCCCTGCAACAAGTTAAGATGTGCAGCCACAGTTTTTGGTTAAATTGCCCACAGACTCATTACATTCAACGAGGTCTCCGGATGATGTTTGAAGTCCCTTTCGTCGTGGCATACATTGGCAATGAGTAAGGGCATGAATGAGAAAAGGGAATGAGTAAAGGAAATGAGATTCCTAAGAATGGTTTACATCCACTCACTCTGAATCACACTTGGTATCAAAATACTCATTTGAGATATTGAAATATGAATCAAATACTCACTTGGAACATAGGTTTGGGGGAGTTCCATGGATACCCTGGACCCCAGGAAGACAGACAAGAGGGCCCCAAGGTACAGTAAGTCTGAATCATTGCTGGAGGTACAAAAAAAAAATGGTGTTCTACTTTGAGCACATTCTGAGCAGGACAGGTTCTTTGGAAAAGACAATAATGCTGGGACAGAAGACAAGGAAAAGAGGAGACCTGATATGAAACAGACTGACTTCGTAAAAGACGCCATGAGTCTACAGGAGCCAAGCCGAGTTACTGAGGACAGGACACCGTGGGCATCACTCATGCCACGGGGTCACCAGGAGTTGAGCAACTCAATGTCATGTCACACATACGCCAGAGTATTCCCAGCAGTTTATCCCAGTCCTTCTGTCTCTCTTCAGCTTTTGACTGCTCCCCCCTAGAATATTTACCCCTTTTTTTCTGTGTGCTCTCTGATCTTACAAAGAGACAGCACTTTCCCATTCCCTCCCCCCTCAGGTCAGAGTTACCTGTGTGGGGCAGACTTTTCTGCCCCAGAGGCAACGTACCATCTTCCTCTTGGAAGCCCTTTAAGAAGGGTAAACCCAGTTGCTGTAACTGCCACCAAACCCCAGGAGTAGCAATGCGTCATCTCAACATTGCCGTTCGGGCAGACTGTGACATGCGTACAGAGCCCACCCGCCCCTCTCCCTTCCCATTTCTACTACCTTTTTCTTCACCATCAACTTCCCTCTTTTTTCCATTTTAAATTTCTTTGTTATTTTCTCATGAATAGGAGGCAAAGGAGGAATAAACATTTCAAGACTGGCCCCTGGAAAGGTGGAGTTTTGCCTGGGGACAGAGGAGATGCACATGCCAGCCCCTCCCGACCTCTCTCAGGAACACTTCAGAGTTTTTAGTTCCGTGGAGAAAAGCAAACTGCCCTCTTCACAACTCGGACTCGTAATTTCTTCGTTTTACAAAACTATTGGTAAGATTTATCCATTATGTGTTTGTTTTCACGGTGATCATCTGCGTGGATGTTGGAGATTGCATTCGGTCCTGAAGTGCTGTTTCTAAAAGCAGGATGAAAGAGCCTGAAATAGAATCTATTCCTCATGCCCTTGCAGGCACTGGCAGAGCAGTGTTGAGACAAGATGCTCCCAGCACTGCCCCGGCCCCATCCCCCCGGCCTGCCTGTCCCACCTTGAGGTCCTGGGCCATTCATCCTCCACCCATGTCCCTTTGACTGAACCTGTGAACTGCCCGTCAGGATGTGGCCGCCTTGCTTGCTTTGCTCTGCTCCGGCCGTTTTCATTTTCTTTGCCCTTCCACTTGCTTTTACACAGCAGAACGCACTCAGCCCATGTGGCCCCAGTGCGTTCCTTTTCTATACCAGACATTGTGTAATCCCCCTTTACTCTCTGGAATACAATATTTGATAGATTCCTTCTACACGTATTATTTCCCCCCCAACTCAGTGTGAAGCTGTAAACATAAAACATGGGACAAATCAGTCACTTCATAATAAAAGACTCTGCTGTTGGTGTGCTAAGGCTCAAGGGGCCGCAGGCCATCGAAGCCTGTGGGACAGCCACGCCTGTCGCAGCTGCGGGTGCAGCTCGGCTTTGTGCTTGTGCTGGTGACACGTAGCATCAGCACTGCCACTTTTGGTGGCATAATTTTCTAAAATAGCAAGTAAATGTAGGTAAACTTTTGAACAAAAAGAGTGTGGTTGCATTTTTGACAAATTCAGAACATTTTGAAAACACGCAAATATGCCCTTATTATGTATAAAATGTGTAAACAGATTTCTCACCTCTTCCTTCATGGGGTGGCGAGGGTGGGGGGGGAGAGCACCCACTGTCTCCGGTCTTCACGTATAAAGCACCAGGTGCCCCATTGTGACAACTAGCAAAACCCTTCCTAAGACTCTAAAATACCTCTAGGGGACAGAATAGATGTCATTAGAAGTTACTGCCGTGTAGATTGGGTATTTTAGAGTCCTTGAATGGCTACATGTCCTTTAATGCGTGCATTTGTGAGAAGCCCTGAACCTCCCCCCGCCTCCCAATTCAGGTGATGTGAAAGATTTGTTTGGGTTTTGTTTTCGCATTTGAGTAAAAGGAAGCATCCGATATGCTATAATCTTGTCACATCCCCACTCAGAAACAGAGCCTTCAAAGCTTCCCACGCGCTATCGAGTAACGACCACGTTTTGCCACAGGCCATCCAATTGCCTCTGGTGTAACTACTGCCTCCTTCCTCACCCTCCCAGAAAACCATGCTGCAGCCACACGGCTCTGCCGGACAGACCCATCCCTGTCTACCTAGTGTGCCTTTGCTGAGCTTCTCTTCTCAGCCATTTCTACCGACCTGACTCTTATTTCACTTTCTCCACACTCTGTGCCTCTGGTTGGGCCCGGTCTCCCACTCCACCATGTTCAAACAGAACGGTGTTCACTGTCTTTCTGTGCATATCACATGCAGCATTCGCAGGCACTAGTAGCTTGCGGTTTGCTTATGTACACAGTTCAGGAATGATGCAGCTTAAAATATTTTTGCAAATATAGAGGAAATATTTTTCAGGAACTGATATTTGTTCTTTTACTTGATTAAAATACAGATGTTCTCCAAGCCAGCAATCAAAGAAGTCTTAAAGTTCAGGCATTGCATCAACTTGGAAGTCTTCTTATCTTCGCAGGAAAGAAAAGGTAGAATTTTTTAGGAGTCTACCAAAGGAGGGAAAGCTTTGTTTGAAAAAATTTTTTGAATTACTGTGAAAAATGTTATCTTTTATCATTTCTACTTCTTCAATAATATTACATTGCTATTATTCATCAAATGCTACCTGAGAGAAATGGTTACACATACATAATACGCGAGTGATATAGATTTTAATTAAACTATTTCTTCAGTGCATTCGCTTTCCCTTTTGGAAAGATCTGATGACATAGGTCTCAGAGAATGGATGGCTCGAAGCTGTGTTTCTGTTCTAGGGCTGCTTTTAAGTGTTGGTGTCAAGCGCTTGATGACATATTCGGGAAAGAAGATGTGCTGCATACGTGGAAAGAGTTTGGCACCTCGCTCACCAGTGCCACCGATGGCTCTTCACCTCCAGGTTACAAGGACTACAGTGAGGACTTTCTGTCCAGAGTCGGCATTTGGGGCTGTTTGCAAGGAGCGGTCATATCAGCAAAGATCGCCCAGTGAGTGTGACGTTGGAAGGACCTACACGATAGATAATAGCTTCCCTTTGTAGGGTGCCCGCTGTGCCACATGGAGAGCCGTGCCTCACACACACTGGGTTCTTGCACCTATGTCCACAACACAGAGGCTCATAACATCTACTTACTTGTGATGCTCATTGTTTATGGCGCTCTCCTCTCCCCACAATACCTCCCACACAGGCCTTTGCTTTGCTTGGATATATCCTGAGAGCCTTGCATGGAGTTGGCATTAAGTGACTACGTGTTGAAGGAATGAATGAATGAATGAATGAATGAGTGAGTGAGTGCACATTTGACATGGGAGCAAGAATGGCAGTGTGGAGGCAGGCCCACTGGGTCTGATTTAAGAGCTTCCTGTGTGCTCTGTGATCCTTAGTAAGTTGCTCATCTTCTCTGAGCCTCAGTGTCCTCATCTTTAGACCTTGGTGGTGAGAGCCATGTGACACACTGCAGTAGTTTGCCAGGGCAAATGGCCACAGACTGCGTGGCAGGGACAATAGAAACGTGTTTCTCACAATGCTAGAGGCTAAAAGTCTGAGTTCAAGGTGTTGGCCGTTGGTGTCCTCCAAGGTCTCTCTCCTCACCTCTCTGGGTGGTTGTCTTCCTCCATGTGTCTGTGTACTTATCTCTTCTGGTACCGGGGGTTAGGACTTTAATATGAAATGGATGTGGGGAAGGGCATGTAACTTAGTCCATAACACATAAGGTGTTAATTTCCCACTGCTGCTTAAAACAACACAGGTTTATTATCTTACACCCAGGGAGGTCTGAAGCCCTAAAATCAGTGCGTTGGCAGGTCTGTGGTCCTGCTAGAGGCTCTACGGGAGAATCTGTTTCCTTGTCTTTTCTAGCTTCTCGAGGCCGCCGGCATTCCTTGGCCCGTGCTCCTGTGCTGTCTTCAGGACCCACAGGCTCCTACCTTCCAGTCAGTCTCTCTCTCTCTCTCACCTCTGTTCCCAACCTCAGATCTCCTCTTTTACCTTCCTGCCTTTCTCTTCTAAGAACCACTGCCATTACATGGAACGAATTTAAATAATCCAGGATAACTATCTCATGGTCCGTAATTTAATCACATTGGCAAAGTCTTTTGAAATTATTTTTGTCGTGTATGGTAACATGCTCATAGGTTTTGGGAATTAGGATGTGGACGTCCGAGGTGGTGGGGCCCGTTATTCAGCCTGTCACGCAGAACCTGTGTGAGAGTTTGTCGCACACAGTGCCTACACCTCGACAACACTCACAGATATCTTAAGTGTTTGATTAATGTGAGAGATTTCGAAAGGATGGGAGGCGGGCAGTGCCCGCTGCGGCAGCACTTAGGCTAAAATTGGAACGGCACAGAGCGGATCAGCGTGGCCTGTATGAGGATCGCACAGATTCTGGTTGTGTTCCATGTTTAAAAATACGAAGTGTGGAGGGGTGGAGGGACAGGCTTCCTTCGCCTCCCGATTGGTATATTTATAGCCTACCTGGGGTGTGATGTGGTTGGCAAAAACCTGCATGGTATGTGAGCTAGAGAGCAATTTTTAAAAAAATAATTAGTTAATAATCACATTGTTTCCAGAAAATTAGCATCCTTGGGCAAGGGAAGTAAGAAATTACTTAGTTTGTAAGTATCAAACAGTAAATTTTTTTTAAGTTAGTCACGTTTCATTGTCTCGCCCTCCAGGGGGACACACATGCACACACAGTCCCACACAAGCCTGGGCTGTGACTTAGCAGAGCCCCGCAGCACAGAAGGGGAAAGCTGAGACAGATTCACAGCTTGAGAAAGAACTGCTGCAGCCTTCCTGCCGTTGGGCCCCTCGGCTGCCCCCAGCCTCCCAGGCTGTTATCTGCTGGTCTTCAGCCAACAGGAAGTCATTTCCCAGTTATCCCTCTGGAAGTCTGACTTCCACAGGATATGCGATACCACAGGGAGCTTGGCAGTTCTCAGAGATTCCCTGAGTGGAAGAACCTCGTCTCCCCACTGTTCAGAAGGGCAAAACACCACACTTGAATACTCACATAGAGAGGCTGGACTCAGATTGACAATTAATTAATGTAGTTAACATAGTTAAGCCAACTGGTTTTATCTAAATACGATTGAGAAGAAGGTAATCTGGTTTATAGCTTTAGAGGTGAATTTCAAGACCCACATGAAAAGGAACTCAAAGTCTTCTAACAGACTTAAAATCAGACAGTAAATTCAGAGACATTGCATTATCTTTGGTGGAGAGACTTAACAGCATCAATGTGTCCATAATATACTTAGAAAACGCAGTGTTTTAATCTTTGGAGGGGGAGTTATTTAACCATACTCTTTAACTATTTAAAACTGTGCACCTCCTTTCCCCCCCAAATTCCACCTCTAAGGATTTATGCAGTAGAACTAATAGGACAAGTGCTCAAAAGTGTGGATACAACCGTGCTCACCTCAGCATTGGAAAAATAAAATGGTGCTAAATACTTTTATATTATGGTATATTCACATGATGAAAATATTTAAGTTCTATAAAGTAATGATGTAATTCATTATATCCCAAATGGAACAGCTGTTTATAAGGTAATATGTATTGCATAATTCTAGTCTTAATGTGTGTGTGTATAACTAGGAAAAAGTCTAGAAGGAAATCAGCCAGAAGGTTACTACTAAACATGTTTAGGCGGTAGGGTTATGGCTATTGTTTTATTTTTAACATTTCTCATTGTTCCAGATCTTATATGAGTATGTAGCACTTTTAGAATAACAAAGAATACTTTAATTTTGGAAAGTCTGTGAGTATTAGAGATGTGTTTATATAAAAACACTTTTGAAAAATTGTCTAGGAATCCATTTTTTTCTTATACTTACTTAGATTCATTAAGGAGTTGGACGTTGCCAAGAGATCCAACTGTTGCATTTTGTCTGCATTACTCTTTCAGGTAAGACTTCATATTTGTCCTTCTGCAGGAGCACGACCAGTCAGCCAGTAAAGTGCAGTATTTATCACATTTATAAACCATACAGGTAGGAAAATAGCATGAACATCAATGAGATGTCAGAAGCCCATCTTTCCTTCTCTGGCGGAACCCATGTGGCACTGTCACCTTTAGTATCCAGCAGGGGCAGCTTTCTCCTTGACAAAACAAAAGGAGTTTTACAGATCAGGAAACTGAGTCATCTATTGTTAGTAAGGTCACGTTGCTAATGAGCAGTGAAATCAGTCTGTCCCACGGGTGGGTCCCTTAGGTTACCTCATCTCTGAATAAAGTTTTGCTCAATTGCATGATACAAAGTATACTATGGAGTGAAAACAAGAAACAGTTTGAAGACTACAGAAATATGTAGACTCTTAGGATTTGGGTTTGACTTTACTGAGGAATAAAGGAGCTTTTATCAGAAATACAAGACATTTTTTCGATTCAGGAATCTCAGCAGGGGCTTGGCAATGTACTAAAGGTTCTGTTTGCTTTGAAGTATGGGCACCCTCGTTCTGTGTGTGAGAAGGGTCTGATATCTTAGGAAATCTGGGTAGATAAGATCTTTGGGAAATGGTTCTCTGAATATAAGGCCAGACTTTTCATTTTTCTTATATTCCATTCACCTCTTGCCTGAACTTCAAAGGGAAGAGGCAAGGGCGTAAAGTGAACGATAATCCGATTCTGACTCTGCATATTGCATCCTTCACATACTGCACTCCTTGTTCTTGAAAATAAGGCAGATTATGTTTTAGAAAATAGGTACAGTTGACCCTTGAACAGCAAGAGGGTTGAGGGCATGCTGACCCCCACACAGTTGAGAATGTACATGTAATTTTTCACTTCCCCAAAACTTGGTTGCCCCTCAGGATCCATGGGTGATTGTTTCCGAGATCCCCCACAGATAGTAAAATCTATGGATGGGCAAGTTCACTATTAAAATGGCAGAAATCAATGCCCCTAGTCAGCCCTCTGCATCTGCAGACTCCCAACTGCAGATCAAAAACAACAAAGGTATTAATGAAAAAAATCTGTGTGTAAGGGGACCTGCCTAGTTCAAGCCCATGTTGTTCAAGGGTCACCTGTAACTTAAAAATGTATATCACTTTTTGCCTAATGTGGACATAGTTTCTTAGTAATTCTACACCTAAAATAAAAGTTAGGTGGTGCAATTTAATTTTAAAAACTGTCAATTCTTTTTATGATTTTAAAGCAAATTTGTAAAATGAAAAATTTAAACAACTGCCTAGCATTTTAGAGTAAGGTACCTTATAACTTTAGTGAGCAACCTGATACAGTTCTTTCTGATGTCACCTTAAAATAATTTTATTTTATTTATTTATTTTTAATTTCATTTTACTTGTTGGTCAAGTACCATTTTCTGTTTTTCACTCCCATCCCAGCCCACCCACCCACACCTCCCCACCTCCCTCCCATTTCCATCCCCCCTAGTTTTTGTCCATATGTCCTTTATATTTGTTCCTATAAACTCTTCCCCTTTTTCCCTGGAATTCCCCCAGAATTTCCTCCCCTCTGGTCACTGTCAGCCTGTTTTCTGTTTCAGTGTCTTTGGATATATTTTGCTTGTTTGTTTGAAAGACAAATACCATATGATCTCACCTTTAACAGGAACCTAAACAACAAAACACTAAAATATTTTTAAATGCATTTATCATCAAGGAATTTTAATTTTTTAAGATAGCGTATGAAGCTCTTCTAAATGTAAAGTTTGATTTTTGTGTATTCATCTTGTTTCCCAACATCTAGTGCAATGATGGTCATATAAATTACTTAAGAAATCTTAGTCAAATTAAAATAATCACCTTTTCAGTTAATTCACTTAAGATTCAGAATTACCTCTCCTTGATTTATACTTCTGAAGTAAGTTGTTATCTCCTCTACTTACAGGTTGATAAAATGGAAAAACATAAATTTTTTTAGCTAAATAGATACATGACCTTTGTATTGTCTCTCTGCCCCCATTGGCTGTGCGACCTCAGATAAGTTGTTTAAACCTCATTTATATCATTGGTGAGATAATAATCCTCATATGGGTCAGTTAAATGAGGATTAAATGAGATAGGACTTACCAAACAGGTTACCAGTAGTATCCAACACAAAATTAACCCTCAACAGGTAACTTAATATAATGATAATTTCTTCTGAAAATAATTATTCAACTACCGTGGAATTTAAAAGGCACCTCTTGAATGATAAGAACATTCGGAACCTATGACAATGATAAGTACTGTTTATTACAGGGTAGAGTTTGCTAGGTGTGTGCTAAGCACTGTAGGAGGTACTACATGTACTTACCTTTCTCTGTCATTATAGCAAATGCAGTACACAGCTCTTCGTTTCACCTTTTTTCATTTTCAGGGTTTGCTTAGAACCACGCTTCCACACCCCAAAGCCGAACGTTGCTATGCTCAGTATGAAATCACCCAGCTTCTCCCAGGCATCGAGCTATTCTCGGATGTACACAGGGCCGATATTTGCTCTGTGGTTGCAAGTTTGTATTATGTTATACGTGAACTGCACTTTGCTAAGCAAAATATAATAGTAAGTAATTGGTAAAATCAGTGAATCTTAATTCACTGTGGTATTTATATTTGCCCCACTTTATACTTTTCAAAAGTGGTTCATGTTTTGGCAGTTCTTGTTTAACTTTGAACTCTATATTCAAGATTCTTACCTGTACTTCAAAATGAAAATATATTAAGGTTTTTTGATATCATTGTTTTTTAAAAAGATTTTATGTGTTTATTTTTAGAGAAAGAGAGGGAGATAAACATTAATGTGTGGTTGCCTCTCGAATGCTCCCTACTGGGGACCTGGCCTGCAACCCAGGCATGTGCCCTGTCTGGGAATCGAACCAGCAACTCTTTGGTTTGCAGACCAGCACTTAATCCACTGAGCCACATCAGCCAGAGCTGATATCATTGTTTACATTGCATTTTGGATCCAAAACAATGTCTATTTGATTTGGTCCTCTTTTTACTCTATTTTACCTTTTTCTCTTAAGACGTTTGGTGAAATTCATTAGAATGTTTTACTGGCCTCAAACAGAGGAATCTGGTGCACATGTCACTCTCTGAATTGTCTTGCAGGTCCTATCAATAACAAAACTATGAGAATGTTGATTGAAAAAATTTATCTTTGCATCTCCTCTTTTCTCTGTTTCATCCTAAGTAGAAGACAGACACTTCTTAATATCCCAGGAAATTAAAAAATTCCAGTACAGCTCTTTTTTTCCACTTGTGTAAATGAACTACAATATATGTATCATAAATTTGAAGTCGATTGCATTTTTTAAAACAAAAATGCAATCTAACTTTTGGTCATTTTATATTTTCCTCCCATATGGTGTTTCCCTGCTTTCATATCTCTTATTTCCCTGTTTCTTTCTTAGTATCTGTTCTGTCTCTCTGCTTCTTCCCCTACATAATTTTCATACCTACTTTCTTTTCTTATGTATTCTTTTCTATTCTTTTGTGCTAAATTCACTCTCTCTCCTTATATTGAAAAAATTTATTTCTTCCTGATATGAGTTGTTAAATTATAAAACCATGTGTTAAAGTGTAGTGATAAATGCTTTTAACACTTGGCAGATTTGGCAAGAAATTGTTTATCAAAAAAATAACAAAATGGTGCTCCTTTCATAGTTAAGGGGATTCATTTCTGGATTTAGAAAATAAAAAAAAGAAAATAGTTCTATCCCCTGGGCAACCTTTAGCTGCCTAGTCATATTCATATATAATACATACGACTGCACTGGACAAGAAATGAGACTTTTTTCCTCTGAAGCTTAAGAAATTGAGAACATTTTTCTGAATAATTGAGCAATTGGCAGCAATAAACTGGTGTTTTTATTTCTCACTAAACAAAAGAACATCTCAAAGGTAATAGCCAACTCATTGTTTCATGCTGCATTAACTGTAGAAAAAAAGGTATTCTGTTACATTTGTAGTGCATAATTGTAGAAAATGCATAATGTTTGAAACATTTATGATCAGTTCTAATCCTTTTTAAAACTGTTGCTATCAGCAGCTGCCAATTGGCTGACAGAGTCTTCTTAGCTGAACTTGCAGGATATAAACAATGTATTTCATACTATACTGCTGTCCAGAAAAACCCCAGTAGCTAAGGAAGCTGCTGCCACATATAAAATTTGCTCTGGGCCCCACCGCTGTGGAATCATGGGAAGTAGTCTGCTAGTTAATGGTAATCTCAGCCCTCCTTGATCCATCTCCCTTTATTGGGGCGGGACCCAGCTGTAGGGACCGTGAGCTTCAGTTTTGAGTTGAGATCAGGAGGAGCTGTTCTAAAGCCTAGGCAAAACTATCCCCTCCACACCTGTCTCTGGCCTCATAGCGAGTGGCTGGGTCACTTGAAATATTGATAGTCTGTAGGCCGTCACTTATGTGTGTGAGATTTCAGGAAGAGTTGAACTTGGGGGTTAATTCTAGGGAAATGAAACTATTAAGTGAGGAGTAAGCTTGGGTTTTAATGAGCAGACTCTGTGCTCTGTGAAGGCAGTGACTTTTTAGGTGTTTTTTTCTTTCTTTCTTACTCAACAGTACCTGACACATATTAGGCATGTTATAAATATTGGGTTGGCCCAAAAGTTCAGTCAGTTTTTTTCCCATATGATGGCTTTAGTAGCTCTTAGTTGTCTTTAACTTCATTTGAAACAATTTTGTTACGTTATATTGTGACAGCTGTCATGTCAACGTGCATTTAAAAAAAATCAAAATTGGTGAACTTTTGTGTAGCCATTTTACTATTGAAAATGGAAGAAAATATGTAACATTTTCAGCATATTATGCTTTATTATTTCAAGAAAGGTAAAAATGCAACTGAAATGCACAAAAAAATTATACAGTGTGTGGAGAAGATGCTGTGACTGGTCAAATGTATCTAAAGTGGTTTGCAAAGTTTCGTGCTGGAGATTTCTTGGTGCAGGATGCTCCACAGTTGGGTAGACCAGTTCAAGTTGATAGTGATCAAACTGAGACATTAACAGAGAACAATCAAAGTTATACCATGTAGAAGATAGCCAACCTACTCAAAATGTCCAAATCAATAAAGTTCTTGGTGAAAATGAAAAATGTGTCTTTTACATATAAAATGAAACAGACTTTTTGGCCATCTCATTATTTATTATGATAGAGATATTATTTTTCTGATAGAGATATTCTAATTGAAGACAAACAGCAGCTGATGTTGTGCTGAGTGAGTAGGAGCTACTGGGGACGTGGACGTGACCTTCTGTGCTTCCCATTTCATATGTGTCTGATGGCTCATTTGCTAGCATGTTTTCACCGACTTCAGTAATTTATATTTATATGTTGAATTAGTTTTTCAAGGAAGATAATTAACTGCATTTTTACTTTTCCTTTTTAAAAAAGATGTGAGACCTAAGGTTTGTGTACCAAGTGGCATCTACTTGGAACTGTAGGTCCCTGAGAGCACTTTAAAGTCCTGATAAAATTATGAAGAGTGCGCTAGCAGACCATTTTAGTCATTCCAAACAGTGTCATCTAGCGTGGAAAAAAAAATCACCATTTTATGTAACGTCTCCTACATTATTTGTCTAAATTTTATTATTAGGTTATTAACTTGATAAAATTTTTTTAAAATAAAATGTTTTTCTCTTGGTAGATTTTGCCTCTCCTTGCATTGTACCAATATTTTGTTTCTGGAATTTGCCAAGACCTGGTCAGAAATCTAGAAGCAAGAATCCTCAAGGTATGTTCCAAATTTTTAAGACATTCGATATTCTTGAACTGTTAAAGGTATTGGCATGACTTAATTTTGTTCTAATACTCATACTAATAAGCTGTTAATAGTGGGGTATATTGATATTAAAAAGGTTTGCCTATCATTGTAATGAAACATGAGAAAAAGCCAGTTAGATGGGTTTAGATCATTTTATGCTTGGGCCTCAGTAAAGTGGGGATCAGTTATACTGGTAATGAGGTTCACCCAACACCAGTCAGTCTGGGAGTCGCCCCTTCTGAAAGACTGGTTCACTGAAAGACTGCAGACTGATGATTCCATGTGCTGCAGTTTCTGTGGATTTTTTTTCCTAAGGATCTTTATGTATATTATGGTATACCAGAATTCAAAACTAAAAAAGATTATTTTATTTTTACCTTTTTATTGTATTTTTCCATTACCCTTTATCCCCCCATATCTGCTCCCACCTCCACCCACTCCCTCCCCCTTGCACTCGCCACACTGTTAATTGCACAGAAAGTTGAAGTGACAGAACACACAGGCACTAACTTACAGTTGACTGTGGAACCCAGGAATCGGCTGAGGTTCTCTGCCTTCAAGGTTCCCGTGCAGTGGGCTTGAACCCCACGGGGAGTGGGAACCTCTAGCACCTCGTTTTCTCTGCCCCTTCCTCCATCCTCTGTGGTTGCTCCTACTTTTGTTGAACTTGTTGTACTTGGTCATCTTACGACTCAGCAGATTTGCTCCTGGTTCTGCATGTCCTCATCTCTGATGTGGACATTACAACCCTGTCCCATATTACACACGGAGACACACACGTTCACACCCACAACACACTTACCCACGGTGTTTGTTTTCATACTGGACTTCACTGAACGTTGGGGACACAGGAAATCTTAAGATGAGGAAAAACAAACCATTTACATCAATAAAGTCGTTTGTGGAAGTGAAAAAAAGCTAAAAAATAAATAAATGAAATAAAATATTTGGCATCTTTGAGCCTAAAATATTTCTTGGCCAACATCTCACGCTTTGCCTCCCCTCCTGTAGCTCAACGAGCCGTGTGGTGGTGTGTGTTTCACAACTCACTCTGAAACATGAGTTCTGATTCATAGCATTTGAAACTTCCACAGTGTAAGTGCTCTCCCTGGAACCCACGTTAGCCTACCAAGTGGGCATTACTGACCGTGGAATGGGGGCTCCATGTGCACCGTCAGCTCTCACAACTGGGAGTGAGTGGGCTCCCACAAACTTCTGGCAAAATCTTCCCTGTTTTTTAAGCAGAGGAAATTAGAATTCCCTTTAAACTGTTCCATACATCCAGACCCTGGTCTTGAGCCAGTGTTTTCAGATCCAAATAGTCCATCACATTTTGTTTCTAAATAAAGTACCTTCCCTAAGAGGAAGTCAGTGCTGACTATTAAGATGATGTGTTTTAATTTGTGAATAAATAATTCATTACCAGCCACGGTCATTTCTGGATTACCATTTCTGAGTTACCAAACTCTTAAGAGTTCCACTTTTGAATTTCAATAACACTTAAAAAAAAACACATACAACTTTTCTCTCTCTTAAAAAAAAAAGCAGTGCTGTCTTCAAGCTTGCATAATTCCTGAATGCTAGGGTCTGTCTATATCTATTCATCTTTTAGTCCTGTATACTGTCTTGTAATAAATTCACATACTTAATATTCAGTAATTCCTGAATTGAATTTAAAATCTGTACACATTTATCAAATGCCTCTGTCCACACCCTCCTAGACGTTTGGCAGGAACTCACCTAGAAGACACTTGGTAAATATTTATTGCTTTACCTCTAAAACAACATTTATTGAGTACCCCTTGTATAAAAGGGGTACTCAATAAATGTTAGTAACTCTAATCAAAGAAATGTAACCCCATGGTCCTTGCTTATAGGGACACAAAAATAAGAAAGAGACAGAGCATATATAGAAAACAGGAACATGGGCACCTTCTGCTTGATCATTTCCGAGTGAGTATGAGGAATGCTGTCTCCAGGAGCTTGAAAGAAAGAAAAATGGCTTTGAGCCATTTTGAGCCAGGGGAGGTTCTGTGTGGGGTGGTTGGAGCAGAAGATAACAGGAGAGAACCAGGGGTCCATGATGTGGACACAACCAGGGGCCAGTCTTTAGTTCCAAACTGAGGCGTGATGCGACGGGGGAAATGAGGAGATTGGGCTAATGGTTTTATTTGGACTGTGATAAGAGGCAAGCATGGAACGGTTGCAATGACTGTTAGTAACATTTCAGAAGGAGATGGAAAAAGGCACTGAAAGAACAAAGTATTTGGTTAAGTGACTGGTTTTTTTATTGGATTGTTAACTCGATAGGCCACTTGACACCTGTTTTTGTACAGAGTAGCCCAAAAGCTAGTGAAGAAGTGCAGACTCCATTCTGTAGTGGTGGGTTGGAAGGGGGAATCGATTATAGAAGTTTGAGCAGGAGAAGGATGTAGTCAGATGTATCCGGGAACAGCACCAGGAGCAGAGTGAGGTGGAAGTGGGATCTTACTGGCATAGTTGGCCCGAGAAACCCAACTAGGGTTTTAACAGAAGCAGTGAAGAGTGGCAACCAGTGCGTCGCACAGAGGAAAGGAGTGACAGCCTATGTGAGCAGAATCGGCCCACCCTTTCTGGGAGAGACTGGGGTCAGTGAGTGGGAAGGGAGAACAGTCGTAGTCAGGAAATAGCTAACGATGCTGCTTTTTTGACAAGCCAGAGAGCAATAGATCACGCCATTCAGTTTCTGAGTGCCCTGGTGTCTTTTAAGGAAAGCTTTAAGACCACTTAATGATCAGCTGGTCTGGCTTCCCTTCAAAAGTGCCAACATCTTGAAAGATTTATTACTCTTAACATAGCTAACATTCCTGGAAAGAGTATCGTTAGTTCTGTATCTGCGTGAGTGAAGGGTTGATTTATGGGTAGATTTTTTTCTCTCTTCTGGTTTGTTTGTGTTCACAGTGTTGGCCATTTCTGAAAATACCTGCCCACTACCATCACTATTTATTTTTCAAGTGGTCTGATTGGCCCAATAAACTGAAACCAGAAGTAGCCTTAACCATTACAGGTAGTCCACGCACAGCACAGGCACCCAGACACCAGGGGGTGTTTCCTCCGAGGGCAGTGAGAAGAGCCCATCGAGAAGTCTGAAGGAGCTCCTGTGGCTCCCCAAAGTCTGCTTGGGTATTTTATGGCATCAGGAGGTTAGAGCCCAAGGTGTCTTAGGCAAGAACCAAAGTATACAACTCAATAGACAAGAAGTATTTTCTCTATTAAAAATACCCTCCTGACTTTTTATGTTTTATTTTCATGTTATTGTCACGCATCTTATTTTCCCTAACTTACCTTTTATTTATTTAAAATTTATACACCTTTCAGATTCCGAAGACTGTGCTTAAAGGAAAAGAGAGAAATGGGTATACATGTCAAAATAAATTGAATTTTCTTTTTCCATTATATGTGTACTCTGGTAATCTTTATCCAATTTTGTATATTGTTCTTTGCTTCTGTAGTTTATCTTTCTCTGTTCTCTAGGACAGCACTAGATGTTTCCAAAATATAAGTCAGGTTAGGGCCCTGCCCTGTTCAAACTCTCCTATAACTTCTTATCACCCAGAGAATAAAACCCCACATCTCCATGCTGGTGTGCAGGCCCCCGTTGTCCCCTGTTTCCCAGTGCTCATCCCGTGTCTCCCTGAGCTTCTACTACACAGCTGCTGTCGGAGGGCACCAGGCCCCCCACACCGCCCCTGCCTCTCCGTGACCTTTCTGCTCGAGGTCCCTCAGCAGATTTTCATGTGTCTCTCTCCCTTACATCGTTCCCACATCTTCTCTTAAAGATATTTTCCTCAGAAGTTCTGCCTGACCACAGTTTTGAAAATAGCAATTTTGTCAGTACCCTCAATCCCCTGTCATACTGTGTAGATCCTTATGCATCACTCAAATTCAGCCAAACACACATTCTGATGGAATGTAAATTCCTAGAGGGCTTGATGCATAAGAGGTGCTCAGTAAACCTGTTCAATGAGTGTATGAATGAATGAGTTTGATGAAGAACTTTTTTCTCATAATTTCTGATGAAAAGTTCTGCTGGATTATATTAAAAATAAGCCACGCACAATATATAGTTACCAATTAATTAATGTTAAGTATATGTCTTTAAAATCGACAGTGCCCATTAATCATGGATAAGAAAACGAATAGTTGTCTCGGTGGCAGAGTCCCTCTCCTGGTTTGTCTGACTCCCCTCGGAGTGTCAGAGAGCATCAGGAGTGTTTTTGCTTTGTTTTTCTTCTAAATCACAGTGCAGCATTCAGTTATTATTTTAACTCTTCCATGCCGATCACATTTCATGCGTTTGCCTCTAATGAAGCAGCCACATCTGATAACCCTCCGCCGTTCTCAGCCGTCTCCTGCTGCTGTTTATTAACCACCAGGCCTATGGCACATGGGAACTGTCTTCCACGCAGACGTGTGTCTCCGCCACCTACGCTTACCAAACGTTAATGTGCAACACATCACCGACACGACGCGCAAAGTTGGGATCTCTAAAGTTGACAGTTTTTCTCTAAAATTTCTATTTTTTTAAGTAAAAAGTTGTTTAATTTAAAATCTTAATTTTCTGTCTCCTTTAAAGATTGAAGTTCTTACAGACTTAAGATTCTTTTCTGAAGCCTTCCATGAGATGTCCCAGATTTTTTATGGAAAGAACATGCCTTCCTTAATACCCGCCGGAGTTAAAGCCAGTGTGAAAGTGAAGGTAAACCTGTTGATTTAATACAAAGCCACTTCTTCACCTTTTGAAGGCTGCGTTTCTGACTTCCAGGGGACACTTTCCCAAAGGTGTTCCGACAAGTCTCTGGTTCTGTAGACCTGTTCATTAAGCCTGATGATAGCTGTCACCAGGCTTTCACAAGTTTCATTTGTCTGTCCTGAAAGGTGTCCCCGGGGGAGGGTGTGTGGTCTCAGTGTAGAGTTTTACAGTGAAATTCTGGCTCTACACAGTAGTTATCACAGAGGGCCTCAGTAGACACCTCTCTCAGTTAGTGCTGGGGCTAATCTTATCATTTCAGATTAGTGTTATTTTTTTGGTAAAGGTCTATTTATTTATTAATTTTTAGAGAGAAGAGAAGGGAGGGAGAAAGAGGGAGAGGAACATCAGTGTGTGGTTGCCCCTTGTGTGGCCCCCTGCTGGGGACCTGGCCCTGAACCCAAGCATGCGCCCTGACTGGGAATCAAACTGGTGACCCCCTGGTTCACAGCCCATGCTCAATCCACTGAGCTACACCAGCCTGGGCTCAGGTTAAAGTTCTCAGTACGGTTTCCCCTCATGTTTTATTTGGATGTTTTTGGCTAGTATACTTTATACCAAAGAGTTAAGCATGTATTTTTCAAATTTCTTCTGATTTCTGTGAGGAGAGCACATTCCTCTACTTTGTCTACTCTTTTTTGATTTGGGGAGCTTATTTTACCTAGCTCACCTGCTTTCTATTTGTAAATCAGATAATTCTGAGGCATCCTTGAAACCAAATGCAGGTGTCTATGTTTAAATCAGAGCGAACTACAACTTTCCTCTGCTTTAGTTTTAGTTTGATCTGGGAATCACTGGGTGATCTCATTTTAGGGAGGTACTTGGACTCTCGTGTGTCAGCAGGACAGGAAATAGAAGGAGGTGACAAGTCCGTTTCTTGGGGGCCCCGGCGTGTGTGAGGAGTGAGACCGACAGACAGATGCCTGCTGCTGGGATTCGGTTTGGGAGCACTAAAACAAGCCGGGGGGTGGGCTGTAAGCACCTAAAACAAGCCGGGGGGTGGGCTGTAAGCACCTAAAACAAGCCGGGGGGTGGGCTGTAAGCACCTAAAACAAGCCGGGGGGGGCTGTAAGCACCTAAAACAAGCCGGGGGGTGGGCTGTAAGCACCTAAAACAAGCCAGGGGGTGGGCTGTAAGCACCTAAAACAAGCTGGGGGGTGGGCTGTAAGCATCTAAAACAAGCCGGGGGGGGTGGGTTGTAAGTCTGGAAAATTACTTACTTATGCTGACACTGTATTTACATGTAGTACATTAATTACTTTAACGTATTCCCTTAAAACGCATCTGCTTATTTCTCAATCTGACCGCTAACAGCATTGTAGTTTGCTACGATAGGGTAAGTGTGAGGATATCTACAGAAAATCCTAAAAGGGACCTTTGATAGGCATGGTGTGTGTGTGTGTGTGTGTGTGTGTGTGTGTGTGTGTGTACACATGTATCTGTTTATCTTTTGGGGAATCAGTTGTTTTGTTCATTTTCTGTGACATGAATTAATTTATTTTCTTACCTCAGTAAAATTAGCAGTATTTTTCTTTTGCTTGCTTCTCAGTCAACAGCCTTTCCCTATAGTAAATGGTGTACATTTTATCACTAAAATCATTCATTAATCCATTTAAGTATTTATTGAGAGCTTACTGGATACAGGCACTATTCCAGGCACGAGGACAGAGCAGTGTGAGGATTAATAGTTCTAGCCTTCCTGGAGGTCTGCTGCCCCTGGACAGTCTAGGGAAAAAGACAAACAATGAACGTGTTGAGCACATAAATATATGTCAGGTGGTGATGTGCTATGAGAGCAATCCAGCTGCGGTCGGAGGACACAGTGTCCAGAGCAGCAGGTGGTTGTTTTATTGAGGGTGGTTTGGGAAGTCCCTCTAATAAGGGAGTTTTGAGGATGCAAGATTCTTTCAAAAAGGAGGAGCTACATGGCAAAGGCCCTGAGGGGGATTCCTACAGGCCGTGGTTGAGGAAAACTAAGGAGATAGGAGAGGCTGGAATAGAGAGGAAGAGGAGGAGAAGAGGGTGGGACCCAGGAACAGGTCTTAGAGGACCTTATAGGCCTTGGCCAGGGCTGGAGTTTACTCTAAATGAGGTAGAAACCTTGCAGAACTTTGAACAGAGGACTGATGGGATAGGAATTAAATATCAAAGGACCACTTTGCTTGCTGTTTGTGGACTAGACTGTGGATAAGTATAAAGGACTGTGGGTATAAATAGGGAGACCGGCTAGAAGGCCTTTGCACACAATCTGAGTGAGATGTGCCAGTGGGTGGGGCATGGTGGTGGAAGGAGTGAAAAGTGATTCATTTCTGGGCATTGCGACAGTAGAGCTGGCCGTGTTTATGGACGATGATTTCAGTGTGGGGCGTAAGAGAAAGGAATCAAGCATGACTGCAGAGCGTTCAACATGAGCAACTGGTAGGAGGGAGTTTTTATGAACGGAGGGGGGGGAGTGCTGCTCCGGCAGGGCTGGCACAGGTTTCGTAGGAGAGCTCTAGTAGTCACACAGGTGGAGATGCAGAGTCGGTAGGTGCAGAGCGCGTACGGTCTGGAACTCGGGGGAGAGGCTGGGGCTTCTGGTAGGTTTGGGATCATTAGCATAGAGATTTCCAGTCGTGGAACTGGATGAAATCAGCTGGGGACTGAAGTAGGTGGGAAATGTAGGAGTCAGAGAGTGGACCCCTAGGGTCAGCTAGCTGCCTTTAGGATCCAGGAGTGAGAGAAGGAGAAAGAAACCAGTTGGGTAGCAAGAGAAACAGGAGAGTTTTCAATGGTCACCACTTTCACCAAAGTAAACAAATAATCTGAAGCCAAAATTGAAAGATAAATTCCAAATTTCATTTTTATCCACTAGTTATCGTAAGACGAAAGTGCAGGTACATTGTCTCCCAGGGGTTGTGACTTCAAGTCTTGTATTTTCAAAGTTAATGTGCAGCTTTACAGCTGCAGCTGGGAGTTTGAAAAGTGTAATTAAAGGAGGAAATGTGCTCAGGGCTTGTAACAGGAGCCAGTGTTGTCAGCTGCAGGCCAGGTGTTTAAAGAGAGAATTAATAAATCAGATTTCGGTTGTCAGAGAAGTACAGTAAGTCCTCACTTAAAGTCACCTGATATGTTCTTAGAAATTGCAACTTTAAGTGCAACAATGTACCCTAAAACCGATATCCTAAGAAAATTGATATAACGAAGAGGTAAGTTCCTATGGCATAATTCTGGTCACAAAAAACAAATATCACCAAACTTCTAAATGAAGACTCAATCCACATCTAATATTAATCATTAAAGTAAATATGAGCTCTACATACATGTAAGAAAGATGAATAAAAACAAGATAGCCCTGGCTGGTGTAGCTCAGTGGATTGAGCACAGGCCTGCGAACCAGGCAATCGGGGTTCGATTCCCAGTCAGGGCACATGCCTGGGTTGCAGGGCGGTTCCCTGCAGGCCAGTTCCCAGCAGGGGACACACAAGAGGCAACCATACGTTGATGTTTCTCTCCCTCTCTCCTTCCCTTCTCCCTCTCCTTCCCTTCCCCTCTAAAGATAAGTAAATAAAAATCTTTAAAAATAAATAAAATTTAAAAACAAACAAACAAAAAACACAAGTAAGATAATGGTGTTCCAACCCGCTTATTCCAGTTCAGGGTCATGGGTAGGTGGAGCCTATCCCAGCAGCTCAGATACCAGATGGGAGCCCACCCTGCACCAAAAGCTCTTCCAGCACCGGGTGCACTCACACACCCACACTCACCCAGACTGGGACAGTTTAGAAACCCCAGTGAACCCCACACGTGCATCTCTGTGACGTGGGAGGAACTTGGAGTCCCCAGGGAGGACAGGCACAGGCCCGGGGAGGACATGCGGCCTCCGCGCAGACCGTGGCCCCTGCTGGAGACCCATTTTTTCCCCTCGTCAGCATTATGACAAACAGCATTGAGTGAAACAATGTAATTCGAGGACCTGCTCTGTCTGAAAAAGTCTTGCATATTATTGTTGGACTTCTCACAGGCTTTTAAACCATTCTCTTTTAACATTAGACTCCTTGAGGTTCTGCTCCCATCACCAAGTCTAAAGACCCATCAACTCTCTTCAAATTATGTCACCAAATATCTCTCCTGGATTCAGTTATGCATTTTCTGATGTATTCCAGGAGGTAAAGAATATCTTCAAACAAAGGGAAAAAGTTAAAACACGGCCAACACTTTCAGTAAGAGCTTTCCGTGATGTCTTGGTTCAGGGGTTCCGCAAAAACAGATCCCGAGACAAAGATTTGGAAGCAAATGGCATTTCTGGGAGGTAGTTCCAGAAAGAACTCGCTTCTGAGCGAGTGGGAAAGTCTGATAGGGACGGGAGGAAAAGCGTTCCGTGGAGCATCGATGAGGTTGGGACCCCCAGAGAGAGCCACTGGGACTGTCTCTGTGCCTCATTGGTGTGGGATGCTCCCTGCACTTCCGGCCTCCCCTGATGCCCCCGCGGCCACAGTGCTCTCAAGCAGTGAGGCACAGGTGAAGTAGGATACTCTCCGTACCTGATCGCCTGTCCCCCAGAGCTGCTGGTGACTTCCAGGTGACCGAGGACATAGGAGCAGGGCAGCAGTGTTGACATCTACAATGAACACTTTTCATAAAGGGCCTTCCCTGCCCAGAGAAATGCACCCTAGTTTATGATAAAACAGTCTCCTGTAGCAAATCAATTGAATATTTCTTCACACAACATTATACAGTATTTAGAGCCAAACATATTAATAGGTAATTCATTAAAAAAGAAAACCACAAAAAAAGTCATTCTGAAGAGTAATACAATTTAACCTCAAACTGGCCAAGATTATATATATTCTCACTTGAGGACAACTTTGCATTGTTTGTGGAGAGGAAGGAAGAGACAGAGAGAGAAAGAGAAACATTGATTGGTTGTCTTTTCATATGTGGCCTGACTGGGGATCGAACCTGTGACTTTTTGGTCTACAGACCATGCTCCAACAAAGTCACAGTGGCTGGGCCTGGCCAAGATATTTTTAAGTGCTAATGCTCAGTGCTGTTAAAAGTGCAATAATCCTGGCATTTTCAAACAACATGGGTAGAAGTGTAAGTTAAGCCAGTTCCTCTCAGTTTTCTCAATATATTCTTGTCTTACAGCCCTGTAATTCTGCTTCCAGGGGTGTCTCCAAAGGTGATAATAAGAAATACAGACAAAATAGTCACCAGTGTTATTTAAATAGACTGTATGGTGGGGTGGGGGTGGCAGGTCCTCCCCTTCCATGTCTAACAGAGGGAAGAGTTGAAGTTACTATGCCACAGTCAGAGGACAGAGCATGGCCCGGCCACCAGGCTGAAGTTCACAGATAATGGAGCGGGAAAATGATTATGATGTAACGTGCAGTGAAAAGGAATACAGATCTGTATGTAAAATTTTAAAATACAGTGGAGACAACTATACTTGAACAACAATTAAAAAATAAAAGGAAATAAAATACATCTAAAAAGACATTAAAATATTGACATTGGCAACCTAAAAAAGTTGATTTATCTGTGACAATTACTGTCTTTCTATTATTCTTGTCTTTCCTGACTATAACATGTAGTACTTTTATAGTAAACATGAGGTTTAAAATACATTTAGAACACATTAACAGTTTTATTTAAAAGAACACTCAAGCCCTGGCTGGTGTAGCTCAGTGGATTGAGAGTGGGCCTTGGAACTAGAGGGTTGCAGTTCGATTCCCAGTCAGGGCACATGCCTGGGTTGCAGGCCAGTTCCCAGCAGGGGATGCATGAGAGGCAACCATACATTGATATTCTCTCCCACTCTCCTTCCCTTCCCCTATAAAGATAAATAAATAAAATCTTAAAAAAAGAACACTCAATTTTTTTGTTTCTAATGTTAATATTTTGTATGTTGACAGGCCTTTCAATCATTTGACTCAGGAAAGCCTCTTACTAGTAAAGAAAACATACAGGTAAGGATGCCAGTAGTTTAAAAACATTGGATATAGAGTGCGGATAATTTTTGAGTCATTTAAACCTATGGGGTAGCTGTAATCTTTGTTTTTGAAAATCCTCTGTGTACTGCACTCCTTGATTTCTCAAAATGCTGAGGCCAGAGGTAAGGTAAGATTGGACCCAAACTGATCTGGTTTTTGAATTGGGCAAATATCAGCTGTTGCTCCTAAAGTTTTTGATTACACATGTGTATTCAGCTTGTTCATCTAGCTGTGTCAAGTATCTCACTTTGATATTTGATTACCTGCACAATAATGGCTGACCTTGATTATAAGAGAACGACTTTGTATATTTTGCAATAGCCCACTTGTTCAACCCAGCTTTTACTCCTATCCTTTGCCCCAGTTTGAGACTGCCTTTCAGGCAATGGTTTGGAAGTTGCTCTTTTCTTCTTTTACTTAACGTTTTTTATTAAGATGTAATCGACATATCACATTGTATAAGTGTAAGGTGTACACATGCTATTTTGATGCATTTCTATATTGCACTACCGTTACCACCATGGAGATAGCGGCTCCTCTGATCTCCCCAACATTTCTTACAAAGAGAGGGCTGGACTGCCCCTCTCAATGTGTTCATTCTTGTCAGTAATTGAATGGTTGGGATTTAAGCTTCTGACCTAGTAGCACTGAACGAACTGGAGATAATCATTTATAAAGATCTCAGGGCTGTCGACAGTCTGTCTTCCAGAAGGCGTTAGAGCACAGGAGAGGTGGTGCACCCACTTGGTGAAGGGGTAGTGGACAGGCAGGGCTCGCTCTCCCCAGTGACAGCTCCTGCATGTGGGCAAGTGCAGATCGTTTGAATTTTTAAATGCTAGGAAACAGCATTCTGTTTTATTGAGAAAGATATTTTTTTCATGAAATAATTTTGAGAGACACGTCTTCACAATTGCTTTATTTTCATTTTTCCTAATTTTAATAAGAATATATCCACCTTTTATTAAATGTATTCTTTTTACTTTTCTATTTAATTTCACAAACTTTACATACAATTATGCTTCAGATAATTCATTGTTTGTGCTTTAAAGTTTAATTTATAAGCAAGCTGCCTGAAATGAAAGAGCTGGTATTAGAAAGATATAAATACATATTCATATTTCATTTTAGTGTTCCAAGATCTTGGGATGCTTAAGAATATTTATTTCTTTCCAGTTATAAATGCCAAAGCATCCTAAAAACACTTTTTTAAGGAGTGGTTGGGAATCTAAAAAGAATGTCTGCCTTCCTATTTCTTTTTAAACAAAAGAGACTCATCGAATAATGGAAAACTGATTTCTATTAGCTGCTTAATTAAAACAGAGCTGTTGGTCTGCTCAAGACTCTTCAGATTACACTTTGCGTTTTTTTGTGCAGAGTGAGAGGAAGGAGTGTTAAATAGCATTTCTAATTAATCTTCTTTTGATTCTCAAGTGTTTGTGTGTAATTGTTAAGACTCATTAAATCGCTGCTGGGAAGAGAAAAGAGAAGAGAAAACTCCTTCTTCCCATCCCCCCAGTGGCTCTGCCGGGTTTTTTCCAGACCTGGAACATCAGCCATTTTCCACCACAGTCCCTTGCGGCTCCGCTCAGTGCTGCTCCCAGTCTGGCTCTTCCTCCCCGTGTTCCTTCCTCCCCTAATTTAGGAGGGGTTTGCGAAAGGAGAAGGAACAGTAGCAGCTGACCTCCCCGCTGCCAGCAGTGCCTCAGATGCCCCCCAAAACAATGAGAACTTTTTTTTCTTTGCATTCACGTAAAGCAAATACTTTCCTTCTTTTCTAGAATAAACAGCCCCAGCTTCTGCACTACATATTAATTCAACAAATCTGTAATAAGAGCCCACTGCAGGCAAGGCGCTATTCCAGTACTGTGAAATAAACACATCATTCGATAACACAGACAAACTCCAAGCCCTTGGGAAGCTTATATTTTAGTGGGCAAGGCTAGTAATAAACATACGGTTAGACGTGATAAATAAGTAAATGATGCCGTATGTTAGAAGGTGACCCATGCTCTGGGGGGAATGAACCCAGCACTGTGTAAAGGGGACTGGGAACGTGGGGCTTTGTTGGGGGTTGTGACTTTAAATGGGGTGATCGGGTTAGTCCTCACTGAGGTGGTATTTGTGAGTAGATTTGAAACAAGTAAAGACACAAGTCATATGAAGTACGGGGAAAGAATAATCTAGGAAGGTGGTACAGTGATTGCCAAGGTCACGGTGAGGAGCATGCTGGCCGGCGTTACAAGAACTGTGTGAATGATGGGGGAGCAGCAGGGGATGAGGTTGGAGAGCTGACAGGGTGCCCGTTTGACAAGGGCCTTGTAGGGCCTTTGCGAGTTAGGTTCTTTTTTTTTTTTTTTTTTTTTTTTTTTTTTTTTTTTTTTTTTTTTTCCCTTCCGGTTCTTACTCTGAACAGAAGGGGGAGCCACTGGGAGGTTTGAAACAGAGGTGTGGCCTGATCTGCTTATGTTTCAAAAGGATTACTGTAGCTAATCCGTGGAGCCTACTGGGTATTACCATACTGTCCTAGTGCAGTGAATCAACCATACAGATCCCCAGCCTTCTCAGAGCTTTACATTTGAGTGTGTGTGCACGTGTGTGTGTCGGGGAGGGCGGGTTTGTGGGGGTCGGCTAGGAGTGCAGTTCCGGACACGTTCAGTTTGAGGTACCAGTTAGATATTTGAGTGAAGGTATTGAGTCAGAAATTGATTATATGTGTCTTGAGTTCAGAAGAGAGATTGGAGCTGGAGAAAAAAACTTTTATGTCATCAGCATTTACATGAAATTAAAACCCCGGGCCTGATTAAGATCATCTAAGGGAGAGAGTGAGGAGACAAAAGAGGCCGGAGCCCTGAGACCCTCCCGTGTTAAGAGGTGGTGGAGAGCGGGAAGGACCAGCAAGGAGGACTGATGAGGGGTGGCCAGTAGGAAAGAAATCAAGGGAGCACGGTGGCCTGAAAGCTAAGAGAAATATTTTCAGAAGAGAGAATGATTAATAGTGTCAAATGTTGCTAATGAATCAAACACTATAATTTACTGAGTCCTAAAAATGCTATTTTTTTTCACATTTAACATCTCTGAAATTAGAATAAATTTTACAGTTGTAACCCTGTGACAGTTTAATTGGCATATGAGATAATGTTTTATAGATCAGTGATTTTTCAACCTTTTTCATGTCATGGCACACATAAACCCATTATTAAAATTCTGTGGCACACCAAACTATATTTTTCCCTCTTTGAGAAAAAAATACAGGTGCAATTTTGATTCTTTCACACCAGACAGCTATTGTGTTGACTGTTGTCATTTTTTAATTTGACAATCTAAGAGAAAACAGATCAGCGCTCCTGACTAAATAGTCAGGGATTGTATCTTTTCAAAATTCTTGTGGCAAGAATCTTGTGGAAGAATTCTTGTGGTTGAAAATTGCTGTCTTAGATTATAAGTAATATGACAAAGGAGGACTAGGGACTGAACATTGGATTAGTCAAGTTTAGGCCATTGGTGACATTGACCAAAGGGTTTCAGTGTAGGGAAGGAGTGGGTTTATAAGCAAATGAAAGGAGAGAAATGAGAGTATTGACAACTCTTTAGGTCATGCTGTAAAGAGGAGCAAGAATTAGGGGAGTAGCTGGAGAGTCAGGTTATAGGGTTTTCGTCTTTTGAGGTGGAGAAGACAGCATGGCTGTGTGCTGATGGGAATGCCACTGTAGAAAAGGCACATTTACGATGCAGGGAGAACGAGTAGACCAGTGGGGACAGGGTCGGTGGGGTGGCTTAAGTGCCAGAAAGGAAGGTGGAGTGGCGGGGCAGGCGCTTGGGTAGGTTGGAGAGATGGTGGCATTTGTGGGGTCTGTGGACACTACTTTGCTTCAATATTCAGTTAAGTAGAGAAAGCAAGGTCATTCACTGGGAGAGACATTAGGGAGGAAGAGTTAACATTGAGCAACAAGAGAAGTGCGAAGATGGTTGTCTAGGAGAGAGTGAGAACAAGTGGACTGGGAACATGTAGAAGGACTGGGCAGCACTGAGGTTTGGTCGGGAACTTAAAGTGGGAGCGTTGGCCATGACTGCATGATCTTCTCCCGCCGCCTCCAATGGCAGGGTGCGTGCCCCAGGGAGGTTCCGTGTTGGACTTCTCCGGGGCTGTGATCTGGCAGGGGAAGAGTGTACACACAGGACTGGGGTCAGGGAGTTGAGGCTGTGCACAGGGCGGAGTTCTAATGATTGAGTGTGGATCTGAGCCTGGAGGGAGCTTGCTTATCCACCCACTCTTCCCACTCCTGTCCTCACAGCCCTAACTCACTCCTGTTAAAGCAGAGCAGCCAGCATGCGTGGCTGATGAGCTTTTGCAGTTTCTCTGTTTTGCAGGTGTCGCTTCCCTTGCTTGCAGCCCTGGTTCACTCTCGTCATGTGGTCGGGCTGGTCCCGTGAGACACAGGTCACAGGTTGGTGGGGAGCTGCCGTTTCTCTATTTATGGTACCTTGCGTCTGCCCCTGCGTTTTCTCACCCCGAACCAGATGGGGAATGCAAGAGAAGACTAGAGCTAATGATATCTAAAACCAGTATTTTACTTATTTATCTTTTGAATTTTCCCCCCATTTTCCTTAGGCACTTGATGAATTAATACAGAAAGGCTTGCCTCAGGTTCTGGTTACAATTGGCCATCAGCATCTCTTAAACAAGTTTTCTTTTGCGAAAGCATACTTGCTAGTAAGTGTGGCTGCAACGATAAATTGTGTCCCAGAAAATCTATTAAGAACAGTCTACCATGGATTTTTGTCCGAGAGGAGCAGAGCCAACCTCCCCAGCTTGAAAGGTGATCTGCCTTATTGTTTGCTTGCTTTTCTTTCTTCTCACTGTTTCCAACTATACCCGTCTTCACCCCAGTAATCCCTCTGAACAATTTAATGTCTGTTCTTCCATATTTTCTTCTAAATGTACTAATCATGTACATATGTATTTATGTTTATGTTTGGGGTCACATTTATCCATATATCTCCATGGCCGTACTTTATATATACACACACACCCCAAATAGAATTTGTCATGTATTCACATGAAGTATTTCTATATTTTTTCTGCATCTTGCCTTTCTTATGCAGAAGAATTTCACTAAAACCATTCTTACGTCAACTGCATTGCGTTGGTTCACTGTCCCGGCTGTGCGGTGTTCTCTGCTGTGAGCGTCCTGCGGCTACTCACATAGTCCCCCATCCACTGCATTCTCTTTGTTTCCAGGGAGCAGGGCTGAAGCGCTGCCGGTCCATGTGATACAGTGGGAAGTTCCACGGGATAAGGTGCCCACGATGGAACTTGTAGGCCATACGTAGTGCAGCTGTGGTTTGCAAATGTATTAGACATCATCATAAAAATGATTGGTTTTCACCATCAAGTACGATATTTACTGTGGGTTTTATATATCTGTCTTTTATCACATAGAGGAATTTCTCTTTCATTCCTAGTTTGTTGAATGATTTTTGTCATGATAGAGTGTTGGATTTTGTTAAATGCCTTCTCTGCATCCATTCAGATGATTCTGTGACTTTTGGTTTTTTATAGTAATATGGTATATTATATTAATCGGTTTTTGAATGTTTAACCAATCTTGTTTTCTTCATCATGGTGTATAATTTTTTTATGTGTTGCTGGTTTCTGTTTGCTAATATTTGATGAAGATATTCAAATCCGTATTTATAAAAGTATTGGTGTGTATTTTTCTTTTTTTTTGTGATTCTTTGTCTAGTTTTGATATCAGAGTAATATTGGCCTCTATTTTAAGATGTAAATTTTATTATTATTCTGATCTAGTAAGGCCAGCAGATTAGAAGGTGGCTGCTTTGAACACAGTTCGTGGTGTACAGCTCCCCAGAGCAGGGCTGTGCCACAGTATGGAGGGGCCGCCCGGGGAGAAGCAGTGAGGAAAACTCGGGTCGGATCCTGCCAGGGTCCATGCGCCCTCAGGCTGATGCTCCCTCCTCCCAGGGTCCTTTGCTGTCAGGCTCCGGGCGTTTGTTTTCTTTGCCTCTCACTGTCTTCCTTCGGGAAGAAGACCCAGGCCCAGGTCTCCCTGCTGGGCCTTTCCCAGGGCTCACGCCTTCACTTAGGCTCAGCCCACTTCTAGCTCCAGAACCTCCCAGTGCAGGAGCAGAGCCAGGCAGCGCGACGAGAGGAAGTGAGATGTGTTCGGACTCGTGTTATTCCAGACTCCTTCTTCCTCCTCGCCACACTTAGTGTCTTAGGTGGGCAATTTTTGCAGTAATTCCTGGTCAAACAATGACTTGCATTAGTTTTTCTCTCTTTTCTGTAGTCTGAAAGCCGTGCTTACCAAAGCAGGCAATGTCTGTGATATAAATTCTCTCAATTCTCCCTGACAAAGAATAAGGGCCAACTTCGTATTGTGGGTGGGAATTTGGAGATATTTGAGGATTATCAATTGTGCTACTTCAAATGGTGTCGTTCTCCAGTCCTAGAGCTTGTGAAAATCAGAAGAACTGATGCTTCCAAGAAGATCTTATTAAAATATTATAAATATCTGGAAGACCCTAAATACTCTGAGGACCTTAAGAGGTTCTGGAATTTCTAGGGCAGGAACCAGCATCTGATCACTCAAATAACATCACTAAGCATCCAAAAGATCCTTTCAGAAATGTCTGATTTGTTGTAAGAATTGGTCTCGGTCTTTTAATGTGTGATGTTTAGAGACTATTTAATATAGCAGTATATTTCTAGTTACTATTGTAGGGTTTTTAGCATTAAACCTATGGATAGTTTCCCAATTAGTGATGCATTTTATAAACTAATTTTTAATTTTTAAACTAACCACAGATGTCCTTGGTTCTTTCAAAATTTTGTGTTTTATAGATCTCTGTTTAAAGGATGATAGAAACTCATTTAATCATCTTAGTCATCTTAGAAAAGTGAAAGATGAATTCACTGTTAGCACAATAAAGGTAAGTTTTACAATGTTTTCAAGTCACAGTAAATCAGTTACCAGGATGCCCACCTTGTGGCTACTGACAGGCCCCTTTCCGGGTTGTGCTTGCTGTTAGGAGACCAAGTAGATCTCTTGCCTAGGCCTGGTCTGGGCTGAGGTGGAGTCTGCTCCCTGTGAGAAAAGTCGGATAACCCAGGGGTGTCAGACTCCGAATCTACAACCCAACTGGGTGCTGCAGGACATGCAGTTTTCTATCTGATAGCACTTCAGTGTTCCAAACCCTGTGACTCATTCCCTAATATTAATAGTGAAACAATAGCAACAAAAACAGCTACCATGTATTCAGTCTTTCCACACGACAGGCATTATGTGTGATTATTTTCACAGGCATATGGTGTAGGTATTAATCGTTTTTGAACTGTGTTGTGCTGAACCATGAGAAAATTGAAGCTTAGACAGGAGGAAATTCACTAACACTATACAACTAATCAAATACAGATCATGCACTTAACCGTCATGCAGATTGGCTTAGAGCTGATACAGTGTTTACTTCTCTGTACACCCAAGACTTCAGAGGCCCATTCCTGGAAAGACTGGCCGGTCCCTTTCTGTTTTGCCACGTCAGGTTGTGATTTCCCATTGATGGCCCCCTGTAAAATCTCATTGTCCTCACATTACCCGTGAGGTGACATGGCTAACTTGAAATGCAGTAGGCTCTTATTATTCACAGATTTAGTATTTGCTAATTCTAAAATTTACTTATAACCCAAATCAATATTTATGGCTTTTTTGTGCTCATCTGTGGACATGATAGAGCATAGAAAGGTGTGCATTGCCCAGCCTACACTTGCCCAGCTGGGTCGAACGAGGCAAAGCACTGAGCTTTTGTTTCCACTCTCCTACTATAAATAAGTGTCCGTTTCACAGTCTAGTTATTGCCATGTTTTTTTTTAATGTTGTGTTTTTTTGTTGCTGGTTTTATTATGACCCACAAGCTCTAGTGCTGAAGTACTGTTCAGTGTTTCTAAGTACAAGAGGCTTATGATATGCCCTATGGAGAAAAGAAGTGGGTTAGTTAAGTTTCAGTCAGGCATTAGTTATAGAGCTATTGACTGTGGGTTCAAGGTTTACGAATCTACAGTAGATATTAAATAATATGTTTTTAAACATAAACACACATTGAACACAAGGTTATATATTGATCAGTTGGCAACAAATGTTGTGGCCAGAGGCTCTTAGGAGCATATTCCTGTATTTCCCCTAAGAAAAATGGTTCAGTGTTTGCTAATTCAGTGTTTGTAGCAACTTTATTGAACGTAACTGCTGTAAATAAGCATGCGTGAGCGTCAGCTGCACATTCACTGAAGGGCAACTGTTGTACATGTTTACTCTTGCCATTACTTTCCTTTTCATTCTCTGTTGTGTTTTTGCTGCTCACTGATGATAATCAAATTTCCTTTTTTGATCTTCACTTGTCATTACTTGCCAGTACAAAAAATACTTGATGGCTAAGAATGAGATCTTATTTGTATTATTTCCGAACTTGTGTGATTGTGTGGTCTTCTTTTTTTTTTTTTTAGTCAATTTTACTGACAGAAGCCGAAGAGAAGCTAAACTCCCTTGTGTCCGAGTTGGGGCAGCCGGGCCAGAAGAGCCTCTCCCAGTGCTCCGCGGGCCCCCTGGAGGTCGTGGTGCAGGCCCAGCTGCAGCTGGCTGCCATCGCCCTGCAGAGGCACCGGGCTGCCTACAGGTGAGTCTCCATGCCCCTGGGAGAGCTCTCCTCACCCGGATTTGTTAAAATATGACTAAACTTTATCAATTCCTAGATTAATAGAGCCTACTTATTTTATATTATTCAAGGAAGTTATTATTTTCTGAAAACTTCAGATTAAATACATTGTCTGTTTTAATCTTCCAGCTTTTTTTATTATACCCAAATTCCATGCACTAAACTCCATGCATTCATTCAGAATTTGGAACGGGAGCTAATTTTCAGATGGTCATTCTCTTCGTAAAGGAGGAGCCCCCCCTGCAGCTTTTGCAAAGGGGGCAATCAATTCAGCAGAAATCCCCTTTTGCTTTGATTGGAAACATACAATCATTTCATCAGTGAGAGCCTTGACTGAAGGCCATTCTGTGATTAACAACCTCTAGGTTTGATTTTATGCTAGAGGCAGTATAAGTTTTTGGAAATTTATACTTTTTGTGGTTTCTAAGCAGTGATGAAATCCATAAAGCCTATTTGGAGCAGTGATTCTCAGAGTGTGGTCTGCAGACTTCTGGGTGCGTCCCTGAGAGCTTTACAGGGGTCTGTGTGATCCAAACCACTGTTAATATAAAACCAGGATTCCATTCGCCTTCTTCTTGTGTTGTGGCTTCCATCGATGCTGTGAAAGCAACAGTGGTGACGCTTCCGGGTCTCCCTGTGGGTCAGAGCAGCGGCCACATGTGTAGTCACGGCTGCTTCACCACCACACACTTGCAGTCGGAAAGGGGTCAGCTTCACTGGCGGGTGCCTTCCGTGGAGCGGCAGGGTCTGTTACATCTATGACTCCCTCTCCTTGACTCTGTTTATAATGTGCTGTGGGAACACGAGGCGGGAACTAACGCCCGCAGCACCTGTGTCGCACATGGGGTTGCTCGTCGTCTCGAGAAAGCACATGTGTGATGGACCTGAGAGGCAAACAGCTGTTTGGTTTTTTTTTCATGGAATGCTGTTTTTATTTGGGAAAAAAACCCCTGCAAAATGTAGTTACTCTGACTTGAGTATTTGACAGGTGTTTTGTTGAAAATGAGCACAGTGGACATGCCACTTCTAGGAAAACAGCCAATCGTATTGGTTACCAGTCATGACATCTGACCTTTCGTGGGAAAATTAGAATTTTGGAAAATTCGTATTTGCCACCATGAACTTGACGGTTTACTAATGCTTATTTTTCTGGTGAGATTGGTAGTAATATTAACAAGTATCATTTTCAAAATTGAGTGATGAAATGTTTCAGCTTCAAAGGAGTCTGCATAAACTCAGAGAGCTAATATTTTGCAAATGACCAATCCACGATGTTCCAAAGTCCTGGTTAACGAGCTGGACCAACAGGTTTCATGTAAGAGAGTAGGGAAAGTTCATCAGTGTGTGGTGCCAGGTGCCACATGGCAACAGACTTTTAAGAAACTAGAGCTTATCACAGTGTTGTGTAGTCCCAAAGAATAATGTTCACAATTGTTTGAAGAAGCTGTTAAAATACTCTTCCCATTTCCAACAACTATTTGTGTGAGGGCCTAGTCCTCATATACTTCAGTCAAAACAATATGTTACAATAGACTGAATGGAGAAGCAGATATGAAAGTCTTCTATTAAATAGATTTTCTCTTAAACCAGACATTAGGCAAATTTGTAAAAATGTAAACAGTGGCATCATTTGTGCTCATTTTCTTGATCTTTTGGCAAATATAGTTGTTTTCCATTAAAACGCATTATTAATTTAGCATGTGATGGGTTTCTTGTTTTTATTTTAAGACAAATTAGTAAATACGAAGTTAAACATATTTAATTAACTTCAGCTCAAGGTCTAATATGGTAAATATTGATGGAGTTCTTTGGGATTCTCAATCATTCTGAAGGGTATAACTGAGTGCTGAAATTTTTTAAGAATTTGAGAAGTACTGGTTTAGTGTATTGGCACATTCATAGCTGTCTTTGAGAATACTATGGTAGGTGATGGATGATGACATAGGCTTAGGATAGTAATATGCCATTTTCTTCACTGAAGTTTGAAGAGTGAAGAAACTTTTACTATATGATTCCTATAGAAAGTATATGACATGAACATATTTAAGTATTTATATGTTAATGACAATAAAATACATGACTATATGATTTCCTCTAGAAAAATATAGAAAATACAGAACTCTTTTCTCAGTGCGTCACACAGCAACAGCAGCCTGGAAAACCTGTTTTTTGTTCGCATACCTTCATTCTTTTCCTAGCTCTCTGCATGTCTTACACCCTTTTGGTGTGGAGTAATATAAGTGACTTTTATTTTGTAGGGAAGAAGTAGAAACTAAAAATTACAAAATGGCCACAGGAAGGAGTGTTACAGTAGCACTTTAATTTGCAGACCAAATAGACATATGCAAATAACGTGCAAGTGTATCCGAATCACTCCTGTTTTAACACGAACCTGGTCCTTGGGACAAAACCTGCAAAAACTTTGATGTTACCGCCTCTTCGCAGCAGAGTTGTCATTTGGGGAAGCCTGCTGTCAGGATGAATGAGTTTCTCTTAGGTGAACTTTACCTCCCGCGAGCTTCTGTCTGGGAGCTGCTGAAAGCGTTGGACAGTCTCTTTCCCAGATGACGGTTAGCTTGACATTTCACGATACTTCTAATAAAATTACACGTCAAGGAAACTGAAAGACACGTTCCCTGGGGTGACAGGTAAAGTGAGCCGCATGGGTTTTAGGAGAACAAACTGACCATTTTGTCATGAATATTAATGAGAAATAAATGGGATCAAAGTTATTCAGACTATATTTCTACTTCTTTTAGGGCTGCCTCTCTCAGAATTCTTTCTTTAAAAAAAAAGTGTTCCTTTCTGTTCTTTTTTTCTATTTCATTTATTGTTTAAATGAGATAACACCTGAGCCTTTTAATTTTGTGTCAGAATGAAACTTCCTACCTTTGGGCTTTAGACCATCGGTGGTGGGTGATCCTCCTACACTTTGTCTCTCAAGTGGAGAGGAGATGATGGAAATTTTCCGTTTTGCAACTAAGTAGTACCAGGTGGATTAGTGCATACTAACACCAGGTGGATTATTATGTACTAATGTGTTTATATTTTATTCATTAACTTTTGGGATTAGCCAGATTCCAAACCCCAATCCTGCTTTCTCTTGACATCACAGTTTTGGACTTCGGAATCAGAAGGCTGGTAGGAGCATCACTTTTTCTCCCCAGGGTCCTCCCGTAGCCATCCTGTACCAGCCTCTGGAGCTACCCAGTAAACCAGGGGCCATAGAAACATATGTGGCAAAGAGGGATTTTCATACCTTTATACCTAATGAATAAGTGTTACATTTTTCCTTGTTGTTTTCTTGCTTGTTCATTTAGTTTTACTTTAACTAAAAACCAGTAAGTTCATACAATCAGAAACAATACCTTCATCTACAAGTTTCTATACCATTTTAATGACTCAGAGGAATCTAGGGAATTTAAAATTCAATAATTGCACAAAGTTTCTCCTTCTGGTTAATAACCTAGAAGAAAATCAATGCAGTTTCCTCTCCCCAGTCCTCCTGCCTAACTCAATATAGTAATAATGATAACAGCTAGCACGCACTGGGTGCTGTCTATTTGTCATGAACTCCTCTTTCTGAGCACATCCCACCCTCACTAGAATTTCAGTTCCACAAGGGCCAGAGCTGTGTCCACAGACCTTAGATTTGTTCCTGTCCCATAGCAGGTGCTCAACACTATGAGTATTACAGTGGGATTATTATAATAATCCCACTGTAATACTCTGGGATCCTACACACAGAGACCATGAATACTGACCAAGCTGATCACAAGCTAGGCCAGACACCTCAGTAACTGACCCAAATGAGGAGGTGTAGTGAAGTGTCGCCATCTGAGCTCCGCCTTGATGAGACTGCTGTGGCTGCTGTCTGGAGGCCAGGACAGCAGGGCGTGAGCCACTGTGGGAGGCTGGTCAGGAAGCTCCTGTGGCCATCCAGCCCAGAGATGATGCAGCCTGGACAGAGGCCTTAGCAGTGGAGGAGGGGAAGTGAGGAGCTGCTGGCAGGCATCCCTATTTCCAAATGGAAGCTGACAGCACTGGCTATGGATTGAACATAGAGTGTGAGTCCGAGAGGAAGTAGTGATGGTTCTGGGCTCTGCCTGGGATAGAGGGCAGAGAAGAGGACGGGGTTTGGCGGAGGAGGTGTGAGCAAGGGGAGCTGCTTGTAACCTGTTCTATCAGTCTCCCAGGGCTACTATAGCAAAGGACCAAAAACTGGGTGACTTAAAACAATAGGATTTTATTGTTTCACTGTACTGAAGGCTAGAAGTCCAAAATCGAGGGGTCAGCAGCTGTGTTCTTTCTGACAGCTGCAAGTGACGAGAGCCCTGCCGTGCTGTTTCTAGTTTCCGGTGTTTGCTGACAACCCTTGGCATTCCTTGGCTTGTGGGTGTGTCACTGCAGTCACGTGGCCGTGTTCTCTCCTCGTGTCTTCACTTCATCTTCCCTCTGTGGATGTTCGTCTGTCCAAATTTTCTGTGTCATCGGGACACCAGTTAAAGTGGAATAGGGTCGGCCCTAATGACTTCATCTTAACCTGATTTCCTCAGATCCTTATTCTGAGGCACTAAGGTTTAGGATTTAACATGCCTTTTGGGTGTAACACAATTCAGCCTATAACACCTGTTAAATGTGCTCGCCAATGAACTATTCAAGTGGAGATACCAAGTTGGGAATTAGATAGATGGGTGTTTTGTCCATTTGGCCCTCACCCAGTCTTCCCACGTTATAAATAACGCCGTGATAAGCATCTTCAGGTGTATAGACTTTTCTCTTTGGGGATAGATTTTCAGAAGAAGAAGCCTCTTTATATAGGCTTGGAAAACTGTGATGTCAGTGGTAAATTTATTATTCTCAGGGGTGGAAGGCGTGCCGGTCTGCAGTGCAAATTTATGTGTAGAGTGACAGCAAAAAAGAATTCCTATTTCCTGGGTTCTATGTTCTTAATTTAGTACGTTTTCCTCTGGCTAGACACTGATTAAGCAATAATTTAGCTTAAGAATTTCTAAGTATATAGCATTGAGTAACCGTATTGTAACCTCAAAAATCTGGAGAACCATATTCTGATTTATATAAAATGCATATATGTTCATTTTATTAGTGCTATTGTTAGTAAATTTTGTTCTAAACATTGGAAACTTTCATTTATTTATTCTTGTATTTGCTCACTTTCATTTAAAAAATATGTTTTAGGTTCTATTCTGTCCCAGCCTCTAGGTGCTGGGTTTCAACAGGGCACAATAAGACACATTAGCTGCAGAGCAGTTTACAGGCCATTAGATAGTGTGGTAGTACTACCCTGTGGTTAAGACCGGGGTGCTGTTAGGGCCCATACAAGTCACACCTCACAACTTTGGGGTGGAGGGAGAGTGGGAAGGTTTTCCAGAGGAAGAGCCTTAGCAAATAACAGATGCCACCAGTGTAATACTAGCAACACTTAAAATATGTTCTCTATTTTAGTGCTGCAATAGTGTTTTCCACGCTTAAACTCCTCCAGGATTCAAAACTTTTTAAAAAGAAGGTAGAACAAGATGACAGAGAGAATTCCCTCTCGACAGGAACTTCTGTATGTATGAATTTCATATTTACCCTTATTATAACTATTGGCATGCTAGAAAATTGTCTCATTAGTTGGGTGCAACAAGGGGGTAAAGTAGAAATAACACTGAATATAGAGAATAAAGATCCAGGTTTAAGCCCAGTTTATGCAATTTATTGATTGGTGTACCTTGAGCAAGTCCCTTAAACTTCTGTAACAACATTTAAATTTAAATCTCATTTGTGAACTGATGGAATTGGATGTCATCATCACTAAAGTCCCACCAAACGTATCAGTATAGAAGTCGACATCTGACTTCACTAGCAAAGTCGTTTCGTTTGACTTTGCTCTTCACGTCACTTTTTAGCTGTCACTGTAGCATCGCCAGTGTGGCGCCTGGGCTGTTCCCCACCTTGGACTTCTCCTGGCTGTGTTCTCCCATACCCAGCTCTCCAATCCGTTGACAACGGATGTTGCAAATTCTTTGATATTTTACTGGATTTTTGATAAGATCAAGTAATTTAATAATAAAGCATTGTTTGAAACATAAAGATTCGTTGCATAGAATCTCCCCTCGTAATTTTAAACTTTACTAATAAAATTGCTAATATCTATTTTCATTACAATGAAGTAAAATTAATTGTCTTAAATAGATACTCATTTTTTACTATATTAAAAGTAATACAAGTTCTAATAAGCAGTCTAATTCTGAGAATTGACTTAGAGGAATGGTTGTTGACCACTGTCAGACAGTGCACAGGACAGTTTGCCACAACAGTTGCCTGGCACACCGTGTCAGTGGTGTCAAGGCGGAGAAACCCTGACTTAGAGCGACTTGTGACTTGGCTCTTCCATAGCAACAGGAGCTGTAGGCACTGAGAGAGTGAGGTATGTGGATGAGGCGGATGGGACTTGCGGGCTGCCGATCTAGACCCTAGACCCTCCATTACTCGTGTCTGGTGTGGTCACCAGCGCGCCTCCAGGCCTCTGTTCACTTCTTACTCTGTTTCCAGGAGCAGCTCTTCCTCCTCTTCTGTCCTTCTCAACTGTCCATCCAGATTCCAGCTCCCTTCCAGCCCCCCCTCCAGTCCCGAAAGCTGCTCCTTGATAGCAGGTGCTGCTGATTGGTAGGAGAAGATGAACTGTCAGAGATGCAAAGCAGGAAATTCCCAGAACAAATGGGCGTTGGTCTAAATGATTTTGGAGTTCCCAAGTGTCTAAATATGATTGATTTCTGCCAGCCCCTGGAAAAAGCTTTCTTTGCACCTCCCTCCCAGGAGTTCTAGACACCAGCCACCCTTTGTAAAGTGTCATATGTTTGAGATGTAAGCTGAAAACAGCAATGGAACACAAGGGATTAAGACCGTGGGCTCTGAAGTCAGAAAGACACAAGTTTGAAGCCCACCTTTGCCAAAATATGATGAATTTTAAGCAAATAGTTAACTTTTCTAGGCACATGATAAGCACTTGATAAATATTAGCCAGTATTATTTATTATTATTCAGTCTTTAAGGTGATGTTTAAAAAATTTTTGAGGACATGGAATCTGCTGATAATAAAATTTGCAATGAAAAATTCAGACCATTTTTCAACAATGGGTATAAAGATAAAAAGGAAAGCTACAGAGCCGCGCCCCAAAACTGTCAACAGAGGGTTGTGAGGTTGTGGGTGCTCTTATTTGTTTGTTTTCTCTGTGTGTTTCTCATGTTTTATGGAATATGCAAGCATAATTTTCAAAATTAAAATTTAATACTGTTAAATGATATTGGATGCTTCTTTTAACTCATATCATATTTGGCATTAGGCTAGAACTTAGACATTATTGAATGTGAAATTAACCATAATTTTAATGTTGTCTAGGCCACTGAAATTAAAGACGATGAATTTTTAGATCCCATTTCCCTAAATTCTCGAGAATATTTCAACATTCACTTGTGGCTGAGGTGCCGCTTGGCGTTGGTGACAGCCTTTGTCGCGCAGATCCGTGGCATTGGAATTGTGAAAGGTACAAATATCCTGTTTTCTTAAAGTTTTTATTTAAAGTGACTTTATGTAGGTAACAGAGTTTTTATTGGGATAGAGTTTACTATAACATTAACCTTTTATAACTCTCTAGCTTAATGTGTTTCCAGAACAAAAAATTCAGGTTATTAAATAAGAATAATCATTTTCAACCATCTCTAGCATCCAATGATATACACGTTACTGGTGTATGCAAAGCAGGCAACAAGATTTTAAAATGCCGATGCGCAGGTCTTCTTGTCCTCCGGGAAGGCAGACTAGCGTACGGGGCCCAGAGCACAGATTCTGGAGCCCGCTGCCTTGGGTCAGCTGTTCCTCTTACCACTTCGTTGCTGTGTGACCTTGGCCAACTCTCTTAATCCCCCTGTGCCTAATTTCCTCCTCTGTACAATGGAGATAAGTGTACCTGTTTCATAGGATTGTTGTTAAACTTAAATGAGTTAAATTTATAAAGTTCTTAGATCACAGGTTGGCTCATATGAATGTTAGTTAGTTCTTATAGTGATTAATAATTATCTACTTGTAAACCTATTTATCCACCCATCTCTATCCATCTCCCAAATGAAGTTATTTCATGCAGTATTATTAATACTTTTGCAGCATTTAGATACTCTAAAGTACTTCCTCCCACATTAAAACATTTATTTCATGTTTCATGTGCTCTGTTTGTTTTCTTTGTGTCTTCCTACCCTTCTGTATTAGACAATATTCCTGTGATGAACGTGAGGTGTATCATGCACATCTACCTTCTTACTTTCTCAGTGCAGTTTAATGACTACACGTGTTTATTTTAGAAAACGATATGACAGATTACGTTAGCCTCATCAATGAAGCGTGTGTGGAGGCGAAAAGCGCGGGAGACAAGGAGCTAGAGGCTGAATTCCTGATGCAAGCGGTAATTATTGGCCTACAAGAAAAGCATTTAAAGGCAGACATCATAACAAACCTTCAGGTATGAAGAAAGCTTCATTCACATTGATATTTACTAAAGGATTCGGTTTAGAACAAAAGGAGAGAATTTTAGATTCCATTAGGTACTGAATGTGTAACAGGCAGTATGGCTAGGCTGTTGTTTCAGTGAATTGCAAACAGTATGATCACCAGGAATATGTTTATTTTAATAGGCCATAATACATTTGCTTGAAGGAAGTGAGTTTATTTCTCCCCGATCTCATTTAACCCTGGTAAGAAGCTTGCTTTTGCTGGATGACTTAACAAAAGCAGAGAAATTCAAGACAGCTCCCTCTTCAAAAACAGAAAAAATGAATTTCTTGACTCAGTCTCACAACATTCTTATTGACCAGGTGAGAGTGCTTTTGTGGCCATGAGATTTAGAAACTTGTTCTTCTGTTTTTTCTTTCCTTATTCCAAACCACTTTAGTTAATTACAATGTGTCTTTTATAGATGCTAACTTTTGGAGAAACAATCGAATTTCCTTCATCAAACACTGACTATGCAAGCCCATTACAGCCTTTGAAAAATGTCTACCTTCCTCATGTCTTGTTATTGGCCAAAACAAAAATGAGAATTGGTAAGAACACTTAAACATACATTATACTCAAGCCATTGATGAAAAAATGTAAGTCATTTTCAGGTATACTATTATTCGAGGACATTTATATGGGACAATATTTATGAATACTGAAACTCTATTTAACAAATAGTTTTTGGTCATTCACCACATGCCAAACTCTGTATGAGGACCTGGGAAGTAATTTTAGATTAAAACCGATATAGTCCCTGCTTTTAGTGTAGGAGGCAGAAATAAACAAGTAAACAAACCATGTAGGAGTATATATTGTATTATAAATATTGTATAAATAAATATTTTATAAAATAAAATATTTTTGATAACAATTAGGAAATCAGCCAGAATATAGAAAGTAAATATAGGATAATGAGTTAAGTACATCTACGTAATCATACATTGTTCGTGTTATAAAAGATGGATCAGGTCTGTTGATAGAGAACAAGGATGAGACAGCTGCCTGTTGAGTCACAAGTGCACTGCAGAGGCACAGGGAGCAGTGAGTTGTGGCCTCTTCGGTCAGGACAAGCTTGACATGTTCTGGAACCGCAAGGAGACAAGTACAGCCAGAGCGGAGTGGGTGCGGGCAGCCTAGTGGGAGGAGCTAAGTTGGGGATGGTTTGAGTTTCAAGGTATTACCCTGCCTGCAAGGTGGAGAATAGGTTGGAGAGTGAACTGAAGCCAGCCAAGAGTTGACCTGACCGAGTAGGTGGACAGTAAGCACAAAGCTCACAGCTCCTCTGAAGCCGAGGAGGTGCTCTCCAGGACACTTCTCTGATCTTTGACCCACGGCTGCCTGCCTCTAGCTTCCAGGCTCCTGTCCAGCTCCGGGGTCAGAAAGTTTTGTACCGATTCTCTTTTCTAACCTGTACTTAACCATGCATTTTTTCTTTTCTGTATTTCTGATACTTTGACATCTGGTACCTTACTGACTAGGAAGAAACTTCCTCTCTCAGAATTAGCCAATTGCTAGAGATTAGCAAAGGACTTCCCATTGAACATGCCTTACCTGTGCAGACTAACCATTCCAGGGCTTCATCAGCTCCTTTGTTGTCCTTTGCTGGGCTCTTATACTCTGGGCCACTATAACCCTTCCTGAACAGCATCTGACTACCAGCAGAGCCCACTGGAATTATTTAAACCAGCCCGTCCTAAACCTGCCAAGTCTGTCTACCCTGCCCCACCCATTCCTTCCCATGAAAACCATAACAAAGGTTACTCATCCACAGTTCCCCTTGCTCGTCCACCTCCTCGGCCACCCTGGAGCTTCCCTGTGGGGCCCTGCATGGTGTGCTGGGCCTCTTCCTTTTGGGAATAGTCACAAACTGTCTTTTCAATGGCAACCTAATGTCCCCTGACCTGGTATCCTCTTCAGACCTCAATAATAATAAAATCTAAAATTTTAAAATGTTCCCCCTGCCACCTGGGACCTGTCTCCTTCTGTACTAGCTGGTACTCAGCCCAGGAGAGGTGGATGGTTGGACTAGCCCGGGGCAGGGGGGGCACTCAGGACGTCACCCACCCAGACGGTTTCCCTTACCTCCCTCTGCTCCTGCCCCTCGTGATTGTTATTCACCATCAGAGGAGAATTTTATTTCTTTAGGCAAATCACTTCACCTCTATATGGTTGCATTTCCTTATTTATGAATTTAGGCCAGCCTCTAGAATTCCTTGTAGCGCTCTGATCTCCGATCCCATGAGAGCTATTTTCCTGCATTTTTCATTTACAATATGTTACAGCATCAGCATATTTGATTTCTACAAGAGCTTAAAGTACAGATTGTGCTAAATTGTACAGATTTTGTCACCTCAGATGTGTTCTCTGCTCTGCGGCCTGAGTCATCTCGAAGATATGTCGCTGCTCAGTAGCAGTACGGCTGCTGTTTCTCAGACTCATTTGGAGCAGAACAGCTTGCTTTCTGTTATGTTATATTAAACACAGACTTGGAAAAACAAAACCAAAAGCAGCCTTTCTGTCAAAACAATGTCAGCTTTACAACTTTTTCCCACAGAGTTGATGTTTATTGGAAAAAGGAGCACTTCAATATTATGAAGCGTAAAGTCATCTGACTTAATGCTGTCTTGACAGTTTGCCTTTTATAGCAATAGTGTAGATTGTATCGCAAGAATGGAGACACTTAAAAATTACTTTTTTCCATGTAAAAGCCTCACACGGAAAAAGGCATTTTGAGGTTGTTTTTACAAATCCTTGAGTTTTCTTATTAGATAAAAAATCAATGACTGGTTTTACGATAGGAGTGAAGAAAGTTCCTGGAAGGATGTCAAGGAGCCGGAATACAGTAGGGGCCTCACCAGTCACCCTCTCCCCACGAAGGGCCTCTTACGTAGTGAGAGAGAGAGAGTTTTTCTTCCTAATTTTAACAAAAATCTAGAAGGCAATATAAGTACTGTTATTATATGTCAGTCCTGTGTTATATAGTATGATCTTATAAATGGTATATATAGCATGCATATATGCTTCGATGACATGAAGATACTTGGTATTTGGTCTCATATCAATAAACAGTGTTCAAATATAGTTTGAAACAACAGCGAAACTATAAGAATGGGAGATATGTTGAAATATGAGGTCTCATTGAACAAATGATATTTTCATATCCTTCTTGCCTGGGAATCTCTAATCACACTCTGTAACTGTTGGGATTAAGAGCATATACTTGCCCTGACCAATGTGGCTCAGTTGGTTGGGCATTGTCCCACAAAGCATAATGTCATTGGTGTGATTCCAAGTTAGGGCACACGCCTGGGTTGCGGATTTGGCCCTTGGTCAGAGTTCAAGGTACGGGGAAGCTATGAGAGGCAACTGATCAGTGTCTCTCACACTGATGTTTGTCTCCCTCTCTTTCTTCCTCCCTTCCCCTCTCTCTAAAAGTAAATAAAGTCTTTTTTTTTTAAAAAAAAGAGCATAGACTCCAGAGAAAGAATGCTGGTCTAATTTCCACTAGCAAGTTCTTTAAATTCTCCTTTGTTTCAGTTTCCTTTCCTGTAAGATGTGGGTAAGAAAAGTGCGTACCAGTCTTACCAGGCTGTAGTGGCGTGAAGCAAGCGGAATGTACAATAAGTTTAGAAGGGCATCTAGTTTCCTCTAAGAGCTTTGTAGGCGTGAGCTGTCCTCGCTGTTCTGTGCCTGGCCACCTTTCTCTCCCAGGAGCAAACCCTCGATTCTCTTTCTCGTCTCCACACTCACAGCGGTGTGCTTCCCTCCTGTATCACCCGAAATAAGGGCTTGGTAACTTCCTCCTGGATGAGAGAGAGGGAGAGAGATGCATTTTCCGACCACCCTGTGGTTCACATAGCACATTCTTAAACTAAAAATTTAGAAAAAGTTCAAGGTTTTTGAAAGCCTTTTGTAGGGTATAGCATCCTGCGATTGAAAACTTTTAGAACCTGGAGGGACCTCAGATTTTTCTAGTTCCACAGTCTCATTTTTCAGAGGAAGACACTCAAGGCCCAGAGACATGTAGGGACTTGTTCAAAGCCTTGAATGACAGGGTAGCACCAATGAAGGTCCCAAGCCAACAATTTAGCTGGAACCCAGCAACCATTTCATTCTGCAGTCCTGCATTGTCTTTCTGTTTATATCCCTCTGTTGTGTGTGGTAATCTTGCCTATCAATGCAGTATTTCCTCCAGTTGCCTTCTACTCTTTATCCCAACATTCTTCTCTAAAATTACTAAAGAGCAGGCGATTTTCAGCCACATCCTCTGAGAAGGCTTCCCTGACCTTCCCCAGGCTTGGGCCAGTGTCACTGGATTAAAGGGGTCCGCTTGCCTGCCTGCATCAGAGTCCAATCAAATAAGAACAGGAATTGCAGCCAAGAAAGTAAGGGTTCCTTAGTTGAGGACATGGTGCCAAGCCCAGAGTCATGGGTAAGCTAGGGTTCCAAGACCTGGTTCTCAGATGGCTTCTAGGGGATGTGCAGTAGAGGGGACTAAGGGAGTTAGGGTGTGGTCTATCCTGGTTGTTTGGTGCTAGGGTAGGGGGCAGGTGACCATTGCATCTGGTCCTCACGTTAGCTATAGCACTGCTTTGCCTGGTTTTGCAAAGATGTTGTTAGAGTCATTCCACTTTTCTGGGTCTGGAGCCTGGCCAGATATTATCTTTAGTTTGGCTGAAACTCTCTGTGATCAGTAGATCTGTGGCTTTGTTCCTAAAATCGTTTAATGCTGACCAGGGTCTCATAGTCTTGGGGGCTTAATGATTAAGGGAGTGGACATGCAAGGGAGAGGGAGGCAGGTGAGTCAGGGTGCTGGATGAGGCCAGTGTGAATCAGGAGGAAAGGTGTTATTAAAGAAATGAAGTTTCTGCACAGTTATGCCAGTTCTCCTGTAAACTGTTACCATAGCACCCTTGCTTTCTCCACTACACAACTGACCACACAGTATTTTGATCTGGCCATTAGCATTCCTCATTAAACGCTAAGCTCCATGATCTCTCCCTTAAGGAATTCTGTAGTATCACAGTTTAGGGTATGGGCCCTGGAGCCAGTCTGCCTAGGCTCAAATCACAGCCGTGCTACTTACTATTTGTGGGGCCTTGGCCAGTTTCTTAAACCTCACCATGCTGTGGCTGAGTGTACTCTCTGTACAGTGGGGTCCAGTTGCAGCTTGCGGGGTCACATCAGGTAATGCCTGTTAAGTACTGGGGATGATGCCTGACTTATAGGAAGCACTTAATAACCTTAGCTCTTAATCTTCTCTTTTCTCATTTTTATCCAGTGCCTAAGCACTCAGAAAATATCTTTTGAATAAATGTCTGTCTGTCTTTGAGGCCACAAACATGAGACGGAATGCCTCTTCCACGCAGCAACCCGTCATTATGTTAAATGACGACGGGGACACGTGGAAGTAGAGCCCGAGGCCCTGCTCCTGCGGGTTTCTCCTCTCGTTGGGATGACAGAGTGAGCACAGTGAGCCACCGCTGCACAGCTGCAGGGGAGCAAACTACTGCCTGTTCATCATACATGCAAGTTTTACGGGAAACAGCGTAAAACTTCCAGATGTTTCCGTACGACAGCCTCATCTTAGGGATGTGGAAGTGGCTCTGCAGAGCTCTACCACGTTTCAGAACTGAGAGGTTTGAAAGATGACCCTTCCTTTAAAAAATGAAAATAATTGAAATTTATTGAAAATAAAGTCTCAAAGGACTATTGCTATCATTCCCTTGAAATATTTGGGTATTGAGTTGCTTTACAAATTTTCTTAGATGCTAAAAACTAAAGACCACAAGGGTGCTTAGTAGGTACCTTACTGTGAGAGAAGTCCAGTAACTTGGAGGCTTATTACGAACGCTGTATGTTTTATTGTGTTCAACTCTCTCTCTCTGTAGGACACACAATGGCCAAGCAAGTATATTATAACAGTAAAAAGAAGGATTCCTCAAAGTGGTTACCCGCACTTCAGCTTTTTGAAATCGCACTGAAACTCTGTAGGATATCAGCAACAGATGAACATGAGGTGGAAGCTGAAATCCTTTTTCAGAAAGGTAAGATGTATTTTTGGTCTGAATCATGATAATTTTTTTTCTATTAACAATAGGCTTCTTGAAAATCTAGTCACTGAGTGTAAAAAATACAGATTTTTACAAAGGGCTTAGTGATGACAAACACTTTGGTGCAAACTCAGTTTTAAATAAAGAGAATACTACTTATTTTAAATTTATACCTACAAAAATAGTACTCTTTAGTTTTTTTTATAATTACAGTTGCCCCTCGGTTTTATATTGAATTAAAATGTCTGCATCAGCCATTTAGCTGTAAAGAATGTTCCTTAAATAATACTTAAAAGATGCTTTTTTCTGCATCATTTCATTACTTAGCTAAGCATTGTCATTAATTTTTATAAAAGATCCGTACACATTTAAATTAAATCGCTGTAGCATGCTTCTATACAACACGTATTTGCCAGGTACATTTATATACTTTTATTGCGGCTGCTCTAGCCGGGAGCAAAATGATGACAGTTATGAGAGCTGTCATTCATGGAGCTTCAGCCAGTAGACAGACACATGGGGCTGTGGTCAGTGTTTCACGTCTCATGTTGCTAATTCTTACAACAACAGCTCCACAAGGTAGGCCTGGCCATTCCTGGTTGACAGAGGAGGAAAATGTGGTGTAGTCTGGTCAAGTAACTTTTCATACATGAGCAGCTCCTAAATGCGAGCACCCTGATGTGAACTTGGCACTGGGTAGCTCTGTCTGTGCTCTGTCCACATGCGGCTTGAAATCCGCATGGATCCTTTTGACAGTAATTGTAAGATTTCCCCTTCTGGCCCTTTTTGTTACCGAAGTGTCATTCCAGAACCTGCATGTGGCGGCTGTGGCTCCCCACGAAGGCAGGGACCTGAGTGAGCACGAGAGCATTTCCGTCACCCATGGCAGTCTGAGCATTGGCTGACCTTTAGGACTCTGTGTTTTTAGAGGTGTTTTCTATGGTATCTGTGACAGGAGACAGAGGGGAGAGGAAGGCGGACGTGGCAAAGGAGAAGAGCGCCGCAGGAGGAAGAGGAAGGTGCACAAAGCAAACGGAGAGGAAGGGAGGGTGGTAGAAACCTCTCTGCCCAGAAAGCCAGAGGCGGCCTTGCGCGGAGCTGCTGACCGAAGGCCCGGGGCCTGGGGAAAGGGACCGGGGATCCTTCTTCCCCACTGGCTTCCCTTCCAGCAAGAAGCAACAGACAACCGACCGGGACGGCACATCCGCTTCTCCGAATCTGCGGCGTGAAACACTTGTTCTTGAAGTTCTAAATGACAGAAGAAGGGAAAACTCATCTTTGTCTATCTTTTTCTTCTGACAGGCAAAATAGAGCGTCAATTATTGATGGAAGAGAAATCTCCAAATTCACCCCTTGAGAGTTTATGTGAAGCAATACAACTAAGCCTGAACCACGATCAAAACTCAGGGTAAAGAAAATACGTTTCCGCTGTTGTAACACGGTGTCTGTTTTGGTCCGAGCCCCCTGGTAGTTTGTTGAATATTTTACAGTGCCGCCCACAGCGGGGCTAGTTCACTGGTGTCCATTGTCCGGCGGGTTTACTGACTTCCTTTTCAAGCTTGCTGCTCTTGGCGCTGATGCCTGATGTTTACTGTGGTTACATAACTGGACTGGGAGTCCCTTCGAGTCTGTGCTCAGAGGAATCCCCCGTCAGTCCTAGGATTACAGGGTCCTCCCCCGGGTGTGAAATTGTATCTAGAAGGGAGTTGTGTCGCTATTCACTCTGGTCCGGGGAGGGGCCAGCCACCTTAACTCTGTATAAAAATCACCTCAAGATTAAGAGTAAGCCACCATCATTACCAGGGCACTGATCTAAATGGCCCCAACCGACAGGTTGGATAACGTACACACAGACCTAACCCACACCAAGTCACTGCTTCCTGCATAACTCTGTCCCCTCTGAGGGTAGGAGGCCAGGAAGAGGCCTAGTTTTTAAGGCAGGTTCCTCTAGACCTGACCTTCACTTCTTCACTGCCTTGTTTGCTGGGATATGCCAGACGGGTCTTGATGTTACTGTGTTGCCAGTACGGAGCAAGGCAGCACGTTCAACTCTCAAGAGTTTCCACTTTCCCTGCGGAGACAGGTGCCAGTGTCTCTGCTGGGAGCGCTGTGAGAATAGGGTGTGAGTCGGGGACGGATGCCGGCTTGCCTGTTTTTACCTTTCATCAGCTCAGACATGACTGGCAAATAAAGGAAACCAGTGATGAGTGGTGACGCTGTTTAACAAGGACAATGCTGTGCCGTTTTAGGTTGATAAGGGACTCCTACCTAGAGATCGCCCTGTTATACTTACACCTGAGAAATGCAGAGAACAAACTTTCCACGGCATCACCAACATCTAAGGTAAAAGCCTTTTGTTAAATATTGTAAGTTAATTACAATTAACTTTGAGCTTGCTATTTTGGTAACACTGTGCCGTTGAAATAATGAGACCGATTTTTCTGTGGGACTTACAGAAATGGATTCATTACTTTGTAGTCATACCCATGTTTAGATGCCCTCTGTTTTATGTAAAGTTCTGGGAATAGGTTTTGTGTAGACATTTTTGTCTGTTAAAATGTTATCCATGAAATGTAGGTATGTGTAAATACTCTAAGTCATTAGTACTGATCAGGAAATTACAGGAAATAAAACATTGCTTAAGCAGATGGACAAGTAAGGATTTCAGTACTGATGCGGCCAATGAAGGGGCCACCTGGTGACGGAAGCATCCACCCATCCATCACCTATCTGTCGAGCACCTGCTTTGACACAGGCTGTATTCTGGACAGTGATTAAGCGGTGTCCAAGCCAGACCCTCTCCTTGTCCTCAGAGACCCTCCAAGAGATCTTTTTAGAAAATTTTGGTGTCAAATCTCTAATTTTTGAGACAGCATAAATATGATTTAAAACCATTAGGCAAATAAGCTTACAGTCAATTGCATTATTTATATGGTTTTGCCTTTGGCAGATAGCAGCTTTTTTTCTATCAAAAATCTATGATTACAGAGAGAAGTTACTATTTGTGCTGTAATAAACATGTTTATTTCCAGGAAGAGAAAACAAAAAATTTTGCTTCCATAGCCAGTGGCAATACAAATTATTAGGATGGTAGGATAATAATATATCACCTTTTTGGCCTTTACTCAGAAATATTTATAATTAAGAGCTTGAATAAGTTAGGATTTGAATAAAAAGAATAGTATAATTCCATACAGTAGGATCATTATTTTCTGTATATCTTGACACAGGATAAATATTTTAGCAGTTCATACAATTACTAGAAACACAGAAAGCAGCCGAAATAATCATAAATTTTCATCCAAGCACATTCAGACCATTGAAGTATAACATTTTAAATTTGTTTCAAATGTTATACAGACAGTATGTATTAACCCTTTAAAAGAAAGCATCACGGGTTCACTTTCATAGAATCCATGTAGCAGGGCGATCACAGCACCAGTTGCGATGCAAGTCTGAGCTCCATGGCGTGCTGCGGTGTGGCGGGCGTCTTTCTAAGCTTAGTTTTTTCTCCTGGTGAAATGGCACTTTGAGACCCACCTCTTAGACTGGCTAGGAGAATAATGTAATGGGCTTGGCGTGTACCAGATACTCAGAGGAGTTGTTTTCATCACTATGTAAGGCCTCTTAAACGTCTACATTCTAAAGTACTTTGTACTGCCCTGGCCGGTGTAGGTCAGTGGGCTGATTACCAGACTGCGAACCAAAGGGTCACCCATTCGATATCCAGTCGGGGCACATGCCTGGGTTGCAGGCCAGGTCCCCAGTAGGGGGGACACGTGAAAGGCAACCACACACTGATGTTTCTCTCCCTCTCTCTCCCTTCCCCTCTGTCTAAAAATAAATAAATAAATAAAATCATAATGAAAGTATTTTGTATTCAGTAGATATTCAATACTTATTTGTTAGCTAAGTTGAGTTAACTTTCTTGAACACTCATTTATTTATTCATGCATTAACCAAACACTGAGTGTTTAATGTACGCCAGTCATATTACTGCCTTTCCCTAAGGAGCGCAGACTCTAGCAAGGAAGATGAATAATTGTATCACAATGTAATGAGGACTACAATCCAGGTATGTCAAGGTAGGGAGGCGGAGCAAAGTAGTGACTCATTTTGCTTTGGGGGAATGCCGGAGAAAGCTTCACGGATGAGACAAATTTTTGAAGGACCAGTAAAAGTTTTCTGAGTAGTTAAGTGGGGGAAAAAGAGTCAAAACAAAGAGATCATTAAGCATACATTTAAAACACAAATTTACTGAGAAATAATTTACATCCATGAAATTTACTTATTTTAAGAGTGAAGTTCACAGGTGTTCAGTAACTTTACAGAGTTGTGCAGCTCTCCCAACCACACGGTTTTAGAACATTTTCATCATTCCAGAAAGATTCCTGGTGCCCATTTGCAGTCATCCCCATATTCACCTCTAGCCCCAGGTCACTGCTAATCTGTTATCTGTCTCTATGGATTTGCGTTTTCTGGATTTTTTTTTTCTATAAATGGGGTCAGGTAATATGTAGCCCTTTTGCCTGCTTTTTTCAGTTAGCATTATGTTCTTGACGTTCACCCACGCCGTAGTTCCTAACAGTAGTCTATTCCGTTTAATGCTGAGTAGCATTCCCTTATTTGGGTGTGCCGCATTTTCTTTATCCATTTAACAGTCGATGGACATATAAATTGTTTGCACTTTTTTCACTGTTATGATTAATTCTTTGTTGAGCATTCAAGCACAAGATTTTATGTGGACATACATTTTTAATTCTCTTGGGGGAATAGCTAAGAGTGGAACTTGTGGGTCAGATGTTAACTATATGTTTGGTCTTCTGATGAGCTGTCAGGTTTTCCCCACAGCATCTGTGCCATTCTGTGCTCCAACCAGCAGAGGGCGAGGGTTCCTTGCTGACCCTTCCTTTCTATCTCTGCTTGGAGCCATCCTACTGGGTATGGAGTGGTATTTCCTTGTGATTTTGATTTGTGTCTCCCTGGTGGCTAATGAGTGAGACCTTTCATGTTCTTATTGGCCATTTGTATATCTTTTGGGGGGAAAATATTTATTTAGATCCCTTGGCCACAATGTAAATTGGGTTGTCTTTTTTTTATTGAGTTATGAGTTTTTTTTTTATTTTACTGAATTTTATGTTTACCTCTCCCCCACTTTGCTCCCCTTCGGCCACTTTCAGCTTGTTCTCTGTATCTATGGGTCTGGCTTGTTTGATTTATTCATTGTTTTATTGTTCTAGATTTCACATACAAGTGAAGTCATATAGTATTTGTCTTTCTCTGTCTGACTTATTTCCCTGAGCATAACACCCTTCAGGGCCACGCATGTGCTCACGAGTGGCAAGACTGCATTTCTTTTGTATTGCTGAGTGATGTTAATATACTGGTAAATATATACAGTGAAATATTACCCAGCAATAAAAAGGAGTTATGAGCTTTTAATATATATTTCAGATATAAGCCCCTTATCAAATGTATGATTTATGGATCTTTTCTCCAGTTGGTGGGTTGTCTTCTCATGTTGTCATGGTGTTTTCAGAAACAAACAAGTTTTTAATTTAATGAGGTCCAGTTTATCATTTTTTTCCTTTTATGCTTTGTGCTTTTGGTGACATATCTAAGAACTCTTTGCCTAATACAAGATGTTGAAGATTTTTACCTATGTTTTCTTCTAGAATTTTTACAGCTTTAGCTTTTGTTTGTCTGTGCTCTGTTTTGAATAAATATCTGTGGAAAATATGAGGATTTAAGCTCATCTTTTTGCACATAGATCCAGTTGTCCCAGCACCATTGGTGGGGAGGACTATCCTTGCTTCATTGAATTGCCTTGACACCTTTGTCAGAATTAATTGATTGTAAATGTAAATGTAGATCATAAATGTAGACTTCCAATACTATTGCATTGATCTGTAAGTCTACCTTTTCATGAGTATCCACTGTCTTGGTCACTATAGCTTTTAGTAAGTTTTGAAACTGAAAAGTATGTGTTTTCCACATATATTCTTCCTTTAAAAAATTGTTTTGTCTCTTTTGAGTCCATTATATTTTCATATATGTTTTAGGATATGCTTGTAAATTCCTGCAAAAAAACCCCACGTATTTTGGTAGGGGTTATGTTAAATTTACAGATGAGTTGGGGGGGTAATTGCCATTTTAACAATATTTAATCTTCTAATTTATAATATGTCTCTTCACATACTTAGATATTATATAACTTCTCTCAATTTTTTTTACTTTTCAGTGTATAAATATTATACATTTTTATTACATTATTTCTATTGTGAATGTAATTTTTCTTAATCTCATTCTCAAATTGTTCATTGTTGGTTTGTAGAAACACAGCTGATCTATGAGTACTGAGCTTCGTCACCTGTGACTTCGCAAACACATTTATTAATGTGTATGTGTGCATCTTGGGATTTTCTGCATCTTAGTCTTCTGAAAATAAAGACAATTTTACTTCTTTACTTGGAATCTAGATGCATTTTTTCCTTTTTCTTGCTTGTTTGTGTGGGCTAGAATCTAGTATGCAATGTTGAGCTCTTCCCCCATCAAAAAAAAATGCCCACTGTATTATTTTTCTAGTCCAGATTTTTATATTTGGAGTTCAAGTTTGATGTCCTCAATAAAGCTTTCCTCTCTATTCAAAATGAGTTTTTTTTCTTTTTTAAATGTTTCTGTCACTAATTGTTCATAATTATAATAATTTAATGTTATTCTGTAGTCTTCATTTAATGCCTATTAGTCAGAATTTAAGTAAAATTTTCAAGCTCAGATAGCCAGGAAGCTGACCAAGCAACCCAAAGCCTAAGTAGTTTCATTACAGCTGCCGGCTCCAGTCTGCACGCCTTGGGACAGGCACTGCAGGTGCGTCTGCCTCTGAGCTTCACATCTGCTCTGGGCCAGGCCACCTGCATTTCCTGCTCTGGCATCAGTGTTATTCTTTGCCTTTCCCTTTTTTTGGGAGTCATGTAGCCAGCAGTAAATGAAAGAGATTTTTGTTATTGTTTATTTTCTTCTGCAGTTTTGTTGAAGATTAAAGAATTCTCAAAATATGAGCATTGCAAAATTAGAACCAACCAGTCTAACCACATAGCTTTGTCCAGATTAATTAAATCTTAAAAATTGACTATTAATACTTATCTTTAAAAAAGTAAAATGGATTTTGTGTTGCTGGTATAGTTCTTTTCTTTCTGTTTATTTCTGCAACATTGGTTTTCTTATGTTAAAAAACTGAACGCACTCTCGTGGTAAAGCCTATCTTCGTTCATTGTTACTTTTCATTGTTCTGTGGGACTATAACATCATCCCTCTAATAGTTTCCTATTTAGAAAAATGATAATAAATACCTATCAAAATACTTAAGTAATATTCTTATTACTGATTGTGGGGGCAACTTTGCCCACAAAGTCCCCCCCTGTCCACCATGGATGAAAGTGAAACTACCAAGACAGGATCTGCTTGGGGAGGAGAGGTGGTCAGTCTCTCAGAGGAGAAAGGCCAAGAACCTTTTCCTCAAAGGGCTTTTATTGGGTTCGTTTGCACAAGAATACAGGTAAGGATCAAACAACAAATAGCATTCAAAGAACTATGAGGGCTTATTCTCAGTCAGGGTCAGATAGCTAAAGAGCCATAAAACTTTGAGGAACACACTTCTTGCTTGGACCCTTATCATTTAAATAAGAGCATTCTAAACAAAGCAGGTTTCACAGGAATTTTACATATTCTTTCTTAGGCCTGATCACCCCAGATCCCTCTCTAGCTGGCAAAGGGCTGCACCACCTTCCCCATCATTGGGTTTTAGGCTTAAGTGGATTAGAGCCAGGAAGCATTTCTCCCAGATGGAAATGGGGACTGAGGCTATGTCAGAATAGCTGGGGGGTGAGAGTCCATCACTCCTTCTTTGCTGTAGCTCCCTGAGTCCTTCCATGAGGGACTCCCCAGTGACAGTGTCTGGCTTAGGTTGCCCCCCTCTGAGGGGTCATACCCATCTCTGACTAACTGACCAAGCATTGGGGGCAGGGGACAAGCTTTGTCTCCTTGTGGCTTGCATTCCAGAGGTTGCTCACTCATCCTTAGCCATGGGGGCAGTTACAACTCCTGAAACCATGTAGAGCAGTTCCCAACATCTGATATCATTAAAAACTATATAATTAATTTATAGGTCTGTTAAAATAGTAAATATCACGCAGGTGCAGGAAGGGTGCAGCTCATAGTCTAGTCTGGTGGTGTCTGAGCTACTGCAGCCAGGGAGGAGTGACCACAATGAATTGCCTGACCTATCAAGAGTTTTCATTCATCATGGATAATCTGTGATCAGAAGAAATTCAGTTGAGAGCTCACCAGATTACTGGTGAGTCTGGAAAGTACAAGGAGAATGTCAGGTTTAGCCATCGAGTCTCAGGATACAGGAATCAAGACTATGACTATGTTGGATGAACAACTAAACCGTGTAGAAGAAGGCATGGACCAAATAACTAGAGACATGAGAGAGGCAGAGAAGACTTTAACAGAACTCAACAAGCATCGTGGCCTTTGTGTCTTTGCCCATGGACAAAGAACTTTGAGTCTGGTAAGGCAACATGAGGAGCTGGTAGAGACAACCCTTCTAGCAATGTAGTGTCTAAACACCCGGTCCGAGTGACAAATGGTCAGCCTCAGCAAGCAACCACGGGAACAGCAGGTAGTGGATACATTAAATTGATAACAAATGATGTCGTAGAAGATGAAATGGAAGAGAACCTGACTCAAGTGAGCAGTATCCTAGGAAATCTAAAAAAACACGGCCCTGCACGTGGGCAATGCAATTGAGGCTCAAGCTCAACAAATACAACGGATCTCAGAAAAGGCTGACACCAGCAAAGACCGCATTGATACTGCCAATGCCAGAGCAAAGAAACAGCAGCAGCTGGAGTGCACTGTGCTCCTTTACCCTTTAGTCACTTGCCTAAGCTCTTCCTGCAGACTCATCGCCTTTTCAGAGTTTGAATTTCCGGTGCACACTCCTCTAACCAGGAGATAATGCGGAAGAAGGGCAAGGAGCAACCACCTGTTTTTACTTTCTCTTTTTCCTTTAAGGGAAGACAGCTGCTCCACCTTCCTTCTAGTATTTTCTTTCTCAGTTTATACACTTGGCTTGGTTTTTATACATCACATATAGCTTCGTTTTTCACCTTCCATGTTTACTGTAGCAGGTTCCTCTGCTTTCAAGATTGGGAAGCATTGCCGAAGACAGCCACGAATGAAAGCCAAATGAATGGCGTTTCATTTTTATATTATGAGTATTGTGTTTGCAATTCAAGCCTATTAACCTCATAAATTTGTCATTAGTCTTTGAAGAAACAAATGTAAATATGTGTAACAGGAGAATTTCTCTCTAATGCAGGGCTTAAAATTGGGGGGGGGGAATTTGACAAAACGTGTCATGTGATTTCAGGTTTACTTCAATGCCAAGAATTATGTTTAGATATGAAAAAATAAACTTGTTTTGATCTCAGGTAGAAAAATTGTTAGATTGCTTTGAGTTTTATGTAGATTTAGACTTTTATAAAGCTAGAATTCTGTTTAACTTAAAGTGATTTGGGAAATTAAAAGAAAAATAAAGTAGTAAATATCTCTTTAAATACTTTAAAATGCTATTTGTTTTCACTTTGTTATTATTCAGATAATGCAAGCTCATTGTAAAAATTAGGGGAAAATGGCAAAAAAAAATTCAATCACCCCTAAAACCTGGGATAACACTTCATTTCCTCTGCCTGCACATATCTTTTAAAAATGGGATCATATTTTGTGTCCTGTGGTGTGTATACTTTAACATCTTTTCATGTGCATCTCGTGTTCTTAATGGCTGCCTAGTATTCCATTCACTTGTCATCTTCAGGAGATGAGACAATTCATCCTGCAACTTTGTGATATCTTTATCTATCGTTATCATAAAACACTTTCCACCTCTTTCAGGCTCCTACCAGAAGGCACAGTTCTATCAAAGAAGCCACAGTAAGTAGGTATGGCGTGTGCACCTCGCTGGCCTGGACTGCGGTGAGAGCAGCTGCTCAGGTTGGTGTCGTCTCTGTTTAACCTTCTCTCTCCTGGAGCGTCTGTGCTCTCCACCCACCCTGTTAAGGCAACACCATGTGTTTGTGTAAGAGAAGGGAAATTTTCACATCCTTTGGGGTTTGTGCCAGTGATGCTTTTGGGAGAAGGTTAAAAATGCTTTTTATATGTATAGTGTTTTTAATATCTACTAGCCAGACCTGGTTTTGTTTGTTTCAACTTTCCTGTAATAAAAATACTGGCAGACACACATAAGCGCGTATTCGAGATTTCAGCAAGTATCTGTTCTAGCGAGGTGAGGTAGCCCGTTTTAAATGGCTTACACATTAACTAAGTTGCCCACAGTTGTCGCTTCTTTGTGATCTATTATCCATGTTGCGGTAACATTATTTTTGAGGTTGTCTTTATTTTTTCTTCCAGTGTATATTGAATGTTATTTTGTGAATTTTTTCACATTGTTTACTCAATAGATAACCTGGGAATCAGAAAACTTACATTTGTGAATTCTAATTATGCGTTAATTTAAGGTGAGTCAAGCTGTGCTGGCAATTAACCTACTTATTGGAAAGAAAAATGCCAGAACTGACGAGGTGAGCCAAGCAGCATTACCTAACATCCCAGAATTTGCCGCTGTGGACCTCTTGTCTTCATTCACGGATTATTTGCTTGGTATGTTTGAATGTCTAGTCGTTTTATAAAAACCTGATATATGTCACGTATACTCAAGTTTCAAAGGTTTCATTGTAGTGATTTGTTGGGTTTGAGCTTAGAGAGGATAATGGCTTGGGGCCTCTGGGAGAGGGCAGGGGACTAGTGCCTGCTGCCAAAACAAAGGGCTTCAGCATTTAAACGGGAGAGTCGCACACCTTCAGACCATAACATAGAGGAAGCTCAGAATACACAGCCTCTGCTCCGGATGCGGCAGAATCACAGAGCCTCCGCCACACTTTCAACCAGCGGAAGAGATGCCTCAAATCCTCTCCTGCACCACTTAGCATGGTTCCAACTTCAGGTGCTACACTAAGGCACTGATTCTGAGACCAAAGTCTCCTCTGGGGCCCCAGCTGCAGGGAATCTGGGAAACACAATTTTTATCTTTGTAACTTTTTCAATATAGGAAAGCATATTTGTAGGTTAGGATGGGTGTTGATTGACCTCATTTGGTATGTACAATACTACATTGATATATTTTCCCTTAAAATACAAATAATAGTATAATTGTACATACAGCGATGCTTATTGCTCTTTTTTCTTTAACTTAAATATATCTATTGGCAGTTGTTTCAAATCAATCTGTAACTTCCTTTATAGCATAATATTCCTTTATAGAGATGTACCATAATTAGTCTTCCTTTGAGAGATGTTCAGGTTGATTTTACTCTTTTAATATAACTCTGCTGTAGATAACCATATGTGTATGAATTTTGTACATAGGCAATTACGTTTATTGGGTCAGTTCCCATAAGGGAAATTTCTGGACCAAAAGCTAGCTTGTGATATTGATAAATTTTGCCAAATTTCATAAAGGTTATGCCAGCTTGTATTCCTGCCAACAGTTAATGAAAGCTTTATTTTTCCTACACCGTTACGACATGGATACATTTTAAAAACTTTTGTCAATATGGCAGGGGGAAGATTTCATTTTAATTTGTACATCTCATTAGGACTAAGGTTGGACATCTTTTATGTGAACTTTCTTGTGTTTTATTTTTGTCTTTACGTATGTGTTTTAGCCCTTTATTATGTAAATTAACCCTTTAACTATGACATTATTTGCAAATCTATTTTTCCAATTTATCAGTGGTGGTTTCGCCTTTTTGTGGTGGTTCAGTCCCATGAAGAATCTTTGTACTTCTCCACAGTACGAAGTAGTCATCTTTGATAACTTCTAGATTTGTGTCATAGTTGGAAAAGCATTCTGGAATTCTAAGAAAAGATGTTCTTCAGGAACTCATGGACACATATGAAGTAAATTAGAATATTACCTGGCTTTGAGAAATCGCAGTGAGCAGAAGCAGTCAGGTTGATCTTAGTGCTGGAGTTCTGTCCTTTGTGGGTCACGGGGCTGCGACATTTGCCTGTAGCACGGGAAACGCAATCACACTGCAGTGACCAGTGTTTCCACAATCATGAAAGCTTCAGCATTATTTATTGGTTTTCGACAAATAATAAAGAGCGTCCACTGTGGATGCAGAACAGAAGGTAAATGCTACTGATCTGAAAATAGGAACCTGGCAAGTGGAAGAAATGGAAGCGGCACGGATACCATTAGATTACTGAGTAAGACATTACGAGATTGTCTGTGTTTGGCAGAACTAGAAAAAAAGCTGCTGGAACATTATTGGTAGTCTTATATGAAAACGATGGGGGGGTGTTATAAATATAGAAAGTTCAAAGTGAAGAGGAGTGGTGCTGTGAGCTAGCACCTCACTATCACAAAAGGAGGTCAGTAGGTATTTGTTATAAAGCTGATGATCCTGGGAAGGGCTATAAGGGAATTATTTTAAGATCCAGAACTAACCACCGAAAGAACGAAAGTAGACACGATTAAAAGTGACTGCCTCTGGAGATAGGAATTTTTATTTTTGATCATGCAAATTATAACTTTGATCAAAATAAACAGGATATTAAAAGATTCATTATGTCAAATTGGATTATTTCCAGAATCACAACTGTAACTCAGCATTAGGAAATTTATTAAATCAAATCACTGCATTAACAGATGAAAAGAGAATAATCAACTCCAAAAAGCACAGAAAAATTTTGTGAACTGTAAACCATTCGCAATTTTAATACTAGAAATTAAAGATTTTCTTCACTTGAAAAAGTTAAAACAGGAAATAAGAACTACTGGATTTACCATGCTTAGTATTCAAACACTGTTCTCTTAAAAGGCAGGAATAAGATTCCTATCGCCACTTCTGTTGAAAATTGTTCTGAAAATTCTACCCTGCAAAACAAATAAGAAATAAGGGGTACAAGTAATGGGAAAGAAGAAAAAAAGCTGTTATTAACACTAGATAATAGATAATTTCCAAAAAACTATAGACAATCAAAATGTTTAGCAAGATTACTGAATGTGAAATTTTATTTCTATACACTTTTAACAGATAATACATTTTTAAAAGATATCATTTATAATACTACAGAAATTTATAATGTAACTAGGGCTTAAGCTAACAAAAGCTATAAAACATCTTACTGAAAGAGATAAGAAAACACACCATGTTTATAGTTAAGAAAACTCAGTATTATTGCAAGATGCCAAGTCTCCTGAAGTAGTGTGTAAGAATGCCTGTTTCAGATTTTAGTGTCTGTCAGTTTCTGCAGGAAGTGAAATGGTGTTTAATTTTAATTTGCATTTCTGTGATTTTCAGTGATGCTAGAAATTTGGCCATTTGGATTTTCTTTTCTATGAGTTTCTGTTGAGATTCTGTGTCCACTTTTCTATTGGACAGTTTGACTTTTTCTTAGTGATTGGTGCAAAATGAAATATATATATTGGAAAGGAAAAAATTCATACATGGTTTAAATATCTTTTCTAAGTTTATGGTTTGTTTTTTAACTTTGTGTTTTTTGTCGGTTGTGGCACAAAAAAAAATTTAATCAAATGTAGTCCCATGTGTCAATCTTTCCTTTATGAGTTGGGCTCTTGTTCATATTATTTTTCGAGAAAAAGCATAACTTTTTAAACTTTCAGACAATTACCAAGTCGCCTTCCAGACCAGCCACACATTTTTTTATGAAAGCGATGACATGGAAGACAACTCCGATGCTAGAAAAAAGGCTCTGACTAAAGTGGACATCACCTGGATCCTTCTGCTACGTTACTATATCCACCTGCAAAGGATCAACAACATGAGCAAGCTGCTAGGTAGGCTTTGCATGTGCTACAGAACAACATGCTTCCTTCCCACTGCTGTTTAGGTTCTGTTTCTCGTTTAGAATTATACACTACTTTTGCTATCTTTCTGAGTGAATTCTCATCAGGAGCTGAACCATTCAGGGGTTCTTCGCCTGAGACACACAGACCTTTCAGTACAGCAGTGTTTCAGTGTGGCCACTCTCCGACGGCTATGTGTTTTATTTCATGCACTTAGAAACCTTACTGCCTGCCAGATGGGCCCATGGCTTGAAACAGTTAAAAAGCAGAATGACCATACTGTGTCAAGCTTATAAAATGAACAAGATGAAATTTTGGCTTTAAGGAGAGAATCTTTTGGTATCTAGTATGTAAAAGAGAAGTGCATGACTTGAGATATTTAACTTCATGGAGTTGTTTTGTTAAGTTTTTTATGTTTTGTCATTGATGTATCTAAAGCATATCCAGAAAAACAGGTGTAATCTGCTGCACAGCAGTCCCTTTTGTGGTTTTGTGACAATGTGTATTGTTGTGCTTAGCCTGTGAAATTGGTGATGCAGTGTTACCCATCAGTGCAGTGGTGAGAAAAGGCAGCGTGACCCGTGCCCAGCAATGGAGGAGCCAGCAGGGCCAACAGGCTGAGTCACAGAGTGGCTAAGCACAGTGACCAGGAGTGTGCTACCTCCTGAGACAGGCTGGCACTCAGAAAGGTGTCGGGGCAAAAGGCACATCACAGTGGGTACAAGGACAAGGGAAGTTCAGTGGCAAAGCAAGTGAACATGAGCCAGAGCAGCAAACCCTGCCCCTGGCCGACTCTGCTCACCTCTGAACTCACCTGCTGGCACTTCCCACATCATGTGCCCACACTTTACTGCTTTTCTGCTCTGGGCTTTCTCTTAAGTTACTAAGGCTTGCCCAGAGACAGGACAGCCTGGAAGCACCAAGATTCCACACGTCCAGGAGTATCCTTCAACTAATGAGGTGGGGGAACTGGGAGATTAGCATTCCAGCCTCCCAGTCCCTTGATGGAATAATTCTACATGTTCTTTTCTCAGAAGGTCTCCTGCAGGACTGAGCCCTTGGCTGTTTGTGGTTGTCGTCCATTCATGAGCTCAATCTCATTGCCCGTTCCCTTTCCCTGTCACTCTTTGTCTGTTCTCTCACTTGTGCTCTTTGGATCACTTTTCAGATAAGTTACCAGCACCTAAATTTCTGCTTTCAGGTCTTCCAGGGTGGGGGTGGGGTAGGCCGGGGGGAGCCTCCATCAGGACAGCTAGATAGCATATTTTACATTGTTAAGACTTGGAACCTGAATTAACATCCTTACTTCATTCAGAGATTTTCTTTCCTTTCTGTGGCAAGAAGCAGTTCCTTGGTGTATAAGCCCTAACAGTGATATCGTTCAGATAGCTGAGTGGGGATATACGAGATAGTAGTTAGTGAGTAAAAACCAGTGACATTGAGACCATTCTCTTATGTAATATAACTCTAAATTAAGCTGTTTTTTTTCTTAAGCATCCCCAAAGTCCGGTGCTGGAATTTCTCTGCCAGATGATACACTTCTCACGTCCCTTTTCAACTCCAAGTTGATTTTGCGCCAAAAAGAAATGCATAACTTTCTTAAAAGATTTTTACAACTGTACTCCTCCTCCTGTATTGACGAATTTCCAACAGAACTATTTCAAGAATTGGAAAAGCTACAATTTTCAGAAAATAACTTATGTGACTCTTTGGCCAAGGTAATGCTTTAAAACATTGTAGATGGTTATAAAACATCTTAAAGTCATCTTCATATTTCTGAAGGCAGCACATTAAGCCCATTGCTAGCCCAAAGGTTTCCTAGTTTCCGCCAGCATTCCTGGGGAGCCTTGTTTCTGCCATACCATGTAGAGAAGCTGACCAGACATCCCGATTCTCAGGCAAGTTCACATTTCAAGTGGTTGGTTTGCTGCTTTCATAAATCTTAAGAACATCTCCCAATTTTCTATATTCTGACATATAACATCTCTCAGGCACTCCTTTTGCCAAGAAGTTACCCAAGTTTCAATATAATAACTACAAAAAACTAGACCAAGAGTTTCTAAATCTATGCCCAGTTTCTTCGTTTTTAATATATAATAAAAATAATTCATTGTGTGTATATTTTATTATCATGAATGTGAATAAATCAGGTAAAAAATTTTAAGTAAGTTAAAGGTTTGAAGGGTATTTTGTCAAAGTGTTATTCCCAAGATATGTAACATGGAAACTTCTTTTAAGTTACCTGTTGAAGAGAAATAAAAAGAGAAGTATAAATGGAGGAGTTTTTTTTAAGCTACTGGTGTCTTCAATAATAGTAATGTTTCAAAAAAAACGACTAAAATGAATGAATTGGAAGATACTGAGTATTAAAGTTTTATAAAGAACAGAAATGTGTATTTGCAATTGGGTACATTCAACAAACATGTTGAAGACTAACAAGATGCCAAACAATCTTAGTTGGTGGAGAAAGAGGGGATCAGTAAGGCCTAGTCCATGTACATAGTCTGGGGTGGTAGTGGAGAAACGTTGGTAGAGGCAGAGCAGAAGAAAATTACAGAACCTCAGAGATGCTTTTAGAAAATGGCAGGGTTAGTAGGAGATAGAATGTACACATTTAAATCCGTTATTTCGTCAACAGCAGATAGGGCTGATTGACGAAGGAAAGATGAAAGGGAGTCATCCAAGAGAGAGGTAATGAAGTAATGAAGCTTATGATCTCAGGAACGGGAGGGAAAGGATGGATGTAAAAGATGTTGCTTAAGTAAATTGGAAAACAAAACAACAAAGGAGTGTCCCTTTGGAGAGAGAAAGTGACGAAGAGGAAATGATCAAAGACTCTCCCAGCATTTGGAACCTCTTGTCTGCCGTCAGCAGAGCACGGTCAGGCCATTAGCAGACGCAGCACAGACAGGAGGGTTTGTGGAGGAGGCTGGTACGTTCCACTCTGGAGACAGAGGCTAAGATTCTAGGAGAAAGCTCAAGGGGACATTGTGTATTATAAGTTTCCCTTATACAAGTTTCCGTGTATTATATTATAGCGGTTTGTGAAATGAATGAGTCAAGTCATTTGCATAGGATTCTTTTAGAACTAGAAAACTATTACCCATTTAATTTGAATCATCCTGACATTGGACTTCACCATAGAGTGCTTTAATTTTTACAGCTATGGAGTTGCCCATGCGAGGCCTCGCCACATTTCTCCCGTCCGCTGCCTCAGAGAAGTGACCTGGAAAAGTGGCTTGTTCCAAACGGGAACCTCTGCTCCTCTGGTCCTACTAGGGAATAGTAATCATACGTTTTGGATAAATAATAATTTTTTTAAATCACCGTCTTGAACAAGAGAGTGGGGTGACTGTTACTAAATTGTGAGTTTTAAAAGGTGGTGGAAAGACCCACCAAGCAATATTGAAGAATTCGGTTAAAGAGGTGCTTGTCACCTGCGGCTGTGGGGTTGCCCCAGGGCAGTGTGTGGGGATCTCAGACTACCCAGGACACTGGGCCGTTGGCAGCATTGTCATTTCTTGCCCAGATTCTAAATCATTTGAGAATTAAGAGGCTAAGGCATACTGGGGTTAAAAAAGCTCACCTTTGTGAATCATAAAGTTAATATTTTAGGGTGCGGTTTGTATTTAGTGGTAAATGGTCTTCCGAGTAGCGAATAGCAAAGTAGACAGATCTGCCAATCAGCCATGTGATTTTGTTTTGTTGTTTTGGTCACTACAGGGCTCCTTAAAATCTGTGGGGCCACAGTCCCCTTTGAACTACGAAGGAGCACAGAACCTTCACTCCCTACCAACAGCTCACTCCTAAGACATAAAAGCAGAACTAAACATATCCAAAATTCTTTTCCCCAGATGCCCTGACCAATAACTATCTCACAGGGAGAGGAGTGAGAAAGGCCAGGAATGTGACACTGATATCTGGCCTTCCCCAGGGAAGGAGACAGTGGGAAGTGGGCTGAAGTCTTTTTCCTTCTAACACTGAAATCTGAGTTAAGCCCCCTGGGAACTGACTGCCTTTGAGGATCACTGCTTTGGGGCCCAGACGCCTCAGGTGTTTTGGCGTAGGGGGCAGAGAATGGGAAGGTTCAGAACTATATTTTAAATGGGTGTGTTTGTGTGACAGCTTTATAAGAGTTTGGAAACCAGTATGTGTGATTTCTTACTTACTGCTCTGAAAGTAGCTCAGCTTGAGTATTTTAGTATTAAGGGCAGCCGATCATTACCCAGTTCCTAAGCATAATGCTTCTTGAATACAACCTTGAATATATTGTAAATATATGTGGCTTTTCTAGTGAGAGCAGTGTTATCAAGGAGTTGTTTCACCTTGCTTGCTGTTTCTTTGATATAATTAGTGTAACGCTCTCCCAGGATAATCAACTCGAGATCACTGTTGCTTGCCTGACAGGTGCAAGCCACCTAATCATGTGTTCGTCTCGCTGGGGTAGACAGCTAACAAGCATGAAGACTTTGGATTTTTTAAAAATAAATTCCAAGCCTGGCTGATTTTTATAATAACGTTTTTGAGCCTTTAATCACTCGGGAGGCTATTTCAATCAAACTCCTTCCATAATTTAATACTTAAAGCTGCTTTGCCCCCGCAGAGAAGTAGATGCCTTTCCAGAATGATCATTGCTGCGTGTCGTGCTCATCAGCGTTGTGAGTCGGCATGTTGCTGCGGCTTTGTGATGGACAAAGGTGCCTGAGCAAATGACGTTAACAATCCCTCCCCCCAGGAGCACATGCTTACAGCTGTGAGCAGTGCTGAGTTACCCGTGTTTGGGCTGTGTCTGGGAGGCCAACTGTTTGACTAGTGAAAGGGATTCGTTGTTTATAGAACTGGGGTAAGAGTTTTCCTGGCAGGTCTGTCGTTTCATTCCTTTCCAAGAATAAATCAAACAAATCAAAGTGCTCAGTGCATAGTATATTCCATCAATTAACATATGGAATTAATCCCCTTAGCAACTAGATACTGCTTTTAAAAAGACGAGGGACAAGGAAATGCGTGTTTAGGTACTGACTTCTGTCACCGTCACCAGGCCATCATTGCTATAATAAGCACTGTATGTATTGGAGAGAAAGATGTTTGTTATTTTTCTCCACTTAGCTAATTATAAAATATAAATTTTCTCCTAAAAGAATTGTCAGACCGATGAAAGACACTTGGATATGAGAAAATATACGAGAAATTACTTTTGTGAATCAATTCTTTACCTGAGTTTTTGGCAAACTGCCCAACATAGAATTAATTAAGCACTTTAAAATACTTATTTAACCCTGATAACTTTCCTTATTGTGCATTTTGGTCATGCTCTTAGTACCATGGTGCTAATAAGTGAGGGTTCTGGCTTATCACAGGTATGCTTTTATGATAGTCTCTGGGCGTTCTTGAAAAGTTTTCACCTTTAGTGTAACCTTTCAGTCAAGACATCTTTTTTCTTTTGTCAGTAGACAACTTGGAAGGTCAATGTCTTTATTTCTCTTTTTATTTTATTTTGAAGCCTTGCACTGAGAGCCTTATATTATATCTTGAATAGGCTCAGAAGTAACGGGAAGTACAAAGCCTTATAGAAACATCAGGCATTTCCTTCTGGCCATTGACATGCTCCGCTTGGCCACCAAGCCTTGAGAGATCTTAGATGTCAAGAGTTCAGTAAAAGAATTGCCTCCCAGCCATTATGCTATAATCTTGGGGATAATAATAAATTAACTTTGAAAACAGTTCACACTCCATTGAAGAAGGTCCTTCTTAGACTTGGTATATTATTATCTCTCTGTCTGCACTTATTTTGTTGATATCAATCAACTTCAAAAACTAAGTAAATAAAAAAACTAAGTAAATAATTTGTGAAATTACCACTTGCATTTTGCACATTTATGATTCTTGAAAATGTTTCATTTAGGGACAAAGTTCCATCAAAGAAGCTGGGCCCAGATTTACCAAGACTGAACTTACAAATCAGCCACATTCATTTAAAAAGGGAATGAGAACAATAGATTTTAATCTTTTAGAGCAAAGACTGTATCTTATTTTGTGTATGGCATTGCAAAAAATGCTGTTGGAAAATAGATAATAAGTTATAACCACACCCTCAGTAGACTCACTGGTAAATAAACCAGAAAAAAGAAGATGTTCTTAGATCCCCTGAGACTGAAATGGCAGATAGCTCGGCCACGTCACCCCTATAGATCTTTAATCTGGGAGCCTCTCCAAAGCGGAAGACATTTGTCGAGTCTGCTGGGTTTGGAAGCATATCTTTCTGTAAGAGAATCTTCTCTGTGGTACTCAGGTTCAGGTTTAAGATCCATATCTAAAACAAGCGGACACGATTTCCAGAGTTATCCATTGTAGCCCACGTTAAATGTATGTTGTACAGGTTGAGTGAATTCACTACTGGCAATGAAACTGACGCTTTGCTTATTCCCTAGATGCCTGGAGACAGCTCCCTGTATTCCATTTTACCTTTGAAGCTCCCTGCCCCCAGCGGCACACCTTCTGCGGAGCTGCTGTCATCAGACGTGACCACGCAGGTTTTAAACAAAGAGCTTTGCTTTCTGTGGTACATTCCTCCCCTGGAAAGACCTCCAAAGGAACTAGAACCTATGGTACGAGGTGCAATTACAAAGCTAAGTCTTACATTTAGAGAGAACGGTGAACTAGGCCATTACCACTTTGAAAGTAGAGAACATTTTCTCATATAGACAAACAATACTGCGATAATGAATCTATATTGTCTGGTAGAATGAATCCGAAAAGAAGAGATCCTAGGAAAGTCTTCAAGCTGACTTTTTGTGTTGTCACCATTATGTACGATGTTTGAGGGTTTTTTCTTTCGTAGTTATTTTTTTTATCACATTTAAGGAAGCCTTTGACCTCCTGCCACTTAGGAATATTTTACTGTATCTAGTAAGATGATGACTTCTCTCATTTAATATGTTAATTCATCTTTTAAATGTGAAATCAACCTTGTGTTCCTGAGACACACAAACTCAGGTTGGTCATTATGTGCGGATTCTGCTGGGTCCCGTTTGCTCTGTTTTGTATTAGATTTTCACCGCTATTTTCAAGACTAATATTGGGCTATAATTTTTTTTCATACTATCCTTGTCAGATAGTTTTTTTTTATTTCAAGCATTTGCTAGACTCATAAAATAGGTTGATAAATATGTCTTGTTATTCTCTTCTCTGATGAAGTTTGTAGTAACCTTTTTCCTGAAATATTTGGTAAGAACTTGTCAGTAATGCCATCTGTTCCTCATTTTTGTGTGTGGGAGAGAAAATGTAAGACTAGTGATACAATTTTCAGCAGTTAGAGGTAGTTGTTAAGCGCTAGTCTTTACTACTGTACTCGTTCAGAGTTGGTGGCAGTTCTAATTGGGCCAATATGTGTTCTAAAGGTTCATAACTACCTCAAACCAAATTCTAAATATTTTGGCTATCACCCCTGTTTATAGAACATTGGGGTTTTCTATTTCTTCTTGAGTCAGTTTTGTTTAAGTTGCTTTTTCTAGTAATTTCCCCATTTTGTTTAATTTTTTCTCATTTCTAATCTGATGCATTTGTAATGAAGTGCCCCTTTTCATTCCTTAGATTGGTTATTTATGTCTTTTTTTCTTGATCATTGTCACCAGAGGTTTCTTGTTAGTTAGTTTTATTTCATCGATCAACATACCCTTCTTACACTTTTTTTCCTAACTACTGACTTCTTTAGATAGCTGATCAGCTCAATATTCAGTTCTTTCATTCCTAATGTAAACATTTTAAGGCCATAAATTTCTCTATAAACATTGCTTTAGCTTTATCAAACCACATGTTTTTTAAATGGTATCATCATCATCATTCAGTTAAAAATAATTTTCAAATTTCTGTTAGGATTTATTTTTTGACTCATAAACTGTTTCAACATGTGTTTCTTAAATTTCAAACTATATGGAGCTTTTCTAGTTATTGTTTGTGTTTATTCCTACATTATGTTGCTCTGTGGTAATAAAAAATGCTCTCTATGATTGATAGTTGTTGAAACTTGCTCTTTTCTCCAGGATGTAAATATTCCATTTCTCTTAAAAAGAACATTCACTCCTCAGTTGTTGAGGCAGTTGGTCATATTTGTCTTATAGGTCCGTTTAATTTGTCTTATTCAGGTATTCTATATTCTTGCTGATTTTTCTACTTTTGTTGCCTTTTTATTTTTAAATTAATTGCTTAAAAAGTATTTTTAAATCTCTCACAGGGATTAGCATTATCTACTTTTTGCTTGTGGTTCTGTGAAATTTTACTTTACATAATTTGAAGCTGTATTCTTAGGTGCAATTTCATTGATAACTGTAGTTGAGCTGAGAATTTACCATCCTGAAGCGATTCGTGGCCTTTTTGTACTAGTGCTTTTTTCCTCATAAAGTCTCTTTTGATGTTACTAGTAGAGGAAAAGAGCTTTTCTTGTGGAGTTTTCAATGTGTTTCTTCCAGCCTTTTACTTTCAACCCTTTTGTGTACTTGTGTTTTAATTGTGTTTGTTAATAAAAGATATCCATTGAATATGTTTAAAGATAGTCTGACAATATTGTATTTTGACTGAAGAATTTAATACATTTACATTTACTATAAAAACTAATGTGTTTGGTTTTAACTCTACAATGTTATTTTGAGTTTTTATTTGTCTCAGCTTTTCTGTTTTTCTTTTCTTGTTTCCTTTCCTTTGGATTGATTATTTTTATTGTTAATTTGTTTGTCTATGAGTTTTGAAATTATCTACTCTTTTTCGGTGCTTTTAGCGGCTGTCCTCAGGACAACTGCATGCTTAGCATAGTCTAAAGCTAATAAATATATTTACTCATCTAATGACTTAGAGGTCATTACTGTACATTGCATTTTTTAACCCAGATTAATATTATTTTAAAGTTGTTTTATACAAGCTGCTTTCCTATAGACTTTGCTACATATTCATTATTTGCTTTTTTAAAAAAACTTTTTCTTGCGTTTCAGACATTCTGTCCAGTCACTTTATATACAACATACTGTGGAATTTCCTTTGGTGGGACTCTTCTGGAGGCAAACACTCAATTTTCGTTTGCCCGCTAAATGTTATTGTTTTACGTTTGTTGATGAAATAAGCGTTACAGAGTTGAGAATTCAAGGGGGGACACTATTTTATTTCAGTACACTGAAAATCTCATCTGCTCATTTCACTGTTGTGGAGGGTCAAACGGTTGTTTCTTTAAAGGTTTTCTGACTTTCTTCCTCTTTGTCTTTTCACTGTTTTACTGGGAATGGCTGTCCCTGTGTTTCTGTGGCTTCACATTAGTGTAGCAGTTTAGAACCCAGAGTGTGGAGCCAAAGTGCCTGGGTTTGAATCCCTGCTCTGCCACTTTCTCATTTTGTGAACTTCAGTACATTAGTTAACTTTTTCTGTAGCAGGGTTACCTTCATCTGTAATTAGAGATAGTTGTGGAAACAAATACCTAATTTTAATAAATAGTAGTTGTCATTTATCATCTCAAGTTATTTTTAAATCATTATGCTGTTTTAAAGTTTAATCATTTCAAATACTTATGTGAGACACTTGGTAAGCATTATTTAGAAGCACCTTGTAAAGAGTGGCACCAATACCTCCGTATAGTAATAGATTCTTTCACTGCCTACAGTGTGCAGAAAACAGAGTAGACTGTGCCTGACCCGCAAAATTAAATTGTATAGCAAATTGGATTTTAAAAACTCTTAGTTTGCTTCTAAACATTGTTTACAAATTTGCATCATATACATAACTCCTTATTTTAATATATATTATTTTTAACTATATATCATAATCTATATCTATGCCCATGCCCATGGGTACACGTTCACAATAGAACTAACTGAGGGGCAGGAGGGGAGGGAGGCAAGGATTTGGGGGCAGTTCAGTATCAGCCCTGAACTCTGGGAGACTGAGCAGTGATTCAGATCCTTGGAGCGTCTTAAAGAGGAGCCAGGCCTTTAAGAGTGAAACAGTTGGCCACTGCAGCCTTTTACAGAGGAATCTTCTACTGTGGAATTCTTTGGTTTCTGTGTTCTCTAAGAAGAGCCTCAGGCTTTTTTACCATGAAATGCTAGCTGTATAGTTTTGCCCTGTTTAGCATTTTTATTTGCTCTTTGTCTCCTGCCTCGGTCCGTGCCCACATTCCCAGGCCCTGGAGCGCTGTCCCCTCTAGCTGTGCCTTGGGGAGCTCCTGGGGTCCTCTGACTCCTGTGACTGGGGTCATTCTGCCTCCTCAGGCTGACCACCCTGTCCAGTCTTGGTCAATTACACGGAATTCCATTACTCTTGTTATATTAATTAATAGTCTCTTTAGTGTGAATTTTAATGGCAATTTTATATCCTTTTTTCTAATTAAAATTGCATTGTAAACAGTTTCCTAAGTCATAAAAGATTATTTTGTAGTTATCGTGTTAATTATAGTAAAATCCCATTGATGATAAAAAAGAGAGTAACTTTAAGATATCACTCTTAGAAATATTTAAAGCTATTTCTCACATTTTGAAAGTACTTTTCTTCCCACCATCCAAGTTAAATCCTTGCCACATATTCTATATATATTTGGAAATAATCTGTAGTTTGTTTTGAAGAATTTAGTGCAGTACTTTTCAAATTGTGGTTCCAAGAATACTCTTGGCTTACGAAGCCAACATGGTGAGGGATGAGTAGTAATTTTTTTAAACAAATCAAATTCAAGGGAAAAATATCAGGATGTAACACATATAGTAAGTGAAAATGTTTCCCAAAACTTTTGTTTCATGGTAGATATGTTAAAAAAGAAAATTTCTTAGGTCACTCTTCAGCATAGGTAAAAATCTGTTTACTGGCTTGCAAGACAACCAACAACCTGGTAAAAGAATCTATCTATTCAGAGAGGGCATGCAAAGAGACAGATCACCTGGGAAACAGAATGTTTACCTAAGAAGCTACTTAAAAAAAAAGCAAGGAAGGAAGTATCAAATATAAAGTTCATTTCACAGGGTCATACAGATATCACACCCGTATCCATCTGGGGCAGGATGATCCCAGAAGTTAATGCCAAGCCTTTGTCTGTGACTGATAATTAGAACAACAAGGTTTCATTCGTCAACAGTTGTGTCTGCAATTAACATGGAAGCATGCGCCGGGGTCAGAGATGAGAAGCAGAGCACCACGTAACAAATTCTGATTTGAACGTTTGCTGGGGTGATTTTCTTAAGCCACAAGCAAAGACACAGAACACACAGCTTTCCCATTTCTTGGTTCGTGGATGTTTTTCCCCTGTGACAATTACTGTGTCTGCATCAAGTTGTGATAGAAGGTGTGGTTGCTGCTCAGTCAAAAATCAGGAAACACTGGCTAGATCTTCTCAGTCCTAAGGTGCTATCTTTTTTAGACGCTAACACTGAAATTTGTTCGATGATTTAAATACATCCTGGTATATTCAAGTGTGAATCTACTCATTTTAATTGACCTTTAGTATAGAGTTTTTGTGTTGAATGACTGGCTGAAGCTCATGAAACCGACGGGGTGATACCACCAGTAAACACTTATGTAGAGCTTACTGTGTTCCAGGCAGTTGACTTGTATCCACTTCACAATGACTCTATGGGGTAGGTACCGTTGCTTGCCCCGTTTTGTAGATATGGGCTGGAGGGATGCTGGTTGCCATGGAGTCAGGACTGGAGCAATCTGACTCCGAGGCTGCGTCCTAAGCACGGTGCTGTGTTGAGTCTTCAGGGGATGGTCCTGGCTGCAGGTGCTTCTCAACTCTGGAAAGGGTGGTAGTGAAAATTAACATCTGACTTAAGGCTTTGGAGTTTCCAGGGCTTTGGAGGGTCATTGGATAACACTATACATTAACATCACTTAATTCATCCTCTCAGCCCACTCTAGTTTATCTACTTCTCTGAAGCAGAAATACTAGCAGAAACTAAGGATGCTGGTGGCAGCAGAGTAGAAATGCCAGGACCAGGGATTTGAATATAAAATTTTTAGATAACTCAGAGGGCTAAATATTCCATGCCATGATACTTCAGAGTTATGTTTATAATTTGGAAAAGTTTAACTTCTCAAGAGTCGGGGCAGACATGACATTATCCCATTTGACAAAATGTTCTTTAGGAGATTATAGTAGAACCACACTGCAAGCTCTTCACTAGAACTTTGTTACAAACTAAGCATCTTTTGAACAATTTCAGTATTTTCTGGAAACTTCTCTTAGGACCACCCAAGTCAAGTTTCAGATCGGAAAAAAAACAAGAGAACATGAACTGAGTTCAATGCCCTTATTTTACAGACCATGAAGCAAAGTCCCATGTGGGCTTGAGCAATGAATGCCACAACTCATCAGTGGCAAAAATAAAAATGTGAAGCTAAGCCTTCTAACTCTTACTACTGATTTCTTTATAATATTTATAATACATGTGTAACTCAAACGCCTACTAACTAAGCAGAAATACAGACAGGATGGCACAGGCTGACCCACAGTGTGTTCAGGACCCGGGACAGGACTAGGTTAATTCTCAGTACATCTCATCCAGGCGTGGCCAGTGGCCAATATCATGACCGCGGTCCCTTGAGATGCTGACAGGGTTGTGACAGAGATTGCTGCAGAAGGTAAAAACACCTGAAATGTCTGACTAAAGATCATAATTTTAAAGCTTAATTCCTTGTTTTTATAGGCATAAAATGATAGGCTGAAAATTATTTCCCCCCAAAAGGCGGGAGGCACGGTTGTGTTGTGTCTGGCAGTCTGCATTGCTCTTGAGAGCGCTGACCCCCCTCTGATCCTCACTTCTCGGACTTTTCTCCTCTGGAAGCCCTGGGGGTTTCCCTCTGTCCCGTGTTCTGAAATTCCGTGACGTGCCTTGGTGTGGGTCTTTCATCCCTCATGCTAATACTTTAGGTGCTCCTTTCGATCTTGAAACTATATTCTTCAGTTAACGGAGATTTTTTGTTGTTGTTGATAATTTTCTCTATATGATGATTTCTGTACCTTCTAAAATTTCTAGTACTCAGATATTGAATATTATTAGATTGTTTACTTTTCCTATTCTCTCTTTGTTTATGTTTTTAAACTTAGGTTTACTTTCTGTTCTTCAAATCTTTTATTATTTCTTGTTATGATTATAGTTTTTAATTTTTAAGAGCTCTTTTTCATATTTTGATTGTTCTAGGTTAATAGCACTGTGTTCTCATTTCACAGATGCAATATTGTCTTTCTTCTCTCTGAGGATATTAGTTATGGTTTCATTGACGTTTCCTTTGCTCTCTGTCTTGTCGCTGATTCTCCAAGTCCCTCTTTTATGTTAGTTTTGGTTGCTGCCTTTCATTTCATGTCGAGTGACTGCTGGCTTTCCATTCATTTTGGAGACAGCAGGAAGCATATCGGGTCAAGCTTACTGATTTATAGGCCCTATTGTAGGGTAATTGCAGGAGCCAGAAGTTTCACTGGAGGATGCTGAAACATCAGCATCTGTAGATCTTTCCTCTTTGGTCCGTTTCCTGTAGGAGAACACTTTTAGAGTCCTGTCTGGTTTCCTACATTCCAGAAGTGGGGTGGGGGGTGCAGGGCGGCGGCTGGAGTCGGGTAAGGAGAGATCTCTCACTCAGAATAGACTTTCTCTTCATTCCAGTGCTTCCATTTCAGCACCTCACCCTGTACCTAATGTTCCTGAGCATAGATCTCTTCTGATTTAACCTCTGCAGAGAGCAAAATGGAAAAGTTCAGCCAGCAGAGAGGAGATAAGGGAAGGAAGGGGGAGTCTCCCAGTGACAGGCACTCAGGGAAAGGATGCGAAGGGGGTTGTCAAAGACCCTTGAGGCCTCCAGTCCCTGATGCCAGATGTTGGCGACCCCTCTGCAGTCAGGACACAGCCGTTCCTCTCTGCTGAGTGAAGTGCTTTCTGCCATTCAGAGTGTTAGCATGTCATCTGCCTCGCCTCTTGTTCTTTGTGGATTTATGCCTCTTTGAAAAATCCCTTTACTCTTATATTCACTTGATTTGTGAGGAAGCAGAGATAAAAGCATGCGCCTAACTAGTCAATTTTGTCTGGCAGCTCTGGGCCTCAGCTTTGTTACGTCTACAATGAGGGACACAGAGCAGATCATCTCCAAGGGTCTGTGACCCTCAAGTTCTATGACTCTGTGACTGTGTATAGATGCTGTATCATGTAGGACCGATTCTAAGAATTGTCAGAATTCAAACCACGGGGAACCTGTTAGAGCCCGAGTGGTTAGGAGAAGTTTCATCTTGGAGGTAGGGACCGTGTGTCGAATGAAGGAAGGAGGGAACAGCGTAAATGAATACAGAGAAGCAGCTATGGCTACTGAGGGCAAAGGGCAATTTGGGAAGTAGCAAGACACAAAGTGAGACATTCACCACATGTATATTTGGAACTTGTTGTGGGGGGCTTTCAAAGGCTGAGATTTAAACTTACCAGCAGTAAGAAATGTCACTCTTCAGAAATAATATAATGTTGGTACCAAAGAACATTTCTTTTCATCTCATAACCACTGCACAATCGCCGTTCATTTCTTCTTTGAGGGAGTTGAACAAAAAGCCCTCATTTTTCTCTTTTAAGGAAAAACTTTTTCAAGTTTAGCAATATTATTTTGAGAAGTGATATGCAATTTCTTGAAGCAAAGTGTAATTTTGATGTCACATTTTATATGTCTTTTAATCTCCTTATAGGTTTTGTTGATGTATGCGTATAACTTGAAGTCTTTCAAGATTTCAGACGTGAGCTCCACCAACCACAGCAGTGCCTGCGTCGGCTCTTGCTGGGTTCCCCTGAACAGGCAAGTGCAGCTGGATCGCCCGCCACTCAGCTTTCGCTGTTGACGTTGTCGTGAGAACGGGCATTTCAGTAACATACAAGGTGAACCCTAGGAGAATTTTAGAGGACGTTTTTGGAAAAACACCCTCCCTTGGAAGGAGTGTGACAATGCAGTGGTTGAGAGCACACATGCTGGATCAGCCTGCTTTGGTTCCAGCACCAGCTGTGCCCCTGAACGACCTTTGCAGCCCCGAGCGGTTCCTTAACCTGTCTGTGCCTCCGCCTCCTCTCCAGTAGAACAGGAATAATGATAATAGTGTCTCAGGTCATTGGAGGAACAGTTCCTGACACTCGATGAAGTTTACAGAGAGGACAGGATGTTGTCTGTACTACATTTGGGGTGAATTTAAAAAGTAACTTAACGTGGCTTTGAATTGGGCTGCAAAGTTAAGGCCAGACTCCACCGTATTGCTTGTCTTAGCCTTTCCTCTTTACCTAAAATGTTTGAGGCTGTTCCCTGGTCAAACGTCTCGGTTCCAGCTAGGTTGCTTTCCCCATCCCATCAAACAGGCCAACCCCTCACTTGTGCTCATGCGTGGTTTCTGGTTTTTCCCGTTTCATGTTACTGAGCTCCTTGTTTGTTTTTCATTTTTTCATTGTTTAGTTAAAGTTTTGATTCCACTGTTCATTGCCCATATGACCCCAGCCTCCATACCATTGCTTGTAAGATGGAAATAATACCTATTCTGCCTTCGTTAAGGTTACTGTTAGGATCAAGCAAAGGGTGCACGTACTTTGAAAGGTCCAGTCCCATCACTGACTCCCGTGTCAGTCAGTGTCAGCCATCGTCCTGCCAGGCACCCAGCGGGTGCTCGGGGAGCAGAGACTTGGGGCTTCCCTGGAGAGCGTGGTTCAAGCTCTGTGATTGACGTTTCAAAAGACTCTTTTTGGCCCTGGAACAAAAGAGGGTAAAACAAGAGATGTTTCAAGAGCTACTTTTAATTGTTGGGCAACTTTTTTTTTTAGTGAAATAACAGAAAATCTAGGCACAGGTCATATACCAACAGAGCTAAGCAACAAAACTAGGAAATTATACACTTGCCTTTTACATTCAGAAACATGGTGAGATGTTTTTCCAGAGCCACATAATGAAAATGATTATAATTTCTGCAGAATAGAAGGTAATCAGACTGACAGGATCCTTTTTTATTCCGAAATGTTCTTCTCTGTGGTGTGTTCATGATCAGTGGCAGGGTCACTCAGGTCAGCGCCCCATCATGGAGGCCGTCACAGGGGAGGGTGGCTGACAGCCTTTCGTCTGCTCTGCCCCTTGGTGGGGCCATGGAAATGGACTCTTTCTCCCACCCAGTGAGGCATCCCTGTGCTCCTAGGGGGTCGAGACAAGATCAGTGTGTGGAGAACTGCTCTTGTTGATCATCCTTCTGAAGGCAGAATGAGAGGACACTGTGGAGAACTGAAACTCCCAAATAAAAAATTTTCCTGATGCCCGTTTGCTCTCTTGGGTCATGTAGTTCTTTTTGATAAAACATTCCCTGCTTCCCTGGACACGCACACCTGCATTGCACACACTGAGGCATGGACCCTGCGCCTGTATCAGAGTCGGCTGTGCAGCTCTTCCTCCTTCAGCTCTTCCAGGTTTTTCCATCTGCTGGCTCCACTCTGCCTTCAGAGCATCCCCTGGCCACTGGCCCGAGGCTCCGGAAGCTTTCCGTCTGTAGCACAGTTGACACCGGGTCCTCTGCCCTCCTCCTTGGCTTTGGCTTTTCCTTCTGTCTTGATTTTTCTCCCGACTCTCCACTCCCCAAACAATACACCTCAGTGTTGTGGGCTCACTAATTGTATTTCTTAGAGCCATTGAGAACTTGTCACAGTTCTTACCTTCAGGTCAGCCAGAGACAGTTATAGCAAGGCATCGGGGCCAACACAGGAGTCACTCTTTTGTCACTACCTGGAGTTTGTTTGGCCATGTAGATATTTACAGTCTTTGTTTTCGTCTTCAGCAGTATTTTGGTCAGGCACAGTTTTCTTTGTGCCACTGCCAGTTGTAATTATGTAGATAATTACAGGTAAATACCTGAGTGTATAACTAGCTCACATACATTATGCAAGTTAGAATTGTGCCCCTTTTCTCATGTTTCTTGAATGAAGGAATGACTTATGTTTAGGAGTAGCAGAAACTAAATGTTAAATAAATAAGGACTTACATTACACATATTATTGATTCTTGGAATAAATGAATGCCCTTCTTACCTTTTTCAAATAAAATATATCTTTGTTCTTTTTAGCGTTATTTCAATTCACGAGAAACTGTCTAATCTTAAGCAAATAGCTGAAATATCATTGCCAGCAACTCCTGAAGTTACTCCAAGTGAAAACATATCCGTAATCCAAGAAAAGCAAGAGAAACAAATTGATAGTGAAATGCAAGTAAGTCATGAAACGATGGAAAATTACATTGCTGCTGTAGGATGGATGTCATTATACGTCCATCAGTCTTAAATTCTTTTCTTACTTCGTCAGAGCAGAACTGTGTAGCTCTGCTCGAACCGTGTGGTTCTTCTGCACCGTTTTCTCCGTGTGGAGTACCAGGTGTGACCCTGTGGGACGCGTAAGTGGTGTTGCCCTCAAAGTTCTTTAAGCACACCAATTTTAAGCATCTTACGGGGCATGAAGACAAAGCCAGTCTAGAGAAATCATTCAGACATAACCGTGAACCTGAAGAAACAATGCTCTGTAACTTTATAACATGACTTTTAATTTTTCACTCTATGTTTATTATTTGAACATTTTTATGACCCAAGTAATGTGTGAATAAAAACCAGAGCATACAGGTAAGCATTTATCTTTCAGACTTTCCCATGCATATGTTTTTCCTCACAAAAGAGACACTATCCTTACAGTATGTTATTAATGTGGTCAGAGTTCACCCTGCCGAGTGGTTATTATGATGACTGATGTTAGGTGTTTTGGAGAAGGTTCTTTCCTTTCTGTTCTTCCTGAGCTCTAAACCCACTGAGAGGCGGGGCACAGGAAATGGATACATGGATACAAAATGTAAGCATCATTACTAATAAAGCTGATTAGCAAACATGGTTTTAGGTCTGCGGCCAAGTGAGCTTATTAATACTTTGCTGCTGAATTAGCCAGACTTACCCACCTCGGCACATAGTCATCTGGTATACCTGTGGCCATAAGATGCCCCCACTGCCTTTGTGCCCCCAGCCAGGCTTATCGTCCTGCAGGCAGGGTGCCTCCAAAAATATAAATAACGATTACCCAGGAGGGGCTGAGCCTAGCATGCTCTGTTGCTTTTCTCAAACTCACCAATCAGGTAAGTCACTCCACACTCCTGGCAGTGAATTAGCGAGGGGTCCAAAGACAGCTGGGAGTGCCCCTCCCTCAGGAGTGGAGTCTACAGAATACGTGTTTTCCTTAAGTACTTGCTCTGTGACTTTCCATTTGTACATTCACCCAGCTTCTTGAGATTCATATGCATATTCAATAGTTACTGTGGTCATTTTTTAAAAAATCAAATGGCCGTACAACATTTGCAATGAAAAGAAACAGTCTTCTGCCCACCTTGTACTAAATGAATTCCAGCCACTGGGGTCCCATCTCCGATTTTCTTCTCTGAAATCTCTTAGGATCTTCCCTTTTTAGTCTGTTGTATCTTTTTTTCTTAAATTGCTTTCTGCTAGGTTATATTCAGTTGATTACCAATAACAATATTCTTAAAGAATATTATTGGTATGGCTCATTTTTTTCTTGTTTACTTCATCTAGGCACTCACTGTGCGAAAATGTAAAAGATGGCAAATCTCCTGATTTTCAGGATATAGTTGTGGGCATGTTTTCAGTGCGAATTTACCAGTAGAGTGAGTGCATTTTTCATTATTGTGGAAGCAACAAGCCCAGTGGCAAGAGGATTCATCAGCATGAACAGTTAGCCTTTGCAAAATGCAGCCTTCCAGTATTTACATCTCCTGGACTCTGCATGCATTTATCACAGAACTGACGTTTTTGAATTTTAGTTACATGTCTTTTCCAGGGTCCTCAAATGTTACAACATGAATTACTAGGCATTTAATGATATTAACGACATACTGAGCACTAACTATAAATTTCCCAATAGATCAGCTATTTCAAACTCATGAAGTTTCATGCAGACTGTATATAATTCTTTTTCTAAATTGCACAGTTGCCCTTTTGTGTCTATTTTCCAGAAGAACTGAGCTCTCATTTCATTTCTGCACTTCTTTGGTAGATCACTTATGATTGCAATTTTTCAGTCACAGACCAAACCTATCAGATTGCTGTGTTTGAGCCATGTTCTAGATTATTCTTTGCTGAAACCATCCTTGACTTCATTCATTAACTGTATAGGTTATATATGGAAGATGATTATTTTCCTTTGCATTTGTCTTTTTAGCTTAGATTGCCTAAGGCAGGAGAGAAGAGCAAAGATTCTGGGTTGTACACTGCCACTCGGTTTTATGGGGCTAAGTACCTGTCCTGGGACTAGTTTTACTCTCATTTCTAAAAATGGTCCTTTTTCCCTGGCTCCTAGGGCTCAGTTGGCTGGAGTGTCATCCCACAGCCAAAAGTGTCAAGTTTCAATTCCCAGTCAGGGCACAGACCAGGTTGTATGTTTGATCCCCAGTTGGGGAGTGTATGAAAAGGCAACCAGCCATGCTCCCCTCACACATCGACGTTTCTTCCTCTCTCCCTCCCTCCCTCCCTCCATTTCTCTCTTTCTAAAAGTCATGAAAAAATATCCTCCAGTGAGGATAAAAAGAGAAATGATCGTTTCACTCCAAAAAAGAGATGAGCCCCCTTTGTTGGAGTGAGAGTCATTAGAATTTCCCCGGGGGTCAGATATAGATGTCAGATTGATCACAGAGAGTCCAGTGTCGGAGCCAAGAGGTGGACTACGCATAAAAACAAATTAGGAGTAAGTGGGGGGTGGGGAGCAGGGGCAGAGGGAGGAATCCAGAGGACGGGCCTGCCTTAACCAAGGCGGGAGGCTTGCTCTCAAGTCCTGACGAGAATGGCATATATGAGCAGGTCCGTTCTTGAGTAGAAAAGCTTTCTTCTGTCCCGACATTGTCCTCTGTATTTTTGAATTTATTCTATTATCCAACTTAGAAAGGGCTTCTTCCACTTTAAGTGGGGCATTTTTAGATGTGCTTTAGTTCCGTTAGTGCTTTGTAAGACAGAATGTCATGAAATGGAAGAAAAGCTAGTATTTGGGTGAATTGGCAAACTAATTAGTTCATAACATTTGAAAGTTGGGAAATGGAAGGAACATACAAAATTTCCATTTTTCCAATGTACTAACAAGCACTTAAGAGAAAAAAAAAGCAACAACTAGATTTTGGATTATAGCAAATGATATCCCATTGACTGAATCTGCCAGTTTGTTGCCATGACGACCTTCACTGGAAGCTAATTAGGAGTTAACTAAGATGCTTGAAGAGATTGATTCTGGTGGAGAATTGGACAGGATTTCATAAACTTTATAATCGAATATATTAATATCTATTGCAGTATAGATTTTTGGTGGGTTATTAAACATAAGGGTCCAGAAAATATGCTTTTGGTTGATATGGGGAGTGGCAAATCTTGTTCTCTTTCCCATTTCTTTCCCTTTTTTCTCCCCCGCCCCAAATCCCTGTGGTCTGGAATAAGCCAAGAACTTCATAAAACAGTAATTTAAGATGCATTGGGAGGGCTACAGAGCAGGTGTTTCAGTCACTTCTGGCTTGAAAACCTGGTATGTCCTTCTTTAAAAATGAACAGTACTAGCTCAGAATGGCCAAGTCGTTTTAACCTGTCACTCACAGCTTTGGGGGTACATCACAGCTTCAGAGTACATCAGGAACTTTACAGCATACGAAGGATGCAAACCACCCTGATTTTAAGACAAAAACATCTTTTTGGAATGATAGCATACTGTTACAAAAGGCTTCAATTGTGTTTACCAAAGTCATCCGAGGTTAGCTCAGCAAACACATGGAGGGCCTGGAGTGTGTAAGGCAGTTAAAATGAGTGTGTTGTCAAATTATCCCAAATATCAAAGTACTATCAAAACATAGAACAAAATAAAGTTGGACATCAGTATCAATTAACGAGTTATTTTTGAGAAGCAATTATTTGCAAAAATCTCCCAGGCCTGGGGAATATAAGAAATACAGAAATCAGTACAATTAGGTCTCTATCATGGAGGAACTAAATTTTTGTGTGAGTTTGGCTATGTACCCAGATGCCATTCATAATGAGCCAGCTGCCTGGTGGCCCTCTTTTAGGAAGCAAAGTGTGGCACTTAAAGAAACATCAGTTTGATGTTCAAAACCATTGAAGACAATCTAAATCTTTATAGAGTCTCTTGTAATAACATTCCAGAGGGAACCCTTTTGTAATACACAGCAAAACTTCTTCAAAAGCTTATTTTCCTCAACTATCTTGCTCTTAATAGCTCTCTGACATCCACAGCGATCTTCAACATCTGCCTTATTTGGCTCAAACTCCTCAAACTTTCCCTCCATCTTGGTCTGTGCGGAGTGTTTTATATCCTGTTCTCTTCCTGCTCTGGTTCAGCTCTTTATTATGTAGTTCAACTTGGTGTCTCTGACTTCTTGTTTAAAACCTTTTCCCCCATTACTGGATTCTGCACCATTCAAAAGCATGAGGTTGTGGAATCTTTCCCTCTTGGTGGCGAGGCTGTTGATGCCAACTATTTTAATTTATTAATTGTTAGATCTTATTTATACTGATGGGGGGGAGAAAAAAAGAGAGAGGGAGAGAGAATTGAGCTTACTTTGTATTTGCTTAAATAGCTCAGATAACACTTTATAACTTCTATAAACTAAAAGGACATTTTTTGTACCCCCACATACCTTGTGCCCCTACCATATTGTTGCACCAATTATCTGTTTATGTGTCTCTTCCTCTCTCTTGACTTTGTATTACCATGCTCAGCAGTCTTATGTATCATTTTATGTCCAATATCTTACCCAGTAGGGAAGTCATTAGTGCCTTTTCAATACTTGCCTGAGAAGCTTCTAGTGGGAGACTCGTGGAGCACACTCATTCCTGACTGAGCGTACAGCAGGAGATGCGATGTGAAGTCATGGCACTGACTGTCAGAGTCTGGGAACAGCGAGCCAGTGCTGTGGCCAGAGAACCAGGTTATGTGGTGGGAGATGCAGCTGAAGAGATGGTGGAGCTGGGCACTTCTGACTCTCTGATCTCACACAGTGCTGGAAGTCTGTCTCTCCTATTCCTCCCACCTGACCATGAACTTCTCAAGGGCTCTCTCTCTCTCTCTCTGTTTCCTTCATCTCCTGTTACCACCCCTTGGTACGTAGGATGCATTCAGTAGATGCTGAATGAGTAAATGGTGAATGAGCATTGTGCTGCAGGACAGGGTGTGTGCAGGGGCAGGGCAACGCCTAGAAGGGCATCTTGTGCCCCACACTCCTCTTACTAAGAGAACTCTGGTGGCATGTGAAGGAAGGATGAGGGAAGCAAGAGTCGGGAGCATGAAAAACAATTTAGGAAGCTTTCCCCATGTTATAGGTGAAAGGTGGTGAGGATTTCAACTTAGTTAAAGAATTGGCTTTGTTATATTAGAAAGTAATTCACAAGTCCATCCACCATAGAATCAAGATGCTCCCTGTTAACAGAGAAATGACAGGACTGAGCCAGGGCCACTCTGTGTCTTCCCAGGCTCCTCGCCAACCACGGCTCTCCTCCTGCACCTTCCAGACGGGCAGATGAGCTGGCGCTTTCTGACTTCGTTTCTGTGGTCGAGAGGTCCCGTGAGGTCCCTCACAGCCCGACATCGAGTCAGCCCGTTTCTCACGTGTTTTGTGATTTACCTCAGATAGTGCCAAAGCCACAGCATGTTGCTGAGGTGAAATTCCTGTTTGATCAGTGTTGCAACAGGCAGCGAAAGGCATTCATCAGACAGCACTGCTGCTCACCTGCTAATGTGAAATCCTGACTGATACCGTTTTACTTGGTAGGTCTTGCTGAAGTCATGACAGTAACCCATTGTGGATGTTATTGAAACATTTCATATAGAAAGAAAGGAACTAGTCCTAAGAACTCAATTAGAAATATAGAAAGTTAGATAATGACAGGAGTATAGGAGTGGATTGTGTTCTCCTCTGTCTAGCAAAACGAACCAGGAGCCTGGAAAGTTCATCAGAGGAGCCTGGTATTCCCTGGGCAGTGCTGGGGGTCCCTCCTGCCCTCCATCCTTTTCAGTCCCACTGAGGCCGCCCTGCTTTTAGCTGTGATCTCTTCCTGCACAAGCAGTTTGATTTATCCTTCTCTTGTCTCTTCCGGTCCAGTTCACCATTTTGTGTGTGTACGAGGACATTTACGTTCACCTTTTAACTTCACACTTAAGTCTCATTTCCCAGTTAGAACAGTCCGGTTCACCTTTAAACTGTGGCCAGAATTATCTTTTGAAAGCACCTGAATTCCCTCAATTTCTTACCCACCAAAATTACAAATTACAGCAAAAACCACGTCCGATCCCTGTGTGCCCTGAATGCCTGCTGTGTTGCTGCTTACTGGGCTTCCCCCATCGAAATGCCCTTGTCTTTATTCTCCACCAAGTGCAATCCTACTACGCGGTCACTCTCTGTTCATACGGCCTGTTCTCCAGGAAGTCTTCCCTGTGCATCGTGCTCGTACTTTCTCTCTCCCACCTTCAGGCTCCTATAACATGTCATAATGACGCGTGTTCTGACCACATTCTGCTTGGTATTTCATTTAGTTGTGTAAGTATCTATTTTTCTCAGCTACTATAAACTTTGGGAGGATAGGGCCTGTATTCTTTGTATTCCAAAGTACCTAATACAATCCCTTAAGTGTATTTGTTAAATTAAATTAAATTGCCCTGGCTGGTGTGGCTCAGTGGATTGAGTACCGGTCTGGAAACCAAAAGGTCACTGGTTAGATTCCCAGTCAGGTCACAGGCCTGGGTTGTGGGCCAGGTCAGGTCCCCCTGGGGGTTGGTGGGGGAAGCACTGGAGAGGCAACCACACATTGATGTTTCCCTCTTTCTCCTGCCCTTCCCCTCTCTAAAAATAAATAAACAAAATCTTCTTAAAAAGGTAAATTAAATTAGGTATAAATTTGGAACTCTAAAATTTGATCTTTTCTATGTTTATACATTTATTAAAACTTGGATATAACATTGTATGGGGCTGCAAGTTCCATTTTTTGCTTTTTTATTTTCAGGTTTTAACCAGCAGTGGTCAGTTATCATGTAAGAATTAATATACTTTTATCACCTTAATATTTCTGAATACCATTACATATATATGTATATGTATGTATATAATACATAAATATATGTATTTTATATACATGTATAATACATGCACACATACATACATATATACAATGTGTGTATGTATACACACACATACATATATACTACCATAAAAGCAAATTGTTGCTTCCTTCAGGGATGGATACTGGCAATGACAGTGTTAGAGTTATGACTCTTCTAATTAATTGTAAGTGAAGAAAACCTACTTGCACGAACTCAAGTGAAAAAGGAGGTTAGGTGGAGAGGTAGCATTTCACAAGGTCCAGAAGGTAAGCTCATGCACAGCCACAGACTGGAAACAGTACCCACTGGGCCTCACGGGAGGTGGACTGGAGAGTGAGGAGCCACAGGTGTGCTCGGTTCCACAGGGGGCACAAGTTCACCTCTTGTTTCTTCCTCTGACTCATCTTGCATCTGGTCCAGTGGTTGCCTCCTCCAGCTCCCGTATCAGGACCTCTCAGCTCATACGGCAGGTACTAACTATAGCTGCCCTTCGTTGTCCTTCCTTATGAGCAGTTACAGTGGTGAAGAACCTGACTGATTCAGCCCTGCCGAAGGGTGGACTCCTCAGGGTCAGATGTGTACACAGGAACAGAGCTCTGTCAGTAGGGTGGGGCGGGGGCGTCAATAGTAGATGACGTGTGGTACTGACTCCCACTTCCCATTCATTTCCTCTTCGCATCTCCTCCCCAGTCCCAACCCTTCTCCTCTGCTTAAACCTGTTTCTGGACTCTCTTCCACGCCTCTCGTCTAAGAAGAAAAGTGACTTTTCAAAATCTTATTTTTAGTGTGAATTACTTTGTTACTCTTCTGAAACATGGCTTTTAACAGTGACAATATAGGGAAAGAATCCTAAAAATATATTCTTTTAAATTAAATCTTATATTTTGTGGCTATCCTGTGCTTTTCAAATGACCCGAATTACTTAAGGGATTGTGACCTCTGAGTCCCTCCAAGTCTCAACCTGAGCATTGGAGTTAATTGATGACGCAAGAAAATACAAATGAAATAAATAATTTATAATTAAAATATCTATTATTTTACCAGTAAGATGAACCTTACTACATTGTTTTCTCACTTCTAGGACATGATTATCGAATGTTGCTTTGAAATAATAAGTCTGTTTTTGACTGAGGCAGAAACACCATCACTATCCGAGGTATGTATTTCTTTTAAAACCGTTTTTGATGCACTCACAGGTGTTGTTGCTATGGAAATGGAAACGTCTATTATGAAAGTATCAAGGGCCTAACCCTTCTTAATTAATGTGAAACAGTGATAAACATGAATTTATAAGAGCATGCTATTTTGTTTAAAAATGTTCTTTGTTTAAAAATCAACTAGTACAGAAAACTATGAAGAGAATAATGTTAAAGTCATTTCAGATCTATCTCAGAGAATAGCCACTGTTAACATTTTGGAGAATATCTCGGATATTTTCCATGTAGATATAAACTTTAGGATTTCTACATCAATGGGATCATACTGTATATGCATCCTATATCTTGCTTTTTCTAATTCAATAATAATGTTATGGACGTTATTGGGGTTTTTTTGTTGTTGTGACAGCTTACCTTGTATTGAATGCCTGCATAATAGTCTCTTTTATGTATGTGTTGTGTCAGGCTTTATTTACATAACCAGATTTTATTCATGGATCTTGAGGGTGATAGCTTCTAGTATATATCATACATATTTCACCTTTCCCCATTATCTTCTTAGAGTTAATTCCTAGGGATAATAGCTTGTAATGAAAAGTGATAAAATATACATAATACAAAGTGACATTGCAATAAAATATACATAATGTAAAGTTTACAGTTTTAACCACCTGTAAGTGTACACCTCAGTGGTGTTGTCCACCCACAGTGTTGTGCAACTGTCCACACTGTTCATCTCCAGAACCTTCTCATCATCCCTAGTAGATACTCTGTACCCATTAAATAAGAAATCTCTCTTCTCACCTCCTGCAATTCTTGGTAGCCTCTACTTTGTACCTCTGTTCTACTCTGCCTATTCCATGTACCCTGTGTAAGTGGAATCATGCAGTACTGGTCCTTCTGTGGCTGCCTTATTTAGTTTAGCACCGTCTTCTCAAAGTCCAGCCACGTTGTAGCATGCGTCAGTCCTTTGTTCCTTTCTAAAGCTGAATAACATCTTACTGTGTGAATATATCACATCTGTGTATTCATTCCTCTGTGGCTAGATATTTAAATTGTTTCCACTTTCTGACTACTATAAATAATACTTCTGTAAACACAGGGTACAAGTGGCTGTTTGAGTCTCCTCTTTCAGTTCTTTCAGGTATATAGGTAAGTGAAATCGGTGGATTATATGGTAATTCTATTTTTCAGTTTTTGCAGATCCCCCCAACTGTTTTCTTCAGAAGCTGAACCATTTTACTTTCCCACCATGAATGCACAAGTGTTCTAGTTTCTCCACATCCTCACCAACATTTGATTTTTTCTTTTTTGGTGGGTGGGGGGGTAGGTGATGATTGCCGTCGTAATGAGCATAAAGTGGTATCTGACAGTGATTTTGATTTGCATTTTCCTAATGACTAGTTTAGTTGAACATCTAAATAATGAACATTATTTGCCATTCACATATCCTTGGAGAAATGGCTGCTCAATTCTTTGACTATTTTTGAGTTGGCATACACGTTGTGGTGTGTAATTGCAAATGGTTCCCTGAAAATGTTGCGCCAATTTCCTTGCCCATCAGTTGCGGATGAGAGGGCCGTTTTCCTCACCAGTTCATCTACCCACGTTCTTCTTCTCCGGCTCCCCTCCCTCTCTCCCTTCCCCTTCTCCTCCCCTTCCTCCTCTTCTGCCTTCTCCTCTTCTTTTAACCATCATAGGTCTAACAAGTGAAAAGCAACATTTTCAGTCTTTAAATTTTTACTGTAAATAAGGCCAAATAGAGTTCATGTGTTTGTTGGCCATCTATGCTTCTCCTTTTGTGAAATGGTGTTCATTCATTTAGTCAACTGACAAACACTTAGAGTGAACTGTCTGTGTACCAGGAACTTCTCTCGAGGCCCTGGGGAGTAAGCTCTGAACAAGCAACAAGGACTCCACTATCTTGGAGCTATCATACTTTTGTGAAGAAAACAGTAAAAAAAATCAATAAGCTAGATAATTTCAGCTTTTATTAAGTGCTATGAAGCAAAAACAGTGTGATGTGTTAGAGTATGGGTTGGCAAACTGAGGCCTATGAACACATCTGGCCCACTGCCTATTTTGTAAATAAAGTTTTATTAGGACACAGCCATGCTCATTCGTTTATTTGTAGTCTACAGTTGCTTTGAGCTACAAGATCAGAGTTGGGTAGTTCGGACAGAGACTGTGTGCTCACAAAGCCTATATTATTTCCTGTCAGGCCCTTTACAAAAAAAATGTGCTGACCTCTGTGATGGAAAATAACCACAATCAGAGTGACAAATTCGATAGGGTCATAAGGGACCCTCCTAAGGTCTCTAAGAGATGATATTTAAAGTGAGACCTGGAATGTTACTCTGTGTCCCTCCCACTATATTATTAGTTTCTTGGGGGTGGGGGCAGTGCTGTCTTTGAATTCTTACAGTGGCCTCTATATTAAGTAGTTACTGCTTCTTGAACTGAATGGAATTCCCCTTAGTTTTTATTTTATTTTATTTTTTAGTTCCCTTTAGTTTTAAGTAACTGACATTTAATATTTGCTTTTTAAAAAATAAATATTTGAACATTCATATTCTTTCCCATTTTTTAAATGAGGAACTTAAGTTTTTAGTATGGAAATACATAGACAGACTTACTGTGGCAGGCCATCAATAGTAAAATCAAACAAACTTAATTTTGCACAAACTAATTAATAACAGGTCACAGTAAAAGGTCACATGATTTTTAGTATGAATGAGATTTGCCTTTTGAGAGAACAGGCTTGAAATGCCATTCTTGAATCTCGTTAGTTGTGTGACCTTAGGCAAGTTTTCTGAAATGGAAAATAGGGTGATGATGTCAACTTCTCAAAGTCGTGAGCACTAAAGCAAAGACTGTATGTTGAGTACTTAGCACAGGGCCTAGTACAAGTAAATGCTTAGTAAATGTTCTTTTTTTCACCATCATCACTCTCATCATCATCCCTACCAAGGTCCTGCATCCAGGTGTGAATTCTTCATTCCCTGCTTAATTAATTTTAAACAGACTTTTAAGATCTAAGTTTGTTTTGAAGTATTGATAGACAAGGAGAGGAAAAGTGTTAAAGGTAGAGAGAGAATTAGGACTCATTTTCTTCCCTGTAAAGTGAATCAGTGTTGAATCCTAGAGGAATTGGGTTGGTGTGCAGGATCCAAACAGGAGATGCAGTCGTGGTGAGTCACGGTCCGAGAGAAGGTGCCTCCCAGTTGAACCCCATGCTAATGCTCCCACTTAGTAGTATTGGAGGGAGCGTGGGCATCAGGAGCTTGTCCAAGAAATAAATTATTAGACAAAACTACATGCCTCAGTGTAGCTGTTTTTATCACCGGAATGAGATCTTGCTGTGCAGTTTGGCTCCATCCTGAACATACTTACTGCAGTCGCCTTTGCCTATTATTGCCTCTTCCTAATTAGCATAGGTATCATACACCCAGCTTGGGATAAAAAGAAACTGAGAATAGCAAGGAGATGAAAGAGTAGTCCATGCTAACCTTCTATAAGTGTCTATTAGGTATAATTTCAGAAGAGCCAGTAATAAAGCTTTCCTTTCATTGCCTGCATTGGTTCAAATTGTTGCAGTTTCCAAGTTGTCAGGTAGCATTCAAACATGATGCTAAAAATATTCTTTCTGTTCGTGCTGTGACTGATCATGGGAAGGACAGACTGTCCGTCAGTAATTATTGATTCCAGCTACATGAAGAACATTGGTGTAGATATTTTTGTTGCTTCAAAGGCAGTGCAGGTTAAGGTTCTCACATTTGGCTAATTTTGTATTTTCATATTGGTTCACATGACACAAATACATTTACCCAACCAGTGTATGCACCCAGGCTTCATGTGTATGCTAAAGTGACTGGAGTCACCCGGAATCAGTATGGAGAGGATTCCTAGGAGCAGATGCTGGTTTAAGTAGGGAAGGTTATTTTTTTTAATTTTTTATTGATTATGCCATTACAGTTGTTCTATTCCCCCCCTTCATTCCCCTTCACCCTACCCCCCGTCCCCACCATTACCCCCCCTTTAGTTTATGACCATGTGTCTCAAGTCCTTTAGATTCTATATTTCCCATGCTATTCTTGCCCCCCCCATCTATTTTCTATCTACTGTCTATGCTACTTATTTTCTGTACCTTCTCCCCCCTTCTCCTCCTCCCACTCCCCTGTTGCTAACCTTCCTTGAGATCTTCATTTCTGTTTCCACTCCTGATCTAGCTGTCCTTTTAGTTTGCTTTTGTTTTAGGTGTGGTTGTTAATAACTGTGAGTTTGTTGTTAATCTAGGTCAAGTGATAAGACACATATAAGGAGGTTGCAAAGTAAAGTTTTCTTGGCTGTGTGAGTTCAGTAGGGTACATTTTTTTAGTTCAGGGTTTTTAGCTAGATTTAGCATTGTAACCAACAATAATGGCAATAATCTTTCAAGTGACTACTAATAGTGGTAGTAATAGTATTCGTGGTTACTATTTGCTGAGCACCTGGCACGTGCAGACACTGTTCAGTGTTTGACGATCTCACTCAATATTACAAGAATCCAATAAAGCTGGTTACTACTATTACCCTCATCCTAGAGATGAAACTAATGGACAAGGAAACTAGGCAGCAAGTTTAAGGTCCTCCAGCTTATAAGTGGAGGAGGCAGGAGTCAAATACAGTTCTGCTTAGAAGTTCAGGCTCTGCATCTGTAACTCAATTAGACCCAAGGCATATTTTGTTAGAATAGTGGGAGCAGGTGCTACAGAGTGTTGAGGAGTGAGAGGTGAGAAGGTGAGAATGGGAAAGTGAAAGTCCCAAGTCTATATGCACATTTGAGGAGGTCTGTCTGGGTAAGACACCTGGAGAGAGGCACGGGGGTGGGGGGACGGGCAGGACAGGAGTGGTGGTGAAGGGAAAGGAACTAGCGGGCGTGGGGGGAGGTTGCCTGTCTAGAAGAGACAAGGACAAATGATGGAGCCCGACCTCAAGGGAGCAGGGAGGGAACAGAAAGGCAGTGACAACACAAGTGACTTGGCTGCCTGGAAGGAGCAGAAAGATACCTCTTTCCTCCAGGCTCGAGGTAGCAGATTGAGGGAGGAGGGGTGCAAGTTTGTAAGGAAAGGGTGAGAAAAGCTGGGGCAGTTCACACCCAGTGGTGCTCGTTTCTCAGTGAAGTGGAGGCAAGTTTATGTACCATTGTAGTGGGGCAGAGGGTTGAGGATATGGTCTTCTGAGAGAGCTAGAGAGATGGAGATCTGGAATATTCACAGTCATTGAGTGTGATGGGCAAGAAAGCTGACCAAGGACAAATAAAAGGATTGAGGGCCATGCGGAGATTGAAAGTCTTTAATATGATGGGACACTAGGCTACATGGCTTGCGATTTTTCTCCAGCAACACTTGGCTTCCTGCACGCTGGCATGGAAAATGCCGATGGAGGCGGACACGAGAGAGCGGAGGCACATGGCGGGTGAGGCTGCCGGCAGCGTGCGGGAGGCCCAGGTGGGTTCAGCAGCCATGCATTTGTCTCACGGTCCCTTCAAATGATCCTCCTACTTACTCCGAGAAAGCACCAGGACAGATGTCACCAGGACAGCTTGCTGTCTGCCATTTTATTAAACTCTAGTTAAACATAAAAGCATTTATACACTATGTTTTCTTACAAATATTTTGAATTTAATCTAAGAGAAATTCCATGGCAGTTCAGTTCTAATGACTTATACTGCATCACTACGTATGTTATTAATGTGCATTTCTTTTCACATGGCTAATAGGGTACCCATGTCTCTTATTTTTTTTCTTAAAATGATCATTTTTGTATGGGTTTATGATCAGATGTTGACACCAACCATGTGCGGGTCACCAAAATAATCATTTTCTTTAAGATGACTTTGGTAAGGAGTATGGAAAGGGTAAAAAAACAGCCAAAGGGAAACACAGAGTCACAGATAATGTTAACATAGCTTAGTTTGTTTAGCCGCTTTTGTCTGATGTACTCATTCTATCATATGACTTTATGACCTTATGATCCCTGACGATCAGCTGAAATTACTGCCCCACAATGCTAGTATCTTCTCTTTTACTAGATTATGATGTCAAAATGGGTAATAACACATGAAACCTGCGTTTCTGTGTCTGAGTCCTTTTTCATCCATTTCTCTCAAGCCCATGCTTTGCATCTCTGTATTTAACAGTTTTTATCAAAATGCATTATAATGATGTGCTCCCATAATTGTCTCCATTGTTAGGGCAGACAGGGTCTCACATAAAAAGATTGGGTCTTACTCTATTTTTATTCTCAGTGACTTGCCCAGTGGTGGCCACCCCCCTTCCAGGGCTCAGGGCTTGTTAAAAGAATGAACGTTCATGATACGCCTTCCAGAGGTCCTACTGGTTTGCAGCTCTAGTCTAGACCTTAACGGGGACCCTAGACTCACCAGTGTTGTGCATTAGTATCATAAACCTTTGACAAGTGCCTCCTCTGTGCCAGCCGAGGACTAGGCGTTGGGACACAGAAGTAAAAACCAGAGTCCATGCCTTCAGGGTGGCCTGCAGTTTAGTGAGGAGATGGACAAATACAGGAGCAATTACAGTGCGTGTGTAGGAGAGGCCTGGGACCAAACACCGTTCCTCAGTAATAACATTAGTCAATATTCTAATGTGATCTTCACACGATTCTGAAGGTGGGAAAATTTACTGTGGGATCTTTTAAGAAGGGTTCACCAGTTCCCTATAAAAAATCAAATTAGTGTAACTTCCTATGGCCTATGGTTAAAAGTTTTAATTACTTCGGAAAATGATTGGGAGGCAGTAGAGAATCCTTAGGAAGACCCAGCCATGAACAAGGACACATTTGCAGGCATTTTTCTCTGATTCGGAAGACCTTTGGAAGACGAGATGGAAAATAGAAGTCCTAGCTTTCCCAGTGGGCTCAGTGGGGAGGGCCTGCTTCATGGTTTTGTTTATGAGGGTGAAGAGAGTGGGACAAATCTCCAAACCCCTGGATAGAGAAATAAATAGAAAGGTTTTTTAAAAAGACTTCTTAGTCCTCAAGCTGCAGCAGAGTGCCAGGTGTGTGCTGGGTCCCTGGGGGGACAGAGATAAAGACAAGAGTTCTTGTCTGGAGGAGGGTAACAGTCCAGAAAGGAGGGGTGAGGCTGGTACTCATGAGTGGAGAAGACGGTGGGTGTGGTTTCAAAGTGCATTGTTTGGAATGAAGATGGGGGAACGAGGTTGACAGAGGTTAAAAGACCTGCCCAAAGTCACACAGCTGGTAACTGTCACAGCCAAGAGTGTCAGACTCCAGAGCCCAGGCTGTTCACTGTTGACTCTTGGCCATTCAGGTCAAGGGGCTGCATGGAGAGTCTGTAGCCGAGGGAGAGTCACAGTCGGCGTTTGGGAACTGGTATGTGCGGTGGTTACTGGGTAGACTTGAGAGCCAGATTGCCTGGCCTCAAATCCCAGCCCAGCTCTGCTGTTTGCTAGACCTGTAACCTCTGGCGGGTCAATTAATCTCAATGGTTCACTTTCCCTGTTTGTAAAATGGGAATAAAAATAGTACTCACCTCATAGCGTTGTTGTGAGGATTCAGTTAATCCATGTAAAATCCTTAGAACAGTGCCTGGCACATACTAAGCAAAATAGTTACTGTTATCATCATCTGGTGCACTTGGAATTAGACCATTGTAAGTGGGTTTGTTTCCCTACAAGTGGCTGTAGCAAAGAGCAGCAACAGCATGCCTAGGATAAAGCCTGTGAGTATGTTTCCGAAAGAGAGGCTGGGGTAATGCAAGCGCTAGGAGTGGCGGCACGCACCCCTGCTAACCACATGCTTTCCCACCCTCCTCTGTTCCAGTGACTATTGTTATATGACAAAGTGCCCCAAACCTAATAGCACAAAATGACCTTTCATTAGGCTTAAGGATTTTGTGGGTCCCATATTTGGGAAGGGCACAGTGGGGCAACCCGTCTCTGTTCCATAGTCTCTGGGGAATCACCTGGGAAGACTCGAAGGTTGGGGGTGGTTCAGCTGCTGGGGGCTGGAATCCCTGAAGCTGCAAAGGCTCTCTGGGTTTGATGCTCCGTGCTGGCTGTTGGCTGGGGGCTGAGGCTGGGAATGCAGATCGGGCTGCTGGCCAGCACACCACACGCCACAAGGGACCTACATGTGGCTCGTTGGGTCTCTGCACAGTGTGGTGTCTGGTTTTCAGGAGTGAGACCCCCCTTCCCCAGAGAACCAGGCAGAAGCTCTACCGCTGTTTATGCCCTAACTTTCAAAGTTACATAAGGACTATTCTCCACCAGGCCCACATCCATCCAGATGCCAGGCGGGTCATAGACTCCACCTGTCGATGAGAGGACTGTTGCAGCCAATAAAGCACTCCCAAGTTCTAGGCCTCTTCCTTCTCTGGGAGGCATCAGAGAGGGCTCTTCCTGGCTGCCTGCTTAGGCAACTATTAAAATTAGTCAGCACCCTCTCCAAATGTGCGGGTACCTGGCATGGAGTTGCTGAGTGTGATTAAACTCTCACAGGAAAGGATAAACTTGGTGGACTCTCAGAGTGCCCTTTAAATAACCCATGCCGTTTTTCTGGGGGTCAGGCTGGGTTGCATGTATGCCTACTTACATGGGGCAGGTTCCATTTCACCTTTTTTTAGGCTCTTAAATCCTAAAGGGTAGTGCCAGGATGTTCAACTTCCTTTGGCTAATTTTATTACATTACCACATGCCTGTTGGTTTCCTTTTAGAAAAATACCCCAATGGTGTCAATGGCAATATTCTGTTTAAACTGTCATTTACATCATTGGGCACAAGGTTCCACATATTCCACAATAGGTGTTTACTAAGTCTTAAAAAAATAAATCTATTAATATAACTTTTTTTTTGTGAAGTTGAGAGTTCCAGGGTTTGTTTTTTTTTTTTTCTCCCCATCAACATCGGCCAAGAGTGTTTTTTCTTCTTTATTTTTGTACCAGCCAAGAGCTGTCTGAATAGATTTTATGGGCATCTAGAATTATATCTTTCTTCTGTGAGACATTATCATTCTGTCCTCAAGTGAAGAGTATCCTTTGTGTGGAAGTTCATGAGACATCCACTTAATATTCGCACATTCTTTTGAAGACAATGCCGGGTGACATCAGCTGCAACGCTGCTTTTAAAACACAGCACCAACTTTGATTCCGTCCTCTCCCCGCTCAGTTCTAACTGTCACATTCGGCTGAGGGAAAAAGAAAGCCCTTAAGAAAAGGCCAGGCTATTAATGTGCTCTTCAAAATGCTAAGAAAAGGCTAAGCTGTTTGTGGCGTTTTCAAAATGCTCATCTCTTGGAGATTTGCCAGCAATAGTGTGAAGGTGAAATACACTTTCATTCATCTAGGAACCGAGGGCCTTTGTGTTATCTGTGCTCAAAGCACCGGTTCCATTTTTGTTAGACATGCAATTTAGGGGGTATAATGGTACTTGGATATAATTTAAACTAAAATATAATCATGAACCTGGTACTGTATATTTACTGGAGAAGCAGAGAGGGATGTATTCAACTGTTTGGTAAAACAAACCTGGCTTCGTTCAGGATATAATTTTATTTCAGAATCAAAGGGAAACTTCCCAAATTTTAGTCACTTGTATAACTTCCAAGGAGGTGAGAGGCAGGCGTATCATTAGCAAACCTGTTCATTGCTTTCTTTCTGTTTTGCCGAGAATGGAGTTAAATGTTTACTTTCATTTACTTCATTCATTTCGCTAAATGGTTTTGTCTTGATTAAAAAACTGGACCTTTCACAGTGAGATTAGATTTTCATTTAGGAGGATGTTGGGTTTTGCCTCATAGAGTTGAGTCATTTGGCACACTTTGGGAATTCCTCTGGACAAATTTTCCTTAAAATTAAATAAATTCACAAAGAAGAAGCAGGTATAAACTTATCCATTTTTCTTGTTAATACTAGTGACACTAGCTGTTTGAGATTTTTGTTCTTATTTCTCAACCACCTGTGGGAGAAGAGTATGGTGGGAAGAGAGCTCAGTGTGGTCTACCCCAGCTTCGCCCTTGCGGGCAAGTCACTAACCCTTTAACACTGTACATCAATCAGATTTTGTTGAAGGTCTCAAAAGCCCTGCATCTTACTGGATTAAAACAGGATTTGATTCTTGTTTCTACTGTCCATTGATGTGTGACTGTGAGCAAGTTACTTCACTTATCATGGCTGCCCCTCTTGTAGGGTTTCGTTGGAAATAATATGCAACCCCTTCAGTACAGTGCTAGTACACACCAGTGGTCAGCATTCAGTGCATCGCAGTCATCTGCAGTTTTCCCAGCCTTAAAATGGTGTGAGATGAGTCATTTCTTCCTTTGACCATTAGCAGCTCCTTTCATTAGTGGCCTTTGGCTGGTCTAAATGTTTGCTAATTTTCAGAAGAATAAAAGGACACTTAATACATGCATTCTTAGTGTTATTTTTCAACCAGTCTTGTTTAACTAATTGTTTTCTGTTTTGAGATAATTGTAGATTCACATGCAATTATAAGAAATACCAGTAATATAGCAAGATCCTGTGTGCCCTTTACCCAGTTTTCCCCAGTGGGAACGTCTTCCAAAACTATAGTCACAACATCACAACCAGGGTTCTGACATTAACAAAGTCAGGATCCAGGACAATGTCATCATTACGGGGACCCCTTATGGTCCTTCTATGGCTGCTCCAGCTTTCCGCCCCACCCCCGTCCCTGCCCCTGCCTCTGTCCCTTGACAATTACTAATCTATTCTCCATTTCTATGATTTTTTTTTATTTGAGAATGTTATATTAAAGGAACCATATAGTATACAACTTTTGGAGGCTGGCTGGCATTTTTTCACTCAGCATAATTCCCCAGCGATTCATTAAACTGTGTTTTTGATGAGCCCCCAAATCCTTATGAGTATTGACACACTTTATTTTGGCAACAATTATCATTAGTCAAAAGTGCACAATGTGGTACCTGGCACAGAGTGTGCAGGAGGTGTTCATGGAGGTTCAGTGGTGGGCTCCCACTCCACCGGCCTCTGCCCTTCGTCTGACCTTCCTCTTCCTCCTCTCTGTGCTCCTCCTCTTTCCTTGCCCCCTTTCCTTTGATTGACATTGACAAAGGCTGATTGCTCAAGTTAAAAAGTTCTAGAAAGAGTTAAATGAATTAATATGTGTGGAAGTTCTTTGGAGACTGCTGGTCAGAGTTGGCCACATCGTATCTGATGTGAAAAAAGGAGTCGGCGTGAGCCGGGTCTTCCCCACACTGTGCACACGAGGCTGCCCTCCGACTACACCAGCAGTGGGAGCTGCAAACCGACAAAGCCCAGTGTGCTTTGGTTCTAAGCAACATGGTCCCACGAACAAAACACACGTCAGTTCACGTTCTCTACAAATCCTTTGCTCTAAAAAGAGTCTCCTCTTTCTAGTTGTCAGACATCAAACCCAGTGAGCTCCTTCATAAAATCATCAAGAAATGCCAAGTATCCAAACTCCAGAGTTTTCATTTCTGTATCTCAGGCCAGGAGCCCACAGGCAGAGCCAAACCAACTGTTTAGGAGGGAACCCAGTTTCGTTGTACTCGGTTACAGCATTTCTTCCTGTAACTTTGCCGCTGAGGTTCAAAGTCTGTCCTTTAAGTGGAGTCCTTCTTCCGATTCAGAAACAGGGTACGGGCAGAGCAAGCTTGTTGCTGCTTGAGTCAGGACAGGCCGGGCTGTGCTGACAAGACCCCTAATCTCCGTGGAAATAAAGATTTATTTCTTTCTCGTGCAAAGTCCAGCACGAGGGTGGGCAGCTCCCTTTCACCCTGTGCCGTCTGGACTCCGTGGCCCCCAAGGTCAACATTGCAGGAGAAGGGGGCTAAGGGAATTCATAAGGTGCTTTTAAGTGAGGCGGCCATACACCCCCATTTTGCCTGTGACAGTTGCAACATGTACCTGTGGATTTGGAGAAATGGTTGATATTTCTCCTTTTATTTCATTCTCAAAGGTGCCCCAGTTTAGACAATGAACTAGGGTGACCCTGTCTAGGAGCCAGTTGTCATGGTATCTGCTCATACCCTGTCGGCCCCCACCGAACAAGGATGTGGAGGATTGTACAGGCGCAAGCACCTATTTTAGTGAACACTAAAGACTTGTGGCACGATAGACATTTTCAGGAATGCCACACATTTTTAAACAGAATTCATTCCATAATTTTAATGACCAAAATTGTGTTGAGCAGATACGCTGTTCTTGAGACCTAACCCACCTCATTTAATCCCACTCTGGCAGCGTAAATCATGTCCCCTCCCCTCCACTGCCCAGACATCCACATCCTAATCCCCAGAACCTGCTACCTCATGTGACAAAAGGGACTTTGCAGATAGGCGTGAACGGAGGTGGGGAGATTGCCCTGGATTATCCAGGTTGTCCCTGATGGCAGAGGGGCATGCAAGGACGGAGGGGGCGGCCATGTGATGATGGGAGCAGAGGCTGTGGCGGTGCGTGTTGGAGATGGAACAGGGGCTACAAGTCAAGGAAAACAGGCGGCTCTAGAAGCCTCTGAGAGGCACAGAGGCAGGCTCTCCCTTAGGGCCTGCAGAAGGAACCGGTCCTGGGTATCTGGGCCGTGGGGCGATGGAACTGATTTCAGGTTTCTCATTTCCAAGACCGTGGGAGAATAGTTACATTGTAAGCCGCTAGGTTTCTTGTAAATTTGTCGTAGCAGCAGTAGAAATTAATGCACACATACGTTCTGAAGTTCAGCAGGTGACTTTAGATTTCGGTTCTGAGTTATGGTAGATAACTCTTATCATGCTTGTTTCACGTGTGAGAAATTGAGTCCTGGAGAGTTGAAGTGACTTGCCCAAGTTCCTGGAGCTCGTGCCAGAGCCAGGGTTCACGCCTAGGCGGATGGGCTCCTCAGAACGTGGTCCCTAACCAATGCGCTCTGCTGCCTCCCCTGCTGCTCGCTGTCCCCCAACTCCCTCCCGCCCCGCCTGTCAGTCATGAAAGGCCCTGCTCCTCAAGTCCCTCCTGACTTCAGTCTCTTGCTCTTCCCATGGGCTCAGTGGCACTCAGAACAGCTTTCCAGCTTCATTCAGCTTTCACACAATTTATGAAAGGTTATAGGCTTTCCATAGGGAATTTGGGCTTCAGGTGAAATTATTGAATTCCTTCATATTTAAGTTTTTGGGAAGATATTACTAATGAATCTTCTCTCTACACTTTAATTTCCAATTCTCTTCCTCATACTCTAGAGAGGGGAATGTTCCCAAGAGTAATCAAATGAAGTGATTAACAGAATACTGGAACTGTATTAAGCTTGTTTTACCATGACCCAGAAAAGAAGCATCTGGAAATTTGCTACATGAATTCTTTCTTAGTTATTACTTTAAATTTCCCCTTAGCTTATTGTGGTTATATACTAGTATGCATTTTGCCATATTGCCCTTGTTTAATGGTTCCATAGTTGACCGCCGAGTTCAGTTTCATGCCCGCCGTGGCTCCTGCTCTGAGCCACCCAGGCCTCCCCTCCAGAACTTGCTTTCCCAGCCCCGGGGAAGTGCTTTCTGAAAGTCCTCCACTGCGCTCAGCCCTCTCCAAGAATTGCCTCTGGCCGAAGGACATGGTTTCTTTCTTGGGGGAAGTCTGCATCCAATTACTGGGTGACGTGGGGGTACAAAGGCCTGACCTCCCCTACCATGATTAGGGACAGCTTTGAAGGGCCATTCCAGCTGCAAAGCCCCGCCATGGCCTTGACCCTGCAGCCCAGTTTCTCTCTGCCTGATTCTGCTTTCTCTCCTCTCTCCGTGGGCCTGGACCCCAAGGGCATTCCTAAATAAACTTCCCAAAAGCTCAATTCTTTTTCAGGATCTGTTTTCTAGGAACCTGAACTGCAAAATCAGTTAAAAATTAAGGAAATGAAGATCCCCGACTGCTAGTAAATACATAAGGATGCTCAGTTAATCTTTATTTTCAGGAATTAGAAGTGTTCTAAAGGAACTAGGAAACATACTTTCTGGCTTAAAGTTTATTTTTTAACATAGAAATAGGAAGAAAACATGATACTCAGCACCCACTCATGATAAAAATGCATTCTATATTGTGACTCACAGTTCAATCACATTTCCTTTTGACCTCCATTTCAATAGTTAATTTACAAAGGAAATGAACTCTATAAGCAAAGACTCCAGCCCATGTCCAATCTTCAATAAACATTCCTTTCTTGATGAAAAAATTTTTCCAGACTATAAAAACAGGACTTGAAAAAGCTTTAAAATCATCTTCCAAAAATAAAGGCAATGATGTCAAGCAAGATGTAATCACGCGTAAGTACTATATCAGAACATACACCCTCGCATCTCCATAGAGAATGAGGAATAGACGTTCAGTTTTACAACAGGTTGAATATAGGCATTTCTGTTAAATCCTCTATTCAAGGAAACTTTTCCTTCAGTTCTTCCCACAAACCCCTGATTATAAGCACTGAACCACTGGCCATGAACTTGCATCTAGCCTGTAAGCCCTATGCACTTTATTGTTGACGGCATAACTCATTCTTTCAGTTCTGATTAAAGTTTTTGATATTTTAAAGAGGATTTTCCCTGTTTGAGATAGATCCTTTATTAGTTCTTTATTGGTGAAAATACTTTCCTGGGTAGAGGGGGCTGGAGAGAGAGAGAAGCTGTTCTTTGTGTACAATAGGATGGATGTCAGATTTCAAAGGCTCTTTTCTCTGGCTGTTCAATTCTTGAGCAGTCAGAATAAGCCTTGATATGGACAGCCTAAACTGTTATGTTTTTTCTAATGGGTCTCTTTTGGTCTTAAAGGATTATTTTCTTAAATAGGTCTCTATAAAAAGCATATACCCACGATGGTGATATCACTGCCAGCTCTCTCACTTTTCATCAAGTAGTGCCTCGGCCGGGAGATGAAGGGCAGTGTGTACAGAGCAGTGCTAAGGGGGAGGGGGTGTAGAAGGCCCAGAGGCCCCAAAGACTTTTACTAGCTGAGCACTGCCCTAATTTATCTAACACCAGTAGGATGGTTGTCTGGTTTTCCCAACACCAACCAGCTTGACAGTGTCACCAACCGGGTGTCCAACAGTTCATTTCTGACACTACTGCCCTCAGTAGTACACAATGTCTGCAAATAAAAGAATGAGTTTTTCTGTAATTGAATAACAATGAAGCAATTAAAAGGAAAAAAGGATGAGGGTCAGTAGTAAACAAATTTACAATGCTATTTATTAAGTAACCCTTACCCTCTCCCCTGGATTGAAGAGTCAGGTAGTTAATGGCAACCTGTCATCACTTTTCATTAACACTGTATGGAGTTTCCTACTGGTGAAATAAAGGAAGAGAAATAGAAAGGTATAAGCGTAGGAAAGGGAGGAATAAATTCCCACTATTTACAAATACAGGGGATCTGAAGTAGCCTTCAAAAAAACTTTTAAAATGAATAAGCGAATTGAGCAAAGTTGCTGTATACATTATTAATGTAAATATAAATTTTATTTCTATATAACAGAAAAACATATAAAAATTTAAAAATCTGTCACTTACAATAGTATTAGAAAATTTACATGGAAATGCAAATGACTTAGGCTAGCCAAGAGGATCTAGAAAAAGAAGAAAGTGGCTGGTTTTACACTTCGAGTTTTCAAGTCTTATTAAAGAGCTACAATCACAGTGTTGGGTTAGAGTAAGTGCAGATACAGACCAAAGGAACAGAATAGAGTCCAGAAAGGAATCCATCCACACAGTCGCAATTTCACGGTTTTGTCAAACGTGATTCCTCAGTACAGTGAGGAAAGAACAGTCTTTTCAAAAAATGAATTGGGGTCAATTGGGTATCTGTATAGAAAAATAACATGCTTTGATTCCTGCCTCACCATATATACACAATCAATTCTGAACTGATCGTACTGATTGTAGAACTAAATATGAAAAATGAACAATAAAGCTGCTATAAGAAATCATAGATTATTTTCATGACATGAGGACCTATGGGAGAATACTAATCATAAGGGAAAAGTCTGATAAGTTGAACTATATTTTAAATAAAAGATTATTAAGAGAGTGAAATGACAAGCCACAGAGTGGAAGGCAGATACTTACATATACCCAACAAAGAACCGGCATCTAGAATACATTAAGAATTCCTGTATGTATCAGTAAGAAAAAGACAACTTGGTGTTAGTTGGTCAAAAGACGTGCATTTCAACAAAGAGACCAATAAATGTATGTTTAGTATTATTAGTTATTAAGGATATGACTTTAAAAACATAAAGAGGTATCTTAAAACATACAACAGAATGCCTAAAATTAAAAAGTAAAATGATCAAAGGATGTGAAGATGTGGAATAACTGACTCCCTCATAGGTTACTGGCAGGGTATGAATTGGCCAATACTTTAGAAAACTGTTCGATAGAATCAGCATAACCAATGTCCCAGAAAATTCCATTCCTGTGTGTATACCTCACAGAAAAGTGTACCTATGTATACCGAAAGGCATTCTGATTCATAATAGCAAAAAAATTTCTTTGAAATAAAGTTTTAAATAATATGAAATAATTCAAGTGCCCAGCATTTGAAAAATTAATAAATAGTGATGCACTCATACAAGGGAAATTATGCATCAATAAGAATAACCAAACTATTGGTAATACTCAATGACATGGATGACTCTGAGGAACATAATGCTGAGCAAAAACAACAGACATGGCTGAGTATATAGTTAATGATTCTACTTAAAAACAGTTAATAATAATAGTTACACACAGAACTAAATTATTGGCATAGACAGAAAAGTGGTTTCTTCGCAGAGAGAAGGGAGGGTCAGTGACAAGGAGCACCAGGGGACGTCTTTGGTGCCAGTCATGTTCTAGTTCTTGATTTGAGTGATGGTTATGAGGATGTGTTCATTTTGGAAAAAAAGTCAAGTCGTACAAAGATTTCTCCTTTTTCTCTCTTTATGCTATATTTCAATCAAGATTTTATTTGAAGAATTGTGTTCAACAGTAGGAAAATATAGACTACTGTGTTATAGCATAATAGAAATAGCTATAATTTGAAGCATTAGACTTCGAAGTCCACCAAAGGGCTTAAAAGGCCTAGGTGTCTCGAAATGTGGTAGTAATAACACAGGGTAAGTTCTGACAGTGTAGGGTAACTTGTGCTCTCCGGAAGACGTAGATGAATGAATAACTTCAGGATGACAACTATTTTCATTTTATCTTCCTGATTGGAAGCTTTTACTTGTGGCCTCTATAAATAAATTTAGCAATTAATCCTCATCCTTTGACAGATAGCCATTTATTTCTACAGGTTCACCGTCAAGGGTTAGAGGCCAAAGTGCTGTATTTGTATCGAGTATGTAAATTATGTCATAAGACACTTCTAATGCTATATAAAACTAACTTGGCCACTTTGTGTTTTTTTAACCACTTTTATCTTTGACATCAGAAGAATTATACAATTACAGAGATAGAGCATAAGAGAAAATACAAATATTTTAATGTTAAGTATTATTTCTGTGTGTACTCCTTTGAAAGCTACCTGTTAAAGTGTATTATTGGACGTGAGGCCTTTCAATCAGTGTAATAGACTGAATATTTAATGCAATGAAATAGCAATGAGATGTAAACAAAATAACTATAGTAATCACATATTTCAACATATTAATAAACTAGTTAATATTAGTTCTCCAAAATGTTTCCCATTTTATAATAAATAAAAATAGTCATTAAATGACAAAAAAATAAGTTTTGTAATGTTCCATAATAGTATGCTACTCTGGTGTGGAAAAACCCTCATATATTTCTGATTGAAGTATTAATTGCCAGAACCTATTTGAAAGGTAATCTTGCAGGAAATGTTAAAAAATAAAATGTAAATACCCTTTGACTAAACAAACCACCTTGGGAAGTCAGTCACACACAAATTAAAGCACCTTTACCCAGGAGATATATAAATAGGCAAGTATATACGAAAATTAGAAATAATCTCTTTGGTAAGTGATTGAATAAATTAGGATACGTCCGTTTCATGCGTTGTTGTATGGCTACCAAAACAATGGGTTTTGCAGTGATAATAAAACGATGCCTCTACCAGCTTTCTATGGTAGGTGCCCTTCTAAGTACAGTGGACCCTTGAACAACATGATTTGAACTGTTTGATTTCATTTACATGTGGAGTTTTAAAATAAATACTGACTATATTGTAAATGTATGCTCTCTTCCTTATGGTTCTCTTAATATTTTCTTTTTCTAGCATAAGAATATAGTATATAATAAGATAACATACAACATATATGTTAATCAACTAGGTGCTATCAATAAGGTTTCTATCAATAAGGTTTCTAGCCAACAGTAGGCCATTATTAGAAGTTAAGTTTTGGGGGGAGTCAAAAGTTATACATAGATTTTCAACTGCGTGGGAGGGCTGGCACCCCTACTTCCAACATTGTTCAAGGGTCAACTGTATTTTATATGTGTAAACTCTTTCCATTCTTGTAGCAACAGTACTACATAGGAATTACTGTTATTTCTACTTCATGGGTGAGAAAATTAAAGTTCAAACACATTAAATATTTTACTAACCTCACAAAGCTAGTGTGTGGTGAGCTCAAAATTTGAGCCAGATGGTATTATTCCAGAAGGCACACTCTGAACCTCCATGCCATGGTTCCACCTTCCTGATTAGTTAAGGATGGATATCTCTTATATATTGGCAACTGGAAAAGCAAATGATGGAAGTCTGGTTATTCTATTTCAAAGAAAAGGAAAGAAAGAAAAGGAAAAACAAAAACTCCACATGAATATACATTTGTATGAGGATTTTTTAATTTTATTTTTTATTGATTATGCCATTACAGTTGTTCTATTCCCCCCTTCATTCCCCTCCACCCTACCCCCCATCCCCACCATTACCCCCCCCTTTAGTTTATGACCATGTGTCTCAAGTTCTTTAGATTCTATGTTTCCTATACTATTCTTGCCCCCCATCTATTTTCTATCTACCATCTATGCTACTTATTTTCTGTACCTTCTCCCCCCTTCTCCTCCTCCCACTTCCCTGTTGCTAACCCTCCTTGAGATGTTCATTTCTGTTTCCACTCCTGATCTAGCTGTCCTTTTAGTTTGCTTTTGTTTTAGTTTGCTGTCCTTTCACTGTTCATGTTTTTTTAACTTCTTTTTCTTAGATAAGTCCCTTTAACATTTCATATAATAAGGGCTTGGTGATGATGAACTCCTTGAATTTGATCTTATCTGAGAAGCACTTTATCTGTCCTTCCATTCTAAATGAAAATTTTGCTGGATAGAGTAATCTTGGTTGTAGGTCTTTGGATTTCATGACTTGGAATACCTCTTTCCAGCCCCTTCTTGCCTGTAAGGTCTCTTTTGAGAAATCTGCTGACAGTCTGATGGGAACTCCTTTGTAGATGACTGTCCCCTTAGCTCTTGCTGCTTCTAGGATTCTCTCCTTCATTTTAATCTTGGCTAATGTAATGATGATGTGCCTTGGTGTATTCCTTCTTGGGTCCAACTTCTTTGGGACTCTCTGAACTTTCTGGATTTCCTGGAAGTCTATTTCCTTTGCCAGATTGGGGAAATTCTCCTTTATTATTTGTTCAAATAAGTTTTCCACTGGTGGCTGTGCCTTTCCCCCCTTCTGGTACCCCCTATAATTCAGATGTTGGAACGTTTAAAGATGTCCTGGAGGTTCCTAAGTCTCTCCTCATTTTTTTGAATTCTTGCTTCTTCACTCTTTTCTGTTTGGCCATTATTTGCTTTCTTCTGGTCCACTCCATTGATTTGAGTCCCAGTTTCCTTTTCATCGCTATTGGTTTCCTGTGCAATTCCATTCATTTCAATTAGTTTCGTTTTCATATGTTTGTCTAATTTGTGGCTATAATCAACCAGTTCTGTGAGGATCCTGATGACCAGTGTTTTAAACTGTGCGTCTGAGAGTTTTGCTATTTCTTCATCGCTTAGATTTATAGGCTCTGGGGCTTTGAGATCTTCTTGAGCCATTTTTGGTCTGTTCGCGCTCGTTAAGTATGAGGAGCGGAGCCTTGGACTCCCAGGTCGCTGGGTTGTGACGCTGTATGTGGGGGCGTGGTCAGAGCAGGGAAATGGTGACCCCCTCTGATGTTTCTCACTGCTGGGTGAGGAGCAGAGCCTTAGGTGGTTCACCGGGGCAGGGCCACTCAGGTCGCTGGGTTATGACACTGTATGTGGAGGCGGGGTCAGAGCGGGGAAATGGCAGCACCCTCTGCTGCTGCTCCCCGCTGGGGCCTGCTGGGTCCCGTCTAACCACACACTCCCTCGCTGGTCTATCTGTGCCCGAATACGCGACCACAGTCAAATCTTGGCCCTGCTCCCTCGCTGATTCCCCGTGGTCACTCGCTGGGTCGGTCCACCCATTGCAACCCTGTGCCTAGGTTCTGTGCATCTGAGTCCGTCTGACCAAGTTTTCCTGTGCAATCCCACTCCGCCAGCTGCTGGTTTTGCCCCTCTTACTAGTCAGGCTGAAGAATTTGTTGTTATCAGACTTCCGAAAAGTTCAATTTTCTGTGTTCTGGCTGTGTTTTCTGTTGCTAATATTTAGTTGACTCTAAACTTGGTTGTGTGAGAAAGCACGGCATATCCACCTATGCCTTCATCTTGGCGGAAGTCGCTATATGAGGATTTTAACAGTTTTGGAAGAATATTCCTCAAACTTGTGACACTAATTACTCCAAGATTTAGTGAGAAAGGAGATACTATTAATTTTTATTTCTACACATTTTAATCGTGTGAAGTTATAGATAACACTGGAATACTTTAGTCACTTTTAAAAATATATTTTATTGATTATGCTATTACAGTTGTCCCAAAGTTGCCCTCTTTGGCACCCTACACCCAGTATCCCCCTTCCCTCCAGCAGTCAATCCCCCCTTAGTAAATGTCCATGGGTCATACATATAAGTTCTTTGGCTTCTCCATTTCCTATACTGTTCTTAACCTCCCCCTGGCTGTTTTGTACCACCCAATTATTCTTCTTAATTCTTGGACCTTTCCCCTCATTCTCCCCCTTTCCCCTCCCAGCTGATAACCCTCCAAATGATCTCCATATCTATGATTCTGCTCCTGTTCTGCTTGTTTGCTTAGGGTTTTTTTTTTTTTTTTTTGAGATTCATTTGTTGATAGTTGTGAATTGGTTGCCTTTTTAATGTTGATGGTTTTGATCTTCTTTTTCTTAAATAAGTCCCTTTAACATTTCATGTAATATGGCTTGGTGATGATGAACTCCTTTAGTTTTACCTCGTCTGGGAAGCACTTCATCTGCCCTTCCATTCTAAATAATAGCTTTGCTGGGTAGAGTAATCTAGGTTGTAGGTCCTTGCTTTTCACCACTTTGAATATTTCTTGCCAGTCCCTTCTTGGCTAAAAAGTTTCTTTTGAGAAATCAGCTGACAGTCTTATGGAAACCCTTTTGTAGATGACTCTTCTTTTCTCTTGCTGCTCTGCTCTTGCTCTCTCTCTATCTTTAACCTTTGGCATTTTAATGATGATGTGTCTCAGTGTGGTCCTCTTTGGGTCTAACTTGTTTGGGACTCTCTGTGCTTCTTGGACTTGTATGTCTATTTCCTTCACCAAATTAAGGAACTTTTCTTTCATTATTGTTTCAAATAAGTTTTTAATTCTTGCTCTTCCTCTTCTCTTTCTGGCATCTCTGTGATTCAGATGTTGATACTTTTGGAGATGTTCCAGAAGGTCCATATACTATCCTCATTTTTTTAAATTCTTTTTTCTCCTTTCTGTTCTGGCTGAATGCTTATTCCTTCCTTACGCTCCAAACTATTGATTTGAATCCTGGCTTCCTCCCCTCCATTGAGGGTTCCCTGTAAATTTTTCTTTATTTCACTTTGTGTAACTTTCATTTCTTCTTTTCTGTCTTTGCTGTACTCAGTGAGTTTTTTGAGCATCCTGGTCACCAAGGTTTTGAACTCTGTATCTGATAGGTTGGTTATCTTCTTTGTGTGTAGTTCCTTTTCTGGGGTTTTGTTCTCTTCTTTCATTTGGGCCATATTTCTTTGTGTCCTCAATTAGGTAGCCTCCCTGTGTTTCTGTGTGTTAGGTAGCACTGCTTTGACTCCCTGTATTAGGAGCCTGGTCTGTTGTTGAAAAGACACCTGTAAATTGTGTGTGGCTGAGCCTTAGGTAATCACCAGGGCAGGGCAACCTGCTTCACCATTTTGTAGCTCTGTGTATGTCCCCTCAGAGAGGGGACAGTGCCACTCCCTGGCTTCTGGAGATTTTCCCAGTCTCTCCCCATTTCTAATCATTTCACACACTTCCATGTATGACTGGTACCCTTCCAATTGCTGCCGTGGTGGTGAAGCCCACCACCAGGGTGGTGGGTAGGTTTGTGTATGTTCTAAGTCTATATGTTCTGAGGCCTTTTAGGTGGAGTCTCCTAAAAATCTGGCAGTTTTTTTTGCCACCCCAACTGCCACTGGATTTACAGCCATAAGTTATGGGGATTTATCTTCCTGGTACTGGAACCCTGGGCTGTTCAGTCTGGCCTGGGGCTGGGATTACTCGCTCCCAAGGAATCTCTCCCGATTTTTGTCTACCACGTGTGAATGTGGGACCACCCATTCCCGCCTCCACCTCTCTGTGTCACGCGGCATCTCTGCTCCTCACTGCCTGTCTCTGCAGCTCCGCCCCTCCTACCGTCTGGATGAGTGTGGCTTCTTTAAATCCTTGGTTGTTGGACTTCCATACACCTCGATTTCTGATGGCTCTGGATGTTATTTCTTTTGAGATCTAGTTGTAATTCTTTCTATGGATGCAGGAGAAAGTGAATCGTGTCTACCTATACCTCCATCTCAACCAGTTCACTTTTATCATTTTTTAATCCAATAAAGTGAAGAAAAGGAAAAAAGACCCTAGTGTCTATGTTTAGGTTCATTATTTTTTTGAGAGTTAACATTTAATAAGTAGATAAGGAATTAATAAAACTTGTCCTCTAAGCTTTTACAAAGATGCAAGCCCACGAGGATCTAAGTCATTCACCTTCAGAAGTATCTAGACTCCCATGAAGTGGGTCCCCAGTAAGCACTTGTTCCCTTTTCTTCATGTTTCTCATCCCCACCCTCTCCCACTCGAATAACCAGTGCTGCACTCACAAAAGCAGTCTGATTTCCCCTTTTCCAGTCTCTCAGATGACTTTGGCGACACTAGTCCCTGGCGTGGAGAATGAGCTCCTAACACAATTGGCTTCACCGCGGCAGGGTGTAAGCCGAAAGCCCTGCATTTAGAATCATACACAGTGATTATGGAAATACAAATGGTCCATGTTTCTGGAGTATCTGCTGTTTTATAGATTCATAGGTATGAATCTTAATAGGATATAGAATGATATATATGACATTTCAGCAGTGTGAAGATGCGAAACTCTGTGCCTTACCTCAGGCAAGAATCAAATATCTTTCACATAAGGTTATTCCATGGAATTGGTATTTGTATATATTGAGAACTTTACTTCAGTCAACAGTTTTAAACAGTGGGTTTCACGAATGTTTTCATGCCTTTCCTCAGGTTCCATTTCATGTGTCGCAGCAATCTATATTCGATCTGGAGAGACTCTTCGATCTTGCTAACGGTTGTATCATATCAGGAGGGAGCCTTTTCAACTGGATTGTGTCCATTATCCCCTGAGCATTCTTTACACGTTAACCTTGTGAAGGATTTCATTGTTATTGTTTTTCCTGGTTGAAATGTTTTGAAACTGGCCTCTTATAACAAACAAAATAAAGTTGTTTTCTTATGCAAGCTAACATTTCCTTAAAAACCATAGTTTTGAACACTGTTTTACATTGCATTTGGATTAAATGCCAACGCTGTTGCTTTAAGGTGTTTTATAGTACTATTCACAGAGAACATGTGTGTGCAGCCCAACTGTTCCTGTGTTTATATGTAATAGTATCCGTTTTGATTGTCTTTAGATGGATCCATATCGCAAAATTGATTTAAGCCAGTGGTTTTCAAGTTGGGCGGTGGCGGGATTTCACATCTAGGGTGGGAGTCTCTGAAGGCAGTTTCAGTTGTAGCTGGAAGGACAATGCTACTGGCATCCAGTGGGTAGAAGCCAGGGATGCCGAGAAGTTTCCTAGAATCCCCAGGAAAACTCCCTACAACCAAGGTTTATCTGGCCCAAAATGTCAGTAGTGCCAAAGAAGAGAAATTCTGGGTTAAGTCGCAACAGGTGGTGAGTTTAATTTTGTCTATGGCGTTTGGGGAGAAATCTGTGACAAATTAGATCTTTCATATTTTTATACTTCTGAGAGGCAACACTGCACAAATTTTAGAGCACAGGCTATGGAATTATATAGATCTGAGTTTGAACAGTAGCCTCATCCCTTCTAGTTCTGCTACTTTGGGAAAGTAATGAATTGTTTAAGCTGCTGTTCCCTGGCCAGTAAAACGGGAATATTAACAGGATTGCTGTGTGGATTAAATAAGCAAGTTGCTGCAAGCAGGTGCTAACGCAACACCTGAAGTGGTGACGGTCATCGTGCCAGGAGTTTCCATTTCCCTGCCAAGTTGGAAGAGGATCATGCGTTTCTGACGCGTTTTCTTTAGCATCAAAGTTCCAGAGTTTGGAAATAGCCAAACTAGAACTGTCGTAGGATACTCTATAGAGGAAATGAGTCTTGAGCAAGACTTGTAATTTTAAGGATTTTGATGGTTGAAAATTTGCTGGCAGGCAGGATGCTGTAAAAGATCAGAAGCATGAAAATGAATCTGGTGCGTGTGCAGAGGACCTTCCCACTGCCTGTCTGCAGCAGACAGTCACGATAGAAAATAAGAAATTCTAAGGGTGAAACTACAGTGAAGACTGTGGGCTTCATTCATGTGTATAGGGTAGCATTTCTGATGATGAAGGAGAGGAGTGGCAAATTCCACACCCTAGTTGACAATAAATGTAGGGTTAGTGGAAGGAAAGGAATGAATGAATTAAATGAGTGAAGGCCTGGTTTTCAGGGAAAAGAAGTGTGCAGTATTCAACGGTCAGGGAAGAAACGAAGGCAAGGAGACCAATAGGAAAGAACAAAATATTTTCCACTGAATTCAGAAAAATAATTGCCTGATGACTATCTTCTTTCACGAGGTAAAGTTTGGGTCAAACAGAAAAGCCTTTCAGGTAGCGAGGGCTCTCCTGGGGCTCACGAATGTCTCGTTGGGATAGAGAATGCTTTCACGGATTTCGTGTTTCTCCTGGGGGAGTTTAACTTATTACGCAAAGTGTAGCCCCCCAGGGGCAGAAAGGCACGACCGGAGGCAGTGCACTTGGATGTAGGTGCGGACGGATAGATAGCAGGACCAAGGCCATTCACGTCAACCTAATGTTAACTCTCTGGGATGTATTTACACATCCCAGATGTGTGATGTCCATTCTATATCACTATTAAGTTTTTACTAACTGCATGCTTTTTTAAATTTTAAATATTTGGGATATAAAGGCAAATACTGTTCTATAGAACCCTAGAACAATGCCCGACACGTAGTAGATATCTACAATATTTGTTGAATGAGTGAATGAAGGGATGGATGGAGAGAAGGAGGGAAGGCAAGAAGAAAGGGAGGGAGGGAGGGGAATGGATGTGACCCAGGAAGGACGGCACTGTGGGGTTCCAAAAGGAGGGGACGCAAAGGCAGCACCACCTTCACCGTCACTACCTCTGCCATTGTTGTCCACCCTGACCAGGGCAGGCACTGTGTCAGTAAGAACTGTGCACGCACTACCTCCTGTCCTTACAAGAACTATGACCACGATGCACACAGGATGACTGGCCCCATGTTACCAATGTAGCTGTTAAGTAACTACCCCAACGGTCACAGTTAGTTAGGGGGAGAGCCAGGACTTGAATCCCAGCTCTGTCCGACTGGAGAATCTGAGTTCTTTGTCCCCGCTCCATGGTGCTGAGAAATTCCATCGTTAAGGGAGAGGAAGACATAGCCGAGCCTCAAGCTCAAGTTGGAACAATTCTGATCTGTCCTGGGAGCAGATTTTTTTAAATGACTTACAGACCTAAATAGGTGTCCCAAGAAAGCAGGGGATGTCCCCAGTGTTATCCATGCTAGTGTATTGGTTTCTTCTGCAGAAGGAAGTTCCCTGCAAAGTATTACAGACAACATTTCAGCACATTTCCACTTTCTCTCCACTTTTAGAAACTTACAGATGCTGTTTTTGTTGGGTAGTGTTTGGACTGAGAGAAACGCCGCCTCAAACTGCACTTGACCCTGCAGTCACGGTTTCCCCACGTTAAGCCCTCGTTCCAGAAATCGACCATCTCTTCCCCAATACTAATGGCACTCGCTAGAACTGAAGCTTTCTGTGCAAGGCAGCGAGGAAATGGTGATAAACTGGGCAAAAGTAGAAGCAAACAGACAAAAAACTCACCATCTACCAGGATGAAAGATGTGTTTATTTCCAGAAATCCTTCAGGTTTTTTCTAAAGGCCAAATTACACACATTTGCAGCTGCTTTTTTTTTATATGCAGTGTACAGCATTTGAAAATCCTTTATAGCAGACACCTGCAAGTTGTCTATTTGTTTTAATTATAGCAGAGAATGACGAGAGGCACACAGAACGGGGGAGAAGAGGGAAGCAGAAAGGGAGGGAAGCAGGGAGCGGAGAACAGGAGCCTGAGCTGCAGCTCACTGATGGGTAACAAAACCCCGGTGCCTCCCTGTCTTGTATCTTCCTCTGTATCAGTCTCCAGGAGATTGCTTTGAAAACTGATCACCTGCCGGCCATTCAGAGGCTTAAATGCAGTAGTCGGGGAATGTGTAGGCACTTTACACATTTCCCGCTCCTATTGACTGTTCTTCTTCACTGAATTGCAGGGGGCGAATGGTACCTTTCCAGAGAGTACTAGAAACGCGGTTTCTGCCTGTGGGCTGCATTGCCCTTTCAGACCACCTTATATGAATCTGCCTGTCCCAGTTCAGATGACAGACAGGCTCCGGCACTCCTGAAGCACTGCCCGGTGCCTGCTCATTTGGCTCTCACCAGTGCCCTTTGGCACTTAGTTTTGTACTGTTCCATTTTCACAACCCAGTCTTTTAACCTTAGCGTAAGGGTGTCAGTGTGTGAGCTTGCCCCACGTTCCTTGGGCGTTTCTTTAACTTAAGACGGAGTGCATTACTGTTCACTGTGATGTATCTTGGCGCTTTTCTGGGTGAGATAATATCATCATGGTCAATCCATAAAAAATAAAATATTGTTTTTAACTTATTTATTATCTACGTGTGCACAGGATTGGACAAGACCCAAACTGTGAGTTAGGGGAGAAAACAGTGGACCCAGAAATCCGCAGTTTAACTGCTCTTTCTCATATTCGAAGTATCTGTGGCATATCCCCAAAGAAAATCTCGCTCACATGCTCAAACAGACTTGTGCAAAAATGTTCACTGATGCACTGATTGCAGTAGTAATAGTGAAAAAAACCTCAAAACCTATTAAGTGTCCCTAAGGTGGAGAATGGATGAGTATATAATGGAGTTATCATGCCCTAGAATATTATACAAAAGCTATAAATTACTGAATAACAGACTACTACAGAGCAGTTATGAATGAATTACCATTTCTCATAGAGCATATATCAGTCTGGATGCAGTTCCAAAGCAGGTTAAGTAAAAGAAAAAAATGAAATAACAGAAGAACACATGTAGGAATATACCATTTATATAAAACTTTAAAAACAGGCAAAATGACGTGGTATATGTATTTATGGGTGTGTAAGCATGGGCGAAGACATTTTTTAAACACAGGTTAATGCTCCGCACCAGAATCAGGTTTGTGGTCACCTTCTGGGTGAAGGAGGAGGAAGGTGTCATAGGAAAAGTGCCCAAGAAGTTCCATTTGTATTTGCAAAATAATCTGGAGTTGGTTATATTTGTCTCTACTTTTATACATGCATCTTATATTTCATAAATTAAAAACAAACACCCGTTTACCTTCCCCAGCTTGTTGGCTGGAATGTTCTGTATGGCTCTCGGCTCACCTGCCAGGAAGTCACCTTCACAGGTGAGCTATGACTCTGCCCTCTGTGTACCACTGTGAGTGAGCAGTTCACATCGGGTTCCACTATCTGGGGTTTCAGTGACAACTAAAAATCATTTTGAGGCTAACTTCAAACTACACATGGTCCCAATTTTAGCAAAGTCAATCAATGAAAATGTTAATTTTTGATACAAGTAGTAGAGCCTCAGTAAATGTTTAATTAAATTGAGGGAGACTCTCTACAATTTCTATCAGTTGTGGGTTACCTAGTTATACTTTAAGTAATTTGATTTTCTGAAATGAGACATATGCAGACATTTTTACATGGCTGCTACTTACACACAATGAGGTTCTCTTGGAAAATCCATCTACTATCATAATTTCAGTGTTTAAAAAATATATTAAGATTTTTCTCTTTGCAGAAGACGTTTCCTATTTTTGCTTCACACTTCAGTAGAGCTTTATGAGTTGCAAGTTTGACACCAGAATTTCCATGGCAACATATTATTCTTTTGTCATAAAAACAGGCGTGATTAAGAAGAAGTCTTTCAGAAAAAGGAGGCTTTGGTGACAGCAGCAGTTCTCTTTATAATTAAATTCATTAGTGAAAATGCTGGGTTAAGAGGGACAGGAATTTTATTGCGACAAGGACAGTTTCAACTGGGGCTTTGGAGATAGCACAAAATTAATTGCTATTAAATTGCCTTTGGTCCTGTTTGATATTTAAGATAACGTTTATACATTTTGTATTTAATAGCTTAGAATGAAACAGGTCTGAGACCACATTCTGCCCAAGCTCACATCACCCCGAACCCTCCCTTTAAATCGTCCACAGTGGGAAAACTCAGTCGATTTCGAAGTCATTTGAAGATTTCTGAGTCACTTCCCAACTTTCCTAATTTAATTCTCCCCCACAAGAGTCACAAGAATTTCTTAAACTGGTTTCTTGTGATGATTAAAGCAATTTAGGATGAGACAGAGAACTTGCAAAATATTGAAAGGTACAGAGTAGAAAATAAAAGTTGGCCAGAAGTCCAGCACTGTGAAACCGTGTGCTAACATTTAAATATACTTCCTATAGCACATCGAATTATCTCCCCTAGTAGCCAGGAAAAGGCAAACAAACAAAAGAACAACCTCCAGACTGGAAAGTACCCCGACTGCAGGCAGCCGTCCACATTGCCCCAGGTGCCGCACAGACCGGCCTTTCCAGAGCCCACAGGCTGGGAAACGCCCGCCTGAGTCAGAGCTTGACACCTTTGTGGTTTGGTTTGTCCAGTGCAGTTTTAAAATACTAGGATGTGATTAGATCCAAAGGAATTGTCTGGAGTTCTTTCTACTAGGCAGTGATCCATGGGCAGGGGGCAGGGGGAATCTTCGTTTTTGTCCTTTGGAGGCCAGTCATTGAATTTATCTTTCAGAGACACATTAGTAGTTCGTTCCCTGACAAACTTAGCTCGCTCGTTCATGCTCAGAGTTTGTTCGGTTGACAGATTGCTCGTCGTTACTCTGTGCCTGTGCTTCCTGGCAAAGTGTCCTTTCTCACTCTTTTTAGTGAAAAAGTGTTTATCTAGTGCCCACTAAATACCAGAGACCACCTGCATGAGAAATGCCACTTAGGCTGTCCTCTTCTTCAAAAAACAACAGCCAACAACACCAGCTGTTCATTCCAGACCCAGCCCAGGCGTCTCCCCCACCAGGGACCTGTCTTCACCATGTCCCCCTGATACCTCCATGGAGTACACATGTGCCCTTGTCATACTTACTCCATCTTATGGATGCTTATTTGTATGTCTGTCCCTCTCCTTGGGGTCAGGGGATGAGGTGGGTGGATTGCAAGGAAATACATTTATTCTCTCTCTCTCTATTTTTTCTTACAAGAGTTTCTCATTAGATTTTGGGTTGCATTTCTTTGACTACAGCTAGGGCTGAATGTTTTTCACATTTGTTATCAGCCCAATCAATGAATTTTTTCCCCTGTTCCATGCCTCTTCAGGAACTTTGCTCTATTTTTTACTTGTTTGTTCATTTGTTTTTTTTCTTGTTGATCTCCAAGAACCCTCAGTATCAAGGCTATTAATCCTTTCTGTATGTTTTTGTAAGATTTGCTCAGGTTTTCATTTCTCTCCCAATTTTAGTTACCATTCGATGGTTCTTATTTTTAAAACTGTGATAGTCAATTCCAGATTATATTCAGACTTGCTCGAAAAGGGGTACAGGGGAACTTATGGGTATGCATTCAATGCAAAGGTAAGATTAATTAAACCTGTGTAAGCAACATGAAGCAAAGAAAGCAAACAAAGGCAGGAAAGTAAGAGGGAGCCAGGCATCAATTGCTTGAAAGAAGATTCCGTGTGACGACAACCTTACCCTTCCTGGGGGTGGTCCAGAGACCTGGCTGCGTGCTTTTCTGCAGCTCCTGTTGGTAAGCACGCACGGTGCATTACGAGATGACAAGATGAATGGTGGCCTGAGGGGAAGACAGACCCCAAACTTAGGAGAAGGGCTGGTATTCCCAGTACTAATTCCAGAAAACAGTTTTTCCTGCGGGTCCTTATGAGAGCATCCTCTCAGTGAACCGTGTCTTAAACAGCAGCCTGTAGTAAAATGCAACCCATTTCATAAATCATTCCAAGGACTAGACTTCCAAGGGTTTGTAGATCATGGACTTTCTTTCAAGGGTTTTTCATTCATTTTATTTTTGTAAAACACTACCCATTACTCATGAATCCATTTAAAACCAATTTGGGAGGGAGGTAGCAAGTGAAGGATATCAAGGGAAGGGATATTTTTATTGATCTTAAAAACAGTTTGGTTTTTGTCTAAGGAAAAACACTTCAGTTTGGCTTTTTTTTTCTTAAGAGCGATTTCACTGGTTAAAAATATTTTTAAAATATACTTGGGGTGGTGTGAAAACACATACCAAAAGTATAACTTTCAAAACTTCAAAGGCTTATTCCTTGAATGGCTTGGAGTAAGTTGGTTTATGAAATCTGATGCTTTGAAAGGAGCTCCTACCCTTTGCAACAGCTTGGATGGAACTGGAAAGCATTATGCTGAGTGAAATAAGCCAGGTGGTGAAAGACAAATACCATATGATCTCACCTTTAACAGGAAGCTAAACAACAAAACAGACAAGCAAGCAAAATAAAAACAAAGACACTGAAATAGAGAACATGGGGACAGTGACCAGAGAGGAGAGGGAAGGGAATTTCAGGAGAAAAGGGGAAGCGTTTACAGGAACAAGTATAAAGGAAACATGGACAAAAACTAAGAGGGATGCGAATGGGAGGGAGGTGGGGAGCACTGTGGGGGGTGGGCTGGGATGGGAGTAAAAGACAGAAAACAGTGTTTGAACAATAATTAAGTAAAAAAGGCTTGAAGTTAGTTGGATTATCAACGTAGACACCGCATTCAGAGTGAATGTGATATACAACTGGCGCTGCCCTGATTCAGGTGACCGCACACACATGGTTCTGCCTACGGTGCCGTCCGTCCAGTTCTAAAGTAGAGAAAAGGGGATCAGTTCTGCTGGGGCTGAGTGAGTATACATGGAAATAGCATTTTATGTGTACGTTCTCTAATTGAGAGAAAGTAATCCTTCTGATAAAAACTAATTATTTTCCGCTGATCAAGGATTATACTGTTTATAAGATAACATGTATAGGTTTACAGGAACTGTAAAGATTATTTATTTCAATTATCTTCCATGAGCTCAGATTTCCTCTAACATGCCTCCATTAAAAGACAACCAGCCCACACTTCAGCAGCATCATGGCGTAGTGGATGAGAGAGTCAGCAGGACATTAGGTCATGTGGGTTGGACTTCTGGCTTTACTGTTTGCCACCCCCCTGAACTTGGGCAAAGTTTCTTAACCTTTCTATGTGGAGGCGACTTTCTTCGAAAGTCCCCCCATGTGCTACAGATGAGAGTAATCATGACTGAGACATGAGGTGATCTGCTTGGGGAGGAGAGGTGGCCATTTTCCCAGAGGAAAAAGGCCGTGAGCAGTGGCCATTTCTCAGGGGAAAAAGGTGTTGAGCCCCTTCTTCCACGGGTTTTTATTGGGTTGTAATACACAGGAATACAGGGCGGCAAGGATCAAACAGTAGATAACATTACAAAGAAATCTGAGGGCTTAGTGTGAGTCAGAATCTGTCAAGAACAGAGTTTTAGGGTTTCCTGCTCGAATCCTTAACATATGAATGAAAGCACTCTTAGTAGAGCAGATTTCACAGGTTTATCAGGAAGTCTTTGTGATGCCAGATTTTTCCCCAGGACCAGCTCTAGCAAGGCAAGGAGCTGCACCCCTCTCCAACAGGTATTCGGGCTTAATAGGATTAGAGCCAGGAAGCACTTCTCCCAGAGAATTTGGGGACTCAGGCTATGTCAAAGCGGGGAATGGTGAGAGTCCATTGCTCTTTGTTGCAGCCCCCGAGTCCTTCCATGAAGGCCTCCCAAGTGATCGTGTCTGGCCTAGGTTGCCCCTTCTCTGAGGGGTCTTACCGGTCCAACCATGCTTTGGGGGCAGGGAGAGGAAACTGAGGCAGCATTTGCTATCAGAGACAAGCTTTGTCTCCTGCGGCTCGCGTTCCAGAGGTCACTCGTTCATCCTTATCCACGGGGGGTAGAGCTACAATTCCTAGAACCAGGCAGAGCGGTCCACAATATTTCTGCACTTCAATTTTCATGTATATGAATCAGGGATAGATAAATATCACCAGGAAAATTGGCGAGCAGATGCTGGATGCTCAATACAGTTATCGCTTCCTATTGTTACATCCTAAATTATTACATATACCTTTCAGGAAAGTTCAATTCCGACTAGAAAGACCAGAGGGTTTTTGTTTGTCTTTCATTAAGAGGAGTTCACTTCTGGTAGCAGGGTCATTTTTATTGAACTACCAGCTAGTAATTACAATTTTCAGCTTTTGACTTAAAAACAGTATAAACAACTATAAGCTCAGAATTAAAATAACTGTTTGAATCCCCTGGGGAATGACTGAAAATATGGAGAAGTCCTGGATGGGGATATGATTCTCGAAATAAGGGAAACAGACTAGGTGAGATCCACATTTGAACGGCTTTTTCCTGAGGGCTCTTCTCATCTGGTGAAGTGAATCAGACAGAGCGCAACCCGGAAAAGGCTGACTGGACTGACGATTCAGAGGTCAGAGGGTGGGGAGCCCCCAAATCCGTGCACAAATTCACCTCAAATTGTTGGCCGACCACCAAACTGCACTTGCCCATGGTGAGAGGGATCCAATGGAATGTAACAGTTAAGGATCTGAGCAGAGATTTTTAACTCGGTGCCAGAGAGACAAGTTTTGAAATTCAAGTCCATCCAAGTAAAAGGGACTTGCTAGATGCTTTCTGCTTTTCACTGAAACCTTAAGAAGGCCACACTTTAAGAATAAAAATGCCAGAGCTGAAGACTACAACTGAGGTCCAAGGGCAAAACAACTATGCCCATTCTGTCAAGCTGCCACAAGATCAAGGCAATTTGACGTGGGTTTAACGTCTGCTAGAATCAGGGGAAAACCAATTATAGATGTCAGAAGTCCTGGATGACAATTTTAAGTAACCATGATATACATGTAAAAGACCTGTTGGAAAGAAATGGATATAATAAATGAAGAGATGGTAAATATCAGGGAAGCTAATGAAATACAAGCAAGAGAAGAACCAAATGAAAGTCTTGGAACTGAAAACAAAACATATCTGACATAAAAATTCATTGGATGAACTTAATAGCAAATTAAACCCTGAAGAAGAACGTGAAAGGACAGAGCCACGCACACCACACGGACGCGGAGCGGAAGAGACCTGGTGCCACTACATTAATATCGAGGTTCATTTCAGGACGTGGATCAGGGCTGGAAGTCAAATGGAATGTTTAATATAGTGCGTGGAGGCTTGTCTTGTTTCTTTAAATCCCAAAGTAAGCCTGTATTTATTGTTAATGAATAAAGACTCATCTTATTTGTTAATGAAAAGGGAAATAGCCAAAATTCTTTTTTATTATTATTTAAAAAAAGAGAAAGTAGAGAGAGAGGAAAGGAGGGAGAAAGAGAGGGAATGAAACATCGATTAGTTGCCTCTCGTACGTGACCCGACTAACTGGGGACTGAACCCTCGACGTAGGCATGTGCCCTGACTGGAAGTCAAACTGGTGACCTTTCCCTTTGCAGGCCAATAGGCAACTGACTGAGCCACACCAGTCAGGGCCCAAAATTCATTTAAAAAAATGGGCGAAGGTTACACACATTTACCAAAGACAGGCAGGTAGTGTGTGAACGAATGAAAAATCATCAGGAAACCAGTGATGAGGTCGAATGGGTAAACCATACGCAGCAGACGTCACGAGGGTGGTGTTCGTGGGGCAAGGGCTGTGAGGACATGATCGCCATGGACAGAATGTGTCTCCCCAAAGTCATGTATTTAATATGTACCCCCAGTGTGATGGGATCTTGGGAATGTCCTTAAGTTTAGATGAGGTCACCAGGCCAGAGTCCTCATGATGAGATTAGGTCCCCTATAAAAAGGGACCCAAGAGCTAGCTCGCTCTCTACCATATGGGGAGGTGACAGGAAAGCCACTGTCCTCAAACTGAAAGGAGGGTTCTCAGACACTGGGTTGTTGGCACCTTAATCTTGGACTTCCTATCCTCCAGAGCTGTGGGAAATAAACATTTGTTGATTAAGCCATCCAGTCTATGGCATTCTGTTATGGTAAGTGTTTGGGAAGTTATAGAAATTGTGAGAATGGCTTTGGACCATCATAGGAACGAAATGGGAGATTTGAGTCAAGCTTGGGTATATTAAGCCCCAAAAGGACTGAGGTTACATTTGGATCTTAGAACAGTCTTGGTTAAAAATCTTGTTTTGGGGGTGATAGAAAATTTACTTCTGACTGGATCATATAATAGAGGGAATTTATTCACTCATGTAGCTGAAAAGTACAGAGAGGTAAAGTGGGCTTCAGGTCTGATTCACTGAAGCCCTTCACAGATTCATGACCACTTCGGAGCTGGGTGGGTGCATTTCTCAGCAGGCGTCTCAGCAGCCCTCTTCCCTGTGACATTTCATATTCACAGTGTTTCCCTCGTGGTAGCAGTGCCAGGATTCATATGCTCACACAGCACCATGAGTCAGCAAACTTGCTCTATGAAGAGTCACATAGTGAGTAATTAGGTGTTGTGTTTCTGCTGCAACTAGTCAAGTGCAAAGCAGCCGTAGACAATACCTAACAAATTAGCATGGCTGCATTCCAATTGAACCCTATTGATTTTAACTTTGTGCAATTTTTATGTGTCATGAAATATTCTCTTTTGGGTTTTTTCTAATTGTTTAAAAATGTAAAGCCGTTCCTAGCTCAAGGACTGAACAAGCACAGAGGGCCAGATTTGACGTGTAAAGATCATAATTTGCTGACCCTTGATGTAAAGGCTGTCTGACCAGAGTTTTTAGCAGAAGATTTCCTACCTGGCACGCAATCCCTTTTCTCTTTGCAATGCAATCACTCAAGATGACCCTACCAGTACCACTTATGTGCTAACCTCTTCCAAATTTTGTCTCCTACCCAGACTGCTTCTCTGACTTAGAACTCCTATAGCCACCTGCCTGTTGAACATCTCCACTTAAGGGTTTAGGAGCATTTTAAACTTAACATAATCAACACTGGCTAGGGAATTCTACTTCCTTAAAAACAGGAAGCAGCAGGCAGTCGCCTTGACATTCCTAGGGAATTGACCCCAATGCCGTAGGACGATGCTTCCGCATTTCTTATATTCTAACATACTTAAGGTGAAAAGGGAAAATTCTGATTGTTTTTTCTCATCAAGGGGTAAATAAAACTGAGGAAAAAAATCACCGATGCAATGTCAGACAGGAATTTTTCATCTGTTCACTTTTGGAGATTTGGTGAGAAGAAATAGTCATATCTTGTTTTTAGAGAAGATTCTAGATCTGACCTGGCTCTGGACCCATCTGGTCATTTACAGTGTATCCAGATACTCAAGATATTGTTTTGAGTTTTTGCTCTTGCTCATATAGCCTCTTGCAGCCTAAAGGTTGTTTTTGACCCCAATGGGAGCAGCTTAACTACTTCTTGCCTGTTACTCAAGTTTGTCCAGTGGATCAATCTACCTATCAAGTTGCTTTGGCTTCTCATTGTCTCCTGAGTTTTGAAAGTATTAATTTTCAAATTAAAAATGAACATGCACATGCACTTAGTTCTTTATTTATCCAATACACATCTTCTGATGATCATTGCTATGTGCTAGACACAGGCTCTGAAAACAGGAAGATCCATAACCTGTGGCCCAGCCCATAGGGAATGAAAAACAACAGAAATGTGAACTTAAAGATCATTCATGATACAGCCATGTGGGTGTTAGCAAAACATAAACGACGTGGGAAGAGTGGGATATAGCATGGGGCTCACAGAGGACATGATGCAGTTACCACATCAGGAAAAGAAAGAACAAGCGAGGGAAGGCAGGCAAAAATGAGACTCTCTAACCCAAGACGCTGATAGCAGAGCCACAGGAACGATTACTTCCGGAAAGAGGAAGAATTGAGAAGATGTATTGGGTAGATGAAATGCCTAATGAGACCATAAATGAGGAGAATTGCTTCTCATAGTGTACGAGAAGATAATTTTTATCAGATAATGAAATTGTTTTCAGTCTTCAGAATGAAAATGAATCCCTTGCTAATGCAAATCATGCTAATAAAGGGAATGAGAGAGAATGTTGGAATTGCACTTGGCTAGCAGTAGGCAGAAACCAACCTAAATAGTCTAGGAAAAAAATTAAAGATAATGAAGTAATCAAAATAATTGCTTAATAGGGAATGTGAAAGACCTGAAATGTTAAATTATAAATGTAGGGTTTCAAGAAAAATGAAGTGACCTGAAGGAACAGATTAGAAATCCAAACTCACATCAGGTGGAAGTGAAGCTTTTCATTAGCAAAGCTAAGGATTAATTAAATCTGAGGAAGCTCTTTGATATCCACAAATTCGAGTTACATTAGAATACAATACAACGGGTATATTGGTATCGTAATGAATGATTAGCACAGGCTTCTCAATAAATGTATTCTGGTGTAGTTCACGTGATGGCTATGAGCTGAAGAAAAGAAAACCGGGTTATTTAAAACCAAAATTGACTTTAGCAGCGTCTGCTTTCAAAATTGGGGGGCATAGTGTATCCAGTGGGGAAATATATTGTTCTTTTCTTTCTTTGAAAATGCCTCGAGACCCTCCAAAGCAAGATGGAGGCCACTCCCTCCCACGGTACCCCCCTCACCAACCTCTCGAGGGAACAAGGAAAGAGGAGTAGCTTATGAGTTATTTTTCAGTTACCTCTGAAAAATATCAGCTCTCTTGCTTCAGCTGTGTCATTTCAGAAGCTGGTAGCAGAGCTTAGTGCTGCTCAAGGTGGAAGCTTTGGAGAAAATGGTCTGTTGTTTACAGAGCATGTTAAGTATAAGTAAAGGGCAGCTTGGAGCAGTAGGAAGTAATGGCTTAAATTGCTTTAAAGGAGAAGGTGATGTTGGGGGGAGACCCATGGAATGGGGAAGTGGGACAGAAAGATGCTTAAGGGGAAAAGGTGAGAAGCAGCAGAGAGGCAGAAAGCCCCTTGTTCTCTGCCACACACAGATGTGTTCTGTGAGAGACGGACAGCAATGGGGAGATCAAGGACAAACTGGTCCCTGTCTCAGGTGCATGAGGAAGATGATTTGTAAGCTGATCTGACTCAGGGACACGGGAGTTCTGAGTCAAAGGTGACGCAGACATGCAGACCACATTCCCAGAGTGTGGAACTACTTGGAGCTGGCAAGAGGTGGAAGCCAACCTGCCTAGCCTGGGGGAGGGCAGGCGACAAGATGGAATTGCTCCGGTGATGGGCTAGCCCGCCTAATTTTGCACACTGAAATGTGGTTTTTAATTTAAGTGGGGCTGTTTCAGTAAGTTTGACTTGAAGATTTTACATTTGGTTTACACTGCACTGACTTTAGGCCATTTGGAGATGCTCCTTTCAGTCATATTTAAAAGATTTGTGTGAGTTCCACTGAACAAAAACCTTGCACTATGAGGAAAGATTGCTAATAAATACCCAGTTACAATAAAGTGTTACAGTGCTTTGAAAGAGGAACCACAGAACACAGACTAGGAGTGTGTGTGTGTGTGTGTGTGTGTGTGTGTGTGTGTCTGCATTCACCTCTAATTCATCCACCATTAGGGAGGGGAGGTTGCAAATTAAAAAAAAATTCATTGAAGTATAACATACATACAGCAAATTATGCAAATCCTAAGTATATCACTCAATGAAATTTTTTCAAAGTGAATGCACCTAGTAACCAGCACCCAACAGGGGGAAAGTCATAGATCGAACAACTTTTTTTTTCCTATTCATCAACCTGCCAAATGCATACCTTCCTGCAGCATGAGTCACCCGCGGACCATTATTAGACTTCAAAATTAGTTTTTTAGAGACAACTGCCCCTCCTCAAAAGTGAAATCATGATGAAAGTCCAGACGCACCAGAGCAAAATATTTCCAGCTGTCAATTAGCAGCCAGAACGCATTTTTTTCTTTACAAAAGATGCATCTAGATTCATGGAAATTAGAAGGAAAAAATCCATTAGGTCATCAGGTGAAGGATTGTTCCCTCTGATATAATTCCTCCTTTTTTCTCTAGTTTAAAATAAGAAACACTGTTCTTACTCAAAATGAAACCATACACATAAAGCAAACTTAATGCACCTTTTATTACAGAAAAGCATGCACTGAACCAATTAGATACTATAACCCCATAATGTTGCATCAAAGTCAGTGGCATGTTATTAGAAACCAAATGATGTAGAGCATCTTTTACTTGGTGTTGAGAGAGCACAGGATAGCTGTTCGACCTGCAGGTGAACCCAAGTGGATGCGGGAGACAAAGCATTCTCCATCAAGATGCAGGAGTAAGGGCTGTGGCACTGTTTCCTTGAGTGCTTGTATCAGTAGCTACGGAAGATGCAAAAAGTCACTCTTGGGGCTGAGTCCTCCTTTAATCTTTTCTAGAAGAGCCTCATCACTGTTCAAACAAAATGGCTAGAAGTGAGAATGAATTTGTCATAGGCAGATAAGGCAGATCGGGGGTCTCCTGGATGATGTATTGATGCTATTTTCTTAACAGAATTACAAAGGGTGAAGAAGGCCTGAATCACAGTATATGTGATGTAAATTTACATTGTTTTATTGTTTACTAACTTTCTCCAAAAAGGCCTTGAAACTTATTTGTATAGAAGCAAAACTAGTAGCTCTCTTAGGCAGAAACCTTGATTTCGTTTCATTTTTTTTTTTGGAATTATAGCACCTACCACAGCACTTGGGACATGTTGAGTGCCCAGTAAATTCTCAGTGACTGACGCATGGCATTGTGTACTGAGCTGGGTGGTTCGAACTTATCCTCACAGGCCTGTGAAGCCTTCATCCCCTGTGAAGCAAGCACAGGAGAGGAGTTGAAATGGTTGCATTTGCTGTGTAGGAAGATCCTTCTGGCAATAATTTGCAGTGTGTGTCATAAAGGGACAGACCTGGAGGAAAAATGACTCACTGGGCGGCAGGAGGTGACAGTAACATCACAGACGGATGTGTTAAGGTGAAAAGGAGGGACTAATTTGAAGGGTATTTAGAAAGTAAAATTTATATGCTCTAACGTTTGATAGAACATGGAGGGAGAGAGAAGATGGAGCAGGAGGAATCCAACCATGATTCCTGGGATTCTTGTTTGGTCTTTAGATAATGGGTTAACTGGTTGAGATGCAGAAGATAGGAATAGGAGAAGCAGGTTTGGTGTCAAAAACAAGAGGTTTTCTGTAACCCCTTTGGGCTTGAAGTGCTTGTGGGTTGTCTGCTATAGAAAAAAAAGAGTGGAAATGATTTTCAAAGCTGTGGACTTCCATGCTGTTTCACAGGAAGAAAGGCACAGTGTGAAAATCCAGAAGGCAAAGTGCCAGCAGGAGACCAAGATAAAGTAGCCAGGGAGGTGGGATAAAAGCTAAGGTTATATATGAGAAAGAGAGCATAGCTAATGAACACATGGACTTCAAAAGAGTCAATGAGACAAAAACTGAAGTCAGACTGGATACATTGGAACTCATTAATAAAAGCAGCTATTAGCTCTCTTTTGGTCGCAAGCACTGGAAACTCAAATCAGCTTAAGGAATTTATTAGTTCCTATTAGTGGGAGAAAGCATAGAGGATCTAGAATTTTAAATGATATTAACAGCCTTTTCTCCTCATCTTTCCCCACAACCCCTCATTCACACGGTCGTCTGTCCTTATCTATTTTGGTCTTACTCTTTTTTACTACAGGCTTCTGGTCCATGGAGAAAAACAAGTCTGTAGGTAGCTCCAGGCTCCCATCTTCTCATCCTTGCAAATCTAGAGGAAAGAGGGAACTCTCTTCCCTGACTTCAGAAAGTACAACTTTCTAGGACTCCCACAGGCCAGGCCAGCCAGGGTCAGGGGCCTACTCCTAGACCAAAGGATAGGTACTATGAATGGTACCAGAGTCACATGCATTGAAGAAGGGGAAACAAATCTACAGGAAGGAAGTGGCTGTTTCCAGAATATATGGTCGGAATCGAGGCGACTACAAACAACAGATGTCTACAATCTGTTGAATGATTCTGGTAGAAGCCAGTTCGCAGTTGAATCCCAGTCAGTCTCTGAGACTCTGGTCTGAGAGGTATTGATTAAAAAATTAAGACAAAGGCCCATAGACTAGTCTTCATTTTGAAGAGGCTCGCTTATTAACTAAACACATGGCTTATGTTTATCTTCCCTAAGAGTGACACATTTAGTCAAGATAGTAACTACGGATGGCATCGGATGGGTGCTGGACTTACTGGGACGATCACATTGCAGGACATCTAAATGTCTAATCGCTGGGTCGTACAACTGGAACTAACATAATATTGTTTATCAGCTGTAATGGCAAATAATTTTTAAAAAAGAAAGGTAGACTTTCTGCTTTTTATGGTAATTAAAATTTGTTTTTGGCATGAAATAAGATTTCAAAGTGACTTATTTTTTTAATAAATTAAAAGGAACATTTCCCAAGGTGTTGCCTTTGGAAGGCTGTCCATTTATCCTAGCAGTGATGTTACTGCGCAAGACATTTTTGAAACTTCTCTTTCGAATTTGCCTCAGAGCTTGAATGGGTAAAAATGCATGGCTTTTAGGAACAAATCTGAATTTTGAAAACAACCCAAGTTGTCATTTGGAGTAAAGTTTTGTGAAAAAGGTAAATAATAGGAATGCAACATAATAATGAGATGCAATAATGAGAGATCAATTTTCCTCTCCAGAACCCTGATGGTCTATTCTTTTTCTCCTCTTCCTTCTTTCTCTATCTCCCAAACACGTCACCACCTTTTCCACAACCTATCAGTGATTTCTGATTCCTGACATGAAAATGTTCAAACCCTTTGGTCTAGAAAAGGCTCTTTTCTGTTTCTTCTCTGTGATATTTTACCTTTTCGTTTTTTCCCCACGCCCAACAGAGAGTCTGCGGGAATGTTCAAACGTTGTTTTAAAAATTTATCTGGAATTTTGTGGAATATGGTGTGAGGATGAATGCAGTGTTGTAGTGAATAATAATGATACATTGAATATAGCAGTAGGGCTTAAAAGAAGTGAACAATAGTAAGAACCTAACACATTATATTGATCATTACAGTCTAGTCAAAAGAGCCTAGTCTTAAAGTTAGACTGACTATATTGGAATTCTAGCTCTTCCATTTATTAGCTTTTTGTCTTAGGCAATTTATTTAATATTTCTCTAAGCATCCATTCTCTCTACTGTAAAATGGAAACAGTGACATCTGTCTTATAACTTCATTGCAAGGATTAGAAGAGGTCATGAAAAGCTTTTAGAATACTCTTAGAGGGAGAAAGTCCTCTACATAAGCACGATAAATTCCAGAAGTCATAAAAATTGATATTTTGACTGCATAAAATGTCAACAATTTTGCATGCAAAAAAATATCACAACCAAAGCCAAAATCAGGTAGACCGGAGGAAATGTTTGCAACATTTATGACAGACAAAGGGATTATTTTAGTTTGCTCTTATATCAATGAGAAAAAAAGCCAGTAAAAAATATATGAACAAAGGACATAAAATAGCCCACCACAAAGGAAATACAAATAGCTTTTGAACAAATAAAAAGGTCTTGCTTATAATAGAGTAAATGCAAATTAACACTCACTGATATGCTATTTTTCACCTGACTGTCGAATGATGTTGGAAGGTTGGCGCTCCATACAGTGTTAAAGGGAGTGTAAAGAGGTACAAGTTCTTTGAAGGCAGTTTGGCAACAGTCAAAAATTTCACTACTTATGCTTTTGAGCAATTTCACATCTGTTTGGTAGCCTGTATGGTTTGGTAACCAATGGCCGTATCTGGTTACAGGCACTTGAAATGTGGCTCAGCTGAACTGAGATGTGCTTTAAGCATAAAATATAGGGTGGGGCAAGAGTAGGTCTATGGTTGTGAATGCATGAAACAGAGCTTATTCTTGTGTTGCTATTTTCCATACAAACGACTGTAAGCCTATTTTTGCCCTACCCTCTATACACTGGATTTCAAAGATTCAGTACAAGTAAAAGAATGTAAAAATCTCATTAATTTTCCACACTGATTTACATGTTGAAATGATAACATCTGAGGCACAATGGGTTAAATATAACAAATAAAAATTAATTTCCTTGTTTCTTTTACTTTTTAAAATGTGGTTGCTAGAACATTTAAATTACATGTGTTTTTCACCTTATATTACTATTAAAAATGCAGTTATCATATTGAGTTCTACTTGCATATGTGGGAAATTATGTATATACAAAGAATATGTCAAAACATTATTAATATTTACTGGCAGAGGCCTTGCTAAATAAAATGTGATGCGTCCACACAGTGGAATACTATGTGATCAGGAAAAGGAATGACACCGATACATTCAAAGATGGCTAACTATCTGATATACATTGTCAAGTAAAAATAATGAAGCACCAAACAGTTGTATACTAAGCTAATATTTGTGTTCAGTATCTGTGGACTAGATTTTGAATGAATTATGTAGATTTAATGAATTATGAATGCATTATGAATTACATATGAATAGAATGTTCTTGGAAGAAAACACAAGAAATTATTTTTGGTTATTGTCCTAGAGAGAGTAAATTGCAGCTCAGTATCAGGGGTGGGGAAGATTTACTTTTAACTCTACTTATGTATACTGATTAAATGTTTTATAAATGTATTCATTACCCATTCAGAAAAAAGTATATGTATGGGGTTTCATTGTGTTTGAAGGAAACAATCTCCAAACAGAATTTTTCAAAATTAATTATTATGGCATAATAATTCATATTTATTTTTAAGAAGTGGAAGCAGGGGACATATGTACACATATACACACAGATGTATATATATGCCATATACACACATATATGTACATGTGTATATGTATGTATGTATGTGTGTGTGTAAGCTATAGTGTCCCAAATATAGTGGACTCGTGGGAACTATCCAACCCCTTCCCTTCTCTACACTTTGCCCAAGGGGACAGACACAATACAACATTCCCAAGTGTCAGGGGTGGCGTTAAGTGTTACCTTCGTGTTATGGCTGTAGAGGTGTCAGGTGTAGATGGAATGAGACTGTACTGATCCTATGACATGCCTGGGAAATAAGTTACTTCCCCCAGTAAATTCCAGAAACTTGCTTGCTTACTTTTTTACCTCCCTCATCAAAATAGAAGGCAGCTTGTACAATGTATAATGTATACTACACGGTCAGTATAGTATTATGGGCTGTCTGCAAATTTTATTACTATATTAAGGGCTGAAGCAAAACTTCCCAGTTACTACATCCTTTGTGCTAAAATGTTTGCTTTCCTTGTTACTCTTGATTCCCTGGCTCTCTTTAATATCTGTGCCAGAAACTCTGTGTGCCTTGCTAGCCTCTTTGTCTATTTCAATCACCTCTTCTCACTTTCATAAAGTTTGTCGATTGATTGCTTCTCATGGGGGTATGTCTGGCTTTCTAGCCCTTTGTCTAAATTTAAAGCAGTAGAGCCATCCTTCAGAAAATACAGTGTTCAATCAATTGCACTTGCTCATGAATATCTTTTGGGTTTTTTGAACAAAAGTCTCTTGATTCTGACTCATTTCCATCCCTATAGCCTCTGCCTGAGTCCAGCCCTCTTCATCTTGTCTGGAATGTGTCAATTAGCTCTTAACTAGTCAGCTTGCTTTCAGACTCCCTACCGGCAATCCGTTTTCCACTTTACTGCTGTCTTCTAAAATCAGATTCTGAAAAACGGATTTGTTCATTCATTCATCAAACATTTTTAAAGTAAATCCTTTGTGTCCAGTATCGTGTTAGGTTCTGGAGACACAGGGTCATGTTTTTCCTATGCAGGCACTGTACTCCTGAGTTTCGAGTCTAGTGTGAAGGGTAGTCAGTGAGTGGACCCAGGTTTACATCCGTGGGGGTGGATACAGGGTGCTGCAGCAGCGTCCGGCAGGAAGGGTACCTTCTCAGTCCCTGCCATCTGATCACATTGAAGAGAGGCAGAGGGACATGTTCTAAGCTGAGGCAGCAGCGAGGGCAAAGGCTAGACAGGGTGTTGCATGGATGGCATACCTGCTCATTAGGCTGGACAGACGACCAGGGAAGTGCTAGGGACGTCAGCGTGAGGCAGTGGTGAAGGGCCTAGTGGGCTGTGCAAAGGGATTTAGACTTTATTCTAAGAGTCTAGGTTTTATGCAAAGAAGCCATGTGATTAGATTTGCATTTTTATGAAAAGCATTGAAGTAGGCGCTTGAAGGATGGTTAGAAGGATAAAAAGCTGGAGCCAGGGAAGCAAATTAAGAGGAGACTATTTTAACAATCCAGAGTCAAGGATGATCTAAATCAAGGTAACAGCAGTGAGGAGAGGAAGAGGTAAACGGATTTGAGAGATAGTCATCAATAAAACATACTGGGCTTAGTGATCACCTGTTTGTATGTTTATGAGAAGGAGGGAAACAGGACAGAAAAGCCAGAATTGACTTACAAATATCTGGTTTGAGCCGTTGGGATGCTGTGAGCAGCTGTGAAAGAGGGGATGGTTTTGCAGAGAGTCAGTTTTGTGATCTGGAAAGACAGGAGCAAGTGAATATCAGGGTCTGTACTCAGGTGAGAGGTCTGGGCTGGAGACATTCATTCTCTATCCATTATCTCATTCAACAAATAGAACCTGAGTGCCTACTATATGCCAGGCACTGTTTTAAGCCCTGGGAATATAATGGCAAAAACAAAATAAAACAAAGACGGACAACTTCCTATTCTGGTGGCACTTTCATTCCAGTAAAGAGACTGAACAAACAGCAAGTAAATAAATGTATAATATGCTAAAATGTCAGGTAGTTACATGCTCTGCAGACAAACAAACGAGGGTGAGAAACAGCACGATGAGGTGGAGGGTATGTTTTAGGTCAGGTCGTCCAGGGAGAAGCATCTTTGAAGAGGTGATATCTGAGCACAAACCTGACTGAAGTGTCAGAGGGAGGCCTGGGAAAGTTCAAGGGGAGAGTGTGCAAGAAAAACCATGTGGAGCTGAGCTACTTGAAAGGAACAGGTGCTTTCAGTAGATCCTCTGACTTTGTCTTTGCAAAGTAATTGTTTTGGCTAGACCACTGGCATTCCGATATAAATTTTTGAAGAAGCCTGACATTTTGTGCATACATAATATATACCTGCTGGAATTTTGTGGAGATTAAGTGGAATACATAGATTAACATGAAAAAATAATATTCTAACAATATTGTTTCCTATCTATTTAATATCACAGAACCCTTTATTTAGGTCTTTAACTTCTTTCAGCAATGTGTATAATTACTACACATATTAAAGTTAGCTGTAAGTAATTCATGCTTTTAGATGCTATTGGAAATGGAATTGTAATTTTTATTTCATTTTTCAATTATTTATTACTAATACATAGAAATGCTTCTGTCTTTTTGTATATTGACTTTATATAGACCCACTTACTTGTTCTAGGAGCTTTTTCTGTATTCAATGATTTTTCAGTATACCCCACATTTTATGCAAAAAGAGTTTTACTTCTTTCCATTCTCTATTTCTGTTGTTTGTTGATTCATTCATTCCCCTATTTGTCTTATCACATTAGCTGGGGCCTCCAGAAGAATGTTGAGCAGTAGCAGCCAGATAGGGTATCCCTGTCTTGTTCTTGATCTTAGGAGAAAAGCACCCAGTCTTTCCCTAGTAAGTACAGTGTTATCTATGGGCTTTTCATAGATGTTCTCAAACCAGTTGAGGATGTTCCTCCCTTTTTCCCCTAGTTTCCTGAGAGTTGTTAATCATAAATGGATAGTGAATATTTCAAATGCTTTTGTTTCATTTATTGACCTAATTATATGAGTTGTTTATCTTTATTTTGTTAATTAATACACTGAGTTATGTTGTGATTTTTTTGAAGATTTTATTTATTTATCTTTAGAGGGGAAGGGAAGGAGAGAGGGATAGAAATACCAATGTATGGTTGCCTCTTGTGTGTCCCCTGCTGGGAACTGGCCTGCAACCCAGGCATGTGCCCGGATTGGGAATCGAACCGTGGTTGCTTGGTTCCCAGGCCCATGCTCAATCCATTGAGCTACACCAGCCAGGGCACGTTGTGATTTTTGAATGTTAAACCAACCTTGCATTTCTGGAATAAACCTCACTTGGCATGATGCATAATCCTTTTCATATGTCACTGGATTCAATTCGCATATATGAAATCTGTCCAGAAAGAATCCAGCCATTGTTAATATAACAAAAATAGTTTGCGTGGCACAGCTGTAACCTGGCAGCCAAGGAAAGTGGACTGGAATGCACATGCCTGAACAATGACAACTTCACTGTACTAGTCAGTGGGGGTGGTAGACACCAATGAGTGAGCATGTGTACTGTGTGACTTGACTGTCGCATTCAAAATGACTGAGTGAGCAGAACAACGAGTCTCCATCAAAGTTTGTGCTAAGCTTGAACATTCCTCTGCAGAAAGTATTTGGAAGATTCAGAAGGCTTTTGGGGATGATGCAATGAGTGCAGTGCAAATGAAAGTGTGGCACAAACACTTCAAAGATGGTCAAAAATCTGTTGAAAGTGATCCATGGGCTAAAGTCAAGCAGAACACCTGAGAATGTTGACTATGTACGAGCTGCAATCCACAAAGATCAGCAACGGACAGTATGAGAACTAGAAGCTGATCTGGAAATTCCAAAAACTACTGTGTCTGAGATTTTGACGCAGGATCCTGGCATGAAATGTGTTGTGGCAAAGTTTGTTCTGTGGCTTCTGCTACCAGAGCAGAAGTAATGTCGGGCTGCAGTTAGTTGCTAATGATGCTGGGAGAACCGTGTGAGGTCCCAAGGTGCCTACTGTGAAAGGAACTGAGGCATCATTGTCCTATCTGTACTGTTTCTTGTATCATGTATCTTCTTCAAGAAATGTCTCTATTTTTTCATATTACATTACTGGATACTTTGTGAACATATGCAAATTTTTATATCTCTATAGGAGGGCTGTCACTGTATAGCTATTTTTTTCTAATGCCTTTATCTGTTTTTGGAATCAGAGAAATATTGTTCTTAAAGAAGTGAGTTTACAAAATATCCCTTCATCTTCCGGTTTTAGAAAAATTTCATATTGAGTTGATATTATTTCTTTCTCATGTTTTTGATAGAATTAATAACGAAGCTGTCTGATTTTGGGGTTTTCTTTGTGGGAGGATTTCCTTAATTATGAATTCAAATAATGTAGTATATATAGGACTACTTATATTATCTATTTGTTCATGTGTCAATTTTAATATACTGCATGTCTTCCAAGATATTTGTTTCCAGATTTATTGGCATAAAGTTGTTTATACTCATTCCTTATCATCTTTTAAAATATCTTTGGTTCTGTACTGATGGACTCTCATTGTGTCCTCACACTGATAATTTGTATTTGTTTCTTCTTGATAGGTCTAGCTAGAGGTTTATCAATTTTATCAATCATTTCAAAGAATACTGTTTGTTTCTCAATTTCATTGTTCTCCACTCTAATCTTTGTGTTCAATTTGCCTTTTTTCTAGGTCCCTGGAGTGAGAGCATAAATCATTGATATTGGAGCTTTTTTTCATAATGTAGACATGATATATTTATTTCTAAGCACTGTTTTAGCTGAATTGAGATTTAGCTGAATTTTAGATAAATTTTCATCTGTTGTAATACACTTCCTCAGTTTGAATATTTTCTCATTTATTTTTTATTTGATTTCTTCTTTGACCTATGGGTTGTTTGGAAGTAAAGTTATTTAATTTTCAGAGAGTTGGGGATTTTTTAGATGCTTTATCTTTTCTATTTCTATTTCATTCTATTGTCATCAAATAACATACTTTTTAAGATTTCTTCTTCTAAAAGCTATTGCGAGGTGTTTGTGACAGGACTGTTCCAGAAGTACCTAAGTTTCAATGAGGCTGTGGCACCAGCAGGGAAGAAGAAGCAGAGGTTAATATTTGGGTGTTTGTGCTGTGTTTTGGCTCTTGACCATATTGCATAATGGTCTACAGCACAGTGTTTATAGCCTTAGGGATCTGGGTTAAACTCCAGTCCATATCATTTCTTAACTGTGTGACCTTGGGCAAGTTACTTTACCCGTTTCTTCATATGTCAAGTAGGAATATATAATAATACATTTCTGTTTTTAAGACAGTTAAATTATGTATGTAATATATGTATACATATTATATCTATATACACACATATACAGTGTTTAAAGTATGTATTCAATAATATCTATTATTGTTATTATATAACAATATGTATATATGATATGCGGTTATATCACATAGTTTCATATATTCTAGTTTAAATTTTCCTACTGACTTTGAAGTTTCAGAGATCTAATCGTATTTTTTCCTGGATTTGCCCTGATTGTCGCTGTCCCTACTCCCTTACCTTGTTTTCTCATTTCCCAAGTTTTGGCCCTCATCCCTGTCAAAATTTAATAAACTCAAGAACTACAAATTATACAATTAAGGCATTGCTGCTTGCTATCTTTCCCATTTTGAGGTTCTCCACCAATCTTTACAACTGAGCTGGGATTTCTACTTCTCTCGAAAAATTGTACTCACTAGTTTTCCAGTTATTTGCAATGTGTGTACAAATAGCTGGGGCTTATGTACCTAGCTCAGAAACATGGTCCGTATGTACCTGGATGACAGAATAACAACAGTGTTTGCAGAAGAAATGCACTATATTTACCATAAGAATTTTAAGCAAAAATTGTTAGTAGAGCTTCTAGGAGGCCCAAGTAGATGGGGTATTTGAAAACTCCATTCAGCTCCTTTTCCACCGAGAAGGATCCCTTTCAAAAGAACCACCAACCAGGTGTTTGAGGTTCTCCTCTTTGCATCATGATGCAGGAAGAAAGATCATGGGTTTGAAGTCAGATAACTCAGATGCTCACATTTGGGATTATTTCGTAGCCTTTCTGAGCATGTTTTCCTGTTTGCATGTAGTAGTATCTGCTCTCCACGCTTTCCTCTTTAGGAAGCTCACCCTACACCCACATCCATGTTAATTTCTCTTATGATGGGTTTTCTTACATCACATGCCTTCCCTTCCAAGCACTTGTCACAATTTCACTTTTCGTTTAAGCATGTAATTATTTATTAACGTCTGATGCCTAATGTCGCACAGCTGGGCCTGGGACTGTTAGCTCTACAGAGCCAGGGACCACGACCGTTTAACCTCAGCCCTGCGCTCCTGGAGTCTAGCAAAGTGCCGGGCTCACAAGCAGTCTAGACACAGTCCCGAGCTGCTTGAGGCCCGTGGGCTGTGGGTGGGACGCGCAGGGAGGTGCCTAAGCTCGACGTTCCCACCCGGCTCCACGATCTTGAGCCTCCGGCCGGGGCGCGCCGCGCCCGGTGACGCCACCGAGGGTGGGACTTCCGGCCGCTGAAGTTTAACAGCTCGGGCGGGAGCCGGAAGCCTAGCGCGGAGCGGGCCGCCCTGTGGCCCGGGGTGTACCGCGGCCGTGAGGTGAGGTTCTGCAGGGCCAGGGCTCAGTGCGCCATCTCCTACCGTGTCCTTGGACGTTCCCCAACCTCCTCCGCCCTCCGGCCACCTCTGGAGGTGGGTCGGAGGTCCGGGGGCTTTGCGCGCCGGAGCTGGTCCCGCGCTCGGGACGGTTGCGGGGCAGGGGCGCAGCGGCGGGATTGGCGCGGAAGTTCCCGGGAGCCGCGGGCCGGGGCGCGCCCCTCGGCGTGAGACGGTCTCCTTCTCTGCCGGAGAGGTGGCGGGGTCCGCTCGGCTATTGGTGGCAGCTATGGGGGGGGGCGCTGCCTCCGCAAAGTTTGGAGCTTATCCCCAGTCCATCCCCCTTTTTGCAAACCTCTAAACTATGGCTCATTTAATAGGAGCTTGAATGCATTTTATAACGTAACCCCAGTTGAGCAAGTCTCCTGCAAGTAAAATGCATCTTTGGTGAATGAAAGTTGAACTTTTATTGCTTTAAGCTAAGTTTCCTTGCAGTTGTTTCACGTGGCTATTATCTCCAACTCCGACCTGGCGGTTTGTTATCCCCTTGTGTCCTGACTGCTCTCTCTTTATGGGACCCACTTTGAAAGGCTGATGTAATGAATGCACCTCTCTTCAGTGTGCTCAGTTCTCAGAAGACGAAGGTGGATGGGCAGATGGTCCCCTTCCCCGCTCAACTTTGTGAGAAGGAAACACATCAAATGAGTTGGCCAGAGTCACTGTCACCTAAACCCTGGGGCACATAGCTTGAACTCACTTTTTCTGAGCCCCCATCGTAAGTGATCTTTCCACCACACCACTCAACAGGAATGGTGTAAGATTATAGTGACGACATCTTTCGGTTGTGTGTACTGGGTTTAGAGATTGTCCTTGCTGCACTTTATTGTTCCTTAAGGAGGGAACCAAAAAGACACGTTATTACATGTTAAGGCACCGAACCCAAATACTTTGCCCACATTGCAACAGATGACTCTAACGGCTTTTAGTAGCACTGTATTTATCTGATGATTGAAGCATGGTGGATCACATAAGGAACTTCTAGTTAACAAAAGTTTTAACTGTTTAGTAAACACATTGGTTTCTTGAGAATCAAAGGGCACTGTAATTTCTCATTCCTCTAGCTTGTCCTTTGAGATAGGGTATGCTGGACAAAAGTGTGATGTTTTGTTGATGACTTGGAACCCTATCTGTGACATCATTAAAGCTGCACTGTACTCTTGAACTGTCTGCACTAGGAAGGTTTGGAGGATATTTTTCTAGGTTCCCTTTTCTTTTCTCCTTCCTCCCATGTATTTTTGAGCTTTTTTTTTTTTTTTACCTGTCATGCGTTACTATTTGCTGCTCTTTAAAGTGTCTGCTTAGAGCAGTTTTCTTGTTTCTGTCTTCTAGATTGCTTTAATTTGTGGAATCACTTTGTCAGCTTTATGTGTTTGAACTGTATACTGTAAATAAAGAATATGAGTGAGGACACTGTAGACCAAGAATTGGTATAGGGACTAGTGACATCTATTTTGGCTGTATTTGCGGAATTTTGGAATTATTTGGAAAAACTGGAGTGTCTCCATTTGGACCTGCAGGTGTGCTACATTTTATGATACATTTTAAAAAAGATCAGGAGGTTATCTATCCAACACTTATTTGTGAGTGCCTACTGTGGGCCAGGAATGTTTCAAGACTGGTAGTCAACAAGACAAAATGCCTGTCCTGAGGATCTTTGAGTGAGTGAGTGGGTGGGGACAGGCATTATGAGTAACTGAAGAGTTGCAGATAGGAAGCAGTGCCATGAAAAGAAGTGAAATAGGATCATGAGAGCAACTGGTAAGGGACCGCCTTCCTCATGCTGGTCAGAGGAGATGATAATCGAGCTGAGACTGGAATGATACGAAGGAGATGATGGTGGGAAATCCTCGGAAGGAGCATTCCGGGCAGAGGGGACAGCAAATAGAAGGCAAGAAAGAAGGCCAGTGAGCCTGTACCTCCAGGGAAGGCGTTTGCACCCAGGCTAGGTCGCGTAGAGTGCGCTGAGAAGGTTGTTTCATTGTACTTGCTGTGGAGAGCCATGGGAAGGGTCAGCTAAGAGAAGGGTCTGGTTCATTTTAGGAAGGTCACTCCAGCTAGGTTGTGGTGAGTGTACTCTTGGGGACAAAAGCAGGTGGTAGTGCCTCTTGTTTTGAATTAGATGCTTCATTTTAACCTTCTTTTTTCCTATTTTTGTTTTCAAAAAATGTTTTAAACTATAGGTGCAATCATGCAGGAAAACCTCAGATTTGCTTCATCGGGAGACGATGTTAAAATATGGGATGCTTCGTCTATGACATTGGTGGATAAATTCAACCCACACACGTCACCGCATGGAGTCAGCTCAGTGTGTTGGAGCAGCAATAGTATCCTTTAAAAAAAATAACCACTTTTGGTTAGGTTTAACAACTAATGAAACTTTTGCATGCAACCCATAATGAGAAATATATTTTACATAGTTATGAAAGATAAAAAGAAACAGGAATTTACTAAACAATTATATGAATACACACTGATTTCTCTTGATTTCATTTTTAAAAATTTCAGTTGCAGTGCACCACACTGAAAAACACTGCTGTTAATATAGATAATGTGTATTAATGATTAGATCCAGACCGTAGAATTAGTTTTATCTAAAATTTGTTATTGAAGCAAATGGAATAAGGTAGGTAATGGTGGGAAAAATTCTGATTTGGAATGAGTTTTTGCATGTACATTTAAATTTTTGTGGATCTGCGCTGGAAATTAATGATAGAACTCATAGAAGCAAAGGTTGGGGGAGGAGATAAAAATTAAAATTGTCCAACATGCTCCTCTTTCTGATGTACTCTTTCTCTTCCTTTCTGTGATGAAGATAGTCTCATTGCCCAAACATTCAGAGAACTTACTGAATTTTCTTAAGCTTTTAATGTTTCTGATTCACATCCTCCCTGTTATAGTAAGATCCTATATCTTACTACAGATAAGATATAGGCAGTGAATATATCTTATAGGCAGTGAATAAATGAGGCAGTGAAGCCTGTAAATACACATTTCTCAGCCTCCCACTGTTGGCATTTTGGATCATAAAATTCTTTGCTGGGTTGCAGTGGGAGCTGTCCTGTGCCCCAGAGGATGTTTGGGAACCTTTCTGGCCTCTACCTACAAGTCGTACATATACACTGTTTCTTAAACAGCAAATTAGGTTTCAGTGTGTCTGATCATATCAGTACCAAAGGATTAATATTCTGCTTCCTGATAAAAATACCAAAGGTTTAATGAACAAAACCATTAGAAGTTTTTGTGCTTAATCTAATCTTGCAAATATGTAACAAAAATGATGAAATTTCTTACTGAATTAAATTTACCTCCTCATTCCTTGAATTTGTGTTATAGTAGCAAAATAAACGACTTCGATGCTGTATTGATCAAACCGTGGTGAAGTGACTGCAAGTGGGGGAGTGTTTTAAAGAGAGTGACATGTGAGGCTGCTTCTCTGTGACTGGATTTCTATTATGCTTAGAGGTTAATTTTTCTGTTACATAACTGTATAAGAGAAAAGTAGCAATTCTTAGTAACACTTATTATTTTTTGGTTTATTTGTAACCCAAGGAGTTTTCTTAATTGGCATTTCCTGATAAACCCCTGAATGGTCTGTCAGTAAAACTGACGTGACTGTGAGGAGGTGTCCTGTGACTTTTTGGGAACTGGTCTTATTCCTGTGTGGTTGCCCGTACAGTAGATGTGCATCGGAAGCCTTTGTATCACGTTACTACTAACGAAGCTTTGATCCTTACACGGAAGTTAGTTATTGATGAACAAAGACTTTCAGAAACTTGGGGCCCACTTTGCATGGATCCCAAAGATGGGGTTCATGGCGATGTGCCAGGGAGAGTAGTTTCCTATTTTTTTACCCTCTCACATTATCTTTTATTTCTTCTCCTTGCTATATTAATAATATTAAACTTTAAATACTTTAAATATAATTTAAAGTAAAACTCTTACAAGTAGTTAATATGTAGTCACATTTGTTTATATTTGCTATTTACTGGAACTTTTTAATACATTTAGGATTGAAACATTCACAAAAATCTAGTTCTGAGAAAATGTCAGATTTTATTTTTTTTAGTACACAAAAACAGGAGATTATTGTAGATGCTTGCTTGCTAGCTTAAATAGGTACCAAGCAATGTATTAATAACTATCTTGAGCAGTGTTTATTGATGAAAAGACTGATTAATATATGATGACAATACTTTTATTATGCTTTCATTCTTGAAGGATAAAATTAGACCTACCAGCCTACTTTGAAAATAGAATAGTATTTCACATGGGTTAAGTGGCCTTTTTATCATCGCAATTCTTAACGTTAATAGTCTAGTGCTAGAGATGTTCGTGGATCGTTTTATGTTCCATAACTCTTCATGTAGATAACTTTCTAGTGACTGCATCTTCCAGTGGCGACAAAATTGTTGTTTCCAGTTGCAAATGTAAACCTGTTCCACTTTTAGAGCTTGGTGAAGGGGTAAGTGATTTAAAAAAAAACAACAACTTAAAATCTTAGCTCTACTTGGGTGGTAACTACTTATTTATTGTGGTGCTTGCAACTAAATGTGAAGGTGTTTAAAAGCATTATTCTTAACCTAAGCTGAAGCTGAAAGTAATACTGTAACTCTTATTATAGGTGAGCTAAGTACTGAAACATCTTTAATTAAAATAATGGTGGGTCCTAGGGGAGCAGTCAAGGACTCATTTTGTCAGTGACGCTCTTGCTTTCTTCATTTTTCCTCTGTGGGAGGGTCCCTGGTATTGCTGCCTTTTTTAGGACCAAATCCCACTTCAGTCATGAGGTTGAATGGACCATAAAGCTTGATGCCTTAGCCCTGCCCTCACTGATGCTGGGCTGAGGACTGTCAGCTAAAGACCTCTCTTTGTCCGATGGGAGCCTTCTGCTTTTGCTTCTGTCCACTTGGTACTGAAGGGTCTGCCTGAGCCCTCTTCCAAGCCCTGGGGTGTTGGGGGGTGGGGAAGATGACTGGTCCCAGAGCATTTAAATGGAGCTTTCATTGAATATTGTCTTCTTATCCTTTTGTTTTTTAAATTAATCCCTCTGATTCAGGATATTGCTGGCTATCTCACTTCCAATCTATTGGAAGCTATTTCCAATCTATTTCTTTTTAAAATAAAATACGATTTAGATAAAAAAGGTTCAAGTAGTCAGTAGCTTGTTCTTTTTTAAGTTTCAGATTTTCCTCGCAGACCCTAAGGCATTAGGCATGGTCCTAATTTCACACGCTGGAATGGGGGAGGAGCCCAGTTAGAAAGAGCGCAGTAGGACAGTGGCATATAAACTCGTTTCATTTAAGAGGGACTTTTGATTTCTAAAATTCCCTAACGGTGTCGGGTGGAATTGACCCAGGCTTCAATTGCAGCCTGTATATGTTGCAGGCCGGGCCAGAGAGAATGCTAAATAAGGGCGGAAGTGGAGGCTCAGTTAACTAAAATTGAGGCCGAGAGCCTCCCTGCTTGATAAAAGTCAAAATGAAGTACGTACTTCAAGAGCAGGCAGAACATTTCAGTCGTCACCTTTCGATCTTTAAATCTCGTCAGAGGTGAATGACAAACATTTGTTTTATTAAATATCAACATCAAAATAATTTTGATTTCCGCCTCCACCACAATGTACATTATGCCAGTTTTATGCTTTAGAACCAGTTTGGTACCTTTTTGTTTTCATTTGTAAAGTATGAAAGTGGCCGATGATCAATAATCACTAAGGTGAGCCGGTTCTAAGAGTTTTGTGAATATTCCGCATCAGTTGCTGTGGTTCTCTTTCCCGTAAAGAAATCACATCAGAATGCATGGGATGAAGGGAGGGCAGTACAGTTATAATTTGAATGGGCTTTAACTTACTTACAAAAATGTTTTGCAAACATTGGTTCTTTAGGCTTTATCAGTACTTTTGTGTAGCATAAGTGTTTTGAAACCTTTGCTTTGTGGGGTTGAAGTTCTTTCACTCGTGCTATTTGTGATATTAGACCTTTTCTAGATGGGAAAACATGATTCTCACTTAAACATTTTTGGAGTGGAACTTTTAAGTCTATATATTTTTTGTTTGATTTCGTAATTTATTTCTTTAAGGTAAGCAGATTGGTATCAACAGTATTGTAAGGGATGTGATAGGCTACTATATAACCTAGAAATTTGACCAGCTGTTATTTTTAGATTTGAAACACTGTACCCATTGCTTGTGTCTCGGAGTACAGGATTCCTGTCATAACCACTGAATTTCTATGAAGTTCATTAGCTACATTAAAAATGTATTAACATAAAAAAATCTATCATCAGGCTAACCAGCTATAAATACAGCTTTTGTTCTGAGCACTTAAGAGTACTCTGACTTGTTTTTGATAATTAGAATTCTAGTATATGGATCTTTGATGGACAAAATTCTTGTCTGTTTTCTGTACAGGTTAATTTTATAGTTCTTAGCAAACTGCCCTGCTTTGCAGTGATAATCTGAGTCTAAGTCTTATTAGTCTGTTTAGACCAAAGTCAGCTCCTAGTATGGTGCCTGCAAGAGAATTATACCTGCTCTACTGAAACACTGATGTGATGTGCTTTTTATGTCTTTATGGTGATAGTAATTTTGATTCTTGATTAGAATTTGAGCGCTGTGAGAAACCTTGAGGGTGGGCGGCCATCAGCACCCTTTTAGGAATCTAGTGCTGCCTTAAGTATGTGTGCACTCCCAAGGCAGGACCAGTGATTTAGAACCCGTCTCTCATGTCTCGGGTGGACAAATGTAGGCTCGCAAAGGCGAGATGACTTGCCTAAACCTAGAGAGCTTGTCTTTTAACTTTTAAGTAAGTCACGAATATGTCCCTTTTTTCCCATAGCATCTAACTGGGGTAAGAGCATTAATGTAACCATACAGTGCACCTGAAGGTTAAATAGGAAAAAACTTGCAAGATTGCGTTCTAGCAGATGACACTCAGATAACTGTTGTGAGCAAAACTTGGTAGCCTCTTTGTTTTTAGATGTTCGTTTTATATTTTATTGAGCATGCCTGTGGTCTTTTGCTCAAATGGGAGTGACATTTGGGTGGAAGACAGACAGTAAACTTGTAAACGAAATACGCAGATAGTGATAAATTGTTATATAGAAAATTAAGATATTGGGATAGCAACTTACACTGGGTGGCCAAGGGAAGTTTCCTGAAGAGGTGCATTTAAGGTGTTGTCTGTGACCAGAAGCAGCCCTTCAGCCAAGGTTCAGGGAGTTTAGGTTTCCAGGCAAGAGCAGCTGTTGTAGAAGCCTGGGGGCAAGTATAGAGTTGTTAGGTTTAAGGGATGCAGGAAGGTCACTGTGGCTGGTGAGGAGGAGCGGTGGGGGGTGGAAGGGGCCCAGACACATAGGCTTTGATAGCTAGGTTAATGGGTCTGGAATTTATTCTGGGGTTGACTAGGAGCTGTTGAAGATTTTTAAACAGGGGGACCATGATCAGATCTAATTAGTAGAGGTCACCTGACGTGAGAACAGAATGTAGAGAAGCAGGGGTGGGAGCAGGACATCTACCTGGCCAGGAGGCTGCTCCTGTGGCTCTGCAGGGTTGAGATTAGGGTGTCGGCCGGAGAGGCAGGTAAAGGGGGGCACGTGGGATTTAGTTTAGTGTTGGAGATCAGAGAAGTTACGGTAGACTGGGGGAGGGACAAGGAAGAATCAAAGGCAACTCTGGAATTTCATCTTGAGGAACTGGGTGGATACGTCTGTTCTCACAGACGCTGGGAAGACGGTAGAGTCAGGCTCCCTGACTCGATGTTTGAGAATGGGCTTTCTTAGGAGATTTGCTGTGAGACTTTGGGCAAGTATCCTGTTCTCTTTATGAAACTTCCCCTTCTGTAAAATGAGGGATTTACAGATCCTGTAAGTCTCCTCTACCTTTAGTGTTTGCTGAGTTGTGGGTTGGTCGTTATCTCGTGGAAATGCAAGAGCAAGCTTTATTGGGGGAGATCCTAAGGGCAAGTGAGCCGTGGTGGGGGCCAAGACTTGCTGACATTTCCTCGGCTTTGTCCACCACCCCGTTGTATGGAAGAAAGCAGGGGTCTGGCTGGTGTCCTTGAAGCCTTTTTGAACCCTTACCAGCTGCTGGCTCCACAGGGAAGATGATTAGAGGTGAATCATTAGTATTAGCATGTTTATAGCATTTAAGTCAAGGGCTTAGGAAGTATTGAAGCATTGAATAAGACTTGAACGTCATCTGTGGGCGCTGTTAAATTAATTTTTTTCCCTTTAACAGCAAAAGCAGACATGTATCAGTTTAAATTCCACATCTATGTATTTGGTAAGCGGAGGCCTGAATAACACTGTTAACATTTGGGATTTAAAATCAAAAAGAGTTCATCGATCTCTTAAGGTAAGGAACTTGGTTTTTTTTGTTTTTTTTTTAATTCTTACAGGAATGGTATCTCACAACGTGTTAGTTATCAAACTTTTCTTTTAATGTTGATGTTTTGTGATAAAAATAGGATGCTTCAGAACTGAAGTGAGATTTGTTAGAGAAAATAAAAACGTTTAGTCCAAAACTTACTTTTGTTTGTTTTTTTCCTCCATCTATGTCACTAAGGCATGATATTGGTGTTTAAAACGTTTTATTTTTTCACTTAGTTCCAGTCTTATTTAAATGAACTACTTCCTTCACATTTTCTGAAGAATGCTCTGCTGTCATCAGAGACCTGTTTTTAAGGCACTTTGGAAAAAGCATGCTTTGGGGATGACGGTGGTCTGGTCTCTGGTTGTTAGGGTTGGAGAATGGGCTTTTCTTTAGTTATTTGGCTGCCCCTGTTTGGGTTCCCTTTGCTAAGTTCCTGCTAGGTGTCTCTGATCGGATGGTGGAAAACACAGTCCTTGTGAAGTCATTTTATTTAAGACCGTTTTCCTTTATGTGGATTCCCTTTTGCATTTGGGAGACAACCCAATATAGAGGAAGGTAAATAGCTTTGGAGTTCGTCCTGGAATTGAATCCCGGCTTATTCACTTAGCAGTTGTGTGAGCTTGCGCAGGTTTCTTACCTTTTCTGTGGCTCATTTAGTTAATTCATCCGTGAAGTAGGAAAAATGACATTGTCTTCAAATTGTTTTAAGGATTAATAATAATATATAAAGCTCTCAGCATTAGTACTCAGTAAACAGAAGCGGCTGCTGTCATCTTTGAAACATACTTGCTCAGTCTGGCTTTGGGGCATTTGTGTTTTGTTCTCTTCCATTTTGCAGTGCCTGGTTTCTTTTTCTTTTTAAAAATGTTTCATTGATTGTGCTGTTACAGTTGTCCTAACATTTCTCCCTTTGACCCTCCCTTTGACCCCCTACTCCCCCTAGGCAGCACCCCGCCCCCATCCCTCACCTTTGTTCATGTCCATGGGTCATGCAAATAAGTTCTTTGGCTACTCCATTTCCTATATTGTATTTTACATTCCCATGGCTATTCTGTGACTATCAGTTTGTACTTCTTTTTATTTATTGTTCAAGTACAGTTGTCTCCATTTCCCCACTACCACTCTCCGTCACCCCACACATTCCGGCCTCCCACCTGTGATCCTACCCACTTTGCTTTGTCCACGTGTCCTTTATACATGTTCCTTGAAAATTCTTCCCCTATTTCCCCCCATTATCCCTGCTGCACGCCCTCCCCCCTAGTTACTGTCAGTTTGTTCTTTATTTCAATGTCTCTGTTTATACTTTGCTTGCTTTTTTGTTTTGTTGATTAGGTTCCTGTTAAAGGTGAGATCATATGGTATTTGTCTTTTACTGCCTGGCTTATTTCACTTAGCGTAATGCTCTCCAGTTCCATCTATGCTGACACAAAGGGCAGGAGCTCCTTTCTTTCTGCTGTATAGAATTCCATTGTTTAAACGGACCATAGTTTTTGATCCACTCATTTGTGAATGGGCACTTAGGTTGCTTCCAGCTCTTGGAATTGTGGTGCTATGAACATTGGGGTGCATAGGTTATTTTGGATCGATGTTTCAGGGTTCTTAGGATATAATCGCAGCAGTGGAATTGCTAGGTCAAAAGGCAGTTCCATTTTTAGTTTTCTGAGGAAATTCCATACTGTTTTCCATGGTGGCTGCACCAGTCTGCATTCCCAACCAGCAGTGCACTAGGGTTCCCTTTTCTTCACATCCTCTCCAACACTTGTTTGTTGATTTGTTTGTGATGGCCATTCTGACTGGTGTAAAGTGGTATCTCATGTGGTTTTAATTTGCATCTGTCTGAATGCTGGTGATGCTGAGCATCCTTTCATGTCTCTGGAACCTCTGTATGTCCTCTTTGGAGAAGTGTCTGTTCAGGTCCTTTGCCCATTTTTTTAATTGGGTTGTCTTCATGAAGTGGAGTCATGTGGGTTCTTTATCTATTTTGGAGATCAAACCCTGTACCATTTGCAAATATATTTTCCCATGTGGTTGGTTCCCTTTTCATCTTGTTGATGTTTTCTATACCTGTGCAGAAGTTTTTGTACTTCATAATCCCCTCACCTCTTCACCCATTCCCCCAAGTCTCTTTTGCATCTGGTAACCATAAAAACGCTCTCCCTATCCATGATTCTATCTCTGGTCTCTTCCCCCTTCCCCGGATTTAGATCTTATCCTTTCTTTGAGGTTGAACTTCCCTTAAGCTTCCTCTGTCATCTCAGTTCACACGCCTCCTTCTCTTTCCCTTGATCCTTTGCCTCTGCCACACACTTAGCTGTTTGTGCTGCCATTTTCACGTTGATGTGAATGACCTGTCTTCCTCCGTGGAACAGTGCCGCTCTCCTGGGCGGGACCTCTCCCAACAGTCAACTCTCGGGACATGTTACCTGACAGGGGAAGCGTGTTCTTTAAGGTACACACCCGCCATTTAGAGAATTACCTTTCCCTTCTGAGTCTTGTTTCACAGTGCCTGCTCATTATCATGGCTGTGAAAAATAAACCTCTGTTTCCTGGGAAGACTTGGGGTTGACCACCTAGCTTCCTACTTATATGAGTAATACTTGTAGGTTATTTGAGGAAAATGTTAAAGCAAATATTAGATTAATAAGTAGACAATATTTATAAAACATGGAGTTTACAAAAATATGGAAAAATGTGCCTTTTGAAGGTTTCACGGCACTAACTTCCATTTTTTTCTTTCAGGATCATAAAGATGAAGTCACTTGTGTAACATATAATTGGAATGATTGCTACATTGCTTCTGGATCTCTCAGTAGTGAAATTATTTTGCACAGTGTAACCACTAATTTATCTAGTACTCCTTTTGGTCATGGTAGTAACCAGGTACAGTATGGGTTTATTCAAAATAAAATGAGCCCTAGTCAGTGTGGCTCAGTTGGTTGGAGTGTCGTCCCATAGACTGAAAGGCTGTGAGTTTGATTGCAGGTCAGGGCTCACACCTAACTAATCACGCCTAGGTTGCGGGTTAGGGCCCTGCCGGGGCAGTGCGATGGGCATCCAGTTTTGGTGTCTCTCACATCGATGTTTCTCTCCCTCTCTCCCTTCCTTCCTCTCTCTCTCTCAAATCAGTGAGCACTCCCCAGGGTGAAGACAGAAATAAAAATAAAGTTGGTAAGATAGATTTTGAACTCTTACATAAAACTGGGTTTAAAGGTTTTCAAAGTCAGTATTTTAAATTTATTTTTTGCTTGCTTGAAAAACTTACAGCTTGCTGTTATTTAATGGTAGTATTTAAAAATGCTCAAATAACAAGCCAATTCATACTGGATTGAGTATGCTTGATTGATTAATCTCAGCTAGGCCATTGAATATAACAAAGGCTCCTAGGTGATAACTATATATAACAAAATACAAGTAGCATTAAAGGTGAAGCCCACAACATGGGTATTAATCTGTCTCTGACATTACATTTATTAGAAGCGTTGCATAGCTCAAACTGTGTCAGCAACAAGACGGATCCTTCTGTTAAAAATACTCTGGTGGATATGTTATAGATAATTGAGCGTGTTTAGGCACAGGGTAAATGCGGTTTTGTTCTTTGTTTCTTTATGTGTATGCTAGATAATGTATCACAGCTCATTCGTATATTTCAGGTTAATACAGAAACACATGGGGAACTATAAAGGAAGGTTAGCCACAATTTTTTCTTTCTAAAAATTAGTCTGTGAAATTCTTAAAAGAATACATTTAGTTTCTCAAGAAATCTGATTTTTGGCTAACTCTCCATGAAATTATCCACAGAAATTTCCAATGAGGTACAGCTTCTTCTATCTTTCCTTATTGTAATCACTCTGGCCATAATTATTATTAGATAAAAGATGAGGGCACCTTACTTTTGAAAAGCAATTTTTGAAATTGTTATTTGAATGGTACCTATTTAGTGTATAAGAAAAATTTAATGGATATTGAAAATGTATAGAAAAATGTCTTTTCTCAAGGTCATATGTATTGGGAAATAGAAGAGATATGCATATAAGTGAGAATATGGGTGATTGATATAATCACCTTACGGTGATTCAGAACAGTGAAAGTTACCTGATGGGGAATAAAATAGGGGGAATTGAAGAAGGGGGCATTTCAGCTGGGTATAAAGCCTAATTGATGTGTGTTTTATTTTTACCACCATGTAAACGGGCCTCTTTGCCAGTCACTTGATTCCAACCTGTACTGGGGTTAACTCTTGCATGTCCATACTCTGGTTGGAACCGAGTATGGTTTTCTTTGTCCTCAGCCGTTATCCAGCTTTGTGCCTCAGCAAATGGGTGAATGCCTGAACGCATTTAGAGATTACAGAGGTTCTAATAGGCTAATACAGAACTTTGGGAGAGGGATATTTTATATGGAGGAAACCACGTGGGGATTTGTATGTGGCCAACGTGAGAACAGATTGGAAAGGTACACCTGAGCCTAGTGTTGATGTGTGGGACTTTGAATATTGGACAATTAAAAATAATTTTAAGATTTCAAATATATTAAATATTTCTTTCTCTCTTTTCTAAAGATTTAATTGATTAATTTTTTTAGAGAGGGAAGGTTAGAAAGGGAGGGAGAGAAAGATCAACGTATGGTTGCCTCTCACGCATCCCCTGCTGGAGACCTGGCCCGCAATCCAAGCATGAGCCCTAGAGTGGGAGTCGAACCAGTGACCCATTGATTTTGCAGGCTGGCACTCAGTCACTGAGCCACACCAGCCAGGGCTAAATATTTAAATTTAAATAACGTTCATAAAAATTTCAAGTCTGTCCAAAAATTGACATAATTCTATTCAAATACACTGTTAACAGCTCAGTTTCTATGTTGTTCAGTTTTTACCATAGATAGTGTGTTCCTGGAACAAACTAGGGTAGGTAGGGCACATGTAACGATTACATTTTAAAATTTCTGTTTTTGTTTATATGAACAACCAATTTGAAATCTTTAACAATTTTCAAATTGATTTCTTAGCAAAAATGAGAAAAATAGTGAAGTGTTACTGAATCTGCATTTCACCGAAGTTCGTATTAGAAATGAGGTTGCCCGAGTATGTTTAGAAGCTGACTTTGAAGTGTATGAGCTGAATTGAAGTTGGTGGTTTTGTGTGGATCACAGTGCGTTTCTGCAGAGGAAGAGCCTCGCTGCCTCTGCAGAGCTGCCAGGGCGTCTTAGGTTATAATTGCATGTCAGCAATTTACACTCACAAATAGGTTAACCTGTGTTGCCTCTTCAAACTGTGGCCTTATTTAAAGCTGTTAAAAAACGGGTCCATTTTCTTGATTATGTAGATTTAAAAAATATCCCCTAAAATGTTAAACAGTTTTTCTCTTTTGGGAGGGTGTGGGATTATGGGTGGGTTTTTTGTTTGTTTTGTTTTGTTTTACTCTTTCAAATATTTATACTAGGGATGAGCAAACTGTGACCCATGGGTTGACTTTATTTTTGTAAATAAAGTTTTATCGAAACACAACCACACTCATTTATATATTGTTTATAAATGCTTTTGCAGTACAACAGTGTGAAATATTTACTGTCTGTCCCTTTAAGAAAAATTTTGCCAATCCCGAATCACAGCAAGTGATGTATTTTTTATATTTAGAAACAACCGCTGTCCTCCTCAAGCACACATGTTCTTACATAATGTATTATGAGAAAAAATAGCATTGCTACTTAAAATATTGGGATTTCCATAAGCTTCTTGGCACTATTTTTCTTAGAAATAGCTTTCATATGGAACAAGATAAAGGCTTAATAAGCACTGCTGATATAAAATTAATGGATACTTATTTTAAATAGAATTTAGTAGATTAATACTTTGTTTATGTAGGATTATTTAGTATTCTCAATGATATTCTAAGGAGATGATGATTTATTTGATGTAGAAAGTTCAGAAATGAGTATCTGTGATCAAAGAGACCCAGGGGAGGCATTTAAAGGAATCAGTGTGGTTACTTCAGGGTCTTTTAAAACATATGTGTGCAAGATGATTATATGGTAACGTGGACAGCAATGAATATGGGAGTCACGGGCCTGTGGGAGCCGTTGGGCTAGGTATTGTGTACCTGGGTGTGGGCATGCATGCTATTTAATCCCCAAAATAACCCTTAGAGGCAAGTGAGTGTCTTCTGTTTTGTAAGTGAAAACACTGAGGCTTGGAGATGAAGTAATGTATCCAAATCGTAGGGAGTTGCTCGTCCACTCAAACCCAGGTTTGTCTGAGGGGAAGATTGACGGTTATCTTTAGTCTTTTTTTGTTTCCTTAATAGGTTGCCAATTAAGTCCACAAAATTTGAAGCAATACATGGAATTTAGGTTTTGACTTAATCAAGAACTGTTTTTAACTATTTGTAAAGTTTTATAAAAACAGTAAGTTCCCTGACCTTGTATATACAGGCAGATAATGGATGACCATATTTTAAGGATATTTGAGCCAATTGCTGCTGTGGCTAAGAGATTGAACACGATGAACTTTCTCTGAGGTCTATTTATTTATTTATTTGTGGCATAGTTTTGTGTTTTGGGGTTTTATTAAGTTCTTCCTGTACATTTAATTCAAATTTATTGTTTTGCTTTGTGTTTTGATAGGTTGATATATAACTATAAACATTATAATTTACTAAGAGCTCTGTGTCTTTCATATTTAAGATCCATGTAGTTTATTTTTTCTTGAGTGCAGGCCAGAGGGGAGATTTATCCATTCATATGGATATACTTTTCCCCAACAGCAATGGAAAATATATAGGAACATTTTCTCTTTGTAGTTTAGCCATATGAAAATGATCCAAATTTAGTAGGTAACCATAGTAATGACCATATCTTACCTTATGTGTCTGGTAACAAATATTCCTTTTTGTTTCCTTAGATAGATTTTGTTTTATGTTTTTCCTAAATGTTTTTGTTGTTGTTGAGGGCTAATATATGTTATTTGGAAACATTTTAGCAGTAAGTAGACTGTGACTTTTAATGTCTAAAATCCCGTGGTTTCAAATCCTTTCGGAGCATGAAAGATTAAAGTAGGTGGAGCAAAGAGAAACTCAGTTTTGACTTGTGCCCGTTTTATCTGGGGTGACGTGTAAAGCGTACACCTGCCTACAGAGCCTGCTCGCTGCTTGACTCAGGACTTTCCGAAGGTGTCTTACAACCAGTTTCCCCCTCTTGTGGCTTGTACTTAATTTCTACACTTACATTGCTGTTCCTTCACAGGGAAAAATTAGCTTAAATATAAAATACTTAATTCTTAGCACAGTAAATATGAGCATAAGTTTGAAAGCAACATTGTAGTAAAAGTAGATAAAATTCAATTACTGTTAAGCCAGGACCTGTTCACTCAAACTGGATCTTTATTTTGGTTCAGCTGGATCAGACTCTAGAAAGGGAATAACGAGTCTCCACCTCCTGCAGGGACAAGTGGTTAAAAGCGCTCCTTGCCCTCAGCCTGATGCTTTTGTATATCCATCCCCGGTCTGGAGTATTGACAATTCCTCCTGCGTGGTTTAGTGAATTTTTTATTATGCTTCAGGTGTTGGATTGCCAGCGCGGCAGATGCTCAGATGCAAATATACAAAATGTGTATAAAATGTAGATACTGCTTTTTTTGTACTTACTTGTGTTTTGGCTTTGACTGGGCCTTTTATTTATGGTGGATGTTCTAACCTTGATGAGGTGATGTTGTTAATCTCCTTGTATTATATTTTTCCTCTGGAAAAAGAGAGGAAATGGAGGTAGCTTTATTCCAACTTAGTAAAATCATGACCGACATTCAATTACCAGAATATCGGTGTGTCTTAGGGTCATCTTATATAGCCCCTAAATGATTTTATGGTGTTATGATTGAAACCTGTTCCCCTATAAACAGAAGTCCTGAATCCGGTGTGAATGTTGTGTTTGTGGTTGGTCATCATTTATAGAGTTTAAATAAAATTATTTTATGAATGCTCGCAATTACATAAAATTGATTCGTATTTTTATAGCCTGTTCGGCACTTGAAGTACTCCTTATTTAAGAAATCGCTGCTGGGAAGTGTTTCGGATAATGGCGTAGTAACCCTCTGGGATGTGAATAATCAGAGTCCCTACCACAACTTCGACAGCACACATAAAGCTCCAGCCTCTGGCATCTGCTTTTCTCCTGTCAATGAACTGTTATTTGTGACCATAGGCTTGGATAAGAGAATCATTCTCTATGACACTTCAAGTAAGAAGTAAGTGTGACATTTCTTAATTTAGTAACAATTAATCATCTCATTAGCAGACGACATATTTGTGATTTGTATAGACCTCCGATTAATGTTCAGGAGCTCTAAAATTTGTGTACTTAATGTCTGGTGAAGTAGATTTTTCTCTTTTTCTTCCTTTGCAGAGAAAAATAGATGAGGCGTGGGTAGTCTTTAGAGTATTTCTGGATCGTGAACTTTGAAGGGTAGCCTGTTAATTACTTCTCATTTTTATTTTAGCATGCATGCATATTATTCTTTTAAAAAATACAACTAAATGTGTGCGTTTTTAAAGTGATATGGTTAATTCGCTTTACAGTTGATTCCATATCTAAAGCAGGATGTCTAAATTATTGCTACATTTTGGGATGGATAAGTCCTGGTTGTGAAGGGCTGTCCCGGGCACTGTTCAGCGGCATCCCTGGCCTCCACCCCACGAGATGCCTGTAGCACCTGCCCTGTGGTGACATCCTAACTTCCTCCAGTTAGTGACATCCTAACTTCCTCCAGTTGAGAACCGCTGATGTGGAGCTAACAGGCCCATAATCTAAGTATCTGGGTCTGCTGTGCCTTCTTGTCCTTTGAGTTATAAGGATGCTTGGTTAGCTTTAAAAAAAAACCTGCAAGAATGCTGCAGGTGTATTTGAGATATCTGAAGATCCTGTACCCCTTACTAAAGTTTACTATTATTTATGTCACATTCTTTTTTTTTTTTTTACTCTTTTTTTGAACTAAGAGACCTGAGTTGGTAAACCATTTCTTTCTTATACCAGACACTCCAACAAAGAGCTCAGTGTTGGCAGATCAGTATTCCTATTTCGATATCAGCTTCCTGAGCATCACGCCACATGGGTTCTGTTAGCTTTTTGGTCAAGAGGCGCACAACTGAGAGCAGAGTGCCAGCTGCTGCCCTGTGGAAGGTCACACACAGTCCTCTTGAGGCTTAAGCAGGTCAATAAATGGAAAGGGGATCCTGGGAGCCTCCTTAATTCTGTGGCCAGAGTCCTTTTTTTTGTTGAGCGGCACCCAAGAATTCTGTCACACTCATTGCAGTAACTCCGCAAAGAAACAGGTACCGCTTCCAGACGATGTAGAGTGCACCTCTTAGCAGGGAATAGAAAAGTAGGATTGAGCGTTCTGTTCCTTTCGATGCCATTGCACGGGAAACGTCTCAGAGTCTGTACTTCTCAGTTTCTGCTTTAAGTAGGTATGCGGGACGTGTGTGTTGTTTGCCAAATTCTAAGTAAGTTGGGTTTTGGCCTCCAGTTACGCGTGTGTCATATAAGCATACATACCTGTGCACGCTCACAGACTTGTTCTCCTTTCCGAAGGCTCGTGAAAACCCTGGTAGCTGACGCTCCTCTGACTGCGGTAGATTTCATGCCTGATGGAGCCGCTTTGGCCATTGGATCCTCCCGCGGGAAGATATATCAGTATGATTTAAGGATGTTGAAATCACCGGTTAAAACCATCAGTGCTCACAAGACATCTGTGCGGTGTATAATATTTCAGTATCCCACTGCTCTTTCTAAGGTAAAATATCTTCTTTTTGAATTTTTGATTTTACTGAATAAATCTAGCTCAGAACACGGAAATTTTATGATGTCAATCGAACAGTGCAGTTTTGCTTCATAATCATTTTTATATAAAAGCATTTAATATAATTTTAATAGAGTCATTTGATACTTGGTTTTAAACTTATTAATTTCACACTTAATTCTCATATTTCCCTCTTCACATTTTAAAAGGCTTTTGTATTCAGAGGGAAACTCTCAGATTCACCAGCAAGCTTAAAATTTGTAAGGAAAAATGTATACATATTTTTAACCTAATAGGGAATTGATAAAATATTAATAAGAGTAGAGAACATTAGAAACCTGACCTTTTAAATATTCCATTACATTTTAGTCAGGTTTAAATAAGGGCTGTTCAAATAAGCCCCCAGCTGTGAACAAGAGAACCGTGCCTGTGAGCGCTACCAGCGGTGGGGTGCAGAGTTCTGGGGGTGTCAGAGAAGCCGCTTCCGTTGCTGCAGTCCTGCCGCAGCCCATGACAGCCGCTGCGGGGAAAGGAGCCGGCGCCGCCCAGGACAGAGCCGGTAAGTGCTGCGGCCGGTAGTGCTTGGAGTGAGTGCGCCGCCCCGATCCCTCAACGTGCATAATTACACGTCCTTCGGAGCCCAGAGCTCACGTTCACTGGAGTATTCAGGTAAAAGTATTAGTCGATACCACTGACGAAGTGAAAATTTTAACTGCAGCGGTGTATTTCTTAAAAAGTTAATGAAAAACAGTCTATTTAGCTGAACTTCTGTTTTAAAAAATATCTTAAAAAATGGAATAGTGTCAACTCAGAAATTTTTCATTCTTAATACTCCCAGACTGGATGACTTTCCATTGTGTCTTCAGATTAACCAGTATGGAATGAAACTTGGATGACGTCATAATGTGATCTTTTTTTTAAAGCTATTAATGGCTCCTTTTATGTCACATTTCAGAATAAAAATAAGTCACGTGATGAAATGAATGTGTTTATTAAATAGTGCCTGGCACATACTAGGCAGCATACTAGTTTGTTAAATAAAAATAAAGGAAAATGGTGTGATTGTAAATTATTTTTTCTACCCTATAATCAGATTGATGAAACATTTCTTAAAGAAGAATTCATTTAGACATTGTGAAGGGATAATATAATGATGAGCTCCCCCATGCTCCCTGTGGAATATATTCTTTGCCCACAATAAAGATCGTATTTCCTGGGTTCCTGAAAACCTGTTTTTTATTTTAAGAAGTATGCTAAACTGCCCACCTGCAACAGATAATTTTAAAAGCCTATATGGCATATAGATTTTTCATTAGAAATGGATGTATGCGTCCATGTGTTTTAATTTTTAGGACAAGAACTTGACTTGGACAGATGTATTTGTTGGTGACTCTTCAGTCTGAGTTTACTATTTCCAAGTATTAGCAAAACTTTAATTTGTTAGTGTTTGTAGTATGGAATAGTTTTTTTTTTGAGGTAGTAAGTATAAATTTTCTGTGAATAGCTATATCATACTTTCATAAAAATTATTATATATCATGCAGAAAAATAATTAGGTCTTTATTTAAAAACTCCTAGAAATAAGTGCTATTGGTATCTGCTTAAGAGAAGAAATTCTTTTTGAAAATAACTTTGAGTGACGTTTGCCAAAACTATTGAATTAACTATATGAAAATTGCCATTATTTTCAAAATTTATTATTAATTTTATGCATAATTTTCAAAAATTAAACAAAATAAAGATTTTCTCATTTCCTGTAAATTTTCTGAAGCCTATTTATTCACTTAGTTTTTAATGAGGAGACTCATGGAACAACAACAGCATTAATTAGAAAATGAAAGACTAGGCCTGCAGGGTCGCTGGTTAACGAACGAAATTCGGCCGATTAGCAAAGTTTCTGGTAAAATGAAAGTTTGCTCTGTACCCATATTTAGAAATTGTGTTTATTTTGAAATAATTGCAAGATTACAGAAAAGTTTCAGTAATATTACAAAGAACCCCTGAGCCCCACAATCTAGAAGATGGACCATTTTCTAAATTTGCCACATTTGCTTCGAAATTTTCTCTCAGATGCACACGCATGTACAGTTTTCCCTCTGAAACACCGAGAGTGTATTAGGGTTAAGTCTCAGGTCTGTCACTTCTTACCCGATGACTTTGGGCCGTTTTCTTAACCATTCTCGAGTCTCTTTTTTCTCTTCCACAGGTAATATTTAACTTTTAGGGTTATTGTGAAATCAGAGAAAATGTACCAAGAGCACCTGGCGCATGGTGGGTGCTCAGTAATTATGGTGTGATAATAATATCGTCATCACGATCATCGTCATTACTGTTATTATTTTAAGCTACTTATAAGATAAAGCCAAAGTTTGGGGAAAGGGTTCATGCTGCTTCCACTGAAGGGGTCCGATTTAGTTATTGGAAACAGCCTCTGCAGGCTTGTTGCTCGTGTTTGTTTTCCGTTGGAAGCAGCCTGCCTCTTTATTGATGACTGCTGTACTAGTCTCTGAATTTGGCATTCTGGTTGCTTTCCTCTTAGTAAACTATTATGAGGTTAGTGAAGTCATTTGAGGCCGAAAATGCTGAGAACAGTGTTAGCAGCTCCCGCTGTTAGTGAAGAAAAGACAGAAGAGGCCAAAGTGCCTGCCCACCGCACGCTGGGGGAGGGACAACGTAACTGGAGCCCTGCAGTGCTGGGCACTGTGCTGCCTGTGCCTCACGGACTGCTTTTATGATTGCCTTTGTAGACGGCCTCACGACTGAGTCACTCAGGAACAAAACCATGTTCAGAATATTTTGTTTAAGACGAAAGCAAAGTCTTTACATTATTTCAGAAAAATTTCAAGCAAAATGGCTACAATAAGGTGGTTTTGTATCAGTAAGTAAGTTATTTGATTTTGGGGTAGCACTTTATCCCATGAAAATGATGGTTACCTGAGCTGTTATTAAATTCTGCTTTTTCTCCTGATACAGTCGTAATATTACCAGTAATATGGTGATACATTGTTATCTGTTTATTGACAAATATCATATATTTATTCTGTTTAAATTATTTTTTAAATCACAGTTACTGGGCTGACATTGCTTAGTAAAATTATACAAGTTTCAAGTGTACAGTATTGCGATGCGTCATGTGTATATTGCATCGTGTGTTTACCACACAAAGTCGTATCTCCTTTCGTCTCCGTGTATTTGAACGGCTTTACCCTTGACTGCTCTGCCCCCTCCTCCAGCCCCTTCCCTCTGGTAGCCGCTGTACTGTTGTCTGTGAGTTTTTATTTGTTTGTTCATTTGTTGCTTTCAGTTTGATATTTTTAAAACCTAGTTTCTGTTGATAAATTGATTTAGATTTAATAAGACATTTTTATTTCTAATTCCTATAAGGTTTGCCTCGAAGCATCAACACAGACAGTGGGAAAAGTCAAGATTTCTCCAGTTTTGACGATAGTAGAACAAGTAGTTTAGGCGACATGTTCTCACCTATCAGAGACGGTAAGGCTCTTTAGATCGGTGGATCACGGTCTCTTGCTGGTAGTCACTACATTTTTATTCCGGCTGGCAGCTGTGGGTGATAGCTAGAGTTTAAGTGTGGTCATGATAATTTTCTCAATCTCTGATATTTTAAATGTTATAATTCCAGAATATATGCTGGTAATTCTCACATGGGGAGTTTGCAAAAAGATTCCAAGTGAGCATTTTAATTTCCACAGAAATTTCTTAAAGGAAGTTTGGCCTCCATAAGCAATCGTGTATTTACTTCTAAGTAAATTTGTAAAATCTGGGATAGTGATAGATAAAAGATATCTTTCTAACTAAAAAATTGCTCCTGCGATTATTAGTACTTAATTGGTATTTATTAAATGTTTTCATGGAGAAATAGGGCTGGGTGATACTTTGTCTCATCTTTTTATACCAGGGCTGTCAAACTCATCTTCACTGGGGGCACATCAGCCTCGTGGTTGCCCTCAAGGGGCCAAAATAATTTTAGGAATGTATAAATGTTATTACTTTTTAACTGCTAAGGAGTTGAAATTAACTTGTCCCTTTGAAGGCAACCGTGAGGCTGATGTGGCCCCAGTGAAAATGAGTTTGACACCCGTTTTACACTATACGTGAAAGAAACTATCACACACACACACACACACACACACACACACACACACACACACACACACACCCCCCCCCATTGCTAGTAGGTATTGCCACTGAAAAGAAAAAAAAGCCAAAGAGCAAAAATCTTTGCCAGCTTGATGAATGGAAACATTATTTATCATTCTTTGGCTGTGTGTTTTTGGTACTGATGTTCGTCCTTAATGGGATACTTTCACTGCTAATAGTGTTGTCAACAATCTGGGCCAATTTCTAGAGGGTAATTTGGCTTAAATTTTGGCCTGTTAATTCCATTTCTATAAGTCAATCTAAGAAAATTTACCCACAAAGATTTGCATGTTTACTGTTTATATATAATAGTTAAAAACTGGAATGAACTTAATATCAATAGTAGCAGGATGTTTAAATTGTTACATGTGCTTGTGGTCTTACATAATTTTTTTATTTCAAAATTGTCTACTTTCCAAATTTTCTGCAATTAATATCATAATCAGAAAGAATCGATACAAATATGATTATATAGAATTACTGTCTTCTGCCTGCAAATACTTCAATTGCAGGTCAGATTCCTTTGTCTTCCTTCCACCTAATGAAAGAGGGGAGGATCCCTTTCTTCCCGGATGAAGAGAGGTCAGACTGTGTAAAGAGCAGAGAGGACGCAGATGAAGGAAGGGGAGGGGCTTGGGCTAGAGCGGGGGACAGGCGCTGAAGTTCATGAGAACCCCTGCCGGTTCACTCTGGAATTGAAGAATGTACGATGGGGCTTTCGGAGGGTTTTGAGTTATAAATGAAATCCTCTTTCATGGTTTTCAGAGAAATGAATAAAGGGTAGGAATTCCTCTTTAATTACTTAGCTATTTTAAAAAATATGATTAGACGAGGAGCCATACACCCTTCATTTCTTTGAGTTTTATGTTATTAATGAGAAGAAAACGTAGATACTAAATGTCGTACAGGTTTCATTGTCAGGAGATTTGTGTTTTAATCTCAAGGATGCAGCTCTACTAGTAAAAGGCTTAATCTGCTTTGCTTCAATTTCTTCATTTTTAAAATTATAGTACTTCTGCTTTTGTTAGGGGAGAACGGGAGAACTAATAACTTGTAAAAGTGTGTGTGTTTTGTGCAGTTACTAGGTCTGTATATGCACCTGCAGGTACATAGTTGGGTGGGTAGGACAGATGGCTGATAGTCCACTAATGTGATAATTATGTATGATAATCACTTTATTGGCCATTTAAATTTCTGGTGAATTTGTCCATTTTTCTATTCACTAAGCAATTTGAGGTTGTTAATTGGTTAGTTAGTAATATTATGGTATTGAAATTTCTACCATTGAATTTTTAATATTAATAAATTAAATATTAAGTAAAACCTGATGTTTTTTATAGCATCTTATTGCTTGCAAAATATTTTTACGTTATTTCAGTTGATTCTCTAAACAATCTCACGAGATGGTCAGGCACTGTCCCCCTTATGTAGATGCAGAAACTGAAGCTTAATGGTGGTAAAGGTTTGTCCAAGGCCACAAAGCTGTTAAGTGTTATAGGCAGAACTGAATGAAGATCTTTGGACCTAACTGTGGTGTTTTTCTAGTATATTTTGGTGTCTCATTACATGTTTATGGTATAGAATTATCTTTTCTTATTTACTGCTATGCAAGAAGCTAAAAGATGAAAAGGGAAGTTTGTGAGTGCTAGCTTTTAACTTTACTCAGATTTTTCTTCAGAAGATCATTAGTCTCTAAAGTCTTTCAGGAATGACTAGGAAGTCTAAATTGCTATGGTGTGTTTTTCACTCTCTTAAATTTGGTTTTCTAATTTTGTTTATAGATGCTGTGGTGAACAAGGAGGGTGATGAGTCTGTGGGTAAAGGAGATGGTAAGAACTGTTGGAAAGTCTTTTTATAAAAATTGTAAGTGAGTTGTGTTATCTGTGGCTATGTAACAAGTTACCCTGACATTTTGAATTTTAAAAGAGCATTTATCATAATTGTGGGTTAAGGATCGGAGCTTTGGCTTTTGGCCTCTCCTGGTGCTGTAACTGGGGTGTCCACAGGGCTGCAGTCCTCGGGGCTTAACTGGGCTGAGGTCTGCTCCCAGGCTCATTCCCGTGGCAGTAGGCACTCAGGGTGGAGGCCACAGTGTGTTTGTAACCTAACCTTTGAAGTGACATCCACTTTGCTAGAAGCAAGTTACCAGGTCCAACCCTCATTCAGTGGAGGAAGGGGGTGGTTATAGGAGGGCATGGATCCGTGCCAGATGTCAGGGGTCATTAGGAACCTTCTTAGAGGCTGCCTGCCAAGATATAAATATCTATGTAGATATCTACATAGATATGTATAAAATACTCATCTCACATGTTTATACGTATACTATATATTGCATGACTTTTATATAGATATGGAATATACATATCTTACGTGTGCTTTATGTATGTAACAAATATCGTGCTTTATATAGCTATGTAATACACATCCATGTATTATATATGTAAGATATTCAGTGTGTGTGTTACATATGTAAGATATACAGTACAAATGCATGTGTTGTATATGTAAGATATATGCAATACATATATATCTCTTACAGGTGTGAACCAAATAAACAATTTTCAGTTCTCAAACACTACTGCTAACTAAAACTTACGTAGTGCTTTGCAGTTTTCAAAGTAATTGTACATATATCATCTCTTTTAAGCCTTACCACTCAGGGAAGTGTGTATCATTATTCACATTTACAGTTCAGGAAGCAGAGAGTTTTACAATTTTTGCCCAAGAATACACTCAAATAAGGGCCAGAGCTGGCAAATGAACATGACTTCAGAATCTAAATCCCTTGTCTTTCTACCCTATCTGTCTGTCATGTTAACTGCTTTTATTAAACATCCAAAACTGGAGAACATCATTCGCAAATGCCATTTTTTCCTCTTCTTTTTCAGGCCTTGATTTTTTAACACAGTTGAACTCCATGTTTCCTCCAAGAAAAAATCCAGGAGCTTCAGGCACGTCAGTGTTGCATTCTAGTCCTCTTAATGTCTTCGTGGGGTCTCCAGGGAAAGAGGAAAATGAACATCATGATCCAACCGCTGAGTCTAAGAAAACGTATGTGGGAAAACAGGAACCCAAAGACCCCTTCAAACAGGTACCTCTCTGAGAAGGAGACTGACCTCACTCGAGTGTTGCCTGCTAGCGTGCCTGCTAGTGTGCGTGGGGTCCCTAGCAGGCATAACGGCGAAGTTCATCACTAGGAAGCAGACAGCTGCCACTGCCTGTGTCCTGTCTGTGGACAGTGCTGTGTGCTGACTAGCTAGGAAAATACCCTTCAAACTTGATGCCACAGGTTAGAAATTAAAGGGTACTTTTGAAATGTCATCAGATGTAAACTTGAACTTATACTATTGTTTTATAAGACAAAAATCTTGGTTTAGCTGTCTGTGTAAGAATATTTTTATACCTGAATTTTTTAGAAGTTATTTCCATTGCAGCAGAAAGCCCTGAATTGGTGGATAAGTCATTTACCCCAAGTCTTAGAGCAAATTGAATTTTTAGGATGATATTGAAAAGGTACCATAATTCAAGAAGTACAAAAATATCTTTTGACTTATTTTTCAAATATTTCTGACTAGTTATATCACATGAGAATTTGGGGATTTGTTTGCCTGTGATAATTATTTTAAATGATACTCAACAGCCAGATGTTTTCACAGAGCTCTTCTTTGTCATGTTATCATTGACATTGTTTTGGATTAGTAAACTTGACTTGTTTTGCCACTAGTTCTAGCCTTTTTTTTTTTTTTTCGCTTTCTCTATCCCTTTCTCTCTCTCCCTTTACCTGACCCTACCTGTTGGATAAAAAGAGAAAGTTGGTACAAATCATGTGGATTATATAGGTGAAACCAGAATGTATATATTAATTGTTTATTTTAAATGTGAAGTTTGCGAAGTTGATCCCTGGTGTTGAAACTGGAAATCTAAATACCTTTCCATCATCCAACCAAACAAAAAGTCCTGAGAAATTTGAAAAGCCAGAAAAAGAAAATGAAGCACAGTTACCATATGAACCCACAGTCAATGGATCTTCAACTTCAAGTAAGTACATAAAAATTCCTAATGTTTGAAAGTGTTAAGTTAAATACTCACACTATTTAACTTGAAAGGATAAATAAATGAATTGACCACAGACCAAAAATTTTAAATGTTTAAGGAGTTTAAAATTTATGACATCTTTCTAGTGTGCTTTTCATACTAGAAGATAATAAAATGTATATGAGTGGTTAAATATAACCACATTTACTTGACACTCTTGGTGTTAATTTCATTTTTAATCTACGCTGTAAGTGTCTTGATCTAGTATGATACGATAGGAATATAGTGTAGGAGCCTTGGAAAATGGATCATTAACTACCTAAAATTGTCTTTTTAAGTTAAACTGAAGATTTATTTACAAAGATATTATTCCCAACTGTATTTGGTTTTTTGTGTGTTATTTTTAATTTATCAATTACAGTTGACATTCACTATTATTTTATATTAGTGTACATTTCCCCATCTTAAAGTCCTGTTTGTAGTGTTCCTGAGCACATTTAAAGTGATATTAGGTTCATCTGTAAGAGTTGTCCATGCAAAACAACCCTTTGTATGGAAGTAACTCTTTTATACAGATATCTGTATTTTACCTGAAGGTTTCTATGGATGGATTGCATTAGCTTGAACTCTAGGGCTTTGCCTGTAGCCCTCCTTTTCTCCTGTATTCCTCCTGTTTGTTTTTAATAGTCTTGGTTTATCTAGTTTCTGCTGCAGCTTGTCACATTCATCTTTTATAAGAGGAAATGGCTCAGAGATTCTTCAAGATCAGTCCCTCTGTCATATGTTGTTACTACATTAGACAGTTGGCAGTTTATATAGAGAGATAAATGACTATTAGAAGTAATGTCATAGAAAGTTTGTAAGATTTGTATTCCAAACAGTGAATTTTTCTAAATGTCACAGGAACACTGTTCTTTACCAGTTTACCAGTTTTTCAAGTTTTCTCATGCTAGATCTTATTTAGAAATGTTTGATATCTTTTAGTCTAAATTGACCCTTAATATTTTCTTCCTTTTTTCATTTTAGATCCAAAGTTAGCATCCTCTGTCACTGCCGGAGTTGCCAGTTCACTGTCAGAAAAAATAGCTGATACTATTGGAAGTAATCGGCCAAATGCACCATTGACGTCCGTTCAAATCCATTTTATTCAGAACATGATACAGGAAACGCTGGATGACTTCAGGTAGTAATTGAGAGATTACTCTTTCTCTCCGGGCTGTAACTGGCTCGTTTCTTATTCGGATAAAACTGAAAGTAGAAGTAATGCTGGTGGTTTCTACTTGGATCCAGGCTCTGGTGTCCATAAAACCGTAAGAAACATGATGTGTTTTATTGATCTTGATGTACTGATAATGACTATCAGCCAGGGAAAGGCACATTTACCTGGGTAGTCATTAGATGATTTGGCAGGGTGGTCTAGCAGGCAGGCTGCCATGGGGGATGCTTTTATTTTTATCATCAGAATGTGGACAGATTCTGGTAAGCTCAAATAGGATTCTTATATACAGTGTTTATAGATCACCTGCCCAGGATGCTATATTGAGTAATATAGTAGAGAAGATATTTTCTGAGAGAATTCTGAATTTTTTTCAATAGAATGCATTAAAATGTAATACTTAAATTAAAATGTTTACATGGATTTATTCATGTCTTCTCGTCCTTTGAATTTTGAACGTTGTTAGAATGCATTCTAGAACCTGTCATCTCAATATATTTTGGGAGCTTTTTCAGTTATTAGAGTCTTCTATGTTTTTTTTTTTTTTTTTCTGACTTCCAGTTAGTATTCTAGCTCAGATTTGGGTTATCGTGAGCACAAATGTTGGAGAAGAGGTGCAGTTTTTGTTGGTGCATGTTTCTTTTTAATGTTAAAAAATACTTTGAAAAAATAATTTTAAATGTTAACCTATACATTTTTAAAGAACAATTGACGTTTACATTGTGTCTGGTGTATGTAACAGCTAACTAAGGATAAAAAAATGAATGGTCTGCCTGTGAAGTCTTTGTAGTTTAATTGGGGTCGCGACCGTGTGCCCTGCTGTGGAGTGTGTTTGTTCAGTGTGTGTTGATTCATTTGTGATTAGTAAATAAGGCAGTGATGACAATATGATGGGCAGTCTGTCGGTTCGTGTAACAGCAGCCAGAGCAAAGTGCGTGCACACTGCTGAAGACAGCACACCACCCGTCAGTGTTCATCCCTTTCCGTTCCCCACCCGTCAGTGTTCATCTCTTTCCGTTCCCCACCTGTCAGTGTTCATCTCTTTCCGTTCCCTTTCTCTTCACCTTGTTTGGCTCTGTGCTCTGTGTGAGGAAGGCCTTACGTCATTACTCCCCCATTCGGGGCGTTTTATTATTGCCTCCATGCTCGAGAGCTCAGTCCTTCTGTCTTTTTTCCCCTTTTATCAAGTGACAGTCACTTTTTTAAAGCGAAATCTTTATTGTTCATTTTTTAAACTATGCTAGTAATTTTATTAGGATTTAATTGTTTTTAATTGGTTATAAAGTTGCATATGTTTTGAGTGTCTGCTCCAATCCTCCTTCCCTTCCTCCCTATTGTGATGAGAACACTTAACATGAGATCTATCGTTTTAATAGAGTGTGAATATTGATAATTATAGGCACAATGTTAGCAGATCTCTTGAACTCACTGACTTTGCATAACTGAAATGTCATGGTTGTCAGATACCGGCTCTGTTTCTCCTTCTCAGCCCCTGACAACCACGGGTCTACTCTTCGTTTCCACGAGTTTGACTATTTTAGTTATCTCATATGGAATCATTGCCATATCTGTTCTTCTTTGACTGGCTTATTTCACTTAGCATTGTATCAATCAGATTTCTCATGTTGTCTAGTAATCCAAAATTTCCTCCTTTCTTAAGGCGGAATAATATTCTGTTGTAGTGTATCACATTTAAAAAATTGAGTCCTGTGTACCTAGTCGTAAAGAATGTGAGGTTTTTCAGGAATGCGTGTATATGTCCAAATCGTAGAATTGTCTGGATACAGCCGACTAGAACATGTGAACGCAGCAATGTTGGGAACACAGAAAGCGGGCAGTTCTGCTGGGCCACGTACAGAGAGGTAGCCCTGCCCTGCCTTCAGCTCTCAGCGTGCTTCCCTGTCTGTGCCTGGGGAGCAGGGGTGGGCAGGGGCCTCTGTCAGCTCTTCTGGCCCCCCATCAACCAGGCGCAGCCTCCTGGGACTCACTGTGGACCCAGGAGGGCTCAGAGGGCTTCTGAGAGTGCACCTGCCCTGCGCAGTGGCTGTCGCATCGCTTCCCCTCATGGTGGGGAATGCAGGAGGGAGGGGGTGAGGGGCTCTGGCTCGCAGCAGTGCTCCTGCAGCTCCAGTGTGGTGGCTGCCACGTCTTCACCAGCCTTTGTGTATCCGTTTCTTAGGAGGTCTCTCTCGGCCCTCCTGCTCTGCCACTGATTTTTCACATAAGCACTCAGCGAAGGCCCGGGGAGGGGAAAACTGGGTGAGTGAGTGCAGGCATCGTTTGTGGCTGGGACTCCAGGGCATTCTGTACTGTCTTTGTGCCAGTCTTCAGTTGCTTTCACAAGTTGCTCAAGAAATTCAGCCAGTTCTTACCCTGTCAGTGGTGGCTTTTGCCCCCCATAGCTCCATTGAGGGTGCAAATGACCACAGGTCTCCTCATGTAGAAGGGAATCCTCGTTTTCTGGGTTTGAGTTCACCTGGGTTTCTTTGCGCTCTTCAACGCTCTGGTTGAATCATACAGTCGAGACTTTTATGGATTATCTGGCTTGTTCTTATTTATTAGGGTGGAGGAGATAACATCCTAAGCGGAAGTCTATGGGTCTGTTTCTGTTGTTTTTCAAGATTTTAGTTTCTTCTGGCAGGCAGATCACTGATCCGCACCCGACGGCTTTCAGGGTTTCTTGGCGCTGGTTTAGCTCTGGTTTGCCTTTGTTTCTGATGCTTAGCCTCTTCCCTTTGAGGGTGTCAGCTGAATGTCTGCAGCATTCCCCAGGCCTTGTTATCTTAGTGGGTCCCGAAGTTTAACCTTCATTTCCCCAGCACCACAAGGCTGCCAAAATACTTCCTCTGCTGTTTGGATGGATCTGCCGTTTTCTGTTTGGTTTCCTGTCATCTGTCCTGGTATAGGCATTGCTTAAGAATCAGCAGATGTCTTCAGGGGAAATTGTGCCGTTTCGGGTGTACTTTTCCGCAGGCTCCTCCTTTCCGGGAGCTGGCAACCTTGGCTGCTCTAGCAGTCCCGAACTCGCATGCCCCTCACTGAGACCGTCTCAAGCTCCAAGCCACTGCTTCAGCCCAGCCTCTTTTCTCCACACTGTTGAGTCAGCACATTTCCCAGGGGGAAAAGCGGAGGGAACTGTGGGGCTTACCTGGCAGACTTCTCTGCTCTGCAAGAGAAGAAGCTCTTACTATCTTTGTGATTCTCTGATTCCTTTGATTTGTTTTTAATGTAGCTTTTGCCAAATCCGAATGTAGAAAATATTTTTCAGGCACTTATGGTTGGCAACAGAAAAAGTAAGGTAATTAGGAATAAATTTAACCAAGAATGGTAAATATCTTTATAGGAAAACATTTAAAAATATATTAGAAAGCATTAACAATGAACTAATTGGAAAGATATTATGAAAAGTCAGGTATCCTAAATTGGTCTATAGACTGAGTGTAATTCCAATCAAATCCCACCTGGGTTTTTTTTTGAAGAAGATGTTGGGATCGATCCAAAATATATATGAAAGAAGAAAAGATCTGGGAATGAGCAAGACACTCTAGAGGAGGTTGAAGGGAGCTTGATTATCAGATGAATAAGCTTAAATATTAAGCTATAATTAAAATAGTGTATCATTAGCACAGGGTGACAGATTGGCGAATGAATCAGATAGGGCAGAAAGAAACCTAAGCGTGTATGGACATGTGATCTGTGACAGAGGGCACATGGCAGGTATGTGTGCAGAACATGGAACAGTTAATGGGTTGTGTTGTGACCTGGTTATAAGTATGGATCCCTGTTTTGTGTTGTTAAAAATCAATTCCACATAGAATAAGAGTTTAAATGTTATGGGTAAAATTTTAGGTACTGTAAGAGAATTTATTTATGACTTCAGGATAGAAAAGTTATAGGAAGATATACTACCTATATAAATAGATTGGTAAACTTGACTGTAGTATTAGTTTAGTAAATTTGAACTGCTCATCCCAAGACCCCATTTCAGAGTGAAAGGGCAAAAAAATATCTGCAGTACTCCATATGCCCAACAAAGGATCAGATTATGAAGAGAACTCTTATTAGTAAGAAAAAAGACATTCAGTAGAGAAATCACTAAAAGACATGGATCACCATTTCACAGAAGAGAAATCATGTATGAACCTTGGAAAGATGCTCAGTCCTGTAATTAAACAGAGAACGAATAATGCATCGTGATACCATTTCACACTTGTTAGATGGGGAAATGTAAAGAAATGAGACACCACCAGTTGGTGAGAATGGAGAGCAAGAAGAACTCGGTTACACTGATGACCGTGTCCACTGATATGGCCACGTCAGAAAGTCAGTTTGCTTTGTTTGTGAGACTGAGCAAGTGTACATCTGGATCATGCCTACCGTCTATCTGTCAGTCAGTCTGTCTACCTATCAATCATCTATATCATGTACAGAAATTGGTACCTGTGCGTTGGGAGATGTGTACATGATCATTTGTAACACCATTGTAATAATAAAGACTTGAAAACAATCCGAGTATCAACTGACAGGAAAATGAAGCATGAATTTTGAAAGTGTGGTATTGGATTATTTTCTAAAGGTATACCACTCAAAGACTACATAGAATATAGTACCATTTTTGTAATGCTCAAAAGCAAGCAAATTAAAAATGGATTGAGAAAGGTTCTGTGCTACGCAATTTTTGTTTTAAAGCATTTCTTTGCTTAAGCAGAATTCATCCGAGTGGTAGTGTCGTCATTCTCAGGCTTCTCCCAAAAGCTAAGTGAGGGAATCAGAAAGGAGCGCACAGGAAGCTTCTGTGGTTTTGGTAATGTTCTAACTTACAATGTGTGTGGTGGGCGACTGTTTCTTTTATTATTTACTTCATAATTTTTGCATGAATTAATTGCATTTTATTGAGTATGCTTATGTTATAACCACCCAAATAATCCCTTTCCATTTGACTGAAAGTACTTTTCTTAATAGCTCAAACATCAGTAATGGTTAAAACGTTATAACCTAGTAAATTATCTGTATTTTATTGCAGTATAAACCTGTGTCTCTCCGTAATGAAAATTTCTATATTAAGGAATGTAGTGGAGTGTGGTGGAGGTTGAGAGCCCGGGTGCATGGCCTGGCTCTGCTATTTACAGGTTTTGTGACACTGGGTACATTCTAACTGCTCTGTGGCTCAGTTACTTTATTAGCAAAATGGAGGTAGTAATTGTACCTATTATAAAGATTAAATAAGTTCTTACATTTAAAGTATGAGAAACAATGCCTAGCACTCAGTAAATAAATGCTACATACATTGGTATTTTTATTATTGTAATGATAATTGTTAGCATCTAATAATTTAAAAAATGAGAATGCTTAACCAGTTTCTTGAATGTTGTAGAACTGGTCAAACTGTTACAATTCTAACGAGTATTTTGTATTCTTCCCCAGAGAAGCCTGTCATAGGGATATTGTGAACTTGCAGGTGGAGATGATTAAACAGTTTCACATGCAGTTGGTACGTATGACAAACTTTATTTTAAATGAGTGTAGAGTTGTGGATCTCCAAAACCATTAAAGGTGGTATATTTTTTACTTAGTTATATCTAGTTGCTACAATAAAGAAAAAGGGATCTTTAGAAATTTAGTAAGTAAAATAATTTTTAACTAGTCACATTTCTCTTAACTTTTGATAGTTGAGGCAACTTTTTTCTTTTCAATAAGTAAGCAGAAACTTCCCAAATGTGCAAATAAAAGCCTTCAAAAAATGTAAGTTTTATTAGTGGTCTTGCATTTATATTAACAAAGTAGTAAGAGCGGTTTAGTCTGAAGAATATCCTGTAGCTAGTTAATTGAACGTGAGACAAATGATAGCTGACGGTGTGTAAAACTTGCTGCATAAATTTGAAATGTCAGTAATTTAAAAAGCACTTTTGTCCTTTTCTAGAATGAAATGCACTCTTTATTGGAAAGATACTCAGTGAATGAAGGTTTAGTGGCTGAAATTGAAAGACTGCGAGAAGAAAACAAAAGACTACGGGCCCACTTTTGAAATTTCAGTGACTACCTTAGTGTTTTGAAATTTGGGGAGTTTCTGGCAACACAGAACGACATGGAATCAGCATTGTTTTCATGGCCTCTGGGAAAGTTTATTTCAAGTTAAAGGGTGATGGGATTTTACACTGACCGCTATTTCATTTTCTCTGGCTGTCAAAAATATTTATATTTTTTATATTAAAAGCTGTACAATGTATCATCTGCCTAATAGGAATGTCAGTAGGATCTTTATTTTCTGAAAGCTTTAGGTAGACACTAAGTGCCCTTTTGCATAAGAAAGTTTTGCAAATAAAAAATAGGTTATGGATGTTTTAAAGTCACCTTTTTTAAACAGATATATTTTTGATTGACAATTGCCTTCCAAATTTTTTTGGATGTTTGAAGATTAAAGAGTTTGATATACACTCTATTTTTTAAGGGAAAAATAATTTTAAAATAGCATTTGGTTTTTCTAAGTAATTGACTAATAAAACACAAGGTTGGTTAGTAATTATTTTGTTAACTCGATGAAGAATGACTATTTATTACTTGTACATTTGATAAGACAATTTTTGGAATTTCGAATTGCACAGATTACTTTATATCCATTGCATTTATGTTATTGTATTGTTCTTCAGACAGATTTGTATTCTTGGCTGGTATTTTTCTTAAGGTAACTTCACTTTTACCTATGAAAACTTTTAAGGGTTTGAAAGATTTGACCAGAACTGCACACCTACTACTATTCTCATGAATTCATTGCAAGCAAAAATTAAACTTTAAAATTTCAAACAACATGATTTACTTTATAATCAGTGAAAATTTCATATTAGATATTAAATATTAGTGTATTATTGACATTTTTTCTTCCAAATGAGAAGTGTAGTTTTTTTTGTGTGGTTTATATCATTAACTTTTTCTAATTCTTTGTGTGCTGTATTTAATATTTTTATTATATTATTAACCTTACCATAAAATTTAGAAAGGATCATTGTCAGAAGAATTCATAACTCTCTGACAGTAGGTAGATGTGTGCATCTGCCTTACGTGATCTGGAGTTTAGTCTTATAATATTAGGTTGTTGGCTTGTTCACCTTCTTGTAGTCTCTTGTCCCAAAGACTGAAACAGTGTCTCTTATATATAGTACTCCTGTCTAATTTTGACTTCTGAAATAAAAAAAAAACTACAATAAAAAAGAAATGGAGCTAGCTTAATAACCTCATAGTTTTCCAAAGCAATGGAAAATTTTAAGGGTATTTGTAGTAAGTGTAAACATACTTGTAACTATGTCAAGGAATAAAAACAGAAATACTACCTTGTCCCAGTGTGGCTCAGAGCGTAAGCCCTGTATTGAAGCGTAAGGGGTGCTACTGTGGTCTTTTTCCTGGCAGATTATGAAAGCATTATGACTTGTAACAAGTTTTCTTATATATCATTATCAAGCAGCTTTAGGAAACGTGTGTTTTGCCTACATGCTTTATTTAAATTCATTAATATTTCCCTGTTGCCTTTTTTCTGTATATGCACTCAATGTATTTTAAAGGGGAGGGATAAATAAAACAGTTCTAGTAACTTCACTTATATGGATGAAACATTTTTGTCAATTTAAAAGCTACATAAGTACAGACAAAAAAATTACATATGGTAAAAATGGGAAACCTGGAATTAAACTTTCGCCTCTGGCCTAGATGGAATAATAGGGATTGGGTTTATCCATATGAAATCTTTAAAAGAGACAAATATGGTGAAACGGTTTTCAAATAGTGGACATCACAAGGCATAGAACCGTGATCCCTGCAAGAGGAAAACAAGTGAGATCCAAGAGACTCATTGAACCCCAAGCACAAGAAATAAGAAAATTACACCAAAGCACATCATCAAAGTTTTAAGTACCAGAGACAAAGAAAAATTCTTAGGCAGCCCAAGTCAAAAGACACAGAGAAGCAAAGATAATGTCAGTGACAGTGAGTGACCTCTTCCAGGTACCAAAGGAAAATACACAACTTCAAATTCTATACCCAGCAAAAATATCTTTCAAAAATTCAAATGAAATCAAACCTTTTTCAGACTTACCTATAAAGACTGAAAGAATTCATCACAAGCAGGCTGGGCTGTAGGAAATGTTAAAAGAATGCCTTTATTCAGAAGGAAAATGATGCCAGATAGAAACCTGCTTTTATTCAAATGAATGAAGGGCACCAAAAATGAATGGTACATATGTGAACCAATGTAAGCCTCTTTTCTTATTTTAAATGATCTCTAAAGGGTAATTGACTATGTAAAGCAAAAATGATAAGGTGTTGTGTGGCTGCCATATGTAAAGTGAAATGTCTGATGACTATCAAGGATGGGAGGAGGAAAATACACATATTACTTTAAGGAGCCTAGAACGTGAGGCAGTATGTTACCTGTAAGTTGTCTGTGGTAAGAATGTACCATGTAAACCCTAAAGCAACCACAAAAAGAAAAACAATTAAAACTAATAACCCAAAGAAGATAGTGAAATGTAGCCATAAATAATCCAAAAGAAAGAAGGAAAAGAAGAAAGGGGAACAAAAAGTCGGACAAATAGAGAATAAGATGGTGGATTTAAACAGCAATATCAATAATTAAGTATAAATTGTCAGTTGCCCTTATTAGATTCCTTTTTATCCAAATATATACTGAATCTGAGAAATCCACTTTAAATATGAAGACAAATAGTTTTAATTTGAAAATATATTGAACTAAATGCAGATGATCAGAATTTGTGGAAATCAGGTAAAGCAAGTACTTAGAGGGGAATGTCATTAAATGTCTGTATTGAAAAAGGAAAGGACTCAATTCAGTTTCCATCATAGCAAGTGAAACAAGCAAATGAAAGAAGAAAGATCACAGAAGAAATAAATGCAGTAGAAAACAGGTCAAAGAATAAGTGAAATTAGGAGCTAATTCTTTAGCTCAATGAAATTGATAAACCTTTAGCCAGAATGATGAGGAAAAAGACATAAACTACCAATATTCGGGTAGAGTGAGAGAAGTAACTACTACAGATAGAATTTGATAGTGGGAGACAGTTTGGACAAACAAAATGCCAAACCCAAATGATGACACTGGTGAGTTCTTTCATGTTTAAAGGACAAAATATTTTAATTCTCAACAAATGCTTCCAGAAAATAGGAAAATTCCCAACTCATTCTTTGAGGCCAGCACTACGCTGATACCAAAATGAAAATGATATGCCGATATTCATCATAAACACATGCAAAAGTTCTACACAAAATTTCAGCAATTTAAATCCAAATATATGTAAAAAGGATAATACTGGGTTGGCCAAAAAGTCTGTATGGTTTCCTCTGTAAAAAAAAAAAAAAAAAAAAGGCTTTTTTTTTTTATTTTTTATTTTTGCCAATTACTGATCTGGGTATTTTGAGTATGCTGGCTATATTTCATGTGGTATAAAGTTGATCTCAGTGTCTCGATTTGATCACTATCAACTTCAAGTGGTCTCCCTGACTGTGGAGTATCATCCAGTAAGAAATCTCCAGCATGAAACTTTGCAAACCACTTTTGACATGTTCCATTACTCGGAGCAGCACCTTCCCCATACATGGCAAAAACCTTTTTTGCATTTCAGTTGCATTTTTACCTTTCTTGAAATAAAGCATAGTATGCCAAAAATGTTTCATATTTCCCTTCCATCTTCAATATTAAAATGGCTACACAAAAATTTACCAATTTTGATAAGTTTTTTTAAAAATGCACACTGTTACGACAGCTGTCACACTACAATCTAACAGAATTGTTTCAAATGAGGTTAAAGACAAGTAAATTCTACTAGAGCCATGGTGCAGAAAAAAACAAACTTTTTGGCCAACCCAAAACATTTGACTAGTGAGGTTTATCTGAAAAATGCAAACTTGGGCTAACTTTAGAAAGTTAATGTAACACCATATCAACAGAGTAACATGAAAACTATGATCATCTCAATCATAGTACAAAAAGAGCATTTGACGAAATCTAGCAATGATTTCTGATAAAAACTCTCAGCAAAGTAAGAAAAAAACCCTCAATTTCCTCTAACTGATAAAGGGCGTCTTAAGAAAAACCTGCAGTTAACTTCATACTTTATGGCGAAAGATTTCATCCTTTCCCCCTTAGATCAAACTAAGGATGTCCACTAACTTACATTAAAGGCACTAAAGTTTCTAGCCAAGACAATCAGGCAAGAAAAAGAAAGAAAAGACTTCCCAGATTAGAAATGAGGGAGTAAAAATGTCTTCACATATGACACATTCTATTACAGAAAACCCCTATGGGACGTATAAAACATCTGAAACCAATAAGTGAGTTTAACAAAGTTACAGTATACAAGGTTAACATACAAACATCAATTGTATTTTTATATACTAGCAAAAAATTGAAATAAAAAACCAATACTATTTATAGTTGCATCAAAAGTATGAGATTTTTTTTGGTGTAAATTTGATAGAAGTTATGTGAGACTTGTACACTGAATCCTACAAAATATTACTAAGAGAAAGGAAACTTGGAGAAATGGAGGGATATGTCAGGTCCTCAGACTGGAAAGCTCAATATTGTCAATTCTTCACATTTTAGCTGTATCTATTTTTACAGTAAATACTTAATCTGGTAAGTATTTAATAGCATTTATTTCATTTTTCAGCTTAGAATCTCCATTTGGTTCTTTTTTCATAGTTTCTAATTCTCAAGTTGAAATCCTAATTTTCAAGTTTCTAATTACAAGTTGAAATCTTGTAATTTAATTCTTTGAACACATTCACTTTAGTTACTTTAAAGTCTGTCTGATAAGCACTTCTGGATAGCCTATGCATTTCTCATTATTTCACATTCTTTCTCTTAGTTTTTGGTCACATTGTGCCTTCTGATCATGAATATTTGAGTGATTGACATCATTTCACAAAACTGTAGAAATACTTTGAGTCTCTGAATATGATTAGTTTCTCCTGGAGAAGAAGATTTGCTTCACTATAGCAGGCAGCTGGGCTGTAGGAACGAGCACTCCTGTGTCATTTTTTTTTTTTAATTGTTACCTGGTAATATTTTTGCTTTTCATTTGTTTTAGAGAGAGAGGAAGGGAGAGAGAAACATCGATGCCGTAGAGAGACATCAATTGGTTGCCTCCGGTACATGCTTGGACTGGGGATCAGTGCCCTGATGTGGGGGTCACATGTGCCTGTGCCCTGAGTGCGGATAAAACCTACAACTTAGGTATATGACCTGATTGACAGTTAACCTTGTAACGTTTTGGTTATGGGATGACACTCCAACCAACTGAGCGCCACTAATTAGGGCTCTCATGTCATCTCAATTCAATTAAGAGTGAGGTGATTCCAAGTTGAGTTTAAGTCCCTGGTCTATTCTTATTTTCAAGGTGTAACACTTCAGAGTTCCAACCAAACCCTTGGAGTTCTCCTACAGCCATCTTGCCTGGTGAGTCATGAACTCATTTTTGTCTCCATCTCTGTAGGGTTTTGCAAAGTTCTGCTTCTTACCTTGTTGATGTTTAAAAGTGCTGTTTTACATTTGAAGCTAACAATGCCAGACAAGTTAGTACTATAGATAATCACTGTATCTTATCTAAAATATTTCTAGTTAAGTATTATGTATTAAATTATAAAGTTGTACATACTTAGACAGATGGAGCCCTTAAAGACTACAAAGTTACAAAGATAAGGAGATAGTATGTTTAAATTATGTTATTTGGCCCTGGCTGGTGTAGCTCAGTGGATTGAGCATGGGCCTGTGAAGCAAAGGGTCACCTGTTTGATTCCCAATAAGGGCACATGCCTGGGTTGCAGGCCAGGTGCCCAGTAGGGGACACATGAGAGGCAACCACACATTAATGTTTCTCTCCCACTCTTTCTCCTTCCCTTCCCCTCTCTCTAAAAATAAGTAAATAAAATATTTAAAGAAATAAATTGTTATCTGTTGGAAAATCAAGGGTGTGGCTATGGAAAAACTATAGTTAGAACCTCTGAAAGGAAAAAGATATCTTATAGTAAGCCAGTGGTTCTCAGAATGTGGTTTGGTGAGCCCTGGGAATTCCCAAAAATGCTCTGGGAGGCTTATGTGCTCAAAATTATTTTCATAATAATATTGAGACATTGTCTTTCTCACTCTTGTTTTTCAGTGGTGTAGAGTGGAGGTTCCCAAAGGTTCCATAACCTGTGACTACATCATTGCCTGATATCCAATGGAGTTGGGTGCTTGTAAGTTCTTGTACTTTCTAGAGTTTTCTAAAGGAAACTCTAGACTCTTCAGTAATTTTTAATAGTATGAAAAAGACCTGAGACTAAGAAAATTGAAAGCCTGCAGTATGCCTTTTGCAGCTGGTAAAAAGGACATGAAGCCTAAGGGCATGGTCCCACAGTCTGGTGTGTGTGAGAGAGGAACATGTCTGGGAAAGAACTGTGGGCACAACTTGACTTTTCACCCACAGAGTAGACTGGAATCAAATATGTAGGAGTTCACAAATGTTCTGGGCAAACTAGCAAAAACACTGCCGTCTAGGAGTAAAAGAGATGGAAGCTTTTAAAAAATACAACAAAAAATTCTTAGGGCACTCAACTTTCTAATGCAGGAGACAGGCTGAGAAAATTGCTCAGTTGTCAAAATGGCATATTTCCCAAAGCCCCTTTCAGAAATGGCTGAGGAGGAGAAGGAAGATAAAAAGGGGAGGATATCTCAAAGAGCAGAGTCAAAAACCTTGGGGACCAAAGGACTGGGGAGGCACTACCAGGGAGCAGAGCCCCAGTCCCAGTCAAGGACATTCCCCATCCACAGAGCAGCACTGGCCCAGCGGGATTCCATTGCTGTTGGCCAGGTCTGCTATGAATCTCCCATTCTCTTTAAATTGGAGTGATTATGTAGTTATCCTGTGCCAGTTTTACCATTGTTGGTAGGCTGTGCGTGAGTGAGTGACAGAAAGAGGAGAGAGGGAGAGATATGGGATGGGGTAGATGGCTTATTTTTTAATCCATTTTCTATAAATAAAGACCAATCAGCGTTCTTTTCAAAATGAGACACACAAATCTAGTCTAGATTACAGGATCATGAACCTTGAGCCAGAGGCTGTGTGTGATTGGACGCAACTTTGAGAGTCCTTGGTTGGGGGCGTGCATACACTGCACTGGGAGGGACGTGAATTATTGTGAGCCAGGGAGCAGAGTGTGGCATTGCATTATTGTTGCCAATCCTTCACCCCTGCTTGTATTCCTGCCCTTAGCTATTTAACTTTGCCATTTTTACTAAAAGAGGAGGAGTATATTCCCCACCTTGTGGCTTTAGGTTTGGCCATGTGGCTTTGTTTGGACAATAAAGCTGAAATGATTGTGTACCAACTCGAAGCCTAGGCTTTTAGAGGTCCTACATGTTTCCACACGCTCCCTTGTACTTCCAACGTGGACATTAAAAAACAACAAAACATGAAATGCTACCCAGGCTAGCCGCTGGTCTCAAGAGGAGCATGAAACAAATAAAGCAGAGTTGTCTCAGCCAATCCATTCAGCCCAACTGACCCTCAGATCTCTGAGAGTAAATGCCTTCCATTGTACGCCAGTGAGAGTTTTTTGGCTGTTCATTAAGCAGCAGTGGGAAACTGATAAACATCTCCACTCACCTCTATTCCAGCCACAATGACTTAGAGCTTTAGCATGCCTTGCTGAGGTGTTTGCAAGAGCCTCCTAACTAGGCTTCTGTTTTCCTCTGTTCCTTCTTGTCTGTTGTGCACACCTCTACCAGAGTTGTCTTCACCCAAAAGGCAAATCTAATTGCCTATAGGAGGAAGCCACGGTCTTCGGTGCGGCATCCTCGTCCTTCCTTGAATATTTGTCTGCTGCTGCTCCACATCCCGCTCTCAGGGTTCGGAGAGCGAGCACTGTGCCATTTCATTCTTCTCCGTGCCTGGCGAACTCCTGCAAATGCTTCAGGACATTTCTCATGTGTCACATCTTTTGTGACACTTTTCCATGATGAAAAGGCAATCACGCTCTCTTCTATGCATCCACATATTCATTTTCTACCACTTACAATTTTTATAGAGTTGGGATGATTTGTCTCCTGGTCCTTCTCCCGAGTGGACAGAGGCCCTTTCTGAATGCTTCCTGCGGCTGCAATGTCTAGTGGGACGCTTTGAGCTCTATAGACATTCACTGCCATCTCATATCTAATTGTATTGGTTGTTGGAAAAGGTGGAAAAGGTGGAATACATGTAGGAATTGTTACAAATTGTTCATTCCTCTAATTCCCGGATGGTGTTTATGATATATACAGTAAGCCAGAAATTTGATTAATCATAATCCTCCTCCTTTCACACGTCAAATAATAGCATGCATTTTAGTAGATTAAATTCATGAACATAGAAAAATGACAATAATGGTTGAAGATGGTTGACATGCCCTTGATGTAGATATTGTGAGTCCTTTTCAAGTGAAATTTATTAGCTCACTTAAAATTAAAATGTCAAAATTCAATTGTGCTTCATTTTGTATTCAGACAAGTTGAACTTTTCAAAATATCTTTGAAGCACATCTTATGTTAAAAGACACCTATTATTTGAATACTAGTGAAATAAGAAAACATTTGTTTCCTCATTTTTAAAATCACACACACCAGATATTTATCTGCCAACAGGAGACTGAAGAATATCTGGATGCCTAAAGACTGCTACCATTACTGCACTATTTTTATCACATCACAGTCAATGACTTTGGTGAAGAACGAAGTTGTCCAAACTTAATAGGAGGCAACTACTGGCACGTGAGTCACACGAAGGAGCCTGTGCAACACTGAAGAGGAAGGGGGACAGATCAATAAGGGCCTTGTAAGACAAGACACCCTCTTTCATGACCTCACAGTGTATCGATATAAATGCTTATCCCTGAAATCCTCTCATTTCCCACTCTTACTCATCTTTAAAGATATACCTAAAGTCACCCAACTATGTTGGGGCTTTGGTCACTTTACTCAGGAAGAGCTGGCTATTACTGTCCCTGTTCTCACCGTAATTTTTGGAAATCTTTTTCATATCGCCTTTTTTCTGCAGGGGTAGCTATGTGTTTACTGTTCCCTTGTGCTCTTCATGTCAGGAATCATGAGTTACTCTGCGCTGAATCTCTAGTCCTGGACCCACAGTACAGGGCTTGACACATGGTGGGTACTCTATAAACTGTAACGAATGAGTGAAGAATGAAAATGGGCTAGGGTAGTAATAAAATGATTGTGGAAAACTAAAGTAAGAGAAAACAGGAAAACAGCTGAGTGCACAGAAGACAGCGGAATTTTTCCAGAGTTTTATCCGAATGTAAGGATGGGAATATAAAGCACGGTTGTGAATTTCAACAAAGGGCACATGACAGAGCATCTTGAGATTTCCGGGCTAGAAAACGTGGGCTTCCTGTAACTTAACATCCAATGGGGAATATGTATACACCAAATAGTCTCACAGATACATAATTTCTAATTTCATAAAGCTCTCTAAAGGAAATATACAGTGTGCTAGAATAATAATCAGCAAGGAAGCCTGATCTGGCAGGGGTCACTTGAATAAGTGACATTTGAGATGAGACCTGAAGGTTGAGCAGGGGTCACCTATTTGGTAAAAGTCGAAAGAGTTGTGCATTCTGAAGAGAAACCAGAGTATTGTTTTGGGGATGAAGAGTGTCAATGATCAGGTTGGAGAGGAAGCTCAGAATCAAGTTGCAGACCACATGATCATTTGTGTCCTTATCCTGTGAAAAAAATGGGTTGAAATTTTTTAAGCAAGGTGGGCTTGGAGTTGGGAGAAAGAGAGAGATCTGATTTGACTTGCCTCTATGGAGGGTTATCATGGGGAGGTGGAGGAAGGACAATGGGGGAAAAGGTATGGGGAATAAGAAGCATAAATGGTAGGTACAAAATAGACAGGGGAGCTTAAGAACAGTATAGGAAATGTAGAAGCTAAAGAACTTCTATGTATGATCAATAGGCATGAACCAAGGAGGGGGGAACCTGGTAGGGGAGGTGCAAGGTGGAGGGGAATAAAGAGGGGAAATGGGACAACCGTAATAGCATAATCAATAAAATATGTTTAAAGAAATAAAAATAAAATTAAAAGGTCCCTGAATAACAGACTAAGAGTATAAGACAAATACCACATGATCTCACCTTTAACAGGAACCTAAACAACAACACAAACAAGCAAGCAAAACATAACCAAAGACACTGAAACAGAGAACAGGCTGACTAGTGACCAGAGGGGAGAGGGAATGCAATTTCAGGAGAAAAGGGGAAGAATTTACAGGAACAAGTATAAAGGACACATGGACAAAAACTAGGGGGGGGGGCGGAAATGGGAGGGAGGTGGGGAGCAGGGGACGGGGTGGGCTGTGATGGGAGTAAAGGACAGGAAACTGTACTTGAACAACAATTAAAATAAATTAATTAAAAAAAGACAACCCATTAACATTTCATGTAAAGAAAATAAAAGAATGGATGCTGGGAGATGAGACTGGTTAGGAGACCTTTAATGGTGCTGGGAGTAGACCACAGTAACTTGATCAGGAAATGGTGGAGGAGCTTGAAAATACTGGACAGCTTCAATTTTACATGGACTCAGTTGCGGGGAATTGGATATGGAGAGTGAAGGTGAGGGAAATGTTTCTAGCCTCAATGGCTAGGTGAATGGTAGTCCAGAAAGAACAGTGAAATAGGAGGATGTTTGGAGAGGTCAGAGACCGTGAGGTCTGCTGATGGAATATTGCATACATGTGGTCTTAGGCTCAGAGGAGAAATCTGTGTGAGAGATGATAAAGATTTTCACATATCTGTGCTTGACTGGTTTTTGACAAAAGTGACAGACAAGACCATTCAGTGGGGGAAAGAACAGTCTCCTCAACAAATGGTGTTGGGATAACAATATGCAAAAGGATGAAGTTGGATCCTTACCTCACATCATTTATAAAAATTAACTCATAATGAGAACTCAAAAGACCTAAATTTAAGAGCTAACACTTTAAAACTCTTAGAAGAAAACAGGGGTAAATCTTCATGACCTTGGATTTGGCAATGATTTCTTTTTATTTTGTAAATGATTTCTTAACTATGACACCAAAGCAAAATCAACACAATAGAAAAGGATAGTGGAACTTTATTGAAATTAAAAACTTCTATGCATCAGAGAACACTATGAAGAGAGTAAAATCTCAACCTACCGAATGGGAGAAAATATTTACCAATCATATATCTGTGAAGGGTCTATTCAAGAATATGCAAAGAACTCTTACAACTCAACAACAAAAAGACAACTCAATTTAAAAATGGGCAGGGGACTTGAATAGACATTTTTCCAAAGAAGATATATAATAGTTAAAAAACCTCATAAGAAAGATACTCAACCTCATTAATCATTAGGCAAATGCTAATCAAAACCACAAACAGCACTTCACATCCACTAGGATGACTATAATTTTTAAAAAACCAAAATCACAAGTGTTGACAAGGATGTGGAGAGTTGGAACCTTATACATTGTTGGTGAGAATATAAAATGGCACAGCCATTATGGAGAATACTTAAGCACTTTTTCAATAAGTTAAACGTAAAAATACCATATGAGCAAGCAATTACACTCCTAGCTATATATCCAAAATAACTGAAAAACAGGTATTCAAGCAAAAATTTGTACATTAATCTTCATAGCAGCATTATCCACAATAGTTAAAATGTATATAAAAACAACCCAAATGTCCATCAACAGATCAATGGGCAAACAAAATGTGGTACCTCCACACAGTGGAATACTTTTCAGCCATGCAAAGGAAGGAAATACTGATACATGCTACAACATGACCCTTGAAAAAATTATGCTAAGGGAAAGAAACCAGACATGAAGTCCATATAATGTAAGATTCCATTCACATAGTATATTTGGAACAGGCAAGTCCATAGAGACGAAAAGCAAATCAGTGGTTGCCAAGGGCTAGGGGGTGGGAGAAAATGGGAAGGTGACTATTTAATGGGTCTGGGTTTCCGTTTGAGATGATGGTGAAATTCTGGGACTCGACAGTAGTGATGGTCATGCAACATTGTGAATATGCTCAATACCATTGAATTGTATACTCTAAAGTTGTGAAAGTGGTAAGTTTTTAGTGTGTTTTTACCATGATTAAAAAATGAGGGTATTTGTTGGCGTCTAGGTGTTATTGAAGGCCTGTGGTTGGGGGGGGGGATCACCTAGGGAGCAGGTATGAAATGAGAAGAGGGACTATGGTCAAGAGTCGAGTAAACATCACATTTTAAAGGACAGGTAGAGCAGGTAGAGGAGAGGGCGACAGCACTGGAGACTGAAAAGGAGCAGCAGAGCAGTGGGAGAGAAAATGAGAAAATGTGGTACCATCATGTCATCGGTGAAATGCTGCTTAAGCCCCCCATCAGTGAAATGGGGAGCTTCTGAAGGTTTTTGAAGCAGTGATGGGGTCCAAGCTTTTCCTTAGGAAAATTCATCTAGCAATTGGGTGCCAGGAAGACTGGAGGAAAACCTGGAGTGAAGGGAGGCAGTTAAGGACTATTCCCATGGAGACGATCTGCAAAAAGTATAAGTGGAACTAATTGCCTTATGACCCAGTGATTCCACTCCTGGGTTTATATATGAAGAAAGTCAAAACACGGATTTGAAAGAATATATGCATCCTATGTTCATTCAGTGTTGTTTATGATAGTAAAGATATGAAAGCAATCCAAGTACCCATCAATAGATGAGTGGATAAAAATGCTGTGGTATACCTACACAACAGAATATTACTTGGCCATAAAAAAGAACAAAATCTTACCATTGAAGACAACATGGGTGGACCTAGAGGATGCTATGCTAAGTGAAATAAGTCAGACAAAGACAAATATCATATGGTCTCACTTATATGTGGAATCAAAAGAACAAAATAAATGAAGAACCAAATTTGAAACAGATTTAAATACACAGAGAACAGACTGATGGTTGCCAGAGGGGAGAGGAGTTGGGGAACTAAGTGAAAAAAGAGAAGGGAGTAGGAAGTACAAATTTGTATTCACAAAACAGTCATGAGGATGTAAAATACAGCACAGGGAAGACAGCCAATAATATTGAAATAACCACGTGTGGTGCCTGGTGGGTACTGGAAATACTGCGGGAACACTTTGTAAAGTATATGATTAACCACTATGCTGTACACTTGTCACTAATACAAAAATTATTGAATGCAACCTACAACTGAACAATAAAATTTAAAATAACAACAGCAACAAAAAGAACTATTCCAATGGAAAAGATAGGTCGGATTTGAGCAATGTCATGGAAGTAGGAGAAAACTGACAACATGGTAAGTTAGCTTGGTGATCTGGATGTTCGAACTTTTATTAACAGGAAGAAAAGAATTCAACATTTCTCAGACCAGTGTATGGACCATTTTGAGCTGAACTATTTTTTTAGGCTTGTACCATCTTTTAACTCTCATAAGGTACTTGATGCAGAAGTTTTTCATATGTATGAAATTTTAAATTTCTGGAGAGTCTTACCCAAATTTAGGGCTCACTCCATGCTCTCGTCATTTTAAGTAAGTTATATAGACCTTTAGCTGCACCCTTTTAGATTTCCTTTTCTTTTTATGTAGAAAAAATCATGCACTCAGGGCTAGAAGTCCCCTTAGAGGTCATCTATCTCAATTCAGTCCTTCTACACCTGATGAGAGGTTCATGGAGGGTCTCCATGGATTAGTGGCATCGCCATCCTGGGGGGCCGTGTCCTGCTCTGGTTTCCCCCCTCCCTCTGTCATTCGTCCCACTGGACACTTGTCAGTGTTGTCAGATGGCAGAGGTGTAGGAATGTAGTCCTAATTTCATTTCTTAACAAAACACATCTGAAGTACCTACTGTGTCCTAGTGGCTGTTTTATTCCTGGAAATAAAGAAGAAAATATGAGTCATGCCCCCGAAGTGTGCTAATTTGAAGGAATGTTTAGTTACTTTCCAGGACTCTTTTTGATGTTGCATAGGATGATAGCTTTTTTGGCTGTTGTAAATAGTAAATAACATTTTTTATCATACAGTGTGAGGATTCAGACAGAAGGGTTTAGAATAAATCTGTCATGGCCATGGACTGTGGGTTTCAAAACTTAGTCAGCGTTGTAGCCTCAGGTATTCAGCATCATAATGCTCTTAATTCTTAACGTTAGTGTTTCTGGTGCACAAAGTGCAGTGTGACTTGATGGGAAGGGAGTCAAGTCATTGGTTTTATTCTTATTCCAGATTCTCTGTTCTCAAAGCTGTTGTTACTATGCATTGAGGCTTTTGTTCAGAACTTATAAATTTCCAGTTTGTCTTGGTGTTTGTCAACTTGACATTTGGTGTCTATTGTCTGCCACGCAAGCATATGTTTACCTTCAGTATAACTTTGGAATAATGGATGCTTTCATCTTGTGGTTCTCAACAATATTGCTAGCTACTGTCTATTCCATCCTATTCAGAGATTAAGCACTTTTTTTTTTTTACAATCAATTTATTCATCCAGTTTATCCTGTGACTAGAAGTCCACAGTTTTTTATTGAAAATGCTTGGGGCTTCAGGATTTATATACTTGTTTGATTTAATAAAGATAAGAGTTCCTACTCTTTACACAGTCTGATACTTCTGGCAGGGTCCGCAGTGGCGTCCTGCCTTCTCACACATCAGTTGTTCCCCAGCCAGACAGGAATATTCACGCGAGGTGGCATAAGTAAAGATACGAGTAGCCTCATGTCCATGCCGGCCACATCTGCTTTGTCACTAGAGGAGCAACAAAGAGACTTTTGGTTTTCAGCAGTACGGCGTTGGGAATCTCAGATAAGGCAGTGTTTGCCTGTCTATGAACAAGGCCACCGAGATGTAGTGTCTGCTCTCAAAGGGTGCAGCTGCTCCATGTTTTCTTCATGAGACCTCTTTTCTGTGCGTGTTGTGAGCCAACTCAAGTGTGTTCAGATTAAACAAAAAGGCGTCAGTGACTTACTGATTCCATAATTGAACATTCTAGCAGACAGATCTGGGACACTGCTATACGCAGGGTGCAGATGACGCCTTTTGGCTGGGTTTCTCTTAATCTTTCACAGTACTTCCCTGCCCCCGCAAAGTTTCAGCCTCTCTGCCTAGCTGCCTCTAGGCTCTCCGCTAACCCTTTCATGGTGGGTGGGTGGCAAAGATGGCTAGGGCAGCTCATTCCACCTTTTTAAGTTTTTCAAGGAAGAGAAAGATGGCCTCTTCCTGTTTCAGCAATCCTGGTAAAAATCTTCTGGTGTTGCATTGGTTCCGATCTGGCAACGTGCGGATCCTTGAACCAATCACGGAGGTTGGAAGTTGAGGTATGCTGATTGGTCGGCCTGGGTCATGTGATCCATTCCAGCACCAGGAGGGTCAAGCAAGTGAGCTGAGCAGGTGCAGCTTTCTCAAATAAAAATTGGGAGTTGTTGCCAGAAGAAATGGAAAATGTTGGATGGCAAAGGATAAATGTCGCCTCATAGGTTGAAACTGGATTTTCTTTTAATTAAAAATTTTCTGACCAAGGAGCTCAGTTCGTTAGAGGGTCTTTTTGATAGCCAAGGTTGGGCGTTTTCTCCCTGGTCAGGGCATATACAAGAATCAACCAAGGAATGAATCAACTGGCGCATACTTGGATAGGTGGAATTGGCAAAATCGATGTTTCTCTCTCTCTCTCTTCCTCTAAAAATCAATAAATAGAAAATTTAAAATTTTTTTCTGATACAATGCAGTGGAGTTAAAGACAATATTTTTTCAGTTATTTATAGCTTTCCTGCTTGATCATGCAGCAAAAACATTATGACTCTTTGATATGTTTATATATATATGTCTGCGAGTCTAACATCAAACTTAAGCTGAACTCATCATCAAATTGTCCTCATCAGGAACTCATTGTATCTTCAACCACAGTGTGTCAAGCCTGGAGGCCTTGGGCAATGTTGGCAGAGGTAGTAAAGTCGATGCCTAGATTATCTTTTTTAGTTCAGAACTGATAACTCGAAGCTTTCTATCTGCACATGTTGTTAGTATTATTTTACTTTTTCACACAGAACTATTTTGCATGACAATTATTTAAAGGGTACAGACTCTGGAGCTGAACTGACTTGGTCTGAATCTTTGTTTCCACCACTTCCTTGGATGAGTTACTCATCCTCTTTGTGCCTCAGTTTCCTGTTGTGTGAAAAAAGTGTAGTGATAGCATCTATCTCACCAGGTTGTTTTGAGAATCACATGAATTGTGTACATTATTACGGATAACACCATTTGTGTTATTGTCTGGTTAAAGTTCAAAAAACCAGCCAACTCTAATTTTTTTCAAAAAACATTTATTTTGACACAAGAGGTTTCAGTCAGCCTTACAAACTTAGAAAGTGGAAATCTGTCCTGAACTGATGGAAAATGAATCCGATTTTAAATCCCAAACCAGACTCCTGTTTTCGTTGCTATTCTTCACCCAAAAGACCAAACCTGGTGTTTTCACAGTGTACATAAAACAAATTTTAAAGTCCACATATACCACACTATTTACTGCCCAATCCTGACCACGATCATAAATATCACAAATTCTTTAAACTTCCCAAACATGAGATAAATGTCAGACCATTCTATAAATTGACTTTATGAAGCACGACTGAGCCCAGCTTTCTGACATTCACACCATTGTTTCCATAGTGACTAATATGTTCAGAAGGGAAAAAACAGGAGGAGATGAAAAACAAAGGAGATACCCCAATACAAGAGATGCATAAGTATGGGCGAATAGAATGTTCTAGAAACTTTAAACCATTGCTTCTTGCAGGAGACAAGCATTCTTCTTTACCCTGGTGACTTCCCCTGATAGCTGACTGATTCGTGAGTCCTTACTGCTAAAAATCCCAAAGCTTGACCAGTCAACACCCAATTGCACTTGAACAATGACTATTAATACCAGTTTAGACCACTCCTTCTCCCTTTTAATTTAATCTTAATTTTTTCCTCTAGTTAGAGGTCCCTTAGTTACCATGGTAACAGTGAAATAATTTGTGCCTGTCACTGAACTGTCAAAAAATACAGTATTAAGTCAATTGAAAGAATAGTTAAAAACAGGATAGGGGAAACATAGATGTTAGTGATCATCACAGTTTGCAAACAATGAGTGAAGAAAGTTAGAATGCTACTAAAATACAGGTTCTCTGTTCAAATCTTATTAAGTGGTGCCCTACCAATTGTATTTAAAAGCAGATTTTAATGATTATTCTCTTGTGATGTCAAGAGAACAGTATCTTTTTTCCCACTAAACTTCAACAAACTTACTTCAATAAATATAATGTTTACTCTTCAAGTTGTCTGTAGGCCAGACCAAGTAAACTGACTAGAGATAAGTCATTTTTTTTCTGAATCATATGGAGTGGGGAGGGTTTTGATTACTCCCATGCATCTTATTCAGGAACTAGTCACCTCAAAATCTCCTCATCCTAATCTCCCCAATTTATGACTGTGTTACCTTACATGGAAAAAGGGACTTTGCAGAAGTGATTGAACTAGGGATCTTCACATAGGAAGAGTATGCTGGATTATCCAGGTGGGACCAATGTAATCACAAAGATCCTCGTAAGATGAAGGCATGAGTGTCAACAGCAGAGAAGGAGATGGGTTGACAGAGGCAGAGTTTGAAGTGAGGTGGGCCCATGAGCCAAGCAACGCAGGCAGCCTTTAGATGCTGGAGAAGGCAGAGGAACGGACCCTTCCCAGAGCTTACAGAAGGAATGCAGCCCTACTGACAGCTTGGTTTCAGCCTAGTTAAACTGACTTGGGGCTCTGACCTTCAGAACCATGAGGAAATCAGTGTGTTTGAAGACACTAAGTCTGTGGCAATTTGTTAGAGCAGCTGTAGGAAACTAATACAGCACTATTTGCAGCCTTTGGTTCCAGCAGCTCTTCTAAGACTGTCTCATTTGATATTTACTCTTACATGGCAGGAGTAGATGGGACCTTCCTGATTGTTGGCTTACCATTCTGGGTGTCACTAAGTGAGTGTCCTGTGGGTTGGTTTCTCTCTGTGGGATACTTCTGGGGCCTTCAGTCTGGCTACCATGCAGGTTCTGGTCATGGTAAGGTCAGCTGCTAAGGTGACATAGACCCTTGAGCTTTGGCTTGAACACTTGAGGAGGCCACGTGCTTGCAGGTCCTGGAGGAAGAGTCCTTCTTGAGAAAGAGAACTCTTGTGCTCACAGTCTATCTCTACGACAGTGCACCTATGTGCTGGGAAAATTGCATTATCTTTCCAAGTAGATTGTATTTGGCCCAAGGTTAGACATCACGCTTTATGGACACCTGTAAACCCCACAGCCCCCAGCATGGTTCTGGATCCCCAGGAGATGCTGTATGAGACACAACAACTTGTCCTCCAGGCTGCTTGCTGGCTAGGTTTTACTGTTGTTCCAATTATTTCACTCTTACCACGCAGGTGCTGTGTTAAGTACTTGATATATACATATTCTATCACCCAATGTTTACAACAACCCGGAGGGAAGTCTGACTGTTTTCATTGCACAGACCCAGAAACAGAGATCCAGTAACAAGACTGGGAGTGGCAAGGTGAGGAAGTGGCGGAGCTGAGCTCTGAACCTGGGCGAGCCTTCTTGACCCCTCCTCGTCTAATTGCTGCCAGGCAAGAGGCACCATGGGTAGGTGTCAATGCCTTTCTCGTCTGTGCCCCTTAGTAGAAGCCCTGTATCCGCTGAGCTCCAGCGTTGGCCCCCATTCCTACCCCTGCAGAGGAGGAGGGTATAGCTTACAGTCTACACGCCATTGTAAGCTTTTAATGAGAAGAATCTGTGCTGGAGGGAGTTCGCGGAGCACTCCCACACCCCCTTTAGTAGAAGAGGCTCCTTTTTATCCCCCCCTTGGGAAAGGGGGGGTCAGTCCCTTAAAGAGGCAAGGCCCTCCCCAGAAGCAAGGTTACCCTGACGGTTCCATGCCAGCCCCAGGGGTATTTGCCTCTTGAGTGGCAGGGCTTTGCCCTTCCCCTTACTTCCACCCTCCTCCAGGAATCAGGGGATGGTTCCTTCCATCACTTCATTTATTCATCAAGCTCTCCTCGGGCTGGGCTGTTGGTTTCAGGAAGGCTGTGCTCTGCCATGGGGTACCCCGGAGTGAAGCACCTCTCTGTCCTGCGGGAGGTGGTTGAGTCGATGCAGACACAGGCACTGGTAATAGTTTCCTGAGGGCTGAGCAGGAGCTAGGAGCTGGGCGAAGAGGTGCACACGCTTGATCTGCTCTCTGCTGCCTCGGGTAAATCCCATTTGAGTGTGTACTCCAAGAGGGCAGAGACTGGGCCCATTTGGATTGCCAGGGTGCCCTAGTGCTGGGAAAGCGGCAGGGACCTCACTGCACAGGTGCTGTGTACAAAGGAATGAATGAATATATAGTCATACCTGACAACTGTGGCTTAAATATCAGGGCTATCACTATTTTCTTAAGAGGTTCAGAGAACTTAGGAAATTCAACCCTCATTGCCGAAGCCTAGTTTCCCTTACTCACTAGTCCACACTGGCTCCACCGGGGCACAGGCGCTAGACCAGGGGCCGCGGGCTGGTCTGGGGCGGCGACACTCGCCGCGGGCGCCCTCTGTCGGCGCTCCGCGGCGCCGCGGCCCGGCGGACGAACGCACAGGTGCGCCGCCCGGGAAGGCGCGAAGCCGGGTGCAGGCTGCTGCCGTCGACCTGGGACTCCCCGCGCGTCCTTGGGTGTTTGCGCCACACTCCTCGGGGCTGAGCCGCTCTCTCAGTGGGACCTGGATGTCACCGGTGAGTTTCGGGGGCGTAGTCCTGGGACGCGTTAAGGAATCGGCGTTTAGGGGAAGAGAGCGCACTTCGGGGCCGAGGGGCGGGGGAACTGCGACGGCGAAGAATTGCCCAGGTGGGTGCAGCGGAGGCAGGTGGAGGCTGCAAAGGCCAGGTGCCCGCGGCTGTGCGTCGGGCCGCCCCTCGAAGGAGGGCGTGGAAGCGGGGCGGGAGAGGGCGGCTGTCCCGGGGCCGACGGCCAGAACCCGCGACGCGGCCCGGGGAGGCCGGAAGGTCGTCCTCGCTTCCATTTTTCAGAGCCCGCCGGGCGCAGGCCGCGCGCTCAGCGGGCACCAGGGGGCCCGCAGGCCCCGGGGATCTGGGCGTCCTGCCCCGCACCCGACTGCGGCAATCCTCCTCTCTCGCTGGGCACCCGCCTTCTAGTTTCGTCCCCACTTCTTTAAAAGAAAGACAATCATGCACCCACATCCAAGGCCAATTTACAATCAAGAAGACGTCTTCGTTCTTCTTGTTCTGGTTTCCACATCAAGTAAGGACGACTTTGGGGGTTCTTTTGTTTTCGATTCTCCACTGACCCCATAACTATATCCTTCATTTATTTACATATATTTTTGCCTGTTGAAATTCCAATCACACAAAGCCAACTTTAGGACTTTCTAATGCGAAAACTCCCAGAGGAAATACTTATCTCTTACTTCCCCCACTGGAATAACATATTCCCTTGATGGGAAAGTTTCGCTCCATTGATTTGGGAGGAAGTATACAAAACAGGTCAAAGGAAAACGTGAGAGGTGGCTAATGTATTCCGAGAAGGTAGAGCATTTGTTGGTCTCGGTGAGTTGGTTCCCTCCTGGAACATTGGGAAATACGGTGAGGAGATGGGAGGCCATCGGCTCCCACGCGGTTCACAAAAGCAGCTCTTGAAGACATTGGATTTGAAATTACTATTCTTTCTTTTCATAACACTCAGTATGTCCCTGATCATAGCCTTCCAGATATCGAACACGAACTTTTAATCCGTTCTACCAAAATGTTTTGCACCCCTTTGAACACTTCTGAATTGACATTCTAAATTAGTATTCATTGAAAACTGGTTTAACACAAAGCAAGGAACATGAAGGAAATCTCAGTCTTCTTTGCATTTCCAAGTAGGTGTTCAAATCTTCAGGAAAGTTATTGTTATCCCTTTAGGGAAGATTTAGTCAATTCCCAAGTGCCACCTCCAGAGGGCACAACTGTCTCAAAAAATTTTTGTGTGTGTGTTCCTTCAGTTTTATCTAAAAAGGGGACTCCCTACTCCATAATGGGATTTGGGGATTCAGACTTGAAATATTTTTACCTATTATCTTTTAATGCTCATTTATATGTTGTAGTGTTCTATTATTTTCAATAGTCATTTAATATTTATAATATTTTAAGTTTTATAAAACAAAGAATGAAACCCCATGTTTTTAATTTGTCCTGACTTAAAAAGTCTCTCCGACTCTCTCCATTTTTAAGTAATAACTCCAGACAGATTGAAGTAGCACCCATTAACTTTAAAAAATTGTTTTTAAAGTTTATTGGTCTCAGCCTAATTTTGTATTTCCAAGAGATCGTACTCAATGCTCAGGGTCTCCTTAAAAGACGTGTGAAAGGTGCTGTATCTTTTAGGTAACCCTGTTTTGGATTCAGAGCCCAACACATTCTTGTAGAATCTGCTATTGTGTTCCGAGTCAATGCATTGGAAGATTTTTACTCTGGAAGCTACATAAAACGTCTGGGAGGGATTTGTTTTTGCAACACCAGCACGTATGGTAACTTTGTATTTAAAAATGCTTTTATTCCTCTGCAAAAGACGGGAGGTTGACATGAGTTTGCTCAGAAAAGAATGGGGTTATTCTCTTCTAGAATGTACAGGAAGCACTGCATTCTCCTTTGTGTCAGACTTCTGCTGTGTTTAGTGTGAAACTGAATCACGTAAGACTGAATCTAAGAGGGAAAACTAAGGATTCATGCAAACGATTTACATATGCAATTCCCTGTATTTTCTTTCAAGCTTTCACTTGCTCCTCACTTTGGGCTATTTTTCTTTCCTTTTTTTCCCCCAGTTAACATTACACACAAGGAAACTGGCAACTGGATGTGAAAGAAACTGTAAGTATTTAAAATTGCATAACATCTGTTTAAATGAGAACAGTTTTTAGGTTTTGGCAGCTTATGTCCATGCTGGCATGGACAATTTAGAACCTAATACAGGATAGGCGTTGAGAGTGTTTCACTTTCACGTTTGCGTGGCATGAAATGGGGAAGAGCCAGAGCAGCCGCCACGCCAAGGTGTTCTGGAAGAAACCAGGAGTCTCAAATGATGTCACTCAGCCTGTGGAAGAATCGAGAGAGGCCTTGGTGAAATATCCCTGAAGTCAGGTGAAGCCACAGATGAGCCATTCAGGGCTAATGTCCGTGGCACAGAAGCACTATAATTGGCAAATCCACAAATTATCTATCCCTCTTCTCTTTCAATTCAAAAACTAAATGCTAGTTTAACGATGTGTCCCTTGGCCTTGTCCATTTGCCTTGTCCCCCCAGTGAGACAGTTGGTGAAGACCTTTGACAGCAAAGACCCGCGTGTGATATACTTTCTTTCATTCCTTCACAGTAACCGGCTCAGTGTAAGACCATAATGGCCTTCCACGAATAGTCGTTAGACTATTAGACTAAAGACTATTTTGTTAATAGTTGTTAGACTGGGGCACTGTTGACCGGGATCCGCTCCCATTTGTGACATTCTAGGTACATCTCTCCACTGTTTCCATGGAGCTGGTGGCATTCTCAGTGTTTTCCGTAGGTGAATGGGCCACAGTCATCTGCAAGAAATTTATCATAAGCATTTGGGGTTTTTGGTGATGCTATTCTTCTGAAATGAAGAGTGAGTCTGAGAATAGTGTTAGTGGGAAGACTTCAGATGAAGGTGAAGTTACACAGAACATTTGAAATGGCAGGGCAAGGAAACCAAATGCTCCAGCAGAACGGAGATAACTGAGATGAAAAGGAGCTTTCACCTATGGTGCTCCCCCAGTCATATATCATGAGCTTCACTTGCTCATCTGTAAACGTTAACCACTCCATACACGACCCTACACCACTGGAGCTGAGGAACTCACGAGAGCCTTGAAACGTGGTTGTCTCCCGTCCGGGAATATGCTTAAGCGGGGGTATCAGGCCGATGCTGGTGGGGCCCCTGACCTCCAAGGGGCATTTTGACATCTAGTCACCTGGCCACAAAAGTGCTCTGTGCTTCTGCGTTAAGCTCACATCACGCTCATTTATTAGCAACAGAGACAGTTTTACAAATGCCGAAGCACCAGAAGGAAATGCGAGGTGATGATCAAGAAGCTAGAAGTGGGGCATCACTCACTGGATTAAGGGTGTATCCTCTCCAGACAGGGTGCTGTTTCGGGGCCTTTTTGCCGAGGGCCGTGTGTTAATTACAGTATAGGAGTAGTTCTGATTTTCTGTCTCAACACTGGAGTCTAGTTTGAAATGTTAATAATTCCAATTCAATTGGAAATATATTCAAAGAACGAATGTTATTTGCAGGAAGTTAGAAGTAAATACCTTAGTAAAATAAATGACCCTTTGGTAAAGGGAATCATAACCTAGTTTTGAAAGTATAGATGTTCTTCTGTCGCTTTTGCTTGAAGTCTGGCAGAACTATATGTGGCTCAGTTGAAGATCCAGATTAAAGTTTTTCTTTTTCCAGCTACTACCACAGTCTCCAAAGATGAGTCAGTTATTCATTCATTCATTCATTCATTCATTCATTCATTCATTCATTTATTTAAAAAGTCAGCAATCGGTGCAATTTCTTGTCGTTGAAGCATCCCCTGGTTGCCTGTACCTCCAGGTAGATGAGTAAATTCCTAGTCGAGGTCGGTGTTGCAGGTGGATTGATCCTCAATGAATGTTCAAACAATCAGACCATCACCTTCACCTGGTTATGCTAGGTCATTCTGAGCCCGGTTTAGTCAGGGGCTGACTTCATGCAATCAGAGCCCAAAGGACGGGGCAGTGCTGTGGTGTTTAATGGAACTGGCCTCCTGGTGGCGCTAGAAGGACACTTGCTCTTCACAGAAGGGCCACTCATTTGGCGGGGGAAACGTGGAAGGGTGTGTCCCCCCCCCCCAGTCAGACTGTGCCTTGTTAAAGTCTGTTTGATTGCGTTTGCAGTGATGTGGAGGGGTTTTTCCGATCTATCTTCAGTCTCAGAATGTGGTTGGAGGCTGGGTGCACGTTCTGCAGTTTGTTAATTCCTGAGGTGACACTTTGAAGTCCTGATATCTGATATTCCACAGTCCCAGAAAGAATGATTTTTGATTCTTTGATCCCATCAGAAAAAATCCAGTTGTTTCTTAGCTTAGCAGATATTTTCTTTTCCAAGTCAGAGTCACGGTGGGCGAAGGGTCATCAGGATATGTAATAACAAGCTGGTGGAATTACATGGAGAGCAGAGTGATAATCTTAAGAGGTGAGAGAAAAAAATCAGTTACGGTTATCAAGTTGGAGGACAGTTTGGCGTGGCCACAGCTTCTAGAAAGTGTCACGTTGGTAGCATTTCTCTCCTCTGTTCTCTAAGAAGACAAAGCACAGGCTGGGGAAAAAATCGCTCAGGACAGGTTTCATTTGGTCAGGTTCTCCCCGCCCCCCTTGGCCTTCCTGGTGGGTTTGACCTCTTCATTCTCTAATGATGTTACTTGGAGAATTCAGGACATCCTGCAAAAGCGAAACAATAGCAAGGAAGATGGGTAGCAACAACAACAATGAACTGAATTCTCCAGACTGTTCGTGGAATGGCAGCAAAGACAAAGAACTTTTTTTCTTCTTTATAAAAGCCGCCGAAACCTTTTCTTCCCTTTCAGACCCTGTTCTTCCTATTCTCGCTTCCTGGCAGGTTTCAGCATCTGATCATGAATGGCTATTTTAGTGTCTCCTTGTTATTAATAAATAAGGTGATATTACTGTTACAAAGTTGCTGTTTGGAAAGCGGAGGCTTTCAAGGGGCGCTTTTGAAGCCTCCACTTCAAGAATAGAATCAATTCTATTGCATTTCAGAATAATTGCAATTTTAAATCTTTCCTGTTTTTTTTTTTTTACCCATTGAATCTGATATTTCTCTTAGCCAAAGGATTTCATCCACTCTTTTTTCTGCTGTTGTTTTTAAAGGTGCTTGAAAGGTATTTTACAAAGATAGCTAAAAAATGAAACCAAACCAAACCAAAGTTTCTTAGTGAAAAACAACCACTCTGAAGTGAAAGCCAACTGAAATTGCGCAGAACAGACTCACAGAGTGGAGCTGACAGGCTGGCAGGACGCGGGAGAAGGGCCCCTGCTCCCAAGGAATCGGTGCGGGCCATTTCAGTGCTAAATGACAGGATCAAGAAGAGAAATTTTGAAATTGATTTTTAAGACTGTCTGAAAAAGGAGACTGAAATGAATATTAAGTAATTTCTTTGGGGCTGTCAGAAATAGTAATAATGGGAGAAGAGACAAGCCCAGTCTTGCTGCCGATGGTGGGATCGGGGAGTTCAGAGTCAGTGCAGATTGGAGTTGAAGCCCTGCACCAGTTTTTAAAGAAATATGAGTGAGGGAAGGGGAGGGGAGCCGCAGCGGAAACTAATGTGAGTAGGTATGAGCCAGAAAGGAGTGAGGAAACAAGGTGGCTTCACGTGTCGGGGTGTTTGGAGAGAGTTACCGTCATTGGCATGTGCTGGGCTCTGTATCCCCCGAGGATGAGAGGACCCTGTTCCTGGGGGAATGCGCCCCCCAGGGTGCTCTACCGGTGGGTGTGGGTTTGTCTGCCCACGTCCATTCTCTCTCCCCCACCCTCCCCAGCAGCAGCCATGTTCATCCATCAGTTGGCTGGTTGGAGAGGGGCTCCAGGCGGGCTGTTGAGCAAGCCCAGATGGCATGAGGATTGGATTCATGTCTTTGGCCTTATTAGCACCATGTTGGAACCAACCGAGTTAACTGACTAATTAATACAGAGATGCATAGGGTGTTCTCTGGGACTTGGAATCAGTTTCCTTTAAATTAGCCACGTCAATTATCACAAGTTCCTAGATGCCGAGAGTTGGAAAAGGTCTGGCAGGATTAAAAAATATATAGGGAAGCAAGGAAAAATTGAATAAAAAATGGAAAACACGCCCACCGTACTGGGATTGGGCTTTTCCGGGACACAGACGCTCACTGTTACAGCCTTGTGAAGGCCTGGCGTGGCATTCTGATGACTTTCACTACCATGTTCTCAGAAATTTCTTAATTTCCCCTGTTCCTTTTTTCGTTTTCTGAATTCATGGGCTGGAAAACTTAACCCTCTTTAACTTCTGCTTGTATATGTGACATGCTGTTGAGTTGGCTGGTGACCCTGTGAATGAGTGACGTCCACACTGTCCTGCCCTCACCAGCCCCGCCCAACACCTGTGGCCTCTGTTACGGAGCCAGTCTGTCTTGTTTTTGGTCTTCCTCTTTTCCTTCTATTTTCCCCAGCATCGTTTTCTCTCCCCAAGAACCCTGCCTTCTCGTGATATGCCCGAAGTAGAACAGCTTCAGTTTTGTTATTTCTGCCTCCAGCGATGCTTCAGGTTTAATTTGCTCTAGGACTTCTTGCATACCAGTGTGGAAACAGACATCAAGCATTAATTTCCCTACCTTTTGGGAATGGTATCCTCACTTGGATTTTGGAGGCTTATCCACCTTCCCTTTGTCTTACAGGATTGCATGTCAGGATAGTTGGCCTTTCTGAAACTATGAGGTGGGCAGTTTTGTGATTCAATGTAAGCCAGTGGTTTTCACCTGGGAATGGTTTTGCCTCTTGGGGAGCATTTAGCAATGCTAAGAGACATTTTTGGTTCTCTGTATAGAGAGAAAGCTACTGGAATCAAGTGCATAGAGATCAGTGATGCTGCTAAATACCCTACAGTGCATAGGGTCAGCTCCCTACAGCAAAGAATGGTCAGTCCAACATGTCAGTGGTGCAGAGAAGCTTGGATCTAAGCCAACTTACACTTTCCCTTCTGGTACACTGAAGCATCAGCGATGTGGTACAAGCAATAAACCCCCAAATGATTTGAACTCATTCATTTAGGTAACAATGCCTCATTAGGACGGTTACGTTGGCTAGGCCTCCTCAAACCTTTCTGAGCTGCATTTTCTGCTGTGTTAGAACTCTAGCCTTTGTATCTGTTCCGTGGGCTCCACTATAGCCTTTCGATACAGTCTTTTCTGGTTGAATTGGCCAGGGTACTGTTCTGTGGCCTACAATCAAAGAACTCTAAGCTGATGTGAAATAGCTGATGGTTTGTTAACATATGTATGTCAAACGACACCTCATAAACAGATGGTGCCTTATAAATCCTACCTGTAGTGACGAAGTAGTTATCTGGCAATGGAGGGTCAAGTTCGAGCAAGCAGAAGCAGTAGGACAGGCAACCCCATGTACTTGAAGTTTCTATTCCTGCAATGGTAAGTAGAGTCAATAGACCAACAGATAGCTTAAGAAACTCTTCCCCAAACAGGGAGAGGAAGTTTTCTAGGGTAGCAGGGTATCATCGGCAGCAGATCAAGTGCAAATGTAGAACAGTAAGATTAAAAAAAAACAACCCACCAGAAAGTGACCTGATATCTTTGAAACCGTGCTTGCTTTTGACTTTGTTGGGCTACTGTGCCCCACGTGTAAGCCAGGGGCTACCGATGAATAATGTTTCTTTTTTTAAAAAAAGCATTCTTCTCATTTCAAGCTTCATTTCAAAATAATGAAAGCATCGATAGCAGTACCTCACTGGCGGGCGTAGAAGTTTTCTTTAAAGATTTGAAAGCTCAGGGCTGACACTGGCCTGGTACTCTAATTTTTTTTCCAATTAAGGCGATCCAGGGAGCAGTTTCTTGATTGCCAAGGCTGGGCCAGGTGAGTGTGGGTGGCCGCCTGAGCCTCTTTAGCTGTGGGAGACATTGGGGGCTGCTTCATGAAAAGATCTGCTTTGTTGCAAGCTTCCCTTTTACGAAGTGCATGGGCTGGAATATGTTAAACTGTTCTTCAGTGAACAAAATCATAAAAAAAATATGCGAGCATACAAATAGAGGGTCGTGCTGGAGATCTCAGGAGGTTCATCGTACTTCTCGGGGACGGTTTCTTTTTTAAGACGCCAGCAAAATACCATGGTGTTTTATTTTTGTCTGCAGTAAATTGCTCTGGAAATTTAAACAAATTAAACATCCTGTTTTGTGTTTTTGAGATGCACTGGGGAAACTCAGCCTCTCTTGTCTGATGTTTCAGGTGGGAAGTAAGATATTGTGCGTAATCACCTTTTTGAAATAGTTATGTACGTGCAGGGGTTCAGGGAGGGCGCACGGCCATTCCGCATCACCTGCAATTGCAAGCAGTCGTGTTTATTATCTAAAGAGAAAGAAAACAGAAGGGAAGTTTCAGGAGAGTGTGCGTGTGTGTGTTATGCTTTCAGATGAGAAATCCTTTTGTTGCTTTTTATAGTTTAGTAATCAATCTCTAATATAGTATAAGAGTGATAACTAAAATCCATTGTTGAAGCCATTTTAAAACTCATTTAAAATAATATTAATAAAAATAATAATGGTATCACTTAAATGGAAGGCAAGGAGAGAAATTAGCAGCTACAGCTCAGAGCCTGCCTTCGGCAGGTGATGGACTCTATTTTCCTGGAGTGCCCGTCACTCCAGAGCATTTCCCCTTTATTTCCAATGTTGGTAAATGGAAGCATCTGTGAGATACACTCCCTTCCTCCTCACACGCCCTGTATTTCTCTGGAAGGACTGCTTGCCTTCAATACCTTCCTGCAGGGAAAGATGGAACAGTCTGGAAGGCTCACGCCTCTGGGCCTGAGTAATAAAATTAGCCCGAGTGACAAATTTTAGGGCTTCCCCCTCTTCAAGGGGGGTCTCCTTGACCATAGGAACTGTCTGGTGTGATTACATTTCATGAGAACATCTCAACCCCCCCATCAGCTTGAACTCTCAGTTGAAATACTCCATTGAAAGGCCAAGCAGAACCCAGATGAATGGATGCTTGCAGCACCTTTCAAATGTCATTTAAAAAGAAATCTAGGAAGTGAAGGCTCAAGTCCTTTGGGATGGAGAAGAAACGAACTGTCAGCGTGCCCTCCCGTTGCTCAGATGTTGGCACTCTCCCCTTCCTGCCGGCTTCCTCTGCGCTCTCCCAACTTCCTCCTCCTCCCTGCCCCTCCCACACACACCTGAGCTGTAATAATTCTGGTTTGGCCCCGAAGGCTGAACTACACGCTAGAAGTGTCATCATGGAGGTGTTTTTTTAAAGAATGTCATTGTTTAACTTTAGGGTCCTGTTGTTCCTGTGTGAATGAAATGTCAGAAATAAATTTCAGCACGTAATTTCCCAGCACTGACAGGCCATTGCCACCTGTCGTTGGGTCGCGGTTTTCCCTTGGTGTCCTGCCATGTTGCGACCTATCCCTTCGAGTCACGGTAATTTCACCTCTCAGTGCAGCCCCCGACGGAGGCCTCTGCTGCCAGGTGTGACTCTGGTGACTTTTAGGTATGGACTGATTTCTTCCACAGGCTTTGCTTTGTATTGTTTTTAAAATCCCAAGTGTCATGAATCCTGTCACTTGAGCAGTGTTGACTCGCGATCGATCCCGTGTGCGTTAATCGGTTTTTGTCCTTGGTCTTGACTGATCAGGAGGGCCCAGCCCTGCTTTCTGAAACGCGGGGTTGAGTTCTCTTTGCTGAGACAGTTTAGGGGGAAAGAATTGGGGTAGGAGGAGAAAAAAATGGGATGGCTTTAATTAAGAACCCACATTTAACTGGAAAGAAGGAAAACTGAAAAATTTCATTCCCTCCATAGTGAGGATTTTGGAAAAATTCTACTGCTCTGAAGTCAGAAGATTGATTTTATAAAGTACAAGCAGATTGTTTTTGAACTCAGTGTTAAAAGCTCTGCTGTCAGAGTTGACAAGTTCCCGAATTCAATTTTCAAACCAAAACTTAGAACACCGAGGAGACACCGTGTCTCCCCAGTAGCTTATCAAAAGAAATGCTGTGTCAAGTTTGCACTGCGGTCTCCAGCCAGCCAGGTGGAGGGAGGCCGGCGCCCCACCAGATGATCCCCCCTTCCTCTTGTAGACGGTGCGTTTTTGAGATGGGCTGCTCCATGAAGGACTCCAGCAGCTCAAGCTTGCTCACACTGGGTGACCATGACAGGCTGCCTAGGTCACCTCTCTAAGAAGGTGGAGAGTTTTATACCATCTTTAGAGAAGCGTCAAGCACCAGTGATCTCTGCCCAGGACTCACTGGTCTTCACGGTTGGCAGAGAAAGGATTAAGAGGCACAGATGTTAATTAGCACACCAATTGCTTCCCAAGAACAGTGTCCGCGATGTAGAATTCCACACAGAACTGTTACCCGCCCTCCCATCTTTCTTTCTCTTGGGTTAAAAATTAGCTAGTTATGGCTTTTGAGTTCTCAAGATCTTCCTGATGCTAGTAGAAAATAACCGGTTGTCCTAAACAAAGGAGGTGTGTTACAACTAACATATTAATACAGGCAAGTATGAAGTATTTACAGTGTGCCGTATACCGCCTTAGACTCCATTTACATTTCATAACAATCCATGAAGTAGGTAATGTCATCCCCGTTGTGCCGGAGGGAGAGTGAGGCTTAGAGGGTTTACTCAGGATTTTCCGAGTGCTGAGCAGAAGAGCTGGGATTTAGACTCAGCTCCGTGGAGCTCCTCACCTGCCTCCTTAACACTAGGCTGTAAAACTGCCTCCAAAATGATGACAATGATGAGCTCAGTGGTAGAATTTCTTCCTACGGATTTTTTCAGAAGTAAATAAATAGCATGACCTTTTGAATACACTTCAAGTTGTGTGATTCTGTTAACTGTTACATTTTCACAGGCTTTTATTTTGCATCCACATGGTCTTTGACAATTCAGATTTATCTATTGCTATATTTTATTTATAGTCCTGCAGCTGTTACAAAACCTTATTAAATTGAAATCGTATTACCTGGAACTCTCAATTAGCCAGACGTTTTCTTGTGGTTCCCCCTTACCCCCATGTATTCCATTCTTGGAAGAAGAAAACCACAGAAAACTAAGCTTATATTGTTTTCTTTTAGATGTTATACCTAACATTTATAACTAGTTAGATGTTTAAATATGAGTATATCTCCTGATTTTGAAATTCTTTCTCAACAGCTAAGTCTGCTACAAACGTTAAGGGAGTTGTATTAGGAAGGGTAAGCTAATGTCTGTGACAAAGGGTCTCTGCATCCTTACAGCTCATCATAACACAGTTGATTTCTTGTCTGTCTCCCAGTGCCTTGGAGTCAGTGGTGGTGGGGTGCCCCCTGATCCACACACTCGTTCAGATACCTGTGCTCTTCCTTTCTTCTGGCTGTGATATTCCTCTAGAATCTCAGTTTCCTACAGACTCTAACGAACCCAACTGGCAAACAAAGGGAGGCAGCGAAACTGGAAGATTCTCTGGGAAGATTTTAGGGGACAGGATTAAAAGTGAAACACAGTCCTTCTGTCCACATTCCCAGGGCAGAGACTCAGTCACATGACCCCACATAACTACAAGGGACTTTGGGAAATGTGGTCCAGCTCTGTGCCCAAGGTAGGAGTGGGGGAGGATAAGATTTGGTATCTACCTAGCAAGATCTGTCTCAGTTGATCTTGAGATTTTTATGGCCCTTCTGATATTGTAAAACATCTACGGGACGTCTAAGTATCATGTATATTATATTACTGGGTTCCAAAATCTGGGTCTTTAAAAAATGTCTCTGGAACTTCCCTTGGACCCACACAAAGTCAGAATGGGAGGGGTAAGGGGGGGAGAAGCAGGCCAGGAATCTGCATTTTTTCAGTTCTCTAGATGAAGTGGACATAGCCAGTCTGGTGCCAGTGTGGTGTTTGGGAATCCCTGATCTAGATAAAGCACATCATGGATGACGGATGAATTCATTTCGGGATGATTTTTAGCAAAAAGGGCCAGGAGGAAAAAGAGTGGCTTTCAGTCACTTAGTAAAGTAAGTGAACCCAAATCTCTGTTTGCCCCAATTCTTCTAATTAGTCTTAGACTTCCAACTGTGGTCAGTTGTTTTGAAAGTTCATAGAGTGCTTCACAGATAAAACTGTTTAATTTCCCAGTGAAATGCCCCATATAGGAAAAGAGCTATCCTGGTATTGTGGACACTGACTACCTATATTTTATTATAATACTAAAAAAATTCTCCATGTCTCATTTCAAATTCTCTCATGTCTCGTTTTTACTCTCTTAGTGAGCACAGTTATAGATTCGTGGTTACGTAAACTACCCCATTAGACAGGAAGGCTGTTGCGGTAAAGTGTTTTCTAAAGCACACAGATTTGGGGTTTAAGTATCCAACTGTGTGTTTCCTGTTTTGATCTTTTAAGTATGTGAAATTGCCAGTTGGTTTATTTGTTTGTTTTTAACCCACATGTTTCTCACATGGACTTGTTCTGCCCCACGTGAATTTCTAATAGCTTTCGCAGGATGAGGGGAACCTCTTCTCACCCGTCAACGTTGCCGTGGTGAAGTCAGTCCGGTCCGTTTCCATGGCTGCTGTCCCAGGTGAGAGGGGGGTCACAGAATGATCCTTCAGCTTTTCTCATCTGTGTTGCGATCAGGTTGGATTTATGAAAGACAGCAGAAATTTATCACTTTTCTCCGTTATTCTAAAACCATAATTTTCTAGCCTCTTGATTGCTTGTGAACATTTCTGATAAAACGGATAGCTCTCTGAACCTTCATAAAAGGATTTAAGACCTTAAATTATCTATCGCTGTGACCCAAGCAGAGGGTGAGATACCTCTGCTGCAGTTTCATTCCGAGGGCAGCACTGCAAACCACTGTGCACAGAGCTGCTATCACAGTGCCTTCCCAGTAGCTCTGCGTTGTCAGCCTCACAACCCCCACCTTCCTTGCACTCAGGCACCCCCATCCTCTGACCTGTACTTACAACTGCTGGGGAGCTTTCCAGGCTTTCAACCTGTAAGGTCTAGTTGAAATCTCTACCCTAGCCAATCAGTCATCATCCTCCAGATTACCTTGAGTTCCCTACCCCTTTATGTTTATACCTTGTATTTACAAACTCCATCTCCTCCCAAATGAAATTCAATCTGTTCATCAAGATTCAGTTTGGAATGTCACAGACTCTGAAACCTTTCCTGCTCAACTTAACTATGGCCGTTGTTGCCGCACACACTGTTTACCAAGATACATTTAGTCTGGGGTATACATGTTAGATTTCCCACCGGAGTATAAACTCCTGGAGTTCCAGGTCCTACTCTATTCATCTCTCTTTTCTTACAAGGCTTTAATCACAATGAGTATTTGGTAAATAACCTTCATAATAGACAGTGTTCAGTTGAGGATTATCATGCACAGTGAAAACCCAACCTTCGATTATTACTTTAGAGCATGGTTTCCCAAAGTGGACTGGTAATGTGAGTTAGTTGGGGAAAAAATATCCACTCACATCTAAATAGGTTGCCTTACCGCGGGGCTTTTCGGGGACCTGTAATGTGCTTATAGGATGTAATATGCTAATGGGACTATGTGAGAGGGAATGTTCAAGGCATCATATTTCATATTCTTTTGACCACAGAGCTCTTTTTTGTGAAGCATATTGATGAGCCAGGGTTCATCATTTTTAGTAATTCATTTGGGAAAGTATTGACTTGGAGTAATATTCTACATTTTTATGGTACCCTTTTAGGATTAAAGTCATTCTTGCTTTCTCTCTACATTATTGATTGTTCATAAGAAAACAAACAAACAAACAAAACCCCAGTGGTTTTCTAGTTTGCACTCCCAGGCATAATTATTTTGGGTATTGTGTGTATGTGTGTTTGTAACTGCCAAAATGCATCAAATATGCTGTTTGCTTTAGCTAAGAATTATACACAGTCAGGGAAAACCCTAATCATCTAGATGAAACCAGCAGCAGCGAAGTCTTGCAGCTGAGAGTCATGGCCTTGTCAGACGTCTCTGAGAGAGATGCAAAGGCCTCTGTTGGAAGAGGAATTTTCCTGAAGGTCACTCACCATTCAGACTATTTGTGTAAATCTCCATTAATGCACGCTTTCTTTAATGATTTGCCAAATGAAGTCAACAATTAGGGCTTGTTTGTGGGTTCTTTGGTCAGTCATTATTGACTGATCTGTTCCAAACCTTCTTTCCATGGCCACAGATTAAAAAAAATCAGGTCATTGCGTGTTTAGATTTCTGCCCTTTAAATGAGGTCTATTAGCGACAGCAGTCGCTCATCAAGGCTGTGACTGCGTGTACTGTACCGTGGGTGAGACTGAGTTTTTGAGCAAGGGGCGTTAAAGGATCTTTTAAGGTGAAGTTAAACCTGTGATTTTTTATGAACTTTGGGGTGCCTAATTAAGCCATTAGTAGCAAGCAGGAGTTTCTAAATGTCAAGTGTATAATTATGAAATAAACAAGAGCTGTTTTTTTTCTAGTAAATGCCTATGCTGTGCCCTATTACTTCTTAGAGGTCCCCAAACAAAGTCTTCTGGTGAAGAGTACAAAATTAGGGTGGATTTCCGCTGCTGAGAGCAGCAATCTTGTCTTGTGGAGCGTACCTACTAAATGTATTGGGTAGGAGTAATGCTTAACCTGGCAAAATCAGCGGGCGAATATGTGTTACTTCATCTTCCAAACCACGTGTTTTAAAGAAATTCAATTCGATTCCTCTTTTTATTTTTATTATGCTTCCTTCAGCTTTGCTTACTGTTGAGTTTCACCACCACCCTTTTCCCTCTCATTTTTAGAATTCAAAATAGTTACTTTTTAAGCCAAAAAATGAATTAAACTTGGTGGGAGTAGGGAGTAGGGGGTTGTAAGACAAGTCAAGTGTATTAATATTTAATCGAGTGTAAGTTCTCTTATGTTGGGGATGATAATAGACAGTTAACCACATTTCAGACTATAAAACACTGTAAAGTTATGATGGTGAAGATTTCCTTTTTTAAGCCCCCACTCCCACCACCATTTAGTTTTGTTGTCTGTCCCAATAGTCAGTGTTTGACAAATTCCCGTAGGTTTTAGCCAATCAAATGTGAGGGCCTGTTACATGCTAGAGAGTGGCAGACAAAGAAAGTGAAAGTTCTTATCTCTGCCTCAGGGAAGTTTTAAAAAGTATTGAGGGGGCGAAGTATCCACAGAGTAGAAATATTTAGCCGTTTTTATGATTAAACTTTTTTTGGTCAGTTGCTGTACAAGTAAGATATAAATTTGTCCTTTTACTTTGAAGTATTATAATGCACATCTGGCTTTTTTTTTCAGATAAATAGATAAGTAGGTAGGTAGATAGGTGACTGATCAATTGATCTTGTTCTTTTCTTTCAAATACCTTCCTATCAACATACTTTTATCTGTTAGTTTCTCTAACGATTGGCATTTGCAGTTTGTTGCAGCTTGGCTGCATTAAATGGAGAAACTTAAGTAACAGTGGTTTAAACAAGATAGAAGTGCATTTTCCCTCATGGAAAAGGAGGCCAGGAGCCAACAGTGTGGGGTTGCTATGGCAGCTCCATGATGCTGGTCATTATCCTGGCTCTTCCTGGCTTACTGTCCTGGCAAGTCCTTGTCCTCCGTGGTCCAATATGGCTGCTAGAGCCCCAGAACCACATCTGAATTCCAGGTAAGGAGACTGAGAATATGGAGGAGAAAGGTGTGTCTCTTCCTCATTGACCCAGACTTAGTCCTGTGGCCATAGTTAACTGTAAGGAGGGCTGAGAAAAAAAATTAAGTTGGGTGGCAATAAGCTGGTCCAACTAAAGGTCAGAGTTTTTATAATAAAGAAAAACAATAGAAGAGAATTGGAGAGGCAGCTGGCAGTCGCTGCCACAGATTGTTACCAGTGTTTTGTTATTCCAAACAATGCAAAAATGAACATTCTTGAACATGGGTAATTGTATTGGTTCCTTCTAATAAGGATATGCATCCAGTGGGTTTTAGCGACACAAAAGTCTTGAGTAGGGGCTTGGAGAAGGGTGGCATCATGGTGGGCTGGGGTGACAGAGAGGCCATTGTCATTTAGGCAGGTCTGTGCTTTGGTCCTAATGGCTGGGTAAACTGCAGATGGCAGACCAGGTAAATAACAAATACCAATTTATTCATTCATTCATTAAACAACTATTTATTGGGCACTTACTACGTGCTAGACACTGCTCACACGGAGCTGGGACGAAGCCCCTGCCCTCATTGGAACTCACAGATAAATAATTTATGCCACCTTGGTAACCAGAAACATGCCTTTGGAATAGGCCTCGAGGGAACTGAAGGCTGGATAAGAAAGCCAGGGCCAACTTGGAGACCACTCGGGGGTCTGTTAAAAGAAATTAAACCTGCTTTTGTAGCCAGCGGGGGGCCGTTGAAAGCTTTTTATCAGAGGAATGATCTGACCCAAGTGATGTTTGAGGAAAATGAACCTGTATGCTCAGGTTACCTAAAGGAAGGCAAGAAAATTTTGAAGCAAAGGGCTGAGCTTTTCCTGAGGGGCGATGATGTTCTGAGCTGGTGTTCCTGCTGGCCCGGGGCTGGGGTGGGGGTGGGCTGTCCAGTGTGGTGGCTCAGGACATGCTCTCTGGAGATGGCTGGTCCTGGCTTGGGATCCCACCTCTGTCTTCTAATATGGGGGTGACCATGGTATCTGTCTTAGTCAGCCTGGCCAGGCATAACAAAATACCACAGACTGGATGGCTTAAACAACAGAAAGCTGTCTTCTCACAGTTTTAGAGGTTAGAAAGTATGAAGTCAAGGTGCTGGGTGATTCAGTTCTTGGTAAGAGCTCTCTTTGGCTTGTAGATGATGCCTTCTTGCTGTGTGTGTGAGAGAGAGAGAAAGAGAGAGGGAAAGTGAATGAGAGGGTGAGGGTAGGGGAGAGAGAATGCTCTGGGCTCTCAATCCCTCTTCCTCTTCCTCTTCTTGCCAGGGCACCGGCCTCATCAGATGAAGGCTTCATCCTCCTCCTGACCTCATCTAGCCTTTATTACTCCTTAACAAGGCCCTGTCTCCCAGTGTTGGGGGTCAGGGCTTCCACATACGAATTTAGAAGGGACACCACCCTTCAGTCTGTAACAGCCCCCGTAGCTGTCTGAACCACAGTTTTCTCATCTGCAGAGTGAGGGACGTTCTATCAACCTCCTCACTGGGTTGTCTTGAGGATTAAGTGAGGTGAGGTTTGTAAAGTACTCAGCACAGTGTCTGGCACATGTCTGACGTGCGCAAAACTGCAAACGAGAAGGGATAAGTGGGCCAAGCATTTCAATGGAAAATTTTACGGCTGGGGGAATAGACACGGACAGCAAGGGAGAGTGAGGACGCCGACATGACGCTCAGGATCTAAGCCAGGGTGACGGGGAGAGTGATGTCAACTGACAGAAATAGGAGAGCCTGGGAAAGGGCCAGTTGTAGGGGAGAGATTGATGAATTTGATGTTAGGTGTGTTACATTTGGTGAGATGGCTGGATACGCAAGTGGAAATTTCCAGCAGACAGTTGGGGTTTATTTACAAGCAGGGATGTATGGCTGCTAATGGTGGCATCTGGGGGACACAAAATTGGTAGTGGCTGAGCTTCAAGAGGAGAGAAACAGAGAATTCGAATGAACCTGCACAGACCCGATAAACAGGAGGCCACTGCCTCTGCAGTAGAAATTTAGTTTTATAAACTTTTCTGGTTGAAGAAATGAGTAGTCTGAGGCAGACTTTGCACTGGGAGCTGTGCTGATAATTTCCTCAGTGCTCCACTTTGCTTTGCACACTGTAGAGGCAAGGAGGCAGTTCAGGATGCAAAGCCAAACAAACCTGCGCGAAGACATTTCCACCTTGAGCGTTGGGACTGTGGATTTCACGTGAAGGAGAGAAGCGGCTTTCTTGGTAGGAGGACAAAGTCACTGTGGAATTTCTGAGCTAGGAGATTGTCTCTTCACACTGCAGAGCCTCCGAGCAGTCTGAAAAGCCCTGAGCACTTCAGCATCCAATTAAAAGGGAATTATTTTTCCATTCCACAGCTAAAGAAATGGATCAACAAAGAAGCTGAACGACTGTTTTAAGACCTGGCAGCTGTAACACGGCAGACAAGGGAATGGAGTTCAGCAGGTCCCTTCTTTCGGAGATGCTAAGTTATTTTCTTAGTGTCGTTTGCCAGTTCTCCCAGCTATGAGTGACTTGAAATCAACCTTTGATAGACTCATGCCAGTAAATAATAAATAGCCCACCTTTATCCAGGCAGGCAGTGGAAAAGAGCAAGCATTTAGAATGTATTGCCCTCTACCATTAGCTTCTCATTTTCCATCTTGTGTGCTTCACCCACATGATCCTTCATACTCCTCTCAATAAAAGTAAAATACTCTTTTCCTCATTTCAGTTTGTGTTCACTTACTCTATTCTGTAGCAGTAGCTCTTGCTAACAGCCCCAATGTCTTTTAATTACCAAATCACTTGTACTTTATTTTTTTATGTCCCTTTCTTGATTTTTCTGCTGTTTGACAAGACTTCATCAGACTCTCTGTTCTGTCTTTGTTCTCTCAGGGTATCTTCTGCTGCTTATCAGTTGAATTCTGGCTTTGTTTTTATTCTAAGCAATTTCCCTCATTCTGCATACTCTCCTTGTTGATCTAACCCATTCTCATTACTGCATCAATTACCATTAATATATCATTGACTCCTGAATTTTATCTCTGGCCTAGAGTCTTCTCCCAAGCTTTAGACTCACATAACCAACTGGACAGCTTTATTCAAGTATGTCCTAAGTTCTTTCTCCTGTATACCAACCTCCCATCTAGAAATTTGAAATCTGGGGACTAATGACAACCTCTTTCCCCATCAGTACTCCCAGTCCTTACACAGTAGTTCATCATTCGATGGCCAGTACCAACATTACTTATATTTCCTAAGGCTGGCATCTAGGGAAGGTAAATATAGAATGATCTATAAGAAGGGGGGAAGAAGACCAAAGTTTAGATTTAAGAATGTCCAATATATAGATACTGTGGTTTAACTATGATCACTTCCACTTTCATCTCCAAGGTAGACTTGATTCCCCAAAATGATCCATGCATCTTTATGGGATTCAACTTGTGTGTATGCGTAGGAATAAATAGTAAATATGGACAATTTAAAAAAAACAAACATGCATTTTTGTATCAGAAAGTGCACGCCCTTTGCCCATTTTCAGATGGACATGTGGAAATTCAAGCGAGTGCAATGTTTTGCTCAAGACTTTAGAGCTGGTTTGTAGAAGACTTGCAGGCCTTCTGATTTTCTCCTCTGAACTCCGTCTCCTTCACTACAAGGCTCCCTGTTGTAATATATGGTGCCCTGTACCTTGTGGTGATGACTCACAGATCACTCACAGATTAGATTCACTGGCATCCTCTAGAAGCTTTACAGCTGGGTTTCACTCCATCCTGTAGACTATTCATTCTGATTATCAGGGTGGGGTTCGGACGGCTCTGTCCAAATAGTACACATATCATCTGCTGTCCCTTCGCTGTGCTACGTATCACTATCAGTTCATCATGAATTTTGAAGAAGCCCAGAACCGCCCCAAAGTCCTTAACGCAGGGCTCTAGGCAGTTAGTGTCAATTGACTGGAGTTTGTCAGAGAATTGAAACCCATTTTTCATCCCATTTCTTTTGTTCCTTGGATCGTTGCAGTGGGAAGTGATGCTCTGAGGAACTTCACCACCGTTTTGACTGGCATCATGTCCCCCATCATATATCTATAGATTGTAACGATCAGGCAGTCCATGGTTGTTATAGCACCTGCCTTTCCTGTGCGGCATTTAAAATTACCTGTGAGACGGCATGCTGGAGAGTTTCTTCCCACCCATTGTGGATATTTTTCATCAATCCAGCTCTGTACTGAGAGGCCTGTGCTGGGTTCTGGATCCCTTCTTTGGGAGAGTTGATCAGAGCCGAGCATTTCCCACTGATAAATGGAACAGTTCAGGCATAGAGAAAGGCAATGCCAAAGTCAGAAGGACAGGGACGGAATCTGAGCCACTGGACTTCTGAGGCTCCAATGCCAACACAGTGCACCTTCCTAACACTTACCAACAGGAGCTCCTAAAATACAGTTCTTCCCTTCTTCATGGTAACCTTTATGAAAGTCTAAGAAAGATGATCTTTCTGAATTATAGAGTCTCTGAAATTCAAAAACAGTGCGCTAGATGGCTTGAAGTGGCAAGAAATGTGTCTTGTCAATAGTATAGAGATAGTTGTAAAGGCCGAGAGAAAAGGTCAGTGGGGGAGGGGGTCTGTAAAATGATAATGAGGGAATGGAGTGGAGAGAAGCTAGGTTATTGTAATAATTTTAAGCAAGATATTACTGTTAGGTTTCTTGACATTTAGTTAATTGATCATATGATTTCTTGATTTCCATATATGTATTCATCATATGATTTCTTGATTTCCAATTCTGTGCTAAGTATCTTGAAAGATGTGAATGATATGGCTCCTTTAATGGAGAAGCTTCAAATCATACCAGAGAGATTGCTGCTTATGAAGGGATTGAAGAAAAATGGGAGCTGTACCCCCAATCAATTTACACATCAGGAATTAGTATCTCACCCTTCTGATCTTAGGTCTGGGATGACACCCCTTCTAATCTAATTACCTAGACACCATCTTGGCTGATAGCTTTCGACTTCATTTTTTTGGTGAATAGTCACCTAGGATTATGTTTTATTCAGTTTTTTAGCCTCAGCCCCTTGCATCATTCCAGATACTCAGTAATTGTTGAATTGATGTTTCTCTCTGCTTTGGCTCTTGCAGCTCTTCCTTCTGATTCAGCCATTTGGCAAACCTAAATTCACCCCCTCCTGGTCACACACCTGGATAATTGGGCTTCCTTCCAATTTTTCACTTCTGCCACATCAGTCTTTCTAAAATGCTGCTTTTCTCAAATTGTTTCCTTGCTGGAGGATTTATGGACGGTCCCTATTGCCCATGGTGTCAACACTATACTTTCCTGCTTAAGCTTTTAAAGCTTCCCCATTATCTCCATCTATCACGTCTACCCATCTGTATGTATCATTACATTATCCTCAAGGCAAGCCTGGGGCTTCATTAAGGTCAATCTTCTTCTTAGTTTCTGGCTATAGTTATGTTAAACCCAGCCTCTGAGCATGTGGGCCTGCTACTCTGCCTGCCATGAGTAGCCTTTTCTTTGCTCTTCTATCAAACCCCAAATCATTCAACAAGACTTCTTTCACTCATTTAGTCAGTTAATCTCCACACCTGGACACAATGTCTACTATGGAAATACAAATCAGGAAGATTTGATTCCTGCCCTGAAGACTCTCACGCTAATCCGATGCTCTGAGCCTGTGCTCAGCACAGTGTTGTGTACATTTCTATTGACTGTACCAAACATTCAGCACTGTGTGCTCCCGAGCAAACTACCCAATTTTTCTCTACCTCCAGTTTCTTATCTATAAAATTGGAATATCACTAGGACCTTATCTATTTCTCTCTTTCTCTGTATCTCTCTCCAGCACTTACAGCAGTGCTTGGCTCATTGCAAGCATTCATTACTTTATCTAGTATTACTTATTACTTAGAATCTGTAACATAATACACACTAAAAGTACACAGTCCCATGTTGTCGTATACTAAGTTATGTATTTAGTGGTACTCTCGATTGGATTGCCAGCTTTGGATGGACCGAGTCTTACCCTTGCTCTGGTGGAGGCCATCACAGCACCAAGTGCAGGCCCAGGAAGGAGGCTGTTCTTAGAAGGTTCTTGTCGAGGAAGGGTGGGCTCACATGAGGCCTTCCATATATCTATTGCTAGGGCCAGCATGGACAGAACCTAGGGAAATTGACTGGTTTTTCCCAAGAGGCAGAGAAAATAGTGTGAGAAGGAGAGTGAGTAGTTATGGAGCAGAAAAAAATAAGGGCTTTTACGGGTACCCAAGTTTATATAAAAGAGGCATCAGATAAGAAATGAATCCGAAGTTGGGATGAAGAAGAGCGGCATTTGTTGCCCTCCTACTATGTGTCAGTCCCCAGGCGAGCTGTTTTCACAGGTGCCATCTCATTTATTCCTGTTGACTTTATTCCTGCCCTCTCATTTATTCCCGTTGACTTTAAATAAATAGCCATACATTGTTCCAGCAAATAGGTTTATTCAGGAACAGTAAAGAGTTGCAATTAAGGACATAGAGTCTAATGGCAAACCACACTCAAGTCTAGAGAACAAAGGACAGGAACTCTTTTATAGAGGAAAGGAGGAGTACAGAGGGGTGGTTGTAAACAGAGAGTCCATTGGAAAGTTAATTGGGAGTTAGAAGTGTGGCGGCTTTTCATTGGCTGCACTATAGCAATCTTTCATTGGCTGAGTGGTTGCCTGGAGAAGAGAAGATCCTCCTCCTTTCTGCTGGAGTAGCAGAGTAGAAAAACACCCACCTTTCAGAGATGAAAAGTAGTCTTTGCTTATTTGTGTTGATTGACAACGTGATAGGAAGTGAGAGCTCCCCCTGCAGTCCATCCCAACTCCAGTTTAAATGAGTTCCTGTTTATAAATCTTCACATTTTTCACAACAGCCCCGAATGGCAGGTATTGTAATCTCTAGTTTATAGGGAACCTGAGATCCGGAGTGAATATGTGCCTGTCAGAGATCACATAGGGAGTAATTGGCAGCATTTTCTTCTGTATTGCAGTGCATGTGATGTTTGTGTGGTATAACAGGTTCTAAGAAAGTCTGGCAAAAGTTGAGCCATGCAGCTGACTTTAATGGGGCATATACAGGTATGATAATACATTAGCAGTCACTACTCTGTTTGCACTTCTGATTAGCTCACACTCTGCCCTCAGTTGGGTCCTCAGCCTTATAGAATCTCAACAGAGGATTTGTAAATGAGTCTGTCCTTGGAGCATATGAAGAGGATAGCGATGCCTCATTGCCTGTGCACCCTGAATATAGTACAAGTGTATAAGGGATGACTTGAGAGACGCCAGTAGACACATTTCTTTCTCACCTGTCATACACATCATGGTAAATATCTGGAACTTCTACATTGCTATGTCTTTGGGTAAAGATATTAAAGGCCCTTTTAAAAATAATCATATATCTTAGGAAGGAGGACCACATGGAGCAATTATCATCCATCAGTATTATGGCTCAGTGAGTGAGCCTGTCACATAAGCCCTGGATGGAATGTGGAGGAGGACTTATGTGACAGTTAATAAGATAACTTCTTAGAGCAAAAAAAAAAAAAAGAAGAAAAAGAGAAAACATGGGCATCCTGGTTAGCCAGGGAGAGTAGGAGGCTGCCATACATAAAGAAGTGAAGCTACACCTGAGAGTGGGTAGGTAGCAATAATCAGCTTTAAATTCTTTGTGTTTTTGAACTTGGCAAAGACCCTGACCAATGAAGGTGGTAGCAGGTACCATCACTGGGCTTCCTTGGCAGGTGGCTGTGAGTTGTTGGGCTTGCCCAGCTTGGTCTTGTTGGAGGTTCTTTTCTTCAGTGCCCCTTTTTGCATGACAGCTACCGTCTTCTCTGCTTGCGTTGGGCTAAGAACATTTTCTTTAATCTGGGACAAGCTGCTGTGTGTATTCTCTGGAGGTGAGTCTCATTCACCATCACAGTAAAAGGGTTCTGGATGCCTGTCTTGTAGGTCAGAAGGTGCATCTGGGCCGAAGAGCTGTTTATGGAGGGGAGGGAAGGTGAGAACGTCGGTTCTCACAGCCATAACAGTATTCTCTCAGTGACACTGTTTTGTTTTGGTCTCAAGCTTTTGATAGCCAGTGCTGTGGTTGGACTGGCCCTTGTGGTTCTTGTTATAAAGCATAATCACCAGATAACTTTGAAAAGATACACCTGATTACTTACAAGACCTGGAGATTACATAGCACACCTAGGGGGTGCGTGGAGGTGGGGGGGCATGGTGGAGAGAGAGAGAGAGAGTTCTAACCCTAGAACTTGGGGCTCACTCTTTACTGGTGAATTTAAAAAATAAAGAATTTAAAGAATGGGAAGAGAAAACATATATCTAAAATGGTCAGTCAGTGAAATCAACTGAGGTCTCTAAAACAAAGGAGCCTCAGTGCGGGGAGGCAGCCTGGCGGTTTAACTAGTCCTGTGGCTGGCAATGTCTTCTTTGGAGACAGCCATCTTTGAAATGGATGCCTCAGCAATCAAAGCCTAAGTCAGGTACTTGCAGTACAACACCCCCCAAAACCAACTCTCAGGACTTACACTCCATATACCTTGTTCCTTCTCCTCCCATACCGGAAATTCACCCTCTATCACACTTTGGGGTTAAGACAATAATTAAACACACTATGCAATTGTTAGGATAAATCAAACCAGGATCTTTGATTTCCAGTCTCTTAAAACTTGGTGTTGGAGCCCAGGGAGAAGAGAACATAAAAGCAATCCCTTGGAACCTGCCAGTTGTAAGACTGTTTACCTAAGGCATGAAAACATGTATAATTATCAGCTTTGTTTCGACTCCCAATTATTCTTTTGACATAGACACAGATTATGGGGCAGAAGTGCAGGGAATGAAACTGAACACATTATATCCTATGTAACCTTACAGCCAATTATTTGCAAATCTGACTTTGTTAAAACTAAGAGCTGAACAAAACTGTAATTTATTACAGAAAAAAATCATTTGTGACGAAGTTAAGCAGTATGTAAATCTTGCCCATCCTTTTCTACAGAGGTGGAGGCAGAATGAGCATTATACATACTGCCCTTTTCAAATCTTGGCCATTGATTAAAATGTGCATTTTAAATGTAGCTGTAGGGTTTTTTTTTCTATGAAAGTATGCCATGTAGGCTCGAGAGAGGATGGAGGTAGCCCTGTTGCACTGGGTGAAGATCAGAGGTTGGAGCACACAATTATCCCAGAAATCTGAGATTAGAAATGGGCGGGAAGAGAATATTGTCAAAGGATGAGCCCGTGCTCCTGGCGGAAAATACGTTTTAGCACGCAGTGTCCTGTTGGGAAGGAGACGGTTTTCCTCCACCCTCTGGGTGTCTCTGGCTGGTCTAGTAACTAAATTGACATGAAACAGATTAACAGGAGAAAAACAAGTCGGATTAGCGGGGGACCCCATAATAGTATGAGACCCACATGCGGTCAGGCATCTGACTTAGCTCAGATGATATGCCATCTGAGCTAAGGAGAAGGGGAAAGGGGCTGGGACCTCAGAGGCAGATGGGACAATTCACAGGAAGATGGGAGAAGCAAATGTTTGGTAAACAAATGTTTGTCTTGCCATGCTGAGATGACGGGACAGACAGGGCTCCGAACAAACAGGTCTTGCTGAGAGTCCCCTTCACTCCAGCCCACCACACCTGGCTCACATACTTTGTAGTTTTCTCTGCTGAGAGTTCTCTTCCTAGAGAAGCCCTTTAATTTCTTTTAGGCAGTTAAAGGGAAGAAGTAAAAACCTCTTCTCAAGTCTTTGGGTCCTAGATTGTCTTCAGGTCAAAATAATCTACATGCCAAAGTGGCAAATTCTTGGGAGACTCATTCCGAATTACTGTGCATTTTTTTTAGATCGATAGGCAGTTCATGGTAAGAAGAGGTTCTTTGTTTTATGCATTGCTTAATTCACATGTATAATATCATTGTTTCATGAGAGTGAAATGAGACCTAATTCAGTTTGTCTGGAAATTCTTGAGAGAATTTCTTGGGAAAGCTGATTTATCTTTAGAGCAGAATTAGAAATCAATATGTCATCCTTACCAAGAAAAGGGTCAGAATAAAAGGAAAACCTTTGTTATCACTGATCCTGGTACATTTCTAAGTTATAGGATCCTTCAATAATTACCAGCATTGGAAGCATAAAAAAACTTATTAAAATTTTGGTAGATTTCCTTTATACAGTATCAATGAAGTTTCTTAGTTTCTTTTTATTTATATTTATTCTTACAAGAAGTTCTTTGGAGGTCTATATATAAGACTTTCCCAAGTGAAAAAGTATTAGGTTATGTAGTAGGTTGTTTTGGGGGAGAATATATATGTATACACACACATATATACATACAAATATACATATGTGTATATACATATATATATATACATATATACATACACTTTGGGGGGCAGATTATATATATGTATATATATACACATATATAATAGTCTGTCCATGAAGTATCCATCCATGCACTATGAAAAATAGAGATAGCTATTGAAGAAGATAATAAGAAACATTACACAGGACAATGATGTCTCAGTTGCCTTCAAAGTTCAAAGTAGGTACCTTAGGACCTCACACAGTTCTCCCAGTCACTATCAGCTGCCCCATTGTATTTTCCTGAATTTCATCAATGGTCTGAAATCTCTTCCCTTTCAAAGGTGATTCTGGTTTTGGGAAAAGTCAGAAATCACAGGGCACCAGTTCTGGGCTGTGGGGAGGCTGAGTCACTTGGATGATTTGATGTTTCACCAAAAAACTTGGCACCAGATGTGATATCTGAGTGGGTGCTTCATTGTGATGAAGTTACCAATCACTAGTTGCCCATAGTTGTGGCCTTCTGAATCATCTGAATAGTGTCTACAGAAGAATGTCAGACTTAACACAAAATTTGATACAGATTCGTTGCTCTACTCGCTCAGTCATTTGGAATACGACAGCCACACAGCACACATGCTTACTCAACAGCGTCTGCCGTACCCACTGACTAGTACAGTGAAGTTGTCATTGTTCACACATGCACATTCCAGTCCATTCTCCTTGGCTGCCAGGTTACATCAATGTCACACAAACTGTTCTTGTTGTGTTTACAATGGCTGGACTTTTTCTGGACAGACTTTATACATCTGGAATCAGTATCTCTGGGATAGCATTCAGGAACCTACATTTTAACAATCTCTTGAGGTGATTTTGATACAGGAGTTTGCTGGACCCCACTATGAGAGATATATAGGTTCAGAACTTCCATCCTTGGTGTTTTTTCTATATATAACATGGCCATTTTTTTTACATTTGGAAGAAAACCCTACTTCGTAATTATGAGTCTGCTCTGAAATTCAATGACCTAAAATTGTTGGAAGTAAAGATACACAAAACCTAATTTAAATGTCAGCAGATCAACCAAATCTTCAGCGTACTTAAATATTGGAAATGTTGTCAAACAGAAATGAATGTTACACAACAAAACACAGATCAGTTACTTGAGAAGCTGCCAAAACTATTTTCAGAGGTAAGAGTTGGATGACGCTCTTCAATGCCAAATTCAATTTCCTCGGCTTGGGAGGAAATCTGTATCTCACCAGCCCCCATTTTACTGCAGAAAGAACAGGGCCTTTGGGATCCAACCTAAATTTGAATCCCATACCAATTTTTAGGCATATGTTTCCTTGCACAGGGGTCTTACTTGGTCTTTTTGAGTTTCATATTTTGCGTGTCTGCTATACAATAAGTGTACAACAGTCTGCTATACAATATGTGCATTCTTATCCCCTATGTACATAGGGGATAAGAATGCACATAAAGCATAGGGTATGAGAATGTACTTGTGAAACGTTCTCTTTTACACATAACCATAAATACCCACATATGAAACTAAACTTGTAGCTGAGAATGGAAAGAACACATTCTAATAGCCCAGAGAATTTATGAGTAGATAGTAAAACAGGATTGGTAGTGTAAGAGTGCAGCTGAAGATTCTACACGCTTGGTCTGCCTCTCCAGGGATTAGTTCTTCCTTGGGGGTCAGAAGGAAGACAGTTCTCGGGCCCTGCCGGCCTGTCCGAAGCGGGGTGGTGAGCTCCATTTTTTTCTTCTCAGGGTTTCTTCAGACCTGTGGTCTGATCCAGTTATCCTTCCTTTAACCGCAGTCGGGTCTAACCACGGGCAGCTGTCTTCTCTCCTGCCCCACAGGTCTGCCCCTCAAGACTCAGCAGATTCTGTTCAGAAAGACTTTGCTAAGTACCATGTTCAGTGCACAGGAGAATTGACAAAAATTGATGAATCATGAAGCTCATATTTTAAATATGGGGGTAGTAGACATTCTAATAAATTTTCCCTCACTAATGTAATTTTGGGCCCACCCTATTTCTAAAAAGATGCAAGTAGAATAAGAAAATGTAATAAACTGAAAATGTAATTATTTAGGTGCCCACTCTGAAAAGTGTTTAAATTGCATTTAAATTTTTTGGGCGAGAGGAAGCAGTTGATACAGTGTTTAGAGTAGAAGGTTCTGTACTTTTAGTATATTCAGACTTCAAGGCAAAACTAACTTGACCTTGACTCTTGGGCAGCTCCAAGGGGACAGGAAGAGGGGGAAAGGTGATTTATAGGATCGAATAGACTAACAGAGGGAGGGTACCATTAATTCATTTCAGTTCTCACAACATATTTGAATTTATTACAGATTTTTACATATTGCGAATTAAAAATTCTGAAAGAAGTAAGCAGTTATATATATATAGACCTCTTACCAGCAATAGGCTAGGCAGTATTTGCTCATTTGTAAGTTTGAAGATTCAGTTTTGAAGTGTAACCCAGTGGTTTTCTGCATGAAATATTACAAAAGAAAACAGGCTTACAAACCATGTTTTCTCCCTCTCGTTGACAACCTGTTTCTGAGAAATGAAGACAATTTTTGGCAAATAATGTTAGAGTCCGTGTTGGAATAAAGAGTATAACTAACAAGTCATCCTAGACAGATAATGAATGGCTTTAGAAAAATTAGTTTTAAAGTTGTTCCTAGCCTGTGTTATGTCTTTATCACATGACTGTTGTATCTGTGGGAACCCTGAATCTATGTGGGTTTTGGGTCATCACAAATTTCTGCAACAAGTTGTGATTTCTCGTAATGAATAAAGTCAGGTGTGATTTTGGTTGAAATGACATTTATGAGAAAATTACAATTAAATTAGCTATTAGTTATGAGAGGACTCTGGATCTAGATCTGATGTTTGAGTCGCCAACCTGCAGTAGTTGGAGGGGTCGATTTTCACTTTAGCTGAGAAATCACAGAACACAGTGAAAGCTGAATAGATCTAGAAGCCCCCAGTTACTGTGTTTTTTTAAACAAACAACTCTGACGGCATACTAGTCAAAAGACCTTTTCACGTGCAGACAGCATAGCAACAATCTTATCAGGAAAGAACTGGGTAGACTAGGAAAAAAATCGGACGAACAGTGATGGAGGAAACCTGACTATGTACATCGTACAGCAGCATCCAGAAAACGAAAAGTAGCTACTTCATTTTGCTCTTTTGGAGGGCTACGGATGGATTCCAGATACCTATTTTATTTTTTAAATTTATTTTTCATTTACAGTTGACATACAATATTGTATTAGTTTCAGTTGTACAGCATAGTAATTACACATTTACAGGTTTATGAGGTCTGTCCAGAAAGTATCCAGCCATGTACTATGAAAGATAGAGACGTTTATTGAAGAAGATACAGGATACGAGAAACACTGTACACAACACGATGATGCCTCAGTCCCCTTCAAGGTAGGCTCCTGGGACCTCACACAGTTCTCGCAATCGCCATCAGCTTCCCCATCATATTTTCCTGAGTCTCACTGATGGTCTGAAATCTCTTCCCTTTCAAAGGTGATTTTAGATTTGGGATAAGCCAGAAGTTGCAGGGTTCCAAGTCTGGGCTATAGAGTGGCTGAGTCACCTGGGTGATTTGACATTTCAACAAAAATCTGCACAGGATGTGATGTATGAGCAGGCATGTTGTCATGATGAAGATGCCAGTCATCAGTTGCCTATACCTGTGGCCATTTTCATTGTATCACATCTCTCAACCAAAGAAGAACATTAAGGTAGTATCCTCATTAATTGTTTTGACTTGAAGAACATACTTATGATGGACAACACCTTCCCAATCAAAAAACACAGTAAACATGGTCTTGATCTTGCTGAGACTTTGCTGCACCTTCTCTGGGCATGGAGAACCAGGTGACTTCCATAGGGATGGCTGGGCCTTCATTTCTAGATCATAGCTGTAGAGCCACAATTCATCTCTGGTTATGAGCTTCTTGAAGAAATCTGGTTCATTGGTAGTGGTTTGAATCAAGCCAGTGGCAACTGCAGCACAATGTTCTTTCTGCTCTGGCAGCAGAGGCTGCGAAACAAATTTTGCCACAACATGTTTCATGCCAAGATCCTGTGTCAAAATCCCAGACACAGTAGTTTTTGGAATCTCCAGATCAGCTTCTAGTTCTCACACTGTCAGTTACTGATCTTTGTGGATTGCAGCCCACACACGTTCAACATTCTCAGGTGCTCTGCTTGTTGCAGGCCTCCCAGAACATGGACCACTTTCAATAGATTCTCAATCATCTTTGAGCATTTGTCCCACACATTTATTTGCACTGCATCCATTGCATCATTTCTGAAAGCCTTCTAAATCATCTGAATAGTTTCTGCAGAGGAATGTTCAAGCTTAATGCAGCATTTGTTCCTCTACTCACTCAATCATTTTGAATGTGATGGCCACACAGCACACATGCTCACTCAATGGCATCTACTGCCCCCACTGACTAGTACAGTCAAGTTGTCATTGTTCATGCATGCGCATTCCAGTCCACAACCTTGGCTGCCAGGTTACATCATGTCGCACAACTGTTCTTGTTATATTAACAATGGCTGGACTTTTTCAGGACAGACCTCATATACCTTACAAAATGGTCACTACAATAAGTCTAGATCCATCTGGCACACATAGTCATCACAATGTAACTATATTTTCTATGGTGTACTTTACATCCCTTTGACTATTTTTATAACTGGCAAAGTGTGCTTCTTAATCCCTTCAACATCTTTCCCCATTTCCTCAACCCCTCTCCCATCTGGCAACCATCAGTTTGTTATCTGTTCAGGTACTTATTTTGGATATGAGTTTGGTCTCAAACATGTACATTTTAAATGTAATTAAAGGAATTGTCCACTTTATTTCAAGAATCTATGTGTCCTCTCTGCATCTTATCCCCAGTATGGAGGCTCTTGTATTTCTTTCCTAAAAAGGGGCAGGTGAAGAGAGAAAGTATAGCTTTCATAGCACTCTCCCCTAAGAAATTCGAAGCTACCTATTTTGCCTTTTTTTTTTTTTAGTGTTCTGCTCATGGTAAGAGTACTTCAGAGGAATTTGAAGATGCTGAATCATAAATAATAGACACAGTTTCAAAGTGGCTGGAATTTTTATCAAATCGCTGGTTTGAGCTTGACAAAGCCACCAGTTCAGCAGCAAGTTCTCACTACTCCATTCTCTGAGGCAAGTGATTGTGTGTGGCCTCACCCGCCTCCAAAGGGCCGTGAGGAATGTGCTCCTCGGTGCTCATGACTGTCATCCCAACCCCCCCGCACTGGGCTAAGATGCTTTCCTTGCTGTATTCATAACCAAGACAAAACCCAACTGGCTTTGTTTTTGGTTAAAAAAACGTATTTGTCAGTGTTTGTGATAAAATTAATCTCATGGATACACAACCTTAAAATTAAGGACAAGAATATTTACCTTGTTCCATTGCATCAAAATCACTTCTTATACCATTTTCACATATAAGTTTCATCGCTGGAGTAGGCAAATCACTTAAGAATTGCAAAGAAGCCTTTAAAAACTGAGCCAGTTTATGAAATGTGTAAAAATATCTCCACTTGTTTAATGTTTCCAAAGGAGGGGGAAAATAAGGGCTCCTTTTGAATTTTTCTTTCTCCCTGCCCTCTCAGCTTCGAACTTCTACTCTGTATTTAATTGTGATTTAAAAAAATGAAAAATGTCATTTCAATGATCAAAAAACTTTCTGATAAACAAGGTTTTTTTTTGCTACTTCAAGTTCTATTGCAGGCTAATATTTAAATTAGGAAATTAAAGGTAAAAAGCAAGAGGCATTTTTTATACTCAGGAGCTAAGGAGCTACAAGATTTTAAATATATTTTGGTTATATTTATTAAGGATCATAAGTCTGTTGAGAGGTAGTTTTGAAAAACCCTCTAAGATCTAAAATAACCACCAAAGGCCTTTTCATTTTGAAAGAATAAACAGGATTATGAGAATAGGTAACTTTTTCCTTGAGGAGCTATAAATGCAAGTCATTAGTAAAGTTCATTCGCTCCATTGAAATTCATTTCTTATAAGGTCTGTTGGATAATTATTCTTTCTAAACATGACAACAAAAACGGAACAGATGTTTAGGTAGATAACAAGTTTGATAGATAAGATATAATGAATCTGTTCTGTTCATTGCTTTTAATAAAAAAGAAATATCTGATGGTAAGAATTCTTCAAGGTTCTTAACAGGAATATTGTTTCCTAGATTAAAGATGGGGGGGAGGAGGTAGAGAACTTGATGTGATACTAGGATAATGAAAAATGTATCACTTAACAAGGTCTGCATTATTCAGAGTTATGCCCATGCAACTGTCTGCTCTAATCCCCAGCCAATACGTTGCTTGGTAACCAGTTACCTGCACACCTGCTCTGTAGCTATAAGAGACAGTGCATGTGTGGTTACTGGCTGTATTTAGTACAGAAGAAAGGGATAAAAATCCAACAAATATTAATATTTTATACAACCATATATTTTTTACTTCATTATTGCACTCACTATTTAGCCAAAGGTATATTTTTTCAAATCAGAAGAGTCACTGCTTCCCATCACAGTATGACCTCCTGAGTAGCATGAGAAAGGACTTAAATTTTTTCAGAGCATCTTTAATCAACTCTGTTTGCTGCAGACAACAGATGCTACCATTAGGAGGGGTTTTGCACTTAGGTGAGAGGCAAGGCTGAATGGTGACTTTCACTTTATAAAAGATTCCAGCCGTGGAGGCAGAATCATTCTGGAATCGGTTTGACCACAAGGGTCCGTCTACAGGATGGCTTGATTAACACAGCCCTAGAAATATCAGTCATTGTGATTAGGCTGTGGTGTAGCTGAATTGTTCCTGATTATTTCCCTCTCAAGCTACAGTTCAGAACAGTTCCACCATTGATTGTGTGGCCATGACCCGGTAGGGGAGCCCTAAGAGGCAAGCTTTGGGACCAACACATGAAACTCATGTATTTTTTTTCCCATTAGAGGGCTGATTGCACACTATGCATTTGAGTCTTGGGGCTGCTAGAAAAGAAAGATGTCCCAAGGGCTTTGAAGTCATTTCCTCTAACTTCTGGCAGGATCACAGCAATTTATTTTTTTTTAAGAGTTAGAAGTGACCTTTTGAGATTATTTAGTTCATTGGTGCTCAGCCCTGCCTACACACTGGAATCATCTGAAGAGTTTTAAAACATACTGATGCCTGGACCCAACTCAGAAGATTCTGATGCTAGGTCTGGGGTAAAATTCAGGCCAAAACAGTTAAGAATGGACCACGGTAGGGTATGCCATGCTAATCGATAGCTCTTCACTTAAAGGGAAACAGGGAGTAAAGAAGATGTATTCCCTTTCTACTAGTTACTGTCTTTCTGTTCTTTTATTAGTCTTTTAAAAATTTTTATTTGTTGGTTTTGAGAAGGGAGGAGAGAGAAATTTGTTCTTCCATTTATTTACACATTTATTGGTAGATTTTTTTATGTGCCCTGACCAGGGATCAAACCCACAACCTTGGCATATTAGAACGAAGCTCTAACCAATTGAGCTACCCAACCAAGACCTCTTATTAGCTTTAACTATTTCTTTAATTAGGGTGGTGCTGTCTCATGCAGGGCAGAGGGGAGTAGCTTGTCAGATTAGCCTGCCCCCACTTCCCTAAGGCCTGTCCTTCCACGCCAACTGTTGCTCTTGTGAGGATCACCATGGAGACATGGGTGGGCAGTGAAGCTTGCCTCTGACAAGGCTTGGATTAGACAAGCCCCTGAACTAAATAAACTGCAAGGCCACTTGGTTCCCCAGGCTGACGATTCACCTCTCGCTCTCTATTCCATCATACTTGATGATGACATGTTGCTCATGTCCTGTTGTGACATTACACAATAGCATTACAAAATCCCGACAGCATAAAGATGCCTCCAAAATCCAAAATTCTGACATCATAAAGATGCCTCCAACCTTAATGTTAACCCACTATAAAATGTCTAGGGAGAAATTAGAATCTAAAGACTCGATAAAATCCAGAGGAATGCAAGTCCAAAATCATATTTTATTGCCAATGTGCTGTAAAAGTCCTTGGAAATTAAAATCAATATTTTATTCTCTTCAATTTTCTGTTTTTGATCAGTCTCAGTGAGAGGTGTGTTTGATCATGAATAGTTCTGGGGATTTTCCAGAAGGCATAGTTCAGGCGGAATCTACACTGGACAAGTACCTCTGTGCCTTGGAAATTGTCTTAGTAAAAGTCCAAGTGTCCATGAGCATCGTGTGTTAAGAATCTGAGGAGTTAATAGGACACTGATGATCATTGTTGAAAAATAAGCCAAGACCCAGTTTGTAAACTTTTGTCTATCTAGAGATAGACAAAAACTGTGTTCCCAGAACTGAGTACTTAGAGTTGCCAGAGGCTGAAGCAGAGACACAGTAGTAACTAGGAGCAGGCCTGGAGGAGAAGGAGTCTGCCTTCGTTGGGAAGCCAGTCTGCCCTTGTCATCTGTGATGAACACACAACCGGTGGCCTTAAACGCCGTGGGAGGGATACCCCAGTAAGAGGCTGGTTCCTTTGGGCACTGGGAATTTAGCTTAACCAGGAAAAACACCGTTACCCACGTTTCCTCCCTTTGACATGCTGTTCAAAGAATGGGTGCCCTGTGACACAGAATAAACATTTGCAACAGAGACAGCTCCTGTTACTGGATCTTATTAGAGCATTTTCCCTTTCTTATCTCATGTATTTGAAACTCCTTTATTTCTTTTTCCCTTTTACGCTGCCTACCTAGAAGGCACTAATGATTTAAACCCAGAGCCTCATGGGGCTCTGTTGTACACATAGGGCTCAGCTGCTTTGCAGTTTGAACGGAATGCTTTTATCCTGGCTGGTGCGGCTCAGTGGACTGAGTGCCAGCCTGCAAAACAAAGGGTCACCAGTTTGAGTCCCAGTCGGGGCACATACCTGGGTTGTGGGCCAGGTCCCCAGTAGCAGGTGCATGAGAGGCAGCCACACATTGATGTTTCTTTCCCTCTCTATTTCCCTCCCTTCCCCTCTCTAAAAATAAATAAAATTAAGTTAAAAAATAGAAGGAATGGTTAAAAAATATATATATACTTCTATCCCTACCCCATCCTTCCATATCCTTTCCTCGTGTTGAGGCTGTCCCCTTTGGTGAGACTGTGGCTCTTGCTAGGGTCCTGTACCTGCCACTCTGACTCTAGAGAAAGCCACTTGCTTGTGGATGAGCCACCACAAGCTGCAAAGGTCAGCCAGAGGGAAAACCGTACCTAGTCTCTTGTCCAGGCTCAGAAGTTCAAAGCCAGCTGTATAACTTAAAACTAGCCTCTTCGTCCAACAAACATTTTTTATTTTAATGTCAAAAAATTCCTTCTACATGAAGCAACAGATAAAATAAATGGTTAGGAAAATTCCTAAACCTAAGGGTAAATGTGTCACTGGTTAATAAAAATACTGAATTACAGAACACAAAACCAAAAACAAAATGGGCCTCACGGACCCTCTGAGCTGCCAGACGCTACCAAACATCCCCATACCACAGGTTCCATCAAAGGCCTGTGACTTACGTACCATCAGTTGTCCCTATTTTGTCCTATTTCTCAAAGCTCCTAGTCCATGCTGAGGTCATTTCCTCAAACTGTGAGCCTCCCCTGCTCCGTGGAGATGCAGACCAGAGTGTGTGCTTCCACGGGCAACCTGCTGCCCCCAGGAGACAGGGAAGAGGAACAGGCCGGTCCGTAAACCTCATTTCCCTGCCAGACTCGCCATTGCACAACGTGCTGCTTACTCTTCAAGGGGGCTGGGAGCAGAAAGGCAGAGAGAGGACGGGAGTTTGATCTTAAGTGAGGGCCTTTCATGTTTAAAGAAACATCCGGAGTGGGAGGGAGGGTTCCCCCCCCTAACACTGGCCCGCCTCAGCCCCGCTCTGGATGCCCACCAGTGCCGTCCTGCCTTCTCTGACTGCTCCTCCGAGGCATCTCCTGTGTCCACCCTTGGTCCTCTGTTGCCCCTGCTGCTGCCCAAGTTGGGCCTTTGTTTTCTCTTCTTCTAACAATTGTATTCTCTTCTGAATGGGATTCTGGCCCTTGTGCCTCAGACCCTTCCTGTTCTCTTTCTGCCCCCTCCCCCGCCGCACCCACCACCCCAACATACAAATAAGCAAAAGCGAAAACATCTGCCTTCTGGATCTGCAGAGTTACCGTTGTTTTGTAGCTGATGCGGCCTCTCCCACGCTCAGCATCCCTCAGTGGCTTCCCGTTGCCTGGAAGATGCTTTCTCAACTGCTATGTCTGGTGAACAAGACCCTTGGCAGTTTGAAAGCTGGTTAAACTTCTGGACTCTAGAGAAAGAATGCCTGGCTTGAAAGCCATTGTCTAGCTGTGAGGCCTTGAGCTAGTAACTTGACCTCTTTGTGCCTCCCTTTCCTCATCTGTGAAATTGGGATAATAATAATAATACTTACCTCAAAGGAAGATTACCTAATAATAATGTCAGAATTAACCATTGTATTTAGTAACCTCTGCTTGTTGACCCAGCCCTGTGTGTCCCACTCACCCCCTGCTGTAAGGTCCGGTCTCAGCTATGTCCTCTTCTCTGACACTGCCACTCTTGCCCAGGTCTCTGTCTTTCACCCTCGCTGGCCCTTCTGTTGGAATGCGCTTGCCCATCTCGACTGCCTGGCAGTCCCGTCTTCACCCTTCAGTTCTCGGTTGAAGCGCTTTGTCCTCTGTGGACAGACTTAAGGGTTCCTTCCCTGGGCTCCCACTTTCCAATGTGCGTGCTGCTAATGAAGCACATACTCCGGTTCTTTTAAGACCGTGCCCTCCCTGAGGCTGGAGACGGGGTCCTCCTGTCCTTATTTCCTACCACCGAACACAGAGGTAGGCATGTAGAAGAGTGTGTTGAATGAGTGACATTGCAAATGAGCAGGTGCTTTTCTAGGGGAAGTAATTTCAGGTTTTGAAAGCTCTGCATGCGTGGTAGTTTGGGGAGAGCTAGCCCTTCAGCGTATTTTCTGATGTGATTCAGTAGAAACTTTAAATGAAAAAGTATCTTAGAATACAGATAATTGCTATTCTCACTTCAAACTACTTTTTAAGGGGTCTAAATATTGAACTAACATTTTTTTATCCTATACTAATAGATTGTGTATGTGGGAGGAAGGGGAGACGAATTCGTGTATAACCTTCTAGTTAACTTCTTTGTTGGAGTAACTTTCCTAAGACTAATGATACAGTTGATGAAGCCTCTTTTAGATAAACGGCAATGCATTAATATACTGCCCTAAGTAAGCTGGTTAGTCTCCAGGCAAATAGTTCTTATATCCTGATCATGTAGAGGTTTTTTTTTTAACTTTTTAAAAGGTCAATTGGCTTATTTTCGTGTGTTTAGCAACAGTTTACAAAGCAATCTTTTAGAGCTGTCACTGTGTTCGTTTTCATGGTTTTAGTAATTGTGAATTTTATATTTCCTTGGGAAGCAATTAATACATTTAGGAAACTGTCCTGGGTTTCATAAACACTTCCAATTAAAAATGCATTGATTTGGCAATGGCTTCTCCTTGGTATACTTTCACAAAGACCAACAGCAGTTCACACAGCTTCGTCTAACCCAAATGTGAGCAAACGTGAGACAGCTGAAGGTATTATCTCTTCTGCCTTCAGCCGTTAATTAATTGTAGGTATTATTAGCTTGCATGCGCCTGGAAGGCAAGGGTAATGTCTTATTCATTACTGTATCTCACCCAGGGTTTAGCCAAGCTCCTGTGTATATTAAGGACAGCAATTGGCATCCCCCAGCAGGGATTTGCTGTAGTGGAAGTAGCTTTGCCACGGGCCAGTGTGGAACTCAGGGGAGCAGTCAGCAAAGGTCGGGTGGGAGCTTAGTGAATTCCAGGACAGACAGACCCCTCTCCGAGGCACCTGGGGCTAGGAAGTAGGAGCGCAGCAGAGGAATCTTTCCTAGAAAGCCTGGAAATGGGAGGGGGTGCAACTAGGAGACTTCTGAATGTAGCGCAATTCCTTAAATACGTTCCAGGTTGGAACCATGTGGAGAATCTGAATGGACATAGATGTTTGGACAAAACATGGGAAAGATTCCAAAGCCTGGGAGTAGGAGTTCTGGAGAGGAGTGTTTGCGATGCTTTCCCAATGTGGTGTACGTGTGTGGTTGCATGTGTGGTATGTGCACATGTGTGGGTGTGTGTCTGTGGTATGTGTGTGATGAAGCCTGTGTGTGTGCAGCATGGTGTGTGCGGTATATGTGCATGGTGCATCTGTGGTGTGTGTGATACGGTGAGTGTGTGTGTGGTGAGTGGTACATGTGTGGTGCCGATGTAAGAAACGTCCAGACCTGCAGAGAATTTTGATGAGTTTATTGGAGCCCAAAACTGATGACAGTTGCTGGGAAGCAAGATCTCAAATGCTCTGGAGAATGACAGTTTTTCATCTCATTGTACACCCTTGAAATTAAGGAAGATTACATGAAGGTGGAAGAAAGCAAGGCTCAGATTGGATTACACACAGTTAAGATTTGTGCTCTCTGGGGGCATTTGCACCTCGCAGGGGTGTTGCTTCCGGTATTCGAAAGGCACGTCAACCTGGTTGCACAAGAACAACAGACAGGACTGGCTTGAAAACTGCTCACTAAAGAAGTTATAGGTCTGGGGTGTGCTTACCCACCGGGACCTGCCCACTTAGGACTTGACGATCAGATCGCCCTGTGACATAGCTTTCCACAAACCCCGTTTTCAGCCACAGAGGTTTGTGTGTATGTGTGTGTGTGTGTGTGGTGTGGATCCTCATAAAAAATTAGGACACTCTTGGAGCAAAGGATTGGATTTCTAACAGAAGCTAATCCTTACATTTGAAGATCAATAGATCCTCATTACTGCATGCCTCATGCTGGGTTAAGTCCTATGGGAAATGCAGATAAAATATAAAATATGATATGCTCATTGGTGGTTTGCTGTCTCATTAGATGTGTAAAAAGGATCATGTAAGCATTGGAACACTACACATACATGAGAAAAGAGGGAGATGTGCTGTTCAGAGAATTCATAAGAGAAAGTCACCCTGGGCTGGCCCTCTGAAGAGGTGACCATGACCTGAGGCGCGAGGGACACATGACTGGCATCTCCACGAGTGGAGGAGAGATGTCACATGTATAAGCCGAGGGTGCACAGTCACGGGTTTGAGGGAGGGCATCTGGCTGGCGTGGGGGGTTCTTGTTGTGTGAGGAGTGGGGGGCGGGAGAAGTGAAGGCACACTGAAGACTCGCGCCGGCCTGGGCCCTGAGCGTTAGGTGAAGGCATCTGAGTTTTATCCGTTAGGCAAAGGAGAACCATTCACGGATTTTTGCCGGGGAGCTGACAGGATCATAGGGGTCTCCCAGAGGATTAGTTTAGTTAAATTATCCAGACTGGATTGCAAGAGGAGAATCTGAGGCAGCGAGAGCAGGTCAGGGGTGCCAGTTTTCTAAAACCCTGGCACATGGCATCAGCCCCATTCATCCACCTATAATTTGTCCACTCCAAGGTCATTCTCAGCAGAGCGACATGTAAACAATAAAGAGAACTAACTTTTTACTACATTCTTTTGATCATATTGCACAATACATACAAAATGTCTTCAAGATTCTCTTCACCTGTTTAAAGAATATTTTTTCAAAAAAAGACAAAACCATGACTCACAGACATATATGAGATGAACATGTGTTAAAGATTTTATTTAGCCCATTGGAGAAGGCACCTGGAAGATGTTACAAGCAGTTCAAAGGGGAACCTGAAGAGTGGATACATGTACACATCAGGAATATCGAAATGAATGTACAGGTGGAGGTGAGACTGGATTTTGTCACAGTACGAGAGGGAAATCAATTGAACTTCTATCGGATAGAATTTGCATGCCTATGGACAAGAACCATGTCTAATTTCTATCAGTTATTCCAGTTTACACAGTGCTAAAAAAGCTTAATGTCAATGGAAGGCTAAAATAAGGTCATCCAGAAGGGTATGCCATAGGCAACATAGAATTTTCCACCGATGTACAATGGTTTTTCTAAATTCCAAGGACTTACAATAGTCTTTCCCTTTATACGAAAATCTATTTTAAATGCCACCCATCTTCGCCCTCTCTTACCCTGGGCTACCACCCATCCCCTCAGAATCAGTTCTTTTTCCAGTGAGTATTAACCATTTCTTTCATCTTGTAACTTTTTGTCTTCCCTTACTGGATCAGCTCACAAAAACTCAGGGTTCTTCTCTTTAGACAGAAGGCTGTAAAAACATGTAGTTAATATATTCTCTATCACACTCACATGATCAAATTTATATGTAATTGTTTTTGGACTAAAAATGTTTTGAGATTATAATCCTGATTGCCGCTTTTCTCTTAAAGGGTGCAAAAAGCAAAAAATGGGTAGGAAAAATCTTGGAGTTCTTTTCTTATTTTGCTATGCTATATAAGTCCCAATGAGGTATTAGTTCAGAGTGGAAGCAGCTAAGGACAGTTAGGCTGAATGTTTTATGTAGTTAGAGGCAGAGATGAGACTGGGTACTGGGTTTCTTGGTCTGAGAGTCAGTCATATAGCACAGATTTATTGAGTGCCTAATACATGTCAGGTCCTCAAGGAGCTTACATTATTTGTGGAGGAGACAGACAATAAGTAAGATAAATGAGAAAATTATGTGGCGTATCATATATACATTCTATTCTATTGTGTTTTTACAGAATGTGAAAAATGTTATAAAGGAAAATAAAAGCAAGGGATTTAAATAGGGTGACCAGGGAAGGCATCTGAGAGAAGGTGGTGTTTGTATCCAGCTGGGGAACTGAGGGAGGGAGGCCTGAGGGTAGGTGGGGGAGAGCATCCTGGGCAGAGGGCATGAGAAGTACGAAGACCCCGAGCTGGGCGTGGAGCTGGTATGCTAGAGGAACTACGGGAAGCCAGTGGGGCTGCAGCGATGAGTGGAGAGAGAGCAGTAGGACAGAAGATCAGGTCAGTGTGGGGGAGAGTCAGACAGAATGGACTCCTGTAGGCCATTGTTGGGCTTTCCAATTGAGGTGGGAAACCACTGGAAGGTTTTGAATGAAATGGTATGTTTTATACTTTAAGAAAATTATCCTGGCTGTTATGTTGAAAATAAATTGTAAGGGGACAAAGTTGGAAGCGTGTGGTCAGCAGGGAGGTCACTGCACTGTTCCAGGAGAGGAGTGCCAGTAGCTTGGAGTCAGGGTGGTGGCAGCAATGGTGGCAAAATAATAATCATCATGATGTTGACCTTGGGTCAGTGTACTTCAATTATCGAATAATGTGGGGTACTTATTCATTGTCTAGCATTTTGTTAGGGATGAGGATAGAGTCAAACTCCAGTTCCTACTTCTGAAGAGCCTAATTTTATAAAAGAGACAACTATACAAGGAAATTGAAAGTACTACAGTGTGTTGTAGCAAACACAGCCCTAGAAATATATTCTGGGTACAGATTCAGACACCCCTCCCCAGAAAGGACTGCCAGGAAAAGAAGGCTTCTTTGAGGATTTGTATTTTGCAAGAGAAATAAGTTTCACGGGATTCACTTTCCAGGTGGAAAAAGGCATTTCAGGTGGAGGAAACAGCAAGATTTGTAGGGTAGTATAAGCTCTTAGGTTGTTTATTTCTGTTTTGTCCTTGGTGATGTTGTTAGTGTTAACGTGTTGAAACAAGACTCCCCAGCCCTTCTCCCAATGACCCAAGGAAAGCCCATTCACCCATGTGGTTTCAGGTCCATCTTGGGGAAAGAGTACCGGGCAGGGTGAACAGCCAAGTGCAAAGACCCTGGAATATAAATTTGTTCTGTGTGTGAAGGCACATCTGGAACTAGGGGACTGGTGTGCAAAGGTAAGGGGAGCATAAGAAAGAAAAAGAACCAGATGCCTGGGGCTATGGGAAGGAATTTAAGACCATTAAAGAGTTCATTTGGAGTTTTTCCCAGGGAAGGTGGAATAATCTTTGTACTTTGATTGAAAAAAAAGTGGCCCTAGAGGTAGGAGGTAGCTTCTTAGAACTTGAGAAAAGGATAGGGATTTGGCTCTTTCCCTAAGTATAGGATATGGAGACATCATGTGGTGGAAAGGGGTACATGGGTGCTGGGATGGGGCCAGTAAATGAGCCCTTTGGGAGCAACAGTGATGGTTGTCTGTGGCCAATCCAGCAGGCCATGGAGAGCTGCCCTATGAACAATGGTTAAGAGCAGGAGTCTATGGTCAGGCTGATGGGTCACGTCTTAGCCCCACCACTCACCCTGGGCAAGTTACTTAACCCGTGTGCTTTGGCGTCCCTCTTTGTAAAATGAGCTGGTTAGAAGAGTACCTACTTCATAAGGTTGCTATGGGGAGTAAATAAGTCAATATATGAAAACTGTCGGGAACAGCGGTTAGCTCACAGGAAGAGCCCGTTGACTACAGAGCCTTGACAGAGGCAGTAAGTAGCAAGATGGACAGTCAGAGGGAGGACAACCATGTGGACCCTGGGCAGGCCCTTTTCCGGTGGGGGCCCTGGGATCCTTACAGCAGTCAGTGGGGGGAGAATTAGATTCTTATCAGTGCTGGCAAAGAAAGACTCAGCCAGTTTTAATTTTATCTAGAAAAATTAAAAAAAAGCGATGTTTCTCCAGTGTATCATGAAGCAAATTCTTAGTGGTTACATGTGCTTAGGGAAAAACAGGCAGCTATGAATTGCTGAAAGATAGATTCTGAGGTGGGGCTAGTCAGCACATAACGGTGAATAGGTGGGCAGGGATCAAATCAAGATGGACCTCAAGTGACCTTCCATTCACCTTGCCCTTTATTTCATCCTTGTTGTGGAGGAGGATTTTTTCGGAGGAGGATTTTTAAGCAGAGGAAACACAATATGATTTAGATCATTAATAACTTTGTTGGCAGCATGAGCATAGATGTAAAATTGTCAAGATGAGAGAGGAAAAAGTGATTAGTTAAATGGCTGTCCCAACAGTTCCTAGGAGGAAGGATAAGGGCCTGCGGTAAGATGCTGATGTCAGGGCTAAAGAAGAGACAATGAGGCTGAGACGTGTTTAGAAGTCTTGGATGTTGAAGGCAGGGAAGTTGGGCTTCTGGCTTTTGGATATTTGTAGGCCAGGAGAAAGAACTGACTTGGGGATGACAAGGAGTTCAACTGGGTGGGGTCATCTTAGTGTGAGATGCCTGTGACCAAGTGGAGATATCAAGATTGGACCAAGATAGGGGCTTTGGAATCATCAGCGTGGAGTTAGGGAGGCAGTTGAGTTGCTTAAGGCAAGGCAGTAATGTTCAAAGAGAACTCTGGAAACACCATGGACTTTGTGGAGGATCTTGGAGAAGAAATGGTCAGACCATAAAAAAACAGGGAGAAGGTAGTTACCAAGGAACTAGGGAAGGAGTTTTTAGGCGGCTTCATGGTTAAATTCAGAGAGTGCAAGGACGGGGACTTTTGCTGTCACATGTCAGTAGGCTGGTACAAATAGAGGTCGGCCTTCAGCAAGTCAAGGAAGGAACAAGAAGTGTGTGAGGGGAAGGTGCGCATAGACCACATTTTGAAGAAACTTAGATATGAAGTAGGATGAAGAGGGAGCTGGGTCAGAAATAGAACCCTTCGAGTCCTCCAGTGAGTGTGAACATATTAAATAGGGCCTGGAAAAGTTCTCGGCAAAGCGAAAACATTTGAGAATTCATATATTTCTCCTTAAGAGGCAGGTGTGCATGTAACACTTTTAATGCTTCCTCTAAAGCAAGTCTTAAAAAATGATCAGTTTGACTATCTGAAAAACACACATAAGTAAGATGACATGAATGGGATGTTAGGTGAAGAATCCCTCTATTCAACTGACATTTTCATTAAAGGTTGACGCTTGTATTATCTAAAATGTGTCTTATTCCACATAAGTGGCTCTCTGGCAGCCTTGTCTCATTGCACAGCTGTGTGTACTCTGTCCCATAAACTCCTTTTGAAACACTCTTTTAAATTTGATATGAAAGTACACAGTTTATCTTATGGCATGATTCGAGAATTTAAAACCATTAGTCAAGTGCTGAACGCCGATGGAATCCACTTTCATGATTCAAAAATGCACGTGCTTCACAAGAAAAAGGAATGGGGCTTTTATTTTGGAGAAATGGTGGGAACACTGTGGGAGGTGTATTTGGGATAATTGTAAATGTAGTTTTTCTTTGCACCAATGAATCTTAGATTGTTAGTTAGGAATATCAGCGAGAAAACGCTCAGATGCTTCATTGCGTTCAGCGCTTTCTTTTATTAACTGTAACACCTGCCGTTTCACAGCCTGTGCTTCTGTCTCCAGACATAAAGTGAAGGGGGTCCCATCACAGATATTGGGCTAATGTAAGCCTCCAAGTAATGAAATAACAATCAAACCGGGTACAGCACCCTCAGTAATATACATATGTCAGGTGAACGTGATTTTCTTCTTGTTGGAATGGAAGGTGTTTGACCTCTTCATTGATCACATAATAATTAAGTGGCCTTTATGTGCCAGGCACTGTGCTAGGCTCTGGAGTCACTGTGGTGACTCAGACGAACCAGTTCCCTGGCCTGATGCTGTTAATGGTTTCGTATATCAAGGCAACACTAAGATAAATAAATACATTCCATATGTGAAGACTGAAAGGAGCAGGCAGGGATGGGGACCTACATAAATCAACCGCACTTACTTACCCTTTGCTTTTATGTGGTACAACTGAAAACGCTAAGTTGCCATTTATGACGTTTCCCACCTGGACTCTGATGCTCCGGGGAAGGAGAGGAGCATTTCGGAGAGGACCTGGGGACACCTGGCTCAGCTTCTTCCCCTTGCTGGTAGGGATCTGCCCTGTGCCTCAGCCAGGTCTCCAGGGTGACTTCAAACTGCTGGAGGATGGCTGAGTTCCCTATGCCCTTTTGGACACTCACTTTTGGTGACGAGTGTCAGGTGGTAGAGGTGGACTCCCCCAATTAATGATTTTTCTAATTTTGATCTTTAAACCGAGGAGGAAGGTTACGAAGGGGCTAACCTGTTAGATTTTATTTTCTTGGCCAGGATCCTTGGCTAGGATCACACCTACTATAGGGTCTCAGTTTACTGCTGGATTGTTAACTGTATCAGCTCTTGACCTGGACTTTAGATGTATACGACTCAAATAATGCCTTCACTCATAAAGATATGTTAGATTTTATTAAAAAATAAAAAAGAAAGAAAAGGGACCCTTAATGTAGAGGAAATATACCATATTCTTGGGGTGCAGTAGAGAAACCATTCAATGGAAATGTTGCAGATTGAATGAATGACCAGGATTGCAATTCAAAAAGCTTCTATCTGGGCCACTCTATCTCTAGGAATTGGTTTTGCTCAGGAAGCCAGGCAGAACATGGAGAAGTCTGGAAAACATGCTTCTGCATTGCTAGTGGAACAGGAAAGGTGGAGGAATGAAAACCAAGAAAGAAAGATTTGTTAACTAGAGGAAAAAATATTCTTTATTAAAAATGAGATATTCTTGGACAAAGCAAATAGACAGGCATGAGAATAATAACATTCAAGGCTAGGATAGACAAATACAGAAGATAAAATAAGGTTCTTTCAGACCTAACTCTTTCTAAAGAAAGTACTAGAAAATGGGGGCATTCATTCAATAATCCATCATCATACGTATATTGGGTGTTTCTTGTGTGTCATGCACTCATCTTGAGTAATAGAAATATATCAGTGACTAGAAAAGATGAAAAAACCTATCTCTGTAGATTTTACATTTTAATAGGATAATCAGACAATAAATATGATAATTAATAAATGACATAGTGTGGTAGAAAATGATGAGTGATATAAAAAAGAAAATATATCAAGCTAAAAAGGATTAGGAGTTCCTGGGAAGGGGAGGGTCTAGGTGGGCTTGTTGAGTTCGTGATGTTGGAGTAGGGCTTGAAAAAGATGAGAGAGTGAGCCATATGGTAGCAAGGGGTGGAGAATTAGAAGTAGAAGCAACAGCCAAAGAAAACACCGTAAGGTAGAAGTGTGTCTGAAGTGTCTGATGTGGAACAAGGAGACCAGTGATGTGGGAGCAGAGTAAGCAGGGGGGAGAATGGTAGGAGATAACTTAGAGGGATAACAAGGGGCCATAATGTATAGAACCTTCAATGTTATTGTAAGGACTTTGACTTTTATTCTGATTGAAGAACAAGAGCATCCCAAGATTATTGCAGCAGTCCAGGAGAGGAGAGAAAGTAGATTGGGGCAGGGAGTGGAAGTGGAGATTTGCCAGCTTCTGGGTATATTTTGAAGGTAGAGTCAATAGGATTTCCTGATGGATTGGTTGTGGGCTGTAAAAGAAAGAGAAGAATCAAGGATAAGTCTAAGAATTTTGGCTAGAGCAACTAGAAAGAAGGAGTTTAGGGATTGTTTTTGTTGTTACTAGATCAAAAATTATGGCTGGGGCCTAAGGATATCTAGAGAAGAGAGGCAAGACATTAAAGTTAACTGGAATGATTCCAACCATGAGGGCCAGTATCCAGGAAAGCTTTGAGAAGAATTCTTTTAAAGTTATAGTGTCCACTCTAAAAGCAAAAAAGAATGTAACTCTTCTCTTTCCCCCAATAATTTTGATAGCTGTATTAATTGGTTGCAGATAATCTGGATAGATTCGAAGAGACAAGACCAAGAAGATCAGTGTAAGATACTCAAGGGATTACTGGGTGAATTTCAAGGGGTTGCTGTGGTAGAGGGGGTCATATGCTCAAGAAGTGTGTATAGTTAGCTCCAAGGAGGGCGTGTGAAAGAGCAAACATGGAGCTGGATGTTACTAGATGGAGTCGGAGTCTGGGTTAGATGTTGGTCTGATGAGAACATAAATCCTACTTGGTATTATTTTAATAGGGAAACTAAAGATAGGAAAGATAGATGGGATTTGGCTGAACAAAGAAGCCAACTGGAAGACTCAAAACTCATGGACTTGATAACTCTCTCTCAAATGGAAGGTCCCACTAGACTCTTTAGAAGACCATGTTGGAGAAATAGATGCCTTGGCCAGAAAACTAAGGGACAGTACAAGGAAAATAGACTCTCAGTTTCAGCAAACAATACTAGGTTTACTTTTATTAGGAACAGAAGTGGCCAATTGAAGCGATTAAAGCTGTTATGAATTCCACATAGCCTTCCTGAATGAAGTAAAGAGCAGGGAAATAGTGTGCAGAGGCATACCTACCTGCCATACAGGAGATGCCACACGTGCAAATGCTGCTTTGTCTGGCATGTTCAATCGCTCAGAATAGACTCTCTTAGAGAGCCTGTGGCAAAGGTATGTCTTGTCACTCAGCGTTCAGGAAACTGCTGAGGGTGATTATGCAACTGAAACCAATGTAAGTGGAGGAGGAGCCTCCCCAAAGCCAGCCATACAGATTCAGAGCAGAGCACTGAGTCTTTGCTACATCTTTGGCAATACTAAGCACTTCGTTCTGAGCCTATAATTTTGGGGAGAGTAATGCATTAGCAGTTAGAGATTTTTTTCTTTTCTGAAGTCAGTGGATTTGAAGTCAGGGCTGGGGGTTTCTTGTAAATCCTCTTAACATGTCACATATATGAAACACGTTTATCTTTTGAGGTCCTGAAAGGTCATACCGTGGACTGTGAGGGTTGAAAGAGGTAATGTGTATGAAGTACTTAGCATGGTGATTAATAATAATAATAATAATAATAATTCATAGAATGGCTTTTCTGTGCAAGGTGATTTTTTAAAAGTTTTTGGCATGAGCTGAAACTGAAGAGAATGGTGAGAGAAGTCAGGTCAGATCAGGCCAGACTTTGCCTTGTGTACTGAGAAGTTTAGATGGTTATCTTAAAGAACATGTAGAGTCATCAGGAGCTTAGGGCAGGAGAGTCTGGCCAAGAGATTTTATCTTGCAAAGTCACTCTGGTCAAGTTTGGAGATTGGAGGAAACGAGTGGGGAATGGCGGGCAGAGAGATCACAGGGAGGATGTTGACATAACACAGGTGAGGAATGACAGTGGCTTTCACCAAGGCATGAAGTGGTGGTGGTATGAGGAGAGGTGGGGAACTGGTGGGCCTTAGTGAATAGGGGTGGAGGTCAAGGGAGAGACCGTCATCAAAAATTGTTTAAGAACTTTTGGCTTGGACAACTGGGCACATTGTGCTGTCCTTCATGGGATGAGGGATTTTTAAAATACAAAACAAAAAGGCAGTGGGGGTGGTAGTAGTAAGAGCTAGAAATGTTTTTTGAGCCCTTTGTAAGTGTCGGGCTCTGTGCTGAATACTGTACATGGGTCATCTCATTGAATACATGCAACATGATGCTGTTGTTACTCTGTCTCTGTATTTTATAGAGGAGGGAACCCATGCTTTGGAAGGTTAAGGAACATGCCCACTATACTCATGTAGGAATTGGTCAAACGAAAGTTTGAAATCAGACAGATCTAGTCTCAAATCCTAGATCACTGGCTATAGGAACATGAGCACGTCCACTAGCTCGTCTACCATGGAGAGAACAGCTACCACCTAAGACTTGGTGAGATGACGTCTGCAGGAGGTTCCAGCACAATGCCTGGAATGAGGTGAGCACAGCAAACAGCAGCTGTCCCTGACAAGGTGCTCTGCAATTATTGAATACACCTATGAGCCAGGAATTGGAAATATTTCCATTTCAAAACGTAGCACAAAGAGGATAGTTAATTTACTTATTTGTGCTGTGTCAGGAGGCTAAAGGAGTTGTTCTGATTTCCAAACCCGTACTCCTTTTTACTGCAACAGCTTGTCTTTTATTATCTTGGGAGCGAGTAAAATGATCAATAAGTAGCCTACTGATGTCTTGAAAAGTTAGTAGTCCCCAATGAAGCTAGAAAGCATATGAGCTCCTGAGCTAATTTTTGCCTGTGCGGCTATGTTGTAGATTACATCCTGAGGATTCTAAGCTCTTAATCTGCTATTATTAGTAGCTATGATCAGTAATAGTGACCTGGACTCCTTTTTCAAGGCAGTAATAGTGACTGTAGCCATTCCTTCTCCTCCTCTTTTGCCTCAGTCCTTTCTTGCTTTGTTACACTTCCATTTCCTAAATAATTTTTTCAAGCATAACTTGTAATAAAGCATTAGACATCTCTTCTATTATTTATTCTATTATTTATTCTTCCTGCCAATATTTATTCTGTGCCAGGCACTATGTTGGCAGAGCAGTGACGAATAAGACAGCCTGGTTCTTAACATTGCTCACACACTATGAAGGAGGCCTGCAGTCCCTGTAACACGGTGGGTGGTGTGCATGGGAAAGGAACAGAATGACTGAGTGAGTGTATGGTTGGAGTGGAGAATGATGTGGAGGGGTCAGTCAGGTAGACTGAACATAGGAGGTGTCATTTGAATTGGTTCTTTCCTTAAGAGGCTTTATGGCTCCAGAAGGAGTAGAGCATGAAAGGAGTCAATGCATAAACTCATACATCGTAGAGCAGTTTGCCCATTAAAATCACATGGGGGTCTTTCAAAAAAAAAACTCGATTCTTTGGTTCCACCCAAGAACCTTTTGGGGGTGGGCTCTGAAGCCCTGGTGGTTTTTGAAGCTCCCCAGGTGGTTCTAATATGCTCTCAGCCTTCAGATCCACTGTCCTGGCAGATGATACTGTATATGGAGAACCCAAAAGGTTCCACCAAAACACTATGAAAACTGATAAATGAATTCAGTAAAATAGTAGGATACGAAATAAGTTTCCATGAATCAGTTGCATTTTAATACACTAACAGTGAACTATCAGAAGGGGACACTAAAAAGATAATTCCATTTACAATTTCAATTAAAAAATCCTAGGAATAAATTTAATGAAGGTAAAAGACCTATACTCAGAAAAGTATAAGACCCTGAAGAAAGAAATTGAAGAAGATCCAAATAAGTGGAAGCACATACAATATTCATGGATACAAAAAATTAACATCATTAAAATGTCCCTACTCCCCAAAGCAATGTACAGGTTCAATGCAATTCCCATCAAGATAGCAATGGCATATTTTACAGAACTAGAACAGATATTCCAAAACTTTCCGTGGAACCACAAAAGACCCCGAATAGCCACAGCAATCTAGAGAAAGAAGAACAAAATTCAAAGAATTACTCTACATGATATAAAACTATATTATAAGCCCATTGTAATCAAAACAGCATGGTGCTGGCATAAAACAAATATATTGACCCATGGAACAAAGTAGAGATTCCAGAAATAAACCCACTTCTTTATGGTCAGTTCATATTTGACAAAGGAAATAAGAACATACAATGGGGTAAATATAGTCTATTCAATAAATGCTGCTGAGAAAGTTTGAAAGATATTGAATATAAGCCCCCCAAAATGAAACTAGACTACCTTATCACCATACACAAGAATAAATTCAAAATGGATTAAAGACTTAAATGTAAGACTCGAAACCATAAACATTCTAGAAGAATACTTGGGAAGTAAAATCCTGGACATTTCTCATAGCAATATTTTTTCTAGTATAACTCCTTTGGCAAGGGAAACAAAATAAAAAATAAACAGAAGGGACTATATTAAACCAAAAAGTTTTGCACTGCAAAGGAAGCCATCAACAAAACGAAAAGATAACCCACTGAATAGGAGAACATAGTCACCAAAATTACATCTAAGGGGTTAAAATATGCAAAATGTATAAAGAGCTTATAAAATTCAACACCAAAAAATGAACAAACAATCTAATTAAAAATGGACAAAGGACCTGAATAGACATTTCTCCAAAGAAGATATACAGATGGTCAATAGACATATGAAAAAATGTTCAATATCACTAATTATCAGAGAAATGCAAATTAAAATCACATTGAAATATTACCTAACACCTGTAAGAAAAGCTATCTATAAATCATCAAACAACATGTGCTGGCAAGGACATGGAGAAAGAGGAGCCCTTGTGCACTGTTGGTGGGAATATAGATTGGTGCAGCCACTGTGGAGTTTTTCTAAAAAAAATGAAAAAATGGAACTGCCTTATGACCCACTGATTTCACTTGTGGTAATATATCTGAAAAAAAAAAAAAAGAAAACCCAAAACACTAATCTGAAAGAATATAGGCACCCGTGTTCATGGCATAGTATCATAGTATCATAGTCAAGATTTGGAAGCAGCCCAAGTGGCCCGCAGTAGATGAGTGGATAAAAAGCCAAGGTATGTTTACACAACGGAATACTATTCAGCTGTAAAAAAGAGAAGGAAATCTTACATTTGTGGCAGAATGGATGAACCTGGAGAATATTATGCTGAGTGAAATAAGCCATCAGAGAAAGATAAGTAGTAGATAATTTCACTAAGATGTAGAATCTAACAAGCAAAATAATCTAGCAAGCAAAATAGAAATGGATTCATAGATACAGAGGACAGAATGATAGCTGTCAGAGGGGAGGAAGGTTGTAGGACTGGGTGAAAAAGGGGAAGGGATTAAGCAAAAATAAGAAAAAAAGAAAAAAACCCTCATGGACACAGACAACCACGTGATGATTGCCAGAGCCAAAAGGGAGTGGGCAGTGTAGAAGAAGGTAAATATGGGGATAAGTGGAGATGGAAGGAGACTTGGCTTGGGGTGGTGCACATACAATACAATACACAGATGATGTGTTACAGAATTGTGCACCTGAAGCCTATATAATTTCATTAACCAATGTTACCTCAATAAATTCAATATATAAAAAAGAAATTCACTGCCCTGGAGAAACTCTAGCAGCTGAGCACAAAACGTGCCCATGTGGATAATAGCAAAAACTCTATAACAAAATAAAACACAACAAAAGTGCCTTCATAGGAGATGGATAAATAAGTTGTGCAGTGCCTTCTTCCCACTGGAATAGAAGCACCATGAAGAGAGAAACTGTGTCTGTTTTCCTCAAGGCTACATCCCCAGTGCCTCATACGATGCCTGGTACATAGTAAGGACTCGGCTATTTGTTTAGCAATGAGTGCAGTATGTTTATATGTTCCTATTATGTGGTGTAATGAATATAGCTACATGCATTAATGTGGGTGAGTATCAGAAACATGAATGAGACAAAGAATAACTACAGTAGGATGCTACTTCTTAAAAGTTCAAAATCCAGCAAAACCAAACTATAGAATATATAGTTATATAGCCATATATGTAATTCATATTACTAACTCTCTATGTAAATATAAGAGAAGGATAAAGAACCATTTAAAAAAATTTTAGTTGCAGCAGTAGAGGGGTGGGAGCTCCGGAATGGCTTTGGGAGGAAGACAGAGAAACTTTTGGGGGAAATGTTCTATTTCATAAGTTGGGTGAAAGTTTGGGGGGAATTTTTTATTATGCTTCATTTTATCATTTTTATTATGGTAATTTTATAGTCATTAGATATATTCATTAGATATATTAATACAAATACTCTTAAAAAAAGAGAACTGATGATAGTTGATCAAAAGGAAACAGGTAATTAACGGAAGGGATGGCTCAGAAGGGATTAAAGGTGTGGACTTTGCCTTCTTGCTGGTTTAGCAGGAACTCCCACTATCTGAGGACAGGACCCCTTCCCCCATGGTCATCCCTGAGCTGGCTGTCCCTAGGAGGGTGAGTGTGTTCAGGCCCTTTGGACCCTTCGAAGGGCAGTCACGGGTGAGGGAGCAGCTTGGCCCTTCCTGGGAGGGAGAATGGCGAGGGAGCCCTAGTTTGGTGAGGAGCTGACCACAGAGCTCGTGGTTGCCCTGTGCTCTCTCTCAGGCTGCTTGCTGGGCCCCCAGCAGGGGCTGCACACACAGCCTGCGTTGTGTTCTGGATTCTAGCTGACCTGCTTTCTACTTTACCGTGTAGACTTGGTAGACACCATTTCTCTTGGCTCTGGCCCCATATCACTAAAATTAAAGAAAGAAATGAGAGCAGCTGTCCTCAACCTGTGTCTGTGCCACCTTTAGCATTCCCTGGTGGTACTGTTGGGTCACTTAGAGAGGGAGGGGGTACAGTTGGAAAGGAGGTCTCAGACTGGCCGCCCCCAGACCTATAAGGGCAGCCATTCTGATGAATTTGGTAACGTTTAGATTTTTTTGTATGATTTGATTTCAAAGGAGGGTTCTGTTGCTAGAACACAAAGCAATGAAAACCCAAACAATTCAAAATTTGGAAACCACTGTTCTAAATGAATGTTTCACAAACCTACCTATATATCAAATTACTCTGAGTCATTAAAAAAATACCAGATTCCCCAGATTTGACACTTGATTTACTGAGTCTGGATTTCCAGGTGTCGGGTCTCCAGGGCCTTTGTAACAAGCACCCCGGGTGGAGGGTACAGCAGGAGCCCATCTCTGGTCCGGAGCCTGTGTTTTGGAAACCTCTTTGAATTGGAACTTTGGAGTTCTCCAAGCACTAACAGACCACAAGTCTGTGTTTATGTTCCTCCTGTGTATAACACCTTCTGTTCCGTTTATTTATTTTCCCCCATTTCTACCAAAACAACAGCTTCTAAGAATGAAAATATCAAAAAGAAGCTGCCATCCTATTTTTATTTTTTTCCCATGTACAAACTTCAGAGTTGCTTTTCTGGTTTTTTTTTTGGTGTGTGCGTGCGTCAGTCTCCCCCCCTCTCTGAACACTGTGTATAAAAATAAGCTCTTTGTTTCTCTATAGCGCCTACTGCTGTAGCTCCCACATGCTTTGGAAATCATGTCATTCCAGTTTGAATAGATACTAAGAGAGTCCAGGGAGTAATTTCCCCTTGCATCATTTGGGCGACAAAATATTTCCAAATTGTGCGCTGACATTGACTTTGAAATATTTCTCCCTTCCTGTTGGCCCCGCCTTCTGAAAACATATAAGCATGCTCAATTGAATAGCCCACCGGAGAGAGTTAAAGACAGGGCTGGGAACACCTGCTCTTGAAACAGTGTCTGTGGTTAGTGCTTCTTAACAAAGAAATACGATTCTTACAAGGGCCAGTGAAGGGCAGATGAAAGAATTAGGGGAATATGTGGGTTGGAACATGGGGTCAAACTAAGAAGATTAAGACTTTCAGCCCACAGAGATGAAGACTGCATGGGGAGATGATCAAAGCTGACGAAGCCACGAAGGCATCAATATGTCTGTGTTCACCAAATTCCAAAGTACAAGAATGGGCAGGGAGGACTCTCTGAAGCCTGTAAAAGGAGAAATTTAAAACAAACAGAAAAAACATTAGTTTACCCAGTGAGTCATAACGTTTTGAAGTAAGTCACTCCCAAGGTATGGTCTGGGTTGAAAATAATAAAGGTTCACAGAGGGTGTAATATATTTATAAGTCACAGAGACACAATAGTTTTCTGAGAGTGAATTATACTTCCTATAGTACCTCTTTGGTTGGCGCCATGTAGGAGAAAGAGTGCTAAGCTGTGTTCACTCTGCGGGTGATGTAATAAGAACAAATTTGTGTCCTCAAGAGGGGAACACCTTATTTAGTCATATGCCTTAAAAATTTAAGTAATGGCAACAATTTCCTCATTATGTGGGAGTATCTTGCTTTAAGAAAACTCTCCACCCCCCTGTTATAGCCCCTGGTTCATTGGTTACTGGGGCCTGTTTTCACTAACAGGGTGAGGTCGGGGTGGGAATGAAACAAATGCAGTGGTGAGTGTGTCAGGCAATCTGTACACATATTAGCAAAGCTGAAGAGGGAAAAGGCAGGAAGAGACCTCCACGGATGCCGTTAGATTCCCCGCGAGGCTCGTACCAGTGAGAAAGCCGTGCGCGTGGTCCTCAGCATGGCAGGTGGGATTCCACTCTGAGGCAGGCATGACCTTTCTGCCTGCTCATTCCTTCTCACTCATGCAAAGGTCTGACCCCTAAAGCTGACAGACTGGGGAACTTTGCCTCCTGGGATGTGACATCAGCCATAGAAAGAGGCAGAGACAAGAAGGGACATCAAAGCATGGATTGTCAGCCTTTCCTAAACCCTTTCTCAGATTCTAATGAAATATATCCATAAATAAATTATTATACTAATAGTACACCAGACAGAAGGATTAAGGGTTGATTCTTTTTCAGCCCATCAAAATTGCACTCTTTAAATGGCTGCATTACATAAAGAATTTGATTAGAAGCTTGTCCTGCTTATTTCTTGCTGTGTAACAAACTGATTCAACTTAATGGTTTAAAACAGCAACCAGTGAATTATGCTTACGGATTCCGTGAGTCAGTAATTGGGATGGTTAAGCTCTCCTCCACAAGGAATGGGGCCTCCAAATGGTTGGGGGCTGGGGTCAGCTGGAGACTTCTTTAGTCACGTGTCTGGCACCTAGGCTGGGATGACTTGAAGACTGGGCTCAAATGAAAATGTCAACCAGAGCTGGCCTGTCCATGTGGCTTGAGTTTCTCATAGCACAGCCACTGGTCTCCAAGTGCCAGAATGCAGAGATCAAGCAGATGGAAGCTACATGGCTTTTTCTGATATAGTCTAGTTTTAGTAATTATGAAGCAGTCACTTACTGATAGTAATTATGTGGATGTCAAATTTCATGTAGGGTTAACAAAGGCTCACAAGTAATTAGGGTAGAGACAACATTGATGTCCTCAACTTTCATAAGAAGAAATGACAAACGTACTGTTTTCACATCTAGAAAGCAAATTGAAGATTGGTGGAGTAGAGTGGAGAAAACTGCAACCGTAATATTTGCAGAGGAGGTTGCAGCTGGGAAAGGAGCCGCCAGCCTACCTAGGACATTCCACAGAGAATCTAGACTTCAAGCTCAGGAAGATCAGATAACTGAGAGAGTGAACATGAGTTTGCAGAAAGCATAGAATTGAAGGTTTATATTAAAAAATCTATTTATATAAGGACACATAGTCTACTTTCTTCTTTAGAAAGTTTAGCAACCAAATATTTTCCTCCAGGCGAAAACAACCACAGCAACAAAACAAAAACCCAGAGCATTCTTTTCCAAAGAAATTGAATGCGTATATGGGAGAACTGGGGCTGTTAGTGTGGGTGTTATTGCCCTAGAGTAATGCCCTGTGCGTTCTGTCATTTTCATAGCCCATGAATAAAACTGGCTCTCACCTCCTCACTCTGTCACCCTAAAGGGAAGCCTGTGAATTGACAAATTGTGCTCCCAGTTAGACTTCTGTTTGAGGAGGTTCATAACAGGAGAGAGAAAGTGAAGGATAATCATAAAAAAAGGGTCCCAGAAGAAACAGAGATTTCAAGTAAATGAATACAGGGTGGGGCCAAAGTAGGTTCACAATTGTTGGTATGTGAAACAGTTTATTCTTATATTATTTATTAATTATTACATTTTTTCCATATCAACAACTGTAAACTTACTTTTGTCCCACCCTGTTTAATTTTAAAGTAATGAGAATGACAACTCTACTGTCCTCATAGAGATATAAGAGGCCATGAACTCTATATTGTCCCCACAAAAGAGGAACAAGATGCTATGAAAATGAAAAATACAAAGAACAAGGAAGAACACTTGGAAGTTAGATGATGACTCAAAGAAAACATTAAAAACATTACCTCTCTCCAGCGTAACTGGGAGAAAAAGTTGAGTAAATCTGTCTAAAAGTAGCCCCAAAAGAGGACAGAAAAGCAGAGAAAAGATGCATGTCAATTAAGGTAAGGACTTAAAACTATCCAGTGGATGGATTTAGCAGAAATCAGGCCATTGACGGTCTTGCCAAAAATAGTTTCGGAGCAATAGAGTGAATACAACACAAATACCCAAATGATGTGATTCTATTTGTGTGGTTTAGGAAGCCTGATTCTGTGGTTTGAAGTTAGTGGAAAGGATCCTGCTATCTCATCCCATATGTAAGATCCTACCTAAGTCGTCATTATAGATCAACGGACAGTGACTTCACAGTCTGGGATTCTTACTCAAAAATTATTTACTGCATTATCCTCATTTCTGCTTCCAGGTGGGTGGTAGTGACCTCAGGCTAGAAATGAGCTGCACCAAAGTTGTTCAGACCATTACTTTATTTTTCAAGAATCTAGGTTATCATGCCCTTAACGTTCTTAATAGTGTGGATGAAATCTAGCTGTGAATTGGTTATCTCTACTCAGAGAAGGACATGTGAGTGATTTGATGAATTTATCCATTACCACATCACAACTTAAAAACGTAATTTCTTATATAAGCAGAAAATTTTCTGGGGGTGAGCATTTTGGCTTCCTGCATGTAAATGGATAAACTCATAAATATTAAAAGAAGTAAATGAAGATAAGAAGATAGGAAAAATGATCCATAAACTACATTTTTCAGAGACTCCCGTGGTGTTCGCTGACCCTAAGGTACAACAGCACCACTATCAGCACCCTGAGAAAAGTGGCAGCTTGCTACGTTGATATTATTATCAGATTTTGAGTGGGGGAAAGGTTGCCTTCGGGTAAGAACTGTCTCGGAGCTCGTTGTTTAACTACAAATGAAGGGTTTCCAGGTCTACCGTGTCCTTTAACTTTGTACCGTTGGCAGGAGGCGAAATGATAATGAGTAATAGCTAAAAAAAGTCACTTTTTATATATCAGGTGAGCTTGAGACGTTCAGTCCTGCAAATTAAGTTAAAATGAATGGCTTCTGAACAGCACGTTGGGTGACAGGAAGTTTATAAATGTTATGTCTCCTGAGGTGTCCCAGCAATAGTAAGCTTGGGTAGAATAAGCTTTTTTCCTGTAACAGCCTCCGTGGAAAAGGCCAGCAGGTCTCCAGAGAGATTGGTTAATAAGTCGGTTACCTGAGAGTTGAAAATGAAATTGAAAAGGTAGGGGAATAAAAAAGACTTTGAAGGAGAAAATTGTTAATATAGCCAATTCAATGCTTCTCCTACCAGAGTGACATTCAGGGCTGGCTCACCCGCTGTCTGTGGTTTTAATTTGTAGGATGGCTCCTGTAAACACAGGGTTTTGTGTTGTGGTCATGCAGAGCTGATGGAGAGAAGACGGTGGATGTAAGATTTGGGTTTGGTGCTGGGAGAAGGCTGAAAATAGCTGTAGGGGCACCACCAGGTGTGCTCTCTGATTGGACAGTGCAGTGTGTGGGACACGGCACTATTGCTGTGAGCGCCTTCCCTCGTTCTGCTGCTGCCTTTGCAGATCTCAGCAGGAATGGAGGTCACAGTAAGTGGCATATCTCTATGTCATGATCTGACAGTCATCCCTAAAAAAGCAGTTTAATTTTCTCATGCAAAAGTGCTCTCAGAGGAAGTGCAATTAATTGGCTTCTGAAATGCCTTGACACGTTGAGATCAGTGGACAAATGGCGCTATAAAGGTTCATGAACACGATATTCTCAGCTGTGTACAGAAAGAGCATCTCCTTGACAAAGGCAGTGTTGTTTGCCTGAAGATTTCTTCTTTTTTTTTTCCTTCTCAGCCTTGGGATGAGGGAAGGTTCTACAGTAGAGAGAAAATGGAGATCTCTTCAGATTCCATAGGCAAGTCCGACCCAGCAAGTCTCATGACTTCATTTTAGACACACAACCCTGCATATTCCTACACATAGTTTCTCCTATTTTCTGGTAGCCCGGAAGTTAATAGTGTTGTTGTTAAATAAATGACCATATTAATTTTAATGTGAAATGATTTTTGAAGAAGCAGTAATGTTTTCTCAGGAAAGCTTCATAAAGTATTCATTTTTCTATCACCACTGTAAATCTATTTACCAGTTATAAGCATTTTAAGATTTAGTTTACTCTTCGGTTATTATTTTGATTGAAAGGGCGGAGAGGAGGACATGACATCATTTTACCATCTCTCTCTTGCCTTCTGTTCTCCTTTCTCTGCTCCAGTGCGACTGACTCAGTTCGGGCTTATATCCCTCTTGTCTGGACTATTGCAGTAGCCTCCTCCCAACTGGGTTTCTTACTTGAGATGAGTCCCTCTGCAAATCCTCTATACGAAGAGATAGGTCTCAAGGATTTATCTGAACATGTCCATTTCTTCTATGATTTCTAATGCTTAGGAGGGAATATCTAAATGCCATACAAAGTCATTCTTAAACTGACCCATTTCTACCTCTCTCATCTAGGGATTTGCAACCAGGGTCAATTTGTCAGTTTTGCCTCAACAATATCTGAAGACATTTTTGATTATCCCTATGGGTGTGTGTTTGCATGTGTATGCAGGTAGAGGCCAGGGATGCCCCTAAACATCCTACAATGCACAAAACGGCCTCACAACAGAGTACATAGTCCAAAATGTCATCGTGCTGAGATTGACAGACTCTGCTCTTGCCTACTTTGCTCCTTTCTCCAATGCTCCCAGGACTCCAAACAAGGAGCCACGTGTCCCTTCCTTAAATGCTGTGCTGCTCCTCTTGTCCTTGTCTTTTCATGTGCCCTTCCCTCTGACTGAGATGCCTACCTTTCCTTTTACCATTAGGAGGTAAAGTGTTAGCAATCATGATACCTTGGGTAGCTGTCTAGTTTGTGCTTACATTGCACTGTAATGTTGGTTTTTAGTTTTTTCCTTCTTCCCTACTGGGAAGAGCTATTCATGTCAGGCATCATGTCTGATATCTTCCTGTTGCCACCATCTGGTACAACTCTTGGCATATATTAAGTGTTCAGAATGATTGTTTCTTGGATACTTGGCTAGATATGCGTGGATGAATAGAATCTGTATTTAGATCAGATGATAATCCAGTATCATTTTTAACCCAAGGCTACCAATATTACAACATGGAAATTAATTCTTTAAGTCTATTCATTTCAATATCACCTTCTTGATTATTTTCTTTTGATTTGTACTTTGACAACTTGTGTGTTAAATGCAGTAAATGATCAGTAATTATTTATTAAAAGAATGTAGACTATAGATCTAAGTTTAAACAGATGCTAGCACTGCATAACTTTATATTCTTTCTCTTTAGAAAGGTAGGAAAGAGCCTTTGTTTCCTCTCCAAAATCCACCTCTCTGGGCCACCTTGTTCCTAGGCTATTCCCTTTGACCTCAGTGGTACCTCCTTACTATCCTTGTCCTTGTCAGCTTTACCCAATACGCCGATACAACTCAGCATACCCTGAGAGCTTGGGTGTAGAACTGAAGGCTCCAGACAGGGGCTGGTCTAGTAGCTTTCCACAGAATCCGCTCCCTTGGTTTAGTTCACCCTGCTCAGGTTCGGAACGTTCAGACCCGTCCTTGCTGCCCTGGTAACAGCAGAGATTTATCTCCTCCTTAGGTCACAGCCTCCTCTTTAGGTTCTGTCCCTTTCAATTACGAATTCTGATTAGCTCACCTTGCCTCTACCCTTAAGTCTCAAGTCGAGCTGTTTCTATCTTGACCCTCCCTTTGTCACCTGGAAGAGAATGGTCTATCCAATTTCTTGTTCCCTGAATGTCCTTTCTTCCTTGGGCCAGGGCCATGAATCATTCATGGGAAGGACCTTTAGCAGGTCTGTAATTCAGATATTTTCCATTCGTTTGTCCATTAGCTGCTGATAGTCTCTAGTTTTAGATCCATTTTCTTGTTTCCTGGCACTTTCATTTTTTATAATTAGTTTCGGTCCCCCCCATCAGCAACGTAATTATTTTCTTTCTTGTGAAGTCTTCAGCCATTCTCTTGTTCCTTGGCCTCATCCCTCTAGAAGTACCCATTAGCACTTATATCTCTTCCCTTTGAATTTATCATATCTTTTTTAAGTGCTGGCATGTTTCTCAAGGGCCTTTAACTTGAGTTTTCTACCTATGGTACTTCCTGAGTATCGGATACTTGATTGTCTTGACCTTTGAGTTTTATTGTGTCTAGAAAATGGGGTTGGATGTGGGGAGGGAAAAAGGGAGTATTTACAGGAAGAAGAATTTAAAGGAGAGAAATCTTCATTTCACTCTTATCAGAAAAGGTTAAGATTCACAGTGACAGGGATTCTTTTCTATTAAACTCATCTCTGAGGTTTGTATAATTTTCTTTCTTACTTAGAGCCTTGATCTTCTCTTTTAGCCACAAGCAAAACTTCAGGAATTTGTTTGTGGAATTTGAAAAAGCAAAACCAACCTCGGGAAGGTTGCTGTCAGAACCTATTCGGTATTGGACGTGGCATGATAAGAAACACACAGCTCCCACAGTTAGAGGGGGGAAGGGTGTATTCAGGACGAATGGCACTAGTTCAGAAGCAAACAAAGGAAGAAAAAAATCAGTTTTCAGTTAGGACTCCAATCAGGAAGTCCCCCTTCCCACAAATATAAAATAAAAGCAAACATAAACACACAACAACCAAACAAACCTTTCTGTTTCTTTGGCCACGGGCAGACAAAAAAATAAAAAAGCAGAGCTTGGACAGTAGGCAGGCAATGTCACGACATGTCAAAACCGAGAGACAAACAGTGTATTCCAGAGATACATGCAGAAGGGAAGCAGCCAGTGCATTCCAGAGAATACTGGCAGGCAGCACAGTGGCCTCAACAAAGTGGATGATAACAAGACCACATAACGTGAACTCTGAAGTGCATTAGGAGAGGTCTAACAAGAGGACACTGGTGAGAAATGCAGCTGCTGCACTGTGGACCCGGGTGGAATAAGGACAGCATGGTGGCATGGAAGCAGAACAGCAGCAGTTCAGAGTCTCAGAGGCATGGTCTTCTACTATCGATGGCTAAGGATTTTTAGCTTTGTTTTTTTTCATAAGAAAGAATGAGCTGTTTCTTTTAGAATCCTGCTCTCTTTGCTTTGTATTTGTATTTGAATAAAGTTCAGTCACTCTTAATGTACTAGCTATCTTCATGTAGTTGCAAGCTAACCTCACTTGGTTCTATTATATATATCTATAAGCTGACCCTATTTCAGTCAAGGGCATGTGTGGCATGTAGAATGGGAAGAGTGGAGAAGCGGCACCCTTTTGGAATTCTGCTGTAACCAAGCTCCCCCATCCTTTGCCATCAGGTCTTTTGTATAAGGTATACCAGTTAACCAGAGGTTCCCATTACCGTTCACTGTGGTTTTGAATATTTTATCAAAATATTATCAGAAAACATCAAATATCAAGAAAATAGATGGTAGCAATACTTAGTTCATGACAAGACCCTGAAAACTTTATGATCAATGACTAAGATTTCTGACAATAGCATGGTGATTACCAGAGGGATGGGGGTGGGGAGGTAGAAGAGGGAAAAGGGGGATAAATGGTGATGGAAGGAGACTTGACTTAGGGTGGTGAACCCACAATACAATATACAGTTGTTGTATTACAGAATTGTAGCCGTGAAATCTACATCCTTTTCTTGACCACTGTCACCCCAATACGTTCAATTAAATAAAAAAAAACAATTCTGAAATTATTATAGATTCAGTTCAATCTCCTTTAGATGATTTAAACCAGTAGCTATGGAAACTCCTACCTTAGGTTTATTATAATAGGCCTACAGTGATGACCTCGGTCATCTGAGAAAGACTCGGCTGTGTTCAGGATGGTGAATGCACTTCAGGCTGGACAGGGAACTAATAATAGTGCATCTTAGAAGGATTTAAAACAAAGGTTGAAGCAAAGGTCCCAAGAAAATCCTGTATATCTTTTGTTTTTAAACTATTTTTTAAAGAAAAATTTTAGACATACACAAAAGCAGAGAAGGTAATACAATAATCTAGAGGTTCAGTTAGATTTGGGTTCAATTTTTAGGCAAAACTTTCGAAGATAGTGTTCTGTCGTTCCCACTGCTTTGTGTCATGAAGCCACAAGGTCTGTTTGCCCCACTTGAGATGATGCTGAGATCAGTGAGTGGGGACAGATGTGTCAGCCTTATTTATGTATTATTAAATTTCTAGTTCTCGGTGGTTGTTGTCTAGATCCATTATTTCATTTAAGGGCTTGCAAAAGGTGATTTTCTAGTTCTGTCATTCCTTCTGCATTTATTAATGGGAAATTTCCCATAGAGAAGAAATTTTCCTCATTAACTATTTGGTTACCTTGAAACACAGGAAATGTCATCATAAAGTACAGGAAGGAAGGATAAATGCCCGATTCATTCCTTTCATTTACGAGCCTTCAGAGTCATGTGTTAGGGTCACAGGAATCAGATTTGTGGCCACCTAACAAATATGACCTAAGTTTTTTGGTGTTTTTTTTACAGTGTTTGCTAAGGTCACTGGTGAAATGTTTTGTCCCTCCATTTTAGCAATATGTTATTTTTATTGATTAAATGTAACCCTCTAATTTTCCCACACATACCCTGACTTTATCAAAACCCAATAAAAATTCTGAAACAGAAGTGACAGAAGAGGTGTTGAGTTGGAGGAAGAGTTATGGTTTTCCTATTCATTCTTCAAGTATTTTATGATTTGTGTTTAATACAATGACCTCCCAGACCTGACATTGCAAGGGTAGGTTTAAACATAATTTTACATGTGGAGAGGTGATACATTGGCCTCCTCCTTCCCTTGCGACCAGCCTATTGTAAGGATGTGCCCGTGCTCATGATACATGGACAGGAAAATACTGAGACAGTGGCCTTTCTCTGCACTGGGCCTCGTGCATCCTGGAAAGGCCACTTTTGGTGTCGCCAGCATGCTCGGGAAGTATGTTAGGAAGTCATGATAGTATGATTCTGTAGGAGTCCACTGGGCTGTGAACAGTCACTGGCAACACTGTTAATATTTTATTTTAGGGGCAGAGTGGCACAGGGGAAAAGGAGTTATTGAAAGGGAAAATAAATGTATATATTGATTGCTTTCTCTCTTTTCTGTCATTCTTCAGGTCCTCTCTGAATTCAAAGTTTGGTGGCTACAAAATGGCAGAAGTAAAAAGCTTATAGGGTTTGATAAAAATGTTGATGACATTTAATTCTTCAAAGATGTTTAGGCTGATAAACTTTATGGAAAAGAACTAAAACCAACACCAAAGAGAACTTGGAGGATAGGGTTGCCAGATAAAATACAGGATGCTCAGGTAAAGTTGAATTTCAGATAATGATTAATTTTTCAGTAAACATCTCAAATATTGCATGGGACATACTTCTATTGAAAAAATGAGTCCTTCCTCTGAAATTCAACTTTAACTGGATGTCCTGTGCTTTTATTTGCTAAATCTGTCAACTGTGCTTGGAGGGCTCAGGGAACAATCCGAGAGCATTTGTGGTACTGTGTGCAGAACCTCCAGCCCTTTAATTATCTCAGAAAAACTCAGGGGAGTGCTAGTAATGACCATGAATATTCCTATACAAAGTGCTGATATTCGTCAGAGCAAAGCCTTCTATTCCCTGATAGGTAGACCTTTTAATGACCCTCTTACTGTATAATAATGAACATCAACAGGCAGTGAGTTTTCGGGGGGGGTCTGAAGACCCTCAACTTCCCTTAGCTAATCAGTCTTTCTCACCGAGCATCTTAGTTATATGAGGTCTGGGAACAATGAAACTCTAGGAGTCAGGGCAGTTGTCTTTAGATTTAACCAGGTGAAACGGATGTTAAATAACATTTTGTTTAACTTGTTCAGACATCCAGTGAAGAGGACAGTGTGAAACTTGCACTTTCATGACTTGTTTATAGAACTGTGGAAATTAAAGGAGGCATGAGTATCTATTTGTTTCAAGTGTTGTTGCATGAAATAGTTCACATCAAAACTTATATTTTTGGTGACCCCTGAGAAATTTGTGCCCGGAGTTTTTTTGTACTTTCAGTACAAGATTACCTGCAATGCCTAGAGATGTCCTTTTTGCCCCCTTACAGTACATGTTGTTCCGTTGATTTCTGTAGTGTATATAAACCTGAAATAGACACAGGGAGATGGCTGCCCAGCCATCTTTATGTGTTATCTAATAAATTTCAGGGAGGAGTCTTTTTTGTAAGATAAATAACTAAGGTTTTACACAATTGAGCACACAGGGCTTTGTGGTTTTAACTCTTCGTTTGTAAACCACATTGCTTTTCTTTCAACCCTGTGGGTCTCTGGGAGCTGCCATTTTAATAAAACATGCCCACATGCCCAACTTCTGTTGATTGGTCCAGGGAAGGTTACTTGATAAAAACTGGACCAATCATAATAGAGCTCTGTTTGTAACCCTTCCTGTGACCACCTGGGACATCCTTAGTATTGTTCTAAAAAAATCAATAAATTCCTTCTTTCTTCTGAGCCAGAAAGTTCAAGTTGGATTTCTAAAATTTTCAACTAAAAAAAGTCCCAATTAATAAAACCCAGAACTGATTTTTTAAATAAAATATACTGCATAAGACTTTAGATTGCTTTAAAAAAAAGGCAACAAATTAAATCCCTACTTCCTCACAGTGGATTCTTAAACCCATTTCTATTTACACTTATTTCAAGTTTGGTCCCCCCATGAAGATTTTTGATAATTCTTTTGAACTTCCTTTTTTTCTTCATTAAACTATTCTTATTTCATTATTTCTACCACACCTAATTCATATATTATTATATCACAATAGTTTTTGCTCACCTCTTTCTCCTGTACTTTAGAGCAGGGACCAAGCTATTATTCATTTAATAGCTCTTGAAATATCTACATTGTGAATAAAAATAATATTTGTATAGAGATTTGTGTGGTTCTGTATCCTGAAGAAGCTACTTACAGTAATTTTCTTGATTGCTTAGAGATGCATAATATTTGTGTGAATGTTGTATTTCACACAAAATAGGAAAACTCAGTTTTGAAAATCTGACTCAAAAGGTGGTGAAGGATGTGGCTGGCTCTCAGAGAAAGGGGTTATTGTCTATCAGGTTCCTCTGTGTGCTCTGAGAAGACCAGCTTCCATTGGTGACAGATGCGCAAGGTAATTTCTTAACTGTCAAGGACAATTGGAGACAGTGGAAAAGGTTCTCAGCCATAACCTTGAGTTGCCTCTGGAAGGAAAGTGGAACAAGGCCTCACAGTGAAATTAGTCTGCGGAATGGACTGGATGCCTAGAGGAAGCCACGCTGGAGAGAGGCATGTGACAGACTTGAATGAAGTTACCCCAAGGAAAGACATCTGGAACTTGGCCAGAGTGCACAGGTAGGGATGTTAGAGAGAGCCTGGCTCCAGGCGCAACCCCTTGACAGGTCCCTAACCTAAGCCTCTCAGGCACCTTTGTGTTCTGGCATCTAGGGAAGAATTGTGTTCCTGGGGGCCCATGAATTCTGCTATGGGAAAACTCTTAAAGCAGTTTTTTTCCCTTCTGTTTTCTCTACAGGAGTAGAAGGCACTGTTTTCTTGGCTAGAGTTGAACCCAGAAGTTGGTTTTCCCAAAGAGACCAGCAGAGGTGGGGATAGTCCTGCAAGAGTTGTAGACAGAGATAAGGAAAGCCAGGTGAAGAACAGTGGGGCTCAAGTCCATGGTGATCTTCCTCCCTGACCTCCTCTTTTATCCATCCCAGAATCAAGGAGGGAATAATTAGGGGAGGGGTTTCTGGAAAAGTCCAGTTTGGTGATAATCGAGCCAAACTTATAGATTAGTATTATACTAAATAGTATAATACTATTTATAGGGACCTTATAGATTATAAGGGATCTTATAGATTAGTATTATACTAAACATATGATAAGATATATAATATATGTAGTGTTATATAATAATATTAAGCACATAGCCTTATGGTATATAGTGTTATCATATTATAATAAATGTATATAGTGTTATAGTAAACATGACACATTTGTGTATATTTGGGTGACAAAGTGTACAAATATACATGTGACCCTAATGTACAAAGGATGGCATGTATATGAATGACTTGTTTAACCATTTCCAATTGTGTGACAGTTGGTTCTAGTATATTACTGTCATAATATGGCTATGAATTAATTGTATACAAATCTATGGCCCATATCCTTCATTATTTACTTAGGATAAGTTGCTGGAAGTGTAATTAAATCCAAGAGTATTAATAATTTGGGGCCTTGATACCCACTGCCAAATTTTTTAGGAATGCTGTACTACTTTATACACCAACCCAGAGTGTATAATAGTTTCTATTTCAGTGATAACATTATCAGCCTTGAGAGTTATCACTAAAATGAAAATCTTAGCACGAGTGAGATATGGGTATGTTTTTGAGTTTTCCATGTTTTTACTCTATTAATATAATATATTATTAAAATTTATTTTATTGCACTCCTTACATAAATCCTATTTGTTTGTGGTCAAATTGCTTTTAAGAAGAGCTATGTGATTTCCTCTTATGAAAGAAATATATTCAGAGTAGAATGTATAGGCAAACAGAAAGGAGAAAATAAAGATTACCGGTAATCCCACCTCCTAGAGATAATCACTGTTGCAATTTAGATGTATATAGGTTTAGCCTATTTTATAATGAATACATTTCAGTAGTTTTCAAGCCTGGTTGTGCACTAGAGTCACCTGTGGTGCTTAAAAAGATACAGATGACAAGACCTCATCTCTGGAGGTTCATATTGAATAGCTCCTTTCTTGAAACACTTTCTACCATTGTGTTTAATTGGCCAATTAAACATTCCTGGGGATTGTTTATTCACCCCAGGGTCATCTCATTGACTGCCACATCTTCACTGACCTATTAAGATGTGGAGATTTCCACCTTTAATCCAGATAGTTTCACTCCGTGTCGGAATCCTGCATCCTAACATGTATATGTCAACTCAACATGGGTGTGCTAGAGGCCCCACACCTCAACATTTCCAAAACTCATCTCATTACTTTTTGTCACAAAAATGGGCCACTGCTTCAGGACTCCAAAGAAGAGAGCCATTTACCCTCTTATTCATCCTAGCACACATAGTCAGGCAGTCTCAAAGATGGCTCCCAACGATCCCTGTCTTCTGGTATTTGTGTCCTCCTGTAATTTCCTTTCTTTGAGGGTGGGGTGGCCTACCTACTTGCTTGTAACCAATAGACAGCATGTCACTTCCGTGATTAGGTCCCATAAGGTTGTGACTTGTGCTTTGCCAGCACACTCCGTCCTTGCCCGGCTTTGCTGAAGCAAGCTGCCATGTTGCAAGGAAGGGATGCTCCGTATCACAAGCAATGGAAGTTCTTAGTCCAACCGCTGCAAGGAACTGTTTCCTGTCAAAGATCACGTGGGCTATGAAGCAGGCCTTTCTTCAGTTGTGTCTTCAGAAGAAATGTCAGCCCTGGCTAACACTTTCATTTCAGCCTTGTGTGAAACCCTGGAGCAGAGGACCCAGCCCACCATGCCCAGACTCCTACCCCACAGAAACTGTGGGGTTAAAAAAATGTGTTTGTGCTGAATTGGTTGTAATTGATCATACAGTGATAGATGACATAAAAAATGAATCCCTCAGTCCTGTTGTTTCTGTATCCTTGCTGTCTCTCAAAGCTGATGTATTTTTCATGTGTACAGCTAGCCATTTAGGTCAGGCATGATCATGAACGCTCTAAATTGTCACAGCTGCCTTCTTACCCTGCCAGTAGTCTTGTGGCCTCCATTCCTAACTTTTTCTTTGCAGAATCACCTTTTGATATGAAAATTGGCACATATTCCACTGCCTAAAACTCTTCAGCCCTCATATTATTCTTGAGTTGAAGTCCGGGATTTTAAACGTGAGTCAAAATGTTCTCTATTGCCTGGACCCCTCCTTGCCTTTCTTCAGGTCCTAAATGCATCACGTGTTCTTGGCTTTTGCCCTTCATCCTTGCTGCTCCCTCTGCCTGAAGTGCTCTCTTATGTAATTCCCCATTGGCCCTGACTCCAAACCTATCACCTACTACAACTCGTTTTTCACATACAAACACTTTTCTTCTGCAAGTCTTTCCCAATTGCTTAAGTCTGAGCTGGACGCCTCAGGATCATCTGCTAGCTCCATGGTCCTTACCTATCATTGCCATTATCTGTTTGTCACATGTCCCCTACAGACTGTAAACTATGGAGCAAAAGGATTACTTCTATTTTATTTACTACTTGGTTGACACTAACACATATTTATTGAATGAATAAATAAATACATACCAGAGGAGGATCTTTGTTCTCTGACTTTGGTGAAACCTCTGAAGCAGACACTATTTTTCTCTTTACACCATGTCTGGATCACACTGTGGTTTGATACTTACAACCAGTACCTGGTCTCCGATAGTACAACCCACCAGATCCTCAGCATCATGCCAGCTTTCTGCTTTAGGATATTGCCAAGTGGATCCTGAGACCACATTCTTTCCAGTGTTAATGTTCATAAGCAGTGGAATGGTGTGCAGGTGGTTCCCAGTTGTCCTCAGTCCAGCCCAAACCTCCAGCTTAGGAATGTCGGTAAGGTTCAGCCAGGGCTTCCTTCACAGACGTCCTGAGTTTGCTGCTGCTTCTTAGAAGGGGCCTGTGTGAATGGAACACATTCTGGGCTTTCTCTCAATCTGGTTTTATCTTCAGTGGATGAGGGATTTTCAAAAGTTTTGCCATGGGAATGCTATCCTTCTGTCTGAGGGCTTGCTGGTAAAATGTTCCCTTTATATTCATTGGGAAAGTGGGAAGGAAAGAATGAAATGACTGTGCTTAATGCCCTTTGGCCTGAAAAAATATTTGCAATTATTTATGCTTAATTCTTTAACTTACACAACGCTCATCACAGTCTTCACATACATGACTGCCTAATTTCGGGCTCCTATTTTAAATTCATCTTTGTTCATGGGGATGTATCTTGAAATACATTTTTAGAGTTCTTCCATATCTGAGAATGACCATCTTTGCTTCTATGTGAATCACAAGTCGAGAGATAGAAACATTTAGATAATATCTCTCTCCCTTTCAACCCTGTTGGTCTGTGTCCTCTGGCCTTCACTAGGACGTGGAGAAGTTGAAGGACAGCTGGGTTACTTTCTTTTGCAAATCACATTTCTCACTCTCTCTTTCATCTAATGATTATTTTTCTTTATTTTATAATGCATTTTCCACTAGCATCCAATTTTAGTTCTTAATTTTGCCTAGAACATACTAAGCCCAAGCGCAAGCCCAAGCGCATACTTGAGTCATTTTTTTCTAGCTTTGGAAAGTAATTTTCAATCATGTCTGATTATTGCTTCTGCTTTATTTATATTTATTTGTAAGAAGCATTTAGAATTCTTAGATGTGATCTCCATGTCAATTGTGGTTATTTTTATGTCTGAGGGCTGCTTTTGTGTAGAGAAAAGGGCTATTCAAGGTTTTAATTTCATATTCACTTTATTGAAGGTCGTTTTTTAGAAATTCATTTTTCCTCAGATGTTTAAGTTCACCTTATACACTTTGTTATTTGATTTATAAATCCAGTAAATTTTTACAATTGCTTTCAAGGGATCCATTAAATGTTTGTTCAGTATAAGTTGAACACATTCAACTCCCAAGCAGGTCCCTTTACAACTTAGTTAATAAAATCCCCTTAAGTATTTAAAATCCATTTATCCATTTAGTACATTCAGTTTTGTTTTTAAGCTTTCAAATGCCTGACCTACTGGCCAAACTTTAACAACTCCAATAAATGTAATAAATTTATCTTAAATAATGAATCACATATTCTACTCATTCCAACACTTTTAAACTTGATTAAATTCTCTAAATCTTTCCCCTAAAAGGTAAAGGTCTAAAATCCATTAGTCAATCAAACCTTTAAATTGGAACCCCAAGACAAATGTGTCCTATTCACTGATAAGCTATATGCTTTTAAGCATTATCCTCTTTATATACTACATATAAATACATATAAACTATATAAATATTGCCCCATGATTAGAAGCCTACTTCTAAACTTACTACAAAGTATTAATTCTGTAGGTTTGATTTACTCTATATTTAATGCAACATTCCTGGAGGGAAAAGACACTAACCCACTAGATTTTATTATGCAAAATAAATTGAGGTTGCTATTCCAAATAAGTTGGAGTTACCCTTCTGGGAGAGGTGGGTGCTATGGTTCATCAATTGGTAGAGGATGCATATTGGCAGAGATTATTGACCAGGATGCACAGGGTCCAGGGTAATAGCATAGTATTGTCATTAGAGCAACAGAAGACTCCTCGTCCATTCCCTATAGATGAGGTTTGCTTCTTCTGGTTTAAATTATACAGGTCTTTCTTTTGGTTTAAGTAAGTGGGATCTGGCACCCCACTAAGTATTGCAACTAATTCCAAAACTGCTTTTGAAGTTTGCATTTCTTTAGCTTTTTAGTTATTTTAATGAATTTCTCTTCATCTCTAGGCACATTTATGTAATTCTTTTCTCTGATTTGAATAACAACAACAACAACAACATTAACAACTGACTTACTGAGCATTTGCTATTTGTCAGATTAAGTCTGTCCAGAATGTATCCAGCCAGGTACTATGAGAAAAAGAGACATGTATTGAAGAAGATACAAGATACAAGAAACATTGTACATATGATGCCTCAGTCCCCTTCAAAGTAGGCACCTTAGGACCTCACACAGTTTTCCCAGCGTTTCTTCCCCTGTTCAAAACACTATGCAAAATCCTTTGTTCGAATCCCCCCATCAGCTTCCCCATCGTATTTTCCTGAATCTCATCCATGGTCTGAAATCTCTTCCCTTTCAAAGGTGATTTTTAGTTTTGGGAGAAGCCAGAAGTCACAGGGCATTAAATATGGGCTGTAGAGGGGCTGATTCACCTGAGTGATTTGATGTTTCACCAAAAAACTCTACATAAGACATGATGCATGAATGGATGTGTTGTTATGATGAAGCTGCCAATCACCAGTTGCCATAGCTGTGGCTGTTTTCATGGTATTGCATCTCTCAACTGACAAAGAACATTGAAATTCTTATTAATCGTTCATACTGGAGGAGCGTACTCATGATGGAAAACAGCTTCCTAATCAGAACACACAGTTAATGTGGTCTTGATCTTACTGTAACTTTGCTGTACCTTCTTTGGGCGTGGAGAACCAGGTGGCTTCCATTGAGATGACTGGGCCTTCATCTCCAAATCATAGCCATGGACCCATGATTCATCTCTGGTTATGATCTTCTTGAAGAAATCTGGTTCACTGGTGGCAGTCTGAATCAAGTCATTAGCAACATTAATACAATGTTCTATTTTTCCATGACACATTTCATGCCAAAGATCTGCATCAAAGTCTTGGACACAGTAGTTTTTGGAATCCCCAGATCAGCTTCTAGTTCTCACATTGTCAGTCACCGATCTTTGTTGATTGCAGCCTGTGCATGTTCAACATTCTCAGGTGCTCTGCTTGTTGCAGGTCTTCCAGAATGTGGATCATTTTCAACAGATTCTCAACCATTTTTGAAGCCTTTGTGCCACACTTTTATTTTGCTGCATTCATTGCATCATCCCCAAAAGCCTTCTGAATCATCCTAATAGTTTCTGTGAAGGAATATTCAAGCTCAATGCAAAATTTGTGCAGATTCGTTTCTGTGCTTGCTCAGTTATTTCAAATGTGATGGCTACACAGTACACATGCTCACTCTATGGCATCTACTGCCCCCCACCAATTAGTACAGTGAAGTTATCATTGTTCATGCATGTGCATTCCAGTCCACTGTCCTTGGTGGCCAGGTTACATCGATGTCATGCAAACTGTTCTCCTTATATTAGTAGCTGGACTTTTTCCCATACAGGCCTCATATACTTAACTCTTAATCCTCACAGCAGTCTCGTGAGGAAAAAAACAGATTGTCCCCATCTTATAATTTAATTATTGTTATTATTATTTTTTGTGAAAGAAACAAAGCAACTTGATTAAGGTCATGTAGTAACAGATCCAGGATTGCAACTCGGGTGGTAGCTTTGTACTTCCTCACTAGGAAGTGCTATTTATTTTTCTATTGTAGCTGACACCAAACAGGACTTTAATTCAAAACCCTTTAGTGAGGAGTAGCCTTTCTTTGTAGTATTCCTACTAATTTCTTTGCTGCCTGAATGACTCTTGATTCATTGACAGGATCTTCTTGCAGTTGAAGAGTCACCAGTCACACAATTGCATTGCTGATCTCACAGGTCTTTGCCAGCATCTGTTATCACAACCAATGCCATGCTAATCACATGCTGTTATTATCTGCCTGCTTACCTGGCATTCATAGAGAATGCATTATGCATGTCTTCCTCATCGTTATTTCTTATTTGATTTTCTGCAGTATGTATTTCACTCTTTCCCATCTTCAATATGAGTTTTAATTCTGTTATGATAATTTTAGTTTTGTTAAAAGTCTTCCTTGTTCCAGCCAACTTCTTCTGTTTTAATTCTCACTTGAGGACATTTTTTTTTCAGTGTTTTTAGAGAAAGAGAAAGGGAGAGAGAGAAACACTGGTAAGTTACCTCCCATAAATGCCCAGACTGGGGATCAAACCTGCAACCTAGGTTGCAGGTGTGGAAATTGAACTCACAACCTTTTGGTTATGGGATGATGCACCAACTAACTGAGCCACAACGGCCAGGGCCCAGCCAGCTTCTTTTGCACCCAGTTGATTGTTTTTAGAACTCTCCCTATTGTCTTGCATTCCTGATGTTTTCTTTCCTAAAGGCTTCTCATTTGGATATCAGCAAGGAGCAGCTCTTGTACGATATTGGACAGTAACCAATTGGCTACCAAACTAATTCTTAGAATGTCTTCTGATTGCTCCAAGTAAAACATTTTTTTGGAGTGTGTTCTTCCTCTGCAATCTTGGATAGTTCTTCCTCTTTTTTCCATGCGATTTTTATGGGCACCCTTGGGGAAAGGAGGAGGTCTTCCCATAGTGCAGCAAGAAAAGAAGCAGTGCCTCATTCACTGTCTAGTTCTTGCCTTACTGTCTTCTCGGAGGAGTTCAGTCTAATGGAAGTGAAAAAAATTAGTGAGCTAGAAGAGATGGGAAGAAAGTGAGGAGAGAGAATGAATAGCCTCTGGCTGCTCCAGCTTATGGTTCTTCAGACCAGGGTCTCCGAGGGTCTTCAAGCATTCATTTTAACCCATGTTTGTGAGCCATATATTTAGTTGAAATAATTCTCAGAATCTAGTAATAGTTCCCTGTAACTTCTTTTTATGGTGTTTTGTATTTTATATTTTTCTATGAATTTATAAGTATTTTAGCTAAAAATCATAAAAGGACATATCAGAGTTTGCCAGTCAGACTCCATTTAAGTCAGAAGCATTTAGCTATTATTCTTAGACCATGATGGATAGATTGTATATGACAGATGACTTATTTCTAGATTTTATAATGGACTTTAAAATCCCATCAGAAAACACCATCGCCTCTCCATGGTGGACAGTAGAGTTTAAATCCCTTTGCCTGACATTCAAAGGTACCTACAATTTGGATCCAATATGCTTTGGCAACCCTCAGTCTTACCACATCTCTCTGTGAACCCTGCACTATGGGCAAAGCAGTCTGCTGGGCTGACCTTTGCAGCAAGTCTGTGTACTTCTACCCCTAAATCTTTACTCATCATGTCCCATGGCGGAATGGTCTTCCCTCCTACCAGGGTCTGCTCATCCTCCAAGGCCCAGCTCTTAAAATGCTCCTGCATTGATGGTTAGACACTGCCTTGTATTGAAGCTGAGTTCTTGTTTTACCTGTCAGCTTGATTGTACTTTCCAGTCTGACAAGGCCCCCACATGGCATTCACGTTTGTCCTAAGGACCAGTAAATTAACTTGCGTAGTTAATGCAGTCATTTGACTGAAAAGAGTTATAACAAGAAGGAAAATAAAAGTGAAAATAAGTAAATTTAATAAAAAGGAGATGTAGGGCAGGCAGAAAATAGAGATGACAGATAGCAGAGAAAAAAGAAAAGGCAGGTAGACAGGGAGGAGTAAGATAGATATCACTTTTTAAAATTTAGAATATTTAAAAATGTATAGTTATATATATATTCACTGAAATGCTCGTTAGTGTGCCAGTGCCTTTCACATTGGGGAGAAGAACCTGTCCACTTTTATTTATAAATTGCAAAGCTTATGTTGGAAACAAACATTTATTTTCCCAAGAAATGCCATAGCTTTTTTATTGTTCAGAGAATGGTTTGGGTTTTAAAAGTGTTTTGGAAGCTCCAGGGTGTCTGTCAATTTTCCCATTATTCCTGTGAGTCTCTTTGACATTTACAGTCTAATATTTTTTGCCTAATCTTTGTTATTTGAGAGATTAGAGCTGTCTCATTTCACAGTATCTGAAAGATTTTGATTGAGACTAGCATTTATTTTATTATGTGTACATTTTTTTTAAATCGAAGCTATCATCCTCTTAAATTTAATAATTTTTGGTTTTGTTTTAATTGTTTCATGGTGGAGTATGTAGAAGAAACTAAAAGTAAGTGTGCACAGAATTGGGAAAAATGTCTTGTTCCCTGTTCACAGCCCTTACACTGTTGTTTTTCAACCTTCTGAGCCTTAGCTCTGAGCTCGGTCCTCTCAAATGCCCATTGACACCAGCTTAGGCTGTGGGTTGTTATGTTACTGAGAGTTCAACACCACCTTGTAACAGCTTTTCTCGGGCCAATTGAAACGAAGACTAAATGTGATTTCTAGGCTATTTTCCACTTTTGCTTACTCTGAGGTTCTAGTCAGTAAGAGATTTAAACATCTGAAGCCTTTGTAATGCATGCCCGTGCTGAAATGGGGTAGAATTGACTTTATGGCTTTTTGAATTTACATCATTCCTTTGTGGGAATGAGTTTCCGAACTTTTCGTCTGAGTTCACTGCATGGCGATTCTGCCATCTGGCTGACAGCCACGTTTCCTCCCTTACTCCCATGGGGGGCATTTCTAGTGGAGAGGCGGGGTGTACCTGGAGGCTATGGGGGGGGAGGGACACTGATATTGGTATATGGTGGAACAAACTTCTAGTGTTATGGTTAGTTCAAGATGAAAAAATTGCAGAACCTCCCTACATTACTGGCCATTTCAGCATTAGAAGCTATAGAGGATAAACAAACTTTCCTCTACCCTCAAGGTTATTCTGGCTAGTCTAATAATCAAATAGACATGAGACAACTTAGTAAGAGAAAATACCCAAATTTAATATATACATATATATGGGAAACCCACATACATCATGGAGGCAGAGACCCCACCTACAGGAGAGGTTCTGAGATAGAAGTGGGGGCACGGGTTGAGGTATATAAGACACTCTGAGCTAAGGATGAGGGAATGCACCTCAAGGGCTTTATAGGGTGTTAAGAAAAGCAGACACTCAGTAAATAGGAGAATGTCATGCCCTTTAGCTAGGTCAAAAGAGGTTATCTCTGATCATTGTTTATTATGGGCAAAGCCCCTGATTCAAGGTGTTCTAGGTAGTTAAAGGGAAGGGCAGAAGTTTCTCTTGAGCCTGAAGCTAAAATTTACTTTAGCTCAAAGTAACCTGCCTACCACTGAGGCACATTTTGGGGTGGCTTGTTCTGAACCCCCACAAGGCCAAATTAGAAGGTGAGACTACAGCAGTGGAGATGGGGGAGAAGGAAAGATATTTCAGGCAGAGGCGTCAGCATGTGCAAAGACCCGGAGGCAGGTGAGCGCTGTGTTCTGAGAAGTGAGAACGTAGGTAGAACATGGTGTGGGATGTGAGGATGCATCCCTGCGCAGAAACCCCAGGTCTGTAACATGACCCTTTCTCCTTTCTGTCCATCCTCCCTCTTCCTTGATCGTGAAGGCCTTAGTACCTCAGATTCTGGTCAAACTTTCCTAAGAACAGAACCTCAGGTCTGTTGACTACAAAAACAGTCAAACTAAAGATGACATCTTAACTTCAGTTGTGTTTCAACCCCAGGCCCCTGAAAGCAGAACGACCCTACCAACCCCACCCTCACTTAGGTAGATAGAACAGTGTCATGGCTGACCTCAGGACCTGATACAGTGATCAACCACTCCCTGCCCTGGCCCCAGTCAGTCAGTAGAGCCCACAACCCCAACTCCCCTAATCACCATGATTAATATTTTTTAGTCTATAATCTGTCCTCATGCAGGCTATTGAGTAAACAGGTTTTGCAACACCAGCTTACTTGTGTCTTCAGGCTTGGCATCATTTCCTTCACTAATAAACTTTCACTTTCTTTCATGTAAACTCCAGTTTGCATTTTGTTTGTCTTTGATGTGTGCAGGCAAACAGACCCCTCTAGTCTGGTAATACTAATAGAAGTGGAGAGAGCTTTGTACACTGGGAGAAGGGATTGGGACTTCGAGCTCAGAGAACAAGGAGAGCCAGCTCATGAAATGGGCATAAGGACAGGGTTTGCTGAGGAGTCAATTTGGTAACTGTAGCCTGGCACAGCCTTAAGTCAGGGCTGCTGCTGGTGTAAACAGAGCCACTGCATGACTCAGAAATAGGCCCTGGTGGATGATCATTTCCTACCCATCACTGCATTACCAACCACTCCTAAGCAGAGTTGCACAAAACAACTATTTCATTAGGCTCACAGACTCTGTGGGTCAGGAATCTGGACAGGGCCCAGTAGCGATGGATTATCTCTGCTCCACAATGTCTACAATATCCGATGGAGAGACTAGAAGGCTGGAGGTAACACAACAGCTGAGTATCATCTGGAGGGGCCCTCACATAGACGTTTACTATCTGATGTGAGCTGTTGACCAGGACCTTGGCTCAGACAGTCAGGCAGAACAGCTGCACATGTCACCTGCAGGTTGCTTGGGCTTCCTCGTGGCATGCTGGCTGGGTTCGAAGACTGAATGTCCCAAAAGACAGAAGAGAGAGGTGCCACTTTGTCACTTCCAGTATTCTAGTGCTGAGCAGTTAAAAGCTTAGATTCAAAGAGGATGGACCATAAATCTCACTTCTTGGTAGGAGGAGTATCGAAGAATTCAGAAGCCATTTTTAAAATCACCTCTTGCTAATTAGAAAAAGATGCTCCTTCTTGGAAGACATATCCTTCCAGGCAAGAAAAACTACCCCTTTCTCCAAACAGCCCCATGCCAAGGAGCACAGGTTGGATCCAGCCCCATTCAGTGCCTTCCCTGGGAGCCTTTGTGCAGTTCACAGCCTGTACAACCATGCACAGGGGCCCTGGGCTCAGTAAACCCTACATCCTCACTTCCTGCCTGCCACTCCTCACAATCGAAAGGAAAACTGCCTCTTCCATGCAACTCTCTGCCTAGTTCCTAAATCTCTCTCTCTTTTGGATTGATTCAATTTAACAAAAAAAAATATTTTTTTGTCATGTGGCTTGCGCTGATTCTGGGCTTTTTGTGGTTGGTCATTTTCAAAAGGACTTTGCATTACTTGTCATTGTATAGTCTTGTGTTTTCTACTTAAATTCCCTATCTCTTCTTGGAACATACTTGAGACAATACAAATAATAGGTATTATTTTTCTTTTCTTTTAATTTTTATTTAGTTATTTTTCAAGTACAGTTTTCTGTTTATTTCTCCCATCCCAGTGTACCCCTCTTTTTTTTTTTAAAAAGCCCAGGTTTAGTGATTTGTATTTTCTACTTTGGATCCTTTTTTTGGGAGGGGGGACTTTTAAAAAGTATTAATCTACTTTTAAAAACTTCCCAGTGCTAAATGTCTGTCAAGTCAGAGAAGTTTTTAAATTAAAAAAAATTAAATCACTTATATAATATGTTTGAACCTTTCCCTAGATCTTTCCTGAAGCAATTCGCATTAAAAAAAGGTGGGCAAGGAAATAAGTTAAAGATAATGTGTTCTGGTGAGGAATAGTTACTGAGATAAAATTAATTGAGCTATAAATAGGAGAAGAATAGGAAAATGGGCTAGTTTAGCATATTCACGATCCCACTGAGGAGGGGATGGGAAAGTGATGAAGAGAACATCGTCTTCTTCCAGCCACCAGCTGGTCCTGTGAGCCAAGGACAGCTTTGGATATTGCAGAGTGGAGGAAGTCAGAGGGAGAAGGGGCCGGAAGCTTCATTTAAGGAAGAAGGGACATTCCTATCAATGGTATATTTGCAAATAGCATCCACTGAGGAATTGATTCACAATGTTACGTTCTATATATTATTCTCGGATTTACTTCCTGATTATAAGTCATCCAAGGTCTGAAACTTGGTCAGATACTTATTTTATATATTCCACTATCCAGCCAATGTCAGGCCTGTACGAAGAACATTAAAATATGGAGTAAAATTCAACAGTGATTTCTAATCAATGGCCTTTGCAGCTGAAGTGTTTGCCTTCATTCCTTTGTCAATCCTCCTCTCCTCTTTCCTTCTGGATTAGGGGATCTTGATCACGTCAAGAGAAGGAAAAATGAGTTTAGGAGTTAGAAGTCGAAAAATTGGCTTTAGATTCTCTGAGAATCATCTGAATATTTAAGTTCTAAGAGTAGAAGTGCTTTGGTTCTTGAAAAATTATAAACGAATACATTCTGTTTATGACATATTAAATGTAAGGGAGTCTTTTTTCAAGCAAATGGAAAATTTGTGCAGATAACATTTTGTGTTCCCAAGTGCTGACTTTTGGAAAATCCCAGGTAAATCCCAAGTGCTGACTTTTGGAAAATCCCAGGTAAAACCAGAAAGACCTATTATCTTAAATGAGCCCTCAGGGATTCAAACTAAAATGTTTACTTTTGTGAGCCCTACGGCCAAATATCAGTTTCCTCCGGGTACTCAGGTATTCACAATGCCAGAGAAACTCTGCCTTCCTGGGCTGTGCTTCCCTCTAGGAGCAGAAGGGAGGAGATTGGCTGATCCCGGCCTGTGGTTGCCAGTGAGATGGTAACCCTGGCTGGAGAAATCCTTTGTTGTTTTGTTCTGGTTGTCTGCCTATGGGTTGCAGAAGGGAGGGCGAAATACTCTTATTCAAACTGCCCTCCAATGTGAGTGTCAAGGTTGAGTCTCTTTTCCTTTAATTCACTTACAAGAGAATAGACTCGTCTACTGGATGACTTGTCCTAATAAATGTATTTTTTACCCTTGCACATTTTTTTAACCCACTTAAGAAATGTGAAAAAGACTACTGATATTTTTTGAAGTTCTGCTCTTTAATGCACCATTTTCAACTTGGGTTAAAAGCACTTTTTGAGGGTGTGATATTAGTATAATATCTCATCTCATCCACTCAAGGCACCATTATTTTATGTCCCATTAAGGAAGGAAAAAAACTTTCCTTTAATTAATTGTGAGATACCAGTTGCCATCCATTGTGAGATGCGTTCTAATTTTAGAGATATTAAAAGGCAAAAGAATACCTTAAAATCAGCGAATTAAGATGTACATACTTGATATTTCGTACTTGATGAAATATCACATTCAATTTTACATAAGTGGAGTATTATAAGGCCAGCTATTTAGCCTTCACTATTGCTGCCATTATTTATCCACCCATCTTATGTAGTTAATTGTACATATATATCATATAATTAAATTGTATAATGTAATATATAAAAACCTATATTGTATAAATCCATATTTATCTCTATGATCCTAAAATCAATCATATGTAAACATAAATGTAAAATTTAGGTTTCATCATTATTTTATAATAATCTGGAATATTTTCCACTTTTAGATTTTGTCACTCAAAATGCCTTTTTATCTCCACTGGCAGAGCTGTAATTCATTATTTTTCATGACTGTGTAATATTGCACAATAGATCCAATTGATGAGCATGTATTTTCTTTCTATTTTGTTGCTGTTATTATTAACTTTGACAAATAGTGATGCAATAAATACCCTGAATCATATTCTTATGCATTGGGCATTCTATTTCTTTGGCTAGATTTCCAGGGCAGGGGAGTTTGGGGTCAAAGATATGTGTAAATTTTAATGGTTTTTCAATGCTTTTCCCCCCAATGATAGCTTTTTAATTTTTAAATATTTTTTAATTAAAAATTTTTTTTAAATTGTTGTTCTATTACAGTTGTCCCAATTTTCCCCTATTGCTCTCCCCTTCCCCAGCCCCCTGTTCCCACTCCCACAGTTGGTTCCCACCCTGTTGTCCAAGTTCATGGGTCATTTAGACTTGTTCTTTAACTAGGCCCTTCCCTTTCTTTCCTCCCTAATCTCCCTTCCTCCTCCCCTCTGGCTCCTGTCTCTGTTCCTTGTTTCCACGCCTCTGGTTCTGTTTTGGTCATTTGTTTGTTTTGTTCATTAGGTTCCACTTATAGGTGAGATCGTATGGTGTTTGCATTTTACCACCTGGCTTATTCCACTTAACATAATAAACGCCAGATCCATCCATGCTGTCGCGAAGTGTGGGGGTTCCTTCTTTCTCTCTGCTGTGTAGGGTTCCTTTGTGTAAATGTATCCCCGTTTTTTGATCCACCCATTTACTGGTGGGCACTTAGGCTGTTTTGAGTACTTGGCTATTAACCTATGCACCCCTATGTTAATAGTAGTGTTATTTACAATTTAAACCTTTTTTTTGGTATGAAATATTCTTCTGTTTATTTTTTTCAAAATAGTTTGTCATTTGATTTCCCCTTTGTTTCAAGAATTTTCTGTAAATGTATGTCTTGGTTTCCTAGTAGTGATTCTTTTCTTTTAGAGAAAACTTTCTATAATTGACTTCTACTTATATCATTTTATATTGGACTACGTAGCCTATATATTTCTCTAATATGTTAGAAGTTTTCTTTGTGATTAAGTATAAGATTTTATAGAAAACCCATGAATCTTCTTTCAACCTCCTCTTTCTCTCCCCACCCTCCACAGACACATACATTCTGCATTTGAAAATTAATAGATTCAGTATAGATCGTATTAGTTTGCTAGTGCTGCCATAACAAAATACCACACACTAGGTGGCTTACACAACAGAAATTTATTTTCTGACAGTTCTAGAGCCAGAAGTCCAAAATGACGGTGCTTACAGGTTCTTCGGAGGACTCTGTCCTTCATGTATCCGTGGCTGCCGTCTTTCTCTGTCTTCGCATGGTCTTGCCTTCCTGCACACACATTACTCATGTCTCTTTTCGTGTCCAATTTTCCTCTTCTAATAAGAATACCAGTCAGAGTGGCTTAGGGCCCATCCATATGACCTCATCTCACCTTGACACCTCTAAAAGACTCTGTCCTACAGTCACATTCTGAGGTGCTGGGGATTAGGGATTCAACATATGAATTCTGGGAGATGGACAAAATTAAGCCCAGTATCATAGATTTATTAGGTAAAGTTTATAATTAACACTGATTCAATTTCTCTCTGACCTTATTTTTTTTTGTGTGAACTAGAGTTGTATAATGCTCAAGCAGTATATTGATCTTTCAAACAAAATTATAATTTCCTCAAGGTCTTACATTTCATACCATTTTTGCTTTTTATATTTAGCTGTTATGTTTTATAGAATTAATTATTGTGTCTTCTTAGTTTATGCCTTTTTTGAAACCTAAAGACTCTCTATTCCCTGCTTAGGGCTTTTAACATTAAATTCCACCTTGTCCAGTATTGACATTATTCTTGCATGTGTCTTTGCCCAGACATTTGTTTTCAACCTTTCTTAATCACGTTGTTGTACAGTTGTTTTGCTTTTTTTTTTTTTTGAAAGCAGCATAAATCAAGGTTTTCTTTATCCAATTTGACAGCCTCATGCAATGGCAGAATTCAGTCTATTTGTTTTGAGTGCAATGACTTGATTTTATTCCTCACTTTTTATTTAATGACTTGTGTTGTTCTATTTTTCTCTTACCCTAATTTTGGTTTGATCATTCTCTTTTTTGTTTGGGAGATTTACTGAGTTAGTTTAATCTCTTAATGATTACTTTTTTTTCCTTATACTTATCATTTTACATATATTTCTCTAATATTGTTTTAAAAATAAGAAGCTAGTTGGTTTCTTACCAAGAGAAACTCCCCATTCATAATGCAGCCCAGTAAAGTGAGTTGTCGAACACTGCTATTCATTTCCGTCCTTCCCTCTGCCTCACCCCTCCCCTCTCAGTGTTCTGTCCTTTCCCCTCTGTAGTCTGTAGGTGTTACTTCATCATCTCCCAGGTCTGCACGTTGTAGATGAGAAGTCTGATACCTGTCTAATTCTTCTTCCTTTGTTGTAACATTTTCTGCTTTGCTTCTGTCTGAAAGTTTGTTAGCTTTTCTCTTTATTTTTAAATCTATGAATTATATTAGAACAGTCCTAAGTCTGTGTCTTTTTCTTATTAACCTTTGCTTGAAATTTGTCCTTTAATTGTGCAGACTCAAATCTTTTTCCAGGTCAGGGAAAATTTTCTTTATTTTTTGTTTGAACATTCTATTTCTGTCATTCCTTTCTGTCTTCTGGAAAAACAAACAAACAAACAAATTGTGTTCTCGGCTTTTTCCTCCAAAGCCTTTTGAAAAAATATTTCTAACTTTTCATATTTTATATTTTGTCATGTTTCATCCCTTTATATTATTTTTTCATTCTCTTTTTTAAAATTTTTTAAGGTTTTATTTATTTATTTTTAGAGAGGAAGGAAAGGAGAGAAGGAGAGAAACATCAATGTATGGTTGCCTTTTGTGAGTCCCCTGCTGGGAACTGGCCTGCAACTCAGGCATGTGCCCTGACTGGGAACTGAACCTCAAAACTCTGGTTAGCAGGCCCACACTCAATCCACTGAGCTACACCAGCCAGGGCCTATTTTTTTTAAATTCTTTTAATACTTTGCTTTTTTGTTTTGAGATGTTTTTTATATTTGACTTTATAGTAACCATTCAGTCTTCAAATCCATCTCCTAAATTGTTTATTTGCCAATTCATGGTCTTTGTTTAGATTTTCCTCCACAAAGTTCTTTTTGTTCTTTAATCATTATTGCTCTTATTAACTATTTTAAATTAAAAATATCTTTTTTACATCTCATCATTTATTTTCCCCTTGCAATTCTATTTCCCTATATTCATGCGTTCTGCTCGCCCTGAATGATCTTACACTCTGGCTTTATCACAGTAAAAAATGTGTATATAAATATATATTTGTATTCATTCACTTGTTTATTTTGTTGGTATTCTCACTGGGACTTGGGTCTGGTTGTTAGACAGTTGAAATATTAGCAGTTTAGGAAGAGAGTAACAGAAGGCAATGTGGTCTCTACAATCTGGGTGATTGGAGCCTCTTCGGCCTCCCACATAGGCAACAAGAAGAAGCCACTTGTCCCAGTTTTTCTTCATCTCTGCAGGGCTGGGCCAGGGCACCTCCTTAGTTACTTCGTATCTACTTATCTTCTACTTCTTGTCTAAGGATCTCAGGCATGGTCTTGGGGCTTAGAACCCACTGAGTTCCGTGTGCTGAGCTCTTAGGAGTTGCCAGCCTCTTAGGAGTTGTGAAACTCATGATAGAACTCTCTGAGGCTGGTCACCTCTGGTCTCTTGCTTCCTTAGCTCCTATACAGAAAATGTGAATTGTTTTCCCCTTTGGGGATTCACTCTGAGAGGCGAGCTCATCTCCTCCTGCAGTTGTTTGACCCAATAAAAGGAAATAGACTAGAGTTGGGAGTACAGCAGGAGCAAACATTAGCAAGGTGGCCGTGTTTTTCAGAATCCCTAGAGGCCTATTTTAAAATGGTTACATTATAAATTAGAAAATTTTTAGCAAAATTCAAAGTTTCCTAACCTTTTAAATCAGGATAAGTAATAACGTCTAGGCTGATTTTTTTGCCTTAATGCGCACTGGCAATGAGAACTTAAATGCCAAGTGATTTTTTTTCTTTCACATGTGTGAGAGGAAGGAACATTTATTGTAAAAGTTAAACAGAGTGACAGCTTGCTTTGGCTGATGTGTAAGAGTTCTTGACTGGGCTGCTTTCCTTTCTTCCATAATAAGTAGTTAATAGAAATTCAGTGACCTGCAGTGCGGACTTAATTTATCCTGTACATCAAGTTGATTTAACAGGAATGGAATGTGGTGGAACAATAGCTTCCCTCTCTCCCCACCTCTTGGTGATCCCGCGACCTTTCATCTGGAAAGAAAACCAGATTTAACACCATGTAGAACCTTTGTGATTTTAAATAATTGGCCTATGTTTGAAAAAAAAAGTATTTAATCAATGGCAATCATCTGTTTATGTGAAACACCATTGAGTTGGGGAGGTGGTATTTTTCTTTGAAAAATTTTCACTCCTAGGAATGGCTGAGATGGCTGAGTACACTATGTACTTTGCACTGTACAGAAGAAAAACTGAAAAACCTGAATTGCTTCTTTCTTTCATGGCTTGTTCTTTATTTAGAAAATCCTTAATTAATTTTCTGTGAAAGCAGATGGTCAAAGGATTTAAAGAAGCAGAACAACATCTTGCATTCCCTTCTGCTTGCAAAATGGAGAAAGAGAAAATGGTAAACTGATTAAAAGAAGTCATCTTGAAGTCTACCATGATAATGAGATGTAAATAACAACAGCAACAAATCTGAATCATTTAAGAAAGTTTTCCCATTTAAAATGCATCCCTTCGCCAACTTTGTTCTCTGGAGACTTTAGCCATTTAAAAGCACGATATTGGAACTAACCCAGCATCACTTTTAATTAGCACAGAAATGCTAATTATACTTTTTCTGGGTGACGTTCCCCGTGAGCTGCCAGGGCACTGCATTGTCACGTCACTTGCAATGAGGTACGCATGATCACCAGACCCATTTAAAAATTATAAAGGCCAATGCAGCCAATCTGATTATTATTTTTGAACTGTTGGAATCCATGAGAAGATGCATGAAAATAATGGCATCAAAGTGAACAGAGTGAGCTTTTTATTCATTCCAGACACAAGCATATTTCTTTTTATTCAATATTTGTGGTCTGTGCAAATCAAATTTCTTCTCATTGAATCATTTAAAATGCCACATAAAGCTTCATTTTGAAAGAATGCTACTTTTTCATGAAGCAGAGCCTCTTTTGAAAAGCAAATCCTTTCCTCACCACCCTTCGTTTTACAGGTTTGGGGCTTTGCATTTAGATTTTCTCAAAAGAAAGCCTATCTCTTCTTGACATGATTTTTTTCAAGATGATAACTCTAGGAATACAGTGGATACTGTTCTTTAATAAAACCTTGTATAAATTTAATTAAGCACAAATTTAATTAACTTTATTTAGTTACTGAGGATATTCAAACCTAATCCTTTCCTATCTTCAAACACATAGCTGCCACCTTCAATCCTTGAAAACAAAACATACACATTCCACAATAGGATCTAAGCCTTACATTTTATCAATATTTATCAGAATAAGGGTGAGAGTCTAAATGGCTTTAAAAAAATCACTTGAAATAAAAAATATATATATTTCATTTAGAAAGAGAGGAAAAGAAAGAGGAAGGGAGAGAGAGAAATACCAGTGTGAGAGGGAAATACTGATAGCTTCCCATATGCTCTGGGATCAGGGATCGAACCTGCAACCTAGGCATGTGCCCTGATCAGGAATCGAACCTATAGTCCTTCGGCTACCTGATGACACTCTAACCAACTGAGCCAAACTGACCAGAGCTAAATGCTGTTAAGGTCTATATGTATCATTATAATTCTAGGATCGTATATGGCAAAAGAAATTAATTCTATATTACATTAATTTACAAAACACTATTGATGCGATCAGTACTTGAGTCAGCCAGAAACCTGGGAGGAAAGGTTCAGTAAAACTTTGTGTTGGGGGGGGCACAATTTTTCCTTTTAACTAAAATAAATCCTCTGTAATTTTACCTCACTTGGAAAATATTCTGAATTATTTTTGAAAGGTTGGATTGCCAAATATTATAAAAGAAGTGGCATCTGGTGGCTCTTGGTACACTTGGCCTACAGAATAATGGTAATAACAACACAACTGTGATGATTGTAATATTTACTGCCTGCATGCTCTGTGCTGTGTGCTTTACATAATAACCATCGTGAGTGAGAGCCACTATTATCTCCACTTTACGACAGAGTACAATATGGCTGTAGACATTATGGAGCTTGTCCAAGACTTCACAGCTAGCAAATGACAAGAACGGGTCATACCCAGGCCTGTCTGGTACTAAAACCTTTTATTAACTATCGCACTATTATGATGAAATTTATATGCTTTTAGTGATAGAGTAGAAAGTCCTAAAGGTGATTTTTCTTCCTCTGAAATTAGGTTAATATGACCCCACTATTATATTTTCACTGTTCTTAGGAAATGGTTTCTTTTTATGTATGGCAAAAGCAGACCTCTGTCTATTACTGTTCGAACACCGACTGCTATGAACTGAAATGTACCCCCTCCATTAATATGCTGAGGCCCTGACTCTTGTCATAATGGCATTTGGAGGTGGGGACCTTTGGGATGTAATTAGGTTTAGATGAGGTCATGAAGATAGAGCCCCATGATGTGATTAATGACCTTATAACATTGAGAAGAGACACCAGGACTCTATCTTTCTCCCTTCCTCTTCCTCCTCCTCCTAACCTTGACTCAACTATGTGAAGATACATCCAGAAGATGACCTTCTGCAAGTCAAGGAGAGAGCCCTCATCAGGGAACCAGTTTAGCATCTTGGACTTGGCACCTTGACCTTGGACTTCCCAGCCTCCAGAACTGTGAGAAATAAATTCCTGTTATTTAAGCAACACCATATTTTGTTATGGCAGCTCCAGTTGATGAAGGCACTGACAAAGTGTCTTCATCAAATAAGTGGACTACAAAGGACTAGTCAATGCAGGATGTTAAATGACAAGAACATTAGTATAACAATGTCAAACACGTATGAATCCTACTATGTTTTTTTTTAATTTAATTATTTTTTCAAGTACAGTTTTTTGTCTATTTCTCCCATCCCAGCCCCCCCCCGCCCCGTCTCCCCACCTCCTTCCCATTCCCCCCCAGTCCTCATCCCTGTGTCTTTCATACTTGTTCCTCAAAATCCCTCCCCATTTTTCCCTTTAAATTCCCTTCCCTCTCCCCTCTGGTCACTGTCCACTTGTTCTCTATTTCAGTGTCTTTGTTTTTATTCTGTTTGCTTGTTTGTTTTATTGTTTATCTTCCTGTCAAAGGTGAGATCGTATGGTATTTGTCCTTCAGTGCCTGGCCTATTTCACTCAGCATAATGCTTTCCAGTTCCATCCATGTTGTTGCAAAGGGTAGTAGCTCCTTCTTTCTCTCTGCTGCATAGAATTCCATTGTGTATATGTACCACAATTTTTTGATCCATTCATTTACCGATGGGCACCTAGGTTGCTTCCAACTCTTGGCTATTGTAAATTGTGCTGCTATGAACATTGTGGTGCATAGATTCTTTGAAATTGATGTTTTATGAATCCTACTATGTTAATAGATGCTGATCTGTGCTCCTTTGAGTGTGTAACTTACTTGACCCATCCTTCTGATAATTATCTGTGGTATCTACTATTATTATTATTCTCCCCATTTACAGCTGAAAATACTTACAGACAGAGGTCCAACAACTTACCCAAGGGCACAGCTCTAGGTAGAACCAGAATAGAGCCAGAATTCAAACTCAGACAATCTAGCTCCAGAACCTATGTTCTCCCAGAGGCTTTTTGTCAGTTTTCTTATCTGTAAAATGAGGATAGTGGCTGCTTTGTATACAGGGTGGGGGGAAATAGGAGAGGTCATAAATGTCATTTACTAAAGATAGCAAAACAGAATATAAGGTATTGTTAATACTTAATAGCAAAAATTGTCATACCAATTGTAGTGTGTATGTAGTGAATTTATTTCTACCCCAACTCCTTTAAAAAATAAGTTGACAAAAGCTATTTTAAAGGGACAATAAAAGTAAAGTCAATAGGAAAATCAGATTTAAGCAAAGGAGGAAGACAGAGCTGCAAACCATTGTAAGCCTAATGCTGGAGACAAAAGGTGAAACACTGGCTATCCAGAGTTTTGTCAACAAAAAAAGAAAAGAGAGGATTTTTCTCAGGAGGGAGAAAGTTTTTTTTTCCTGCACTATTACATTTGAAAAGAAATTTTTCATGTTGGAGCTTCTCAAGTGAACATAATGACCAATGGTTCCATTTGATTGTTTACAAATATCATCACTTTTTCTTCTCTCTTCTTGTCATGGTGGAGATATTAAGGAGCCATGAAACCTTCAAATTTGGTCAGCAGGGGGGAAATGTTGTAGAATATAAGGATATAGATAATTTGAGTCTAGATAATCAACCCTTAAATTGTTGAAAATTGACTCCTTGCCTGAGAAGGCCTCCCAGGTGTGCCAGATAGATCTGCCATGGCTGTGACGATGCTGCCCACCAGGCCGTCACACCGAGGCCAGGGAGGGTGTGATGTGGGTGCATAATTAGATGATTTGATGCGGTGTCTGCTCTTCGGGCCCAAATTTTGAATCAGGCATAGCATATTAGTGCAGAGAATGGTTTAGAATATAAATAAGGGAAACCTGTATGCATGGTAGAATATTTAGACAATATACAAAAATAAAAGAAGGAAGTCAACATCAGTGAAATTATCATTATTGTTACCTTTTGATATATATGTCCTTCCAGTCTCATTCTTTCTATAATAGACATACAGATACAGATGTAATACAGTTATGATATAAATATAAATATAAATATAAACATAAATATAAATATAAATATAGATAGGTATAGATACAGATGCACACATGTATTCACACATATATAGTCAGAGGTTCAGAGATTCACATGTGTTTTTGTACTTTTTCCAAAGTTTCAGATCTGGTAAGTGGCAAAGATAGAGCTCAAATCCATTTCTGTTTGTTACTAAAGCCCTGTTCTATATTCTGAGTATGCCAGTTTTTGACACACACTATTTTATGAAAGTAGGAGCATGCATTATTCAGCATCTTGTACTGTTGTACCCCCTTCCCAAATCATCTTGCATTAGGATGCAGTGTTTCAGGTAATTAGTATTTTTTAAAACACGATTTTTGATATTGTTTAATATTCTGCTATAGACCATAATTTATTTTAATGATCTTATTATTTTAAATCTTTATGTTTCCAATGTCCATGAGTCATTATGGACACTCATAAAGGTGAGGGCGATAAGCTCTCTTATCACCCTCAAGCCTTTTCAAAAGGAAAGGCTTTTTCATCAAAGAGCAGGTATGTGGGCCAGATCTTGAAGTTGCCCAGAGGTTGATTAGTCAGACCTGTGAGAGAAGAACATATCCAGTGGAGGAATAAAACATGGCCAGTCTGGAGAACTGAAAGCAGTTTAGTGTGGCAACAGAACACACGAATTAAGGGATCAGACTTCTTTCCCAACAGACCTGTCTGAGTTCCAGGACTGGCTTTCACACTTCTTAGCTCTTGACTTTGGGCAACTTGGTTAGCCTCTCTAAGCCTGGACTTTCTTATTGGTAGAATGAGATTTATGAGAAAGATGTTGTAAGGGCACAGAGGCTCTATGTATATAGACTGATGCCTCATAAGAACTCAAGAAATACTATTTTTCTTTATTAGTATTAGTATGATCCCCACCTTTGGGTGTATGATGTGGAATGCTGAGAGACAAAGCAGGACAGATCCAAGAGAACCTTAAATGCCCAGTGAAGGAGCTTGCTCCTTATATTACATGTAGTCAGATCTTGGTAGATTTTTAAGCTAGGAAATACCAATCAGATTTGAATTGCAGTACAGATGCAAGACTGTAAGTGGGGACATTGCAATTCCAGGTACAACACGATGAGGGCTGGAGCTGTCAGTGATAGTGCTGTCTGAGAGGAGACAAGTGAGAGCCATGTTAGGGACAGAGAATCACTGGCAGTAAATAATTCTTTGGACCAGGGGTGAAGGGAGGAGTGGAGGATGATATATGGTATTTCTGCCTGTGCAGAAATCTTCCTCCTTCCTTTTTTATTTTTTGAAACAGCATCTCAGTTTTCCTTGGGGTAATCGCTCCTCCCTCATATGTAGTCCATTCCCCAATCCCATTCTCCCCAGATGTGTGTGGATAACCTACCAGTTCCATATCCCTGGCTACAGTAACTAGTCAGGAGTGAGTCAGTGAACTGAGCTGGTTCAATGAGACTAAGACTCTTGCTTAAATTATTAGGAAGGAGAACCTATTTTCTTTGAAATTAAGGCCAGATGGGTGTAAGCTTGGCATATTCAATCTAGAATGGAACCAGCAGTAGAGAAGAGCTAAGAAGAGAGAACAGGACTGTGACTTGATAGTATTACTTAGCTGAGTCTTGTCATACTTAGAGATAGTCTTCTTTAAGCGATTGGAATAAAGTATGTTTCCTAGCCTAGCCAACTTCAGTTGAATGTCTTTCCTTTGAAATTGAATTTGAAATTTTAGGGAATATAAGTGATTCCCTAAATCTGCTTATATCCCTAAATCTGCCCAGTCACCCAAGGCAGATTTTTGCTAATTATGGATTAGCTAATATGTCAATCATAGAGGAGATACAGTTTGGGAGAAAATGATGACTTTGGTTTGAAGTGTGTTGCATTGGATTATTTGTGGGACAGGTAGGGAGAGATTTTTGGAAGGAGTCTGAAACTTAGGAGAAAGATCTCAGAAGTGGAGAAACTGGTTTGAATTCATCAGTATTTGTGCTTAGCAATATTTACTTCTTTTTGAAATAAAAAAGTTTATTTGTTGGTTTACTTATTTATTTATTTTTGGTGCAAGGCTCATCCCAATGGCAATTCCTCAGGATGTATTAGTGAACTAAAGTGGGATTGGCAATCAAGTAAATACCACATGTAGTATTTTTGGGGGATGATTGTACTGCTTTATCCATTTGATGTCCATTTGTATTATACTGTTGATATATCAGAAGCACCATCAGGAAATTAATATATCAATTTTTCACCCAAGGAAAAACAAAATGTGTATTTTGAAAAGCATTCTGTTTTCTTTTCAGGGATACAATAATGGATGCAATGCTTTTTAAACCAGAAAATAACTGTAAAAATCCTGACTGCTTTTAGGGAAGATGTAAATAGGTGGAAGAATTAGGAAATATCACTAAGAGCAAAGATATAATTAAAGACCAAAGCTAATATCATCCACACCCTCACCTTCCCAATTACCAGGTATGGTTGTGAAAGCTGGACAGTGAGGAAGGCTAGTAGAGAAAAAAATAGTTTCATTTGAAATATAGTTTTGGAGGAGAGCTCTATGGATACCCTGGACCTCCAGAAAAACAGACAACAGCATCCTACAGCAAATTAAGCCTAGAATATCACTGGAGGCAAAAATGACAAAACCAAAGCTCTCCTACTTCAGGCACGTCCTGAGAAGGCAGGGTTCCTTGGAAAAGGCAACAGTGCTGGGAAAGTAGAAGGCAGCAGGAAAAGAGGAGACCCAGTATGAGAAGGGTTGACTCCATCAAAGAAGCCACAGACATGAGCCTATAGGAGCTGAGGAGGGCTGTTGAGGAGAGGACATTGGGTGTATCACTCATTTAAAGGGTCACCAGGAGTCAGGTGACTCATGGCACATCATAGACTAAATAAATGGGTTGCTTTCACAAACATTGGTCCCTGGATGTTTGGCATTTCAATCATCTGGGGAGCTTTCTAAATCCACAAGATTTTGAATTCCAATCCCCCAAAGAGTCTGAATAAGCAGGTCTCTGTATCCTGGACCCTGTATATCTGTTCCCAGGTGATCGATGTTTGGACAGGTTTGGGAAGTACTTAGGGGTGCGAAGGAATGTAGATGCAGTCGCCCACCACATGTCCTTGGGCTGGCTATTTTGATTATTTGGGTCTCTGCTTCCTCACTGTTAAACTGGCAGGGTTGCAATGATGATCTTTAAGGTCCCTTCTGTCTCTCAGGAGGGTCCCTCCTGTCCCTCATACCTTCATTTCATTGACTAAACCAGTTTTTTTCTCCATTCGTGTGTGACTCTTATAAAGTGCTTCTCCTACTTCATAATGGAGATTAAAGAAATAAAATTCAAACCCGCATTTCAGCTGTCTTTTGACTGCCGACAAGATGACAGTTTTAGGAGCATCTTGGTTTAGTGATGTGTAAGAGTAACGATAGTGAGCTGCGTTGTATGTAATTTAATCCTTAAGCATGTGTTGCCCACTTAAAGTTATTTTCTATATACTTAAAATGATAGAAAGCAGAATTTTCTTTAACTTCCTCTATTTTGTTATTGTATACTGTGCCATTCCCACAGGAGAAAGCATAGTGATTTTTTTCTGTCCTTTGAAAATCAAGCTTATGCAAAGTGACAGGTTTAGAACATATTTCTAAATCAAAGAATGACCATTATAGGACTCGGTCATACGAGTTACTTCCCTAACTACCATTTATTTGTGCTAAAATTGGCTACATTCCTGATGCTAATTCTGCAAGACAGCAGTAGGATATGACTTGCCTTCCCACTGTTTGATATAAATCTCCACTGATACGAATTGAGTTGAGCTGCAGTGAACTTAAATGCTAATGCTGAAAACATAAGGCGGCCTGCTGTTTCATTTATACCAGAAAGTTTTAACTTCTACAGTCTTCTGATTTCCCCCTCCCTACTCCCATCTCAGGTTAGATCAAATTAGAACCACCCCATTTCTGTCTGAAGGGTGGAATGTGCAAGCTTGATTTACATAACTCAACATGAAAATGGAAGAAGGAATTAATTATAGGGCTGGGTGCACCGCTCTTGTCCTTGAATAATATACCATAACAGCCACAGGAAAGCAGTCAGTACCACAGCCTTTATCAGATAGCCGGCTAGCATTTGTTAAGCGCCAACTTTGTCCAGTACTGTGTAATGCATTCTAAGGTCTGGAAAATAAAATATTAATGATAATGGAATTTGTTGGGTGCTTACTAAGCACCAGGCATTGTAGAAAGCATTTATAGTTTTCTCATGGAAAAAACAGCCCTGTGAAGTAGGGAACTGTTATTATATCATTTTTGTTTTATTTTGTTAAAGATTTTGTTTAGTTAGTTTTAGAGAGGGGAAGGGAGGGAGAAAGAGAGGGAGAGAAACATCATTGTGTGGTTGCCTCTTGTGCATCCCCTGCTGAGGACCTGGCCCACAACCCAGGTGTGTGTCCTGACTGGGAATCGAACCAGTGACCGTTTGGTTCACAGGCTGGCACTCAATCCACTGAGCCACACTAGCCAGAGCTATTACAGAATATTTACTGATGGAGAAACCAAGGTGCAGAGAAATTTTTTTAAAAATGGCCCACAGTCTCTAGGAACCAGTGGTCCAACACAGGTGTCCACACTCTTGGCTTCTTGGTGTTCCCTAACTTTAAAGAGTTTACGGCACAGTTGGGGAATTCAAGGAATATAGTTTTTCCGGAAAAGGCCCCACATTGCAAGGTGTGCATAAAACAAGTAGTATCAGGGTTCCTCCTTTACTATGGGAGATGCCAGCAGAGGTGATAGCATAATTCTGAAATGGTAGCATGACCTAGGAGGGAGGAAAAAAAAGCAAGAATGGAAAAGAAAAGTCAGTTCAATTGTACAGCACTTATCTGGTTCACACCTAGGACATTTTCCTCAAGTCCACGGACAGGCACTGTTCTCATTTACCTTTGCTCTGACTCAGAATTGACCCTTGGATGCCCTAATGTTAGGTGTACCTGGAACCCTTGATGTTTACTATCTCTGATGCTCTGATCTTGAGAGAGAGAGAGAGAGAGTAGAATGAGATGGATGGAAAGAGCAGGTAAGGGCCTGATGGTGGGAGCTATTGAGGATTTTGAGAGGGATGTAATCTGTGTCCTAAGTGGGTCGGGCAAGTGGCATGGTGTGGGGAAGAAGTTGAAGCAGATGTGAGAGTGATGACAGTGGTTTAAACTTGAGTTAGGATGGAATGAATGAGGCGTATTTGAAAACTATGTAGAAAGTGGAGCTATAGGTTGTCCAGTCTCTGCCATCACCGTTCCTCTGGACACCGCTTCCGTCATAGTCACAGTCACTGCATGTTGCTGAGTCTATGAACACTTTTCGTTCCTCGTTTAACAGTGCTCTAGTTAACCTCTTGACTTTCAGACCCAGTTTTTCTTTTACTCAATTTTCTTCTTCTCAGATTATTTTTACTGACTTCTTCTTTTCTCATAACCTGCCCTTTCAGTCTCTTTCCATTTTTCCTCCTTTTAAACACTCACGATAAAATTCATCAGGGTGGATCCTGGGATTGCTTTCCTTTTCTCTCTCTACAGTGTATTGTCTATATTATTTTTTGTAGGTGATTTTATTGTCTCCATGCTGCTAGCTCACAGGTTTATGTCTCAGACCTAGGCTTCTTGAGGTTGTAAGCTCATAACTCCAACTGCTACTTGCCAAACCCATTTGGAAGTCTAACAGTTTGACATTTCAAACTCAGTGCATCTAAAACTTACTTGTTGGTTCCCTAGCTTTCCACCACTTCTGTGAAAAACACTGCTACCCACCCAGGTATTCCACTGAGCAGCTGTAAATATTCCTTAATTTCTCCTTTTCCTTTGATCCAGTGCATCAGGAAAACCTTTCGATTTTAACTCCCAGTACATCTCTTTAAGGTCATATGCTTCTTTATTTCTTTGTTGTCCCATCTCTAGGGTAAGTAGAATTATCTTTCAACCTGTTTCATTTTTTCTTGTCTTTGCTGTTTTCTTATTTGTCTGTTTACTCATTTAGTGCCTACTGTTTTTAACACTAAACTGTAAATGCCATGAAGATAGGGAATTTGGCTGTTTTGCTCACTGGAGAACCTAATAGAGATGATAAACTCAATAAATATTTATGGAATGAATGAATGAATAGACATGTTTGATTTTATATGAGTGGAAAACATGCCAAGAACCATTTCCAGATATCTGATTTGAGTAAGTGGTGTTATATGGCTATGTCATTTAACAAGATAGGACCAAATTTGGAGTGAAGAGTTGTGTTCTTTTTTTATACATGTAGAATTCAAGATTCTGGTAAGACAACAAGTTGACAGATCCAATTAAGTTTTGTATATACTGGGCTGCAGCTTAGAAGTCAGTTCTGATTTGGAGATATCATCTGCAAACTCATAAGCCTAATTCAGGATGGTGCCCGAAGTCGTTCGAGTGTCTATACTTTTTTAAATGAGAGAACGAGCCCAGAGAAACATCAAGATTATGGAACCAGGAGAATATGACAAGAGACCAAAATGGTAGGAAGAAAACTTAAGAGTACATGCTGTCAATAAAAAAAGAGAATTTCAAAAAGGAGATTTTAATAATGTCACATGCTGAAAGATCAGAAAATTACATATGAAAAGTAAGCACTGGACTTAGCAACATGGGGAAGAGTGGTGACCTTGGGGAGCAGTTTCAATGGAGTGCAAAATAGAGGTCCAGATTTAAGGGAGATGGGAAATAGGGGGGTAAGTATGATGGAGCAGAATTTGTCCAGGACAGAAAAAAAACAAACCAAGAAAGAAACATTGTCATCTGGAGGTGGAATATAGGGTTGATTTTTTTTTAATGTGGAAGAGACTCCAGAATGTTAAATACTGTCCAGAAAAAGGGACAGAAGAGTAATAACTAGGGGAACCAGGAGATGAGAGGAAATGGAAACCAAAGTGCACTTAGGGGTGTCTTTCCTCTGGAGAAGGTACAGCCTCTGTTGTAATAGGAAGAAGGAGAGGCCATGTACATTGTAGACTGATTCATGAATTTGGTCAGAATTGCAAAAGCCTCATCTGATGGCTTTCATTTTTTTCTGTGAAGGAGAAAGACAGTTCTATGCCAGAATCACCCTTTCTGTGGCTACCCCTCCTCGATAAGGACTACTCTATGATATTTTGTATAGTGAAGTTTTCATAAAATACTTTCTGTCAGTGATAATCCAAAAAATAGCCAATCTGCTGAACTTCCTTCTGTTAATGACGTTAGTACTTCACGGAAAGACGTTTAGAGAATTGTGTGGATGCATTCTAATCATTCCCATGACTAATATAAAGTTGTCTATTTATTATTCTTTTGTTCCTTTTTTATGGCTACTTTGCATTTCACCTTCTTCTTTGTTGCCAGACTTGATGAGCTGGAGTAGAGATACTTGGGATAATGGTTTAAAATTATAATATGAGTGCACTTTTGATGTCCCTAGATAATTAATGCTGAAATTCACAGCCAGTGGTGGTAACAGGAGTCAGAAAACAACTCTAAGAATAATACAATATGCTTAATAATTGGTTCATTTTTCCTCTACCTAATAATCAATTTTATTTTTGACTGGTATGACAAAAACTGGGTAGGGAAAAAATTGATATGTAATAGTCTCCTTCTTGACCTCACCCAAGTCTTAAAGACATGTGACCTGTCAGTGTGTGAAAGGGGATCCAGACAATATTACAATCATAGATTTTCTATTTCCATTTTTGAAATAACAGTAACTACAATGTCTCTTACCTCTTTGGAGACCCGAGCTGCAGCATCAATAGTCATTTCACGTTGGTTTATTGCATGATCATTAAAACAACTTTGAAATCATATTTTCACTGTTAATAATTAAGTAATTAGGGAGTTACGAGCTTTGACAAGAGTTCTTTACCCTTTGATCCCTACAGGGAAAATAAAAACAAGAAAGTGGAAGTTAATAAACTGAATTCACTGATTGGTTTTCAATTCCTGCAAGTGCCCTGACATTGAAATGTTAGAGAGAGGTGGACCAGGCACCTCTGAAATGAATTACTTTACTCTCGGTCTTCCAGCTGTATGTTTTATTGAAGATCTCTCTCTTATCCCAGAGATAAATATGTGTGACATTGGCTAGTCTACCTTTTGGGAATTTCGCATATTCAATCAGAGGTGTGCAGAGCACTGAGAATCTGTTTTGAATGTCAATAGAGTCTGAGGAATGGGGAATAGAGTCAAAATTGCAAACTAGGAAAGAAGAAAGACCTCAGAGTGTTCTTCTTTTTGCTGATCTTGAGGTCAGATCTTGGCTCCATAACTTACTATCTTTCTCTTTGGCAAGTTAACTTAACTTCTCTGAGACTCAGTTTCTCACTGGTTTAAAAAGGATAGTAACATCCATTTCAAGGACTCCCAGGGATTAAAGAAAACAATTCATTAGAAGCTCCCAGCATGGGGTCTATCAAACACACACACACACACACACACACACACACACACACACACACACACATTTCTCTCTCATTCTCAAAATAAAAATACCTTTACAGCTCTGGAATACCTAAAACTTCCTTTAAAGATTAATTTTTTAGCTCTACTTCTGTGACAACCTCATACATCTATATCTTCCTTTCCATTCCCACTGCCAGGAATGTCAGATTGATATCCCAAGTTCAGACTGATATCTTAAAACACAAGTCCAGCCATAAGACTGGACTGCTCTGAAGCCTTCAATGGTTTTCCATTGCATGCTTAGAAAACTCTCAAACCTCTCAGCCCAGATAGGTGGGACTCCCCATGTTTCAGTTTCCTTCCCTTTCCAGTCTCCTCACTGAATTCCCTTCATGTACCTACCTGAATCATGACATTTCTTTCTCCCTGAAAGCTGCTCATCCTGGCCTGCCTCTTCGCCTTCTTTGGCTGAGAATCTCCTCCCCACCATCTCTTCTTGATGGTGTCCTACCCCTCAGTACAGGCCAGTGTTAGTGCTCTGTCCAGTCTGGGATATGCCCTCTCCCGTCCGCCTCCCACGCCTAAAAGGATTTCTCCATCTGAAAACTCACGAAGCAGTTTTCCTTTGATTGGTCATGTCTGCAATGCTCTTGCCCATCCTCTCAGCCTTATCACCTCCTGTCCATCCTAAGGTCTCAGCCTCAAGTCACATTTCCAACTGTTGAGTCTAATCTGTCCCCTTTGGTATATGCTTCCTTCAAAACACTTATCTCATGTGTCATGATGCCATTTTCATTAGTCTGATCACTCTGTTCATGTTTGTCACCCACTCACAAGACTGGAAGCCCCTGGAAGGAAGGAGAGGTGCCTTTCTGTTTTTCTCTCTGTTGTATCCTCAGCATGTGGCAGAGAAAGCAGTCAGTAAATACTTGTTGAACCAGTAGATGAAGTATACTACTTGCCTTTCTTTACAGCTACTTGTATCCATGCCTGTCACAGCTATGTCACTGAGAACAGAGGCTATGTGTCATTAATCCAATTGGCCCTGCAGCACCTCACTCAATGCCTTGCTGATCATAAGTGCTCACTAAGTATTCATTTAGTAAAAAAATGAGCAAGCATAGAAACAGAGAATCCTAGCATGAAGACTACTGCAGACGTTTTAAGTGGTACTGTAGCTATACAGGGGGAAGACTAAGCCCACTTCAGATTTAGTAGGAGTCTTTTCATTTTAATAAACAAATCACTTGCAGTGGGTTATCAAAACCTTTATTTTCAGGTCTGATTCATAAATGGCAAGATTGTTTTTCCAAGGGGGGAAAAACATTCTTAAAGCAGAGATTAAAATATAAACCCTTTCAATAACAAAAACAAAAGCTGCCCTTCCACCCCAAGTTTCTGATAAAATGGCCTTTCTCGGGAGATATAATTTCCTCTGTTCACCATCTTTCTTTTAAATTGCCCAATCAATCAGAAGAAGAGATTTGCACCCCACCTGTGGCGAGACATTTTAAGGAGAGGAGACATTTGATTGCTGTGTTTAGATTTATGGGGATTGAGATGACCCTGAAGATTAAATGAAGAAGCAACTGTGAAAAAGAAACTGAAACAGGGAGGAAATTGATTTTTAAGTTGAAGACATATTGGTGTTGAGAGGTTTAAATGAGGAGATAGGTCAGCGTGATAAGGTCCAGGTGGGGAGGAGGGGGCACCTTGAGGGGAAGCCATGTTCATCGTTGCTGGTGTAGTTCGCGTTGACCTTCAGGAGGCTGCGAGAATGATGATATCATGCGACTTGAGTTTTAAAATCACATTTGGTGAACACCTAATCAGAGCTACAGATGGGCTTTAGATTTGATCTTTCTGATGAAACTAAATTAAGACAGGGTAGAAAACAGATAATAAAGAGTGACTATGAAATGAAATTCCTCAGTGTTATTTTTCAAGATGTGGGAGGCAGCAAAAAATATATTGCTGGCTAAAAAAATAAATTTAATCAGTACAGATAAAAATATGATTTTTTTCCAAAGGGAAAAATATCTTAGAAACATTTCCATAATGTATGTGAAGTTTCGTTAAAGGAGACCTGTGCCTGCATCCGGAAATTGATTTCTTTCTGTTTCCTTCTAGGTTATGGGTCTCGTCTCCATTCTTCTCCATTTTACATGATAACATCATTCTTTTTTTGGGTTTTTTTACCCATTTTCCATCATCTTTTAGTGACTTCACGAACACCTTTCCAGGACCAATGATGAAACTTCAGTGGCACTCGGTAAATATGTTTCGGGTAGTTGCTGTTTAGTTAACAATATTATAGAATATGAACTACAGATCCTGTCCTTAAAAATTTAAAGAACTTTGAGGATACTGAGCCCATACCTGAAATTATGAATAAACAATTCAGCCGTGGACATCATTCTAGTAGGAGTTCAGGAGAAAAGAAGAGGGGTCCCTTTGTAATTACAGGAAGGGCTGAGATGGGCAGCGGGAAGTGGAGAAGGCATGATTCGTGGGGCATGGGAAGATGTAGACTAGAAAAATCATGAAGCCCCAATTAAACATGGGGGTGTTGAGTGGCCAGTGAGGAGACTAGAAATTGGTTATTAAGGAGAAGTGAGGATCCATTGAAGTATAATCTGTGGACTTTGGGTAACTGTGGTAAAGGAGAACTCTATGTTCTGAGAACATGATTATATAATTGTTCAATCATTTATGTATTACATTTATGTGTATATATACTTAAGTACAAGGATCTATGTTAGTTATTTTTTGTTTTCCTTTTTATTTTGTTTTTTTATTCTGGCAGCCGTTATCTTTGTATTATTTATATATACACATAGAAATACGCACACACATACACACACATGATGTACAAAGCACTTTGCTAAACATAAAACCCCATGCAGTGCTTAATTAATATGATCAATTTTCTGTGGGGGGAGGGAAACAGCAAAGTTTGTTCTGAGCACGTCTTTTTCACTAGAAAATGTGCTAAAGGGAGTAATGTATGGTCTTCTGCCTGGGGAAGAGAGATGACTAGATACAAAAACTCCATTAATGAGTGCAGATGGGAACAAAATTATGGTAGCTAAATGGTTTAAATACCAGATTGTTCTTTAGAGATGTAGATTTAAAAAAATGTAAAGTAAAGATAAAGTTAAACTATGAAAAAGATATCAGGAATAGCAAAAGAATATCTTTTGACACATAGGTAAGAGAGATGAGTACGGAGAAAGAATTTGCATTTGGTAACATTATAAAAGGAATAATGAAGTTTATTCAAGCATTAGATTTTAAATCCTCAGAAAAAATGGAGTGGTGAAGAATGAGAGGATAAAATGTACTGTGTTTGGAGGCAGTACGAATTGTATAATAAGTAAAGCATTGGATCAAGGATCTATGAAAATTTCATATTCCTTGTGCAAACTCTGTCTTAGTTTTAAAAGATTACTGTAATAATAAAAATAATCACCACCACCACCTTTTCTAGATAGTCCTTGGTGTAGTTGCTCCTACAGCCCTTTCTTACTCTTTCCCTGCTCTGCTTTACGTAGCGGAGGCCTGTGTTCAAAGGTTACATGTCAGCTGGTGTTTTGCTGGATTCAGCTGTGGGAGGCACTTGTAGGGGGATCGGCGGGTAGAAGGAAGAGAGAGGCAGGGCAGTTCTTTTTCCCCCCCGTCTGCCTGGTTGCTATGCCTCCATTATTCTAGTCATTCCAGATGAGCCCCCATAGCTCTGGCTCTTAGCTCTGCCCCTGACTCCGGGCTCCAGAAACACAAACATAACCTCCTGTATTGGGTATGAAGAAAGACACTTCCTGTGTTGCTAATCTCTCAGTTGCTTCACTGTGTTCTTTGGCTGTTCATCTCTGTAATGGCTAATGACCTGTTTAACAACATCCCTCCTAAGTTAAATTCCCTCTTTTAAAAATGCTATTTTCCTGGCTGGACCTTGAGTGATATGCTGGTTTTACATGGATAATAAAAAGAATGAAATAATACAGTGGATCAGTTTGAGATATTTGGAGAAAGGCAGTTGTACATGTTCAAATAGTAATTTTTATTTGCTACCTCATGAATCTAAAGTAATCATATTTAACCCTACAGGCTTTCACAGAAGTATTGCAAGGCTTACTCATAGGATAACATTTCCTGATGACTGAAATTCTATCTAAGTATTGCTTCCTGGGTTATTGCTAAAAATACCGGTAAGTTTCCAAGTTCTGGAATGTACCTAATGTATATAATGTGAAGGCAACCCAGATAAATTTTTCTGTGTTAAATTTGTTTTAGCTGCTTCGATGACAATATGTGCTTATTATTATTATTTTTTTGTGTGCTTAAGTTATTGTAGTGTTTCCTCTATTGCTTCATTGGTTTGGCCAAATTGCATAAAATCATGGTATATGAAAGTGCCCGTCTTCATGAATCAAGTGTATTTCCAAAAACAGTTTTAGCACTGCAAAAACAGGCAATACTGCAAGAACTCTGTTAGTCTATTATTCTTAAAGTCCCGATTCTGTTGGAAAGTCTTATTGTATGATACTGACCTATAATGGCTGAACTCTATTCTGGTCCTCTCATACTTTATCATATCAGTTTTTCTCCAGGGTAGTTTAAAAATGCTTATGCTGATAGAATATAAACTGTAATTGAAAAAAAATGCTTGTGCTGAAATCACCTGGGAGGTGCTTGTTAAAAACACAAATGCTGAATCAAAATCTCTAGAAATAAGGTATGAAAACTTGAATTGTAATAATAAGTTATTCAATGAATTAATCAATTATTTAATGTTACTGACTTTGCAGAACACTGGGTACCAACGAATGCAGAATTTCCATAGTCTATTTTATCTCCTCAGTGAGATCAATGGTGTCCAAGGGAAAGTTTTCTTATAATCTGTCTTCCCTACACTGGCAGCAATAGGTAATTAGTAAATGTGCAATAAGTATTGTAGAATTGATTTGAACCCCTTAATCAGCCCCAATATAAGGAGTAGTTTCTTGAACATTATCCTAATGACAATAATTATGGTTGTTCTTTAAGAAAATGAGCATCACTGACAATTATCTAGCAAAAGGAACGTAGGACCATATTGAAAGAACAGAATGAACACTAATAGAAAATCTGCAAGCAATGATGAAACATATACAGATAATGATAAATGGACATTACAAAATACAAATTGAAAAAGAGCAAATCATGCCAGAAAAACTTGATTGCTTTTTTTGATAGAACTACAAGATCAGTAGATAAAAGTAATGTGAAATTGTAGATGCAATCTATCTCAATTTTGGTAAAGTGTGTGATAGTGTCACATGAAATTTTCTATCCTGAATTAATTGAAATTGGCCTCAGTGTGGACCTCGTGTTGTCTGCTCAATGCGGCGAAAGGCTGCTCACACCACATAACGGTGCATCTGATGACTAGATATTTTAGAGATGAGAACTAAGTTGGCCTTCGATTGCCATCTTAGTGTTTGATTTAGAAGCTGTATTTAAATAAGGCGGTGACAATTGACATGTGTGTTGCATTAAAACTTGTTGGAATCATCAGGGAAAGAGAAATTATACTAAGATATATTCAGATATCATACATATTCATATTTTATACCATTGACAACCTTCAGGATTTTAAATATTCTACCAACTTGCACAGTTATGCTCACATATAGCCTTTTCTAAACTTTGTGAATATACAAGCATATGCCTGTTTTAAACATATTGTGGGTTGCCAGATTTATCAAATTAAAATACAGGAAAACCCTAAATATGTGTAGAACTTATTCTCAAATACAGATGCATTGGGAGATCCTAAGGGAAGGTATGAAAAAATGATAATTATACTTATTCATGTAGGCTGAGTGGGTCAAATCTTTTAGAGCTGGCCTGCTTTCATGGGTTGATATAAATGTCTAGTCTGAAGTATGCATGCTATGGCTGTCCAAAGGTATGTATGTTTGGGTGTGAATTAGAAATAACAGATTGAAAAGGACATTGGAATTTTCCTTTTCCTATGATTTTGAAGGAAGTTTAATGTGTTACTGTATTTAAAAAATTCTGTTTGTGTTAAGTGTTAAGAATGTTTAATGTTAAAGGATTTGATTCATATAAGTTAGAAAGATGAAAATAAAGAAAATAATACATATATGTAGTTGATTGAAATGGTAACAAAAGAATATGATTTGTTGAGGTAGTTATCTAATAATATCCAAATATAACACAATTAGTTATCATGTTATATACATATTAATGAATGATATTAAGTAAATGGACATTTAAAAAAACTATCAGGGTAAATTATTTTAATTATAAAACTCTCCTAAGAAATTTCTGGTTTGTCTAACTTTTAATATATTTAAAATTAGTGCCCTGGCCAGGTGGCTCAGTTGGTTGGAGCGTTGTCCCATAGACCAAAAAATTGCAGATATGATCCTGGGTCAGGGTGCATCAGGGAGGCAACCAGTTGATGTTCCTGGCCTTCCCAGTGTCACTCTGTTGGTTGGAGTGTTGTCCCGTACACCAAAAGGTTGCAGGTTCTATTCCCAGTCGGGGCACGCACAGTAGGCAGCCACTGGTGCTTCTGTCTCTCTCCCTTCCTCTCTCTCTAAAATGAATAAACATATTTTAAAAATTTAACAAAAACTCTTAAACTAAAACCTAGAATATGCCTGGAAAATCTTTTAACTAGAGGTGACAACTTTTTATTTGTCATTTTTTTCTAATTAGATGAATTTGCACATTTCTATATGAGAGCTAATAATAGTTAATTTTTATTTAGTGCTAAGCATCAGACTTTCATAAAGCACTTTTACAGGGATTAGCTCACTGAATCCTCCCAGCAACCCAGAGGTTGCTATTCTTTTCATCCTCATGCTATAGAAGAAGAATATGAGGCTTTGATGAGTAAATGTCTTGCCCACAGTCACATAGCTAGGAAGCTGGGATTTACACCCAGCCTGCCAGTTGCCTGAATCTGTGCCCTTAACCACAGTGCTGCACAGCCTCCCATAAAGACTAAGGAAGCTTTGATTCAATTCACAAAAGAGATCACTAGCATCTTAAAAACTCAGCCTCACTGGTAAATCAGAAATCATTCAATTTACTCAATAAAAATTTTAAAAAATTGTTGTTCAAGTATAGTCGTTTCCATTTTTCTCTATCCCACCCACCCCCAGTTCCCACCCTCAATCCTACCCTGCTTTGGCTTTGTCCTTCATACCTGTTCCTTGATCTGACCCTTCCCCCTACTTCCCCCATTTACCCCCCTTCTCCTTCCCTTCTGGTTACTGTCAGTTTCTTCATTATTTCAATGTCTCTGGTTCTGTTTTGCTTGCTTTTTGTTTTGTTGATTGGGTTCCATTTATAGGTGAGATCATATAGTATTTGTCTTTTACCACCTGGCTTATTTCACTTAGCATAATGCTCTCCAGATCTATCCATGCTGTTGCAAAGGATAGGCACTCGATCTTTCTTTATGCTGCATAGTATTTCATCGTGTAAATGTACCATTTAAGCATAATGCTTTAGGAACAGATGTGTTGGGTAAAGTGAGATATGTCTCCAGTGCTCAGATATCCTGTGATGGTCAGAGACATCAGTAAAACCTTACCTCAGTCATACTCTGTGTGGGTAAGATACGTGAGATTCATGAACATAAAGAATGCTGCCTGCAGTTTTTCTAAAAATTTTTATGACTTTCCAGGACAAATGCTCCCAGAAAATGTGGACATTCCCTCAGAGAAAAATCTGATAGTAGAGCCTAGGTGAAAATATTTAAACCAACAGAGGGTCTGAATCTATTTATCCTACTCCTTTTTTTAATGTCACTGTACAAACAGCAGTATGTTAGAGAAAAATTATCTTATAAGGAAGGAGATTTTTTATGGTATGTTCTTTAATTCTTTATTTAACCTCTTTAGTCCCAAGGACTTCATGAAAATTAGGGTAGCTGTGATGGTCTCAGGTTCTGAAACCTAACTGCTTAGCTTCACATCCGAGCTTGAGGATTTCTGCTTCTGACAAGGTGGAGTGACAAGGACTAGACTTACCCTCCTTCCTGTAAGAGCTAGAAAACATATGTATTGATATGACACTGGACAGTTGTTAAGACTTAGGACATTATGACATGAAGGATAGTAATCAAGATATGGGAAATAAATAAGGGGGTCCTGTAACTGCCCCTGCTTACCACTTGGAGACTTACCATTTCTAGACTGAGGGGCAGGGAAGGGGAACCCAGGTAGAACAGAGCAGTGTCTATTGAAAAGATGGAGCTTAGAGTCCAGGGGGGATAGGGTCAGCATTTACAGGTAGTTCTATCAAAGATGGAAAAAAAACCACTTGAAAGGACATTCCTCAGGAACAAGAAACTCACACAGGCCTAGGACCACTTCCTCTCTCCATCTGCCAGAGTTTAAACTTCATAATTCACAGGACATCTGAAAAATGTTGCCTCGGTACTGGAGAATACTTAGCTATGGACTTAACTACTCTGGTCCTGCCTGGCAAAGCTTAAAAGCAAGACCTGAAAGAATCAAATTGGTCCCAAGTAACTTAACTGCATTCCAGAGCACAGCTCAAGAAAAGAATACAAAAATATTCAACATTCAACAATGTAAAATCACAATGTCTACCTGCCAATAGAAAATTACCAAATCTAAACTTGACCACTCACCAGTAGCATCCTGAGTTAAGTATTCAAACTCTCTGATCCTGTTTTTTCATCTTCAAAATATGATAATAGTGCATTTCATAGAATTATGATGAGCAAATAACTTTATATATGTCGTCTACTTAGTCCAGTGTAGAGCACGTACTAAAGCTCAGTCGATAATGACCAGACATTACCATTATGGTTATTTGTGAAGAGCTCCATTTCTCACTGAGACCTTCAGAAAATTTGTTAGAGACACTTTCACCTCTAACACCTCCCTGTCATAAAATGTAGAACAGTGCTTGCCATTGCTCAAAGACTCCTTTTCTGAGGTACACTTTGGTTTTGGACAGCACCTCCCAATTTTATTACCAGTTCTTGGGAATATTCTTAGGAAAACAAAAATGTAAATAATCTCTCTTGACAAAAATATGAGTTTTTTCAGTTGACTATTTTTATTTGTTGGAAAAAAACAGCAAAAAAATACTGCCATAAAAATGTCTGTTGAGAGCATTTTTCTGACAGGAAAAAGGGCCACCAGGATTGATCAGAAACTTCTCTTGATGGTTGCCATCCTCCAAAATCTCATTCAGGTCTGTCATAACAGCCTCCCAAGACCCCCTGCTCACCCAGCATCACCTTATGGTCTCCTGTCCACTTTCCCCTGTCACCAATCTTATTCCAGTCCCAACTGGGCCATGGGGACAAGGGGTACAGATGTGCATAATGGAGTGGAGGGGCTACCTTGGCCAATGATCCTGTCACTGGCTCTGAACAGTATTATTTTGAACATCAGTGTCCATCTCTATTAATTGTCTTCCCAGTGCAACTACATTTTTAGCAAAACAGAGTGGAATTTGCCATATCCAGTTTGGTGCTGTGGAGACTAACATAAAAAGTAAACTAATTAAAGTGAATTTAATTTAGAATGATTTATTTCTGGTTTCTTTAATTTTACTGTATGACTCTGTTATTTCTAGCACCAAGCAGATGCCAATTCTTTTTTCTTTAATGTCTAAGGGTTCTACCCTATTATTTTCTTTCATGACCTTTCCTTCTTTGGTTACTGAGTTCTTTGTTTTACTTTATTTGTTTTTAGATGCTTGCACACTGTACCTCCAAAGGTTGTTAGCATTTGTCAGCCCTCAGAATGACAGTTCTATTCACTATAGGAGACAAGTCATTTTCTCCCTGAAGAAAGGGGAAGCTAATCTCCTCCCACAGTAACATGTTTTGAGAAACATAATGCAGTGGGAAAATGTACCAATTATTTCACTGCAAATTGTCTCCCTTCCGCTAGATAGACAATCATATCAACATTTTTGGACTTTTTTTTTTTGCAGTTTTATAACACAGCTTGGCTCCTGCAAAGTTAGACTTGATGTTCAAGAAAATGAATGAATGTTCCATGAACTGTATGAGTGATAATGTATGGCCGTGTGGTTCTGGGCAGCTATCATTTGAGATTTCATTTCTGTTGATAGCTTCCATCCAAACCCTTTAGCAAGAACATTTGTTTTCCATCCTACAGAGGCAGGAGCAGGGAAGATGGCTGGATTGGTTACTTATTCTTCATGAATTTGGCAGGCAAAATTAGATAGAGGGTGTTTATTATATATCCACTTTCCTCTGATCTCTTCAATGATTAGAGGGCAGTGGGAAGAAGGAAATAATGTCTGTTTTGAGTCCATGTGCAAACCAGATTGTGCATAGCTTTAGATTTAGAGTCTGACCTGAGTTCAATCCCTGTCTCTTCCATGTGCTGGCCGAGTGGCCTGGTGCATGTTGCCCAGCTTCTCCAAATGTTACTTTGTGCTTCTGTGAAATGGAGACAGTTAGAGCACCTTCTCTGTGGACTTCTTCAGAAGATTAAGGATCGATGCACTCAGTGCAGTACTAGCATTTAAGAGAGGCTTTAAGGTGATGACCACTGTGATCACGACCATGGTCTTGACGTATATTTAAGCTAAATGACTTTAAAATAATTTTACCTCTTTTAATGTAGAATTAGCCTCATGCAAACTCTGTTTGGCATTTTTCCCTCAATAGAGTATACTGATGATGCATGTATTTGTTGTATGTGGAAATAGCTATCATAGTTCCTGATAATTAGTCCTGCCTACTTGTAGCTTTACTTCTCTGGGTTTCAGTGATCTATGATCAACTGTAGTCCAAAAATATTAAATGGAAAATTCCAAAAATGACCATTTCCTGAGTTTTAATTTCATGCCATCCTGAGAAGCATGATGAAATCTTGCAGCTTCCTGTTCCATCCTGTCTGAGACATGAGTCACCTCTTTGTCCCGTGCATCCACATTGTGTGTCTACCTATCCATTAGTCACTGGGTAGCTGCCTTAGTTATCAGATTGATGTTGCAATACTCTTGTTAAAGTAACCTTTATTTTACATAATCAGGCCACATTCACATAACTTTTATTACAGCATATTGTCATCATTGTTCTGCTTTGTAATGTATGACGTTGTTCATCTCTTACTGTGCCTAATTTATAAGTGAAACTTCATCATATACAGGAACAATCATAGTGCACACAGTGTTTGGTCCTATCTGCCCTTGCAGGCATCCCCTTGGGTCTTGGAAAAGTGCTCCTGTGCAGATGATGGGGGACCACCATACATCAGAGGTTCTGTGTTATTCCCCTTCCAAATCTGAGGGCAGGCAAACTTAAATTAATGAAAAACTTAGCTATTTAAGAAAAGGTAGACTTGTTTCTAAATTCAGACTAATAATTCAACCTGATAGCTGAAAGGGGTTTGTCCTAGAGGGGCTCCTTCAATAATTAGATAACATCTTAATTTCTAGAGATTGAGGAGACTTGTGGTTTATCTAATTCATTGAGTTCTACATCTGAAGAAAAAGATCTAAAGAGTTTAGTTTTTTTCAAGACTGTGTAATTTATTGCTAACAGAGTAGAGAATGAACTCAGATTTCTCCCAGCCTAGTCGAGCACTTGTTCTATGATATTTTTCTAGCACTCATTGGCTCTTTTGTTATTTTAGCGTCATTTTAATGCAAACAATGGAATATCAGAGGACTTGTAAACATAAAAATAAGTTATATATTCTCCCTGCCTACTGCTTACCATGTTTTAATTCACTCTAGAAGTCTTTGTTCAGTAAGGTTCTAGTCAAAGAGTTACAGATTTTTGAATTAGTATCATCCAGAGGACTCTTACTTTGTGTTAACGGTGTCATAATTCCATTGTGCTTTGTATGGTTGTTAACAGGGAATGTTTCATTGGCATGCCCGTGCATTTTCCCATCTTGAAAAGATAAAAACTAAGCTTTTTACAGATAATAACTCAAGGAGAAACCCAACCAGGTTTTAATTTGACAACGTGAGTCACATGCACGCTAGACCCACAGCTTGTGTCTCCCCCTTGCCATGCAATTATCTGTAAACACTGTGTGTGCGCGGCTGAAGTGCCATGAAGTCTACAATTATATTAATGTAGCTCTTTAACTGCATATAATGGGATTTTTTTCAGGCTACTGCAACCTATCACATTTATCATATTCCTAATAAAATTACTCAGTTTTTGTCTAAGGCCTTTTTATTTACTCTTTATTTAATTTGGAAGAACACTAAAAAAATAATTTAATTCTTGAGAAATTAAATCATTTGAAATGAAGGGGGAATATGAAATCCAGGTTAAGAGCTGAATCCACCTGAGAGACGGTTACCCCAAACCCCAAGTCTTACTGATGAGACATTCTGTGCCGCGGGCGGCACATGCTAACAAGTGAGTCATGCTAGGACTCTGCTTATAAGATTCCCAGCTGTCCTTTGGGGAGGAATATGAATGTTTGCAATGCCTTTGATGTCAAAAACAGGTATCCCTTTAAATATAGAGGAGATATATTCCCCTTCAAAAGTAAGCTGCCTTTAAGGTAAAGTTCTTCACAGTGAGTCCTGTTTACACTGAGGGTCATTAGAAATCCAACTAGCATTTCAAACCCTAAGACTCTCCAGCATATACAGTTTTGAGATCATAATAAGATTTAAACACTGGTCTATAAGAAAAAGCTTAATTGTATTAAAAAATCCCTGAAAAATAGCCACGCTGACCCTCAAAATACCAAACTTGGTTTAAAACTCTAGTGGAGAGAAAGGAGAGAGCTAAGCACTGAGGAGCGGGATGAGCAAGGTAGGGTGGCAGGCCCTGGCAGGTTCACTGTGAGGGCCCAGAGCCTGTGATGAGTTATGTATCATTGGGGGCACAAAGGTGGCTAGTTATTATTACCGGCTTGCTTGTTTTTTCCTATTCCCTCTTGTTCTTTCTCTTTGATTCTAACCTCATGGTAAGTGTTGTTTGCTCAAAGTTTTCCATTCTGGTTTAACAAACTCTAGGGTTGAATCTCCTTATGGTCTGGTTGGAGTTCCCTGGGTACATGGGTGGGAGCAGCCAGTCCAATCATTCTTCCCACTCTGGAGAAGCCATGGCACAGAAATGGGAAGCATAGACATGCTGCTTTTTGTCTTCCTATTCTAACCATCCCTATCAGGGTCATTCTTCCAGAACTGCTCCCTCGGGCTCAGAGGAAACTTCCAGTGGCCTGTGTTCTCTGGGTCCTGAGAGATTCAACTCTGTCCTGGACCACAAAGTTGGTAGAGAAGTTGTATCTTATTCAGAAGTGCTAAGGTCCTCAGAGAACATGGGAGGTAGGGAAGGAGGGAGGGAGGGAGAGAGAGAGAGAGAGAGAGAGAGAGAGAGAGAGAGAGAGAGAACAAGAGAGAGCATGTGTGTTGAGAGGTGGAGGATACATAGTGATATAATAGTGTGTAGAGACATTTGAAGATAGGGAATCAAGGTTTGGTTCATCCAAGTGCATTGGGGATCTTCAGGGACAGTAGAATGTGGGGGTAACAAGCCTTGACAACTGAGCTAAGATTTAAACCCCAGTACTAATTCTTTTTGGCTGTTTAACTTTTAGTAAATTATTTATCCTAACTCTGTTCTTCAGTTTCATCATCTGGAAAATGGGTGGAGCAACCTTCATAAGGACGTAATGAGGCATTTCCGAGGGACAAGAGTATTAACACAGGTGAGCTATTATTATTAGAAGCCCCTGAGAAGAATAGCCACCTCACCCTTCCTTTTTATATGCCTAGTGTGAGTTTGGGATCAAAATGTTGTATATCTTTGGGTAAAATTAATAGACTTGGATTTTAGGGAATATACATAGCACCTATTTGTTTTCTGTTACATATACATTGTCACCATGAAAGACTGTTTGTCTGGCTGCTCTAGTTTGAGAAATATAGGTGGGCAAAAGTAGAGTTACACTTGTTTGTATGGAAAATCATACAATAATTAATAATATCAGAAAAATTGTGTTTTTCATACTCACAACGGTTAATGTACTTTTGGCCTACCTTGTATTAACACTATATGCAATACATATTTCATACACTAATATACTAATAAATATTTCATATATATGGGGGAGGGTGCCCAGACACTAGAGGTTTTAAACTGGAGCATCTCTAATGACAGAAAGGCTGTCAGGCTTTCCCCCCTAGAATTATGTCTATATGTTTACTGTGAACCAAATGCTTTCCTCCACAAATATTTTCCCCTCACAACCATCTCCCAGCCTCTAACTCTAAGCACTAAATCCTGTGTCTGCTAGTGCTATACGGAGGTCAGACAGTGCTAGTCCTTGGAGTTATCTTTATTCGACCGAGAGCTATCATTCAGGTCTTATTGGTGAACATAAGGGTGATGGAGTGGACGTTAGGCGAATTTCTTACTTTCGTTCAGCATCTTACCCTTTGCCTTTTGCAGGGATTTGTCTTGTTGGTTAGACAAATAAAAGAAGTACCAAAGCTTGGAATAATTTTTTCACAATCTAATGGGATTATAGTTTTGGAAATGGGGAAGCAGGGTGTGATGTGTAGAGGAATAGCTCTTTGTGGCCGCCTGGAGAGTGTGAGAATGTTTAGGGCCAGTGTGTTATTTGCCAGCCTGCCTGCTTGACCTGATACATTGGCATCTAAAAGAAATGAATCTCAGGAGAGAATTTATTTGGGTCACCATAGCAACAGAAGGGGGGTGTAAAGATTGGTCTGGAAGCCTATAAAGAATGCACACAAGTCGGTATGACAACCGCATTGCCTATTTCTCTGAGTTTAAATGTTCAGGGAAAGTCTAATATTTAACTTTTCCAGTGGCATTCAAACTTTTCTTTGGCCATTGGTGGTTAATGTGGCATGACTCAGACTTTGATGTCTGATGTCTTTTTAAGAAGTTAGATTCCTTCAGGAATTTACTGACTATTACATTTTGAGTCATGATACTCCTGTGGCAGTCTAGCAGGAATAAACTTTTTCTGTTTTTAATTATCTTGTTCTATCTTTTTGGTTTCTGACTAATAAAAAATGTTCTTTTCACTGATGTGTACTAACACCGGGTGCCCTTCTTTATCATTCTGTTACTGAGCTGAACATTTTAAATGTCATTTACAAGAACATTATATTGAGCTGCTCACAAAGAAGGGCCTTTCAAGTTGGGATTCAATATGAGAATTTAATTCACTAACATACTGGAAAGATTAATCGATTATGGGATGAGAATGAAAATTTAAATTATCAATAAAAGAGTTGAGTACCCCAACGAAGAGACAGATGAGTAAAATAAAGTGTATGTGTTTGAAAAAGAGTGGATATTAGAGCAGGTTACACATATTTTTTGAAATCTTGACACTAGAGCATGAGTGTTAGATTCATGGAAATCTGGAGAGCACAGGGTATTCAAGATAGTGACCTTGTTCCCACCCATCATATGTTTTTGTCTCCAGCCTGTTCTGAACTCAGTCTTTTTCCTCCTCTCTTTCCTAAATTAATTTTTTTTAGTTTTTGCATAGAATATCATCTTAGTGCCTTCCAGGCATTGAGTTGGTTGACTCACTGTTCCAGTCCACCTGGTACCATCACATTTTAGCACTGAACATCCCATGAAACTCCTCAGTCCCACGCAAACTGGGCGGCTTGGTCACCCTCACAGAGTGTTCTTTGCAAATCGCCTCCTGCTTTCCACATCCATTTCCAATGACTGCTCTGTTCCCTGCCATGGTACAATATACACATTGCCCAGACACACACTATTCGATATGTTAGCCACTAGTTCCATGTGACTATTTAAATTTAAAAAGAATTAAAATTAAATTAAATTAATAATTCAGTTCCTTAGTCTTTTTAGCCAAGTGCTCAAAGGTCACTTGTGGCTGGTGGCAGCTAACCAATGGACAGTGCAGATAGTGCTCTATGTCTATGTAACAGCTATTGAGAATGGTGGTCGGGCATTGTGGAGGCATGTGTGCAAGTTTTCCTTATAATTTTGGTGCAGATATAATGTTAACCAGAAATCTGAGATGCTGAAAGAATCAAGTGATTCTTCAGTTCCACTTTCTTTGAATTTCTTCTTATACCAACTATGATGCATGTAATAAGGCTATTTGTCATCCTTATTGGGTCATTCGTCAAACAGGTATTGAGCACCTGTGCTTGGATAGTGTGATGAATTATGGCATCTTCCCTGTAGTAACTGGTCTAAAGTGAAAAGAAGAAGATTGTGGCTGTTATCATATAATAAGATTCTTCACAAGGTACACAGGAGGGTTTGATGAGCAACTGGGGTTGGTGTTGGGACAGTTTTACAGAGGAGATGGTACAGAGCAAGGAATTGAAGATGCAGAAAGAGGCAGTAAATGTGAAGCTAGGGAGCTGGACAGCCTGGGTTTGACTCTTGCCTCCTTTCTCCTCTCATCAATTTACTGGCTGTGTAACTTTGGTCAAGTTTCCTAAGTGATCTGTGCCAATGTTTCTTCACCTATAAAATGAGAATAAGAGTGTCTGTTTCACAGGGTTGTATTAATGAAGTGCGTTGATGCTCACAAAGCTCCTTGAGTAAGACGTAGCATGTGGGAAGAGCTACATAAAGACCGGTTGGGAAGGGTGGTAGAGATATGGAACGTGAGAGGTGCAGAGACTGCAGCAGTGTGGTGAGATCAGAGAACCACAGGCTTTCTAGAACTGTTGGAGTTAAAATGGTGGTAGTGGGTGGAGGCCGTGCTTGGGGTGTGTGTGGGTAGTTTGGGAGTAAGAAAAAAGGGACAAAAGCGGGGGAGTTGAGGAGTCAATGGGGCATTGCAAAGGGTGGGGATGTGTTTTTGTAAGTGACAGGAGGTCGTTGACATCCTTTAAGCAGGTAAGGAAGGAGAGAAGATATGTAATTTACAGAAGTCCCAATCCTATGGCTAGGAGGGTGCATTTGAGAAGGTTGACCGCATCTGAGATATGGGGAGGTCTGAAAGGAGATTACAGATTTGAGAGATACTCAGGAGGTTAAAAAAAAGAATTTGGTGGCTAATTGGCTGTGGGAAATGAGTGAAGAGGAAAAGTCCAGTGTAAGAATACAGCAGTTAACCCAACGTACTTGAAAATAAAAAATGCAGTTTTAAATGTTGGAGCTAATTTTAAAGACAGTTTTTCCTGCCTTTAGATGTTGTCACAAAGAATGTGCTATTATTCTTACTTATTGCTCTATTGTTAACTTGTAAATAGAGTTTTCGTGTATTTAAAAGAAAATTTCCCTGTGATCTGGAGAAAGAGAAAGGAAAAATTCGAGGGTGGAGGGTGGTAGAAAGTTTAACATCATTCTGTTATTCTAAGTTATTGCGTTGTCTTTGGAAAAGCAATAAAAGCTTATTTCCTTTATAACTTCGTCTGTGCACTCAGGCCTGTCACATTAACCCCACATTAGTATTAGATTTTAATAAAGGACAACACAGCAGGAAGAAAGATGTTTGCTAAATCTAGCGAGCAGGCCATATAATTTAGTTTTTGGAGGGTTTCTAATATTGTTTTTATTTTTTCATTGTCTGAAAACGATATTTGACTTTGCCAAATAACAGCAACAGAAAACAAAGGCTGTGTTTGGATAGTATTTGGGAGGTGTTGCTAAACCTAAGCTGGGGCTTCTGTTGCTTTCCCAGTTTCCTTTTTGGTAGCCTGTTGACGCCAAGGAGAATTGGATCCCTTGATTGGAATGGAGTCCCTTGAATTTATTTTTGGGCATCTGAGACATGTTTTTGAAGATCATCTTCTCTGATGTGCTCCTTTTATTTCTTCTCACATTCCCTACTCAATGCATGTAGTGATTATATTGCACAGTCTCATGAATCTCTGAGCCACTAATGGCTAATGAGCTTTGGTCATCAATCCAGAGCTGGTTCCTGCAGCTCACCCATTTGAGTGATGTCCTTGGCATTGCTCCTTCTGAGCACCTCTTCCCTCACAGCTCCTTCTATAAGCCACAGGTTTCCTATCCTACATGATTCAGGCCCCCTGTCCTATATGTTTCCATGGATGGGAGCTCTTCCCCCCTACCCCTGGGCATAATAGTAACGGTGCCAAGACCATTATTATTTTTTATTTTCCCTCTTCATTTTGCTTCTTGGCTTTAAGATTAGAAATGAAGGGAGAAGCATAAAGCTGCATACTTATATTTTCTACATGGTTTGTTGGAATGCAGGGAAGAGCCTGAAAATGTCATGTGAAATGGAATTAAGCGGTGCTCTATGGTCTTCAGTTCTCTATGTCATGCCTGCCTCATGGTGGTAATAACAAATTAATGGTTGAAAGATTTGGTTTGCCTTATTTTCTAGTGCCATCAGCGCCTCTAATCTCCTTCTCACTGTGGGTTCCTTGAGGCTTCATTAGTGTCAAAATATAATAGTATTAGCAGCTAATATTTTGGGTTGCTTCCTATGTGCTAGGCACTGTGCTAATACTGTACAGTCATTATTTCTTTTAGTCTTTAATATAATTTACTGAAGCATGTATGATTATTAGTTACACTTTACAAATGAGGGAGCTGAGGTCAGAGAAGTTGATATATTTGTAAGAAGTCACACGGCAGAAAGCGGATGAGCTGGGACTTGCTGATCTAGGTGGCGTGGCTCTGGAGTCCAAACTCTTAGCCAGTATCCTATAAGTATTACTTTCCCTGGTAGACACCAGTCTTTCACGCATACTCCTTGCTTTACTAAGAAGTACCATATGTAGTAATAAAGTCTGCAGGATCTTGCCAAAGTACTTACGATCTTGCAGAAACCAGACCTTTTCTTTGCCTTTCCTGTTTGTTAGGCATGACAAGGATCTAAATCTTGCTTTGCAATGGCTCCCGAAGTGCTCCTTAGAGACAGAGAAAATTGCCCAAACTCAGCACCTAAGTGTTGAGTTTTCCACAAGAGTAACTTTCTCTTTAGAAGATAATAGTAGTTGAAACTCTTTGAGGAGCAAGGCATAATTTTTAGCTTCCTCATTTTTACTGGTGGAAAATGGGACCCAAAAAGGTTAAGTGACTCCCCCAAGGTTGAGTTGAAAGTCTTCAGAGGTGATAAAAGAGGTGGCCAGAAGACAAAAGAATCTGAGCATTCTTTCCAAGACCTGTAGGTCCAGGGATTATAGGATTCTCTTCACTTCTTTAGCTTGTAGAATCCCACTCCAAGTGTCTGAGCCGACCTCTCCTTTTTCCCCCAGAGAGATGGTGCCGCTGTGGCAACAGGTCCTCATGTGGACCCAAGTTGGTTGATTTGTTTAGTAACTGCCTTGTGTGGTGCTCTTCCCACTCAGGGAGGGCTCTTGCTTTTTCTCCTGTGCTTCGTCAATCACATCTCCCACTTGCTGCTGAAAAGGGCCACAGAGTATTTTTATTCTGGTCATCATCTCATTGCCCTTGGCCAATGTAGCCATGGGCACAATGTAGGTAGCATTTATAGTGGTTTTCAGCAGAGTTGGTATTCTTTTCTGTTTTTCCAAAACACACCTAAGAAATATCTCCCGGTAGTCAGACAGAATGAAAGCTGCTCACCCATAGGTCAAATCCTATTACAAAGAGTGCTGCCCCTGCTGGCATCTCTGTATGATGGAAAGGGTCTTCTGCCATAGCACCCATCTTTCAGAGCGCAACATGAGACCCATTTACACCTTCCAGCTGCTGTTTCATCTCCTTCTTTTCATCTTAATCACTTCTAGGGCACTCTTCCTTCTTACCATTTGAAATTCCCAGAGACCCTTTTCAAAATAGCTCTAATTCTTCCAAATTGCACAGAGCTACACAGAGCCCGCTTCCATTTACAAGGATTGCTTAAGGCACCCTTGACTGTCAGATCCGAAGGCTGCTTTTCAGCCCCTTCTCTGCTGCTGGTACTATTAGCCACAACTTCATCCTTCATCTGTCTACTGACCCTCTGTGGACCCAACACAGTGCCTGGTTTGTTCCAGGAGCATATGTCAGAATAGCCAGGAATGACAGCCTCTGAAGAAGAGACCTCAAATGGGATCCCTGTTATTTCTTGGATGTAACTCTTATTTCTCACTTAAATAATCCTGGAGCATTAGTCTGCAAATCTAAACTCTTCACCTCTATTTGTGTAGTGATTTATTATCTATATCTTCTGGCTATAGCTTATCTCTTTCAATGGCTACAAATTCTTGCTTCAGTGCCTGTAATATTCCTCAATCCCAACCCATGCACATAAGAACATCTAAAGACTAAATACTCCTAGAAGCTGCTTCTACCAAAGCAGTTAAAAGTTTTCTTTTCTTTAGGCAAGAAACACAGTCCCTTTGTCTGTGCTAATTGTCCTGTCTTCTGTTGACGAATATGTAAAACTGGCTTATCAATTCCAAAAGGCTTTGCCCTCCTAACCTCCTAGACCAAGAGTCAATACATTTTTTTCTATAAAAGAATGGATAATAAATATTTTATACTTTGTGGGCTATGATGTCTTCTCTGTCACAGCTACTCAAGTTTATGTTGGAAAGCAGCCCTAAGCAACGTGTAAATGAATGGTTGTGGCTATGTTTCAATAACACTATTTATAAAAAAAGTAGGCAGACAGATTTGGGTTTGGGACTTTAGTTTATCAGTTTCTGACTTATACTATTTATATTTTTTAGCCTGAAATTTTTGAACCAGTAAAATAGGATTCCCAGTGTAACTTCTGTGATCAGGTACAGGTCAAACTACTGTGTTTTGTCCACAATAATGTTACCCTAAACTTTTCTGGAATGCGAGCCCAGATACTTTTAAACTTCTCTCTCCCTGTAGCTGAAAGTTGGGCTTTACTTTCTGCTGGTTTTTTTTCTTCCAGATTTCTGTTAATTTAACTCTTTCCAGAATCCTTGCCTTAAGCAATTTCTTTTATTTAACTTTTTTGGTTCTTTACACTCTTCAGTCATAGCTATGTTGCCTTAAAGTTTTCTCCTGGTCATAGGAAACCTGTATGCAGGTTTCCTTGATTATTTTTTCAGACATTTTCTATCAAAAAGACAGCTTCTAATGATAGGAAAAGCCTGGATGTGGTGGGGAAAGCATACAATCTAAAAGATTCATTAGTTCAACCTCAATCCTTTAGTTATAGACAACATAATTTATTCTATATAAACAGAAGTGATTTTATTACAAGGTATTGGATAGTTTGCAGACTTTCCAGGCTCAGGAAACAAGTTTTCATGCTCTACAGCCAGAAAGAAAGCAGCCAGAAGAAATACTCTAAAAATGCAAGGGACTCTAGAGAAGTCCTTACCACCAGTTCTGCCTTTTGGTCATCAGGCCTAAGAACTGAACATAACCTCCTTGACTGCTGCCCTCAAAGAACCATAGGCTCTACACTATGCTTGAAAGAATTCTATTTCTTCACTTGCTACTCAGGTCCTCCTTCCTTGGTTTGTGTATCTGCTTGGCTGAATCCAGCTCATATGAAGGACCAGAGCTTCAAGGGAGTCTGAAAGCTGGCTCATAGCCTCCATAGTACTGAAAGGTACAAGGGGAGAGTAGAGTGAGTTAATAGTAGTACCTGATAACCATTTATTGGCCACAACCTTGGGTGAATTACTTCATTTGAATTTTTCTACATACAAAATGGGGATAAAGGGACACATCTTAAAAGTATTGGTAAAATTGTTTGAAAAATGCATAAGATACAGTAAGGGCTCAATAAATGTCCATTATGTTACTATAAACAGACAATGAATGGACATTTTTTAATTGTATAAGTATACAGTGAGCACATTGATAAAAGTTTACTTGTGTTTAAAACCAGAATAAGCATGGAGAAAGCTTCTCACCTCAATAATTTCAGTGTTCCAACTTGCTGACATTTGGTCCTCTGGTCATTTCCAGTTAATCTCAAAATGCCTTTAATAGATGATTCACTGGAACCAATGCTTCCAGTCTTACTCCAACCTCTAAAATTCACCTATATCCTTTTATTAATCAAATATGCTTTCTAGGTTTTAAATGTTACATATGATTATTGTGGAAAAACTGGAAAACATAGAACAGTACAAAGAAGAAGGTAAAGGTCACAGGTCATAATTCGTACTCATTCCTGACTTCTGCATGGTAAAGGAAGAAGGCATGGATCAGAGCCAATACAGATTCATTGCTTGATGCTAATAGGATTGAGGTTCACATTCAGCAAACATTTGAGGACACTGTTTGGTGCTTGAATGGTGATTTTTTTCCTCATTAACATTTGGGGAGGCAGTTATAATTGTCATCCCCAATTCACAGTGGAAGAAACTGTGACTGGAGGTGGCCGGTGCAGGGTTTCACAGTTTGTATCTTGAGAGGTCAAGAATCAAACTTGGATATGTAGACTCCAAGTCCAGCTAGCACCCTTTTCATTATCCTCAGCATCTTTTTTTATGAGTTGTGTTGCCCTGTGGTCCATCAAGAACGCATAGAGAACACTTTGGTTGCATTCCTATCCATTATATTTTCAAGGTGGGCCATTCTCATCCACTCTCTGATAAAGAGTGGGTTGGAATCACTCTTTCCGTTTAGGAAAGACAATGTTTTGCCAAAGATGGTGCCAATTAACTTTTTAGACATAACTTCGATATGAGAATATGATGATTGACAGCTCAGCACATAGAGAGTTTATATGATAGTAATGAAGGTGGAGATTTTGTTTCTTTGACTACTAATCTTTAGCACAAACTAGAATCTCAGTTAAACAACTCTTGAAATCAATTTGTATTTATAAGAACATAAAGACCCATGGGAAAACATGTTCCTAAGTCATTTACTAGTGGCCTATTCTTAGAATGAGTTATTTTCTCATACATTGATAAAATGGGGAAGAAAAGATAACAAATGAATAAATCTAATTTAAATCTGTTTGACTGTCTTTATTTTTTAATATTTTAAAGTACATTTTCACATGATATTTGAATTTAGAAGTGGAATGAAGTTTAAAAATGGACTTTTGTATTTGTGTATGGCACACCAAAGACTCTCCTTTCATGTGTCCTTGAAGACTGAGCCTCATTCTCTTCTTTCCTATATTTAGCTGCAGTACATCCAGTAGAGTGCCCAAGCTCTGTTGTTAAACCTATGCAAGTGCTTTACCATACGTAAATCTATTCTTAGTGACCTGATCTCACTTGGGCTATAAACAAAAATGTAAAATAATCACCTTGTGTAGGTGGTAGAAGGGGATGGACTCAATTAGTTTCTGGGGTCGTTGGGCCCCCCACTGACCCCAGTGGGCTGTGGGAAGCAGAGCTAATTGTACAGCTGCAGCATCACTCCCCGAGATCTGGCAGAGCTCAAAGTAGCCTATGTGTGTCTCAAGTCTCCATGAACTGAGGCTGAGTCATATTCAAGGGGTAATGGTAAGGGTGACCAAGGCCAGGGGCAGCTGAAGCCCTAGTCAGTGTGACTGTTGGATTCCCTGTGCTGGGTGTGCACAGAGATGGGATTTCTCTCGGACTGCCACCGTACTGTCTTAGTCTCTTTATAGAAACCGTTGTTATGAAAACACAAGTCCTTGCTTTAGGATACAAAATGTCACATATTTCAACATATCTTTCTCTCTTGTTACAGACACATTCATTGTTTTCTGTGGAATTTAATTGCTTTGCTCCTCAGCTAGCTTTTTCCTCATTGAATTTCATATAACTTTAAAAAATGGTCTCTCCCAAGACAGAAGGAATGGAGGAGGCAAACAAGTGTCAGTTTTCTCCCCTCTTATGATTACCTTCTAGTCAACAGATATCCTCAAAGACAGCCTCACTTCAAACATGGTTCTAGGGTTTATTCAGTAGAAATATTTCCAAGCTTAGGATAGATTATTGTGACTTATTTTAAATGCAAGCCAACAGGGATGTTTTCATCACAGACACTATGCTTAACTTGTGTTGTTAATAAAATTAGAAAGTACTTACAGTTATAAAGTTTTTAAAAAATTTAGTTGGTGGTAAAAACAGCAATTAAAGATGAAGAAAATCTAATTCTTTAAATCTTGGGGAAAACATGAAATCTGAGTGGGACTTTAGTTCTTTTTCCATAGGGTTCAGTTCTGTCTTTAAGAATGTTTCACTTGTCAAATGCCCCTTCTCCTTCATTTTCCTAGAGTAGGCAGGTAGATAGAGTTACATGAACTAGAGCTATGATTCTCAATCTGGGTTGCACATTACAATCTCCTGGGGCACTTTAACAAATATTAGTTGCACCCTCATAGAGTCTCATTTAATTGGCTTGGGGTGTGACCTATGTTCTGGGATTTTAAAAGCTCTGTAGTGATTCTAACATGCAGCCATAGTTGAGAACCCCTGATCTAGGGTAAGGATTTCATAGTGCATCTGTTGGATTCTCAGTTCCTAGCTATTGAAATGGGCTTTTGCTAACTAATGTTAAAGCATAAAAGGAAGCTCAATGACTCAATAAAACAACTAAACTACCAGGACTCAGAGAGGGCAGAAACCAAGGCAACTATGGCAATCAAGGTAGTATGGACTAGTGGGCAACCTCTTTAGGCACTACTGGGATGAATCAGCTCTAACCATTGCTGTCCTTGAAGTTCTGCATAAGATTCAAATTCCAGGGAGAGAAGAGGATTCGCTAAACTCTTAGACCTACCTTAGTCAGGAGGGGTTGGGATGGGGTAGTTCCTCAAAGGAGGATTAATTTGCTCTTCCTGGAAGATGGTACTGTTGATTCTTGGCAGACAGCACTAACAGATGTCTCCACACTCTGAAATCATTCTGCTCTGGATGGGGAGGATGTAAGGAGCATTTCTCTCAGAAGGTATTTGGCTCAGGATCAGACTCTTCTTGGTGTCTGCTAATTTGTTCACGATATGTATTCATTCATTCAGAAAATGTTTATCGAATATCTATAACATAAAAGTCATTCTGGTAGTGCCAAGTTGAGGGTGTAGTTGATGCTTTTAGGATGCTTACACTCTCATAAGGGTAAGAGATATGCAAATGTAAACATAATATGCCAGGCATATCCCCTGGCATTACTCCATAGATAAAAATGGCATCAGTCAGACAACCAATATCTGAGTGCCTACAATTTATTAGGCCCTCATAGCACCCAGCCAGTGAGAGGAAGATGGAGGGTAAATCATATGTTCTTAGACAAGCTTGCGCTGGTTACCTGTGGCTGGAATTTCTGATTATCTGGCAATCTTTTTCTGCTGTTTCTCTTTCTTGGATTGCGTTACTGATGATGTCTTCCCTCTAGTGTACTGGGACTCAGAACTGCTTTTATCCTTCTTGCTTTAGTTGATTTTTCTAGACATAACCTCATGACTTCCTAACTGAAAACCCTGTACAGCAGTAGCATTATTTTTTTCTGAACCACTGTTCAGACACAGTCCCACCTTCTTGCCTATTTTTTTCCCAAACAAGGTCCAGGAAGAAAGGCTCTCTCCTTAAACCTTGGGCACAGTCAGTCTTTATTAGGCATGTATAATATGCTAGATAGTAGGCCGAAAATATATTCTCAAACTTCTTTCTGGCCTTTTCGGCTTATGTTCTAAACTAGATATAGTCATGTGATTGTGATGTTAGATTTACAGTGTACTTGGGTCTATTTTCTCTGATTTTACACTGAGAGTATGGTGGAAAACTGTCACATTTATTAATCCAGTGGTAATGACAACTACAGAAAACAAAATATGTTCTGATTTTTGAAAAATTAATGGATCCTTGGAATCATAATAATAGCTAACAGTTATTAAATATTTACTATGCCTAGTCCATTGCATATAGTAAGTGCCCCATAAAAATTGGTTATGGATTTACGGTTATTTGTTAACATTGTTATAATCATGTGGCCTGGCTGGCACTGTGATGTGTTCTTTGTACTTACAAACTTATTAAGTGCTCACAACAATCCTATGAGATTAAGACACTCGTATTGTCCACATTTTACAGATAAGGGGTTTAGAGTAAATAGACAGACATTTGAGGATTTGTCCAAGGTCCCACAGTAAAAACTGAGGGACCATACCTGGGCAGCGTGGCTTCATTTCCTTAACCTCAAGGTAGTTATTTATCTTTACTGATGAGTATGTGCTTATGCGCAGTTGCTTCACGAATGTTTGTGGAATGAATGAAAAAAGGAATTATGGATTTCGTGGTTGGCTTTTTTGACATGCTCCCCATCATGGTCTGGAACACAAGAATTCAAATTTATTTTTAATTTTAACTAAGATATATTATAGTGAAAGCTTATCTGTATAAAAAAGTACTTTGTTTTTAATACCTTATTTGCTGTTTGTTTTTCTTGATGTTTTAGTTTATGTATGTTTTAATTTGTTTATCATTTTTGCCAGCTTTATTGAGATAAAATTGACACAAAGTATTATGTAAGTTTAAGCTGTACATGCTGATTGATAGACTCATTTACTGCAAAATGATTACCGCCATAGCATCAACTAACACCTCCATCATGTCACATGATTGCCATTTTTTTCTTTGCTGGTAAGATCATTTAAGATCTACTCTCTTAGCAACATTCAAGTATAAACTACGGCATTATTAGCCATAGTCACCATTATGTACATTGGATCCCCAAAAGTTGTTAATTTTGTAACTGGACATTTGTGCTTTTGACCAATGTCTCTCCATTTCCACCAGCCCTGGTAACCACCACTTTACTTCCTATTTCTCTGAGTTTGGCTTTTACTCAGGGGCTTGGTTAGTGTGGTTCCCTTGACTATAATGGCCTCACTAGTTGGAATCATTGAGAATAGATTATCTTGAGAACGAATATCTATATGACCAGTGTAAACAGTACTTCAGGAAAAGGCAGCAATAACTAAGAGCAGAGACGGGGCTGCTTCATTCTTGTTTTCCTGGTTCTGTTTCCTGTGCTTACTTACTTTTTCTGGGTGGAAGATGACTCTTCCTGAAGTTAATTCCTCGGGCGTCCTTGTGTGGTCAGATGCCTTTCTCTTCTGACAGATTTCCTTTAATCCACTGTGGGTCTTAAAGTGGCTGCCTGAATAACTCTAAATGTCTGGCAAGCGAATGACCTTACCTGACTAGCCACATATATTGTCAGAGGAGACTGTGAACTTGGTTTTTGCTTTAAACGTAGGAAACCAAATCCCAAGGCAGATATAACAAACATGAACACCTGTCCTATTTCCTGTTCCTGCACTTTGCTGGAGAATAATAGAAATTATTACTCTTTTTTCTTGTGTTTACTTATCTATGTTTTGAAGAGCTACTTATTTTTAAATGTCAGAGAAAGGATGCCAATAAACTAAAACCTGGCAAGTCATGGATTGAAAGTAATCCTGCTGTGGATATAATAAAGATGCTGCCGTCTTTTTCAGAGCGGGAGGTTCTGAAGACAACTATTTACTGTTTTTCTTTGTAAAGCTTTGCCCTCCAATAAAACTGTGCTATGACAAAACAAATGCCTGATAAACATTGGGTTCCAGTCTTTCTGTGCATGGGGCAGCAAGAATTTTTTACTCTCCTGAGTGTGGTTTTGAGAAAATCCTCTGTCTTAAAGGTGGAGTTAGCCCTGCCTTGGTACTGGAGCAAGTACTCAGGCAGAGCAACCAGCTGGACTGGCAGGATGGTGGGCATGGATGGTGTTAGGTGAGTTCATACCCATCATTGCATAAAATGAAAGAAAAAGTCTCCAGGCATATGGCTTCTCAAAGAATCTTATGTTAGGGGAGAAACATCCAGCTCAGGCCAGGGTACGTTAGAGGAAATCATCCTTGATCTACATCTTAAAGAAGTAGGAGCTATTTCAGAAGCCCAGTAAGAGAGAGCATTCAAAAGAGGGCTTCATGTGTAGAAATTTTAGAAGAGAGAAAGAAACTACAAGTGGCTGCTATAGCTGTGTGTGGGGTAAGGCAGGAGACGTGAGCAAGATTACAAAGACCATATTTCCCCCCAATAATGGTTTATCTCTGATTGTAAAGGCTCTGGGGAGAAGAAGGGAAGTGGGAAAGTATTGGATTTTCATTTTTGAGCCATCATTCTGACAGTGATGTGAAGGATGGATTGAAGTTGGCTGTGAACCAGAGTCAGGAAGACTGGCTTCAAAGAGTGGTAGTGAGAAGAAAAGGAGGGTGTTGGGAGTATGGGATATTTTAGGAGGCAAAATCAGCATAGCTTGGTGAGTGGAAGGAGTTACCAGGCTGGGCGACTGGGTGAATGGCGGCCTTGATTCTAAGAAAAAAACTTCAGGAGGAGAAGCATGTTTGGAGGGGAAGAATACATGTGTGTATATCCATGGAAGCTGATGACATTTATATACCAGGCTTTTTTTTTCAGCCTGAACTTAACTTGTGAACATACAAGATGGTATTTAATTTCTCAGCCCCAGCTGATTCAGTCAAGCAGACCCTGTTTAAATTGTTACTATTGATTGTATTGTGAATCATTTGAAGACCATATAAACTTGAAAACAGAGAGATTTTCATCCCAAAATGTTTTGCAGTCCATTCTCCCCAGAAACTCGAGCCTTAGAAACTGAGGAACCAAAATGTCACTTCAGCTTACAGGCTTCTTGGGGATAGACTGGTACAGCAACCAAGGTACATCCAGCAACAGTTAAGCCACTGGATCTGAAGAGAAGGTTCGCGTCTGTTCTGGTCCACTCAGGGTCTTGTGCCCACCCAACCCCATCCTGCAGAGCTTCCTTCTACCGTGGGAGAGGCTCACACATGTCTGTGTCTCTCTCCGGCTGCCTTCACAGACTTCCTGAAATTAACGACCCGTGGATCCTGTGCTCCTGCCACCCTTAGGCTCTTTGTGGACCACATATTTTAGCATTTCTAAAAGTCATTCTTGAAGCAGTAAAGTCTTTCCCCAGATTAATGGGATCTTAAAGGTTATAACAAAAAATTCTAAGATTCTTGCTTTTACTCACATAATCCTTTCTGGGGGTACCCAGCGGGAGTTTCACACGTGCTCATCAGAGTCCTCGCTTTTCTCTGTTCTGACTGCTCACACAACTGGCCACCACTGCCGCTCCTGCTGCTGTCTTGTGCTTTGGGTGGGAACACTGGTGTCTCTATGGAGGAAGCTCTAAGAACTCCCAGTTCAGTGCTGTGGTGGTTCATTGTAAGTGCCAGCTTCAGTAGGCTACGGTGCCCAGCTCTTTGGTCAACCACTAGTCTAAATGGTGCTGTGGAAGTATTTTGTAGATGTGATTAATATTTACCCACAGTTGACTTGAAGGCAGATCTTACCCTGCATAATGTGGGACAGCCTTCTCCAATTAGTTGGAGACCTTCAAAGCAAAAACTGAGGTTTTCCAGAAGCAAAGAAATTCTGCCTCCAGATTATAATACAGAAATCCTGAGTTTCCATCTGCTGGCTTGCCTTGGGTTTCAGACTTGCCAGTCTTCCACAATCACAGGAGCCAATTTATGAAAATCTATCTATCTATCTATCTATCTATCTATCTATCTATCTATCTATCATCTATCTATCTATCATCTATCTATCTTTCTATCTATCTATCTATCTATCTATCTATCTATCTATCTATCTATCTATCTACCTACCTATCCTCTCTCTCTCTCTATGTCTATCTACCTACCTACCTATCTCTTCTGTTGGTTCATTTCTTTGGAGAACACTGACCAACACAGAGGTCTATACCGAGGGCATTCTGAGCATTCCAAGTTCTTTAGGTTCCAGAGAATTATGGCTATATCTGCAGGAAGAAGGTCTCCTTCCTTCACCTGCGCGCAGTTTGTCACTAAAGCACAAGATGACTCTGCTTGTGCTTCTCTGTCTCTCAGCCTCCCTGAAACCTTCATGAACACTTCTCCCCTTGCACCTTTCTCTAGCTCACCATTCTCTACCACTCAGTTATAGGTCCTAGCAGAAAAAGGGCCCAAATGATTGCCTTTGGCTGTACGGAGAGCTGAGACCACATCTACCTTTTTCACCCATGTATTCCCAGTCCCTAGCAGAGTACTTAAACTTCAGATTTAGTTTTTATGTGGGGAGTTATAATGAAATAGTACATGCCATGTAATGTATATGTAAATATGTGTATTTATAGAAATAAATATTTGCAGAGTAACACATTGAGACAGACTTTCCCACTAACTCCTTAACTGGTTACTCTCCCTAGATCCAAGAACCCAAGTGCAAGTCAACAAGTTTCTGTCATGTCTAGGACACGCATGCTCAGACCTAGGCCAAGTGCCACTTTAGGGTCTAATTGAAGGAGTGGAGTGATACAGCCCCCTTCCTCCTTGGCTGGAATTCATCCCCCACCTGCTCCATTCCCCACACATCTTGGTCATGCAGAAATCCAGCTCATTGGTCTCACCATGCATTTAATTGTTTTTTTCCACTGATCTGTTTCCCCCCAAAGAGTAAAGGTACCCTGGCTTACATATCTTTTTTTTTTTATCAGTACCTCAAACAGTGTATGGGGCTTCTTTGATGCTAAGATAATTTTTTATAAAGGAAGAATAGGCAAAGGAGGAAGAGGAAAAAGAAGGCAGAAGGAATGGGAAAGAGGAAAAAATGAAAGAGGGAAAAAATGATGGAGAGATCTAAATCTCTTGTTTTCAGACAACTTCCACTCTCTTGGAATTACATTTATTTTTATCAGGTTCTTCCAGTCACAAGGTCTCTTTCAGCTGGCAAATGAAGCCTTTGATAGTCCTGCTCGTTTGAAAATTATTGGTGTAATATGTAGACTAGTACTCTTGGGGCTTGAAGGCATAGAAACTAACAAGACCTGAGAATAACCTGACAATTCAACTCATGGAGCAACAGAACCCGAAACTTGTTTCCCACACTCACAATCTGGATGAGACACTTAATACCATAATGGAAAATAATCATATTGCGTGATACATTTTCACTAATGAATGTGTGGGAAGGTGCTCCTGCTACTGCAACACACATGGCTTTTAATAGGGCTAAGTGGGGCTGATGCCGGGTGTGCTGAAATGTAGCGTTGGAATTGTTGCATTTGCAGCCAGATCCTAGAGAGACTCCGACAGAAGAATCTACCACCATTAGACTGTCAAATCACTCCTCCCCTGTCCAAATTACATTTCTAAAAATAAGATAATGAAAATATGTGTTCGTGTGGGAGAGGATTTATTGTAGAAAGCTGCAAATAAGACACAAGGAAACGTCTGTGCTCTGAAACCCCATTCAGGAGGAGGCTTTCACTGCAGGGAGCTTCTGTGCCATGAAGAAAGCAGCATAATGTGCTCCGAGCACAAAAGGGGAGCAGCCAAGAAAGCTGATTGCATTTCTAAGCCCCTAGAATAAAAACGCATGCAGACAACATTGTTTTACTGGCTAAGGCCAGTTTTTGCTTCCTCCTGTCATCTGATTTTAGACACTCTTTGAAGGGTTTGGGGAGAGACTTATCTGGTCTATTAAACCTTGCTGCAGCTTTTAAACCTTTAAAGGAGTTCATTATTGAATGCATTTTGTGGGCACTGTGTAGTGGAAGGCATCTAAGGAGTCCAAATTCTCTGTGCTTGGTTTCCCCAGCTTCCTATTGTGCAGATACAACTAAAAAAAAAAAGTGCAGGATTGTTACTCGAGGCAAGAGAAAGAGTCAGCTGATCTGTGAGTTTCCTTCCTCTAGGAGATTATTCCTTGACAATAAGGATTACTTGAGGTAATCTCTCTTTTGGGATGAAAGTATTAAGTGGAAGGAGAGGTTTGAGAAACCTATCTTAAGGTTTAGTTTTTATGTGGGGAATTATAATATGATAGAATCATTTTCAGACCTAGCAATAGAAATGTAGGTTGTTCTACTCTTCCTTTTCTAAGATTAATGGATACTTTAGGAATATAAAATTTCTCTGATGCAAGCGAAGATGGATGTGAGGAAAGTATCCCTGTGGAGCACGGTAGACGTAATGTTATTACGTTAATGGTGAAGCACTTACTAAAAGATCATCGGAGTGCTAGGAACTGGCTGTACACTGTTGAACTCCTTGCTGTTCTGGAGATTACTAACAGATTTCTGAGGATGTAGGCTTATTATTGTATCCTTCCTGCATCTGAATATTGCTATTTCAGATTATTTTTCTTCTGCCAGAAAAAAGAAATTCTTTTAGTAATTTTATTTTTTAGTTAAGGTTGGCTAGAAATGCATTCTTTCCATCTTGGGGGTTGGTTTATCTTAAAACATCTTAATTTTTCCTACTAGTTTTGAGTATTTATTTTTCATACCAGAGTGGGTAGGCTCCTGATCCAGTGGTTGTTATTTTCTTTCAATACTTTGAAGATGTCATTCCACTGACTTCTGGTTTTCATCATCTCTTATAAGAAGTTAGCTGACTGTCCTGTTTTCTATTAAAGATAATGTGTCTTTTCCCCTTTGTCTACTTTTAATATTTAATTTGTGTGTGTGTGTGTGTGTGTGTGTGTGTGTGTGTGTTCAGCTTGATATAGTATAGCTGGAGATAATTTTCTGTGTATTAAGTTTATTTAGAGCTCTCAAAATTCTTGAAACTCTCCTTTGTGAGTTTTTGAAAAAAAATTTCAGCCATTATTAAAAACAATCATTACTCTCCTGTTCTACTTCTCCCTTCTAGGACATCAATTACATGTATGTTATACATTTTTTGTTGCTTTTGTTTCATATGTTTTTTAAAATGGTTTTTGCGTTTTTTAATAGTTTTTCTCTCTGTTCTTCAGTATGGCTAGTTTTATGAGCCTGTCTTCTATTTCAATAATGTTGTCTACTACTCTGTTAAATCCATTAAATGAATTCTTTTTTTTTTTTTAAATTCTCACCCAAGGGCATGCTTAGTGATTTAGAGAGAGGAGAAAGTAAAGAAAAGTAGAGGGAGAGAAATATTGATATGAAAGAGTAATATCAATTTGTTGCCTTACCTACACGCCCCCTCCATGGACCATATCTGCAACTAGGCAAGTGCCCTGACTGGGAATTGAACCTATGACCTTTTGGCTTATGGGACAATGTCCAACCAACCGAGCCACTCTGACCAAGGCTATTTAATACATTCTTAATTTCAGTAACTGTTTTTTTCTTTTTCAAAAAAATATATTTTTATTGATTATGCCATTACAGTTGTTCTATTTCCCCCCTTCATTCCCCTCCACCCTGCACGCCCCCTTCCCCACCATTCCCCACCTTTAGTTTATGACCACGTGTCTCAAGTTCTTTAGATTCTATATTTCCCATTAGCTGCCTTTATTGTAAGTTTTCTTTTTTGGACTTTATATGAATTTTGGTCACATTGTGTAGATATAAATTTTGTAAAGTTTCTTTTGTTGTTGTTGAATCATTCTTTTTTTTAATTGATTATGCCATTACAGTTGTTCTATTCCCCCCCTTCATTTCCCTCCACCCTACCCCCGTCCCCACCATTACCCCCCCTTTAGTTTATGACCATGTGTCTCAAGTTCTAGATTCTATATTTCCCATACTATTCAATTATAGGATTTTCATTTGTTATTTTTATACATTTCATTTTTGTTGAAATTCCCCATTTTCTCATTTATTTAAAACCATTCTTCTTCTTTGAGGTTATAATTCATAGCTATCCTTGAGTTTTTTTTTCTTTGTTAGCTCTAATATCTGGATCAATATGTACCTACTTCCATATCTAGTTTTTCTTTGGCTTTAAGACATGTTGTTCTGTATTTTGGCATGCCTAGTAATTTTGTAATTGTACGTCAGGGATTGTATAGAAAAGCAAATTGTGGTGGCTTCAGGTAATGTTATCTTTCTCTAACCAGAATTTATCCTTTGGTCTGCTAGGTAGAGTTGGGGCTGTTGCTTAATCTGAGTAGAGATTATGTTTCAAATTTGGTCTACTCCTGGCTCCCGTCCCCTTCCAAGGGTTAATCTTCCTCAGAATTTGAGCATCCACTGGATCCTTTACCAAGACAGGGCCTAAACTCTAATCCTTTTCTCTTTAACAATTGAGATTCCTAAGGCCTCTGTTTTCCTTTTTAGTTTATCTGCTTAGCTTCTAAGCCCCCTAGCCTCACTTCAAAAATTGGCATATGTAGCAAGGGAAAAGCTGGCTGTATATCAGGCTTAGTTCTCTGTTTCTCCCTTGTTACCAATATCTTGGCTCTGTAAGCCTCAAATTTTTGTCTCTCTAGCATTGCCAGACAGTGAAAAACTGCTCATTCATCTGTCCCTAGCAGTGGCCTTCTGCCCGTGTACAACCCAGAGCTGCATTCTTTTGCTGTAAACCCAGAATAATCAAACCCTTGCACAATGTCAGTGTTTTTTTTATTTCCCCGGTTCTTCACTTTCTTGAATTTTTTTCCCTTTGGTTCTGGTTGTTTCAGCAGCTTGCCAATGCCTTTAAGCAAGGTGTTTTTGTTTGTTTTTTTTTTTAATCTTGAATTTTCTTAGTGTTAGAAATGTTGGCCTGCCATCATGCTGGATTTCTTCTACAGGGAAAAACCGTTTGTGTCAGCGTCAAAAATGCATCAGATACTGTTTGAGGCATGAGGACTACAAAACTGAACAAAGTCGATAAGTTCTGGAGGCAGATTCTCTTCCTACAGGAATAGAGCCCTTCAGTGGGTTCAGCTGTATCCTCTTCAGAGAGAGATGTTGAGATCCTTTCCCTTGGTACCTCAGAATGTGACCTTATTTGGAAAGAGGGCCATTTCAGATATAATTAGTTATTATCAGCTCATCCTGGAGTGAGTAGGCTCCTTATCCAATATGACTGCTGTTCTTATAAGAAAGCATCCATGTGGAGGTCTAGAGATGGAGGTGTAAGTTGGAGTGATACATTTACAAGCCAACAAATGCCAACGATTGACAGCCACCAGGGGAAGCTAGGAGGAGGCAAGGAAAGATTCTTCCCTGCAGACTTCAGAGGGAGGGGACCTGCTGACACCTTGACACCTTGATTTTCGACTTCTAGCCTCTAAAACTGTAAGACAATAAATTTCTACTGTTTTAAGCCTCTCATTTTGTCATATTTTTATGGCAGGTGCTACTCTGATTAGTGAGGAACTCCAGTGGCTAATAGAGAAGGGAGAAGGCTAAGAAAAGGGGAGAGAGTATATTAGAAATAGTGGTTTGATACAATGCTTTGTGTGGTTGATAATATTTATGTGGTTGTAGATCCTTGGGATACCTTACAAGAGTAGTGGTACCTCAGCACATGTTGTTAATTCATTCTGGAACTTGTGTGAGTGCCAAAACCGTTGGGTACTGAATGGTAAAGCGTTTTCTCTTGCTGAGTGGTGATGTGACACATACAGTCTATAAACTGCAATGAGTCCTGAGCAAGCACTGAGCGTTGAAATGTTTTTTTCTCATCAAAATGAGACAAGTGCATGGTTTGATGAGTTCTGAAGCCAGGGAGTACTGAGATATGACTGTACTTACTGGTGTTTTTAGATTTCTTGAGTGAACTAGAAAAGGGCTTGAGAGCAATGTTCAGGTAATTGTGGGACAAAACCAATGAACACCTGTGGGTATTTTGAGTACATACTTTGTGTTGCTCGCTAGGTATAGCAGTGAATGAAATGCATGTAGTGTATCTCCTTATGGAGTTAAGGCAGGATGAGTAAATATTTAAGAAAGTGTATAATTATGTACAATCTCCCCATGGCTGATTTCTCCAACTTAATTACACATTTCTTCAGGGCATTAGGCACATCTTATACATGTTGAGTCCTTCCACTATGCTTGGTTGGACCCTCAGTAACTCTTGGTTGATTATTAATTATCTGACCATCTGGACTTTAAGGAGTGCTTGGAAGTGTGAGTTCTCTGAGGTTGACATAGATTCTTACCTGGCTCCAACTTTTTCTATTTTTCAACATAGGAAGACACTCAAGTTTTTAAGGTTGGTTTAAGATATAGTCAGAGGTTAATGTATTCTATGAGAGGGCCTGTGTTCACCTATGAAATTCAAAGTATTAGAGTGAAGTCAGAGGCACTATTTTCTGTCATCCACTAAAGTGAAGCAGGGGAGTAATGCAGTTTCCAGTGCAGGTAACGGTGCTGAGGTAGCACAATGCTGCCTCTGCCACAAAGACTCCTGAGCCTTACCTTGTTCAAAATAAGCTACAGGGTTCTTTTAACCAAGTGCAGCTCTCCCCTACTTTCTGACCCCTAAACAGGGCAGGCTTCTTCTTATACTCCAAGGCGACATCACTCGTGTTATCACACTCGGGACTCGGTTAAAGGCACTTTTATTGGACTACAGCTTCTCATACTGCCTAGAATTCTCTTGTCTTGCTACTTAATAAGGTTAAGAGCTGCATTGATCTTAAAGTGACCACAGGAACCCCAACCCAGCAACATGCTGAGAAGAAGCTGAAGCCTTGGCAGAAAGAGCTGTGCCTCTTAACTGAGAGAATGGGCTTATTATAGTACACCCTGGAAAGGAGGAAGCTGCCAGGAAGAAAATAAGGTCATAGCCTCCACTGTTCTCCTTTTCATGCCCACCAATTATTGATATAGTTTAAGAGTCTCTTCCTTGAGCAAGACATTTTCCCCTTTGCTGACACAAAGGGATGTTTCCTGTATGTTCCCATAGATCACTACATTTTTTTTGGCCTCCTTTGCTTTTAAGTTAGGGGTATGTCCTGATAAAAGGAAGCAAATGGCTCCCAGAATGTGGGAATCACTGTTGCCAGCATGGGTTTTTGTTGTTTTTTTTGATGCGAATGGGGGACTGGATAGAATATGACTCAGTTATAAGATTTTTGTGCTCAATTTGTAGTTAAGACTGTTTCCATTGTCAGGAACACAAATGGAATTCTGTGATTCTTTGTTAGCATTGTTTCATGTAGGCAAGAGTCAGTCCATAGACATGTTATTCAAATAAAAATCTGAACTACCTGGAGAAGTAATTTATTTTTTTAACTTACTGTATTAGTTTCCTAAGACTGCTACAACAAATTACTGCAAAATAAATGGCTTAAAACAGCACAAATGTATTATTTTACAGTCTGAATACTAGAAGACCAAAATGGGTCTCCCTGAGTTAAAATCAAGGTGCTGGCAGACATTTCTTTCTGGGAGCTCTAGGAGGATTTATTATTATTATTATTATTATTATTATTATTACTATTATTTGCCTTTTCCAGTTTCAAGAGACCATCTGTTAATAACATTCCTTGCCTCATGGCCCCTTCCTCTATCTTCAGAGCCAACAACATTGGATCCAGTGTTTCTCATGCTGGCATCTCTGTGGTTCTCTGCTGGCTTCCACTGCCCGGTTAAATGACTCCTGTGATTACATTGCCCCTTCTGAATAAACTAAGGCCCTCTTCCCAGTTAAGGTCACAAGTAACTGTCACCTGCAACCTTAATTCCCCCTTCCCAAGTAACCTTACATATTCATAGATCCCGGAGATTAGTCTGTGGACATATTTGGAGGACCATTATTCTGACTACAGCAGGAATTAGATCTTTTCTGTCTTTTAAAATGTGATTTTGATCATTCCAAGGTCAGGACTCTGGTTATGGGGTTTTATCTGTCAAATTTTTAAGAAAGCATCTTTGAATTTTGATCTTCCCGGAGTCTTCACTGCTCTCAGTTCAGCATCACTTCACAATATTCTTGATTTTGCAACTTAAGCAGTTAAACACAACCATTGATTATCAATCACCTATTTCATGAGACTAGAAACTCCTGGTGAATTGCTTATTGATTATGTATGACTATGACATGATTATCTTTGCTTTATTATATGTCTTTGCAATGACTTTAAGATGGAATCAGATCAAGCTTGCTTTCAATACAACTTAACATCCCCAGACTACTCTCCCCAATAAGCTGCTTCTTTGAATTTCTAATCCTCTCCCAGACATATAGACTGGAAACTTCAGTGTCACTTTTGACATTCCAAGGTGTCCGTTTTAGTTTTCTGGGTCCTGACACCTGGGATACACTAGTTCCCTGATTGTTGCAATAGCTTCTAATCATTTGTCCTGATTTCAATCTTTCACCCTTTTATTCACTTTGCACACTCCAACCGGAAGAACTTCTTTAAAATATCAGTTTCACAAATCATTAATTTTTGATCTAATACTTACTGGATGTGCAATCTTGCAAAATTAGTTAACCTCTCTGAGAGATATAGAGGAAATGGAACTAACAATATACAATATCTGCTTTTAGGGTCATTGTGATGATGAAATGAAATTTAATACTTGTAAGGTGTTTTAAACAGTGTCAGACATATAACAATCACTCAACAAACATTTGAAGATATAATAATACTAATAATTCATATATAAGGACCCAATTATTATTATTATTATTATTATTATTATTATTATTATTATATCAACCAGTGTGAAGTCTCTGCTCTCATCTGCATGAACCCCCTGGCCCAGTCATCTCCTATGGAGAGACCGACTTCTCTTCCACTTACTTCCTCTTCATCTTCTTCCTACTAACCACCCACATACAGCCTTAGACCTAGCAATCATTATCTGCTATTGGGGGAAAGTGGGAAGCCTTTCTTTATCATATCAAGCCTTCTTGCCTGCATCCCCTCTGGACCTGAGCTTCTGAGGCCTAAAAGGCCAGGCTTTGAACTTCAAAAAAGCTTCTTCTCTTCTTTTTTATTCTGACAACCCTTGCTGAGTTTGAAACTTCACTTTTCGGCTTGAGAGGGAAAAGTGCCAGAGTGTATAAAAAATACTAGTAATCTCATAACCCTGTACACACACACACACCTCAGTTAATTTATTGAAATATTGTCTGGTTTAAGAAGTGTTTTGAATGACAACAAATATTGATGAAGCTCTTTTCTGCAGCAGGCACTGCCTTTGGCTCACCCCTGACCTGCGTCATTTCCTCTCAGGCTCCGCTTTCATGGGTCCCCGGCCTCTGACCTTCACTTGACTCCCTGATCCTGGAGGTGAATCCCCTCCACTGAATCTTTGCTCGCTGCTTTCTGATTCGAATACCTTCCTCTTTCTTGTCCAGTCACCCAAATCCTCCCCACCCTTTCCATGGACCATCTGTAACACATCCTCTGATCACTCTAAAATCCATGGTTCCTCCCTTGGCCAGGCACCATCGAAATAAAAGTGAAATTAAAGGAAAGGAGATGGCCTTTGAAAAGCTAACAGAGGATCCCTTCACCTTAAAGAAAATTGATAGACACAGACAATAGTATGGCAATTACTAGGGTAAGAGCGGGTGGGGAGAGGTAGACGAGGGCAAAGGGGGGGTAAATGGTAATGAAAGGAGGCTTGACCTGGGGTGGTGAACACACAATACAATATACAGATGATGTATTATACATATGTATGCCTGAAACCTATATAATTTTATGAACCAATGTCACCCCAATAAATTCAATAAAATAAAATAAAAAAGAAAACCTCACCAAGGATACAAGGCCAATGTAGGACACAACAGAGAAAACTCCCCAGTGCTCTTACATCACAGTTTCTGTCCAAGTTTCCATAAGGCATAGTCAAATGACCAATTATAATTCTAAATCTACACATATGTAAAATTGGCCAAATTCTTTCATCCTTGAAGCAGATTTCTGTTATGAGCTTGTGAACTTGTTCCATTTACTATGTATAAATTAGTTCAGGGGCTTCCCACTTTCAGTAAAGCTGATATATATGAAACAGGATTTACAAAACATTTTAGGTCATGATTTTTTCCACCAAAAGCCTCACCATAACATTTCTTCTAAGGAGCAGATTTTACTTGTTGAATAGATTTAAAACAATGTGATTTATAAAGAGTTTTGTTTGCATAGAATTTCAGGACAGGCAGCCACTGCATTAAAAGGAGGCAAACCTGTAACTGTTTTACCAAATAGCCTGAAGTGACATGAGTTAATGCAACTCCTCAATATGCTTAACTCATTCCTAGGAAGTAATTGCAATTTCAGTTTTGGTAGAAGATATTAACAGAGCATGGCCAAGAGATCATTAATTGCTTATATTCATCAATTCAGTTGCCTGTGGGGGAGTGTTACCTCCCTCTTTACTCATTTATACTTTTATTTATGAATAATGAGTCACTTGGGTTCGAACCTACATAAGGAAAAAATTTTGAAATTTGGATCAGTTGAGTCTCTAGAACAAGGGCTCTTAAGTGGGATTCTCAAGTCATAGCTGAGTCTGAGGGAGTTCTCAAGACTTTTGTGAGGAGACTGTAGATAACTCAGATCAGATTTTTCAGAGGGACCTGTGACTCCCGCACCCCCAAAGCCACTCGTTTTCCTGTGGATGGCCTTCAGGAAGTCCCATGAATCTCCTTGATTTGTAACACAATCTTGTATATCAAATATACTTAGGATAAAGCCAACTAGGTACCCAGTCTCTCAACTCCTCTTTACAGTCCTGTCCTTCATCCTTCTCTACTGTAGCATTAACATTTGCCTATTTGAATTTCTGAGAACGTGACTTTATACTAAGTTGCATTAAATATATTTTCCTTAGTATTGTTGAATAACAAAACTAAAACAATTTAGTAACAAGTTTGTCACTTTATTCAATGGAAAACAGTTCATGGATTGGGGAAATACAGTGCCTCTCCAGGAGTAGCACACTCTTTCCATGGGGTTTTGGGCAAGGAGGAGTTTATATAGGATGTTTGAAGAGGCCAGGTAGAAATGGGCATGATTGGCCAGCAGGTTGGGGATTTACTTCTGAGGCTAGCTAGCAGGTCCTATTTTCTAGGATAAGGTAAGTTAGCTAAAGTGAGCCGGAGGATTGTGATTGGCTTTAGATGTTTTTGACACTGAGGCATTTTCCATAAGGGCAGACTGATGTGGGCTGGGTCACTGGGGAGGCTTGCATTTTGTGGGTCCTTATATGTGAATTTAAATAAGTGGGTTTTGTAGTTCATGAGCATCCAAGTGCGTTGAGGGGGATCACATGGTCATCCTTGCAGTTAGCTAGGTGTTGCAAGTTGTACAAACTTCTTTCACAGCAGTCGCCTAGCTTTTGCCAGGGACGTTTTGTACAGCATGGCCCTTCTGATGGCAGCTTATTCAGTGAGTGTGCAATTATTTTCATGGGTTTGTGTTAACCTCATTGGAATTTTTTTCTGCGTTAAAGGTTGAATGATTTAAAGTAATACCATTTGTATACATTTTTCTGAGTATTACCGCATAATCATGAGCTAGAAAAAAAAACAAAAAGATCAAGGGAACAACCATATTTTAGAATAATTAATGAAGGAAAAACACCTTGTTAGGTTATATTATGATAATGAATGTGAAATATTACAGTAACTGAGCTCATTGCAATGGGGGTTGGTATTGTTTAACATAAATGTTCTATCAGTTTGGAGGATGGAAACACAAAACTACTTTCCACTAAAATCGATTGCAATAGCATTTTCAAGAAGTAGCCCTACAGATTTCTTTTCAGTAACAAATTCCTCCCAGTGGTTGGTGCATGACTCTGTTTTGTTGTTGTTGCCTAGAAAGTCTCTCTCCCAGTGTTTCCTGACCCACAACTGTCTCTGTCTTCTCTCGTTTTAGGGAAAATGCTGTGTATGTGAGGACCATTCTTCCTGTCACGAGCAGGTGATTTCCTTTTTGTTAGGAAAAAACAATTCCCCACACTATAAACAGGACACCAAACAGAAGAAATAAAGATCAGTGATTGTCTTACAGAACTTTAGGTAAGTTTCCCCTTACTGTAGAATGTTCCAATTTTCATCGGTACCCACTAGAAGTGCCAAAAATCCATGTGTCAACCTACTGAACCTGTGTGTGTGTGTGTGTGTGTGTGTGTGTGTGTGTGTGTGTGTGTGTGGTGAGGGTGATTAACCTAGAGGATATTGAGAAGAAGCAGGAAGATTGCTGTAGGCTCCCTAGTGTTGCAGGAAGATTTTGATAGATGCTGTTTACTGTCTTTGAAGATCTGACTCAAGCCTTCTGCAGAAAGGTCGCTGGTGACACCCACAAATCACTTTTATGTTGTGACTGATGTGAAAGTCAGATGGAAATTGTTTTTAAAAGTCCATCAGAGAAAGGCTTACCATTAAGGCTGGTTAAAGTAACTGTTCCCAAGCTTTTCAGTTTGTGGGCTAAAGAGCCATTACCAAGAGTAACAGAAAAAAAATACAGGAGAAAAGACCTGGCTTCAGTACCCACTGTGGGAATGAGGGCCCAGTTGAGGACTGTTTTTTCAGGGCAACATGGCCCTTCCAGAGCCAGAACAGCACGCCCCCCTGGGCTTTACCTCAGCCATCTGAGCACTTAGCACAGAGTTCTGCCAGCGCTGCTGGACAGAGCTGGCTAAGCACCGACAGCCAGCTCGAGCACAAAGACAGAGGGAATTGGAGTACGTGATTAGGAAATTGAAGACTGGCTGAAAACTTGAGATTTCCTGTACTTATCCAGGGGGACTCGTGAGAGGTTTGATTGGAATGCACGCCAAGAGGCCTGCTCTTTTGTCTCCTCTGCTCTACCCTGGACTGAAGTGGCCGGGTGCATTCCAGTGTCCTTATTGGATTTGTCTCCGAAGATTTAAAGCATTCAAAAGTAAAATTTCATTGATCTGAAGGGTCAGGAGGGGCAGGAGCAGGAATCACAGGTTTAATTTCCAGTTCTGGGTGACTTCCTAGTACTTTACCTCCAGGATTCACTACCTCATCCATCAAATAGAGGAAATAAATATTAAAAAAAAAAAAGAAACATATTTCAGACACAATTCAAATAAAAAAACATAAATATGCTAAATACTTTTAAAAGAAGTTAGCAAAAATGAATATCGATAATATTGTTTCAACCGAAATGCTTTTGAACTTACTTTCTGTAAATAAGAAGCAGAAGTAAGACAACAAATTGTGTATGGTAGTAAATTATGGTCAATGTGGACATAAGCATTTTTTATAAAGAAGGGAAAGCTGGGTTTCCTCGGTAGCTTTGGATCCAATAAAATCCACCTATGTAAAAGAGGAGGAAAAAAAGAATAGACCAGACTAAATTGGGTAGATTGTTGTAATGCCAAAAAATAGTCTACTGTGTGTAACTTGGGTGCTCCGAACAGGTATGCAGAAGATGGGAGCAAAGGACGTTAAGAGTTGCTTTCGCATCTCTGGGAGCCAGTGACAATGAGGTGCTTTCCTCTTCACTGCTGTGAATGCCTTCCGAGCTAGCCTTTTGATTAATTCTGCCAATTTCCTGTACTGCCAGAGTCATTTTGATTTAGTGACATTTTAAACCCATCTCCTGTGTTTTCCTCCTCCTTCTGTCTAAAGTTAGCATAGCCAGGTCGCATTGATGTACAGCTGCCCTGTGCTCCTGAACTTCAGAATCCCAGAGAGAGCCTGCATGGTGCGTCTGACTTCCCTAATACAGGAGCAGACAGAGCTGAAGTGCATCTGCAATGGAAAACATTTTACATAGTAAATATGGATGGCCCCTCTCTCTCCTAGGTCATGTTACATAAGTAACACCAATTTCAGATTCTGGCCTTCCTTTCTTTTTTTCACGTTAGGATTTTTTCCAATCGTTTCCAGCTAAATCAGTTTTCACATATTTATGTTCTATTTATAACAGGGATTGCATTGTCAGAGTGCTAGAAGAAATGAAAAGGGGAGAAAATAGGGTGCATATTATTCATAATTATGGCCTTAATGTCACATGCTCCTGCCTAAGTTGTCCAGTGCCTTGCTGGTTCACATTAGGCGCTAAATATGTATTTTTCCAAGAGAATAATTTCATCCATGGGTAGAAGTGCTAGTGATTAAAATTAATAATAAAAGCCAAGTGTCCAGAATAATTTAAAATTAGAAGATGTTTCTGAATTTTACTTGGAAAATATATTATGTTCATAATAAGCACCTCCACCAGGGAAAGCTATATTCTCTACTTTAGGATGCTCTTTGTTCACTCCCTGGTAATTGTAAGCGATGAGAACAATTTCCTGTTGATCTGGTCAGTGGCATTGGCAGTCCTGCCTAGTGTTATGTGTTCTTTCCCCGAATTTCTTTTTAACAATGCCTCCATCCCTTGTACTTCTTACAGAAAAGACTCAGTGTCATCCTATAGTGCTTTAATCCTCTTGCTCCCACATCCAATGAGTCAACACATTCTACTGTTTCTACCTTCAAAATACCCAGAATATGACTATATTCACCTTTCAAGGCTCAAGCTACCACTGTCTCTCGTCTGGACGGTCACTGGTCTCCTACAGGTCTCCTTTAGATTTTCTCAGCACAGCAGCCAGAGTGATTCCTGAAGACTCTTTTAAGTCAGATCATTATTAAACCACTCTGCTCAAAACATTAGGGTTCCCCATCTCACTCAGAATAAGAGCTGAAGTTCTTCCCATGGCCTCAGATCTGGCCTGCATCATCTCTCAGACTTCATCTCGGACCTGGTCTCTCTCCCCTGCTCCCCACTGCTGGCCGCACACAAACCCTCTCTGGCCTGCACCTGCTATTCCTCCCGCCCAGGATGCTGTTCCCTCACACATCTCCATGGCTGGTTCCCTGACCAGTTTCAGGGATCTACTCACACGTCACCTTTAAAAGTCCTTCTCAGATCACTCTATTTTACAGGTCTCCCTCCTGACAGTCCTGTCATGCTTTATTTTTCTTTGTATCACTTATTGCCATGTGACATACTTATATTTTACTAATTTATTGCTAATTATGGCTCTCCAGAAGGTGACCTCCTTAAGATCCGAGAGCTGCATCTGCTCGGCTCCCTGCTGTATCCCTGGAACTCAGCAGGGAAGTGAGTCACTAAATAGTTTCTGAATGAATGAATGAATGAACATTTTTCTACCATGTGGACCATGCTGCAATATTTATCTTGACTAATCCACCTTTTAACAAGCTAAGTAGACCGATTCTTTCTATAACATACCTTAATAATATGATTTAATATGGATTAAAAAGTGACAGAAACTCCATCAGACCTCTACTCCTCAAATGTCACTCTGTATGCAATTACTTTAAACTCTGTGAAGCTCAGACTTATTGACATAGAATTGCATGCTTCCTTATCAAATTGCCTTTCGAAAAGTATCAGTGCTCCGTTACCTCTCTGAGCCCACCTACTCAGCTTCCTCACACTCAAAAGTCTGGAGGGATAGTCGCATTGCCTGGCGACCAGGGAGAAAAAAGATACAAGAGTTTAGGAAAGTGGTGGGAAACGTGGTTAAGGTGATAATTACACAGGTGGAGTAAACAGGCTGTGACTGATCATTTAGTGTATATAAGGTATGTTCAGATTTTTGAAAATTACTTCAAGTTTCAATCATGTGAAATGTGAAATTATTATAACAGGGCACTATAAAGTCTTTTCTGAACACTTTCTGCCATTACTGAGTAACTGGGGAAAGCTGTGGCAAGATAATTCTCATAAACAATAGCAAGCGAAGAGTAAACCCCTTACAGAGCTGACTGCTCCTGAAAGACTGTTAAAGTACCAACTACATTCCAAAGGCCATTAATAGGCCTAATTAGTGCTATCTTATTTTGTTATTAAGTAGACTATTTTTTGACATGGTCTTCAGCTTTGTAAAAACAGAATATACAAAAAAAATCCGAGATGTTAAAAAAAAGACAATGCTTACTCCTGTTACTCAGCCCAAGAAACTATGAAATCACTTGAGTTTTCTAGCTGAAATAATTTAGTAGAATTAATTACTCATGTATTTGATTTCTCTTTACCTTTGAGTTGTTATATAGAAATATATTTTTATATTTATGCTTGTGTGGATATTAGAATATATTTAAAGGTGATAAATCTAGTAGAGTACTTTATTTGATACAGGTATTTTTATCTTATTTAACTTGCAAATTATTGTCTAGATACACAGTATTTTGGAAGTTCATTTTAATTTCCTTCACAAAACACAAATTTATAGGGCTTATTCCTGGACAGTCTGGCATTTTCCTCTTTATTTACAGTAATATTAAATTTTCTTGTTTTAGAATATTGTGATTAAAAATCTATGGTAAAAATAGATATTAGAAGAATCCTTTTTTCTTTTTGCCCCTTTCTTTGTTTTCCACTCACATCATCATCAACTATAATATAATACTGGGCAGGTTATCACGATTTTGCAGCTTAGGGTACAATGGCTGTTCCACATCCGTCCCCTCCACCTAAGTGATTCAATTTTGATCACAACACGTGGGACAGCTCTGGAGCTGTGCATAGAAAAGACCTACAACCTTATTGACAATCTTTACAAACTGTGAGAAAGTGTCACATTGAAATTTGAGGAGGAGAGAAGAATGGGTGCTATTAGGTGGTTATCAAAATACGTGGCCATTTGAAGCCCATTGAATTGGTGTGTGTTCTTCAGCATATTTTTATCCCATCATAATGGTTTTTTTTTAAAATAAGCATTGATGTGTAAAGCCAGTGCCTTTGCCGAGGTGAAGTTTTCCCTTTGCAAAAGCAAAAATATTTTCAAGAGGTTGCTATTAAGATAAACCAAGGGAGCTAAACAGCTGGAGTTCTAACCCCATTTTGGCTACTTACTAGTTTATGTGACTTTGGGCAACTGAATTAACTTCTCTTTGCCACAGTTACTTCATCTGTAAAGTGACGATATTAACACCCTCTACCTTAAAGTCTTCCTATAAAGATAAAATGAGCTAATATATATAACAAAGTTAGAACAGTGTCTGAAACATAGTAAACTCTATTACATTAATTATTGAATGGGCTTTGGAATAAAATATATTAGGGTTTGGACCTTTGTTCACTTAATCGTTAGCCATACGATAAATTATACAATCTTTCTCGTTGGAAGATTGGGGAAATCTATCTGCTAGGGTTGTGGTGCATACAACATCCAGTGAAATATTTTTTCACTATTAGAATGGGAAATATATACATTTAATTTTCTGTACCTTTGGAAAAATATGGGAAAATGGTTCAGACTGTATTAGTAGGAGTATAAAAGGACAGTTCAGCAATATCTCATCCTTTTGATTGCACATACTTTTTTTCAGCAATTTTACTTCTAGAAGTTTATCTCAATAATAAGTAAAAGTATATGTATAAGGATACTTACTGCGCTATTGTTTCTCATAGTAAATTACTTGGAAACAACTTAGAGTTTAATAGGGAACTAATGAAAGAAATGATAATAAATCTATGCTATGTAATTTTGTGTAGCCATGAAAAGGAATGAGATGGATATGGAAAAATATCCAATAATAATTATTATGCTAGATGGCTAGTTGAAAAATAGTGTGTGATAGGCATGATTCAGGGACACATAAATGTATGTGTGGATACATATATGAGTGGAGATATGTATATATAGACATGAAAATGTAGTATTGTAACCAGCTTGATAAGCTACACTAACCTGGTATACAGATGAATATGTCTCTCCTATTTTTCCCCACCAATTGCTCAAGCATCCACCTAGTCAGTCTATTGAACTGTTTAAGAACTCCAAGGTTTATAGTTCAGAAGAGGCATGTCAGCCCCGATCCCAACACCAGGGGGAGCCAGCACAGCAGAGTCTATTCAGCCCTCTCCGAGCCTTGCTTCTCATTTCTGTCTAGGCTGAGTTGTACAGACTGGTCCTGGCACCAGATGCCAGATGATGCTAGTCCGCAGCTGTTGGAGTGCCTCACTCCTCCTCCATTATTGTGGAGGAACTGCTGTTTTTAGTTGGTATCCACAGGTGCAGTCACTCTTCTCCAAAATCATGAGTCCAGTATTAGCCACAGGAGCCCTTCAATGGAAACCCTTGGGCTCTGATGATGAGTGGATGTCCCTTTGCCCCCCTAGTGAAGCCTCAGTATCCTCTTCTGATGGAACCACCAACCAGCCACCCATCTAGTTTTCCTAACCTCAGGCAGCGGGTGAACTCTAGATTTCCTTTATTCTCAGTGGACAGTGGGGACAGGATTTTTTCTCAAATTGGTCCACCTCCCCTCCAAACCCTGAAAACCAGGGATAGGAGTGGACTTGCTGAAGTATGCCTGCCCGAATTGTCCCCTTACTGTCTCAGCCCAGGAGACTGGGTATCTGCTGGCCTCACATTTGCATAATTATGAGCTGCTACTTTTTCTTTGCAGAATGAAGACCCTTCCTTCCAGGTGACTTCCTGGCTATGCCTATTCAGGTAACAACTGGGGGATACGGGTCCTTACCCTGCCGTACTAGGCATTTTACGGAATATATTTCTCATAGACTCAAGGTATAATTTGTTTATTTATTTATTTGTTGGTGGCACACAGATTTGCTTACTCATTTGTTTGTTTATTGGTGATGCTTTATGTATAAAAACTTCCTAGAACTTGAGTGGAAAAACACTCAATAAATGAAAGTTGTTCGTTCATGAGTAAGAAAGGTCATGAAGAGGAAGACCTCTACTTTTTCCTTATCTCTGTTTTGCTTGAAATTTAAAAATTGCCTTGTAATAAAAGTAAAAACAAAAGTACAGAAAAAAAAAGTTTTAAAATGAGAAAATGTTTCCTAGAATGTGACAAATATGAAAAAATGATTGTTTCTCCAGCTTTAACTAGCATTTTCGGGATTCTGTTATCTGGATAGGGAAGGCTAAGTAGTTCTATGTCCAATGCTTGCGAGGATGTTGCCCCATGGCAGAAATATGAGATAAAGATAAAAAAAGACTTGAACTCTTTCGAGCTGGGCCTGTGTGTAGGGTATTCTTTACAATAGTCTTAGTTCACGGGGCTGCTATGTATAGTTGTGTGGGATGTGCACTAATGAGCGAATCACATCTAAGGGGTATGTTCAAGACATAGTGCATTCCTATGCTTATCATTGCATCTGTGTGGAAGACACAAAATGTGTCCCGTTCAAACAAAATCACTAGATTACAACGATTTTGCAACAGGTGACAGTGAAGCACATTTGTGCTGTGGAGAGGGCCTCTGGAAGTGACCATCTCCAACAGAGCTATGGTCTCCTCTGAGTTTGCTTCACCTCCCTTGCCTGAAGGAGAAAAACAGAAGGTGGCATATACTCTCCTCTTTCCTGAGCCCTCTCCTTCTCAAATAAGATACCTTCAGAATTAGTGGTTAGCTTTATTGTTATTTCCTGTGAACCAGGATAAAAGTTTTCTTGTGGTCCTTGCTTATATCAGAATGCTTTTAAGTAGGGTGTGATTGAGCTTAAACTAGATGGAATTTTTGTACCTTTAAACACAAAATCCTCTACCTTCAAATTGTGGTGGACTTTGAATGCCAGGGAAACTCAATATGATTGGTAACTTTTGCTTGAGTTGATTATTTGGTATATTTGTCAAAACATAAGAACTGTTGTTAGGGTACTGCCTAGAACTTTCCAAAGCATAATTTTTTAAAAAATATGGTGGTGTGTACTATTTAACTTTACATACTATATGCTATTTAACTTAAAGGTTAATTTCTTTGTGCTATAAACATTCATAGTTGTGCTTAGTCTTTATTATACATTATTTAACTTTAGGGTTAATTTATCTGGACTACAAATATTGATAGTTGTACTTAGTCTTTACTGTGCAAACTTTGGCACTCAAGCTCTAAAAGACAAAGTGCCACATAAATACCTAAAGTTTGTCACCCTGACAGGTAAGGCTCAGTTGGATGGGAATCATTCTGCCAAGCAAAAGGTTGTCGGTTCAATTCTTAGTCAGGGTACATGCCCAGGTTATGGGTTCAGTCCCCGGTTGGGGCATGTATGAGAAGCAACCAATCAATGATGCTTCTCTCTCACTCTTTCTCTCCCTCTATTTCTCCCTCCCTTCCCCTCTCTCTAAGAATAAATTAATACAATATTTTAAACAGTAAAGAAATACCTAAAGTTTGTATAGTAAAGGGGGTTCAGTTCCAGGAGTTGACCTGTACAACTCTGTTGATCTTATCATATACAAGGTACAACAATTAAACCCCTGGTAATGATGCCCCTGAGTAGGGTCTTAAATAGGTTAAAGGTTATATCATTTAGGATTCTTTCGACACTCAAATTGAACTGGTTGAAGTACAAAGGGAATTTATTGGCTCTGACATAGGAAAGTCCAGAAGCAGTGATGAAGCCTTCAGGATGGACCTGATCCAAGGTCTTATACAATGTAATGAGGACCTAATCTTTCTCCAGGGGGGTTTCATTCTTGGACTTTATATGTCAGTTAAACTTCTGCAAAAAGCTCTTGACATGAACTTACCCAAGTTCAAGCGTAGCAAAAAAGACTAGGTACTTCTCCCTCAGTTTTACTGCATCTCTTTAAGTTTGACCATGTGCCCATTCCTGAAGCAATTGCTGCAACCAGAGAATATGGTCTTCTGTTTGGCCAGGAATGAATCACATGCCCATACCTGGAGCCTGGAGTAAAATCAAGTCTCCTGAAAATTCATGATCTAAGATTGGAGGAAGGGCTGGTTCCTAGGAGGAATATTGGGATGTGGGTAACAGAAGAAAAGACATTGGAAGTAGAAAGAAAAAGTGCATACTCAAGGGGTAGGGCACTCTACCCAAAAGAGAGTAGACAGTCTAGATTTCCAGATGAACATTCCTCTTTAAGATGTCTAAACTCCCCCCCCCCCCCCCAAAAAAAAGAACGGCAGCTTGGCCATGCACTGTGGCTGTGCAATAGAAATGGTGTTTTCAGAGGCCATTCTATTTTCCATCATCTGTTTGTTAGAGTCACTTAAATGCGAGTGAACTTTTGTCTAGATCTGATGGAAAGCACTTCTAACTTTTTTGTTTTTAAATGATTTTTGTTTTTGACTTCTTTAGGTTTTAATGAAAACATTTGCTTCCTTCTCCCAGGCCCTATGATGTGTCTTTGTAGAAAACTTGGAAAAGTTTCATAAAGTATAGAGAAATGAACAAAGATTGCCCAGACTCACTACCTAAAGATTTTCACTGTTAGCATCTTGGGATATTTCTTTTTTTCTCTATAATCAGAAATTATATCCATGATTTAGAGAAGTTAATGAAAGAGTAGCAATTCTAGGCTAGGAGCTCAGTATCTAGACAAAGATTCAAATATAAAATGTTTCAAGAGCATTTAATGTATGAAAGGAAAACTCAAAAAAAACAACTACATTTTCTGATGCTGTGTTCTATCCAGCAGGCAAGACATTATTCTTTCTCAGGATATGAAGGGTAATTTCAGTGATATTGGCTTAAATTAAAGAGTCAGGTCGATCTGTCATATGTCCCTGAGTTTTCTAATCAACACGATTTACAATATTATTAATCACATTTTATGTCATTTAATCAGCTGTAGAGGTTCTGGGTAGGGCTCCTGGGAGAATATACAGTGTGTCATACATTTTTAATGCACTTGATACTGGACCTTCCTAGAGCTCCCCTCCCTTCATACTGGTGTATTCTTATATTAAATCACTTTTAGGATAACATGGAAATAAAGCAAGATAAAATGCTGCTTTTTACTAAGAGAGCATTTTTCTCTTAATGCTCTTTTCTCCTTTGCAAATGGAGACCATAGTGAATAAAATGTTGCCCAAGAGCAGGCCTCCTGCCTAGCTTAGCTTTGGGCCCCCGTGGCCCAGTTTCTTATTTACTCAGGAAGGCTATAGCTCCCTTTAGTTACTAAACAAGATACAACTTTCCATGTTGTTTTTACAAAACCCTCTATGAGTGCTCTATGGTGCAGACAAGATTCCTACATAACTAGCTGTCTAGTTAACAACTCTTCATTCTTAGACAGACTTGGCCTTTCTCCTATAATCACTATCTCAGGAAATGCTTTCCTTACACACAGTTGTCAAGACCACAGATCTAAGTCCTCTTTGATTCGTGCTTTTGTCTCTTTTTATATCTAAAAATAATTCTTGTATATTGTACATCATAAATATTTCATATGACCATGAAGAATAGGTCTATAAAATCACAGGAAAGCTACCCCTGTCATCTTGGAACTACTGCATGAGTATCAGCATGTCTAATTTCTTGCTATGAGAGAAAAATAACCCCTACTTGTTTCAGCCACCAACATTTGAACTTTTGCTTCCTTGCAGCTAAACGCTTTCCTAATTGACACAGTCCTATCATATATCATTTATATTTTATTACAATTTGTTATCTATTTTTCTGTCTCCTTAGCTAGAATGTAAACTTTAGTGCACATTTGTGTTGATCACTGCTGTACCTCCCAAACCTAGCAGAGTGCCAAAAACCAGAGTGCCAGAATCAGACTTGGCAAACCTGGACCTATATTTTCAGCCAAAGTTGAGCAGTAGAATAAGAGAGGTCAATAATAATTTTCCCGTAGTCTCCATCACTTATGTTTTGTCCCTGGCATTGAAGCCAAAAATTAGTAGCCCAAATTTGTGCTTATGTTGTTGTGTAACTTCCAGTAGAGAACAATCTTTGTACCTATGTAACTATAGGAAAGTGATTATGAGGTAATTATAGATAAATGATTAATGAATATTTATCTAATAGTATGTGACTTGTACTAGTCTCTATCTCCTAAATAGCCATATTCCTTAGAATAGTAGAATCGAATTAAAGGAGGCAAACACTAGTTGCCTCACAGATATCCAGGTAATTTTGATGAATACCTGGGGTTACAATACCAAGCAGAGACAGATGGTTTTACAAACTTAACTTTATGCTTTGGGTCTCAGCACAAAGGCAACTTTCTTGGGAAGGCATACATTAAACTTTCCTTTGCTTGGGGGTTGTAAATTCAAATGCAAAATGGGTAATCCAGATGAGCATTGTGAGATAGCACAAGCAGAGGACATTTTAAGCTGTAGTCTTTGGACACAGACGCTTTATGTACATTGAAAACATTGAACAGTTTCACTTAGCGTAACACTCTCCAGGTCCATCCATGCTGTCTCAAGAGGTAAGAGTTTCTTCTCGTATTCTTTCACAGCTGAGTAGTATTTCATTGTGTAAGTGTACCAAAGCTTCTCTATCCACTCATCTGCTTATAGGCACTTGGCTGTTGTGAATAACATGGTGATGAAATTAGGGGTCTGTATATTCTTTTGAATTAGTGTTGTAGGTTACTTTGGATACACTCCCAGAAGTGAAATCACAGGGTCATAAGGCAGTACTATTTTTAATATTTTCGAGGAAACTTTATATTGTTTGGCACGGTAGCCACACCAATCTGCATTCCCGTCAACAGTGCATGAGGGTTCTCTTTTCTTCTCGCCAACACTTGTTTGTTGATTTATTGATGATAGACATTCAACAGGTATGAGGTGAAATCTCACTGTGGTTTTAATCTGCATTCCTCTGTTGATTAATGATGTTTTTCATATGTCTGTTGGACATCTCTATGTCCTCTTTGGAGAAGTGTGTATTCAGGTTCTTTGCCCATTTTTTACAGTCAAAGAAAGACAAATTCCATGTTATTTCACATGTCTGTAGAATATAATGAACAAAATAAACTAACAAACAAGATAGAAACAGACTCATAGATACAGAGAACAGACTGACAGCTGTCAGAGGGGAAGGGAGTTGGGGGCTGGGTGAAAAAGTTGAAGGGATTAATCAAAAAACCTAACAAAAAAACAACAACAGACCACACAGACAACAGTATGATACTTGTCAGAGGGAAAGGGGACTTGAGGGAGGTGAAAGAGGTTAAATGGTAGAGGAAAGAGACTTGACTTTGGGTGATGAGCTCATGATGCTGTATGCAGGTGAGTGAACACCTGTTTAGAATTGTACACTTGAAAGCCATATGGTCTTGTTAAGCGATGTCACCCCAATAAATTCAATAACAAACAAACAAACAAACAAACAGGAAAACATGGAATGGTTTATCATTTCCACAGAGAAATATGCTCTCTCTTATTTTTCTTGAAATGAACTGCCCTTTCCATTTATCCCTTACTTTCTCATTTTTTGATAGTTGTATTGATACAATGCCACTGTTCTCTCCTGGAAGTTAGACAGCAGTGTAATCGCAATGACTGTGGCCACTAACATTGGGCTTCAACATCAGGGACAAATATAAATGGTAGGGACAATGGGAAATTGGATATTGATGTCCTTTGTTCAGAAATTCATCTCCTACTCAATGCTGGCTGACAGTGCCCAGCATTGGGTCCAGTTTTGTTTAATATGATTTTTTAGACAAGGAGAAAATTTAGATTTTTATGGGGAAGCTGTTTTAAAGTTTGGGTCAAATTAAAACAAGCAAAGAAACAAACGAACTAAGCTGCCCTGAACATAGCTGGAGTTTAGATCTGTCCATGGCTCATGACTCTGCAACCTTTGTTCATAGACTCAACCTCAGGCATCCATTAGCTGTTAACACTCCTCAGCAGAGCAGGTGGGTGGGCACATGGAAGAATGAAGAACTGGTCTTTCTGCTTCTGATTTCCTTTGCCTGTAGTGTCTCTATCATGGTCTTGCCTGACTCTTCATCCTCTCATATGTTGCACACTCCAGGCACATTGGCCAGTCCCATGGATAGTGGTGTGTCCTAATTTTGTTCTTAGAATTTTTCAGGCTGGAAGGCTTTCCTACCCATCCTTTCCCTAGTAAATTATGCTCATTCTGCAATTTCCATACTTACTGTAACCTCCTCTATGAATCCTTCACAGGTGTATGAGACAGAATTAGTGGCTCCCTCCATCACATTTTCTCCACATCACATTTTCTTATATCATTGATAGAGCATGGGCTCTGTTTTAGTATTGATCAATTTTTAACTGTCTCTCCAGTATTGTTATGAAACACTCATAATAGGGCCCAGGTTTTAGGTTTCTTCTTGTATAACTTCTGTGTCTTATTGCTATCCTTTTTTAGCTTAATTTTTTATGGACCTGTCAATGCCTTCGCTTCCCAATTAATTCGGAAACTTGTGAGGGTAGAGACTGTATGACTCATAAGACATTATACTCAGTTAGGCCTAGAGTACATGTTTAATAATTATCTTTTTAAAATGTCAATACCTTTTGGAAAAGAATAAGTATTCAATAAGATGCTATTTAAGACCAGTGACATGCTCTATGTTTTTTTAAAGTAAATTGATTCTAAGGATCATTAAACTGGACTTACTATCATTAATCCAATTTTTTAAAATATAAAGCCAGAATTATAGGTTTTATAAGTAAATTCTGTGTTTGTTACATTCAAGCACATAGAGCAACAGTGCTTTTTAAATCAGCTCACCCATAATACACAGAACTGTTCTCTGAGTGTTTAAAAGTTTGTTGGCCTTTGTACTTAAGCAGACCAAATTTCACCTTTGTTTGCACTGTTCATTTGCTTAGTGATGAATAGTTTGTTCCAACTTCTACCCACATACACTAGAAAGGCAAATATCACTGGGATGTAATTGCTCCACTATGGTTATTACTGCTACACTGAGACTCATAACTCTCTGTGGAACCCCTGTTGAACCAGCCTATGACAGATTCTAGTGTGGATGCATCTTAAACAAAGTGGTACCTGAGATCTATTATTTAGGATTCTTTGGTTGCAGGAAACATAAACTGACTCTGCCCAATTTTTATTTGATCGTCACCTAGCTCACAGAATCAATAAGTTTGACTTTCCTAATTCTGAATGTAGGTTATTCTTATGATTTTTTTTGTTCTTTAGTCAAGTGACTTCATAAGAAAGTTGCCTTAATTTCTAGTCTAGGGAAATATATCTAGTCTCCTTAATTTGAGTACCTTAAAGGGAAATAGCTCTCCTGTTACAACCCTGTCAATCTCAGTCCTGACTTTCATCTTTTCTACCTTGTGGTCCATGGGAAAAATGAAGTATCACCAGGAAAGAAGACTCTATTGTTCCTTTAATAGGCACAATTGCATTCCAGGCTGTAAGTGAGTTTCAATTCAAGACAAGTGGAAGGTCAAACTCCGGATATTAATGAGAACCATATTTTTTCTTTCTTGGTGGCTATTAAAATGATAGATGCCAGTGCAGTAGGCTAGAGGAAACCTATTCAAGACCTTGAATGTTACCAACCATTGTTAAATCTCACACATAACATGTGTCATTATATATGAACAGTGTAAGTGCAGCCAAACTGAGGCCATGGCTGCCTCCTGGTGCTGTCACTGGGCTGTCAAATCCCATGCAAACAAAGAAGGTTTCCTTATTATTGATTTGGTGCCGAACAGCGAGGAAGAGCTGGAGCGAGATCCTGGTGGATGCATTCCGGAGCCAAGTTCAAGCCAGCCCAAGAGGGCAGGACTCAGGCAGTAAAGCAAATTATCCCACGCAGAATGCTGCAGAGGTGACCTGCAGAGGCGAAGCTCTGTTTACCCAAATGGTCTTGATCTCTAAGTCTTACTCTTCTGTCAGCCATTCTTATGTTTGGTGACAGTTTTAAGGGATGTGGTTTTACTAGACTGTAGATATATCTGGTATTTAGAATTAGAGTGTGAGAAAAAGAAAGAAAATGTATTTGGAGAGGCAGAAGGAAAAGTGGAGAGGAAAGAGAAATTAGAATAGGTAGTTAACATGGCATGGATCCATTGGCTTCGTTAATTTATTAATTCACTCACTCAGTCAACTTGTAGCAAACATCTTATATGCTAGACACCACGCTAAATGCTGGGTGTGTCAGTGGTCCCCAAGGCTACCCTCAGAGTTGACGATTCACTAGAAAGACTCATGGAATTCAGAAAAGCGATTATTATAGCAAACAGATATAGATTAAAATCAGTACGGGAAATAGCCCTGTGGGGGTGAGCCCCAGGGAGAACAGCTCTAACTTCCAGCTCTGCCCTCTCAGTGGCTGCACATGGACAGTGCTCGGTTCTCCCTGCAGCGAGGTGGGACAGCCTGAGAACTACCACCAACCAGGGAGGCTCAGCCACCTTCAGGGGTCAGACACATAACCTGTGGAGCACCCCCGTGACTGGCCTTAGTTATCAGTCTTTAGCTTCCTGACCCTCAGGTGTCAAATGGATACGATGGAATCCAGAGCCCAAGGCAAACAAAGACAAGCACTGACGATAAACTACCTTGTTAGCATAAACTACTGGGCATGGCTCAAGGCTCTACCAGGTGTACAAAGGCACTCTATCAGCTAGGATATTGCAAGGGCTTAGAGGTTGTTTCTCCAAAGCAGGTCAAGGGCCGGTTCTTATTTTGGAATGTGCAGGGTTTGACCACCTCAATCAAGCCTGATGAATTAACCCTTTACCATGCACTGGGGATGGGGCTCTTTCTCCCAAGAATCGGGAAGTTTGGCTGTGCAAACAAACATATGTAAAACAATACAATCAATGTCATATTCTGTTACTTTGACTTAGCTTAATATCTATCTTCTTCACAACTAGATTGTCTGCTATGTGCCTGTGAAGTACGGGGGACAAAACAATGTTGTAGCCATCACTCTTGTTCTCAGGTAGTTTGCACTCTGGCTGGGGAGGTAGACAATAGACAGCTATGTTAATGAGCATATTATATATCAGTTTATTACCCAAAAAAGTAAAGCAAGATAAGGGTAGTGGTGAAAAATGAAGAAATGCATGGTTTGACTTATATTTTATTTTATTTATGTATTCTTTTTCAAGTACTCTTTTAAATTTTTTATTTTATTTTACTTGTTGTTCAAGTAGTTTTCTGCCTTTTACCCCCAGCCCAGCCCACCCACACACCCCCCAGTCCTCTCCTCCTCCCTCCCATTTCCACCCACTCTTGTTATCATCCATATGTCCCTTTATACTTGTTCCTGCAAACCGTTCCCCTTTTCCCCTGAAATTCCCTCCCCTCTCCCTTCTGGTCACTGTCAGCCTGTTCTCAATTTCAGTGTCTTTGGTTGTATTTTGCTTGTTTGTTTGTTTTGTTGATTAGGTTCCTGATAAAGGTAAGATCCTGTGGTATTTGTCTTTCACTGCTTGGCTCAAATAAAATGATTTGACTTATATTTTGAAAGGGTTTCTCGGACTGTTGTGAGAGGGACCAAAAGTGAACGCAGAGGCCCATTCTGAGGCTAACAGGTTATCCCGGCACCGGTGCTGCTCATGGCCCACACGGGTGGCCGTAGAGGAGGCTGTGAGAAGTGGTTGGATTCTGGGTATATTTCCAATGCGGAGCCCACAGAACTTCTGAAAAGATTGTGGAGTGTGGAAGAAGGAGAGGTCAGGGGTGTCTGCAGTGTGAAGATGGAATGGCCATGAATTGTGATGGAGAGGCCTTGGGGAGAGCATGGCTTGGAGGTCTATGAGAGGTTCAGTTCTGTTTAGACATGTTGATTTTGAAGTGTCGCTTAGATGCCAAAGTGGGAACATTGAACAGGCAGCCTCATTGTTCAGGGAAGTCAAGGCAAGAGAAACAAATGGAGGACATGCCAGCGTATACATGACATTGAAACCTCAAGGCTAACCGAGACCGCTAAGGGATTGAGAGTAAATGGAGAAGAGGACCAGGGACGGACTGCTGAGACACTTTAGACTTCCAAGGTTGGGGAGAGGAGGAGGACCAGCTGAGCCGTGACTGGTGCCGTAGACTGTGGTGCGGTGGGGACCTGAGGTGGCGGAGCTGCATGCGGGCCGGGGTGATGAATGTGCCGAGTGCTGCCCATGGGGGTCCCGATTAGAGGGGGTTATTATTATTATTATTACTTAGTTCATCATATAAACAACTTTTAAAGCTCTTAATTTAAGTGCTCTAGATATTTAGGCCTTTAAATGTCTCTAGTTGTGTTCAGCTCTCTATCTCAAAATAGTCAGGAATGATAATTCTACACATTATTTCTTTTTCCTTCTATTGGAGAAATTTTCTTATGGTGAAGAAACCTAGCCCTGGCTGGCGTAGCTCAGTGGATTGAGCGTGGGCCTGTGAACCAGAGTATGGCGGTTCGATTCCCAGTCAGTGCACATGCCTGAGTTGCAGGCCACTTCCCAGCAGGGGGCGCATGAGAGGCAACCACACATTGATATTTCTCTCCTACTCTTTCTCCCTCCCTTCCCCTCTCTTGAAAAATGAATAAATAAAATATTTAAAAAAAAAGAAACCTGTGGGCGACAGAATCCTTTTTTAAAAATATTTAAGATATGAACAGAAAGGATAGATAAAAACTACCAAAATTGAGGGCCAACATTGAGAACTATGATAGACATGTGGACTGTTCTCCCCTTGAATATTCATAACCTATGAAGCAGAAGCAGCGGCCCTCGCCATGTTAGAGATGATAGAACCAGAACTGGAGGGGTTGTGTTAACCTAGCAAAGTTTTCACTGTTGCAGGTGGTCAGATGGCAGACCTGTGATTTGCACCAGGTCTTTTTATATAATTAGTTCTCCTGATATTAAAACATTTGAATTACAAAATTAGTTTATGTAAAATGCATGGAGCCACAGAAATCCTTGCTGGACTTGATTGGATTGAATCACATTACTGGGCGTGTTGCAATGTCCATGCAAGGCCCGCTCCCAGCGTCCCCGGGCCAGCGCCCGTTCTCCCAGCTGAGAGGTCCCCCCCGCCGACCCCCTGCCACACCAGGCAGACACAATTTCAGGTTGCCTGGTTTAAAAGCAATTATACCTCTAGAGAATCTTGTTGCCTCTGATTTCTAAGTGCTGGTTGTTTATAGAATTACTGCTCAGATCCCTTTAGTTCAAAATGAACACGCCAATGAAACTGAAATGAGAATCTGCACTTCTAAATTGGATTATCGGCTTCCCTCGTGTATGGGTTTGCACCAGGCCTCCCTCAGCAGAGCTGCCAGGAATGCTCAGCAGTTTAGTTTTGCAGTTTACGCTGGACTGTGGGAGCTGGGGGCATCTAGTTAGTGTATTAGTTAGGCTGCATCTTGGGAGGACTGTTGCTACAGTAACAGATCAACAGACCTTCCTAACCTTTTAAAATAGTTTCTAAATCTTAAAAAAAAAAAAGAAAACAGAAGTATATTGAGAGGAGAGAGTAAGATTCCACTGTCAGTTCTAAATTGGTATCCTAATATAAAAATTAAAAAATATATAAAAAAGGAAACATTTCCTTGCTTCTTTCCGTCTTACTTTCTGCTTGGAAAACCCTTTTCAGCTTTTTTTTTTTTTTTTTTTTTGTAAAACAGAGTGGAAATCAATATGGCTATTTTGATACAATAGCAATTTATGCAGCATGTTTCCATCATGGCCTATTTCTGTTTGGCACTAGCATAATTGACTGATGTCAGCAGAGCTGGATTAGTGTTTATCAGTTAACTGCTACTGTGGAGGGGAGAGAGGCAGCAAGACGAAGAGGTGTTTTCAGGGACTTGATAAAAAGAGTGGGCGGGTAGTTTAATTTCTTCCTGAATGAAGAATTAACACACTTGCTGGAGCACAGTAAGATTAACTTTCAGGTAAAGCAGGCTTAGGTCTAATTTTAGTCATGTTAGCTTTTAATTTCTAGAAAAGGATTTAACTGATAAATTTGTCAAAGATTCGGTTTTTAAAAATACAGTTTCAATGAAGTACTACATATTTATGATTAAGTACTAAGGAGAAATTCACTATATTCCCAGGATTGTGGAAAAAAAAAAACCAGTTAATTATGGAAAGACAGAGCAGCCTGATGTCCAAGTTGAAGAGACCAAACATGGGCCTAGAGAGGTGACCCAGGAGCTGGAGGCTGAGATCACAGGGAGGACACTTTGTGGGCAAAGGGAAGGATGCTGATGGATGCTGATGACCCCCATGCCAGCTTTGCCGTCCTCTTGATTGGCACGTGCCCTTCAGGGAGCAATCTGCCTTCTCTGCCAAGGGAAACAAATATGGCAACACACTGGCAGCTGCTGATGAGAAGGAAGGGGCCAAATGGGAAAAATGGAATATGTTATGTTGATTTAGCTGGTTTTGGACTGGTTTTAAAAGATTCTGTGTACCAAATGCCACTCACCTTCCCAGTGTACAAAAAATGTCCCTCTAAAAAGAGGAACCTGCAAGCTGAGATTTGCCTCACTGACTCTCTGTACCTCAGCTGGTCTGCTTGTCTCACCTGCTCACAGGATGGAGCCCTGGACTCAGTCTCGGCTGCCTGTTAGCATCGTTTGGGTAGCTTTCTAAATCTTGAAGATCAGATCATTCAATTGGGATCTCTAGCATTCTTATTTTTAAAAAAATCCCAGGTGATTTTAATGTGCAACCAAGGTTGAGAACCAGGGGTTTGGAGATCGTACTTTCCTGGCTGAGCAGAAGGGGCGGGAGGGGCGGAGGTCTTTATCGTGCAGGGAATTCAACAACTGTGAGGAGAAAGCATACATGATGAGACTGGGAACCAGAAGCAAGTATTTCCCGTAGTCACGATGTACAACTTGTTTGACAAGAGAAGTATTTTTAAACGGAAATGAATGTTGGGCGTGAGAGGAAATCATGCCACATGCCGTTTATTAGCACCTCACTTTGTGCAAGGGACAGGAGTAATACTTCTAGGCAATGTTTCTTTCAATCTTCGTAGCAATCCTATGAGGAGCCTGGGTTTACCCACTTGACAGATGAAGAAACGAGGCTCTGGGAGAAATAAGTCAGATTACACAGCTGGACGGGCTGGAGGCACATGCGGAGCTGGGAGATTCCCAAGCTGGTTCTGTCATGCTCTCCCCTCCTCCCAGCGCCCCGGCCCCTCTTCCCAGCGCTCTGGCCCCTCTATGCGTAGCCATCTCCTGGGGCCCTGCAAAGGAGCGTGCCACGCCGCACTCTTCCCCTCGTATGAAATTGCCTCTGCTCTCCTCTCTGTCCGTCCCTCTTTCCATCCGTTCTATTTTCCTCTCCTAGTGTATTCCTCCTCTTTTCACTTTCTATGCTGAGGCCGATATTGGAGTGTTTAAATGGTGCATGGCAAAAGCTGTTTTCTGGCACATTAACTCCTTTTTTTCTTAACCATTATTTGCGTACATCCTACTCACAACACACATTTCATTAAACAGAGAAGGAACGGAAGGGAAGCGATCTCATTGTTTCTCTAAGATTTGAAGTATTTCCCCCCATGTAAGACTTTGACCATATATCTCCCGTACTGTACAACTTTACTATTACCAAAAGGCTCTGCACCATAAATAAGTGGGGAAAGGAAAGACAAAACTCCTGCGGTTGGTTTCTGTAGCTGGCAATTTGTGTGCCCTGGGTAAGTGCTTGCTACTCACGATTGTCTGGGATGTGAAGAGTAGGGCTTGAAGGGATGATGTAAAAGATGGTGGGAAATCCAGGTTGGTCCTTCCTCGAGTCACAGTGATTAATGCCTTTGTCTGCAAATGGATGATTAGCTGCAATTGAGATTCCTGTTCCCAGAATAGTTCAGGAGAAGACCTATTAAAATATCAATAAGACACATCCATTTATATAGCGTTGTAGCAAATATAATTGGTGAGTTTCTCATTTTTCCATGTTCCTCCTCCCCCTGACTTACTTATAAGTGATACATAGTAATGAAAAAGATAGGCCGTAATGAATTACGGCTAGGTTGAGGCCGAACATTTTTCCCAACGTTGCTAAGAGTTGCTTTTCTTTCAGACAAAATCGTTCCTTTTTTTTCTCCTGATAAATCACTAGTCTGTGTTTTGATGAAAAAACAGAAAGTTGGATACCTGTAATTGATGCAGGTTTACCATGCCAAATGATTTCTTGCTGAAGGAAATAAGGGCAGGGCACAAGAAGGGCCTCAATTCTGTGGTTCTCAATTACCAAAACCACATTAGTTACCTCCTGTGAAGATGTGGTATCTTAAATGGCTTAAATGCTGTGACTTGGGGTGGGAAAGCCCACCAGAGTTTATTTGAATGGAATCTCTTGTATATGCAAGGCTTTTGCTCTGTTTCTTGAGGTTTTTCTTTTTTTGATATAATTAGAAGGTGGAAACAGAATTGTAACAAATCTTTGGGGGGAAAAATCATTATGCTAGCAGCTGTAAGCTTGAAAAGCCAAACCAAATAAATAGTGCAGTTGTCCAATATGGCAGTCCCCATTGACTTTTTTTTTTTAAGATTGATATTGGTTACCATTTTGGAACACAGGCTTATTCAGAGTTTCTGCATTGGAAAAGGTCCAAACGTTTTTGATGGAAATCAGAGGTAATGTATGTCTCACCTCAAGAATGATGGCTTCCTATCCCTTCCTGGAAATCATTAAGCCTCATCTTCTCTCCGCCGTATAACCCCATGTTGTGCTGGAGCCGTAGACTTTTCCTCCTGCTCCTTTTTATTTGTGGTATTTATGCGTTTTATTGATTATGTGACATAATAAAACATAGCAAGTCTGATCCGCATGTGCTATATATATTGTTCAACAGCGATGCAGAATGTTAGAGCCCTGCTCTCCACTTGGAGAGGCATCTTCCTGGCATATAAATAGATTTATAATGATCGCAAGGCTCCGTGCCTGCAAAATACCCTGGTAGGCAGCTCATTATAGAGCTAACATCATTAATAAAGTAGCCAAAAAATTTCACAAGTACAGGAGTATCTTTTATATCTGTAGCTGTAAGGAAAATACCTAGCGTATGCATAATGTGAGACTCATTTTAAAGCTATAATTTATCATCATTATCTACATATTATAATGGCAAAACAGGTTTAATTGCTTTTGACTGGACTGGCATGATGATGAGGAGGAAAGTTGGTAGCAGATGGTCCCACTGTCAAAACTGCAGCCTCTTCGTCCAAAATAAAGCAACAGACTGAGCAGAGGTTGTCTCTGGTTTCCCGCTCTATCTTATCTTGGTAAGTATGAATTAGCATTTTCTGGTATTATAATTGTCTAGAGCAAAGTAGAAATAGTAATTATTTACAGAAGATGAAAATAGCTGTGAAATTCAACTTTAGCAGGTTTAAATTGTCTAACATTTTTTGGATTAAGAGAAATATTTACTCTTGGTAGAACTTCAAGGGTTTCCACAAGCTTTTCATTCCAGCTTTGCAATGTTGAGTTGCTGGCAGGTGCACAGGCTAGAGCACACGTGTTTGGGTGTCGTACTATATTTATTTGTCTGTTCCCCCTACTACGTTCTCCATTCTTTTAGTAATATCAGGGCCAAAAATGACTTCATGTGGAATAAAATGAATGCCATGCCAGCTCATGTACGAATGAATAATTTATCCAGTAGCCTTTAACAATGTATACCTTAGTCATAGGGTTCCTTAGCAAATGGAAGAATTTAGATCAAATCATAGGAATTCAAACTATAAAATTACCAAAATTAAGAGTTTTTTGTTTTTGTTTTTGTTTTTTTTGTCTTTGAAGACGTTTGGTGGCCCAAGAAGAACACAATTATCAGGTAGTAGATTACACTGTTGGCTGGTCAGTGCAAGTAAATTAACTGCTTCAGCTGATAGAAGAGAAATGCCAACGATAGCAACTTAAGTGAAGGTGACATGCTATCTGCAAAATAATGTGAATTCGGAAGTTCAGTTTAACCCCAAAGTAAAGGAAAGAAAAAAAAAGAATGGAGCAATCGGCCAGACTAAAATAATGTGCGACAGCAAAATTATTCGGAAATGGAACTGGTTATAGAGATACAGATTTATTATTTGGTTGCTGTCATGATAAATTTGCTTCAGCTATGCCCATACATGTTACAGTATTCATGCCTGAGATGAGTGGGGATGTTGCAAAAGACTTTGCACAATTGAAAATTCATTCTCAAAATATAAATGAATAAATGTTCTTTTTTAAGAGCATACATACATGCGCACCCACACAGGCACCTGCTTTATACTTACAGAGAAAATGGTCAGTTCATGAGTTGAGGTGTCCACATACCGTAAGGGATTTGAGAATTAAAACGAGTTGTTTATTATTACCTATCGGCATAAATAGTTTAGAAAACCATTTTAATGGCTATGCAATGATTATTCTGACCTAAAAACAAATAGGAACTTTCAGGGCTAGGCACTATGTGGATCAGCATTATTAAGGAGAATTGTTCATTGAATATTAGTAGCATATTTAAGCTAAATAATTCAGTTTAACCTAGCTACATGTTTCTTGTTTTTGGCTTCACATGTAGCAGTTTTTGTTATCATGATAGATTCATATGAAATAGGCCTAATCAAATGTTATGAAAAACAGAAGATTCAGAGGACATACAATGACTTTTAGTGTAAGAGAGAAATGATATAATCCCTCTAGTTGGGATTCATGGAGCTCTTCCTGGCTTGGGAAGCCATAATACTTTTTGGCTTGTTTGGTGTGAAAACTCACAGTTTGTTTGGTAGACTTCCATTAACACATCATACTACTATCTTCTTTTTTACCGATCTGTTTTCTCCAAGAAATATTCATGCATATGGCCGCAGTTTGGACAGTTCCAATGATATGAAGCTTGCTTCTACTCTTTGAAGATTTCTATTCAATGATTATCGTCATTCCATAGCAGAGTTCTGCTTCTAGTCATTCTTCATAACCGACACCATTCTGGGGCTGTCCGAGGCATCTGTGGGGATACCATTGTCTCCATTTCATCTTTGCTTTTGAATTAAAAAAGTCTCCCGACTCCTCTTTCTTCAGGCACTACTGCCTCTAACACTGAGGCATTTTGCCTACCTCCCACCTAAGGCATATTTTGTAAGAAGTGTAAAGGAGGGGAAAAATCTTTTTTTCTCTACTCATTTTAGGTTCATTGGCTGGGTCCCTGCAAATTGGACTGACGAAAGACAGATTAATGAGAGAATAACAAACAAAAGCTTATCAACATGTGCATCACAAATGCAAGGGGGAGCACCTGCTGATGAGTAACTCAAAGGAGTAATTAGAATTTGGGGTTATATAGCATTGAACAGAAGAAAAATAAATTTGTGGAGAAATGACAAGAAAACAAAGTGGTCTTTGAACTTCTGGATGCCTCCAAAATTGTGGGAAAGCAAACGTATGGAGAGTCTAATGCTAGATAAGGGCTAGTTTGAAGGTAAAAAGGTCTTATTTGTGTAAACTCTTCTTTAATGTCCTATTGTCTCCCGTGTGAAGGTTATCACCCACTTCATGGTATGGAAAATGGGGAGAAAGGACAACACCCTCACAGGGGGGATTTATGTTCTGTTTTTATGTAGGTAAGAGTAGGGCAGAAAGTTTATCCTATACCTGCTTTTCTTCAGTTCCTTTCTGCTCAAAATAATCAATATGCCAAAGTGGCATATTTTGGGGTGCCTTATGCTGCTCCTCTTCATAAACAACACAATGACAAAATATATTCTACATGTGTATATGTGCCCACTTCTGATCACCTTAAACTCTTGTTTTCAGGCATTGGAAAGATCAGTCCAGGTATATTCAAACATGTAATAGTTTGTGGTGCATGAATCCTCTGGGTCAACATTGTAATCACCATCATCACCTTAATCATCCTTATCACATAGACTAATTGACAACTTATAACATGCAGGCACTACCTGAGTGTGATGATCGCATTCAGTAAAGCAGCTCAGTAAAGTAGATAACAAGTCGAGAAACTGAGGTTTTGCCCTGGCCAAACCTCAGTTGATTGGAGTGTCCTCCCAGAAACCAGAAGATCACAGGTTCAATTTCCCGTCAGGGCAAGTGCCTGGGCTGCAGGTTTTGTTCCCCAGTCGGGGCAAGTGCGAGAGGCAACCAATCAATCTTTCTCTTTCACTTTCTCATGTTGATGTTTCTCTCCTTTTGTTTTCTCCTTTCCTTGCCCTCTGTCTAGAATTAATAAAAGGAAAAATAAAAAAACAGAAACTGAAGTTAAAAGAGTGCAAGTGCCCAAGGCCACACAATTAATGGGAGTGGTTTAAGAGTGCTGCCCCCTGCCTCTTGAACTCTGGAGGCCATGCCGTTGGCCATTAAGCTTTGCTGTCTCCCCCCAAATTCTCTCTTATATTTAAACTCATCTTGAAAATATAGGACTTGTTAGATTTCCTGAAATGACCGGTATTTGAAAACCTATTAAAAAAAAAAAAGAAATGTAAGCTAAGAGAAATAAAAAGGAGAAGAATAGTAGATAACAATCTTTTGTTTTATTATAGTGGACTTGTCTGATGTTCTGAACCACGTGGAAACAACAGTAAAGTTAATGGAAAGTAGAAGCTATTTGTTGGAGGCAAGGAGAGGAAGTTTTACTACAATAAAATCTATTTCATCTAATTCCTGTGTGATGGTTTATAATATTCTCCTCTAAAAAAGGCAAAAAGAGCATTATGGAACTATGCTGTGGAAATGCGCATTTTACCACTGCAATGTATAGTTATAGCCTACTACAGCAGCCTTCATCATCCTTCAAATATTTATCCTTTTGAATAATTAGATTTAGGAGATTTGAATTCATTTGGTGAATATACTATTAATTTCTCATATATTTTGATAGTATACCAATCATTCACTTGTCTAGCACCTACTAAATGTAACTTAATAGTGTAAAACTTTACAGCAAAATTACTTATCTTTCAGGATCCTTTTGAATATTTATATCCAAATAAAACACCCACTACAAACTAGAAAAATTCAGTTACTGATTTACTTCTGGTGCCTTAAACTTAATTTGACTAGCCTTCTATTTTACTTCCTTCGTTGCTGAAAGTAATGCTTAAAAATAAATGAAGACGATATTACATCAAAACCATTCCAAAGCTCAAAGAGGTTTGTAGGCTGTTTCCATGGTACCCAGTGTGGCGGCTCACCAGCCGAGTTTGGCAATAGCCTCCTCAACAAAATGGGCCTAACTTTTGTTTTCTGCAGGAACAGTAAGACTCCAAAGGCCTGTGTTGACAGGTAATGAGATTTAATTCATAAGAGGACAAAAGGGGAGGGGGAGGGATATCCATATTCATTGCTTAATCAAATAAAATTCTTTCAGAGGATTCTGGGAATTCTCCCCAGTTGCTTCCAAAGCTTCCCTTTCATAGCTGTAAACAAATTACCTTACGAATAACTTCTTAATCAGGGAAGAGAAGCTCTGTTCTCTACTTGATCTTTCCCTTTGGGTGGTCCCAGCCAGAGAACAGCCGTCTTCCTCCTAGTAGCTTGGCTTCTTGAAAGCCATCTCGCATTGTGCTGACAGCTGTAGACCTCTTTTTTGTTAGGATAACAAACATCCTGTGTTGAGGACAGCATCAATCCAGCTTGCAGTACGCCCAATTATAGGAGCTAAAATCTCATTTGTTTCACCATGGGAGCCCCCCGAAAGCACACCGCTTTGGCCTCATTACTGTATTTTTAACTTTACAAAAACAATTTCATTATGGAAATTAAAGAAGCCCATTTGGCCTTAGCACGTATATGGGAGTTAATAAATTCCAGAAGTATTTCAACTACCACAGCGTGGAGTTTTGTCTTCACTTAATCACAGCCAATAGTGGCTTTGTAGAAAATACGGTGGGTCCAAAGAAAATGATCATTTTCATTTGCTGTTTTCTGTGCTTTGATTAAAAGACAAACAAACCTGCAAGGGAAATATTAATATGAAACATGTCGGGAGGGAATGAATTCATGAAATGGGTGTCTTTGTAGAGAAGTTGATCACACAAACACATGAGCTCCGCATGCTTTGTTTATCTGTAACTTCTTTGGATGGTAATGACAGGCTAAAGAACAAAATTGAAATTACATCCTCTACCCACTCAGAGCCCATGGAGTTGATGTTTAAAGAAAGTACTAAAAATTTCTATGGTTACTCTTATTTGAAAAGAAAGGAATTTTCCTGTTTTGGAAGTAGTGGCCTTTTGTCATACCAACTAAGAGGAAAAATAATCCATCAGAGAATGGTGATGTTTGGTGGTGTTGACTTTGAGACTCCATAGAGTTTCATATAAGATAATATCCCTATAACAGTCTCAGCAATGGGTCTGCTGTGCAGGTCCGCAGCTGCCCTCACATGAGACTCTGTGCTCTGGGCTACGTGCCCTCAGTTACTTTCTGGGAAGAAAAACTATGAGCCAGAACACATCACATCTGCCTTTCCCTTTTCTTCTTCAAGCTTCAGCTATTCTGAGATTTCATTTAGATCAAGTGGTAATCAATAAATTGATAACATTAAACAGAACACCTCAAACATCACAATATTGAGACTTGAAATTATTAATTAAAATGTAAATACATACTTTTCTTCCCTCCATCAAGAGACAAAAATGATGCATTAAAAAATTGGGGGGAGAGGGAGAAAACAAAGATTTTATTTATAAGTTAGAGAGAAAAGTAACTGTCAAAAAACATTGCAATAATTCAGGTTGAAAAAGAAAAAGTAATGAGTCACAATTCTGCCTTTCTAGCACATGGAAATCTATTATTTATTTTTGTGTGTTTTCTCCCAGTGACTCTCTCTGTTCATTCAACAGCCTTCCTTCCCTCCTTCCCTCTCTTCTTTCCTTCCATCCATCTGTCATCTACCCATCAACTCTCTCTGGAGAGTAGTTAAACAGTTCCATATAACATTTCTTCGTAACAGAATGTCTCTTGCTATATTTTGTCACTGAGTGCTGTTCATTTGATGCCTCTTGTAGTGGGCAGTAGAACTCACACAAACCTAGGCTAGAATAGTTCACTGTCCTCCGTGAAGGCAAATTTGCTCCTTCACCAGTGTCTCCAAAACACTTTAACACTCTAAGCTAAATATTCATGACCTTTCTCATTCTCAAAGATAATAAGCAACTTGATATAGTAGAAGGATGACTGGACTCGAAGTCAGAAGGCTGGAGTTCTGTTCTAGTTGTGAGTGTTGTTTAACTATTTATGCTATATTATAAAACTTCAAAGCTTAAAACAATAAACTTTTATTGTTTTAACATAGCCTTCTAGGTCAGGAGTTCAGTAGTGGCATTTTTGGCTCTGGTTTGTATTAGTTTTCTAGGGTTTCTGTAACAAATCATCACCACAAACCGAGGGGTTTAAAAGAGCAAACACTTAATGCCTCACAGTTCTAGAGGCTGAACATTCAAAATCAAGACAGTGGCAGGACAATGCTGACCTCCAGCACCGACAAGGGAGAATCCTTTTGTGTCTCGTCTGTCTTCTGGCGTTGGCCTGCAATCTTTAGCTTTTCTCAGTTTGTAGCTGCAACACTCTAACCTCTGTCTTTACTGCCCTATGACTGTCTTTGCCTGGTTTGTGTATTTTCTCTGTGTGTATCTGTCTTCTGTGTCTAGACTTCCCCTTTTTATAGAGACACCAGTCGTATTGGATTAGACTCACCCTAATAACATCATCTTCTTGTTTTGTTTTGTTTTTTCTTAAGATTTCATTTATTTACTTCTAGAGAGAGGGGAAAAGAAGGAGAAAAAAAGGAAGAGAAACATCAGTGTGTGGTTGCATCTCATGCACCCCCCACAGGGGGGCCTGGCCCATAACCCAGGCATGTGCCCTGACTGGGAATCCAACCAGTGACCCTTTGGTTTGCAGGCTGGCACTCAATCCGCTGAGCCATACCAGCGAGGGCCCTAATAACATCATTTTAACCTGATTACATCTATACACAGGTACTGGGGGTTAGGACTTCAACTTATTTTTAAATAGAAATAAAATTCAACCCATAACAGGACCGTTTCATGAAGTTGCACTGAGATGTTGCCTAGACCTCATCTGAAATCTTAGTAGTGGCTAGAGAACCTGCTTTAAGGGGGCTCCTTCATAGGGCCCGTGCGGAGACCAGTTTTGCCACCCCAAAATATGCCTCTTTGACATAAAAATTATTTTTAGCAACAGAAGACCCAGGAGAAGCCCTCAAGGCAGAGTGTAAGTTTCCCTTTTATAAGGGAAATTTATATTTATACAGGAAATACCCATTTTAAGGACGTCCCCTCTCTGTGTCAGAAGGACGAAGACACTGACTTGCATCTGCATGACATGCTAACCCTTCCTTACCGTACTTCTCCCGATCACCTTCCCATAATGCACCTAGTCCTTTGTTTTTGCCCGTGTTGGTACATAATCCCAGATCCTAACCCTCCCTTTGAAGTACTCATCCCTGTTTCTCCCACCTATAGGTGATACATGCATATTAATAAATCTCCGTCTGGTTTTCTCTTGTATTTGTCTGTTTTTACAGAGGCCCAGCTGAGAACCTAGAAGGGTAGAAGGAAAAGGGGTTTTTTTGTTGTTTTTTTTCCTTCCCTGCACTGGTATGCTGGTGCTGGTTTTGACAGGAGGCCTCAGTTTTTTCCCATCGTGGCTCGCTCAAGGCTGCTGAGTGTCCTCACAACATAGCCACTGACTTCCTTCGGAACAGGCTATTCAAAGGGAGGCAAAAGCAGAAGTGGGAGTGTCTTTTGTGACTTCAAATTGAAAGTCACATGCCATCATTTCCACCATGTTCTGCTTGTGAGGGTGGGTCACACAGCCTGGCCCACATTCATGGAAAGGAGAATTAGACTCTACCTGTTGAAAGGAGGCACATCAGAGAACACACTTTAAAATCAGCCCACTCTGCTATTCAGTGGCTGTGTGATCTTGGAAAAGCCACAGAGTGCTTTGTCCTGTGGTATCAGCTTAATCACCTTGCAGTTCTGAGCACGAATTGGCCTGAATGACTGTCCCAGTGATAGAATCAGAGCAGTAAGGACCCTAAACCCTCTCCAGCCTAAATATTTCATATTGCATGTATCAGTTTTAATCCTAAAGCCGTAAAGTCATGTAGTAACTATTTAACCTGCTTTTCCTGAATATGTGGATGAGAAAGATTTCCCATCTTCTCTTGAGGTCTGTAGGTGTTGTGGTGGAGAGAACAAATTCTCTTCTATCTTCGAGGTTCTTCTGGCTGGTTTAATAACAAAATAAACATGAGACAGATTAGCAAGAGAAAATAAATACGCACATACATATCTATGAACAGGAACTCTGCATACATGAGAGAGATGGATCCCACATGCCCAAATGCATGAAACATTTTGAAATAGAAAGGGGGATTGAAGTATATAAGACATCCTGAACTAGGGATGAGGTAACGCCTTGGGGGCTTCAAAGGGTCATTGTAGAATGATGAGAAGAGCAGATGCTAAGTAAATAGAGGTTTTTCCTGTCTTACAGATAGATGAAAAGAGATTATGTCTAATAATGACTTATTATGGGCAATGCCTCTAGGTCAAGTTCTTATGGGTAGTTAAGGGTGGGGCAAAAGTTTCTCTTGAGCCTGCAGCTAAATTTGTCTTTAACTCAAATCACCTGCATCCCACAGGGGCCCATGTTGCGGCGACTCCTTCGGAACCTCACAGCATGCTTTCCTGCTCCGCTGAACTCGGTATGTCCATTCTGTTTCTGGCACTGGGTGTAGATGGCAAGCTTGACATTTGAATGTGGTGATGGTCTGACTGTTTTTAAGTCAAGGTTAAGTGTAGGAAACAGAAAGCACTATGTATTTCAAGCAAAAGGTATTTGATACATGGAATTATAAGTCTTTACAAAATCAATGCATGATGGTTAGTTTTATGTGTTGCCTGGCTAAGGGTAAACCAGCTAGCAGATAGATTTTTTTAGCATGCCAGTTCAAATTTAACATTTGAATTGGTAACCTGAGGAAGGATGATTGAAACAGGAGGGCAAGTTTGCTCTCTGCCTGAGCTGGGACATCCAACTTCTGCTTTTAGATACTGGCACTCCTCAGTTTTGAGCCTTCTGACTCAGATGGAGGCTTACAGCGGTGGTCACTGGTGGCAGACTATGGGACTTCTCAGTCTCCCCTCCCCCACTCTCTATATACACACATACACACATATACATAATCAGAATTATATATATGATATATGTATGAGCTGAATTATTTATGTGATCACAATTACACATGTATGATCTGAAATATATACATTATATACGAGAGGCATTATATATATATGCATGCATACACACACACACACACATATATATATATATGAACGACTGTAGAGGGAAAGAAGGAAGAAAGGAAGGAAAAGAGGAAGAGAAGGGGTTGGAGGGAGACAGGACAGAGAAAAAGGGCAGAAGGAAAAGGGATTGCATAAACAGAGAGAGTCAGTAACACACACGTGTGTACTCTGTTTCTCTGGAGAGCCCTGACTAGTAGACGAAGGGAAAACTGGAGGAGCTGAAGTCACCGAGGGTTCACCTAGACTGCTGGTTGAAAGTTCAGCACTGTAACCATAATCCGGGCATCAAAACACTGCTCTGAGAAAACTGCCTTATACCCACTGAGTGGGTCTGCATGAAATGAAATTCGCCATGGTAAACACTCACCTGCTGGAACTCGCTTTTCAGCAGATGGCCACATCCACGGGGAGGTAGCCACTGCCTTGCTAAGCCAGGGCAGCCTTAATCTCTTGCAAATGCATCTAGTTAGCAAAACACAATTCACACTAAAAATCCTAGCTGCCAGGGAGTCCAGGAAATGTCATTTTACATTTTCTAAATTATCCAAATAGAAGCAGGGTAAAAGTAAAATGAAGGTTGAGAGAGCCAATGCAAGCTGATACATACCCTGCAATCCAACTCAAGACTTGCGATGGTTACTATCACATATTATAATTATTTTTTATGACAACAGCCTTCTAATATTTTTAAATTTTATTTATTGATTTCAGAGAGAGGGAGGAGGAGAGAGAAGCATCGCTTTGTTGTTTCACTTACTTATGCATTTGTTGTTTCTCATATGTGTATGCTGACTGGGGATGAAACCTGCAACCTTGGTCTAATGGGGATGATGCTCTAACCAGCTGAGCTACCCAGCCAGGGCTGCAGTGGCCCCATGACGCTTTGCTTCCACTACCAAGACCCAAATCCCTTCCTGTGGGTGCTTACAGTATTTCGGCGGTTGCTAGTGATTGTGAACTCACACTTACCCACCCACTACCTAGACTGCAAAATATCGAAGGCAAACACCTTGTCTGATGTTTGTACCACAGCACTCCCAGCATCTGATTCAGTGTTTCTGCTGGTTGGGAACTCAATATAAATTTGATGAATGAATGAAGGATTGAGAGCTGTTATGAGTCTGTTATGAGTTTATCAGGCAACTTCTTGCTTTCTTGTTGGTGTGGACAGGGGTTGCAAAGTGTTTAAAAGGAACAGAACCTCCTTCAGCACCAGAACCCATCTAGATGTAGTTCTGAAGAGTGGTCCTAGGGAGGGCTGTGTAATCAAGAAACCAATTTTCAGCTTTCTCTTCTCAGAATTGCGTGACAATCAACTATCTGGGTCAATTCGGTTGAAGAGTTCTCTTATTGAGTGCCATTATCTCATACTTTGAAATTTCACATAACTCTGGATTGATTTTTTAACTGGCTCTTGATATCTTTTTTAATGGAGTATCTTATTTACCTACTTTTTACTTATGCATCTTTTCCACAGAGTCTGCCCATGTATTAAAATATCCTTTGAAGAAATCCAAGGTAGTCATCCAGTCCAAACTTGAGGCCCAGTGTTTCACCTTCAACAGGATTATCTGCCTAGAGTAGTTAGCAACTTAATGGCATACCCTTCACCTTCTCTGCTGTACTTCTGAACATTGGGCCATTTGCTTTTGTGACTTCAGTAACTCAAAGAAAATGTGTTTCTGGTTTCAAAGATGCCTCTTTTCTTGCTTTTTCCTTATTTTCCATGTGCTTCTGTTGAAAGTGCAAAATAAGAATTCTAAAATTTATTCTCAAAATGCACGTTATTCGGACTCTAGATCATATCAAATGGATTTTTCATATGTATGCCACATGAATCAGTTCTAGTTCATTTCACTGTCCTGTTTACTTTCTACTTGGTGCTTAGTTGTCTGCATTGGTGGCTCCAGAATTCTACATTGGAGGGGCTGAGGAACAGAAGCAGGACTTATTTATGCATTGCACTTGAATGTGTATTAGGTGAGGAGATATGTGGATATGTGGGAAGAATGCCCAAGGGTTTTGTTATTAAAGTCGCATTTACACAGTAAGCATACTCTTTTATTTAGATTTCCTCTTTTTTTTCCTTTGGCTGCCTTTGGAATGCTGGTGGAGGTTTTGGGAGAAGGCATCATTCAATGCCCCTCTAACACATGCCACAGTGTACCCATTAGGAATCTGACTCCCTCGAACCCCCCAAAAGGCCGTGTGCCTTGCATCTAAAAAACTGGACTTTGCATCTAACATACTGATAAAATAGAAATACTAGATTTGAGACTATCAGAGCAGCATGAGACTTTAAGCATTTTTCCAGCTGTCATTTTTCTGGGTAAAAAAAAAAAGAAAAAACACGGTGGGGAGAGTTGATCCAGTTTTGGGACACCTGGGTTAGACTAGTGTATTTCCACTACAGCTCTGTTTACTCCAATGTTAAAAGACAAACTGTCTTTCATTGCCACTCAGCAGTGGGAAAATTTTGAAAGGCCCAAAATACACCAAACATCAATAGTCTTGGTCCTGTGTGTACTTATATTAACTCATTTAGGAGACACAGGCTATTGATAAATAGATTTGGCTGCTGCGGCAAGTGTAAATAGCTCCTTCATTGTCTTAGAAGTCAATGATTCTTTTTAAACATTACATATACCTCCTGAGAGATACAATTATCACTTCTAGGAGTTACTGAAGAATCTGAAGCTTTGAAGAAAGTTTAAATAAAAATCAAAAGGAGGAACTAATACGATGCAGTAGGCAGTCTACCCCGTGTGCCATCCGATTCCCAGTAGGACCATTGTTTGATGGATCAAAGGTCCCCGTTTATACCTTCTATACCAGTACATCTGAAAAGCAGAGGTTTATATTTTTTCCTTTCTCTCTCTTTCCCTCTCTCACAGCTGTGGCTGTTTCAAACCACCTCTAATCACCATTCTCACAATTCTGAATATTTTGAACAAAGTGGTGGAGAATATCATCCAAAGCACTCATCAGCCAAATGAGAGGCTGTGACAAGTTGCTTAACCCTTCTCGTCCTCTGTTTCCACACCTGTCTGGTTAAGGAGTTCTCGATGCCTCCAATGGGCTTGAATGAAGGAGTGGTTGGTTCAGTCATTTACTCATTTTCTAATTTAATCATTCCTTCAACAAATAATCGAGGATCTAGGATATTGTTTATTTCCTTATCTCACAAGGCAAAATGCCCTGTATCTTATCTCGTAAATCAAAATGGTGTTGTCTGCTTTCTGTCTGAACCTCTCAACTATGAGCCCGCTGAAGGCAAGCCCTATGCCTTTGTTCTTCCCTGGTGAATTCTGAGCACCCCAGAGTCTGTCTGTCACAGAGTAGATCTTCAATCAGTAGCAATCAGCAAATACAAATGTGTCCCTAATGAGCCTGCAGTGTGCTGACAGAGACAGAAACCCACACACCCAGCGTTCGTGGCTCCCACTATGCGCTTTAAAAGGGATACACACTCAGTTGTAAAGGAAGCATAAAAGAGACACATTGGCTTCAGCTTGGTGGAATCAGGGAGAAAGTATTAAATTTTTACTAAAACTGTGAGATAAGTGCTATTCTATTCACTTGTAGAGATGAGGAAAATGAGACTAGATACTCTTACGTCTCAGAGGTCACACAGAAAGTACTGAATCTATGTCTTAGACTTACATGTTCGCATCCATGTTTCTCCCTGACTCTGCCGTCTCTTTACCAGAAAGTTCATAGATACACCTTACCTAGGAAAGTGCACAGGAGTTTTGTGAGCATCTGCATCACCTGAGGGATAAGAGGTTTTGTGTTGTGGTATCTTTGAGCTGATGGAGCCCTTCCATGCCTATGCCCCTTTGTTGCAGGTGGTCCTACTGAAGGGAGGCAAGCAGATAGGTACAGCTTCCTTGTATCCTTCTTTCAAATCGTCTGTATAATGGCCAATATCATTTCAGTTTTTTATTTTCAGATGTATATTGATTGATGGATCCCTAAAATGCCTTTTCTCCTCATTCTGTGACTGCAAAGTAAAAGTATTTAAATTCCAAAAATAAGATCAGTGTTCTCACCCTCTTTCCTTTCAGTTATATCTCCTATTTTGGTCCCTAATGCTCCAAAAGGTAACTTCAGTGCCTTTGGTTACCACTTTAAAAATGGGTTTGAGCATTCTACCGCAGATCAAAATGTTAGCTGACCTTTGTCTTTCCATAAATCCCATCAAAGAGTTTACATCTACCCCCAAATCTCTTTTAGATGCAAATAAACAAGTTCAGCAGAAACACAAACACCACGTGGATCGTTAACTGCAGCCTGCAGACTGTTCCAATCGTTAACTGCAGCTTGCAGAGATTCTTGATGAAAAAAAGGAAGAAAAGAGAGTGTGGATGATGTCTTTAATGAGGCCTTCCTTCTCATTTGTTAAAGATGGTGTGTCTTTGCCCAGCTGGCCTGGTTTGAAAATTAGAAAATAGATTAATCTGATTCCTATAGAAGACCTCTCTAGCAGATGAAGGAGTACATGTATTAAGGTGTATATTTCTTTGATTTATGTTTTTTAAACCATGCCATCAGACTTTAGGGACTGTGGTAGAGGTGATTAAAAAACACCAAAAATCTGGGCATTTGAATAAGTGCCCTATTGAATATGAAACATGTTTTTTCTTTCTGATTATTTCTCGTGTGTTCTCCTACTCAAGATTATTGGGCAAGTACTAGAGTGGAATTATGAGGCTGAAGGCCCCTCAGAAAGCCTCCAGGTGGGCCCTGACTGGTGTAACTCAGTGGGCTGGGTGTTGTCCTGCAGACCAAAAGGTCTTTGGTTTGATTCCCAGTCAGGGCTCATGCCTGGGTCGCAGGCCAGGTTCCAGTTGCGGGTGTAAGAGAGGCAACCGATTGATATTTCTCTCACACATTGATGTTTCTCTCCCTCTCTTTCTTCTCCCTCCCTTTCCCTCTCTCTAAAAATAAATAAATAAAATCTTTTTTTAAAAAGAAATCCTTTTAAAAGAAGAGAAATCCTCCAATAGAGACCCCTTATTTCCTAGATGAGACTGCTGGGGTGCCCACACTTGGCTTAGTGGCTTGATACTTTCTCACAGATAGTTAGGGGCACTGGTGGAACCAGCAAACAGATCTTCCCATTCCTGACCCTTCTGCAATGGTCTGATAGGCATGGGAACATTATATTTCCTTCTTTGGGGGTAAAATGTGCAACACAGTTTTAATTCCCTTTGGCATGGTCTGCTCAGGTGAGGATGCACAAGAAACTCAGCTCAAATGGGCTTCAGTGAAAAAAACAGACATGAGTGGTTCATGCAGCCATAAAGTCTAGGGCTCCGTGCAGATGTAGCTCTCTCTTAATTTCAGATCCCCATCATGGCTTCATTGTAGTCTTCATGCAGTGGCTGCCTATGGTACTGGGACTACATTGTCCCAGGTTCAAACACAAGGCAAAAAGAGAATCCCTCTCTTCCCCAGCAGTTTGAACGAACATTTATTACCTCAGTTGAGTCACATAACCACTAGAAAACTTCTGTGTAACCCAGGAGAAAATGATGCTCTCCGTGAACAGGCCTGAATCACCTGGCCCTCACTTAAATCCAAGAAAGTGATCACTTCTAACAGAAACATTGAGAATGGAGAAGAAAATGATTCTCTAGAAGAAGACTGGGGTGTGTTCATCTGTCAAAAGTTGAGTGGATGTGAATAGTACAAACAACAAGTAATCTTTACAAACAACATTTTATGACAGTCTTTTCAGAAGTCAAAGGCTTCCTTTCCTTTGTTCATTTGTAAATTCCTTTCAGCTTGAGCCCAGCAGAATCATAAATATGCACATAGTTAAAGTCCTGTGGGAGAGCATATGCTTGAATATGATAATGATCCTTTCATTAAAATGTAAGTTCTTATTATTTTAGAAAAATACAGGGTGAAATTTTAAAGCAATAACCTGAGTTGACTACCGATGGGCTAGAGAACTCGGGGCACACGGGCAGGGGTCTCTGGAGGAGAGGAATTTCTCCAAACCCAGCTGAGTCTCTCTTCCCTCCAGCTCACCCACTGTGTTCCTCAGTGAATATTGCCTCATACAGTGGGCTTCTTAGAATTCAATTGCTGCAGAATTTCCTTCTCATTATTCTAATACTCCTACAGCATACGAGAACAAGTCAGCACACACTGATTGAAAAATTTCCAGCCTCCCTTTTCTTTTCTATCTGGGTTGTACAGTTAAAGGAGTTTTGATTTAGTTTGACCTCAGAGTAATCCAGTGGGTTTAACAGGAGTCTTCTCAAACTCCCAAAGCCCTCTTTTGTAGTATCTTTAGGTTTCCCAGTCTGCTCCGGTTTGGTGGGGCACACCCTCTGAGTCTTGGTAATTAGATGTCTTCTTCCTATTAATTGTCCTGATGATGAGAGGAGGGACTCCTGTGGCCACAGGGCCACGTTATCTGAGATGCTTCATTCAGGAGTTGATGAGGCCTCTGGAAAAAGGACCCCATCCATTCCTTCAGGATGAAAGTAGCTTTATATTCCTAGGGTTCATGCCTCTTTCTGTGTGTGGTATCACCTTCAAATGCAAGGCTGAAGATGATTCGTTTAAAATCCCACCTGGAACTATTCAAACAGGCATCTATCCATGTTGATTAGCTCTCATTTCCACACTTAGAGAGCTGTCTGGAATTGGAATGTATGCAACAGTGCTATTCATTCCATTCAAATATTAATTAATTACCAAGTATGTCTATGTACTTATCCCACCACATTCTCTTTTGTGAAGCTTATAATATAAATAATATTCTCCAGCAAAGTGGACCCTCTGTGAGTGAGATGTTGATGAGAAACTGAATACCATAGCAGCAACATGTGCCCGCAGCATCCCTTTTTCTGTGAAATCTCTCAGACGGGCACAGCATGAATATACACTTTTACGATTCAGCCAAAAATGGGAGATTTGCTTGAAGCCTTTGATTAATGCAAATAATTGCTGCACTAGAGCAGCTCTGATGCTTGGGAGGCCATTAGTGGCGCACAGCTGCCATCAGCCAGGAGCAGGCTGCACATACAAAAACGATTCATGGACCGATTCTGTGGTTTGAACACATTGAGTGCCCTGCAATTTGGTCTGGATAATTCTTAGAGTTGAATAGTGTGTGCGTGGGGGTGGGGGGTACAGGTGGGTAGAAGAGAGAGCCAGCAGAGGTGGTAGAGCAGAATAGGTGATAAAGAAAAATGTCCTCATTAATACTGTCTTCCTCTGCCACTTTATGGTTTGTCTGTTTTGACTTAGATTCTCACAGTGTGTCTGGTAAGTAAGAAAGTATTTATCACCTTCATTTTATCATTAAGGAAAAGGAGGGATCATGGAACTTACATGACTTGTTCAGAATCACAGGGCTGACTCCTGGTAGAATCAGGACACAAATCAAGACTGAATTAGGACTTCTGGCCAAGATGAAGGCACAGGTGAAAATACTGTGCCCCCTCTCACAACCAAATTTAAGGACAACAAAGATTTAGAAACAAAAACACAACCAGGACAGAAAATTGAACTTTACTGAAGTCTGACAGTAACAAACCATTCATCCAGACCAGTAAGAGGGCCAGAGTTGGCCGCAGGTAGAGAGGGGTTGCTGCAGGAAAAGGTGGTGGTTGGCGACCAGGGTGTGGGGAAGAAACCAGAAAACCCAGGAAGGCGCACAAGGCGGTTGGCTGACCGCAGACACACATTCGCATGCAGATAAACCAGGCAAAAAGTGGGCAGTAAGACAAACCACACAACTCAGGGCCCCAGCGATAGGAAATAAAGCCTAAAAGCACCAATTGAAAAAGCTTGTGGGGGTTGAGGTGCTGGGGTTGACTCCTAGCCTCACAGGAGAGTTTTTTGGAGACCCACAGGGTCCTAGAATGTACACAAGCCCACCCACCTGGGAATCAGCACCAGAAGGGCCCAATTTGCTTGTGGGAAGTGGCAGAGGTGAACAAAATCTGAGAGAGCATGGAACAAGCACCATTGCTCTGTCTCTGACCCTGCCCCATGTACATCGTCACAACCCAGCCACTGGGTTGCCCCGCCCTGGTGAACACCTAAGGGTCCGCCCCTCATACATAACAGGCATGACCTGACCAAAAATAGCTCAATCAGAAGAACAAATCAAAGCCCCAGAGCCAATACTTTTAAGCGACCAAGAGATAGCCAACCTATCAGATGCACAGTTCAAAACACTGGTGATCAGGATGCTCATGGAACTAGTTGATTTTGGTCACAAATTAGATGAAAAAAATGAAGGCTACACTAAGTGAAATTAAGGGAAATACACAAGGATCCAATAGTGATGGAAAGAAAACTGGGACTCAAATCAATGGAGTGGACCAGAAGGAAGAAAGAAACAACCAAACAGAAAAGAATGAAGAAACAAGAATTCAAAAAAAATGAGAAGCTTAGGAACATCCAGGACATCTTTAAACGTTCCAACATCCCAATTATAGGGATACCAGAAGGGGAAGAGGAAGGACAACAAGTGGAAAACTTATTTGAACAAAAATAAAGAAGAACTTCCCCAATCTGGCAAAGGAAATAGACTTCCAGGAAATCCAGGAAGTTCAGAGAGTCTCAAAGAAGGTGGACCCAGAAAGGAACACACCAAGGCACATCATAATTACATTAGCCAAGATTAAAATGAAGAAGAGAATCCTAGAAGCAGCAAGAGATAAGGGGACAGTCACCTACAAAGGAGTTCCTATCAGACTGTCAGCTGATTTCTCAAAAGAGACCTTCCAGGCAAGAAGGGGCTGGAAAGAGGTATTCCAAGTCATGAAAGGCAAGGACCTACAACCAAGATTGCTCTATCCAGCAAAGCTTTCATTTAGAATGGAAGGACAGATAAAGGGCTTCTCAGATGAGGTCAAGTTAAAGGAGTTCATCATCACCAAGCCCTTACTATATGAAATGTTAAAGGGACTTATCTAAGAAAAAGGAGATAAAAAAGGTGAACAGTGAAAGGAGAGCAAACTCACAGTTATTAACAACCATACCTAAAACAAAAGCAAACTAAGCAGACTCCTAAAACAGGAGCGGAGCCACGGAAATGGAGATCACATGGAAGGTTAGCAACAGGGGAGTGGTAGGAGGAGAGTGGGGGAGAAGGTATGGAAAATAAGTAGCATAGACAGTGGGGAGAAAATAGGGGAGGGCAAGAGTAGTGTGGGAAATGTAGAAGCTAAAGAACATGACACATGGACATGAACTAAAGGGGGGCAGGTGGGTGGGAGGGAGTGTGCAGGGTGGAGGGGAATGAAGTGGGGGGAAATGGGACAACTATAATGGCATAATCAATAAAATATATTTTAAAAAAGACCGAATTAAAATCTAGTGTTCTTCTTACTCTACTAATTTGCTCTGTGGCTGGTTATAGAGCTGTATGTGAGTTTACTCCTTAAAATCATGGGTGATATGATAGAACATTTGAAGGAGGTGAAAGCTATCTGAATTCTTTATGCATATTGAATACTGTACCTAGAAATAAATTATCTACCTGACTAAATTTGAACATTATTGTCTATGGAGTGTAGATTTATTAACATGGGTAGTCTTGCACAGTTTTTGGAAAATACCTTGAACAGAAACCTGAATAATTAATCCAGGGAAAAATCCATGCATTTCTGGAGAAGACTCATATTAATCAAGTTTTCAGAGACCAGGATGCCAAATTATTCATTTACTCTAAGAAATATAAACTCAGACAGTCCAGTGTCTTCATGTGCACATGTTATATGGAGTGGGTTTTTTTTTTTGGTATTTGTTCAGAATTCCTCCATTTATTCCTTCCTTTACCACGATTAACTGAAGGCAGAATGTATTTATCTGCCCTCACTGACTTTGGGTTTGGCCATGTGACCTGACTCGACCAATGGAATACAAGGGGCATGCAGTGCAAAGCATCCAATTTGAAGCCTTAAATGTACTTGTATGGTTTGACTTGTGCTTGTGTTGCTGCCCTGCATAGTGAGTAGAGTATGCCCAAGTCTGGTCCTTTATCCTGAGTCCTGGAGTCAGAGACACCTGAAACAGTTCTTTACCCAACCTGAAGTCTAAAACAGAGCAACGACAGCCAGTCCAAAGACCTGTGAGCAAGAAACAAATGTTTGTTGTTGAAAGCTACTGATATTTTTGCATTGCTTGTTATGGGACGTTATGCAACAATAGCTGGCCATTACCAATACCAGGTCATATCAGAATGACAGTGTTTGAGCCTGGGGTGGGAGCTAATGGTTCAAAGCCTCAGCCTGTCATCTCCTCTAGGGGAATATATCTGCCACTTGGTCCAGATGGGATGAGTCCCTGAGTCTGATCACCTTTTCTCCTTAGTGGGCAGTCCCATTATCAACTTCTTCCTTTGTTACTGTCTTACTAACTCCTCTGATGATCAACATAGTCTTTTTTTTCTCAAAGGAAAATTCTTTTAAGTGAGTTCCCCTATCTCCTTTATGTTTACCTTAAAGTTTTATTTCCAGAAAGTAACCATATTTCCCTGATTTCTAGTTGAATAAAGGCTTGCTTCATTTGAGCCTTTTTGCAGAAACAACATCAGCTATAGTTAAGTCTGGACCATTTGGTAGGTGGAAGCCCCTGCTAAGCTATATTCATAGTTAATATTAAACTACAGCTGACATGGCGCATCTGGGGGGATGAGCACGGTGCGGTTAGGACCAACAAGAACTGGTGATGTCTACTTATCTCCCTGAAGTGGGGGTGGGAGAAGGGTGGTCATAAACTGATTAACACGGATTGCTGACCACCTGTTGGGAAGAGTGGGAGGAGAGAAGGGGAAGCTGAACAATGGGGGCTCAGAGTGAGGGTTAGCAGGAGGCCAGGCAGGCAGTGCTCTAGGTTCCCAATGCTACCTCATCGACTAAGTTGAAAATTGACTATCAAGCATTGTGCAGGGAAGATGCTAGGTAAAAGGAACATTTAATAAGCCATATACTTTCAGGATTAAGACGTCAAGTTCAGGTTCCAGGCTACCGGGGCCTGTACCCTGCCTCTGCCACCACTGTAAGCTTTGTCACATGAGCAAACTACACCTTACGTCACCAGTTATATGGAAATAGTAATAGTGTCCATGTCCTAGGGTGGTTTTGGGAATGAAATGAGTTAAATGAGTTAATAAGCATAATATGAATAAAATAATTAGGGATACTACCTGGAACATAGTAAGTGGTCAAGGGATATGACTTAGTGTTTGTCAGATATACAGTGGCATCAGAACTTGTTTAATACCAGATATAAGATAATCTTTATGCTTAAGAAACTTAGGGTATAATTAAAAAGACCTTACTACTTATTATAAAAATGTAACTAATACAGATAATATATATCACAAAGGGAAAGTATAGCCACTGATGTGTAGTTTTATATTTTAGCATAGGGAGAGATTTTTCTGTGCTTGAAAGATAGGAACCGTGATTATAAGACTACTCGAACACATTATAGGACAATCCCACAATGGAGTACTATGCAGTTATAAAAAGGATGAGAAAGAGCTCTAAATTCTTATGTGGTGACCTCCAACATAAAGTGTTGAGAAAAACAACACAATCCTGATCTGATTATGTAGGTACTACCTTTGTTAAGGAAAGAGATTGTGCGGAAAAATCTATGTGGCCATTTGCTTGCTTATTAGATAGGAAACACTGGAAATATAAGTCAGTTTTAATGAACATGGCTACTTTTATGGGTTGGGTGGACAAAAACCAGACTCCTTTGAGTGTAATTTTAATATGCTTTTGATTTTTGATTATATGAATGTTTTACATATTCAATAGACAAAATTAATTCATGGGATTAAAAAAAGACAAGGCCCACAACTACAAGGAACTTAAACTTTATTTGATGATTTTGTTGTCAGTATTAATGACATTAGTATTATAGATCTGAAACTAAGATATAGTGTATAAAAAACAAAAAAAAAGTTAATGTTATTAGAAACCAAGACTTTCTAATATAAATATGAAACCAAAGACATGAACAAAGTCCTATAATTTAAAGTTGAACTGGAAAATATCAGTGTGAATTTGTAATTTCTAAACCACTAAGGGATTTAGAAACAACAATACCCCCAACAGCAGTGAGCACATTTAATACCAGATCTTGTCTTCTAAATACCCTTCCCCACTCAAAGGAATCAGAGCTCATGTGAGGAATGGCTGATTCCAAATCTGGGGTGGGTGACAATATGGGCACGAGGCATGTAGTGTTAGAAGACAAAGACATACTCAAAGAACTAGAGTGGCATGTCAAAGGGCTCACAAGCAGCTCTCGGGGGCTTTCCCTGACCCTAGTTTGTGGCAATTTGAGCATCCAGAGAATAAAAATTATGAATTCAGAGTAAGAGAGTCATTTGACAATATTGGAAGTGGTCATTACATCAACTTTTTAAATGGAGTGATTACAAACAAAACAATACGAATAAAGGATCTAGTGTATGCTTTTTTAGGAAGAACTATAGTTTATTCCTGGCTATTGGGGAAAAGTTCTTTAAAAGTAAAACCCCACAGTGTAGAAGTGTAGAAGAATGATGGGATTAGAAAAAGCACCATTTTATAGCCTCTGGAGAAGCTCTTGATAGAGATAAAGATCATAAATGGAGAGAAAACAGCTTTAGAAGACCTTTAAAGGTAAATATGCACTGAATGACAGATGATATTATGGAATTATTATTAATTTTTTAGATGTCTTGGTGGAATTGTGTTTATGTACGAGATTGTGTTTATTTTTAGAAGCCGCCACTTAAGTATTTACAGGTATAATATTATATTATCTGCAATTCACTTTCAAATGGTCTAGCATAAAAAGTATACACACACATATGTACATAAAGCAAATATGAAAGAATATAAATGATTGTTAAATCTAGATAGTAGTTAAATTGATATTTATTAGACCTAATATTCTTTCAATTATTTTATATGTTTGAAAATTTTCATAATGCAAAGTTGGAAAAAATAGATTTTCTCACTAGCTGTTTTTAATGATTTTAATGATTTTGAAATATCTATATTATTGACCATCTCTTTTATTAAATTTTAACCAGGCATAAACTACATTAATACCACCACTAATTGTGTATATTTTTCTATTATAGAATTTATTTATTTTTGCTATTACTAGTAATTCCCAGGCAAGATGAGCTGTGAGAATATCTGTCCTTTAGTAGCACTGGTTTGTGTTTTGTTTTTCTGTGACTGTCATGTCAGAATCCAAAAGAAAACACATCTAGCCCTCTTGTCACCACTGATCAAGTTTGAGAGAATGGCATATGTATTCTCTCAAAACCATTTGAATAAGAGCCAGATTCCATGTAAGAGAAAGGTTGCTTGCAAAACTAATACACTAGAAGTAGTATGCATCATTTTGGGATTTGAGGAAATGTACTGACTTTTATTTTAATGTATTTAGTACTTGAATGATTTGGTTCAGGGATCCAAAGAGATGAAAAACAAAAAATCTATGAAAATTTATCTCAGAAACAAGGCAGAACAAGATTTATTTTCACACTGCCTCAGGGGTCTCGGCGTGAACCTGACATTAAGATTCTGCCCTAGTGAATATTTGTGAGCACTGTGCATTAAGTAGGGTAGAAGAAACCAAGTGGAGGACATTATGTTGTTCTGTGATCCCTTTATGTAGTATATTTTTGTATGTTCTGCACATGGGTGTCTCCATATGTCTTTCCTTTCAAATACTTTATTCACATCTCTTCCACCACTACCCACTGTAGCAGGTAGCAGATCTCTCCCTCTCCCCCGCCCCCAACAAGTTCCCTTGATATATCTGGAGTCCTGCTGTCAGTCACTAAATACTCAAGCATAGCAAAGAGTCAGGGCTCCTTCTTGGCATGGCTTTCCTGTCACAGAGTTGAAGACTTGACTTCTTGGACAAAATTGATTCAGTCAACAATTGAACGGGTATGGTTAGCACTGTTATAGATGCCCTGCTGCTTTGATCTCAGCCCTCCACTGCCCCAGTAAGGAAAAAGCAATTCAGGGATAGAACTAGGGCAGGTAAGCAGGAGTTTTCAAGTGAGACCTAACTCCCTACAAAGAGAGGCCACCATGAGGAGGACTCAAGTGGTGCTTTTAATGAAAACAAACCAAAACAAAACAAAAGACTAATATTATGTTGTTAATATCATTTAATTAGAAATGGTTATTTGTTTATATTTTCAAAGAATAAAAACTAGAAAAATGAACCAGAAACCCGGTCCCTCCTTTAACAATTTTAATTTATTTCTAAAAAACCTGACACTAGCTGAAAAGACACTTAATAAAAACATTGTTCATTAATTCTATATGGAGAAAGTTGTGATACTTTTCATTCAACCCAAAATACCCAAATGATATTCACAGGTAGACAAATACAACCAATTGAACAATAGAAATAGATTTTTATAGCTAACGAACAATAAACTAACAGTAAATAAATATTGTTTATTTAAAACCTGTAATGTAATGAAGATTTACTATAATGAAGGTTACTCACCAAGGAGGAAAGGAGATGGAAGGGGGAGAATCATTCTTTGGAAGATGATGACGAGTCAGGTGATCAGCTTCCAGGATGGCAAACTTCGGGGGCCACGGCTGTCTCGGTCTTAAATTGCATGTAAAAATAAAATTATAGCATATTTCTTTGGTATCTTTGGATGAAAATGTCCATAGAATTATAAAAAAATATACTGAACAACTCTATGTCAACAAATTGGGCAATCTGGAAGAGATGGATAAATTCCTAGAAACATACAGTCCTCCAAAAACTGAATCAAAGCCAAACAGATGATCTGAAAGACCAATTACAACTAATGAAATTGAAGCAGGAATCAAAAAACTCCCAACAAACGAAAGTCCTAGACTGGATGGCTTCGTAAGTGAATTTTACCAAACATTCAAAGAAGAACTAACACCTATTCTTCTCAAACTGTTCCAGAAAATACAAGAGTAAAGAAGGCTCCCAAGCTCATTTTATGAGGTTAGAATTATCCTAATTCCAAACTAGTTAAATATACTACAAAGAAGCAAAATTATAGGCCCACATTTCTGATGAACATAGATGTAAAAATCTTCAACAAAGTATTAGTGAACTGAATTCAGTAATACATTAAAAATATTATACACTACGGTCAAAAAGGATTTATTCCAGTGGTTCAACATTGGTACAATATCCACAAGTCAATTAATATGGTATACCACATAAACAAAATGAAGAATAAAAATTGTACGATCAACCCAGTAGATGTAGAAAAGGCATTTGACAAAATCCAGCACCCATTTATGATAAAAATTCTTAGCAAAGGGGGAAAACAGAGAAGATAACTCAACATAATAAAGTTGACTTTATTATTCTACTTCTGGGTATTTATGTGAAGAGAAGGAAAACACTAATTTGAAAAGATATATGCACCCATATGTTCATTGTGATATTATTTACAATAGCCAAGATATGGAAACAAACTAAGTGCCCATTGATAAATTAATGAATAGAGATGTGATATATATTCATAATGGAATATTACTCAGAAATAAAAAAGAATGAAATCTTATCATTTTTGACAACATAGACGGACCTGGTAGGGTATTATGGTGAATAAAATAAGGCAGATAAAGACAAACAGCATATGATTTCACTTATATGTGGAAAACAAATAAAGGCAAAACAAAACAACAACAACAGCAAAACATGGTTTCTCATAGATACAGAGATCAACTGATTGTTGCCAGAGGGGAGGGAGACAGGGAGATGGATGAAAGAGGTGAAAGGGAGTAAGAGGTACAAAATTCCTGTTATAAAATTAATAAGCCATAGGAATGTAGCGTATAGAACAGGGAATATAGGCAATAATATAATAATATTTTATGGTGTACAGATGGCTGCTAGATTTGTGGAGATCATATTGTAAGGTATATAAATGTTGAATCACTATGTTGTACACCTGAAATTCATATAATATTGTATGCCACCTATACTTTTTAAAAAGAAACAAAAGTGGTATGATTTTTCATGAGCCTTTATGATGAAACTGCTTAACTCAGTGGCTGTTATATGAATATGTATATGTGTATGTATGTTACCTTTGGTGACAGTATGTTTCTTGTTCAGCCCATTTTTAGTCGACCCATATTTGACAGTAGCAGATACTAGCTTTCTCATATGTTTGGAACTATATTCTTAGAAATGTCTCTACTTAGAAATATATCTCAGTGATAAAAATCAAGCTTTCTTTACCTTAGTGCTTGCCATCATCTTGAGTGAAGCCAACAGAGTCATGTTCCAGAGTCTATAGGCTACAGAATTCCCAGGGAGGCAGTAGGTCCCAGTCCTCCAGGCATCGTCACCTGATTGCCTGGTACAGCAGAGCTTCCTCCCCACTTCACCCCCAAGCTTGTTGAATGAATGAATGAGGGTAGGTCATGGCTCTTTGTACCTGTTGCTCACATGATTTGCCTTCTCATCTGCTTTCACTGCTCTTTACCACTTGGAACTTCTGTCTGGTGCTGTGGGTGGCTTTGCTACTTTCTGCAACTCATAGCTGGCTACAGGGAACCAGAGTAGCTTCATTTGGAGTTTCATTTGCAAAGAAAAAACAGGGGGAAGAGAGGAGGATGAGTACTTCATAACCTCTTCTGAAGACTGTAATATATACGACTCAACTGTTAGAGCCAGCAAATTTTTATCAGACCTTGAGACCTCAACACATCAAAACCTAAACCCACCATCTTCTCTCTTTCTCTCCATCCTGCTCTACCATGTTTTCTATCTGGGCGGATATAATCGCCACTCACATGGTTGCCCAAGCCAGAAATTTGGGAGTCATTCCTCCTGTAAGCTTCCTCCCTTCTTAACCCCTGCAGTAACTCAATTGCTGTTGACTCTGCACTCCAAGTATCTCTGGTACCCGTATTCACTTTTCCACTTTTACTGCTACTGTCTCTGTTCAGGGCTTCTTCACAATTGCAACAATTTCCTATCCAGTGGTCTTTTTAATCCAGTAGTCTGTCTATAGTTTCCTTTAGTCTATCATTCAGTAGTTCATTCATTCATTTATTCAGTAAATATTTTTAAGGATGAGTGCTATGTGCAGAAACCCTTCTGGGCATGGGGCTTATAGCTGTTAACATAACAGGCAAAAATTCCTGCCCTGTGAATCTTAACTTCTGGTGGGAGGAGACCAATAATAAAATACATAGGTCAGTTATGTAGTTTATCAGAAAGTGATCATTATTAATAAGACAAATAAGGAGGGTGGATACAAGTGTTGGGTAGAGAGGTGAAATTTTACATAGGGAGGTTAGGGATGGTTTTACTGAAAATGTGGCCTTCGGGCAGGGCCTTAAGAAGACGAAGTGGTAACCCATGCAGCTCTCGGGGAGACAGACATGATGAAGAGGGAAGAGAGAGCTGTGCCTGGTGTTTTCCAGTGGTTGGAATGAGTGGAGAAGGCAAGAAGTCTGAGCAGTATTAAGAGAGTTAATGGGAGCCAGGTTGCATGGAACATTTACATTTAGAGAGGTCATAGGAAGGACCTGGATTTCTGTTTCCCTGAAATAGTAAGTCTTTGGAGATTTGGAGCAGATGTCGGGAGTCTGGCTGCTAGATTGAGACTGGGCTGTACAAAGACAAGGGCAGAAGAGGAAACTATTAGGAGACTGTTATGACACTCTGGATGCCACAATAACTTTATGTCATCCTCTGACTCAGCATTCTCTAATGACTTCCCAAAATGGACAGGATAAAATTGAAACTGTTTGAATAGCTTCTGAGGTTAGTCATAATTTGTCACCTCTACCATTTTGATCTCATCTCTTTGTGGATGAAGAAAGGGCCACATAGTGAATCTGACAAGCTCAGGGGAGGCCTGCCTAGCGGTCTTACAAACTCAGAGACCTAAAGTAAGCTCAGAGGGTGGTCTGAAATTACAACTCACTAACTGAAAGCAGTTTGTGGCAGGCAGTCATGACCTAGGCTAGAATCTTCCCTAACAAAAATCAATCTTTACCTTAATTAAGCCTGCTATTGTCTTCTTGCATCTATGATAACATACCTTTGGAATGTCAGTAATTTCCGTTTTCTGGATACCTCAAAGCACAGGCCACACTGCGCCAAAGCAAAGACCATAAATCCCCTCATTGTTATTAAATTAACTGTTGACTATCCTTTCCCCACCCATTTAAAAGAAGCATGTGTGTATCATTTTGCTTTATATCCAATCCCAGAAGTTTCCCCACTTTGCTTTCTCTTGCCTCCCTAATCTATCAGCAATGGATTTCATATAAGCCCCTTACATCTTCTTCCTTGATCCTAATGTAGAAAATAAGGTGTCAAACTGCCATTCGCCAGAGCATGTTCTCAGTCCCTTGAGGTTTTGCTTCCCAGCAATTGTCATCAGTGTGGCTCAAATAAACTCATAAAAATTTCTTACAGGTTTGGACTTGTCTTATGTTGACCTCTTGCTAAATCTGACTACTTCTCCCCTCCCCAATTCTTTTGTCTGATTGACAGCCTGGTAAATGCCTTTTGAGTTTCCAAGACACAATTTAAATGCTTCCTTCTCCAGGAAGACATCCCTGATTTTACCTATGTTTCTATTTCACATTTGATTTAAGCACTTGTTTCTTATAATATTCATGTTTTTGACTCTCTTCTCACTAGCATATGTGCTTCTTAAGGTTAAGGACTCTACTTTTCATCCTGCTACAGGATGAAATGAGCCCCCAAAAGTTAAATTAATGCCTTTAATCATGGAATTTGTATTGGCTTTCTCCATACACAGTTTATGGCAAGGGAGTGGGAGAAGGGTGGAAGGGAAGTACTAGATTTTGAGGTTATGTGACATACTAGAGTCTTTTTCCCCCTCTTTATTCTTAAAATACTCCAGAAGCCACTGAAATTCTTTTTACATGGGGATGCGAGGGTGGGATTTACAAATGCCTCCTCTGTCTGCTGTTGTCTCCTCCCCTTTGAAAACAATGAAATCATTTTCTATTGTTGCTTGTGTTTATCCAATTCCAGAATCCCCCAAGTAACACTTCAAGAGAAAAAGGAAAAGAAGAGAAGAAATAAAATGACTTTTCTCTAGCTGCTATTTTATAATACTCTTGGGTTATTTATTTACATATGAATTTTGTTGAAGAAAGGATTGTCCCAGGCATTCAGGCTACACTTATTTTCACCGTTGAGTTAATGTTTATTTTATTCAAATCTCCAAGAATGCTATTTCATAAGACTTAAGAAATGCATTTCCCCCCCAGATCTTGGACACCATTTGCCCCCAAATATCAGCTTCTAAGATGTTTCTTTCCAGTTGTTCTGCATTTTTATTTTCTTGTTGTAGGCCTCTCAGTTGAGACTGGAATTCACAGTATCTCCCCACAGTTTCTTCAATAACAGTCATTAAGGTACTCTTTTGTCTCATTCTGTAGATCATTAATGAAGCTGTTAACTAACACTAGAGCTTCATTGATTCCCGGGGCCGGGCTACCAGACATCTCTGTAATGTGGCACATCTCCTTCCTCCTTCCTTTCTGTCGTCAGCCCTCAGCTTTCAGTCCGCATAGAATGCTGGAGTCCAGATCCAATCCAATTTGAATTCATTTTGCAAGTAAGACTTTATTAGATACTGTATTAAGTGTTTTACCAAAATTAGGTTATGTTACATCTTCGTTTTATCTCTCTCTTTTATTAATCATGCAATCCTCACTCTCTTTAAAAAAAGAAAAAGGCAAAAAAAAAAAAGCAATTAGGTTTGCCCAGCTTGATTCAGTCTTAAAATCCAGGCTGCGTATTGCCCGTGGTTCCATTATAATCTCAATGCCTGCAGATGCTGTCAGGCTCCTGTCTTCCTTCTCTACGAAATCAGTGCCACATCAGCTTCTATCAGAACTTCATACCTCCTTAGGTTTTAGTTGTTTTAGACTGAAAGTCCCATCTGATTAATAATGCTTGGAGCTGGACATCTCCCCAGAGGCATCAAATAATGTGGTTTTCGAAGTGCTTTTCTCAAAGTTCTTTTTCCCCATAGACGCCGTAGGGACCACAGGGAAATGATAAGGCAGGCGCCCAGGGGGCAGTGTTCCCTATTCCTGCTTTAATCAGAGCAATACAGTTTTTATCTGTATCAGTGTTCCATGTAGGGGTTACCTCTAGTCCATATAGAGCCTTTGTGTAAGTTAGAAAAAGTCACCATTCCTTGGAGCAGACACAGACTCACAACAAGGTAGCCATGGTGTTATATAATATTTGATTTCCCAAAGGGGGCTCTGATGCTAAAAATTAAATTGGAGAACCTTTAACTCAGGCCAGCCTATGGTGAACACAAGAAAAATCCAAAATCAACAAGATAAACTTTTCACCATTCTGTAGCACAGCTGTGTATTCAGCTTTTTCCGTCTTGAGTATGTAAATATTTTTTTATATTTTCAGCGGATAGCTACTCCTTCCTTCACCACTCATTTGTGCCCACAGATAAACAAATTCATCTAACACATATTTATTAAGCATTTACAAAGTCCACATTTTCATGAAACTTATATTCTAGAGGAGGAAGATAAGTGATAAACAAAGTCATACATAAATGCAATGCCAAGTAGTAAAATGTGCTACAAAGAAAAATAAGGCAAGATGAAAGACAGAGAGTCAAAGGAAGGGGTGTACTACTTCAGGTATCCCATTAAACAGTAATCTCTGAGAATGATTATAATCTCTCTCACCTTCTTTTTTTGAAATTTTTTTATGTTACAAGGTTCAGGAAACAAAAATACCAATAAACATATTCTTCTTCTCCACTTAATATTCAGAATTTACTAATAATGTCAATAATAAAATGTATATCAAACATACAATAGTTTTTAAATTTCTTCAATAAATGTTACTAAATAGCCATTAAAATGAATACATGCAAACAAATAAGATGTGTAATAAAACATTTCCTGTCCTAAAGGACTTGAATTCAAGTGAGATATGGGATATACATTTAACCAACTATAACACATTTATAATAAAATAACAAAAGTCTTTCAAAGAACAATGACTAGTTGCAACTGGTAAGTGATGCTGGGAAGGTGAAGGTTTAGGTCAATAATATTCAACAAATATTATATGCTTGTATTCAATTAGAGAAGATGGGTCAAATGAGCTAAGTATCACAGATGAAAAGGTTTTTAGCAGAAGGTCAAGGGAGAGAAGGATGAGTACACAAAGAAACTAGTCTGATGAACAGGGAGTAGCTTGGAGAGGTAGAATGGTGTAGGCATTGCATAACAGGCTAAGGAGTTGGAGATTTCTCTCATAGGCAATGGGGAAAATGGCAGAATCCAATGAGGTGAATGAATGAATCAATCAATGTAAAAGAGACTTTCAGGACTTCCAACCAAGATGGAGGTGTAAGTAGATACACTTTACCTCCTCACACAACCAAAAGAAGGACAACAACAAATTTAAAAACAAAAAATAACCAGAACTGCCAGAAAATTGAACTGCATGGAAGTCCAACAACCAAGGAGTTAAAAAAGAAACATTCATCCAGACTGATAGGAGGGACAGAGTGAACTCATGGCAAGGGGACAGCCGGAGGACTGGGTGGTCCCACATTTATATGTGGATAAACCAGGGGGAACAACTGGAAAGCAGGACAGATCTCAAAAGTCAGGCTTCCAGCAAGAGCAATAAAGCCTCAAAACCTCTTGCTGAAAAAACCTGTGGGGGTTGCAGTGTCAGGAGAAAATCCCAGCCTCACAGGAAAGTTTGTTGGAGAGACCCACAGGGTCCTAGAATGTACACAAGCCCACCCACCCATGAATCAGAACCAGAATGGCCCAATTTGCTTGTGGGTGGTTGGGGAAGTGACTGAAAGCAGGGGGAGAGCTGAGTAAGCAAAATTCCCTCTCTGACCCCTCCCCACTTCCAGATCCATAACACAGCAGGTGTGGGTAGACTTGCCCTGGTAAATACCTAAGGCTCCGTCATTTACTATGTAACAGGCAAGCTAAAGAAAAAAGATATGGCCCAAATGAAAGAATAGATCAAAGCTCTGAAAATAGAACTCAGCAATGAAGAGATAGCCAACCTATCAGATGCAGAGTTCAAATCACTGGTATCAGGATGCTCACAGAAATGATTAAGTATGGACACAATATAGAGTAAGAAGTGAAGGCTATACAAAGTGAAATAAAGAAACATATACAGGAAAGCAACAGTGAAAGGAAGAAAACTGTGACTCAAATCAACAATTTGGAACAGAAGGAAGAAATAAACATTCGACAGGAACAGAACGAATAAACAAGAATTCAAAAAATGAGGAGATACTTAGGAACCTCTTGGACAACTTTAAGTATTCCAACATCAGACCATAGGGGTGCAGAGGAGAAGAGAAAGAGCGAGAAATTGAAAACTTACTCAAACAAATAATGAAGGAAAACTTCCCCAATCTGGCAAAAGGAATAGACTTCTAGGAAGTCCAGGAAGCTCAGAGTCCCAAAGAAGTTGGACCCAAGGAAGCACACACCAAGGCACATCATAATTTCATTACCCAAGATTAAGGATAAGGAGAGAATTTTGAAAACAGCAAGAAAAAAGGAGATAGTTACCTACAAGGGAATTCCCATAAGACTGTCAGCTGATTTCTCCAAAGAAATCTTGCATGAAAGAAAGGGCTGGAATGAAGTATTCAAAGTCATGAATGGCAATGACCTACATCCAAAATTACTTTATCCAGCAAAGCTATCATTTAAAATGGAAGGGCAGATAATGTGCTTCCCAGATAATCTCAAGTTAAAGGAGATCATCATCACGAAGCCCTTATTATATGAAATGTTAAAGGGACTTGTCTAGAAAAAAGAAGATGATCAAAACTATGAACGTAGAATGACAACAAACTCACAACTATCAACAACTGAACCTAAAAAACAAAAAACAAACTAAGCAAACAACTAGAACAGGAACAGAATCACAGAAATGGGGGGTTATCAGCCAGGAGGGGGTGGGAGAGAATTGGGGAAAAGGTACAGGGAATACAAAACATAAATGGTAGGCACAAAATAGGCAGGGGAAGGTTAAGAATAATATAGGAAATGGAGAAGCCAAAGAACTTACATGTATGACCCATGGACATGAATTAATTGTGTGGGGGGGATGGTGGTGGGAGGGGGAGGTTAGGGTGGAAGGGAAAAACAGGGAGAAAATAATAAGACAATTATAATAGCATAGTCAATAAAATATATTAAAATAATAAAAATAAAAGAGACTTGCAATGATTTTGTAACATATATGGTATTAGTCAATATACTGACTAATATATTGAATATGTAATACAAGTGTATTTGTTAGGATTCTCCAGAGAAATTGAAGCAATAGGAGGAAGAGAGAGAGAGAGAAGAAATGAGTGCTTGAGATTGAGATTAATTTTAAGGAATTGGTTTATGTAGTCCTGAGTGCTGGTAAGGAGTATGCTGGAAGAATTTTGTCTTCCCCTGGGGTACTTCGGTATTTTTGTTTTAAGATCTTCCACTGATTATATGAGGCCAACTCACATTATGGAGAATAACATGTTTTATTCACAGTCTACTGATATACTAAATGTTAATCTCATCTTAAAAGTACCTTCACAACCATATCTAGGTCAGTGTTTGACCAGAAGTCTGGGTACCATACAGCCTAACCAAGTTGACACATAGCACTCACCATCACAGACATCTTCCCCTTTGTCTCTGGAGGTCCGTGCATACTCAGTAAACAATTCTACCACTGGCCCCAGCAGCAACGGGTTTGTGGACAGTGTAAGTGAAACCTGTACCCAAGTAAGGAGAATGGAGGAGACCTCTGATGTATTTCATGAGAAGGCATGGAGCTGGAGCTTGGTGCTTGCCAAGCACTAAATTCTGACTGTGATTTTGTAGGTCTGGAGTGAGGCCCAAGACTGGCATTTCTGACAAGCAGTGCTGACACCACTGGTCCATAGTCCACACTTAGGGCAGCAAGGCAGTAAAATTTCTGAAGCTCTAATTTTGGCGAGATGGGTACAAGGTAGCCTGTGGAGGAACAGGGGCCCTGTGAGTTATTAGTGGAGGGTAGCAAACATTGCCTCTAGTGTCTCTTTGAAGGTGATGGTGGTTTTCAGACTTTGGTGCCTCACCATCCCCTGGAGGGTTTATAAAACATAGGGGCTTCCTCTCTGGAGATAATGACTGAATATGTGGAAGGCTAGGGCTCCATGTTCACTATATTAATTCCAGGAGCTATTGATGCAGATCTGGGGCTGCCTTTTGAGAAACACTTGTTTAAATTTTTAAGGGCCAGGAAACACTACAAATATATTTTCTGAGAAAAGTCTTTGAGTCACCTGCATCCACATTTGCTAGGTGCAGGGGAACCTAGAAGGGTGGGAAATAAATTTTGGCAAGTTCAAAGCTTTACAAGGAGGAGAGGACACATATCCTTGGGGAGTGGTGAGTCTATAGCTATATGGAAAAACTCCTAACCAGACTGGACATGGATTCCTCTACTCTTCCAAGGGCAAGGATCAGGAATGGCCCCTAAGCCCTGTGCATAGATACAGAAAGTCTCCAGCTACACTGGTTGTAGTTTTTTGAATTAGGTCTAGCTGTTATATCAAAAATGTCTGAAATGACAATGACCTTACTGAAACTTACTTATATTTCTCATGTAAAAGAAATCTGGCTGGTGTGGTGACTCCAGAAAACTGTAAGGGGCACAGGCTCCTTCTAGCCATAGGATATTGCCTCATTGTATAAGATGGCTGCTAGAGAACCAGCCATCATTTCTATCTCCTAAGCAGCAAGAGGAAGGAAGGATTGAAGAAAGGCATGTATTTTTCCTTTGAAGAAGACTTCCCAAAAGTCCTATATATTACTTAATTTTACATTTTAATGACCATACTTACTCAAATGGTCAGTTTTTCAGTCTGGAGTATTAGTCATGTCCCCTCAACTCCATCCTGTGTTGTGGTGTTCTCTCCTAAAAGTGAACTTTCCTTTTACAAAGGAAAAGGTAAAATGAACATTGAGAGGCAGCTGGAAGACTCTGTTCGAGAACTCGCTAGAGGTTAACCAATCCACAGAGATGCTGGGCTGGCAGGTAGGGGAAGTAAGTGAGGCCCTCAACGGTACAACCTCAGATAGAACAATATGTAAAAGTGGGGGGTCCACAGCTGATTTTGCAATCATCCTGGCCTTCAATCATTGGTTGAAGAAATGCTGATGGTTCCTTTGGTGGTTTAGGCACTGTACTGTTCAGTACAACTGTACTGTACAACCACGAGTAAAGCACAGTCCATCACTTAGTGTCTAGTGAGAGTTACTAATAAATTTACAGGCTATTATGATGCGTCAATTGCAACATTAGTGCTAAATGTAGGTGCCAAAGTGACCCATAGGTGTGATATCCAACCTAGTTTTGGGAATCAAGAAAGATGTCCTAGGTGAGGGGAGAGGTGTGTGTGTGCTGGAGTCTGAGTCTGTCTGTGTGCGCACACACACACACACACACACACACACACACACACACACACACACCTGGCAGAGTGTTCCAGGTGCAGAGGAAGATGTTAGAGGGACCCAGGATGGCAAGCTGCAAAGAAAGTCGCCTAGCCCCCAAACTGCAGTGTACATGTGCAGCCGACCCCACGGTGAGCCGTGAGTGTGTGTGCTCACACGGGCAAGCAGGCTCCCCTACGTGCTTTCATAGCAAGGGGATGTTTAGCTGGGGGAAGGGCTGACAGAAGCGGTTATTTGCAAGACCATGTAGGTAATTATATTTTCAGTATTCTCTATACAAAACAAAATGCATAGGTGGTAAAAGACATTTTTTCCCCTAACAGAAGGGCTCGTGACAGTATGATTCTGACAGCACAATAAAGGGTGGGGGTGGGGAGGTGGGATCAAACCCAGGGCTGCAACTCTGTACATATTTATGCACATGCCTGGCAAACAGCTGGAGTAGTTCTCCTGGGGTTAGTTTTCCAAAAATAAAATTTTCCATTAAAAAAAAACAAAAAGAGCCATTGAAAGTGTTTTTTGTTGTTGTTGTTCATTTTGTTTTGTTTTTAAGATACCCAATTTGAAAAGGTAAGAATGTAGTGACAAGTTCTCATTCAGGTCTCTCTGGTCCACGGTGGTGGATCCATCACAAACCCATCACAAACCCTAAAGCCCCAGGACGGAACTTCAGCAGACTGATAACACTTGTCCACAGCCCCAAAGATGCTGTCATCATTAAGAAGTTTTTGTTTCTCCTAATGGAGTTTGATGGTCTTAGTTTATCAGCAACCTTTGAATTGAATTAACAACACGAAACTAATTAGACCTGGTATACCCGGGCAATCCACTTAGAAGTGGCATGCAAAATTCAATTAAGTTCCTTTGCCTTTTATGAAGCACGCACAGTCAAGAAGCTTCGGTTTACAGCTGAGAATTAGGTGACAAAAGGAAAGAGCTTGTCATGTTTTTCAATCCCGATGTATGAAATTAGACAATGGGTTTTAGAATTCTCCCGATTCAGGAAGTTGGCATCTGAAAGGACAGAACAAAAACCCTCCCAGAGCTAATCAGCCCTTGCCTCTCTTGCCTTTGCTTAGATCAGAAGAGAAAGGTGGTGGTCGGTGCCTCTCTGCCTTGCTGGCCTTGGTTTGTCACCAGAACCTTATAGTTCAGGCTGCTTCTTGAATGCTTTTTGCAAAGTCTTCTTTTCCTGGCTTCTGGCATACCCAGTGCTGTCAGTCTTATTGATTAAAACCCTTGGTGGATTTCAAGACCTTCTCGCCCTGTATTGTCACAGATCTACTTAAAATGGATTTTCTCTCTTTGCCAAACCTGCGTTTCTCAGTTGGTTGAGCAGATGCAAAGCAGGTGGTACCGAGACTTCAAACAGAGGCTGTTTCTAGTTACCGGGGATAAATGGTAGCATTATAACTTCTTTTGTTTTCTTGTCTCTTTACATTTTGATTTATCTTAAAAAAATCTTTGTGCCTCTCAGTGTATACGGTTAATTCAAATAAGTAGCATTTATTGCTGTTAGTAAAAGAGTATGTGGCAGAGGTAACAATCCAAGGCCTTGAATAGCTGAGACCTGATATGAGAAAGATGTGATTGATAATGTGCTGCAGAACAGAAACTGTGCTGTGTACATGTTAGGGCTTCTCCCATATTTATTTTTCTTTTTCCCCTCCTAACAGTCCTAGGCATTGGGAAAAATGTGTGAAATCTGATGAATTTGACCCTTCAACCCCTCCAGCTTTGGGTTTGGAACTCACGACTTCGGGAGAGTCTATCTCAACATTTCTTCCCCTGACCACATTGATTAGTTTAGGAATTTAAGATAGTCCTGTTAGAGAGACTCTCAGGACTTTTTGGAGTGCTGGAATAAAGGCGCTTTTTATCTTTCCTTTTTTAAAGATGAAATATGCAATGTGAAATATGCAGATAGAAGACCCGGAACATCTGTTGTCGTTTTTCCACCACAAGAATAGTTTTGTCTGCAGACAAACCTGATACGTGGAAGAGTCCAAAGTCCAGGAACCATAGTAAAAGTTGCAGAGGTTTTTAGGCCTCTGGGTTGAATGGAACCTGAAGCCAAAACTATCCCTGGCCTTTTCAGTTTGGTGAAACAGTGTATTTTTTTAATGCTTCAGTTAGTTATAGGGTCATATTTTATGCTACTTAAAATGGGAAACATTTTAACTGGATGAGTCAGCTTTTGTTATACAACAAACATCCTCGGATTCAATGGCTTATTAAATGTAAGTAAAATAATATATTAATGTAGCACAATAGCCTGTGGGATAGTTGGGATCAGTAGAACTGGGCTCAGATTTGCTGGGCTGCTTTGCTGGTATCTCCTGATACTCACGGATCATCTGCTTACTCATTCTTCTGAGGACACACTGGGCCTGCACTTGAGACTGAGCTGGGATGAGTCAGCTTTCTGGGGCAGCTCCATTTGACAGGTTTCTCATTTTCTTGGGACCAGAAGTCTAGCACAGGCATGATTCTTTTTTCTTGGTGTGGTAGAGGCACAAAGTGATAAACTGTGCCTCAAGGCCTAAGCTTGTTACTGGCTCATTTCTGCCTCATTCTGTTGGCCAAAGCAAATCACATGACCAAACCCAAAGTCAAGAGGTGAGAAAATAGACTCGACCTCTTTAGGGAGTAAGTGAAAAATCACATGGTAAAGGGCAGGAAAAAGGAAGGGGGTGAAAAATCCGGGCCAGATATGCAATCTGCCATACTCACCAACATTTATTGGTATCTGGTGAGCTCAAGATAACTAGAAAACTTAAATGGTAAAACTGTATGGAAAGTTATTATGCCAGATGTAAATCTACCTTTTGTCAGTTGATGTATTTGTTTTGATATTTTTTTCAGTGAAGAAACAAAATTTAATTTTGAACTATACTTAGGTTTCTACATAAGCTGCTGTCTGTTCGGGCATGATTTAATCATCCTCCAGATTTAAACTGTTTATTTTTCCCTATGTATGCAGTTGATTTAATGATTGTAAAAACCAACCATTCCTTTAAAAAATTATGCAGATTTACTTATGGAGCTAACAGTGCACCCTTCTGTGTGAACATGTTTGATTTGTTTTACTGGAAAAAGGCACAGAAACTGAAAGTCTGGGACTTTCCACCTTCATCATTCAATTTAGATTTGGATACTCTACTGAGATTAGGAACATAATGCTAACAACAGTAACAATAATAATAGCTAATGCTTATATAGTTCTTAGTATGAGTCAAGTAGGGTCCTAAAGTGCTCTACATAAATGACCTCATTTAACCCCATAACGACCTTAGAAAGTACTATTATCACCCCCTGCCCCCATCACACAATAAGGAAACTGACATATAAAGTCAAATACATGGCAAATGATAAGTCTACAATTCAAACACAGTCGGTTTCCAGATTTCATGATCTTATGTGTTAAAATACTGTTGGAAACGCCGTTATTGCACTGTCCCGCACTATGATATTATTTTGTATGCATATTATTGTCTCTCTAGTCTGTGAATTTCTGGACATTAGAGATGTTGTTATTAATTTTTATGGTACCGATACCTAACACAATGTCTGGAACACAGACAATAATATGAAGACTGTTGCTATTCATTGGATACTGAAATGCATTTTAACATTATCAAAATGAGTGATTACTCCATAAGAATAAGTATAAACATTCACTTATGTTCTTGTTTGCCATGTTAAAGTCCTATGCACTTAATCTTAACTCATATTTTTTGTAGTATTTTTGTTAGTGAGTTCATTTTTCCTCTCCTTATAGTTAGGGGCTTCTAAGTGCTTCAGTGATGTTACTCTGCTATTGATACCAGTAGTCAGCAAAGCTCCTGGAATGTAGATTATAATGAGATATTTGGTCAAGTGTATAGTTTCTTCTTTTTCTGTTCAATATTGTCAGAAAATATTGTTATTGGTCTAGAAATGAGAATTTTTACTTTAATTAATAATTCATTATGTTTAAAGTTAAATATCATATCTCTAACTGCAGTTCATTTTTAAAAAATATGTAGAACCAACACATCCAAGAAGGATTTCTGGATTCTAGCAATTAATGATCATCTTTCCCTTGAACCTTTATAGTGTTTTATTCCATAACTTTTGTATTGATTATTCATACTCCTAAGCATCTCTATTATTGTTTTAAGAAGGAACTTAAATCACATTCAATCACACTCAGCACCATGACATATTAGAAAGGAAAGACAGCCCTGGCTGGTGTGGCTCAGTGGTTGAGCACCTGCCTGTGAATTAAAGGGTCACCAGTTCGATTCCCAGTCTAGGGCACATGCCTGGGTTGTAGGCCAGGTCCCCAGTAGGGGGTGTGCGAGAGGCAACCACACTTTGATGTTTTTCTCCCTCTTTCTCTCTTCCTCCCCCTTCCTAAAAAATAAAATAAAATCTTTTCAAAAAATGGAAAGGAAAGATAATTAGAAATGATGCAGGAATGTCCAACCTTTTGGCGTCTCAGGGGCCACACTGGAAGAAGAGTTGTCTTGGGCTACACATTAAATACATTGCAATACATAATCGCAAAAATATCTCATAATGTTTTCAGTAAATCTACAATATTGTGTTGGGCCACATTCATAGCTATCCTGAGCTGCATGTGGCCCACAAGTTGGACACCTGTGGAGAGTAAGCAGATTATATTTTTCTAGTTTTCCTTAATATTAAGTTCAAGGATTTATTAACTAACAAAAATATGATGCAAATAAATTTGGCTTCATTTCTTTGATATCACATTTGCACAAATGTTGATGGATTAGACCATGAGACAGACGCTGCCATTAGATTATAAATTTCTTGAGGGTAAAGTACATATCATATTTTTGACATACTACCAGCAATTAATATGGTGGCTGGTGCATAATAATTAGCATTGGAAAGATAGATGGATGGATGGCTAAATAAATACATGGATGGACAGATGAATGCCAAAGAAGTAAAATTAGTTTATAGAAAGTATGTATCAGTGTCTTCTGATCACAAGGAGATGTTATCTGCTCAGTAGGCTTATGGCAACCGAAACACTTATTTTCTCACCCAAAAGTAACAACTGTCATAATATTGATTATTAAAAATACAAAGCAAAGTAAAAACAGTGTGTTTTCAACCATCTGTACTACAAATTATACTACCAGTTCAGTTCTGTCTTTCAAATGTGGGGAGACAGATTTCTTATTTAATCCTCCTTTGCTGCTTATGCTCACAATATTTTTGCAATTTCCTTGAAGAAGATATTGCTCTCTCAGATATATATATGGACATGCTTGTTAAAAGTTATATACCTTACTTTGTAGCCACATGCTCAGATTTTATTAAGGTGAGAAGATATCTGGAAAAAAACAAGAGAAAACAGAAGTAAGAATATGAACTTTATGGAACTAATGAGATAATATGAGGATCTGCTGGGGTATGTGATGGCAAAACAAGAGTTTCAAAATATTTCTTAGTTATAGGATGATGATAGAACATTGTATATCAGTAACAAGACCAGGCCTCATCTGCATTTCACTTTGGAAGACTGAATTTTCCAAAAGACTCAATTTTAGCTGTTACTTCCCTTGATTTATGTTCTATAATATTTAAGTAGGTGACTAGATGGAGGAGTTGGAAGTGTGCCTCAGATGCATAACCCTCATTTTGCAGGTTCTTGCATGAACTGTCTTTAAAAGCAAGTACCATTGTCCTGTGTACCTTCATAGAAGGGACATTTTGACATTTTCCTAATAAATTATTAATAAGTGCTTTGAGGGACCTGAAGAGCTACGGAACTATTATCTAGCTTTTAAGGGTCCTATAGTTAATTTTTTAATGTCCACTATTATTCTATTCCTTTCAGTCATCTAAACTGTGAGAATTCTGTGTTCATAGAATTTATATCTAAGGAGGTCTTTGGGCTTTTGGGGCTTCTGTGGAAACTATTGATTATCAAAAAGGAATTCCAGAGTTTTTTACTTATATGAAATTTTTATTTTTTTATCACAGTGTTTTTAAAGATCTTCCTTCTTTCTCATTCCAGGACAAGGATCATATCAAAAGATTAAAAAAATGTAATTTTCCATTTTGAATGTTGAAATTCTGGGATCACGATGATTCTGTCAGCTATATTCCAGTTTTATATGTCATAGTTGTTATAACTGTGACCATCGCTTGCAACTTCTCTTGTAAGGACTTCCTTTTTTTTCTTAAGCACATTTTTGAGAATATTTTTAAAGAACCATGCCCATTTCCTTGTAGAAAGCCATCTAAAATTCTATGGTTGGAACCCACCATACTCTACTTCTATTTGGGTTTTACCACCATAACTTTCCAGGTCCTATGGACCAAAAATCACAGATTTGTGTATCTCCTTTTTTATTCTGCTTTCCTCTTTTTACCTCCACTAAGCAGATGCCTAACTTGTCAATAATGTATTTTCTATGTCTTCTTTTACCACTGGTCTATCTTCCCTTGCTTTTCAATACTTTTTACCCTTTTGTTTTTTATGCCAAGGATTTTTTTTTTAGGATGTGGGAAAAATAAAATCCTCTGGGCATCTAGCATAGACAGGAATTGGCCTAATTAACAAATGCAATTTCACAAATGATGGATAATGATTTGGGTGTATGAACATTAATAAGCAGGAAAATAAAACTGATTATGTTCTATGGTAAAATATTGTCCCTTCTCCCAGCACCCCACCCCCTGCCAAATATATGAGAGTGGTTTCATAAAAGAGAGAAAATAAAGAAATTCTTTCTTCTCAATGCTGTCATCTTGTTATTGCCATTTTAAGTTGTAGGCTTGACTCTGAAACTGGCAATAGTTATTATGAGATGTGTGGATTAGAGAGAGAGTGACAAGAGCCAGTGAAAAGATTTGGGACTCATCAAGGAGACAGGCTTCTAAAAGCTCTGCTGCTTGCTAAAATAGGCTTTTGTGAAAATGGAAATCTCTAGTCATCTCTAAAATAATTGATTGGCAAATACAATGAGTGACCGAGCTGAACCAGATAGAATTTGAAAAGTGCCAACAACAAAATTATATCCCTTCAACCAAATATGTTTTCTTTTCACTGAAATATAATTGACTCATAATAATACTAATTATGCCTAATTATCATCTCAATTATTTTATCCTAGCAAGCACATTTTATCATTATGGTGTTTATCAGTTATCTAATAATAATTTATATTTTCCCCCTTTTAAAAGAAAAGTTTCACTGGTTTAAACACACTTCCATGGTTTGGTAAGATATACAATTATTATTATTGGCTTTTGTTTGATTGTAGGCCTTTGATGAGTTAGAGAGAATAGGTTCCTCTAAACTCTTCTATAATAAGTTTTATCAGGAGAGTAGTTTAAGTGGTATTACTGGGGCTCTGCAGAGAGGCCCCCTGTGGCTTTACTGATTAATTGAGGGAGTTGAATTATCTTTTTGTGGGATGAATGTGACCAAGGAATTGATACAGAGGCAATAAAAAGAAAATGTTAAGTTTCTACTGTAGTCTGAGAGTTGCTTAAAAATCCCCACAAAACTTACAGACCATTGAATGGGAGAATTTTCTTTTAACATTCCTATCATGTCTTCAGCTTGGTCAGCCTTTGAATGTGTCCGGACTTAAAGAAGTCATTTGGCAAAGACAGCCCCTCCCACCAGTGAAAGTCCTTTTCCCCCAAATAGAAATGCTTCTATTTCTCAGCCCCACCTCTACCTCTCGGGGCCACACAGAGAACCCATCAAAAACCTCTTCTGTATGAGAGGTCTTCGATTTTTATAACGGTGGTGAACCCTCATAAAGCATCCACTCATTGACAGAGTGGTCTCCCATACATTAGCACATACAGTCCTGTCAAATTGCACTGTGACATAAGCACAGTTGTCCCAAAATTTTCCTCTGCTGTCTTGCCTTCACCTTTCTTCACACCTGTCTCACTTAACCTTGGAGCCTTTGAACCCCCTTCTGTTTTGGCAGCTGCCTCTGAATTTTTCTCTGCCCCATTGTCTGTGTATGAAAAGTGTAGCTCTGAGAACTATGTTGCCCTGCTTTTGGCCTCATCGTCATGACCCATGCTTTAACCTACTGTGATCAAAGACTTCTTATGGCGACATAAGATGTCATGTATGTTTTCGGCAATGCCATCCCCTGCAGGATTGGTCTGGACTTGGCCTCAATGGAAACTTTTAGCATTTTAATCATGTAGCTGTTAAGTCACCTTTCCTGTACTTGAGAAGGTTTTTGTTTTCTCTTTTCGGTTTTCAGACTAGAGTGCCTCAATTTTCTCCTGTAGGATCCGGGACAAATTGACTGACTACTGGACACAGGCAGGCATGGCCTGAGTTCAACTTCCTGCTGCACTAGTATTTACTTGTCTTTCCTTCAGTGTCAGTGGCAACCCCGTCCTTCCAGTTGCTCAGTTCCAGAGCCTTGCAATCAGCCTTGACCCCACTCTCAAAATTCCCAATAGTTTCACCTTCAAACATTTTAGAAGCTGATCGTTTCTCAGCCCCTCCATCCCAACTGCTCAGGTTCAAGCACCCTCTATTCCTGCTCAGGTGCTGCAACAGCCTCCGACTTCGTCCCCTCCATCTCACGTCTGTCCCTGTACAGTCTATTTTTCATGCAAATCCTTTTAAATGGTGTCGAGACATGTTATTTGTCTGCTTAAAATTCTCCACTGCCTTTTCATTTAATTCAGAGCAAAAGGTAAAATATTTACAGCACCTAGAGTGCCCTTCCCACCCCCACGAACCTCTCCTGGTCTCCAACAGCTGTTTCCCTTGTTCACGTTATTTAGCCCTAAATTCTTTTGTGTTCCTCAGACTCACTAAGCCTGGTCCCGCTTCTGGACTTTTGCACTCGTAGCCTGTACACAAAACCCTCTTCTGCTCGATTTCTGCTTGGCCCACTCTTCACTGTTTCTGGATCTCTGCTCAAGCGTCCCCTTATCAGAGCACCTTCCCTGACTGCAGGGAGTAGCACCCCAAGTCCTCCATAGCCTTTATTTTCCTCCATAGCACTTTCTAGTACCTGCCATATTATACTGTTAGAATACGAACAGACATACTGCAAATTTTAAGAGTTTATGTGAGCAAAACTTGATTCAAATTGGGCAGTGCCAAACCAGAAGTGGCTGGGAGCACCCCACCCACAGACACTTGTACAGGGAATTTATACAGGAGAGACTTATATAGAGAATTTAAAGAAGCGAAGACAGGAAATTATTGATTGGCTATAGCTTAAACCCTAATTGGCCGTTTGTGATAGGTTGTCCTTAAGGTTTTGATTTTGTAGCCTTGAGGCATTTATGGGTTTGGGCTTTGGTCTGCTTAGTAAGTCACCAAAACATTAGAGCCACTTTAGTCTAATAGACTCCTTGTTTAATTAACAACATAGTCACATAGTCATGTGGTTTCATTGTTTATTGTCTGTCTTCCTCAATTAGAATGGAAGCTCCTTAAGGCCAGGTCTGTTTTGTTTACTGTTGAATCCAAACATCTAAAATAATTCCTGGTACCTAGTAGGCATACAACAAACATTTATCAAATGAAAGAATATTTGGAAAATTTTAATATTTCTGACTTTGGTTTCCTTGTTTGCAAAAAAATAAATACATAAAAATAAAGGTGTTTGTATTAATTTCCTAGAGCTATGGTAGCAAAGTACCACGAACTTTGTGGCTTAAACAATGGAAATATATTCTCTTCTAGTTCTGGGGGCCAGATGTCCAAAATTAAGGTGTCAGGAGGGTTGTTTATTTCTGGATGCTCCGACGAAGAAACCTTTTCTTATGTTTCTCTTAGCTGCTGGTGGCTGTCAACTACCCTTGGTGTCTCTTTGCTTATAGATACAGCACTCAATCTTTGTCTTCATGTCCACATCAAGTTCTTTGTGCAATATCCCCATAGCTTGTAAGAGCACTTGTCATTGGATTGAGGATGCCTTGTAACCTAAGATGATCTTGTCTCAAGATTCTTAAGTTAATTATACCTGTGAAAGCCCCCCTTTCCCAAATGAAGTCACATTTAGAGGTTCTGGGTACACATATTTTTTTGGTAGCCACCATCCAGCCCTCTACAGCACTATCATGAGGACTATATTCAATAAGGTTTACAGAAGCTCTTTGTAGAATTTAATGTATTATTCAGGTGTGAGTCATTATGTTAAAACATTTTATGCTCTCAGATCTGGTTTAGTACCAGCATATTGAAATATATTTAAATGCTAATTCTAGTTTCTAGGGTATTCATTGGTCTTCCTAACCCCAAGTCAGTAGTAAAATTGCTGAATATGTCATCTGTATATTCATTCCAGGTATTAACTTAAATAACATTAAATAGGACAGAGCCATGGAGAGAGGAGTGAGGTCTGAAAGCAGAGAGCTTTTCTAGATCAGCATGAATTGGTTAATCAGTACATTTCAGGTGTAGGGTTTTGTCCAGTAAGTAACTCCCTCAGGGTACTGTCATCTTTCTATTTCTCCATATTAACCACAGCAATATTATGTTATTCTTTTGAATTTCTTATAAAATATAGATAGAGCTGGTCTATCCCATTGCATTTATTTGTTGATTTATTCACCTGCTCCTTCAGGCAGGAATCATTGAGTGCCTGCCAGGTGTCAGGCACTGAGGAGTTGGCAGTGCACAAAAGAGACAGTGTCTCTACTCTAGTGGAACTTATTGTCACTTATTGCTTGGTCTAGTGACTAGATTTAGAATGAAAACTCTGTGTGTGTGTGTGTGTGTGTGTGTGTGTGTGTGTGTGTGTGTATTATGGGGAGGGGACTGGAAATGAAGTCAGGCAGTCATGACTGTTTTGCAGCTCATCCTAACCATCACATTTTTTTAGGTATTTCAAACCACCCCGATTAACTGGTCTGTTCACAGATTCCAGCTTTCTCTTTGTCTCGTTTGAATATTAGAAGTGCTTTTGTTGGGCTCCTAAGAGTGTGGATTTAGATCTCCAATTCTTCAGATTCAACCTACGGTCAATCCTTTTGGAAATTTCTCTTGGTCTTTTGAAGTACAATTCACACAAGGCAGAAGACCTGAATCTGGATGCCCTTTTCTATAGCAGTTATAAACACAGACAACAGTGTGGTGCTAGCCAGAGGGAAAGGAGGGTGGGGGTAGGTGGACATGGGTAAAGGGAAGGAAAGAGGGAGACAAAAAGAGACTTTGCTTAGGATGATGGGCACATGATGCATTGTGCAGATGATGTTTTATTGAGTTGTACACTTGAACCTGTATGGTTTTGTGAACCGATGCCACCCCAGTAAATTCAACGAAAAACTTGAATATTATTTTAAAGACAACAACAATAATTTTTAGCAACTTCACTGGGCTAAATGCTTAACAAACACCATTTTTAAAAATCTGTACAAATTTATCCTGTGAAGAAAGCATTTTACCTCTGCTTTACAGATCAAGAAGCAGTGGCAACAAGGGGTTAAGTAACTTGCCCAATGTTACACAGCTAGTGATGGTCAAAGCCAAGTTTAGACCTAAGGCTCTTATTCTTTCACCTCTAGGCAACCCTGCCTCCATTCTTTCCCTTTGATCTCAGAGGGATCTTTAACTCCCTCCTAGCGTTCTTTTTACTGATCTGTGCTCCACCCCTTTCAGTTTAGAAATCCCCCACTTGAACATAGCATCTGTGTTCTTCTTCCTCTTGGTTATCCAGCGAATCAGACCACCAGCCCAAGGCAGAAAGCTGCTTATCCCTGTCAATGTCAGGTTCTGAATGAAACTGGAAAAGCTTCCTTTGTTGTCCCTCACATTTTTCTCATCAAGAATCAGTTCACTTGGGGCTTTCGCCTTTCTGACATAGTCCTTATAAGTCCAAGCCTCTTTCATCTGGTTAAGAGCCCTTCTTACCATCTTTTGAATATTTCCATTTTAATACCTGAGTGTCTCAGAGAATTGGCTCCTTTAGCTACTTCTTTTTCTCCTGATTGGATTTATGTGCAATTACCTGTCAGAATTACTTTTATTTTTGAGAATGTTTCACTTTTTTGAGTAATCTCCTTTTTAGCATTTTATAGCCTCTGTATTACCAATAAAAAAAAATGTTGTATAAATATACCCTGGGTCAAATACTATTCAGTACAGAAGTCTAAGAATCTGGTTCCTCAATCTCTTGAAGGAAATATTATAATATAATTTATTATATATGACATCATATGACATGCATGTTAACTGTCAAATCTGTATTTCTTCATTAAGTGGCATAGAATGAGTTGGGGGAATAGCTGTGGGCTAGAACAGTAGAAGAAGCCTTCACAGAACAGGAGAGACTTGAATAATATAAGATAGTATGTATAACATTAAAAACCACTTACTCCTCCCTATACCCCAGTAGAATACCTCCATGTTTCAGGTATGTGAATGGAGGTATAGAATGAATAAGCAAGTTATCCAAGGACACACAGCTTGTAAGTAGATAAGTAGAATTTGAATTTTGTGCATATGACTCTAGAGTTCAAATTCTTAACTGCTCAGCACTCCTAGAAGCTTCTAGACAAAAAGAGAGAGAGAAAGAAGGACTACCCAATGAGGAATGTTCAGGACTGGGATGGGGCAATACTGAGAGGAAGACTTTGGTTGAAGGACATTTACTGTCCTTCATTAATTGAAAGAAAAGGATAAGGGCATTATGCCTTAGTGATGGCACTGAAAACTGACGGGGCCACCATGTGCTCAGAGGAAACAGCCCCAGATCTCATGAAGCCAAGTTCTGATAACATGACCAGAGTACGGAGGAGAGGCTCATTTTGTGAATTATAATAAAAAATAAAAAATTGGAGTGGCAAATGACAGCAGTGTCAATAGATGCCCCTTGCAACTAATCAAAGGTATTCAATTTGAAAAATCACTGGAGCACATTTTGACATCTTGGGCCATTCTTGTGCTCATAGATTGTGGTATTGTTAACAACAGTGTCATTGAAAAGGAAGAAAAATGACACATATAACAGGTGAAAGTAAAGCCAGGTGAAAAGTATGAAATTTCTCAGAAAAATAAATTTGGAGAAAATTCAAAGAAATGCATATCTGTTCCACCATTCAATGATCAAACACCTTGAAAGCAAAAACATGACTTTGAGTGCTAGTTGGCTATATCGTCAGCTGTTGGACCTTCCCTCAGTAGGTAACCCTATTAAAACACTACTGATGTGATTTAACCCCAGGTTTTTCATGAAGCATTAAGCTGCTTTATAAGAATTTCTAAATAACAAGTTGCTGATGAGTGTAATTATTAACAATCAGAGGGTCCTATTCACAAGTGTAAAGGCTACAGTCTTGGGAATCCAACTGACTTCCAACTGGGTAATTAAAGACAGTATTCCCCCTTATCCGCTAGGGAGGCATTCCAAGACCCCAGTGGATGCCTGAAATTGTGGATAATATCAAACTTTATATGTATGATGCTTCTTTTTCTATGTATACATACCTAGGATAAAGTTTAATTTATAAATTAGAGACAGTAGGAGTTTAACAGCAGCAACTAAAAATAAAATAGAACAATTATAGCGATATATTGCAATTGAAGTTATATGTGAATGTGGTCTCTCTCTGAAAATGGATCTGGTCATTGGGACAGCTATTGAGTGGCTAACCTGCAGGCAGCATTCATGGCACAAAGATTCTGAACAAGGGGATGGTTGAGATTCCATCACTCTACTCAGAACAGTGTGCTCTTTAAAACTCGTGAATTGCTTCTTTCTGGAATTTTCCATTTAATATTTTTGGACTATTGTTGACTGTGGGTGACTGAAACCATGGAAAGTAAACTCACAGATAAGAGAGACTACTGCATAGAGAAACTTGTTGAACCCTGCTTGGAGTTTTAGTTACAAGAGCAACTTAGAGGGTGACTTGTAGTTGTGTCTGTGGCCACAGAAATAGTGTGATGCACCAACAATAGAATAAGCAGTGGCTTCTATTGAAGGCACAGAAAGAACCTCTCGTGTGTCCTGTAGGGAAGCTAATGGTCACCCTGCCAATAAAAAAAATGAAAGTGATTACTGACACAATCAAAATAAAATGTCAATGAATGGTTTCTACTTCTGGTTTTGCAGAATATAATTAACTACCGAATTATAGCACTATGTCAGAGTGTTTTAGGGTACTAAAGTATTTGCTTTTATAGTATCTATCCAAGAGATATTGTTTTTTAGTACATAGTTGAAATCTGAGCGTTCTTAATTTTTTTGTTTTAGATATAATAAAGCAAAAGGATTTTTAAAATAAGTTATAACATCCTAAACTCTGTATCTAGTCAATAAGGATACCAATATCTTTCTAGTTAATAAAAGATTTGATAATTTACATTATTGGATTCCAAACTCAACTGTATACAAGAATCACCTGAGAAGCTAAAAGGAAAAAAGGTCCATCCATGTTCTTAGGTTCCTAACCTGAGCTACTTACTTAATCGGTGGTTGGGAGTAGGATTTGGCAATCAGTATTTTTCTATATTTTTCTTCTAATCCTCACCCAAGGACATTTTTCATTGCTTTTTAGAGAGAGGAAAGTAGAGAGAGAAACATCGATGCCAGGAAGAAGCATCAACTGGTTGCCTCCAGTACACACCCAGACCCGAGATGAAACTTGCAGCCTAGGTATGTGCCCCAACTGGGAATCAAACCTCCAACCTTTCAGTTACTGGACAACACTCCACACAACTGAACCATACCAGCCAGCGGGGTAATCTGTATTTTTCAAAAGCACTTGATGTGCAGCCAGGTTTGAGAACATCTGATTATCTTTTCTCAGCTTCTAGACAGCTGCTTTCCTTGTGAACTAGATGTTTAAAAAACACCTTTGATTAGAAGAATGGTAGCAGCCAGGATAACATCCCATTGTACAGAGAGCCAGCGGCTAGGGGGCTGCCAGTGGTGCCGGAGCAAGGGTGTCTGCACCCCCAATCTTTTCTTTGAGGTCCTTTGCGACGGGTCCTCAAAGTCATTGGTGAAAGCAGAAAAAAATTTGTCTTAAATCTGATGGATGTCTGATAGTTATTAGACAAAGACTATTGACCACTGAGAAATCCTTGTTTCCCAAATGCATTTCACAGGAACTTCTTTAAAATATGCTCCAGTCACTTTCAAAAACAATTTTTAAAAAAGCATAACTAGGGAATGGCAACATTTTCTGTCCAAGTCTCAAAGGGAAACCAAGTAAAAGTTTATCAGTTACTCTTTTAGGGCACACTTTTTTTTTTTTTGGCTTCCAAATTGATCGAATATTTATGGAAGTGATGAAAACTACCTAACCAAAAATGACTTTGTTTATGAAAATAAGTTTAACATTTTTGTGCTGTGGAGAAACTTTAATGTCTTAAGTAGAACTATGGCCGTCTCAATTCATCACACTGCCTATAACTCAAAACAGTGTATTCATCAGATTTTCCCAGTTTATTGGCAATGGGAAAGAAAAGTTTATTCATCTTCTTGGATTAGATGATCTCTAAGGTCCTTTCCATCTATAAAATTCTATTATTCTTTTCCATCTCAGTGATAGACAAAGTATAGAAATTTATCACATCTCTCTGGTACAGTAGAAACTAGTAGAATCTACAAGTATTTTAACCCCAGAGTTCAGTCTCCTCATACATTTTACTGGTAAAGTATACCTTATACAGCCTTAATTTTTTTTCATGATTCAAAAGTAGAAATTCATCAGTAATAATGGTTACAATCAATATGGAGGTGCTGAGTGGAGATGGTAAATAATAGACTCATTACTATTCTCTTGGGTCTCATTCCTAGCTGATGATGAATAATCTTTGAGATATAAAAGATCCTCTATGATACTAAATTATATGAAAGTCATGGAATATCAAATAGTTGCCATGCTGTCTTTCGTGCTCCTGTAGTTTTTATATATCTGTTAACATTTATCTCATTATTTTGCATTTTTCCTGTGATGTGTCAGTCTAACTGACTAGACCAGGAGCCCTTTGGAGGTCAGGGCCACTCAGAGTTAGTCACCAGGATGCAGTGCAGTGCTTAGTGGGTACTTAGTTGGCATTTGATTGGATATGTCTTGAATATTAAATGAATTCAACTGCTTATAAATAATTGTTTCATTTTTTGAAATCAAGCCTGAAAGACAAAAATCCTTCTACGAAGTCTATGTTGAAGCTTGGAACAGAAGCTAAGACAACCTCAAGTACCTAGAAAATGTTGAGAGGAAAGCTAGGACACTTACTTATCAGGTCTACTTTTTCTCGATTCTGTTTTTAGGGAGGATAGGTAGATCCACTAAACATTCGTTGTATTTAAGTTCAATGTAGTGTTTAGTGTTTAGATCAAGTAACACCATATGTACCATTGATTTCACAGGGGGATGTCTTCCTAGGTATTCACTTGATCACTTTGGAAAAATATTTAACTTGTCTGAACCTCAGTATGTTTTTTTAAAATGGAAAGCTGAAATAGATCAATAGTTTTCTAACATTACTAATAGAGAAATCCTTTCTGTCTTTCAACACACACTTACGTGAAACCCTTTACATAAAAATGATGCAATGCTATTTGGATGGAAGGAGGAGTGTACTGGTTAATTATTAATACTAGTACTGTAACAAATGGCCCTTAATCATAGAAACAAAAAATAGTTTAATTCTCAACTCACATAAAGTCAATCTGCAGCCAAAAGTAGGGTTTGAGGGTTAGGTCTCTCTCTGGATGATCACGCAGAGACACCAGTAGGTGGAGTCTCTGCCACCTTTAACGAGGGGGCTCTAAGGCAAATCTACATTTTGATGCCAACCAGAAAATGTAAAAACAGACAGAGGATTGCCCATGGGAGGTGTTTTATGGTCCAGGCCCGGAGGTGGGCACATAGAGTCCATCACACCTAACTGCAAGGGAGGCTGGGAAATGTGTTCTTCTGTATCCACAACAAAGAGTAAGTGATGGGTTTGGTAAGCACATAGCTGGACTCTGTCACAAAATAATGGTGGCCTGTCACCCAGGAATGCTTACCTAGGGCTCTGGAGGGGACAGTTTGCAACCACTGAAACAGGTGAACCCCAAGAGCCCATTCTGTTTAATGTTCTGTCCTGGTACCAAGCACCATGCCTGAGACACAGGAGTTCCATAGATGCTTCACTTTTCCTGTACTGGTGAAAGAGAGATGTTAATTCCTGTTTGGTATGGCATAAGCCCTGTTTGGTACCTACCCTCTACGGACCCCTGCAGTGTGATAACACTCTCGGAAGTTCCCAATGGCTCTTGAGTTTGGGCACTTGCACAGAGTATGAGATTGCAGAGCTCTCTTAATTCTGGCTTGAAGCTGTAAAACAGATCTAGCTGTCTTTCGTTCATGTTAAGGAGGACTTAGAAGACATAAATGAAAAGTTTCACTCACCCATATCAGGCAAGGATTCAAATCCAAGTAATGTCTAAGATGTCAGCTATTCTCTCCATAATCTTCTTACACTGCCCCTGCCTGGCTGTTGTCCTCTGTTGGGTCAGACCTTTCATCCTGACTGCCTCCTGCCAAGCCATCTCTTCCCTATGTCTCTCACTAAGTGTGCTTTCCTTCAGCAAGCTAACTGCAAACAGGGTTTTGGCTGTCGTCTGATGACTTCCAAATCTGTTTATTCAATCCATGTCTGCACATGTATATACTCAAATGCTCACAAGACATCTCATGTTCAAAATGTCCAAAGACCAAAATCCTATTTTTTCTTCCTCTGGAATCTCAGTCTGGGAAGACAGCATTGTCATTCGCTGCCTCATCCAGTTTGGGTCTGGGAGCCATGTTATCTGTTTCATCCTCTTCCAAGCCAAAATGGTCACAAAGTTATAATCAGTTACGTCTTTTGAAAAGTTAAAAAAAAATTTTTTTTCTTGATTTATTTTTTTAGAGAAGGGAAGGGAGAGAGAGAGAAAAGGAGAGAAACATCAGTGTGTGGTTGCCTCTCACACACCCCCTACTGGGAACCTTGCCCACAACCCAGGCATGTGCCCTAGACTGGGAATCGAATCGTCAACCCTTTGCTTCGAAGGCCAGTATTCAATTCACTGAGCCACACCAGCCACAGCCTTTTTAAAAGTTTTTGATTCATGATTGCCCCATCTCTCTTTAAATTACCACAGGAAATCCAAAGACCTACAACCAAGATTGCTGTATCCAGCAAAACTTTCATTTAGAATGGAAGGGCAGATAAAGTGCTTCTCAGATAAGATCAAATTCAAGCAGTTCATCATCACCAAGCCCTTATTATATGAAATGCTAAAGGGACTTATCTAAGAAAAAGAAGTTAAAAAAACATGAACAGTGAAAGGACAACAAACTCACAGTTATTAACAACCACACATAAAACAAAAGCAAACTAAGAGGACAGCTAGATCAGGAGCAGAACTATAGAAATGAAGATGACATGGAGGGTTAGCAACAGGGGAGTGGGAGAAGGAGAAGGGGGGAGAAGGTACAGAAAATAAGTAGCATAGACAGTAGATAGAAAATAGATGGGGGGGGGCAAGAATAGCATGGGAAATACAGAATCTAAAGAACTTGAGACACATGGTCATAAACTAAAGGGGGGTAATGGTGGGGATGGGGGGTAGGGTGGAGGGAAATGAAGGGGGGAATAGAACAACTGTAATGGCATAATCAATAAAAATAAATAAGTAATTAAAAAATAAATAAATAAATTACCTCAGGAATCAAAATGCCCATCTTCTCTTAGCTGGATTATTTCCACAGTTTCTCAATGGATTTCCCAGTCCGTAGTCTCTCTCCTCTCCAGCCTGCAGTGTATTCAAATCCCTAACACGTACTCCATTATGTAAACCATTTGCCTGGCTGCGAGGCTCTTCACTGTCTCACTCCTGCCAACTATCTATCTTCATTTACTGTCCCTTTCCCAGATGAACACTTTCCTACAAAGTGCTCCCCATTTGCTAAACATGCTGTGCCTCTGGTGCCTGTATGCAGGGTGCGGAAACATCCACAGACAACAAGTGAACGAATAGGCATGGTCGTGTTCCAAGAAAACTTAACAGAAGTAAGTGGGGGTTGAATTTGACCTGTGGGCTCTAGTTTGTTGGCCTCTGCTCTGTACCTTTGTGTTTGTTGTTCCTTCTGCCTGGAATGATTTTCCATCTTCACTGCACACCTCATTGTCTCTATCTCTACCCCCATTTTGAAGTTCTAATTTTTCAAATGTTTACTGAAACATTTTTTCTTCTATAAAGACATCTTTGAATAATGCTCTCTCCTAGAGTATATTATACATATAGTCAATTCTGATTATTTGTGGTAGTTGCATTCTGTAAAGTTGGCTTGAATGTTGAATTAGTCAATACTGAACCATTGCTTCCAGGGAAATATGAGGTTAAGTTCCTGTGAGCCTACAGTCACCACATTTTTAGACTGTGGTGACTGATAGATATATAACCCTGTTTCATGTGTGTTTCTGTCTAGAGAAACCTAGTTTAATATATATTACTACTTCATTAACATTGAACTCACAGTCAATAGCCAGCTCATGCCTTATCGAACACACATATTTTCTCCATAAGGCACATTGCGGCCGCAATGTGTTTTGTTCTTAGGAACATCAGACAGCACTTCAGCATTTGCTTGGGGAAACTTTTAAACAATAAAAAGACGAACAAAGGCCCAAAAATGTGAAAAATGTGGCATGAAGTAGACCACAAAAAGCATAACTGTTTACAGTATGAAAGCAGAAATGAGAAGACAGAACATCCCTTTGAATTGTTCTGCCTCAGCTGAGAATGTACCTATCAGACAACTCCAGAGCATCGCTGTTCTGCACATGTCTGCAAAGGAAAGCACCGTGACTACTAATTCTGGGTTTACACATACATTTTAGTAATTGGGGTATTTGCAAATATGGAATTAGTAAGGATTGACTATATCTCCATAGCAGAGTCAATAGACTGGACTGCTAGGTTCTTGTGGACTACTTAATTTGCTTTCTTTTTTCTACCTCTATGTCCTTAGGGCTTAAGTGAAGATTTTGAGTACTTATATGAATGAATGAATGAATTTAATGAAATATATATTCTGCTTAATATTTTTAGTACAGGCTTTATACATGCAGGGAAACTTTTAAAAAAGACTTTTTTCCAGCATTTTCTAAGTGGTTAATAATTCTACTGCAGTATATTGGGAATGATGTTGCTTTCTTTCTATTTAACATCTTCATTAATAATTTCCAACAGGCAGTAAATAACAAATTAATAAACTCTGCAGATGATACTATATAAAGAGGTATTCTAAACACTAATAAAAGTACTGATGTAGGATAAATGAATTTAGAGAAGTTAAAAGTAAGTGAGGAATGATGCAACCAGAAAAATACAAATAGAAAATCTAGTCAAGGAAATTTTAACTATCCAGAAAATCTGGACACTTCTGCTTGTTGATTCTAGATTACCTGTGTACTTATTTATTCAGCAGGCCTTTATGTGGGGCCTGCCATGTACCTAGGATACTGCTCTGTCCTGGGGTTATCAAAGTGAACAAGACAGTCAATGCTCTTGCCGTATGGGGTTTATATTCCAGAGGAGGAGAAAGAAAAGAAGAGTGAATAGTCAAGAATCTCTAAGTTAAGTAAAGAGATGATACTGGAGTTGAAGGAAGAGCGAGGGAAAGGCGTGCTCCAGAGAGAGTCATCCCGGAAGCGAAGGTACAGGGAGGGTGGAATTTATATAAGAGTCGCAGACACAAGGAGCAGAAAAGGAAGATGCTTAGAGTTTGATGTAGGTGTGGCCTGGAGGATAAGGGCGACTTGTGACCAGTGAAGGAGTGGAGAGGGGACAGGTGATGTAGTACCCTGCAGGCATTGTGAAGGAAGTTGGATTTTATTTTAGGTGCCATGGGAAAGCATTGACAACTTTTAAGAAGAGTAAGAAACATGATTAACTGACATTATTAGGGCAAATATATGGCAATGGGTTCAATTAGAGGGTTATAGCAGTAATTCCAGCAAGGGGAGATGTGGCTTGGGCTAAGACCTGGAGAGGAAAAGCTTTTGGAGGACTGGGATTTGTTTTCAAGGGAAAACTGGCAGGACTTGTAATGGACTGACTGGGGATGGTGAATGGAAGGGCAGGGAAGAATCAAGGGTGAACTCCTGCATTTTTTGGCTTGAGTAACTGTTTGCTTGAGCAACCAGGAACTGGAGCTACTGACTAAAATTAGGGAGGCCTAAAGGAGAACAGTTTGAAGAAGAAGGAAGTAGAAATTGGTCCTTGTGGATATATTAAGCCTGAGGTGCCTGTCATTCAAATGACATTTGATTGTGAGCTTAGTTTGCATTTTACTCATGGTTAATAATGTTAAGTGCCCAATCACGTGCTCTTTACCCATCATATATTTTCCTTCATATGGTTTTTGTCTAAGACTTTGGTCCATTTTTATTTGCTTATTTATTTTTGCTAATACTTGTTAATGATTTTTTGCTTCTATGATCGTAAGGAAGATGGTTTATAGTTCTTTTTTCTTTAATGTCTTTATCTAGTTTTAGTATCAGGGATGACAATGAGCTTATTAATTTTCATAATGTATCCATAGGTGAGTAGTTTTTAATTTTTATATTGTCCATTGTCTATTTTCTTTTTTAAATTTAAGGTTAGAGCTCTCTGATTTCTGAGAAATCTTTGTCTGTCTTAATGTGGATATTTGGGGAGAGTGACCCTCTCAGAAAGAACATGGAAGCTCTCTGCTCTTTCTCCATACTTTGCTTGCCCTATGTATTTCTCCATCTGGCTATTTGGAGTCATATCCTTACATAATACACCCATAATTTAGAGAGTAACATGTTTTCTGAATTCTTTGAGCTGCTCCAGTGAATTAATCAAATCCAAGGAGAGGGTTTTTAGAACCTCAGACGTATAGCTGATTGGTCAGAGCACAGGTGACAGCTGGGGGGAGCAGTCTTATAGGACTGAGTCTTTAACTTATGGAGTCTGATGCTATCTCCAGTTAGACTGTGTTAGAATTGAGCTGAATTTTAAGACACCCAGCTGGCGTCCGAGAATTGGTGAGAGGGGAAACCACCCCTCCCAAGTTAGAAATTGGCTCCAGAATCCTTATTATCTTCTTATTGAGAATTAATTTGTGGGCTAAGATATGTGTATCCAGGAAAATATCCCATGTGCATTTGAGAGAATGTGTATTATGTTGTTCTTAGATGGATTGGTCTGGTGTGTCAGTCAGGTCTAGTTCATTTATTGTGTTGCGTAAGTCTTCTTTTTCCTTACTTATCTTTGCCTGGATGTTCTATCCATTATTGTGAGTGAGGTATTGATGTCTTCAACTTTTATTGTTGAACTGCCCTTTTCTCCTTCCAATTCTGTCAGTTTTTGCTTTATACATTGATTGGATTGGTCAAAAAGTTCATTTAGTTTTTTCAATAAAATAAAAGACACATTTTCCATTTTCACCAATAACTTGAATGTTGGGATTTTTGGAGTATGTTGGCTATCTACTGCATGGTATAGAGGTGATTATTCTCAATTAGTGTCTTGATTTGATGGCTATCAATTTCAACTGCTCTATCTGACCACAGAGCATCATACAACAAGAAATCTCCAGCATGAAACTTTGAAAAACGCTTTTGACACATTTGATCAGTCCTAGCACAACAGGAGGTGGCTGTGGTGGGGGAGACCCTTTCTCAAAGCTGTGTGATTGTCTCAAGTCCTCTGTGCACTGGCCAGCCATGACTTGTCTGATTATTTCTTTCTCCACGTTTTTGATTTTGAGTTCTCTTAGCTAAAAGCTCAATTTTTAAAGTCTCTGAAATCTGATTATTTAAATGAATGTAAGTGGATTCAATATCTACAACCTCATTATACACTGCACCAAATCCATTAATAAATCAACCATGATTCAACTTGCTTCTGTATAATGAAATTTTTGCTGGAGGTGCTGTAATTGGAAGAACACCACCAATTGCTTGTTATTTAATCTAGTGATTTATACAGATATTTTTAAATGCATATAATAGAAAACCAATTAGTATTAAGTTTCATTTCCCAATTAATTTTTGGAGTATAATAATTAAACATAGCTACCTGAAATAGCTGGTAATGAGCTGAAACAGGACAAAAATATAAGCAATTAATTGACTCATCAATTCACATGACACAAACTGTTCAAGTTAATCTTTTTAAGAATTTTGAAAGAAAAAAATTCTCTTTGGGGGAAGAGCCTAGAGGGTGGTCATAACCATGGGTAAGAAATTTTAATTTTCTCTCTCAACATAAACTGTGTGAAGAGTCTTAAGCTCAGAAAATCTTGGATGAGGCTGGCCTGTGTTTGGAGCCGTGTATCACAATGCAGAGGGATCTTGTCAGGCCATGCGAATTCATCACAAAAGCCCACATCCTGTAGAGGAGGGCAGGGCTCCATGTTTCTGTTTCGGTCAGCTTTTTGCATTGTTGATTGATTTACTGCAGTGCTGTTGTCAGTATTTTATCAATAGTCCCATAGATCTCATGACTGGCATTTCAGCTTTTTTAAACCATCCCCTTTGCTGTTACAGAGAATTGGAACCTTGAAGCCTGTGGGGAATGGCTGGTAGCCGTTTTATTATTATTTATGAATTCATCAGAAAGGAATAATGACCTCTAATTAAAGCCAGAAAATTACTCCTGGAATAAATTGCTAAAGGTCAGTTTCTTTGCAAAGAACATGCTATGTGTCTATGTGCCTTGTGTTATCACTGTTATGAATAAGGCAGCATTCAACCTATTTGTATGAGTAGGTGAAGGTAAAGAGTTGTGTTAGTTCTTGCTTTTGGTATATTGAATTTCAATTAAGCTTTTCTATTTTTTCCCCCTGTTCTTGGAATGTTTCTCTTTTGAAGGTGGAAAAAAACTGCTATGTACTAGAAGCAATTAATTAGAATGAGCCATTCTTTTCTTGAGACAAGTAATATGAGTGTTTTGGTCCAAAAATATTTTGGAACTCCATTTTCTAACAAAAGAAAAAGTTTTCCCCCAATTATGGAAAGTTCTAGGAAAAGCATTTGTCTATTTTAGATTAGGAAATCAAAGTGAATCAAAATACTCTAATAATCAAAAGAAATAATCAAAAGAAACAGCCTCACTTGAGATTTTGGCACAGTGAATAGATATTTAAATATTTAACAACTCTTTTTATCTTTACCTGTTCACAAGTTATAAACAGGGAATTGGAATGAAATGAAAAAGCTGCCTATTGACTTTGAAATTAAAGTAGTTATTATGCCCAGGGTTTGAATAACTTCCCTTCTGTCTGTTGGAAGGTTCTGTTCTCAGTCTTGCTGGTGTTAAATTAATTATGTGCCTAAAAAGGCATTCATCATACTGTGTTGATGCTATATATTCATTCATATTTTTGGATTATTGAGGGGACTTTGGAATTTTTAAAAAGATTTTTAAAATTTATTTTTAGAGAGGGGAAGGTAGGGAGCGAGGAAGGAAAAGAAACATCAATGTGTGGTTGCCTTTTGCATGCCATTCACTGGGGACCTGGCCCACAGCCCAGGCATGTGCCCTAGACTGGGAATCCAACCAGAGACTCTTTGGTTTGCAGGCCAGCACTCAATCCACAGAGCTACAGCAGCCAGTGTGGGGTTTTGGGATTTATCAACCCTGAAAAGATATCTTTGAGGTGATTTCTCAAATCTTACTGTTTATTACATACATATAATGATTCAGTTTAAGAAATTACAGTCTTTCTAATTTAAGCATTTAGCATGAAGGTTTTCCTGCTCGGGGTGAGCCTGTCAAGGTCTGGTGACAGTTTGGTTGTCACAGTGGCAGCGGTTGTACTATTGGCCTCTAGTGGGGGGGAGGCCAGGGATGCTGCTGAAAACCTTAAAGTGCACAAGACAGATCCCCAGACAGACAATAATCTGACCCAAAATATAAATAGCACGGAGGTTGAAAAATACTCGTTTAGAGAAATAAGATGTTGTTTAAGGGTAATGGTGACTCAACACTAAAATTTCACATGGGGAAATACAAATTCAAATAACAACGAGATGTCTTTATCACCCATCTGAAGAGCAAAAAGCAAAGGAAATGATATTACCAGTTCTGGCAGAGATGGCAGGAAGCAAGTACACTCATGCATTACTGGAGGGAGCAGTTTGTCAATATCTACAGAAAATATACAATTTGCCTTTCGGTAATCCCCCCTTTGAAAACATCAGTATACTAAGATCCAGCTTTTGTGTTGTGGCTAAAAATTTACTGGAAAAAAACTACGTATTAATAGACAGAAGAATAATTAATGAGACATCTATAATATAGAGTATTATGCAGTTATTTAAAATATGTGCAATGATGGAGAATGTTACCCATGATGTTTTAATACATGAGAAAAATGAGTTTCATATTAACATGTATATTATAAGCTCATTTTTGTAAAACAAGCAGCCAATACCTTCCATACATTTGTACATTTTTAATGAGAACAAGAAAGATTATTTAGTAGATATTTAATTTGACTGTTCACTTTGAAGAAATAAGAATGAAGATGCCTGGAGGTTATTTATTAACTTTTCCCTTTAATATGTATTTGCTCTTCCATTTCCAATTTTAACATTATAATATTACTTTTGTAATACACAAACAATTTAACAAAGATAACCTTAAGAAAATTTCCGTCACACTTTATGTTTTATGTTATTGTCTTGCAAACCTCCTGGAAATGTATACCTCAGTTAGTGTGATTACTAAGGTATTTACTTTTTGTTTTGTTGATGAATGCTGAAAGTAAAGGCATTACAGAATGAGTATTTATAAGTATATAATTATTATATGCATGACACACTTCAGTCTGTTACTTGATATGATATCAATTCCATATAATAAAAGTTGCCTCCATTAAAGAAATCTTAATGTGATGGTGAATAGTGAGTAAGAGCAGATGGGGACTCCAGAGCCGGCCCCTGGTTCGGACCCAAGGGCCAGTCATTCGGAGCTGCTTGGGGGCCTGTTGAGGAAAGGGTGCTGTTGCTTTCCTTGATGTCAGTCTCAAAGGTTAGGGACTTTTCCTGAATCTTTTATCATCTCCCCATGCATAGACAGCTTCAGTGTCTCACTAACACAGAAGTTGTTTGGGGTGGGACTTGATTATTTTACATTTTGAGATATAGTGGTGAGATTCATTTCTTTTCTTGAAAATTATATGCGAACACTTGGTGTAAATACTATAGTTAAAATGGGGCGTTGGTTACCATCAAGCAAAGGGAAAAACAGGGAGAAAGTTTAAGGGTCAGCAGCCCCTTCAGACTTTAACTATCATGGGTGCCAAAACCACAGCAGTGAAGTGTTGACTGATTCACTCACCCCGTCCCATTCCTCCCCCGCAGAACCAGTCAGCTTTGCTGACCACGTATTTCTGACCCTATTCTAATTGGTGCACATGACTGTTTTACTATTCATGGCAATCTAATGAGGTATATTTTATGTTTATCCTCATTTTATACGTGAGAAAACATTCACAGAGAAGTTAGACAACTTGCTCAGTCACACAGCTACAACATGTCAGAGCCAGAATTCTAGGGAAGAAGGGTCCCAGGGACCGTGAAAATGCAGTGGAAATTTGAGACTGTGGAGACTGAAGAGTCTTCTTATTTTGCTCTGAGTGATTAAAAAAAAACCAGAACACCACAATTGAACAAATTTTTAGCTTCAGTAACAGGTAATTCTGTAAAGAAGACCCTTATGGATTAATCTGAGAAATATCACCTATTATGGATATTAGCATTTGGTATTTAACTAGTCACTGCTCACAATTTGAAATAATGACATTTATTTTGGCCCAGTGAATAAATATAATTCCTTCAATATCTCCTCTTCTTTAGAATGAGTATGCACATATGTGTATGTCCCTATAATTGCCTTAGAGAGCAATCTGTAAGCAACATAATCTTTGGTAAATTAAAAAAATATGAAACTTTAAATCATTTGGACCACAACCTAGCTTTTTTGGCCTGGTGATCTTGCGTCTATGGTTATAATGAATGCGGTTCCATTACCACTTAATATCTTATGTATATGTTCAATGGAATTGTGACACCAACACATCACAGAATGTAGGTTATTCAATGAATAAAAATAGTTGGAGAGTGCTTTCTCACATATGAGGTTTAATTCTCTCTCTGCTGGGAGTGTTATATTGAGAAGAACATATTTTGCAGATCTCTCTGCCTTTCTGCAATTCAGTCCTGAATTCCTGTCTCCCTCCCTCTCCCCCACTTTATAATTTTCACGTTCCCATACAATCCTTTAGCCATAAAGCTTACCCCTAGATGACTGGCTTTGGGGGGTCAATTGTGTAGCTAGGTTTTCTTGTCACTAGCGAGTGCTTTTTTCCCCTTCCTTATTGCATAGATTTTTCATACAGCACGTAAACCACATATCCTAAGGTGAAACACAGACTATGAAGTCCATTCAGAGGAGGCTGAGTCCCCCTCCCCTTTTTTTGCCCCGAAGAAGAGAAAATTCAAAGCATGAAACACTGTAACAGCTTATCCACTGTTTTTGATGAACAAACATTTGTACTGACAAGGTGAAAAAATATCTAAGTGTGAAGATCTTTGAGCAAGAAGATTTCTGACAGCTGAGGTTACCGGAGCTGTGAGTACAGGATGGGGGAGGGGCGGGGTAGAGTCTCCTTCTTAGAAAAGGCAGGGACAGGGCAGACAGCACCAGGGTCAGGCTCCCGGAAGGATAGTCCTTCATGATGTGCCTCGCGTGATGGAGGGTGTGTGGAGCCAACTGCTAGACCTTTCTAGTGCTTCCCTAGAAATAAAATCAAGTGATGTAACTAGTTCGAGGAAGAATCAACACAGTAGTACTAATTAATAGACCACGGGGTTCTCCCAAAATGAGGGTGATGTCTTTGGGAACAATTTATTCAGTTCAAATGAGCCTAACTCCAATGAGCCTGTGTTAGGATATAGCACCTGTTCTCCAGAGATATACAGTCAATTCACTGTGGTGGTAAGCATTCCCAGAATTCAATCTGCAAAGTTCGATTGAGGTGAGAACTATTATGAAGAATACAAGCTATGTGATATTGAAAGACAACAGAAGAGATTTGTTGTAATCAAGGATAGGGAATGCAGGAAGGTGCATGGAGGAGGTGGAATGTGAACAGGGACTTTCAAAAATGCATGAAACTTTGACAGGAAGAAAGAGAGGGATGCATGGGAGGTGGAAATAGTTTAAGTAAAAACTGGGGAATATAAATTGTGCAGTGACCACTTCAGGATGGCTGGAATAGAGGGTACCGGAAAGGCTGTAGTGAGAGATAGATTTGGAATCCAGTCATGGAAGAACTGTACCTTTCATTCCATCGCTTACTTGTGTCTGAGACCCCCCCTTAATGGAAGGAACTGTCACTGCCTGTTGCATCGCCTGGCACTCAATGGAGGCTGAATAAACACTAGTTCTCTGTAATCTGAAGGGTTAATTCCACTCTGGTTGTGTGCTCGAGTTTATTTTGGCAGTACTAACTTCCATCCGCTGTCAGTGTGAATTTCCATCACTAATCCAGCTTCAGGTGGTGTGTGTTCTGGTTTTTAAACCCCATGCTGAGTGGAATATCACCTGTGACACAGCTTTCTGCACATAGCTGTAAATATGAGATGGGCGGCCGCTGACCGAAAAGGGGTTAATGCCGTCCCTGATTTGTTTGGCCAATTTGAAGAACACAAAACACTTTCCTGTCCAGCAATACTCCCAAACACTGTAACTCTTGGCATTGAAAAAAAATTATGAAAGAAGCCTTGGATGCTCCGTCTTTCCCACCCTCTCCGTATTGGATGTTGGAATGAAGGGGAGGCAGCTTCTGAATAGGGCAAAACAAATCACATCTGCGTGATTGATCGAGGCTGTGCTTGGCACACCCCGGGTGATTGGGTCGGGTGGAACAGTCATCAATTTGCTCCCCCAAAAGGGTGTGTGGTAGGGTCATAAATATTTCACAAAATGTGGGGTGGCATCTGCTTTCTTGTTTACTGAGACCAATGCCTGCTAGAATGTTCCTCCTTTCAGACAGTGGTTGCCAGTTCTGATCTCTCAAAGAGTTATTTACCTGTCGACAGGAAGTGTTGCTATTTCTTTCATTTTCCTTTGAGTTTTCATTTTGATTTTTGATAACTGCATATTCTCCAGAGGCTGAACTTTGTTTTATTATGCATTTTGTGGGAGGTGAAAGAAAACACACATTCTTGCTTACAGGTTTGAAGTAGCAGCAGTTTCTAAAGGGCAGAATCATTTTTCATGTATTGGTATTTTTGTGACTTGGGAAAGAGAAGCTGAGGTCTTGTAACATCACAATCAAGTGAGAGAGAGAGAGAGAGATCAAGGCACTCTTTGTGATTTTGGCTGGTTGCTTGTTATTGCTTGCACATTTTCATAATACTTCATATTTTAAAAGTACTTTCATATGTATAATGTTATGATATGATTATTACAAAGGCTGTGGAATTTTTTTTTAAAAAGAGGAGCAAACCAAGTCTCAGGTTAAGGAAGTCATCTGAGTTTATGCAACTTGTTAGTGGCAGAGCTAGAATTAGGACAGTGACCGTCTTCATAAAATTATTTAAATATTTGCAAAAATGAATAAATGAATGAAGGAGGAAGGAAGGAGAGAAGGAGGGACAGAGGGAAGATGGCAAACGGAAGGAGCTAAGTGTAGCTGGGAGAGTGAGTAGATAGATGATCAGTTCCATCTTGGTTCCTCCCACCCCCCCCCCCCCCCCCCCCCAAAGCTGTCCCTGACGCAAGGATCTGAGTATAAATAAGTTATATCTGTTTGCCTGTTAACTAATTATGTTATGTGTGGAGTGTTCAAAAGTCAATAAAGCTTTAAAACCAAGGTTGGCCATGGATGTTATGTTACTTTGCCCTCTTTGCAGTCAGGAGAAAATGGGACAGGAGCAGGTGAAGTGATTTGCTTGTGGTCATGAAACAAGCCACCGCGGGGAAGATCGACAGACTCTGATTTTCTAGGCTCAGCTCAGTGGGGTCACGCTACACCTGAAGTCTCTTCCCCTCAATCCAGATCATGAAACTGCAGCAGTGACAGTTTGCTTGCAGTCGAGTGGTGGGTCCGTAACTGTGCTGTCCTTTCTCGTTGTCATTGTTATGTGCTGCAACTGGGTCCGCCCCGCTTCGTGGAGGGCTCGGGCCTTTGTTCAAAGTATTATAACTGAGTTATTGCCAGGCCAGGCTGCACTTGGTGCCCTTTCCTGTGGAGGTGAATTGTTACCTGGTTCTTCATTGTAAGCACTGCAAATACATTTTTTCCAGAAAAAGTTCCAAGTGAACACTGGAAATGATTTTGCAACACAACTTAATGAGGTTTCTGCAGCAGCAAAACATTAAAATGGGCACAAACCTGAGCTTATTTGGATTTTAATATTGTTCCCTCTCCAGGGGACTTATAACAGAATGCATCTCATATCTGTGGCAGGATCCTGCTTTTAGTTTTTTTTTAATATTTATTTTTATAAAGATTTAAATTAAGTGCTGTTTCCCCTAAATAAAGGGTAAAATCTTTTTCAATAAAAAAATTGAGAGGAAATAATATAAAATATTATCTACAAAGGATATATTTTTTTGTGTTTTGTGGTTATAGGCATGCATCTGTCACCATTTAAACTTTGAGACGGTGTTGAATTCAGTTCGCTGTGGGGTGGGGTGGGGAGGTGTCCTGGAGGCAGCTGGGCTGGGGTTTGCTACCAGGATGTTGCTTATGGAGGAATAAGAATCATGGTGTTTATTTCTGGCCGGATTGTTTTTGTGTCTGGCATTGATGCAAATGTGTTCAAAGTCATAAATGGGACTTGGGGGACAAAGAAGCCATGCCAAGCAGAGAGGCTTATTCTTGAGGACAGCAAGGAAGATTGTAGACTTGGTTGGGATGGATTATTTATTCTCTCCTCCTCACTTGTCATTCTGAACATTAACCAGTGCATGGGAGTGAAGATGCTGCTACTCTGAGCTGCACTCAGAGTCAAGTTGTCCCTGGGAATGCCAAGCTGATCTTTCAAATCCTGTGGAGCCACCATGCCCTGATGGGAGTGGCCTCACTTTGCTAGCCCCAGCCACCTCCTGTCTCGGGACATGAAGGTTCTGAAGGTTTTCTTTAATTCTTTGAAATCGATTTTTTCTCTGAGTTTTCAGCTTGGGGCATATTTTGGCTTTCTGAATGCATTTTAAGAATTTTAGGAATGATCAAACCTGTCTTTATATAATTCTAATACACAATGGTTTCTCTTTTGGTTCTGAGTCAATAAGACAATAGATCTAGGTCATGGAAAATAGAGTCAGATGAATTTTTCACCTCAAAATGAGATTACTGGGTCTGATAGACAACTCTATTCATTTTATTTATTTAATCAACCACTCAACAAGTATTTATTGAATGTCAACTATGTGACCAACAGTGTCCTAGATATTGGGATACAACAGTGAAAAACAACATATCGACAATCATAAAGGTCAATATTTACAGAGTTCACTGTGTACCTGGTACCATTCTAAGAATTATATTTTACACTCGCATCACTGACTAAGCACATCATTTTATTCTTCCCACCAAATGTGTGAAGTCAGAATAGCAAGTACAATTTTTACCATTCTTCATGGATGAAGAAACTGATGTAGAGAGGAACTGCCTGAGGTTTTGTGTGAATGATCAGGTGTGGAAAATTCCAGCTCCCTCTCCCCTTACTGCCCATGTTTTGACTCATATCTGGGTTGGCATTCTCATTCACAATGCTGCTGTAGCACGGTTGGCTAAGTTTTCTAACATCTCTACAAAGTCAAAACCAGTTGGGATTATACCAGGATTTGGACTGATAAAAATTTCAAGGGGAAGAGTGGTCTCGTGAGTTGGAGAAACTTGGAGGAGCCAGGCAGTGCGCATGACCACGATTTCTAATGTGCACAGCAACTGTGGGGGGTGAGCATTGTTCTCCCCATTGTGTACAGGGATGAAAAAGTGCAGTGCAGCATTTTGAAAGAATCTGTTCAAGGTCTAGTGGCCAAACTGAGATTTGAATCCAGGATTTTGTGATTGTGAAGCCTGTTCAGTTGGTCTTGTGAAATTCCATTTCCCATGCATATAAGAGAATCGCTTAACTCTTATTCTCAACATTGCCACAATCTTCAAAGGTATTACGAGAGGTAATGTAAAAAGATGAGGCAGTAGGAAAAAATCTGACCCTACTCCATAGAGAAACAAACAAAAAAAATACTTCCTAGGAAACTCTTCCTACTGCTTCTTAACCTGCGTGCTATTAAAAACTATAGGGAACAAAGAAAATGAAACCCTTCTAATATTCCTTTGAAATCAAAATATTCAGTGAATTCCCTTTGAGTAGAATGTGATTAATTTAGTCTTTCATTTCAAAAAGTTAAAAAGTACATTTCTCTTGATCATTCAACCTTTTTGAATAACCAACAGCAATACGTAAGGGCCAGAAAGAAAATGTGATTGTATCAGCCAGGCTGCCATTAATAACTTGGACAGTTGTGGAGTCAAGCACGTGGCAGTCGCTCTGATGATGTATTCGTGCCCGTGTCCCTGTTTCTCATCTTTTCTTCAGTCAAGAGTGCGGTCCACCGGAGCGGGAAATGGATAGGAATCTTTAAAGTTCTCAGTGTGGCTGTGGGCAAGTCATTTCTGGCTCCTTGCAGCTTATTTCTGTCTCTAAAATGACACACAATTATCCTCACAAAGGTTTAGGGAGAAGATTCATTAAGAAAATTACCGCTCATTTAGAAAATTGCTGCTCAAGTTCGCTAAATGTTTCCCCGGTGGGCCTCATGAGCACACGGCTCTCCTCAAGGTGAATGACTTACCTGTCTCTCTGGGGGAGGGCCTTGCTTTTTCTCCACCTCACTCCTTCCTCGTCTTGGGGTGCCCAGGACTAACGGTTTGCTTTCCTTAGAAAGAACATTGACCTATTTACCCAATCTTTAAAAAGAGTTATGCTTCTCTAAAGTAATGGTTTGTTCTGAATATTTTCTTCCAGTTCATTCTAGATTTGTGAACGTGGGGGTGTAGAAAGCGGCTCACACACAGCGGCATTAAGATGAGTCCCCTCGATGTTTCTGTGGTCACAGGGGATGCTTCCCTCTGCAAGTTTCAGATATGATTGGTCAGGACAAACACTATTTTGTGCTGAACTGATTTAGAGAGGCACGTGAGAGTGGCACGCGGGACAGGTCGATGATCTTACCCAGTGTGAAGTAGTTTATAACATCCTTGTTTCTCAAGTCATCACCAAGCCCGAGGAGCAAGTGCCAAAGGCAGCCTGACTCCTTCAGCAATCAGGTGGGTAGTTGAAGAGGCCTGGTCAAAATCCTCAGTGAATATTTGCCTGTATGAACGAAACGATGAAATAGACACTGTTATTGTATTGGAGGTGATGGACGGGAAGACTGCAGCATTAGCAATTTTCTCCCCCCTCCCCTGCCCCCGCCGTTCACTGATAACTTCAGGCTTCAACTACACTCCATCCCACATTCTCGTCTTGAAAGAGAAAACACATGAATTATTCTGGTTGATAAGGAAGATTGGCTGATAGAATATTGTTCTTTTCTTCTATTTCTGGCCCTGCCCGTTTGTCACATAATGGTCTTTGAAATCAAGGACTGGGCTGACAGACACTCGAAGCAAAGACTCCTCTGATGGAGGCAGGCCCAGTCTGATGAAAATTTTGCCTTCATCTTTTTTACTGATTTGGGGTTTTCCTGTAGGGACTCAGTAGGGGCTACAAAACCAAGCTTCAGGTGACTTTGTAACACACACGCAGCTTTCTAGGTATGTTTTCTCTAATTCTACCGTTTCTTGATATTTCTCATATCAAAATATTTTTCATATTTTAAGCTCATATATGACAAAATAGAAGTCCATTTATTTGCACGCCCGAGCAGTATTTTACCGAGACTTTGTCTATGGCAGTATCTATATGGCTCTGTCTATAGGATAGGATCTCCAGGGGTGAGCAGAAGAGATACCCTCATGAGGGGAAGGAAAACGTGCCATCTATGAGACTCAGATTTTTGACATCAGTGAAAAGCAGAGTTAGGAAACGATGGCGAAGTGTGTGTGTATGTGTATCGAGGGGGGTGTCAAGGCCAATGACAAAGGGCCTGTAGAGACATTGACCAGTTTACCTCTTCATTGAATAAACAGTGATTCTATGTATTGGGGCATCAAGGGTGGCGGGATCTGTGATGTCAATGTGTTTTTGTTGAGTTGATCGGATAGTTTGGAAAATTCTGCTTCAGAAAATGTATGCAAGTTCTTTTAGTGATATTCCAATATTTGATAAGCAATAGAGGGAGGCTTTTTGGGGGGCCCAGGAAGTCAGGTAGGGAGAAATAAATGACTGTTTCTTGCATCTCTCCTGCAAGCCAGTGCCCTGCCTGGGACCTTCACTGGCGTCATCTCACTTGGGGGTCCACACCGTCAGGCAGGGAAAGTCAGGTTCTCCATGGTTTTAATGACAAGGCAGCCTCAGAGATCCGAGGAAGGAAGGAAAAGAAAAAGAAATGTGCAATTCCAGAAAGTGTGGAGAAATTAACAAGTGCTTCTTGATCTTGGCTGCACGTTCGAACTTTATAGTTCTCGGTGTGCCGGCTACACCCAGACTGATTCATTCCCACTCTGCGGTGTTCAGCCCCAGCACTAGTGCTTTTGAAAGTTCCCAAGGTGATTCCAGTATCAGCCCCTGTTGAGAAATATGGGTTTAAACAATATTTAAGGTAGATTACAAGTATATTCTTTCTTTAAGATTCAGAATCAAGGAAGGCTAGGACAGGAAGTAACTCTAAAATCATCTGATCTAATTGCTTAATTGTACCAAGGAGGAATCCATGGGTGAGGTAAGTAAGGTGACTAAGGAAATTCATGCAGCTAATCTGGGGCAGAGCTGGGCGTCTTCCTCTAACCGTGACTTGCTGACCCCTCAAGAAAGGCTGGGATATGGTCCTGTCCATATTGTTAATGTGCGTGATTAGACTCGGAGCTTCGTTACATACTTTCTTGAATTTTTTTGTTTTAATTGTGGGAGCCATTTCTAAACACACACTAACATTTTAGTATTTTAGTATCTGTTTTGATAGTATTTTTTTTAATTGGGATAGTGGGGTTTTTTTTCTCAAAACAAAACATATCCACAAGGTGAGGCTTGAAAAGTAATTTAAATTTTGTCAAGTTTTTGCATAACTGCTGTATCTTTGCTGTCTCAGAAAAGGACTGGGGAATCAGAGGTCAAACAGAAGCACCTCATTTATATGATAATTACCAGTAAGCAGTGGCCAGTGATTCATGATACAAATCATTTGTTCCTGTGGGACTTGTATGTTTACTGGGCAGGAAGTAGGTGATTATGTCGTACTAATTAGTTTCTTGGTGACAAAAAGAATGTAGCACAATTGAAACTAAGTTTAATTGTGTGCTGCTTAGTTTCTTTATTTACTTTTCATGGCAGTGTTTTTAATTTAGTTTTTAATCCACAGTAAGTCTCTGAATGAATATATACCTGGATGGCAAGATACCAACCTTCATATTACCACTTTCATAGTTTATGACATGCTTTAATATGCTAATCTTATGTAATCATAGCACCAGTCCTTTGAGGCACATTTTAATGTTGTTATAAAACTCCCTTTACAGATGAACAAATGAAGGCAGAGAAGTTAGAGCAAGACTTAAAGCTCCTACAACCAGAAATATATCATATTACTTGGCAATTATATGTTTTATGATTAATAATTATGAAGCATGGTAATGAACAGCTGGAAATGATCATTGTTTAGTTAACTTTTTGTAATTTTCTCAACTACTAAGAAAAAGGCTATAAAGGAAGATGATAAGCCACCATTGTATTAGGAATGGGGTATAAAATTATTAGTGGGAAGCATAAATTGGAAGAGGTGTTATTTTCACAAGGGGAAAGACCTTCTTTGGATATAAGCTGAATTAAAAGTTAATGGAATGGTATTTCTAGTCCAGTGAGACAGAGGCCTGAGCCCTGACCAGTGTGGCTCAGTAGGTTGGAGTGTTTTCCCGTAACAGAAAAGTGGTGGGTTCGATTCCCCATTAGGGCACCTGCCTGTGTTGCAGGTTTGGTCCCTGGTCAGGGCGCTTACAACAGGCAACTGATTGATGTTTCTCTCTCACACTGATGTTTCTCTCCCTCTCTTTCTCCCTCCCTTCCCTTCTCTCTAAAATCAGTAAGTCCTTGGGTGAGGCTAAAATTTTTTTTTTACTAGAAAAGAAGTTTGAAAAAAGGGAGGAGAAGGTAAGAGGAAGTTTGGGAACTGAAACCCACAAAGAACAATAAAAGTAATTGCACAGAGAAGGATAGAAGAAAAGTGAAAGAATAATGACCAAATGCAGTGAAAAAGAAGTCTGTCATAACAGACTGGAAAGTTAGAAGTATGTAAATAATAAGTTTGGTCTTTAGTAATTTTTTAAATGTGCCCGTGGTAGAAAAATATTCATTTAAAGGATAGGCAGAAAGTTATTATCTGAAATGGAATAGAAAAAAATAGGTAGGCGCCACTTTTACTTAACAGCATAGTGCTCACTGCATGTGTCTCCCAGGCAAGTGTTTCTTGAATATTTATGACAGAACCTTTATGACGAAAAAGATACAAAGTTGTAGTATCTGAAATACAGGAAGAATGCTAGCTAGCGTGGAGCCCAAGGGCCCTTGGGTAGAGCTGATGTGGAAAGAATGTTATCTCTGAAACAGCAGATTTTGCTATGCTTATAAAAAGCCTTGGGCAAAATGTAGGTACTACAAGAACCCAAGACTATCGATATAGGTAAAGTTCCACGGTCTGATAGGCAGAATGGTACTGCCATAGAGGATTCAACTTCATAAACTCAAAGGGCACTGCATTTGATTTAATGCCTTTATTAATCTCCAAATGCTTTCCTGAGGAATATTGTCATAAATGCACAGTCAAAAAATCATCTGGGGCCAAGGGTGTACTACATACTGCTGCCTGTTAGGTCTCCTTTACATAAGCTTGGATCAGCTTAGGCCGTCACGTGGCCCATTAGGAGAACATCGGACGAAAGTAGTGTATTACTCGGGACTTTCCAGAGAAACAGCCCACAGGGTGTGTGTATGTATGTATATGGGAAGATCCATTTTACGGAATTGGTTCAGGTGATTATGGGAACTATCAAATTCAAAACACACAGGACGGCTGGCAAGCCGGAGATGCAGGAAAGGCCAGTGTTGCAGAGGAAGTCTGAAGGCCACCTGCTGGCAGAACGCCCTCTTGCTTGGAAGATGCCAGTCTTTTGCCTATTTGGGCCTTCAGTTGATTAGATGAGACCCGTCCATATTAGGGAGGGCCATCTGCTTCACTCAAAGTCCATCAGCTTAAATGTAAGTCTCCTCCACAAACACCCTTGCAGAATCATCCAGGATAACGTTTCACTAATAGCTAGGTTTTGTGGCCCAGCCAAGTTGACATGTAAAATTAACCACCACACCCAGGATTAGATTTTATACTCATTGACTTTTCCACTATCTGGATTCTCTTATTTAAACTCTATAAAGCATGTGTGTGTGCATGTGTGATCACTTTATCCCCCCAAGAAAGAAAAACATTATTGGCTGACTACACAAAATCAATACTGGAATTTGACTTTTTGTCAGTGTGTCTGGAAAGCCCAAGGATGAATGTGTAGAGTAGGACATAACTTTTAATGCACATTTCAGTAGCTTTGGCTGATGGCATCTGTGGAAATGACTGTATACGTGTGTAAGCATAGAGACGTCTATTTCCATTTTAAAGAAACAGTCTTCAGGTGTGCATAATAATGAAGAGTTGCAAAATTCACAGGATATTCCAAAGAATGGGGCTTGAGTCTACAAAGGAAAAAGTAAACTACTAGCATTGGTTTATAGAGTGATAATAATAACAATAATAATGGCTAACATTGTGTCGAATGCTTTATGTGTATGCTTTTTATGTAATTCTTAAAACAGCTATTCTGAGTCTGCAGTTAAGGAGACCAAGGCACAGAATAACTAAATAATCTGCCAAGGCCAAGAAGCCAGCGAGTGGTAAGAAGTCCTTGGGTAAAGAGGGACTTTGTAGGCATATGCACTGCTCTTGAACATGCTGCGACATAGCTCTGACAGATGGCCATCCTGCTTCTGCCCGACATCTCCAGAGACAGAACTGCCTGTCTGTCATTTCTGCATCAAGGAAGGATTTTGCTGAGAAGTTGTTTGTGGATGGGGACCCACATTTCACTCTGAGCCCTCCAGCTGCAGCTGGGCCCTTCATGCTACTTGTCCATCATTTCACCCCTTTCTGGCTGGGAGCTTTCCTCATTCCCTCAAAGGCTGTTTTGAGCCTTTACCATGCTTTTCAGTGCCCTCCCCTCCCTGGTCACTCAGGGGCAATGGTTTCGTTTCCTGCCTCACTGAAACATAGCACCGATGGGCATGCACTTCCACCATTTGCCTCTTTTCCAGAAGTCAGCCTCATCTTCACCCATCCTTCTATCCTCTGGGGACCTAGAGCCTTTGCTCCAGACTCACTAGTTCAGGGCAGTCCAGGATGTAGTTAAGTATGTTGTACAGATGGGAGAAGTGGGGATTCCTCGTGCACACTTCCTGTTCAAGGTAAGTCTTGAACTGTCCAATATGATTTTTTCAATTTTTGACCACCCTATTTTTTGAATATCTTGATTAGAGGCTGTGTATCCTACCTTCTGCTCATCCTTCAGATTTTATGAGTAGATTTTTGTTTTTCTTTCTTATTATTGTGATTGTGGCTTCTCTCTCATCCATAGTGATGACTTATCTTCCAGAAATTCTTCATTGGAACACCTAGAGTGGACTATTGGCTGCATAATAATAATAATAATAATAGACAAACACTTTCTGAGTGCTTACCATATGGCAGATACTATGTTAAGTGCTCTACAGGGACCTCCTCATATAAAGATACTTAACCTGCCTTACATCACTAATTCCTTTGAGAACCTGGATATTTTTCCCAGAAAAACCCACACTCAGGAGAGTCCACATATCTTCCATTTTGTTTTCTATTACTGTGAAACAAACTGCCCCCAAAAAGCGACAGTTCTTTTTAATTTTTCATTTCCATGATTCTGTGCATTGACATTGGGTTCTTCTGCTCGGTCCGGGGTCAGCAGGGATGCCGGGGCACTTGGAAATTTCCAAATGGACTCACCCACATGGCCGACAGTTGGTGCCAGCTGCAGGCTTTTGGCCAGTGGCTTCCATTTTCTTTCTCTTTGGCCTTTCCATGTGGCTGCTTAAACTTTCAACAGTCTGGTGGTCACAGAGCCACCTCCTCTGAATTCTGTTAGTTAAATCAGATGACAGAGCTTGCCCAGATTCATGGGGGGAAACTACACAGGAGCTTGAACACTGGGAGGCATGGTTTATTGCGGGCCACCAAAGTTACAGCCAATAATATGCACACCCAATTTTGTGTAATAATTTCAAAAGGTATGTACCCACTTCCCCTACAGATCCATTTAAGAGCTCCAAGGAGTGGACAGATTTCAGGTTAAGAACTCATGACCTATGGTTAAGCAAAGGGAAGCCTTTCAGCCAATCTGTCCAGTGTAGAGAAGAAGACAGACAATTCTCACCACAAAGGGAATTGCACATGAATAGCACACTGATGGGACTCTGCATGACATGCTCCAGGGACAAGGAAAGATGGTTTCACTAAAAGACTAGGAATTAGAGTTGGAATCAGATTATGAAATATTTTGAAGTGAAGCCTGGGGAGCTTGAACTTCCTTTAGTAGGCACTGGGGAACCATTGCAAATGTGTGTGTGTGTGTGTGTGTGTGTGTGTGTGTGTATGTGTGTGTGTGTGTGTGTTTTAAACAGGTGTAACAAGCACAAATGCTAAAATAATTCACTAGAATTACAAGAATTAAGAAATAAGGAGAATGGTGTAGAGGGAATTACGTTAAGGAGCTTAATGAGGTTGTGGAGTTTTGAGTCAGAAGTCAGTTTTAAAGTCAGGATTAAGAAGATTGCTCTAATAAAGAATGGAGGCATAAAATTTTACTGTAGAAGAGCCTTTTGTATTACATTATAGAGCAAATATATATCAATATAGAAAGAATTTTACATGTAGTATCATTTTGTGTAATTGAATTAACAAAGAGCTCCATTAGCCTTTGTAATTTCAAATGACATATATTTTTAAAAAATCAAGCCTGGGATTTTGGGGGGTTGCTTTTTACCCAGACTTCAGAGAGTTCTCAAGTGCAGCTGGAAAGGACAATGAGTCTGAGACTAAGACATGTTTACTTTGGTCCCTCAGAATGCAGAAGAAGCCTGTGGGGTCAGAGCAAACCTTGAATGTTAACAGGTTACTTCTCACTAAGGAAGAACATTAGACCTATCGCAAAGATCCAAAAGGGTCGAAAACTATCAGTAGGGGTCCAAATTCTATTTGTTGTTCCATAAAAATGAGAAGCTGTCCCGACTTTAGGCCCTAAAATGTTGCCTGCAATAGTATTTAGAGGTTGTATGTCAGAGGTTAGGTGGGAGGGCGTAAAAGCATGTATTTATTCCAGGGGTGAAATTTCTTTTGCAAGCTTAAATCTGCTTCTTGGTTTCTGAAGCCACCTCTGTTGAGCTGCTTTATCATCGAGGTTTAGACTCTCTTGGGACAAATTCAGAGTGGCTTGCCAGGTGAGGTGATGGGTTAGTGCTGAGCTGGACTCACATTGGAGCTTTCTAAGGCCTACTGGCTGATATCTGGGGGACTGGGCAACATGGGGTTAGCAGTGCCATTAGGGCTATGGAAAGGGTCAAAGTCAGTGGGACCACACAGAGATATCTCAACACTGGGGGTTCGCAAAACCAATAAACAAATAGACAAACAAACAAAAACCCCTTATATTTTACCCCCAGAATTTTTCATTTCATTGGTCTGAGGAATTTTTTTTAAAGTCTTCTTTTTTATTTTAACTTTATTGAGGAATATTGACAAATATGATTGTGTAGAAAGTATACAACATGATGATTTGATATACATTGTAGAATAATTACCAAAGTCAGGTAACTGGAAATCTCTACCTGTTGCCCTACGTCACTGGAATGGGGAGTTTTAATATTCCATCTGGATGATTCTAATGGGCGGCCACATTTGTAAGCCGCTACTTTATGCACTCTGCTGGTTAGTACTGGGCTCTTGCCTATGGAGCTACCCAGCCATGGTTCCTGATTTTGTAGGTATTACAGTTGTTTGGGATAGATTGTTTTGGGCACCTATCAGGAGAAGGGGGGTGGTCATAATAAATGCTGTGTCTATGGTATCATAAATTCTTGACATGGAAAATGCAGAAGATACCAAAATAGTGTCTTAGAGGATTTTTAGCTTTCTGTTTTCCTAACAGTTATATCTCTGTGATGGATGCCTGCAAAAACCAACCAAAAATTCACTGGCAGCAGCGCTTGACCTGAGAATAAAGGAGAAAGAAAAGAAAACACAGCTGTCTGATTTTTCACTCAATGTGCCATAGTGTTGGTAGGCTGTTTATTTGGTCTTCTTACACTTGATTTAAGGAGGGCCAGCCTTCCTTTTTGGAAGCACAACGTTATCACTTCTGGATTTCCATCCTCCCCTTGGCTGTTTATAATTATCACATCCTTGTTATAATGCATGGCTTCTGGCCCTCAGTCTGCTCACTGTACTTTTCAGCTCTAATTCCATTTTGGTTGTTTGGCACCGAGTCTGGCCTTTCACCTCTCAAATCTGTGTTTGCAACACTGTACCCACCAGCTAGCATTTTAATCACCCAATCTCTGTCTCCATCCCTCCCCTCAGCTTATTATTCTATTTTATCTTTTTTTCTAACTTTCAACAACCTCAAAACAGCCTCTCAAGCAAAAGTCACATTCAATAACTTTATGTTTCCATTCCCTAAAGTGGAGCACACTTTTTTATTTTCACTTCCACAGCAACAGCCTTTATGCTGACAAAGCAAGAGCTTTGTTCTCAGTATAGGAAGAGCCACAAATAAATGTATGTCCGCGTATGCATATACATCGCAAGAGAGGGGAAAAGCGAGAGGGTTTGTAAGCTGAAATATGGACAAAGATAGTGGTCTGTGCTGGGCTTGAAAACGAGTTGGACGATCTGTCTTGACTTTAGTTGAAAACTTTTCGTATTGAATTGCCCTCTTGGGGATGGAATCTATTCAAATTGATCTTTTCTATGAGTAGGCACATCATTTTAGAAATGTTTCTGTGAAGATGTGCTGTTTTCATGCTCAGGGAAGCACACTGCGTGCTGAGAGGGACCGAAGGAAATGCCAAATTAATTCATTATGTCCGTGGCAATGTTCTTTTCCCAGGAAAGGGCTGCTGTTACAAGGCAGGCGGTGGTGTGTGCCATGGCGTACCTGCCGCTGTCGGAAGCTCAGTAATCCTCTCCCTAGAAAACTCAGCTCTGCCATTTGTTGTTTGAGGCTCTTGATTGTAATATTAGTTCTCGGTCCCACTCTTGCCATATAATATAAACTGTAGGGGAAGAATGACAATGGAAATTATGGCAGGGAATGCCTTTCAAAATGGACTGCATTGTGCATGGCTGTGGGTCTGTTTTCAGCACCCTGCCTGAGGGAGTGAATGGCTGTTGTTTCCAGCCAAATGCTGGCCACGGCAGGGCCACTTCGAACCATAAGTGTGACAATGTTATCAAGCGGCCGAGTCCCTGCTTCTGTCAGTAAGCCATCATTATTCCTCATGAGCCAACGGCAGGAGAGGGCCACTGCGACAAACACTCTATTATGTTGCATTTTAACGTGTGCCAATCAGCTTAATTCTGGCCCTGACATTTGTCTCAGGTACTGTTCTCTTCCACAACAGATGCCTGCGTGCTTCCTTCATCTGCAGTTCCAAAGGTTTCTGAAAGGGTGGGGAGGAACCACGATAGGTCAGTTCCAAAGAAATAAAAAGGAACTCAATCCATTGGGTGGCTGAGCTCTTTTCAATTAAGTTCCGTGATCTATTCCAAAATCCTACAAACATCTGTGGCTGAGCAATCATCACATTGACTGATGTATTTGGGGAGCAGATGCTGAGACACCTGTCTGGCCATAATGAACTTCTGCTGTCAGATTTCACCAAAGAGACTGTTGATCTTTGGGGACTTGCGGGTCCTGTGGGGACTTAATTTTGTTCCTTAGGTAGAGGTGCACGTTGTGGATATGATGTTTGCCATCACTTGACATTTATTTTACGCTTGGATTTGGAGGCCTCCAGAGATTATTTCCTTTGAACTTGCATACCTTGATCCAAGATAGCTGCCACCTGGATGCTGTGCTGGCTGGATTGTCACTTTTGGGTCGTAGTAAGCTATCTTACCTGAAGAAGAGGCAAATGAGTCAGTGATCATTAGTAACACTTCTGTCCAACCACGTATGTCCTACGGGGGATGGGGAAGGATTTTATTAGAACCTCTGAGCCTGACAATCCCTGCGTTCAACTTCTCACTGATCTTCAGTTGTTGTCACTTACACATCTGAACTTTATTAAAAAATTCACCTTGAATTTCCAAAACAAGCTGGAGGTGTTCTAGGCAGTCTTATGTCAAGTCTCTTAGTTCTCACTCTGTTAGGACAGTCCTTCAGCCCAGGGTTCCCGAATGCTGTATTGATTTACAAAGAGAAGAATATTCCACTATGGTAAATGTTTTCAAGATGGATTTATTGAGATTAAAGTTCTGTTCTTTATTTTGGGATTATGACTTTACTATTTCGGCTTGAATCATCTATTCTTTATGAATTGACAGTGACAACACATGATGATTTAAAAAAAATAAATATACTAACTTGGCAAAATGAAGTTTACGGTCTGTGGCAGTATACTCAATTCATCTATTTATCCAACCACCTATTTTTGTTAATTTTTATTTTTCCTGGTTCTTGAAATCCAGAAGTCTAGTGATTACTGTTTCACCAAATGAGTCACACATTCTTAAAAGGAAAAATTCAAAATGTCTGTGGGTTCTTTCAAGTGCCAAATAACAACAAACCAAACCAAAACAAAGAGCCAATTATGTAGCGATGTGAGATATAAACCTGTGAAAAAGTCAACATTTTTTCTAATTAGCACTTCTCTATCCAGTAGCTTCTCTATCCCTTCAGTCCTCTCTCCCATCACGCATCTAGCTAGTAATGTTTACTAATTAATGTACATCAAATACACTTCTCATACTTAGTCACAAAATGTTCCCCTTAGTGTTTTCTGTAGCTTTAGCACCTTTTAAAATGTGTGGCCTTTGACAGAGACATCTGACATAGGCTCTTTTGAAGTGACCAAATTCCCAGCCTGCGCTAAACTTTAGTTTTTGAACACTGGGGCCAAGGCTTCACACAAAGTTATTATGTGACTTCTTATTGATGGTTGTCTCTATTCTCAAACTTCTGCCAGGTATTATGTAACACATTTTTTTGATGACCCCCTTCCATCTTTACCCAATGCACCTTTACCATGCACTAATCTCCACCTCTGGCAACTACCAATCTATTTTCTATATCTTTCAGCATGTTTTTGTTTTTTTGTTTGTCTGTTTTTAGATTGCACATGTAAAAGAGATCACGCAGTATTTGTATTTTTCTGTCTGACTTATTTCACTCAGTGTAATACCCTTAAGGTCCATCCATGTGGTCACAAATGGCAAGATTTCACTCTTTTTATGGCTGAATAATATTTCATTGTGTGTGCACATAACATCCATTCATCCATTGATAGACACAATTTATTTCCACATTTTGGCTATTGTAAAGAGTGCTGCAATGAACATGAGGATGCATATATCTTTTCAAGTTAGTATTTTTGTTTTCTTTAGATCAATGCCCAGAAGTGATCATATGGTAGTTCTATTTTTAGTTTTTTCAGGGACCTCCATGCTCTTTTCTATAGGGGTTGCACCAATTTATATTCCCACCAACAATGTACAAGGGTTGTTTTTCTACATGTCTTCACCAACCCTTGCTATTTCTTATGTTTTTGATGATAGCCTTTGTAACAAGTATGGGGCAGTATCTCATTGTGGTTTTCACTTGCATTTCTCTGATGATTAGTGATGTTGAGCATCTATCCGTTCAGGAACCTGTGGGCTGTCTGTGTGTCTTCTTTGGAAATATGTATTTAGATATATGCCCATTTTTTAAAAATTGAATTTTTTGTTTTTGCTATTGAGTTGTATGAGTTCCTTGTATGTTTTGGATATTAACCTCTTACCAGATAATGATTTGAATTGAAAATATTTTCTTCCATTTAGTAGGTCACCTTTTTATTTTGGTGATGTTTTCTTTTTCTCCTGCTTCTTTCTCTCTTTCTCTCTTTTTCTGTACAGAAGGTCTTTAACTTGGTATAGACCCACTTATTTATTTTTGCTTTTGTTGCTTTTACTTTGGGTGTCAGAATAAAAAGATTAAAATGAAAAGGGAACCAACCATATGGGAAAACATATTTGCCAATGACACCTTGGACATGAGTTTGATTTCCAAAATATACAAAGAACTCAAATGACTCAATACCAGGAAGATAAACAATCCAATTAAAAAATGGATGAAGGACCTGAAGTGACACTTCTCCAAGGAGGACATACAGAGGGCCCATAGGCATATGAAAGAATGTTCAACATCACTAGTCAACAGAGAGAGGCAAATTAGAACCACAATCAGATACCACTTTACACTGGTCAGAATGGCCATCATGAACAAATCAATAAACAAGTGTTGGAGAGGATAAGGAGAAAAGGAAACCCTAGTGCATTGTTGGTATGAATATAGACTGGTGTAGCCACTGTGGAAAACAGTATGGAATTTCCTCAATAAGCTAAAAAAAGAACTGTCTTTTGACACAGCAGTTCTACTTCTGGGATTATTCCCTAAGAATACTGAAGCATCAATTCAAAAGAACCTGTGCACACCAATATTCATAGCAGTGTTATAGCCACGTGCTGGAAATAGCCTATGTGACCATCAGTAAATGAGTGAATCAAAAAATCCACTCATTTGCTACAAATTGTGGTACACTTACACAATGGGATACTATATAGCAGAAAGACAGAAGGAACTGCTACTGTTTGTGACAGCATGGATGGACTGAGTACAGACACAATGTAGAGGAAGAAGTGAAAGCTGTGCAAAGTGAAATAAAGAAAAATAATCAGGGAACCAATAGTGAAGGGAAAGAAATTGGGACTCAGATTAATGATTTGGAAGAGAAGTAAGAAAACATTTAATAGGAACAGAATGTAAAAAGAAGGATTTTTAAAAACGAGAAGGGGTTTGGAAACCTCTGGGACAACTTTAAGTGTTTCAATATCCAAATCATAGGGTTGCCAGAAGAAGAGGAAGAGGAAGAAATTGAAAACTTATTTGAACAAATAATGAAGGAAAACTTCCCCAATCTGGCAAAGGAAATAGACTTCCAGGTAGTCCAGGAGGCTCAGAGAGTCCCAAAGAAGTTGAACCCAAGAAAAAATACACCAAGATACATCATAATTACATTACCCAAGATTAAAGATAAGGAGAGAACCTTGAAAGCAGCAAGAGAAAAGGAGATAGTTACCTACAAAGGAGTTCACTCCCATAAGACTATCAGCTGATTTCTCAAAAGAAACCTTGCAGGCAAGAAGGAGCTGGAAAGAAGTATTCAAAGTCATGAAAGGCAAGGACCTTCATGCAAGATGACTCTATCCAGCAAGGCCTTCATTTATAATGTAAGGGCAGACAAAGTACTTCCAAAATAAGGTCAAGTTAAAGGAGTTCATTATCACCAAGCCCTTGTATATGAACTGTTAGAAGGACTTATGTAAGAAAAAGAAGAGCAAAACTATGAACAGTAAAATGACAACTAACAACTATCAACAACTGAACCTAAAAAACAAGAACAAACTAAGCAAACAACTGGAACAGGAGCAGAATCACAGAAATGGAGAACACATGGAGGGTTATCAGAGGGGAGAGGGAAAGGGGGGAAGTGGGAACAGGTAATGGAAATAAGAAGCATAATTGGTAGGTACAAAGTAGACAGGGGGAGGTTAAGAATAGTATAGGAAATGTAGAAGCCAAAGAACTTATATGTATGACCCATGGACATGAACTAAGGGGGTGGGGGATCCTGTTATGGGTATGGTGCAGGGCAGAGGGGGATAAAGAAGAGAAAAAAGGGAAACAACTGTAATAGTATGATCAATAAAACATACTTAAAAGAGAGGAACCTAATGAACAAAACAAACAAATGAGCAAAATAGAACCAGAGGAGGCATGGAAACAAGGAACAGAGTGACAGTGACCAGAAGGGAGTGGGGAGGGGCATAAGGAGGGAAAGAAGGGGGAGCATCTAGTCAAGGAACAGGTGTAGGGATTGACTGTAGGAGCCCCGGGGGTGGGTGGGGGGAAGGTGGGGCAGGGAAGAGCAATGGGAGAAAGTTGGGACAATGTAATAGAACAACAACAACAACAAAATCATCCTCAAGACCTATGTCAAGGAACTTACTCCCTGTATTTTCTTTCAGGAGTTTCATTATTCAGGTCTTACATTCAATTCCTCAATTGGTTTGAATTTCATTTTTGTGTATGGTGTAAGAGAGTGCCCAGTGTCATTTTTTGCATGTGGCTGTTTTCCCAACACCATTTATTAAAAAGACTGCCCTTTGTCTATTGCATGTTCATGGCTCCTTTGTCATAAATTACATTACCACATATGCATGGGTTTATTTCTGGGCTCTTTATTTTGTTTCATTGATCTATGTGTCTGTTTTTATGCTAATGCTGTATTGTTTTAATTACTATAGACTTGTAATAGAATTTGAAATTAGGGAGCATGATGCCTCCAGCTTTGTTCTTCTTTTTCCAGGTTGCTTTGGCTATTCAGGCTGTTTTTATACAATATTTAGGATTGTTTGTTTTATTTTCATGAAAAAATGCCATTGGAATTTTGATAGGGGTTGGATTGAATCTGAAGATTGCTTTGGCTAGTACGGATGTTTTAACAGTATTAATGCTTCCATTTTGGGAGCACTGAATATCTTTTCACTTCTTCAGTTTCTTTCCTTAGCATCTTGTACTTTTCAGTGCACAGGTCTTTCACCTCCTTGGTTAAATTTATTTCTAGGTACATAAAACATTCCTTATCTCTCCAGCATGATTGCATGAGCTTTCATGATATGAGAGTGCCCACTGAATATCAGAATCACAAAGTGGGTTCTTTAGACAGGTACGTCTTAAAGACAGTCATTGAAAGAATCACAGGTACTTAGCATCTTATATTTATTATCCATTGCTGCATAATGAATTACTACAAACTGAGTGTCTTAAAACACCCCACATTTATTATTTCCAAGTTTCTGTGTTCAGGAATCTGGGCACAGAGGAGCTGGTCCTCCATCACGTCTCTTAAGGGCTGCCATTAGGTGATGGTCAAGGATGGGTCTCATCCGAAGGTTCGCACATTTGTTGGCAGAATTCTGTTTCTAGAGGGTTGTGGGAACAAGGGTCTCCATTTCTATCTTACTCTTGGCTGAAGGCTACCCTCAATTTTTTGCAATGTGAGCTTCCCCCAAGTGGATACTTGCCTCATCAAAACATGCCATCCGAAAAGGCAAAAATAAGTCAGCTAGTAATACAAAAGTCACAATCTCATGTGGCGCAATCATGGAAGTAACATCCCATCTCCGAGCTGTAGTCTATTGGTTAAAAGCAAGCCACAGGCCCTACCTGCACTCAAGGGAAGGGGATTACTTAGGGGCATGAATGTCAAAAGGTAGGAATGATTGGGGCCATCTTAGAGTCTGTCTTCCACGCACCCTGGATTTTGGAGATACGAAACCTAAGAGCCATGCTTAGTTCTTTGTTTCCATCCATCATTAGAGAAAGTGATCTTTGAGTTTGTTTGGGGGAAGTTAGTTTGGCAGATCTGAATTATAGAACAGTATGATGGCATATTATTTCACTATTCTTAAGATAGCTAATATCTTAAAATTTATGCAAATAGGGTATTATTAAGGAAAGGTCCTATCTGATATTCTTTAGTAACTCTGTAATATCCATTTATAATCATCATTTTGTTTTCATTCTAGTCAGTAATTAAAGGAACTTTGTGTGTGTGTGTGTGTGTGTATGTTTCCAGTGCATGATAAATGAGGTAGGGAATACAAATTAAGATTATGACAAGGTTTGGTCTTTTAAGAGACACATATTTATAAGCAAGGGATGGTGCTAGGGGAACAAAACATGTACAATCATAACAGAAAGAAAATAAAATTACACAATTAAGTGCTGAATGCATTTAATAACAACCTCAACTCTGTGGTACAGAAAACAGAGAGATCGATGTTGGGGGAAGTTACTAAAGGCCTTTTTGGGAGAAAGAGAGCTAGAAAGAGGAGTGGAGTATGAATAGGAAGTAACAAAGAAAGTTGGGAGAATTTGAGGAGAAAATTGAGGAAGGCAGGAAGAGCCCGGAACCTGTGACGAGACTGAGAACCTGTGGGTAGTGAAGGGAATGGGGAGCAAAGAGACAGCAAGTCACAGGGAGGTGGGCAGGTTTGCCTCTAAGGGCTGTTGCATGCTGGGGCATGGTGAGTGTAGTGACTGGACGGACAGTGGAGAATCATTTCAGGTTGTTCGGGAGAGGATAAAAGCGGTATTTAGGCAGGAATCTGTGCATGACAGATCATAGAAAGAGAGTTTGAAAGAGAGAAATGGGGTGAAAAAATCTGGGCCAGGCTGGTAGAAGTGGGAATAATAAGTTGGAACAATATTTATGATGAAGAGCCCACAGTTCCGAGAGGCTGACTAGACACACTGGTAGCAGCAGCGAGAATACTCACCCCTGCCTTTGACCAGCCCCTTCCCCCATCTGAAATGGACAGCACTTAGGCAGCTAAGGGCCTAATTAGAATTCCCTTTGATCAGTTGGTTTGCTAACTAGTTGTTACCTCTTGATTCTTGAGATATTCATTTATTAATAAATGCCTCTAAAGTCCAACAGCCTGTAAGAATTATTGACTTTATTATGCATTGTAATGGGGTCAGGAGGGACCTTTATATGTCATCAAATCACACTGTGTATGTGATCATGTGCAGCTTATAACAATGCTTTCTAAGGTGTTCCAGAAACCAGTAGTTTTAATAGGTTTTCCATAATATTTCCGTATTTCCATAATACTTCATAGGTTTTCCAAAAACAAAACCATATAGGTACTGAGGAAAGGTTCTTGGTCAAATGTTTGGGAAACCCTGAGTTAAAATTCAAAAGCTCAACAGGTACAATGTTAATAAACCACCAAGAAGATCCTTGGTTGGAGGAGGTATAATAAAAAATGTTTCCCAAAGTTTTTTGCTAATGGAACCGTGTGTGTGTGTCTGTGTGTGTGCCCATCATCTTCAGGACTCAATGCATTTGAATAAATGCCAGGGTGTTAATAAGTTTTCAGTGAAGTCAACAGCATTTTAGAAATATTTTGGCTTGTGGACTATCAGGTTTCTCCTTATTATAGCTCCTTTGATGTTTTATGTAACTGAATTTTGAAAGCTATTTCTTTCCCAACAGTGCCAGAAATTGGGCAAGGAAAAAGAAGAAGCAAAAGTAACTCTTTTCCTTGATGTTTCTTATAAGTGTTTTTGAAAAAAATGCATAGAAAGGGAAGTAATTTAAACTAAGGTTGCTACCTGCCTGGATGTGAAGTTGCCCGGTTTTCAAAGGTTCTTTGCTTTATGCCACTACCCTCATTCAACAATGGCAAATCGTGGTTTAACTACTGCCTGGGTCGTTTCTTCTGTTGTAGAACCTGGAAGAAGTTACTGAACCTCTCAGATCCTCCATCTTTTTCTGTTTCTTTCCTCCTCATTGATTTATATTTTTAACTCTGTGATTTTTTTTCTTAGAAGAGAGTTTCTATAGGGAGAGAAAATAACCCTTGAACTCATAATTTGAAATGCACCAAGCTTTAAAAAAACAACTCCCATAGAACTGTTTTATTAAATTTGGATTCCAGATGATTGGTTTTAGGATGCTAAGAGAAACAATTATAAGAGGTGGTGGTTTGTAAAGAGATTGGTGTTGGCCTGAGGTGTTTAATTGACCAACTGTATTAAACATGTTCTCACCTGCTATTTTCATTCCAAAAGGTGCTATTTTGTTTTTGCAAGGTCAGTGTCATAGTAGAAAATGTTTTATATGTGTATGTCATGCCATGTTAATGCTTCATTTGTAAGGTTTTTAGTATGATTCAGGTCACTTAACTATATATATATATATATATATATATATATAGAGAGAGAGAGAGAGAGAGAGAGAGAGAGATGCAGTTATTGGCAGGATACTAAAATGTTTACAGTTCTAATTTCTGTGCCCTAAATGAAAACACCATTTTCGTGTCCTGTTTAGCAAAACCTAAAAAATCCCCCATACAAAGCCTACATAATATGGGCTGCTGGGTTGCCATGGTCATTGGAATTAACTCTACTTGCATCATCTGGGTCTTGCATGAGTCTTTGAAAGACAGAGGCTAAACATGGCATTCCTATAATGGTTTTGCTTGGGACATAAGCTTTTGAAGGTTAAAACTATGACAGTACATGACACTGCCCTTGCAGAGCGTGAATCTCAGTACTCACATGTTAAATTGAGCGCCTTCTATGTGTGAGGTGGTGGGAATGCAAAAGGGAGCCAAGGGTACTGGATACAACAACACTGGTTTGGGTCTGAGAACAACACAGATGTGTTCTTCCCTCAAAGACACACAAACTAGGTTCTTAATCATTGTTCAAATGCTGAATTTCATAGCAGCTAGCTGCCCCTGGGACTGAAGGATGATTCTGCCGTGCTATGCTTCGTCACAGTAAAAGTCCTTCAATTTTCAACCGCCAAAAGGACTAATGGACTTGATCAATCTCTTGTTTGTTCAAATTGTCCTTTCCTCTTCCAATATCTCATGACTGTTATTGAGCTAAGTAGCAGTCAGTTACCAATTAATATTCTTTAGTTTAAGGATTCCTTATGCTTCCCATCCCTAGATTTTTAGTACTAGTTAAAAATGTACCTTAACTTTTAAATTTCTAAGCTATTGAGTTCAAATTCTGTGTACTCCTATCACATGAGTGACATTTAATTATTTAGATGTTGAACTCACAGAGTGCAGGGGCTACATGTTAATCATCTCTGTTGCTATCTCATAGCACAAAGTCTGAATCATAAATATTTGCTGAACTGGACTGAATAGGCACAAAAAATAATACTGCCAAGGGTCACAGATAGGAATATTTTTCTGGACAGCCTTTACCTTGTCTCCAAGCCATCATATTATATATGGAGCTGGGAAGGGAACCAGGTAAATGAAAATTCATTGGGGAAATTCCAGTGAGCATAGCCATGACTATTAGGAGAGAAAAGACCCTTTTCTTGCTTCTTTTGATAAATACTTACTAGAAAATCTAAACAGACAACTGTTTCCAAGGGTTCATACCAAAGTAGGACATATCCAATATATTTAGTGGCTTATAAATATTTATTTTTCAAGCATATGTAGACAGAAGTTGTAGAATCTGAATGTGTATGCTGATGAAATGCAGACTTTGCCCTTCTGGCAGCCCGCGTTGGGTTTTAACAATATTTGAAATTTTTATTGCTAATTAGTCAATCTGATATTTGACTGCTGCCTTGGGGAATTTACACTGACCTATTAACAATTTAACACTAGACCAATTAGGTAAAACTCCCAGCTTCCGCAAGTGTCTAGGTATGTGACAGAAGGGCGTGATGACATCATACTTGGCTACCTAGGTGTTAACCAGCACCCCCCTCACTCCCACGTGGGAGATCTGGATATGCTTCTCAAGAACCACAATTTTGTGGCCCATGAGCATTTATATCCCTGCCCATGTGGCTTCAGGGGTGGGGTAGGGGTGATGGTGGCAGTGATGAGAAAGGACGAGATTGGAGGGGGCAGGCTTACTTCCTCTGCCTCCTCCCTGCCTTTCTCTCTTTCCCCTCCCCTTCTCTCCCCTCTCATTCCCTCCCCACCTTCCTCTCTGTTGCGCTACTTTACTATCACAATGTGCATGAAGCCCAGCTCCTTCCTTGGCTTCTTAGAAAATCCACTTGAACCTGAGTTTAGTACCTTTATTAAAGAGACAGGGAACAGGGTAGAGAATGAATACGAGGTTCGGTCACAGAGGATGAGAAACTGGCCTTCTTGTTGCCTTGTGCCTGCTATTCATCTTCCTCCTTTATATCTTTCAGTGCAAACAAATGTTTTCATTTCTTGGGTGCAGAAAAGATTTATCTACATTTTGATGTCCTCTAAGGTGGCTTATCATAGTCTTTTCTCAACAATGGTGAGGCTTTTCTTAAAGAAGTTCTAGAGCCAGAAGCTACATTTTTTTCAACATTGTTCTTTTACAAGTTAATTTGTATTCATTTAAAATTATATTAAATAATTTCTTGACTTTTACTGTAACTGAGCTTGGTTTGAAGTGGGGCAGGGTAGAGAGTGCCCATCAGTAGATGAGCGGATAAAACAACTATGGGACATTTTTAAAATGGAATACTACTCTGCCGTTAAAAAGAGAAGAAAATTTCTTCCTTTGCAACAGTATGGATGGACCTGGAGGACGTTATGCTAAGTGAAGTAAGCCAGTCAGAAAAAGACAAATACCATATGATCTCACCCATACGTGGAATGTAATGAACAAATTGAACTAACAAGGAAGATGGGGACAGAAATGCTTCAACTCTATTCTATCCATTTTAGTATCCATTTATTTTTTTTAATATTTGTTGTATGCATATGTGAATTTATTACAAAGAATTGGCTTACATGAATGTGGAGGCTGGCTAAGTCAGTCTAAAATCTATTAGATAGGAAGAGAAGGTCATGGGCAGGCTGGAATTCATAGGCAAAAGCTGACACTGCTACTGTCCACAGAAAGAATTTCATTTCTATTCGAAAGACGGCTCAGCCCTGATTTTAAATATATATAAAAATATATAAATATATATATGTATGTATGTGTGTGTATATATAGTGGTAAAGTACACACAAAAGTTCTGTTTGTATTATTTAGAACTAAATCCTGGATACTTTTTATGACTTTAAATAAAATCAATTAGTTAGGAGTTTTAATTATACCTGCAAAATACCATCACAGAAACAGCTTAGATTAGTGTTTGCTGAAATATGGAGTGACTGGGGACTATAGCCTAGCCAATCTGATATATCAGAAAAAGTTATAGCAGACGGGGAAACCTAAGGAATAATTAAAAAATACCAATGGCAGGTATATGCATTAAAGAGTTATTCTGACTTATACCAGGAGACATAATGCTTAGTTTATTTATTACATTTGCACAGTTCTACCTAAATTTGTAAGTATTGTCTGAAAAAGAAAAATGAGATTAATTTCTTTTTTAAATGGAGCACTAAGGTGTTTTTTTTTAATCATAAAGGACTCATGAAGTCCTAGCTGGTGTAGCTTAGTGGATTGAGCACCAGCCTGTAAAACAAAGGGTCTCCAGTTCGATTCCCAGTCAGAGCACATGCCTGAGTTGTGGGCCAGGTACCCAGTAGGGGACATGTGAGAGGCAACCACACATTGATGTTTTATCTCCTGCTAATTCTCCCTTCCTTCCCCTCTATAAAATAAATAAATAAAATATTTTTTAAAAGAACTCATTAAAATATTAAGTTCATTCAACAAATATATAATATGAACTTAGTGTATGGCAGACACTATTCTAGATTCTGTGGATAAAATGTTTGCTAAAACAAATGATGACCCTGCCTTCAAGAATTCTGTCATCATTAGGGAAACCATATATTCATCAGACATTAACCCAAATAATTTACACACTGTGACAGTTTCTATGGGTCTCTACAGTGAATGGTTCCTGCTCTCCTCTGGGATGTCTGGAGTTTGCCTGAGGATGAATGGTTGAGCTGGGATCTAAAGAATGAGCAGAGTTATTTGGGTACAGAAAAGGAGGCAGAGATTTCCAGGTAGAGATAAAACTTGCTTGAAGAATTTGACTGAGACCAGGAAGGCTAGAACACAGAAAGTCAAGGTGAATGTGGCCAGGATGATGCTGGAGAAGTTGTCAAAAGCTGGTAGGTGCAAAACCACATTAAGAACCAATTGGTCTTTATCCTAAGAGCAATGGAAAGCATTAAAGGATTTTAAGATTTCACACAAGAGAGCAACACTATCAATAAACTTCTTTAAAGACTTTGCAAGACAGAGGTTTTGCTTTCCCCTCTGAGGCAAAGGTAGCAAACACTCAGCTTCTCCATCCTTAAACCCTTGTACCTTATCTATGGCAGATACCACTAATCCATCATGGAAATCTGTATTTTTTTTCCTGATAAATACTTAACATTCCAGTCTCAGAACATTCTGAGTCTCAGAGCATTCCAGACAACCAATACCAGTCAACATGTTTCAGCAACTAAGCAAACCCTATTTTACTAAATTCCTTAATTTTTCTTAATAAAGATACAAGATTGTTTGGGATAAGGTTGCCAGCTTAAATACAGAACACCTAATTAAATTAGAATTTTAAAGAAAAAAATCATTTGTTAGTGTATGTCCCATGAAATATTTGAGACATATACTAAAAAATTACTTGTCACCTAGGTGAAATTCACATTTACCTGGTTATTTGCTGAATCTAGCAACACTCATTTGAGAGAATTAATTGAACTAACATAGGTGGTAACAGCCCACACCACCCTACAAGCCCATAATAAGTGTTTATTAATTCAATCAGTTCTAAAGGTATAACTTTAGAATAGTGTAAACAAGTACTGGTTTCTGACTTACCTTAATTTTTCTTCATGTATTACTTATAAGAAATAGTCCAAAAGGGTCTGAAGCTACAGTTCAATCACTTTTCCACTATTCTTTGCCTGGACTAATGGCTTTCTATCATTTTTACTATGACCCATAGACAATGCAAAATACCCACAGCCCTTACACTCCACTTTCTGATGAGGAAAACAAAACAAAACAGTGATAAGAACAGAACATGTCGGTGCATAGAAAATAGGCTGTAGGGTTAACCAAACAACTTAGAACAAATGACTCTTATAAAAATTAAAAAAATAATTACTTAATAATTTTTAAGTCAAAAGGGATCATGAAAGTTATTCAAGTCATGACCAACTCAAGAAATTCTTGATGTAATAAAAACAAGGAGACCTTCCTGAATTTTGTGGGATTTCCAATTACATGCAAGCAATCACACACAGAAGAAGTTTTCCATCCTTGTCAAACTATGCATGGCAGCCAGATGTCTTAGAAGAATAGTGATTATATTACTCAATAAACCCCAGGAGCTACCTGGGTTTAGTTTATGAATCCTGAATTTAGTGACTGTTAACTGATGTGGAAATCTACTAGAAAATAAACCTTGGCTGTTTACATAAACGAAAACCTATGGAATTTTGGGTGATCCATCCAAATGGATCGAAGCAGAGACTAACGATTTTAGATCAGTCTCAGGACTATTATTTAGCCCTATGTGGCCCACACTTTGAGAATTACTGATCCAGACAGATCCTCTTGTTTTCTAGCATCTGAACTCTAAACTAGATGGTTGGATATTAAAGTGTCTCAATCTATAAATTCAGGTAAATTTTATGAAATAAAAATGATAATTTAAGACTTGTAATTTTATCAGCAGGAATTGGGTAAAATGTGAGTTAATAAAATCTATCAAAGCTCTTAGCCCTCTTGGGTCCAAAGTGTATTGTACAAGCACATTATCTATTGTATCTCTAATATCTCGGTGTCGCCATGCTGGCTGGAATCAGCATCGCCTTCCTTCTGAAAGAGTTTGCATGACAAGCATAACTACCACCCTTCCTCATGGAATTTGTTCTGGGTTGACCACATTCGTATTATATTCAAGACTGATGCACTTGGATCTCCTCTGGGGGCTCGTCCAGATTCTTTTCAATATAAGGGTCCTGTAATTAAGGCTGGGAGGTGTGGTTTTGACTGAGTGCCCTGCAGATTGCTCATTACCATGCCATCTGAACAATTTAATAACCTTTTTAATTAATCCAAAATTGGCATGTCCCCCTTCGAGCTACAGTGCAGCTTTCGAAAGAGTCAGTCTCTTGGTAGTTCTCAATTTAGCTTATTATTTGAAACCTAAATCTGCCCAGCCTAATGAGCGTGACCAATTCCTCTTACCAAGACCACATAGGAGTCTCCATCTGCACTTCACGAAAGGGTGAGAGGACCAGATGGCTTGGGGGGATGTTCTGGTTCTTGGCTTTTAAAAGAAGTTCTCTTCAGTCCAGAGATGAAAGAAAATAATTTATACAGTAGTTGAAAATCACTTTTTACTTTCACTTTCTTGTTCTTTTATTATTATTCTTTTCTTGCTTTCAGGTTTAACTTTGAGAACTTCTAGTCTCAGCTAGTTCTTCATACTTGGGTGTTAGGTATAATTTAGAAGAATTTAATCCTTTTTGGTAATTTGATATTCTGAAGCTTTAGTGTTGCTGGTTATCCGAATGGATCGAAAATACATTTTGGCAAGGTTGAGCTTGTACTTAATTTTTTTTAACTTGGAAAGATAGGACTCTTTAAAACCAAGCAAAGATGTGTGTATGTGTGTGTATTTCACCTGGCCGCAATCTCTAATGTTTGAGCTACTACTACTTTCCCCCAACCAAACAGAAGATTACTGGCCTTAAAATATCCCCTAGATTTTTTCTGGAAGCTCATAAAAGAATTCCCTACAAAATCCCACTCTCCCCTGCTTTTCAGTTTCATTCACCATGGTCTCTCCACCTTTTTCTCCATTTCGAGGCTTACCTGCTTGTGCCTAGAACGAATGCTCCCACCAGCCATTGCTGAGAATCTCAGTCATTCATTCTTACAACAAACCATTGAGTACTCAAATGTGGCAAGTGCTATGCTAGAAATTCTTAATTCCAGTGTCTTTTCCTTTGCTGGTATCTCTATATGACCACCAAAAGTCCCTTCTTGAGATATAACAGTGGGGCTGCCGTCCATTCAGATGGGTAAAACGCCCTCTCTCCATTGGTGCCTGCTGACACCAGCACTTTAAAACTTATGTATAGCTCCTATCTCTTGCCAAACAAAGGGAGGTTTGGAATATACGTTTTCCTGGTTTTCTTGCTCCATCAAAGACTCTAACATAGATGAGATTTGGGTCTTTTAGGAATGAGATTTGCCTGACTTAAAAAGTTCTGCACACCCTTCTAGACAGTCGTGTGTGGGAGAATAAAAGTTGTTTGAGAGTTGCCTGAGAATTGAAGTTCATCCCTGTGATGTGAAGTTCATCACTGCAATATGGGGAAGGACTACTTCCCCGTCCCACATCCATTAGCCTGAAGAAAAAACATTTTGTCCCTGGAAGTCCCATCCTGACCCAGTAGTACTGACCCAGTTCCATGCACCATCACCACCCACCTGACAGGATCAACAATGAAGAAAGCCTCGCCCATTATCACCCCCATCAACATCCCCCACCAGGTTGGTACATTTATTATAGTTGATGTACAGGTGGCAAGGCTATGCCTGTGTGAGGGCAGAGGACACACGGGAAATCTCTCCACCTCCCTCTCAGTCCTGCTCTCACCCTCTCCCACAAACCTTGACCAGCAGGCCAGGTGACACTGCAGTGCAAGTCTCCAGCCTCTGGGTGTTCATTTCAGCCGCCCTAATGCCCTGGATTCCTGCTCCCAAGTACAAGTTCAGATGCACTTCACAGAAGGAGGTAGATAAGACAAAGCCTAACTGCTGGTAAAGTGGGCAGTGGGGATCACCGGCTTATAAACAGGAGGGAGCCTGATTCCACCTGAACCGTGCCGACCTTGCATTATCTGCTTTCTAGTCTATCAGTTTATTTTGTTGGTGCTGGAGAGCCCCGGAGACCAAGCTGCCTTTCTTAAAAACATATCAAAGGTACTCACAGGCCCACACACTGCCTGTATTTCACATATGGCTCTAAGTCAAGAAGCCACGCCCCAAGAGCTCCAGCCACTTCCGTTAGCACCTCATGAATATGGATGAGGTGCTCGCCACCATGGGGCTCCTCTAAAGTAGCTGTGGAGTGTGGTCCTCCCTTCTGGTGAGTTCTTCCCTTCTGTCCGTGGATGGAGACTGAGCAGGGTGCTAACAGAAAGGACAGCAGAGTGCTAGAGGACGTGGTCTGTAAAACGGAAAAGCACGTGGGTGTGGAATCTCAGGTGTCCTCAGGTGAGGTATTTAGCCTCTGATGCACAACAGCCCCATCTACAGCGTAAGAACGTTGGGATGCTGCAGGATTCGTTGTGACAAAGTATGTATTTCATACCATATACAGGTCTCTTTCTCTTTCCCCCTGTAAAGGCTGGAAAAAGGGGAAGAAAACCACAATTGAGAGCTTACTGTGGATTTCTGTGGGGGAGGAAAATGTTTCCCGTGAGCCTCCTAGGGTCGCTGGCTGGCTGGGTCTCAGAATTAAACTGACAGAGACAGACTCATAGGAGAAAAGACAAACGCATGTATTTAAGCTTTACATGGCCCGGAAGCCTTCATAAGGAAATTGAGACCCAAAGGAACAGGTAGACCTGAGAGTCTTGATGCTGGGTTTGGTGAAGGGTGCACAGTCATGGAGGAATATGAGAGCTTAAGGAGTGTGAGGTCATTGTAATAAAGTGGGGGAACCCAGAAAGGCCTGTTGGTTTGGACTCTGCAGGGAGTCCCTTTATCTTGGAACATAAATGTGCTCCTTTCCTCCCAGTGTAAGGCAAGGGGGGAAGGTTGGAGTGACCTCAGCCTACAATATTCATTAGGCCAAGATGTGGTATCTTGGATTAATGTGTCCTGATCCCCATTAACTCCAATGACTCACGCACAAGAATCGGTGCACAGAAGCTGTACTAAGTCGCACATGGTGAAAATGTCTGTGCCTCTTCTCCCTCACCCCTTCCTCACTGCCTGCTTCCACAACCGTATTTAGTAAAGGCTACTTTTTGGTGTGTGTGTGTGTGAGGCGGGTGGGAGAAGCCGCGCTTGGCTAAATGTCAAGTGGACTTCCATGTCTGTTTCTGTGGCCAGAAGCCCCGCTTGGGCAGGCTCCACTCAGCTGAGTGTTTTTTCTGTCGTTTTAAAGGACGACAGCAAAGATGCAAATTGCCGAGCCTGCTGGGGAGATGGGCACACAAAGAGGCAATTCAAGCGACAAGTGTGCAGGGAGCGGAGAGGGAGAAGGAGGGGGCCGAGGCAGGGAGCATTCTTCAGGTTCTTTCTTCTGCCTTTTGTTAGTGGATTTATTGGGCTTGTTAAGCACTAAGAAAACACTGGGAGGCTTGGTGGCCTCGGGCCTGGGAGGCCCTTCAGAATTCTAAACCGCAGGCCTCTTGGGACTCTACCTCCTGGGGTCCCCCGAGAACCCTGGGAATGGGCTCCTTAGAAATTGCAGAGATGAATCATATTTTTGTTCACGGTAGCAAGAAGAGGACACGGGACGTGCTTAGCACAGGCAGGTAAAAGTCACAGCCTCCTGGTGTCTGAGCAGCCCCCACTTCACCTCTACCCTTTGCCCCCTCCGCTGCCCTTCTCCACCCAGGCTATAGGCCTCTCCTGAGCCTGAACTGTGCTGTTTGGCGGGGACCCCCAGCGCACTGCCCAGAGTGGGGGTGCTCTGCCTGTCATGAGCATTTTTCTCCTCTGCTGGTTGGGGTTTTGATTCCTGCAAAGGCAGAGGTCGTGGTGTCTGGAGACCTGGGTTCGGGTGGCAGCCCTAATTGGCGTGGTGACTCTGGGCAAGTCACTCTCCCCCTCAAGGCCTGTTCCCTCTTTGATAAAATGAGGGGGTTGGGCTGGGGTGTTCAGAGCCCTGTCCTGCTCTGACAGTTGGAACCTCAGTGGCTCTAATTGCCTCATTAGAACACCAGGGAATGCCTTTCTAGTGATTGTCTCCCTGGATCCTGTCTTACCCTCTCCCTACTGGGCTCTGCCTCCCGGGAAACAAAAGCAGCTGCTCTCTCCTCTGGGGCTTCCCCAAGAACCCGGCGAGTCCTTCTTGTCAGCGTATGTGTGCAGGCATCCTCTGTCCTTCTCACTCGTCCGAGGCCTCTCTCCAAGGCCTCCTGAGTGGCCCCTCCCACGCCCCGCTTTGAGCCAGCTCTTTCTCTTGTCTGATTCTTTGGCCGGCAAAGCTGGCCTCTATCCCAGGTGAGATTAAAGTTTCCTTTATTACTCTCCATCTTGCCCATGGACCTGAGCTGGGCGCTTTACAAATAGCCATGTGCGTCGTAGCTGTGATGAAATCAGGCTCAGGGGCCAGGTGAAACGGCTCAGATGGAAATGGCAGTGAATGGGTGCAGGAGGTTCATCTCGTGGAGCAGTCTCCAAAGAAATATACGTTCAGAGCTTCCTCAGCTGCCCTTCAGAGAGAGTTTCTTTGCTACACAGGGGAGAGTTCCTTTTCTGTGTTGTAAGAACCAGGTATAAGCAGAGTAGATAGTGTGGCTTTTCAGGTTCGCCCAAGGAGCCTGTCCTAGGAGCCTCTTACAAACTCCTTAATGTTCAGGAGTGTGTGTGTTTCTGAGAGGTCAGGAAATAGTTTTTGTATGTTCATCTGGGCAGGGACAGGCCAAGAGATTGCAGACATGGGAGGGGTTTGGTGGGGAACTTGGGTCCGCTGGGAGACTGCAGACACCCGAAAGCCTGGTGGAATTCAGAACAGGAGATTTAAACACCAGAGTTATAAAAACGGACAGAGTGAGTCTGTGAAGGCAGCTGAGGCAGGAAGGGGCAGGCACATTTCGGGAGATCATGGCAGGTGGGGGTCTAGCATCCAACAAGGCAGAGATGAGGGCCCAGCAGGTGGGAGAAGCTACAGTGATTTGTGCTCCCAGAGAAGGGCCAGCCACTGCCGTCTGCTCTCCTGTGTCCCTCTGCAAGGCGGCTGCTCACGCACGTCAGTCCTGTGCCCAAAGGCAGAGCTTGGTGGAGAGTAGCTGGTTCTGATTAGTTCGGAATCTTTCCTTCAGTCATGTCACGTGAGGTTACAGAGTGTGGATTCCAGCGTCAGAACCAGTTCAAATGCCAGATCTTCCCATTGACGAGCTGTTACCCCATGCCTTGATTTTTTCATCTGTACATTGGGAATAATAATAGCAATTGCCTCATAGGGTGGTTGGGAAGATTAAAAGTGCCTGGTGTAGTGCCTGACACACTGGAGGATTCAATACATGTCAAGTACCGTTCTGTGTGGGGTTTTTTTACATTTATTTATTGAGAGCTGTAATGAAAGCCAGAGGGCAGAAAAATTCTTCAGAATCACTCGGAGGACTTGTTTAAACATAGATTTCTGGGAGCCATCTCCAGAGTTTCGAATGAACTCAGCGTGGGGTATGGTCTGTGGAACACACTTGGAGAACCCCTGCTGTGTAACCCGTACACATGTGCACAGATGGGACCGTTATTTACTTAACAAACACCTGATCAGCACCTACCACATGCCAGACTTGTACCTATACACAGTACGTAGTACTATGGACGCTGACTCATTTACTCCTCATAGAGACGCTATGAGGCAGGTTTGATTATACCCACTTCGCAGGTAAGATCATGGAGGCCCAGAGAAATGAAGTAATTTGCCCGGGCACTCTCAGCTAGTAAGGGACCGTGTTCTAAAACTGAGTGCATGCTACCAGGGATACAAAACCTTCAGTAGGTAGCACGGAGATATTAGGGTTCTCAGGAAGTGTTTGGCATCTCCGGGATTTTCGATTTGGGTAACAGGCTTGGGTCCATGCTACCAGGGCCCCGAGTTAAGACAGTGCAAGGACTGTGGGAGGAGCAGAGATGCTGGAGCCAAAGGAGAGTTAGAATCCAGAGCTGCCACATGTGAGTTGTGTGGCCGTAAGCAAAAGAATTTATCTCTCTGTGCTGTTTCTTTCAAATAAAAGAAGGAAAAGGGGTAAGAAGAGTAACACCTAAGGAGCAGGGAGTTTGTCGGGACGAAATGAGAAAGCACGTAGGGGGTCCGTGGTGGCGGAAGGTGCTCACTGGGTGGTCTCATTGTCCCCCTCGCCTCAGTGTGCCATCGGGAGTGGCTTCTGCTCCTCTCCCCCTCCCCCAGATGACCTTTTCCTCAACCCACTTTCAGTTTATCAATGCGTTGAATCCTAGGGTGATAGAACTAGAAAATATTTTAGGTTATCTATTTCCGACTGGGTGTCCAAGTCACATGGCGATTAAAACACATATATTCAGTTTCTTGGCATCCTGTTTTTAGATTGGATTCTTCTTCAAAGGGGTTCACTCCTTTCTCCCGATTCCCATGAGAAGAATATCCTCTCCCCTTCCAATGTTAGCTGGGGCTTTGGGTTGGTCCATTGAATCCTAAACAGACATGATGTAGTAGAGTCTTGAAGTGAGTTTGTGAAGTTAAGCTGGCTCCTCTGCACCCCTGCTGTTGCCGGGAGGAGATGTGCCCCATCCGGCATGCTGGTCCCTGGATGAGGGTCAGATAGAGATGGTGCAGAGCTGAGCTGCCTCAGTGGAGTCCGGCTCTCACCAGGCAACCCCCAGCTGACCCCCAGGTGTGCCTGAGCCAGACAGGCTTGGCAGAGTCATCCAGCCAAGCCCATCACCTGATGTCCGGCCAGCCCACCAACTTGTGACCTAAACACGTATTGATATATGCCCTTGAAATGTGGTGGTTCTCTCTTGAGGGTTTGATTTTGGCTTCATCTCCAGAGATTCCGGGTCACAGGCTTGGGAGTTCAGGAACCTGTGTTTCTGAAGCTTTCCTCCTGCCCGCCCCCTTTCGCCTGCTAAACGTGATTATGATGTTCAGCTGGATTCTGAAACCAGCGCTCGCCCCCAACCTCCTCTTCTTTTAGAGGAAGATGCTGAGAGTCAGAAAGATGAAGAGACTTGCCCAACAGCCTCAGTACCTGCCAAGATTAGCATTAGAATTCTAGATGTTTCTTTTATATTAACACTCTTTCTCCTCTATGACTCTGTCCCCATTTTTTTTAAAAAACTGTTAACATGCAAGAAGAAACTCTTCACGTCCCCCTAACTTAGCCGCTTCGGGCTGGAGTGTCAGCCCCACACCGATGTCCACCCTTTGAAACCCACTGACGAAAGGACACACGCAACGGAAAGGTATATTGACTTTGGCTGTAATTGTATTTCTTGGGCCACATGACTCAGCTCAGAGTAAAAATGTGGTCACTGGATCATGCACTTTAGAGGCAGTTTGAAGTACAGTATTTTTTTTTCAACTTGGGAAAGTTTATGCAATTTCTAGGCAATTATTTCTTGTAGGAATAAAAAGTTGTTACTCTTTCATCCTGTTCCTCTTGCCGTGGTTTCTCCTCATTAGTGGCTTCCTTCCTCTCCAGCTGCCGCAATGCCTCCAAAAGCAGACTCGATTACAGCTGAAGGTGGGCTTTACAGACCTGACGGAGATACAGGTCGGCGAACGGAAATGTCGGTCTTGAGTCAGACTAATGTTTATTGAGCACCTGCTATGTGCCCAGCTGTGTGCTAATGACTCATACATACACTACTTTTTAATGAAATGTACAGGAATTTACAGGGAGTAGGTGTAGACTGTATTGAAGGTAAAGAAAAGAGACACCATGGCTTAAGGCTGTTATTACAAACTCCTTTAGTGACATTTCTCTGTTTGCCAACCATTTCCTGTTTAATCTCCCTCATCTGCGAAGTAGTGAAAAATCATCTCTTTCCCATGTCAGCCCTCTAGCCCAAAATCACCTTCTCCGACTCCTTTACTATGCCAAGGACTGCTAATATAAATAAAGCCAGGCGAAGTGCTAAATATTTCTTGGCTGAACCAAGCAGGAACAGGGGCTCCTTCTTGGGCTAAGGTTCTTATTGCATCCCATGTGGGTCATTACAATGTCACTTCTAGTCTTCTCCCCACCCATTTCCCCTGCCTAATCTGTACTACCCAACTCCACCTTGCTCCAGACCATGCTCCAGACCACAACTGCTGAGAGGAGTCATTCATATAGATCTCCCTGCCAAAAACCCTTTGCTGTGCTTCCTTTAGGACATTGCTCAACTCCCACAGAATCTCTCTATTCTGCTCTAGACAGTCCTCCCCTCATTTCCTACTCCTCTACTTTTTCCTCCTCCTAACTTGGACTACAAATACATGTGTGTGCACACCCACACCCACAGGTGGCATGACAAATTCTGTTTTCATGCCTTTCCACATGCTCTCTCCCAGCCTGAGAATCTCTGCCTCCACACTGAGTCTCAGTTTCCCACAGGGGTCATGCAGTACAAATTAGAGAAGCCAAGGTGAGAGTAATAGGGAGTGGTGGGGAGCACAGCAAACTGGAGAGGGTGTACCAGGTCTAAAACACATAGTCACTACTAGGCCCTGGTGAATGGATGCCGCATCATGATGAAGCCCAGTCTTGATGTAGCTTCTACATTTTTAGAAGCTAGAAATCCAGATTTTGTCTGAAATCTCTAGGTTTTTAAAAGTATGCAAGTAAATTAAAATAAAACCATAAGCCCCTGCCAGGTAGCTCAGTTGGTTAGAACATCATCCCACAACTTACGCCAAGGCTATTGATTTCATCACCAGTCAGGGCACATACAAGAATCAACCAATGAATGCACATAAATAAGTGAAACAACAAGTCAATGTCTCTCTCTCTTCTTCTCCCTTTCTAAAATCAATCAATAAAAAAATTTTACAAACAAAGCAAAGCAAAACAAAAAAAAGTTTGTGCACCAAATAGGCAAACCTGCTCTATACCTTTTATTACTTCAAATCCTACCAAATCTTGAAGTCCAGTTTAGGCCTCTTCTTTCTCCTAAAGGCTTTTTAGATAAATCTGACTTCTGTGTTCTTTCCTCTCTGTCTCCTCCTGTAAAAGAAACCTGGATAGTTCTGAGCACAAGGTCTTGAATTTTCTTCCTGAAAGCAAAACCCCCCACTTGTTGTGCAGCCCTGGGCAACGTAGTTGACCCCTCGGGACTCGTGTTCCTTGTCTCGAGAAGGGAAGGGTAGCCATCCGTTCTGCTTTACAGTCATGAGATGAGGATTGAAAGAGAATAGGGACATAGAGTACTCATCACACTATAGTGTGATCTATAGTACGCTCTCAGAGGGTGTTGGCTACTATTACTTACCGTTCCACAACTGCACGCATTGTCACGTAGTAGTTAACAATCCTGTCCACCATGAGTGTGTGAGTCGTACAGCAAATCGATGTCTGTCTATCTGCCTCTCCCTTTCTCTCTCTCTTTCTCAGGTCAATATAAAAATTAAATGAAAAAAAAAAGATTCTAGAGACTGATTTCCAGGGTTAAAAATCTCAGTTTCACCACTTCCTAGCCATGTGGCTTTGGACAAGTTATTAAACCTCTCTGTGCCTTAGTTTGCTCATCTGTAATGGAAATAGTAAGACCTATTTAATTATTACGAGGAAATGACTCTTGAGTCATATTTCCTCAGCTACAGGTGTGATGTTGTTCTTTCTAACCTTACACCAGGCTCTCAGTTCCACATTCAGCCTTGAGTTCCTGGCCTGCAGTCTCTGGCAGTAGACATTTCCCTTTACAGAGAGCATGTTGTTAGCCATGGCCAGTAGAGGGCGCTGGAGGAACACTGTGGGAGGAGTGGTGGGGGGTTCTTCTCTCCCTACTTCTGGTGCGATGCCTTTTCCTTCTTGCTCCTGCAGCATGGTCTATCAGTGGGGTGTGTGTGTGTCTGTGTCCTGGTGTTGCTGCTCTGTCCCAGGCATGTGCCTAGAGTATATGGTATGTGGTCTCTTAGCTAACTTAGCAGTGCTGACCTGGGTATGGTGACCACCTTGCTGTGGCTCTCGGACAGCTCGCTTCAGGGGTGTCCACCACTCTCTGTGTGCCCACTGGCAGCTTTGACTCACCTGCACTGGAAGGGCTGGTTCCTGTTTGCTCTGCAGCAGCTCCTGCGATCCCGCAAACACCTCCGCCATCCACTTCGTCCAGTGATGTCTGAGCCCAAGCTGTGGGTGCTTTTCCAAGGCCTCGGGGTGTTCTGTAGAGTGCTCTTCACATCTTCGGATTTACTCTGTATCATAGGTTACTCATTCCTCATACTAAACTGCTGCTGTTCAAATCATTGTGAGATTTCTGTCTCCCGATTAACCCCAGACTTACAAGTATCTTGAGTCAAAACTCACTCCTTGGTAACGCAGACATTCTGTTTATGGTCTTTTCTGTATGTTCGCATATACTGAATTTGCTTCCTTTCCTACCAACATGCTATTTGGCGCTTAATGGATACTCACCAAGCTCCGGTGCAGCCTGGATCAGTGCGTGTGGGCAAAGCCCTTAAACCTAAAGGGACTGCCAATACACACAGTGGACTAGGCTGCTGCTTGTCAATGTGCTGTCTGTGATACAGGTTCATGTGGTTAAAATTAATTTCCAGATCTGTTCTAAATCAATACTTCTGCAAAGCATAATAAAAACAAACTATTACCAATAACATAAAAAAAATTTTAAAAGACGTGCTAAGTACAAACCCAATTTCTATACTTGTGTCGTTGGGGGTGGTGACACCATGCTAGGGCTGTCCAACCTTTTGGTGTCTTTGTGCCACACCAGAAGAAGAGTTGTCTTGGGCCACACATTAAATACATTGTGACATGTCATCGCAAAAAAAAAATCTCATAAATTTACAATTTTGTGCTGGGTCACATTCACAGGTATCCTGAGCTGCATGCGGCCCCCAGGCCTCAGGCCGGACACCCTTGGGCTGGACCTTGACCAGCACTGATCTGCGCTCTCCACCAATATTGGTTCTATACCCCGACTTTTCAATCCATTGTTGCATTGCATCTTGTGTGCATTTGGGGGTTTGCTTTACTACTTGAAGGGACAGTGAAAGGCTTCCCACCCTCCTCTGGTTCTGTCCACGTGCCTCCTCCAACACATGCTCCTACCAGCATCACTTCCATGAGATGTCTCGGCCTGGTGCAGTAACTCTGGTCTCTTTACCGTAGGCACAGTCCCTCTTCCATTTATCAGGAGGTAGTGGCTGTGACAAAAAAAGTGTGCCCACATTTCCCTGGGCTCTAGGCCACTGCATTCAGGAAGAGAGACACATCACCATCCTTCCTGCCACCCCCCACTATGCTTGCAGCTGATAAGAGCCAGAAGCTGAGGTTATTTGCATATGTGAGTTGTCTTAATAGCATGGCTCGCACCTATTATTACAGCCAAAAGCCATGTGTCAAAGCCTAGGTTCAGCCAATCAGACAGGAAAATACAAATGAACTGGCCATGGTGTCCAGCAAAAGCACTGTAATTGCAGCTTTAAATGGTAAAGTGGAGGCTCGCTATAGTGCCCAGTCTCCCTGTTCTGGTATGGTGGGGACATGCTGTCTCTTAATTATTGTCATTACACTAGTCTATCTAAAACGATATTTGAAAAATTCTTTAGAGCTCATGGTAATTCCGCCGAGTTTATTTTCACATCTCTCCTCTGTGTGTGTGTCCTGCCTTCCCAGCTGAGTGTGTCAGCCAAAGGTTCATTCTGTATTCAGTGGAGCTCCCATCCCATTGTTGGTGCTTGCTAGGTTGTAATAGAAATGCCAGGCCACCGAACTGCGAGTTGAAGCTGAATTACAATGATACCGCCCCAATTTTACAGATGCTGCCCAGTGCCAAAGAGCTTTAATAAAATGCTCAAGGTCACAGAGCAAATCCAATGCAGAATCACGGGTGGGACCAGCTGTTGTGAATTTCGAGCCCAAATCTCATTTCTTTGTATCAGACTGCCTCTCACAGCCGCAAGAGATACTCTTATCAATGTTGTTTGGTGGGTCTTCCGCACACGACGGCCGATACCGTCAAACGGATTCTTCAAATGCCAGAAGTGTGCGGTGAGACGTCACTCCAAGGTGAGACGGTCTTCACCTTTATGGACTCTGTCCAGCCTGGTAAGCTGCAGAAACACAGTCACAGCCAGGAAAGCCACAGCCACAGCCAGTGCTGGATGTTACAAGTCTGCCTGCCTGAAGTTATTCTGGGCGGCAACGGTCAGTGCTGGTGTTTACTAAAACGACAGTGACAAAGACGGCAATGCCCACAGCCCACCAGAAACAAAGTCTAAACCACCCAAAAGATAGTCTGGCTCCTACAGAAGGCATAGAAATATAGCCCTAAGAATTCAGCTCCAAACAATGGTAATATCAAATGCACTCTTTTTCCAGCACCATCCCCTTCTTCCCTCCTTCCTTCTTCCCTCTTTCCCAGGATATTTTGATCACGCCCTCCCATCCCCACCCTCCCAAACGCACATACTTCTCATCCTCCCAGTCATTAGTACTGGGTCAAGGCCAGGTGAAACAGGAGTAAGGAAAACTGGATTAAAGACAATTTAATGTAAATTGCCGGCATGCATTCTAGGTGGTTAACACTTATCGTGTTAACTGCTCAGAGCAAATATTATGATAGATCCTTTACATACCTTCACCAATTATTAAATCAGCCTGGTAATGTAATTTTTATAGATGAAAAAAACTGAGTCATGGAGATGGTGACGGGCCTGTGATATAGATGGTCAGTAACTGGATTTCAAACTGTTCTCTGGTTCTACACCCGCCCTTCTGCTCCGCTTGGCGCCTGCCCTTCAGGGAATGGAAAATGACATTAGGTCCCGGCGGGGGTTTACTCATCTACCTCTAACACCAGTTATCTCAGTGCACTGCTGGGGTCGCAACAGTTGTCAGTGGGACCTGTTCGAAAGGCAGACAAGCCCTGGGCGCCGAATGCGGAGCAACTTACAAAATGAAAGTCAGCATTCCGACTCGGATTTATAGGTTCTGTTTTAGATTCCCAACGGCCAATCATAAAATCAAAGGAGGAGGATGAGAAAGGGATCATACTTCCCCTGGCCTTCGGAGTTATTTTTCTCACTTTAAAGCCTGAGGATGAGAGGGCGTGAGGAGGAGTGTGGGCGTGGGGAACGAGGCCTTCTGCTTGGGGTTTAGAAGCTCTCGCCCTTCTGCCAGCATTCCCTGCCCTGTCCCCGCTCCCATGTGTGTCCCTGCCCCTCCAGACCGCTTAGCTTTTTCAACCAAAACCAGATTTAGGAACTCGTCTTGTCCGTGACGTGGGCAGACGGCTCTGGGAATATCTGTGGCTAATTTAAGGTAAGGCAGAAATAGCAGTGATTATAAAAATAATGTACTTGATTTCCTTTCTCTTTTTTTGCTTTATTGAGGTACAACTAACAATAAGATTTATATATATATATATATATATATATATATATATATATAATATACACCTTAATGTTTTCATACAGATATATTGCAAAATGCTCACCACAATCACTCCAATCAATGTATATAAACACGACTTCTTTAGCTTTTGGTGGGGAGTGAGAGTACTTAAGATCTGCCCCCTTAGCCTATTTAAAGTCTGCAACACTGCACTGTTAATAAGTTAACAATTTAACAGTCACATTACTGTACAGGAGGGTCCCCAAACTTATTCATCTTGTTCATTAAAACTTTGTATCCTGTGGCCAGTTCTTTCCATTTCTCCTTCCCCCCAACCTCGGTGAGCAGCTTTCTACTCTCTGTTATTATGAGTTAAGCTATTAAGTGAAGTCATGTAGTACTTGCCTTTCTGTGTCTGGCTACTTTCCCTCAGCGTGATGGCTTCCAGGTTAATCCATGTTGTCTTCAAATGCCAGGATTTCCTTTTTTTTAAAGACTGGATAACATTCTTTTGTGTAGAACACACACACACATACCCCAATCCATCAATGGATATTTAATGTTCATGTCTTGGCTATTTTTATAAGGCTGCCGTGAACACAGGGGTGCACATATTGCTTTGATATACTGATTTTATTTTCTTTGGATAGATAGCAAGAAGTGGGGTTATTGGCTCCTATGGCAGTTCTATTTTTAAATTCTTCAAGGAATGTCCATATGGTTTTTGATAATGGTTGCGCTAATTTCCATTTCCGTAAATAGTGTAGGGAGGTTCCGTTTTCTCTGCCTCCTTGTCAAAACTTGTTAGCTTTCATCTTTTTGATAATAGCCACTTGATAACACGTAGGAGGTGGCATTTCACTGTGGCTTTGATTTGCATTTCCCTGGTGATCAGTAATGTTGAGTCTTTCAGATATCTGTTGGACTTCTGGATGTCTTCTTTTGAGAAATATTTATTCAGGCCCTATGCCTACTTTTTAAGGTTTATTTATTTATTTATTTTTACTATTGAGTCAGAGTCCCTCATCTATTGTAGACATTAAGCTTTTATCCGATACACGTTTGCAATATTTTCTCCCATTCTGTAGCCTTTCCATTGTGCTGATGGTTTCCTGTGCAGAAGCTCTTAGTCTGGCACAGTCGTGTTTGTCTGTTTTTGATTTTGTTGCCTGTGCTTTGGGTGCCACATCCAAAACTCTTTCCCCAGACCACAGTTCAACTTGTTTTCCTTTATTTGTACAAGATCATGGCATTCCAAAGACTTATTTATAGAATATATTGACACCTAATTCATTCAGAGTTGGGAGGCAGCAGCTAATGGCTTCATTCCGCACATGCCTGGACTGAGGCATGTGGCCCCAGTGAAAGATTTGTGAGGGGATGCAGTCAACTATGGGGGAATAGAAGGCAAGACCTGGAACTTCTAATTCTTCCTCTTATGTTAGTTTAGCAATACATTAGATATTTGGGTACCACTGGTATTTTCTTCATTGAAACATTTAATTTCACAACGAATTTCTGGGTGAACTATACAGAAGGACCACCAAAACAGCATTTCTGTCATTGACCTCTACAACTGTGCTAGTCATACTCTGGGCAAGAAGCAAGGGATAGACGACGTCAGGCAGATTATTTACATCCTGAGGGGACATTAGGACAATAAATGTATGATTCTACCTTCAAAATGCTCCAAGTCTGGTTTGAGGGACTAAACTCACTCCCATAAAGTCATAGCAGCCCAAAATATGGGGTGTTGACCAAAGTAACCAGAAGGCGTCAGTGGGGCAGAGAGACTGACTAGAAATGGCAAGGTTTATGGAAGACGTAATTGTTGAATCATGAAGGATGGGTAAAATCCAATAAGGACAAAAAGGAGAGAAAAAGAACATCCCATGAAGCATTCGTGTAGCGCTTTTTAGTTGCAAAGTATTGTCACATTCATCGTGGGATTGACCTCTGCAGTAGCTCAGTGGGAGATGTTATTACCCTCCTCTGACTGATGAGGATCCTAAAGATCAGAGAAGTTAGGCAGACTTTCTAAGATAACACAGCTTGTCTAGATCTTAGAGTCCAATCTACATCCGATGCATGCTCTTTGGTGCCAGGTGTTGAAAGGTTATAAAACCAGGCAGAAGGAAATCATTACTAATTCTAGACAAAGGATATAATGTAATGAAAATGGAGTACATGAGGGTTGGAAGGATAGGAGACAGAGATGAACCAGGGATCTCCCCCAGCCACCAAAGCACCTGGGCTCCATCTGTTGTGTGTTAGTGACACTCGGTTCTACTCGTCCAGTTCCGGTCTGTTGATGCTCTGACTCTGAGTTCCTAGAGGACAGGCCTTGCCCTTCAGTAACAATAAGGTCCAGTATGCTGCTCATCTAGTGGCAAGTTCTGCCAGCATCTTCTCGATACGATGAGGCTGCCCTTCTCCTCAAACAGATTTGGTAGCCAGATGATTCTTTTTAGCCCCTCTCTTCATTAATGCCCCCCAAATGAAACTCATAGGTACTTCATTTAGAGATTTCACTGCTGACCTCTGTGAGCCTATAGAGAAAGGTTAGCACAACTTGTCAGCAGTTGGGGAGTGACATTACAGGAATTTTACAACATTCTGTAACAATCCAAGGTAGCATTTCTATGTTTTTTAAGAGTTTCATGTTCTACTAACTGAGCTAGCTAAGTGAGCCTATATTTCTATGTTTTTATACAGTATTCACATGTCTCTCTTACTGGTGGTTCTGAGAGCTTTCTTGGGTGATTCTAAATGATAGTCTAAACTTTTCAAACAGATAACTAATCCTAGTGGTATGTTTATAATGTGCCAGGTTGTATTCCATGTGCACGGCCTATATTATCTCATTTAAACCTCAACAATAACAACAAAAACCCCTCCTACAGCTATGTACTATTATTATCCCCTTTTTACAGATGAGGATATTGAGGCATAGATGATGTAAACACTGAGCCCAGGTTACACAGCTAATATGTGCAAACACTGAAATTTGAATCCAAGCAGTCTGATTTCAGAGTCTGCTTACCTTCCTTAGAGTGTACGCTGCTGAGACAGTCCTGAAGGGCTGAGGCCAAGAGCTTTGTGAGGCTTGGTGCAATCCACGGTCCCTTTCTTAGCCTTACATTCTAAGGATGGACCACGGGGGCTCAGGTTGTCATCCCCTCCCTTAGACAATCCTTTCCAGGAGCTGGTCTGTGGTGGAGCAACAGCAAAGATGCCTCCCTGACCTCTCCTCTGTCTGCTCCAGAAATTCAGCTCTTGTCCCAGGCTCTGTCCTTTCCTGTTTGGTTTCTACAGATTCTTCCCCTGGGTTTTGATATTATTCTGCATAGACTTGAAATGGCCTCTCCTTCATCTTTCATTCCCTGATTCATTCCACAGATGTTCAACAATTTATTTTGTGCTGAGCACAATGCTAAAACTCTAGGGAATACCTGAATAAATAATTTATCACTCCCGTCCTCTAAGGTACTCAGAGTCTCATGGGATATACAGATATAGAATTAAATATAGTTCACTGTAGTAAATGCTGTGAAGGAGGTATGTTACAAACAGCGAAGGGAGTGCATTTGGCAATTAACTATATTTTGGGTATAGAGAGGGTTTTGCAATACAGACGATAACTTGACTTTGGGTGGTTAGAACTTTTCTAAATTTATCAGGATGGAGGGTCATTCCAAAGACAGAAAAGAGCTCATGCATAATTTACAACCAGAGAGTCATGAATATGAAGAATGAATTCAGTCGTTCATTCACTTCCCCCGTAACTATGCCCTGAGTGCCTGCTTTGTGCAAAGCCTCATGTACATGCCAGTGATGCCTTGTGCATGTAGAATTCGCTGCCCTGATGGAACTTTCTATCAAGGAGTTATTTTCAAGGAGGCTAAAATCCAGCTGTTGCCAGAGTTGTATTTCTTCTTGGGAAAGACCTGTTTCCTTGAGTTTTCTGTCGTCTGGAAGCTCACTGTCCCTTCCAGCATCTTCAAAGACAGTGAGCAGCGGGGCATCTTCCAGCTTCTCTCTGACTCTGATCTCTACTCTGTCACCACCTGTCCTTCTCTGCCCCTTTCTGGCAAGTTGGTTGTTCAGTAGATGCCTTTTATGTGTGGATGTTATGAAAAGTCCATGTACCCGACTTTTTCCAACACCTTCTTGTCCCCGATCTTCCCGTCTTTTTACTGCCAGGCTCCAACCATTCACAACTGCCCACAAGTGTATATGGTCTTTTACCACACAAAGCAAGATGGCCAGATAAACCACCCAAAGTTTTGACTCATGGCAAGTTTTTCCCTCACTTATATTTTTCAGAACAGTAGAAGTCCATTTTTCGCTGGCTTTTACACACCGAACTAACTCATTTGTGAGCCAAGCTTGGCTTTTTCTCCTTTTCCGCCTGCTGGTTATAAGGGACCCCACTGAGGGACCATTGGCGTGAGCTGAGGAGATGTGTTGGTATGATAGCAGTGATACGGGGGTCTGGACCACTTGCTAATGTAGCAGCTCACCTGTGCCTGCAACTCTGCTGTGTCTGACACCCAGGTGAACTGTTATGCAACCTTATGATGGGTTACTGTTGGGCCGTCCAGACTTATGATTTGGGATGAATGCCAGGGCCACTTCGTGATGGGCAGTTCCAACTGATCCCATGTCCAGACACTCATTTCCACTTTACAATGGCATGACGGGAACTGTTCTGTGAATAGTATTTAATTTTCCCATGCAGAAGGCATGGGCTTGCTCCAAAATCCTAGGGGGTCTACATCGTGTTTCTCTATTGGGCCTTGCCTCATAGTTCCAGGAGAGGAGTTTAGATCACCTACAGAAGCGCATGCACCGTCCTCACTTTTGACACCAACTGCGTGATTGGGGAGCATTTTAAAACTACCCTCAATTTCCATAATTGGCTGGAAGGACTCATAGAACTTACTGAAAGGTACTATGCTCAGTTACAGCTTATTTCAGGGAAAAATTAAAGATTAAAATCCTCCAAGGGAAAAAAAGTACAGAGGGCAGAGTCTAGGGGAGTTCCAGATGAGGAGCTTCCATTGTCCTCACCCCAAGGAGTCAGGAAGTGTTACCTTCTCAGCATTGATGTGTGACAGTCCCCTGGAGGGTTGCCAAGCAGGGGAGCTCACCCAAACCTGGATCTTCAGAGTTTTCACTGGGCTCCATGGCATAGGCATGATTGATGGATTGAGCACGTGCTTGATTTCAGTCTCTAGGTCAACTGATATCCTGTGACTCACAGCCTGTGCTCCAGATCACATGCTGAACTTTCTGGCACAGCTGGCATCCGACCTAAGGTGAGGCCAGCCCCCACTTGAAATGACATTGTTATTCTCTAGCTGGTCTAAGATCGCCAGGAAAAGAAACATTATCTCCCAGGAGCCAAGAGAAAAAGACAGAGCACTTTTTGTACAAAGTTAAAGTCTTCACTCCACACTCCACACAGTGTTTTTTTTTCCCTCTCTCCACTATACAGATATCTCTCTATTGCCACAGGGAGTGGCAAGTTGTGTGGCCCAAGCAGCAGGTCTGTGGACCTGGACCTGCTCAGGCAGCCTTCTGTGTCACTTGATGAATGAGTTGGAGCAAAATATCCAAGCGTGAACTATGAACCCTAAACCCTTGGGTTTTCCTTGCCAGTTAGCATGCAGGTGATCCATCTCTAAAATCTCATTTTAGAGTCAATTTCTCAGGATGCCTTCCAGGACCAACTCTTTTTTTTAAATTCTCATTTGAGGATATGTTTATTTATTTTAGAAAGAGAGGAAGAAGAGAGAGAAAGAAAGAGAGAGAGAGATCAATGCAAGAGAGGAACATTGAATAGGTGCCTCCAGTATGTGCCCAGACGTGGACTTGAGTGTGCAAACTTTTGGTGCACAGGAAGACCAACTGAGCCACATGGCCAGGGCCAGGGCCAACTCTTTTGGGTTTAATTCCCCAGGAGACAGGCTCTGAGGCATGGAATTTTCATGCAGGCATGTTATTGGTGGGCATTCTCAAGAATGACACCTGTAAAGGAATGGGAAACAATGGGACTGGAGAAAGGGAGAAGATAAACTTTGATGATCCCTAATCACAGATCCTATTCTGATGATTTTCAACTATATCAGCACCAATGATAGCTGTTCAGTTCAGGACATATAGACTAAATGGATGGTATAAAAAGCAATCTGTGATGCCTAAAACTGACAAAGGGTTATTGTCTGAAATTAAGAAAGGAATCAGTGATAAGATACAATAGAAAAATAGGAAATGGAGATACATAAGTAACTTCCAAAGGAGAAATCTGGTTGGCTAACAAATGAATGACAAAACAGTCAACTTTACTAGTAATCAGAGAAATGCAAATTAAAGTGACCATGATATACCACTTTAGATCATAGATGAGCAAAAATAGACAATAAAGTCATATTCAATTGCTGGCAAAGATGTAGGGATACAACCTTTAATGTGCTGCAGAGTGAAGCATAATTGGAATAGCCATTCTGAAGAAAATAGGGCTGTCTGTAATTAAGCATATGCCTATCTCATAACCTAGAACTTTAGTTCCTGAGAATGGACTCTGACAAAGTGACTGAGGGCCAGATAGAGGCACTTATGAAGATGTTCATCACAGTGGTGTTTGTAGAATACCTAGCACTGAACAGCTCAATGTTCTCCGCTCTCTCTTTCTCCCTCCCTCCCTCTGCCCGGTGCCTGCTATTGCTCATGCACGTGCACCAGGTATGGTGACATGGAAGAATATACATAGAATCCTTCAGTGTGGAGGCGAGGAGAGATGAGTATGGTCAACCATACTTAATGCATCTGAAGATCTTAAAAGAGAAGGAAAAGGAAAACAAATAAAACATGGGCAATAGATTTGATTAATATGTGTCTTCTGCAAGTAAACATTTATTTGTGTTATCAATCATAAAGTTGTAAATTATGGAATTATATAAAATTATTATACATTATAATTATGAATAAAGTATTAACCCACAAACCACTAGAAATGCATGAACCACTGATAATAAACTATTATCTATAATTACATGGAGACTTTCTTTTGACCCCCATTCACAATTTCATCCAGCATTTGGGCATTCTTTTTCACTGAGACTCTAATTAGCATTCTCTTGAGGGCTTGGCTGACCTGATAGTCTTCACTGCACACCTATGAGGGATGAACCATCATCTTCATGGTATAGTCGAGGGGAAAAGGGCTCAGAGAGTTTGAGTGGTGTTTCCTTGCTCGTGCATGCTGTTAGTAGATTGTAAATAAGGTGGCTCTAACTCTAACAGTTACATTCTTTGCTCATCATCTGTTTTAGTTCAAGTATCTGCAGAGCGTCATACAAGAGCAGTTGCAATTCATGGAGTTTTAGAGTATGTATGTTGCTGACAGAAAACAGGTTATTTTGGTCTTTTTTTTTTAGATAAATTACAACCTTACAGATGGACTGGAGTCTCTTGGAGGCTCAAATAACCAATGAACCATGCCTGGCAAAGTTCAGGCTTGATCTAGGGAAAATGAGTTTCTCTCTGGAAAGCACCATGGTCAGGCTCTCTGCTCTAGCCAATTTCCCTCCTCAGGAGCTTTCCATTAAGAATTAATTTACTGGCGTAGAGAAATATAATCTTCATAATCTCCCCAGCGTCTGGTGCTGTTGTCTGTCTCCTTTTTATGTCCTTTCTGTACTTTCCTCAACACACAGATAGAATTGAACTTGGCTAGTGATTTATCAAATGCTTTCATAGGAGCAACAGCAACTCACATCTGTCCAGCCCTTCACAGTTTAAAAAACCCTCTCCACACATTACATCACTGTGTCCTCACAGCAGTCTCTTGAGTTGTCTCTCCATCATGATTTAGAGGAAGAAACAGGGTTTCCAGCAGGTCATGTGTTTCACCTGGGGGGGGGGGTAGAGCATGAATTTGAATCCTACTCCAAATCCCATACTCTTTTCTATACAACTCGGTCTTCTCTCTGAAGAGCTAAAAAGGTGCTTTATCCTTCTCACAGCCCTCTCCCTTACACCCATCCACCATTCCATTCTTAGAGAGCTGAGGTGCATGTGCTTCTAGAGGTTGGGTGACTTGCCCATCATCAGAATATCAGCTGGGGTGGGAGGGCGGTTCTGGGGGTTTGCTCTCCACACCTCTCACTCTGTTCACAACTACAGAAAAGAATGCTCCTCCCGTTTAATGTGCGGTTTATCTACTTTAGTAAGAGACCATGACAACAAAATGTGTAAAGCTGATGAATGGTGCCACCCATTCTGTGAGACTCTGAGACAAAAGAAACCATAGCCTGTTGTGATTTAGCCACTGGAGCTGGAGTTGGAGCACAGAGCCCCCAGGCCCAGCCCCTTTCTCCGTGACTGTGAGGCTGTGAAGAACAGCTCAGCAGGGAGCAGGACGATGGAGGAGCCTGGATGAAGCCAAAGATGAAGTTGTGTATTGGGCTGGCCAAGAAGTCCGTGTATGGATTTATCCCATAAAACAAAAGATACATTTTTCATTTTCACCAATAACTATTGATTAGGCTATTTTGAGTTTGTTGGCTGTCTCCTGCATGGTAGAACATTGATTGTCCTCAATTAATGTCTACATTTGATTGCTATCAACTTCAGCTGGTCTACCCGACTGTGGGGCATTGTCCAGCAAGAAATTTCCAGTATCAAACTTTGCAAACCACCTTTGACATGTTCTGTCAGCCACAGCACTCTCTTCATACACTTAACAAATCCTTTTTTGTATGTGTTCCAGTTGCATTTTTACCTTTCTTGAAATAAAGCATAATATGCCAAAAATGTTGTGTTTTCTTCCATCTTCAATAATTAAGATGGGTGCACAAAAACTCACCAAGTTTGCTAAGTTTATTTTAATGCAGGCTGATACGACACTTAACTGCAATACAATATAACAGAATCGTTTTGGATGAAGTTAAAGATAAGTAAGCACTATGAGAGCCTTTTTAAAGAAAAAAATGAACCCTTTTTGGCCAACCCAATAAAACAATTGAGGTGTGAAGGATGGTCTAAGAGTCTGGGGGAGTCAGCGGGTGATTACTTAGTGATGCTTTCTACCAGTCCCCCTTGGCTCTCAACCTCGCCTAGGAGCTGCTTGCCTTCCTTCCCATCCATGTTTTCACTGCTCATTAGTACGTCCAGCAGAGGTTGTTAGAGGAAATGAATGCTGGAGCAGTTGCCTTCATTGCTTGAAGCAGTATTCATTTTCAGTACCAAGGAGTTCTGCCTCAAGTCAATAACCCTAGTTCCCAGAGCAGCTCTCCAGACTCTGGGAAAACAAGATGCAAATCAGGCTCTGATTAGCAAGCTCAGAACTGGGTCTTGCAAGAGAAGGCCTGCTTTTTTAAAGGCAGGACCAAGAAGAGGTGGTCCTTCTTGGATTTAGAATCAAAGGTAAGCTGGAACTTTATATAAAAGAAGCATCATCCATCAGTGATGCTTCTGTGGTAGGCTGGTTAGCCTACGGATAAACACAGGCAGTCTGTGTTTCTCACCTGTTCGCACTGTTCTTAACCTTGGTCTTTTATTTATAAATGCATGGAGAGTGTAGGGCAACCTGGTAGATGGAGTTTTGATGACTCAGGGCCTCTGTCATCACCACTGATAGATAAACAACACTGAGCTCATGTTCTAACTGCAAGTTTATGGCGTTATCTCTGAGTTAAAGGACAGCCCTGTCGTATCTCTACAGTATAAACCAATTAGCAGATCAGTCTCACAGATGGGACCTCTGCATTATCCCTAGATTCTGTCTTTTTCGCCCTATTTTAACAGCTGCCACATTAACTCAGATCCTTCTACCCAGCTCTGTGTGCAGGCTTGTGCACGGTCCCCTGCCCCCTGCCTCTTTCCCTGGCATCCATCCAAGTCAAGGTGTTCAGATTCTCCTTCTCAAACACAGCTTTCTCTGTGCCACTTACCAGTAATGGATCTTTCAGAAAACCAAATACCTGCATCCTCTGAGCTGCCAGAATGCTTTGTTTTTACTGTGTTACTTACAGACTTTCATCTTGTATCCTTTTTAAGCTGTTTCTTAAAAATGAATAGGAATCTGGGTCTCTTTCCTCATGTGGTGGTGAGCTTTCTTCAGGGCAAGTCCAGCCTTCTTCATCTTTTTGTATTCTCCAAAATCTAGCCCAGTGCATGGCGTATAGCAGGGACTCTACATATGATAATGAAATCAAAATATCTAATGTGACTTGAAGTTTTATAAATATACCTACACTTACATCCTGTGACTTCTAGAGCAGGGGATGCTGAATCAGAGCCAACCAGCAACAACCAAACCAAAATCAACCAACCACTTCTTTTTATAAATAGATTTTTATTTGAGCACAGCCATGTTCATTCATTTATGTACCATGGATGGCTTTGTTTGTGCTACAGGGGAGTTGAAAAGTTGCAACTGAGATGGTCTAACCTGCAAAAATGAAAATATTTACTAGTTGGCATTTTACAGAACCTGGAGTATAAGTGCTTGGAAGGCAGGAATTGTGTGTTGCTTATTTTTATAACTAGTCTACTTAGCAGGAAGCACAATAAATACATATCAAATAAATTAACCAATGAATTGATATTTAGTGGGGAATTACAATCCCAACACTTGGTCTTTTTTTTTTAAGATGAACCATTCTAGCTAAATTCCTGATGATGGATCAGTTCCATTCATTCATTCATTCCACAATTTTTTAAGTTGAACATGTACCATGTGTCAGAAATTACTCTTGGTTTTGACTTAAATGGTGAGTGAAAGCCAACTCTCATGAGCCTTAGAGTCTTCAAGGGAGCCAGACATCATTCAAACGTCAAGTGTATTGTGTTCATTGCAGTGGGGGAGAGAGGCAGATGGGGTGACGAGAGCCTGCACCAGTGGGGTTAGCTCTGTTGCGTGGCTGTAGAACTAAGACCTGCAGGAAGAACAGGGGGGATCTGTCTGACAGTTGGAGGAAGAGTGTCCCAGCCTGAAGGAATAGCATGCAGAAGGCCTTGTGGCTGGCAGAGCTTGGGAATACGAGGAACAGCAGGGCAGAGTGGTGCAAAGCTCAGAGAGAGGACATGCGGTGGGGCTGCAGGAGACGGGGGTCTGGTAGAGAGTTTTCTCTCTCCTAACAACAATGGAAGACCACTGAAGGATAAGCAGGGAAATGCAAATAAAGGGGAGATGAGAAGGGGTGGATTTTAATACCATTTGCATTTTGAAAAGATCACTCTTTTCTTTGGAGGAAGATTCTTTTAGTGACAGCTGCTTTTAAATATTGATTGCATATTTCTTAATAAATGAAACTCAGGAAAATGACAGTCACGTTCTTATAAATATTGTGATAATAATACCTTGTACTTGTTCAGCTTTTTAAAAGAAAACCCAACCCTCTGTTTTCACATTTAAAGCTGTCTCTTTTAATAATTATTGCACCCCGAGTCTCTACCACCAGTAGAACATTGGTGCACGCTCCCGTAAACTGCACACAACAGCTCATTAATGGAAGCCTTTAGACATTGGTTTTTCTTTAAGGGCTGACGTTCCTGGATCTGTTCAGGGTGAATGCTCCTGCTCCACGTTAGCTGCTTGCAGAAAGATGGACTGTAGTGCCTGTGAGTCTCACTCGGTGATGACAACTGGCTGTAGCATTTTTGTTTGTTTGTTTCATGAAACCTTTGGACTGCTCTAATGAGTCACTCTTTCCTAATTGTTCTACCTATGCATCTCTCCTCTCATCTTTCTCTTGTTTTGTCCCTCCCCTCCCATTTCCTCCCCTCCCCTGCCCTTCCCTGCCCTTCCTTTTAGTCATTAAAATGTCCCTCTGCTGCCTTGCCATCCTTTCTCTTAAAAAATTTTCCGTCCCTTCTCGGCTGCAGCAGACGCCTCTTATCGGAGACAGAGCTGTGAGGCAGCCGAAGAGCCCTAGGTGAGGGGAGGTGGAAGCCAGGACAGAGCACAGGACACAGACCCCAGTCTCCGTGGGTTTTCCCAGTAACTGGACCCGGGTGGCTGTGCACTTGGGGATGCCATCTAGAACCCTGAGAAGTCGGTCATGTTGGCACACTGACCGCCAACACCAGGAGATCTGGAATCCAGAAAGCACTTGGCCAAATGTGCGCCTTTTTGGAGGCAGCTGAATAATTAAGAAGAATTTCATGCTTTTTAGCTTGGTGTCACTCTATATCACGTCGTATATTTGTTATTCGATTAAGACATTGTAACGAAGCCACAGCCGTGGTTCAGGAAGAGAGGGGCGGGCCCACTGCTGAGTTCAGTTTCGGTGGCCTCACCACTCCTACTGGGAGTCTGCCTAGTGTTCGGGTAGCATTTTAATCACAATTAAGTGTAAACTTGAAAATTGTGTCTATAAAATGCAATGCCAACACTTTTTCCATTTGAAAGATTCCCTTTGGGGTTAAACCATCCCTTTGGAGGATTTTTTCCCTGTTATTTTTTTCATTATTCATAAATGTATATGGTTCTCAAGTTTGACGGCCAGATCTGTACTTTGATTCACCTGACTCCTTAGGTCCTTTTTTCTCTCTTTATATTTTTTTCCTTTGAAATTTATTTACTCATTTATCATCCTTTGGTTCACTAGGTTCCTTTTCACTCTGAGCCTGACTGCATTAACCTCTCAGTGCAGAATGAAACAGTTGGCTGTAGAGGGAGAAGGGGAGAGAAAAACAGATTCAATTGGGGAACAGCCCTGATGATCAAAGAAGAGACGAGCTCTGTGAACCATGAAAGATAAGAACTCAAAGAAGTCTGATATATTCACGGCCTGGCCCCATGTTAAGTGTCCAGGGAATCCTAGTTAGTGAAATTACAATAGACACCCTCCTGTGCTGATCAAAACCAAACAAAAAATGGAGTGAAGGAAAATATTATTCTAAAAATTGTATTACATGACTTTGACTGAGACTGAATCCAGAAGTTTTTTAGATTTTTCTCTCTGGCTCTATCTAAACAGAGCCGACCTTGAATTGATGATACTCCCAATATCTCTTAGACCTGGTGAGAAAAACAACAAATTTGCAGTTCATTTTTATTTAAGGTGCCAGCCAATAAATGCTTATATTTGGTTACATAAAAATGTCCCTATACCTGTTGGGCTCTGAGATGCCCTGTGGAGAGAACAAATGTTTCCCTTTCATATTTCAGAGGTGGTGAGGCCAGTGAGCTGAGTACTATTAGCCACAGACAGAACGTTGCAACCCTACACAAGCCAGTGGGGTAGAACATAAGACAAAGAGTTTTCCCACCTTCAGGTTGGTTGGGATCAGCTGTTTGAATTCAGCTCCACAGAGGAGCTGAAGTGACCGACAGACTCACATGTTAAAAAAAATGGTAGCAACTCCTCGGAGGATGCCATATGCTCTGTGCGTTGCAGCAAGCTGCTGACGGTTGCAAACCTGAGATTCCTCACCTCCCCAAAAGCCAACGGGCAGGCATTTCTCCAGGCTTTTTCATTGCTAACAGGGGCACCCTCCTCCATTTCTGATATTTATCACAAAGTGAATTAGTTAAAATGCAAATTTTCTCTGCCTGGAGAAGTCTGCTTGTGGCACGAATGAATAAAATATTATTTTTAAAGTACTGTGTTGACGTTATGGTTAGAATGCACCTTGCCTCTCTGTTATCATAGCCCTGGACATCCTCACATGCTCGAGTCTTGGCCATTTAAACCTAAGCTAGTTCATTGTAGCCTGGGTTTAAAATGAAGTTGTTCCAGATGCTCCTTTGTAAACACTCATTTCAAAAGGCAAGGGTGACGGTGTTGTAACAGGCCAGTTTTGCATACAAAGCAAGTATTTATGGGCCTGTGTGGTTAAAGGCACTTCTTCCTTTCTCTCCGTGCCCAGGAAATTCCCGTGCCTGTAATTACTGGCGAGTGGCCCAGCGGCTGGCCTATTGTACGAGCCGTGATGAATGTGGACGGTGAGCCGGGGGAAGGAGCATCTCCTTTAACAGGCATGGTTTGCTGCATGTTTATTATGTATTATTAGAGCCTTCGTGGTAACCTAGCCCAGAGTGAGGATTGCAGCGTGATTTTCTTTGTAATTTCTTATTTTCATTCATTCACAGCCCTGAGAAATGAGGTGAATTCTTTCATGAGGGCACTGAAGGACCCTTTAGTTGTGCTCTGGCTATTCACCTGGCTCCATCTGACCCGATAAATGCAACGATAAAAGCACTAATATATATTTCCAGGAGACTGAGAGGCAAATTTATGAGTCAGTGATATTGTGCTATAGCTCTTGCATAATATTTCTGCTCCATATTTTTACTGCTGATAGTTCTCTCTATTAGCATGGAAGTGTACGTTCTATTACAGCATTCCTATTTAATGCCCAGTCAAGATCTGGCCTGCCTGGGAATGATTAAGCAAAACAAAAGGCAAAAGGGAAGGAGGGGGAAGACAGTCCCATATTTAGAAAATCCAGGTTAGTGAGGCCTTTTCTAGCTGTTCTCAACAAAACTCTTTTCATTTTAATCCCTGCTTTGCTTACTCTCTTTGTCTCTTTATGATTTTTGCCCATTGCTCTAAACTTAATGTTCCAGAAAATTTAACTCTGTTATAAAGCTGTGTAACTCGAGATAAAGAATTCAGCACAAACACTGAGGTGCTGGACAGGTTGATAGGAAGCAGTGACATTACCAGTATAACATTTAATAACATGGAGATAAGGGCAGGAGAAAAATAATGGGATGACAAGGGACATGATTAAAATACCAACAGAATAACAACGTTATTACCATGAGTCCCAGCCAACCAGAATGCTGAGCTCTAGAACGAAGCTTTTGTCCTGCCTCTGGCTCTGGTGGTGTGCTGGTGGCGTGACTCAGGCTTTAGGGCAGAGCAGTGGTCCCTGGACCAGCAGTAGCAGCATCACCTGAGAACTAGTTAAATCAGTCAGTTATTGGGCCCTTCTCTAGACTTACTGAATCAGAAACTCTGGGGATGGGACTAGAAAGGTTTTTGATTTTAATTTAAAAAATTATTTTATTGTTGTTCAATTACAGTTGTCTGCCTTTACCCTCCACTATCCCCTCCCCCCAGCCAAACCTCCCACCCTCCCTTGCTTCCACATCCCCACCCTTGGTTTTGTCCATGTGTCCTTCACAGTTGTTCCTGAACACCCTTCCTCCATTATCCCCTCCTACCTCCCCTCTGATTACTGTCAGATTGTTCTTAAATTCGATGTCTCTGGTTATATGTTGCTTGCTTTTTTTCTTTTGTAGATTAGGTTCCAGTTAAAGGTGAGATCATATGGTATTTGTCCCTCACTGCTTGGTTTATTTCACTTAGCGTAATGCTCTCCAGTTCCATACATGTTGTTGCAAAGGATAGGAGCTCCTTCTTTCTCTCTGCTGCATAGTATTCCATTGTGTAAATGTACCACAGTTTTTTGATCCAGTCATTTGCTGATGGGCACTTAGGTTGCTTCCAGGACTTGGCTATTGTAAATCATGAGCTATGAACATTGGGGTGCATAGGTTCTTTTGGATTGGTATTTCAGGGTTCTTAGGATATAATCCCAGCAACAGAATTGCTGGATCAATAATTTTTTATTAGTTTATTTTAAATAGACAGAGAGAAGGAGAGAGAAACATCAGTTTGTTGTTTCACTTATGTATGCTTTCATTGGTTGATTCTTGTACATGTCGTGACTGCGGATCAAATCCCAACCTTGGTGTATTGGGGTGATGCTCCAACCATCTGAGCTATATCCAGCCAGGGTGGCAACCTGTGTTTTAACAAGAACTTTCGGGTGACTTTGATGCAGCTTAAAGCTTGAGCACCTATGACCTAGGGCCTGGGTGCTAACATTTCAATCTTCAGATGTTGAGAGCTACTTTGAATATAGTACTCTTGACTTGAATTCTTATTTATAATTTGAATGTTTTATTACTAGCAATTGGTCAAACCAAAGTGGGGGAGCCTCAAATACCAGAGTTCCCTTGGTTGTACTGTTGGGTTAATGGGTGACTTTGAAATCAACGATCTATTCTCTAATACGATTCTGATTTTGATGGCTGATGATCACTAGGGAAAGATGAGAATTTTTTATTTCAGTTTTTTAAAAAGAACAACCTGTTGGTTACTTATGTATCATTAAGTAGGCTACGGGCGCCTTGTTCTTCTCTTACCAATTTCCTGTCTGTAAAAACAGGAATACCAGTAAAAACCAGTGGAATACCAGTAAACAGTGTCTTTCTGATAACTTTTGTCCAGTATGTGTGTGGTAGGAAGTGAGGAGGGTCTCAAAGGATGCATAATATAATTGATCATTTTGTACAAGGACCACAGAGTCTGCAGTTTAGGAAAAACTACTTCCTCCTCCAGCTCTTTTGGCATTCAAATTTGGTACTGGAGCATACCTGTTAATAGTGACCTCTGCTATCGAGAAGCAGTACTACAACTACACAAAGCAAATCCGTATGGGAATTAGTGTTCATAAGAAGAAAGCTGTGTATTTACTGGTTATATAAAAAGAAAAAGTGGTATCTCACTACAAAAGTATTTGGCTCTTCTCAGATGAAAATGCATCAGATTTGTCTTGAAAAGAAAAATTGCAGTGTTTCTCTGCCATTGCCAATTACTAAATGTTACCTTTGATGTCACTCTTCAACACCATAGGGAATTACTAGAATTAAAAACGGAAGTCGGCAAGATCTCCTAACTACCAAGAAGATCCTCAGCTTTAGATTAGCTGTCATTACTTAACACTGGGTTGTTTCTGATAATCTGAAATAAAAACTTCCAATTATCAAAATCAAATCAAATCAAACTATTTTATATGCCGTAAAGCACCTTAACATAAATTGTAGAATCGGTGGGACTAGGGTTTCAAGTATCCAGTAGGTGATCAAATATATTTGTTGAATGATTATCTAAAGGCAAGTGGTGCACATTTAAGGCAGCACATCAGCACCATCAAAGACATCCCTGCTTACAGTAGTGAGGCGCTCAAGATGGTGGTTTGCCTCTGAAATGGAGTACCTGACCTGGAACTGAAGGGCCATCATTCAAATTCCCTTTGTCTGTGTGAGTAAGCTTTGCCAATGAGAAATTTAAGCACTTTGGGACAGGTGTTAATTATTCTAGGTTACTTGGCAAATATTTTATATACTAAGCCTTTGGATACTACTGTTACCAATTTAAAAATATTTATTGCATACTATTTATGTGTCTGACTATATAGTATCATAGAAGGAAGTTGGGCTTTGGAATTTGACAAACCTTAGCACAAATATTTGGTTCTTCCACTATTTGTGGTCATAGGCAAGAGTCTTCACTACTCCAAACCTCAGTTTCCACATCTGTAAAATGGGGATAGATTATGCCTACTGTAAAGAAAAACTTACAAAACAGGAGATCAGGCAGAAAGAAGATAAAATGATCTTAATATACTAAACATTTTTTAGAAAGTCCATCTAAAGATAACTAGACTATAGAGGGGAATTTTAATTTGTATAATTGATTTGGGTCCAGATATTTTTCAATTCATAAAAAAGTGATAATATACATTTCTGTCCAACAAAGATGATAACTCCCAAAGTTTAGTTGTATTGCCTTGTTGGACATTAGCTAGTTTTGCCACAAACTTAGCAGTACCTTCTCAGCATTTCTTACTTTTTCTTTCCTTATTCTCTCGCCCCTCTACCCCACTGATTATAATTCTTGTTTCTCATCAACTCTTTGAACTGAGTTTGTTTCCCATCCATCTAGTTTCCTTAATAATGAGCTAAGTAAAATTTGGCACATGCTCACTGTATATTCGTATAAGAATTACATTTTTATGTTTCAAACATTATGATTTGACACACTATACCCTGAAGGGTTTTTGTCAGAATTGGATAAGAACACATGAGGGAACCCCTTTATCAGAGTGGTTGTTCCATAATATTCTTTTTCTCTTTTCTGGGTCTAAAATGTTAACTCATGGTTCTGGCTCTTGAGGAAGAAAAATTCTTGCTAGAACAGCAAAACAATCACCTAAAAGGAAGATGGAGGATGCTTATGAACTAGACTTGATGAAGCTGATTCTTAGGGCCCAGGAGCCTGCATTTTCAATAAGTATCTCCTGGGCCATGGATTACAATGGTTCAGGGGCAAGGTAAACTGGCAGAGAAAATGGAGAGGTTACCATGACTCTGAACATTTCAGAAGTGACTATGCCTGGTGACAGAAGGGATGTTAGGGTGGAAGGAGAGTGAATTTTATGGTCAGGCAGAGGCAGGTTGTTGCAATAGGGAGGACAAGTACAATAAAAGAAATGAACCTTCAGTCAAAATTTCAGTGTGCAAGAGACTCGTATGCTTACTTCTCTATAACTGAACTTCATTTCTGTTTGGAGCAGAAGCATAATCTTTGATGTGAGAGATTGTCTTGGGTTACTCATCACATCACCCCTTTCCCAGTGTACAATACAACCCTGGTCATCTGTTCTGGGTCCGTACTCACTGAGGTCCCAGGGGCCATGGAAAGCACTGATGGGAGGAGGGAGCTGGGATTTTGAATGGTGCCATTGTCTTCCTCTGGCATCATCTGAGGCATTCACATTAGAAGGGTGGCTTCCATGTTGGTTTCTTTAACCACTGGGGTCTACAAATGTAGTTGCAAAGGCTGGTGGGCCATTTTCAATGTTTCCCAAAATTTCCCTGACCAAGGGTTCATCTTCCATCCTTTCTGCTGATTGAACTCTTTCTCCCAACAATCAAGATCCTATCCTTAAGTTCTTAAGTCACATCTCCCTGAAAATTCTCAGGGATCCTGAATCTGGTTTTTCTTTGAAATGTACATGTGTCTTTCAATGGTCCTTAGAAACCTCATATGTTTAGAATCAGCAGTCCAGTGGTTCTCTCTCTTTTTCATTCAAAGGTGAAAATCTAGGAAGGCTGGTCTGAATGGCATAGATGGTCCTGAAGTATGCTCTGGAGTACTAGAGTTTCCCTTTCCTTCTTTTTTCACTTTCTTTGCCCTTTAGTGTAAAAGAATTTTTAAAAAGTCATTAGAAACAAGTGGAGCAGCAGGAAGAAAGTAAAGTAAGGTGGTTTTCCCTGAGGTCAGGATAGATACCAGAACAATGAGCATAGATTGTTGGGGGAAAGAACGTGTTCTACTAACACTTAAGATAAAGGGGATCCTGGCTTCTAGAGCCTCCATCCTTTTTGCCATCACCCCTTCCCCATCTCCTATGTCAAGTACATGCCTTTGGTACACATTCTAACCTCAGAGGTCCTGCTCCCACTCTGTTCCTGGCTCCTGTCCATCTGGGAAGGGGCCTTCTTTATTCATTCAGCATGTACACATATGTGTTGGATATGGGGCACTGTGTGGGTCAGTAGTCTCTGAGAGATCCTCATAGTTAGAGTGAATGAGACGGAACTATCCTGGCCCTCTCTTGATGGGGGAATCCCTGACTCCATTTTGGGAGCAGGATCTCTGACTCATTTTAAGTGGAGGGAAATGTTGCAGGCCCCTCAAACTGGAATCCTAGATGTATTTTGCTGTGGGAACTTTGAATCTTTGCATGTGCTACAACATTTCTCTGAAATGCCCTTTTCCTCCTTGATTACCTGGAAAACCTGCTGTGTGTCAGAGTATCCCTTCCCTCCTCTCAGACTGAGAAAGGGAGACCATTTCGACCGGCTTTAAAATTTGATTGACTTTTAAACTTTTATTTGTTTTATTTTTTAAAATTTATAGTTGTTCAGTTACAGTGGTCCCACCTTTTTCCCCATTGCAACCCCCAACTCCCACAGTCAACCCCACGGATTGATTGTTTTTAGAGAGAGAGAAAGGAAGGGGGAGAGAATAGTGAGGAAGGGGACATCAACTCGTTCTTCCACTTACGTATGCATTCATTCATTGATTCTTGTATGTGTTCTGACCTGACATCAAAACCCACAACCTTGACATATCAGGACGATGCTCTATCCACCTGAGTTACCTGACCAGGGCTTTTACTGACTTTTCAATGTCTTCATACCTGAGGATACCTCTGTTTAAGCACCCAGGTCTCTCAAATATTAATTAATTTTCATATATGTTTATTGAGTACATACCAAAAGATAATTTAGAGAGTACTTAAGAGCATGTTAAAACATAAACTGAGGCACATTAAAAATTTTAAGGCTTTGTTTGAGCAAAAATTGACTCTAAGAAATCAGGAGGAGTTAGGAGCACCTCACTGACAGGAGCTCAGAGAGAAACTGTTATATAGAAAAGGTGGAAGCAAGGTAAGAAAATTATTGATTGGCTATAGCTCAAAGCCTAGTTGGCTCTTTGTGCTTGCTTGTCCTTAATGTTTTGATTTTTTAGCACTCAGGTATTTATAGGCTTAGACTTCGGTTTGCTTCCATAGGCTGCCCAGGCATTAGAACCACATCAATCTAATAGTCTCCTTGTTTAATTACTTTAACAAAGTGTTGTTCTAGCTTCTCAGTCAGACACACTGGGTTTGGGTCTCAGTTTTGCCACTTGTTAGCTGTGTGACTGCAAGTCAGTTTTAGTCTTTTTCAGTTTTCTCCTGTGTAGCAATGGGGATAATAACAGACCTAATCCAGAGCATTGCTATGGCTTAAATGGCTTCATAGGTGTAAAGTTCTTGGAACAGTTCATATGTTTAATGAATATTATCTATTATCCTGTTCCCAATATTTTCTATTTGATATTGTGTGCTTTTTGAAGGCAAGTAAATGTCTTACTCAAGTTTGCATCACCAGTTCCCAACATACAATTCTAATAAATGGGTCAGTGGGACACATTCATACACCCTGAATCCTCTAATCTACCTTAAATGATCATCGTATAGTTCACACAGTCATTTTGTGATCACTAATTCTCAAGCAAATGGGAGGGTTGATTTATACTATTTTTCACATAAATGCTTTTCTTCTAGATTGTTTAGTGTTAAAGCTCATATGTTAGCAGTTCTTATGACTGCATCAACAATATTGTCATAGTCACAGTCAATATTGTAGACCTACTATATGCCAGATACTGTGCCAGGCCATTTATGAAAATCATCTCATTTAATTCCCATAGCTACCCCAGAAAGTATTTCTGCTTTATAGGTAAAAAAAACCCTCCACTTTACAGATAAAGAAAAGTGGAGTAATTTACGACAATGCACACAGCTGGGATGTCCCAGGTGACAGTTTAAACCCACATATCTGGCTCCCAGTTGAGTTCCTGGTGGCCTCATTCAACTGTCTGCTTGGCCAAGGGAGGAGAGTTGTTGTCATCAAGTCAAGCCACCACCGACTGCAAAAGAGAGAGTAGGAGGAGGAAGAGCAGAGAAGAGTGAGCTCATTCCCTGCGGAATGTCCTGGAATTGCCATGAGAGCTTCATGGGGAAGAATATTCAAAAGTGTTCCAGAGCTGATGGGTGAGTGACATAGGATTTGCAGGAACACTTGGGTTCAACTTCTAACTAACTCTTCTATTCTCTAACCATATGATTTGGGGTCCAGTCACTTAACATTTGAGTCTGACTTCACCTGTAACGTGGCAGTAGCAATAACCCACTCCTCAGGGGCATCTGAGACTCTATTCACATGAAAATGTGACAAAGGGCAGTATATAGGCTTTGGCTGTTGTTACCTGTCTTAGCTTGGAGAAATCATTAGGTTAATGGAGGTAACAAGGAAACTAGGTTGGGAAATGGCAATTTCCATTTGCAGTTCATTCCGGTTAACATTAGTGGAAATCTCCATGAGGAGTGGACCTTGACTATTCTCATTGCTAGCTCACATGGATACCTGGAGCGACTAGCCAGAGGCATTTCCCATGTTTGAGGCACTGTGGGTGCCTAACAACCTTTGACTTCTTGAAACCTCCCTCTCTCCAAATGTCATATAGTTTATATTTATTTTGAAAACTAAAGTGGTATCACTGAGTCCATGAAAATAAAGAACATTGAACTAAAACTTAGAAGATCTGGATTTTTATTTCAGCCTAATCATTACCTGGGTGATCTGAGACAAGTCATTGAACTACTCTAGTCCTCCATTTCTTACTCCAGACATGAGATCACAGTCCTCCCACCGAAGCTTCATGGTTGCTGAGGTGAATAAAATGAGCTGATGTATATGCCAGCCTTTTGAAACAGAGAAAAGTACCATGAGAATGAATGTAAGGGTAGATATATTCCTCGTTGTTTAACCAAGATAGAAATCATGTATTCATTTATTTCTGACAAGTCATTCAGAGTCTACAATATGAAAAATGTTATCTTATATATTAGAAGGGTACAATGACAATTGCAATTTACTGGGTGGTAAGTGAAGAGAGGAAGAGATGGTACCTAAACTACAAATGTAGGCACACTGGCAGGTGTCTTGTCAAGGTGTACAGCACATGGCATAGAGAGGGAGAAATCCGGGGAGGTTCAGATGGCCTTGGAGCAAAATCTGAAAGATGAGTGAGATTGCCTCCTTCGGAGGTGAGAGGAGCAGAGGAGAAAGAAATTGAAGTGAGGAAGGGATCCCATGGCCAGATCGCAGACACGGCAGGAATAATTTCCCATTGCCCTGAGTCTCTGATGAAACAATTGGCAGTGGAATAGGGGGAGGATGGTTAGAAACTTTATGACCTGAATAATTTCCTTTTCTAGTCCAGGGGTTTTGAGAAGTCTGTTGAGATACATAGCCTTTCTGCTCCTTATCTATAGACTGATATGTGCTATTGTAGGAGTAATTAGCCATATCTTTTTGGCTTTGGGGTCCTTACATGGCATACCTAGGTTACGACACTTTCAAGGAATCTTCATGAACAATTTTGTTCCCTAGAAATAGTACCTTTGGTAAATTTCAAAATTTATAAGCAGTATTAAAATAAGTGGGATCAAAAGAGATGATTATGAAAGGAGAGATTTTCTGTTACGAGAGGAAAAGAACAAGGGATACATTGAAACAGTAGATACCCTAATATACTGGGAAGGATGTATTAGCTCACTTTCTTACCTTCTATTGCCTTAATAAACTGAGGCCATACTAGGGGACAAGCAGGACATGAAAATGTGTCATGTTGTCTGGTTGTAATAGGAGGAAGATAATAAGGAGTGCCAGGAACCTTGGTGGGCCTAGTTACTTAGAAGGTGCAGGCATAACTTGGATCCAGGTGAATATGGTCACTCAGAAATGCAGGCTTAGTCATCAGATGTGGGAGACTGCCTGTAATAATGGCAGAAATTGCCTGTGCCTCCTAGTATCTACTCCCCTGTGCAATGGGACTTTACCCCTTCTCCTAACAAGAGTTAAAATCTGTTTCTCTACCCTTTAAACCCAGGTTGGCCTTGTGAATTCCTTTGGAAATAGAATGAAGTGACAAGGTGCCAGTTCTTGTGTGCTTCCTCTTACTTTCTTGGAACTCTGCCGAGCTGCCATATGAGCAAGCCCAGGCTAGCCACTGGAGGCTGAAAGACCACACGGGCCAGATTTGAGACAGCCCAGTAGTCCTAGTCTAGAGACGTGACAGTGCCCAGCCAAGATCAACAAAGCCTCCTACCCACCCTAGAGGTGACTGCTGATACCGAAGGAAGCCCAGGCAAGATTATGAGAACCAGCAAGCTGAGCATAACCTAAATTGCCAAACTGCAGAATTTCAAGTTAAATAAACTGTGTAGGCCAAACAAAATAAATCTGCAGCTTGAATTCAGTTCTTAGGCTACCAATATGTATCTATAGTCTGACCTTGCATTTTCTCTCTAAACTGTCCACAGACCAGGCTAGAATCTAGTTAGACTGACAGTTTGTCATTCTTGCTTTCCCTTAGGAAATGATTATAGCTATTTCATGGTCACCCTTCTTTCCCCACAGCTCTTATTACAACCTACCTTTCCCACTTTGTTTTCTAGTCTGAGACTGTCTCTAGTTACTGAACCCTTGACGTGTATTCTAATGCAAAACTTGTCTTCCATATCTGGCCGTCACTGTCCATCTCCCTATCCACCTCTGAGAGTGAACATTCAGGGACCATAGATATTACCAATTTATAAATAACAACAGCTGGAATGGAAAGGTATGTGGGCGGACAGGCTTATTATTATTGGAAGCTTCTCTCAATAAACACCAGCATATTTTTGCAGGGTAACAGGGCACCAGGAAAATTCGCATCAGTTATGAAACCATTCCTAGTAAGACTTTAGATAAAATGGCTGTTGTCCAGACAATTCCGTCACTTCATCCCTTATCTTCTGCCTCCTCTTGTCCTTGTGCTTTCTGTCAGGTTCTTTTGCTTATCAAGTCCTCATCAGACGGGTGTGGGTTGTACATATTTGTGTCCCTTTTCCTGGTATAGGATTGTAATCATTTCTGTGTGTTCAGCTTAATAAATCCTTTCTCCATACGTTATTTGTTTGGTTTTGTTATGTACAAAATGTCGCAGCACCTGTGACGGAATAGCTTGTAAATAAAGGTGGTGTGTGTGCACAACAACATAATGTCCCATGTGTGCCCGTATTAGCTTTCTGGGCAGTGTTTTTGTGGGGAATTACATTTTATATCGAATCTGAGAATGAGTGTACTTGTGTTCCAAAGTGCATGTCACTCTTCAAGTGACAGCTCCTGTCGATTATGCAGGACAAACCATTCAAAATTCGAATTTTGTTTTAAAGGCACATTACCTTCAGGTTGGATTACTATCTCTTCTTTGTTGGCTGATTAAAATGCAATTCAGATTATAGTAGAAGAAATATTATGATTGTGCTAGCAGTTTAGTTACATTTTCAGATATGACTGAAATTAGAAATTATAGACAACAATCCTGATTCTCATTAATGTGGGAAACCTGTTCCCAGCGTGCATTTGATGTCATGATGGCAGGCGACTACTCCTTCTGTGTTACTCTTGTTTTAATCTTTATTAACAAAGAGTTGGTTACACATGTTTATGCTAAAATGATTGGTTTATGAACCATCACCCTGCACCTAACATCTCAAGTCTCTGCCTTTGAGTTTTGCTGTTTATTTTTCTAAAGGCTTTTTGTTAGTTCTCTGAGACTGAAGAAATAAGATTGCTTGCAGTGTGGGAGGTACCCCCAACCCCCTCCAAAGATGGTATCTGTGTTACCTGTGTTTAACTTGTTCATCCCGAGCTAAGAAGCTCCTCTACTCCCACAGCAGAGAAAAACCACCATTCTTGGGCTGGGTCAGAAAAGGGAGGTAGAAACTTCAGATTCTCATGAAGCTCAGGTGATTGTTTGCAATGTGATTTTACAGAGACCAATCCTATTCTGTTAAGTTAGGTCTTAGAGGAAAACAGATACTGCACTGTGTGCAGGTATGGCTGTAAAGGGCTCCAGAAACAGGTGAAAATAGGAAGCATGAAGGCTGTGAAATAATGGTCTAGAATTGTGCTGGAGCTTATGCTGTGCAGGGTGAGGGAGATGATGGCAGGTAGACTTGAGTATGGGCTGGAGCATGGGTCCTCATATGTTACTTTCCAAACCTTTGCTTTTTGTGGGGCAAGCCCTGTTTCCAACAGTTCTGGGGAAGTGGGAGAGTTATTTGGGCTGTGTGCTTTATTGACTCGAGACCAAATGGGGCCACAGATGTCATAATTTCCCTATTATCACTTTGCCGAGCGCTTCCTGGCCTCCCTTCATTATCTTGCTCCACATTAACAGTTATAAGTAGCTTCTTTATAGGATCCAAATGCTGTTGACTCCCTTTGGCAGTGCCTCTGCTTGTGGGGACCCAGTGGGAGGACATATAGGAGCACAGCCTCTGCATTTCCAAAGCTGTTAATGTGGAATGCTCTGCTCACCTCTCTCTTCCCAGCATGGGGGACATTTCATTCTCCATGATAGAAAGACACTCACTCAGCCACCCTCCAGCCCCTGCCTTTTATTCCCAGCAAGAAGAGAAAGGCATAAACACTGCAAAGTGGAAATCACAGATAAGGGCTATGTGCATCCTAAGAGGAAAGATTATTACAGCTCATGTGCAGCCATTCAGGGGGCACCTGATGTCCAGAATGGCTTCCCAGGTGTGTGTGCATGAGACAGCTGGGCGACCCAGCTGAGCAGGGCAGGCAATCAGTTTTGCATTCATATTGTGAGCCTGGGCCGTTACTTTAAGGCTTCTTTTCTCTGAGATTAATTCAACAGATTTCCTTGTTCTCTTCATGCCATGATAGGTTGGAGGTTTTGGACAGCAATGAGGGGGATCTCAGTTTTCTTTCCTTTATCAGTTGCTAGTAATGCAGGTGTGTGGATTTGTATGCAAGTTTTTGTGCCTTTAGCAACGAGATTGCATGGAATTCGGGGCCTAGAACAATGCCTAGCTCCCAGTCAAGCCTCAAAATAAATAGCTAATGTGTGGAGGAGTGAACGAACCTGACTCTACTATGCATCAGCTAAATAAACCTCCACTGCCTTATGTTTACGAGTGTGCATCATCATAGCAACTCTATATGGCTTCCCTAAAGAGTTAAATGAGACTATGTATATAAAAGCCCTTGACGGTGCCTACTTACAGTAGTGAGACATTTAAAGTTGGTTTTGGTTTTTTCCTTCTTCCTTCTCTTCCTTTCTCCCAAGCTTGTTATAAGCTGCCAAGGGAATTATGGGTGCAAATGTTCAAAAAAGTCTACACAAATACACTGTGGTTTTATTGTTGTCTGGTGGGTCCTGGTGGACAACTGTAAAAGCGCAATAGCTACATGGATGGCTCATTTGAAAGACTTTCCGTTCTCCGACAGGCAAATGAGCAAGTGAAACACAATGAAGTCTGCCTAATGGTACTTTTGTTGGAGCTGTGGGAGAAAGGGAAAGAAAAATCAGCACGTAGAAATGTTCAAGAGTTTAACTGGGGACTTAGGTGCCTATGCCCTCTGTATTGCTAGTGATATTTCCTTTTGAAAGTTACTGATGGCCACCCTGATCTCCCAGGCCTGGGAAGGTGTGACCTGCATCCTGTCTAGAAATCCATGTTCTGCTCAAGTTGAACCAGCCAGCACCTGGAGAACAAGCAAGTCTGAACACAGTCACATTCTCCAAAAGCTCTTGGATGAAAAACTAACTAACTATTCGTTTGGTCTGTTTTCCACTAGCATGTTTATAGCATATTCAGGGTGGGGAAATATTTGTCTGTGCTAGAGCATGCTTAGAGGGAGTAAAGAGAGAAAGGAGAAGAAAGAGGGAGAAAATCCTGACTGGAGGCTGTGGGGCAGGAATGACAGAACTGGAAAGGCAGAGAGATCACTGAGCCTGTGAAAAAGGAAAACAGTTTAGCTTACATTATAGAAAAGGAGCCGAGCAAGATGAGGGCTCATAGGAGAGAGTGATGGTGGACACCTGAACAACAGGAGAGAAGTGACTTGGTGGAAGCACGCGGCAGGGGGCACATTGGCTGCCTCCTGGGGGAGCCAGGGGGGCTGGTCGGTTAACAGAAAGCATCCTCAGCAGGGAGAGGAGGGAGGATGAGACAGACAGCAGATGCACACAGCAGGAAGCAGAGAGGCATCATAGAGCAAGGGAAGCAAAGAAATTAGGGATGGCAAAGACCTGTTCAGTCATTTCCTGCTTCCCACCGCTGCGAGTGCCTTTGTCTAACACAGATTTTAAGATGTCTTCTGGATTACTACGCCCACTCCTTCCTGTCCAAACACTTTGCTGGAAGATGCGTCTTTCCACCACTTTTAGTTTCTGAATATACATATGTAAGACATAAAGAAAGACCAGGATAAAAATAAAAGGCAGAGAGTTGTCCTGAATGCAGAAGCACACACCTGTTCAGCACCTGCTGCCTCTCCCACGGGGTCTTGTCTGCAAAGAAAATGACCAAAGATTTCCAAAATGTTATTTAGAAAATTGGTCTTGTCTTGATTTGATGAGAGGGAAAAGGAGTTAAGTGAGAAGGGATAGGAGGCAGAGAACATGGATGGGAGGGAGGAAGAGGAGACTACGAAATGGCAGGGTGGGAGGTGGAGGAAGCCTTCTTACTTCGAGAGGTAAGAAAACAGAGGGGTACAGAGGAAGGAAAATGGTACAGAATGAGCGTGAGAAAATATAAAAACTCATTCTGTACTTTGCTTTAAGAATTCAGAGATCATGATCTGTGGTCAGAGATGTTTTACAAGTGGCACTGAGGTTCCCATCTGGGGGAGATTTTGCTCACCAGGAGATATTTGGCAATGTCTGAGGGCATTTGTGTTTGTCCCAACCGGTTGTGTTGGAGGGCGGTGTAGTATGAGAATCTGTGAGAAGCCAGGGATGCTGTTAAACATCTTATAATGCACAGGACAGTCCCTTACAACAAAAAAATCATCTGGTCAGAATGTTAATAGTGCCCAGGTTGAGAAGCCCTGCACCTATGCACACATGCATGTACACAAAAGTGAAATGGAGGGTGCACAAATAATAGTTATTCGTCTTCACTATGTGCAATGCACACTGATAGTTTGTATTCTAATTTATTTTATTGTGTCATTAAACAATGTTGAGCCAATCCACTAATTAATTTCTTCATCCACAGTTTGGAAACACTGTGGAAAATGATAGCAACACCACAAAATTCTCTGCTCCTTGAAAAGTGCCTTGCATAGTAACAGGGGCTCAGTGGAGACCTCGGGACATCTATGACACGGCCCCTGGCTACTCGTTTCATCTTTTCCTCCTTCCCTCTCCCTCAGGCTGTTCAAGGTGCACTGCCTCCTTCCTCTTCCGTCCTGCCTCCAGCTTTGCTTCGCCATCTGGATGTGCCTTTCCTGGCTGTGGGCATGATGGGGTCCTTCTTAGCATCCAGGTCCTACTTCTAAATTTTATCTCTCCCCCCACCAGAATGAAGCTTTTGGAGAATGGGAATTTGTCTGTCTTGTTTATTACTCTATCCCAAGTGCTTAGCATGGTGCCTGGAATATAACATTCACCTAACAAATAATTTCTGGAAGCTTCTGAATGAATAAATGAGTGTATGACCAAATACCTTTTAAACGAGGTAGAGTGAAACTCTGCCATGCAGTGTTCTTTGAGAGGCTTTTGAGATCAGAGTATTTTTACCTAAATATGACTAAAGTGGACCCAAGGGGGTATGGTTTGTATCTCCTACCTTTGCCTTTTCCCCAACATCATCTCCTATTAAAGCATCTACTTTGTTCCAGCACTGCTCTCTTAAAGGAACTGCTGGCCCTTTCCATTCTAGAAGCACCTGAGGGGGGCTGGCATTCACGATGGTTCTACACTATCAAGTATTGCCATGATGTGAGCATAATTTGTGGATCTGTCTACTCCTTTTCAGTCTGTAAGAAGGGGAATCCCTTCCTGCTCAGTGATGGATTTAGGTAAGGCTTATCTCAGACATTTGATGTAGCCAGTGTCTCTTTTTGAGTGAACATCAGCAAATGATCCCTTGAATGAAACAAGAAGGGCATTGCCTCAAGTCCTTACATTTTCATTCTACTTTTATCGAGTTACTGAATTTAAAGTGGAAGAAGATCCAGGCAGATGATAAGGGGATGACAGACCTCCTCATTTTACCGATAGGGTGACTGACAAAGGGCTAGGGATACAAATTCTGATCAGTCTAACATCCACCTTACAAGTGAGGTTCATTGTTATTTATTCTCAAGGTGAGAGGATGGGCGCACTAAGAGTTTATGACATGCTCAAGCTAGACAGCTAATAAATGGTACAACCAGGAATCAGCTTCAGGTCTTCTTCTGACTCAAAAAATCCAGATCCACAGATATTGGTTGGGGAGACATCAACATTTATGGAGCGCCTGAAGCCATGGGAAATGAGGAGTCCATTTAGTATATCATGTAGCATGAAGAGAGATGGGTGCCTGGGAATGAAGCCAGTGAACTTTAGTATTTAAGATCCATGCAGAAGAAGATAGACCTGAAAAGAGTGACTGAGAGGGAGGAGTAGAGACAGGATGGGAGCAGGGAGGGAAAGAGGGTGTGGAATCACAGAAGCCCAGAAAGACAGGCGTGATCCAGAAGGTCTAATGCTGCAAGTCATAGAATCAAAAGTTCCCTGGTGGACAGTGTTCTAAGGGTTTGGCAACATGGGAATAAGGAGGTGTTTGATGACTTTGAGGGCCATTATTTGAGCAGTGATATTTCAGTGAATGAAGAAGCGAATAGAGGTAAGAAATGAGGTGGAATGAACACAGCTTAGTGTTTGAAGAGGAAAAGCAGGAGATAACTCGAGATCAACATAGGTTGTGCTTATTTGTTCATTTGTTTTTAAAATAATGAAGAATGACATTAGTGTAAGTGATATCGGGGGATCACTTTGTAAATTATGTGATTGTCTACCCACTGTGCTGTACACCTGAAACTAATACAAAATAATACTGAATGTCAACTATAATTGAAAAATAAACTAACATAAAGAAGGCCCCAGTAGAGAAGATGGGTTGAGGAAACCAGTAAAAGAAGTTCATGAAGAGCTCAAGGCCTGTGAGTTCAAGAGAGGGTAAATTTGCATTAACAGGAATTGAGAGTGAGATTTTAGACACAACAAATTAAAAATTCAAGCCTGATACTAAATATCAACCATCCATTTTCCATAATGTAAAATAATTCATATACAGATAAATCTTACCTCTTTTAGAGAGATCATCTCTTCATCTTCTTCTATGCTTTATAGCATTGATAACTTTTATTTACTTACCTTTGTTTTCTTATTTTTGTCTGTTTTTCAGTGCAGTGTAGGATCCATGGGGCACAGCCTGTGCCAGAGAAATGGCCTGAATATTTAGAAACTTTTCCATCTGAAACAATTCTATTTGGAAACTGAGGCAATGCTAAGATAAATCTAACCTAAGACAGTTTTTAATTCAGGTTGAATAGTGAGAAAAAATAGTCATCATTTAAAAAATGTGAGTGTGTGGACTTGGATTGCATTGAACAAATAATAAACCCAAGGGCACACAAACCAAACAAAAATCCTCTCTTGAGCCTGTGAGAGCTCTTGAAATAAGCATGCAATGCAGCTTTCTCTTGACCTTTCCTTTCACCTTGATAATTTTAAAATTAGCAACTGAAATTGTTAACACTGATTTGAAAAATGTAGAAGGCCCTGGAATTTATTTATTTATTTATTTATTTATTTATTTATTTATTTATTTATTTATTTCAATTTTTAAAAATTGTTGTTCAAGTACCGTTGCCTCCATTTATCCCCACAACTCCCCCCACCCCTGAAACTTTATATGTTCTTTTCATTCTCCTCTCCCAGTTCTTTCTCATCTGTCACTCACTCTCTTGCTAGCTTACTCCCACTTGCAGAATGAACTTGGCACTGCCTGGAAGAGAACAGGAGCACACACCACTGCTGAACTTCTCCTCTTGGCTCCCCAGGACAAGGAAGGGAGCCTGCCAATATTTCTCTTTTGAGAGGAACTTTCTGTTTGGTAGATCACACACTGATTTTCAAAATTAAATAAGATAAAAATGCTGCATCTCTTCCAAACCCACAAAAAGACGGGTGCCTTGGGACTGTGTGGGAAGCACAGTGAAGGAGAGGGCATGGGGCACCATGCAGACAGCAGGGCGGGCACAAGGTTCCAGTTTATAATTAGGTGACAGTAGTGTAGTGTGGAATGTTCAAGGGCCTTTAAGGAAGAGGGGACTAGATTTAGATTCTGTTCTGCCACTCACTGGCTGGTGACCTTGGCCTGTACATCACCTTTTTCTGAACATGAATTTCCTCATATGTAAAACAAGCAATTTTGCATACATAGACCTGTGAGGATTAAATAGATCATCCATGAACATTACCCATGCAGTGTCTCAACAAATACTAGGATTCTGTATGTTTGCATTCAGTTTTGCACCCTAGATTACAGTCCCCTCTTCAGTTCCATTTTGAGTGAACAACACCAGTAAGTAGGTATGTTGCTCAAGTATGTGGTGTGGTTACAGGGACCTGAGATGAGGAAACTCAAAGGAGATTTCAAAGGTAGGGGCAGGCGGTGACTTCAGTTTGGGGGCATGCTAACTTTGAAATGCCTCTGAGACTTTAAACAGCAGAACCAGCAGTCAAAACTGCTGGAGAGATATCAATCAACATAGGTGGTAGTAGGTAAAGGAAGTGAAAGGAACTCCTGGAACCCCAAGTGCTACCCTTCTTTAAAGGGCCAATGCGAGAATGAGATGCTGTAGTAAACTGAGATGAGGGGTGCAGGGGACTGGGAGACTGTGGCCACAAGTACCAAAGGGACCAAGAATCTCCAATAGCACAGTCATCACCACTGCCAGATTCAAGAGTGTACTTCAGTGACATGGTAAAAAGTATTCCTTAAAGTTTTTAAATTATGAAGTTCATGGGTGAACTTGATAGCAGTATTTCCAATGAAACAGGAGGGGCAGAAGCCAGAACACTGCATGAGGAAGTGGAGGTGATGAGTGTCAACTACTCTTTCAACAAAGAGGGTCACAGCCAGAGAAGGAGATGGGGTCAAGGGTGAATTGTGTCTGTTAGATGAAGAAGCTTGAACGTGTTCATGGTCAGAGGGCAAGGAGACCAAAGGGAGAGGAAGATACTGAATTTATAATAAAAAGAGAATATTTGGGGCAGGAATTGAGAAGAATGGGAGAGAATTGGATTGTGGGAATGGGGGGAGAGAGGGGATGGCCTTAAACAAGTGGTACAAGGGGGGTGCCTCATCCGCTGGCCCTGGAGGATAGACGATGCTGGTGTAGGCAGAGGGATTTGAGGTGGAAAAGGGTTGTGTGCTGATGGAGCTCACTTCCAATCATTTATTTTACCTTTGTACATCAAGATATGGTGACGTTTGGAATGGTTATTAAAGGGTCTTAAGATATTTAAGGGTTTTTGAGGTGTGAAGGCTGCTTGCTCATACTGAATTTGCACTGTATGGGGGGCCTCTGTGAAGTGGATTCTGCCCATGCTCCCACTTCTAATGTATAGCTCAGCATCCTTTACCATTCATTTTGTTTTATTTTTGCTTCCCCCCCCCCCAGCATGCATTAAGCATCTAAGGGTATAAGCTTCATTGGTTTTTTTCAAGAACATCATTCATTCAACAGCAACTTAGTGAGCCCCTGGTAGGGACTAAGTCAGTGATTGAAATCACAGTCTCAATCCTCATGGAGCTTTCAATCTAGTGAGGGTAAAAAGAAAACTAAACATAAATGACAAATTATGGCAATGCCTGTGAGAGTAAAGCACAGGGCCTGGTGACAGGGGATGGAAAGATGAGGAGAGAAAAGGGCATAAAGTTGATCGAGACAGGGAGACACAGGCCAGTGTGCAGACCATGACTTTGACATTATGGTGAGTGCAATGGGAGGCCATTGGAGAGCATTGAGCTATATGTGTGGCTAAGGGGAAATGTGATGTGATCACATTTGCTACTTAAAAATGATTCCTCTTGTAGCTTTGTGGAGAACCAGTGAAGGGATCTAAGAAGGGAAGGAGATACAGGACGACCTGCTAGAGACACTGATCATCCCAGGGAGAGAGAATGAAAGTTTGGTTGAGGATGGTGACAGGGGCTATGGAGAAAAGAGGGCTGAATTCAGATCTGTTTTTGGAGGCTGACTCAACCAGGCTTGGACATGGGCATAAGAGAGAGGGTGCTGTCCTGGCCGACTCAGGGCTGTTATGGGTCCACTGAGTTCAACCGACTTAGATGGTACTTGATATACCATCACCCTATAGTAGTGTGAAGTTATATTTATCTTATGAATTTATTGTTACTGAGTTTTTCCTTGAATTCAATTACATTCTATATCTGAATTATGGAGTAATAGAAGAACACAGATCTCTATTTTTTCCAATATTTTCTTTCTCAAACTTCAGGAAAGTACCCACTTTAACTGTACAGAACTGGTTAAAACAAGCTTAGAGTCAGCTTATTCAGATTCTTTGTGATCGTAAATAGTTTCATAGCTGTGTGACATTAGGCAAGTCATTTAGTCATTCTGGCCTTAATATCTTTGTCTGTAAAGATAGAAATTTCTGAATAGGTATTTCAGAGTTCTGCTGAGGATGAGGTAATATAATATGATAAATTTGCATCTTACGAGATTAAATTCCAAAGTCAGGACTTAGAGTCACCTTTGAAGTATTTGTGAATCAAATCAAGCATATAGATCCAATCTCCTGCTTACAGGAAAGTCATGGACAACAAAACAAATTAATTAGTGTTGAGAAACAATCAGATAAATTCAGCATGTGGGATATTCTTTAAGATATCGAGTCTGGTGTCTTAAATAGTCAATATCCCAGGGGAAAAGAAGAGTAAAAAGACATGACAATTAGATGCAGTATATGAACATAATTAGATCTTGATTTGAAAAAAATTACCTCTAAAAGTTAGGTGAGGGATAATTGGGAGAATGGGAATGTGGACCCTGTGGACCATATGGGGAGTGAATGCTAGCATTTGTAAGGCATGAGAATGGTATCACAGTTTTGTAGGAGCACATCCTTATTTCAGGAGCTGCATCTTAAAGTGTTAGGTGTAAAGTGCTGTGGCGTCTGTAACTGTCTGACAGTCATTTAAAAGTAAGGACGTTGAGATGGATAGAGAGGTTCAGAGATAAAGCAAACATGGAGAAATGTCAACACTTGCGGGAGACGCTAGTTAAATGGGTTTTCATTGTTCTACCTCCCGTATTCATTCAACTCTTTTATATACTTGAAAATTTCAAGTTTAAAAGTCAGCACAGAAGGCAAAATTTGAGTGTCATCAGCATTGTCAGATGAAGAAGTTGGTTTCTTTTTAGGCTTCATGTTGTAGGAAAACATATGTATCTTTAAGCACTAGACTCATATGCAGCCTAGGGAGATCTGGGCACTGTCAGAGGCCCTTGGGGACCCAAGAACCAAGCTTTAGTAGGTCTGGGTGTCCCACGTCACACTCACGTGGAAGCTGATTCTCTGGGACCAGAAAGGAGGGCTGAAGCACTTGTATTATGCAAATCGATAATTTCTCTATTTGTAATTTGTTTTGTCTGCCTGGTGAAATTGACTGTACTATGGACTCGACACATGCATGATGCAACTACAACATGATTTATTTTTGGAAACTACTCCCCACTGTGTATATATATACTATGATAAATGCTGTTTTAATAGTGTAGCTCCTCATCATTTCAGAACAAAAGTCCCTGTCTTTGCATTCTGTTACCACTGACCTGTCTGCCCCCTGCAATTAACATCTACTTCCCACTCTGTCTTCTTTTCCTTAGCAACTAAATGCTTTAATTCAGGTGGATGATGGAACTTTAACCATTTGCTGGGTTTCTAGGACAAGTCACTATGGGCTAACACTGTGAGTTTACTGAGGGGTGAACTCAGGTGGGGGCTGAAGTTTTGAGGGGCTTTTTAAAGGAAACAGTTCAAAATTACACACACACAAATAGCAAGTGAACACTTATTTATGAGGTAAAAATCACAACAAACTTAAAAATTTTTTAAATCTGCCAAAGTTCATAGATATCATAAGATCTCATATAAATTAATAAATAACTTTTAAAAAACTAACTTCATTTACCTGAAGCACTTTTTACACAAACATTTTTGGCTGAGTTTTATACTTTTTAAAAATTGTTGTTTAAGTACAGTTGTCTCCATTTTCTCTCCACCAGATTTTTAAACTTTTAATAATGTGGCTCATCTTTGTGAAAATTATTTTCCATGGAGGAAGTAAAAATATAATCCCATCATATCTCAAGCGCTCATTATGGAAAGGTTTGAAAGTTTTTCTCATCTTATATGTTTGTTATTGGTAATGGCAAATTCACTATTGGACTTATTGTTATGTTTGGGAAAGGTTCTATTAACCTTTTTTCAGAGATGAGCTGTAAGTCTTTAGGTCATTTCAAGTTTTTTATGTGCAATGACTAATCACAAATTCTCTTGGATTTGACAATGTTCATTAACCACTTTTTCATCGATGTCAGGATGAGTGTTTCGTCAGGCCTGGCATTTCATGTCGCTGGCTTGGGTGAGTCAGTGCATGGGCAGTAGGAAGTTTTCTGCAAACCATTCCTATAGGCAGATAGCTGGCAGTAACTTTATTACCTAGCAATGGCAAATGAACCATTTTACATATGTTTTTCTAAACCAAAACTAAATATATCCTCAAGTCAAGTGTCCGTAACATTCCGACACCATCAGGCACAGGGAGTAGGGGAGATAATGGTCAAACTATAGGATTTTTGCTGGTTTTACAAAAGTATATGAACATGTCAGCACATTGTCAAACTCCTTCCATGGGTCTGTGCAAATGAAGGCCGTGAAATTTAACTCATTAGCTTTCTGCTAAACCTGTTGTATGTACTTGAGGTAACATTTCCTTATTTCACAGGAACTAACAGTGTCTAGTAGAGAGTCATGCTTACCATGGACTCCTAATAGTTGCTAAATTTAAGCTGATCTTTTGAAAAATATTTTATATAGTATTGCACATGATATTTAAAGGCCTCAAATAAAACAAGCCATGAGGAAAACACTTCTTAAATAATATTATTCAAACTTCTTCAGATATAACTTATGTATCTCCAAAGAATCTTCTAGTGCTATGGTTTTCAAGCCTAGCTGCACACTAGAATCTCCTGGGATACTCTGAGATAAACACCAACATGGGTAATGGTATTTTTTAAAAGCTCTCCAGGTGATTCTAATGTTCAGCCAGAAATTGATATCCACTGTTCTAATGCTTAACATTTTTTTAAATTAAAAAAACTTGTTTTGCTTAAATGTCAAAATATTAGTGTAGTTCTCCCTGGACTCTTTTGAATGACATATAAGGCTGTGCTGTTCAGAAAATGCATCACATATGCGTTGCACAATAGGCATTATGTAAATAAAATATATCTTTGCTGGAAAGGAGCTACTCTGGTAAAAATTACTGTTTTTGTAGAATGTAGTACTATGATATGCTGACCAGACAGAGAAGAACCAGATGATGTGAACAGCTCCTAATTAAAAATAAAGTTCCTACCAAGCATCCTCTGCTGCACTCGAAGGTAGATGCACTTTTTTTTTTGTATTCGGTTGGCCAAAAACTCCTTTTAGATTTTTTCATAAAATAAAAGACGCTTTTTTAATTTTCACCAACAACTTTATTGATTTGGTCATTCCAAGTGTGTCATCTATCTCCTGCGTGGTATAATGTTGATTCTTCTCAGTTACTGTCTAGATTTGATCACTGTCAACTTTAACTGGTCTATCCAACCATGGAACATTATCCATAGAGAAATCTCCGGCACAAAACTTCACAAACCACTTTTGACACATTCTATCAGTCACAGCACCTTCTCCATACACTGCACAAACGTTTATTTTTTTGCATTTCAGTTGTGTTTTTACCTTTCTCGAAGTAGTAAAGCATAACATGCCAAAATGTTCTGTATGTTTCCATCTTTATTACTAAAATGCCTACACAAAAACTCATCAATTTTGTTAAGTTTTATTTTAAGTGCACACTGATATGACAGCTGTCACAATACATTCTAACAAAATTGTTTTAAATGAAATTAAAGACAGTTAAGTGCTACTAGAGCCACCTTACAGAAAAAAAAGCAATTGAACTTTTTGGCCAACTCAGTATAATAAGGGTTCCATGAAGAGGTCAGCTACAAGGCTATTTCAAACACAAAAGTGTCCAACATGATAAATCTATTCCAGGTCCTCAAACACCCTCTTTCTCATGGTGGCTCAGGTGAGCTGTGGAGTTGTCCAGAGCTGCCAATGGGCTTGTGCTCTCTGATCTTCAATTCAAGTAAATTGTGCATCAGTCAGGATTAATATCTGCTTATTCAATCTGCCAACACTGAATATATTGCTCTTGTTTCTCTGAATATGGCCAGTTGGAAGAATAAATATTTTCATCTGATAAAAGAAAATTTAGAATTAAGGACTTTCATATGTGAGATATTTAATGCTTTCCAAAGCTATTTGATGCTGCCTGAATGTAAGCTTAATCTCCCTCTCTTCTTAGAGCTGTTTTTAAAATATTATACACTAAGAAAATTCTTCATGAAACCCCTGACTTTCACAGTTATTTCACTCAAATTTAAAAATGTATTTATCAATAAAACATTTTTATATGTACATTTAAAACTATACATAATATGAACAGAGTATGCTCTACTCCTGGAAAGTAATCTTGCTCCAATATAAAGAACTTGGCTCAGCTGTGAAACCAGCCTGTGACGGCCTGATTTCATAGGCTTACAGCTGAGCCCCTGAGCTACTGAAGTATTTGGAAGTGGTTTCCAGCCCAAGAAGGATTTATAACATGGCAGAAAGAAACAACAACATAAAGAATGTCAAACTGAAATAAATTTTATAGTAAAAAAAAAAAGCAAACATTTGAACCTGCTGTATGCCAGAGCCAAAGCATTTCTTTCCATTTTGATTGCTCAGAACTCATTGGGCAGGGAGGTCTTAAAGCTGTAATGAGAACATCTGCCATCTGATATATATTTCTTGGAACAGGAAAAATAGGGCTGCAGAGGACACTCTTAGCCTATCAAGAGGGAAAGGCTTCTCAGTCCAGGGGGAAAAAGGAAGCCAGAAGTACAATTTAATGTATCCACGTCAAGTAGTCTAAGAATCCAACCAGAAAATGGGACATGAGCAAGGGGAATTTAGTTGGTTGCAAGAAAGGATTAGTGAGTAATTGCTAAATTACCTTTAACTTTCCCTTTACCTAGAGTGAGAGGTGGCCTCATCAGGTCAGGCTCTCAAGTTCTCCACCGTGGCACAGAAAAATCTTCATAAAACATAGAGAACTTGATCATGTTAGACTTCTGCTCATAACCCTACATTGACTTCCCCCAACATTCTGAATCAAGAATGCCAGATTTTTAAAAAAATATAAGCCCTCTACCTTTCTCTTTGACTTTTTCTCCCAGCCCTTCAACACATTAAACCACTTACATCACACACACATACAGAGCATGGTATCTTTGTGGCACATTCTATTTGTCTTGCCTGGTCCACTTGACAAACCCATCTTCCTTCATGAAAATCTTGCTTAGGTGTTGTTTCTCCGTGAAGTGTCCCCTGAACTGCAATTGTTAACCATACTCAGATCAGTAAGTCTTCTGAATTTCTAAAATTTCATAAATTCCTTTGTGTACAATTCTTTTCTACTGCCACACTGTGTAAACTCCTTAGGTGCAGGGACCATTTTTCTTTGGGGAGGCCACCACGCATACTATGGACCAGCACAAAGAGGTTCTCAATAATTGTTCAACTGTACAGAAAGAGCTCAAGTGTGTTAATTCCACTCACCCTTACTTCTTCTACTCTCTCATAGTAGGTGAGCCCCAGGATCACAGGTGAACAAATATTTCTCACATACAAGTCACATATTAGTTTATTCATAATTCCATGTGGACATGAACATGACCATAGCAATTGTTATTTAACTCTTAAGTCCTAACTGGGTATATCTATAACTTCTTTTATCAAATTATTCCCCATAAAGCTTGCCTACAAAGATTATCATACACTATGATGGATTACAGAAGGCTACAGATTTTTTGCTATTCCTGCCATTGAGAGGGGGAATCAAATTCTTCTCCCTTTGAGTCTGGCCTGGCCATAGAGGCATTTTGATAAATAGAATATAGAAGATTTTACATACTGATGTTTCTGAGGCTCAATCATGCTTTGAAGCTTTCTCTTGAATGCATTAGGTAAGTCCAAGTATCCTGAGACCACTATGCTGGAGTGTTCTGACAGATAGACTCAGCTGAACCCTACCCTTCTAACTATCCCTGCCAAAGAGCTAACATGTGAACGAATCATTCTTGGACTCTTCAGTCCACTTTATGTGCCAGATGAGTGGCCTTTGTTGACACCATGTAGAACAGAAGAATCACCCAGCTGAGCCCTGCCTAAATTCCTGGCCTACAGATTTGTGCAATAATAATAAAACAGTGGTTTAAAGCTACTAAGTTTTGGGATGGTTATGCTTCAATATACAACTGGAACATAGGTCCTCTTTCCACCATTTCTGCTTCATTGCTCAGGACCCTTATCAGCTGAGTCAAATATAGAAAGAATCCTGCTCTGAGTTCTTAAATTATGGGACAGATTTACATTTATAGATCCCCTTTATTTATCCCTCATTAAGTATATTTTTATTTCTTTCTCAGATAATTTACTTTTAGACTTAGTCTTTAAGATTTTGAACAATTTCTAGCCACATCTTTCTCCTCATTTTATGCCATCCCACCACAATCCCCTCCCCTGTCATGTTATTGTAATGGACATCAGAGTAACCCCTAAATCTCTTTGCCTTTCTCCCCAAGAGGGCTCTATAAAGTTATGCAGCAACCAAAGTGGTAGTTAGTATTTGAACAGGCAATTTTAAAAAATGTTGGAGACTCCACATTCCTGGAAGACTTTAAAATAGGATCAGTAGTAGATAGATGTTTAAATATTCCTCGTCCCAGAATCAGAGGGACTGGATTAGACAAGCTCTAGTGATTTATTTTTGCTTGAAGATTCCATCATAGATTCAGATTCGCTGAACCAGTCACAGCTGTGAAACATGTGAGCTACCCATTTCTTGATATCATAATTTTATTACAATTAAATAACTGCTTGAGCATGTTTTTGATATATGTTTGAAGAATTTTATCTCTTTAGAATATGTTTTATTTTTTGAAAAGAGTTGTAAATATGAGTTCTTCCAAATATAATCAGTGTTTATCACTGTATTGATTGTCTTTCTGGTGTTTTGGAGTCCATTATAATTTTTTCCTTTGTGAACATTTTTGAATCTTATTTGCAATTTTCTGCTTCTAGTGTATTTAATTGTTGCTCAAATGCGGTTCTCATTCACTGTGTGTGTGTGTGTGTGTGTGTGTGTGTGTGTGTGAGAGAGAGAGAGAGAGAGAGAGAGAGAGAAAAGACAGAAATCTACTTTACATACTTGCTTTGAAGACTAACCTGTGCACTTCAGAAGTGAGCAAACTATTTCCCCCAGCGATGGCAAGATGGTCCTGTTAGAATGTGGGAAAGATAGGAAATTCTGCTTGCCTTTTCTCTGAAGGCCGTCTCCTAAAAAGCAAATGGGAAAAAGAAACAGCATTGTCAAGAATAATAATTTAATAGCTTATATTGACCTTTAAAATGTGTCTGGTTATGCAAGTAAACCATTTTTGGCCAGAGCAATCAAGATTGCTGGCCATTCTGTCTCCTCCACCCAAAACAGTGGAAGTAAAGAATTCTCACCATGTGAGATGTTGAACAACCAGAGAAGAGCTGTGAGTGAATCCACATCCTAAAGTAGCAGAATTAGACTGAGGGTGTGCAATGGGGGTAGGTGAGGCAGGCTGAAGAAAGCCCTGCACTTTCATCACCTGCCAATTCCCACCAATATGGCAAAATATGGTTGCTCTAACCAAGAGACCCGGTAGCTCCAAAGGTCTTACTTTCAAGTCTAATTCAAGGTGGGGTTGGAATAAAGTTGGAGGAAAGGTTCTTCACTCAGTCAGGGGGGAAAGGCAGTGTCATTTGGAGTCTAAGAACCATAAGCATTCACATAATGAGAGCAAACACATGATGCCCTGCAGAACTCATAACAGCAGGAAAGTCCAAAGACTCGTGAAAGGAAAACTGAGGCTGTGCCTTCAGATAAGAATGTGCCCACAGGTGAAGAAGGCAAGTTAGAAAGAGGAGAACAGTGAAAGACTGTTTCTATTCACTGTTTTTTTAAAAAATATTTATTTATTTTAATTGCTGTTCAAGTACAGTTTTCTGTCTTTTCCTCCCATCCCAGCCCACCCCCTCAGTGCTCCCCACCTCCCTCCCATTTCCACCCCCCTTAGTTTTTGTCCATGTATCCTTCATACTTGTTCCTGTAAACCCTTCCCCCTTTCCTCTGAAATTCCCTCCCCTCTCCCCTCTGGTCACTGTCGTCTATTCATTCTTATACCTGATGATATTTCAGCATTTTACTAGTGTCTACTAGCTGCCAAATACCATTCCAGGCACTGAGAATTTTATAATGACCAAAGCAATAAAAAATTCCAGCCCTCAAAGAGCTTAGCTTATGCTGGGAAGAGAGCCAATAAAGAACTGTTTATCTGTTTTTTTAAATATATAATTGCAAAGTGACATGTCAAGTGGAATCAAAGCTTTGGAGAAAAAGGAAACAGGGACAGGGAGTAGGTGGTGCTGAGGTAGGTAAGAGCTTTCCATTTTAAGTAGGGTGGTCAGGAAAGACACCCTTGATCAGGTGACATTGAGTGAAGACCAGAAGGAGGAAAGGGGGGAAGTCACGTCACAGTTTAGGGCAGTAGCCCACGTAGGTCTACTTGGTGTGTAGGTCTACTTGGTGTATAGCTCTACCCGGTTTGGAACCTTCTGGGATCAGTGGTCTCAGGATTATCACGCTGCCACAAAGAGGTGTGTGCTGGAGATGGCGGGGCCCTCCTGCAGGCAGAGACACCGTATCCTGACAGCGATCATCTCCTTCTTCCAGGGAGAGACCCACGCACACCCCTGGTTAGCAGGGAAGCCCGGTGGGGTAAGAGAGTAAATGACAGGATGTTCACTGTGCAGGGTGGAGCCACTACTCTACTCCCATGCCTGAGCAGGGGAAAGAGTGGTTTGCTGGAGGTGGATTTCAGCAAGAGGAACTGGGCTTACGGAGCTCTACTGCTTTCTCCCTGTTTTACCCTAGAATCTGGACCGTGAGTTTGCGCTCTGGGTTGCTTTGGGCCATGTGGTAAGCCTTGCCCCTCTTAGGGGAGAGTGGTGGTCCTTTGGTGCAACTATGGCTGTGTGATAAATCTCCCTGAGTCTGGTGTTCGAAGTTATCATCTCCTTGTCTCTATATAAGACACAGTCTCCTCTAGCAGTTTTATCAGAGAAAAATATGTTAATTTAATCTTCATTTATTATTCCTTTCTTTCATTTCTATTGGGTGGGAAAGAAGAGTGTTATGTATTGGGGATCCGCAAACCCAAGACTGTGTGTGTGTGCACAGTGTACTAGTCATATAATACATAGTCACTGAATAAACAAATGGATGCATGACAGTTGAGTCTGTGATTTTCTTATTGACCTGGCAATGTTTTGGAACTCCAAAATCTAGTGAAAAGGGTAATGTAATTTAGATAAAAATGGACAAAGCTCTAATGAATACACACATTCAGAAACAGACCAAAGGGAGGGATGGTTGTATACAACCAGATTTTTCCATTTTAATGGGTAAAACTTTATATTCACATATACACTCACCCAATGGCATTTTAGTTCAAAAAGGTGGCTCCTTTCATTGAAGTTGCTGCAGATGTGTGTTTTACATACCTGCCCGGATTTCCCCTGTGTGAAAATCACAGCCTTGGTCTTTGATGACTGTGAATGCTTCTCTCACCCCGTCAGCAGTATCCTTAGAGGTCCCTGAACAAGTATGATAATGATGGTCACTGTTCCCTCCTGACATTGTCCCCTAGAACTTGGTCTGTCCTGAAACTCAAGATGAGGCTTTGTTTTGTCCTTGGGAAGAAGAAACTAATGAAGGAACCGGATGTTCTGAAAGTGGTGGATGGTGTAAGAAAGGGGGTATTTTCTAAGATAAATGACTACAGCACCACTTGAGAATCTCCAGAGTTTCAGAGACTGCCGGATGGTCTGAATACCTGAACAGGTGTGCTGCTGAAGGGTAGTCAAGGTACCACACCCACGTGCCGTCTTCACACCCTCTCTGTGCTTTCTTGGCTTTGGGTTGTTTCATGATCGAATTTTTTTCTTTAAAAAAATGTCTTTTTCTTTCCATATAGTTACTGATGAGCCTAAGGGCTCAGACAATAATGAGAGTCAAAACAGGAATTGTGAGAACAACAGTTTGCTTTTCTTTTTTATTTGCTGAGCATTAGAATTATGTTTGTTTTTAAGTAGAAATTGCAGTGTAAAGAGATACCATAATCCACATTTGGGTTCATTTGGGTGGCTAAATTCCGGTGTAATGGGATTTGCTTATATTCTACTGGCTGATGAATGTGACACCATAAACCAGCCTGGAGCTTTTCTATGTAAACAAAAGACCAGAGAAATTAGCATGAGGACAAACTGCCTTTATAAAACTCTATTAGCTTATGAGGTAGATTTAGATTATTTTTCTCTAGATTGTAAAAATCTTCTGCTCTGTCTCTTTTCTGCTCCTTTACTGCTGAATGCAATGCTATAAACACAAACGTACTCAATAAATGACAGACTTGGATATAAAAGCAAAACAGTATTCAACGTTGCTAGTGTTAGTTGGTTATAGTTAAATTTTTTTAAAAGCTGTGGTGGTATAATTTATTAGCACTCTCGGTTTCCCCTAAATAATGACAGAATGTAACCCATAATGCCTTGGTAAGGGCCCCAGGTGTCTAGAATAAAGATGGATTAGGAGAAAAGGTCTGAGAGACTTAGCAAAGAGCTTTGTCATGATAAGATGTAGGGCGACATAATTCTTAAAATTCTCCTGGAGGAATCATATCCATTGATAAGCTTTCCTACGCTTCTCAGAAAGGGCACCAGCAGAACTGTTTTAACTTGCTCTATGAAATGATACATTACGTTATCACATCTGGCACCTCATAACTGACTTGGTGGGCTCTACCCATGTCCCTGCTCTGGAGTTCATCTTGAATGCTTTATGAATGGCAGCCGACCTCTGAGACTATTCAAAACCTTTCTTACATAGAGTTGATAATCCATAAAATGATCATCCTTTAAAAAATGAGCAATTTTGAACAGATTTGTGAGAAAGAGACCTTTACTTTTAAACTCTGAAATCACATTAATGTGAGTAGGGAGAGAATTGGAAGAGAAATCATCCTGATATATTACTGCCTCAATTCTTTTTGAAGATTAAAACTAAGAATAATTATACGTAATCCATTTTTTTAGGGATTTTCTATTTTCATAGAAATGTGGCTTAAACTAAGGAAGAACTCAGGTAGAATTTTTCAAGGTGTGCTCAGAGATTGTTTGGCTCTTTCTTCAAAAAGTGTGAGGTTGATTTATTGACAATTTATTGTTGGATTTTCATAACAAGCATAAAGCAGTTGAAGCAGCAAATGATTTATGGGTTTGTATGATGGATGGAGGTTGGGAAGCATAGAGGGTTCTCTCTAGCAATCTGCAAACCCACGGCCCGTACAGCAACACTTCTCTGTATGTGGGATGACCTTACCTTTTAAATTTAATGTTTGTAGATTCTGGTCTCCTTCAGTGATTTACTATTACCTCCAATTAGAGTGTTTCTTGCAATTTCTCTGTCCTTAGATATGTTTTATAGGCTGAGGGTGAGAGCAAAATGAGTAAATGCTTCAATTACAAACTGTTCATCAGCTTGCTTGCTTTCTTTCTTTTTAAAATTTCACTTCTTAAATTCTCTCCAGATTATTTAGAGACCTCTTACTGTTTGGAGACCAAGCCTGGGTCTGTGATATGCTTTAGCTGCTCCCATGACTTTTTATAATAATGCCTCTTTGTTCCTCAAAACCCAGCATCTTCATGCAGATTTATGCTAATGATTATTTACTATGCAAGTACTGCAAGTTAGTATTTATAATAGAGGAAACACTGATCAGTAAACCAGAAATTGAGATGTAGCTCAGTTTCTAATTATGAGACCTCATATATTTTATGTTATCTCTTTGGGATATAGTTTTGCTTCTGTACCATGGAGATCTTAATAAGTATCTTCTAGCACTATGGTGAAAACTCAGTAGGTGAGAGCTTTACAGAGTGTGAAGTACCAAACAGGTGTTCGACTGCTATCTATCCACTCAAATCCCTTCCCCTCCTTTTCTGACTAATGGTATTCTATCTGGATTCTAGCCTGGGACTACATATCCCAGTGTCCTTTGCAGCTAGATGTGGCCCTGTGTTTAAGCTCTTACCCAAGGTATGAAAGAGGGAGAGCTGTGTATCATCATTGCTTTGTTTACCTTGCAGGACATCTCTGGCCCTGGACTTCAGGTTGTTCTTTGGCTATAAGGGTTATTAGCACAATGACCTTGGAGACCAAGTATCATTACACTAGTTTCCTGAATCAAAAAAATAGGGCAGAGGTATCTAAAATACCTACTGTGGACCATTGGGTGAGAGAGAAATTAATTCTATTCTTTTTTTTTTGAGCTGTTGTACTTTTGGGTTTTTGCTAGCAGTTTAGTCTACTGTAAACTAATGCCAGCATTATTTTTGAGCCCATTTTGATAGAGATTCATAGAACTGGAAGGACCCAGAGAGGTCGTCTTGCATATGAAAATAATGCTTGGAGGGGAAATAATCTTTGCTTGGTCACAAAACAAATTAGTTACAGAACTGGAATAGCATTCAGTTTTCATGACATAACTTTGCTTCTGTGTAGAATGAGTAACAAACTGATCGAACTGAATAGTGCCTGAAAGACAGTACATGCAGAACAAATGAATCAATTCAGAAAGTACCTGTGTAAACTTTTTATAACCCCTTTAGAAATGGCAAGTTAAGGAAGTGACATTTTATCTGACTTTTTAGAGACCCAGGTGGATAACCAGGCCCGTGCAGGACACACACTCTGGGGGTTCATTTATCCATAGTTGTCAAGCTGGAGGGCCCAAGTGTCAGATAAAGCACAGCGACCCCTTTTGGTTCTGTTGGAGAACAGCCTCAGGGACAAAGGGCCGACCTAGCCATGGTGCTGGTTTTGTGCTGGCCACAGCTGCTGAGAGCTTCTGTGCCCCAAAACATTGATCTAACATGGCTTCTTGAAACATAACCCAACTGGAAGAGAGAGACGAGATGATGTTTGCAACATCTGAACCAGAACACGCTCACATTCTGCTTTAAAAGGTCTTATGGGACCAAAAAAGCCCAGGGAAACAGAAGTTGCTGTTCTCATTAAAGGAGAGACGTATTTTTATTCATTGTTTTTATTCACATCAGTTAATTTAACATGCCTTCAAGGGGCCTCTTCCAGGGGAGCGGTATTAAAGTAGCAGCTTACTCACTGATTATAAACAAACATTAGTCAAATCGACTTAGAAAAGTTGGTTCATGGATAAAAAGAAAAAGAATTACCTTCTACCTGACAGATGGGATGAGTCCCAAAGGTCTCTTTGAGCCCTGTGACAATATGCCTTATAAGAAACTTAGAATGAAATCCAAACTCTAACTGTGGCTTGTAAATCTCTCCTCATCAGGCCCTACCTACTCAAGACCCCGAGACCTTGGCTCCCTGCTGAGAAGTCCACTTGGCCTTTCTGTTCTGCAACTGTGGCCTCGTTCATATGCCACAAGTTCCTGCCCAGGCTGCTAATGTGGCTGGTTAATTCCCTTCTTGGGTCTCAGCTTCACAATCACCGCTTTAGAAATGTCTTTCCTGACAACCATCCAAAAGGAGGGTCCTGCAACTCTATTTTTCCTTCAGTTTAGTTTATTTCCTTCAAAACACTTAGAGCAATTGCCATTTATTTTATTTACATGTCTGCTTATATACTTTTTGTGGGGCATTAATCCCCTCCCATTCGACAGTGATTTAACTGGCTTTCAATGGCCCATTTTGATTGCAAAAGGGGCAAAGTTTAATCTAGACAGAATTTGAAAACTCCTTGTTTGAGGTCAAGCTAGAGCCCAGGCAGGAAAGAACAGAAGCCTGGGGTCTAGGGACAGAGGGTGGGATTAGTGACCCGATGGGGTTTCCTTGGCTGGAAGGGCAGACAGGCAGAGGTAGGCTCCCAGTGAAGATCCGTCTTGTGTGAGAAGTTAAACAAGCAAACCAAGAAGGCCAAGGACCAGAGAAGAAGCTGTTAGAGCAGCAGCTAAATGACGGAAAGAAGCAAAGTCTCAGACAGAGTGCATGAGACTCACCTTCATGTTCAGCTTTTCAACAGAGCATGTCAGCACTTCCCTGGGTAGGCAGCCCACGATCATTCCCAATATCTCTGAGGACCTGGACAATTGAGTCTTGGAGCCTTGGTCCCCTGGATCAGTGAGTTCCTCTTTCTCTGAAGGCGGTCTATTTGTCCTGTCCTTGGGTCAGACAACCGGAGGGTGACTCTTCTGTCTGGTGTCACCCCTGACCAGTTCTTAACTCTATGCACACATTTCAGCAATAGAACATTTTCCTACTGTTCTGGGAGCTCACTTCTCTTAGGGCAGTTTTGCACCTTTGGTCTGGAAGTTGTAAATCTTGAGCTGCTCTTCTACTGACCCCCAGTTCTGATCATTTTATGCCCCCCATTCATACATTGAAATCCTCTTCAAGTTCTGCTTTTTCTAATGAAAATTCAATTCGCCTTTGGCCTCTTGGAGATGGACCCAAGAATCATCCTGGCTTGTGGACTGCCCTCTGGTGCAAATGATCCTCTTTAGATTTTGCCTTTGTTATAGTAATCACAGATGTGCCCCTGGAATGTTGCGTTTCATGGAAACATAACAGATATACCCACAACTGTATTTGTTTTCTTGCAATACAGAAGCCAGGAGAAACTGTCAGGGTAATAGAATCAAATCTTTGCAAGAAGTAGGACTTGCAACATGGTGAAATCTGGTATCTAGCATGTTCTACTTTATAAAGAAAACATAATGCCAATAATTTACCTTGTACTGTGATTATCAGCACAAATTGCGTGATAAAATATCTAGGTGTAATGGGAACTTCAAAAGCATCAAATAGATGATAAATAATATAAAACACAGTGGATTACTTTACTTATCTTTGATTTTAATGTTTGTAGAATGAACAAAACAATGCATTTATATGCAGAAACCTATATTATCATAAACATATTTGCTAAAACAGCATAAATTGTGGTTAAATGGAGTAATGTCTGATGGTATGCTTGAATGTTTCTTTGTGATTAAATGTGGACAATTGCTCCTTTAAGGTAAAGGTCTGTGTATATGTGATTAATCAGATTGAAATGAAAGTGCAGACAGCTCATGCCATGCCTAGTTATCAGAATGATTGATTTCAGTCTGTGCTTCTAGGTGAAAAAATGTCTGTTAATAACCCCAGCAGCCAGCCCCCTGATGTCGCTGATAACTCAATGATTTGTGCACATTCTGCATTATCACGCCCATTTGCAGGTAGAGGGGTCTGCACAATGATCCCCTGGATTGCAAAATTATAACATGAAAAAAGTGACATCCAGATTTATGCAAGAGTTATGACTGCAAAGTGCATTTCATCACTGGGAAGTTTAAAATTGTTGCTGTTCTAACTGTCACGGGCATGTTATTTTCTTTGGTTTGTGTGCAGCAAGGCTGTCAAGCTCCCGTCACACAGCCTGGTGTTTTTGTGTACCCTTGCTCTCTGCCAGTCTCTGAGCCAGTATCCGAAGTTGTTATTAAGTCTTCAACTTTAAGATAGTGCTTTACCAACTGGGTTGAATTACACTAGCTCACAAACACCTTAATGTTGTCTGGGTATAGAAGGCGCAGTGTGAAATGTGAAAAGTGGCTCTGCAGTCAGTGATAGGGGAGTGCTGTCCAAGAGTGGTGTCCGACTTGGAAGTCTCAGTCCTGGGTCCGCTCAAAATGAAAGACTGAGGTTAGCAGGAAACTCCCCATGTGAAATTTAAGTGTCCCCTGCATCTAACTGCTGATTTCCAGACCCAGCCACTGTATCATCCAATTGTCAGACACTCTGGCCCTGCACCTTTCAGCTGAGCAAAGTTCTCTCTCAGAGAGACCAAATTGTTTGTTTCTGGGTGCATACGGATCCAGGATACCTAGGGGAAATTATTTGGCACCAACTGTTTTTCAGGTTCATTTTTTTCTTATACTCAAAATTGTTTTTGGTGCCTGCTATAAAGAAACCTGGAGGAACTGACAGAGTATTAGAGTCCCACCTTGACAGGAAAAGTAGTGAGATTATTTTTTGTGATGAAATATTTTGCCTAACATATGCTACATTTATGGAAGGAAATGCAATGCTAATACTTTATCTGTTTTTTGATTATTAGGACATATTGTGGGATAAAAAATATGGATATAAAGAAAATGCTGCAAATAACAGCTCTAGACCACAATGGATACATTTAGCTTCAGCTAGTACACTTGCAAAATGAATGAAACAATGTGTGCAAAAACCTCTTATTAGAAAATTCCATACAATTGTGCCTGGCCACAATACCTGGCCTGCAACAAGCACTCTATAAATAGAAGCCATTAGTAGTAGTAGTAGTAGTAGTATAATCAGTATTATAAGCAAAAAGGCAATATAATTACATGTGCATTTGTGTGCTGAATGGCCAGCGAGCGGAGGCCAAAGCCAGACCACAGAGGAGATGAGAGTTCCTGGAGAACCCACAGCTGAGGAGCCAGTGAACTCCTCTCCTGGCTTGCCTGGCTTGGCTCTCAAATAGCTTACATCAATCCCGACCTAAACCTCTGGGGAGGTGCTATCCAACGGAGTAGCCACTAGCCACATGTGATTATTTAAATTTAAATTAATTAAAATTCCATAAAAGGGAACATTCAGTTCATCAGTCACATTAGCCACATCCCAAGTGCTCATGGGGAATACATCCATCACCATGCTGTGTGCTGTATTAGGTGGCATTGCTCTAAGGGCAGCTCTGCAGAGAACCTGGGATTTGGAGCCCAAGATCTGCAAAAAACAGAAAAAAAACAACTATGCAATCAAGTGAGTACCAGACTTGTTTGCCGAAATTAATTAGTAGGTAATTGAAAAGGAACATACTGTAGGTGTGACTCTCTCATGGTTGGTAGAGATGGCCAGGTAGACAGGGAGGATCACTGCTCACTGTTCAGCATCACCTCTCACTATCCCATGGCTGAGAGACTCTGGAAGCAATGGGTCCTAAGGAGCTGCCATGGAAGGGAAACCAAACCCAAACCAAAACCCAAATGGGATTATCTAAGAGAAATGTGGTTTGTAACTAAATGAACCTGGAAACCATGTGGGCCATCTTAAAAGCAGCCTTTTCAAGACTCTGACTAGCCAAAGCAATTTTGAGAAAGAAGAACAAAGCTGGAGGCATCATGACACCTGATATCAAACTATACTACACGGCTATAGTAATCAAAACAGCATGGTACTGGCATAGAAACAAACATAGTCTATTCCAAACATATGTTTTCCATTCTCTATTCTATTCACAACATGTGTTTGAAATAGAATAAAGAGCCCAGAAATAAACACAACTATGTGGTAAATTAACCTATGACAAAGTAGGCAAGACTATAGAATGAGGTAAAGAAAGTGTCTTTAAAAAATGGTATTGAGAAAACTGAATACGTGCAAAAAAAAAGAAATTAAATCAAATCATATTCTTACACCATATACATGAATAAACTCAAGAGTTCTGGCCAAGATGGAGGCATAGGTAGATACGCTTTGCTTCCTTGTACAACCAAAAGAAGGATAATGACCAATCTAAAAACAAACAACCAGAACTGCCAGAAAAATCAAACTGTGTAGAAATCTGACAACCAAGGAATCAAAGAAGAAGCATTGATCCAAACTGGTAGGAGGGGTGGAGCCAAGCAGCTGGGGTGGTGAGGGTGAAGAACAAGACAGCAACTGGCAGATTGGGGATGGGTGAGATGGTGGCTGGTGGACCAGGCAGTCTCATGTTTGTATGCAGATGAACCAGGAGAAACAACTGGAGAGCAGGACAGACCGCACAACCCATGTGGGAAACTAAAGCCTAAAAAACTCTGGCTGTAAAAACCTGTGGTGATTGTGGTGGCAGAAGAAACACCCAGCTGCACAGGAGAGTTCACTGGAGAGACTAGAATGTACGCAAGCCCACCCGCCCAGGAATCAGCACCTGAAAAAGCATAATCCACTTGTGGAAAGCGAGGGAAGTGGCAGAAAGTGGGGCAAAAGTGAAATAATCTAGCAAGTGGCATTGTTCCCTCTCGGACCCCCTCCCCCACATATAGCACCACAACCCAGCAAAGTATGTTGCCCTGCCCTGGCAAGTACCTAAGCCTTCACCTCTTACAATGTATCAGGTGCACTTAGACAAAGAAATATGGCCCAAATTAAAGATCTGTATATCAGAACTCCAGAAAAATAACTAAGCAACAAGGAAATAGTCAACCTATCAGATGCTGAATTCAAAACACTGACAATCAGGATGTTCACAGAAATGACTGAGTATAGTTGCAAAAAGAAATAGAAGCTATATGAAGTGAAATTAAAAAATATATACAGGGAACCAACAGTGAAGGGATGGAAACCAGGACTCAAATCAACGATTTGGAACAGAAGGAAGAAATAAACATTCAACAGGAACAAAATAAAGAAACAAATTTTTTTTAAATGAAGAGAGGCTGAGGAACCTCTGGGACAACTTCAAACATTCCAACACTGTCCTGTGTTCATTTTGGAAACATCTGAATCACAGGGGTGCCAGAAGGAGAAGAGGAAGAGTAAGAAATTTAAAACTTGCTTGAACAAATAATGAAGGAAAAATTCTCTAATATGGTTAAGGAAATAGACATGCAAGTCCAGGATTCTCAGAGAGTCTCAGAGAAGTTGGATCCAAGAAGAAACACACCAAGACACATCATAATTAAATTACCTAAGATTAAAGAGAAGGGGAGAATCTTAAAAGCAGCAAGAGAAAAGGAGACAGTTACCTACAAAGGAGTTCCCACAACAATATCAGCTGATTTCTCAAAAGAAACCTTACAAGCTAGAAGGGCCTGGAAAGAAGTATTCAAAGTCATGAAAGGCAAGGAACTACATCCAAGATTACTCTATCCAACAAAGCTCTCATTTAGAATGGAAGGGTAGATAAAGTACTTCCCAGATAAGATCATGTTAAAGGAGTTCATCATCATGAAGCCCTTATTATATGAAATGTTAGAGGGACTTATCTAAGAAAAAGAAGATGATCAAAAAATAAACAGTAAAATGATAACAAACAATTATCAACAACTGAACCTAAAAAAACAAAAACTAAGCAAACAACTACAACAGGAACAGAATCACAGAAATGGAGATCATATGGAAGATTATCAGTGGGAATAGGGTAGGAGGAGAATAAGGGAAGTGGGTACAGGGAATAAGAAGCATAATTGGTAGGCACAAAATGGACAGGGGGAAGTGAAGAACAGTACAGAACATGGAGAAGCCAAAGAACTTAATATGTATGACACGAACTAAAGGGAGGGTAATGCTGGAAGGGGGGGTGCAGGGTGGAGGGGGATAAAGGGGAGAAAATGGGACTCTATTAGCATAATCAATAAAATATACTTAAAAAAGAATAAACTCAAAGTGGGCTAAAGACCTAAATGTAATATTTGAAACAACAAAACCCCTATAAGAAAACATAGGCAGTAAACTCTCTTCTGACATTGCTCTTAGTAATATATAAATATTTTTGAATATGTCTCCTTGGGCAAGAGAAACAAAAGAAAAAATAAATAATTGGGGCTATATCAAATTAAACAGGTTTTGCACAGCAGAAGAAATCATCAATAAAATGAAGACAACCCAGTAAATGGAAGAATATATTTGCCAATGATACATCTGATAAGGTATTAATATCCAGAATATATAAGGAACTCATATGACATAAACCAATAAGACAAACAATCTCATTTAAAAATGGGTAGAGGGCCTAAGTAGAAATTTCTTCGAAAAGTATGTACAAATAGCTAACAGACATATGAAAAGATGCTCACCATCACTAATTATCAGAGAAATGCAAATAAAAACTGCAATGAGATATTACCTCACACCTGTCAAAATGGCTATTATCAATTAACCAACAAGCAAGTGTTGGCAAGGATATGGAGAAAAGGGAACCCTAGTGCACGGTTGGTGGGATTGCAATTTGGGGCATTCACCATGGAAAACAGTTTGGAGGGTCCTCAAAAAATTAAAAATAGAACTACCAATAACCCAGCAGTCCCAGCACTTCTGTGACTAATTTGAAGAACTATGTGCTTCCCCTATGCTTATTGCAGCATTATTTATAATAGCCAACATATGGAAGCAACCTAAGTGTTCACTGATAGACAATTGTATAACAAAGATTTAGTACATGTATGCAATGGAGTATTACTCGGCTATGTGAAAGAATGAAATCTTCCCATTTGCAACAACATGGATGAATTTAGAAGGTATTATGCTAAGTAAAATACATCAGACAGAGAAAGACAAATACTGTATGGCTTCACTTATATGTGAAATCTAAAAAACAATGAAAAAAACAGCAACAAACTCATAGATACAGAGAATAAACTGATGGTGGCCAGGTGGAGAGGAATGTTGCGTGGGTGGGTGGAAAAGGTGAAAGGGATTGAGAAGTACAAATTGCCAGTTATAAAAACAGTCACGGGGATGTAAAGTGCAGCAAAAGGGAACATAGTCAATAATACTGTAATAACTGTATGTGGTGTCATGGGACTAATGGGGGGTTCACCTTGTAGGTTACATAAATGTCTAACCAATATGCTGTACACTTGAAACCAATAAAATATCGAATGTCAGCTGCTCTGAACAACAAAAAATTAAAATAAAAGTGGTCTTTTCAGATGCAATGTGCTTTGATGGTTTTTTTAGTACATCCAAATTTAACCAGGCTTACAAGGTGAGTATACTTAGTCCTGGTTACTCATTTTTATCTAAGTTTCCAGTAATCCATCACATCATTGTGAATTGTGCTGCATTTACTAATGACACTCACTTAAGTCATCCCAAGAGAGGCAGGAGCTAGTGTTTGGTTCAGTCTTGACAGTTATTAGAAATGTAACTGATAGCATTACCTTTAGAATAAGTGACTAGAATTAAATACCTGTGATAGTGCTGATGTTTTCTTTATACTTTTCAAATTGTTTAAGTCACTTCAGTTAGGAAAATTGGTAGAACCCTGCCTTGAAAGAGTCTACCACGGTAACCCCCTTGTGAATATAAATACGGTATATTTTGCTGAACTTCAGTAAACTGATAGCTGAAATTGGAGAATGTAGTGGATTGTATGGTATTTTCAGCATATTAAATATTGAGTGAAAGTTATAAATACTATCGATTGTTTTTAAATTAGAAAAGTATCTGTGTGTTCAATATCAATTTTAGCTCACTTTTTTTTTTAGAAATCAAGAAATAAATTAGAATCATAATGCTGGCAGAGACCTCAACCAACAAACATCTTTCCTCTTAGATCTAAGCCAGGCTGGGTAGAAGTGGTCCTCAGAAGCTTGTTGGGAGCCGGGAAGTGGAAAGGTAGGAAGAGCACTGGTCCAGGGACCCTTACAACCTCTACTCTAGTCCCAGCTTTGCCTCAACTTTCTCCCAAACCTCACAACTTCCCTGGGTCTCAGTCTTCTTATTGGTAAAATGAGGGAAATGGATAAAATAGTTTCTACAGCACTTGCTAACTATATTAGTTTTCTATTGCTAAATGACAATTTACTGCAAACTTCGTGGCTTAAAACAGTGCCCATGTAGGGCAAAGGACTTGAATAGATATTTTTTTCAAAGAAGGCATCCAAAAGACCAACAGGTATATGAAAAATGTTCACCATCACTAATGATTGGGGAAATGTAAAGCAAAACCACAATGAGGTATCACTGCGTGCCTATTTAGATGGCTTCTATCAAAAAGATAAGGTAATATGTTGGCAAGGATGTGGGAAAAAGAAATCCTGGTGCACTGTTAGTGGGAATGTAAACTGGTACAGCCACTGTAGAAACACTATGGCAGTCCCTCCAAAAATTAAAAATTGAACTACCATATAATCCATTAATCCCATTCTTGAGTATATACCTGAAGGAAGTAAAATCAGTATCTTGAGTACCTGCACACCCATGTCCATTGCAGCACTATTCACAAGAGCCAATACATGGGAAAACCCTGAGGGTTGGTCGATGAATGAATGAATGAATGAATGAATGAATGAATAAAGAATATCATACACACACATGACAAAATAAGAGGGATGAATCAATCCTGCCTTCACCCCTTAGTAGCACTCTATTCAGAGCATTCATAGGGAGCCATTTTCAATGAAATTGACCTTTCTTCAGTCCAGACCCTTTGTGGTGATTTCAAGTGACTTAGGTATGGTTATGCCTATTCTTTCCATAGTGATTTTTTTATTATAAAAATAAATGGGATACAATCTGGAAGTATGGATGACCTGTATAAAAGAATGAACATCACCACAATTGCATCATTCAAGGGTAACCACTATTTAAGAAGGGTTCTGTGTTGTCCTAGAAGGGTTTCTAGATATTGTCCTATGACATGTGCATAAATTATTTTTAACAGGATACTGTACAACGCTTAACAGTTTATGGCAAAAATTTTCTCATGCCACCAGAGATATTTCTAGGATATCATTTTTAATTGAACTTATTGGATTGATATTAGTTAGTAAAATTATATAGGTCTCAGGTGAACAATTCTATAATACATCATCTGTATATTGTATTATGTTTTCACCACCCAAGTCAAGTTTCATTCTATCAAGATTTAGCCCCCTTACCCTCTCCTAAGTTCCCCCAACCCCCCTTTCCTCCGATAATCACTAAATGGCTGCCTCCCGATATTTCATCTTGTGGTTATACCAGTATTTATTCAATCATTTCTGCTAAACATTTAGGTCATTTCTGTTTCTCACTTTTTATGAATAATGCTTCGGTGAATATCCAAGTAGCTAGAACTTTGAGCATCTCTTAAATGCATAGGATAAGTTTCTAGAAGTAAAATTGTTTGGATGGAGCATAGATACATATTGAAATTTTTTGAAATGTGTTGGCAGTGCCTTCCAATTGAAAATGCCCATTAATTAATATGGCATCATAATAAACACACTGACTTTGTGGTAAACAGGTGGGCTGGAGCCCCTCTTTCATTGCTTGCTAGTGAGATGATAAAATCAATATCCCTGACTCTCAATGTCCTCATCTGAAATTTGAAAATAATAATATCCACTCTATCTACCTCTTATAAAAGGTTATTATGCAGGTGAAGAAAGATGGGTTATGGGGCAAGAATTTTGAAAATTATAAAGTGATGAATAAATATAAGGCATTTATTTATCCCTTCTGCCCAGACAAGGACATTGATCTTCAGGAGAACTGTCCATATTTTCATCTCCATGAAATGACACCTATTCTGAGAACACGTGATTGTACTGACATCCCCCAAGTGCACACTGAATTTGATGGCAGTCTACCAAGTATGTTGCTGGCTCTAGTCCTGATCCAAAGTGTGCTTCCATATGTGTTTGCCTGTGCCTGTTCTTGTGTGATTATGCCTATGACTTGGGAAACTTATACTCTCTGGTTACTGTATTTATTTAGTTCTGTTGCCTTGCTTTCTCAAGCTGGCTATTCAGTCATTCCTTCTGCTTCTCTATGAGGTTGTCTTTACTGGTACACATAGGCTGCATTTAGCACTCATATGGTACTTTTCATCTTGAAAGCATTTTATAGACATTAGCTAATTAATTTTCACATCACAGCATGATAGGTAGGTAGGGAGCTAATCTAGGCATTTGAGCTATGGCAACGGAAGGTGTGTTACAAGTGCAATAAATTATTTTTATTATTCTTTGGAGGAGGAAGGGATGGTTATATGGTTTGTCCCAAACCACAGAAGGCTTTTACATTATACTTGAAATTCAAGCCTTATCTGATAAACTGAGTTGTACCACAGGCCTTCTTTTCCGGTTCTGATCCAGCTTGCTCCCCAAAACAATATTGTGGGAGTGAACCAGCCAGCTGGCTTTTTTATCCACTCTGCAGGGGAAGCAGCATTACTGCCACTTGAGTCACTTTCTTCCCTTCTGTCCTTTTTTGAATGATGGTGCTTATTGAAATGAACCTGATGAGGAATTTGACACTATTTCAGAGGAACCTCTAAGTTAGGAGAGAGAAGAACAGGCACCTGCTGGAGGCCACACCCAGTATAGGGCGAGTGTGGGTTATAACTGGATTTAGAGTTGCATTGTAAGTTGCTTTTGAAATCTAAGTCTTTCTGATTGGCAAAATGATGATATCACTCTTGCTCTGGGAAGTAGTGAGGGTTAGAACCCCTGGCTTGGCTCTTACGAGCTATTCCATCAGGGACCTTAGAGTGGAGAGGGAGCATTCAGCAGTTTGTCAGCATTTTCCCTTTAGCCCCTGCGCCTCCCCACATCTGAGAAGGATTTCCCAACTGCCCAGAATTCTCCAGAATTCCCCAAAAGTTGATGGGCTGTGAGCCCACAGGCTTTCTCTCTTCAAGGATCACATTTGAAGGTAATGAAAGGATCAAATTCTTTTAGGAGAAGATCTAATTCAGTTTCCTGTGTTCTGAAATGTGGTCAAGACTTGCAACAATAGTCATTGAGATGATAAAATCTTTAGACTTTGAAAGTCGTTGGGGAAGAGGGTGCTGGTGAGAGAGGGAATGAGAAAAAACGATCCCGATGTTTGAGCTGTTCGCCAACAGCTCTTCTCTGACTGTCCGATTTCTCGTGTCTGTAATTTCTCATGCCAGTGGGTGTCAGTCTGAACACCTAAGCAGATGGCCTAAATACGAGGGGAGATTTGACATTTAGTTGTTAATTTATTTTATGATGTTGACTGCCATGTATTATACATGAGGTAAATAAAAGTGATGGACTAATTGTGGAAACGTGTGCTGCCTTCCAGTCATCCTTGGATTACGAGTTTAATATTTTGAAGTAGTCCCATTACAGGAAGATTTGTCACTGTGGCAGACTTTTTCGTTTGTGGAATTCCAACTTTATCTGCAGCAAGGCTCAGCTGACTTTGTTCTGCTAAGTAAATGAACGTCTTAGACTTTCTAGCACATTTGGGATTTTTTTCCCTGGTTGAATCATATTTTAGACTTATATTTTTGACAACCTATTTCACAGATGACTGGCCTCCCCCTCCCAATCTGGGATTCTGGTCCACTTTCAAAGAGGAGATCCACATTTGTTATCATAAAAGGGCAATCTTGTCATTTTAAAAAGATCACTTCTGGTTAATTCAAAATCTGTAACTTGTTTTGGTCTATTAGCTTTCTCATATTTCTTTTCATGAACAATTTGATTGGGAGAGGAATGGATCAACTCAACAATATGGCTTAATGTTATCCCAATGTCTGGTTAAAAATTACATGTACATTTTAAAAAGCAGAAACAACTAAGTTCTCCCAAGCTTAGGTTAACAGTAACAGGAGCACTAGAATGTTTGAAAGCTAGAGGATTGTTTTATTTTGTGTCTAAAGACTTAATGAAACTCAATTTTGTTTCATTTTGACTTCATATTCTAATATATGCTAACAACACAACTCAGAGCCATCCTCCTCATTTCATACAATTTGAAATTTTATAAAAAGGGCCATTTTTGTTTGCTTATCAGTTTAAGATTATTGCGTCTAATTCAGAGCGTGCCAATTTTATTTTGATCTTTTGCAAAAATTGAGTTTCATACAATGAAGCACAGTAGCTTTACGACAAAGGAAAATGTTATGCATGTTATGGTTTGAGCATTCTATCCATAAATAGTTAAATCGGTTTTATCTGCTTGCATCTAATCTCATTCTAAAACATCATTAGAGATAGATTAAACAAGTACATAAACCAAAATGGGCAAATTATAAATGAATTATAAATCAGGAGTAAACAACTATAGACAGAAGAGAAGGTCAAAACTTGGGGAAGAGTTTGAGCATTAAGTAGAGAATACAGTTGCTAGAGCTGAACCACAAGTTTGCTCTGCATTCTTGGTATCCAAAGGAAAAGGGAGGTGAGATCACTGCCATAAGATGTACCTGCTCTTCAGGGTGAACCAAGCCTTTTATTCTGGTAATTAAGTTGTTTATATTAGTAGATTACTAAATAAAAATTAATATACCAGTACACATTTTGGAATAACTCACAATACAGGCTTTATTATTTTTGTCACGTTTGTTCCATAATAAAACTCCAGCATGGTGGCTTAGAACACAAAGCATTTATTATTTCTCTCTGTTCTTAGTTGGGTGGTTCTTTTGGTTTGTGCTGGTTGGCTTGGTAGGGGGGTGTCTAAGATAGTCTGAGCTAGGAACTCTGGAATGACTGCGTTGTACCTCTGTGTGCTCCCTCATCTTCCAGAAGGCTACTCAGGTTCATTCATGAAAGCTGTGCAGAAAAGTCCCCAGTACCAAGAGAGATCAAGTTCCAGTGAGTGACGATTCTTTCAGGTTCTCATTTATATCACATTTGCTAATGTCTTTTTGGCCAAAGCAAGTCAGATGGCCAACTTAGATGCAAGGGACTGTGATGCAGACCCTGGCCCACAGCGTCCATGTGTTGCGGATGTGACGAACAAATTCACAGGGAATGCAGAAGTCGTGTGGAAAAAAAGGGACAGCATGGCTGCTCTCTAAGTGAGAAAGAGAGCCTGCCTGGACAGGCTTTTATTGTTTTTCTGGGTACATTACATGAATGATGGTCCTCATTTACTATGCACAGGTTCACTTTAGGTGGTTACCTTTTACAGAAAACAAAGGAGAGGATGTTGCTAATTACATCAAAGAAGAAGGATATTTACAAATGCAAAGACAAAAGCGGTTGAACTGGTTATACTCATCCTTGGAAGGTTTAGCTTAGATTTTAGGAAGTTACTTTAAAGATAAGCAGTAAACATTTGTTGGCTCAATTCAGGGTAAGGGAGTTTCAGCAAAAAAAGCAAGCCTCATAGCAGCCTAGGTCCAATGCAGTCTTAATTCCCCACAGGAAAACCTAGGGGTGGGTGTGGCTCCTACGTGCCCACTCACTCCTGCAGGCTTTCCAGTAGGGCTGGGCTACACTCCCCATACCACGCGAATAGGTTCCCTATAGAACTGAAAAACAGACTCTCTCTCTTGAGGGTAAGAGCTGCAAAGTCCTATTGCAAATGGGCATGGATATAGAGAAGTCAGGAATTCTTGTGACTTTTTCTGCAATCAATCTTACAGAGTTAGGAAGTCTGTCCTTCTCTTTACCACTCCCTATTGATCATTAAAGCTTAGTCCAAGCCTGGAGTAGAAGAGGACATTGTATCTGTTGTCATTAGTTGCCTTTCTGCTCTGAATGTGCCCTTCAATATACTATATTTTGCCATGTATAATGTGCACTTTTTTGCCCAAATTTTTGAGGGAAAAATAAGGATGCACGTTATACAATGGGTAGTACTAATTCTATATCTATATAAATGTTTTCAATTCTGTTATTTATGCTTATGCATTAAAAGTATAACTCTAGAAAGCAACAATGATATATGTATGCAAAATAATGACCTGGAATATGATCATTGGTTTTATTTCTAAACATAGATAAATAAATCATTGAATTAAAAAATTAAAATGAGAGCTTTTTTTCATGAAAGTTTGGGCCAGAACTGTGGGTGTGCACTATACATGGGAGCACATTATACATGGCCAAATAGGGGTACATGCTCGCTGATAGCCAATGGGATTCTTTTAAACATTTTTCCTTCAAGTGAGCATGGTGGTAAGCTTTCTCAGTAGGGAGCACTAGAGGGACATTGAGAAAGAAAGGGGCTTCCTGTGATTTCTGAAGGGCCAAGAGGTCACCAGCATGGGTGTGAGCACACCCATAGAGCCTGTACTAACCACAGGCCCAGGGTGCCTCTGTGACTTTGCAGCCTTGGCCAGGGGATAATGTTTCCTCAGGCCTCTCTGCATAGAAACCAGAACCTTGTGCAATGTACAAGCAACTGCCTACAGCCTGGAAAGTCACACACTCAGTTGTTATTTCTTCTGCAAGCACCCACTCCTCCTCTACCACCCTGTGCAGCCAGCCTGGTGGCCTCTGTGCCTGTTCCCCTAGCACCCCACACCCTAGCACCGCTGCACACCATGTCATTGATGCTGATCATCGGCTCCCCTTCCTGATTTCCACAAGGTTGCCTAGTGATTGCCCAGAAATGCCAGCTCAGCTCTGGCTATGCTCATCCAGCCAACTTTTCTGCTATCTAGAGGCTGAACCATCCTTTCCAATGAGGTCTAACCTCTTGCAAAAATGTCATTCTTTGGGTGGTCTCCCTCAATCTTTTCGTACCTTAGAGAGTTTCCTTTATCTTGTTTATCTTTAGTTAAAGAAAATAATTCCTAATTTAGGAATTATATAAAGAAAATAATTAAAGAAAATGTTTAACTCCTTCTGCTTAATCTACTGTGTGGTTTCTATCTCCTGGTTATACTCAGACTGCTTCAGGTATGATGTAGAGAAAATGGAAAAGCTGAAGACTGTCCTCCTGATCTTGGTGAACAAGTGGACAACTCAGGTACATGGGAAGGCAAAGAAAAGAAAAGGAATTGTAGAAAAAAGGGAAACAAAGGTATAGAGAGCTGATGATTTCTTTTTTTCTCCCAGAGCAGAAGCCAAGGCTGTGTGTTTTGGGCATTAAAGCTACTCAGTCAATGTGGAGTAATTGGAATTCTCATATATTGGTAAGAGAGTGTCATGGCCTAAAAATCTTTGACAAACATCTGGCAGGATTTTTAAAATAAAACTAAAAATATGAGTATACTATGACCCAGAAATTTCAATTCTAGGAATTTACTCAAGAGAAATAAAAACATATGTCTATAAGATTTGTACAAAAACAAACAGCTCTTTTATAATTGGCCTAAACTGGAAATAGCTCAAGTGTTCATCAGTAGGAAAATTGATAAAATGTGGCATATCATACACTGAAAACTTTCAGTAATAAAAAGAATAGACTATTAATATATGCAGTAACATAGAGGAATCTCCCAGATAGATGACTATCCATCCACCCATTCATTTATCCATCATATTTTTTAGGCATTTCACAATAAATAACAGACATCTGTATACTTTCTACTAAATATTTCAAATACTTGTCATTAAATGGTTCTATTTGCTCAGAGTTATGTGAAAGAAACTTTATGAAAAATGGCACAAGTAGTAGTATTCCATATGAAGTTCTAAAAAAGGAAAATCCAATCTATGGTAGATAAAAATCAGAACATTTGTTGCTTCTGGGGAGGTGGAAGTGGTGACTGAGTAGGAGAGGACATGAAGTGGTTTTCTGGCATGGTGGTCATGTTCTGATCTCTTGGTAGAAGTCTGGGCAACACAGAGATAAGCATGTGTCTTGTCTCTGAGAGAATGCTCAGAGATAAGCATTCTCTTGTCTACAGATTCAGTCTAAGACCTCACTGCCCCTGGTTACTAGGGAAGACTGCTGCTCATTAGTTGAGGCTACATATGCAGCTGCTTCCACTTGGCATGGGTTGAGGACATTAGGGTGGTAGCAGAAAATGTGTAGATAGATGTGTCCAAGACAGAGCTCCTGGAGCCTTATGCCTTGGTGTTCTGATGCAGAAGTTCTCATGTGCTCCAGGTTGGGGGCATGGATGTGTGACAGGTGCCTGTGAATGGTGTAGTTTTAGGGTCAGCATGAAGAGGCTGTCATAGGTGGGCAAAAGGCCCAAGGCCAGGGGCAAAAGTCCCACATAGTAAATGTTAAATAGAAGTCAAAGAACTAAGGATAAGACAAACCTCAGAGATCACCTGTTCATTCTTTTGTTCATTCATTCATTCATTCATTCTATTGTAAAAATATTTATTGATCACTTGTTATGTGCTATACAGTGCTCTAGGTGCTGGAGATACAGCATTCAAGAAAACTGAGTTAAAAACACTTATGTCCCAGTGGAAGAGAAATAGAGAATAAGTAAATAAGCAAGGGATAGATGCAGTGGAGGACATGAAGTAAGAGAAGGCGAAAGGGAGTATCAGAATAGTGGGATTGGTATTTATAAGATGATCAGGGATGCATTCATACTTAAGGTACTATTTAAACAGATCTGAAGGGTCTGAAGAAGGAGTTTGCAGGTCAAGGGAGCAGCAAGTATGAAGGCCCTGGGGTAGGAGTTTGCTTGCCATCTTTACTGAAGAGTAAGAAGCTCCGTTTGACTGGAATCAACAAAGAAGAAAGCAATACATGTGATCAGAAAGTTAGTGGGAGACCAGAGCGGATAAACATTTGGGAATTTACTTTGAGTAAAATAGAAAGGTTTTGAGCAGAGACATGAACATCAAAATCGACATTTTAAATGGATCATACTAACTATGCATACATTACTGAGGGGCAAGGGTGAAAGCATGGATGCCAGTTATAGGGCTTTTGCATTAAACAAAGTGAGAAAACATGGTAGCTTGGACTAGGTAGGTAAGCAGATAAGATTTGGTCAGGCTTTGGATATAGTTGAAGGCAAAATTCACCAGAGATTTGGAAATGACTCCAAAGTTCATGGCCTGAGCACCTGAAATGATACATACGTATCATGGAAAGAACCACATAACAGGAACACGTAAGGGCCAATAATCAGGAATTCAAGATTGGTCATGTTGAATCTTAGATGACTTTTGGCCTTCTAATTGAAATGGTCAGGTAGGGAGTTAGGCAAATGAGTTTGGGTTCCAGAGAGAAGCTTGATCTATAGATATGAACTGCAGAGGTACTGCCTATCAGTCCTGTTTAACACCATGAAGCTGGTAAGATCATCTGGAGAGGAGGTGTAAGAAAGCAGAGAAGAGGATAAAGGGTTAAAACCAGGGGTGGGCACTGTTGACAAGTCAGAGAGATCAGGAGCAACTAACAAAAGAGACTGAAGAGGGTTGGCCAGTGAGCTGAACCAAGAGAAAATGATGGTGTTGTAGGCTGAAATTCAAATGTTGAAGCCTAATCCCCATTATGATGGTACTTGGAGGTGAGACCTTTGGGAAGAATTAGGTTGTGAGGATGAAGTCCTCATGAATGGGACGAATCCCCTTTTGTAAAAGGGAGAGACATTGGATCTCTCTCTTTCTCCACTGTCTGCCAGGTGGGGCCACAACAAGAAGATGGCTAACTACAAGCCAGTAAGAGCGCTCTCACTAGAACCCAACCATGCTGGCACTCTGATCTTGGACTTCCTGTCTCCAGAAGGGTGAGAAATAAATGTGTGTTGCTTCAGCCTCCCAGTCGATGGTATTCTGTTTCAGCAGCCTGAGCTAAGACAGGTGGCCAGAAGCCACATGAAGAAAGTGTTCGAAGAGGATAATCATTTATGTCATACAGTGCTGATGGCCCAGGGAACAGAGAGCAGTACTGTCCAGCCACTTGATAACAGAGACCAAGAGGGATCAAGAGGACACTGTGCATCCAAGACTCTTACCATCTCTCCACGGGTCACAGAAAACATCCTCTCAATGCCATGTATCCATCATCTCCTGGAAGTAATGTGGCAAGTTTGAGGAGGTCAGAAATACCAAGCCACAGCATTTAGTGGGAGGGATGGCAGAAATCATTTCATGGCATTAACTTTTTCTATTGGATTAAAAGGTTCTACCCAGCAGGAGAAGCTAAGAGGGACAATGAGGTATTAAATAAGTAAGTAAATGAAGCTGCACTTTCTTTACACATCTGAATGTTGGATAAGTAATTAAGTGACCTTACCTCATTAATAGTCACACTCTGAAGGGTCTATTTTTAGTGCACTTGACTAAAATATAATTTTCATTTTTGAAAGTATAATTAACAGTATGGACCCACATTTAATGTGCCTGTTGATTATAAATGAGATGCATATTTTGTAATAAAATGCAGAGGTGGCTCAGATGTACGCACAACACACAGCAGAGTGCGGGGTAGTGCTGGGCAGCCAATAAATATTTGTTAATTGAATAAGTCCCGCTGGATTTAAAATTTTTTTTTACTTGAGATTTCTAATCTCACGGATGGGATCAGAATAGAGATCTCAAACAGAGACTTAGGTGCTGTTCAGGTTGTTTTCTGGGCAACATAAGAGTCACAGCAAAGTTGTCAAACTGTGAGAGAGGAGAAAAGGAGTAATTAATTGAAACACTTGCTGAACTAAGCATTCTGTGACCAGTCCAGGGCGCTCATGTTATTTATATGAACAGAACTTCCGTCTGCATCAGCCTCTTGGAATCTGGGTCAGAGACAGCCCTCTTACTTGTCCCAATCAGGAAACTGAGGGTCAGGGACCCTAGGGGACTGTGCCAGGTTACTGGTCAGGTAAATGAATGATGGCTCTTGAACTGGACTCTATCGAGTTCCAATACCCTGTCAGTGATCCTAAATTCATACCTGTGTTGATTTTCTTATGAACACAGACCGTTTGTTTTAAATAAGACACTCAAAAACTCTGGTGGGTGGGTGTGTGTGTGTGTGTGTGTGAATAGAAGGGACCGAGAAAACATCAATATTTACAAAATACTTGTATCTACTTAGTGCTTATTCTCCACATTCCTTGACCAACAACACAAGTTAAGGAGATCTGTCCTATAGAGCCTGGGTAGAGAACTTAAATACTTAGAGGACCCAGAAGTTTGGTAAAACACGAAGGTTATTTGAGGACTATGACAAAGTAGAGAGTGTGTGTCCTGGTGGAGGGGAGAGGCTGCTGGTCAGCGCCAGCCACTTTGCAGAGGCCGATTGTTGCCCCACCTGACCATTTTCCAGAACGCTGGTTCTGTGTGAAATCTCCCATTTTGTGTAATGGCTGCTAACGCGGATTTCAAAACAGTGGGATCATCAAAACATTATGCAAGTAAAACTTAAAAAACAAACTTGTCTCTCTGATGGGTTTGGCCAAAGGCTTCCCCTTTGGAATTCGGTATAGAGGTTTCAGGTTAATTTGCAATACCTGTTAATACATATTTTTTATCAAAGATGAAAATATGTATTTTTTTTAATGCTGGTTGGCCTAGCATTGTAGTAAGCACTCTGGGGATGGGGAGAAACCTACCGTAGTTCAGAACACATTTCTTATCTTCTGGGAGTTCTCAACTCAGTGTGGGAGACCAATATATGTATATCTGTACATGGATATATAACTTTGTCACTATGCATGAGAAATAACCAGAGATGTGTGTAATCAACAATGGACTGGGTGGTATAAACTACAGGTACTACAGGAATTCAGAGGATGGTTAGTAGAAACAAACTGGGGAGTGCCGTGGGCTGGTTAGTGAGTGATGTTTTGTCTCTCAGTTCCAAATACATTCTTTTTGCTTGATCTCTGACAGTGGACCTGAGCCCTTTAACCATTTTTCCTTTGCCAGCTGGCATGATGTTAAGCTTTGTCAAAATAGAAGGAGACAGTTTTGCTTCCTGGTTCTGGTGTGCTAGCTTGGCAGGTTCCCTCACCTGCTTTCTAGCACCTGGCTCCTCCACTTCCCAGCTCCTCCAGTGCCCATCAGCCTGCAGATTCTCCTTCCATCCACATCGGACTGTTTTCTAGTGGATGCCTGCAGTGAGACATCTCCTTGTAAACAGCTTTCCTGATAACCTAGACAATGGATTTCTGGAAAGTTCCAGAAGGAGGATTTCTGGCAGTTTGCACCAACGACAGAGCACCTGTGATTCAGTGAGCCACGGTTGTGCCCAGTCCAAGGTCCAGATCTTAGCCAAGACCCTCCCTCATGGGTGCCATTCCCTTGTCACTCCAATCCCTTGTTAGAGTTAACAATTTTATATTACAATTTCTCTGTTAAAATGACAGGGCAGTTTGGGTCTCCTGACTGGACCAAAAGTGATATAGGTTGTGTTTTTCCTCCTAAAACCCATAATGACTTTTCCAGGGGCCATGCCTTGCATCGCTCCAAGCATTTAGTTTCAGTGGGGGCTGTCTGCCTTCCTTCTCACCCTCCTGGTGATTAGTTTACAGAGCAGGTGCTTTATCAGAGAACTTTCTTTGTTTTTCTTAAAACTTGAGCTGGGGTGATGGGCATATGCTACATTGAGTTTATAATGGTAGTTACATATAGGTATATAATGTGCCCTTAAAATGGGTGTACTTATTGTATGTAATGCCTATCTCAATACGCTTGTTCTCTGAGACCGAAGCTATGTATATAAACTCAGGACCTCCTGAGGCCTTAGTTCCAGCCTGTTGGGGAAGGTCAGCCTGAGACAAGAAAACTGACATGCACAGAGCTGAAGAGGAGACGCAGGAGAGAGAGGGTGTCCAGATTCTGGCCCTTGGTTTTTTCTGTTTCCAAGAGTGGATCTACCCCTTTCTTTTCTATTATTTGTTCATATGAGCTAATTGATTCTCCATTTTGCATTAAGTGGTTTAATTTTATTTTCTTTTACTTGTAACTAAAATATCTAATACAAAAAAGAAAGGGCATTGTAGGCTGAGCTAATAATTGGTATGAGCAGACCATTTTAGAGATGAGGGTGAGCTGCATCTTATAGGGTGTGCAGAGAAGAGGTAGAAATACACTGTAGGTAGAAAATAAAGGCAGAGCATGGCATTGGTTTAGAGAGGCTCACGGAGTTACAGCAGTTCGGAGCAGGGACTTTGAAGTCCTATGGACTTGTGCTTACATCTTAGCTTTGCTCTTTGTGGGCTAGTGTCCTGGGATAGAGTCCCGGGGTCTCAGAGTTTGAGATTACTTTATGCAATATTTAAATAGATTAAGTATTATATTTAAAACATCACAGTGGCTATCATGGTAATAAAAATGATAGTAAAATTAGAAGTGAAAGTGATTCATGGTCATGCTTATTGGAAAAGAATATATAAAAACAGAATCATTTTATTTCAAATGAATAATTGGTATCATTGATATCATTCTCTAAAAAGTTTAAGAAAAATTATTAATGAAATTATACTCACTTAGGAAAGAAGTGGGTGATTCCTACTAGTTGGCAATGGCTCCCCAAGAACAGGTCATGCCAAATTAACTTCCCATCCCTTGTGTCAATTTTAGGAGATGGAGCAGGTAGAGAAATGTTATCAACATGGCCTGTCCTCTTTGAAAGGCCCTTGTTAAAGTTATAACAGAGCCTGAATTGCACACTTTCAGCCAGAGGCTTTCCCTTTTATAGAGTATCTTAGACTTTTCATCAGCTATGTCCAATTTTTAGAAAGCCTTTTCTTTTATTGACCTGAAATTTCTATATTTGCCTCTTAGTTCTGCTGTTTGGACGTGCATACAAAGAAGAGTAGTTCTACCTTCTACTACAGAAAGATATCTCCCACATCTTCCTGATATGTTCTCCTTTGTTGTATCAATCTTCAATTCCTCACATTGCTCTTCAGTTAAAATAATTTCTAAACATACACCATTTTCCTTCCCTTTGGTGCTTTATTTCTCCCTGTCCCCTCTGAAGTGTGGAGCCTCCTAGACTTGGTTGTGATATTTCTGATGATTTCAGACCTGTGTGGATTGCAGAAAGACTGATACATAGGATGTCTTATATTTTTATCTTATGGTTTCAGTAGTTAATATTTTAAAGAAGCCCTGTCAAATTGTTGATTCACTTTGAACTTGAGAAGAAGAAAATTCAACTGTATCATTTAAGTTATACCCTTCCAAATCTACACCCATAGCTGTGCTGTAACTTGATTTTTAATCATTTTTTATTGTCATTCTATTACATTTGTCCCAATTGTTCCCCCTTTGCCCTCCTCTGCCCGTCCTACTCCCCGCTCCCACAGTCATTTCCCACCCTGCTGTCCATGACCGTGGGTCATTCATACATGTTCTTGGACCAGTCCCTTCCCCTTATTTCCACCATTATCCACCCCCCCACACACACCTCTGGTTACTGCCAGCCTGTTCCACATTCCCATGCCTGTGGTTCTGTTTTAAATCTAAAATGAAAAGTTTTACCGTTATACTAGATCCCATCATCTATCACGTTAGTATCTCTCCTGGCTTCATGATCCACACTTCATGATGTGGGATTGCCATGATCCCACATCATGAGCCACTGACAGAAGGTTTGAATGGAACAGAATGAAGTGTGGATCCCTGAAGCACGTCTTAAAGGTTGCCTTCTACATTGACATTTTTAAAAATTAATTAGTACTCCTTCAGCAAAGTGTTTCAACCAGCTATGAGTTTTCTTATTTGCATTTCAATCATCATCTCACATGGATATCAAGGAAAATTTTGGGGGGTTATGAGAAGAACCTTGATCCTAGGTTATATTATTCAGAGTTCTCCAGAGAGACAGCAATGACCATGAATGTGTGTGTGTGTGTGTGTGTGTGTGTTCAACTGATTGGATGAGGTCCACCACATTCTAGAGAATGATTGATTTAAAGTCCACTGATCTAGATGCTAATTTCACCCCCAAAACACCTTCGCAGAAACATCCAGTATAATGTTTCACCAGATACCTAGGCGTCATGGCTCTCATGACTGAGTGGACACATAAAGTTAAGCATTACACCAGCGTTCAAACTCTGGCATGGAGGCTGCCATGAGGAAGTTTCCAGTCCACATCCTTCACAAAGGCACGGTGCTGAGGGAAGGAGTGGACACCAAACGGCAGTCAGTGCACTTGTCACCAAGCAATGTGCCCCAGACTGTGACTGCCTCTGCTGGCAGGACGGGCACTTTGTTCCAGCTGGTGTATGAGCACCATCTGTGTACCAAGCCCTGTGCCTTTGGGCGCCTTTTTCTAATTTGCACAGAGCCTTTGCTTCTGATTCTGACTCAGCCTCTCAGTAGCTAGCTGCCCATGGACTAAATTGTTCATTTCTGTGAAGCCAGTTTTCCTCATCTGGAAAATGGGATGTGTACCTGGTGTGAGACGTAGACCAAATGAGTTAACATTTATGAAATGCCTGTTATCTTGCTGTCTGGCACATAGTAGTCATGTAGGAAAAGGCACACGACCTGGTCTTCCCTCCAGAATAACCTCTGGGCACCTTCTCAGTTACGAAGGTTTCTTCCTTCCGTGGCTTCTCCATGGATCACGTTTAGACCCATTGGCTGATCCGGATGACCACAGGGGCTGGTTTCCAAACATTCAAACAACGAGAGACTCAGACATTGAAATTCCTTGTCTGACTTAGACAAGAACTGCTGGAGTTGAGGGACAGTGAGACAAGCTGTAAGTTCCTATTGCCCGAAGCACACCGCTGGCAAGTCTAATTTTAAGTCCTTGCTGAGGTCCTCTTGGACATCGTAAATGCAGAATGTCCTATTTTATAAAAACAATAAGTTCCAGGAAGAATATAAACAGATGACAGCCTTGCAGCCTTCCAAAACGGAGGACACATGGTCACAAATAACGTTTGTAAATAAATCAATAAGTTGCTCAAAGAAATTCAGGATTAGGAATAGGTAAATAACAAGACTATTTTCCCCATAATTAAAAGTACTTGGCTGGCTTAAAATACTGAAGCGGACCTGCCTTTGTACGGGAGGGACATTTGGAATCAAGATGAAATATCTTATGATTTCACAATGGGTTACCGTCTCCTCCTCCAATGGAAGGACAATGAATAAATCAAATGTTAATGAGTAGAGAATAAGAAAGCACCTTATTCTTTAATTAATTAATTAATTATTTTTCAGAGAGGGAAAGGAAGGGAGAAAGAGCTGGAGAGCAACATCAATGTGTGGTTGTCTCTCACATGCCCCTACTGGGAACCTGGTCCACAACCCAGGCACGTGCTGTGGACTGGGAATCGAACTGGTGACCCTTTGGTTTTCAGGCCAGCACTCAATCCACTAAGCCACGTCAGCCAGGGCTTGATCTGGATTTTAATAAAAGTCACAATTTGAAAACAGCTGAGAATGTAGTTTCTCCATAGAGTATGTACCTACTCCAATAGACTTTGCTCCAGATTAATTTAAAATTGTTCTTAACAAAGCATGTTAGCATCCTTATTGTCTTTTCTTGTCCCTCCTCTTTTCCTTCTCTACAGAAAAGCACGCTTGACAGTGACAGTGGTGTTTGTGCATGCTCAGCAGAAAGAAAACCAATGCCTAGTAAATCTGGTCTGTTTTCTTTTCAGTCATTCCCCCAGCCATGGATTTCTGTCTCCCTCCCCGCGAAGTCGGACCTTCCTGTGTATGTCTGTGTACAAGAAGAAAAAAAGAAAGAGAGGGAGGGAGGAAGAAGGAAGGAAAGGAAAAGAGACCAATAGTAAATGGAAAAGCAGAAACAAAAGCAGGGAGGATGATAAACTTGGATGGTCCCTTTGGCTTTTTGTCTGGTATCCAGTGAACGAGACTGATTCTGTGATGATTTATCAAGGGTAGAAAGAGCTCGGTGCTTTGGATGCAATTCCTGTTCAATTGCATTAATCTGCTTGCAATTCCTGAGGCCCTCCATTTCCTCGAGTCCCTCTAAGCCATAGTTAATAGAAAGGCAGCCTCAAAGCCTTCGAGGTTGTCTACTTCACTTTGTAGAGAAAAGGACTAAGGCCTTGTGAAGGATGACTGAGCCAAGGTCATTCAGCCAGCTGTGGCTTTAGCTGCACTACAATCCATGCTTCCTGGAATCCACGCTTCCTGGAATCAGTCCACGCTTTTGTCACTGTTCTGTGCAAAGTCTCTACAAACAGCTCACTCTCCCTATTATCTCTAGTTAGATGTCACTTTGAGATTTCCTGAAAATACAGTTGAACAAATGCCAGCTGGCTTGTGCATTGATTTACTTTTCTTATGCTTTTCCAGGAGGCTGAGAAACATGGGCAGTCATATTAACTTCAAATAAGTACCTTGGTTCAGCTTAAAACAATCTCCACTCTCATCATCGTCCCCAATCCTCCTAGGGCTCATGCTTCAGTGACTCTAATCCACCAGTCCCACTTTTTTATCCTGCACATGCTATACTTTTTGCCTGAAAAATCATAACAGCAGTGACAGCAATTGGCATTTATTGGTTGCATACAATGCCTCACCAGCAATGATTGATTGGCAGATCACTGGTACTAATCACCTAGGGACTTAGGACATTGGCACACTGACTGACCACAGCACTGTCATTCATTGCTTCTGAGGCTGAAGGGAATATTTCATTGTGTTACATGGGGAATTTCATGCCGTACCCATTAAAGCTCAGGCAGAAAAACAGAAACTGGCCTAGGTGTTTCAAGCAAGAGGGCCCTATATTAGGGTATTGGGCCCTGCCTGGTGTAACTCTGCATCAAGTGTCACCCCACAAACTGAAAAGTCTCCAGCTGGATACCCTGTTGGGGCACAAGCCTGCCTGGGTTGCAGGCCAGGTCCCTGGTTGGGGGCATGCAAGTGGCAACTAATTGATGTTTCTCTCATGCACATAGATGTTTCTCTCCCTCTTCCTCTTTCTTCTCATCTCTCCAGAAATGAGTAAAGAAAAATCTTTTAAAAATAGGGGATTGGATACAGACAAACCGCTAGAAGAACGGCACATTGAAATTGGAAGAACTGGACATTAAAAGGTCAGGAAAAGGCTTAGCTGTCAGGGTCCTGCTGTAGTCACAGGACCTGCAAAACAGTCACCGTAGCTTGGAACACTGAAAAATATGTTTCCCACCTGCTGACAGCTATGCATGTGCCCGCCTCTGCTGGAACAGCACTAATTCCCCGATGTTGCATTTCTGTCTTCCACACATCATGGTAGTTCTTTTTATTGGTGCCACATAGCCAGGAAACCTTACAGCAAGGGATTCTGGGAAATGTAGTTTCTAGATATAAGCTAGAAGGGGAATATCAAGGAGAGAATGGTGACAAATTGCCAAAAATGTGGCACAGATGGCACCCGTGTTTCTTCATATTGCAGTGGGAAAAGGAAGAGAAAAATCTTTTTAGCTTCTATATCCATTCTAGGTAAGCTGTGACTTTTCCTACCAAAAGGAGTCTCACCTTCCTCCTCTCATCAGCAGAGCCCACAAAACAACACCACATGGAGAAAGAAGCTGTCAATGACATTGCAAACACAAAACACAAAGGCTGCAGTCGTTCCCAGGCAAAGAATTTAGATCGGAGGTTAAGAACCTTTTTCTGTAAGGGGCCACAGAGTGACTATTTTAGACTTTGTGGGCTATCAGGCTTCTATTCCACTCTGGCCTAATGGTGCTAAAGCAGCCATAGACAGTGTGTAAATGATTGAATAACTATGCTCCAGTAAAACTTTAGTTACAAAAACAGTCAGTAGGCCAGACTTGACCTGTAGTCCATAGTTTTCTGATTTCTGAACCAGATAAGTAATAAGTGAAAAAAAATTTTTTAAACCAGAACCAAAAAACCAAGCTCCTCCCAACACAAACTAAACAAACTAAAAAACATTTCAGCCACCTAGTACAGCTAGCTGGAATAATGTCAATGCAGGAGACAGGAGGATACGGAATATACAATTACTTGCTTACTTATTTTGGTTAAGGGTTTGGGGATGAGGGCTATTCCTATACTTTGATGAAGAGCAAGCAGAGACAAAAAAATCTACATACCCCTTTGAAGTTGCTTATACCTGTGACTATGTGTAGCATCTAGGACATAGACTTTTCATTACAGAGTTTGAACCTGGGCTTCTCAACAAAATTATTTGCACCACTGCAGATGATCCTTCCATTGTAAGTGATGAAAACCCAATCCAAATCGACTTAAACAAAGGCAGGATCCCTTGGCCCTTGTAGGTGAGCACACCGGGTTATAACTGATTTGTTGCAAAGCTGCCGCCAGGTCCGCATGTACCGTAAGTAGAGATCAGTCTCTCTCCACCGCTTAGCTCTGCTTCTCTCTGCTTTTCTTCATTCTCACGCAGGCAGACTTTCCCTTCGGGGTGGCACACCTGTGATTGGCCAGCATCACAAGCCTGATGGGAAGGGATTGACGCTTCCCGAGTATTTCTAGCAAAGTCCCCAGGCTGACTCCAGTTGGCCTGAACTGAGTCTCAGGTTTAATACAGAACCAATTATTCTGGCAACAGGGAAAGAAAATGTGCCCTGTTGAGGTAGGATTGGCTACATCTCAACCACCCAGACTTAGAATAGGGAAGGAAGCATAGTTCCTAAAAGGAAAATCAGAATGTCATTATGACAGTGTAGTGAAATGAAGGCTAGGAAAGGAGGAACTACCATGAGTCTACAATTGGACTTGCTTTCACAGGGTTCCAAGTTCTTCCACTCCGGCTTAAGCACAGATGTCTAAACCAGGGGCACTGTTTCTAATGTTTACAGTTCAGATTCCAATGTCCCTCTAAGTAATGGTGCTATATCAGCCATAGGCATATAGCTGGTATGAGGCAGATCAGTAAATAAGCTTGGATGACAATGGAGCTTACTTAATTTGGATAAATATATCAAACATTTTGTGAAATAGCTTTCTGAAGATTCTTATATGAAATGGAGACCATTTTCCTTTCTAAACCAGGATCATTTGATCATTTGTTCTTATTTTTCTTCCATTCCCTTGAAAGCAGTTAATGAATGAGAGAGAGAGAGAGAGAGAGAGAGAGAGAGAGAGAGAGAGAGAAAGGTCACAGTTTTCTTTCTAGGAGGCTATAATACTTGACATTTCTTTTCCTTTAGCTTATTCATTTAACTGAGTAGACACTTTGAAGCTTTTAAAAACAAAGATCATATAGATTTCATTTTATCAGGTTAAAGAGATATGAGTTACATTCTGCTTGAATCAGTCCCTACCCTAGCAACTGTGGATACACAATTTAAGTGTGGCCACTGGTACGGCGGTGTGAGCAAGCACTGACCTTTTAGATTAGTGCCTAAGCCTTCATTAAGAAGAGCATCCAAAATGACAGCCATGCCTCTAAGGAAGTCCAGCATTCCACACTGGTAGCCCAAGCAGTGAAAATTGATTTGGCGTGGGATTCTCCTCTTCAGGGCCCCCATACTGGGAGCCAGGAGCACAAGACAGCATGCTGGCAAATTCCAATCACTTAGGAACTTTCCTTTATGATGCTGCTTTGTAAGAATGTGTCTAGTTAAATTCACAGGGTCATTGACTGTGGCTTTCAAAACACAAGGTTTTATGAAGGAATGCAGACCTGGAATCCAAGGTTCAGAGCCAAGACCTTCAAACTGATTAATCGCCATGGGGAGCATCATAAGAGTTTTCTAACTTTGGCGTCATCCCGTGCCCTAGCAACCATGGGCTCTTATTCAGCAGACCCAGGTATGCACTATGGTCTGTTGGACAGAACACTGGGCGGGGAGCCAGGAACTGGGCCAAGCTTATTTCAGCTCCCTAGCTGGCTCCCTGTGTGCTCCCTTGAGCAGGTTCTTAACTGCCCTGTCTGCATTTCTATCCTATTAAGAGGAGAATGATAATGCCCCAAGACATAGAGTTCTAGGGTGGGGAGCAGAGGTGAGACAGGTGCATGAGTGTGTCTGTGTCTGCTAGGGAGGGGGAGTGTCTGGCGGGTGAGTAAATCATTGGCATTGGAGAAAGCATTCTGCTCTGTCTAGTGGATAAAACAAGTGACTCTTTGCTGTTCCTGCATTTGCCTTCTGATAAGCTGAAGGAGAGTGATAGGGGGACAAAAGAGATAAATGAGACCGAGGAACAAATGAAGAATTGACAATCTAGTCCCCAAGATAAATGTAACCTTTTTAAAGAGTTTTGTAGAATCCTGTATAAAAATGTAAGACTATATTTTTCCAAATTTGAATTTAAAATGATATTTTCCCACAACAGGGGGGCATATAGGAAGACCTAAATAAATATTTATCACATTAGTGAAATAATTTTAAACATTAGCTAGAATTTAGCCTGTCTGTATCAGATGAGGCAACCTGTGGAGATTACTGTGGCATTTATTCAGTGCCTCCTATATGCTAGAGGTGAAACCTCACACTTTTGTATAGATTGTTTTATTTCCTCCTAGTGAGGGACACATGAAATAGATGTTTGTCATTGTCCCCATTTTACAGCTTGGGAAAACAGCCTAGGTGTACAGGAGTTAAGTGCCTGTCCACAAAGTTGTGGAGCTAGGATTAGAACCCAAGCAGTGCAGCTGATTCCAGAGTCCACTAACCCCCTCCAGTGCTCTGCAAGTGACTGTCCTGTCTACCCACCACTGTCACGTGAGGCTAGGAAGATCTGGGACTGAAGGCACCACCTAGAAAGGAATGTTGGTCCTGGGCAGGGTTGCTAGCTTTAGCAAATAAAAATACAGAATGCCTAGTTCAATTTGAATTTAAGATAAATAGCAATTAATATTTTATTAAAGTATGTCTTATTCAATAGGTGGGACATGCTTATTATGAACAAATTGTTTATTTAACTGAAATTGAGATTGAACTGGGTATCCTCTATTTAATCTCACCAACCCTCTCCCTGGGAGACATGGCTGCTGGTGAAGAGAGAATGCATTCCATAATCTTGGGCAGTCTGAGATCCCAAAGAAAAGGACCTGCACAGTGACCTCCTCTTTACAGCTTATCACACCTAGTCTCAGCCTCATACCCAGAGATACTTGCTTCTTCCAACAAGTTGAGATCTAAGGTGCTTTAGGCACTTATAGCAAATATAGGTTAACTGAGCATGAGGGAAGAGTGGGTATCTTGTGAAGAAAACCATCCTTATATAAATATGCCTTGAGTTTGTGGGAAGAGTTCAGGAGCAATTTATACCCATATAGAGTTGACCCTTAAACAACACAGGAGGATGAGATTAAGGTATCTACCCCCTTGCACAGTCAAAAATCCATGTGTAACTTTTGACACCCCCAGCAAAATCTGATCTCTCATAGCCTACTGTTGCCTGGAAGCCTTGCAGACACCATAAACAGTAGATTAACACATATTTGGTATGTTATATATATCAGCTACTGTATTCTGACAATAAAGTAAGCTAGAGAAAAGAAAACATTAAGAAAATGATAAGGAAAATTTGTTTTCAGAATTTATTGAAAAGAATCCACATGTAAGTGACCCATGCAGTTCAAACTCTTGTTGTTCAAGGATCAGTGGACTCATAGCTGCAAGCCTGTACCCTCCAGCTGCCTGTGCCTCAGAGATGTGTTTTCTTTGGCTCAATGATTTTTGCTGACACCCTGCCTTCTGTCCATCAAAGTCTGTACCTATCTTACATTTTTATACTGGGCTACTGGCCTATTCTACTCATTCATGTTAGCTGTCTGCACCCTCTTTTTAGCTGTTTGAGTTGATAACTACTTTTAGGAAGACACCTCCCCAATAGATAACCAGAATTCTATTTTAATTCTAACTGCATAGGATTAACTGTCATAAGTTAGGCAACTGTATGCAGTTTCAATACAATTTATGCACATTCCCAATGATCCTCCTATTTCATACAGATGGCAATGACCATTGGTAGAAAAATCCTAGTGAAGCCCACAGGTAGAGAATGTGTGTAACTGGATGGAGTTGGGCTGCTCTGAGCCTTGAAAGGGCATGTGGTATAAATGTTAATAGGGACTAACATGAAGAAGAAGGCTCAAGGGGCTGGACCGGAACATCTTTGGTTTAGAGGCAGTGAGGCACTTAATCTTCGATTTATAAACAGCCCAGAATCATATGTAGGAATATCCATTTTCTGCTTATGAGAGTCTCTTTCTCCGAAGAAGTAAAGAGATCTGCCAACCATTTAAATGAAGAAAAATGGGCCTTAGACTTTCATTTTGCCTGCCTTGATATAAACCAGATTATGAATTTAGAAGACTTTAACCTTACTCCTGGCTCCATGTTCTAAACAGAATCATGCTTCAAATTGCTGATTGTGATCTGCTCCATTGTAGAAAAAAAGTTGGTGAGGGTTTGAAGAAATGATGTTAATACATCATGTGCACAATTTCACGAAGCACCTAATTTTGTTTTTCTGCTTTGACCACATTGTTATATCAACACCTTGGATTGAGTGTCAATGCATTAAATAAAGTAATAACCATAAGAGTGATTCGAAAAGTATATAAGCATGATGTGAAGAAGTATTGTTAGAGCCATTAAGCTGTTCTTAAACTTCCTTTGTCTTTGCTCAGAACTCAACTTCTGATTTATAAATGGACAATGAAAAGTAGCATTTGAACTTGGGAGAAGAATGCATCTCGGATTACTTTCCTATTTCTAGCCTTGAGAAAGATCATTGATGAGGGGCCAGAGGAGGTATAAATGCCAAAGCCTGTTAAGTATTTAAATCTGGCTGGTGACTATTTATCATCATGTTCCTTTTATCCTCACCCAAACCATTAGGTAATCAAGTTTAGACTATTCACTTATGCATTTTCAATATTTATCTTCAGGCCATTTAAACCAAGGTGCATTTCCGTGATTAAAAGTGGCACAATGAGGAGAGTTATGAAAATGACGATAAAAGAAGAAAATTGGAAAGATAAGCTAAATAAATGAAACCAATGAGAAAACAGGCCTCACAAAGAGATGGAAATACATGTAATTTTGTGGAAGAAATAGATAATGTTAGTTAAAAGGTTTATAAAGTGCTTGGGGGGAAATGAGAGTCAGCTATTTAAATGAGGCAGAGATGAACTAGAAATCAGTGGAGCTGGTGGAGTGGGGAAATAAATTATTTGAGAGTCAAGGTTTTAAATAGGGATGCAGTGGTGTTTGGGGACAGAATGTCAGAAGACCCACATGGATGAAATACAGAGCTCAAGGTGGGAGGTAATGAATAAACGTGAGGAGCCTGGATGAAGGGAAGGAAAAGAATGAATTCTAAAATGATAAAATTGGGCTTGAGTCATAATGCATACCACACTGAGACTAAAATATGAATATTCAACAGTAATATAAGATCATCAGATTAAATAGTTAAGAAATGATATGAATATAATAAGAACTAGAAAAGACAGAGCAGATGGAAAAAAAGGCATTTTCTATTTCTCTTTTAGGATTAAGAGATCTGATTGCAAATGGAGGGGAATGAATGTCAAGATAAATAAAATTGTGCTCTTGGCAAATAAAGGAAGCTACTACTAATGAGAGAAGAAATGGTGCCCCTCCACACACATGCACACACACAGGCATGTGCACACACATGCACACACACATATGGGAGTGGAGGGAGGAGAGAGAGAGACAGAGAGACAGGGACAGAGGGAGAGAGAAGTATATACTATATTTGGCAACACCTCCTTCTTCCAGGAAGCAGTCCCTGAAAATTCTTATATCGTGTTCTCTTTATTAGTGTATTTGAAGCTTTAAAGTAGCACCATTTGTAGTATTTTTCTCTCTTAATTTGTGATTTTCTTTGTGTTTTGGAAGAAAAATTTTCCTCATTGTTATCATACATGTGGGTTTCATGTGCCTTCTCATTTTTCAAGAGTGAGGATGACAGAGCTTTAATTTTGTTTGTCCTTTCCCCCATAGCACAGAACCAGCTCACAATGCTTTTTGACTATTTCTGCAACTATTACATACAAAAATTGGTATGGGAAAAGAGTCATATTTTTGAAAAAAAGAAGCTAAAGTTTAGAGTGGAAATTAAATTCAGAAATAGGTAATCTGGATAGAAGAATAAAGAATATTAACAGATGAGAGCCAATTCAACCAGATGTCTGACCGTTGGGAGGTCACTATGACCATTATGGAACAAAAACATTTCAAATTGGAATGCAAAGCTAACTCAGGCATTATTTCACCTGGCAAAAAATAGCCACATACTTACACAAATGGATGTTACCCACCCCCCAACCCTGGGCAGGCAATATCAATTACATCATTTTTCTAAAAAGGGTTGTCCTCTTGTTCTGCTGATAACAATGGATAGGTGTGTATCTTACCTGGATGAATATTCTTAGGCCCCTGTGTCAGACCTTGAATATGACCAGAGTTTCTCCCAAGCCTTTCTCAAGGGCATTGGAAAAGTTTTCATCTGCAGAGTAAAGTGAATTAACAATCAAAACCATAGAGAAAACCAGCCCAGTTTGAACTCACTATCAATTGTGTACTCTACTCAGATTTTTTTTCTTGAAAAATTATCTGGTCTACAGTGGGATTCACAGATAAAAGGCACAAAATTGACAGTGACTTGTTAATTTAGAGACAGAAGCAAAAGAGAGGGTATACTGTATGAAGGTGTATTCAGGTAATTTCTACGAAGTCTGTCTAGAAACCGTTGACTCAGGTACTGTTTCATTAAGTCTCCAGGCTCAGCTCACTAGTAGATCTGTTGGCAGAATGCAGAGATCTCTATTCTTTATCATCAAATGAACACTTGAGTTAGGTCCCTCATATGAGTTCTCAATAAAGCCGTCTTCCAGCTCTCAAGTGATTCCCCACGACTGTGTGATTAAGGATATCCACATGTGGTTTCCCAGTGCCAAACAAATAAGAAATTTTTCTGTGAAACAGAAGTCTGTATTACAGGGCATTAAGCATTCTTCATGACACCAGCGAGATATAAGCAAGGCGTGGATCTTTTCTTTACAGAAGTGCTAATGTGGTACTTTCTGGAATCAGAGCATGGCTCAGGGAACCAGAGACATTATGCACTTTGCAACTCTCAAATTACTTTTAGCTGAGTTTCAACATGATTCTGGTCCTTGATTCTGTCAGGTGGGGGCAGCAATTGTTTCAGTGGAATGCAGCTGAGAAGCTGTGAATTTACGAGCATGGCTTCCAGAAAAGAGAAAGCACATTTCATGGTGCCTGCTCAAGGCTTGGGATTGTGGCTAGGAACTTGAATGGTCTATTGCTTCACATAAATTGAAACCCTTTCTGGATTTACCTCTAGTCTGTGTTTGAAGGGGTTGGGGCATTTATTCCCCCCACCCCTGCCTTCTTTATTAAACTCTCCCCACTAGCATTGCCATCTTTTTCTTCTTTTTTAAGTTTATTAAAAGCCAATTTTGTGACCCATTTAAGATTGCCTTCTTTTTTCTTTCTTTCTCCACTTGTTCCACCTTCATTTCTTCCTCAAGCCTTGCAATGGGCCAGGTACAGCATTGGGGGTGGGAACATGCAGCAAAATGATGATGGACCGGTGAAGAAAAGTAGACAAATCTATTCCGGTTGGAGATTTCAACATGCTAATTCAGTAACTGATATGGAAAAAAGAAACCTCAGGGCTCACAGTCCTGTGGGAAATTAACAATGTGCTCCACCCATTATGGGAAAGGTGATAAGTGCATCAGCAAAGATATTCTGTGTGTGTTGTGGCCAAGGATGATCAAGAGAGTTTGGGAAAGGTTTTGTGTTTGACTGTAAGCTCCACAAGGGCTCAGAGTCTCTGGTATCAGACATTGAAGGAGGCTGAGTATTAGGTGATGATGGTACGAAACCCTTATATACCTTGCTATATAAAGGTATGAGAGGAGAAAGAAGGAAGAATTAAGTGAGACAATTTGCATCTTGAAGGGTGAGTTAATAGTGAATAGGCGTACCACATTGGGCAGGAGAGTTCAGCTACTAGAGGGTGGAGCAGAAAACACCGTTTTAAATATATTCTGTCAGCACATGGACTATGTATTTTTACCCTTTTAACCCTCAATTATTACAGAATGTCCTATGTAGATTTTTCAGTGAAAAGTATTGTTGGGATGAATAAAGGCAATGGGAGCCATCAGAGTACTTTAATTAAGGGAATAAAATAATTAGATCTATAGTTTACAAAGGTGACCCTGCCATCAGTATGAGTTAGAGCATTACAGCTTTAGAGTATAGAATATAACAGTTTGGATTATGGCCCCACTTAAAAAGGGGGAAAGTCTGTGTGTGTGTGTGTGTGTGTGTGTGTGTGTGTGTGTGTGGTAGAAAGAGAAGAGAGAATAGAAAACAGCATGCATTGCTCTATTTTATGTATTTGTGCATTGCTCCACAATGTATTTTTCATAGTGCCATGGACAAAAACAGTTTAAGAGACCATTTAAAAATAAGTGGATCCAAGTTTGGAAAAGTAGAGGCAACAAGACAGGCTACATCTGCAATCGAGACAGAGAATAATGAAGGTCTGGAGAAGGCGGCTGCTTCATGTGGCAAGGAACTACATTGGCTTAATGTTCTGCCTTACCATTTCTATTCCTGTGTTGCATCTTGCAGAACCCTGAATAAGAGAGGAAATTGGAAAGCAGGAAGGAAGCTCTAACTTAAAGTCAGAGAACTTTTGTTTAGTTTTCCCTTTGTAATAAAGCTAGAGAAACTATCCTCATCATAATGTTCTCAATTTGTTTTAGAAAAAGATATCTTAAAATACTACTGTAAAAGCATAGCTACTGATTCCCATGGTGTCCAGTCCCTCCCCGATGCTGAAGTGCCCGGGTTCATAGATGTGTTGCAGAAGGAGAAATGGCTCTGGTGGAAGGATCGGGTGAGCAGGTACAGGTGTAGCGCAGGCTGCATTAGCTTCCTTGGGCTGCCCTCACAATTCCCACTAACCAGTGGCTTAGAACAACAGGAATTTATTCCCTCCAGTTCTAGAGGCTGGAAGTCTGAAATCATGGTGTTGACCGGGTCACATTTCTTCTGAAGGTTCTCAAAGAGAATCTGCTGTTTGCCTCTTCCAGCTTCTGGCACTCATGGCATTTTTTGACTTGTGGCCCCTTTGCTCTAGGGCCCACCCAGATAATCCAAAATGGTTTCCTCATCTCAAGATTCTTGATTACACATACAAAAAATTATTTTCCCAAATAAGATAATGTTCATAGGTTCTGGGGATTAGGACAGAAACATATCTTTGGAGAGGAGGAACTACTCAGCCCACTACAGAAGGGAAGTGTACTTTAGCCCATATTTGTATATGACACTTCACCATAAAAGACCTGGCCTGTGCATCTGCTATGGATGGAATGTCTGTGTCCTTTGTCAAGCTCGTATGTTGATACTCTAATCCCTAATGCGTTGGTGTTTGGAGAGGGGGCCTTTGGGAAATTGGTAGTCATGAAGGTGGAGCTACCGTGGTGGGGTGGTGCTCTTATTAAAAAAAAAACAAGAGCATGCATATTCTCTCTCTCTCTCTCTCCCTCTCTCTCCCTTCCTTCTCCCCCCTTCTTCCCTACTCTTCTTCCTCTTTCTTGGCCATGTCAGGTAAAAACAGAAGGCAGCTATCTGCAAACCAGAAAGTGGGTCTTCACCAAACACCAGAACTGCCAGTACTTTGATCTTGGAATTTCCAGTCTCCATAACTGAGAAATCTATGTTTGTTGTTGAAGCCACCAGTCTATGGTGTAGCTGCCCGAGCTGCCTGAGACAGCAGCCAAGCTAACACAACGTGGAAAGCGATTCACTCTGTGGGCGATGCTAAGCATTGGTGCTGAGGCAAGTGGAGAGAATGGTGACCCAAGAGGCTGAGATTCGGAGTTGCTGTTTCGTTTCTTTGTTATTGTGAAAAAAATCAAGAGTTTATTGGTTGGGAGGTGTTGATAAGATTATATATCTTCCCATGAAACTATTCTGGGAAAATAACACCAAATAGGCAAAGCAAAAGTTTTTCAAGAAAGGGATGCCTACCTATATAATTTGGGGCTATTGCCTAACCTCTCAAATTCTCAAAATCCTCTTCTGTAAAGTTGAACTGGATGATTCTAGGTTCCTTTCTACTTTCACAATCATTTCCTTCTGTCAGAACTTTATAGCAGGTATCTAGCTCCCCAGCCCCTTTCCCCCCCTTTTGCATCACTAGGTGCCTGTAGTTGGTTCAAATTATCCCAGGATGACTTGCGGGTGTGCAGGGAAGCGAACCCCCACAGCAGCCTCTTCCTCTGCCAGTGGACAGGTCTTTGGAGAACTCCAGAGTGGAATCTACCCCCTTAAGTAAATTAAAGGTTTTATTGTCAAAATATAATGTAGCAAGGCACCATATATATTATCATTATAACTCAGAAGATCCAGTTTGGAACAGCAACAGAAGAGGTGATGTAAGCATGTCTGGGAAAAAGTCTGTTGGAATCCTTGGGTGTTTGGTAGTTGCTTGTTGTATTTGCATGTACAGGTGTAGTAAAGGAATTCACTGTACAGTTTCTACTTTTTATTTTTTTGATTCCAGACAGAGAGGAAGGGGGTGTGAGGGAAAGAGAGGTAAAGAGATAGAGAGAAAGAGACAAAGATTTGAGAGAGCCTCCTGCATGCGACCAAACCAGGACTGAAGCCACAGCCTAGGCATATGCCCTCACCAGGGATTGAACCCACCACCTTTAGATTTATGGGATGAGGCTCCAACCAACTGAGCCACACTGGCCAGGGCTGTTGTCTCTACTTTGGAAGGAAACCTCTGGAGTCTCAGCCTTGTCACTGGCTCACCCACTGTTCCTTCCACTTCAGAGTTGGAAACCTGGAGCTGTACTTGCCCTGGGGTTCAAACAGCCCCCTTGGCTTCAAGAACTCCAGCCCTGCTAGGATATGGCTCTGTTCCCATCCCTTCCTTGTCTGGAGCCCCTGGCATTGAATTCGCTCCACCACTCCAGGATTCAAACAGCCCTGCAGACATCTGCAGCTTTGCTTCTAAATGGCCTCGAGCAGTTTTGATGCTTTGAGCCTCAGATCCCTGGTACCTCTGGCTTTGTGGCTTCAGTTCTGAAAAACCCCTTTGCTGCTGCCCCTTCCCTCTAGGCATCTGACCTTCAATTAGCTGCTTCTCCTGACACCTAGCAAAGGCCCTTCTAGGGGAAGACCTTCAGTCTGTCAAAAAGACCTCTCTCTCTGCCAGGCACTATCCTGCCACTTTTTCTTCTTCCAAGATGGAAGAAGGGAAAACAAAGTACAGCCAACTCTTATGTGCTAACAACCCATACGATCTAGCCCAGCTCCGGGGTACCGTCCACCCAGGCAGGGCAGAGGCTGCCTCAGTTACTGTGGCAACCAGACATTCACTCCGGCTGCCAGCCTTCATGAATAGTTCATTGGGATTCTGCATCTTATACTTTCTCTCCTTCAGACTTGTCCATTTAAGTACAACATCCATCTACCTGCTTTAAATGACTAAACCTATTGTTATTTTTTAAAACTAGAAATTCATATATAGGAAGTTTCCGATAAATATTTGATGAATGAATACATGAATGAATCAACGGTTCGAAATGCTCTGGGTCTATAACAACGTGAGGTAGTTTTAAACACACCCAGTAGAATAAATAGATTCCTCTAGAGAAAGATGTAAAGATTCAAGAAAATCTGTATGGGACACTTAATCTCCCCTCAAGTAAGATCTACCCTTTTCTTGAAATCGGCCTGTGCTGTTACTATATGATTCCATACTATATTTGGCTACAGATATTAATCATAGCAGATGCTACTTTTATACTGGTCATTAGCCAAATAAACATTTTCACATAATCTCAAAATGTTAAATTGTTATCACCCTTCAAAGACATTGCCCATCCCTGCAGTGCCTGCATACACTTTTATGTGGCTTTTAGCCCACTCCAGAAACTTCCCTTGAACAGGGCTAAATTCTCTGCTCTCAGTGCTCATCAATCCTAGATCTGTCCCTGTCGTAAAACATATGATTTATTACATCTAAGTGTGAGTCTGCATCCCTTCCTAAATTTCTTTTCAATTCTTCAATTCTCAGACTCACTTGTTCTTATTTTCCCTGTGCTCTAGCCTTATCACTCAACTGAACTTCTTCTCAACTTTATTTCCCACCCCTCCCCAAACAGGGCAGTCCTACCTTTTTTTTCTTTGGTGAGCCTTTGGGCTGCTGTTTGACTGTCTATGTGCCTTTGCCCTGGAGGATGAATATCAGTATGGGACTTGGGATGGAAAATGAAGTCAAGTGACCAGTCTGTTTAAGAAATAGTTAAGCCTCCAACATTAGCTATAAATCCTTTCGGAAGGACTCCAGAAGCTCCCAGGCTTCCTTTTTTGAGGATTTCTCCTTATAAGAGCAGCAGGCAAACTTTCCCCCCAAAAGCGACATTCACCCTCCAAATCACAAGCATTTTCTGGAGTGTGATACTCATTTGTTCATTGAGTTGACAAGAATTCATGATGCCTAGAATTTTCGAGACACTTTCAGACCCGATGGGCTAGAAACCAGTGGGTTCTTTAAAATTGGCAACCAGTTGAATTGATAACTGAGTCGCAGGAAATTATTTAAAAAAAGAGCTTAAAATCCCCATCTTTGGGAGTCTTACCGTTTTGTACTATTTTAGAATGGCTTTTGGTACTGGAAGCGAAAGTCAAAGTGCTGTGACTTCTGCAACCACCAGATACCTCCCGTCCCTGAACAGGTGCTTTTTCCTCAGGCCAGGAGGGTGATTTGAAAGTTCAAAGCACAAGGAGATTAAACAGCACAAATGAACGAACAAATGAAAACTCATAGACACAGACAATAACATGGTGATTGCCAGAGGGAGGAGGAGTTGAAAAAGGTAAAAAGGGGGTAAATGGTGATAGAACTATACACATGAAACCTGTATAATTTTATTAACCAGTGTCTTGACAAAAATTCAATAAATAAAACAATGAAAAATAAAAGAATTAAAATAAGTTCAAAACATACTAGCTTTTTAAGGGTTTTAGCATAATTTCCCCATTCTTATCGTTACACTGTAGTTTTCAAAAAAAAACAAGCTAGTCCATCTCCTACCCCCCCCATTTAAATACTTAAGTTTCTGGGCTTAGGTGAAACTGCTGAATGTTTTTAAACACCCCATTTTTTCCTCATCTTAAATATTTTGATGTTATCTTTTATGCAACTTTTGTACTGATATTTTAATTTTAATTTTTTTATTGTTGTTCAAGTACAGTTGACTCTATTTTCCCCCCTACACCTCCCCCTCCCCAGCCATCCCCACCTCCCACCCTCAATCCCAACCCCCTTTGGCTTTGTCCATGGATCCTTTGTACATGTTCCTTGACAACCCTTCCCCCTTTTCCCCCCATTATCCCCTCCCACCTCCCCTCTGGTTACTCTCAGTTTCTTCTTAATTTCAGTGTCTCTGTTTGTGTTCTGCCCGCTTGTTTGTTTTGTTGATTAGGTTCCATTTATAGGTGAGATCATATGGGATTTTCTTTTACACAACTTTTAACAGTTCAGTTTTGTTGCCATACAATTTACTGACAAATGAAAGTGATGATTGTTCTGTGGGGGCTCTATTTTGGTTTTATTTTTAATTTAATTGATTTTCAGAACTTTATAACTATGTTTATGAACAAGTGAGTTTTTTTCTAAAGATATCAGAGCTCCAGTATGCAGGCGAGGAGGCCTGAGTTTGAACCCTAGCTCTGCCACTTTCTAGCCAGACCGAACAGCCTATCACAGTCATCAGCGGCAGAGGACCTCAGCTGGAAGCTCATCCTGCTCTCCTCCTTTCTCCTGCCTTTCAGCTCCATAGTCCACTCAACCACCCGCCTGTGCTTCTATTTGCCAAAGTCTTTTCACTTACAGGATCCACCCTCTTCAGAAGTCAATTAGAATTGCTGTAGCCAAAACAACCTGTTGCTTTGCAAAAACCCCACTGCAAAAGGTGTTGGTTTGGTTTTATTCTAATGACTAGCTGGGCCAGTCTGTTAACTCATCTTTAATGTGGAGTAGGCTAGATAATCTCTAAAAACCTCTCTGGCTCTAAAATTCAATAGCATTCTATACATGTTTTGGGAAAAAATAATAGATGTTTAATTATACCTTGCATAGTTAAGATATAGCCAGACTCACTTTCCTTAGAGGTAGTTCTGTATCTCACCCTCCTTAAATCTTTAGGAGACTTTCCAATTCAGTCTTTCGTACATTTATTCATTCAACAAACATTTACTCCACAAACCCTATGTAGCCATTTCTATAACAGACACAGAGTTATAAAGACAAATAAAATATTATCTTGGTCCTGGCCAAATATCTCAGTTGGTTAGAGCTTCATCCCAAGACGCCAAGGTTGTCAGTTCAATACCTGGTCAGGGCACATATAAGAAGTAACCAATGAATGTATAAATAAGTGAAACAATAAATCAGTGTTTCCCCTACTTCTCTTTTTCTCTTTTTCACCCCTCCTTTCTCTCTATTTCTAAAATCAATAAATAAATTTTAAAAATCATCTCTACTGTTGAGATACCCACTGGAAGAGGTAGCCCTGAAACAGTATGCTATTGCAATAGAGAGAGAAATAGGAAAATCAGTGGGTGGGAATCAGTACTTTAGGACTATGCTCTTATATCACGAGAGGATGGGCAGTGATGAGCGAGGTGTTTTGCCCTCCTTTTCCCTTGCCTTCTGCCTCCCATACACAAATGCACACATGCTCAGTGTAATAGTGGGCACAAAGAAGCTCTGTGTACAACATACTTGTACTTTGCAGAGTATGTAATTGAGAGAAATATAGTTCCCTTTATCAAGTTGTTTATGCCCTCTTAAGGGAGATAGAGTAGACTCATAAATGTCTGCACTGTTAAGTAAAACAAGGTGCATACCATAAATAAGATCTAAAAACTTCCTTAAAGGGATTCTCAGGCGAGAATGCAGCCAGGTGGGAGCATCCGGAGAGGCTGGTTGGAGAGGCTCACCTGTCAGGTAGACTTTTATAGTGGCTTGGAGTTTTCAACTAAGTATCCGGTGTCCTGCAACTATTGACTTGCAAAGTGAAAAATCACTTCACATTTCTCTTTTGGAAACAAATTCCTTTTTTTTATTTAAATGCGTTTAAAATACTTGATGTAACCTAAACAACAAAACAAACAAGCAAGCAGAAAAAAAAATACAAAGACACTGAAATAGAGAACAAGGGGATAGTGACCAGAGGGCAGAAGGAAGGGAAGTTAAGGGGAAAAAGGCGGAGGGATTTGGAGGAACAAATAGGAAGGACACAGGGATGAGAACTAAGGGGGGTGGAAATGGGAGGAAGGTTGGGGAGCAAGGGGCGGGGGAGGCTGGGATGGAAAAAATAGACAAAAAACTGTACTTGAAAAATAACTAAATAAAATTTAAAAAATAAAAAATAAAATAAAATAAAATAAAATACTTGATGTAGTTTAGTATTGCTGTCCAAAAGAAAGCCCTTTAACTGGCGCCCCCGTTTGCCTGGTACTTCCACCGCTCCTGGCTGCTTTGTATGCCTACCAAGAGTTAGTTGTACTTGTTCCCCAACTGGTGTAATTTAATTAAATATTATGTAAAACTGATGAAATATGAGAGAGAGAGAAGACAGGAATTGTTCCTTCTATAAAAATTAAATTGCTTTGAAAGGCTAAATAAAGGCAAGTCATTAAAGAATTGGTGTTAAGTTAGGAACAGATGAAAAAGGTAAAAGATTCAGAAAAAAGTAATAAAAGAAACTATTCAGCAGGCCCACGCCTAAAGAAGAAGTTGTGACTTTACATAAAAATCTGATTGAAATAAAACTTTGGATTTAAATATGTATTATTTTTCTGATACCCCTGCACTAATTGACTTTTTCATATGAATGTTTCAAATTGTCATGTCACAGTGTCTCTAGACGGAAGCCATCCTTACTCGGAGTCCCTTTGCATTACTAGGCCTTCATCAGAGCCTTCAGTGTGCCCCTGCGGAGTTCCACAGCAGTTCATTGGTTCGATTGATCGCTAGCATGTACATTTATCATTAAACTTAAATCCAGCTCTCACAAAGCCAACACAGCCATGAGGCCAAGGCTATGAATTCTGATAAAAGAGAAAGGAAAAGAGTGCTCCATCCCAAATATTTTCTTCTCAATGCACATTTTCCCCACGGGCAATCCCTTGCACCTCTACTTTTTTCCTACATGCTAACTCCCAAATCTGTATTTTCTGCCCCGGATTCTTCACATCTTTCTTACTGACAGTTGTACATTTTTCATCTAGGTTCATAAAGCTTTTGACTGTTACTACATTTGATCTTAGCCAAGAGGCCGAGAAGCGATGCTTTTGACTGTTAATGGTAACCCTTTTAAACTATATTATACAATCGACCCTCTGTATCTATGGGTTCTGCGTCTGTGGATTCAACCAACTGGGGATCAAACATATTGAGGAAAAAAGTTACATTGTTGCTGATGTGTATTATGTGGCCAGACCTGCAATGTTTGAATCTGTACTGAACATGCACAGACTTCTTCCTGTCTTTCTTTTTCTTAACTGTACAGTATAATGGCTATGTACATAGCAGTTACATTGTATTAGATATTAGAGAAATCTAGAGATGATTCCAAGTATGTGAGAGGATGTGTGTAGGTTCTGTGCAAACACTACACTAGTTTATATAAGGGACTCTAGTACCAGTGGGTTTTTGTGTGCTCGGGGTGTCTCCCGGAACTAATGCCCCACAATTCCAAGCAATGACCATACTTGTTAATTGTCTAACCATATTTATTAGTATATATTAATGTTGGTATATAGTAAACATATTTTTATATATACCCATATTTATATATTTTAAAACAGTGCCTGGCATATATAAATACTTTGTCCAACATACATATTTGCTTTTATTATAAACATAAAATTGTTTTCATTGGTTATTTTGCATTCTTTAAATATTGTTCTCATCTCATCTGACATATCAAAGCCAAGAGACATAAATGCCTTACCTAATTAGTAGATAAACTCATAGAGAACAGGGTGCTAGTGCCTTGAGATTTTATCTTACTAAATTCAACTATCGATTTCATACAACAAGATTGACCTGTACAATATAAAAGGCCCTGAGCTGCATATGAAGTCAACACAAATCCTTGACAGGCTGAGGGAGGGATTTGTTCCGAGTACTTATGTTAGAGATTCATTTAAAGAAGTTAGTTTGAAAGTAACTGAAAGGGCCTGAGAAGCTGGTTTTTTTTTATTACAGTTTTGCTTTGTGTGGCTTTTACTACACAATAAGAATCTAGTCTGGATTAACATTGGAGGGATGATAATATTTTTATTTAGTGCTTTTTAAAGTTATTTCTTGTGTTTATTTCTAACATTGAACTTATTAATGTTTTCTGAGAAACTCAAATTTATAAAGCTGCAGCCAACACCAGCTATTCCCAGAGATCAGAATCTCTGGGGGTAAGGGTGGGGAAGTTTTTAAAAACCATAAGAAAACGGAACTGCAACTTGGACTTATGTAGACCTACAGGATTAGTATGCATGCAGGTGGGACCCAGAATACTGACTTTTCAACTCTTGCTCCCATTCCCAACCTCTAGGATTTGTGGTCAAATGTGATACTGTTGAACAGCACATCACCACCTGATGGAAGTTAACTAAAATGCAGACCCAAAGGCTTGGCTACATAAGGTTTTGAGCAATAGGATTGGCCCTTTGACCAGGCTTCAGAGATACAGAAGCCATTTGGTGACATTTTTATCACATTTTGCTGCCTTCCAAATATGGAGGAAGTGCTTAAGTCAGAGAGCTAGATTTGGGGAGATTATGTGTTTTTAACCTATGCACGTTGGCTCACGTCCTCACCAACAGCAAATATAGCCACACACATCCATCTCACATTTGAAGTGAATTTCTGTCAGTCTATCCTTGCTTCTCTCCCTGCCTCGCACTTTGTCCAGAATTGACTTGAACCACAATAATACTTTTAAACTTCAATTGATTATAGAGAACATTGTATTTTTTTTTTTTGCAAAGACTAACTGCTAAGAAGGTTAGTTAGTGACTTTCAAAGTAATATTTTTCTTGCCTGGACATTTTGGTTTTCTCAGCATTACTCTCCATGGCTTCCTTTTGTCAATTGTCTAGTGCTCCCACATACCTGATGTTCTTGCCCTGTCAAGTTCTTGACTTTTCAGCTTCCATTTGTTGGTTCTTTTCCATTGCTTTTCCTGGTTCTTCTAAGTGGACCAGTTTCAATTTGCATATGGAATCTCTTTCACCTCTCTTCCCATCTAAATTTGTTTCCTCTTGAGTTTGCTGTTTAATACCTTTCTTCAGGAGTCCAAAGACAAAACAAACAATCAGTTTATTATCTAGAGAAAGGTTATTAGCCCAAAGTCCTCCAAGGGCCAGATGAACACAGTAATGACTCAAGCAAGCAGGTTGGTGACTGAGGTGAAGAGTCAATAACAATTTGCTCTCCTGAATGTTGTCTTGCTAGAATGTATGCCCAGGGGTGCCAGACCACCCAGGGTTTCAACAGAAGACAGGGACCCAATATTTTAAGCAAAATATCCTGGTTTTTAATGTTGGTATCTAACTTAATTATTTTGTCAAACCTTATGAAAGAAAAGAAAAATAGAATAGTGGGTGGAAAATGAGCTACAGTGCCTTGTATAGAAATGATGCTACCTTTTCTGTTCATATGTCCCCCTTTGACCCAGGAGGTTGGTGCTCACTGTTGCTTGAGTTCAGGTCACCACCTATAAGGAGGGTCAAAAAACAATAAATGTTTAGGTCTTCCTTGGGTATTGTGAACTGAATGCTTATGTCTCCCAACATTCATATGTTGAAACCCTAACCCCACCAGTGTGATGGTATTAGGTGTGGACCTTTGTGGAGTGATAAGGTTTAGGTGAGGTCATGAGGGTGGAGCCCCCACATTGGATAAGTGTCCTTATAAGAAGAAAAGATCAGAATGTGCTCTCTTTCCAATGTATGAAGATGCAAGAAGATAGACATCTACAAACCAAGCAGAGAGCTCTCACCAGGTACTGAATCTGAGGCACCTTGATCTTGGACTTTCCAGCCTCCAGAACTATGAGAAATAATTTTTTTTAAATTTAAGTCACCCAGTCTGTGGCACTTTGTTAGAGTGGCTAACCTAAGTTGCACGGTCAACTTGGGTCATTTAGACTGTGCTCAGAGTATAGTGGTAGGGTGTTCAGGTGGGAACCTTTTTTTTTTTTCCCCAGCTTCCTGTTTCTGTAGGGAGGGGTATTACACATGCCATCCTCTCCTATTCGCTTCTTCACCTGTTTCCTCCCCAAGGTGGAACACTAAACCGTCTGAGTGGAAGCATGGAAACCAGAAGAGAACACTTAAATTTGAGTTTAAGTTTGTCTCTCCTTTTCCTTTCTGAGCCAGGAAGTGCCATCCTAGTTGGCTTTTCATGTTGTAAGTGGGAAGTCTGCAGTAGCAGTGCCATCTGTGGTCCAGTGGGTGTATCTCTATAATCCCCAGCTTCAAATTCAGAAGTCCAGTGTTGTTTCACACCCAAGCTATGTTTTCCACCGGCCAAGAAAGCTTACATTTTGGTCACATTGGCCTGATATTTCCATCTCTTCTGTCTCTTAATTGGTTCAAAACTCTAGCAATAAATATGGTATAATTTCTAATCTCTAATTTTTATATTCCAATTTGTACACCAATTTTTAGGTTCTTTGAAATTAAATAAACTCTAATTTAAAATCTGTTCAGGAATAAGCTGCCTTTCTGTGCTTTCCTTGGAAGCATATGCAGGATTCTGGTTTTATTCTTTCTCTCATGTCTCAAGAATGGGCCAATCAATTCCATCCTAGGTAATGGGGTGCCAGAGATGCTTCTGTTTTGCCACTAGGACTTGCAATCAGTGTTTATTCTTAAAATATGCCTCCAAGATATTTTCTATTTGGGCATCATGTTTGAGTTTGTGTTCTCTTATTATTTTGTAATTGTTAGCTTTCTTGTTATTTTCTGCCCCCAAGTATGTGGAGAGGCTTGAGTTATCATGCTTGATCTCTGTGGATGTTAGATCAGAAAGGAGGACCAACAATTTTCTTTCACTTATCAAATGTCATCAAACACGATCACATATTTACATTAGAAACATTGATTTTCTTCCAAATCTTTTCATCATGAGTATTTTGGGGGAGGAAGAGAGAGAAGGGAGGCCAGTGTATCATATAACACAGATCCTGATCATACTAATCAAAGCTACATTGCATTCAGTCAGATTCATTAGGGGCTACAAAGATCATCATTAGGGCTTCAGCAATAAAAAGAAAAATGAAATGTGAGATTTTATGAAGAAGACCACAAGCTTGGAACTGTACAGAAAAAAATTCTTATGTTATCATCAGTTATCAAGGCTCAGCAGGTGGCACTTATCACTGTCCACTAAACATATATTAAGACTCAGGACAGAAGATTTCATTGGTGGATTTATAATTCTGCCCCTTCTGTAGAAGGTCTTCCCTAAGGATGTAGTAGAGGTTCTTCCCAAGTTCACCCTGAATCTTCTTTCTCTCAGTTTCCCCCTTCCACTATAACCTGTGTAATTCTTATTCATTTGAGGATAAACTGTAACCCCACCTTTGAGTCAAGTGCTTCTTCTACCTTCCCCTAATTAAAATGTGTGTTTTTAGTGACAATACCATTTCCTTAGAAGCTGCCTACATTGAAGTGTACCCTTTTGTCCATCTTGAGTCAGTGTTTTAGGAAAAGGAATCAGTCAACTATTATTCCCCACCATTACTCCCAGATCTTTGTTTTGCCACCATCACTCAGCAATACACTTCCTCTTGAAAATGGATATGGTATTTTAGAGTGATATCATCCACCTGGGGTCCACAGGTCTTACCCGAAGACATTAGTACCAGAGTTTCTTCTTTACCCTATCCCATACAATGGCCTCCTTGATAAACAACATCTGTGTGGATGGCCTCTAGCATCCTGGCTTTGCTTGTGTTTATCTCTGGTGACCTGCCTTAATTTGGACCCCTTCTTGCTCTATCAACTGTCACTGCCTCTCTCTTTCTAATCACCAAGACTTTCTTAGTTTCCATTAAGTGATTTTATGGTTAATCCAAACAGTTGTCATGTCCTCCTTTTCCTAACAGCCATAGTACATTGCTATTCTCTTCTTTCTGTCTCTTATTATGTGTTGCCTTATGTTAGAGTCATTCATGTTCCTTTACTCCAAGGGCTTTATCAAAAGCAAAATGAAATAGAAGAAAAATGTGCAGCAGAGTCAGATTGGCTTGACTTCCAATGCCAATAATTCTGCTGCTTCCTGGCTTTGTTGTGTTTGATAACTAACTCAAATTTTTTGAGCCTCAGTAATTTCGGTCTCTTCCAGAAAATTAGGGGTAATAATAGCTACTTTTACATGTAGGTTTTGGGAAAATGCACATAAAACACTTAACATAGATTTTTGTTAAACAGCAATCAGAAACTTCAAGGAAATTATTATTACTGAAACTGGAAAAAAGAATCTATTACTGATCTTCACCCTTATGCTTATGCCTTGCCCAATGGTTGTGATGGTTAATATTTAATGAATAAATAAGTGAACAAGTGAATGAGTGAATAGTTTAAGACACTTCCTGTTAAAGCATTCTTTTACTTCTTAATAAAAATAAAAGATGTTGCATTTGAAACTGAGGATACAGATTAAGTAATTAGTCTTACTTCTGGCAAGATAGAGGCATAGGAAAACATGCCTCATCTCCTCACACAACTACTGCAAAAATTACAACTAGACTATAAAACAAATGTCACTCCAGAATTGTCAGAAAATCAAGCTATATGGACTTTGGACAAGCAAGGAATTAAAGAAGCCACATTCATTCAGACAGGTAGTGGGAGCAGCTAGGCATGGAGAGGAGCTGAGACGTAGAGTGGCATAGAAAACCGCAGGGAAGCAGAATGGGTGTTCCCACATCTGCTGTGGTGGATAAAAATCTGGAGTCATACCTCAGAAGTGAGGGATCCCAGCCTCAGACCAGACTACCCAGCCCAGGGTTCCAGCACCAGGAAGATAAATCCCCATAACTTCTGATTATAAAAACCAGTGGGGTTGGGACAGCAGAAGAAACTGCTGGATTGTCAGTAGTCTCCTTCTAAAGGGCCCAATAGAGAATTAGGACATATGCAGACTCACTCTCTTTGGACTTCAGCACCAGGGTGACAGCTGGAAGAACATCTGTGGCAAACTGGGAGAAACTAAAGTAACTGGCAACAGGGTGAGTGCCAGGAGACAGCTTCCACCTGGGCAAAAAGCCAGAGGTGAGGCAGCAGCTTTGCCCCTCTCCAAGCCCTCCGCTCACAGAGCCACAGAGCAGTGACAGAGTTTAGCCTGCCCTGGTGACTACCTAGGACTCTGCTCCATCCAACTTACAAGTGCACTTTATGACATTAGGCTATGCTACTAAGACAGGGAGTCGAAGCAGCTCTACTTAACATAGAGAAATAAATACAGGCAGGCTGCCAAAATGAGGAGACAAAGAATTATAACCCAAATGAAAGAAAAAAACCCTCCAGAAAAAGAACTAAAGGAAATGGGGATAAGAAACCAATCCTATGTACAGTTCAAAATACTGGTTATCAGGATACGCAAGGAACTCACTGAATACTTCAAAAGCATAAAAAAGATCCAGGCAGAAATGAAAGTTCCATTAAGTGAAATAAAGGAAAATCTGCAGGACACCAGCAGTAGAGGGGGTGAAGTTGGGAATCAAATCAATAATTGAGAACATAAGGAAGAAATAAGAATTCAAAAAATAAGGATAGTATAAGAAGCCTCTGGGACATCTCCCAATGTACCAACATCTGAATCAGAGGTTATGCCAGAAGCAGAAGAGGAAGAGCAAGTAATTGGAAACTTATTTGAAAAAATAATGAAAGAAAACTTCCTTAGTTTGGTGAAGGAACTAGACATACAAGGCCAGGAAGCACAGAGAGTCTCAAACAACTTGTACCCAAAGACGACCACACCAAGACACATCATCATTAAAATGCCAAAGTTTAAAGATACAGAGAGAATCTTAAAAGCAGCAAGAGAAAAGCAGAGAGTTACTTATAAAGGAGTTCCCATAAGACTGTCAGCTGATTTCTCAAAAGAATTTTTGCAGGCTAGAAGGGACTGGCCAAAGGTATTCCAAGTGATGAAAAGCAAGACCCTATGACCTAGATTATTCTATCCAGCAAAGCTACCATTTAAAATTCAAGAGCAGAAAAAGTACTTCCCAGATAAGGTAAAAGTAAAGGAATTCATCACGATTAAGCCATTATTATGTGAACTGTTAAATGAAATTATATAAGAAAAAGGACATCAAAACTATGAGCACTAAAGTGTAATAACTTTACAATTATCAACAATTGAATCTAAAAAACAAACTAAGCAAACAAGCAGAACAGAAACAGAATCATAGATATGGACATCATTTGGAGGGTTATCAATTGGGAGGAGGGAAGGGGGAAATTGGGGAAAGATGTAGAGATTAAAGAAGCACAAATTGGTAGGTACAAAATAGACATATGGATATTAAAACAGTATAGGAAATGGAGTAGCCAAACAACTTATATACATGATCCATGGACATGAACTAAGGGGGGATTGCTAGGGGGAATTTGGGGTACTGGATAGAAGGGAGCAAAAAGGAAGAAAGGAGATAATTATAATAGTATAATCAATGAAATATATTTAAACAAAGAAAAACTCAAGCTATTAGTCTTGCCTTCTGTATTATTAGTTTGTTAGGGCTGCCACAACAGAATGGAAGAAACTGGGAGGTTTATACAACAGAAATTTGTCTCCCAGTTCTGGAGCCCAGAAGGGGACATTCAGGTAGTGCCAGGACTGGCTCCTTCTGAGGGCTGTAAAAAAGGGACCTGCTCTAGGCCTCTTTCATAGCTTCTGGTGGTTTTCTGGCAATCTTTGGTGTCTGTTGGCTTAGACAAGCCACCTAATCTCAGCCTTTATCATCACGTGTTCTTCTTGTGTTTCCAGGTTGTCTTCCCACCGTACATATTTTTCTCTTGTGTCCAAATCCCCCATTTTTATAAGGGCATAGTCATATGTGCTAGGACCCACCTAATAACTTCATCTGAACTTGACCATCTGCAGAGACCCTATCTCCAAATAAGGTAACAGTCACAGGTGGTGGGGATTGACCTTCAACATCCTTTTGGGAAACACAATTCAACTTAGCTTCTAATTTAATAGAAATTGTAATATGTGGTAATACAAGATCAATATAAAAATAATTGATGAACCATATAAAAAAGTATATATTTAATCATTAAACTAAATGACATAAATCCTTAAATATTTAATAAAAACGATGATTTGCAGGGCCAAGAAAAACTTCATGGACAAAGGATGATTTGAAGATGGGCTCTTTACTTAATAAATGTTATTCTAAAAAAGTCATATTTTCTACGTTACTGGTTAACATTTTAAATAGGTTTAAATTACTCAAGCTAATGAGACAGCTCGAACAATAGGATCAGGCTGTTAATGCAGCACACAATAAATATGGGCCGCAGAAAGAAGTTTCCAGGGAACAAGAATTGCTATGGTAACCTGATGTATCATTAAAAATGTAATGAATAAATATCATCAGGGTCTCAGATTCATTGCACAAAAAAACTTCAAGACTGGGATAACTAAGTAGTTCTCATGCTGACTACTCAATATTTTTATAAGCTGAATAAGAGTGATTGAACATTTGCAAAAAAGTAGTAACATTGAAATAATCCAAGACTCCAGAAGGTACATAAAAACTCTTTCAATATAGCCTTTTGATTTAAATCACTGCCATTTTCCTCAAAATATTAATTTTAGCTACAAGAAATCATCATGATAGCCCTGTCTTGTGTGGCTCAGTGGACTGAGCAATGGCCTGTGAACTAAAACATTACCAGTTGATTCCTGGTCAGGGCATGTGCCTGCATCACTAGCTGGGTCCCCAGTTGGGGGCATGCGAAAGGCAACTATTGATACTTCTCTTGCACGCTGATGTTTCTCTCCCTCTCTTTCTCCCTCCCTCCCCTCTCTCTAAAAATAGATAAATAAAATATTTTTTAAAATAAAAAGGAAAGAACTATGATAGTAAAACTGTTTATATGCTTTTCGAAAGAAATTGTATTTTGCTAACTCCAATGAGTACATTAGACACTGTAGCATCTTGATTTCAGTATGGTATCGGAAGATTTTTTCTTAGAGCTCTCTCTTGCTGATGTAGGATCCATCTTTCACACTCCACCTTTCTCTCTCACGTCATCTTCATAACTGATACTAAGATGTACCTTGCTGTTTGTCCATTTCTTCAGAAAGGAGGCAAACACTCTAGCACTTCATCTGTTAAATACAATTCAGCCTCTTAGGCAGCAGACATAGAAAAAACAGCCTGAAAAGGATGACAAAAGACATCCATGCTCCTGTTTTCATCAGATCTCTGCAGCCACTTTCTGTATCGTTCAAGTTGCATTGCACTTTCCACTGCAGTTTCTTTATGCCCATTCCATGAGAGGAATATGGTTATATCACCAGCAAGTGCCACTCATGGTGGCACCAGTGGGACATTTGATTAATGAAAACCTTATCTTCAGCACCAGCTATGTCTATTTTTGCTCACCACCATGCTACCAATTCTGGCACGTAGTATAGTCTTAATAAATACTTATCAGCTAAGTGAATGAGTAACTTGTGTTCCTTGGATTACATGTGGGGAATTTTGACTTGGAAATGCTTGCATCCAAGAAGCATTCTGTTTCATGTCTGCACTGGCACCGTGCGTTGGCAATTAGTGTGATGTGGCCTCCCCATCTAGAATGATATCATTAATGGCTGTTGAAAACTGAAACATTATATTGTTCTCTTATTCCTGAAAGTGTGTTTTATAAATTGCATCACACAGCTATAATGTTGCCATGCTTGTTGATATGTGTTATTCATAACAAAACGCACACAGTGGTTGATGTAATGTAGCCAGAAATTTCTATGGAGAAGAATGTTAGGCTTTAGTGGTTTTTTGATGTACTGAATGATTACCACTGAGAATGCAACTAAAATAAAATGGTTAGAGATAGGCAGAAACACTTTGAAGTGTTATTAGTTTTTAGGATTCTGAGGCTGTATTAATATTTGGCAGGAAAGGATTAATGTCTCAGAGCCTGTGGGCTTAAGAGGTAGGAAGTGAAAATGGTGTATTTACCCTCTGTAGTACAGCCTTTTGGGATCTCAGAGAAACCCCAAAGAAATATGAGAAGTGCTCTCTGTCTTTAAGAAGCTCACAATCTACTTGGGAAATGATTCATACAAATGATTCATAAAGCAAACCTGGATTTCTAACCATATGGTAAAACACTTACACACACTTACATCCTTCTATAGCCATAATTATAAGAGGCCAAATCATCCCAGTTATCCACAAGGCCCTACACAATGTGGATGCCAAATTTTCTTACTTCTCTGACTTTGCCTTCTACTGTTCTTTCGTTCTTTCACTCCACACTGGTTCTACCTCAGGGCCTTTGCGTGTGCTGATCCCACCTCCTGACACACTTTTCCCACAGATAACCACATGGCTGGCTTCCTTGTATCCTTCAGGACGTGACTCTATCTCTTCCTCAGTGAGCTTCCTCTGGCCACTCTTTTCAAAACCGTAACATCAGCCACTCCTGCTGCCTGCAGTCCATCTCCCTTTATTTTTATCTGATACATTTTACACAGTCTAATGACACTGCATATTGGAGTGATTTATCATGTTGTTTCACTGCTTCTTCCCACCAGAATGAAAGCTCCCTAAGAGCAGAGATTTTTGTGTATTTTCTTTCTGCTGCATTTTCAGTGTATAGAACACCAGATACCTAGTAAGAGCTCATTAGATATTTGTTGAATAAATGAATGAAGGCACTACCTGGGTGAAGAGAGGAAAGTACACGGGCTTTAGAGTTAAAGGACCTGTCTCCATCTTTTACTTTCTGGGTAATTCTAGGCGTAACAGTTAACCTCTGTGAACCTCATCTGGAAAGTAAAGACTACCCCCCTTTATTACCGTCTAGAATTGTTTTTGTATGTGTCACCCCTTCCTAAACTACAGAAGTGAGACTAATATGTCCCTGGGGGACAGCATACAGCAGGTGCTCAGTGATGGCCATTGTCATGATCACAAAGGCTTTCTGAAGGAGTAAGTTGTAAGTAGAGATTCCAAAAAGACATTAGCAGAGTCTACAAAAAACAAGTTATGTGTGGGGACTGAATGACAAAAAGAATATTAACTGCAAGTGCAAAGTTTGCCCGTAGTAGGGGCCTGGTGCCCAGTGGAGGAATGTTTGCTATTTTCACCTTGCTCTGCACAGAAAGAAATGCATGTTGGAGCAGGCTGACTGTCACTGCGCCCCGTGGAAGATAACAAGATGAAGAAGAAGATGCCCACGACCACAACAATCCTAGGGGGTCGTGATGACCCAATGCTGTGTGGGGAAGGTGCTGTCTTCCAGCACGTTTGTATGTTTGATGTTTGAAAATCAAGTCCAAAGGCTAACAAGTGGCATCAGAAAGCATCCTGGGGAGCTGGGATATGTTTTTTGTCTTGATCTGACTGGTGATTATGTTGGTGAATGTATATGTTCATTTTTGAAGCCAGAAAGCTGTATACTTTTCAGTGTGTTAGTTAAAATCCATCAAGCTCTGTATTTTACTGTATGAAAGTTATATGTCAGTAAAAGAGGACAATTGTGTGTGTGTGTGTTTAAGTCCCAAGGAAACCTGGTCATCAGTGACGAGGTGATGGTGCTATGGATGACTATGCAATCCCATAAGAAAGGATAGATTCAAGCAAGAAGCTTAGCAGTAATGAATGGCCTGGAGAGCTTGGACTTGAGAGACCAGAAAGATTGTGATGCCACTGCTGGTGCTGAGGAAGGAGGGAAAGGATGCCTGTCGGGCTGTGGAGGGAAGCAGGGCAGGCTCAGGGAGTTTCACTGGGCTCCTTCAAGGCTGAGTCTCCGCATGAGGAACTATGAAGAAGCTTCAAGTAAAGAGTCCTCGTTAAGGTTAAAGAAAGAACTGATAGTGCTTCAGACCCTGAAAATTTCTGCTCTAACCTTGCAGTGAGAGCTCTAAAATCTCCTTGTGAAAGTTGGCGATATTATTTAACACCAAAAAGGGACGTGGAAGAGCTCTAGAAATTCTGACCCTCAGAAGTATAATGCATTAGTACTGCATATGTATCAGGAAACTTTTATGAGCATTCTGAGTTCTCTTTTCCTGCAGAGAATCTTAGAATGGCAGGGCTGAAAAGGATCTCGATGCCCTCTGATCCAGTGGTCTTATTTTCTAGAAGCTCATTCTTAGGAAAGTGTGGCTCTAGTGACACACTTGCTTTGTTTAAAGCTGAAGAGAAATTCCATCTAAGCAGTAAATGGGCTCTTAGGACTTTCATTCTTCATACCCTCCTTGCAAGTCTACATTCCTCCCTCCTTCCTTCCTTTCTTTTTCAAGTTAGGAAGGTGTGTTTAGCAATACCGTTACCAATAGGGTAAATAATTACTTTTTAGAAATTAAGAAATTGTATTTGCTTTTGTTCAGTCTTAGTCAATGAAGATAAAACAAGTGGGATGAAATGTTTTAACATATTGAAATTTATTTCAAGTTCTTTATCTAATGGGACCTGTGAAGTAAAAGCTTATTTCTTTTCTGTTCAGGCACTTTCTTTACAATGTGTAATAAGATTGTTTTCTGGTCAATAGCACCTTCACAAAAGGAAAACAGAAACATTAATATTATAATCCTAGGTAAGCTGTTCCAACAAACACCACAGCAAAGTTTAATTTCTTTAATTCACACCAAGTTCTTATGAAAATTATTCATGTTCCCAGCATGTGTTATTATTTCTCGGTCTGTAAAACTAAAACAAAAAAAGTAACATGGAAATACTGAGAATATTCAATAATTAAAATTTTTTAACTTAACCTAGTCATCATCAATTAAACAACCAAGGAAGTGAGTCAGTTTTGAGCTACATCTTAGAACATTTTTAATTAAAAAGAGCAATTCATTTTCATTTCTTAGTTATATTTAAGGTGCAATTGAAATCCTAAAATGTTATTTTTGAATTAGGCAGTATGACTAAAATTTAATAGGCAATCATGTACTCTATTGAGACCTGCAATACTTTTTCTTTTTATTTCAAGTACCAAAATGTAAAAATGGTCATTATTGCCTTTTAATAGAATAGAATATATTAAATTAAAGAAATAAGACATTTTTCTATCCCTGAAAGTACACCTGGGGAGAGAATTTGAAAATACTTTAATCTTGAACTCATATGGGACTCTGCCCCTACCTGGACTTTGTACTGTTTGTTCTATTTCTAAATGTGAATCATTTTCAACCTCCGAATTGGGAATGAAAAGAAAAACAGGAATGAGGAGATGTATTTTCTCTTTGATGCATTTGTTGATCATAAAGGAAACGGGGAATATGGAAATGCATGTTCACTTTGATTCAGGTTTGGATCAGCGTATTTATAATCAGCATAGGGAGTTCTTACAAAGAAGCAGAGATGGAAGAATTCTCCCACCCTGATGCTTCTTTGGCTCCAATGTATCCGACATGATTTTAGGAAGTACAGAGGAGCTCAGCTTTCATGATGAGGTTAAATCAGATAGTCAACAAGTATTATCAAGCATCCTCCACAGGGTGCATAACTTTGAACCGCACCCCAGGCATAACCCCGAACTTCTCTCAACTGAGCTCTATGGGTAGGAGATTTAAGCATGATTCAGAGCTTCATACTGGCAAACATTCCATGAATTATCTTTAATCCAGAAACCGGCATTATATTTGAGACCTAGCTATCATTGCTGTGGGCACAATTCACAAGGATGGTATGGAAAAGCATCCATATCCTGGGAGGCTTGCACCTGTGCTATCTCCTGGTTCTGGTGTGAATATTGTATTATTACTTTTGACTTCTTTGATTCCCAGCATTGAATGGAATCTCACTCTGTTTGTGACCTTGGTTATACCCCTAGAAACTCAAAGTGTGTTGGTGATGTAATAGATTCCTAATTGGATTTTCCTTCTTTCATTCGGTTCTACTGCCACTCCCCTCCCCAAACAGAGCTCTGAATGCTTCCCCAACTTTGCTGTTATGGCTGTGAATTGTCATACCCAGTAAGGTCAGGAATCCTCCTGGGGCCTTGTCTCCATGATGTCTGGGTCTGGGCACCTTGCTTCTAGGACTTTATTCTCCTTTTCTTCATAGTATCAAAGTTCAGTCAAAGGGCAGTGTGATCACCTTGGTGATGACCTAAATTATCTAGGATCTTTCCTTTTTAAAAAAACAAAGTGCTTGGGCCCAATTTCTGGAAATTCTGATTTCAGTAGATCTGAGATGAACTTGATGGTTGAACAATTTGGGGAAACCCCATTTCCCATAAAGCCTTCTATTCAGAGTATGGTCTGCAGACCAGCAGCTTGGGGCTCACCTCAGGGCTTATAGAAATGCAAGGTCTCTGGCATAAGCATAAGAATGTTTCAGAAGTTCTTCTGTGAAAAACTCTGACCCTGAAGTAGAAAATCTAGATTGAGCTCTCAAATTGCTGTAAGCAAACCGTGACCTAGGAAATGTGCTTTCTCAACTTTCTCTACTCCTTCCTCATGGGTGAGAGAAAGATAGAATAAGAGAGAGAGAAAAAGAGAGTTGTTTTAAATAATACATTATATTATCAGGTTCTAATTAATTGTAAAGAAGTCCTTTAGCAACAAAGATGAATAGAAAAATAATTAAGCGAAATGAAAATATCAGGCAGTGTGTATATGTGTGATGTGCATGCAGCGTGTGTATTTCTTCATGGTGATAGGAAAACAAAAATGCTCTCCCCCACCGTATGAGTTTGCTAGGGCTGGTGTAGCAGAGTACCATGCATTGGGTGACTTGAACAACAGAGATGTACTGCCTCACAGATCTGTGGAATGGAGTCCAAACCAGTGTCTGTAGAATTGGTTTGTTGAGGGCTGTGAGGGAAGTTCTGTGCCTGTCTTTCTGGTGGTTCCCTGGCCTGGAGCAACCCAGCTTCAGTCTTCACATGGTCTTCTCCATCCGTGTGTTTGTATCTTTAAATAACCCCTTGTTATCAAGACCCCAGTTATATTCATTAAGCCCCATCCTAAGGACTTCATTGTAACTTGATTACTTCTGTAAAGACCCAGTATTCAAAAATGGTTACATTCTCAGGTACTGGGGATTAGGGCTTCCAAATGCAAATTGGAGGGAGGGGTCAATTCAAACCATAAATCCATAATGGAAGAACACTGCAAATGAGAAGAGAGACATGGGGTCCCTGAATCCCCCTTGCTATGATCCCCACACCCACCTGGGATTAGATTGGGACAGTGTAGACAAATAGTTCCTGAAAATTACCATTTTCTGGTATTGAGGTCACCCAAGGTGTTGAGCATAACCAGCCCAGACTGATTATGCTCAGCATCATTCGAATAGCAAAAATCCTTCCATTTTGCTGACTTGTAGTTCTTGATCATAAGTGAATGGGGGGCCAAGACAGATGATCTTTGATGGACTACTGGTAAGGTTTATTTCCACTAAAAATCAAACCCACCATAATTTCTTTCTATTGCCCCAACTAATCCCGGATCAAGGTCTATCAGGCCCTCAGTCTTCACAGCTTCACGAAGACCAAAATGTCAGTGATTTTCTTCACTAGGCACTCTACCCGTGTCCCTTGGGCCCTCGTTTTATTATTGCTGTATCCGTGAGATGTGGTCTGTGCATAATCTGAGAAATCAGCTACATGCTGGACAACCTTGATTTAAGGCAAAGTGCCGTGGATGGACTAACCTTCCCAAGTAGCAGCAGACTCAGAGAAAGGAGTGAAGTGAAACCTAGAATGAGAAATGGCTCAGATTTGAGCAACTTCTATAGTCACAGAATCTGAGTAGATATAAATGAATTGTGCTACCAGGTAGGAGAAACTTGCACCCCACAACTATTTCTGAGGGCCTATACAATTACAGTGAGTGACTCATATATTGGAATAAAATATATTCATGTTAAATCTGTCAGCAACACCTGCTTTAGTGAACTTGAATCAAATACAAGGTGACCTTGACAATTTGGGGAAGTGGATATATGCAAACAGGAAGCAGTTTCACAGATAATTCCTGTAGAAGGATTCAGACATAAATATAAGCCACTGATGAGATTGATTTGGCAAAAGAGTGACTACTAGGTATCAAAAACAGGTGAAGGTAGTGTATGAAGGACTAATAAGTACAAGTATGATAGAAAGAGACTAGGATAAGGGTTTTCAAATTTTTTGACCATGACTCATAGGAAAAAATAATTTTACACTGAGACCCAGCTCATGTACACACACATATGTATAAATCTGAAACAAATGTTAGACAAAATAATATGTTTACTACATGAAGACACTCTGTTCCTATTTTAGTCTGCCCTATCTCCCCTCTTTTCTCCTCTCCTCTCCTGTCCCCCCAATTCCCTTTCCTGCCATACCACTGTACTCCACTTTACTCCATTCCATGGCATTCCAGGCTATTCTATTTTATCTTACCCTATTCTATTTGCTTTTAAATAATTAATTTATTATTTATTTGTTTGTTTGTTTGTTTATTTAGTGTTTTAATGCTGGTGTGGCCTGTTACACTGATTTTATGTTCCACCTAGTGGCTTGCAATCTGGAACGGTTGGACAGATGATCACTATACCAGTGTTTCTCAACAGGGAGAGGATATTCGATGATTTCCAGAGATGTTTTAGATTGTCTCAGTTGAGAGGGTACTTCTGGCATCTGGTAGATAGAGGTCAAGGACATTGCAAAACATCTTACGTTGCACAGGGCACTTCCCCACAACAAAAAAGTGTCTTGTGCCAAATGTCAATAGAGCTGCTGCTGGAAACTCTACTCTGATCTTAGCACTTTACTAAATACTCTCCGGAGCATGATTTCAGTCTGAGTTCCTTGGAACCTCTGTCAATGTGGTTCAGGGACAAGGTCTGGGGGGAGGGTGTTAGGGCCCTAGGGCCCCTACTCTAGCCCACAGCAGTCCGAATAGGCTAGATGCCGTGTATGATGACCAATCCTGCCTGGTTTGCTTGGAACTTTCCTGGTTTTAGCACTTCCAGTCTCACATCCCAGGAACTCTCTCAGACCCTGGCAAACAAGGCCAGGTGGTCACCCCGTAGTATACTGGACAGAACAATGGTTCCTGAGAAGAAAGAGTTCTGCTTAAAATAAGAGGGGAAGGCTATTAAAAGCTACATTTTTTTCCAAAGCATAAATCTTACAATGGAAGGATGTTCAGGAGAACATGGAAAAGATCTCTAAGAGATCATTTTTTAAAATGTGATTAATGATTTGGGAAAAAGTTACATGAAGTTTTAAAGAACTGGGTTTATGTCCCCAGTCTGAGAACCCGAAAGAGAGAAGGATCTTAATCGCCATCTTCATGGAGAGAAAACGAGGGCACTTTGAATGATTGGAAGCAGCTGTTCTCTGCAACGGTATTTGACAAGTTAAGAGGGATTCTGTTGTAATATGAGGATGACCTTACTGGCTTTAAGAAAATGTTTGTAAGGTCTTATTCTGAATTTTTAAAAAATATAAGAATTTATGTTTTAAAATATATAATTTTTTAATTGGGTACTTCCTATAGTCAAGGGACTTTTGGCCATGGCCTCTTGAACTCCCTCTAGTCTGTGACTCAGTGAATGGCTTAGACCTTTATCTTGTAAGTGCCCTGGGCTAGATGCACTCTGGAATTAATGGAAAACAGCACAAATTCTTTCCTCTAGGAGGTGACATTCCACAGTCAATCAAAATTCAACTGCATCCTTTTTTAGGTCATATTTTTGTAAAAGTGTCCCTGTAAGGATATTTTTTCTATTTCCTGCAAGCCAATTTATTGTGGTTACTCAGGTAGTTTGTCTCAGACCTCAGACATACAACTAATTAAACTTCAACAAGGTAACACCTGACCTCGCCGCCTGACCTTCTTTCGGGGCTGTTTTCTTCTACTGTGGCTCAGTGTTCTCATATACCCTAGCAGAAGGTTAATAAAATTTTCCACAGCTATAATTAATGATATAGCTGTTGTTCTTTAAATGGTTTAAAACAATAGAAAATTCCCTTCAATCAGTATTCTCTGCCCAGAGTTAAAATAGTTATGTATCAAGATAGTTTCTTTTGGACTTCCTTTCTCCAGAAGAGACTGTAATAACATTTTCTCTTGTGAAAATGGGATATCTGCCCAATGGCAAGAGGGAGGAAGACATCCCTCGATGCAGAGTGTCTCCAATCATTTTAAAAATAGAAGCTACATTTTATTTCCCAGATGTGTTGAGATCTTGTAGAGTGTGACATGTTGGCGAAGTCTGTCTGACTCAGGAAGTGAAAGTGCTGCTCATTGAGATGGAAAGCCCCAGAAAGGGGCATTAGAGTGAGCTTGGTAGCTGTCACCTTCGTGGCCCCTTCCTGGAAACTCCCTGGGAACCGCAGGGGGAGGGCAGCTGAGCTGCTATGGGTTCACAAAGGATCCTCTTCCACCAGCTCGACAAAGATGCTTCCAGATGTAAGCAGTGCATTCCTAACAAGGTAACACCTCATTTCCTTCCTTTCAGAATGAAGAAGAATGTCTTTGAAAACCCAGGGACTGTGTCAATGGTGTTTACAGTATTTTAATTATTATAGACCCATTTGTTCAATTTAAGAGGCCATGGATAACGCTTAAATACCTGAATGGTCTAGCCTGTATTCAAACAGTCACTGAGCTATAAAATACTCATTTGCCAAACCCCATTGTCTAAACCATTAGTTACTACCAAGATCCATAATGAACTGGCCATTTCCAGTAATAAGCAAAAGAGAAGCAGTTAGTTCTCTGGAGCACCCACAACTAAAAAATTACCTGTTACAGTTCTTAACTGAATGGGTCTACTGGCTAATAGTTCTTCCTAAAATTAAGGTGTTATTTTTTTTGTCAAAGTCATTTTTTTTCCTCGGATAACAGCACATATATTGTGTTCTAGGATACATATTATGTCCTTAGCCAAAATTGAATGCAGAAATCTCTCTCACAGTTCAAATAAAATATCATTAAGCAAAGTTCCTGTTGCTTGGGTGAAAAAGTCCCTGTGCAAATAGTATCATAGGCAGTAAATGGCCTTATTCCGGTTTGCTTTCCGGTTAGAACACAATGGCTCAGCACAGACATTTAAGAACCAAGTTGGAAAGGGGAACAATAGGAAGAAAATGGAAATGAATTGTAGATTCAGGGTGGTTTGGTAATTTGCTAAGCACTTCTCAGCTGGGTAAGAAAAATGATAAATTCCATAGGGGTGGAGGAGAAGAAGCTGAGGGCCTAGGTTGGCAAGAGAGTAAAAACACAAAAGAACTAAACTAATTAAATACATAATACATAGGAATAGGGGCATGTGGAAGGGAGAAGATAAGGAGGAGAAGAGGAGAAAGGGAAAGCTGAGGAAGCTGGGGAGGAGTAAGTTTCTGCGCAGCAGAAATGATGGTCATTTTATGAACAGTAAGCTGAGTATTGAATTTTGTGTGTGTGTCTGTCATATAAACTTTCCTCACTCAGAACCTTTAGCAAACTACTATTGGGCTTTCACCTCCTTAGTTCCATGTCTTGGGGTTTTTTTGAGGGGGAGGGAGGTTATTGTTTTGTTTTATTTTAGAGCACTTATGACATTCTCGAATAGCTGTATAATCTATGTTTTTGTTTTTTGTCTGGCTTTTCCTACTATATGAGTGTATTTTGTCTATGTTTCTTGCTATAGTCCAAGGACCTAAGCAGTACCTGACTCAGTAAATCCATATATATATATATATATATATATATATATATATATACACACACACACATATATATGGAAACAAATATATATAACATGTATATATAAACATATATACATATACATAATCTACGTGTATACACACACACACACACACACACACACACATATATATGAAAAGAAAGCAAAAAATATCGATCAGTTGCCTGCCATATGTGCCCTGACCTTGGATCAAATCTGCAACCTAGGGATGTGCCCTGACTGAGAATCCACCCCCAGCCCTCCGGTGTACAGGACAATGCTCCAACCAAGTGAGCCATACTGGCCAAGGCCTCATATATATTTTTTAATGAACAAATAAGTGATTAAATGAGAGTTCCTGTTACCCTTAAGACTTTCATAAAAATTGCGGGAGACCCAAAGGAAGCCGCATGGCCTGCCTAATGTGACCTTATTTAAATTTACTGATTGGTATCATTTGAAGGTTCCAGTTACTTTAAAGTTCTAGCAGTCCTTCTTTTTCCCAATTTGCTCTTTCCCAGTAGCCAAGCTTTAACTTGAAGAAATTTGTGGCCCCTTCCCCCAGTCCAGCTACATGCGCCAAATTGAATATTGCTTTGTTTTATGCAGAAAAAGTTTATGTTTTCATCGATTCTACTAATTCAGTTAACAATAATTTTTCTATTATCATGCTCTATTATCATTAACATTTCTATTATCATTTTTCTATTATCATTATCACATGGTTAATAATAAAATAATAAACATTTGACAACGATATTTTTCCTGCTCTAGAAGTATGGGCAAAATATACACTAGATTATTAGTACCACATACCCTACATTCTGATTCCTGATGTTCAACTCCAGACTCTGAAAGCTGACAACCCAAACACTGAACTTGCTTAATGCACGAGTTTTATTAGGATGGCAAATGGAAGCACTTGCACACAAATGAAGATTAATCTGCCTGAAACAATAGGGATGGGTGGAGTCTGGGGTAAATTGGAAAGTGCTTGACTAATCTACAGGTATTCAAATTCACATTTTGAGAAGTTATGCTAGCCAAATATAACACATTTATATTACCATTTTGTGAATGCTGATTTACAGTTATGATTCCTAATTTCAGGCATTATGGAGTGAAAAAGCTGACTTTGTTTATAAATCTAATTTTTGTTCTACGATTTTTTAAAAATTGCCCCATCAAGGGGGCTCATGTAGATATCCAATGTGTATATATATGTACACAGCATGTTAAGAAAAAGGAGTCATGAATCGAATCTATGGGCTGAGGTACAGAGCAGAGACAATATGCAGGGAGTGGTAGGACAATCTGTGGACTGTGATAACTCAGTAAAGACATGAAAGTAGAGCCACAGGTGATGAGGAAAATATAAGCTGCCACCCTGCCTGTGCAATTGCTGGAGGGCTCAGAAGGGACGAGGCTCTTCCATCACATGAGGACTATGGTTTAAACTTATTCTGTCTGCTATAGGTTCAAGTCCCAACTCCTTCCTTACCAGTTGTTTGGCCTTGGACACGTTACGTAACTTGTGTTAACTTTGTGTCAAAGTGTCCTTGCCTGTGCAGTGGGGTTTGTAGTGGTGGGTACTCCTTGGTTTATCATTCACAGGGATGCTATAAGGATCAAATGTGTTAAAGCACACAAAGGTCTTAGAATGGGGAGTGGAATTGTATATGTATGTGAAGGATTTATTTATTGTTATTATAAATTTATTGTTATTTAATTTAGATCATTGTCACTCACCTCTCAGTCTTCCCTACCCCATATGACCATGGGTTTAAGGCAATTGTAATGGGTTGTGCTGATCAATGTAACTTCAATTCCTCTACATATCACTTATGGATATACCTGTTTCCTATAGAAAAATTCATGGGTGTTGATGATGTCTTCTAGATGAGCAACCAAAGTCTAGGAGCTTTGCCTCATCATAGACTCCGACCTCTCATATTCTCAAGTCAGGCTGTTTTTGAAACCTAATGCCAAGCCCAGTTGTTTTCCTACTTGGCATACCACGTAGTAGGTCTTGAGTATGAACCTGCTAAGTATGAGACTATTATGCACTCATACATCTTAATCAATGGAATCTTTTCCCCTGGAGATTTGATTAGAAAGTATGCTCAGTATTTTAGGTCTCAAAAACAGTGTTGTTTGTGCTCATAGGTTTTCAGACCTGCAGGAACCCTGTTCTTCAGCTTCTGGATCTGATTATTCCTTCCGGGAGAAAAGCTTAAAAGTGCATCCTTCAGCTAGTGTGCATCAGGTATGCTGCCAACCTGTCCCACTTCATTTGTCCCTCTCCTGGGTACCCCAAACACACATGCACATGCATGCACACACAAGCATAAAGCACCAATAAAATTCCCTTTCTTGAGTCAAACAAAACAAACCTGTGTCTGCCCCATAATTAACAATGAGTGCATATCAATGCATGATATCGATGCCTACTGATTGAACAATCAGTTCTGCAAATAGAAAGATTAATCTGTCCCTTCACAGCTGGACTGAAATGACAGGTAGGACCTCACCAGCCTGAGGGTGGATAAAGGGAGGCAATATGTAAATGAGATCAGCAAACCCCTAGAATTTTCTCTGCTTCCTTAGATAAGGATGGAAGTGACCAACCAGGGTCTAAGAAGGTCATAACCTCCACCTATCACTACCTGAGGCAGTGACTCACAGGTTGTTAGGAATAGTTCAGGAATTGTTAACAGGGGTTGTTTTTTTAAATTTCTTAAGCATTCTCTCTCTCCCTGCACCTCACCCTTTATGAGCATTATTCCCACTAGACCCAACCTCGGTTGCTAAAAAGTGCATTTGAGCCCTGGCTGGTGTAGCTGAGTGGATTGAGCGTGGGCCTGCAAACCAAACAACAGCGGTTCGATTCCCAGTCAGGGCACATGCCTGGGTTGCAGGCCAGTTCCCAGTGGGGGATGTATGAGAGGCAAGCATACATTGATGTTTTCCCCTCTCCTTCCCTTCCCATCTAAAGATAAATGAATAAAATCTTTAAAAAAGAAGGCAGAGATGCAATTCTTTAAAAAAAAGTGCATTTGACATTAAGTGTAATTTTCAAATGCATTAAGGAGTGATGCAGTCCTTTCTAATCCCTTAAATAACAAAGATAAGGCAATCACAGAATCACAAAATATTACTGACAGAAGGAATTTGAAAACCTGACACATTTTGAATGTAAAGGAACTTTTAGTGGGTTCTTGGCAAATAGGCCAACGTAGCTAAGATCCTAAAGAAACTTTCTAAAACTGAAGCTATTTCTCCATCTATATTGGAGGTACCTAACCATCCTTTTTAGAATAAACTAATATTTGAAAATAAACTACTTTTAGTTAGCATATCTTGAATATTTACTGTGTGCCAGGCACAGTTCTAAGTGCTATACATATAGTCATTCACTTAGTCCTCATACCAATTGAATATAAGTAGACTCTTGCACAAGGTCGCACTTCATAAGGGACTGAGCCAGGATTTCATCAGAGATAACCTGCATCTAGATTACCATTTCCTGGTACAGATGATAAACTATGCAAACTAAAGAATCTGCAGTGCAACAGAGCTTTTCCTATAACCCCTTGCTGTTTGGTTACATCACCCCAATGTCAGCTGCTCACATTGCCACCCAATGTTGGACTATATCCCCCAGCCTGTTTTGCAGCTGCATTTGGCCATAATGACCATGCTCTGAACAGTGGGGAGCAAGAACTGTTGACTGAAAATCCCAGGAAGACTGTTTAAAGGGAGCTGATCCGAGTGAGAGGCATCTCCTCTTTTCCTTCTGCTTGTCTTTTTTAAGGCTTGCAACTTGGATGTGAAAGTTGGCCTAAGCACATGATAGTGTGACCTTGAGGGAGAGGCCATGAGCTTCATGAGGATGGTAGAGTACAAAGATAAAAGCCCCATATCAGCCTTAGTCTGTCCACCTCCAGACTTTTTAAAAAGGCATTTTTGTAATGTCCAAAGGAAGCCTGTTTATAGCTTTTTAAAATGAGGGTCTCACTTGACCTTTGTTTCTATCTTTTTTCTAATTTTTCTGTAATGACTTATCCATCTCTTGGCCTGTCTTCTTTCCATCCACTCTCTTGAGTTTTTCCTCTCCTCTCCCTTTCCTTTCCTACCTCCATTTTTCATAGTCTTTAGTTCTTTTCTATTCTTTCTCCTTATTATCCACTCTAGCTGTCTTCATGTGTTTCCCTTTTTTAAAAAAAGTAAGTATATGAATTAAGAATTCATATGGAAACAATATGGTAATTGTGTTTGCATGGCAGGATTATGGATGATTTTATTACTACTTCAGGACTAATAACACATTGTAATGTTATATGCGTTTTTCAGTAAAATGTAATGATGAATTATACAATTACAGTTCTCTCTAAAACTCAGAATTAGACGTTTTGTGTTTATTCATAATTTTTTTCAACCCAGGAAAGTTTCCTTCATCATCGAACTCTTCAGAGGTTTATATATGTGGCCTGGAAAAACAAACCTATTTAATATTATGAATGGGTAAATATAATTAGAAAGTCAAATAATTTTTAAATCATGTAATACATTTTAATTCCCCCCAAACAAGGATTTGGGGATTGTCTGCAGGTTTGTATTATCCATGCTGGTGAACTCCTTCATGCAGGAGTTGTGCTAATTGAAAATTAGCAATTGGCTCCTGTAATCCTAGAAGTACATTTCCTAAAATCACTGTTGGTTATAAGAAAACAAAGAGTATACTGAGGATGAGTAGTATGGGGCACAACGCAAGCAGCTGCTGTCTTCATTACTGACACCTGAGAGTCTGTGCACAGGGAGGAGCCATTGATGGGCTAATGGAAAGTTTCTTGGTATCTTCTTCCTAATACCCAGTGAACATTTCCCTTCTCAGAGTTTCCAGGTATTCTATACATTTAGGAAAGAGAAGTCACTTTCAAGTTCTCCAATTCTACACAAAGAGGTTGACCAAGGAAATCACTTTTTAAACAGAATCAAGTCACTTGAAATCAAATGGTCTTTCATTGATGCACATTTTTTATTTCTAAAGGCAACATTTAGTTCCAAATGGAAGAGATAATATGATTTTTTTCTTTTAATGTTGTATTATGAAAATTCCTGTAGAAACTTTAGCCGAAGAAGCTATGAAAAGGGGAAAGAAATCTGATTTACATCTGTTTCTTAAAAAGGGAACATTCCTGGTAACTAAAATAGAATGTACATCCATTTCTAAAACTTTTGAAATTCGGGCGTAGTGCTCCATCATCGATTACCTTGGGAAATTTGCCCATGTTCTGGTAACATCATGAATCTGTACGTATTACATCTTGTGCAATGGGGACCTATTCGTTTAAGAGGGAAATAAAGCATTATCCTGGGCATTTAGCTTTCTTCAAGCTTTTGCTGCTATTTGTGCCTTTCATGAATGGCTTGTCAGGTCTTGCAGCTTCATTATGTCCCAGCATTTTAGCTGTTCTCTTTTAACCCTTTCATGCCTCTGATTTTCTCTGAATGTTTATTTTGCTATCAATTGCAAAGCTGACAATTTTGATTTAGATGAAAAAAAATAACCTAGAGATGAAAGTCACTATCAAGAAACGTGAAACTTGTTATGTGAATCATAAATTATGTTGTCTCTTCTATGGTAGTTCAGATTTGGGTTGTCAGCTCCTTCAGTCTCCTTTTTTCCTTTCTCTCTCCTTTTTTTCTTACAATATTAAAAGCCAGTTCAGTGATTTTCTTATCTAAGGAGACCAGCTGTTTCCCGGAGGTTGGATCTTCTCTCTCCTTTCTAAATCAATGTCTGTCGTAAGGAGACAGAAATATGTGTATGACTTACAGGATTTGTCTTCATAATGATGAATGTTTATTTGGAGCATTGATTATAATAGAAACCAGACTTTGAAAGCAATTTAAAGCTATGGTATCTGTCTGTTACAATCATTAAAAGCTAATGAGTATATTTCTTTAGTGTGCTTAATCTTTCCACAGTCTAACAACAGTGTAAATGTGGGAAAGATTCCATTCAGTATATGACAAACATTTTGCTGATTAATCCCCAAATTATATGCTAACTATTGAGCCCATTATTTAAATGCAGTATAGAGTAGAATTTGCTTATTAACTAACAATCATGTGGAAAATATCCAGAATCAGGCAGAACTGAAAGAACATTTCCCTGTTCTATCTAGAAGATACATTACTTGTGATTAAAATTTTAAATTGTTGCAGAGACACTTGTTTTCAAAGAGATCAAAGGTTGACTTTATATACACATCTCACCACAGCAGGTTTATAATTATCTATCAAGTGTCTGACAAGGCTAATGAGCTTTGTCTATATTTTCCATTTCTCTTACTAGAATTATAGTTTATCCTGTCTACTTTTGAAGACTCTAAATGTACATAAAACCACAACTAGCAGAATTTTCTCTAAATTTGGGGAGTTTGTCATAAAGGAAAATAGCTTAAACAACTGAAGCTTAACTTTGAAACACCTAAAATTTAAAAATTTTATGTAATTGCAGTTTGACTTTTCAATGAAGCATAGGTTTTTAGATCTGGAGTGTAGATATAAAGATTATCTAATCCAACCCCTATTTATTTTTTTCAAAAGAAAATATTGAAGAAAATTTCACTTGAGAAACTACTCTCAATAAAGCATTTACTTAAATATGTGGGGTTTAATGAAAAAGAGTCTCTTTATATAAGTTCATGTACATGAATGATATACCTATATGTCTTGCTCTATAGTATAAGTAATAGAAAGATATTACTTATGGCCTTAAGGATAAAGAACATCTATTGGCTCTGGTAATTGAAAGGTCCAAAGACATGCTAAGTTTCAAGGGTGATTTAATTCAGCTGCTCCCTGCTCTCACAGAGGTCCTTACTTCCTTCCCATCTTTCTTTCTTGTGAGCTTCATCCTGAAGCTGACTTCTTTCATAGTGGCAGAATTCCTTGGTAGTCTTAGGCTTTGTATCTATATATTGTACCAACCAGATCAAAAAAGAAAATTCTGGCTCCCTCAGATGACCAGGTCACCTTCTTTCTCAGAAGCCCCCAGAAAAATCCCCTCATGTTTAAACTGGACCAGTACCTCTCTGGCCAGAATTACAACACAGGTTTGTTGCTTAGGGCTGAGTTTATTTGACAAGAAGCTGAGGAGGTGGGTAAAACTGTAGGTTTAACTGTGGGTAAAACTGACTGGGTGAAACTATCAGAGCCTGTGCCTGGAGTTGGAGGAAGACCTGGGGTCTCTCCCCATCTCCCACCCATGCCCTGTATTTACTGGATCAACAAATACTTCTACTACCATCTAGTCACTTCGTACTTTTAATAACCATAAAACTAACTTATACTATTGTAGAAAAATTTGAAAAGTCCCTTCCAGAAGAATAAAAGCCTAATGTTGACTAACCATGAACATTTGATGAATCTTCTTTTAATCTTTTTAAAAGATGCATTATTCAGATTATACAATATCTGTGTCTGTCTGTCAGTCTTTTTTTTATCAGTTTGTGTAGCTGCCTTCAGTTCTATATTCTATTTTACATTTCAACCTGCACTGTCAGAAGCCTTTCCCATAACACTGAGAACGTTGATTTCAAAGGTAGTTGAGGAGTAGACTTCTGTGGGAGACAAAAACAGTTGTAAGCAATGCCTTGCCTGCACCATGTTTTCTAAACCTTTTCGGTTTGTCTCTCAGTGTTATTGGACTAAAAAGTCATTGAGACTTTACTCTCATCTCTGAAGGGTGCTAAAGCTCATCCAAGGCTCTAAAACTTGCTGTGGATTAAAACTGCAGTCGGCAGAGGTACAGAAGAGGTCAGTTGCTGAAAGAGGGCTTCTACGGATTAAGTCAGACCAAAGCTAAACTAGGCGACCACTGAGGACTGTCTGGGCATGAGGACACTTTTGGGTGTAATATCTACTATTATCCCAAGTGTGAGTTGAAAAACCATTGTCAGTTCTCTATATCTTCATTTGCTTATTCCTTAAACTGGGATAAGTGTTCTTATCTATCTGCCTTGTCAGAAGAAAATAATATGAAGTATAACTATGAGTGCCATAATTAAGCAATTTCCTAATATATGCCTCAATGTCAATATCATTATTCCATCATTGTATTTTGTATCATCAAATCCTCTTGTGAAGTGCTTGGATTGATTGAGCAGATTTTATTAACCTCCTATGATGTGTGAGGGAACTGAGTGTCAAAAGGATGTGACAAACACTAGAATTACTTTGCTTATTTAAGGTATCAGCACTAGTCAGGTATCAGCATTTGGTGATGAGGACAGCAATGGTGATCACGATCACAATGGAAATACCTCACAGTCAGGAGAGGCTAAGTAATAAGAATTGAGTCACCATGAATAAGATCTGTAGTCTCTGTTTTTAAAAACTGGCTTTGCTCATTTAATTTTTCTCTCATCCAGTTGAATTGATGACAATTGATTACAAATAAGTTATTGTGTTTTTATTTAAATGTTTAAAATGTAGCACATATTCAGTAAAGAAAACTTAGAGAATACATGGAATCAAAAGGAATAAGAAAATATCACCCTAATTCTATTAGGTATAGAAAACCATTAGTACTTGGCCCCTCAAGATTTTTTCTCCTATGCTCACATTTTTTTTATCTTTTGGTAGTACTAAGTTCTTAAAACAAAGGAAGAAATCTAGAGGTAACTCTGTAACACAATAACTAATACCAATTATTAAGTGCTAACTCAATAACATTATCTTAAGTACTTTAAATATATTAAATACATTGTTCACAATTACTGCTAATAACTAACTAATGGAGTAAGTTCTAGTATTATCCCCATTTTACATATAAGGAAAGCAACACAGAAAGATTAAGTCATTTGTTCAAGGCCATATATCTTTGGACATTAGCCATCTGGCTCTAGAGTCTGTATTTTTAACTTCTGTTCTGTACTTCTGACCTATAGTGTACCAGAACTCCCATGGAGTGCCCTGAAATCTGATAATTTGGGACACTGACGTATATCTTGGAAGCGGTTTTTGGACCATCTTTTGGCTTGTTTTGCTTCTTATAGATTGTTAAACAAGCTTGCAGTCTCCAAGTGGAGCAGCTGGAAAAACAGTTGTAGTGAGAGCCAAAATCCCAGAAACCTGGCTATTCATTCATTGCAAGAAACTTGTGGATTCCCATGTTCAACTGGTCTACCAGCCTGTCCCCAGGGAATGATCAAGATGGTGGAGGACAGGAACAGTGTGTGTGTGTGTGTGTGTGTATACCTATACATACAGAGGTGAGCAAATGTAGGTTTACAATTTTCATATGGAAAATAATACAATAATTAATAAATAATAACAATAAACTCACATGTTCACAACTATAAATACATATGTACATATATAATATTTTTAGGGAATATTTTATAAAATTTTCTCTTTGTGGATTCCTTAATCAGACTCTTTCACAAAGATACTGCTTTTAGTTGCTTTTTACTTTCTGAGTAAATACAGTGACAAATAATATTTGTATTATAAATTACTGTTAAAAAGCTGAAAAATGATTTAAAAATTTTATTTGTAGTTCTCAAATTCTAAAAAATTAAAACATATTAATTTGTTTATAGCCAGAAAATAAAATTTATTATTCTATCCCTTGGGAGAGGCAATAGAGAACAAATATTTCAAAAATTTATATGGAACCACAAAAGGCCCCACATAGCAACAATGATCCTGAGAAAGAAGAACAAAGGTAGAGGAATCACACTACCTAATATCAAACTATACTATAAGGCCATAGTAATCAAAATAGCATGGTACTGGCATAAAAATAGGGACATAGATCAATGAAGCAGAAGAGAGAGCCCAGAAATAAACCCAGAGCTTTATAATCAATTAACATTTGACAGAGGAATCACACAAGTACAATGGGCTAAAGATAGTTTATTCAAGAAATGGTGTTAGGAAAATAGAACAGAAATGTGTAGAAAACTGAAACTAGACAATCTTCCTTCATGATACATAAGAAAAAATTCAAAATGAATCAAAGACTTAAATGTTAGATCCTAAACCATAAAAATCCTAGAAGAAAACATAGACAGCAAGATCTCAGACATTGCTTATAGCAATATTGTACTGGATACATCCCCTTGGGCAAGGGAAACAAAAGAAAAACAAATGGGACTACATCACACTAAAAAGTTTTTACATAGCAAAAGAAATTATCAACACAATAAAAAGACAACCCACAAAGTGGGAAAACATATTCAATATATCTGATAAGGGGTTAATATCCAAAATTTACAAAGAACTTACACCAACTCAACACCAAAAAAACCAAACAACTCTATTAAAAAAATGAACAAAGGGCCTGCATAGACAATTACTCAATGAAAACATACAGATGCACAATATACATATGAAAAGATGCTCAACATCACTAATCATCAGAGAAATACAGACTAACACCACAATGAGAGATTACCTCACACTTGTCAGAATGTCTATTATCTATAAATCAACAAACAACAAGTGTTGGCAAGGATGTGGAGAAAAGAGAAAAGTGAACCCTTTTGGACTATTGGGGGGAATGCAAAACTGGTGCAACCACTGTGGAAAGCAGTGCAGAGATACTTCAAAAAATTAAAAATGGATCTGCCTTTTGACCCAGCGATCTCACTTTTGGGAATATATCTGAAGGAACCCAAAATACTAATCCAAAAGAACGTAAGCACCCCTGTGTTCATCACAGCATTATTTACAACTGCCAAGATATAGAAGCAGCCCAAGTGTCCATAAGTAGATGAGTGGATAAAACAACTATGGGACACTTACATAATGGAATTCTACTCAGCCATAAGAAATAAGAAAGTTTTACCCTTTTCGACAGTATGAATAGGCCTGGAGAACATTATACTAGGTGAAATATGCCAGTCAGAGAAAGACGAAAACCATGTGATTTCACTCATATATGGAATCTGATGAACAAACTGAACTAATAAGCAAAATAGAAACAGACTCATAGATAGACAGCAGGCTGACAGCTATTGGATGGGGAAATTTGGGATGGAGGGGCTGAGTGAAAAGGAGAAAGGACTCATGGACATGGACGACAGTGTGATAACTGTAGAGAAGAGGGGGATAAATGGAAATTAATTGGTAATGGAAAATACAATTAAAGTTAATACCTATTTATGAAATAACATGGATAAATATCTATTATATATTAAGTGAAAAATCATTCTTTCCCTTCTTCACATGACTTTTCTTATCCTTCCGGTTTTAATTTCCCTGAGAGTGTTTTGTGATCCTTTTCAGTATTCTCTATTTCAGCCATGGGTTTGTTTCATTCCTTGAGTTGATTATAGTTTATAATTTCTTATTTACATGTTAGTCTGAAGTTGTTGCTTTGCTCTATTCCCTTCTTTCACCAAAATATAAGGTACCTAAAGCAGTAATTTTTTTCTCTTCTGTTCACCATTATAACCCCAGCTGCTTAATACTTAGTAGATACTCAATAAATACCTGCTGAATAAAGGAATAAAAACTTGATATTAGAGGATCCACAATAAACTCTTTACACTGGTCTCTTCTATAGAGGAATAACTACAACAACTAGTTAAAAGGAATTTTTATTTTTACTCTGTTTTCTGCATAGCAACACTTTAAAGTAGTAGGTCGGAATTATGTTCATCACTAAAATGTAGAACAATGCCAAAACATTCAGATTTGGTTAGGCAGCAATTACTAGTCACTAATTTATGATAATCTGCCTTAGAGAAGTTAGAGTGGGGAACAGCAAGAGTGGCAAGTTTTCACACTATCACTCTCCACTTCCATAGGAAGGGTCTTTCAGGTTATAAAAGAAACTGAATTTTTTTGCTAGGGGACTCACTCTTTATGTAGGATTTCTGTTTCTTCAGCATGTTATTTGATTATATGTATTCCGCTAATGAATTTATTTGAAATGCATTTTCTAAAAGCCTCTCAAGGTGTCTTGAAGTATGCCCATAGATGGCTGGAAGATTAGTTACCTGTTAATGGTGATGGGTGACGACATAATGCATGGGGAGACGGAAAATCTTAGGAAATTAGTCCATAGCAACATTGGCTTAGAGAGTCATTTCCATCTTTGTCAGATGAACAGGTGCTGAAATTTGGGATCGAACAGAAGCTTAATTGGCATTCTCAAAATGAAGACAAGAGGCTACCCCAAACTGCAGCAACCAAAATGCCCACCTGGAGATCTTCAAATGACTAAGAGTTGAAGCTAATTTTATATGTAATATTGAAACTTCCCTTTGCACATAAACATCTGCTGTTCCTTCCCCAAGGACAGCCTGAACTTGTCATTGGGTGATGATGACTTCACTGGCAAAATGCTTACCTCAGACACACCAAAGAGGACAAGGTTCAGCCACAGAAATCTGGATGCCTCATAGGTGCATGGGTGATGGAAGAGAATAAATTCACTCTAAAAAGAGCGCCCCTGGGCTTCACCCTTCCACATACACAACACACACATACACACACAAACACATCACTGTGGTTGAACAAAATATTAATAAATACTGCACTGCCCCTAAATCTGGTTTTCTCAACCTCAGCACTATTGACTTTTGGGGCCAGAAATTCTTTGTTGTAGGAAATTGTCCCGTGTGCATTTGTAGGATGGTTAGCATCATCCTTAGTCTCCTCCATTAGCTGCCAGTGCCACTACCCAAACTCCCCAATTGTGACAACAAAAATGACTTCAGACATTGTCAAATGTCTCCTGAAGGGCGAAATCACCTCCCTAATTGAGGATCATTGCTCTAACCCACATTTTTCTAATAACGAGAGTAGTTATTATTATACCGTCATTTGTCTACCTCTTCATAGTGTACAAAGCCCTAAGAATATGTTCCATAAAATCAATTTTATCACCACAAGGGAAAACAGTATGAAAAAGTGGATGACTGTGTTGTACGGTGATCTTCCACCAGCTCTTGTAGAAGGAATTGTTGGCCAGCAGGAAGCTGATGAATGGAACTTTCCTCTTGGTTTTAGTTTCTGTGATGCCACCTGCAGTTTGGAATCCTGGGGCAAGTTTTTTGTTCACTTTCTTTCCCCTTCAAAAAATGTCAAAAGAAATACTGGCTGTAAAGAATAAGTCATAACTTAAATTATTAAGTATATTTTATTAGTTTGACTCTTATGTTCCTGTTCTTCAGGGGTTTGGGGAAAAGTGTGTGATAGAAATAGTCAACGAAATCTCACCCTTTTCTTGATTCTAAAGTCTTTAGTCACCTTTTATAAGAGAAAAACTAAAAAATGGTTTAAACTCATTCAGCAGCTAGTGGGTGCATGAAATGGCCTTTGTGTTTCAATGGTCTGGAACAATTTCAAATAGCATGAGAATTAGCTATTTTTTAAAGGTTTGTTAGAACTTCTCTTTTGAACTAGACAGGGAGGGAACCTACTTTTGCAGGGAGGGGAGAGACAAAACAAATTTCCTCTATAGTAACTGATCAGTTTAAATTCTCTTTCTCTCTCTTTTGATGTCAGTTTTTAATAAGTGACACTTTCCTAGAAAATTACTCATACAACCAGATTTTCAAAGTAGTTTGTAAAGTTCTTGATTAAAGTCATCTGTGATTACTTAAATTTCCTCTGTATCTATAATTATTTCTCATTTTCTGTGTTTATGTCCCCTCCTTCCTACATTATATTCAATTTATCTGTTTTACTGTATGTGGGTGTGTTGCATTATTTTTAAAGAACATCTTTTGGATTTATTTGTTAGATTTCTATACAGTGTATTATATTCTAATTTCCTAACTTTTCCTTAATACTCACTCATCTCCTGATTCTTTATGTTTATTTTATTAACTGCTTCTACTCTCATGACCTGGATACCCACATCATTTATTTTAATTTATTTTTGTTTATTAATATGAATCTTAAAGTTATGACTTCAGTGATGATTGCTGTTTTTACCTGAATCATACATTTCTTATACATACAGGTTTTTATTGATAGTTTTTAGACATTTCGTATTTCTGATTTATTAATATTCTCTTTGGCATAAGAGTTGTATGAGGGAGAGCTTTTGAGTTTCTGGGTTGTGGGCGATCTTCATTTTCTGGTTTTGTTGTGCTGCATTGGGATCAGTGCTACTTTGAGTTTGTTGGAATGTTTTTATGTTTTATTTGTGGTCTAAAATATGTCTTCTTTTAAGGACTTTTTATCTGATACCTGACAATAAAGACACTGCTTGTTTTCAGGTTATAGGACTTGATATGTGTCCATTAGAGCTGCCATACTTGTTTTTTGTACTTTTGATATGTTATGGATTAAAGTGAAGTAAGTCTACAACTGGTAATGTGGCTCTATTTCTTATTGTGTCACTTGCAGTTTTTGCTTCAGGAATGTTAACATATTATTTGATAAGTAGATGTTGATTTGAAGACTTCTTTGTGGATTGTACCCTTTGGTATTATAATATGCTGTAATGTGATTAAGTTCATATTTTATGTGCTGAACTAACCTGTGTCTGAGATTAAAATCACAGCCCGGATTGGTTTTTGTGTATACTTACTTGCTATACATTCCCATCTTTTTATTCTCAACCATTTTGCATCTCTTTGCTTTAATTCTGCCTTCTCCGAAGCATACACAGAGTTTTCTGTGTGATACGGCCTATGCATCTTTGAGTAGATGAGATTAGACAATGCATTTAATAATATGATAGATAAGTTTGGTTTTAATTAGGTTTGTTACTTTATTTACCTTCTGTTTTTGTCACTTTGAAATTCTTTCACCATGTAGCTTATTTTTATTGATATATTTCCTGATAAATTTGAAGATACATATATATTTATACTTGTTTATCATTACAACAATTTTTAATAATCTTAAACTTTAAAAAATATTTTATTTATTTATTTTTAGAGAGAGGGGAAGAGAGGAACAAATAGAGGGAGAGAAACATCAATGTGTGGTTGCCTCTCGTATACCCCCTACTGGGGACCTGGCCCACAACACAGGCATGTGCCATGACTGAGAATCGATCCTGCTACCCTTTGGTTCGAAGTCTGGCACCCAATGCACTGAGCGCCACCAGCTGGGGCCATATTTTTGTTCTCCATTTCTTTTGGCATTATCTGTTAATCCTACCATGAGTAACAATAAAAATTTTAATGCTTGTCATCTCCCCCTTCTCCCCTTTTCTCTCACTACCCAGTTGTAGATAATTATCTTATCTCTTTATTATTACCTTTGTAAGATTAAACTTTTATTTCTTTTTTCATCATATGTCAGTTTCAACTGATTTTTTTACCTCTACCTATTAAATATGAGAAAAACACCATGCTTAAACTTTTCACCTTTTATCCTATGTTCTCCAAACTTCTGTTAGTTATAGTATTTCTGATTTCCAATGTTTATTTCATTATATTCTCTTCTGTAAACACAATTGTCATATTGTTTCAATCCTAATCCTACAGTTAAATACAGTCAATGTTCATTAGTGGTCTTTTGCTGTAATTTTTTCCCATTTATCTCTGAGTTTGCTTAAGTTTATTTTCTAGAAGATTCTTCATGAAGTTCTTATCTGGAAAATTCTCTGATTTCTTTAACATTTTAAACTGTTGATTTTATTTATACTTGAATAGTATTTTGGCTAGCTGTAGAATGGTGTCCAACTTTTTGACATCTCTGGACCACACTGGGAGAAGAAGAGTTGTCTTGAGCCACATATTAAATACATAGTGATGCATAGTCATAAAAATAATCTCATAATGTTTTAAGTAAATTTATGATTTTTGTTTTGGGCCACATTCATAGCCATCCTGAGCTGCATGTGGCCTGTGGGCTGCAGGATGGATACCCCTACAAAGTAACACTATCTTTTCATTAGGGTTTTATAGTTGGTGTATTGCTTTGGAGAAGTTTAGGACAAACTGATTTTAAAATTTTAATTACAACAAATTACTTTACCATTTTGCCTTGAGATCCAAAGCATTCTTTGTGTTCTAATAACTTCTTAGTACTAAGTCATTTTTTTCTGAGAAAATTGTAACTTTCTGTAGGAAGATTAAATTATTTTATTTTAGATATTTTTCTTTATATATTTGAACATTTGTTCTATTTGATTACGTTGGTTCCTTTTCCTGAGACTCCAATTATGTACATGTTGGATTTTTTGTTTGCCTCTCTCTAACTACTCTTGAATTTTTTCTTTTTTATCCTTCCCCTTCCCTGTTCTTCCTCCCCTTCTTTCCCCCCTCTTCCATTCTTCCTTCACACCCTTCTATTTGATTTTTCTCACTTGTTTCTGTTCTTCATATCTCTCACTGTGTTTCAGCAGTGTCTATACTCTTTCACGCCCTTTCTAATCTCCCTTATTTTTCTCTCTCTTATTTTTCATTCACATTTTCTGCAGCCCTCTGGGATCTCATGTTTCATCTCCTGCTTCCTAACCATCGCTTCCCTGGGATCCTGTACTCTAGGTTGTTTTCTTGCTTTAGAGAGGCGATTACCATAGTATTCTTGGTAGTAGTAGTAGTAGTACTAGTTAATTCACAATAAATGTTTATCAAAGTTTTCATTTGCTGCATTGAAACATATGAAAGTTTTTTTCTGGTGTTTTTCCTCTGTCATTATATTTGTGATTCTTTTTCTTACTTTATTGTGTTATCTCTATAAAATTTCCTTACTTGTTCTTTTTTTATTCTTCATCTTGAAGTAGAATTTTTCCCCTGGACCCACAATTTGCAGGTGGTTTCTGTGTCTGGGTAGGGTAGGCTGAAGGCCATGCTAGTTTTATTGGAATTTTTTTTGACCCAGGTCAATGTTACAAGACTTTGTTTAGCCCTTAAATCTCGCCAGCTACCGAAGACAGCCAACTGTCAGGTAGTTCAGGATGCAAATTATCTTTTCTCCTGAGTGCCACAGGCTGCTTCTTGGAAAATTTATCTTTTCTCTGCTATTCTTCTTTGTCTGGGATTATTTTGCTTTGCAGGACCAAGTCAGATCTGGAGAAAAGTCTGTCTTTAACTGATGCAAATCACTCATACAGTAGTAGAGCAAGTATTTAGGTTTTTATTTTGAGCTTGGGAAAAAAATTAATAGCTCTTTCTGATTTCTTCAGCTGAAGGACCTCTCTTCTTCATCCTCCTGCACACAACGCCGTATGATCTATGTCACTGTTCGCAACAACTCTATCCATTTTCTGATTCAAGGTTTCAGTCGTAATTGAATTTCACCAGCAATAGAGCTTAAATTTCTTATTCGCCTAATTTTTTTTGAGGAAGGGAAATTTCCATCTGAGAAAATACTAATTATATCACCATATTAAAACCAGAAATACTGCTACTTTGGTAGATTTGACTCAAACACTTGTTTAAACTATTTCAACCATGTCTTTTCATTTTGATCAGAAATAACCACATCTCACAAAACCCGAATTGGCAATGTTTTCATTTACTAAATGGTTATTCTGATCCCTTTTTCAACCAGTTTTAATGATCAATACATTCTTGGGGATTCTTTTCGGTAATGCTTGAATAAGTAAAACAAGCTTTTGCCTTATTAAGCACATATTTCAACCTATATTTCAAAAGCAAAATAGGAACTAATGGTCCCCAAGATTGAGAGGAGTAAACACTAATTTTCAATTGTGTTTTTCTTCTCTTAGTAAAAGGAGAAAAATATAGTACCTTAGAATTACAGTGTTTGATAACCTACCTGGTTTCTGAATCTGTTAGTCAAAAAGTGTTTATGGCTATATAATATGAGCATATGGTTAGATCAGCATCATCAATGCATGAAATTAACAAGTCCATCATAATGATTAATTTTATTTAAAGAGTCATGTCTAATTGAAGAGACTATAATAAAAAATTTTCTCCTAAATTCTATGAATGGAAAATAAGGAGGAAAACCTGAAAGGAATTCTCAGAAAAAAAATCAAATTATAATAACAAATTCAGAAAAGACAGTCTATCACATTCCCTTTCCCACCCATCCTGATTCTTAAAACTATTGAATGGTTTTCCATTCCTCTTAGAATGAAAATCAAAACACTTCATAGCAAATAAACCTCCCTGTGGCTTGACTCTTACCTACCTCTCCAGCTTCCCTCTTACATCATAACTCTACACTGCTTTTTCTAGGGAGAAAATCTTTATGTCCCTCTCTCGTACTTGGTGTGTGCTTTCTCATCTCAGGGCCTTTGCACTTGCTCTTCCCTCTCCTGGCAGACACTTGCAACTCATTTTTGCCTATTTAACCAATACTTATCCTTTAGATCTTAGCCTAAGTGTCTTCTCCTCCAGGAAGGTTTCCCTGGCATCCCTCATCAGATGCCCTATTATATCTTCTAAAGAATCTATTCCTATACCTTTCCTTTGCAATCTTCTTGTCTCCTCCACAAGCTGTTAGGTCCATGAGCATGACTGTTTTTGCACAATATTTTAGTCTCAGTGCTTCTCACAGTCCCTAAGACATTGTAGACACTTTATAAATACTTGTTGAAAGAATTAATAATCATATTTAGCACTTATTGAGTGCTAACTTTATTTCAGGCATCTGTGTTATCTCATCACAAGAATAGATCTGTCTTTTAGAAAATATGAAGTGAAGCAAGGAAAAAGAAAGAAAGAAAGAAAGAAAGAAAGAAAGAAAGAAAGAAAGAAAGAAAGAAAGAAAGAAAGAAAGAAGGAAATAGAGAGAAAGGAGAAAAGAAAGGAAAGGAATCTAAGTGTCCTTGAGGAAGAATTTTGATCTTATAAAGCTTTGCATATTTACTGCTTACATTGGTTGAATATGAAAGGTACCCAGGAGTCTAGAATTTGCATTAAAACGATTTAAACTCTTAAGCTTATAAAAATGAGCAAGGATTCTAATGATAGGTTTTTAAAAGATATATTTGGCATTTTCTGCTTGTAATTGGATTAAAATTACAAGCAGATCAAAATTTTCCACACATTTCTTACTTCTACCCATGATCATATAATAAATCAGAAAGCTCAAGGTAGCAAGGGAGAGATACATTTTTAAAATGCATTGTAATTTAGGCCTTTGTCTTTGGAACCTAATGAACAGTTCACATGAATTTTGATTTTTAATTTCTCATATTTATTCTACTCTGTGGTGCCTACTGGGTATGGCCCCACACAGAGCTACTTGGAGTTTTAAGAGAAGTGAAAAAATTAAGAATTACAGAATTAGATATAGAAAGGGCTGTAGAAATGATTTGCTCAATGCCTCTCATTTTACAGATGAGGAAATGGCTACCCAGAGAGCATCTGTGCTAGAAAAGTGGTCAGAACTCTGGTTTCCATGCTGCCCAAAGTCCGTTCCCCACCACACTTGGCCATGGAGAAAGACTTGAACCTTGCTTGTACACCAGATCTGGTTTTCTCATTGATTTGGCTTGAAAATAAAATTTTGAAAAAAAATCACATCTTGAAAATACATAGGTTTTATATAGAGACACCATACAATAACATAAAAGCATTTCAATTTTTGTCTTGCTATATCATATAGGAGGGTACCACTTTTCATCCATCTGGTCCCTATACAGCAGAAAGAGCTCATGGAGCTTGGGCATAAACGTGTATGCTCACATCCTGGCTCCTCTACTTAGTCGCTGAAACCTGGAGTGCATTACTTACCCTTGGAACTTTGGTGTCTTCATTTGCAAAATTAAAATATTACTACATGTTTCATAGGCTACGGGAAAAAAATTTGGTAAGTCTGTATGCAGACACATATGCGTTTAGTAAATAAAATACTTCACAAATTGCTTTGAGGCATAGATGATACAACAGTGCCTGGCATATAAAGGCTCTGTGATAAATCTTAATTTCCCTTTCTTCTAAAATTACTGGAGCCATTCAGGTCAGCTTGAGTGAAATTTTGCTTTGCATCCTACAGGGGCAGGCAATTTGAGATCTCTCAGGAAGGCACAGTATTTCATGTCAGTGTTACCTGACATGGAACATGTATTGAGAAATGTTTTGCACTGAGTACTTATAAAGTGACCCCTATAGTGATCACTGCTGTAAATGACAAGAAAACATGCAAGCTCTTGTGATTGAAAATTGCTGCTTGCTGGCACACCAAACTTTTGTTAATGTATTGATGGAGAGCATTTGCATATTAGGTTGAAAGTTCTGTCAGTTTAATAGATTTGACTATCAACCAGAAAATCACAGATTTTTAGTACAAACTAGCAAGTCAAATTCAGTCTGCCTTATGAAGCAGATTAAATTCCTCAAAAGAAGGCAATTGCTACATGACACTTGAAGACTATGCCACTTCAAGCTGAAATATTGTTTCAAACCTATAGATTCTGGCATTTTCTATGTAGAATCCTGCAGCCTTGGGAAAAGTCAATAGAATTTAGTGGGATAATTAACACTGTCTTCATCTAGTAGCCAGAACCATAAAGAAGGAACTGAATTAAACTCCAGGTACCAGAGTTTTGTTGAAAAACCATTGAACTAAAGACTCAGAATCACAGGTTTTCTCCTAGCACTGTATGATATTGGACAGAACCATCTATTGCCACCCATTCTCAGTTTTCTCATTAATAAAATCGTAGACTGAAGGTAGACTCTCACTATAGGAATAAAATTCTGAGTCTGCCTTACTAGACAGATATCGCGCCAACAGCCACGGTGGTCCAGCATCTGGATCTCATTGTCCTATAAGGTAATCTCTAATATATTTATTACTCTTCTTTCATATAACTCATCTTAGAGCTTTTATTTTTTATTAAATTATTTTATTTACTTATTTTAGAGAGAGAGAGAGAGGAAGGAGAGGAGAGAATGAAACATCAATTTGGTTGTTCTACTTATTTATGCATTCATTGGTTGATTTTTATATGTGCCCTGACTGGGGATCAAACCCACAACCACCTTAAAGCTTTTAAAGACACCATTTGGTCCCCCACCCACACTCTTGTCTAGTCTAGGCCAAATATCCTTATTACTCTACATACTGATATGATTTCAAGTTATTTTCGCAAAATGGTTGTGTCCTCTGATTAAACTGCCACTGTTCATGGTCTCCTCATCAGTGAGATTCATTGACTTTAGCATGATGCTCTTTTAAAAAAAAGATTTATTTATTTATTTTTAGAGCGATGGGAAAGGAATGAGAAAGAGAGGGAAAAGACATCAATGTGCAAAAGAAATATCCATCCATTGCCTCTCGCACGCCTCCAGGTGGGGACCTGATCCAATCCAGGCATGTTCCCTGCCTGAGAATTGAACCAGCAACCCTTTGGTCTGCAGGCTGGCACTCAATCCACTGAGCCACGCCAGCCAGGGTAGCATAATACTCTTTATAGAACTTGCCCAGGGAAGAGGATGGAGGGCAAGGTTTCTTGGCTATAGATTTATCTCAGGTTCTCTATGTTGCCCACGAGAGGTCTTAAGACAATGATCTGCTATACTGGAAAGCTCTTACCAAATGAGAAAATGTATTTTTGTTCAGGATAACTCATTTTTAAAAAAAGAATTGAGGGTACTTCCAATTATTTTCATTGTATTTGCTAATTACTTAGAACTTATGTAGTCCATCATCTCTACCAGAACATTCCCTAGAAATTGACATCAGACTCATTGATTTGTAAGCTCAGAAATTCAACTTCCCTCCATTTTCTTGGGTATGAGTACACTGTTTACCCATGGTCTATATTCTGGATTTCTCCCCACTCATCTGTTTATAGGAAGAGGACCAATAATGGTCCTGTTCATCAATTTCCTGACTTCAAGCTTTCTCAGAGTCCCCAAATGCCCTTTTAAAATTTCTCTCTAAATCTCTTTAAGTCAAAGGATGCAAAACTAGTCCTTCAGGAAGCCTGACTTTGAATGCCTTTGGATGGAGCACCCACTCTCCGGTGCACCCAGCCCTCACTAAGCTTTCTACACTTTTAACTCAGCATTTTCATGCAGTTAGGCTACTGGGCTGGTCCATGAAGTGTTTTGAGTGTGCAACCCCTGTTATTTCTACCCCTTCCTACTTGAAGATTATTTTCCTTAGTAGTGAAGAAAGAATCACAAAAGGAGGTGCTGCCAAAGATTTCCTACCTTTGCTCAACTGTGCTCTTGGTCTAAAATGCTTTCCTCTACTTCTCTTAACCTTTCAGAATCTTTCCAACATTATTTCATATAATAGCAGCAATAACAAATGCTGTTTATTGTTCACCTACTATGACCTAGGCACTGTGCAGAGGACATGGAAACAGAAAAAAATCTCAGAGCCTCGGGGCAGTGTGAGGAAATGATATGTAAAGCTGAACTTGGTGTGTACAGTGTGGTGTGTACAGTGGTTTTGCACATGGGCTCAGGAGCTGAAGACTGCCTAAGTTCAAACCCTCGACCCAACACCCAGGGACCATTTAACACACAAAGCATTTTTAAATTGCTCTGTGCCTCAGTTTACTCACCTGTGAACTGGGGACAATAGTAGAATTCCCCCTCACAGAGTTTATGTAAAGGTTAAAGTGTTAATGCATGTATTTAGAATACTATTTGCTTGTATAAGATCTCAGTGTTTGCTATCATTTTTATTATAGTACGTGCAAAGACAAAATATCTGCCCCCTTCCTGCCCTTTATAACCACTCACATGGATTAGATGTTCCTTCTCTTGGCTATAGCACTCTGTGCATATGTTTATAACAGCCAATGCAGAAAAGATATAATGAAATATTCTATCTCCAAGGTACTAAGCTGTAATCTTTCTTATGATGTGTTTAAAAGAACTGTTGTCTCAAGGTCACCTTTCCACCTAGTGTTTCCACTTTTTGTCTCCTTGACAACCCTGATACCATCTCTGGTATTCTTTGGACTTTTCTTACAATGTAACGACTAAAACGTTAATTCTTGATTTGGCAGGGAGACTTTAGGATTCCACCCCAATGCTAGTTTTCAGTCTTTCCATTTTGACTGGCATGTGCCCCAACTATACTGTTTAATGTATTTAATTTCACCTGTGTCCTCCCACTGTGGTTTATGTAGAATAGGGATCCACAATGCTTTATCCATGATTCCAAAACTAGAAAACTAAGATTCATTTTCCCTTCCTTCCTTCCTTCCTTCCTTCCTTCCTTCCTTCCTTCTCTCTCTCTTCCTTTCTTTCTTTCTTCCTTTCTTTCTTCCTTCCTCTCTCTCTCTCTCTCTCTCTCTCTCTCTTTCTTTCTCTCTCTCTCTCTTTCTTTCTTCCTTTCTTTTTTCTTTCTCTCTCTCTCTCTTTTTCCTTTCTTTCTTTCTCTAAACTTGTACTAAACACTCATTGGGGCATAAATCTTAAACTGAACTAATTTATGGAGTTTATCATCTTTATTTATTATTCACTTAGTATTAAACTATTATGTTTTGCTACAAAACTAGTGATAAATTTACCACAATCTCTGCCTCAGATTATACTGGGGATGTTATGAAATAAAAGTATACACATCATCTTATATTTCTAAGTCCCAAAATTTCTGAATTCTGAAAGCTATCTGGCTCTAAGAGTTTCTGATAAGAGATTTGTGAATTTTATAAGCTGGCATCTTGGATTAAAACCCTGCCTCTTCTATATAAATTATATGATATTGAACAGTTTAGTTAAGGATAAATGCTTTTTTTCCTTTTATATACAAGGATGGAGAAAAAGTAGATTTATAGTTAGTTGTAATACAAATAAATAATACAATTATTGATAAATACTAATGTAAGAATAAACTCTGTGTTTGACACACTCACAACTGTAAATCTACTTTTGCCCATCCTGTATGCCTTTATCCAGTTAAGCACTTTTAAATTGTACACTGTCAAGCAATACTGCTTTCAGTATTGCTGAAAGAAACATCAATACATGGTTGCCTCTCACACTCTGCCAATTGGGGACCTGACCTGCTTTCTTCAACTTTTTACTGATTTTTCTTCTTCATTTTTCTCTACCAGAATTGAGGTTCTAAGAATTTCTCATCATCCTTGAGACACCTTCACTCTTCCTTTCTGTGTACAGCACGCAGACTCCTGTCTGTATTTCCCTGAAGCACTCAAATCTACATATGCATGAGGTATACACATTCTTTCTGTGGCTGCTACAAACCACAGGAAATAGGGATGTTCTCCTGGGCTACCATCATTTTAACTCTCCCCAAAACAGTACCCTTGGCTTTTAAGGTCCACTTTTGGTTTCCAGTAAAGCACATAATAGCATCTTGAAACTGTTTTTAAAGAGTTCTATCCTTCCTTATAGATCAGTATGAAATTCAGGGAGTCACCTTCTGTCATTGCTTATTCCGTCCTCTGAGGGGTAAAATGCTGTAACGATTGACTATAAATTCTCGGGTTGTTCTGTTGCAAATGGAAGGCGACTTTCTGAACAAGTCCAGGTCATTGGAGTTAGTCGTCATCACGTGTCTTCCCTCTGTCATTATTTATTTTATAAATCATGTTTTCCAGAGAGAAAATCTGCAGGACATCCCAGTGGCATGGCTCTTTTCTTCCTCTCCTCTTGCGTCTTCATTCGAGTCATTTCTACCTGCAGGTGGGTGGGGTTCTCTACTGTCATCCCCTTTCTTGACAATACTGTGTTTTACTTTCACTTTCCTTAAATATATCGATTTTGAACAAAGTACACCTTTTCATTGTCATAGTCTAATCATGATTGCTAACACATCAAACACCAGGAATACTTCAGAATAACACTTCCTTCCTGGGCTGAATGCTCCATTTCAGTTCATTTTCCAAATATTGCTCATTGACATTACTTATTGGAAAGTACATTTATTTGTGATACATTTCCTGTTACTTGAGAATTTAGGTACTTCTTTCCTACTGTTCACTATTAGGCATAAATAGATTTTCTTTACAATTTTGGGGTTTTTCCTCTTTCTTTTTAAAAAATATTTTATTTATTTATTTGTAGAAAGAGGGGAAGAGAGAGAGAAAGAGAGAGAGAGAGAAGCATCAATACATGGTTGCCTCTCACACTCTGCCAATTGGGGACCTGACCTGCAACCCAGGCATGTACCCTGACTAGGAATTGAACCATTGACCCTTTGGATCGCAGGCCAGCACTCAATTCCATTGAGCCATATCAGCCAGGGCTTTTTCTCTTCTCTTTCTAATGTGACTTGGTCAGAAAGTGTCTGCTAAGAACACTGTTTATAGAACACATTATTCTTTACCAAGAGTCTTTTATTCAGAATATGTTTATCATGTTCTGGGAAGCCAACCTTGTTCCTTGATCTCATGTACCTGTGAAGTCCTTAACTTTCCTGTTGCTCATGGCCTATTTGTGCACTCAGCTTCAGTTATGTGCTCTCATGGTCATCACATTTAACCTTGATGGAGAACATCCTACCTCTGACATCTCAATTCCAAATATCTCATTTTCAGACCTCCATCTCCCACCCTTCCATTGCAATTCTGCATTCAATCGTCAACCCTGTCAAGACATATAATTCATGGGCCCTAAGCATTCTCATTCCTGAGGAGAGAGGGAAGGCTTCTCCTCTCTCCTTCCCAAGACAGGATTCCATAATACATTAACATAACCATGGTCTAACAATTGGTTCAAATTCATTTTGTGAAATTCTCTGTTGTTTTTCCTGGTAAAGCCCTAGGCTGGAACCTTCACAAATCCAACAGTTAAAGTTCATCAGGAAAAAATTCAAAAGTGTTTCATTTTAAATTCAAGATCATAAACGTCCAATCTGCCTGAGGGCCCTTCTCATACTTACCCATTAAGCTCACATTTCTACTCTACCAACAACAAAGACACTCTTCATGACAAAACTCAGGACAGGCTTCTCTGAGCCTTTTCGTGACTAAGTTCTGACCTGGTGCTCTTTTCTTGTCTCAGTCTAGTTTTGGGAAGAACCTTGCTGAGTCAGTTTAGCAAAAATTCACCATCTTTGGTACATGATCACATTCAATATCTGATCAAATCTCTCATCCCTCCCTGCTTCATATTTTACCACCCTGGCTTGCCTTCAGCAAGGATCCTGTCAAGTTGATTTAGCCAGAATCCCCCTTACTCTTGATGTTTCTTCTTAGTAATTTTCCATCTGCTGATCACCACCCTGATACTTGGCTATACTTGGCTATACTTGTCCTTGTTGGATTCTGAGGTGAGCAGCTATCTCTTCCCTACTGAAAACCCCTATTTCTGCAGTCTCTCTCAAATAAAGCCCTTCTTACTGGGTTTAAGAAGTCATAAATATTTTTGACACAAGGTGACATATTTCACACTTCCTTTTCAAATTTCTACATCCTCTCCTCCCCCTGTTCTTAGCTGATCACAGTGACTCACGCTTCAGAATATATAAGCACTCGGTCACTCAAAACTCATTCCCCCCTCACCACCCAATGTACATACCCCTCCTTCATCACCTATCCTCTCTTCTTCCCTGTCGCAGTGGTAAAAATGTCTCTTTGCTAGAAGTCAGTCCTCCCACTGATGGTCCCCAATCCCATCCCTTGTTTCGTTGTCAAAAAGTTCACTTCTTCTTCATTCTCTCTCTCCTGAACAGGTAAACCCTTCTTTGTGAGTAAATTAATCTCATCACTGTTAACACATGCTCCAGAATTTTCCATTGAATGAATGAATGAATGAATGAATATCTCCGTTGGCTCCATGCCATCCCCAAAACTGTGGCACCATATACTTTCTTTCATGGCCAGACTTCTCAAAGATTCATCTAAACACGAGTTCTCCACATTCCTACCTCCCAATCATCTCTCAGCCCATTCTAGTGTAACTTCTAATCCCAACATTCTGTTAGGCCACCAGTGAACACTTAATTGTCATACTTAATTGAATGTACTCTTTTCTGTTTGTATTTCATTCTAAACAACATTCTGCACAGTCTGCCCTTTTCTCCTTTATGAAATAGACTCTTTCCTCAGCTTCTGAGGCTCTGTGATTTTTATTTTTGCAACTTCTTTGGTTATACTTCTCAATTTCTCTTTTTGTCATACCTTTAAATGTTGACATTGCTCAGATCGCTAGCTTAGGACTCATTTTCTTTCTGTACAGATTTTTCCTAGGTGACCTTTCTTCTAGAAAAGAAAGAAATGTCTTTAAATACTGTCTATACACTGACGACTCACTAATTTCTGTTCCCAGTCTAGACCTTATCTCTGAGACATCCATTTGTGTTTAAAATCTGCCATGTATAGAATTTAACTCTCACTTTTCGCATCCTGTCAAGGATTTTCCTTCCTCTGTATTCTCTGTCCCTATTCCCCATTCCAACCAGGAAAATATAGGGTCCTCCTTCTGACTCACCACCCACGTACTGATACTGCTATTTCCACTGTGTATTCAAATCTTCCTCTTCTCATCTTAGCAGTGCCCCTTTCCCTCTCATTCCATGCCACTGGCATCTCTTTATGGGGTCTCTACAGTAATCTCCTAACTTATTTCCTTGTTTCTTCATTTCTCTACATTCAACCTATTTTACTCATGGCATCCAGAATGATCTTAGAAAATAAAATTTAAGTACATCACTTCTTGGCTTAAAACCCTACAATGATACTCCCTTATGCTCAGAAATAAATTGACCTCCAGCCACAATTTCTGCCTCTTTCACTCACCGCTAAGCTGTCAGCATTCTTGCTCACCCTGCCACTCTCACTCTGGCCTCTGTTACTCTTCAAACGGAGAATGATCTCCCTGTGTCTGGAACGCCCCCCCACCCCCAGCCTGTGTCTGGCAGCTTTGTCCTTCAGGTCTGAGATTACGGATATTTGTCTTGGAGATGTTATTATCTTCTTTAACACAATTATGTATTTTATTTGCTTACTACTTATTTTTCCCCCATCTCCTCCCCAGACTAGAAGCTCCATGAAGACAAGAATAATGCCTTTCATGCATAATGGAGATACACCTCACACCAAAGTGTCTGGTATGTGACATGTTCAATAAGAATTTGTTCAATGACTGAATTTATAACTTTTAGCTGCTGACAAGGTCTTGCATACTTCACAGAATCCCATTTTTCTCTCTGTGAAGTTTAGAAGTATGATTCTGTAAATTGGTGTGAGATTTCCAGGTTAATTATTAATTCGTGTCTTCTTACACTTAACTATGCCGTTAGCCAAGGTAAATCAAAAGAATCCTTCTTCCTTGACCTCCAAAGAACTTAACTGAAATGATGTATTTTTATGTGTCTCCTACCTCACCATCTCTTAAATTTCTCACCGTATTAAGTCAATTTATATTTTTCTCGTTCAAAAGCCACTTTATAGCTTATTTTCTCTGAAAGAAACATAATGAAAAGGGGAAGAAGAAACCTTATTATGCTTCACAATTTTCTTCTCACTGAATAAAAAAAAGAAATAGTTAGCTTATTTAGGTTATATATTCTTTGGAAATTAGGAAATAAAATATAAGGTAAAATAAAATACATGTGGAATAAGGTAGAGCCCATAAATCTCTGTATCTTACAGCACTTTAAAAATTTTAGTATGAGATATATAATAATATTTCTTAACTACTTTCATGGAAATGTTTCTTCTAAAATACAATTATTTTTATATGAATTGCCATGTCATTAATTTAAAATGTATAAATAGAACATGAACTTTAGTGCTAATTGGCAGTGGTGTTATTTTCCTCAGTCCTAAAAAAACATTCAGAGCTAAAAGTTTACTTGTAAAAAAACATCTACATCAAGACAAGAACTCAAAATACAGGGGCAGGGACATCACTAGTCTTATAGTCATTTGTATGGAAAATAATACAATAATTAATAAATAACAATAGGAGAATAACCTCCGCGTTTCACGTGCTCACAACTCTAAACCTACTTTTGCCCCACCCTGTATTTAAGAAGTAATCAGAGAAAAGACATTTCTTTCAGGATTATAGCAACCTATGACGGGGATTATTCAGGTGCTAACGTTATTAAGTGATACAAGAGTTGAAACAAAAATCAGTATGTTATTTAAAATTCACTCCAATGCTCAATTTTAATAAGGAGAAGTACATAAAATGGTGTGGAAATAAAGTAAGGACCGAGCCCTAACTTTACTAAGTACTAGATAGAAATGCATGGATGTCTTCTATGAGCTTTTGCTATTTTGCTGTGGACAGTCTAGGTTAATTTAAAAATGCAGTACAGTTTTTCCTAACAGAAAAAAAATAAAAGTGAATCAACTGAGACATAAGAACAGAAGAATAAACATTGAAATAAACATTGCAGCCGAAACTAAAGTAACTGAAGTGAAAATGATTTCATAATGAACTTTTATGTTTAACAAGCCCAGACACTTGGAACAGTGTAAGCTATATTAAACCCTTTTATGAAAGGATTATGTTTTGTATGATGAGTGTTTTAATATAAGTGTGCTACACAGCATAAAACACAACTACATTTAACTCAAAGTAATTACAAGAATTCAGGCAAAATTATTTTCTTCTGCATTATCACAATGATACAGAAGAAAAATCCTTCTGGAACCCTTCACCAACATGCCTCTGTTTGAATTCTTTTTGGAAGTATGTATTGCGTCTCTGCCTCAGCCACCTTTTACATCGACAGTTGGTAGCACAAGCCTTTTAACGTGCAAAGGGGAGCAGCTCTTCAGCCAATCTGTGATAAAAGGGAAAAAATGAAATCACTATGGAAACTGCAGGAAGAATCTAAAAGCTCTCTTTATAAAGTAAACGTCTGATGTTTGTGTCTGCAGGGGGAAAAAATTCATAAATCTGTATGATGCTATCATTTCTGATTTGTTATCACTGCAAATGCCAACTGGAAGCCGCCTGACCTTAGCTTCATTAAGTGCGATCTATTCAGAAAGAGTTAGTATTCAACAGGAGGAAGACGTGGTCTGCTGAGAGGTCGGGGTTTCAGGGGATAGTGCAGGAGCGAGCGAAGAAACTAATTTGCTTAGAATGTTTCCTTTCTTTTCTCACTTGATTGTCTTTTTCTTTTATATCACCGTGACTTGATGGAATCAGGCACACGGCATTGTTCTGCTTTGTGTTTTATTTTGGTTTGTTTTTCATTCAGAAATGAAGCATGTCTCAGACCGAAATTCAACTTAGAAAATTATGTCTGCCTTTGATTTTGAATTTAGGGGGGAAAAAAAGACCAAAAACTAAAATGTTAACCCTCTTTCTTCAAACAAAAAGCAAATAAATACCAGGGAGAAGTCATTCTCACTTCAGCACCCTGGGCTCCCAGGAGGAGCACAGTGAAGGTGACCGGGACCCCAGGAGCTCTGATGACTCTGATCAGATGGCAGATGGCCACAGACACCTGTGTCACCAAAGAAGTTTCAGGATAAATCATCTGTTCTCAGGAGTTAAGTGACTTTTAAAAGACAGTGCATGGTTGTTGAAATAGGGAGGTTTCTATTTGTTAATCGTTCACCTGTGGAGGAGGGGCTGTGGGGTCAAGAGGACACTGAAAATTCTCAAATGCGAAATTCTGCAAAGTGAAGAACAGCCTTCAGAAGAACGTGAATATTCAAGTAAGTAGATCAGTTTCCTGCTACTGCACCTATTTCTGCAGTGTTTACAATTGAATACAACTTCATTAGTTAGATTTTCAAGCAATAAGAACTGTGGCTTTCTATTTTTTTTTAAGTTTATGGCAACTTCACCACAGTTGGATGCATTGAATTGTCAAAGATGGATGTGCACGGTAATTGATTTATATCGTCATGCTGTATTCAGACAATTATAAACATTGCTAATCTAATGTTTCAGGGTACTTACGAACAATTAGCAATTCTGCTCTAGCATCTCAAACACACTTTTGATGATAATAATATACTGAGATAGGTTTTATAAATCCTAAAAGGGCTGTTGTGTAAATGATGATTGGAAAAAGATGAGTTTTTTTTCCCCCAGTGAAATGATTAAGGCTTTGAAACTAAAAACACAGGTATTCTGGAAGTGAGCTTGCAAAAATTCAGCACATTTAACAGGGACGATGTTTTGCTTTAAAATAAAAGCAGATGACAACCACTATACTAACTTTATTGAACTTCTACTGCTACTAAAGACTAATTTAGCTATTTGTGCAGCCTTTACAATTTCCAGCATGTTCTCTCATGTTAGAAGAGTGTTAATGGTCAGTGATGCAAAGTCATATGGAAGTGTATGTTTGGGTACATAAACATAAATACAAGCATACTTCCCTTTGGAAATATTTAAATGCCTCATACATACTGACTTCACTGATGCTTTTGTGCATATAATAAAAACCAATTATCTGTGGAGAAAACTTGACTGGGTGGAAGGAAATTAAATTGGTTTTTAAAGACTTTCTTAAACAGCAGTAGCTAGGGAAAGCTCCAATAACAATTTTAGCTCAGGATTGTAATGAGTCTGCTATATTAATAAATCACGCTTTATCCTGACTTGTATCAAAAGATTTGGATGGAGAAGACTGCCCATGACAGAAGGCAGAGAGTAGAGCACTTTCGGCTGCAGGTGTGTGTGGATCAGGCCACTCTCCCAATCCCCTGGAAGCTCTGGAGACCGCTGTTGGAGAAGACAGGTAGGTCCTAGTTCACTCATAGAATGGGGGACAGGATTATACATGTCTACTAACAAAACTTCCTTTCAAACTGTAGTTTGTGAAGGGAATATTCATGTTCTGGAATATTCTGTGATGTTTAAAATGCTGTACAAAATAAACGTAAGGAAATCTTTACCAACCTTTCTGCCTAATTCCCTTCAGGGAGATTCCCAAAGTCCATGAAATGCTTTGAATATCAACTTTCATAAATCAGCTCCATGTTAATTTTTTTCATTGTGCTGTAAGTCTGAGACCACTTAAGAAGACATTTAGGGAAACATGGAAAACATATTGTTTCATTTATGCATGCAACAATGCAAAAACTTTCCCTTTGTTACTGTTCAAAATATTGGCATTCTATTTTCTGTATGCATGTTCTCAGAATTGACTTTCAGAGCTATTCTAGAATAAGAAAGACAACATACCACTAACTAAAAAAATCTGATTGCTTAATTGATAAGTAAAATATTTCATTGAATTTTTCTGAAACCAAATATACATATACACACACTATGTATATACATGCATACATATACACTATATATACATATCTATATGTACATATACATATATGTACATATGTATATATGTGTATGTGTATATATATAGTACTACAGTGAGGGATTATTGGGGAAGATACATATTTTTTCTTTTATTAATTATAAAATGACCAAACTATTCGATATTGCAGGAGTTTGGATGGGTAAAATAAAATAGCCCCTGATATTTGCCATTGAATTTTCACTGACTTTTCTGAATAGTGCTGTCAGAAGCAATGTTTTCACTTACTTAGTGGATTAAATAAAAACCCAAGCATCACACCTCATTTTGGATCTTAAGTATGGAAAAACTTTTGTTTGTATATTTCATGACATGTTTTCTAACTAGTGAAGTTGCATGATCAGATATCTAAGATCTCAGTGTTGAATGTGATCGTGGTAACACTCTCCTCTCACACTCAGCTCTCAAACCTCATCTCTCACGTCCCTCTCTCTCCATCTCTCAAGAAAGTGAAGTTCTATGGCACGAGTCACTCTTCCATAGCAAGGGAATCTCTTTGTTGGCACGAAATACACATGGTCTGATGAGGGTCTTGAAAGTAGTTCATGGTTTTGCATTATTTTCTTTCTATTAGAATGACATTGTAATACTGCCTTGAGTTTCTAATCTGCACCCCTCAGAAATCTCGCTTCCCCGTGGGCTTTCACTCAGAACCAGAATTTAGTCTCCAATCTCGAAAGGCCCAACTGAGATGACACAAAAACTTTTCATTAGAATTTTAATATGCAATCAAAGCCATTTATAGATTATGCACAGAGGTGATCTTCTCTGTGTTTAATAACTGTGTGGAGAACTTAGATAATGTTTAATTTGGTGGAGAGACTATTTTTAACTTTCCCGGAGTCGGGTTACCTGCAATGTTCCCAGAGAGTCTCTTAGAAGTTCTATTGGCGTGAAGTTTATTGTGTGAATGAGTAACTGGCTGTGTCTGCAGCAGGGCCTTGGGGGAGATTATAAACATCGGACTATTCTGCAATATTCTGTAATTCACATTGCTTCTGATAAACCTAATTTCACATCTCTTCGTTCAAACTATGTGGATGAAAAGAGATAAATACCCAGTGGAGTGCCTGGGGAACTAGTCTGCACCTTGCTTCTGTTCATGACTGGTGCTCTAACCTCATCTGTTTATTCCTTAAAACCCCAGCCCATGAAACTGTGTTTTTTTTTTCTTCAAGAAATAGTTGGCACTTTAGGTTGCACTTATGCTTGACATGAATTATTTGGCAAATCGGGGACTGATGTGTAACTGATAAACTTCAGGCTGTATAATAGCCTTGGGGGGGGGGCATCTTGGACAAAAACACCCTAGTAGGGATTCCACAAAAAAACTTTATTGAGAAAAACCAATCGTTTCCCCTGCTCATGAAACAACAAAAAAAAAACGTGTACCTTGCACTGATCCCAGCACTCATTTATACGCACACACACTCGGCAGGACTGTATCCTGTGTTTTATTTACATGGGCACGTGACTCTCATTAATGTTGATAACCCTGTGCACATGCCTCCAAAAAGAATGGACCCCAACTGTGAGAACTGTCTGTATTCAAATGTGTTAAGAGCTGAATATTTAAAATCTGTTTGGCACACCAAGCTTGGGGTTTTTTTTGAAGACAACAGAAGTTGGAACGCAAGATCAAAGAATGAAAAAAGAAAGGGAAGCAAAAGCACCATAAAAAATAATGACATCTGGATGAGGCCTCGATAATGTTCTAATTAAATGTACTTACACCTCGGTCTTGTCACGTGCTCAGGAGTGGAAGCTTCAAAGCCCCTTTCCAACTGCAGCGTTAGACGCAGTCAGGGGAGCCCTGCCTGGGGACAGTTACGTCTGCTGTGATCCAGCTCTGTCCTCTACTTTCTTTCATTGAATGGGCTTCTGCTCTTTTGCTATTATAAAGGTCATCAAAAATTACGTTAACCCTATGACTTACAAAGATATGCATGTCCCTTAAAATGGGTTTGAAAAAAGAAATCAGTTTATCCACTTACCATTAGATTAAATAGGCTACGAGATCCCTTTGTTTTGTTGCTGGCTCACAGGTTAAGATGAGTTGAAGAGAAATCTTGGGTACATTTTTCCTGTCCAGGTAAAGTCTTTTGACATCCTTTCCCTTCAGGGTGTAATAGAAGCTCTCCCTGAGTACAAGACACTAGGTAGACTCTCGGAAGTCACCAATTCAAGCACTTTTAATTTCAAAAAGAGTTTCCAGAGCCTACCTTAAATGGACAGAGTTCTAGTTAAATCAGCATGACCCGAATTGCCTTCAAAATGCTGGGGTTTAGGAGAGGAGACAGGGCGAGAGGAGGAAGCGAAATTTTCTAGGTCCTTTTTTTTTCATGGAGTTTTGAAAAGTCAAGATGAAATCTCTTCTTAGGTGTTCAAAAAAATAACACGTACCCTAGATTTTTAGAAGATGTTGGTTAGGGAGTAGATATATACTGCCTTTCTCGTCACCATTAACGGCCATGTACAGTTAAACCCCCCACGACTGTGTCGAGTATTTTCCCTCTGGCTTTGTAAAGTGATGTCTGAGTGTAGGTTTTTTAAAGAAATTTTATAACCATTTCACAGACTCTGCAACACACCTACTACTGCAGAATATGCAGCACTTCTTGGGGAAATGGTAACAATTAATAAAACTGATGTTCGATCTAGAAAAAAAGGTCAACATGTTTGTAGATCAAGTCTTTCGGGGGAGTACAAGTCCATCTTGTTTTAATTCAATGAGAAACTACTTTTTCTTTTTCCCTTTTCTATTGTTTTTTTTATTCCTCGTCATCGAATAGTGCTAAACAATCATATGCAAGGCATTTTGCCTTCTTTCACTCCTTACAAGAAAATTATTCAATTAATACGCAAAGATGAAAGTTGGAAACTCACCGTAATCTAGAAAGGTCCGGGAATTTAAAGAACAAAAAAGTACCCCCTGGATCTCAGGATTCATCAGGAGAATGTAGAACAAGTTAGTTTTCTCCAAGCTTCCTTAGTTGTGTTTTTTCTGCCCTAGGCATAACTTCAACACTAGTGAGGCTTGGTGGAAGGGAAATGGTTTGGGGGTGCTTGAGAAAGCATTGGGGGCTAGAAAGAGAGAGACCAAAATGACACCAGCCCCTAGAAAAATGGGGAGGGGGCAGCTTTTTGTGTGGGAAGTAGTCGATGTGCCACACCCCTATGCAAAAGACTGGGACTCATCTGGTTTAGGGAACCCCATTCATGTTTTGAAGTACATATATTTATATCCAAGATGCTTTAAAAAAAACCACAATTTCTGTCATCCTTTTATAATTGGCCGGCTGTTCATCCTGGGTGTCAAGGCTTTCTTTTACTTGCTCAGTCTTCCCCATGTAAGCTAATGCTTTATTTCTTCCCAGAAAAAAAATCAGAGACTTGCATTAAATTTAGCATTTCAATAATAGTAGTGAAAAGCCCCTCTTTGTGAAAGATACAGGATTAGTTCCTGCCATGAGCTCATCTGCATCATCTCCATTTATTTCTCCAGGGTGATGAGGAGACCTTTGCATTTGACCAAAAAGCCCTAGTAAATAAGGAGTTAAATTGAAGGCAGGCTCACTGGTTTGCTGAGATCTGTCAGAGTCTGACTGGCTGGCTACATATCTGTCTCTGGAACAATAGGTACCTGTATTCTGCACGGACTGCTGGGCAGCGCGGACACTCTGGAGAAGGTCTGCCTCTGCCTGCGCGTTCCTGGTGAGACTCCCCAATGACAGCTCCACTTCTCAGTGGAGGAGAAAAAAATATCTGTCTCTTCCCTTGATGAAGGACAGGGCTTTGATCATTTTTATTCAGGCTTGTCTTGGCCGGAGGTTTTAGGTTCTTAGTCTCAAGTCAGCAGTGGCTCCCTGTTACTCTCTCTCTCTCTCTTTCTCCTCTCTCTCTCTCCTTTATCTTCTCTCTCTCTCGTTCTCTCTGTCTCTCTTTGACACACACACATACACACATCCCCTTTCTCCCTGTCTCTCTGACACACAGAGACACACACATACACATTCTCTCTCTCTCTCTCTCTCTCTCATTTGCCCTCCTAGGTTCTATGTAGGCAGATGAGTACCACAGCTGTAACTGAGGCACAGAGCACTAAACACAGTGGAGCCAATTTCCACGATGGCGAGAGGGGACACCGGAGGTGACAACAATGACAAGGACTCAAAGGACCACCCTTCTGACAAGTTTTAGGTAAGAAAATCTGTCTGCCGCGATGCTTGTATTTTTGCCTCCCAGTGGCTGAGAGCGAGTCTCGGAAGGGAAATATTGTCCTGAGGGTATCGGCTCCGCTGCCCCTTGCCTGCAAACCTGTGTTCTCGGGGCTTTGTGTTACTAGGATCCTTGGAGGTGAGGTGTGAGCGGGGCTGGGGGAAAGGGTGAGCTGCTTTGTATGTCTGTCTGGTGACATTTATCATGCCGTTTAAAGTCATATCTGGAAAAAATTCTGTTTGATGATAGTTAGCAATGTTTTGTGCAGTGGAGAGCATATGGCCGTGTAGAATTCAAGCGATGCTCTTTCATTCTTAATTTGTAATTATTTTTACACTCAACTGTACTGAGGTCAGAGAGTTTTAAAAATTAATGAGCTTCCCTGTGGAGTTCAAATACTAATGTCTATGTGAGCTGCCACAGAAAGATAAGATTATGCTGGTATATTTTAAACTTACACTTGACTGTATTATTTTGAACATCTCCATCTGAAATATATGAGTTGTGTACTAGTTTATGGAAGCCTAGGTATTTGAGAATATTGGTCCTTAATTTTTTTTAATGACCTGGAGAAATTTTGTGAAAATTAGACTGTAGAAAATGATTATTTTGTATAGAGACATTGTTAAAACTTAACAGATTATTATCATAATGGAGAACACCTTATACTTTCGAGGAAGTCACAGATAATGAATGAGCTCCATGCTCAAAGATATCTGCAGATGTGCTTTCAGCATAAGTAAGATAATAAAAACTCAAGAGATATTTAGGGTGAAAAATTGCTGGCACAAACAAAGAAACAAGTGTGCCCATAGATGAGAATTCTTTGTCGCAAAAATTAATCCAGGGCATGGATTTAGGAGGTTAAGTGATTTCTACCTTCTTAGTGCCCTTCAAAAGGGGTGAGTCCAGACATTTAAAAATGTGCCCCAAACTTTCATTTCCCACAATTTAAAGACATTGTTTATGTTCCTGATACAACACATTGTTTCAATGAGGGGGATTGAAAAGCAGTCTGAGTATACAGTAATCGGGGCTAAAGATGCTTTTTATCCCTAGCTCCCCATTTACAAGACCCATTCTGAGCTTCCTGTGATATATTGTCATGTAAATACTGTGCAGCCAGGGAAAGCAGTCCTATGGAGATTCAATTTACTTTGAAAGTTGTTCATTATAGAAGGGATGAATGTTATTTATTTGATGTGATTCAAAGGCTGGAAATGACTTTTTCATTGTGGCACCTTTTGTAATGGGTGCAGGGTGATCTAATCTTTTTAATTTTGGCTTTCACACCAGTGGAGATGAAAAGAGATCTGAACTCATTTATCGGTTGCTAGGTCCTTCTGGAGACCCGAGTCGTGTTCTTGGTTGCTATGGCCGGTCTGACCTCAATCTCTATAGTTTTGGGGACTTAAGCAGTTTCTTGTTCTTCATCGTCTTCTTCTCTCTCTCTCTCTCTCTCTCTCTCTTTTTTTTTTTTTTTAATGAGGAGCATGTACCTTGATTTGTGTCCAAAATTGTGGCTGAACGTCTTTGTCTGCGAGTGATAAATGGTGCCGAACAATTCAACAGTTCTTACAAGTAAACACCGCTGTCCCACTAAAAATATGTTTTGTTCTGAGTTAATGGTACGGAACAAGGCAGCCTCCACAAACAGCTATCTTTTATTGTGGAGGGGGCCTCTGAAACTTGGAGCAAAGTGGAGGAAATTGGCTTTCATTTTCCCGTGCATTAGCATTTTATTTGTGATTCAGCCGACGCGGCTTTAGGTGGATCAGTGGATCGAGGATGAGAGGGTAACCTCCCTTTGCTTTCTTTCTAGCTGGGGCTGCGTGTGCCCGGATTCTGCCGGGACGCTGAGAAGTCAGGAGGAGTTTGTGCGTTGGGCTTGGTCTTTGGTTCCCAAGTACCGAGGGCTAAGGCACAGACGGGCAGGTGTTCTGTGGCTCTGTTGCCTTCGGTCTCACTCTGACGGTTTGAGGGAAAGTTCTGTCCAACTGTGGTGACTGCCAGGAATGCTCTGCTGGTGTGCTCCTTACGCTTATGCGCACCAGGGCGTCCTTGGATTCTAGAACCTCGGTAGAAAGGAATCGTGGTGATTCAGAGGCCGTGGAGGCTACAGCCGGATTCAGCAGGCGAGCCGTCACACCTTTCTCCATTCCCCTAAAAACTGCTTATTTGATGCTGCAGGGATCATACACTCTGCCGAGAAGATGATGGTGCCAGAGGCGGTGTCAGGAAAGGCATTTATTGCTTAGTAGCACCATCAGCTTCCTCCAGAGATTGTGGCTTTGTAGTGTAGTTTTTTTCTTTTAATAGGACTGTGCTAATGGTTTTTATTCTAAATTGGCCAGCCCTGAGCATCTTCAGGAAAAATGGGTTCCATGAGAAGTGGCATCCTCCTCGAACTGAAAGGTAAAAATTAAACGTTTTTTTAAAGTGTCGCTTTACAAACCATTTCATGTACTTCTTGCCAGTAGCTTTAGAAAACTGTTTTCTAAAGAAAACTGTTTAAAATTTAAACCATTCTATTTCACGTTAAGGTTTAAGGAAGAGACTGTCATTGGGAATTTTATTGTTAGTGATTTGCTAAAATTGCCTAGCTTTTATTGACAAATTACAATCAGGTATCTTGTTTACTTTTAGACTTGAAAAATAAGCAGATTTTCATATTTTAGAGAAAATGATACTTTGGGGGATCAATAAAATAATCTTTATTTATTGTGCATAGATTTTATTCCTAGAACTGGTAAACAAAAACCAAGATTAGATTATGTGGAAGGTCTCTTCCACCCTGAAAATTCTTGACAGAATACCAGTTTCGGAAAGAACGTATAACGATGGTTTTATTAATATAACCGCATGTATTCAACTTCTGTTTGGCCCTTCACCTGAGCAGCAGTAAAAAGTCCCATGCTCTGTTGTACAGGTAATAATTGTGAATGGGAGTAATTTCCAAACAATTGATTTTTGAAGGTTTGTTTTTTTTTTTTCCCGAAAACTGCTTCTTTAACGCTTTATTAAGACTGGGGTTTTGCAAAGCTCAATTGTGTCTCCTTAACTTGGGTGTCTTCAGGTCTTCTTGAAGATAATACTTTATTTAAGTGGTTAATGTCCAAAGAAATATTTAATTCTAGGTATCCGAAGAAGACAAATATTCCCCAGTCCATGGTATGTATCTATATATGTATATGAATATATTTTGATATGAAATGTATACATTTAACATTGTGTTTTGCTTCGCTGTTATTTCAGAAGATTTAAGTGCATGTCAGATAGTGCTCAATTTCCTGAAATGATTAAATTCAGTCTCTGAAGAATCTGGGGGAAGGCCTGTAATGACATTTTGATGACTTTCATTTTAAGGTGTAATAGAAATTGAGTAAAATATTTTAATAGCTATTCTCTAATATCTCATTTCAAATACAATGTTTTTATTGCTCATTCTAGCTTACAATTTTCTGGTGATGATAATGTTGGCTGGTAATTGTTTCTTACATAGAAGTCATTTTATCCTTATGTAAAAGTTATTTCATAAAAGTCTTCATGCATTTATCTCCACTGAAGCAATTGCACTAAACTTGAGATAAAACAGTATTTCCAGAGTCCTCCTACTTTAATTTAGTACTTCTTTACAAGAATTAGGTGTATCTTAAAAAGATGAATAGTAGATATTCTAGCTCGTGGTTTCACGAGGAAAACTAAAGAGGCATACAAATCAAGGGGAAGGCTGAGAAAACAGAGGGGATAAATACTATGAGCTATTACAACATTAACAGTGCTTTCAGGTGCCATTTACTTTTTAAATTTTAAAAATGGCCTGAGATGTAATACATATGTATGTAAATAGCGAGTTATTATATCCATCTTTATGGAATAGGTAGGTGCAGATATATAGAGGCAACATGATTGCAGCCAATGATACCAGGAAGATTTTTTGCACCTCACTCTCTTCAGGAGCTCTAGACACAGTAATCACATAGCTTTTAAAGAATCAAATCTTTGGGGAACTAGAGTTGTGACATTAGATCAATTTATGTAAGTCAAAATGAAATCTTTAAATCAGTCTTTCTGGGCAAATTATACAAAGCCATTAACTCACGAGCTGCGATGTTCTAAACTGGCTAATTAGAAAATATTTTATGCAATTTAACTTGATTGTAGTGAATGTTTAAAGTCAGGATATAATATTATGGCTGAATTAACACACTATCAGTGTGTTAATCCCTGATAGTGTGTTAGTTCAGCAAATTTTTATAAAAGTAAAATTAAGCTCTAGTATCTGATTCTTTTCCTCTCCTAATATGTTTACGAAGTTTCCCCAAGTTCACTTCCTCTTTATGATTAATATTCCTTTCCAAATACTGGTGTGGCAGGACAATTGGTTACTCTCAATTTCTTTCTGGCTTCTGTAATTTTGGTTTTTGTCTTTTCAGTGTACCAACATTCTCTCTCACCTAGAAAGTTGTATTGACTTTGAAGCGATGTGTCTGACCTATTTATCTGAGTCTGGGGGGAACCCCAAAATTTGTGTCATTGGGATTGTGTATTAAATGCTGAAAAGTTTGAGTTGGCCTTGGGTTGATATTAGGATATAGAATTTTCTCGGTAATAGCAAGTTACTTGGCTAATTCAATAAAGTCTTGCAGTGGCCTTCGTTTATTTCACAAGGAATAGTTTGCCAAGTGGCAAACTCTGGATTTATACTTAGCAACATCTAGAAAATTTAACACAGAGAAAGAACTGTCAGGGGAGGGAATACCTCTTAGATAGCTAGTGAAGAATTAGGTGCATCTTAAAAGGATGAGTAGAATATTTTAATAGCTATTCTCTAATAACTCACTTCAAATACAGTGTTTGTATTACTCATTCTAGCTTACAGTTTTCTGGTGATGAGACTCTAGCATGTCATCAGGAGGCATGGTAAAGTTTTATCTACTGCTGTTTTGTGTTTTAATCACCTCTGAGATCTGATAGCAGATTTTAATTTGCATGGCCATCAGTCTGATATTTTCATTTAAACAATGTCAGAATAACTTAAGAAAATAGAAGTTATGCTAAAGAGCTTAATTATATGCTCTAGCATTCACTAATAATTAATTGAAATAGTTAAAATATTGTTCATAATTTTAAATGTTAAAATTGTAGTTTGCTTAATGGGGCTTATGATTTATTCTTATTTTAATCAAGAGATGGCGTGTATAGACTGGTAATGACCCTGAGTCCTTCTAAAGTTGCTAGACTTTATGATCTTACACCATACAGTGAACAGAAACTTTTTACATCCTTAATAACATTAAGTCATCATTTATATTCTTAATGTTGCTTAGCATTATTTAAGCACATGTACTTTTGATTCATAAATCCTTAAATTTCCTATATTTTTCTGACAGTTGAATTCACAGTTCAACTGCAAAGACCAAAATATACCATAAGGCTGGGAGTTTCCTTAGAGAAAGGAAAGCAAGGTAGCGTACCGAGGTCAGGAGCATATGGTGTTTCATTACCACAGTCTCAAAGGTTTTAATGCAGTTTACTTCAGGCATTATTGAAGTTTCTGGATTTTCTGAAAATATTTGAAGAATTCAATTTGCTAGCTAAATTTGAAACATGGAAATCGAATAAAGTATTATAAAGATGTGCTGCCATATAGATTTAGAAAAATTCATTAATTCATTCAACAAACATTTATATTAAGTGCCTACCCTGTGCTAGACATTATTCTTGTGACTCTTAATAGTCACCATTAATTCAATATTCATTATTGCCTGATTTTGCAGATTATAGGAATCTCACCAGTTATTCATACATCATCAACTAATCACACCACAATCCATATCTTTTTGGAACTTGCATTTCTCTTGTTCATTGTTTAAATGGCTATAAATATATTCTAGGAATAAATACCTATTTTAAAAAATACACTGGTAAAACAGTCAGAATGCATTTTATGACGTTATCTTATTGATGTGTCTTTAGAAATGTCTAAATTTATCGCACATTTTCCCTCACTATTCAGGCCCACAATGCAGCAGACACTAAGTTGGTCTTACTATTTTTATGCTTCCTTCCAATGCTTCTTATACTTCTTATATTTAAGGGACCTCTAATTCTAATTATTAATGTCTAACATTTATTTCCTATATGCCAGGCAATGGGCTAAGTGCTTTACCTTTGTTTTCTAATTCAGTCTTTTCAATTACATTATGAGAAAGAGAGAGAGTACCACTATCCTTACTGGTAAATAGGGAAACCGAGGCTTTAAGAAGTTAAGTAACTCCTTTGAGGGGACTTACTTAAGAATCTGAGCTACTAAGCATCTGAGATGACTTAATTCCCAGGCCTTTCAGGTCCTATTCATCCTTCTAGTCATTCGACAAATAGTATTGAGCCCCTGTACTGTCCTAGGCCCATGCAAGGTGTTCAGAATAAAGCAGTGGCTGGAACAGGAAGTCTTTGCCCTTAGACTATGAGCTCACCACCAAACCTTGATACTTTCAGTATGTTCTCCCTCTTTTTGCATCTATGTATTCCTCACAGCCAATAGTATAAACATTTTAAGTTTGAGAACTTAATTGAACTCCTCACCATTTGGCTTTCCTCTTTTCAACTGCATTATTGCTGATTTCTAAGTAGGAATTTTCTGTGCTGGAAGGCTGATCTGTTCATCGCCCTCATGAAGATTGTTTTATGTTTACTCCTGCTTTCCCTCAAAATGCTGGAAGATGAGCTTCTCTGATCACTGCTGCCCCTGAAAACCTTTGCTGCTGCTTTCTCAAGGCCTCCCATCCTTCAGTGTCTAGGTCAATGCCCATAGCTCCTACGAAGCCCATTTCAGAAATGAAATCCTAAAATTCTTTCATCTGCATTGATCAGCTGCCCCATGACATTTGCAGCAAGGGATGTGATGTCAGGATAGGTAATGTTCCACCCAGTTCCTGTGTCCCGACTGCTTCAGTGTTTATAGATGTGCCTGACTCACATGTCGGCAAAGAGTTCAGGGAACTAACAGTAAAATAGAAGAAGAAAGTAACAAAAGTAAGACTGGAGGAGGGTTTCGGAGCAAGAGCCCCACTGCCTATCACAGTGTCTGGCATAGAGTATTCAGTTAATGTACATTTGAGGCTAACAACAGGAGGAAGCTTAGCAGGGGAAAAAAACTAATGTTCCTAAATTAATAGCCCAGGACTTTCAGAGATCTTTAAATATTTATTTAGAATTGGAGATTCTATTAAGGAATAGTTAAACACAATGATCTTTACTTTCAAACATAGTTTTGCTTCTTCTGGGAATAAATTGTCATTCATCAATATTAATATATTATATGTAGAATAAACTTTCTGGTTTTCCTAAGTGCAGTTATGTTGTATTTGTATATGTTCTCCATTGCTCTTCTTGTCCATGACGTGGCTGACTCTAATTAGCTTATTATTTAATGCCATACCCAATTATTTTTCTACCCCTTTGGACATTGTTCAGTGTCATAGAAGTCACTGACAACTCTTTCCCCCAAAAGAGCCATCTTTTAAACCATCTTAAAGTTTTATTAGTTAATACTTAATGATGGATTTCTTTCAATAAAAAGGCAATTTAACATTTAAAATCTTAGTGCAAATCTCTTCTGTTAACAAGCAGCTCTTTTGGTAATTTTACTTATGTTTTTGCTCAATGGTATGCAAAAGTATAGTCTTGAAATCTCAAGAAAAAATAGGTTTATATAGACTCTTAAACCCAGTGCTTAAGGTAAAATTAAGGTGGAAATTTTACTTCATAGGAAAATCTAGGTGAATATTTCTTAAAGCAACTACTACATCTGACCACTGCTATGGAGCTATTTTATTGACTGTGAGGACCATGACGTGTATACATAGGTATAAACACAGAACTTACATGAAGAAGCTACTACCAATACTTTATATATATGCAACATACACTAATTTTCCTGGGCGAAGTGAGCTAGCAAGTTTACACCCTAAAGCAGTGAATGTAGCCTGTGTGCGCTCATTTATATGGGAGTATTCTGCGGAAGGAGCCCCATCCTGTGGGAATTCCTACTGGCTAGTTGTGGTAAGTGGGGGTGAAGCTTTGGCTCAGAGGCTTGGAGCTATCTTGTGCTTTTAAGAAACAAGCCATATTTCTGCAGTCTGTATTTTAATAGTAGCAGTCAAACCATCCATGAAAGTTCCAAAATGGAAACTGCACCCCAAATGCTTATTGCATGCTGTGTTGATGTCAGTAAAACAGGGAGGATGAGCTTGTCTCCCCTTTAACCCTAACGTTCTATGGTCCTTTCACTTTGACACTAATTTCAGGCATGAACCTTGGCACTTAGCCACACTGTGTAATCGTTGGTGTCTCACTGCCACCTGGGTGCACAATGGAGAACAATATTTAGCCCCTGTGATTTGCCATAAGAACACACCACATGCAGTTGGGAAGGGAAATGTTTAATCAGCCAGTGTCTCCACACAGTTCCAATCAGTTGGGTCCGTTGAAGATTTCATTTTCTCTGGATTAACTGGTTGTTTTGTCACTGTGAAGATAAAATCTTTGGCTCCCTCTCGAATTCATATCAGCAAATTTGGGAATACTGCGTATCAATTTAAATGCAGAAACAAAGAAGGTGTTTGAAAATATGTGAAGGGAATAACCCATTTTGGTCAAAAGGGTTCTTTTTTCTTTTTTTAAGTTCCTTAAGTCCTCTGCTTTGCTGGTTGGCTGTGGACTTTAGTATGTAAAAGGCTATAAGTGATAACCTGAATAACATGGTAACATCCATTTTTGGTATGTTGTATGATGATGCTGTTAATCTTTAGAAGAAATTCCATGTGGTGACATTTACAAAAATAGTTTCACATGAGCAGCTCTTAATTTTAAAGAAAAAATAATGGGAATAGTATATCTTTCAAGTGACAAGCAAGTCACTTAGGGAGTGTGTACTCAGTGTACACAATGGGGACGTGAAATGTACCTTGGCTCCCACCAGATATGCTTATATTCAGTCCAGGGAAATAGTTTTAAAAAGTATGAACATGGTATAAGAATAGGATAATCTGTATAAGCAAGCAACATATCATCTTGAAGACTGGGATCTATTTTTTTTAAAGCCTGCAGCTTTCAAAGTGCTAGAAGGATTTGAATTCAGGGTTTTGTCTTCATGTTATTTGAATCCTGGTAATTCAGTGCAGTACAGTCCGCTTCAATTCACCCAGTTACTCGTTGAATTTCTAAGATTTATGATCATTTTATCCTCCCCCAGTCAATTATCTCTTTGATGGTATTATTTTATTTTTGGTTGGGTAAACATAATAGGAAATTTGGGAACATATGGCAAAGAATGTCTAGCGTCCTTACCACAAAACAAAAAATTTTAAGAGTTCAGAATTTCTGTGTGGTTTGGGGCATTCTAACTTGGGTAAAAATTTATATAGAATGTGATCTTTTTAACTAAAATGGTATCTCTTTTGGTCAAAAATCATGATTATTATCATAACTTTGAGAATACTTCAAATCATTTATTTACTCAATAATTCAGTTGCCTTTTCTCCCTTCATCATCTTGTCTGATTGGTGTTGCCCAAGTCACTGTGGCAGATTTTATAAAAGGAGAAAATAGGATCTTTCCCATATTGACTATGGGATAATTGGGGAGAAAAACAACTCTAAAGAACATATTGGATAATATAATAAAATTACTCTTAGCAATCATACTTCAGTCCTGTGAAGGGAGAAGCTATTTCCTCACAGGTAGAAAGCAGTATTAACAATCAAATAGAGCTTTTTGGCTCAGAATATTGTTTCAGATTATTTGTTGTGAGAACAATAATGAGAACATTCAGAATAAAGACCAGTTCTTGAAAATGGATTTTACAATGTTCAATTGATTTCACCAGCAAAACAAAGACTTTCATTTCACGAGGACTTAAAAATAACGGGTGCCATATGATTAGTGATCAGTTCAGTGAAATTTACAAATACTTTATTGATGGTTTATAATCAAATATGTGCTTGTGGGGGCTGGAGTTTACATTTGCCTTAATTGTACTTCATGATTTTTCTCCCAAAATTTCGAGACAAATGTAAATTTAAAGGCTTTCTGAAATCCTTCAACTTCCTCACTATCTTGAGGCACTCAGCAAACACATTCTCTGCGGTGGAAAACTTTTCAAAGCTGTTTTTAACAACATCCTGGGATGTGTAAAAGCCCTGCCCAGGGCTTCACTCTGGGCCAGAAATATTCCACCAATCACCCACGCTGATAAAAACACTGTTCCAAATAAAACCCAACATTAAGCAAAGAGCTTTGGGATTAGTTCAAGTTTTAGTCTCTATCTCCAATGTAAAGTTTTAGGATTCTAAGGAAAAACAACAACTTGGAATGCACATTACCATTTTTAAAGCCAAAGATTTGCCAGGCAAAAAAAATTTTAAACTTGACTTCAAGTTTTTGTCTTTAGTTACATTGAGGTTTGTGTGCTGAAAAGTCCAGTAATCATTTCATTATTCTCTTGTTTTATCTTGTAAAGTTTATATTTTGTAGATATAGAAAGAAGAGTGTCTGCCCTTTCTTGGCCATTTTCTGTCTTCTTTTCTTAGGGAAAGGAAGAATTAGATAGAAAAATCCACACTCCATTCTTACCTATGGACTTCTCCTGTGAACAGTATATGCCATCCACTAAGCAAGGAAGGACAGATATTCTGTTATTAAGGGGCCAGGGTGAGGGAGTAGCAAATAATTAATTCTCCCATGTATTCTATTAGGTGAATGGATTTATACTAGATACATCATGGGCAGAATCAGATGGAAAAATACATAAGGAGTCCTATTTAGAAAATAGATAGCAGCATGTTCCCTAGAATATGGCAGCCCTTGATTCTTGGTGTCTTTGGGAAGCAGAGCTCACCATATACCTTCTACCTGTGACTGGTGAAGACAACTGGTTGTCCCCAGTAAGGAACTCCTCTCACTGCTCCCTACTCTGAGCTGCGTTTCATTTTGATAGCCATTTGCTATAGGCACTGTGGAACTCCATGCAGTGTGAAAGGTATGGTTAAGAAATTCTTCAATGGGATTTCTCCCTACCCCACTTCCCCACAGTGGGCGATTTAGAAAAAGAAGACTAGAGACTTAGAGACATGTGTCTAGCCCATTTCTAGAACTACACATTTAGGCTCACATCATTTGAAGCAAAATAGAAAAAAATAACTGGAGAAGGCCAAGGTATTCTACATTGGAGAATATGGCAATTGGTCAAATTTATGTCTCAGAAAAGATAAAAGAAAATATTTAGAAGAAATCAAGTTTTTGTTGAATGACAGCTTCACCTATTCTCAGCTTCACTTTCACTTGCTAGATCATGATGCCCATTGTCTTCTTCAGATTTAATTTCAGTGACACTCCTCTGAGAGACCATATGTTTTTAGCCTGGGCACCCATACCTCGTGCCTTCTTTCAGGGCTCGACACACTTCTTTGGTACATCTCTAGCATGCTCATTCATAATTTAACTTTGGTATAATTTATTCATTGTCATCCAGATCTTTCCCCCCCAAGAAGTAGCCAAGATAATTTGATTAGTGGTTCTTCTAATGGCAAACACAATTTCTTAATGTTTTGTCTTGAACTATTTGAACATGAAATAGAAGTTATACGCTAAATCAGTGTCCAGGAGCAGGAGAGCTGGGTTTTGTGCCCGTATGGTAAATTCATATCTTGTCAGTAATCAACGAGTGTCAGCTTTTCAGGCTTATGTTCATATTTTTATATTAGATTTAACTAGTCATGGTTTCAGTTAATTTTACATTTGAGTTTAACGCCCTGGTATTTGAAGGTCTTGGGTGATTTTTGAAAGCCTAATATTTCAGCACACACTTTGCAGAAAGTTTATAAAATACAGACATCCTTAAATAAGCAATGGGAAGGTGTTTGGAGAACCTTCTCAGATGATGTCTCCTTTTCTTAGTCACTTTGGCTAAGAGTTAAGCAACAGCCTTTGAGGCCAGAAGGGTACAGTCTCTGGAATCAAAGTAAATTAGATTCAACTCTCAGACCTCCTATTTGCCTTGGACCAATTGTTTAGAATCTTTGAAATACAATTTATTCTTCTGTAAAATAAGGATTATAATACTCACATTATTAAATTTTTGGCTTTTTCCCACATCAGGCACCATACCGACATGGGCTATAAGGAAGTACTATTATTATCCATGGCTTACAAATTATTACACTGAGACTTGGAGAGGTTAAAAAAAAACACCCAAAGCACAAGTAGTCCTTAAGTAGTGAGCTTCTTGTTGGGTCTTTTCTTTCCATAGAATTTATTTTTAGAAAAAGAATTGTAGAATCAAAAGGTATGTATATAATACATTTAGTTAGTTTCCAAAAGGTCATTCAGTTTTAAGCCCTTGACTATGAGAAGTAGTAAAGCTATAATTTATAATTCACCATGTTACTATATCACAAAACGATGCGGTCTGAGACTTTGTAAGTGGGCTTGGAGAGCCATATGCTGTGAGAGCTGCTTTATGCTCTTCTTCTTGAAGATGGTGATGGTACTCTCAGCTTGATGAGCACAACTCTTTTGCAGTAAGGATTCTGGATAAATGGCTGTTGCATGAAGTTCAATGCTAGTCTCCAAGGCAATTGTTATGCTTTAGATGAAAAGTGGGCACCATTTCCAGAAGAGCTTGACAGTCTCAGGGAGGAGTTTTATAGCCTTAAAGAATTTTATATTTGTGATTAGTGTGACTTTCAATAGAGGGGGAAAAACTGAGACTGACTAGAAGTTTAAAACTTTTAGTCTAGTCTAGCTGCACCTGTTGCCTATTGCCATTTGCTGATTTCAGTGTCTTCTCCTGCTTCATCCTCAGGCTCTTGAAGTCTGTCGGATGCCCAAAGCAGGTATAGAAACACCAAAATAGCACAGTCCCTTTGGTTAAGAATAACATGTCAGTTTTCTTTTCTTGCTTTTGTGTGCTCTCTGGAGCTCACCCATGCATGATGTTCCAGTTGACTTCAAAGGCAAGTCTATGGTTGGATTAGCTCCATGGGACAGGGAGCAAGGTAAGAGACAGGCTTAGTGCATTCAAGGCCCGCTGGGGAGTAGATAGAGCCCAGCTCTGTGGTTACCAAGACAACTCGTCCATTTATGTCCTCATGGAAGAATGGGTAAATTTGCATAATTCCTTTTACTTTATTGTCACTATTAAAATCATTTTAAAATATGACTAAACAGTACTTTAAAAGGTTGCCTTATAGCTGCACTTGGGGAGTTTAAAGTCTAATAAAGACGATACAGATATAATAGATTTGGAGTGAGAAAATACCACTAAAGTCAGGAAGGCATAAAACATGCAAGTCATAAGATAATTTTAGGTGTTAAAAAAAGGGATGGCTTAAAGAAAGTGTGTGTTTTCGAAGTTGCAGTTAGATGTCTTTGCTTTCCTAATCTTTCCAACAAAGGTAGACTTCTCATAGAAGCGAGAGTCAGGCATTGCAGAAGGAAGGAAATGAGAAGACTGGCTGAGTTAAAGACATCAGTACAGACTTAGGTTGCACTTTGGGAGAAGGCTTAGTAATGAAAGCAGAGTGGTTGGATGATGCAGGCATTGAGATGACTCAGCAGAAAAGAATATAGAAGAGCGGAGAAGGTTAAGAGACAAAGCAGACAGGGCAGGGTGAGGTGTTCCCCATGGACTGTGAAGCTAGGAGAGTCTACAATATAAAACATCACCATGGAGACCTAAGGGAGAAGTAAAAGTAATGAGGTCCATGGAAAAGCAAGGAAACACCCTGGTAGTTCTGCTGGGTATTGACAATAGGCTTATTTATGAAGTCTGGAAGCCATATGAAGGCAGATAAAGAGTCTCAAGTTTTCAGCAATCAGAGGACCAAGATAAAAGGGGCCACAATAATCCAGGTGAGCAACTGCTAGATCCTGGACTGAGATAGTAGATGTGATGTTAAAAAAAGAGGGGGTACATTTAGTAGTTGCAAAGGCAATAATCGAACAAGATTAACATCAGTGAAATCCAACACCATAGAAAGAGGGTTCTGAAACAGTAAAGGATAGTGAGGAATTACAAATCATTTTAAGGTTTTGCTCCTTTGAGAGGGAAATTGCAGATGAAACAAGACTGAATGAGGATATATAGCAAATCCTAGAAAGAGAAACAAACATTTATGGCATATTTATTTTTTCTTCTGCCTCTGGACTGAAGAAGAAGGAGAATAAGACTATTTCTTTGCATTTGACTTATTTCATTTCTCTCTGGGATCACAAAATATACGCTAAAGTTATATGCTATCTAGAGCACTTTTTGGTGTCCTTGCTCCCACACATCGGAATTCTTTGAGGTCATCCCATTTGGCGCAGTCGGGAGACATGACAGAGAGACCAGCTGTCTGTGTGGTAAGCAAAGGCACAGACTTCATATTATTGAACCTCAGACTGTATCTTGACTGTGGTTATTTCGAGTGAATAGAACAGAAACAGGAAAGAATCACTGGTGTTCAGAAATTGTCAAGCTGACTTTGCTTTTGGAGACACGGGCATATGCACTGAGGCTATAACAGTCTTGCTTTGATTTATGTCATCACATACTTGGTACTGGACTTGGAAAGGGAAGAAAAATGTTGTGTGATTCAAATGAGCTTTTCATTTGAAAAGACAAAAGACTGTGTACAGCTATCTTTTCTAATTATTACCAGTGGGCATTTTTCTCTCAAGATAAATGCCATGATTTAATGACCTTGGAACTGCTCAACATCTATAAAACATAGTTTAAAATAATTTCCTAAATCTTAGAAATTACAACAGGACTTTCAGTCTTATCTTTCTTTTAGCTGTAAGTTCTGAAAGAAGCAACCGTCCAGAGGAAGCACCTCATTTTTTAGTTAAAATGAAGCCTAAACTTGGAGAAGGGACTTAGTTTGAGGTCACAGGTCTAGGTAGTAACAGAGCCAGGAAAATCTTAAATCTATTCGCTTACAGAATGAGCCTCTTTTAACTATGCTGTGCTGTTTCTTCTTAGTGTAGGAGATTATAAACTAGAGAACTAACTGCACATCTAATTGCTATCCACTAGTAAATCAGATCTCATGTTCGATGTCTTATAATGTGTCTGTGCATCTATCATAAAGGCATTATTGTAAAATAAAGTATAAGCACTCTGGGAATGACAGACAGGGCTTAAATAGGAGTTCAAAAGATTTTGAAAAGACTATTTAAGCAAAAAGTCATCTTTTTCTCTGATTTCCACAGGAAATAGATATAACAAGAGAATTATGAATCCAAGTCTATTTTGTTTCATGTGTGCTTGCTAAAGACCCCACTATCCTAGGACAAGGGCAAAGTGCCCAGAAAGTTCCTCAGGTGTAAATGTGGTAGCAGACCAGAAAGGATGAACAGAAGAGGAGAGGGAAGGGGAGTGGAGCAGATGCTGACAGAGCCGTAGCTCAGTTTGCTGTGGCCTGGGTTGGCACTCAGGCACAGATGGTCATGGGTCCAGGTGCATCCCCCAAATTTGATCTATTGTACACTTTGCACATTTCCTTGTCCCCACTTTACAATTCCTAGCACCTGACACCTGTTTGCACTTCACAGCTGAACTATGGTTCTTGAATCCCGAAATCCAGTGTTTTGGGGCCTTCCCTGGATCTGTTTGCGCATTTGGCCCAGTGAGCACTCCTCCTTTGTTCAAGTTCTGTGCTCCTGACTTCCATGGCCTCATGTTTACCAGATCATCCTCTAATCCTTCCTCTTCTGTCCCTTTCATCGCCTTCTCTTCTTCCTCTTCCCCAGGTTCATCCTTAGCCCATTGCTCTCCTCACCCTTACACTCTCCTTCTGCATGTTCCTCTATTGTCATGATTACAATTACTCATAAATTTTATAGGTAGAACAAACCCCCTTCCTGCAATTCAGACTCAACTATCCAGCTGCCTGCCACGTTCGTTGAGCACCTGTCAACCCAACGTGTCACCGACCTCCTCCTTGCTCCCCTTCACCTGGCTTCTCCATCTGTGCCCTCTATGAGTATACTGATTTGTGAAACTGCTGTCCACTCATTCACCCAAACAAGAAACCCAAAGGTCATATCTGGCTCCTCTTGTCCCATTTTTGTTGTTTTCCCTTTCAAACCCATTACCATACCTGCTAAATTTCCATCCTAAATACTTCTTGAAACCATCTATAACGACCATCATTACTACCACCGTTACAGTTCAGAGCTGCTGCCACTGCTGTAATTCACCTCTTACTTGGGTGTCTGCACCCATCAAAATGCTTTCTTGTACCAGCTGTGTCATTGTCAAACGTCACTGTACATCCAACGCAAGGTAAACCTGCCTTGCAAGCTTAAAACCTTCTCATGTTTCCCCATCCTGCTGGATAAAGTCTAAAATAGGCCCAACTTAAATTTTAGCCTTAAATATGCTACTTCCTGCTTCTCTCTGATCTTATCTCTAACACTTCCCTGTTTTAAATTGTGCTTTCCAGCAACACAGGACAGCTGGGAATTCCACATGTAAACTATCGCTTATCTGCTTTTACATCTCCTGTTCCTCTAAGTCACTTCTCACTTCTCTTCCTTGGCCCAGTGCCAGTCTTCCTTTTGTCAGTCAACATAAGTGTGTCACCTCCTCCAAAATCCTTTCCTTTATATGTCATGTCACCTTCCATTCTAGCTACATGGGTATCTTTATCAAGCCCTTTGTGTATTCCAGTCTTTGCATTAACTATATCATTTTCTAATTTGTATTTTTATGAGCTATACAGTCCATTGACAACTTGTTAACAACTTATTTCCTTCAATTAAATTTAGATGTCTTTGGATGAGAATTTGGTACAGAACAGAAAAAATCTTTGTCAGTGCCACTGCTGACAATTGAGTTAGGAAATTCCTCATTTAAGGATACAGATGAGTGAGCAAATAAATGGATGCATGGATGGATGGATAGATAGATAGATAGATAGATAGATAGATAGATGATAGATAGATAGATAGATAGATAGATACTGATGTCTGTATATATTTTGTCTCTGACTTTCATATAATTTACCTCTCATTTCTTTCAATAGTAGCTGAATCACAAATATACAAGCATTTTTATTTTACTTTCTCCCCCAACATTCATACTTTATGTTTACCCCTAAAAGAAGCTCAAATTCAAGAAAGACTAAGTTATTGCACAGAACACCACAATTAGTTTAGAAGTTTCATAAGAATCTCTTTTTTTCAGTCTTCTTACTAGTTTATGACATTGCCTCTCTGTGATTTTATAAACACTTAAAGGTATATTTTTTGACATATATTCAAACACATGCTAAAATATGGATTTTCCAGGGTGGCCAGTTACCATGCTGGAGAAAAGATTTTAAATTTTATTTATCTACATTTCATATACAGGGGGTGGCAAAAGTAGATTTATAGTTGTGAGTATACAAAACAGTTTACTGTTATATTATTTATTAATTATTGTCTTATCTTCCATATGAGCAACTGTAAACCTACTTTGCCCCACCTGTATATAGCTTTCATGAAAAAAAGTAGCAAAAATACTACAAATGCTATTCTTTCAGGAAGAAGAGTGAGCTTTATTTTTTGTTAATGAAAAGCCAAACAAGCCCAGCCAATTTGCCAGGCACATTTACAGTGGAGCATCTTTGCCTTGACCAGTGTGGCTCAGTTGGTTGGGCACCGTCCTACAACGTGAAAGGTCACTGATTTGATTCTTGGCCAGGACACATGCCTGGGTTGCCCGTTTAGTCCCTGGATGGGGCACGTGCAAGAGGCAACTGATCAATGTTTCTTTCTCACATAGATGTTCCTCTCCCTCTCTTTTTCCTTCCCTTCCCTTCTCTCCAAAAATTAAATAAAATCTTTAAATTTGAGCATCTTTGGCAGTAAGCTATGTGGTATCTCCAAATGTGCAAATATTTGAAGTTAAGTTGATTACATTGTAGACAAAATGTCAGACCCAGTTTTTAAGACTTTTTAAGTTCTCTGTGCTCTGTTATTTCAAAAGATTCCAGATTAGCCACACTGATGTTAGAATAAAGATGGGCATTGTCAATAGATACTGGGGAATCTGTGTGTGCTCCCACCCGAGCCCATGTTCTGAAATGGATGCTTGTGGGGAATTTATATGATAAGCACATACAGGTAGGTTTTTAATGTGTAGGGTATGATTTTTTTCTCCAGTGGTTTAGATGTCTTCTGTTAAAACCAAGAAGAATAACCCTTTTAGCTGTGAATGTGGGCTGAGGAGCAGAATGGATTTACTAATATTTTTGACTCCTCAGATTTGAGGTTATCATGGGCATCATGTCCTGTGTGAGGCTTTGGAAGTTCTTGTAACAGGTAGGTGGCTACATGCCAGAAAAGGTGCTCTCTACATCAATGCAAATTATGCTGCAGCCTATGTGACCAACATAGATAATCACAGACTCGATGATGAAAGACCTGTAATTACATTCAACCGTCCTCAAGTAGAGGTGCCATAACTCGTACGTCTTGTTTCTTTAAATATTAATTATGAGAGTAGTAGTAATCATGCTGAAATTTAAAAACTTCAGATTTAAAATGTTAACAATTAACACTGAAACAACTCCCTTTCCTCTTCCTGCTCCTCCCTCACCAAGTCTACTTTCCTTCCCATATACAACATCTATTAACAGATTAATCTTTGTCTTTTTACACTTTTTCTATACATACATTTATTTACGTGTATAAAACCTAACTGGGAAAATATCTATAGATATGAGTATAGGTATAGATATAGATATCAGTGATATTGATATAGATGTAGATACAGAGATCATTCCATGCCGGAGATGTCGATCTCCATTCATTTAAGGTAGTACCTGTTATACAACCACTTTATGCTTTTCTTCCCTCCTCCTTTAGGCGTTGTGCTGTGCTTATAGCAATACACAGTCAAGAAGTGTCTGTAGTAGTTAATTAAGGGGACAAAAATAGCTCTTCTCCTGGTGGAGAAAGTAGCATTTTCTTTTATTAATCTAGTTTTACTGTTAGCTGGTTCACGAATGGTTGTTGATAGCCTTGTAGAGTTTTGCCAGTGCTCTGCCAAATGTATCCTTGGTTCTTACTCTGCATATTTTTTGGTATTACTGTGCATTTATAATTATAAAACCATGAGGGCCCATGCCTAGAAATACACATATATGGATTTATTTCTTTTTTTAATTCATATATGGATTTATTTCAAGGAGACCATTCAGGTGCCCAAGCTCAGAGTGGAGAGCGTTATGACACATATCTGCCTTCTGTGGCAATGGCATCCTAACAGATCTACTTTTCAGATGTTGAGCTTTCAGAATATCCTTCCATTCTTCAATAATTGCCACACACTTTTAGCCATATTATAAAAAAAGCATCTTTAACCTTCTATGTGCAGAAACCTTTATACCTTACTATTCAGAGATAGCTATTTTAAAAATTCCTGAATTCACTTGCAGCTCCATTCTCTGCAAGATGTACCCACCTATTCCAACTATGTCAAACTGACAAAACAGAAGAAAACAAGAATAGACTCTATATGTCACTCAGGTTGGCAGAGAGATAAGCTGAGAAAGCAAGAACTGGAAGATGGAGGGGAAAAAATGTACTATCATTTAAAAAAGAATTCTTTTCTTTCAAGCTATATATAACTTATCCATTGCAAATTGAGTAAGACTATTAATAGCAATAATTATAATAACACCTTACATTTTTCTAGTGTCTAGTGTTCCTCAAATTTGAATTTGTTTTGTCTTTATGACAGTTCCATCAATTAGTCAGGACAGAGCCTATTACTTCCTCCCTACTTCCCACCTCTGCAGGTACTTCCTGCTGCTCTGTCCAAACCTGGTGATCAGATCTGGAGAAGTAAAACTACAGCTTTGAATATCCCCCACAAATCATTGTGTTTGGACATCATACCTGGTAATATGTTAGAATGAGGGGATTTCTGCTGTGGCGAACATTCCCTCAGGGAGAATGTGAATCACGGGAAAGAGCAGGTCAGATAACTTAGAATTACTGAGGGGATGCTACTTCCTTGAAATAGAGACATGTGACAGTATTAAAATTGGATAGCATGGATTAATTCCTTAAATTTATTCTTAATTATATCACAGAGTCATTTGGATTCCATTCATTTCCCTGGTAAATTAGCCACTGATAATCATAATTATGACCCTTAGGTGCCATAAGACAATGAAATGCCTCCTGAATTATTACGAAGTATTCATTTATGTCTACTCTGTATGTTAATTATATATGCAGGTGACCAATTTTCAAGAAGGGTTCATTTATGTCTACTTGTATGTTAATCATATATAATAATATTAAATTTTAGTAGTGGTAATATTTCTTTAGAAGAAAGCTCCTGTTCCAAGTGCTGAATAAACATGATTATATTTTACACAGATTTTTTCCCCTACATTTCTGTTTGGTGTCCATGGTCTTGACTTATTTGTGTATTACTCACAGGTCATCATTTGAAAAAAGAATAATGCTGAGCATTTGTATCATGCTTTACTGTGAATCAACACTTTCATTGTCATACACATTACCCAAATTACTATATAAGCCTCCAACGGTATTGTTACCAGCATTTTGTAAAATAAACCTCAGGGAGCATAAGTGCTTTGCTTGAAGCCACATGGCTAATAAGTGGTGGAGAAGAAACCCAATTCCATCTATCCAAGTCAAGAACTTTTTCTATCAAACTACAGCCATCTCAGAAACTCGTTCCCCAGACCCAGCGTCAGGAGGCATTAGCTGCTGTGGGCCTCTCTCCTTGGAAGCCCATCTGGCTGAGTTTCTTCCTAGTGCTAGTCAGTGCAGCTGGCATCAACCTACAATTTGGAGGTTCAGAAAATGTGTTGTAAGCCTGATTACTGATGAAAAGAGATAATGTCCCCAGGATTAGATTGTGTTCCATCCACCTGAAGAGGTGCATCAAATACATCATTTTATAGAGAGACAACTTTATTTTTCCTACAATATGACCAAGGTCATGGTAAAGCAGGACCCTTGTGACAGCTCTTTAGTGTATATGAGAAGAGTATGCTTTGGAAAGAAGTATAGATGTGGGCATTCTCCATTCATATGGCTACAAAACAGATTTTCTGCCTTTGATGAAAAGAACAGGCGGTGCCTATTCTAAGGAGAGGATGTGAAGTAAGAGAGAGCTCTGAATGCAAGGTTTTATCATCACCTCTCATTTTTCTTTATTCCATTCTAATCATAACCCTGTTATTAAACAAGTGGCCCTGCTATTAATAAGTAATGCAGAAAAGTCACTGCCTTGAATATGCTCATACAAAAAAGGGCACAAGAAGGTGAGGGACACCTCTAAGGAAGAAGGGCCTTTGCCAGTAATAATTATCTGTAAGGAACAAACAGTGCCCAGGAAGTTGGGCTGGACTCACAAAAATAGAAACCCAAAACATTAGGGCAGGCCTCTGCTTTTTAATGAAATATTGCCCATGCTGAATACTAATTTCCAACTAGAATAAGGCTGTAACAAAGCCATCCTACCCTCATCCATTCTGGAATACTAAAGAGAAGTGTTTCCTGTATTTATTAAGCCCCTTATAATTATTTCTGACATGTCAAATATACTGGGGATAGAGAGAATAGTAGAAGATTGGGGGAAACATTTTTTAATGTGATGTCAAGTCTTCAAAGAACTGAACGAGCAGCCCCAGAAATAACCATGCTTTAAGTATGACATTGCCATTTAATAAACCGACAGAGAAAATATTGAAAGGGATTCTGTCAACATTCTGGGACTCGTGTAATTTTGAACAATCAGGCATAATGGCAAGATCAAGCTCCGGGTCACGCTGTAGGACTTGTATTTCTGTGAAATTATGAAACTTTCGAACAACAGGGAATGAGAAATATGTAATGAAGGAAAGGAGGTAGGGATGTAGGAAGCTAGACCTTCTAGTTCTGACCCCTCCGACATTACTGACATGCAAATGGTTTCATTATGTCAAAATAGCAGAGGTGAAACCATCAAGATTTGCTAAGAATTTTCGGTTTTACCCCAGAAAAAGACAAGTTTGGCATTTGGAACAGTTGAGAGTGTGTCTGAAGTGTTGTCTCATTAAAATTTATGATCAGAATTAGTTCACATTTATTTCATCAAGGACCAAGTCACTTGGGTTGAACTGTGTGGGAGAATCGTAAAAAAAATAATAATGAGAAATGACAGCAGGTCCACAGAGTGGCCAGTGAGGACCATTCACAATCTGATCTTTTTCTTTTCCCTTTTTTAACTTTCCATTCGGTGTTTGGAGGTTATTTGGTGTTTGGGGATTCAAGGTCATTTGTTGGCACATGGATATGGTATGAGATAAGTAGAATCCTTTTAAAAAACACTCAGGTTATTTAAGTCTTTTGTCCAACTTGAATTTATTTTGGTATATGGTGTAAGTTGGTGCTCAAGTTTCATTTTTTTGCACATAGCTGTCCAGTTCTCCCAACACCATTTGTTGAAGAGGCTCACCTTTAACAGGAAGCTAAACAACAAAACAAACAAGCAAGCAGAAAAAAAAAAAAACAAAGACACTGAAATAGAGAACAAGGGGACAGTGACCAGAGGGGAGAGGGAAGGGAATTTAAGGGGAAAAAAGGGGAGGGATTTGGAGGAACAAATAGGAAGGACACAGGGATGAGAACTAAGGGAGGTGGAAATGGGAGGGAGGTGGGGAGCACAGGGCAGGGGAGGCTGGGATGGAAGAAATAGACAAAAAACTGTACTTGAAAAATAACTAAATAAAATTTTAAAAAACCACTCAGGTTAAAGAATTAATACACGTGGCCCTAGCTGGTGGAGCTCAATGCATTGAGACTGGGCTGTGAACCAAAGGGTTGCAGGTTCGATTCCCAGTCAGGGCACATGTCTGGTTTGTGGGCCAGGTCCCCAGTGGGGGGCACGAGAGAAGCAGCCACACATTGATATTTCTCTCCCTCTCTTTCTTCTTCCCTTCCCCTCTCTCTAAAAATAAATTTAAAAAATTTAAAAAGCATTAATACATGTAGCAATATGAAAATACAAGACTTCCACAAGAAAATAAAGATGGTACTTGAGGATAAATTTGTGCCTAGCGCTATGCTCAACTAACTCAATGACACTCTAGATAGAAAGCCTGCATATAGGGTGACTTTCCCACAAAGTTGCTGAAACGGTCCATTTCTTGTGCTCTGATGGATCATCATCTTAAAAAAGAAATGAGATACTCTGTCTGGCTCTTGAGCACCCCTGTTCTTCCCATCTTCTTGGTCGCAGAGCACCTAGGACAGCATCTCCTCATGCCTCCGCCATCTGTGTAGATAATTCCCAGCTGAGGTTGCTAACATCAGTTTCTAGTAGAAGTCTTGTGTGTTTCCTGACCCTTCAATTTTCCTGCTAACAACTGAATTGCTAGGAGGAAGTTTGTGTCTTCTCTAGCTCTTCAACCACCTTCTTCTCTACTTCTGTGAGTTCTAACCCTAGACCTGCCCCTCACTGGATGATGTTTTGGGTGGGTTAATTGGAGGCTGATTATCACTAAGACCTCATTTCAGAATGAAAGTCTGCTGGTCTGTGAGTTTATAAGTGTGTGCTCTCTGAATGTTGACAGTGGTGAGCTTTCACGGGTGAAGATGCAGGATTAAAATAAAAATCTTATGTGCTTTCTCTTACCGTTCTTTATTCTGTCTGTTCTCCTTATACCAGATGAGGCTGCACACTGGCCTTTTTATTCAAAATACTAATTCTTCATTAAGGTGCTACTTTATACATCAATACTTCCTTCCCCTTGGGATTGCCAAAGAATATGCCATCTCCAAGGTACTGGGAAGTGAGGCAAATGTTCCCCTCCTCACTGCCACCTGTTTGGGGACCAGCAAGTGGTTCTTCAGTCCTGTGGCAGCTAGACCACAAGAAGGCAGCTCAGTGCATCCTGGGAATATCCGGGCAAAAGAGTGAGCTCTACCTCGAATGTCTTCTCTGTGGTCCTACTGGGCCTGCAGCCTATTCTTTCTCTTAGCTGATGGTGTGTCCCTTTTAGAACTCAAAGGGAAAAAGGTTTCAGTCTCTGTTAACACCCAGTAGCTCAGTGCAAGTGGGCATTCAGTGATCATTTTCTAATAGTACTTGCATTATTTTCTCTTTGTGATGATAATTTCTATTTCAGGTTCCTAGGCAGCCATTTCTAAGTGGCCCATGTGACCTCAAAGAGTTAGAACTTAAGCATAAGCCTAAATTTTTAGAAAATAGAGAGAGGAAGGGGGAAAAGGGAAGGAAGGAAAGAAGGAAGGAAGACAAGCCGAATGCATGGACAGTTTCACTGGAGTAGAATTGCACAATTGTTAAAATTGCATCTTTGCTGTCCAGGTCACTTTCATTTAAGTGACTGTGCAAAATATGGATTATGATATTTGAGAAATTAAACAAATAATCATTTTGTGTTATTTAAAACCTAACCTTATAGAAAAATCTACTAGTCCTTGAAGTGTCTGATGACATTGTAAGCTCTGGTGACTTTTTAAGTAGTCTTGACATAGTCTGTGATTTACCTGTGTGCTCACAAAATAAAGGGGAATGGACTTTTATGTGAATATAAGTCATAGTGAATTTTTAAAGTTAAATTATTCCCGGGCTGAATGGATTTTTTTATGATCACAACTGATTTTCCTAAGATCCGTATTAATATTTTTATGCCAAAATGGCACAACTTTTGATTGTTAGTGCTTCATTGTAGCCAGAGGCTAGTCCTATACAAACCAATTGTGATAGGGACAGCACGTATTTTTTGAGTGCCCGCTGTGTGCCATGCACTGGGGAATGTGTTTGACATGTAGTGGTGTATTCATCCCCACAACTCTCAGCGGTAGTGCTATTTTATTCCCATTGTATAGATGAGGCACCTGTCATAGAGAGAGAAAATAACTGGTCCAGCCTGTGAAAGGCAGAGTCAGGATTTGACCTCAGGAGGCCTGATTCCATGAGGCAACAATCAGATACATGCTCTACTCACAAGCCCTATTTAATCCTTTTTATTCTTGCAGTTTCTTTCTTATTTGATATTTTCCGCATCCAATGAGCATCTTTCAAAATTTAAGTTTTAGAGGAGTAAATGTATTTTGTTTTTTAAGAGAGAGAGGGGAAAGAAAGGAGAAAGAGAGCAAGAGAAACATTGATGTGAAGGAGGAACATCAACTGGTTGCCTCTCACGCACATGCGCTCCAACAGGGAATGGAATCTGCAACCTAGCCACGTCGTGCCCTGGCAGGGAATCAAACTGGCGACCTTTTACTTTGTGGGATGATGCTTAACCAACTGAGTCACACTGGCCAGGGCTCGAGGAGTAAGTGGTATCTTGAAATGATGATCAGTGAGAATTAATTTTGCCTCTGAGTGCATCTGACTTATTCTAAAAGAAGGAGATGCTGGCTCATTGTGGAAGAAAATGCCAGTAGGTAGTAGAAAAATGAGCCAAGTGGCGAGAACAGTTTCCACAGTAAAATTTAGTATCTTGCCTACTAGTTTCTCTCATATATGAAAGAAAGAGGCTGTGTAAAGACACTACTTTCTGGTATGGATCTCCCTTCATTACAACATTGGTGTGGTGTCCTTGGCGGGGCAAGGGGCAAAGAAGCAGCATGAGAGAATAGACCCTGGAGCTAAACTGGCTGGATTCCAGTCCTGGCTCCACTACTCCCTAACCATGTGACCTGGGACAAGTTCCTTGCTGCCTCCGTGACTCTGTTTCCTGTCCTGTAAAAGAGAAATAATAGGACTTAGAGTTCATACAAATAAAACATTTAGAACAGCTCCTGGCACATAATAAAGACCCTAAGGGTGTTTGCTGTATCATCGTCTTCATCAGAGGTCCTTGAACACTGGGTGGCAAGGATAGCAGCAGTGGTTTTATATTTAGACATTGTTAAGGCTTTTATATAGAAAAATAAAATAATAGATTAGATTTATCTTAGACTTTGCTAAATAAAGGAATTTTCAGATCACCTAGATTTATTTTGGTTTTAGAGTTTGAGTGGTTATTTGTAAGTTATTCAACTAATGTGTTGCCATGACTCAGTCTGAAGGAGGAATTTTGCTCCCAGCAAAAGAAGATTTAGCATCTTAATTGAATGATTATAAAACAGAAACAGACTGACCAGTATCCTGAAAATCTGAAGATAGGAGCGGCAAAAATGGGAGCTAATCCTGCCTGCAAAGTCCAAGTGATTAGGGAAACTGGGATTTGGAGTTTGACATAAGCCAATTTATTTTGGGGTGATATTAGTGAGGTGGGGCTCATAAAGCACAGTTCTGATCGATTCCCACACATGTAAGTCTTCACCCCTGCTTTCTTCAAATCATTGGAATGGGCGCTGTCTGACCCCCTCTGATGGCATGTGTGGGGGTGAGAGAGGCTTTCTTCCTTCAAGGCAGTTTGGTGCATCTCTGCCTGCTCAGGGAGGGGGGAGCCTGGCATAATTCCAGAGGCGATTAGTGTTGTATCTGTTATTTCACAGGCTTGAATGTGTTTGGGTGGAAGAAGGGGAACCCTGTAATTTCATAGCTGTTAGAACATTTCTGCTAAACCTCTTTTTATCCTAGAATTCTGAAAGGATCTCAGCGTTCAAGATGATTTGAGGGCATCGTGCAGAATAGAATGTACCCATAGTTACTAAGTCCTAATGGTGCAAGTGGGGAGAGTATAAATATTTCCTCCAAAATATCAATGATCATTTAGACCCATTGTTTTGTGAGATGGAAGTCCTCTTTTCAGTTATTTGAACTCTGAGGAATTTTCTCCCATAGATAGAAAATCAGAGTCAGAAGCTTAACTTAGACCAGTTAGAAAAAAGTACTGCACTTAAAAATTGTGCCAACACTGCTTTGTTTAGGAAAAAATGTACGATTTGGGTTAAACCAAATTTTGAGTTATCAACTATTTCAACACTCACATTCATCCTGCCTGTAAAGTTTAAGCACTATTTTTAAATTTATAGGTTCTTTGAAGTACATTCTAGATGACTGCCGTGCCCATTAGAGCAACAACCATGCCGTGCTTTTTTGTCATCCTGGGTCATTTTCATCCAATGCTTAGTAATTTCATTGCACTTGCATACTTAGGTGAAGACGCTCCACCCAGCATCCATGGGTCAGCTATGTGGACTCTAGCTGCCAAAGGCGCTTCTCCATCTGAACAGAGCGCTTTGCTCAGCCAGTGTAGACATGGCCTGATAAACAATGGAACTTCTCCTTTGAGAGCTGAAGGTTGGATTGATCTAAATGTTTTAATGCAAAAAAAAAAATGTGCACAGGTTTGATGAGCAGTTAAAATGCCTTCCTTTTAGTAAAATGGGACCTTAAATTGACAGTAATGTGAAGAATAGCATAATTTATAATGAACTTGAAAGGCAGTAACACTCACAGTTGCACAAGCTAATCAAGGGAATATCAAATCAAAGTTTTAACCTGAGCTTAAGTATCTGTGACAAGGAGGTTGTTCCTGCAGGTTTATATCTGTCAGGTCTTAACACTACACCTGTCAGACTGCAACATGGCCTTGTCACTTTAAACCAAGATGTCACATATATTGTGGGAAACAACCTGCTTTGTGTTTTCTTCTCTAAGATTTTACTAGGAAAGCCGGTGTAAAAGGTTGTTTTTTTTTTTAACACTACAATTTTGCTTTTCAGATTCTCAGGCTGACGCAGTGAGTGGTGGAGTGGGTTGGCAACTGTAGTTCCTCCGCTTGTGCAGAATGGCTGCAGGGAGCAAAAGGAGACATGCCCAGCAGAGTCTGCCCAGGGTGAAACAGATGCCTTTGAGGTTTCAATCAGGTGTGTGAAGAATGCTGGCGGCAGAATTTGGGGTTTTTTTGTTGTTGGTGTTTGTTTTCTTTTTCTTTTTTTTTTTTTTGCATTTATAATTGTCAAGGAAAGTGGGCAGATTTGTGGCTTTGCCTGTCTACCTGACTCTTTTAATGCTAGAAAATATCCACAAAAGGTTAACCTAGCTTCTCTCCTAGGGTTTGATACGCATTACTTCACCACCTTGAAAGGCACGGTTGTGGTTTTTCATAGACAAATACAGTTTGGGAGATATCTTAACATTGAAAATTGAAGTTCCATGGCTTTCTTTACAGTTTGTCTATTTCCTTAGAAAAGTAAATGCTATTGGCAGTATACGAGTTAGCTACAAAGTAAGGGAGAGAACTACTTTCAAGTTATCTTTAAAAATATATGCTCACTTTATCTTTAAAAAGTTCTTAAATGGCTCAGAAAAATCAAACTAAGGTATTTTTTTTTCAGAAAATGTAAATCACTTTTCTTTACAGGATACAATTGTACTTAATAGCCTCTTTTGAATTCATTCAGAAACTACACGATTTTTTGTTGCTATATTTTGTTAGAAAGGAAGGAGAGGCTGTTTCTACAGGTGTCATAAAAAATCAGTACTGAGCCATGGATTGTTGGATCCCATAGAACCATGGAGACTTGGCGCTGAAATTCTCCCAAAGGTGAGTAGGGGCATTGATTTTCCTTCTCATGCCAGAAGAAATACGACACATGGAATAGAAGCTAAATTTAGACTTGAAAACAAATCTGATTTGAAACTATGCCTTCAAAAAATTAGTGACAATTATTTCAAAACCTTGAATGAGGAAATTGAGTGAAAATTTGAGCAATAAATTTTTGTAATATTCTCTCTTCGATTTACTTCTTTTCTTTATTACCTTGAGGATTTGGGGAGAAAACATGAAGTATTTGATCAACACTTTATCTGTAATTCAGATCCAGTGATTTTCTTGTGGAATACTTGTGTCATGCAATGCAAAGTAGTCTCTCTCTTAAACCCATAACCAAGAGTGCAATACTCCTTCAGCTTCTAAGAAAAAGTGTGTTACATACACAATCATGTTTAAAAATATGAGCTCATCTCTAAGCTTCCTTCTTTAAACTGTATGTTTTGCCAGCTAATTTGTGCCAGAATATTTAGACACATACTTGCTTAATTGTTTACTTATTTTACAGTTTCTTCTAGATGTGGCAAAGTTGAAAAGCTATACCTAACGCATTGGTTGTTTTACTGCATTGCTTAGTATTCCGTCCGTGCAGGCAGACGGTGTTCCTAGGTTTGGGAGGATAAATCCCAGGGGAAGTAAGCTGAAGAACATTTTATGCATCACTCATTCTATTACGAGCCCTCTGCTGTTCCATCCCTACAAGGTAAGAGATTTATTGTGCGCCGGCTTCTGGCAGTAGAAAATGACGTGTGCTAATGGCTCTTGCTTCAAAGGGTATGTTTTTGGAACTCCTAATGGGGAGTATGGAAATCGTTTTATAAGTAAAAGAATAATTGGGACAATTGAAGTTGTTCACACACGGTCTAGCACGTTCATCTGTCCCCAGGTAGCATTTGGTCGTTCTACCCTGGGACCCACATTCTGTAGTATTGTCTTCCTCGTGTTAAGTGAGGTGGTAAATTGGTCATTTTTACAATGAATTTGAACAGTCTGTGATCAAAAAAGATAATTCAGGTCTCAATGTAGAAAATGACCAAATTACCAGTTTGCTACATCTGGAGGTAGGTATAATTTGAGTTTTAGAGTTTTGTGAGATCAAAAATTGATTCTGAGAAAATTAAATTATAAAATGCTACCAAGTTCATGGTAATATATACTATTGCCTTAATATCAATTTTTTCTTACTGCTAGCCAGTAGAAAGTTCTTACTTCTTTCCCCCTTATTTTAAACTTTCAGACTGGCTGAAGCAACAACAACCTTACAATTTATACTCTAATTTTGGATCATGTAGTTAATACTTTAATGCTGATTACCTTGAAAGTCAATGTCCTATAAGAAAGGCTATTTGAATGCTGCTACTATATCAGTAATAAAATAGCTGGGAGAAGGCAACATTCAGGATGTACCATCTGATGAGGTAAGATTTTATCATGTCCCATAGAGTAAGATTATATTCGATTTTGTTTGTCATTATCTCAGCCCCAAGAAGGTTTTCATTTATCAATTACACATGGGAACCTGTAATATAGAGCTTCATATACACTGTCTAAACTTGGGACCAGTTTGAAGCATTGAAAGCCAAGCTATTTAATGTATTTTCTTTATGTATTAATTATACTGTTTTACTATTTTTCATCCTTTCCAGCTTAGAAAATCATGACTCATTAAACATGTAACCTATTTAAATGAAAAATAAATTACATACAGTATCATGGTATGGGAGGGAAAGGCATACTGTTCTTTTACTTGGGACAAGGTTTAACTGTCAATGTATGCATTTTTAAATGTGAACAAACCCAAGACAATGGCATACTTTAAAGTGCTCTAAAGTTAAAATGGGAAACAAAGATTTTGTGGTAAGTGGCAGCCTTGTTTTTGCTGTTGTAATACTATAACATCTGCATTAGAAAAAATGTACAAAAAGCAATGAATGAAGAGACAATGAAGGAACTGGACTGATGGGTAGTTCCCAGTCTCTGTAGATACAGTTCGAGGATGTTAAATATGTAGCCCTCTTTACCTGATACACATACTCTCTAATCCAGCAAAGTGGTCAGGTGCACTCTTTGTATTCCAGAAAGACTAGTGTTTTCAACATTATTTATGTTTATTCCAAAATCTCCAACAATATATGAAATATATTTTAGCATTATCTGAGTAACAGGATAGCCGCTCTTTTCTCTTGGGGTTAAAACCAGCACACGACTTTTCCAAAGATGTCGGAAAGATGAATGTCTACTAGATAATCTGTGGTCTGTAAACTATCGTGAATTTCTGTGGGAAGAAGTGGCAACTAACTGAAGCATAATTATCCTCAACGTGAAAACAGTCTGGGATGCCGCGTTCAGCCAGCACGGTGTCTTGGATCCATTACCGCTTTCTTTGCTTGCTTTGTTGTCGTCCTCCAGGTTCTCTCTGGGTCCACCTCTCTTTTGTTTCCCTTTGACTCTCTGTTGTATTCCAGTTGGCGGTGGAAGAACAGAAACAGAGCAGTGAGGCTGCGTGGCTCCATTTTCCAGTGCCACCAACTGTGAGTTAAGCTGACTAACATTGTGAAAACCCGGTCCATTTCGGTCACAGCAGGCGTGGCAGGTAAAAGCATTTCTGTATTAAAGTACACACTTTGTTTGTTCGGGTCCTTGGTCTAATTTCTCTTGTTTGCCAGTTGGGGGGAGAAATGAAAATAGGTTGAGGACCAAATGCCTGGGGTATTTAATCAAATGCTCAGTAACTCTTGATGAGAGGATGCAGAAATTTCACTTTCAAGGATTAACTGTGGTGGATTTTGTCCACCCAAATGCGTGTCTCCTTCCACTCAGCCTGTTATCTGGCTCCTTTTTGCCACTGCCTAAATATGATGTAGTGGAAGAATTCCAAATAGGTTTTTTTTGCCTTTTTTAAAAATTGTTCAAGTACAATAACTCTTGGGTTAGCAGAAGCTAAACATGCAGGGTGAAAATGCCCACTAAATATAGGTATTTCTGGAGTTTCTCAAACAGTGCCTTTACATGCTATTGTTTACTTCTATTAAAACAAGACATAGTTTAGTTTGATGTAGTCCCATTTATTTATTTATTTATTTATTTATTTATTTATTTATTTATTTATTTATCTTTTGTTTCCCTTGCTAAGAAGCTCTATCAGATAAAATATTGCTACGAGCAATGTCCGAGGTTTTACTGCCTATGTTTTCTTCTAGAATTTTTATGGTTTTGAGTCTAACATTGAAGTATTTAATCCCTTTTGAAGTTATTTTTGTGTGTGGTATAAGAAGGTTTGATTTTTCTGCACAAATCTATCCAATTTCTAGAATCTTCTGATCCGTAGTCAGACGCGTTATCCATTGCGCCACTGGCCCCGTACTTCTATCCAATTTCTGATTTCACTGTGCTTTGTTAATTTGATCACTATTTCGTAAGTGGTAAGTACAAACCTCCTTAAATACTTTATGAAGCTCATTTAACCAAGCAAATATCCTAAAATGCATCAGTATGTTGACGCTTGACCTTTTGACCTGTCACCTTGCCGTGTCCTATGCCTTTTTCTCATGTCCTTGTGATGAGCGTTCAGGGAGCAGAAGGGGGGAGGAAAGGCATCAGCCCTTCTCTGTGAGCAGCGGCGGGCTGTGGACTGTCTCCTGAGGGGGTTTGCAAGTGGTGAAATTGGGATGAATAATGTCAGTCTGCATTCACACTGAACATATTTTTAGGAAGCTTCAGAGGACTATACAGGAGTCACTTAGGAGGGATAAACATATTATATATTTAAGGTGGGAGAACTAAATTGCTGAGATGTGTCAGAGGATAGTGATACTATCGAGCTCATTTTACAGATAAATCTAAATGTTCCTCACCTAGTTCCCGCGTGCCGTATATTAAAATAAATTTCACGAAGTCTCTTCTTCACTGGAGTTAGGGGCGTTGACATTCTTCTTCTTGCTCTGGAGTGTACCCTTGTTCTGTGTTACATTCTATGACCATTCTATGAATATATCTTACCAGGTTAGATCAAAAGTTAACAGAGGGTGCCATGGGAAAATAAAATAACTTTCTAAAAAAGTTTTAACAAGAAAGAAAAAAATAGAAATGATCAAGGGTACCATGACTGTGCCTGGAATCTTTTCAAAAGTGTGAGGTCCCTTCTCTGTTAGCAGTCAGATAAATTCTTTAACCATGTTGGCCTCAAGTTGACAGAGGCTTTTTATTTATAAATGTCCCTTGGGGTCTGGGACGAATCTGTGATGCTCATTTATTTTCTAAAGAAAGGTTCAGGATCAATAAGTTCAAAATATTTCAAAGTTACCGTGTACTTCTCTGCTTGACTAACTCAGCACTGTGTGGACAATACCCAGATTCCTTTGGGCACTCGGCACGGCAACCTCCACTGCACTTCAGGGCACTAATTGGCCTCCCGGCTGTCTGATGGCCTCAGATCTAACATTGGTTGAGTGGGTGCTGCCTGGTTTTCCAAACCATTTCTGCAGAGACTCATGGTTTGGGATGAGGTGAGAGGGTGGGAGACAAGGATTATATTTTGGCATTTCTTTTTCTAATTTGAATTCAAAAACACTGGAGAGGAAATGTCATTCTTTTAGTTTTGGTTCAAATAACGGCATGAAATGTGAATCACAACATAATTGTCATGGAGAGGGGAAAGGGAGGGAGTCAATTATTCCTTAGCTGCTCTGGTTCTCAGGAACCTGCTATGCTGTTAATCTGCTAAAAGGAAGGGTGCACAATTTCTCTTTACTATGACATTAAAAAACCCCAGTTCTTTAGGTAGAGTCATGTTAAAATAGAAACATCACAGTTCCATAATCCAGGATAAATACATGCATTCATGTCTTCATATGCATATACTTATCCAAATATTTCCATTAAATACTAAAAATGGAGGAAAGGAGAGAACAGGATTTCCTAAGGGTTTAGGAGTCTTTCTTTCTCTCTTTTCTTTTCTTTCTTTCTTTCTTTCTTTCTTTCTTTCTTTCTTTCTTTCTTTCTTTCTTTCTTTCTTTCTTTCGCAGATACTAAAGCAAGTCCATTTTTAATGTAGAGCATTGGATTGTAGCTTAGAATTTCACTGAGATTTTATATTCTGTTCCATTATGTGTCATGATGACTTTATTATATAAAAGTTTTAACCTCCTTACCTTTGAGTAAATCTGGTATTTGAGATGAGTGGACCAGGTTTGCCCTTTAATGGCCTGTTCAGAGAATGTTTATTGAGCTTGTACTATGTGCTAGGCACTATTTTTACCTCTCTCCAAGTGTCTCTCAGAGCCCAGACACTTTTATTTAAGTCTGAAAAAGCACAGGATACAGACACACACAGTTGTGAGATTGATGAATTGGCAGTTGATAGGTGGATGTAAAATGACACAGCAACTGAATACCGGGTACATTTTTCTGCCCAGGAATTTTATATGATCATTGTCAGAATTTAGCAGAAAGCCTCATCATAGTTGTGTATTTTTGTTGAACTTAAAGCAATTCCTTCAAGCTTTAGGAGATTACATTTTCGCTGTTTTTTACAGGTACAGAAAGTTCTTATTTTCCATTTCTACTTTGGACAAATGCTCTGCACTTACTATTTATATCCTTCTGGTTTCACTTTTCCCTCCCTCTCCAACTTTTCTGATGATTGACTGCTGCATTTTTTCTCCACAGTCAAGTTTGGATACTTGTGTGTGGTAAACCAGGAGGTTAAAAACTAAGTGGAGAGGGGGCCCTGGCTTCTTTGCTGCAGGGTCTAAATTGTGTGTGTGTGTGTTTTATGACGGAAACATTGCCATTTACGTTGAGCACACAAATATAGCGGTTTAATTGCAATTGGAATGACTCATTTGAGTTTTTACTACTTCCTAGCCAAATAAAAGATTAGTTTCTAAACCTGCTCCTTCAGTTATTAAATGGGAAAAGTAACCTACCCACCCATTTGAAATACTGTAAAGATTAAATGCAGTAGTGAATGGAAAGCACAGGCTTGGCATATAATAAGAGATAAAAATGTTAGCAATGATCTATAGGGTTACTGTTATTTATTGTGTCTACAGATACACACCTACCCCACACACACACGAGTTTTCTGTATGATGCATTAGTCAAAGAATGATGGCTACTGTTAGGCAAAATTGTGCAAAGGACAGATCTGCCTTCAACATTAGCAGCTTTCATTGAGGTGATTCTCTCCTTACTCCCTCCAAATGCCCAGCACCCTGCCTCTCATCTTCCCTTTCCTGATAAAAGCGCTTTTCAAGTAAAGACTTAAAATTTATCCGCACAGAGGTCTAGGTGAACTGAGAACATTTGAGGTGTTGCCTTTGAAAAGGTCACTGACCTCTTATCAAAGATCAAACACTGGGCTGATGAGATGGCAGGCAGCTGGCAGCAACTGGAGGGATGTGTTTGCCAGTGTGACCTTTCCTTGCCTTCTGGAGGTGTCCCCCGAGTGGGAATGGTTAACTAGGCCAAGGGTGAGGTGAGTTCGCCTGCTGGAGGCACCTGCTGGGACTCTCCTGGGGGTTGTCTGACATCCTCAAAGGCTGCCTCTCTCTCTAAGCCTGGGGCCATTAAGGAATGACTGTCAGCTTTTCCATTTCTCTTTTTTTTTTCATTTGTGTCTGTGGGTTTTTGAATCTAGTTATGCCTGAGACCACAAGCTGTATTCCTTTGAACAGTTTTTTCTAATACTCTTCTTTATTTCTGGATATGCATCCATTTTTCTTCTACCCACATCTCATCCATATATTCATTCTTGGTTGCCCATTGTATTTCTGTTACAAAGGCCTATATTCATGATTTAAAATTTTTCACACATCAAACTGTTCTGCTGAGACATTCTCCTGAAATAATCTTTTTTTATGTAACTCTAGTTCATCTCTACTTTCTATGCACAGATTTGAAGGTTTGAAGGACTAGGTTCAAGTTGAAGGTGGCTTCACCAGCAGTACATTTTTGGCAAATTAATTTCTAAGGCTGGGTTTGTCAATGAAGTGGGAATAAAAGGGTCAGCCATAGTGTCATAAGAGTCAAGGTAGTGTTTCTGAGTTAGTGTAAACTCAAAAGTGAGGAGACGCATTTTGGTCTTCTTTTTACCCATCATAACTGTCCCTCAAGCAATACTTTTTAATGGAGGGCATGAAGACACGCATCATGTTTAGTAGTTTGTGAGAGATGAGACGGGATTGTGACTCTGACATTGTCCCCCATTGCCTGAAATAGCTATTTTTGCCTTTTCATCACATTACTGTCAGCTTCTCTGCGGGCATGATAACATCATTTAATGCAGAGACAGCCCAGAGGAAGGCATCCTCAGAAATGTCCAGTGGTCAACAAGGGGTCTGTGGTGATGGGCTACATCCACAGACAGCTTCTCTAAGGATCCAGGTCCTTCTGTGGAGCAGCTGTGTGCCGCATGGTCAGGCTGAGATGCCTCCAGGTCACTCAGAAGTTTGGACTAGGAACATGAGGCACAGGATCCTCTGCCCCAGTGGGGAACAATAAAAGCTAGTATTTTTTAAATACCTACTATATGCAAGGTAGTTTCAACACTGGAAACTGCTACCTTTGGGTTTCTGCCAATCACCAAATATGCACTGAGCTGCAGACTTTACCCAGTTGTCTAATCCTTACAATTTTGTGACACCTGTATACGCCCCTTTTCCATTTGAGCAAAATGAGACCAAAACCAGTGTTTTCTGATTTTTCTCAAAGATCTTGAAATATAGGTAGTATTCTGTGCATTTTGCAGATGAAGCAATGGGGTCCCAGTTTTATTTATTTATTTATTTATTTTTTAGAGAGAGGGGAAGGAAAGGAGAGAGAAGGAGAGAAACACGGATATGTCATTTCCTCTCACACACTCCCCACCTGGGACCTGGCCTGCAACCCAGGCATGTGCCCTGACTGGGAATCGAACCAGCGACCCCTTGGTTCACAAGCCAGTGCTCAGTCCACTGAGCCACACCAGCCAGGGCAAGGGACCCAGAGGGTTTAAGTAACTTGTGCCCATGGGTCCATGCAGAAGAGCTGGGATCCCACCCAGGTTGGCCCGACCCTGCATATGAGGCCACATGGCCATTCTGAGTGCTGTGAACCTTGCAAAAGGACCTTCCCCCCTCTTAATTTATATATATTGTAGATTGATATTTTCATAAAATAAAATAAAATAGATTTACTGAAAAAATAGAATCAAAAGACATATAAAACACAAATTTAATCATTTATTACCAGACTTAACAAGCATACAACTCCTCTGACACATTGCTGTAGACACTTTTAAACACTTTTTCCCCATTTCTGGCTTATCTTAGGAGGGACCAGTAATAAAACTGCACCAACGCCAGTGCACAGGACCTGCCTTGAGGGGCAACTGCTCCAGACCTTTGGGATGTGAAGATAAGGCCATTTCTTCACTCATTAGTAGAAGTCTTGTGGCCATAGATCTCGTTTCCACATTTACCAGTAAGGCCTTGAATAATAACCAGGTTGGAGATATACTGAAACACAATTAAATAGTGAAAGTCATAGCCTCTATTTTTACGTTTTATTTTTAATCTCACCCAAGTTAAAAAGAATGTCTTAACAATATACCAACAGGAATTAAATTAATCCTGGATGGAATATGTCTATTATTTGAAGGCCTATCCTCTCATAACCTACATAACCAAGAAATGTGGACCATTGTAAATGAGCTTATTTGATAGAATAGAGATAGCAATATATTGCCAGTGTATCCCTCTCTCTCCAGAGGGCAGGCTCATTGTTGGGTTGATTAATTAATATTCTCTCCTACTGTATCCAAGTAGGTTAAAGGAATGAAAAGAAACGTGATAACGAAGCCAGCAAAGCAAACACTTCTGGTTACTTACTGTTCACTGAGTACCGAAGGGCTTGTCACCTGCTTCCTCTGTTGGACAGAGTAAGTTAGCTCCCTGACGGTTCCATTTTCAATATTTCTGAAAGCAAGTCTTAAAATAGAATGGCCATGAAAAATATGAAACATGTGTTTCCCAGAGGAAAACATAGTCTGTACCAGGCTTCTTCTTCACATCCATCTGTGGAAGTGTCTGCAGGAGATAATTGAGAGGAAAGGCTTAATAAACAGAAAATGTAGAGCTGCTATTTTTGAAATTTATTTAGCAACATCATCCCCAGATTTCAAGACCAAACTTAGTGTTTGCCTGATTCCTGGCCCCGTCCTGCTCTGGAATCCCTGCTGTTAGTAATGCTGTATTTACATGGCATTCATGCCTGTTCTGGTTCATCTTAGTGGGCCTTTAACTTCAAGGGAGATGTGCTAGATTAGAGGATCTGTTTGGACCCCTTGTTTTGTCACAGGTGTTACAGTTATATCAGTATGGGGCTTTCTTTACATTCAGTAGAGGGAAGAACAGTGGCAGAAATGCACCAGATCCATGTCTGTTTATACTGGAGCCTTGTGCTGACCATGACACTGGCGACCTTCATACCTGAAACTCAAATGAAGCTCCACTGTGTGCTTACGCAGAGCCCTCCCTGCCTCGGCATCTAATCTCTTAGACAAATTTCATAAGAGCATTCGTTTATGGAGGACCCACTGTGTGACAGCTCCTGCGGGAGATTGTTTGAACTTAGAGAAACAACTGTGGCACCTGAGTCCCACCTTCAGAGAATGTCCAGACTGATTGGGGAGGTACAGGGACAGAGATACAGAGCGAGAGCATGTTAGCACTCGCCATGATAAACAAAGGGACTCACTGGCCTTTAAATGTGGAGCAAGTGACAAACTCGAGCTGTGGCGTCAAGGAAGTGCTTCCCCAAATCGGTGACATACAGCCTGGACCTGGGAAAGTAAATAGGCGTTTTAAGTTTAGTAATGGTAAATACTTGTATTGATATGTTTGTATTAAATTTTTGTACAGTGTGACTTTCCATGGGCTCTTTTCATTCACAACCTCTTTTTTTTGGAGGGGAGGGGCTTTCATTCAGTCTCCCAGGGAACTGCTGTTTTGTGGAATATTCCACATTGTTTCTCTGCTTCTGCATGTCACATTCCTCCAATAGCTAAAAGTCAGAGTGGTTAATAGCAAAATTTTGTTTGGACTTTCCCTATCTCCATATGACTGTTTTTGCCATATTGATTGTCAGCAGTTTCCTTCTGGTTTCAAAAACTCAGCATCTGCTAATGAATTTTATTTTCTTATTTTTCTGACAAAAACCCATTAGTAGTTAATAAGCTCATAACTACTAATTAGGGCTCTACCTCACCCTCAAGGATGTATATATAGCAAAAGGCCCACTGAAGACAGCATTTACCTTTAATACAATAAGCTTATATTCACTCAATTTTTGCTCTGGCAAGCTTGACAAAATAGAGGCTTTTGTTTTTAAAAAAATGAAAATGAGTAAGTAATCCATAGGGAGATTAGAGGATGTTTTTAAACATTCCCTTTTCCAGAATTCCAGGGGAGAAGCATGGTGCTTATTACAAAATAAATGAGCACCTTAAAGATGAAGGGTGTCTGTCACCAAGCCGTGTCAACTTATCTCCTTTCCTTTTTGGCCTTGTCTAGCTTGCTCGGACAAGCTAGACAAGGCCAAAAAGGAAAAAAAAAAACACAGCTAAAACACAGACAAATAAAGCCCAAAAGATCCAAATAGGCTGCCTCACAACTGTTGGCTGCAAACTCGACATTGGGTGGGGCCACACAGTATTTAAGGGTGATCGATGAGGCGTGCCAAAACTACAATAAACGTCAGCTGACGTTGGAAGGTTGCACGTTCCTATACATGTCAAAAAAGTACCAAGTGCACGTCCCAGCACCCTGTTTTCCACTCAGTACCCTTCCACAGCCCTGTAGTTCTATGAATAAAGACGTCTGAACACCCGAAGAAGCTGATAGTAAGTGCTCAAAAATGGCAGTCACTGTTTATTTGTTAAGCTAGACTGACACCCTGAAAGCACTATTTTTAAAAACCAAACCAAGAACTTGACATCCTGCCTTTACACGTGCCAGCAGTTTTTCTAGGGATTGGCGACACGATAGTGAGTGAGAAACGTTCCTTTTTCTGTCCTGGACAGGGAGACACATGTCCATTGAGTGTTAAGTATGTGGCAACAGAGTTAGTAGAGGAAACAATGGGTGTAGCTAACACGGACATCTAGCCAGGTCTCGGGGTGTCTGAGGAAACTTCCTCGGGAAGTGAGATTTGGGCAGGGAACTGAAGCACCCGCTGAAGCTAGCCAGGAGTGAATGGAGGCTGAGACTGGGCAGGGCGGGATGGAGGGGGAGAAAGTGTTGAAGAAACATGAGGACTCACTGTCACCGCGGGGCAGACCTGCCGGCTAAACCCCGGAATATAAGAATTGGGGCGTGTACCCCTGGGATCTCAGAGCAGTGGAAAACCCATTGCCAGCCAGGAGATGGAAGACCTAAGAGCTACTGCCAACTCAGACGCCCTTGGCTGTCACCGCCTCTTTTCTCACATCTGCGACATTGCGGAAATGACACGGGGTGGGGCAGAAGTAGGTTTACCGCTGTTTGTATGGAAAACCATACAGTAATGAATAAAGAAGGATGGAAGAATAAACTCTGTTTGGTGTACTCACAATTGTAAGGGTGTGAGTCATAAAACCTCAGCTTTTATATTTGACTTTTTTTTACTACCAATGATGGAAGGACCGGAGTGTGTGTGTGTATATATATATATTAGAAACATGAAAAAAGTTATTAGAAAAAATTTCTTTTGTTAAAAGGACCACATTTATTTTCATATTTATTTTTCCCATATCTTGTATATCCTAATACATATGGCTTCAGATTTCAATTTATTTTATATCCAGGATATCAGGGTAGGGGAAATGAGTGAATTTCTCTTCACTTATTGCTGTACTGAGTTCTACCCTTTGAAAACATGGAAAATGTCGCTTGGACTTATTCTCTATGATTAGAGAAAGAAATGGTAAAGAAAGTAATATAAGAAGGATTACCTTCCTGGGGACCTTGGTCACCCCTGTTTGAGAATCTCTCATTTTGATCTTGTTATGTTCACTTTTATTTCATTTTGCCGTTGAGGGCCTATCAAAGATTTTACTTGGGAAATACTAGGGTCTCATTTTCTTTCTGGGATTTATATTTTGGAATAGATGAAATGTGTTTGTCAGATGTGTGCAAATTATTTAGAGGTATCTAAGGCAAAATCAGTGTGAACCCTGAAGGTATTTTGAAAGCAACCCCAAAATATGAATACTTAACTGCTATTATTCTGCTTACAGAATCAGAAATGAGCATAGAACACTTCTGAGTTAAGAATGTAACTTACTAATCAGGTAATCAGTGGTGAATGAAAGTCTTCTGAAGTGAATGCTCGCAAAGAATGGGCTTTCCCAGACGTTGACAGAAATCTTGACAGCTGCATGGGGCTGTGTTTAGATTTCGTCTGCTGTCATGTGGCGGATGCTCGGGTGTGACAACAAAGACTGAGGTTTACAGTGAGAACTGACTGAGAGCAACACTTGTGGTTTCTGCAGCAGTGAATACTTCAGGCTTCTCCCCTCGAATCACAAGTGGTTTCTTTCATAAAAACCATAAATATATAGGGTGACAATGACATGTATTACTAACTCTGTCATCCTTATTTAGGAACTGACCAGATGTGTGGAATAACTGGTGCGTGTTGACGATGCGGTGGGTAACTGCGGGGGGGGGGGGTCTGTTTTATTCAGACCACTTTTACTTTTATTCTTCCAGAGTTTCAGTGTAATTAAAACATTTCGGAGCTGGATTTCAGTTTTTGATATTACCTTGTCATGACAGGGTCTTTAAAGTGAATTTATGAGAATTTCTACTTTGTGGTTCTTGCAAAAATAAATCAAAATTTGATTTGTAAATCTTCAGATAGAATGGAAAGGAAACATGGTCAGCTTTAGATACATAGAAAGCTGTTTATTTTCTTATACATTTCCAACTGTACAAATATACAACGCATTTAATACATAAAGGTGTGAACCATTTAAAATATTATTATTGACTTCGCTATATATGAAGTCATTTAATTATGGAAAAAAGCATTTATTTTAATAAAAGGAGCCATTATAGCTATTGTAAATGCATTTAATGGTACATTTTATTCTTAATGTGTAGGTCAGATATGTAGACTGAAAATATAAACATACATGACAACAAAGCATTTATATATAATATAATGAACAGGAATATCTTACCAAGCTCTCTTGTTAATTATCCAAACATAACTTTATAAAATGACTTTAAGGTCCCCTCCCTTTATTACTTATTTAGGTAATTTGTGGAAGTGCTCCTTGTGTTTAACATGATAGACATATTGAAATGATGATCATGGTGAGTTCCTTTTCTTATCTGGATTGTGTTCCCATCATTAATTTTCAGTGATTAATGTAAAATATGTATATATCAAAAATATTTATCAAATAAGTATTTACTGGCTACTTTCTATATTCCAGGCACTGTGCTAGGTTCTGGAGATAGTTACAAGTGAAGTAAATTCTCTGTCCTAAAGAACTTCAAGTCAGGGTGATAGAAAAATGGATAAATTGCCACACAAAGAATTAGAGATTTGGTTAGTTTTAGTAATTCTATAGGGTAACTAGGGAAGCTTTCCCCTGAAAAAATGACATTCAATCTGTTTACTAAAGAATGCAGAATGAAGCCATAGGAGAATCATTCTAGGCAGAGAAAATGATACCTGCAAGGGTACCCCACAGTCAGTGGGAATTTCAACATGGTGAAGCTTTGAGTATATGTACATGTGAAGGAAGAGAGGTTAAAAAAAGAAATGGAAAGATGGGATGAAGCCAGATGACAATGAGCCTTGAAAATGGAAAAAAAACGGGGAGGGGGTATCTGAATTTTTGATCTTGTAGAAAATAACCAAGCAAACTATATGATAGCATTTTTAGACAGGTTTGTGATTTGAAATGTTTTGTTCTTCATACTGTTTTGTGATGGTTAACTCTGCCAACCATGGGAAAATATGCTATAAGAAGAAACAAGAAGGGAAAGATAAGGGTTTATCATCCCCTAGCTCTTCCCCCAAACGAGTTGATGACCATGACAAGAGAAGCTAAATTCAGTGAACACTTCTGAGTTACAATTGATAAATGTTGGTGACTAATTGAATGTGATGAGACAGAGAGATGGATTGAGTTAAAGGTGGCACTGAATGCCCTAGTGTAGAAGACTAATGGATGTTAATACTATTACAGAAAGTAGGATTAATACTGGAAGTAGTCCCTGGCTGGTGCAGCTCAGTGGATTGAGTGCCAGCCTGTGATCCAATGGGTCACGGGTTTGATTCCCAGTCAGGGCACATGCCTGGGTTGCAGGCTAGGTCCCCAGTAGGGGGCACATGAGAGGTAACCACACATTGATGTTTCTCTCCCTCTCTTTCTCTCTCAGTTCCCCTCCCTTTAAAAAAAATAAATAAATAAAATCTTTAAAAACATACTGGAAGTAAGATCATTTACTGGAGATGAAGGAGATAGATAATAATTTTGAAATATTTAAAAGAAATCCTAGTAGAGATCTCCAGAAATTAGTCATGTCAGTGTGAAACTCAAAAGGGTTGTGACTGTTGCATTTTTATTTGTACCTGTTGAGACACATTAGTGAATATTGAATAGAAAAGGTGGTATTTATAGAAGAGTAGAACACTTTTCCTTTCAACCCCTAATCTAGGAGAATGAATTAAAGCATAGAAGAATATCAGAGATGGAAACTTGACAAATTAGTTCACATTTATAGAATGAGCAGAATGGAAGAGTCTGTCCAAGTTGATAAAATGAAGCAAAAGAGACTTAGGGAAGAATGATGCCATAAACACCAAGTCAAAAAGGATTTGAGCATAAGGAAGTCCCATTAGTGCCAACTTTCACTGCATTGCCAAGTAGTATGAAGAGTAAACATCAGCCTTTGGTTGGAAATAGGGTAGTTTATGGTCCTCTCAGAAAGACTGAATTATTGAGAATGTGAGCCACAGTACAATGAATGGAATAACAATTATAATGTATGAGTCAGTAATAGTAGGCAGGTTGTATTTCCTACACATTTGGTGTTGTAGGGAAGGAGGTGAATAGAATGGTAGATACAAGCAGTGGTAGGATCAAAGGATGGCTTTTAAGAAAGCAAGAGAGTTGAGCACATTTGTAGAAAGAAAGATGTTTCTTTCTAAGGAAAGAAGCAGATTAATGAAGCAGCTTCTGGTGGAGGTGGAACAGGACACAGTCCTGGAAGAGAGAACCGAGAAAGAAATATGTATATGTTTCTTCTTCAAGAGATGAAAGAAGAAGCTATGGACAATTGCCAACTGATAAAATGAATAGATTTCTACTTCTTGGGTTCTTTTATTTTTAGGAAGAAAGAAGCGAGATAGTCAGTGGAGAGTTGACAGGAGAGGAAGAGCAGCAAGGATTTGTAACAGCTGCTTGAGGGCTAGGACAGGATGAGAAGGTACAAGCGAAGGATTTTCCGAAGTCCCCTTTTTATGATGGCATCAACCTGGCCAGTGGTGGAAGATTTTTCAGTATCACTGAGTAGCTTTGGAGCAAGAATAGGGAAAATCTACTCATTAAATTACCCAGAGTTAGAAATTGATTCAGGGGCACTTCAAAAGGACAGTGGGGCAGCTCTGTAGAATGTAGTTGATTTTGAGTGGCAGAAACGAAATGATGAAGGTTTAAAACATTGCTTTTATCTTTAGTACAATCTTGGAGGTTTCAGCAGGAAGACTTAATTTATTCTAAGTGAGCCTTAAAAGAAGACAAATATTTAGACAGGAATCAGCTACTTACTAGATTCCTTATTATGCAAGGTGGCATAAAAGGGGGAAAGCTAGAGTCATTGACTTAATTTCTTGAGTTTTTGTAGTAAAATGAATTCTCAGGAAGTTCATCCTTTGAATAGGATTTTACCAGGAGCCCATCATTACTTTGTCTCAACAGCTATTTTTGTAATTGCCTGAGTTCTTACTTACATTCTAGCTAGTAAGATTAAAGCTAGACCTTTGAGAAAGGATAGTTATAACTTTATTTGTAAAGACTCCATTATAAGCATACAGCTGATACTAGAGTTCTTCTATTCTGTTTGTGTATTAAGTCAAACCTTTAACTTAGTGTCACGGAAATTTTTTGAAGTCTGCCTTTAAGTATAAAAAGCTCTTTCATTAATATGTTCTCTCGAGTGTGACATAGTGGACTATATGCTAAACTTGCTGGTCTGGTTCTGCTCTCAACCACTTACATGCAAATATGTCACTTTACATCTTAGGGCTTCAATGTGATTAGCATAAAAATCTCTGTACTTCCCTCCAAAGTTCATGCTGAGAGCCTGCCATGTGGCAGAAATCACGGTTATAATGAAATCCTCTTGGATGGACAATTCAGATAGTTCAACTCCTCTGCTTCCTTCCCCTTTCTTCCACCGCCATTTTCCTCCCTCTCCCCAACCCTCCCCAGCCCCTACCAATACTGAATTGAGGTCAAATATTCTGGAGAAAATATTCACATTTTTGAGTACTGGTGACATCTGTGAAATTAAACAAATCTCCGTAGTACTATTTTTACTCCATTGTGTTGAAATTTTATACTCATGTTTATGGCTTACCCAGTAGACTATACCTACCTGAAAAAAAAAGGGCAAGTGCCTCATTTCTTCAAATTCCCATGATGAACTATAGTGTTTGACACATAGTAGATGATCAATAAAGGTTTGTCGAGTGAGTTAATTAGTGAATAGATTAGTTAACATAAGCATGTTGACATTCTAAGATTTACAGTGGAAGAAACTTATTTACAGAAGTTTCAGTATAATTATCTTTCAAGATGTAGTGAGATGCCATGTTAAATACAAAGAAATGTATGGTCTGTCCAGAAGGTATCCAGCCATGTAATACAAAAAATAGAGACATTTACTGAAGAAGATAAACGTACATAGGAAAATGACACCTCAGTCCCCTTCAAAGTGGGCACCTTGGGACCTCACACAGTTCTCCCAACTGCAATCAGCTGCCCCATTGTATTTTCCTGAACCTCACTGATGGTCTGAAATCTCTTTCCTTTCAAAGGTGATTTTAGTTTTGAGGAAAGCCAGAAGTCACAGGGTGCCAAATCTGGGCTGTAAGGGGCTAAGTCACTTGAGTGATTTGATGTTTTGCCAAAACCCCCTGCACAAGACGTGATGCATGAGTGGGCGTGTTGTGGTGATGAAGCTGCCAATCACCAGTTGACTTCTGAATCATCCAAATAGTTTCTGCAGAAGAATGTTCAAGCTTAATGCAAAATTTGAGCAGATTTGTTGCTCTACTCAGTCATTTTGAATGCAATGGCCACACAGTACACATGCTCACTCAACAGCGTCTACCACCCCCACTGACTAGTATAGCTAAGTCATCACTGTTCATGCATGCTCATTCCAGTCCATTCTCCTTGGCTGCCAGGTTACATTGATGCCATGCGAACCATTCTTGTTATATTAACAATGGCTGGACTTTTCCCAGATAAACCTCATACATTTCATTAACTTGATTTGTTTGATGACCTCAGAAATAAAACAACTTTATAATTTTAGTGAGGAGCAGTTAAACTACTATCAAAAACCTTTTAAACCAGTGCCAAAAATAGATGGAGGCATTAAGAAATCCTATTCATGAAAATCAGAAAGGGGCTGGTTAAGCCCACAGAGAAAATAAGGTCTTTGATTTTCATTGTTGCCAACTAATAACGGATTTCTATGAGTCACTTATTTACTTTGTAATTGAGCAAGTCATAACACGAATTGAACATCTACAGATTTGTTGCAAATAAAGATGAACCATCATGTTCTTTTATTAAATAAGAAATTGAATTTTCAAGATAGTTAAAAAGATCAGTACATCATATAGTCATAAAGCCATTATTCAAACAAGTGATTATCCAGTTTGTCTCAGGAGAATGTTAGTTAGCCTGTTTCAGGGGGATATTTTCACTCAATTGGCAGTTGCTTGAATTCATTGGTCAAAATGAATTGTCTTGATCTTTTATCACATAGGAAGTTACTTCCAGAAAGCCAGTTGTTATAAACATTTGTCATGCATGTTCACTCTATGTGACACCTAGAAAATGCTCAAATTAAAAAAAATTCCACTTATTTCAAGTCAATCTTGGCTTTTTTCCACCAAAGAAGTGGATGTGATGATTTATTTTTTCTTGCACAGTTTTATTTTTAGTTGAATTTAGTGGTTGGTTGTCATCGCGCTAAACATGGTTTATTCACATGGAGTTCATGATTGGGATCTTGTTTCTCCTCTCCTAAACTTTTAAAATTATTTTCTTCCTCCACCAGCTTCTTCTGTTACAGAAGTGGACATTCAAAATTTGACATAAATTTCAAAGTTGAAAATTTTTTCAGGATTTTGGTCTCTGATTGTCTGAGACTATAGAGCAGAGAAGGGAACATATCATAAAGAGAATGGATTTCTAGTGGGAACTTAAGATAAACTCTGAGAAATTGTACTTCTCTTTACTGGAGAGATACAAATTATTTCAAAATATCCTTCTTAGGCATTCCTCGACATTCTTTTCCATGTTACATTATATTTTGATTTTCTAAAAAGAAGAGGATATATAGTGAAAAACATAACATTTAGTCCTGAAGGTACCTGAATTTGTATGCTGACCTGGTATTTACCTATGGGTTTGACCCAGAGCAAGTCATTAATCTGCTGTGTCTCAGTTGTCTCATGTAGGAAGTAAATGTCATATTTGAAGAGTAAAGGAAATAGCTAATTACAGCAGGATTACAAGTGGAATGAATTAACCTATAGGGAGATGTTTACTTTGTAGTTGAAAACTATGGGGTGTGACGAAGTCAAAATGACTCTGAATCCATCAAGTCTCATAGGTCAACCATTGAGTTACACTTGTTTCATGTATACGCATTCAGATATAGTTTGAGTTATTGCAAGCACTTGGTCTTAACCAAGGCAATGGTTAGCAGCTACGAAGCCTTATGTTTAAATTTTAGAAAATCAGTACAGAAGGGGAGGGAACCAACTTGTCAACAGTGCGCATACATAAAGACTGCTTTATTCTTGTAATTCATTCACCATTTATTGAGTGCCTTCTGTGTGCTCAGCACTGCAAATGGAGCAGTAAACCAAACACAGGAATTCCTGCCTTCCTAGAGCTTCTGTTCTAATTAATCATAAACTCAATCCAAAACAAACCCAATGAAGCTGCTGTGAGAGACCAAGGGAATGCATGTTCATCTTGCAATTTCCAATTCTTGCACATTCAGTCAGGGCTCTAATGGATTTTCTGCTTATTGAACTTCTTTTCTTATGTTTATTTTTGGTGATACAAATGAAAGGGGACATTGGTGTGTCTTGGGAAGAGAAGACTGTGAATTTTTGAAACTAAGTGCCCTCTTAAGTGGTGTTCTAGGAGAAATGGGCCAAAGAGCTAGACAGGTTGTGTTCAGAAGAGAAGAGGGTTGGAAGAAATGATAGTTGACCTCATGCATTGAAGGGGCTGATTCAATGGAAACGCAACAGCCTGACTTTACATTGCTCCAAATATAGGACTAGAACCAAAGAGGGGCAGGTTGTTTTAGTAGATTTCAGCTCGAGGCAGAATTTTCTGTTTAGAAGAGTTTCGCTGCAGACAAGAGGTTGTCAGGGGACAAGCTTCCTTTTTGCTGAAAGTAACTTGGCAAAAGCTGGAAAAACAGGATCAGGGGTCCTCTCTGATTAGCAACTGACAAGCTGTGCCTTGGATTATCCAACCCTAAGCCACAATTTTTACTCTAGAGTTAACCACTGCAGTAACTTACAACCCCCCACAACTCAGAGTCAACCTATTTTCAGTGACAATATCCCTATAAGTTTCTGACCTTTAAGGGTTTTTTTTAAATAATTTTAGAGAATACCTAAACGTACGTTTAGGTAGAGATACCTAAACGTATCTCTCTATCTGATGAATTTATACGAAAAGAGAATGAAGCCTTCCTTATTTATCACCCATATTTGAGAAATTATGTTTGGTGTATGGATTTCACTTTTGTTTCTCGTAATGGTGACTCCCTTGGAGATTTGCCTTTTTAAATCCATTTTCTTGTCAGGATTGAAGATGACAGTTTATTCCAATACCTGAATATTAATCTCTATGGAATATCTATATATTTCATTGGCCAACCTACTGTGAATTTTCTGAATTTCGATCAGCTTGTCCTAAACCCCTGGCAAGCTAAATTTCTCTAACAGTTTTCAATTCATTGCATTAAATGCCTGTTCAGCCTTGGAAGATATATTGATTTTTTTTTCTCAGCAAAGTGACAAATACCATTTTCATGACTATAATAGAGATTGATTATGTTTATGGAATAGACAGAGCAATTTTAGTGAGACAACCTTGGGGCTTACACAAATGAAAAAAATCACTTGAATTAATAATGAAATTAATAAATTCATCCGTTGCTGATGAAGTAGAAGTATTTTGAGGAAAAAAAAAGTTCTGTTCTGCAGCTCCATGAACACTGTGAGGAGTCAAGACCAATTTCTGTATTTTAGGGGTGCTGGTGTTGTGATACCTTTTTAAAAGTTCATAGTAATTGTTTTCACACCTAAAACTATGGCATTACCCTTGGCACACCTGGGAATGTTGCATGATAGTATTTATACTGAATGACATTTTTCAATTAAGGCAGGACAAAAGTAAATCGTGATGAATGTCAATTAAATGTGATATATCAGGTAGTCCATGGGGAGCAGTAGGTATTCCTAATATGACTTATGTAGCCTCAGTGTAAAATCGAACTGGTTTCCTTTTCATTCTAAGCTTTTTTGTGGGTAGGCCTTAACTAGAGCAAACTTTAATATGTTTTTGTCATTCTGTCCTGCTGCGCAGTGGCTCATAGTCTATAAGGCATTTGAAAAACAAACAAACAAAAAGCACGCACATTTGTCATAAGCTTAATGTATGTAAAGGGTATATGCCGGGTTTTTTTTTGAGAGCAAAATAGAAATAAAAAACAAAGACTAAGTATTTTAAAGCGTTTAAATAGCTACGGTGGACCCAGAAAATGTTGCAAGGGAATGTTACCGCATTACTTTCCCTGGAAAAAACAATCTTGAAAACAAAGAAACCCACTCATGTCTGTTTAAGGTCTGTTTCCATTTGCTCATCTTCTATCCCCATCACCTAAAATCGTACCAAATGCAGTACCTAGTGCCTGGGTGGAACTCAGTAGTATTTGTTAAATGAATTAACAAGTTTTCCTGGTAGCAGAAAGGAATAAAAATTATCATAGCAAGCAATGTGGTTAAAATACTAATATGTACCATTGAATTTAACCACTTTTACCTCTAATTTTTGCAGTTCTTACACGGCTACAGAGTGTAAGTCTCAGGGTGGGGTTGGGGAGAAAAAACAAGCTCACATTGAGGAAGCCGAAGATATTTATACTTGTTCTGAAATGTGTGCTTACATATTTGTTACAGTTATGGAGGAAAAATGACCTTATGCAAGAATTGGAGAAATACCAGAGAAATTATTATGGATATTTTGATGGCCCACTTTCCTTCTTCTTATTATTATTCTGTGATGGTCCTACATATAGAAACAGTATAATTTTTAAAATATTTTTAATTATTTTACAGATATATGCTTTGTTTCTAAGTATAACCAAATTAATGGGTTTTTTTTTTATCTGAAGGGTTAGAATTGAATGAGACCTTCTGAAAATAGGTACTTAAGGTAGAGTTATCAGAAGTAGAATAGTGGACTTTAAAAAGGTTTTCTTTTTTAAAGTAACAATAATATCTTACCAAAGTAAGTTGAACTTCAAAGTCATTCTTAAAAACATAATTAGAATATTGACATATGAGGAATTCCTATGGCATTTTGATTACATTTTTGAGAAATAAAAATATTGCTGTTTGCTCGGAACAAAGATAATTCTCATCGGCACACACCGAGGTTAAAATAAGAAACTCCGATTCGGACGTCTTGTCCAGTGTTCCCTCGGGCCTCCCAGCCCTCCCTTCCCAAAGTGCTGCTAACGTGCTCTTTAGTTCACTTCTCCCAAAATACTTCAGTTTTTCCTTTTGGCCACTAAGAGATTAAAATAGCGTCATAATTTGTGAGTTTCTTCAAAAATCCAGTTTCTCAGTTCTCACCCCTGAAAATTCTTGAGTGGGCCTGGATCCTCTGAGTTAGTAGGAATGCCGGGGGCTTCTTCAGACTACATCTTTTTTTTTTTTTTTTTTCTCTATACATTTGTGGCTTTAGTTTTCTTTTTTTTTTTTTTAATTTTATTTAGTTATTTTTTCAAGTACAGTTTTTTGTCTATTTTTCCCATCCCAGCCTCCCCTGCCCCTTACTCCCCACCTCCCTCCCATTTCCTCCCCCCCCTTAGTTCTCGTCCCTGTGTCCTTCCTATTTGTTCCTCCAAATCCCTCCCCCTTTTTCCCCTTAACTTCCCTTCCTTCATCTTAAGAAACTAGGGGAAAACAGTTCATGCACTTGTAAAGACTCCTCATAATTATCTTTCTGACCTTTTTAACATCGCACAAGTTTCTCTATCCTCTAGCCCAAAGGAATGATGTGCGCTCTCTCATTTCGGACTCTCGGTTCCTCTATCTCTGAAATGGCTTCTTCTATTCATTCTCTCCTGAAAACCCAGTTACCTCCTCTTCACCTCTATCCATACCTTACTCCTTATGTCTTAAATCAAACCACACCTCTTAAATGAAGACTTCCTACAATAGTCCACTTCTCTAGCATTTATGTACTTCATCCATTTCAGGCTTATAATTTACTGTTGTTCCTTGTGGTTCATGTGTAATTCTTGTCTGTGTCCTGCATAGTGCTTTACACATAATCAATGATGTAAAAACATGCGTCGGTTGAGGAGTGAGGATGGAATTAGACTGCTAGGCAGCAGATCCAAGACTACACTTCAACCCTGTGAAATCACTTTCATAACATGTCACAACTTACTCTACTCTTCAGAGACTCCATAAATTGCCTGTTTGGGTAAATGAAACCAAAGCTGATGCTTACCATATATCTGGGTCTATTAATCACATTTTTAAGCCTCTGTACATGTAATGCTTCAGAAAGTCTATACAAAAGGTAAAGTTTTAAAATTTTATTTGAAATCTAAAGTCACAACTCTGTACGTTTTCCCCCAGTTGGTCTGTGTTGCTAAAGGCTAAGCTTGCTTAGCTTTCTTCAAAGAAAATTGTTTTTATGTTTAGAATAATTTCTTATCAGTAGCTACAACATAACATTGTGGTGAGATCATTAGAATAAATGTAGCATTTGTCACAGGCACAGAACCTTAAGTGCATTTGATGCCTGTGCTGTGTTCTTGCTATATAGAACCAAATTATATAATTTAGCATAGCAATGAGTATAACCTGGCATGGTGCTCATAATAATTGGGATATACTTCATGCCACTAAAAATGATAATTTCCCAAGAATGGAAAATGAAACCCACATGTATTTACCAGAATTATTCAAGCTTATCTCAAGAAAAACACTGTTCATTGGAAACATATTTTGATCACAAGGTATAGGCATCTTCCTAATACTATTTCACAACACAGGAGAATTAGCACTACCTATTTTTTTTCTCAGTTTTGAAAAACAAGCACTTATAAGTCACCTTGGAAAGATAGAGGCAGTGATTTATTCATTTGTCCTTTTTCCAGGCTGAAAACATCATGGCAAATAAAAAGACATCCACGGGGCATATATTCCTTTCTCTTAAAACTAGCGGTTCAGTACTCTGGTCGGCTGGTCTCCGGTAGCTTGGACCGTGGAGGAGCAGGTGTGCTCTTCCAAAGTGTCTTTACAAGTGTCTCAGTTGGGGCTTTCCTCCCACGCCTCCGCGGGAGACAGCTCATCTGTTTAATCCTTATGTTTCAGTCAACCTTTCTTATTATGCAGACAGAGTTCTGAGGCTCAGCTGGATTTTGACTCTCCGAATGAATTGATGGGGCGCTTTGATCTTAACTGTGTTCTGCATCTGTTTCATCCTTCCCCTTAATGCATAGTCTTCCAAACTCCCCTTCTGGCCGGAACTCTTAAAATAAATGGACACTCATACATGCAAATAAAAATAGCTGCTTAAAACTCAGCCACAAACTACACTTTTCATTGTGGACTTCTCTCTCTCTCTCTCTCTTTTTTGTGATAGTAAACTTTCTTGAAAAAATGCCCAAAACAATTTAATTATGTTACTCTGTAAAGGACCACCAGATTTGAAAGTATTTAACTATGTGTGTATAAATGAGTATGTGCTTCGTAGGCTCAGATTTGTATAGGAAATAAGAATGACTGACCTTTGCAGATCAGTCAATTGTATGGTAGTTTACTAACTTATTAATAGACCGCATGAGAGCAAAGGGTATACAGTGTACTTGGAAAAATTTACTGTAGAATTATTGGGATCCTGCTGGGTATTAGTCTTCTTTTTGATGGGAGTGATGGTGGTGACTGAATTGCAGAGAAAATCAGTTCAAATCAGAACTAATCCATATGGAGAATTCATTCTAGGTCATCAAATGCTAAAATAACATCATTTATTTTCAACAAATCTTTAAAATTAAATGTGTAGGTTCTTGTGTGAGGTGGGATGTTCAAGGAACAGCATGTATTGTTCGCTTACCCACACGAAGCATATAAAGTTGTGCTTAGTTCAACCAGAAAATATCAAGTTTTTATCTGAGTAACCTTTGATAGTCTAATCTGGTATTTTGGAAACTTGTATTAATTCTTTTTTTACTTTTAACTCCCCATGAATCTTTGTTTATCTTGAAGTGTACCATGATCTTGTGATGATAATGTAATGTCGAAGCTGTCAGAATAATTTCAGCTGAGCAAAAAACTGATGTTTCATAAGAACCAGAAGACCTTGAGAGAGTTATGAAAAGGTCTTTATTCAAGAGGAAGAATATTGTGATATGACCTTCTAGTCTGTTAAACATGTCTCTATCTCAACATACATGCCCTAAAAATACTAATAATTATTGAAAAATCTCAGAATAAACATTTTCCTTAGAAACCTTTATAGATAAAATATATAAGGAATTTGATCTCTAAACATAACTCTAAAGTATTCCTATTTTTAAAAGACTTAGCTAACTTTCTTTCACTCAAAAGTGTCTCTCAAGCCTACACATGGTACCCTCCTCTGAACGGGGAGATTTTCTTCACTATTTTTGTACTTTCCATATGGAATCTGAGAATAACTGTGCAGGAAGGTTACCCAAGCCTTCCTTAGGCAGAAGTACTGCGAGACCCGCCAAAGACGCTGTTACTCTCCCCCAACCAGTTTGTCCTATCTTGCTACCAACTGTTTTTGGGGGTGGGGAGGCGGCATTGTCCCTTCTATAAAATTGAAACAAAAACACCCACACTCTTAGTCAACAATGATTCTGTGCTGCTTGAACTTCTGAAAAACACAGTTTTTGCCTTGCCTTCATGGAATGGATCAACACAAACCCAAATCTCTTTTTTTTTTTTTCATGTCTATGTGTGTGTGTGAGAGAGAGAGAGAGAGAGATTTACAAGTCTTTAAAAGTCTAGTTTGTGTTAGAATAATGTCTGTCTGGTTCGCTGATGTAGCAATCGCCAGGTCCATGCAGCTTACCATGTTAGAATTTGTTTAAAAGATACTAAACTACTACCCGCACATTTTCTTGTGTTCATCAATTCTGACCCATCTTCACTGTTAACTTACTTGCTTATTTCCCCCTAATGGTAATCAGATAATTCACTTGAACTCCATTATTCTATCTCAGTGTGAAAGGTGAAAGGTGAAAAGTTCTTACATTATGTTCAAGAGAAGGAAAGGAAGAAAACATTTATATTGCATATCTTGGTGGAGACATCATTCCTAACTTTAACCCTTTATGGGTTATGCCTTCTCTGATCATGCCTTCTGGTCTATGACTGCCAAACTTGGCCTTGATTCTTGAACATATCTTGCCATCTCTAAACTTCTGTAGAACCAGCCTCAGCTCCCAAAACTGTCTTGATTTTAAATGACCTATTAGCAGATCACGAAATCAACAGTAGATCATAATCTTCTGAAAGTGCATGGTGGTGTATAACCTTGGACCTTCGCTACCAGCAGCCGCAGCCTGACTCTGGAGCCTGTCAGGCATGGGGAAAGTCAGGCTGCATCCCAGACACCCTCAGTCAAAATCCACATTTTAACACCATCCCCAAATGATTGACATGATCATGAATGCTTAAGAAGTGCTGATCTATAGGATAACTCTTCCCAGTTGCAGTATGGACTTACTCTAGAAAAGAAAAATTAGAACGTTAAAAAAAAAAGGAGATTTTTCATACCCTGGAAGTGCGATTGACCATCTAATGGAGTTTAAAATTAATGATTATGACAATGACGATGCTGCTGATGAGAGCATCCATTACCAAGTGCTCCCAAGTGTTGATCATTGTGTCTAGTGCATTAACTAACCCATTTAATCATCATCTTTCCCCTTTGGGTTCAATGCTTGTTTTACAAAGAAGCCACAGGTTGCCTAAGGTCGCCCCATTAAAACCAAGCACTCTGATGCATAATACCTGTAATTGCATCACAGATATTTAAAAGGTAGTTGCACCTTTTAAAAGATGAAAAGACTATTTGTTTCAAACATGGAGACAACGTATCACTTGGACAATTCCTAAGAAGGTATTAATTAGCATTTGTTTAGATAATGTTTATGATCGGCAATGAATTCTCAAATTTGCATATTTGAAAATACAAGAAGTTTAAGTGGTAAGCGCACATCAGACTTTAAGGTGATTTGTTCACAATGTATTACACACGAGGTATATGTGCTATGTGCTATCCTGTGCCCCATTAGAAGCCATTGGCTTTGCATGTTCTGCTGGCATTTGGAGACTTAGCTTGAGAGCAGACTGACAGAGGACAAACATTCACACATTGGGAACAGGAAGAGAGGGCTCCTTACTTGAAATGACTCTAGAATTGTACAGCAGGTAGGAATGCAGTTTGTCTCTCGTGCCGAGTTAAGTCCTTTCTAAGGAAAACATCCTCTGAGAAAGGAGATATGGCAGGAATATCAATAGTTTGGCATTGACTGGGCGAGGAAAATTAACTCATGCAACAAATGCGGTTGAAAATGGCACTGAAATGAGAGTTGGAAGCAGAGAGTGGTGAGGCCACGTTATGGTTCAGAACCACAGCACCGCATCCTGTGTGTCAGCCCCGCAGGCACAAGCTAACGTGCCTACTAACGTGGGAAGGCAGAAGGTGTGCAGGCTTTTTTATAAAAAATACGAAATATACTGGTTGCACATTTAAGTAGGGATGATGAAATTTTTTAAGTGAAATTTGTTAATGTCCTTAAAGGATACCTATATATAACAAATTCATACCATAGCAAAGAAAATAGTGTAAAGAGTAGTTTTCTCTTCACTTCTACCCCCAAGCCCATTTCTCTTCTGAAGCAACCACTGTTAGAAGTTTTGTGTGTATTTTTCAGAGATATTCTCTAAGCATAATAACGTTATGTACAAAATCTGTATTAAGCAGAATGATAGTATATAATACACATGGTTCTGCAGCATGCTTCTTTCCCTTAAAATGTATCATAGAAATAGTACTTCTGCATTCACTTATGGCTATGTGGCCTTCCACAGTCTGGGCATACCTCGTTTAACCTTCGGTGACTTTTTCCATCACTCTCAGTCTTTTGTTATTGCAAATAGTACTGCAGTGAAGATCTTCATCCACCTGTTGTCAAACACAGGACTATATTTATTCTCTGGTCTTCGCAAAGTCCTGATGTAATTGTCCTGTACAATAATAGTTAAGCAACAAGGAAGAAATAACCAATTAGCATAGGAAGGAGAGTAATACTAAGAGTTGCAAATGTTACTTACTATGCAGTAAATACTTGATAGGAGTCATTTAATTCTTATTACTCTGTGGGGAAGTTATGACGGTTGTCGTTGTTAATTATTTAAGTGAGAAAGCCAGAATCTGAATTGACCCAAAAAGCTTAATTCTGAATCCCTGGCTCCTGTTGCTGGCCTGGACAGTTTCCCAGTCCTTCCATGGCTACTTTAGCAATGACAGAACATTTATTGGATACCTACGATGTGCTAAGCAATTGACATGTATTATTTAATGTTTCCAATAGCATCACAAGGCGGGGTTGTTTTTTTAAGCAGAGTCTTAATGAGGTTTAATTACTTGCCCAAAGCACCAGAGCTAGTAAGTGAGGAGCCAGCAATGGCATGGCAGCCGGATGCCTGGCTCCTGAGACTGCAGCCTAACAGAGATGGGAATGTAGACATTTGAGTTTCCATCCAGCAGGCTGGAAGGCAGACCTGGAATGGATCTACATATGAGACTTAATTCAACATGTTCACGTGACCACAGGGATAAAGAAGGGCTTGTCGCAAGGGCCCACGGAAGAGGGTTGGTGGCACACCTGTGAAAGCTTCCTTAGCACAGTGGGACTCGGTGGTCGGTATGGAGCCACGTGGTTCCCCACAGACCATGTTTTCGAGTCTAGATTGCTTTGTTCTCCCTGACTGCTTCCATCTTTACAACATTCCACACCTACACATTGTATTCGCACAGTACACATTCGTGAGGTTTGCCCTTGAGAAAGGTGGTTCTGCTCTGAGTGGGACTTCGTGCCCACATTTTACAGATGGGGTTCTTTATTCCAAAATTTATTTTGGAGATTAACAGTTATAATGGTGTTAAGTCGAGCTTTGTAAAAGAAGAAAACCCTTTCTAATCCCACACAACATATTTCCTATTGTGGCATTTTCCCTTCTAGTCTTTGTCTGAATGTATTCAGTAATCAATGTATGTACAGTCCTGTATTCTGCTTTTTTCACTCAGTATAGTCAACAGAAGTTGGTTTTCTCAGTCATCCTCATTATCACATAATGACTGCATGCGAGTAATTGCTATAATTTCTTTAATAATTTCTCTCACTGGGGACATTAGGCTGTTTCCATTTTCTCTGATGGGTGCTACTGCAATGAAAAATGCTGTGTACGTAATGTATTTTATTCTCTTTGCATTTCCTAAGAGAAAGTCCCCTGTTCAGTCAAAGACTAAAGACCTTTTTGGCTCATCTTTAACTTTCTGAGTTTGAATTATTTTCATGAAAGCAAATAGTGAGCCTTATTGAAACAGTTATTTTGTTACCTTAAAGGAAATGTTTATTTTTAACTCTTCTATGTATGAACTGCTTCATCAGTATTTTAAGTGGTATACTTTGAATGAACATATAGTAAGTAACATATAGTGATCAACATGGGCTTAATGAGTGATTTTTTTGGCATTATTTAATTTTAGAAGTAGGTGAATCCACTTTTGGAAAGTAACATTTGCTTTGAGGAGGATGGTATGTATGACAAAAGTATTTATTCTTCATCAAACAAGGATTTCTTGAGAAACTACTATGTACTGGGGTCCATGATAGTCACCAAGCTTATGATGGTGAATGTGAGGGGCACAGCCCATTTCCCAACACGGCATCACAGCTAAGACGTTTTTGTCCTTGACATTGTGCCACAACCCAGCCTTGTCCTCTAACATTTCTGACTCCTTTTTTCTTTTGCTTTTATGACATCTGACTCATTTCTTAATATCACCGTAAGACATAAAGGATAAAGAATAATTTATTTTCAGAGCGAGATGTACATGTGTATGATTTCTAAGAATTTTTAAAACCATGTTTTCTCCTCTCATTTCTGTGCTGGTGGGATTGAAGAAAACATTTTATTGTTCCAGGATGAAAGTATTTTGCTCTGTAGTTAGGGAATATTGCATCTAAACACATTTATCTTTTTAGCACTTAAGGCTAAATAAACCAAGTACAGGGAGTTGGGACCCTCCATTACAGAAATGTCCTAAAGTGAAAGTAAAATGTAAATTTTGGGTACATACCATGGTTTGTTAATACACTGTATTGCGATTTCCACACATCACAATAACCAGTTTGTTTTTTTAGTGAACCGGATATATAGAATTCCTGTGTAAAATGCACTTCAGAATTGCATTTTAACTTTCCATCAAACTCTTCCTTCCCAGAAAGATTTCCTAATTTGTTGATGAACATAACTTATCATGTTGTATATTACGCTTTCTTCAGTTCTGCAGTACGCAACTGGTACTTCACTGGTGCTTAAAATTTCAATGGGGAAAACATCATTTAGTAAATATTACATTGCTTTCATGGCTGACTAAGCAGATAAAGCTTTTTACTGATCAATGGATGTTTTACTACCAGAAATATTGTTATATTGTTTTGTAGGAATGTTATTCGTGATACTGAATATGCATTTAAATTTCAGAAACTTGGTTATGTGTACTTGTGTGTATATCTACCTATTGATTGATTAATAGATTTATACTTCCATATGATTTTAGTGGACTGATGGTTTTCAAGGAAAAATTTGTATTAAGACAAGTAGAGCTAGATGTCTATCTTTCCATTCAAAGTTGTTTATAAACAGTTGTTAGCTGAAATGCCCAAATGTGTGTCTCATATTATTCTGTATAAGTGTGATTTGAACTTTTATGTGAGGATATGTTCCAGAAATTGAAACATTTAGAGTACTGTTCTTGATGAAAAAGGGATGTGGGGAGACAATAATATTGGAATAACACTTCCATGGGTTGACGTAAGGCTACTTAGCCACGGCTGGCTCCTTTGGGTAACAATCTGCCCATCGATATTACTAGGCAGCACAAAGGTAGTTAAGGGAGTACCAAGGCATCTGAAAAATGAACTCTGATAGATTTTTTTAAATTGTCCTTACGTTTCTACTATCCCATCTCCTTAACATTGGGATTGAAGTCCTCCGGTATTGCAACTTTGCACATACCCTGCTGTTTGAACTCAAACCCTAGGGACTACATGTCTGAGAGCTGAATGTATTTTTGGTCCCAAATCAATCTTGTCACTGCTCGGAAAGCAATGCAAGATAATAAGTAGTATTCACCTGATTGCTTTCCTGCTCTGAGACAGCTGGTGACGCACGTCTTCCTGATAACCAGGAGTTTCAGATCTAAGGCAAGGATAAAGGGAAGCTAGGAGCTCGCAGAATCTCAGTTTGACAGTCACCGGCTGAGGAGAGGGTCAGAAGGGACAGACTCTGTGACACGTATGAGAAAGGAACAAAATTTATCTGTTCTGGTTGCAATGATTAGATGTCTCTTTGTCTGCCTTTCTTACAGCGGTTGAGTGATTGTACCCGCCAGATGGCTAATATCATAATTAACAAAGTTGCTACTGCATTTGCAAAGTTTAATCGAAAAATTTGCCCGTGATATGACGGCATAGTCACAAAGATCACAAGGGATACGGAGCCGAGGTGGAGTGGCAAAGCTGTGTAGGCAAGGCGAGGAGAAATCGCCAACTCGTTCAGCCAAAGGTATGTTTCTTTTATAATTATACATCTTGGGATTCCTTAGTAAGATGTTTGTTTGATGGTTGGTGAGTTCTTTTTGGCTTCGTGGCCAAAGTGATTCATAAAAAGATCCATATGCTTATTGAGCATGTAGAGTATATTCTCTAAAGGCTTTGGGTTTTTTCTAAATCTGGAAATTCAGAAATATAATGAAATAGCTTTCAATACTGAGAGTTTTGCCTATTGCGTCTAGCTAATCTTTATCAGGTTTTGGAATTACTGTTTGGCAACAACGATCTATTGAACATTTATGTTGTGAAGCATTGGATTTATTTTGCTCAACATCATAAATGCCATCTCTCTGCCTCATTCTATTGTGTCAATCCACTTGCAGGAGTGGAAAAAGAGGCCGCATAGTTATAGAAGACATAGAGGTTCTGAGTTTCCAGAAATGCTCAAAGTGGGGGACATGAGAGCTGAAATCTTGATTTTAACTGAACAAAGTAATTGGACTTTTGACAACATTTAGAAAGATCTGTATTTCTTGAATTTATGTGCTATTCCGTAATGTCGGCCTCGCCATTGACTGTTATACCTGTCTTTTCTTTTCATTGTGATCTGCTTTGCTCGATTGGATATTCAAGTTCTGGGGAGTTCCCCAGGTTATAGCCGTCACATATTGCTAATGAGTGAACGTGACTATCAGTGAGAAGGGACGTGTGCTTCTGCACATGCCTGTGTGCTTCCTCTGAGCACAGAAACATGAGGGCATCTCAGCAGATATGAAGAAGGGGAAGTCTGGCTTCTTAATGCTGTGTCACGCCACTGCTATGATACCAAGGCAATCAATTTACTAGATAACTGAAGGCATACATTAAGGTTCTTTTATTTTTCCTATGCGGTCATCTGGGTCACTATATCATGGCAAAAAAAAACAACCCTAACAATTCATTTTTGTCCATTGCTATTTATCTTTTGTGTTAATCGCTATGTTTAAACACCATGAAATAATTTTGGAAACAATTTATAGCAAGCATGTGTTTAACAAGTCCATTTCAACTGTCTCATGGTTTTATTCCTAACCACGGGAGATTAGAAAGTTTGAGTATACTCATTTTAAAATTTGACAATCAAATTTCATATTCTCAAATTTAAAAAATGAATTATTCTATGGAATCATGAATTTTAAAGCCTTTAAGTGTCCAGATGATTTTTTAAAAAACTGCTTAGTGAAATTTTGCTTAAAATTTGATTTACATTTTAACGTTTTCTAAAATTGAGTGGCATTAATGACAAAGGCTGAAAGTGGAGGTTTAAATCAGTATTTTATTATATTCCAGACATCATTTTCAAAAGAGAATGTTATTCTCACGACAGAAACTCTCCCTATTTTTCTTTAACTTTGCATCTCTCCCTTCCTAGTATCCAGGGATAATAGGCACCTAATATATATTTATTGAGTGAATGGATTAATGAATTTAAGTCTTTCAGTTGCTATTCAACTACGGTTAACATTTGCTTCTGCCAAATCAATAATAAGTTTTGCACATGGTAAACATTATGGACAGAAACAAGTAGATGAATGGTATAATCACAGACAATAGGGAGGATTAAGTTCCCAAAATAATATAATGTTGTTTTAACCTGAACCTCCATAATGTTTTGTGTAATTGAGATCTGCTATTGTATAAACGCAGTTGGAGTTAGGGAGGTCTATGAGGATTAGACAGGGCCAGGAAAGTGGTTCACAGCTAATACACTCCCTCTTTTAAACAGGATTATCTCCTGAGATGTGTAGAAATGAACTCTTGTCAGAGTTTCAAAGGAATTAATATTTTTTTGGTAAAATGTGCTAATGTAAAGAGTTAGAAGATTAGTGATGCATAATGAAAGCAATGCATTCTTCTGCATGGAAAATGAAATGTAATAAATGTCCTGCAGGTGATTGGGGCTGTCGCAATTTTATTGAAGATTAAAGTTTGATTGACCTTTGTTAGGGTGATTAACCCTTCTGAAATTAAAAGCTAGGGCTGAATTATTCTGGCCAATTTAAATGCAAACATTGAACAGGTTGTATGTCATTCAAATAATAATAAGTTAACCCCCTCCTCCTATTTTCATTTTCATTTTTGCACATCCAAATGGATGCTGTTTGGAAGGATCATAGCTCTGGCGAGAGATTCTCAGTGGCAAAGAACGTGCCATAATGTATAGATAATTGGGAACACGTGGGAAGGGTCCCGCCACCATTCCCCTCATTCAAAACGTCCAAACCACCATCCCAACCAAAGCAAGGAGCCTGAAGGCAATCTGCACTCACTGAAAATGCGTGATCTCGTTAGAATATCCTGAAAAGGTTAGGCAGAAATAACATTCTAATCCAACGCCCCCAGCCTAAACTGCGTATTATGTCCATGTTTAATCTGTGGGCTGTCTCCTGAAGATGGGGGCTGTTGGTATGGCTATTTTATGACACTATTCATAAAAATTGATGGCTTCTGATGTCTGGAATTTCATTTCCCATGATCTCTGATAGTCTATGTATATATTCAGTATTTCCATTAAGTTAAAAAATGTCAAAGGAGAGACAAACTCTAGTTAAGTACAAAGCCATTTAAATGGTTTTAGTTTTATTTTTCTTCATTAAATTTTCTTGAAGTCCTTGAAATCTTGTATATTCCCATTACTTCAAAAAACGGTTTCCACTTTTTGTATCACATTAAATTTTTTTATTACTAAGTCAGTGGATATTTTTAGATTTTAGGTCCCACCCCACAGTGAAAGCATCTTCCTTTTATGTGTCTGTGGACTATTAAAATGATAATAAAGGCTCTCTTCATTCCACATGTAATTTATTTCTCCCTCTTTTCATCAAAGAATTCACTCTGAATATGTCAAGGTAGAAGAGTCCAAGGTATTATAGTGTAAAAATTAAGAAGCCTGAGGTGCTACAGTTTATTTTTGCACAGGCTTTTCATGTACCTTTTTAACATCCTTTTGAAAGATAAATGTCTACTCTAGGCCTGTCCAGAAAGTCAGAGACGAAAAACTCATGATAGAATGACTGGGATTATTCAGGTAGCAAAGTGACTCTGTCATCCTCCAGAGAGCTGGACAATACCTTGCAGCATGGATTAATGATATGTTTAACTAAGACCTATTTGCTATACAGATAGTTTCCTAATTCTTAATCATGGCTAGAACTTAACTGCAAATTCTAAACAGACATGTGGTACTGTAATTTGCCTGATAAAGTATAGATGATTGGATTTAGCTTTGGTATACTAAATTGTCAAACCTTAAAATATCAAGCTGTTTCATAATAATAATTGTTTTCTTATTAAAAGTAATTTTCACTAAATAGTAAACACTACTACTAAATTAAATCCCTAAAGTAAGCACTACTCATTCTTCAGCTACAATTCAATAATCTTCTCTGATTCAATTATTCTTGTCTTACCTCTTTCCAGAACTAAACGAAAATAATTTTTAGCATTAAAACTTATTGTAAATACATTTTCTAAGCACAAAAAGCTAATGTGCTGAACTACTGACAATAAACATCCCTTTTCTAAGTTACCCCTAATTATCAGCAATCTTTTCCTTAAAAGAAAATCATGGCTCGAGAAGGGGAAATGCATGTTGTCATAATATAGAAAGAACTGCTGAAAGAGCAAAGACAAATAAGATTATATTTTGTTAAATCCCAAAGCCAATTGTTTGTTTTGCTTAGGAGACATTTTTATTTCTCTGTCGTCTTTGTTTCTGTCACTCTGTCCCCACTAGTCCATCCATTCCAGACCTGACGTTTTCCCTTATAGTTGTAAAATAACATTCTTTACATTAACAAGCCAAAAGCTAATGTTTGATATTTTTACAACCTCATATTTTGGAGACCTTCTGTTTAAAAAGCAGGCTGCTTAAAAAGTGACCAGTGTTTCATTTTATTCACTGCATATTGTTTGTTAGTCAACAATTAATTTAATTCCACTAAAATTTTAAAGTAGGCTGACAATGAGCAATTTTATCGTATGGGGCTAGAGAAAGCTAACAACTGAGAAATTCAAGAATTTTCAGCATTTTTGTAATCATTAATAGTCAAAAAGGTCACCTATGAATTTTTCAAGATAGCATTTTCTTTAGCAGACAGTAATTCTAGAAAAAACTTCGGTAATTTTCATCAAATGGATTATTTCTTGTGATTTGTTTGACAAACTAATAAAAGTACTCTGGAGACAATAAATGCTCCAATGTTACCTTTCCCGCTAATTGTGAAGGTGAGTTCCCTCCCATTAGTTTTCAAGTGAATTGGAAGCCTACCAGGTGTAGTGTAGTGATGTGTGGTCTATTGATGCATTCATGCTGTTCGTGTGAAGATGATCACTTCACCTGTATACATTATTTTGGAATATAGAGAACTACTTAAGAAGATAACTTTGACTAAAATGACTTTTAGCGTTAGTAGTTCTAGAGCATCACCGACTGGCCTTTATTCAGCTTCAACAGGTATGTGCTGAGTACCTCCTATGTTCCAGGTGTAACCTCCAACCCGGTGAAGTGTCTGGGAGCCACGTTTTATGAACCAGAAACTGAGACTCGAGGTGGAGAGTGATTGACAGAAGTCAGACAGCCAGTCAGTGGCACAGTCTGGGTTGGGGAAAACTGGTTCCGAGTTTCTAGACGTCCTTTGGCAGAGCTATCGTTGTGATATTTATAGAGTTCCACTTTGCTAAAACTTGGTGACTGTGAGCACAGGATGTTTAGGTGAATTACAAGCCTTTCTCTAGACAAAGGAATTTACTGAAATGAATTACTTCTCTCCTGAGTGATTTGTAAGGAAGTAAGAGAGGAGTGATTTAGAGTGCCAAAGATTATTTACTGGCACCTTCATCCAGTGAACTTGACTTAGCTGGCTCATTTCATGGAGACCAGAAACTGTGCTCTCCAAATATGTATCATTAGAATCTCTTACAAATTGTCTTTAAAATGTTTGTGTTTACCTGCCTTTCGTTTAAAATTTATAAAGAATTCTGTTAAACAGGGTCAAAGTCAGAGGTACCATTGTCCCACCTCATAGACTTTCCTTGGCTGAGTGAGTAGTTTGACAAGGCATTGATAAATGTGCCTTCACATGTTATAATTTCTGCTTTTGAAACTGGGTATGAGCACAGGGTCTGTTAGATCTCTGTTCCATAGGGAACTTTGTACATTAAATGTGTTTAGAGGAATATGTGGGGGAAATGTTTTCAATAAATATAAAAAATAAACACACAAGTTGTACAGAATTACTGCAATATGCAAAAAAGACATTAGGCTACTTGAGAAAATAATTTTGGTTCTCATTTCTTGATTTTTATAAGAACAAAACAGTTAACCAATAGCCCAAGAAGTAAACTGCAAAATTAGCCTAAGGGGTTCCAAAAGTTTGGGATTGACAGTTTTTCACTTGGACACCAAGTTGACCTTTTGAAAGTTGATTCTTTTGGTCTGAAAACTCTCTGAGCTTGGCCCAGAGATGTGTGATGGGTCCAAATCCATCTCTGTATTTACTCACAGGGCCTAGAAGAGTGCCTCGCATATGGTGAGTACTAAGAAAATGTTTGTTAAACTATATTTAAAGGGATTGTTACCATTAAAATTAAGCTGGGGACACTAGAGTCTATTTTTTGTTATAAAGGCCTGGTATTGACACTAAGAAATAAATCTAAGTTTCAAAGTCCAAAAAGCTAAAAAAAATTCAGATCTATACACATATTGATAAGCAGGTAGATACAGATATAGATATAGATACAGCTATAGGTATAAATGTATTTCCATATATACCTCAGAGTGCTTTTTAAAATGGTTCTGTTTCTTCTTTTACTTGAGCTTTAACTCTGGGCCTATCAGTCTCATCCCATCCATAATTGTTAGTCACTAATCACTTATAATTCACCAACAGTAAACTAGTTTTCATGACTTAATTAGAATTGATTAGAATATTTATTTATTTTTAAAAACTTTATTTATTTTCAGTTAGATAGAGGGGAAGGGAGGTAGAAAGAGGCGGGAAGAAACATCTACATGAGAGAGAAACAACTATCGGTTGACTTTGGTACTTCCCCTGGCCAAGGACTAAACCTGCAGCCCAAGAACGTGCCCTGACCAGGAACTGAGCAAACAAGCTTTGAGTTTGTGGGATGACACTCCAACCTGCACAGCCACACTGGCCAGGGCTTGACTAAATATTTAGTGAAAATAATCACATTGGTGTATGTTAGGAGAAAACCAGGAAATATAATTCACAGTGTTCATTCTGAAATAAATTTTAAAAATAGTAAAAGGGCATTGTGTAGAATCAGGGAAGTTGAAGAGTATTTGCAGGAAAATAAGAAATTACCATTTTGAGTCTAACTGCAGAGGAGCGCTTTGCAGCAAAGAAAAGTAAAGTATGTGACACACCAGGCCTGCTGCAAGCATCTTCCGTAAGAGATGCTAGGCCAGATGGAAGAGCAAGTTTGACCAACGTCTCTTCCAATGATACACCTACTTGAGAATTCATTAACCATTTGAGTCCTGCTTGATGATGATGATTAAACCATTAGGCAGATGTGAATCAACTTTGCTATGTGGAAACATTGAGGCAAACATTTATGAAAAATATGATCCAATTTCTGAAAATACAGGCCAATTAAAGTTTGAGATTTAATTTAGGAATTTTCACTCTGTCTGTGTGATGTATATATTAATGATAATTTCTCTCCCCTCGTTCTTCGTCTTCATAAGCAAAAGGAGATTTTTACTTATTGACATATTACTGGAAAATCTAGCTTTTCTCCAAAATGACACATTTTTTTGCATAAATGTGCCTAATTACCTGAATTCAGTTTTGATTAGCAGTGTTAATTGATGCAGCTGTGGATGGTATCTGTTTACCTAAATTACCATGTGCAAACAGCAATATGTCTGGAAGTGAATATGCTAAACTGAAAATACTAATTAGCTAAGACGGATTGTTATTCAAGTCACATTGTGGAGCTTTCTAATGAAAGCCTGGATGTGTCAGGGTTTTATGATATTCAGACAGAAATGTCTATATTACATATAATTTCTAAATTTAATTCATAAGAACAGATGGGATGTCAGCCAGGGTTCTTCTGCCTTATTCCGGTATTAATGTGACTATTTTACTCATCTGGAGATAGAGTCATATGTTTTTTTGTAAGAAACTTGTCACGCTCTTTGACAATGTGCCAACGCTACACATTCAGACTCATCTGTTTCTTGACCAGTATAGATCCCAGATTATATCCAGTTATTGTTCGAAAGATAAAGATAAACTACCTTGCAAGTTTAATTGCATCAACTGAGCTAATTTAATGCAGTCTAATGGCAGGAAGGTTAAATAGACAGTTTACACTCAGTAGGATTTTATGGATGTTTTCTTCTTGTGTCCCAAATTAATAATAATAATAAAGTTTGGTCATAGGATTCTTAGGAATCAATGAGCAACTCACAAGGCTGAAAGGTGAGTTCTCATTACCTTCAGTTTGTTTGATCTTTAACCATTTAAAAATACCTAGCAAAGCAGTGCTTATTTTAAAGTACCACTTTTAAAAGCGTTACGAGTCTCCTCTGTATCTTTGGTTTCCATTAGCTTTGTCCTAAAGTATGAGCTGTTTTGCTTAAGGTTTCTCTCCAAAGAAAGCATTAATCTTTTACCATCTGCGCTGGTGGTACTCAGCACTCATTAATGGCAATGTGACTTAGAGGTATCCAAAGATTATAGTAGAAATCTTTCACATCATATAGTGAGGAAATAATGGACCCATTTTTCCTTTCCCGAGAGGAAAGGAAAACTATGCTTAATGCATAAGGAGTCTCTTCTTCCCTAAGGCTGTGAAAATAAGGCCTCTTGACTCAAACTTAAGAGTTTAAGATCCTTTATTAGAGATTTTAAGATGCCACGAGCAAAATGGGGATAATTTTCATGATGTAAATTTGAACATAATTATAGTTTAGCATATTTAATTTAGGTTTGAGGATTATAATTACCAAAAATTGAATTATATCAATTATGCTAATTTCTGTCCCCAAAGTTTTGTGTAATTTGGGTTCTCTAATATAGGTTTAAATCCAGCAAAACTACAATAGAATCTAATACTAAAAATTTAAAAAAATTATGAAAATGACTTTTTACATCTTAGCTACAAAAATGTTCAAGTACTGTTAACTGGCCCAGGAAAACATGAAGTGCTTGAAATAGCTTAAGTCTAAGTGGATAAATGAGACATTAAGTCCTGCTTGGACCATTTATGTCCTATTTTCTGTATCAATACCAATTATAGCACATCATTGCTATTTGCTGTCTAATCAATAAAGTTCATCCCAGTATTTTTAAGATAAAATTAGTGTGTGTTATAGTGATGATCGTTTAATAATATGCTTTGAAAAGTCACCTGAATTGTCTTCATTATCCTTTTAGCTTTAGTCCTTTCAAAGATGCTTAATGTAAAATTCCTTTATTATTGTAATTTCTTTATTCTTGAAAACTTGGAAGGGGTTATTTCCCAGTGGCTAAAGGTAGTTTGCTGAGTGTTCTGTGGAATTCAGTCTTTGCGAATTCACTATTACAGGCACAAAATGTGTGTGTGTAAACACGCACATTCATAAAATCGCCTGAGCAAAGAGTTGAATTTAAACACTAGAGCTGGCCAACCAGTGTGATTATTAGGTGTGTTTACTTTCTGTGCTGCTGTGTTCACTAAAACAACTGCCGAGTAAATAAATGTAAGTCCGTGTTCAGAGCATGGATAAAAGAAGAAAAATCTCCACCATAAAGTTCAGCCATCTATTCTATTCAGAGTCATGCTTGGGACACTTTTCTTACCATGAAATTCTCTGAATATTTTAGTGAATTTTCTTTGCCCTCATGTATGGACATTAACTTGTTTTCTGTCAGAGTTTTTAAAATAATCTTTCTTGACACATTAGCATTTTCTGCACAGCAAACTTTAAAATGGGCAAAGAGGCCAGCAATGCAAAATGAGAAATGGAGTTAAGGATTTTTATCAGAACTTCCAATGAAGTGTCTTTAGGCAAATCACTTAACTTCAGTGTGCAAATTAGTTAATTTTAAGAATAAATATAGCTATCTTTCTGCTTTATAAAGGATTTATCGCTGTGCCCAAGGTTCAACAGATCTGTAAATGAAGTGTATGAATCTTTTCTTTGAACTCTAATTGGCATGTGGGAGAAGCAGGTCAGACTGAGTTAAAGGCTGAGGGACTTAATCCTTTGGAAAAAATTTTGATTTAGTTTTATTACTTCTAAGTACTGCTAATGTATTCTAAGATTAATTTGACTCTTTGCTTCCTGTATGCTGATTTTTTTCTAAAGGATAGATCATAGGCTCCCCGAAGGGTAGCTTTCATTTTTTTTAGTAGTTTATTTTTTATTGTATTTTTTCTATGTCAAACCTTCCCCTCTGCCTTCACAGAGTTCCTCCATGAAGTTAGGTGCACACAGTAGGAGCTCTCAAGACAATCCCTGGTTAATAATCACAGCCATGAATCCTATCTGTAACTCTCAGTAGCCTAGATTATGGGATACTGTGTTGTTGCTGATTCAGGGGCTGTAAATCCTCTGAAGACATTTTTTTTTAATGCAACCTCCTGGTTATTTTGAAAAAGTTGCATAATTTTAATCAGTTTATGTTCTGGTCAAAAGAACCCTAATGTTTCACAAAGAATAGGACTTACTTGAACTTGCTCCTGAAACCATGTAACATATGCTACTGTTGAATTAATGCAGATTTCAAATGAATGTGATTTGAATAGGTGAGCAAAACTTTGTAGACAGGCAGACTTAAATGCATATTTCGCCTCTTATAATTTGCCAGCAGTGGGAACTTGGGACATTTTTCTAACTCTTTTGAGCCTTAGTTTACCCATCTGCAAAAGGGAGTTAATAAAACCTATGTAGAGTGTGTTAGAACGAGCAAACTTCATAATGTAGATGAACATCTTAACCTGATGCCTACCATCAAGTCAACACAATATTGAATAAATACATATAATTACTGTGTAAAACACACTGGCTCTGCATCAAAAGCCAACATGGGAAGTTAGAGAATTTATTTTAATGTGGCATTTATTAACTCAAAGTTTTATATAATAAAGTCACTGGAATTTACTACCAGTATATATATAAGCCCATTGTGTCCCAGGTAAATGTGTGTGCACACATGTAAACATATCATTTACATAAGAACAAAGTTAAACACCTGGCTTTTCAAGGTATGTGGTACATAAACTCCTGGCCTTTTTCTTTTCTAATAATTTCTTACAGCTATATAACACTTCAAAGCCCAAAAATGATGCTTCACACGGTATCATATGTGATCTTCACAGTAACAAGATAGGACAAGTGACATTGCATTTACTTTGCAAATGGGTTTTGCAGAGATGTTAAGTGGCTTACCTAATGGACAGGGAAGAAGTGAAGGTAGGAGAGTACACTTGGAATCTTTTTCTAGACTGTTTAGAAAAAAGAAGCTGATAATGCTGTTTCTCCATGCAGCACCGGTACATAGATGTGTGCCAAGTGAATACTATATTGACCCACAGGGCCCAGTAATGAGTCTATTATGAAATCCAGGACGTTCTCCAGGTTTTCACAGCAAGAGTAGAATTTGTTTGTCCTCAACAAACATTAAGATGTTCTGACTCATTGCATTATTCTCAATAGTTTCATTTTTACTGGTATTGCTAAGGCTTGTGTGGAAATGGGGTGGGCCATATTCAGAAAAGCTGGGACTAGGAACGTGGGTCTCTTTCAGACGTGGACAAAGGCCCTGAGGTCTAAACAGGGGCAGAAATCTAGGGATTTCTTAAGAAATAAGCACCTGAAGCTAGATTCCAGAAAAGTCTATTCTTTCATATAAGGAGCTAGTCACAGGAGAGGGAAAATGACCCTTTTTGCATCTATTTATTATTTATTATATTGGGGAAAATATTTCAGCGATTCAGCAGATCTCTTATAGTTACCTTGTGTTTGCAAGATACTACAAAAAGCACTGTGGGAATACAGAAAGTATAAGACCCAGCACCTGCAAGGATTTTAAATAACTATCCTTAATAAAAAAACATATCATTATATACCTTGTCTAGCAGCAACACTGTAGTTTAAGGGGCAAATTCTTCATTGTTTAATTTTAAAGATATTAAGTAATACGTTTATTCATTCCACAAACATTTCTTCCGCCCTGCACCGGGTAGTGGAATTCAAATGGGGTCTTTGCAATCAGATGATCTGGGTGTAGCTCTTGGTGGTCCACTAATTAAAGGTGGGGCAAATTATTCAGATCTTCAGCATGCTTATCTGAAAAGTAGGGTTGATCATAGTAAGATTGGCTTGGGGATTCACAATATTTATAAGGCACTCCCCACTGTGTGGAGCACACGCAAGTGCTAATTATTTCATGAAAATAAGTGATCCTCCATGGCAGGGACATAAACATGGTTGGAATGGAGACGCACATACCTAGAGTGGCTACTGTGGGATGTGAGTAAGTATAATCTAACGTGGTCCAGACCCCATAGGTGTCTGGACAGAAGTTAGAAATGGGAAAAGCCTCTTAGAGAAAGGGAAAACAGTAGCAAAAATACTTCCCAAGCAGTGTGGGATCTACATTCCAGCCATGTGTTCAGGATATAGGGCCAAATGAGCATCTCCCTGGAGACCACTGTTAATTTGGGAACCTCCAACATCTATAGAATTTAAATAGGACAAGGGCCCAAACTCAGCAAACACATTGAACATGATTTCCTGTCCAGCGTGGTTGAATAGGACACTATCCATCCCTGGGCTGTGGACCTAATAGACCCTGGGCTGTTGCCTTTTCAGATAGCACGGCTGGTAGAGTTTGGGTGTATTTGGACTTGTTCGGGGTTCTTACGTCCAGAAATTCCAAACTAGATTTTCATCGTTAGCTTGTCAAGCTGGTAGTAAGCCCACTTAATGAGGTCTGCCGGTGGAATGTCTTTGATGTTCTGTGGCCTTTCTGCTTAGCCTCAGCTACTCTCAGCTGTGGCTGAGAGCTTAATGAAGTTACCACAGTGCTCGCTTGTCTGCGGCTTTGGAAAACACACCTCGTGTGTGTTTGGGTATTTAAATTCTGTTTTCTAGCTTTTAGGGTTTATATCCTCGTGGTGCACTCAAGTGCTATGGAAATAAGACCAGATGGATGTGACAACCAGCCATTCGGGAAATTACATACACATTACATTTCAGAAAACCAGTGTACATATGTCTGACTGGATGCGCTCATATGCTGGATTATTTTTGTTGCATCCAAATGGTTGGGATTTCAGTAAAGCTATTACCTCAAATGTCAGCTGGAGAATTCTTTTTAGAGGAAAATCACAGGCCTGCAGTGAGCCATTTTGCTGAGCGCAGCTGACCATGGGGATGGAGGAAAGGTCACTGCTACTTTCAACCTTCCTTTAGTTTTCTCCATCAAACTCATCACTGCAGACAATTACTAATTGGTTCAGTGTCTATCATCCCCCTAGAATATAAACTCTATAAGGACAGATGATTTTTTTTTGCCTTGTTTAATACTGCGTAGTGGTTGGCACGTAGTAAGCAGCATGCTATATGTAATAGTGAGTAAATTGGCTATGATGAAGCCCTGGCCAGGTAGCTCAGTTGGTTAGAGCATTTTCTAGATATGCCAAGGTTGGGGGTTCAATCTCTCTCTCCTTTCCTCTCTCTCTCTCTCTAAAATAAATTTTAAAATTTCTTTTAAAAATTAGCTCTGAATGGATAACAAAATGGTATTTAATTCCTTTTTGTGCTAAAGCCAGCATGACACGGAGATCTTCTTTTGTCTTTTAAATAATGAACTTGTGAATAATGATGATGATCATCGTCATGCCTAGTCTTTACGGAACATAATGTTTTCTATGTTCCAGGCACTGTTCTAAGGACTCTCAAAAATCGTCGGTGTGGGGGTGTTATTCTCCCTATTTTGTGGATGGGGGATGGGAAGCACAGACACTGGGACATGACAGAATCAAAATTTGGAGCTGTCTGCTTGCTCTTCTGTATCTCATGGGTTGTTTCCAAAATGTGGCTTCCAAGGTTGGAAAATAAGTTATTTCAGGAACTTGTCCACCTTTTCAATGAACAAAAATCATCTATGAGTTTGGAGCTGTATTCTTTTTTATTGAATTTATTGGGATGAATGTATTAATACAATTATGTGGGTTTCAGGTGTATGATTCTATAATACTTCATCCGGATATTGTATTTTGCATTCACTGCCCCAAGTCAAGTCTCCTTCTGTCACCCATTAGCCCTCATTTACCCTCTCCTACTTCCTCCTGCCCCCCACCATGTTCACCACACTCTTGTATGTGTTTAGGAGGCGTTTTTTTCTTGCCTAATCTCTCCACCTTTTTCACCCAGCCTCGCATGGCGCATCCACTTTCAGACAGCTGTCAGTCTGTTCGCTGTGAATCTGTTTCCTATCTATGAATCCGTTTCTATTTTGTTAGTTCATTTTGTTCACCAGATTCCATGTATGAGTGAAATTATATGGCACTTGTGTTTCTCTGACTGGCTCATTAAATATGCTATTCAGTTCAACCCAGTGTGCAATGGCGATTACTCCTATTTAACTCTGAGAAGTAGGAATCTAAAGAGGCAATCACTTTTACTATTTTCTATTACTCTCTTCATTGAATTGCCTGCCTACTTGATCTCCTGTGGAAAAGGGAAAAGGAGACAGACTAGATGACAAATGCTAGCTAAAAATGTGTTAATAAGCCTACAGAATGTTGTCAAGCTGGATGGAGACATTGGTTCTGAGGACTCCACCTTGGCTTACTCATGGTTCCTCCAGTTTCACTCCTACTGACCCATAGAAGTGGCCACAGAAGGTTCAAATGTAGATTTGAAGTCAAAATATATTATAGAACTTTTTAGCAACAAATATGCCTGCCTGATTGGGTTTGGTTAAGCTGATACTAAAGACTGGTTTCTATACCTGAGCACAGACCTTCCATAGTGGTGCAGACTTTGTCCCAGGTGTGTCCCAGAAGAAATAGAGAAGCCAAAATAGAATTGTAAATCACCTGCAAATTGTTGAAAATCACCTCCAGATACAGAGGTAGTCAGGGAGTGGAGAGTATAGAGAGTATTACTACTGGCAAATCTTCAGGAGAATAGCACAGTTTTCAGGGATTCATCTGTGTGCTGGGAAACAGTGTTCCATAGCCAAAAGAACTGTATCTTCACTAGAATTAAGAATTATGTTCATTACCTATCCTCCCGAAACCTTTCTTATTGTCCATCTATACAACAGTATCGTTTGACCAGTTCATTCCGGTGACGCCTCCTTCAGTCAGTTCAGGAGCCCAAATCAATGTTCCTACATCTTTTCTTCTCCTTAATTTATCAATTCCATGAAATTCCGTTCAAAAATGAAATAGCTGGAGAGTGAGGGGGTGGAAAAAATGAAATAGCTTTATTTTGGGCTCACATAATTTTATTGATTCCTTTTATATAATATGTATTTATATGCTCTACAATCTTGATACTACCTAATATGGTAGCATATCAATTCCTGCTCCTACTAACTGAATGAGATAATTTGTACAAAATGCTTAGCAATACTAGTACATGGTAAAAAAAAAACTCAATAAATAGCATCCATTATTAAGCATCAACTACCTATAAATATATTTTTATACATTGGGAGAAAATTAGAGAAATCCATTTTTCACAAGACCTTTTGGATGAGACCATGATTATTCCCATTTAGGGTCAGATAAACAAAATGATATGTTTATATTATTTTCTTGGACTTTGTAATCATATTGTCTCTAGTCTGCTTCCCTATAACTTCCTTTTCGTATATTATTAAATCAATTGGTCTTCATCTAACAGTCATTACCATCATTGTCATCATCACCATGGTAAGAGTATCTCAAAAAAACACTATCAATATTTACAGACTATGTTACAGCTTTTAAGGCACTGCCCTTATATTTTCTTCCTTCCACAACACTTCACAGTTGACATTGGAAGTAGAGAGGACACAAATCATGTTGCCAGTGTGGGAGACATCTAGGATTAAGAGTCTTATTCTCAGATGGTACATCACAATGATAAATGGGAGATTTGTGCAATTACCAGCACAGCAGAGAATTTTTAATAACACCTGCAGGCATGCCCCACCTTCAGAGCCCAAATTTTGGGAAAGATTTTTTGAAATAATGAGTTATTGGACTTGACCTTAACGAAAGTAGACATTCTCCCCTGTGTCTGTTCCCCTGTACCCTCTAGTTACTGACTTTGGAAAGTGTTCACAGACACTGACATCCAACTCTTCAAGCAGGCAGAAAGGCAAGTAGGTAAACCAGGGTACGAGGCTGGGAATAATTGCTTTTTCATCAGGATTTTAATATTCCAAGGCCAGAAAAGAGCAGGTTATGATGTTTTTTAGAGCAGCTTTAGATTTATAACAAAATTGAGAGGGAGGTAGAGATTTTCCCATATATCCCCCTGCCCTCACACATGCATAGCCATTCCCATTATCAGCATCACTCACCATAATGGTACATTTGTTACAAAAGATGAACCTAGATTGCCACATCATAATCACCCATAGTCAATGATTTACTTTAGGTTTCACTCTTGCTGTTGTACATTCTGTGGGTTTGGACAAATGTACGACATATATCCACCATGAGAATATCACACAGAACAGTTTTACTGCCCCCAAATCCTTGTGCTCTGCCTATTCATTTCTTCCCTGCCAGCCACCGCCAGCAAGCACTGCATCTTTTTTCTGTGTCCATAGTTTTGCCTTTTCCAGAATGTCATATAGTTGGAATTGAACAGTATGTTGACCTTTCAGATTAGCTTCTTTCTCTTAGGAGTGTCTCTTTGAGATTCTCCTGTGTCTTTTCATGGCTTGATAGCTCATTTCTTTTTAACACAGAATAATATTCCACTGTCTAGATGTACCATAGTTTATTCCTTCATTTACCTAATGAAGAACATCTTGGTTACTCAGATCATGGAATGAGATGAGGAAAAAAATTTTAAGGATGGACAAAGGATGAGCCTTCTTCTGCTCATTAATGGTTCTAGTACTGCAATGTCACTGTGATTTCACAGAAATACTCACATATCTTGAGAGTTTTAGAGCTGAAGAAGAGATGGGTGGGTTTTACAAATTATTTGTGTCATTGGATAGGATGAGAAATGGGAATATGCCAGTTTCTTGTTTAAACAACAGATCACCAGGTGGCAAAACATTCCAGATAACAGGAAAGATTTATCTGTGGGTGCGATGCTAAGTGCTTACTCATTGCAGGCACAAGAGGAAGTGGGAGATGGAAGAGAATGATGATATATGTAAAACTAAAGAGATGTGCCTCCATCATTATTATCAACTAACCGTTGTTACTTTTCCATCTTTGGAGGGTCAAGAAAATAACTTTCTTGCCACCTTTCTAAGTTTTTATGGCTGAGTTAATAATCATATCAGCATGAGAAAGATAATAGGAGAAAACAAACAGAATTTATTACGGATGTACATGCAGGGTGCCATAGAGGTGAGACCAGAAGACACATTGGGCAGTTGAGATTTATATGCCATTCTGAATAAAGGAGAGGGAGGTAAGATCTGGGATTTCAAAAGGAAAACAGGCAATTCACACGTAGATGAGAAAGTGCAAACAGGTGGTGAAGGAATTCTTGCTGGCCCCCCAGAAACAATGGGACACAGAGGGGGGTGCAATAGCCTTGGCTGGATTTCTTCCTGTCTGCCATATTCAGTTTATATTTTGAGGCTAAGGTGATGCTTCCTTCCTTTAAGCAGGTTTTTCTATCTGAAGTCTTTAGGCAGGTTTTCAGGAGGGAAGTTTTCAAGATTCTTTTGGAGTCTTTTGTTTCTTAATAACCAGTTTAAAATCAATATCTCAAAAAGCAAATTTGGGGATGGTAAAACTTCAGTCTACATCACATTATAGATCCCAAATTTGAATCTCATCTTCATCTTCATCCTTGAAGAGCTTATATCTTGGGTAGATGAACATTGCTGTATTTGCTAGCTTATTTTCTTAATCATTGAGAATATATGAAAAATGTGTATGTGTGTGTGTTAAGAAGATTTACTGTCTCATGTCTGTTTTTAATCAAGGTAATGTTAGTGTCAGAGTAAATTTTTGTGACTTCGACTATTTTGTGGCAGTGGAAGTAAAGAAAAATGTATTTTGACCATATATAAAACAAATTAACAAAAATTCTATCACCTGCTCTGGCTGGTGTGGCTCAGTGGATTGAGTGCCAGCCTGCAAAACAAGGGGTCACTGGTTCGATTCCCAGTCAGGGCATGTGCCTGGGTTGTGGGCCAGGTCCCCAGTAGGGGGCGTGCAAAAGACAACCACACATTGATGTTTCTCTCCTCTTACTCCATCCCTTCCCTCTCTCTAAAAATAAATAACATGTTTTTTCTTTTAAAAAAAAACCTCTATGAAGTAATACTGTTATTAACCCTATTAAAAAATTCCACTACTCGAATTTTGAAAATAAGCAATGGAGGTTGACCTAAATTGTTTATTTTTATTTTTATCAAGCTCTAACAGACTTCAAGAACTGAAAACAGAAACTTTGGTAAGAATGATTGCAAACATCAATAAAACAGAAAAAAGATTTTAGAGATTTCAGAAAGACAGGCTGCCTGCAATGCCTGGCTATTCACTTGGGATAATTTTAAACTCTGAAAACATCTGAGCATCATTAGCATTAGAACGAGACCCTGTAAGAAGTCAGGCTATCCTTATGGGAATGAATTGTTAGAGCCTTGAATCCTTTTTGGATTGCAGAAGGGAACATGTTTCACCTTATCTATCATGTGGCCAGTAGAGCCTTGTGTACACATATCTTTTCTGCACATGTGTACAGGGTCCGGCAAAAGTAGCACCTGCTCGAGTGTGGTTGGTAGGGTGATAATAGGGGTGTAGTCATTTATAGTTTTAATTTGAACATTTCACCTAAAATGTCATAAGATGTGCTTGGGTGTGATATTGTTATGTTACGGAATTCCATGCTTATGATTTTGTAATAAAAAGGAGGCTTTTTTGTGTGTGCCAGACCCTATATTTATTTGATTTGTGAAACTAGCCCTTTCCTGGCATGGCCAGAAAGAACTGTTCTCAGGAGGCATGCAGACAGTCAAAATACTTTCAAATCCCACAATCCAAAGAAACCTAGCTTTGGTTTTTATTTACTGGTGTGTATCTTTCTAAACTTTAGAAAAACAGAACAAAACTGGCCTCTAGTTCAAGTGTGTAATGAACTAGACCCCTGTCAGTCCTAGCAGAGAAAACAGATGAGGATCAAAGGACATTCAGCAGGAAGGATGTGCGAATGATGTCTGCCTCCAGATCTATGGTTACTGATTTAAGTTTTAACAGAAAAGGGGAAACATTAGATAAATATTTTGTGTTCATGCAAAGCAGCCAAAACTTTCTCAGTAACATGCTCATTACAAACTCAGTTAAGTAGCATATTTGTTCAGAGAACTGATGTGTGAGGGGTTTTCTTTCTTAGTCCCCATCCCATTCCAATCTGATAACTCTGTCCTCAGTATGCTAGGTACTGATGAGGCAATATAAACATTCCAGAAATTGATGGGTATTATTTGCCGGTCAGGTCATTGTTGACATAAAAGTAGGTATTAGATGCTAAAGGACAGATTCAAGGCCTGTGCTCCACAGAAAGAGAATGATGTCATAATCCCAAACATGCCATGTTTGATAAGGAACTAATTAGCACCAAACAAAAGTTCAAAGTTGAAAAGAACTAGAGAGAACCAAGTAGTACCATTGGCAAAGAACCCAGTCTTAGTGTTTTAAATGCTGTATAGACAGCCGGTAAAAATAACTAAATATTAAAAGATCTAAAATAATGTAGATGGTGTCTAGGTATCGAGACACTGACTGTGTTTTGACATTTTAACGTCGGGCTCATTCAGGAAATTCACTTGTGTCAGCTAATTTAAGGTGTGTTTGGCAAAATCCTTACTTCTTTTGAACCACATAAAATATTCATGGGTTTTTGTCTGTGGCCCCAGATTTGCAATTTAACCCCTGCTCTTGGTGTCATGAGACAAAATATGTCCATAAGGAACTTTATATTTTTTACTTTATTATTTCCAGTACGATTTATATTACCACCTTCATAATCTCATACCACCATGGATCCAGAAGAAAACATCGTATTTTGTGGTATATGTTCTTAATAAATGTCTCTGGGCATATATTCATCCATATTAGTAGGGTAGAAAGTAGTCTTACCAAATGCCAGAATCACCTTTATTGAGCACCCACCATATTCCAGGTGGTTTATATCTATAACCTCTAATTGTCACAACAACCCGGAAAAGTAGACCACACTATCACTATTTTGTAGAAGAGAAAAAATGGAACAATGTGTCGTGGACTTTGCCAAGGTTACCCAGAGCAGATTTTTAAATGAGGCTCAACTCCAAAGACCTGATTCTTCCAATCACACCACCACATGCCAGCTCGCTATCATGAGAGGCGGCACCCGTTGGAAATATGAAAAGAATCTGTGCTGTTCAGGGTCCATTGTTAACAAATGCTAAGCGCACTTTTCACCTGGGGCTCCTCCATCCTCTTGGTAACTGAATGACCAAGCCCAGCACTTCTCTTGCTACCCAGGGAAAGATAGAAAGTTAGCTCAAGGAAGGAAAAGAAAAAGAAAAAGAGGATATTAGATCTGTTTATTTGGTGTTGGCTTTTAGAGGAGTTAAAAGGAAAACACTTGCTTGTCTTTGGCCTTTTCCTGTTTAAAAGAGAACAGGGTGGCTGGGGGTAAAGGGTGAATAGAGAATGTTGGTCTTGTGGTCCTGAGCAACAGAAAGTTGGTTTGGGGCTCATCTTCCCATCTCCCTGGCCATCCCACCCCTCACTAAAGGAGAATATTCTGCGTGGCTTTCAGGCCAGGGAGAAGTGAACATTAATTTTATATTTTCTCATAACTTTCTTTTGGGGATAAAAGCATTTTGGTTTTCTGCTGTTTATTATTTCAAAGGCATCTATATGCTAATATGGTTATGCTAATTATTTTCATGTTTCCCCTCAGGGTATGCATCATATCACCCACCAGGGAGGATCATCTCTCATGAAAACTTTTAAATTTGATTTTGGAAATTATACAGAAAAATTGAAGCCGCACTCTCTTCCCATGTAAGAAAGAATATGCTCTGGAGATTCCTATAATTCAAGGAAAATGGACTAGGGTAGCATTTGGGTTCTCGTGCTACCCAAAATCCTCTTAAGCAGGTACACAAAGCATTTAACATTGTGACCCTGAAATGTTGGAAGAATAATTAAAATAATAATCTAATAATAGGTTTTTAGAAATCGCTCAATTTCAATGTTGGATCCAGAGAGGAGAGAGGAAAGGCTATTTTCATTCTCCACAGCTTCTGAGGTGTGTTAATTGCTTCTATTGCTATAAATACTATGTTTTAATTGTATGTCATTGTTTCTTAGCATCATTTCTAGAAACTTAATTCTAATAATATTAATGCCTGAAGCTGATTCTCTGCTTACAGGAAAAAGTCAGGTGAAGAAAAAAAAGAAAAAGAACTTCATATAATGAGTTTGCTTGATGTTTTCTTCCAGCTTTTTTATTACGGAGAAAAATTTTTATGAGGTTGTAATTTGTTTTGAGAGCAGATTGCAATTTAAAAAAGAAAAAAATGTAGACGTTAGCCAATTAACCTGCCTTAAAAATATTTTTTCAGCCATCTTCTTTTGAAGATAACTAAGACTAAAAACGGATTCCTTGACATGAGATATCAGAACTTAGACCACTTTGGAAGGTTTTTTACATTTCTCCCTCAGTTCAACATTGGACTCCTTTTGTTCCCACACATATCAGGGGTGCAGAAAAAGACCCCTATTTCACACTCCTCCGTATTGTTCTTTGTCCTGCTTAAGAAAATCCAGGAACCAGAAGCAGTGGGGGATTCACATTCCAGACCTAAGTTCATTGTGGGTTCTGTCCTCCTCCTTACCTGTTCCTCTCTCCATCTTTTAGTAGCTGCACCTAATTCCGTTCCTATTTTTGAAGTGCTCCCACTTTTAGACCTCAACAGTGCTTCACTCTACAAGAAGTGCAGCCCAGCTGCTGCTACTTCCCCTCTTATCTCATTTTAGTGCCTCTTGAGCGCCAAGGCAGCTTCGACACTAGGAGAGTTCGCATTCGGGGCTAGAAGAATGGTCTCCTGAAAGGGGGCCTGAAAAGAAAACTACCCCAGTGTAGACAGGTTCCTGGACAAGGCGTGCTGGAGCTGGCGACCAGCAGTTCCAACACTGTCAGGCATCGCCTCTCTTCAGACAGGGAGCATTTCCGCCAGGGGTACATTTGGTAAATCGGTTAGAATACAGGACTGTCAATTAAGCGTAAAATAACATTTTGTTGGAACCTGGCTATGTTTGGTATATGCTATTGAAATAAAAGATCTCTAACAGTTTATGTGTTGTAACCCAACATTGTTTTCTTTCCATTCTACTTACTTGCCTGTGACAATAACAAAATAGCTACATATTTTCCCTTTAAAAGTTGTGTTTGGAGGATTCACTGACTGTTGAGCAGCCAATCTGAAGGCAATCCCAGCTAAGAAGAAACTTTCTCTTCTTGCTCTTCTCTGAACATAATTTAAAGATAATTCAAATAGAAAAGCAATTTGCGTACAATTAGATCCAAATTTATTAGGTGTAGGTGAACCATGCAATCTGATTAACGAGGCTGCTGTGAATATATTATTCTCTTCATGCACTAAATTCCACGAGGACAGGAAATACTATCTGCGAAGCACTGTTAGCCCAGAGCTCCAGAGGTGGCTGCTTGTGGTGGAGGACCTGCAAACGCTTGGTGTGCAGGACTCGGGCTGTACGAGTCGTGAGATTTGTTTCAACACGACTCCAGAAATGCTGTGTGCCCTGAGAGGAGTAGCACCCCCGGGCCTCACACTGACCATGAATTTTGTCGAAGGCACGTGGCTTTAAAATAATGGGGACTAGATTCAGAGAAGCCGGGATCTGAGTCTCACATAACTACCTAACAGTGTTCTGACCTAGATGAGTTCCTTAGCCTCCATGTCGTTATGGGAACTAAAAAGTTCCATTTGCTTCATTCAGCTTGGCTGTGAGGATTAAATGATGTGCTACATTTGCATGGTGCCCACACCTAGTAAATGCTCAACTAATGGTCACTGGTTCCATTATCACGATCTTTACTCATAATAGTACTTCTAGGGTTATCATCATTATTAACCACATTAATGGTTGTGTGAAAGGTTCGAATTGATTTTTCCTGCAGAGAACTTAGAAATCAAAAAGCAACACATCAGGTATTCTTTCTGCTAGAAACACAGGGCCATGAAAGAAAAATGCCAAAAAGCGGGAGTTTTCAGTGGGATTCACTGAAGTTTCTGCACCATCACAAAGATACTAAACACCTTTTTTTGTTCTTTTAAATGTAAGCTGCCATACACAATGAAAAATCATAAAACCCACCATGTTTTACTTGTATCTAATCAATACCAAATATTCAACATAGACGAAAGTCACCTACAAGATATTTTTACCCTCACTTTCAAGAATTCAGATGTCCATCTAATGTGCTGGCTTTTTCACTTGTCTTTTGGATACCTGATATTATCAAAGCTATTTTCTAATTAGCTATTGTGTTGCCTCGTGGTGGCCTTGTTAATTACAGGGTGAAATTTGAAAGTCCTGTATTTCGTGAAGTGTGGGATTGCTTAGAAATTAGGCTTTCTATAGAAAAAGCCATCTTGCTGCTTGAAAAGCCTTAGTAAATGGCCAGGCCATCTTGATGAAGTCAGAACATCTCATGAGAGCCTACAGTTGGATCTTGAGGCCATTAAAAAGTTTCAGCCTTGCTGCTAAACAAGAGAAGAATAGGCTTGTGTTTGCCTCCAAAACTCCTGGCTCCTCAAAGACAGAAAAGCCAGGTGTTAATTAAACCTTTGCAGGGTTAGAATGGGTCATGCCATTCTGTATAGAAAAGTCAGCTTTGACTCTTAATTGCATGCCAAAAAAAAAAAAAAGATCCACAAATGTAACAAAGGTTCTTACTATGTATAAGTCACAGTGAAAAGAAAAAAAAATTTGTATTTGGAATAGTTCTAATCATAATGGAGCTTTCACTAAGACACTATCTTGCGTATATAATTATGTTTTATTTCATTTTTACCCTTTCCTGTGGATTTTCTCTCTGTTAGGGAGCCATCCCTTGGAGGAAATGCTGACAACATCTATTAAATGAATATCTATACCCAGGTGAATTTGATGGTGTTTCATTTTAAACAGTCACACTTAGGTTAAGGTGTAGCATCATTTACCTTTCACAAGGTCTGGCATATAGTTGAGGCTAAATTAATAGCAATAAAGAGGAAATAGCATTATTAGCATTAGAGGGATGCTTCCCTCTGTTTCATTTCCGTTCTATCATTCTTCAGTGAAGTTGCTGTAGCTTCTCCTCCAATGGGCCAGCCTCGGGATTTTTCACGGTCACAAGTGAAAAAGAGAACAAAAATAAGAGAGATTTTCGTTTATAAGATTGCCTTTCTCTTATCTACTGGTCTTGCCTCCCAGACTGTCTGTCTGTCTCTGGAAAGCAAAGTCAATAAAAATGATTAGAGCTGGCATCTCACAAATGCGCACCCTTAAACCATGAAGCAGTAATGCTGCGCAGGAAATATTTTTCTGACCTTTTCAAATTGCATCCAACTGTCTCGGGAATTTCTCAGTGACTAGAGGTAATAAGGTTCAATCCGTTTTACTGGCTGGCTTCAAATTTAGTTCCTCCAAATCTCAAGCTTATCTATTCTTTGCATCTTGGCTCTGGCATCCATTCAGCACAGAAATCCATACATCTAATCTTTTTTTTTCCTCCTTAGGATTCACTAAAGGATCGTACTGTGGAATCTACAACCCCTTACCATTTGTCCCATCTAAAAAAATATTACCATAGGAAGGTCAGTGGGCATATTGTCTTTGGAGAGCCCTTATTGAATTTAATTAGCTTTTAGATTGCACCCCTTCCTACATCCCAGCTTTTACCGATGTGATTTATGCCTCAATAGTCTTCGTTATATAAAACTCTTTCAACTTCACTATACCATGGGCACTTTGGAGAATGTTAAAGAGGCAAAAATACGTGAATGTACTTCATGTTAAATTGATTTTGGTTTTCCTTCTGTGCGGCTCAAATGCAACGGACACACTCCCCCAGTGAGGACAGGAGTCAGCCAAGTGTGGCAAGCTAACAGGCAGCTGGGCAGCTCCATTCTTCACCGTGTCCTCTGAAGGGGAACAGAAAACAGAAGCTGAGGACACATTTCTTGACCTCACAAAGTGCTGGATGTCAGGAAGCCTTGGCGAGGAGCTAAAAAGCTTTTCTTGCTTTTCATATTTAGAGCATCCCCATGCTGAATGTGATTCTGGGGAGATGTCTGTGTTTCCTCATTTGTAGGACACACCACATTCAACACACTGTTCTGGGGCTCCCATTCATTGCCTTTGTGCTGTGTCCTGCAGCAGTGATTAGATTCTTGGCTGGAAGTTCCTGTGGCCAGTGGAGCTTGGAGCCTCTTTCCAGGGCCTCTGCCTTCCTGGGCAAACAGCTACCAGGAGGAGGACATCTTTTTGAAGTTGCTCTTTGAAGAGTTTGTGTGTGCTCCTACGATACTTGTCAAGCTTGATCATCGTAGAGATTTGGCTTTGTAAGAGTGAGATAGTTTCAAACAACCCAATTCAGAAAATAAATTTAGAAGGAAAAACATGAAAAGCAGACTTTTAAAAATGTACAGCAGTGTGTTTCTTTTTTTAAAAGAAGCTGTACCATTGGTTCTCCATACCCACAGTCCCTCACCCGTGAATTTGACAAACCACATTATCAAAAATATTTGGAAAGGAAAGGTTATGTCGTTGCTGACCTGTGTTATGTATTTAGGCTCATGATGGTTGCATCTGTACTGAAGATGTGCAGACTTTTTTCCTCGTCATTATTCCCTAAACAATACACCATAACAACTACTTACACAGTAGTAGTTGCATTTTATTAGGTAATATAAGTAATAAAGGCAAACAGGAGGATGTGTCTAAGTTACATGCAAATACTACGCTATTTAATATAAGGGTCTTGAACATCGTGGGTTTTGGTATTCATGTGTGTGCGTGTTGGGGGAGGGGTTCTGGAACCAATTCTTTCTGGATATTGAGGATGGCTGTATACTTATGCTGAAAAATATATTGATAACACAGTTTATCTTTTTCATTTTTAAAAACAAAACAGTGGTATTGATGGAAGTTCAAAGGATGCACAGAAAGTGTGTTTATGGATATGAGTGTTTCTTGAAGTTGCTCTTTTTCACGATTGAAAATTCAGTTCCTCTTAACCATAGAGTGACAGCACCAGTGATGTCTTCTGAGAACCTGGATATGGTTAGCTAACATTCTTTCTTTTTTCCAGTACGGAGAAGGTGTTGGTGCCTCATCAGATCTCCCCAGTATTTGCAATGCAGAATAATGTTTTTCTCACCTGCCTGGTTTTCCTCAAATGGAGCAACAGTACACCTGTTAGGTTGTTAGTGCAGGTGTGCGATGTCCACATGAAGGTTCCTCCTTGGATACAATTGCTGTTTACCGGGGTATCGTAGAAAACTCACAGTAGCCTGACTTAATTGTCATCGAATCCTGTTAAGACAGGCACCCTCTCCTTCAGAGTGAGGCTTAGAGTGGTTAAAACTGAGTTTGCTTGTAAGTGGCAGGGATACGATGTGAAGAGAATTATTTTCACCTGGAAAGGAAGAACACTTGTTTGCTGTACTCAGTGGGTTTTCGACACATCCACCTCCCTTTTCTCCTCCTCCATCACCTCTTCTTTTATTCTTACACTGCTTCTCCTCCTTCTTTGAAGGAGAAAATGAATTCAGGCCAAGTTGTCAAAGCGCTGATCCCCTGTGTCTTCTTTAGAGGGACAGCCACTCTTCTCTATCACCGTAGAGTAGCTTTCTGTAGAGTGACTTAATTACTTCCAAAGTTTAATAAGGGTCAAGAGTTTTGGTTGGTAAGCTTATGTTACCACTACAGAGGTGAGTAAAGGTAGGTTTACAGTTGTTAGTAGGAAAACTAATTAGTAAACAATAATACAAGAATAAACAATGTGTGTTGCACACTCAAAACCACAAACCTACTTTTGCCCACCACTGTATATAAGCTAACTTTTATTACCTTAAAATAATAGTACAGGTGGCAGAAGATTACATGTTGTCTTTTGTCTGTTAGTGATTTACCAGGGTAAAAGATGGACTGAGGAAAGCCGGAGTTCAAAGGTTTTTTTGTTGGACGCCAGTAAAACCTATCTCTCTCTTTTTTTTTTTTTACATTTTAATTTACTTTACTGGGGTGGCATTGGTTAATACAATTATATAGGTTTCAGGTGTACAGTTCTGTAACACATCATCTGTACATTGTATTGTGCATTCACCAGCCCAAGTCACGTCTCCTTCCATCACCATTAAGCCCCCATCGCTCTTCTTCCTCCCCGACCCCCTTTTGCTCTGGTGACCATCATACTGTTTGTTGTCTGTCTCTATGAGGTTTTTTCCCTTAATCCCTTCACCTTTTTCACCCAGCCCCACAAGCCCCCTCTGCTCTGACAGCTGGTCTGTTCTCAGTAAATCGGGATATTTAGGAAATTAAATTCCTTCAAATACACACCTAAAATATCTTTCTTCTATTTGCCTCACATATCAATATTACAGAAACAAACATTCCTCGTTGTCAGAGCAGGCTTGTTATCGATGCCTGAGTTCAACGGAGAGATCGATGCATAAGGATTCCATTTTCACTCTTCTAGTGGCGCTTAATTCACTCCAATCTGTTTCTCAGTGAAGGGCCTGTTGTGTATTGAAGGTAAACTGGGCTTCTTGTGTTGCCACCGCATCACTTAGTCTCTGATGCCGAGCCCAGCACCTGATGGGGCCTCGTTTGTTCCCAGACACATCAGAGGACAGAAAATGGATTCAAATCTGAGCAGTGGCAGAATTTCCAAAGCTCCGTCACCACCACTCACTGTGGACGTATCTCTTCCTAGAGCGGGTGTTCAGAAAATCTGGAAGCGTCTCACTTGTAATAAATATTCTCCTTTTAAAAATTTCAAACAGATCTGCAGGAAAGGCTTTAGGTGAAAACATGCCAAACTCTCTCTCTCTCGAATGTATATGCATGCAATCTCGGTATAAAGTTCTTTCTTTATGTTTGCACAAGGCCCCTTTGATTCCCACTTGTCTGCCTAATTGGACATAAAGTAATATAAACAAATAAGAAAAAAATCACTTTGAAACTGTCTGCCACACAAGTTCATCTTGAACACTTTGCTTTCCATCCCAGCTGAGGAAAGGGCAGGGCAGCCTTTGGCTTTCAATCTGTAGGTTTAGTGGTGGGCACCTGCCTGTGCGGCTGTGATATACTGACAACCTCCACCTATTGTCAGGGTTGCAGCAGTATTTATTTTTCCTTAATTGGAACCCCGCTGACGCCCCGTGGGATTTCCTCCCCTTCACAAGGCAATATATCCATATGGACATGGAGCATGGCCTCCGGGGTCTATTGTAATGTTATGGTCAGAAATATCAACATTGGGATCAAAATTAAACCAATGCCTAGACTAGTGGAGTCTCTAGACTGCCTTTTGGTATTATTAGGAACTCACCATTTTGCTTAGTGTTTATCTTTGGCATTAAAGTGATGTGAGCAGAAATTCAGACCGAAGACCCTTCCTCGCGGCGTTTCCCCTTCTGTTGTACTTCTTCACGGCATCGCTCGGGGACGTGAGGGGCCACTGGTGGGATTGCCAGCTCTCACACCTAACGGACAAAGTAAACAGACGCAAGGGGTTTGGGCACTCTTTTTTGAACTGTTACGGTTTTATTATGCGTTTTTCTTTTTAAGCTGAATAAACAGAATAAGATCAACTTTATGAAAATGGCTGGAAAACTTTAATTTTATTACAAGGAAATTAACAAGTAAATTCTCCCTATCTTAACTTTTTGTGTCAAAACAGGATTCATTACTTTGGACACCGGAGGTCACTTCATTGTCTGTATTTGTGGTTATAGCATTTGTATTTGCTTCTTCCTTGTGCTATTTTTATTTTTGTTACTGGAGTTCATGAAGACTTAATCATCAGCCCTCTAATTTTCCATGAAAAAAAAATGTTGATTTATTGAACTGGCTGCAGAAAAAGAAGGAAAGGAAGAAGATCAATCTGACATTGTAGGTTAATAGTAGGGAACAAAACACATTCATAATTAGAAGAGAAAAGGACTTTCCTTGTTCATTCCAGTTTATAATAAAAAAGCCTTTCGCCAAAATGTCTTAGAAAATAATGCATTCAGACTGAGTCGAATTACCGCCTAGCAGATTCTATTTATCTGTAGCTTAAAAAGCAGCTGCGTTTTTGTAAAAAGCAATGAATGTGGCAGTCCTACTTAAAGGTAGAAGAAAAAGAACACCCCTTGTTTTGTAATAAGGGGATTTTCAATTTAAAAGAGAGAGCGAGCCTGTTGTGTGAAGTGCGGTTATTACATTCACTGTATTCTATCTCACCCACCAGGAGGCTAATAATGAAGGGGCCAGGGAAGGAGGCCAGTGCTACGAGGGTTATCTCACAGCCTCAGATGCTGGATAAGTCGACGGAGGCAGAATCGCTTTTGGATGACATTCAGAAAGGCCGGAGTGATTATTTGGAAGAGAAAAGCCTGCCTATTCTTTTCCAAGGTAAACAGTTCATTTCATCTGTCAGCTGCATGTTTCAGTATAAAAATACGTTTATATAAAGATATCTATAAAGGTTGCATTTTTAAAAAAATCATTGTAGGTGTGTGAATATTCCTCTGGCCTGCCGGTCCACCGATGAATTACTGGCAACCTGCTGTAGACAAAGGATGCTCTCGGAACCCCACCACACCTAAAGCCACGCTTTGAAGGATCTGCCAAGCTCACTTTTAATCATGAGAAAGAAATTACTCACACGGAGTCAGCAGAAAATGAGAAAGTGGAGCCCATGCTACGAATAATTCCAGCAAGTGCCAAGGGGCTAGTTGAGGAATGGCTTCACGAGGTGAATATCTTTAGCTTGTACGTAGGGTTTGGCTCGAGTATAATCATTTTTTCTTTTAGGAACGATGACTATCCTAAGTGTGTTTCCTAACGAAAGAGTGCTCAGAGCATCTGTCAGGATGTTGACGGATTTAATGTCAGTCTCGTCCTTGTTGTTATGTACTATGACTAATTTTACATTTGCAAAGATGCAAACATCAGTTGAGGCGAAGAAGAGGCTGTCTGAGCCAATGACTGTTAATAGCTGTACGTATCGGTGTGTTTCACTGTGAGTGCCTGTCCAGTGATTCCCGTCTGTGTATGTATGTGTCCTCGTTCTTGTCTCCTCTCTGTTGTGCACGTCGGTCGGGAGGACTGGCCTGCCAATGGGTCTTCAGACGTGGTCCCAGGCTTTCATTTGATTTTTGGACCAGGAAAAAAAGAATGTGTCGTGTCATGATGAATGGTCAATCTGAATTTTCAATGCGTGTGAAAGGCAAAGGGGGAGGAGGATATAAGCCCAGTGATGAGACTAACCTTTAACCTTTGGGAGGAATATAATTCAAATTAAACATCACTTGCAGTGTGAAATTAGTTTGAAGGCCTCTTTTTTTGTTTGGGGTGGGGGGGTGCCTGGTTTAACTCCTTGATGGCTGCTCTTCCAGAGAGAACCCCTTCCTTCCTGCCTCTGTGCCCCAGCCTGTTTCCAGTAGCCTGTAGTGCCCCTTCCTTTGTTTTATTTTTCTAGAAGTCAGGTCTAAGAAACCAAGAAAAGAATATTGAAGGCTTTTTACTCTCTTTAAAGTTTCATTATTCACAAGATAAAATTCTTCCAAGAACATGTTATTTGTTTGTGTCCCAAACTAATGACGCCAATAAATGAGAAAGAAAAGAAAGCTTATTTTAAGTATCGTTCGTCAGGGAGGAGGGAAAGCAAGGTGATCTTTTGAAAGACCTTTCGGGTGCCCTCTGCTCTATGCTAGTTTTTGCTAGCAGAGTGTGCCACAGAAGAACAGCAACCGAAACCCCAAGTTTTCTCTCCATTCTCTGGTTTCCCAAGTAACTGAGTCACAAGATTGCCATGCCAACCTGCAGCAACTTTGGCTCCAAGCAAGCAGGTGCCAGGACGCTTTGAAACTGTCCTTCAATACTTACTGGTCAAAGGACTCGGGCCCAAACTTGTAGAATGAAGGCCTTTGCCCGGAAATGCTGGCCAGTATGCTCACGTGCACACACCCTGGACACCACAGTTAGGCATTGTCAACTGTTTGATTTGCAACTGATTCTCTTTCTGGAGCTTGGTCCTTCTGGGGAAAGGGAAAGTATTAAAAGGCTAAGTAAGGGACAAGGTTATTTTCCCATTGTATTTGCAAAAGGAAAACGTTAGGGCTTTTTAATTCTTTCCCTAGAGGATGGAGAGGTGTGGTGGGGGAGGTGAGCCAGCTGGGAATGGAGGTCGAGGTGGAGTGGGGGAGGTGGAATATAGGGGCAGAGGAGCAGCTGTGTTTATTTTAATACATATCATTTAACCCTCACCTAAAAACAAATTGGAGAGGTTTGGGAGTGCATTAATCTGGACCCAATTAACATGTCTTTCTCCTTCAAAAGTGCAACCTGAGATTAATGAATATAAACTAGAGTTTCAGATGTAGTGCTTAAATCATTTGCATGTTTCATGCATGATAATTGAATTTATGTATGCACTTCCTTTCATTTAACTATTTCCAGTCTCCTCCCTGTGATTCACATAAACTGAGGTTTCATTATAGTAACTTCTAGACGGAAATTGTTTGCCTAGACCTTACTCCTAATGAGAAACTCAAGCCCTTGTGTCTTTTATTTGAATTTTCATAATACAATGTTTTTTAAAAAGCAAAGAGTGGAACTCAGTAGTCTGGGACCTTGTTCCAACAGTTGGTAATTAGGCACTCCAAGTTTATTTCTGAAAGGCCAGAAATCCATGGGAATCTGTGGCATTGAATTTTTAGTGGTCCTGAAGAAGTGGGTTTTGGTATGGCCACTCACAAGTGTATTGATAATCCCACAAGCAAGGTCACTTTAACTCGGCATGAAGAATGTTCCTGGGCTCTGGACCCGAGTTATTTAGATCATTGAGGGGTTTAGTGCACAGTGTCGTTCCTGGCAGAGTTAGATATTTTCTTCCATATATGGGGGTGGGGGATGGTGTCAGCCTCTGTGAAGGTCTGAAGATGAGTCGTTAGTGCTTGTGGTCCCTTAGGATGCTGTAGAGTTCTCTCTCTCTCTTTTTTCTTTCTTTTTTGTTATTTAGATGTAGAAGTCTTAAGGCTGGCTTAGTGCAGGTGCTAAGTTCCCCTCTCCCCACCTGCTCCAAAATGAAAAAGCTGGCTGTGGGCATGTAAGAAAGCTTCCTGGGGAAGAAGTTGAAACAAGAGGCTTGAAATAAACCCCCTGGTTTCAGTGATTTGTCTGTCTTCTGTCTTTCCTCATGTGTTTCCAAGTTCAATGTCAAAGTGATGAGCTTTTCTCCAGGAATTCTCCCCAGTGTCCTTTGTTTTTGGTGAATTCGATGGTTGAGTGTTGCTGAGTGTCTCCTGGTCTTGTTTCCTGGTCCTTGTAGCTAAGAATGTTGTTGAAGGATGAAATCTTGTTAATTTGTGATGTCAAAACTTAAGTGTGCTTCCTGTCACTTATGTGTAGTTTAAAATGTTCCGTAATGTAGCATGAAATGATTGGCTAGCTTTGAAATGGTTGTGAAGTCATGTGAAGAAAATAAGTTTTGCATCCGACCAAGATAAATTCACTCTAGTGCTTTATGGCTTTTTATTCCTATGTGATAGTAATAAAGTCTCATGTAGGGATGGAAGCCATGAAATACATTGTGAAAAATCATCAACTAAGAAGGGGCCATCAGTATAGAAAACTTTAGCCTGTGGAGCTGTGCGCGTGATGGAGAACTGACTTAGCGTATAGCTTTGCTACATGCTTGGTGTTTCTTTGAGTTTCTTTATCCCTAGGTTTTGACAGCTAAGGAATCTAGGTTACAAGAGTTGATTCATCTTTGTAATCATTGATTTACATGCACATTTGGGTTTGCACATTTCTCTTTATCATACATTGTTTCTCTGTTTTCTATTAATGAACATGCTCTAGAAAAACTGAATTGCCTACTGATCTGGTAGGCAGCATTAAGCCCTCCTATGCCTACTTTCTCCTGTTGTGATCTTTCTTCCGAAACAGAGAAGGAATGGTCTAATGAGACTTGCCCTCTTGGAAATGTGGTCCAGATTGCTCTACTCCCAAGCTCAGGAAAGGTATACATTGGATGTGCTAAATCAATACCTCCTGGGGTCCATGAATCCACTGAGCGTTGTTTTCCACTTACAGGAATAGTGTAGTCTGGAAACACCTGCTGTCAGAGGACAGCAGGAGGGCTTTAGAGGAGACAGTGGAGGTGGGTTCTAATCTCTCGGCCACTCCCAACCTCCTGACCTGGGCAAGTCATTTAAACTTTGTGAGGAGCCTCTTTATCTTTAAGTTGGGTAGGAGTGATACACTTTGCAAAGTTGTTGTAAGAATTAAATGAAGTAATGCATACAGTGCCTAACAAATTATTTAACATGTTTTTTTAATAAAAGAAAACTCATGAAATACTGGTTCTCTCCCTTCCTCTCTGTCTTCCCTCTCCCATTCCCTTCTCTCCCTTTCTCTTGCCCTCCCCTGCCTTCTGATGTTAGTCTAATAATGGCATCTTTCGGAAAGAAAAGAATGTCTAGTTGCAAGTTCTTTCTATATGTGCCTTAAATATCTCAGTTGGATTAATTATTTATTTTTTTAAACTTGAACTGTTTTCATGTTGACGATTTGCCGATGAATACCTTTACCGTTTTCTGTATGTGTGGTTTTCCTTGAACTCTTTTTAATACTCACTTTTGATCTATGCTCATTTTCACTGGTTTTCTAAATTGTTTTTCAGTGAGAATTCTAATAAAAATTATTTCTGTTATCTTTTGCCTCTTCATTTCCTCCACACAATGGGATTTTAATCTGTGTTCTGAAAATGTGTGGGCTGCCCCAGGAAGATACATGATGCCTTTTCCTTAAAAACTGCCCATTGGCCGTGCTAAGACAACTATATTCTCCCTACGTTTACATATCAATATTAGTGCTGAAATTTGTCAGTTTAGTTGTACCTTTGGTGTCAGTTTGACTTATAAACATATAGAGAATATAATTTGACTTTACCACTAAAGTCTATAGAATAATTGTGAATAAGGAAAAGGATTAGGAAGTACAAATGCTAAAACTTAAAAAACTTACAAAATCTGTTGCTATAAAAATAGAATACAGTGAACATTAGTGACACCATACAAGGGGGTACCCTCTAAAAAATGAAACGATCTTCTGGAGGGGGGGCTCCTTGTAGTACATACAGGCTTCTCCCACTAGGCGAGTGTTCAGAAACCCATCTATATCAGTGTACCAGCTGGCGTTGTTGTGAGAGGTTGCGTTCAGCTTCAGTGATTTCTTTTTGAAGACTCTTTCAACGTGTTTGCCCATTTCATGATGAGTGATTTACAAGCACAGCTGCCCATACTGCATTGAGTCCTCAGCAGTTTTTGACCAAAAACAGCATGACCCTCTGTGCCCCACCCTCCCTATCCACCCAATCTCACCCAAGTGACTTTTTGTTTGTTTCCCTGGAAGAAAAAAGTCCTCAAAGGGAATCGATTTGCTGATGTGGAAGAGATGCAACAAAAAATAACACAAGCACTAAAAGGCATCAAATTGATGAGTTTAAAAACTGTTTTTGTGCAGTGGAAAAAATGTCTCGATAGGTGTTTTGCATCAAATGGAGAGTACTTTGAAGGTGACTAAAGTTTAAACATGTAAGAATAAATACACAATATTTTACAAATAAATTCTGGGGGTTTTTTTGGTCCCCCCTCATATTTGTATCCAGAGTTATTTTATTGTAATTATATTTGTTTTTAAACCCCATGCTTATCCCTCCCTATATATCCAGATCCTAGTAATGTCCCTGATACTTAGTAGATATTTAAGTATTTGTGAATAAATGTACGGTAAAGATAGGGGGAAGGAAATAAAGAAGTACAAGGATGTATCGCCATAAGAAATGTGTGGTTAGGGTAGCAGGCAAACACACACACACAGTTAAAGGTCTACTGTAAGAGTGAGGAGAGTTCATTCTGTTTTAATCCATTCAAGATAAAATGCAATGAGTGGCATATACAAATTGTTACAAGAATGCAGAGCAAGGAAATGTCCCTAGAATCAGGGAAAGATCTGTGTCAGGATTTGGGACATCTGCCAGATTTCCATAGGCAAGGGTCAAGGATTTAAAATTCACTGATCCAGGAATTTATATAAAGCTCAAGTGAGTGAGTCGTTCTCACAAATTTTTCTTACAAAGTATTCCACCCAGGAGAACATATTTACTTCCAAATATCTTCTCAAGTACCATTAGAAGCAGATAGTAGATTTTAATGGACACACTTACTTAGGTTAATTAATTACTGCTGAGTCTCAGTGGGCTGCAATTAGCTATTACCCATATGAGATAGGATGAGTCTAAGCTGCCAGCATGCCCGTGATTTCAAGGATGGTCATGTATTTGCCCAGTTTCCCCCCCTCCTTTATCCTTGCATGGTTATATTTAAACTCTAATCCTTGTTGGAGCTACTAGGCAACTTGTGCAAAAGTAGTTGCTTTCAAGAAGGGCTCAGCCTCTCCCAACAGCTCCGTATATTGAATATCTCACCAGGCACTGTTCTTTTCAGCGTTGTGGGCAGCGACTCTCACATTCCTATGTAGAGTGCATGTAAATGTGTTGGCCAGGGGAACAGAATGTTTTGACAAACAGTGATTTCAGCACGTGGATGAGTAAAATCTCTGTCTTGCCAGTGGTCATGGCAAAAGCAGGAAACACAGCTTCAAAGGAGAGTAGGAGTGTGACTCTATGGCACAACATTCCTTCCCACTTCGTTTCTCTCCTATGTCCTTATCAGAACCTTCACTCCACTGGAGGTGCCACCAACAACATTACCTCAATCAGTGCAGGATACCATTATGGGGCCTGGGCTTGAGCGTATTAAGAAAACCCACACATCATCCTACACATTCAAACCCAAAATGACACTACGGAATTGTGTGGCTTAAAAAAGTGAAATGAAAAGTTCAGAATTTTTCTGTCATTTTTGGATGGTCCCAGGCACTCTGAATCCATGGCTCAAATAGCAAAGCCTAATATTTTAGTCACTATTGGGACCTCCACAAGTAGGCATGTGCTCCGAGTTATCTTTGCCCAGGTGGTGGCAATGGGCTCAGGCTGGCCCACACTGTCACTCGGGCACCTTTGTCATTAAATTCATTCACATCTACATAGAGAGCATGACTGAGGGGAGGTTCAGCCAGCAGCTCCAGATCAGAGGAGAGTCTACACATGGCAGCGCCCAGAGCCTCAGTGAGCACCAAACAGCCTGACCCTCTGGGTCATGAGCTTCAGGTTTTCCATCTCTAAACTAATTCTTGGAATCAGATCTGTCCCAGACACTATTCTTATGGTTTAGACTATCCCTGAATCTGAAATGCTGATGATGGTCAAAGGGTGAGTGGCATGCGGTTGGAGAAAAATCTCGCGTAATTCTACCAGATGGCCATTCTCTCCTTGACCTTCCATAACAGAGGCTCTGAGATGTGTGACTGTCCAGAGATGGAGGTCATGGATGCCAGGCCCCCTTACGCTTCTTTTCACGGTTAGCTCTTATCAAGACCATATAAAATACATTTATTTGTTTGAAGTAATGATATTAGCCCTCATGGTTTGTTCATTCATTCGATTAGCATTTTCCTCTTTTGTGTATTTAATTAAATACTAAGGAAAAAAAACTTTCTAGCCAAGAGATAGAAAAGTATTCTGGGAGTTTGTTTTAGCAAGAAATAATATAAACCACCTATTCGTCTTCCAATATTAGGTTACACAAGGAGGGCTCAATAAAGATTGATGAGTTAATTTCTGGTTTAATTAAGTTCAGAGTCCTTAGAGTGACCCACAGGGCCGCACAGACCCTGCATTCACTCCATCTGTTCAGACTCGTCTCCTGCCCTAGTTCATCCAAGCCAGACTCCCTAACTGCAGTATTCCATGAATATACCAAATGTGGTTCTATTTCAGAGCCCCTAAAATTGCTCTGAAATTTCAGAGCCCTCTACCTAGAATCTGGATATCTACAGGGTGGGGCTCGAGAAGTAGGTTTACAGTTGTGAATTTGCAAAACATGGAGTTCATTCTTGTATTAGTATTTATTAATTATCGCATTATTTTCTATATGAACAACTGCAAATCTACTTTTGCCCCACCCTGTACATGTCTCACCCTCTCATGACCTCAGGTCTCTACTAAAAGATTCCTTAGCAGTGAGAACTGCGGTGACCGTCCTCTACAAAATAAGTCCCCTCCTCCTGATTCCTACCACCTTACTGTGATTAATTTTTCTCCATACATAACACTTCTCATACTCTGACATAGTCCACATTTACCTGCTTTTAAAAAACCGATTGGTCGATTGATTGCCTTTCCTCAGTAGAACATAAGCTCCAGGAGGCCAGGGGATGGATCTGTCTCTTACAGCTTCAGTCCTCAGAGCTTGGAATTGTGTCTGCACATAGAAAACACTCAAATATTTTTTGAGTAAAAGAATACTTCTCTGTTACTTCCTGGCATCTATGTGTCAAGATACTGGAATGATTTATGATGACAACAAAGAATCACTCTATTTCTCACTCTGAATTAACCATACTTTAAACATCATCTTCCTCTAACACATATAGTTTTGCTGTTCCTTTTTCCCCTCTTAACAAAAATACTGTGATGAGCATCTTTGACAACTTTTGAGGATACATTCTGAGGATGTGGTATTCTAAATTCTTAGGTGTGGAATTACTGAATCAGAAGTTAATGGGTATTTTTATGGCCTCTCATATAAATGACCAAATTGCTATCCAGGCCTGTTGTACCGATCAATCCACACTTGTATCGGGAAGTAAATATCAGAAACTTTTTTTGCTTCACCTTTCTTTAAAATCAGTATTACACTGTTTCTATCAAGTTAACCAGATTCCCTTTCACTCTTGGTTCTTTTTTTTCCCATTAAAAAAAATTTTATTGTTGTTCAAGTACAGTTGTCTGCCTTTCCCCCACCCAGCTCTCCCCCACCACCCCAGCCATCCCCACCTCCCTCCCCTGATTCCACACCGCCCACTTGGTTTTGTCCATGTGTCCTTTGTAGTTGTTCTTGTAGTTGTTTTTTTGCTTTATTCATCCTCAGGGTATCAAGTAGCAATATCTTTATTTACTTTGTCAAATTCCATTCTACATTTCTAACATAAAATTATTTTGGAAATGGGAGGAAGTCAGTAATTGCATTTTCCAGTTCACCTGGTCTGCATATAAGGAATTGAAGTTCTGAGATCCTACTACTGTTTTCCAGCAAGGTTAGGCCCGAGGTACTCAGGACTGCTGACTCTCAGATTGGTAGCTGGAAATATATCAAAACCATGAGTCAGCCAATAGGAATCAGAGTACCCCATGCTAATTCAATTCTCAGTGTCTACCTGTTCCTCATTAAAATTAACATCAAAATGTCTACACATGTCTTGATGCTGAGAGATTAGATATATTTATGGTGGGAAGGACGTAACTTTTAAGCTGAACTACCTGTTCCACTTGCTGCGGTAACTTGTTCTAGAATCTGTTGTTTATCTCAGCCTCTCTTGCACAATCTGGCTCCTTCATATTTATCTTCTCTCTGAACTTTATAAAATTACAAGACAACTGAGAAACTAGTAGCAGTTGTTGCATTTTTTAAATACAAATAAGACAGTTAGATAGCAAGCTGGTCTTTTAACCAAAGAAGAAGGTCTTATATGTCTCTGGAACTAACACAAATTGCCATTTGAAGACTGTGGGGATGGCTATTCAAACCAACACGCACATTTATAAAAAGCTATACATCCCTTTGACAATATCTACCTTCATGGACAAACACACAATCTTCCACATCTCTGTAGAGAAATGAAACGGACATTAATGAAAACTTGGAATTATATTTTGCCTTTCCTTTGAAATCCTCAAAAGGAGTCTTATATTTTTTCTCATATACATATTCCTTTCTAAGATATCTTTTAAAAATATTTTATTTATTTATTTTTAGAGAGAGGAAGAAGAGAAAGAGAGAGGGAGAGAGACATCAATGTGTGGTTGCCTCTGATGTGACCCCCGCTAAGGGCCAGAACTGACCCGCAACCCAGGCATGTGCCCCAACCAGGAATCGAACAGGCGACCCTTTGGTTCCCAGGCTGGCGCTCACTTCACTGAGCCACACCAGCCAGGGCACTAAGGTTTCTTTACTTAGAAGGCATTATTCCCTTATTTATTAATTGAATTGTTCCAAGAATGCCATAGCTGAAGTCCAACTGTGATTTAAAAAGAAAGAACAATGAACAGAACTCTGTTGATTTCCAGATCTTGAGGGATGAATCCATTGAGAGCATAAACAGGATACAGCGTCCTCGTAAAAACCATTAGTATATGAATACAGGTCTTATACTGGGTATCTAATTTAAATGCAGAAAGCCTGAAATTCCAAACAATTTATGGAAAACGCACTGTAATTTACTGATAGGCATTCATGTCCCTAAAGACAGTGTAAGAGCCCAGGTTAAATAAACCCATAACTCCAATTGACAGGAGACCTCCACAGGGAACTATATGGATGAATTCAGTAGTTGCTCACCATAGTCGTGTGGGGTAGATATGTACATGTGGATGTGCTTGTTTGATTCAGGGGCACGAATTTATTTTAAACACAAGGGCAGAAAATTGTGAGGCTTACCTGAGAGAAACCAACCTTTGTGCAAATAATACACATGATATTGCAAATGTTTTTTTACTTTAAATTTGTATTTCTTGGTGATGGCCTCTTTTTATATAGACTATAGAAAAGAATTTTAGTAAATATTTTCCTCAGTTTTGTCAAATCCAAACCTTTAAAGCCAGCTGGGCCTGCACATCTGTCAGCAGCTAAACCACCTAGAAAATAACCTTCTCTTAAGATATTCATGGCCTTATCTTCTTTTACTCTATTTCTGCACTATCTTCCCCCACCTCCTCACCATGGTACATAGGAACCAAAAAAACTATAAGCCATCAAAAGCCTGTTTTAGGCCTTGGCTTTTACAAACATCGTGATGGATCAGCTCAACAATCTCACCAGGAAGTTATTGTCCACATTTTTTTTTCAGATTTCAAACAGGGTCTGAGAGATGGTGACTCACCAAGCCACTTTTCACAATCCTCTCATTATATCCCTCAAGTCAGATCTCAACCCCAGGGCATGACTCATATTAGATATGCTGGTTATTAAGATAATATCTCTCAGCTCCCAGTTCACCTTCCAAGTTTTATATGTGGTCATACAGCAGGATTCCTTCACTCTTACTTATTCTCAGAATTTTGAGGTCTGAGTGAATTCCCAACACCACCCCTCCACACACACCCCTTTTTTGTTACCTCTAGTGGTTGGACCTGCTCAGGAAAGAGAGAACTAGTGACCCCCAATCTCTGCTCTCCCACCCCAGTTGCTTTTTTTTGTGCATTGTTGCCAACCTCTTCCCATCATTCTTGCTAAAGGCCAGATGCTAGAATGATGCTAGAAAATGCAGAGATGGTCCTATCAGAGCAAAAAGTCTTCTGAGTATCTGAGCAGTGAGCTTCCTACCTGCCATGAGGGAAGCAAAGAGTTAAGGGTCCTGGTGGGAGGCAAGCTAAACCTTCTTCACTTCTATGTGTAGACAGTACAGCTGAGGAAGGTCCGTATCCTAATTCTACTAGGACAGATGACATCTCCCGATGAAGGTGCATGGAGGAGTAGATACTTCAAAGGGACTCAGCCACCCTTTTGCAATCCACAGAAGCTTTGATAACAGAACACAGCACATTGTCTAATGTTGGCTGCTGAACATGGCAGTAGTATTACGGTCTGAGGGCCCAGTTCTGCTCCAGGCTGGATGTGGGACCATGAGAAGGTTCCTTTGGGAGATCAGAGAAGGTCTCCTGGAGAAGTGACATTTAATTCTGGTTTCAGAGGTAGGCAGCTACAAGTCCCTGAGTGTCATAAAACTAGAGAGCTGATACTTTCCCGTTCTCTCGGATTGGCATGCCTTAAGTCAAAATTCAAAGTCATTTCCTCTACTCTCACACAGATGTAAAGACGAAATTGAAAGGACTTCATAGGCAAAAAACCCATAACTTTTCACATAGAGCATTTTTCATTGGGATACATCTTGGCTAGCTGAGCAGGGCTCAACCTCTCCTGAACCATGACTGGGAGAGGCAATTCCACTCTTTCTGTTAGGAATGAAACAGGAGCAATAGCTCCACATTTTTTTCGGTGATAAAAATATATTTCCTATTATTGCATAAAAAGACCAAAGGCTTCTCTCTAAGGATTAAGAACAAGTCAATTCCTCCAGCAACTTTCCTAAATAAATCTCTCCTCTTCATGTATACAATTTTTTTGGAGAATTGTCATCGTGTGTGACCTTTGACAAGTTCTTTAACCTCTTTACGGAAGAAGACTAAAATGACAGGGCGTTTCTTATAAGGCTGGTGTAAGGGTTAAATCAGTTATGACTTAAAGTAGTGCCTAGAACACAGTAAATGCTATGTACAAGGGTAAGCGAGTATTATTATAACTATAACCAGCATCTTGTTCTTAGCTTCTACTTACTCTCAATTTACTTCAATTTGCTTATAACCCATGACTCATTCCATCAACAGTTCTGGTTAAGGTCACCACTAACCTCCATGTACCTGAATCTAAGGGGCTATTTCAGTTCTCATTACTGACTTCTCCAGAGCAATCCATTTTTTGTTTATCAGCGCCTTTAAAATATATGTGCTCTCTTCTGTTGACATCTATGACACAACAATTTCCTGTTTTTCCTTTTTATCTCTCTGGTTACGGCTCCATTTTTTACTGGCTTTTCCATCTCTGACAAATATTTAATATAAGTTACTCATGATTGGGCCTGGGTATTTTCCTCTTCTCTCCCTGCATAAGCCTTTTGAGGACCATGGCTTCAGTAACTTTTTCCCCAATCTCTTTTCTGAGTTCTAAATCCACATACCACTACGGATCTCCATTAGGATGTTTCAAACACATATCACTTTCAACACGTTCAAAAGAAATTTGTTATTTTCTGTCCTAGATATAGGTCTTCTCCAAGATTTCCTACCTCAGCAATTCATGTCCATTGCATAAAGTAGAAATCCAAGAATGATCCTTGATGCAGTTTTTACCTCCTTTATAATCTAATATACGTATGTATTGAACCCATCTGATTCTTTCTGTCTCCACTGCCACTACCCAAGGTCAATGTGCCAGAACAACTGCAACAGCCTAGAACTTGGCATTTCCAGTTTTTCCCTGCACCTCTTTGGGCCTCCAGTCTCACAGCTCAGCCAGATACAGCTTTTTAATTCAAGTCTGACATGTCAACTTTCTTACTTTCTTAAAACCTTGTAAGAGTTTTCTAGTGCTGTTAAAGCAAAAGCCAAAGTCATCACCATTTCCTCTAAGGTCCTAAAGGATCTGGATTCTGTCTACTTTTCCCAGCTCTCTGTCCCCATTGCTCTGCGTCTTCTATCCAACTGAGTGCCCTTCAGTCCTTCAAACATGTCCGTTCTTTCCCACCTGTTCGGAGTCATGGCTGACTCCATCTGGAAGGCTCTCCAAGACCACCACTCCACCTCCCCCCTTCTAAGGAGGGACATCTGTTCAGCCTTCAGACTTTTCTTCTCCTGTATGCCAGCTGCCCAATTTAGATCAGGTTCAACTTCCACATATTCCCACCAAAGTGGGTTTCTTTTTTCCACGAAGTTTGACTCAGTTTGTAACTAACAACTCATTATGTAATTAATTAATGTTGTTGTTCCAAAATATAACTTAGTCTCCTTGAAAGAAAGGATTGTTTCTGGTCTTGCCCCTATTTTTCTCCAGCACTTACCGGAGGGTTTATTATACCCACAGATGGGACTCAACATTAATTGAATGACTGAATGATTTTCCTATTCTGGATTATGTTATCAGAATATCTCATGTTCCTTTCAAAACCCTCAAATCCTCTCCAAAGCTGGACCTTACTGCATTCCAAGAAAGATTTGAAGATTATAATTGATTTTTTTGCTAAAATAGAGCCAGAGTGCCATTCTAGAAGATGCAGTTTCCCTATAAAAATGACATTCATTAAAGCAGAAGTTGAAAGGATTTGTGTAAACATTCTCACATCAAGTACACGAGATTCAAACAGGAGTGCAGCTGCAATTAATTTGAAACCTAAATTGTATTTCTACATCAACAAAGTTATAGGGAAAAACGAGTCATTGAGTAATTGCTATTGTGACATAGTTCATGCTATAGTTGAAGTACTTTGCACAGCTGTAATCTTAAACTACCTTGAGGTTTGCCACATTCTTTAATTTTCTGATTGATTAAATGCATTATTTGACATTTTGGCAGATCACAGAAATTGTTGAAGAACAGATTCCTTTCATTCTTCATTATTTGCTTTCTTTGTGCTTAATGCAAATTCTTTAGGAACAAAGGTGTGATATTTCCTTTTCTACAATTCTATTTTAGTGTTGTATTTTTACTGATAATAGTAGCAGTTTCTACACAAAAAAAATCCACATTATTAACTTAGATAACATTCTCTCTAATTAAAATGCAATGCATAATGAGATATGAACTTCATATCGCATTCTGACTTCCATATTCTTGTCATTTGTACAGAAGATTACATACTTTTATATTCTTGTCAGTAGAACAAAGGATTAAAAAATGCTCAATGATAATAGAAAATGTCTTCAGTTTTGGTTGCTTGTGCATACATCCTTTGGGAGACTGGGTATTTCCATGTGGCCAGTTAAATGATGTTTTGGACAGTGTTTACATTGATTAGACTGGCCAGAGAAGGACTTTTTGGTTCCAGGTTCATTTTCCATAGTCTATTCAGTTAGTAACGATTATATAAACATTGTTCCTCATCCACTGGGGCACCCACAGTCCTTTGTTTACAACCTTCATCCAACTTCTGACTGACGTGAAGTTCCTTATCGTAGCCTCTCTAATCAGATTCTCCTGTCTCCTCAAATGGAGCGGTCATTTGTTATGGGCTGCTTGCCTAGAAACTCTACCCCTGCAAACAGTCACTCGGTTTGTTTTAAGTGATAGGACCTGAACGAGGCATTAGAAATAGATACTGAAAAGACTTTGACTTCTCTTTAGCCCAAGATACTCAGACTCAGTTGGGGAAAATTGTTATGATGTAGCATAATAACCACTATATTGGAGGATTTAATCATCCTCTACCCAGACTTAGCAAGCAAGGAAGGCTTGTTAAGGAAGTAAAATCTGAGCTAATTTAAAGAACAAGGAGGAAGTTCAGGGCAGGGGGATGGAGGGAGAATGTAAGATTCAGAATGAGTCATCCACCAGGATAAGCTTCACAATATGCAATCAATTTAGTATGTCCAAGCACAGGCTATAAAAAGGGTAGCTAAAAAGAGAATTCAAGTAGAGACCTGAAGGGTGTGTCAAACTAGGAGCTCTGTTTTATCTCTGTATGTAGTAGATAGCCACTTAAGATTCAGAGACAAGGAAGATTATCATCAGCCTTGCTTCTCAGGATGATCTCTCTTGTTGTAGCTTTGGAAGGAAAAGATAAAATGGAGGCAGGGAGACCCATTAGGAGGCTGAAGCAGTAATCCAGGAGAGAATGTACCAGGACCCAAACTACTGTGGTAGCAATGGAGATGGAGACCACAGGGGACAAATTAGAAAGTTATGTAGGAGGTATGTCAGGCAGGAATTTGCAAACATTGAAGGCAGGCAGGGGAGGAGAAGCCGAATTGAGGGCCATGCTTAGGCTTCCTTGGGTTCCTGTGTGGATGGTATCATGTTAGATAACATATGCTTCCTATTGGCAGTGCTAATTAAAAATAGCTGGACATACTCTTGGGTCCTCGACACTTTAATTAGAAGGGATCCATAACACTTTTTTAGCTGGAAACTTTTCACTCTGTGCAAGAGGTTTGAGATTGTGACCTTTTTTCTCTATAGGGACTCTTTGGTTCAGTGGCCCTTTATGTTCTCATACCATCCTCCTTCCTGGATTTATCTCTTTTATAATGTATCAGACTGTGGTGCAATTGTCTCCTTGCTTAACTTTTTTTTCCTCACCAGACTATGAGCACCTTTTGTGCTCACAGTTCAGTTCCTGAACTGTGTCTTATGAATCATTCCTCAGACATTCATGTACTCAACACAACATTCATAGTGTTTACTGTCAGGCACTAACTCAGTGCATGCTCAGGACCTTGCACAGTGCCCAGCGTATAAGAGACCCTCAGTAAATGATGAGTTGAATTCAGCATATGATTTAATCGGCTACTACTCACAGATTTTCACTTGAATATAAGTAACTCTCAGAGCATAAGTTCTTTGCCGACAGGTTGTCTAAACCAGAGGTGGCCAACACAAACCCGGGGGCCGAATCCAGACCTCCACCTTGTTTTATCTGGCCTGCACCTTGTTTCTAACTGATGATAGCACCAAGCTCCTTGCTCCTAGTTAAGAAGTAGTTACATTCACACAGTTCTAAAATTACATTCGGCCCTTTGAAGGCCACCTGGAGGTTGATGTGGTCCCCGGTGAAAATGAGTTTGACACCGCTGGGAGACTAACCTTTCTACTTGTGTGGTCTGAGAATCAATAACATTAGCAACACCTGGGAGCTCGTTAGACCTACAGACGGAATCTGAGGCTCCAACCCGACCTAGACCTAGTGAAGGAGCATCTGTGTCATAATGCGAGCCCCGGAGATCTGTGTTCATAGTGAGGTTTAAGAAATCTGGCTCGAAGAGTCAGCCTGAATCGCTACAGCACCCAGATGACTAGTGTAACAATGGTGACCCCCCACTATTCCCTGATCATACCTCCATGTGCTCAACTCCAAGCTAAACTTCCGTCTCATTGCCACCACTAAACTCCAGTCCCAGGGACACATTTTTCTCCTGTCTTGTTTTATCAGTCCCTTACCCTTCTGGCCAGGCTGCACTGTAGCAATATCCGCTATGGAGAACAATAATGTCTGGTATTTTTTCAGGATAGTAGCCATGAACCATTAGTACTTTCCAATCAGTTAAATCTGTGTTGAAATCCCAACTCTGTCACTGATTAGTGGGATATCACAGTTGCTTTATTTCATTTTGCTTAGCACCTGTTTTCTCATCAATGAAATGAGGATAAGAGTATACACATCACAGGACGATGGTGAGAAATAAATGAGGTATTGAGTGCCTAACTCAGTAATTGACACAGAACTTACTGAGTTTATCTACAGTTCCACTTATGAAAATCCTTTTCAAGTCTCAGCATTAATGTTATAACACTCCTGAATATCTATGATGTGTAAAGTCCTGTAGCCTGGAGGATGCAAAGATACCTTAAGTCTAGCACGGCAGACAAAGTAACAGGGAGATAAATTATTGCACTAAATGGGAGCATCCCCTAAGCGCCCCACCTATAGTCAATGATTCCCAATATGGCCCTTTATAAAATGTTAATGCCAGATCCTACCCTCAGATATGTTGATTCAATTGGCCTGGGCATCTGGTATTTTTTAAGTACACCCAGATGGTTTCGTGTATAGCAGGTTTCAGGCAGACATAAAAAGTCTAATGAGGAAGAAACTATTTATGGATGAAATTCCTGAAAAAAACTCTATAAAAAGGGTAGTATTGAGAAAGAAATATAATAATTTTTACCTTAATTAAGCACTGAACTTTTTATTATAAAATTTTTAAATGGTAAAGACTATTTTGAAAAGTAAGTGAACCATACCAAATCCCATAATTCCTTTATTTCTGTATACCTTTCTTCCTCCTTTTGTCAATATACAAATATATATCATACAGAACTATTCAATAGACATATGTGAGCCACAAATGCAAGCTATACACGCAATTTAAAGTTTCCCAAAACCCACATTATAAAAAATAAAATGATACAAGGAGAAGTCATTTTAATGACATATTTCATTTAACCTAATATATATTATTATTTTTATTCTAACATGCAATCAGTGTAAAATTAACGAGTATAATACATTCTTTTTACATGCTAAGTCTTCAAAATTCGGTGTGTAGTCGATAACTAATGCAAACCTTTAGACTAGCCTTATTTCACGTGCTCAATAGCCACATGTGGCTGGTGGTTGTGATGCTGGGCAACGTGGTTCTGGAAGGGATGAGCTATGTAAGACAGAGAGGGAATTCAGAAATAGCAAATATATTTGAGTTGTTATTAACATTGTCTTTGTTGTTGTTGATTTAGAGATCTGGTACACAACAAATGCCACAGAGTTACAGACCACAGTGGGAACTGAATCAATTACTGGATCAAGGAATTCAAATTTTATTTAATGGCCATGAGAAAGCACCAGTGATTTTGAGTAAGAATATTAATTCAGCTGGGAGATGTTAGACGAACTGGAAGAAAGGGCAGGCGGAGGCGAGAAGACCAATTAGAAGTCCAAGGGAGAGGTAATTATGGGGTGGACTCCAGCCAAGTCAGGGAAAATGGAAAGAAAGAAACAAATGGATTAAAATTCACAAACACATGGTGACTGATGTCACTGAAGATTGACGTAAAGAAACAATAAAAGTCAAAGATGACTTGCTGGAGATGGCAAAGTCGGGGGGGAAGGCTTTGTTTGTCTAGGCAGTATGGGGTGATTTTGTTTAGTTTTAGTCACGTGGCATCTGAGGTCTAAGAGAGGTGACTTCCTGAATGTCTAGCTGGGATGATTAGAATGTACGCTTGGAGTTTATGTAAAATGAGAGATGAAACCAAAAAAAAAGAGTAGGTGACACAACAGAGGAGATAGTAGGGGAATACCGTAACTGTCTTTAAATACCAAAAAAACTGGTATTTGAGAATATGGACTCAATTTACCAGTACAGGTCCACCAAACAAAAGTAGCATCCATTAGGAAAGTTATAGAGGGGCAGAGTTCAGCTTCATATATAAATAAATGATCTAACACTTAGATAATTGTCCATAGATAGAATAGGTGGCCTCAGAAGATAGAAAATTCCTCAGGCCTTTTTCAGAGCAAACATTTAGAAATGAAAGCACATGGACATACAAATCAGACAACTTTTTTTCTAAGTACCTTTGCATCATTTCTAAAGAGCTTATTTAAACTCTAAATTTTAACACACAACCTTAGTAGACTGTTCACTTTTATTAAACTTTCAGCATAAGTTTCTGGGCTTGTGTTACACCCACTCATAGCTGAACCATCGGCAGGCAGGTCCGATCAGCCTCGGATGGATCCCTCCATCCTGTCTTGTTGACCGTCTTCTCCCAGGACGTGGCTCCTCTGTCCTCCAGCCGGTTCCGTTTTCTTTTGATTTCTTCCCTCTATTGTACAAAAAGGAACTGTTAAGGGGGCATTCTATGGAGAGTTTATACTCCTTTGACTCCTCCTTCCTCTCCTTAGATTGAATCATAATCAATAAAAAGACCATTTAGTTTGTTCTAGGGTTAAGTTGTGGTGTATTGGTACAAAGTTAAAGAAGTAAAATGTGCTCTCCCCCCAACCCCTGACTGCTTCCTTCCTCTTTTCCTCCCTTCTTTCATCTCTCTCTTCTTTCTTTCTTCCTCCTTTTCTGTTGGATCTTTTGCTTATTTTGGTTTAACACTGGAAATATTAGTTATTAGAAAGAGGCTTCAGTCTTTCTCCCACTGGTATAAGATGTTTGTCTCCTCCCTCATCGTTTTAGAAAATAAGCCAGATTCTGGGAAGATTTGGACCATGCCAAGCAGCACTATTGTCTTTTCTCTTTTTGTTTTAGGCCCAAATCCTGGAAGCAAAAAAGTTTTGTGGATTCACATGGCCCAGGTTGTTAACACCGACTTGCTTTTTTAGAGAGAGGTACAATGTAGCAGATAAAAGCACTGACTCAGCAGTCAGCTGCCCAGCCAGGCTCAGCTCTGCCACATGCCTGTTGTGTGTCCTGGGCCACCTGGCTTAACACCTGTATTTCTCCCATTTTCTAACCTGTATAATAGGGATGACTTAATTGTACAGCTTTGTGACTAGCCCCGAGGACAAAGCAATAATAAAGCAAATAACATCCATATTCATGCAGGGCTTACATTCTAGCAAAGAAGACAAAACCAAACCAGCAAATACATGATTTGCTGAGTGGTTAGAGCAAAGAATAAAAACAATACAAGGAAAAGGGCTAGAGAGCGATGGAAGGGGTATTCATTTTTACGGGAGAATCGGGTAAAGCCTTTGTGAGGAGTGATATTTCAGCAGAGATCTTGTATATGTACCAGGGCAAAGCATAACCAGAGTGAGAAACAGCAGCGGGGAGGCCCTGATGAGGGAAGCTTCTTTGGGTGTTCAAGAAACAGCAAGGAGGCCAGCATAACTGGAGAAAAGGGAGGAAAGAGAATAATGTAGAGTGGGAACAGATCACTTATGGCCAATAGGCAATAGCACAGAGGTTGGATGGTATTCTGAGTGAAATGAAAAAACGTTGGAGGTCCTGGCCAGGTAGCTCAGTTGGTTAGAGCATCATTCCCATATGCCAAGGTTGTGGGTTCGATCCTGCATCAGGACGCATACAGGAATCCACCAATGAACCCATAAATAAGTGGAACAACAAGTCAATGTTTCTTTTCTCTTTCTCTCTCTCTCTTTCTCTCTTACTGTCTCCTTCTATCTATGCTTCTATCTGTCTGTCAGTCTCTCTCAGACTTCTCTCTAAAACCAACAAATAAAGGACACATGGACAAAGCCAAAGGGGGGTAGAATCAAGGGTGGGGGGTGGGGATGGTTGGGGTGGGGGGAGTGGTGGGGGAAAATGGAGAAAACTGTATTGGAACAACAATAAAAATATATAAATTTTAAAAATAAATAAAAGAAAACGAAAAATAAAATTTTTTTTAAAGATTTTATTTATTTATCTTTAGAGGGGAAGGGAAGGAGAGAGGGAGAGAAACATCAATGTATGGTTGCCTTTCGTGCGTCCCCTGCTGGGAACTGGCCTGCAGGGAACCTGCCTGCAACCCTGGCATGTGCCCTGACTGGGAATCGAACCGCGATTGTCTGGTTTGCAGGCCCGTGCTCAATTCACTGAGCTACACCAGCCAGGAAAAAAATTTTTAAAGAAATGAAAAGATATCAGGAGGAGTCAGATAAGACTGCCAAGTACTTTGCCAGGGCAATTAGAATTCCGTATGAACTTGTCATTTACAGGGACGAGGGAAGACTGAGAGGAGAGCAAAATGGGAGATCAAGAGTTTATAAGCAGATACAGTACATCGGAGATGCCTATGAAATGTTTAACAGGAAAAGTCAAGTAGACATTTTAGTGCAGTCTGTATGTTTGGAGTGAAAAATGCTGCCGGGAGTTCATAAGAGATGAGAACTGAGAATTGACCACTGAATTTGTTAACAGAAAGGTCATTAGTGACCTGGACAGGGAGATTTCCATATTTTAATATTTCGATATTTCAACGGGAGAATGAAAGCGTGACCGCAGGGAGGGAAGAGAGGGAATGGGAAGATTCTGCTTCTGGCTCTGATAATTGAGCTTGTATCAAACTAACTTCCTGCTAAAATAGCTAGAAAATGTGGATTTTAAAAAATCTCTTTGAAGATATCTGACATATACTAAGACTGAAAGTACTTCAAGCCAAGCCACAGAAAGGAGGTACATTGAGGAAAGCCCAGAATTTGATGCTGATTTTTTTCACTTAAGGACTGTACCTATTCGTAAGTGGTACCAGAAACAGAGGCTGGGAGACCAAGAGGAAAGTGATAGCCCAAGAGTTAAGAAGCTGAGCAGATGTGTGGACAGTCTAAAGGAGTTATAGAGAAAAACATTTAGAAGTAGGAGGGCGCTGGCTGGTGTAGCTCAGTGGATTGAGCGTGGGTCTGTGAACCAAAGGATTGCAGTTCGACCCCCAGTCAGGGCTCATGCCTGGGTTGCAGGCCAGGTCCCAGCAGGGGACCCACAAGAGGCAACCATACTCTGATATTTCTCTCCCTCTCTCCTTCCCTTCCCCTTTAAAGATAAATAAATAAAATATTTTTTTAAAATGCATTATAGCCCTGGCTGGTGTGGCTCAGTGGATTGAGCTCAGGTCTGCAAACCAGAGTGTTGCCAATTTGATTCCCAGTCAGGGCACATGCCTGGGTTGCAGGTCAGTTCCCAGCAGGGGATGCACGAGAGGCAACCATACATTGATATTTCTCTCCCTCTTTCCTTCCCTTCCCCTCTAAAGATAAATAAATAAAATCTTGAAAAAAGTAAGAGGGCTGGTGAATAACTCAGCATTTCATTTGGAAACCTGAAGGTCTTCCAACCTTCCCATAGAGGAAAGAAAAGAAAGGCCTGCATCTACCCACCCAAGTTGCAGGCTGAAGTAACCATCTTCCAGAAGTAAAAAATTAATCCTCTGGAGCAGAGGTGTTCAGGAGAACTTTCTGTGATTATGGAAATGTCCTATACCTTTGCTTTCTAATAAAGGAGACACTGTCCACAAGTGCCTCTTGAACACTTGAAATGTGACTTCCATGACCAAGAATATGTTTAACTTAATTTTAATTTTGTTTAATTTGATTTTAAATAACCACACATGCCTAGTTGCTATTATACTGGACAGTATAGCTCTAGAGGAAGAGAAGATCATACAGAGCCTCAAATTATCTTTATAATTTTTTATATATATCTACTTTCAATCAAAATCATCAGGCATGTCAGAATGTAATAACAAATGACCAAAAGGAAAGAAAAATTGTTTTAAAAGAATCATAGATGATCCAAACATATTAACTGTGATTAATATATATATATATTTTTTAATGTAATAAAAAGGTGGTAAATTTCAGCAGAACACTGGTACTATAAAAATAGATAGAAATGGAAATTTTAGAGAAGGAAATATAAAAATTCAGTAGATGAGTTTAATCATAGATTAATAACAACTGATGAGAAGATCAGTGAACTAGAACATGAGTCATAGAAAATGTCTGGATTGAAGTACAGAGAAAGAAGAACAGAAAACATTGAAAAGCATCTGTAAGGCATATGAAACATACATGCTATTAAAGTGCCAGAAGTAGATGGGAGAGGATGTGTATAAACAATCACTCAAGACATAAGAACTTTCAAAACCAATAAAAGGGTTCAATTCACCACATTCAGAAAGGGTGAGTTGTCACAGTGTATATTTCAGGGTCCTGGACTCAAACCAATTCTACAATTTTTTTTCATCCATCCTAAATTAGTCAAAGCACTTCACCAACAGAAGCTGGCATAACTGTGTACAGTGCTAGATTGGTTATCAGGTTACTCCTATAAACCTAATTAGTTTACCTTATTAGAACAACCACAGTTAGAAAAACTAAACACAACAGAACAATGCATTGAAGAGAACATAATGAAAGCAAATAATTATTTTGTGTTGAACACCTGCCTGCCCTTCTAACCAGACCGGAAATTGCTGGCATAAAAGTGATGTGCTAATTCTAAATAGTTTATTCACCTTCATTTTGTTTTAAGAGAATGGACTGTGGACCATATAGTTTAAAAAAATCTGCTCCTTTCCATATTAATCAGAAGTACTCCACTTCTTTGAATTTTGTTTTAGGGGGTGGGAGTAAAGAATGACAGTATTGATAATGGATTAGACACATGAAATAGAAAACTTACAAAGTAAAATAAAGGAACTAGAAAAGATCTAAAGGTTATGTAGTCCAGGGAATTCTGGAAATATGGAAGAGGGATGGATCTAGGTTGAGGTGGCCAAAGGTTGGTAGGGGCTCTTCTGATTTCCTCCTTCAGCCAGAACTGCCCTGAGTGTCCAATTATTATTTTATTTGAAGGAATGTTTTCACTGATTATACAAAGGAGGCAAAAATCCACTTTACAAATGAGATGGTAGGTTGCTGATCTAGTCCAGCCTACTCAATAACAGCAAACTTTATATTACAGTTTTCTGCAGCTTGAAAGCAAGTTTGTTTTTTGTATTTTTTCTTTGCTGCCAAAACACAAAGAAACAAAGAAACACACAATCTTTATCCAGGAAGAGTGCTCACGTGTGAAACCTTACATTAGTCAGGTTGAGAAAATTACTTGGTTAATTTTACTGGCAAAGAACTCAGTAATCTGAAATGATTTAGCATGGGACTGATAACACTATATCATTTTAAGAACAGTTAAATTTCTTAATTACAGACACTCTAGGGACTTGAAAAAATGGCTAAATAATGGCACGTCATTAATTCTAAGAAAACAGCTTCCTGGGTAACACCTGCTAGGCATGTGCAATTGTCAGGTTAATATGGACTATTAGAAATTAATATGTTCCTTGTTAAGCCATAGAACTGAGATCTCTACCTGACTGCACTGCTGTCCACAGCAATTCGTTTGAGTATTCGATGCTTACATTTCATAGCCTACAGAGGTTGGGAAAATTCAGTGCATATACTGACTCTTGGACATAGACTAAGTAGAAGCTGCACATTCTAAAAATAAATCTTTTAAGGAAAGTAATATGTACTCAGTGCAAAATTATAGAAGAGAAAATAAAATATGGCACTTCCCATATAATTTATACTTTCAACTAGAAAACTTGAGGAAACAGTAACACACTTGGTTTTATAACTTCCTCTGTGTCTGATGGGCCAGGAAATAAATTTATGTTTATTTTCTTTAGCCTGGATCAAATTACCCTTCAGCCTTAGCTATGAAAGCCTTCAGACCTTTTGGTTTTTAGAATTCTGACAGAATTTTGCCTTCATGTACCGCAAGTGCTACACAACTGTGAGAAGGTAATCGCAGCCACATAATGCATCCGTGTTTTTAAACCTCAGGATGCTTTTAATAACAGCACTGAGTGCCGATGACATGCTTGGTCATGTGCTTTCCATGCATTATTCCAATATCACCAATCCAACAACCCTATAGATACAGTAATTGTACATGTTTTATAAAGTTAGAAACTTAGGTTCAGGAAAAAGAAAAAGAAATTGCCCAGTGCCACTGAATTCATAGAGACTAAACGGGGCCTGAAACTTAACCTTCCTACTCCAAAAAGCATGCCTGAAAGACTACGGTATTTAACTGCTCACAATACTGTGGCCAGGAAAAGTATCTCACATTTCAATAATAATGCTTTGTATTTACAAAGTTCTTTTTATCACTTGTTCCTATTTGACCGCAAAACTTTCTAGTGAGACAAGAAGGAGGGGAACCCAAGACAGAAAGAAATAGCAATGTACACAATATCCTATCCATTTTTTTTACTGCAAAACCCTCATCCTTCCCACTAAATCACACTTCTTCCTGCAGTAAAACACTTAGTGCCGATAATAAAATAACGTGAACATGTGTTGAATGCATGCCGTGTGCCAAGCAGCTTTTCTCCTCTCTGTCATTATTCCGTGTATGAAAATCATAACATTTTTTAACATCATTATTTCTGCAGTAATGTTAATGGGTTCGCAATTGTCACAGCTTTCGACCTGGATTTATCTTCTTATGTGTAGGAGCCCTGTAGATCATTCTTTTATATATGTCTTGCTATTCCTAATACTTAGTACATGTTCTCTTCATTTCACACCTGAATTACTACACCTTCCCAGTTGGTATTTTTAAGAGCTTTTTTTCTTTTTAGAGCAGTTGTAGGCCCACGAAACAATTGAGAGGAAGGTACAGAGATTTTCCATGTATCACCTGCCCCCAGAACTTGCAAATGCCTCCCTATTACCAACATAACTCACCAGAGTGGTACATTTTATGTTTTTACCAAAGAATAATTACATCAACACATTATAGTTTCCTTTAATGTGTTTGTAGTTTACTTTAGGGTTCACTCTCAGTGTTGTGCATTCTATGGGTTTAAACAGATGTATAATGAATATATTTATCATTACAATATCATAGAGTTTTGCAGTGCCATAACCTCCTGTGTTTCCTACCTATTTATCTCCTACTGGTCTTTTTACTCCATAGTTTACCTTGTCCAGAATGTCATAAAAGTTGAAATCATATAGTATGCTGCCTTTTCAGATTGGCTTCTTTCACTTAGCAATAGACATTTATGTTTTTTCAACTCTTTTTATGGCCTTATAGCTTTTTGTTTTTAGTGGTGTATAATATTTTATTGTCTGGATTACCATAGATTGCTTATCCATGCACCTACAATAAGGCATCAGGGTTGCTCCCAAGTTTTGATCATTGCACATAATGCTGCTATTAACATGTGCAGACTTCCAGCCATGATGGAGGTGTAGAAAGACGTAGTGTGCCTCCTCACACAACCAGAAGAAGGACAACAAATTTAAAAACAAAAAACAACCAGAACTGACAGAAAATCTAACTGCGTGGAAGTCTGACAACCAAAGAGTTGAAGAAGAAACATTCATCCAGACTGGTAAAGGGCGGAGATGGGCAGCCAGGCAGAGAGGACTCACAGCAAGGATGCAGCTGCCGGACAGGGGCAGGCAAGGTGGTGGCTGGTGGACCAGGTGAGGTGACGGCTGTCAGACAAGGTGGTCCCCCATGAGTGTGCAGAGCAACTGGGAGGTACAATTGGGGATCAAGACAGACTGCACAACCCAGGGTTCCAGTGCAGGGAAATAAAGCCTCAAAACCTCTGAATGAAAAAACCTGTGAGGGTTGTGGTGGTGGAAGAAACTCCAAGCCTCACAGGAGAGTTTGTTGGAGAGACCCACGGAGTCCTAGAATGTACACAAAAACAAGGGTGGCCCCACCCTCGTGAATCCCTAAGGCTTCACCGCAACTGCATAAAAGGTGTGCCAAGACAGAAAAAAATGGCTCAAATGAAAGAACAGATCAAAGCTCCAGAAAAAAATACAAACTAAGTGATGAAATTGTAGTCAACCGATCAGATGCACAGTTCCAAACACTGGTAATCAGGATGCTCACAGAATTGAGTATGGTCACAAAATAAAGGAAAAAGTGAAGGCCATGAAAAGTGAAATAAAGGAAAATGTACAGGAACCAGCAGTGACAGGAAGGAAATCAGGACTCAAATCAATGGTTTGGACCAGAAGGAAGAAAGAAACAGTCAACCAGAACAGAATCAAGAAACAAAAATTCAAAAAAGTGAGGAGAGGCTCAGGAACCTCCAGAACAACTTTAAATGTTTCAACATCTGAATCATAGAAGTGACAGAAGGAGAAGAGGAAGAGCACGGAGTTGAAAACTTATTTGAAAACATCATGGAGAACTTCCCCAATCTGGCAAGGGAAATAGACTTCCAGGAAGTCGAGGAAGCTCAGAGACTCCCAAAGAAGTTGGACCCAAGGAAGCACACACCAAGGCACATCATAATTACATCACCCAAGACTAAAGAGATGGAGAGAATCTTGAAAGCAGCAACAAAAAGGGAGAGAGTTACCTACAAAGGAGTTCCCATTACACCAGGGGTGTCAAATTCATTTTCACCAGGGGCCACATCAGCCTCAAGGTTGCCTTCAAAAGGCTGAATATAATTTTAGGACTGTACGAATGTAACTACTCTTTAACAGTTAAGCGAGAGCTCGGTGCGGCCACTGGGTAGAAACAAAGTGCCAGGCCAGATAAAACAAGATTGAGGGCTAGATTCAGCCTGAGGGACTTGTGTTTGCCACCTGTGTATTAGACTATCAGCTGATTCCTCAAAGAAACCTTCAAGGTCAGAAGGGGCTAGAAAGAAGTATTCGAAGTCATGGAAGGCAAGGACCTACATCCGAGATTACTGTATTCAGCAAAGCAATCATTTAGAATCATTTAGAAGGGCAGATAAAGTGCTTCCTAGAGAAGGTCAAGCTAAAAGAATTCATCATCACTGAACCCTTATTATATAAAATGGTAAAGGGACTTATCTAAGAAAAAGGAGATCAAAACTATGAACAGTAAAATGACAACAAAGTAACAACTATCAACAACCAAACCTAAAAAAACAAAAAACAAACTAAGCAAACAACTAAAACAGGAACAGAATCACAGAAATGGAGATCACATGAGGGGTTATCATGGGGAGGGGGAGAAAGGTGGGAAAGGTACAGGGAATAAGAGGCGTAAATGGTAGGTACAAAATAGACAGGGGGAGGTTAAGACTAGTACAGGAATTGTAGAAGCAAATGAACTTATATGTACTACCCATGGACATGAACTAAAGGGGCAGAAATTCAGGTGAGGGGGGTGTGCAGGGCAAAGGGGAATAAAGGGGGGAAATGAGACAACTGTAATAGCAAAATCAATCAAATATATTTTTAAAAAGCCATGTGCAGGTTTTTGTATAGACCTGTCGACTCCTTTGAATAAACACCAAGAACTGTGGTTGCTGGATCATATGGTAAGAGTATGTTTACTTTTATGAGAAGCCCGCAGCGTCTGCAGCATTATGGATGAGACATGAGACAAATTCACACAGACTACCAAGTCCTGGGGAGGAAAAGGGACGGCACGGCTACTCTCTGAAGGGGAGAGTGCGCCAACCCTTGCCTTGACAGGTTTTTACTGGGCTTCAATCAGCACAGGAATGCAGGTAAAGTTCATTAATCATTGTCAGGCAGTAAGGATCAAACAGTAGATAGCATACAAAGAACTACAAGGGCTTATTCTGAGTCAGGATCTGTTAGCTAAAGGGCTACAAAACGTTGGGAAACAAACTCATTTCCTGCTCAGACCTTTATTATTTAACTAAGAGCATTCCTAGCAAAGCAGGTTTTACAGGATTTTATGTATTCTTTCTTTGGCCTGATCACCCTGGGAACCCGTCCTTTCCAGCACAGGGCTGTACCACCCTCTGTCATTGTTTCAGGCTTAAGTCATGCAGGGGAAGTAAGGCAGCCAAGAGATTAGGAGACTTCTCACAAACAGAATAAGCACTCAGGCTTTGTCAAAGCAGAGAGGCAAGGGTCCATCATCCCCTTTCTCCATAGCCCCCCAAGTCCTTCCCTGGGGCCTCCACGTGATCATGCCTGTCTTAGGTGGTCCCCCCTTTGGGAATCTTACCCATCATTGGCTAATTAATCAAGCATTGGGGGCCAGTTATGAAAAAAGGAGCATAAGTGGTGCTCCTGCCAGGGAGATGAGCTTTGTCTCCTTAGTGGCTTACAGTCTGAAGGTCGCTCACTCAGCCTTAGCCATGGGGGCAGGTTACAGCTCCTGAAACCAGGCAGGGCTGTTCCCAACAATCCACCAAACAATGTATGAGGAGTCCTGTTGCTCTATATCCTCGGTATTTAGTGTTGTCAATATTCCATATTTTGGCCATGCTAATAGGTATGTAGTGGTATCTCATTATTGTGTCAATTTGCATTTCCTTGATGGCATAAGATGTGGAGCATGTGTTCATCTGCTTATTTTGCTATTTGTATGTATTCATTAGTTGAGGTTCTGTTAAGATCTTTGACCCATCTTAAAAATCAAGTTGTTTTCTTATTGTTTCTTAGTCTATTTTGGATTATAGTCCTTCATCAAATGTGCCTTTTGTAAATATTTTACCCCAGGCTGTGGCTAGTATTCTCATTCTCTTGACATTGTTTCTTGCAGAGAATTTTTAATTTTAATGAAGTTTATCTAATCAATTGTTTTTTTAATGGATCGTGTTTTTGGTGGTGTATCTGAAACAGAATGCCATACCCAAGTATCTAGGTTTTCTAGTATATTATTTTCTAGGAGTTTTATAGCTCTGTATTTTATATTTAGGTCCCCGGTGCATTTTGAATCAATTTTTGTGAAACCTGCAGGCTCTGTGTCTAGATTCACTATTTTTGCGTGTGAATATCCAATTGTTCCATCTGCACTAACTGAAGACTATCTACTTGGTTGTATTGCCTTTGCTCCTTCGTCAAAAATCATCTGACCATGTTTATCAAAGTCTATTTCTGGCCACTCTGTGCTGCTTCATTGATCTATTTGTCTATTATTTCACTAGTACCACACTATCTTGATTACTGTGGCTTCAGAGCCAGTCTTAAAGTTGGGTATGATCAGTCTTCCAACACTGTTTTTCTCCTTCAATATTTTAGGCCTTCCATTAAGTCATCTTGCCTTCTCTAATTTTATTTGCCATCTTGCTTCTATAAGTGTTTTTCCTTAGATATAAGCTCTTGAGGAGACTTAATTGATCTCACATCTTCTGCATTTTCCCCAATAATTAAAGTGTAGACCAAAAGCCAAAATTTACTAAAATTCTGATATTTACTGACCGCTGAAACATTCTTTTAATAAGACCACATCCCTGCTTAACCTCCCAAGGCTCCTCATTGCCTACATTATAAACTCCAAAAATATTCACTGCTTTTAAACTTAAGAAAATGTTCTTCTAAAATTGTGTCCCATTTTTTTAATCCTAGTTTTGTTCCCTTTGTTCTATTCATTATTTACTTCATGAATCCTTGGTGCTGGGCTGTAAACCATGTTGTTCTCTCACCATTTTTCTCAGGAAACCTTGTAACCTTCCTCACAGGGAACTCCAGGATTCCACTGCAAATAGAAGAGTACGATCTGAGATAACAGAATAAATATGCCTAAAATATTTGAAGAGGTAAAAGAAAGAACAGAATTATAGAAAAATAGGGCCTTATGAAATATAATAAAAGGAAGATTTTAAAAGAATTTCTGTAATGACAAGTCAAATGAACAAATTGAAGCATAGATTAAATGTAGCTAAAAAGATAACCAATGAACTGGATGATTAATTTATAGAAATCATCCAGAATACAAAACAGAGATGAAGAAGAAGAAATGTTAAAGAGTATTTATGGAAACTAGAATGATAAATTTCAACAATACTTCTCATAAGAGTTTTAAGGAGTGAGGAGAGATGAGAAAGTAATTTCAAAAAGTGATGGCTAATTTTTTTAAAGAATATATAAACCCATACATTAAAGAAATACTGGAATCTCCTACATAGATCCTAGTTAAATTTCAGAATATAAAAGACAAATAGAATATATGGTGTAAAATAAGACAAAAATATAGCTTACCTTTATCTTTAATCTGACAAGTTAAAAATCTGTATCCTTCTAAATTCTTCTACAAAAAGAAAATTGAAGTATGTACCTATTCAGAATATAATAAAAATTACATGAAATTATGAGTATCTCAGAAAAATCAAGAATCTACAAATGTATTCCTTACCTTCAGGGAATTTATACACTGCTAGGAAAGCTGAATCATTCATTTTCTCACTTCTTTTCAGTAACGTATTATTTTCTACTATGCCTATTAGTACAAGTTTTTCTCCACATTGTTGTCTGATTAACATACATAAATTGTCCTTGATTATACTTCTTTTACTCAAACAATTTCAAATGTTGGCTACCTGATAGGGTCTAAACCGGGAGTCAGCAAACTTTGTTTGGTAAATATTTTGTAACTCTCTTAGGCTTGTTGACAACATACAATCTTTTTTATTGTTTTTAAAATTCTTTGAAAAATATCACAACCATTTTTAGCTCATGAGCTGTACAAGAACAGGCACGTGAGGCAGAGTTGCGTGGGCTGTGTTTGCTGATCCCCTATCTAAACTCAACTTGTCACTCAATAACCCCTACTCTCTCTGCAGGTTTTCCCCTTAATACTGTACTGCAGAGACACTCTACTCTGATAGATTCAACAGAATAAAAAATATTTGCTACAAACAATAGGAGAGGATTATATATTGGCTTTCTGGGTTTTTCCAAATTCTATAGATGTTGGCCAGTGAGATTCAGAAGAAGGTTCCTCTTTAACAAGGTTACGATTTAAAACTGAAGAAGTCAACTGGAGGCTTTATAATTTACTATTTACCCTTGGGATTATGTTAGATGCACTAGATTACAAACAATAATTGAGGTCCCATCTGAAATGTGAACAATTCAGTTGAACCTTTACATTTTATGAATATTTTGTGCTGATGAAGCACTGCCTAAATGCTGGGTTGCAATGATGCATTTAATGGTCACTTTTTTGGAGGACCTCAGAATCTACAAAGAAGAGAATATAAGTGAATTAGTGACAGAATAGCATTTTAAGTTCATGATCATCATTTCAAACTATTGTCTATCAAGAGGGCATTGCCAACAGTCTAGACATTAATTTTTTTAATCTGAGAATTTATTTATTTATCTTTATTGTATTATTTCCATTATCATTTAGTCCCTTTATACTTGCCCCCAGCAATCACCACACCACTGTCCATGTCCATGAGTCCTTTTTCCTTTTGCTCAGTCCCTTTCAGTCCCTAACTTCCCCTGATGCTACCTGTCATCCTGCTCTCTAAGTCTGTCCCATTTTCCTTATTAGTTCAGTTTGTTCATTAGATTCCACATATGAGTGAAATCATATAGTATTTGTCTTTCTTTGACTGGCTTATTCCATTTACCATAATGTTCTCCATGTCTATACACACTGTCACAAATGGTAAAATTTTCTTCTTTTTATGGCAGAGTAATATTCCTTTGTGTAAACATCCCATAATTGTTTTATTTACTCATTTACTGATGGACACTTGGGCTGTTTCCATATCTTGGCAATTGTAGATAACACTGCAATGTCTTAAACACTTACCTAAGTCACTTAAAAAACAAACAAACAAACAAAGGGAGCTTCTGTTAGATAGAAAAATGCCTCAATATGTCATGATTATTTTCCTTTATCTGTACTTTACACAAATATTTAAAACATCTTTTATTTCCTTGGGTTCTTATTGGTTCAGATACATCCTTGTCATCTTGGTATCATCACTAAATTCAGGGAAGGCATAGATTAAAGGTGGTTCTAAGTCAGCCATGATTTCTGCCCAAGTTGTGGCTGTCGTATGGAAAAGTGTGTATGTATGTATGTGTGTGTGTTGGATGAGGGGAATGAATTCTGTTGTTGGTAAAGGGATAGGAAAGTCTCCCTTAACAAACAGAAACTTCTTTGCTTCCTTGGTCTTTAACAACCGAGAAACCCCTGTCAATTTTCTTCTACTCCCAGTCATCAATTACATTACTCAGTCAAAACCCCAGAAGAATCACCTTCCAGCTCCTCATAGCTAATTCTACACAGCATAACTCCAGCCGTCTCAGCACTGAAGCCACAGCATTAACAGAATGTATCAAGTTGCTTGTGATGCTTCATTCACAGTAATCAGAAAAAGAAGTCAAGCGGGCACATTTATCATGGTGACCGCAGAGTTTGTAGGTGAGACGTCCAAAAGGGAGAAGATACCTTTGATTAAGTTAAGACAAACTATAATGGATGAGGGTTCTGCTCAAGTCCAATAAATCACCAGAGCCTTTCTAAGCTAGCAGGAATAGGAATCATTGATAAATTAAAACTTGCTGCATTGGCTATGCTGATGCCTTTGGTGTGGATGCTGCCTGGACACCTCTGCAGAGAAAGGCTGGAAAAAGAAGTGTAAATAGTCTTGAGAGGATATTTGTGACTGGCAACTATAAAAAGCATTACCCATTGGATTTATTCATGGCTATGCTTTAACACACCTTGCTTCATTTTAACTGTGGGGGACATGGGGAAAGGTCACCGAGCTCAATCTGAGCAATCAGACCAGCAGGCTGAAATAGCAACAATGGTGGGCCCACTCTGTGTGTGGATCAGCATCTCCTCCTAGGAGGAGGGAGTCAGAAAGTGTCGTTTGCAATTAGGAAGTGGGGGCCTTTTTTGCTTTGGTTTTCTCTGTGTCTATAAATTTTTGGATTCTTTTTTCTTGGGATTCTGAGACCATGAATAAAATATGAGCATGTTCTATTTCTTTTTTCCTTAATGAGAGATTGTCATGGATGGTAAGCCATTTCCTGCACAAAGAAAGCCAAAGCCACACACTGGATTTATTAACTCTTAGCAAATGTTTGTTCGATGCTGAGTAATGAGGAGGTTTGCCGGTGTGGCAAGATAAAAGGCTTCCCCACTTTGTGTTTATCCTCTGGGTAATGAAAAAACAAATTGGCGATTTTGTATTTTTCCTAGTGGAAACTCATAAGGTCACATGGGGAAAACAGAGAAGGTTAACTGGCATGAACACTTGCCTGTAAGCATGGTGTCAGGAAGGAAAGGTCACAAATGGATGACATGCCCCAAACCAAAAGCGGCGCCACTGCAGATGCAGGGACCAAAGGAAAAGAAATTGCGTTCAAAGAAAGCAGAGCCTTGGGAATTACATTGACTGACACGCAACCAAGCCTGTATTTTCAACAAGCATATGTCGAAAAATACTTTTTGTGAGGCCAGTAGAATAGTATCTCCCTTTGAACATTTTTCACTTTTTTCTACCTTCTGTTAGCTCCCATTCTGTTGGCATTTTTTTCCCTTTCTGCCTTTGTATTCAATTCCTCCCCACTTTTTCCTTTTCCATTTCTCACTGAAGAGAAAAGCTACTTGCTAAGGATCAAAGGGAGGCAGGAGTAGAAGTCTGGGGGACCTACAGCCTCAGCATTCCGGTGATTGCCACCTACACAGAGTTCAGACCAGCCGTAAGCTTCCGTTGATAACTTTTCTTAACATAGACAAAGACTGGTTCTTTTTTTTTTCTTTGTCAGATACAAACTTACATGGAACCAAAGAAATGGGATTTCTTGCAAGTTTGCAGAGTATTTCAGTCAGAGTATTTGCACTTCACTGCAAAGCTACACTGGTCAGTCATTCCCTCTAGATGACTAAAAAGGTTTGGTTAAGGATTCTGCTAACTTAGAGGGAAAAGGCTGTGGTCATTTCCTGCCAGCAATCTTTATTTCTCTTGCCTGGAAAAAAAATGCCTTTTTGACCCCTTTAGGCATCCCTGTTCTGAATCACAGCAGGTCTAGACTGGGTTAAACTTGGAAGAAAAGTCCTGATAGACGGATGGCTTTCCCAGACTGCAAAATAATGCCTGTCCTTAGTGGGGAGGCAGGCAATGTTTAACAACAGAAGAGGGAAACTGAGAGAAGAAAGAGGGAAAGAAGTAAGAAGGTGGAAAGGGGAGAGGGAACAACCGGAAGGAGAAATGGAAAGATGGAAGCCAGACAGAGCAAATTGTAGAAGGAGGAGGAAGAGATGGGAGGAACCAAACTGGAAAGTCAATACAAACTAGAGGAGACAAGGGTGGCCAGAAATAAGTTCATTTAGAAGAAGGTAATACCGGATTTCAATTATTCCTCTGGTTGTACTCTTCTCTCTTTGCAAGTGGACAATCGTAAGGTTCTGGCTGGAAAAAATATAACCTCTTCATTTTGAATCTGGAAGCAAGGGGAGACCAGAAGATGTTCAGAGGAAAAAGATGTGTGTACATGTTAACTCTCAACTTTGAAGCTTTGAAGAAAGCAATGTATGTGGTCATGGAATCTTGAAGTTGGAGGGGACCACTGATGCCAGGTGAGGAAATTAAGGTTCACATTACTGGAGGGTCTTTATTCAGAATCGAGAGTTTGTTACAGTGATGCGGTTGGAAGTCGAACTCACCTTTTTTGCCTCTTTATCATGTGACTTCTATGGCTGCTCCTAGAGCTGGCCATCTATTTCTCATACCAGACGCCTGGATCCTGATAGAGCACTGGGCCTAGGCAAGATGCTTGCCCCTCACAGCCTGGCCACTGGAAACAATAGCTTTCCAAGCAGGGGAGTGATAGAACAGAACTGGGTTGGCAAAGGATCATTCTAGCAACTGAGTGCAGTAGGCAGGGGGAGGATAAAGAAATCACAATGCCATAAAGCAATGATAAAGTACCTGTGTGACCTTGAACCGACTGTTAATTCCTGAACCCAGTTTCTTCCCATATGAAATGACAGGACAGCACTGGGTGGTCCCATGTACTTCTAAAGTTTTATGCTTCTGAACTACCCTACCCCTTTCTGTGGTTGTGACAGTGAACATCACTTAATTGCAGCATCTGATAGGCTAGGACAGGAGTGTCATTTATGTTTCTCCATGTTAGCCATAGAGGCTCTGAGGTAAATTACTCACTCCACAAACAGATCCCTAAAAAATGGCAACTCTACTATCTTGTCAGAGGCTGGACCACGGGGTCCAATGGGGAAGAGGCAGGAGCACGCACATGTCTGCCTGGCTTCTGTCTCTTTGGTCAAGGAATATTATCCAAGGTTATAGCCATAAAATACCCAGAGTTTACACAGCAAGAGACTCTACACCAGTTTCCCCAACCCCAACCAGGGAATAGGAATAAAGTCCCAGGGGTTCTGGCTGAAATAGTCTGGTACCTAATTTAAGGCACAGAAATAGCAGTCAGCCAATTCTGTCACTGATAACATTGTCATTATGAAGAAAACCTAACTCCTTAATTGTTTCAAAATAATTGTTCTCTTGGTTTTAAAAGGTGTCATTCAAAAGAAAATGCTGTCTCTGGGCAGAACTTGCCTTTTAAAATTGGGTTGATAATAGCCCATTATATGGAGAAGGGTTGATAATGAGAATCTGGATAAATAGTAAGCTCTTGTCATATATGAAGACAGAAGAATCCTCCAAAAGAGAAAAACGTTATGGAGAGAATATTGTTCAGAAATATGTGAGTTGTTCATAAAGCATTCTCTGAGGTTGCAAACGCTAAATTAACAAACAGCTTCAGGATATTTATTACTGATGGTGAGATGTTCGATGATGTTCTTTTTCTTGTCTATTTGTAGCTTCTCTTTTTTCCCCCTATTTACTAACTTTTGAGATGATCTCTTTATCATTGGTGTTAGGAAATTTTTAGAAATTATTTAGCATTTCTTGTTGTAGTTTTTTTCTTTGGGCCCTTGAAAAATTCTGTTCAAGTTTTATCTCCTTTCAATGCTGCATATTTTGTTCATGTTTCTTTATTTGTTCTATTTTAAAATTTTATGTATACAAGGTCTGTCCAGAAAAAGTCTAGCCATTGTCAATATATCGAGAACAGTTTGCATGACATTGATGTAACCTGGAAGCCGAGGAGACTTGACTGGAATGCACATGTGTGAACAATGATGACTTCCCTGTCTAGTCAGGGGACGGTAGATGCTATTGAGTGAGAATGTGTACTGTGTGGCCGTTCAAAATGACTGAGAGGGTAGAGCCACAAATCTGCCTCAAATTTTGTGTTAAGCTTGAACATTGCTCCATGGAAACTATTTGGGTGACTCAGAAGGCCGTAGCTATGGGCACTGGTGATTGGCAGCTTCATTACCACAATGCACCCGCTCATGCAACACTTCTCGTGCAGAGTTTTTGGTGCAACATCAAGTCACTCAGGTGACTCAGCCCCCCACAGCCCAGATTTGGTGCCCTACAACCTGGCTTTTCCCAAACTAAAATCACCTTTGAAAAGGAAGAGGTTTCAGATGGTTGATGGGATTCAGGAAAATACAACGGAGCAGCTGTTAACAACAGCGAATACTCTGTGAGGTCCCAAGGTGCCTACTTTGAAGGGTACTGAGGCATCACTGTACTGTGTACAATGTTTCTTGTATCTTGTATCATCTTCAATAAATGTCTCCATTTTTCATTGTAGATGGCTGGATACCTTCTGGACAGACTTCATATACAATCTACTTAGAGGAAAAGGAACAAGTCATAAGAGTACACTTAATATTTTTTCACAAGCTAAAAGTATTCTTATAACCAACACTAAAAACAAGGAATGGCATGATTCCAGCCCCCCAGAAACTTTCCTCCTGCTCTCATCTAATCATGCTGCTAATATAACAACTATCCTGATGTCTAACAGGAAGATTCATGTTGTTTGTTTTTCCTTTTATATAAATGTAATCAATATATTGTCTCTTTACTAATTTCCTTCCCTGTGAATATTTCCCCCTTTCTCTGGAACTTCTGGTAGTCAGATGGTGAACCTTTTGGATTAATACATCGTATTTATTATATGTTCTCTTCCATTTTTCTCCTTTTTCTGCTCTATGGACTGAGATACAGCCTCAACTTATCTTTTAATATTTTGATATTTGTGTTAGACAAAGATTTCTTAGGTATGACACCAAAAGCATGATCTCCAAAAGAGGAAAATTGATATGATGTCTTCAAAATTAAGAGCTTATTTTCATAAGATACTCATAAGAGAATAAAAAGGCAAGCCACTGATTGGGAAATAATATTTGCAAGTTACATACCCGATAGAAAGCTTGCATCTTTGTATATACATTGAGCGTATATAAAGAATACTCAAATTCAATAATAAGAAACAAAGCAATCCAGTTTTAAAAATAGGCCAAATATTTGAACAGACAATTCACCTGGGAAGATGTATGAATGGCAAATATGCACATGAAAATATGTTCAACATAAATAATCATTAGGGAAATACAAATTAAAACCACAGTGTGATACCACTGCACACTCATTAGTATGGCTAAAGTTAAAAAGACTAACCCTACCAAGTGTGGGCAAGGATGTGGACCAAATGGAATTCTTAGACATGATTGATGGGAATCTAAAATAGTATAATCACTTTGAAGAACAATTTGGCAGCTTCTGAAAAAGTTAAACATATGCCTACCATATGACAAAGCTATTTCACTCCTATGTTCTTAGTGAAGAGAAATGTAAGCATACAGGGTCTGTCCATAGTGTATCCAGCCATGCCATAAAAAAACAGAGACATTTATTGAAGAAGATTGATGATACAAGAAACATTGTACATAGGACAATGATGCCTCAGTCCCCTTCAAAGTGGGCACCTTGGAACCTCACACAGTTCTCCCAATCACCATCAGCTGCCCTCTTGTATTTTCCTGAATCTCATTGATGGTCTGAAATCTCTTTTCTTTCAAAGGTGATTTTAGTTTGGGAAAAGCCAGAAGTCACAGGGCGCCAAATCTGGGCTGTTGGGGGCTGAGTCACCTGGGTGATTTGATATTTCACAAAAAAACTCTGCACGAGATGTGATGCATGAGCAAGTTCATTATTGTAATGAAGCTGCCAATCACTTGTTGCCCATAGCTGTGGCCTTCTGAATTATCCAAATAGTTTCTGCAGAGGAATGTTTACATTTAATGCAAAATTTGATGCAGATTCATTGCTCTACTTGCTCAGTCATTTTGAATGTGATGTCCACACAAGTACACATCCTCACTCAAAGGCATCTACCACCCCCACTTACTAGTGTAGTGAAGTCATCACTTTTCAGCATGGGCATTCCAATCCACTCTCCTTGGCTGCCAGGTTACATCGATGTTGTGCAAACCATTCTCATTATATTAACAACGGCTAAAATTTTTCTGGACAGACCTTCTATAGCCATACAAAAAATTCACATTCAGATATTTATAATAGGTATTTTGATAGCAGTAGGATTTCGAAACAACCCAAATGTCCATTTATAGGTGAATGGTAAACTAATTATAATATATGCAAACCATGGAATAATAATAAATAAGCTACGGATGCACACAACAAGTTGGATGCTTCTCAAATTGGATGATTCTTAATTATGCTGAAAGAAACCAGACCAATAATGAGTATGTACTCTATAATTCCACTTATGTTCTACACTTCCAGAAATTGCAAACTAAGACATACTGACGTAAAGCAAATCAGTGTATGCCTGGAAATTAGGTGGGGGGAAGGGATTGAAGAAAAGAATTACACAGGAGCACAAGGAAACATTGTGGATGATGGGTACATTCATGGCCTTCACCGTTGTACTGGCTTACAGATATACGTGCGCATTAAACTCATTAATGTTGTACATCTGAATTTTTTAAAGCCTGACTCTGTTCTCCTCTGAGTTTTGACATCCTTTTATCTTTTCTTTCAGTATTCAGTAGACCGTCAGAAAACTATTATTTTTAGGAAGCTCTTTTTGCTTCCAGAGGTCTGAGGGCACATATTTTGGCTCTTACTTTCCTTTCTTATATATGTTTTTTGTAGTTCATGAGATATATCAGGTATGCTTTAAGGTTTTCTTCTTTGGGGTCATGGTCTTGTCTGATTTGAATATGATGTTTTTGCTTTTTTGTGTGCTATTGTTGCTTTTAATGAAGTTTAAGGGAGAAAGTACATTTAAGTGATCATACACCACACGGATGAAACACCTTTAAGCCTTTTTTCTGGAAGAAATATTTGTAAGACATTCTGATGTCTTGAGAATTGAAGTGATTCATCCTGGACCCACTGGGTTGGAATCGTTACAAAATAAGAACCTAGAACCTTCTGGAACACAACAGAGCAGCTGAGGCAAAGCTATATTCTTTTCACATGTAATGAAAAATGAAAGAAAAAAACAATTAGCACCCTAGTATTTTCAAATCTGGGTTGTTGTTTTTCTGCTTGAAAGACAAAAGTTCAAGAGAAAAACTTGAACTGCTTGGTTAACTGTAAGTTTAGCAAGGATCGAAACTGGTCACAAACTTGTTAGAAATCAGCAATGTTGTGGTATTGTGAAAACCTGCCATTATTCTGGGTCACGTTCAGTATAAGGCAGAAGAAATCAGAATGATTCTTCTTCTAGTAATCTTTTCAGAGCTATACTTTAAAATAGTATCAAGCTTTGTTCATACATATTTATTATGCATGCTCTAACTATCCCAGCCTCTGTGCTAGGCATTGATAATATATTGGAGAAAAATGCAACCCCCCCATTAGCATGCTCTAAAGTGCTAAGCTCCCCTTTGTTACCTGTACTTTCTTAGTCCCAGTCACTAGAAACACTTCAAACCAGCAGCTGGGGTCTCTCAGATGCCACCAGGAGTCTTCGGACATAAGCCTATCAGGTCATCCTGGGCCCCAGATCTGGTACCTGATTCCAGGTGATGGGCCTGGCGGGCAAATCTTCCCTGCTGACCAATGTGACATTTTCTTCCAAGATCACGTGAGCTTCCAGGATGGTGCTGACTCATGTTGTTTATGTAGACAGAAATCCTGGGGAATTTGCCTGGGACTCACCCTACCATCAAGGCAAACCTGGGGTAAGGAACACACTTTCTGTTCATGAAACAGAATGTTCAGAGGCCAAGTGTAAGAGAGCACCAGGGGACTGGGGCAAGTAATTTAGATGCTAGAAAATTAGGTACCTGTATCCACAGAAATAAGTTTGGACTTTATATTAAGGTCAGTTGGGAGTCTGTAAAAGGATTTAAATGGGGAAGTTACCTGATCACATTAGTGTTACCTTACTTCAAATTAAAAAAAAAAAACTAACAAAAACAATACCTATGACTGTACTAAGACTATAGAACAAAGACAAAGACTAGAAGAAAGAAGTTAGTCCTCACCGGAAAGGTTAGAACGATAACTTATCTTCCCTCTATGATGATTTAGGGAGGAGGAAATGGGATTTCTTTATAGCTTTCTGAGAGGAAATCAGCTGAATTTATATCAGGGGGAAATTTGTCCAAACATGAAGAGCACAGCTTTTTCCATGACAGGAAATATAGGAATGGTCCACCAATGTGTGGCTGGCCTCTATCCTTGGAAACTTACAAGAAAACATCATCCTTACTGGCTTCTAACTTCTCCTTGTCCCAAGGATGATAACAAAATAGAGAACCTTGGGAACTGCACTTTCAGTTTCAAGTGAGAAGGATGCCATCTAGTTAGTTAAGTAATGGAAGGCAATTTATTGGTTTACACAATTAAAAAGTCAAAATATAGTCCTCGCTTTAGGCATGGCTGGATCCAGGGCATCTAGAATCAATTTCCCCCTATTTCTTCCCCCGCTTCCCTTTCTGTTGGCCACGTTGCCCAGGCAGTGGCTCCAAACCTACATGCTACTTCCTTAGCAGCCTCAGTGAAATGATAATACAGCTCTCGCAACAGTATGAGCAAAATTCTAAACTTCACTCAGTCTTGTTTGGAGCTAAAGCTAACACGTGGACCAATCATTGAGACTGAGTAGTTAGAATAGTCTAATTTGTCATATGCTTGACCTTGGGGTAGGAGGTATTAGGCCAGCTCCACCTAAATGAAAGCCTGAGAATGATGAGGTGCTGGTCCTGGGTGAGTCCCACAACAACACTATAGTGTTGGCAGGAGAGAAGAAGGAAGATGTACTGGGTGTTGAGGTCCAAAACAGATGTTGAAAAGGGACAATCCCGAACGAGCCCCGGATAAAGTTAGGCTGACCAGGAACAGGGAAATTTTTACTTCCTAAAAGGGCTAACCACCAACTACACAAAGAGCCTTTTGAATTTCCCTAATAAGCCAATGGCAATCAGCTGTTTAGAGCTAGCCAATAGCTAACAGCCACATTCCTAATAAGCCAATGGCAATCAGCTGTTTAGAGCTAGCCAATAGCTAACAGCCGCATCTGCTTCTGTTCAAAGCTTGCTTGCGTACCCCTATATAAGGACATAGCTGTAAGCGCCGGGGCGTGGCTCTCATCTGCAGCTCTCCTGAGCATAGTGTCCTCGAACACTCAGAGAGCTCACCCCTGCGCAGGTAAAACTTGGCCAATAAAGTAACATCTTGAAAATTCTGAAAGTCTCCGAACCTCTGTTTCTCGTGACGGCGGATGCAACACTGGGCAGGCAAAATAAATAAACAAAAGCAACAAAACAAAACAAGCCTCCCCAACACACACACACAGAGATGCCCACTTTATATTTTAAAGTCTTTTTCAGGTCCACATTTACTGAGTTGGTTATCTTAAGATGATGCCCAGCCAAGAGCATTCCTAGGTTTACTACATTTTACTCTGCAACGATTTATGCTTTTGCTATCATTCTCCAAAAACCTGTTTTTCTCTTTCCATCTCACACACTTTACAATGAAAGCCAAGGCATAAAGAAAGTAACTTCTTGGCTGTGGGTCACCTAATAAAATATATTCTCATATATGCCCTGGACTGCAAATACCTCTTGGCAAGGTAAATAATAAAACAAGCTGCCCTTATCATCAGAGAGAAGAACCATGTGTGACCAGTGTACAACTTTCAAACAACAGATTGTCCCCAGCAGTAGTGAACCGTGGGCTGTGACAAATGAAGCCTTTTCAGGCTGTCTGTCCCCTGTACCTTAGATGCGTTCTGAACTGAGCACAGCCATTGCTGAGAGACACTGAGGCACTGTGCCCAGTTAATCCTCAGTGTTCATGCCAAGGCTGCCGACAAAGGTCCCATTGTCATGGCACAGTGGGGCTATGGGTACCAGTACACTTAGAACTGGATGGAGACCACCAACTCATCGACTGAATGCTGTCTCCCACCCCCTCCCTGAAATGGAAATCGGTGCTTGACACTTAGCTTTTATGGAGAGTCTGACAACACCATTCTCAATGTGCACATGCTTGTGAGACACCAAAGGCAGGCTCCGCTTCCAAACCTCAGAGGGGTTCTCACATCATTGAGAAAAACTGATTTAGCAAAATGATGGCGAGTGCTGACTGCCTTTTAATTGCATGCTGAGTTCTGTGATGATGTGTCTGCTTTTCCTCAAACATTACAGAACTAAAAGAAGTCACAAGAAAAAAAAAAAGATGGGAATCGAGCGTCTCTGAAACTTCCTTGAAAATTTTTCAGTCTCGGCATCACCGTGCTGGCTGTTTCTTTTGATTCCTTACAAAATGATCTCACTTTCTGTGTTGGAGGTTATTCTCTTGAACCGTTGCAGACAGTTTTCTGTTATTACTTTAATTCTCAGTAAGCTGTTGGCAATTGCTATCAAATTGCTTCATGGATCAATTCTTCCTTCATAGCCCATTAAATTTTGCTTTTTTGTCCTGAGTAAGAAGTTACAAACACATTTGGTTACATTTGGTCAGTGGGCCATAAGCTCTTTACTCTTCTTTAGACCTCAGTGTAATAGACTCACATTAGGATTTCCGAATGCCTCATATTTATGGGGCTTTTTCCTATGCAGCACCATCCTGCTGTTATGGAAAGGTCTGTTGGGATTCAATGTTATTTGCTTGAGTGTGTAATCAGGAAGTGGTGTAAGTATACAGGGTGTCCTTATACTGATCAAATCCCAGTAGCCTTGTTGTCAGTTGCAAAAATGGACATAAATTAGTTCTCTCCCCTTATCCAGGCCACTTGGCAATGTGACTTTGCAGCTCTTTTTGCCAAGAAAAGTCTCTTTGCCGACCTTTTAAATGTGAGCTGGCCCTATGATTTGCTTTGATAAACAGCATGTGGCAGAAGTCATGATGTGCCCGTCCCCAGCCTGAGTTTCAAGAGACTGTGCATGCTTCTGCTCACTCTCCTGGAAGCCTGCTTCCCCCAGGTGAGCGAGCCCAGACTAGCTTGCTGGAGGATGAGAAGCCACTTGGAGGACAGCCACGGTGCCCTGGCCTCCAACAAATCAGACCCCAGCTGACCTCACAGCTGACGCCACACTCAACAAAGCCCAGCCCAAATTACTGACCACAGAGCTAAATAAATAGTTAATGTTCTGAGCTATTGCATTTTTAGTGTGGTTTATTATGCGATAAAAAGCAATTGATAAAATCCTCATTTCATGTGTTCTGGTGGTCCTTGGCATTCTCACCTTAACAACCCTATCGCCCGGCTTCTATTTCAAACTAAGAAATCCTTGCTGTATGCCTGGTTAGAAAATTAATGAAGCTAGAGATCTGTTATTATATCACTTACTCAAACGTCTGTGATGGTATCAGTCTTATGTTAAAAGACTGTGAGCAGCTCATCATTGACTTTTGGAATAATGCTCAAGCTTATCAACCCAACATTTAAGGCCCTCCACGGTTTGGCTTGGCCTAACCTTTCAACCTTATGTATATTTTCTTTCATTCTAAAACATTTTCCCTGGGCTATCTGAATTACTTTTTTTATTCCAAAATCACAATGCACCCTCTCCTCATTACCTTTCCTCATACTGTTTCCACCACCCTGAATGCCCTTCCTCTCATTTTCGCACAGTAAAATTCTACCTAACCGTCAAAGTCCATTTCAAATGTTACCTTTTTTATGATGCTTTTTTAAAACCTCCTCATCAGTTTCCTTCCTCCTTTGGAATACTGAAGGCCTTGGCTCCTAGCCTTTAGGAATCACCAAAAAGCCCTGAATTCTCATTGCGTTGTCCCCTGAGATGCTCCAGTATGCACAGTGAAGGCACTATGATGACCTCCTCCATGTCATCATAGGAACCTACTGAGTGCTGATGGTAAGCCAGACCCTCACAGGTAGCTCATTTATTTCTCTTACCTACTGTCTCTGCTAAATATCATTACTTTTAGCTCATGGGTAATAAAATAATTGGTCCCAGGTTCCACAACCCCTGGGTTGTATTAAACCTGGACTTTCATGCTGTCTTTTAAGTCTCCCTCGTAGTCCCTTGTGCAGGGACATGGGCAGTTACCAAATCAGTGTCTTGGAGAGAGCATGGCCAGGTCTTCGACCTCGCATTTTGGCCAAGAGGAACTTACGTACTGAGTTAGGGAGTCAAAAGAAAGGAAAATAATTGCTGGGGAGACTCAGTGGGGTAGCTGGTCGTCGGTAATACTGAAATTCCATCAAGACTTGTTTCTTCAACTTTCTTTGACTAATCTAGAATGTCCTGAAATGTTTTATGAGTTATTATTGCCAGACAGTGGCTCAACACTACATAGATAGTTAATAAGTGCCCTGCTGTTTGCTGCTAATTGGGAACTAATAACTTTTCTCCCCTCCTGGTCATAATGAATTTTTGTTTGTGTAGCCCAGCTTGTCCTTAAGATTGACACTCAAAAGTTTGGCTTTGAATGATTAGATTTCAATACAGCAGCTACTTTTTAGCCTGTGTCCTTCAGAGCACATCAGCAATGGATCCAGAGTAAGAGAGGAGAAGCCTGGCACCTTTGAAGGTGCAGGCAAGCCTCTCTCTTTTTACCAAGGTCAAGTTTGGTTGTTTGGAAATCCATGGATTATTCTCTCAAACACATTAAGAGAGTGGAAAATTTTTCCTATATTTGCAAGTATGTTCCTTCTTAAAATAGTGGAAAAAGAAAGGAACTCAAGAGGAATCATGATCTAGTGCTACTGAAAAGTATTCTTATAGACAGAAACATTCAGATTCTAGTTTTGAATGGCAGGAAGGATGAGGCTGACTTCATGGTTTTGCAGCCTTCACAGTGACCCTGCTGTTCATCTCCAGTTTGGTTAAGAAGGGTGTCTGCTGAGCCCTGGCTGGTGTTGCTCAGTGGATTGAGCGCGGGCCTGTGAACTGCACAATCGCGGTTCAATTCCCAGTCAGGGCACATGCCTGGGTTGCAGGCCAGTTCCCAGCAGGGGACTCACGAGCGGGAACCACACATTGATGTTTCTCTCCTTCTTTCCTTCCCTTCCTCTCTAAAGATAAATAAATAAAATATTTTTTTAAAAGGTGTCTTCTGGAAACACAGTTCTCACGCCTGCAGTCTCACAACAGGAGAAGTTTGTCCTTGAACCTGGGTTCGATAGGATACAGGCTTCTTGATTAAACCTGTGCTCTCACTGAGGAGTTTCCTGGGTCTCTATATCAAATGGTCCTTCCCTTGGGCATAACCTCGGTATATAGCACCTATGCCTTAAAGACAACAGTCAGACCCCATTTCAGCTAAAGAAATAGCTACTTACTGCAGAAGGCTCAGGGCTACATGTGGATTTTGTTAGCACCAAAGCACAGTACCAAATCTGGACATGGTGATCTGTGCCAAGTCTCTGGCTCCTTGAAAGCCTCTGACCCCAGTGGAGTTGCAGCTTGGCTGATGCCAAATACATTTACAGTTCAATTTGATACGGCAAATATCTGCAGGCACAATGAAGGGCTGACAGTGTGCTAGGCCCAGAGGGGAATTAGACTTGATTTCTATTCTCCAGAATCTCTTCAAGGATATGATACAAATACATGACACTACAGAGAAAACACAGAGCTTGTAATACAAACTGCTTCTCATTGTGTTTCCCATGCTTTTTATTCCATCGGGTTTCATTTGCTTCCTCTCTTATGATGTCACTTTCTCATTTTCAGTCCTAAAAACAGCAGAGACAACAGCAAGGCCAATTTTTTTAAGTATCTTCTTGACAATTACAGCACTTCATTGTGAATTAATAACCTGTCATTTGAACATCTAGTAATAATAAAAACATTACTAGATTCATGATTGGACTCTTTCAGTGTCTGGCACGTAACAGGTACACAGGAAATATTGAATGGGAGAACTAGTTAATATGTCGAGGAAAATTAGCCACGTGGTTAAGTGCGTGTTTTCAAACATCAGGACGCCTGAGTTTGAAGCATGGCCCTGCCACTTACTTGCAGCGACACCATGAGCAAATGCTTTTACCTCTCAAAGTCTCCCAGTGTCTTCATTTGTCAAATTAGAATAATGAACATAGGCCCCGGTTGGTGTGTCTTAGTGGACTGAGTGCTGGCCTGTGAACCAAAGGGTCATGGGTTCACTTTCCAGTTGGAGCACATGCCTGGGTTGCAGGCCAGGTCCCCAGCTGGGGGTGCACGAGAGGCAACTGCACATCCATGTTTCTCTCTCTTTCTCCCTCCCTTGTCCTCTGTCTAAAAATAAATAAATAAAATCTTAAAAATAATGAACATAATTATAATAATAAATGATAATACCTAAACTGAGTGTGGTTATGAGGTTTAAGCAGAAAGCTCGGTGTGCAGGACGTATTATGCACTTAACAAATATTATTATTGTTACCGTTATAATTGCCAAGCATCATACAATGTGATTTATTTGCCTTTTTTCTCATTATATGTTCACAATAAATATTTTGAAATAGTTATATATGTGTATGTGTGTGTATATATACACACATATATTTCTCCGATTGAAAATCAAAACTCACAGAGATAATGAACTTGTCCAAGGCCATAGAAGAAGCCAACTCAGAAATCTGTTTCCTTAACCCCCAGCAACCACAGAAGGTAAAGCTTTGAGAAGAGAAATGCTCTTTATGAACTGTAAATCTTGTGGCAGGCTTATTAATCCAGACTCAGCAAAGGTTATTCTACACACCTAAAGTAGTCAATAAGTTTGGCTGACCTTGAGGTGGGATAATTCAGTTTACAGCTAAGTTTTCTCTGAAATCTCTTTGCAGAATGCTAGTGTTATTTCCCATCCAATAAAATTGAAGGGCTCTCATTTTCTTTGTTACCATCCCCCCCCCTTCTCAGACCACTTGTCACACCAAGAACCTGCAGCTGGGCTATAATTTAAGATCTCTTCAGAAATCTCAGGGTCCTGTCCAAATTTGGGTACTCATTTCCAACAGATCTTCCAGTGGGGCACTGAAACCCTAAAATGCTGACTCCCTCTGATCATTGCGATACCAAACTACATCTCAGACACAGAGACACATGTGCACACCACACTGCCTCCAGGGACCAAGAGTGTCTCTGGCAGGGTGGAGAGGACTGGAGCTCCTAAGCCATAATATTTCCTACAGTGCTCAGATCTGGAATTTGGTCATTCTTGGTCCTTCTGATTGTGGGCTTTTCTGTAATCTCTTCTTATGAAAGAGATTTCCAAGAGGCCCAGCTCTAGGTGGGTCTCCAGTGATGTTGGTGGCAGTTCCCAACAGCCAGGTGTTTCAAGATCTATTCCTTACTCAGGAACCTACTGTGCAAAGAATGTCTCAGGCATGATAACATGCTTAGTCTTGGAGAGCTTCCATTTATTGTGGGGCTCTGGTAGCAGCCTCCTCCAGTGTTGGCAGTTGCCGGTTTTCTATACTAAAGGTCATGGACTATTCTGCTGGCAACTGCACTAACCTCCAAGCCTCTCAGGTCCTCTGGAGTTTAGAGCCCATCCTGACTGGCAGCAGCAAGAAACACCATCTGGAACGCCATCTCAGCCATCAGAATTGCTTGAGTAGTAACTACTACTATTAATAATAATGGTAATAAATTAACCTAACAATAGCTACCATTTTATATACTTCCCACAGTTATACCCTAAATTAATATTTTATCTTGATCACAATTTTATGTAAAATACTCATTTAAGACTTGAGGGAATTGAGGACAAGAGAATCTAAATGACTTGCTCAAGGTTACCAGTTAGTAAGCAGCAGAGCAGACATTTGAACTCAAATGTGTCTGATTTAAAAGCTCTTGCTTTTATCCACAAACTGCCATTTGTTAAGTGGTAGGTACCATTCCATTCTGAGAGCCTTGTGTACATTGTCTCACATAAAGAAAATGCGGACATTGGGTGCTATGGCAACCATCCATCCTTCTGAGATGGCCCACATATCCACTTAGCTCTGAGCTCTCAGGATTCTGAAGATGCGTCCCTTCTGGCTGAAAGTGCCTGTCGGGACCCTGGTAATGGCTCAAATTCTATGCCCATCTCTTCTCCTCTCTGCTACCAATCCTCCCGCCACCTCTATAAAGCAAATCTGGAAGAAGCCTACTTTCGCCTAAGACATGTCAACCAAACTCTCAATTTGGGCTGATCTAGGTTCCTTGAACACTGGTGGCAACGAATGCATCTTACACCAAATAAACCAACTTGTGGGTGTTCCAGGAAGCAAGGTGAAGTCAAGTCTAATAACTAGCATAAAACTCCAGCTTTGATTATCCATGAATAGAGTATCCATATAAAATGTTTAATCTCACATGTAAAGTGGCTTAAAGAATATATTCTACAAATGCCAGGTATGACTATTCTAGTCAATGCTATACTCACCTTCCCAGCATGTATGTGCTAAGGGAATATAAAGAACTTCGGGACTAGTCTGAGCCAAGTATAATTGGACTGTCTGATGGAGACACCCAGCAATGCCAGGGTTAGAGTCCTCATATAACAGTCAGGAAAGCTGGGTCTGAGCCCTGGTCCTGCCATTACCAAGCTGGGAAAGTTTTGGCAAGCCACTCACTTTCTCTGATCTTCAGTTTAATTCAATAATAGTAAGAAGAATGATAACATATATAAAATACAAAAGCAATTATTACCAGTTGATTCATATTAAGTCAGACATGTGCTTTTCTAAGATCTTTACATGCAGTATCTCATTTGGTTCTCACAATAGTCCTCTGTGCCAACGAGACCCCCATTTTACAGATATATCAACAGAGGCCCAGAAATCTTAAATGACTTATCCTTGGCTTCATATTAAGTAAGGAAGGAAGCCAGTGTTTGAATCTAGACCAAATTCCATTTTTCTATTCATTGCAAAATCAAGAGGAAATGATTTTAGGGTTATTTGTGCCCCATTTCTCTTTCACTTGCAGGAGGATTAACCATGGTTACATTTATAATCCTAAAGAAGAAGGGAGAATCTTGTTCTTAGAATCCCAGAGAGAACAAATAGAGTCCTAATAAGTAAAGCAGGCACATGATTGATTATGACATTTTCCTAATACATGAGCTATGCTTGCTTTCTCCTTAGAAAATGCTTTTCAGACTGAGGGCATTGCTACCAGAGGATGCTACCAGGGGAGAAAGTGGAATATTGTACTTAACTCCTTGTATTACAGCTATTGATTGAGCCTTCTCTCTCACTTCTTCTGGAGGGAATTATTAATGGAAAGTATTGGAACTCATCAACATCCTAAACTTGTCACATAGTAGATCAACTTCAATCACAGAATGAATGGACACATGTTTGCAGGATGAAAGAATGTGTAAGTGAATGAATGCTTGGCTCTTTGTCCTTGGAATTCTTTGTTCTTCTCTAGTAGAGCTAAATGACTCTCTGGTAGAGTTAAAAGACTAATCTTGTCCTTTATCACTCAGAAGCTAAGATAGCTAGTTCAGCAACTCAGGTATTGAGTTAATCTTGGCACTCATGTTTCTAGGCTGTTGTAGGTCTTTGTCTGACTTCCTATAGAAGAGTAGTGGATATTTGTTGTTCATGAGTGCCCAGAATACACATTACCTTCTTTCAGAATCATCGGCTCCTACTCTCAGTTCATGTGATTCTGATGGGGTCAAACTGCTCTCTTTTCTTCGGCCCTCAGAGTAAATCCAGGGTCCAGGTAAGAACAATCAGTATGTGCCATTCTTGGGCTAGATTAATTGCTTGGCTTGTAGAAGATCACATCACTCACACTGCCTCAGTGAATTGCAGGACTTTTGTTGAGGTGATAAGGAAAAAGTTCTTTTCCACTCAGGATGCTAAGTGGTTCCATGTAATCCCATAGCTGCTGGTGGCCACCTTACCACTGCAGGAGAATAGCCTGCCTGAGAATGAAGCCAAATTAGGGACAGTTTTGTCAAGAAATGAAGAGAGAGGTATTCTCGACAACGCAATGTAGATACTATTTAAAAATTCCCTCATGCTTCATGACAAGTTTGCTACTCAACCCTCAGTTATGTAATCCAATGAACTTAACCTCCTCCTGTGTGTGTGTGTGTGTGTGTGTGTGTGTGGTCTGACCACCAGCTTGCACTGCTGTGTAATGCATCCCCATGTTTGCTGAGTACTGTGCTTTAAGGCCCTAACCTAACCTGCCCCACTACAGGTTATAAACTGCTGTTCTGACCAGTGCCTACCTCACGCTGGTGCTTGTATGTAGTCTCTGAGTCTCTGTTCACCAACTATGTGACTGTTCCATCATTAATAGAGTCCTGAAGTTTCTGTTTTGACACATGTTAGTGGAGAAAACTGGTGGTTTTCAGTTAAAGATATAACAGTATGGCTTAATAGGTAAGAGGCTTTGGACTCAGGTAAAGCTGAGTTTATAGCTCAGAAGCTATATAACCTTAGGCAAATTGCTTTATCTCCATGAAACTCAGCTCTCTTGACTATAAAATAGGGATAAAAATGTCCACACTGCAAGGAATTAGATAAGATTTGTAAAGCGCATAGAGCTTGGCAATAAATAATAAATGCTCCATAAATGGTAGCTATTAAATTATTTTTTATGTCTTAAAGGTAATCTACCAAAAAAATAAAAAGCCTCTCTGGTCTCTCTCAAAGCTATCTACTGACTAATGTATAAAAAACAGATACCAAGAATACTTGGAAGGAAAACGCTATTGTAAAGAAAGACTCTTTACAGCAGATTGCATGAAAAATGAGCACTTCAGGAACTGGAGATGGAAAGGCCTATACCCTTCTGTAATGTGGACTTCAGAAAGAAATCAAAATATCCTCAGAGTTTTTTTTAATTGAGAGCACTTGCACAGAACAATAAAAAGCTTAAATTTATAAGGCACCAAATACTTTAGATGAATACAAGAAAACGTGGGAGATCATTTTAGATTCCTTTTAAAAGATTAGAGAAATATGGGTAGGAATTCTTCATATGAAATAAGCTAAGTCAATTATCAAAAGTAAAATAAACTATTATAATAACTTATTTACATGTATATACTGGAGTAGGAGACAAAAATAGTCTCTGCAATTTTTTGAATGGAAAATAGAAACTGGGGTGAAAAAAGCAAAATAATTGTAGTAGAAAAGAAATATTAAGGAAAATATAAAAAATAATTATAGACAAATAGAGCAATGTTTCTAAACACTGCTCTATTGCATGTGCATGCAATAGAGTGCATTCCTAAGAGAAAGAATGACATGTGGCTGGCAGAGGCTATGTAATGAAGAGGAGCAGAATATGCCACCCCAAAATATGTCTCTTTGGAGTATTGGTTACTTTGAATTAAAGTTATTTATGAAACAGCCAGTGCTGGAAGGACACTCTGACCCCCCCTTTGTTCTTTTGAAAGCAGGAAAGAAATCTCCCATGTGCAAGATACCCACCATATACCAAGAGAGTAGAAGGCGTCCTTATTACCAGAAATAGGTAATTTGGAGTTGACAAGGCTGTATAAGCAAAACTTGTGACTTCTCCATTAATTTTCTATCCCAAGCCCAAAACAAAGCCCTCAGCTTTTTCAATTCTTCACATTTTAAAAAACTTTTCTCTAAAAACTACCTGCTTAGGTCACTGCTTTGAGTTTCATATTTCTATGGGCTCCCGTATGTACGAAACTGAATTTGTTTTGCCCTGTTAATCTGTCTTCTGTCAATTTAATTCTTAGACCAGCCAAAGACATGAAGGGGAAGAAGGTAAAAGTTTTTCTCCCCCACAGTAATTAAGTACCTGAAGACCAAGTTGCCTTTACTGGGAAGAAACTCTCTGATCAGGAAAAGGTCAGGGGGAATGAAAATAGAAATCTAAGTTTGAAAGATGACAAAGTAGTAATAAAAAAAGACCACGTAAATAATATTAAATTCACAAGGTGAAGTTTAGAGTACTCAGTGGAGAGAATCCAAAAAAGCAAGAGAAATGGGGCAGAGAATAATAAAATGGAAAAGAGTAGGGAAGAACTGATCATTTAATAAGCAAGGAGTGGCATAAGGATAGGAGAAAGATCTTTGGGGTAGTCTAACATTCCCAAAGATTCTTTTCAGTAGGATGCAAGGTTCATAGCGTATCTATAGGTGTTCTGCAGAAAGAAGAAAGGGTCTATGATCAGATAAGTTATGTGGTTTATGTAGGTTTCTTCATGCAGGGCTTTTCCAGGCCTTTAAATTTTTTAAGGCCACAACATTAAATTTTTTTTCAAAAGTCACAGGGGTCTGCATCACTCAGTATCTTTTGCATAGGTCAGGATGTGTCCCCGCTCAGCTGAGGAGGGATGAAGTCTTGGGCACCGAGTCTTCATCATCTCTGTAGGTGTTCAAAGTGTTCAGTGTTAGAAAGAAAAACCACAGAGAATTGCCTTCAGAGAACAGTATGTGAAATCCACCAACCCCAGAAATTTATCCCCAAGAAATATTTTTGAATGCCATTCTGGGGCCCCTTTAGCAGCATCAGAAAAGGGTAACTACCAACTGGTGAATGAAAATCACTTGCTAATGGTTGAGTGGCTGTTGTGTGATTATTATTTCCTTTTTACTCTTAGGCATAAATGTCCATCAGGTATGCACATCTAATGCTGCAGATATTTATGGGAAATCAATCTAGATTATCACATGGGAGGATGAGCAGCAATTCTACTGTTTAGCCATCAGGTGAGTGAGTACACTTGTCTCTCAGTAACCGTGGAAGATTGGTTCCTAGACTGTTGCAAATAACCAAAATCCACGGGTGCTCAAATCTCTTACAGAAAATGCTGTCATTATTTGCATGTACCCTACATTTGCATATAGGCTACAGCAGGATGTGCCTGCATATCCATTCACTCACGTGTATTTAGCGTAGTGCTTGGCAGGTGGCAAATTCAAGTTTTGCTTTTTGGATCTTTCTGGGTTTTTGTTTTCCAAATATTTTCAGTTCTTGATGGTTCCAGAGAACTGAATGGGTGGCTCACTGTATTGCTAAATTCATGCAAGGCTTCATAGCTTGTGTGCATTTCAGTAAAAAAGTTTTCCTTGAATCCTTTACTACTCCTCACTAAAACTTGTAATTGGTGTGTTGTGTTTAAATCATAGCCTGTTTTGTTTGCCCAGTTAACTCTCCAAGGATATCTATTCTGAGCAGAAATAGCAAGAATAGGAGGTGAAAGTTGTACCTAGAGAATTAATCTAAGAACCCAAACAGAATCCTTTCCAGAGGCAAGAAAATTGACAGAAAAATGATGGGTGAGACACAGCTTGCTGTCAGAGTAATCATCTTTAGTTGTGAGAAGGGAGGTGGAGGGTGAGAATGATCACCATTAAATGGAGCAGGTATCATGGAGAATGCATTTCCAGGAGCACATTTTGATGGAGATGCCTCATCAACCACCAAGTCTCTGTGCAGCTTTGCAAGGATCATTCTGAAAATGGCCATTGCAGTCTGGATTTCATCATTTCACATTTGCACCTTGCAGCTTTTAAGGGCCATTAGAACCCAAATACGGTCCCATCAAAGCTCAACCTAAAAGGGGTTATTGCCAGCGACCAGATAGTCCGTGGAAATCTCGGCTTTCAACAATTCTTAAACAGGTAAATACTTTTGCTTATGAGAGAAAATGATGATCTGGAAATTCCGATGCTCTAAAACACTGACGGCGTCCGTGAGCTATTGAAAATTTGACATTGACTCCCATTACACTTGTGTGATAGTGTCACTGTCCCACAAGTTGGGCATGACTGCTAGAGTTCACATCTTTTGAAAATTTTGCATAGTGCAAGGTCCTCAAATTCAGGCTAATGTTTATCGCTCAGTTCTTACACAGATAGTCCCAGATTCATAGTGAGATATTATTTCCCTTGGAAATGCTTTCTGTCCCTGCCAGTTACTGACTGCAATCAGATAGCTTTGCGTGAGCTGGCATACCAATTAGAGGCCTTCTCTGGGTTACATGTGATGCCTTCGCTCTGAAGCTCAATGGCACATCTGCACAAAAACAGAAAACAGAGAGGAGAAAGCCCAACTCCCATAAAAACCTGGAAGACTATTTCTGTCCTTAAAATTACATGTGTACATTTACTCAAGGTGGAAGGCAAAATAGCCATAAAGCATGGAGAATAAAAGAAGATTAATGGGGGAAAGAATCTGACAACAATATTTAATTAGAATGCAATGGCCTGGCCCTATTATCATGTATTATTATACATCTTGTCATTAACCAAATCTGTGGCTAAACTGTGGGCATTTGTCTTCATTATGTAGTAAAATGGTATAATAAGCAGGTTCCAAACAATGAATTACTGCCCTAAAATAGTCGCAAACCTGGAGAATGGTAGACGTTTCTGTTCTGATTCAATAGGGTCTGATAGCTGCAGCTCAATCTTGCTTTGAGAGATGAAGGAAGAGAAATACTTCTGTCTTTAAAATTGTGGGTAGATACATAAACCCAAGGTGTCTTAGAATGTCACAATTAGCAAACTTGGCATCCAGGGGCCCGGAGGTCTGTCTCTGTGATGAACTTGCCAAGAGACCTTTTTGGAATGTAGTTTCCTCTTCTGTCAGATGTGATGAATCTCTATCATATTGGAGGTCCCTTCTAATGCTAATATTCTGTGTTCCAGAAAATGATAAGAATTGTTAATTCCTGTTTGGGGTCAAGTTCAACTGGTTTTCAGGAAGCCATTCTTCACCCATTTATTTGTTTATTTACTAAACATTTATTGTATGTCAATAGAATGCAAATTGATACTTCAAGTATGAATGATGGGAAGATAATTTCTGCCCATAAGTTAGTTCTGTGGTTCCCAGTTCTAACTGCAACATAAGAGCAACTAGAAAAATATTTTAAAATCCTAATGCCTGGGCCCTGGCCCCAGATATTCTAATTAAAATGGTTTGCCATAGGGTTTCACTGGAGAGTGCATCCTGGCTTGTGAAACTCCTGGTCTAGAGGAAGATGCAGAAATTACAATTCATTATACTGTAGTGTTAAGCGTGCTGTCTCTTAAAGAAACACTTTTGCACTCACTGAGTGAACTAACAGCATATGGAGAACGTTCTCCTGCAGGAAGAAATATCTGAGGTCAATTCTAGAGGAAGAGCAAGAGTTAAGTTGACTGAGAGTGAAAGCAACTGTATTCCTGGAAGAGAGAGCTGTACACACTGATGCAGACACAAGAAATAGTATAAACATGCCCAGAATCTCAAAGGTTCACTCTCGCCAGAGTGCAGGGGAAAGGGGCTCAACAGATAAAGTTTAGGAACATTAGTCACTTTGTTCTCCAATATCCCTTAGTTTTAGGGAGGGATGCAGCTACCCAATTAGTAACCATGTTCCCCTGCTTCCTGGCAACTAGGTCTGGACCTATAACTAAATTTTGGACAATAGAGATGTGACTAGAAATGATGTAACAATGTCTAAATCTCATCCTCAGGAAATAACCTGCTTTCCTCCACTTCCTTTTTTCCCCTTCCCATGAGCTGAAACACAACAGTGTATCAACCATGCTGGTCAACAACACCCCAGGGAACGGGAGAGCAACAAGACAGAAGAAACTCCTTCTCTGAACAATACCAGGATCATCCACCAGCTTGGACTTACATCTCAAGAGAGAAATAAAACTTTTACTTACTCGAACAACTGATAATCTTTGTTACAGCAGTATAGCACTATTATCTAGTTAATATACCACCAGAAATTTACTTTCTTGCAAAGATTAAAAAATACTACTCTCGGAGGGGATCTGCTTTTGTGAAATTATTTTGTGGGAAGTACATCACGGGATTTTTAGAAAATCTTACTAAAGGAAAACATGCTCTCAGTAATCATTTTTCACAAACCACGCACTTGCTTTCAACTCAGTTTTAGTGCATCTCACATGTGCCGATGTTTCCAAATACCTCAAGATTGTAGATAAATATTCTTCATTCAACAACCAAGTCTGTCTTTAGTTGATTAAGGCCCAGCTATAATTTCCAAGTATTATTGGAATGGGGCTGGTGTTGGCCTTTTGTGTAATATGCTGGAATATGATTTTAGTGTACAATTTCCAACCTTCGGGGTAATACAAGCTCTCAGACACTTTATTGGGTTTTGATTGAGAATATTTGCAGGAGCAATTTCCAAGGGAACTCTTAGGTAATACGCCTCAGGAGGCTGCAGAGCTAGCTGCAATCTCAGGCCCCAAAGGGAAGGAAATCACCAGTGGAAGCATGACTATTACTGGGGAAATAGATCTTCCTGACAGGACATAAATCAGAACCTCTGACCAGACGTGGCAATGAAAATGCCCTTGGTTGTTTTATGAGACCACTGGTGTTAACATTGTCAGGATAGAAGAGAAAAAAAAAACCTGGTTTGAATTTCAGAGACCTCCCATCTACTTCACTCCATGTCATTCACAGACTTGCTCGCAAACACTGGGCAATTGGTGAAGTCAGTCAAGTGGAGCATGGAGCCTGCATACTCATCTGGCTTCTACCTTCATTTCTCCAAGGCTAAGTGCCCTAATTCAGTCTTGCCCCCAGGACTATATCTGGGCTGAGGACTGTTTCCCTACCATCTCCAAGGTTCCTATTCTTTCAGTCTCCTTTGCTGTTGCTCTGGTTCCTATTGGCCACAATCCTTTAGCTGAGCAATAGCAGCAATCGGCTCTTAACTGGTTTTCCATCCTCCATTGGTTGTCTTTACTCTAACTTCACACTATAGCCAGAGACCCTTCAAGACCACAAATCCTACCATGCAATTCTCCTGCTCTAGACCCCCAATGACTTCCCTTTGCCCACTGGATCTTTACGGAGACCAGGTCTGCCAACATCCTATAGCTCCCTTGCTCATACTTCTCACTCTTCTTCCCCTAGATTGGCAGAAACATTGTTACTCTTTGCCTTTGAGAGCATATGACACCATTTTCACTGGTGGGGGAGGAAGACATTCCAGCTTCCAGGGAAGCCCTGAGGCCAGAGTGGGGAGTTCTCACACTGCTTTTATTTGCCCCAGCTCTTGGGGAGTGGTGTCTCTGCATGGTGCGTGTAGCCAGGAGTCCAATTGCTGTTCACGTACTTATGGCTTCTCACCATTCCAGGTACTTCTGCACTCAGGGAAAGAGACCGGATTGACTGTGGATGGTTGTTATAATGCAATAAGAAAGTGGTAGTTTATATGGTATGATTCTTAGAAGCATTAATACGTCTCTTCCAAAACATACACCCCCTCCACACACACACCTGATTCCTAAGAACCAAAACACTTAAAATACCCAGGACAAGAATAGAGAACAAGACAACATTAAATGGGGTAAGGAAGTGTTAAAAAAGATGAGAATGAATAGCTCTGAAAGGTAACTAAAGAGATGAGACAAACTGAAATTTTGAATACTTCACAGTTTTGTCAAGAGCTGGCCCTGGGCAGGGGTCATTGTGGTCAATAGTCAGAGGTGGCTGGGTTGGTGACGTGTGGATCAAAGACGGCAAAAGTGCCTAATGTTTGTAATAGCCAATGTGGAAACCTGCTAAGGGGTTGGGATTCTTGGTGACTACCCTTTTTCTTCCTATCTCTTGAGGAATGGGGAATTAAGATGTTGAAACACAAAGGATACAACGCTGAGGATAAGAAAGATTGGTGTTCAGTCCCAGCTTTCCCATTTACTACTTGGAATAAGTCATTTATCTTCCCTGAACCTCAGTTTCCTTAGGTGAACGTAAGAACATAAACACCTCCTTACCAGGCTACCTCGGGTCTCAATGAGATAAAGATACTCAATTGCCAGTACTGAACTAGAGCACAGAGCTGATCAACAGATATGTATCTCCTTTGAGCATTAATCCCATCTCTGTCAAAAGGCAGAAGGATTATTTGCCTGGTCTCTCACAGGGCTGTTAGGACCTATTGTTAAATAATGTGCATTGAAAGGCCATTGCACATTTTAAAGTACTATATAATGTAAACAAGAGCTTTTGCTATTTATTTGTTCATTATTGTTGTGATTCTTATCATAATGGTTCATGGGGACTTGAAATTTAATATTCTTCTTTTAAAAGATGAATGATTCTTAGTCTAAGAAATGTGGATACGTGGCTCAGAGGTGAAACAGGTCACTCCTGGGAACTAGCCCATGCATGTGGAAGAGAAGAAAGAAAAACAGTGTCAGAAAATACCTTGGCAGTATCTTGGGAAGCAGTGAATGGAGCCTCAGTAGGTTTGGACTTGGTCTTTGCTCTAGAGTCTCTGGCTCTCAGATGACAGGAGAAAGCTCAGAGCTGTTTTACTGAAGCAGGGTGACAATAGAATTGCAATATAGCATTATTTTTATATAATGGCATTCACCATCTGGTGAACTTCTACCCCACCTCCAAGCCCAGCTCAAGCATTGCTTATTTTATGTGGGCTTGGTTTCTTTTTCTTTGTACTCCCACAGCACCCCGTGCTACCTCTAATTCATGCAGCTACCACAATACGTTATACTCCATCCAGCTGCCCATCTGTCCATTCGACCATCCATTATTCAATGAACATCTATTGCATGTCTCTCCCGGGCCAGGCTCTGTGCTAAGTACTGAAGTCATACAGCTTGTTCATTCTCCTATTTCCTCCACTAGACTGAGAGTTTTGTGGCCTTTTTTTTATTCATGTCTATATCCTTGGGGCTTAGCCTAGAGCCTGGTACATAATAGATACTCAGGAGATGGTATAGTGTGGTGATTAAGAGCATGGCGAGTTCTGCACAGAAACTGTCCTCCTCCATTGTAATAATACCTACCTCTATGTTCACTGTAGGGATAAAAACGAGATATATAAAACACTTAGAAAGGTACTTGGGATCTAGTAAGTGCTATGCACATGATAGCCATAACCTAACTGGTAAATTACTTGGGATTATACTCGTAGGCATAGGAGATAGGCGGGTCACAATGGATGGGGGGGCTGAGGCACCCTTGTCCTCTTTTCTTTCATCCTGTCTCCACTTGCCCCTTCACCACCAATGCCCCCATGACTATGCACATACACAGCAGCAGCATCTGGGTCCCTCTTACCCAGGAGCTCCTCCAGGGTATAGAATTTGCTAAGGTCTCTGACAGGCCTTCCCAGTACCAGGTGTCATTTGTCCAATTCTTAGCAACTTTGTCTCTCTGTTCTCACATCAAGGAGTTAGTGTCCCAAGGGGCAAAGCTCATATCCGAGCACAAAACATTTCACTTTAGAAGCAATACCAAAACTGTCTGGCCCCGAACAATGTCCCTTTCCCCAGGATTAATGTTCTCTTTTCATAACTGCTGATCAAATTAAGACTACAGTGTGAGAAAGCAGACTATGGCAGAAAGGAAGCGACAGAGTACAGAGAGTCCTTCCCATCCTCCCACCCCCTACACAGCCAACCACACAAGGCTTGAAGCTAAAATATAATTAAAGGGAAAGAGAAAGAGAAAGAAAGGGACCAACCTGATTAGGTGGTGGTATGCAGTTTAGAAAATCAGTTTAACTGAAGCTTTTAAAAAAAAAGGGCTGTGGTGGTTCCTGTGATTTGATTGAAAAATTCATCTTCTCCGAGAGAATCCACTCTGTCACTCTGCCACCCTCTATCCTGCCTCCAAGTCATCCTGATACTGGCTTACTCATCTCTGAATCTTGTCTCCTCTCTCTACTGCCACAGTGACTGTCATGCTCATCCAGTGATGATCATGATTCCAGAGTCACCAGGAGGACTCTCGACCGAATACATGGGCTTCGGGTCAGTTAAATCTGGGTTTGGGTGCAGATCCTGATAGGTGGCTTTGGGCAAGTGTTTGAACATCTCTGATCACATTTCTTCATCTGTAAAGTGTGTATAATCTTCCCTACCTCATGATGTAGTTAGGAGGATTGCATAAGGTGTAAGTTGCCCAGCACATAGTAGGTACTCCACATTGAATGGTTCCTTTCCTCTTACCACCTGAAGTGTCATTTTGGTTTTTGTTTGGATTTTGAAAATGCAAACCTCTATGAAATGGGTAACTCTTTAAACTATTAGCAGTCATTTGCTCCTGAATGGGTTTCAGATTTTTTTCTCAATATAAGCTTTTATAGAGCAGATGCACGGCAGATGGAATGTGATGTATACAGAGTAAGTGTGGGCTCCTCGGGAGAAGATGGATTTAGAGTGTGGGAGAATTATAGAATCATGAGAACAGGATCCCCCAGACAATCATACCCCTGTTGAAAACTTCTCAATGCCTGGTACTGCCTTCTTCCCTTCTCCCCTCCCTTTCACCCTTCTTTATTTCTCTGTCTTTTTAAAGGTGTTGCAAACCATGTGGTCTAATTTTACCAGGAAGTGAGTGAGAAGTCTCAAAGAGTGCTCTGTTCCCTAAGCACAGGATTGAAAGTATCCCAGAATTGCTGGGGTTACTGGGGTTACTGGATTTAGAAGCTGTAGACAGAGCCATGGTTTGAAGCCTTTGGCTATTTTTCTGTTTCTTTTCCCTTTAGGCAACTTTCAAGTGCTAAGAGGAGAAACATATACAAATACGCCCCCCCCCCACACACGTGTTTGCATGTGCGTGCAACGCAACATGATACATGGGTCATTTATTGAGCTCTTACTATATAGCAGGTACTTATGCACATTGTAATTTAATCCTCAAAACTCATGTATTTCAGAATTATTTTAATTAAAATATTCAAAAATCCAATCCTAACAACCCAGTACAAAAAGGAGACTATATTGATCTACAGAACTAAACAGTCTGGAGCTCCAGCAGGATCCTGGGACTTTCTCCAGTTCCCTCCCCTTATTGTCCGTTAGGTTCATGCTTGGGCAGGCTTTCTCCAAGGCTTCTAGCAGCTTCAAATCTAATTCCTATCAGCTCAGTGCTCCAGTATTCAACTATTATTTTTTCCCCAACAATTCCTTGAAATATCCTAACTGAAGTTTCATTGTCCCAGCCTATGTAACATGCATGACCTTGAAACAGCTCCCATGGTCAAAGGCTGTAGTGCTTTGAAAGCCCAGGTGCAGACCTGAACTTGGGGTAGAAAGTGTGCATCTTTAACCAAAAATGTACAAATGAATGCCCAGGCTGGTGAAAACAAGAGATGTTCACTCTAGTACGCTAGGAGATAAGAATTATTGTCTTTGCATTTGAGTAAAAAGAGAACTTTTAAAAGCATTTCCGTCATCAAATTACAGTAGTGGAAGACAGAGTCATTTAACTTCGGGTCTCTTTGACTGCTTGTGAAACATCTGACAAAGTTGAAAAGACCAAAGTTTTTGGTTTTTTGGTCCAGTATCAGTCCTCTTTACAACATCATAGCCCATGCAGAGAAAAAACATTAAAAGCAGACAGGCTCATTTCCATTTTACATTTCACATGCAATCAAAGAGATTTGCACAGGATGGCTTCTCTTCCACACTCCCTTGCCCCCCAGGAACACAGACCGCAAAGGAGATGAGAGCAAACCGCCCACAGAGAGGGAGGAGTCCTCGCCTAAGTTAGTAAAACACTCCACTCCTAGGTGCAGTATTTCGTGTAAATTTAGCTTTAATCATTCATTAGGAAAAAAGTTTACGTTGTCTAAGAAAAAAAAGAATTATTGTCCATGTTGTACAGATAAAGAAATTGAAGGGTTAAAGAGACTAAGTGACCTGCTGAAGGTCACAGAGCTGGCAAATGACAGAGCCCGGACTCGGGCTGACATCTGCCAATTTCGGGGCTTCTGCTCTTATCCAGGACTCCACTGCATAAACTAGAGGTTGACACTGAACGAAGCAGCTAAGTATTCAATTGAGTCTCCAGATTGAGAAAACTCACTTTTGTGTGTTTATACAGACAACATAAAATGGGCGTTCCTTCCCCCTTCACTATGTTTCATCCACCTCCCTCTCGTTTCTTCCTCTGAACAGACAATGAATCTGCCCTTCTACACTTCTTAACTGGCAGAGCCTCTATGCACGTGAGTTCCTATTAGTAAATTTAGGTGCATATTTATCTGCTTCCAGCTTAAAAACACAAAAATAGGAAGCAAGACATTCTCAGCAATGTCAGCCTTGTCAAACTGAAATGTCCGGAAGTCCCTGTGGCAGCCAGGGGTCCATGGTGGGGATAGATTTACTTATTTATTTATTTCTACATTTGTGTTAAGGTCAGTGTATTCATTTCACAGTAGGGAAGGATGAATTCTGACATTTTTATAAGGGTGATTGATTGGTTTGTGTCCATTTGTGAAACTCAACATGGCAAGAGGCCATGGCTAATGGACAAGGATGGGTAAAAAAAAAAAAAACCCTGAAAAGAACTACTTTTGTCAGAAGCCTTTTTATCACCCTTTTGGAAATACACCAAAATGTTGAACATGGGCACAGATCTGAGAAGAGAGCAAGGCGTTCGACACACATTAATTAAAGTACAAAGAAAGGGAAGAGCATTGACATTGACAAGAATTTCATTTGCAATGTGCATCTCAGCTCCCTTGAAAAAGAGCGATCCATCTCCCCCAAGTCCCCTACCCCTTGCTCATAAGCCTTCTCTCTTAGTCCCAAGGAAGCATTAGAGAAGAATAAAATTCTCACAAAAGGGCAATGTGCTAGACCTTTTGCCTGGAACCCTCTTGCCTACACTCATGGTCTCCCTTCAAGTTCAAATTGTACATGGGCCTTCCTTTGGAGGGTGGGAGCCTTCCTGAGCCCCCAGACTAATTCTGCACGCCCTGCCTTTCGGCCTCCACGCGAGGGTAAGCAGGGCACTTGTAACTGCTGACTCGGTCAACATCTGTCTAGCAAGACTCTAAGTCTGTTGAAGCTAAGAGACATGTGTATCTTCTCATCATTGTGTCTTATATGCTGAGCTCCAGACATAATATTTATAGCAAGCTATTTTGTACTGGTCTCGGCCTATCAATAACTGGTGTGGTAACTGGGCCATCCCTGTGGTTCTTTATGATAATTGCAAGATGCCCTTTAGCAAGAACCATCAGGATCCTTGGAAAAGATACAAATTTATTGCTTACACATCCTGAAAATGACACAGCCCCTTCTAGGGCCACAGAGTGAGGTTATGGAAACACAGGAGAGCTCATAGGCCCGGAGCTGGGGTTCTGTTTTCACTGGAATAGAGGGTGGGGGCCCGGGGTTTTTAGGGCTCACTACTGGTAAACTTAAAATGTAAGGGCTAAACTTTAAAGTGTGGGAAAAGAAAACAAACAAGCAGCCCAAATGGTCAGTTACTGAAATCAACCAATATCTCTAAAACAAGAAGCCTCAGTGTGGGGAAGTGGCCTAGTTTTTTGTCTAGTCCTATGACTGTCAATGTGTTTATTCCAGACAGCTATCTTTGAAATGGATGCCTTGGCAATCAAAGCGTAAGTCAGGCAGTCACATTACAAAAATGAAAACAAAACAAATGTCAGGGCTTTTACTGTATAGGCATTACCAAATATTTGTTGATTGAATGAATAGCTTTTAGGCCACTCAGTGTCTGCCTCTTGAGCTGTAGCATAAAGCTGTGTTTTTATTTTGGGAAGCTCCACCCTGGATGATATTACTTAACTATACTCTGGCACCAGGGATGAGGAAAAGGACCCTTAGTAAATAGACATAAGTTTTGGAGAGTCCATAGAACCATGAAACTGTGCTTCTTTGGTTAAGACAGTACCAAAGAAAGGCAGAAAGAATGAAGATAGCATGGTGTGTCATTATATCGCTGCTCTGAACACTTCTCACCAGGGATCATGAACCTTTCACTGGAAGGCATTTCCTATAAAATAGAATACTGTTCCTTGGTGATGCACCATATCTTTCTGTAGTGACTTCACCAACTTTAACCCCATGGAAGCTTCCATGTTGACTCCAGAACTGCTTATTCTTGTGAACCCACATGCTTAGGGGTTTGTTTTTAGGCCACTGGAGATCAGAAGACTTCTGTGTGAATGTCAGCACTCGTCATCTAATCCTGAAGGCAACCATTCTAATGGTGATGGTTCCAGGTTTGAACATCCCATGAATTCTGTTATATTTCCATGGGAGCAGGAGGTGGAACTCACTTGGTTCCATTGTCTCCACAGTCAGTCCTGGAATAAGTTAATAAGTTACATTGTCCTGGGATTCATGGGGGTCAATTATGCCTAGAAGTGTGGCTTCAAGTGTGGCATTTTGTTTGGGAATTTATCTTGCATGCTATCATAAAGGGGCAAACTCACTAACTTAAGCATGCTCCCCAACTGTCCTTTTACCACTCTCTTCCCCCGCAAAAATTCTGGTTTTATGGATCAGCATTTTTCTCTCTTCTGTTGGTTGTTTTCTTAGGCATAATGAAAGTAGGTCTATGGTCACAAGTCTTGCGTCCTGGGCCATTGCCCATAGAGAAGAACTATCACTAATTAGCACCTTTGTGCAGGCCTGGAGGCAGGCTGCTGCTTCACTTTTTCCCCCTGCTTTCATCCCTTTAGCAAACATCCCTGGAAGACTGGTCATAAATGCTAATGAAATCTCAATTTCTGTCAGAAGATGCAGTCCCAGAACATTTGAAAGCTCCAAACTTTCTTTTCTCTGTGGTGTGTTGTTATATACATTAATATGCTTTTTGAAACCCGATTTTTTACACATTTTATTACCTATTGTATTTAAAGAACATTCAACACAAAGAAAAGCATCACCTATGACATTACTCACTCTGAGGCCATCAGCAGGAATAACTCATTTTATTCACCTGATCTAGCATCCCTTCTCTTTACCCATGGAGTTTGAAGGCACTTTAATGATAAGAACTACACAAACACATAGGTGGATAGATGCAAACTTTCAGTCTCTCAAGAGGAATATAAGTATGAAAACCTAAAAGAATGTGATAAAACTCTTTCAAGTGCTGTGCTTTCTTAGAGGTATAGTTTTGATGAAATGCAGCACCCACCAAACCCAGAAAACTGAACGCCAGGAATAACCAATATAAGAATGGCAACACTTTGCATTTACTATTAATCTTCTCAGTAAGCAAGTCAATTTACTGTCTGATCCCTAGCAAAAATATCAAGGGTATCAGCCTGCAAGCTCACACATCCATCTGAGGCCCTGTGGAGAAGAAAAATCTACCCTAGCTCATAAATAACTAGGACATTGGCTGAACACTCTCTGAAGAGGGAATTGGTCTTGGTAGCTTCTCCATCCTTTTTAATTCCATCTTACTGGTCTATTTTAATTTTGTGATTATTGTTGCTATCACACAGCCCTATTCCCTCACTTTTTCCATGATGACAGACCAGTGTCCGATGCTTCACTATAGAAGTTTCAGTCTTGACAGTGTTTCCCATCACAGTGTGAGAATTTTCTATTTTGCCAGGCCCTTGAGATCAGCTGTCTTTTGTGAGAAGGGGGATTTTAAAAAGCAGCTCAAGTAGGTAAGAGCAGCAGCCCAGCCCGCCAAGGAGGAATCCACGCATGAGCTGCCAACCGTAGCATTAGGCCAGCTCTGGAATAGCTTGTTTTGAGGAGTTTGGCTTAAGCCTATGGAAATTAAAAAAAACACAACTTTTCAATGTTACCTGTTGCTGGGATGGGACAGAGTTATCATTCAGATTGCACAGGAGGCCCCAACTAAGAGAAAAACCAACAAAACATTTTAATTGAGCAGCAGAGCCCTGCTACACAGCATTCTAACAAAGTTGGACAAATGCAGACCTTCTTTCCTGGCCCTCTGCTATTCCCTTGGTTTACTTATGTATTCAATAACACCATGAACTCTTCTCCTTTTGAGATGTTGATGCCAGGGGTAGGTTTCAGAGCAAGAGTTTCTGCATATCAGTCAACAAGATTGCTTTCTGGGCTAAGTAAGGAGAATGTTGTCATGTGTGTAATACAAGAGAAAACCATTATGTAAAATCAATATCTCCTTAAACACAAATTACTCTAATTAGGTTGGGACAATAAAGGGACTAATCTGTGGAGAAGTGAACTGGCTTATTGCGATAATTATTTACTCTCTCAAAATAATCTTTCATGAGGTGAGTCAAGACGTTATGGAAGTTCTTTTTTATACCCCAGAGCTGACTTCTCTTTCTCCTCAGCTTTTTGGGATATTGCAGAAGGGCTAATGTGTCGTAGGAAGACTATTAGACGTGGCTTAGGAATCAGGAGCTGAATTAAGATGAGCTCAGACTGCTCCTTAAAGTTAGCTATGAGACAGCATGTAGTAGGCGCGTTTATTGTGTGGTTCTGTGGGAAGCATTGCATGGAAGGAATATTAGTATTATTTTTGGCTTAGGTTGCAGTAAAATTAATCTTCATTTCATTGTGCTAAAGACAGGAAGCAAACACAGATGCTTCCATCAGATATATCACTTTCTTCACAAAAACACTTTGAAATAAAATCTTTGTTTCAGTGGAGACATATTTCCACACACATAGATTTTTAAGTTTGTTATAAAGAAAAGGCAACCCAATACATTCAATACAAAAATTCAAAAGGCCATGTATAATAAAAGATCATTGCTACCTACTCTTGCTCATGAAGAAAAAACCTAATGAAAATGATATTAATGTTAAAACCTGCATTTTAGCAGTGATTGTAACTCTGTTCTCCAGTGGGAACAATGAATGTGTTTTCAGCTGAAGGCTAAAATATTTAAAGTTCTCCAAAATCTAAAGGGGAATAACACACGACAGCTCCTTGGCACAATGGTTTGACTGATGGAATGAAGCGTTAGCCCGATGGTAGCCTGTGGAAGCAGAAGAAGCTCCAGCACGAATGTTAAGAATGCCAGGTATTTGATGTTGGTCCTAAATAATATGACAAAAACAAGAAAGGGTTAGGAGACTGGAAGAAGGCTTATGCTGTAGGCATCTATTTATACTTGAACATGGAAATGGTAGGCAGCTTCTGAAATGGCCCCTAATTATCTCTGCCTTCTGGGTTTCATGCCCTTGTGTAATCTCCTCCCCTTGAGTACAGTGACTCAATTCTAATGAATAGAATGTGGCAGAAAGAATGGGCTGTTACTTCCAACATTGGTTTATGAAGAGACGGGGACTTCTGTCCTACTTGCTCTCCCTCCGGTACTGCCTGTTTGTTTGCTCTGATGCAGCCAGCTACCATATTGGGAGATTCCCTTTGGAGAGGCTCAAGTGTCAAGAAAATGGGTAGCCTCCAGCTAACAGCCGGGGAGGAACTGAGGCACTCATTCCAACACACAGTGAGGTAGCAAATCCTGCCAACAACCATGTGGGTGAGCTTGGAAGCAGCTCTTCCCCCAGTAGAGCCCAGAGATGACTACAACTCAGGCTGACACTTTGATTACCTTCTGTGAGAGATCCTGAGCCAGAGGACCCAGTGAAGCTGCACCTGGATTCCTGACTCACAGACACTCTGCGATAATGAATGTTGTTCTAAGTCACTAAGTTTTGGGGTAATTTTCCACACCATTATTGATAATGAACATAGTAGAGAACTGGAAGTTCTATCAAATCAGGTTTCACTTCCAGAGTGGCTCAAACTTCATTACTTCTCTCTTCAAAGGATAAAACTACAAGCAATAACAATCTTGTCTATGACTGGGAACCTCTTTTTCTTTTTTTCTGGGCACTCCCAGGTGCTCCACTTGGCCAGGGTTTGGTTCTGATCATTGGAATGCTGAACTTAATCCTTGAATTTTCTGGAGCTTTTTGATGACTCTTGGGGTCAGTGATAATAGGGGTTTATGGGTCATGGTGATAGAGAAAAGATACCACAGATGATAAAACATCACAGTCTCAAAATGTTCAAAAATTTAATTGCAGTTTCATAGTGATAAGAACATTAGGCTGGATCCACAGAGTTCAACTCAGCAATAGTAATTCAACAATTAAACACTTTCTGCAGTATCTCCTTGATAAGATACATATCTTGTGCTTACCAAATGGAAGGCTCCATGCTGGGTCTTTGCAGAACACAAAAATAAATGAAACAATTCCTGTCCTCTAAGACTACCCAGTAAAATCAGGGAGACAGACACATCCATTAATAGCTCTAATATGAAGATGGAACAATCATCTGAGTGAAGTACTCTTTGGCCACTTCTAAGTAAATGACTATGAGAAAGAAATGTTTGGGGAAGTTGTTTTTTTTTTATTAGACTCTGATAAGTGGAACAACCAGGAGAGGTATTTTTCACCGATGGGATTTCATTTTTCTGAAGGAAGTTGAATTGAAGGGTTTTCAAATTTGAGATATTGTTATATTGCTGACATGCTGACATGGTATGAGTTGAGCCATGCTATCCAATGATGTGATTAAAAGTGTCCAACATCATGATCACTGTGTAACCTCCAGAAAACCTAGTTAAAGGCCAACCCTGGTAGGTGGTAAGGATAGGCTGAAGTGGGAAATAGAATGAGAGTTAAATATTGCCCAAGATATAGTGTGATCTTGGAACTAACTTGATTACCATTCTGTTCCTCCTACATCTAGCAACTGTGAGAGCAAGTAAAATGCCCTTAATTCTGGTTCCTGGAGCATGAAAAAAATAGAGTTAAATATTATGGGAACCCAGCTTTCCTGATATTACATTGTTTTTCTTCTCCAGAGTTATAGTCAGACTTCTTCTGGACAAATGAGTTTTAGCTATAAGTCCCTGTAGGTTAACAGAATAAAAAGATGGAGAATAGAAGAACAAGAGTTAAGTTTCTGCCTCTTTCCAAGGCTATGAGCTCACTCCTTTAATACTGATCTCATTGGTAGGATCATGGGATGTTGACTAGATCTTATTTACTATGCTTTGTGTTACATTGCCATGCATATACCTCAGAGCCTTTTCCTTTTTCTCATTGCTCTATGTGGCCAGAGGTTAGGCAGGAGAAGTTTTGAGCCAATATCCACCACAAGGAATCCCCACTGTCTTGCCGGTACTCTTTCTTCTCAAGACCTACTTGGAAGTTCTATTGAGACTTCGTGAGAGAAGCTTGTAACTTAGCCCTCTTTTAGGCCCAAGGAGGGCTAAGTTATAAGTTCCAACTAAGTATTACCATAGTTCTGAATTAGGGGCATAAAGGTTTTGGCCCAATTAATGACTGATATTCTTCCTATTTAGCTATTGGTCCCTGTGTCTGTTTGTGTGTGTATTCCTTCAGCATTTCAGATCTGCTGTCATAAAGATGTACGATGCTGTGGGGCTTTAGAAAACAAGAAAGTTCATTTTAATGAGGAAATCTAGGAAGTTGTCGTAGAGATATGAAAGGATTCTCAAAGAATGGGTAAGTAGTGGTTTAGTGTATATGAAAGGAGTGGGCACTCCACCCTGTTTTAAGTTTGGGAAGCTAGCTCTGTTGGCCATTTGGAGAATACATTAAAGCTGGAAGCAGCTAGAGTCATTAGGAAACAGTTGTCAGAGTTCTGAGATGAGCCATACAAGATACAAAGACTAATGCTACACAGAGAGGGTCATCAAAAAAAACATGGAATGAGTCACTTTCTGATAGAAGAGAACTCTTAGAAACATCTCAGTCAAACTTGTAATTTTAAGATAGATCTTAAGCTAGAAGAATGTAAACTGTGTTTAAAACATTTTATTGAAGTGTGGTGAAAGGAGACAAAGTGCTTAGAACCCTCTTTTGAGGATATATATATCCTATTCATACAGAAAATACCAAGGTGTTCGAAATGATTGAAAAACACTTTCAAAATAATTCACCTTATAAGTGCAAATAGACATAGTTCTTTCACTGCCTATTTGGGATTGTGAAAACAGCATTGAATGGTCATGGTGAAGCAGGGGGAGCTGAGGATGAATATACAGATGCGCTCGAACATGCTCAAGGGTAAGACAAGTATGTTGAATTGGTGAGCTAACTTTTTCATTCCTGGGTATTGTACTTGCCTATGAAAATCCAAGCTGACTAGCAGAGGATTCTTACCCATAAGGATCTTACATCTTTTGTACGTGCATCAGTTAGTAGAATGAAATGAGTTGCTCATTCCTCCAACAAGAGGATTGTTAAGTGGGAAGTATGTGTGAGTGACTTAGTACAATCCCCTGGCAGAAGATAAAGTTTGCAGAAGAGTAGAGGCCACATGTTAACAGCTTTGATGGCCAAACTGAGGATGTTGGTAGAAGCCTTGGAGATAGGTAGGTCATCACACACGGAGCAGCACATTGTTGCTCACTAATGAAATCTGAAGGATGTTAAGAAGACTCCCACTTGAACTAAGACCATCCTCCTTGAAATGGACCATTACTTTGCACAGACAATAAACTTTTTTAAAACACAACTACCTTAGAAAAACTGATATGATAAACTGGCCTTCATTCATTCACACTTACTAATATTTGATATAACAATACTTTTCTTCTGAGATCAATTTCTTTAAAATCAAGAGTTTTCAGAAACAAGAAGAGGGCTAAGAAGTAATTTAGAAATCCAGGGAATTTCCCAAGAAGAATATTCTAAGACGGGCACCTCAGAAGGGCCTATTTCATAAAGAGAGGACAGACTGATATAAATGGAAAGAGGTAGATAGGAACGTGAGAGATAAACCAAAATTTGCATAAAAATCTCTATTGGAGGAACACAGATGAAATGATAGCCAAGATGCTTCTCCTTTTAGAATCATGGCCCTGAAAGAAAAGTCAACATAGATGTTGCTAGTTGACCCCTGCTACGTAGTAATCGGTGATAGCCAACTGATGAGTTGTCATCTCAGTAAAGGGCAGGCCAGAAGAGCTATTGAGTAGTATTGTGTCTGGCTGGAAGGTCAAGACAGAGAGTAGCAATATAAGCAAAACATGCCTGAGCCTTCTGTTAGTGTATAGTGCAGTGGTCATAAAAATTTTTCTTGAAAGTTTCAGATATTAAATATTTTAGGTTGTGTGGGCCATACAGCCTCCATTGCAAATAATAAACTGTTATTATGATGTGAAAACAGAGACAACACAAAAACAAATGAGCATGTTTGTATTCCAGTAAGACAATCTAAAAAACAGCAACAGCCAGATTAGACCTATTGGCCATAGTTTACCCATTCTTGTTATAAAATGAAGTATTTTTCTGCTATAATAAAACAAACCAAAAAATGAACCAAACCCAAGTTCAGCAAATCCCAGATGACAAGTAGCTACAGGCAAGATGAAGTATCCAGAATCAGAATCAAGCATCAGGACTGGGCAGGATGGCCTTTGTAGAACTCCTTGCTCAGAGTTCAGATAGACCAAGAGAAGATGGATGAACTCTCAAAATGAACTTGTAAGGAGCTGGTAAGGAGGAGAAAGGACTCAGATAGCCACAGCATGGAACCAAGTGAACTGTATGGGGGTAATGTTCAGCAGCCTTCTCAATGGACAGATAGGGGCTGGCAGGCATGATATGGATGGGACACAGCTTCACACGCAAAATGGCTCTTGTGTTGGAGCATCCTACCCATACTAACAGGCAGCAATTTCTCCTAAGTCTCCACCTCCTTCAGCTCTGCAATTCATCCCCCTCACCCAAAGTGTATTTACTGATATTCTACATGGTTAATTTGTTTCTAAATTTCTTCATAGAATTCAACAGAGCAGTTTGATTTGGGACATTTCATTTATTCTCAGAGAACGAGACTAGTTCATCTTTTATGCCTTTCTGCTTTGCATGCCAAATAAAACTCAAATTGTCATTCTCTCCTCAGAACAAAATACCATCTCGAAATTGTTTGTTCTTATTGTTTAATTTTGATTCAAATGGTTTTTCTATCTCATGTAAACAATGCACATTTAAGAAATTAAAGTCATTATTTTCCCCCATTGAAACAATTTTCTTTTAAGTAGAACATTGTTTTGTCAACAATTAGGATACACCAATACTTTCCATAATTTTTTTCAGATAATTCTAGATGGAATGTTAAATAATGATCCAAAACCAGAGTCCTACTTCTAATTCTACCACTTATTAACTTATGTAGCCTTGGAGAAATTGTCTAATTTCATTTTGTTGCTTTTTTTTTTTTATTCTCAGGGAAAAAAACTGTTAACTCTTACTTTGGCTCTCTGGTAAGATTCTGTAAGAATCTTATCAGTTAATATATATATATATAATTATGCTATAACTTTTAAAGCTCTGTAAAAACAGTAGATATTATAATTCATCAAGCATTTATTTTGCTCTTCTTTTGTACCAGGAACTGTGCAGGGATGAAGGTCACAAAAATGAATGAGACTAGTTTCTTCTTTCCAAAAACTAGCTTTATCAAATTGCTAATTATAATAGCTAACATTTTTATGGTATCCACTATGTTCTAAAAACTCTATATATGTTTCATTTAATCTTTATAGTATAAATAAGTACAATTATTGTTTCCATTTAAAATGAGAATATTAACACAAAAAGAGGTTAAGTAATTTGACCCAGGTCAAATTCCAACCTAGAAGGTCTGATTCCATCATCTATGTGTTTTACAGTTATGCTGTATTGAATATTATGATTACAGATACTTAACTGGAGGTGATTTGGAAGTCATTACTGATTTTAAACAGCAAATGACTAGGAAGAAATAAAAGTAGGGATGGCCAGAAGAGATGAATTTTTTCTCTATATGTGTCTTCTAGATACTCTGTTATAAAATGGATTATGTGGCCAGATGTTTGGGAAATATCTTGACCCTTTTCAGAGTCTTAAAGTATATTAGCCTAGTGAAGTCCCACTTAGAAGTCCTGCAGAAAAGATTATTTATCTCCTTTTGTTTGATCCAGTGTTCCTCAAAAGCATTTGGCCTCAGGATCCTTTTTCACCAACATAATTAACTTCAGTTTCTGCTGAATACAGTGTCTCCCTGAAGCGCTGTTGTAGAACTTATCTTTGAAGAAACTTGGCAGAGAGTAGAAGGGTAGTGACTTGAAACAGCTAAATGAGAATGAGAAGGGGTCCTGACCATGAACAAAGTAAGAAATTGCTGAAGAACTTGTGAATGCAGATGGTCTTAAGAACCATCCCTTGGTGACCATGCCAACTGGCATGACTGTGAGGTTATCTGCAGCTACGCTCAGCAGTTACAGTGGCAGAGAAAGTGAAAGTTTGTACTGAACCAAGATTGAAAACTGGCAAGGCAGATGAAGTAGAAGATAAAAAGGAAGAAAATACGTTGACTATTAATATTTTAAAAGAATAAGACAAAAATGAGGTTGCTGTGTATGTTTCCCCTTTTACAATATTTAAAGTAATAAATCTACAGCCTTAAGAAATGTCATTGTATAAGTAACTTGACAACAAAGAAAGAGCAGCATGTGTTCATCAGTTTTAAGAGAAAGGTGACTGTCTCCCTGAATTAATTTGGTGTCCTTTACACATTCCCATTAGCAATATGACTAAGACTTCCCAAAGCACTGATGACCACACACTTCTACCATTATTGCTATTGCTTACAGTACATCCAGGGGTCTCCCAAGCGTATGTGTATCTTGATATGGAGAGATTCCAGTCTAGCTTGTTGGTATCTCATATGCTGGTGGTTGGGTTGATGGCCTTGCTCAGGTGTGTGTCAGGCACGGAGGCTGGCTAAGAAAGGCAATTAAAACAGCAACTGAGGAGTGTTGGAGTGTGGGCCTCTAGAAAGAGAGAAAGCCAGGTCTTCAGAGACAATGGTCAGGGTGGTGTTCTTTCCATTGCTGCTCCCAAAGGGACAACGCCCTCTTACATGAGGTCTTGGTTCAGTTAGTAAGCACACCACTTTGTAGGGCAGCCCTTAAACTTTTAGGTCTCAGGACTCCTTTACACTCTTAAAAACTATTGAGGTCCCAAAGAGCTTTTGTTTGTGTGGGTTTTATCTATTGATATTTATTATATTTGAAATGAGAGCTGAAAAACACTTAAATATTTAATTTCTTTCAAAGTAGAAGTAATAAACCTACTTCATATTAACATAAATAATATATTTTTGTGGAAAATAGGTATAGTTTCCAAAGTAAAGTAAAAATGAGAAGAGTGTCATTGGTATTTTTTTGGTTGGCTTAGTAGAAGAGAGTTGGAATCTCCTATCTGCCTCTGTAATCACTCTGTTGTGATCTGTTGTTTTGATTAAAGAAAATCCTGCCTCACACAGACACACAGAAAAGGAAAGAGCACTTATTTGTTTTTTTTTTCAGGTAATTGTGGACATTCTTCCTTGATACAAAACCAAAATTCAAAAAGTAGTAGTTTGGAATGTTTAGTTGCAATAGAGCCTGAAACCATATTACCGAAGTCTTGGTATTCTAGTATATTAAAATCCATTGATTCATTTTATACTTTTAATGGATCTTTTATCCACGCAAAACTTTGTAACATCATGTATTGACCAGTCGGAAAATGTCAGTTCATTGAGATATGCAGAGCTTCCAAATGTTGATACATTTCATTGTACAAGACAGAATGTTACATTTATTAATATTCCCTTCATCTTCTTAGAAAAATATTTATGTTTGGAGAAGCTATTAAGCTCATGATGCCCAACAGAAGTTTTCCAAAATTCTAATACTGGCTTGAAAGTTAAAATTTTATCAGTAAGAACAAATACTCTCAGTGTTTTCCTTGAAATGACAGGTTTGCTTAGGATGACCAACCATCCACTTTGCCCAAGATTGAGAGGCTCCTAGGAAAGACTTCCAGCACTAAAATAAGAAAAGCTCCTGGCAAACCTGGGTGAGTCACCCTAGATTCATTTATTTTTGAGAGAATGTCCATCAAATACTCAAGACAGTAACTCTAGTTTTTCTCTCAGTCATTCTTTCCAGAAAAAAAAAAATGATGTTCCAAAACAAAAGCAACTGGTTCGGTGGGAAACTCACATAACAACATGAGTGCTTTCTCTCAGATAATCATCATTCTTTGCTATGTTGCAGAAATGCTTTGTGGGTATCTCCCATTTTGTCACACAGAATATTAAAAAGACCTCTACTCAGAGGTCAATGTTTTATTAAAGGATTAATTTCTACTGCTTCACTGAAGGCATTCTTAAATGAACCTGGCTTCCTAAAAAAATGTGGTTGTGTGGCTGTGACAATTATCATAACCACCAGTAGTTTGGTGCCACTGCCTCGTGATTCATGCCCAGGAGCCAGCAGTCTGACAACTCCCAGCTTTTGCACCATGTGGGTAAAAGTCAACAGAGTAAAGAAAAAAAGGTGATTAGTGTCTCACAATGTTATGACAATAGTTTTGATCTCATGGACTGCCCATCCCCAAGGGTCTACTACCTGCACTTGGACAAGCTCTTGAAGAAGCACTTAGAGAACCAGCCTGGTCGGTTCAAGCATCTGCCCAATTGTGAACCCAGAATTATCATTCTCTTTTCTTGCTGTCCAAGGGTCTTCCCAGGATTTGGGAACATTTCCTTTCATATTCTCAAAGCACACAAGCTTTGAACATACTACCTTTTTGGTAATAAATTGTTGACCTATCCCTGTCACTTACTTTCAGTGATTGAAAAGCCCTCTATCATCATTCTCCCAAGAGAATCCATCTTGTCCAATTCCAACATGGTTTTCTGGCTGCATCCATCAAAAGAAGAGTGAAAACACAGCAAAAATATGATCTCCACTGGGTTATAATCATGCTACCTATTTTAATACACCACAATTCCCAAGTAGTCATAATCGAGGCAGAAAGCCAACATTGACTAAGAGAAGAATGAGACCATTTCCAACTTAGTAATAAGTATGAATTTGTATTCTTTCACTATAGATACTTAACAGGTTTTATCTGCGGGTGTAGAAAATACTTAAGATTTGAGATCAATATTGCCAGTAAGAAACTGCAGTTGAAATTATAAAAATAAAACTGACATTTGGTAACCTTGAGGCCTGTGCATAAAAACAAGGCTTGGTAATAGAAAGTAGACTGTGAGCCACTTTTCCTCAAGTCTGAGAGCTGTCCAGGGTTCTCATTATCTGTCAGAACATCTGCTACAGCTGCCATAGGCCGATGGAGAATGAAATCAATGTAGCACACTGGTGACATTTTGCTGCATTTAGGGTTTGAAACTGTTGGGTTTTTTTTAAATAAAAAAAAAGACAGATGAAAAGAAATCTGAAGTGAGATTGACAGGTAGATGTGTCCCCTGGAGACATATATTGCTATTCTTTGGAGTCTGAGACATTAGCCAAAATTAATTTATATGTATAGTTCTAATTTTATTTTATGCAGAATTTTATTAAACACTTAATATGCACTATCATATTTCTCTTTATAGCGTTCATAAAGTAGGTATATATTTTTTCGCTCCATTTGACCAGCAGGATCCAAGGCTGAATAATTCCCCTATGTCATATCACAAGGTCTCCTACCCACATCTGTGGACACAGAGTACAGTGTCCACTCAGTGGGCAGCAGTGGTTTTACAGAAACTTGGATGGGAAAGAAAAAGAGGGGGTGGAAAGTTAAATATGGAAAATGAAAATCACTTGCTTATTATCTCTGTAAGCTCCTTGTGCTAGACTGTTCACCATGCAGCACCGTTCTTCTCTCCTGGGAATCCTTTGCCAGAGTGTTTCCAAAGTAGAAGAGAGGCAGACATGCCTTTAGTGGTTCTGTAGCAAGAATGTGCTGAGATGTAGCTTCAGTGGATGTGAAGTTTTGCAGCTGCCTCTAGAATTGCAGGGTTTCCCCTAACCCAGAGTCATTGAAGGTGGCTTCCTGTACTTCCTGCCTCTCTGAAAATTAATGATGAACCTGAGAACAAGCCAAGACTATGTGATCTTTCAGGCTCCAGCCCATTAGCACAGTATTCTAAACATCTTAGTCCATAAATTAAATTCTTTCTTGCTTGAAATACCTTGAGTGGTTCATTATTTTCTGAAAAGGACCAACTAGTAAAGTCTCTGACTGCACAAAAATAACGGTAAGATAAGAAAAGAAGCATAAAACTTTAAGGACAATGAGAATGTAAGTCAAAAGAACTGTTGAGACATTAACAATTTTTCTGGAAGATAGAATTCATATGAGTAAGTGGTAACTGACATATGGAAGAGGAAAAAACTGAAACTCAACTGTGTGTAGTGGTAAAACATTGATAGGAAGCTGACTCACACTGTACCACAGACTCCTGGAAAGTTTTAGGAATAGAAGGCACCAGATGATTCTCAACTTGTAGAACAGGATGAGTTTGAAATAGGTATATAGATGAAACGTCCATATAAATATAGTTTAAGGGCTGGAAAACTTTTCTGTAAAAGGCCAGATAGTAAATATTGTAGGCTTTGTGCCTCATACAAGCTCTGCCACAATTATTTTATTCTGCAGTGTAGCGCAAAAGCAGCTATGGGTCATACTTACATGAATTGGCATGACTGTTCCAATAAAACTTTATTTATATGAGCAAGTGGCAAGTCAGATTTGGCCCACAAACCATAGTTTGCAAACCCCTTTTTTGGACCATTAGAACCTTTTGCTAGCTTACATAGTTCCCCTCACCCAAGATAAGACAAGAAATTTACTCTCTGGAAAGGTTGAAATAAAGAGATTCTATAGTTGGTGACATGAGACATAGCTGGGGAGCAGATATGAAGTGAAGAACCGCGCAGAAAATAGGAGCACTGTATGCCAGACCACAGACTGAGCCATGGAAACCACGGAGACCTTACCTGGCCAGTCTCCAGAAAAGCATGCTGCTTTGTTGTTTTTTTTTAAATGAAGGCAAATAACAAAAGAAACACTGAAGGAAAATTGAAAGTGGTTTCCGAAGAATAGTGAGAATCAAGTGTAGGGTGTTATTTCTCTTTATATGAAGCGTAGTTGTCATTTGACCTTTTTATACACTGAATATACTATTTAGATAAAATTAAGTTAATAAAAAGTAACAGAGTAATTTAAGGTACTATATTCGGGTTTCATGACCCCACGGAGTAGGCAGGGCAGGTATTATGATTGTGATTTTCCAAGTGACTATGCTGAAGGGCTAAATTCCAAACCTGAATACATAGAGGGAAAGCTATTATTTTGGATAAGGGGAGATATGTAAGTGAAAGTAGAAGGAATTAACATTAAGTTAAGGAGAAATATTGGTAGAACCTCACAAATACAGAAAGCACACAGAGTGTTTAAGCTCTTATGACCCCAGTGTGAGCTAAGAACAGTGCTGAGAGCCCAGAGCTCCAACTGATTTGAAACATATTAGCTAAGACTGAGCAATGCCAGCACTGCTCCTAGTTGCCTGAGGTATAAGCACTCTCCTCATGTTAATGATATGATGAAGAAATGCAAATGAAGTAAACAATTATTAGGTACAGAGTAGCGCATGGCTCAGCTAACTCCATCTTGAAGTATTGGAGTGGACTTTGCAGAATTGGAGCATATATGCAGTAGACAAAGGATGAGATGATGAGAAGGTGAACTGAGGTTGTAAAAACACATGAGCTGGAGGCTCCTCTGGTTAATGCTGACTTGTCTCACCGCTTTCTGGTATCATTGGAGTAGGTGTCTGCTGCTGATTCTTCAGTCCCTTACCTGCTCTACTTTGGAGCCAGCCCTTCAGGGAAGAAAAGCTCAAGATAGGTAGATAACAAAATTTATAATCCACACTTTTTGGTGTGTTTGGAAATTTAATTGGGTTCGTAAAAATTATCACACCTGCCTTTTAAAATTACTCTCCCCATTCCTTGCCATTATCAAAAAGGATGAAACCTACTCAAATGGGTATGGATAGGAGGAAAGAGGAGCCAACAAGAAACTAGGTTTTAGCAACCAGTGCTCGAGGGTGACCTCTGCTCTCATCAGTTGACACCCACAGCTTTCTTACACCCTCAGCTTCCTCTTCAGTTTAAAAATACTTGGGAGATTGTGGTGGTTAATTTTATGAGTCCACTTGACTGGACTGTGGGGCGCCCAGATATTTGGTTAAATATCATTCTGGGTGTGTCTGTGAGGATTGTCTCTGGATGAGATTAACATTTGAATTGGTAGATGGGCCCCACGTGATCTGTTGGAGGCCTGAATAGAACAAAAAAGGCTAAGTAAAGAAATATTTGTTCCCTCTTTGACTGATTGTCTTCAAGCTGGGACATTGGATTCCTCCTGCCTTCAGACTTGCACTTGGACTAGAATTTTAGAATTTGTATGATTCATTGGTTCTCTATGTCTTCAGCTTGCTGACTATAAATCTTGGGACTGTGTAGCCTCCATGACCCTGTGGGCCAACTCAATGTATCTCCCAGTGGTTCTGTTTCTATGGAGAACCCTTGTCAATACAAAGATAATAATACCTTCCTTATTTTATTTCCGAGAAATGTTTAAATTGGCAGAGTACCTACCAAATGCACACAAAAATATATTTTCATTATAACGTTTCTTGATTATTGGAAAAAACCAGTGGAAGGTACTAGGTTAGGATATGAACATTAGGATGACAAAGGAGCCCTTCCTCCCCACATCTTAGCTGTAAGATTTTTGACAAATGATCTAACTTTACATCATCTCAGTTTCCTCCTATACAGAATGGAGTCAATAACATTTTTTTTCATAAGCCTATTTTGAGGATAAAATATGATAACATCGACCATCTCTTACCAAATAAATGGTGGCTGTTACTGTGAGAAGTTAAATGATTACCAAAGACCATTTAACGGGTTAATGAAAATGGGGTCCCAATCCCAGCCCCCGCTACTGTTCAACGCCAGGACCTCTCACTTCATCAACTCTCTTGTGGTTGGTATGCCATCCCCGTGATTTTGCTGGGTGAGAAATGATTTCTCTGGTGTTGCTTGAAAGAAATCGCGTGCATTTCTACACAACCTTCCTCAACTGTACACTTTTAATGAGAGAAGGGCACCTTCATTTGGCATGGAAAGTTTCTCTCCACTGCTAACCACTGAAGTAGAGCTGTCCTCTGAAAGAGAGCCTGTGATCTTATGTCTTGGGTTCTTTTTAATTAAAACTGTGAATGGCTAATGACCAGCCCACCAAGAGTGAGAGTTGGGTGGGGGGCAGGGCATGAGGAAGTCCACATAGAGGAACATGCCAATGGTTGCACAAACTACTGAATACCAGCCATCCGGGATCATTATTCAGAACTGCTTAAAATGAGTTTTTGGACTTGGCACCCACATATCAGGCACACACCCACAAATTGCTCTCATCCAGCTGAGTAGCAATGGGGCTCTGCCTTTTTCCATAGGAAGTGCTTTCCGAGACTGCATAACCCAAGAAACCTGAACTTCGACGGGTCAACAACGAAAGAAAAACTACTTGTTTCTGGATAAACCCCTGAATCTGTCAGAGTATTGCACATTTCCTGGAATGTAGGACACAGTTTATCAGAGTTCTGTGCAGTAGTTTAAAGTGTGGATTTGATATCCTCATACAATGAAGGGGAGCTCTGGTCACTCTTGATTCCACTTTTGATTATAAAAGCGTCCCCTGATGCCATGACTGTAGGTGGATGAGGGCTTTGAACACTGTGGAAGCATTGTAAGTGACTTGTGTCTTTTCTCATGTCTTTGTTTTAATTTTACAAAAATAAATTCATCTTTCTATATTTCAATAGAGCAGTGTCTAGATCTGTGGTCCTTAATTTCCTTGGGTAGTTGGGAGAGGTGGGGCTCACAGATGCCTTGAATCCTATCTCCACACAGATACATACACACACTTAGACACACACCCATTTTTGCATTGGGTTTTAGGCAACACATGTTCTAAAATTTATTGATTTGGATAAGGAATAAAAATCAACTAAGCAGTAGTGTGTTTAGGAGAATATAAGGTGTTTGAGAAGGATATCCTCCTGCCATACACTTGTTCCTTTGGCTATTCCAATTAAATTGACATAAAACAGGTTAACAGAAGAAAAAATTCAATTTTCACAGAAGTGTCACAGAAATGGAACCTAAAGAAATGACCGAAGCAGGCAGCTTTTATACTTTTTAGACAAAGAAACAATACATCCATGAGGAAGTAGCAGGTCAAAGAAATTAAAGTTTGTGTGCTTAATTAGTGAGGAATCTAAGCAGAGTTTTGTCTTGAGGTAGAAAATTAATACAGAGGTAACAAAGTCTGTTTCTACAGGCTTCTTAGCTTTGAATTCCTTATCTCTGGTGATAAAAGTGTCTCTCTACCTTTGGGTACAAGAAGGGTACCTTTTACAGGGGACACTGACTTCCTGCTTTCTTTGGGGGACAAAGAGAGAAGGATTAGAGTGTTCTTCTTGCACCAGCTATTTCTCAAGTATCTTTAATTCAAAATAATCAGTATGTCATTTTGGCACATTTTGGGGGGCAGCCTGTCCTGAGTTTCAACAGAGAGTTCTTGGAAAGATAACTGAAACCTGGTATGTACTTTCATGACTCAGCTTCTTCAAGGGCCCATTAAAAGTTCTGGTTGTAAGTTCTAAGAGGAGGGAAAGAAGGAAGGAGAAAGAGATGGAAAGAATACAGAAGGGAGGGAGAAGGGGAGAGATGGGTGGGGAAGCAGGCAGGTAGTCAGAGGCGATCAGAGAAGTTTAACAACACATAATACTTATTGACTGTCTCCTCTGCACCAGGCACAGTGCTAGGAACAGGCCATAGGGTAAAATGCAAATGTTGTTTTTGTCTAGTGGAGTTCACAGAATAGAGAGGAAGCAAATGTGTGATCGTTAGCTCCATAAAGAGATGTATGATGTTCTCACAGAGGACAGTGGGGGACATTCATAAAATGCTTCAAAGCAGAGAAGATAGTTGAGTTGGGCTTGAAATATAGCAATGACTTCAGCAGGCCAGGAGGATTGAAGTATTTATTCCTAGATCTCTTGAATGCCTATGGATTTGTGCCAGCCACATGACTAAGGTCATTGTTTGCAACTCCAGTTTTGATTGGAATTACGTATCGGGCCCCTGCTCTGAGTCAGGGACCAAGGGCCAAAAAGAAGCATCATCCATGTCTTGCATTCTTCAGGAGCTTAGAATCTAAGGGGCAAGACAAGTTAACAGCCCTGGTAAATATGGAACAAATGAGAGGCCAGAGTAGGAAGGGAACAGGAGGCCAGGCAGGCAGGCAGGAGGCTCAAGCAGGGGGTCTCTTCTGGATCCAAAGCTTCAAGGGCAGAAACTGGAAGCTGAACCCAGTGATGAGGCAACATATGTCTCAACGTCCCATCACCTGGGCTTTTTCTAGCCATGAACACCTCCATTCACTTAGTTAGGTTCTGAGCAAAGAATAATTTTATTCTTTGCTTCCTTCTCTCATTTCCCCCCCAGAGCTATCATTTTTTTTTTTAATTAAAAAAATAGTATGTGTATCTTTGCTCAACCTCTGGAAAATGTGAGTATTCTCATTGAGGACAAGAAGAACCCTGGCTACTTCTGGTTAAGTTAGCAGAAGAAATAGCAAATATTTAAAAATACAACTGTGGTGGTTTTCCATTTTTAAAAAATTATTTCAGCTGTGTAGGGGAGAAGAAATGTCTTTTATTTTTACCCCTCATAAATTTTCATCCAGGGCTCTATAACAAAGGGCAGGTTAACAAGAGAAAAGCATACAAATGTATCTAATTTAAGTTTTACCTGACAAGGAGCCTTCACAGGAAATGAAGACCCTATGGAGTGGTTAACACTGATTACTTTTATGCTAAGTTTGGTGAGGAGTGAACAGTCATAGAGAAATGTTATAAGGCAAAGTGATATGAGCTGAGGGTAGTAAACTGGGGAGACTTAGCAAGGACAGTTCATTCTGATTAGATTTCTGGCAGTGCACCTTTGTCTTCTGAGAAGAAGGTGCTCCTTTCCTGGGGCAGCTGGGGGTGGAGGTATAGGGACCTCTTACATGAGAGCTTATGACCTGCTTCAGAAGTTCAGAGAGTATTTCTAGGTTCTGACCTTTCTCAAATTTCTTCAGCTTAAAAGATTCAATACACCAAAGGGGCCACATCTGGGGAAATGGTTCTGAGCCCTGTCAGCTACTCTCCCCATCTTCTAATATATTTTATTATAATTCATATGGTTCCCTGTTCTCCTCAGTCTATGGCTTGGCTTCCTTACAAGGCAGGAAATGAATCTTTATGTCAATAGGAGTACAGCTCAGAAAGACAGAATAACAAACACTTGTCCCACTCAAGGACTGTCTGAGCTTTCACTCCTAGGGATGTATTTACTGATCCATCATTCCACACCTACTTATTGAGAGCCTATGCAAAGCTAGCCACAGTTCTAGGACCTAAGGATGAAGCAGAGGAGGAAAAAGAGGTGAGAATCCCTCTCTGATAGATCTTACATCCAACTGAGGGAGATGTACAAAAAACACATGTAATTATTTAAAATATATAACATGCCAGCTGGATAACAAAAAATAAAGAAATATAAAGGATGGAAAAGATGGAGGTGTAGGTAAATAATCTTTGATTCTCTGCACAAAAAAAGCAAAAATTACTAGACTACAAAACAAATATCACCCAGATTTGTCAGAAAATCAAGCTGTGTGGAAGTCACAGCTTCCACAACCAAGGATTTAGGGAATCCATATTGATTCAGACAGGTAGGAGGGGCAGAGACATGGAGAGATATGGAAACACAGAGTGGCACAGAGATGCAGGGAGGCACAGAAAGGTGGGAGAAAGGGTGGTTTCACCTTCATGTGTGGTGGATAAAAATCAGGAGGGATACCTCGGGAGTCAGTGATCCCAGCCCAAGATCAGACCATCTAGCCCAGGGTTCCTGTGCTAGGAAGATAAGTCCCCATAACTTCTGACCAGAAAAACTAGTGGGGGTGGGGTAGCAGCAGAAACTGCAGGTTTCTCAGAAGATTCCTCTTGAAGAGCCTACAAAGTTTTCAGGACTTACACAGACCAACCCTTTCTGGGATTACCACAAGGGCAACAACTGGAAGGGCACAAATGGCTTACAGGGAGAAGGAAAGAAAGTGAAGTGACTGGCAACAGAGCAAGTGCTGGGAGACAGCTTCCTCTCAGGCAATCTCCACAGGCCATGAGGAGACATTGTCCCGTCTCTGCACCCTCCCCGCCCAAAGAGCCACAAAGCAGTGAAAGGGGTTGCCCTGTCCTGGTGATTACCTAAGGCTCCACCCTACGCAATTTACAGGTGCCCTTTCTACAATAGGCCATGCTACTATGACAGGGAGTCAAAGTAGCTACCTAATACACAGGGAGGCTGCCAAATTGAACAGACAAAGCAATATGGCCCAAATGAAAGAACAGAACAAATCTCCAGGAAAAAACTAAATGAAATGGAGATAAGCAACTTATCAGATGCAGAGTTCAAAACACTAGTTACCAGGATTCTCAAAGAAATCACTGGTTATTGCAACAACATAAAAAATACCCAGGCAGCAATGAAGGTTACATTAAGTAAAATAAAGAAAAATCTACAGAGAACCAACAGTGGAGAGGATGAAGCCAAGAATCAAATTAATAATTAGGAATATAAAAAAGAAAAAATATAAAAAAAAACAGCAAGAAATAAAAGAACTCAAAGAGATTAGGATAGAATAAGGAGCCTCTGGGACATCTCTAAACATACCAACATTTGAATCACCAGAGTGCCAGAAGAAGAGGAAGAGCAAGAAATTGAAAACTTATTTGAAAAAATAATGAAAAAAAAATTTTAATTTAGTGAAGGAAATAGACATACAAGTCCAGGAAGCACAGAGAGTCCCAAACAGGTTGGACCCAAAGAGGTCCACATCAAGACACATCATAATTAAAAGCCAACGCTTAAAGATAAAGAGATAATCTTAAAAGCAACAAGAGAAAAGTAGATAGTTCCCTACAAAGGAGTTCCCATAAAACTGTCAGCTGATTTCTCAAAATGCACTTTGTAGGATAGAAGGAACTGGCAAGAAGTATTCAAAGAGATGAAAAACAAGAACCTACAACCTAAATTTCTCTATCCAGCAAAGCTATCATTTAGTATCGAAGGGTGGATAAAGTGCTTCCCGGACAAGGTAAAACTAAGAGTCCATCATCACCAAGCCATTACTATATGAAATGTTAAAGGGAACTATATAAAAAAAAAACAAGATCAAAACTATGAACACTAAAATGGCAACAAATTCACAACTATCAACAACTGAATCTAAGAAAAAAACTAAGCAACAACCAAAACAGGAACATAATCATACATATGGAGACCATTTTTAAGATTAACAGCTGAGAGAGGGAAGGGGAAGAATGGGAGAAAAGGTGCGAGGATTAAGAAGTACAAATTGGTAGGTACAAAAGAGACAGGGGGTTGTTAGGGATGGTATAAGAAAAGCAGTCGTCAGAGAACTCAAACGTCTGATCCATGGACATGAACTAAGAGGGGATTGCTGGAAGGAAAGGGGGTGCTGCGCAGTAGAAAATTGGGACAACTGTAACAGCATAACAATAAAATATATTAAAAAATAAAAAATATTTCCTGGAAAAAATAAAGCAGGGAGTGGGCAGAGGAAATTCTGAGGTGGTGAAGAGTAGCAAATTTTAATAAAATACTCAGGAAAGGCCTCAATGAGAAGTGGCATTTGTGCAACTGGCAAAGATCCTGAGAAAGACTTCCATGAGTCAACGAGGCCTTCTTTTGCCTCAAAGGATGCTCTCCTTAGGAAAAACCCACTTTTGAATGTGCTAAAAATACCATATACTTGTATATATAACATAAAATTGTCCCAGTTTGACCAATTTTAAACTGGTCAATTATATACCAATGTAATTGGTACCTTGTCATTAATTACATATCAATGTTGTGTAACCATGACCAACATCTATTTCCTGGGTTTTCTTTTATCACCCTAATAGAAACTTTTAACCATTAAAGAATAACTCCCCATTCACCCTCACCCCCGGCCCCTGATAACTTCCAGTTTCTATGTGTATGACATTGCCTATTCTACATCTTTTGTATAATTGTACAATATGTCCTTATAGTTCTGAATTATTTCGCTTAGCATAATATTTTCAAGGTTCATCCATGTTGCAGCATATGTCAGAATTTTCTTACTTTTTATGGGTGAATATTATTCCATTGTATGTATATACCACACTTTGTCACTCATTATTCTGTTGATAGATAGATACCTGGGTTATTTCCTCTTAGAGCTATTGTGAATATTGCATTGAACATTCCTGTACAAATAGCTGTGTAATTCACTGTTTTCAATTCTAGTTTATACCCAGGAGTGGAATTGCTGAATGACAGGGTTTTTCTATATCTAGTTTCTTGAGTAGCCACTAAACTATTTTTTACAGCAGCTGTGCCTTGTACGTTCTCACCAGCAATGTACAAGGGCTCCAATTTTCCCACACCCTTGCCAACACGTATTTAGTTTAGTTTTTTATTTTTATTTTTAAATTAGAGACATCCTAGTAGGTGTGAAGTGGAATCTCAGTGTGGTATTGATTTACATCTCCCCGATGACTAATAATGTAGAACATCTTTTCATGTGCTTACTGGCCAGTTGTAACCTTCTTTGGGGAAAGATCTATGCCCATTTTTAAATTGTGTTGCTTGTCTTCTTATTGCTGAGTTTCAGGAGTTGTTTATATGTTCTGCATATTAAATCTTAATTGGATATACGATTTACAAATGTTTCCTATTTGGGGAGATCTTTTTAATAAAAACCATATTACAGAAGGTTAAGGAGTGAGGTGAAATGAAGTAAAGAAAGGAGAGAGCAAATTATTCTTTGAGAAATTAGATGGTAGAGAGAAGGCAGTAAGTAAGTAGGGATGGTTTAGTTTATAAAGCTGCGGGTTGGTTAAGCATAGACGATGGAAAGGAAGGAAGAAGACAGTGAAAAGAGATGAATTCAACAAGGGGATAATTTTAGGGGGAGGTTCCAGAGCAGGGAGTAGATACAAGTATAGAAGGATGAAGCTAGAAGTATGAGTCTTATGAAGGAGTGACAATGAAAAGTAACCTTTTTTCCCCCTGATTTAAAAGGGAAAGTGACTAGGCGGGGCTTCCTGTCCTGTCTGCCATCTTCATGAACGTGGAAAGTCAATTTAAAATAATTCAAGTCAGTGTCCTCTAGAATTTATCATTTCTCCCCCACAAATCCAATATGCTTAATGAGCAGTGATTTATCTTTAAAACAGCTTCAAAGAAAGGCATACGCCTGTGCATGTATATTGCAAGCATTCAGTCAAATGTCTTCTAAAAGGCCCTAGAATTTCTGGGCCTCCAATTTATGAGGCCAAGACATTTTGCAAAGCACTGCCCCTCATTGCTCAGATGGAAAGTTTATTTTAATAAATTTATCCCTGTAGTTGTATGTGTTTGTTCATGCTATCCTCAAGTTTGTGTGCTGAATATCCACGTTTCAAGACACAGAATAAAAAGGCCTGGACCAGTTGTCCCTGAAAACCAGCCTTGCATCGCTTCTGCTCTTGCCTTCTCTTAGAGTCTGTCTTTGTCACGCTGCTAGAAGACCTGAGACATCCCACAAAAACCAATTGAACTAGGTTAACCCATGTTTATAAAAACTCATTTGAACACCAAATACTTCATTTTTTTTTTATGTTTGAAACCATTAACCTCCCAAGGACTAGAATTCCAGAAAATACACTTTGGAAAATATTCCCCTGGATGAGCAACCCCTTTTCTAGAATGTCCACGTGTCATTAGTTTCATCTCACAAATCTCAAAAGAAAACCTGCTTCAGCTCCAACAATGTTTTCCTTGCTCCCTCCGAAGTTCCTTTGATTTTTGCTTTTCGCTTTTCTCCAGGAAGCAGTTAGAGTGGCGTTCCACAAATGGCATTCTACAGAATTGAGTCTCACACTGGAAACTGAAATGCAATAAAATATATATACAGCCGCAGATACACATGCACATACAGACACAGATATTACTGTTGTTATTACTATTGGCTCCATTTCTTTCCACTGTACCAATCTCTAACAGCGTATGGTGGTTTCTTGGGCACCGTTCCATCACATGGGGTTTTTAAGCAGAGATGACTCAGTGGGGGTGTGGAAATGTGCCCCAGGGATGTGCTTAAGGCTGCAAATTGAGCCCCATCTGAACGCACAGCCTAACAGCAAGGTGGTATGGCAGCAGGCTCCCAGCCCACCCGTATGTACTTACAAAGGGAAAGGGGCAGTTGGTATATTATGAGCTGGGTTGCCAAGCCTATAGCATTTTTTCCTGCTGCTGTGATCATGAGCCCCTACTGTAATGATAATGAAATGATTCCTCAAATGTTATTACCACGTATTAAACATATGTGGTAGCGTCAGATAGACACCATAACAACAGAATGTTAACAAGCACAAGCGTTTTTGTATTCCACAAAGCATAGCACAGAACTTCTTGAAGCAGTGCTTTTCCTTTCAAAGGACAGCAGCAAGTAGAAAACATCAGATTCACATCAAATAAACAATCAGACAAGGAACAATATATACCATGAAAAAGACACTCCACAAAAGAAGAACCTGAGTTCCAATTTTTAAAGGAACATATTGAATTTCTTTTCTTTGGTCTAGAGTTAGAATGTCATTATGCAGGTGTGAACATCAAAAGCTAGCATAAGAATGAAGTACACTTGATGGAAAATAATTTAGTTAACATATTTAGAGGACAGGGAGAATCAAGTCAATGTGGAGTGGCAGGCATCCATTATAGCAAAAATGTGCAACCAACTTATGGTACACATAACCTAATTATCTACTAAAATTCTGCAGCACACTAAAAATATATTTTTTGCTGATCTGACATAAAATATGTATAATTTTCATTCATTCACACAGGATGGCTATTATTGTGTTGGCTATTATTATTGTTTTATTTGACAATCTAAGGGGAAAGAGGTCAGTGCCCCTGACTAAAAAGTCAGGTATTGCGTGTTTTAAAAACGCTTGCAGCACACCAGGTGAAAATTGTTGTTTTGGAGGACAATGGCATGAGCCCTGCTGCTGCCAAGGTGGCTGACCTTCTTCAGGGTCAAGTTAAATGAAAATGCAAGAAGAGTGCAATCTCATTAAGGAAGCAAGATACAGAAAACAGAGGCATGCACATCTGTGGTAAAATATAGAACTGATGGAAAATCAAGTGATTGGAACTGGAAAAGCCAATGGTTTGGGGACTACATTTTCATTCATTCTGGGTAGTGAGATAAAAGAGAGACTTGACATTAAGAGACCGGAGTCATAAACTACACAGGGCAGATTAACTCTTCTAACAAACTACTCCAAATACGAGTAGATTAGCCTAAAAAAGTTTGTTTCTCATTCATATCACAGATCAGTGTGGTCCGCAGTGGGCTCTGCACCACCAAGGCATTCAGGAGCCTGAGTGAGGTCCTTCCTTCTATTGAATCCGTGACTCCTACAGCCTCACAGGCTTTCACTCCACGTCTGACAGAAGGAGAAATGGAAGAGAGAGTGCGAAGGACTGCACGTGAGGTTTTCATGGCCTGGAACCCGAAAGTTACACACCTTACTTCTATCAATATTCCACTGACCCGAACCCAATCACTTGGTCTGTTTGCAAGAGAAGCTGGGAAATGTAGTCTTCCTATGTGTCATGGAGGAAAATGAAATGGGTTTACCTTTGCCACATAAACAGACATATGAAATTTTTTTGTCTCACTTTTTTCATCAGTGTCCAGGTCTCAAATTGGGCTCATAGCCAGGTTCTCCCACTGACTAGCTATATGGCTTGGTAAATCTACAAAAACTTTTTGAGTCTCATTTTTTTGTTTCTTTTAAGTTGAATATATGTATAATATATATATTACATATATACATACACATATATGAGTCTCTAGGAAGATTAAGTAATATGAATTATATGAATAATTTAGCATAGTTTCTGGCATAGCATAAGCACTCATTAAGGTTATCTGTATTATAAGATTTATTTCAGGTCTACAGTTTACAGTTTTATTTTTCTTAAATCAGTCACTGGCAAGTCAGCATGGCCATTGCCATAAGAGAAGGAAAAGGTTCCAGGGCTGGCAAACATTTGTGTCAACACTCTCCTCTCTCATACACAGGAGCCGTTGTTAATCTATAGCCACACTTCCCCCTTTAAGCTGGACAAGCCCTCGGAGTCCTTATCAACTTGGTATTAAAGTTGGCATGAATGATGCAAACTGTCTGCCACTATGAAGTTAAGTTCACTTTTATGCTCGTAAGAAGTGAGATTAAAGCTCTGGGACTGGTAATAGATTAAGATCCAAGAAAGATTTGGATTTCCAAACTGAATGTAGCACAACCCAGAGCAGAGCAGAATACAATGCAACATCTAGTTGTATGAGGTCCAGCCACAGTATACAGTCAGCCTTCAAAGAGAAAAGAGAACGAGGGTGACTGAAGCTGGTAAACGGTTTTAATGACCAGTTGAATCCCCAAATCAGAGGCTAAATAAAATCAAATCAGGGCTGGCGAGCAGTTATGTGATTCGAGTAGTCAGAGGTTCTTAAATAGATCACTGAATGTTGTTTGTGAGCTGTGACTACTAGCTCAGGGGCCCAGGTGAGAGAGGGGCTGCAATTGTATGTGTTTGCAGAAAAGGCACATTGAGTTCCATTCTCTAGGAGCATAGCCAAAAATACAAGTGAAGAAATTGGTTCATGCTTAGGCAGAAGATGATGATCGAGGAAGATTTTTTTAATAATAGGAATCATAAAAATATGCTTAAAACTGTATGAAAAGAACCCCAGAGACCAAAGGTCTATTTCATAATAACAGCAGAAAGAAATGGAAAAAAATCCCAAAGAGAAAACCTGCCGGTGCACAGTCAAGTGACAAGAAGTCAGAGAAAATTAATAAGAAGCCAGATACAGTCCTCACAAACCAAAGCCTCTGAGCACAGGAAGAAAAATTGCAAACTTTCTGCAAGTTGGGAATGGTGCAGAGAACCTGTGAAAATTAGGGCAAATGATCTCAACTGAACTTTGCAAAGTAAGGAATCTAAATTTCATTTTAGATTAGGACAGGCCTACAACTGAACACTCTGTGAGTCACGGGGACAGGCTGCCCATACACAGTGGCTTTGCTAAGTCATACTTTTTCACCTCTAGTTCCTCCTTTAACCCTAAAATCTTCTTTTCACTCTGACAAGGCCTCATGGGCTGCCATTCTATTCTTCTTCCAGGCTGCTCAACTGAAGGAGAGGCATACAGCACCAGTAGTCAGACAGCCCAGGGTTCAAATCTTAGCTCTAGTGCTTATTTGCTCCTTCAATCACTATTTCTTCACTTGCTAAGTGGGAATAGTAATAAATCCCTTTAAGGCTATAAGGAGAACAAAATAATAAAAGACATACACAGCATCTAGCCCTGTGCCTCATGCTAAGAGATTCTTAATAATGATTAGCTATTGCTATGAAAATCAGATAGAATCTATAATTCTTCTATATATCGGTCCCCTAACTTTTTCATTTGATTGCTTTGCACGGCATTGAAAAAAATAAGTTGGAAAGTCTGTTTCTGACCAATGGAGAGTAACAAGACCCACACTCCTTCTCCCACCATAAGTAACTAGGAAACTGGACAAAATATGTAAACAATTGCTTTCCAACTTTGGACCTCAAGCTGCACAAGATTGTGGTCTGTGATAAAGGAAAATGACAGAGGTGAGACACCACCACAGAAACTGCAGATATCAAAACAATAAAAAACTTTAGACGAATTTACACCAATAAAGTAGACATCCTGGATAATATGGATACATTCTTTGAAAAGACACAAATTAGAAAACAGACTTAAAAAGAAATAGAAAACTTTAATAATCCTGTATCAATCTGAAAAATTGATTTCACCTTTAAAACTTTTCTCAAAAGAAAACCCCACACCTTGATGTTCTCATTGATGAACTCTACCAAACACTTAAGGAAGACAGAACAGCAATCCTAGGGCATTACAAGGAAGAAAAACTGCAAAATAATATTCTACATGAACATAGATGAAAAATTCCTCAACAAAGTATTAATATCAAAGCCTGTTATGTAAAAATAATAGCACACAAGGATCAAGTGGTAATGTAGGTTTGGCTCCTTTTCTTATAAGGACATTAGTCATAGCAGAATAGGGCCCACCCATAGGACCTTCGTTTTACTTCATCATCCCTTTAAAGACCTTATTTCAAATATTGTCACATTCTGAGGTACCAGGCATTAAGGATTCAACATATGAACTTTGAGGGAGACAATTCAGCCCATACAATGATCATGGGTTTGCTATGCCTTTGTTCTATATTGTCACCAATCCAAAACTCTACCCAGCCTCAAACACCAGCTCAGATATTACCTCCATCTTGCAGTTTTTCCATATGGGCAAACCAGATAGGCTCACTCACTATTCTGAGTCTCTGTAACATTTGGTTCGTACATCTGTGAGTCTATGAATCATAGTCATTATGCATTAGAGATACTAGGGAGCTTTTCTTCCCTCCTCTCCAATACTGTAAATCTCTGCAGCCAGATAATATGTTATTTCTATTATTGTGACTCTCTTGACTACTAGCATTGTTCTGGAGCAAATAAACATCTGTGGCTGAATGAGGTGCTTCTTTGGTCAGCCTTCCAGATAGGACTTCAGGAGCCCAGGAAGTCCTCTTGCCCCGCTTCCCCTCACGTCCTGATCTACTTCATTAGTTCACTTACGGCATTGATTCTAAATGAAGGACAGCATCTTGATAAGTGCAGTGATGCTTTGGGTTTTCTTAGAGTAGATGTTACTAAGAAATCATGAGGAATATGGGAAGGGGGCAGGGAAGAAGGCAAAAAGGAATGTAAAGATTTACTGAAGACATTGTAGGATAGGATTTTTTAAACGTTTTTGTTCATTTGATCTTCATGACAATACTAGGACAATAGGCTTTATTTTCTACAGTTTACAAAAAGAAACCTGGGGCTCGAAGAAGTTAAGTGATGTGTAGTTAGTAATAGTTCTTGATAGTTGGTGGCACAACCAGAATTCCAATGCAGGCCCAGCAGGTCTCCAGGACTCACTTGCACTGTGTACCTACCACGTTCACTCAACTGTGGCTTGGGTAGATCCGATCATAACATAGTGTATGGTGTTTATTAAGTAGGAGGCACTGTTCCAAGTGCTGTGGGTACAAGTGATTCATTTCATCTGAAAAACAACGCAGTGAGGTAGGCCCTATATTTCTATCACTGTTTTACATATGAAGAAACTGAGTCACAAAGACGTTAGGTATCTTGCCCAAGACTACTAATAGAAAGTCTAGTACTTGACCCTAAGTGACTGAATCCAGAGCAACCCAAAACTACTATATTGTAGAGCATCATTTCACAAGTTGTCAACTTCACGTGTATCCCAGTTCCCCTTAGATTCCCATTCCCACTTACAAGTCCTGCTTGCCAGCTGATTAACAGCCACTCTGGAGACCAGCCAGACACAGACCCAGGAGTCACTTAAACCTTTCCCATTTCATTTCCTTCTCAAACTTTTCATAGTTCCGGGAGCTACTAAAATAAGGGGTACTAGACTCTCACTTTTCACCCTTTGGAAAACACATTTCCCAGTCCACAGGCCAGCATCTCAGCCTAAACTGGGAAGCCAATTGTGTTTACTTTACTTTATTCTTTTCAAGTGACAAGTAAGTTTCACACATGTAATTAATCTCTACGGGCTGCTTTTTTGGTTTCATTTTTATTTTTACTTTGTTGAATAGGAAAAATATAAAATGGAAAGCCATTTGTCCAGAAGTATATCACTTATTTACCCTGAATTTTGGCAGACACGTCTCAGCTGCTGCTAAATGCAAGATGACCTTTTTTCCCCAAATGCTTTACCTGTGGTAACTCCCTTCTATTTGTTACCTTTGAAGAAGAAAATTGAATTTTACCAGGAAGCAACGGGAAATGTTTTATGAACACCGTGTCTCCCCTCCTCATCTACATGGCTAAGGGCAGAATTTTTTTCAAAGACTCCCTCTGCTCACTTTTCCCCAATGGAGATAGCATAATTTAGCTAATTGGTAAATTTGGGGAGAATAGTCGGATCAAATTTTGTTCCCCTTTTATGGTGCCTTGAACTACCTTCATGGGTAAAACAGGAAACTAACCTCAAATTTGTGCAGCTGGTTCATACCTCAAAAGACACTTTACCCACAGGACTTCAAACTGATTTTGGATTTAATGATTACTTAAGAAGTACGTAATTATTTCTCCTTCTTGGGAGAAAGTTCTATTAGGCCTAAGGAATTCCATCAGAAGGATCAGTGGGGGTGGATACAGCTGCATAAAACCAAATGTCCACTCATATGATTTCATGGAGACCAAAATACTGAACAGAGTTCACAGGGACTGAAGCTGCCACCATCAAATCTCCAAACGTGGATAGAAGGTACGAAGACCTCAGTAGACCTTCTCTGACAATAAAGCCAGTTTAGAGAACAGAGCTTTATCTCCCACACATGGCCAGGGAAGAATGCCAAAATTAAGCTCTTGTGGGATCATTTCTGCCAATTGTGTTTAAGTTCATGGATTGTGACTTTGAGACAACTGGTCGCAACTAGTCGACATCCTGGTGAGGCTAAAACTTCTCAAAGGCCATTAAGTTTCTGTTGGCATCTTTGCCAGTACTAATTGAGGTAATGCAGAAGGCCTGCTACCTGTTGGGTTTTCCCTTCTGTTCACATTTTGAACAAGTTTATAAAATAAAAGAGATAGAGAATGAATATATTGACAGAGACAAAGTTGGAGTGAATAACCATTCTGGAAGCCACGTGAACTTAAATGACTACTGAATTTCAGAAGTAGACCTACCTACCTGGACTGTCAGTGCTGGGGCCAGTAGGGCATTCAATCCCTTGCTCTGTAAGAGGAGCAGAGAATCCACATTAAAAGTATGTTCCTTGCAGGCAACTCCACTCCAGAAGACGAACATGAACTAGGAGGAGCAATGCTCGGTTGTTATTCTCTCCCAATGTAGAGGTAGAGAAATCACACACAAATTTCTTCTCATGAGAACCAAGAGTGGGAAAATGGTGTTTCCATCTACCAAAGTCCAAAATAGTCCAATTTCCTTAACTCCCACTTCAGATCAATCTGTGAAGCATTGTATTCTGAGTTATGTCAAGGAGCATGGTTCTTACAGTTTAGTTTTTTGCAATTCCTGTGATTGTGGAGCACAGAGATTTAGCACCGAGACTGTGGAAAGATGAGGCGCTGCCTTTCCATGGCTTATCTCAAACATGTACATCATTTTCTGTTGTTAACATTTCAGTGTAGACCATTTCAGATCGTCATGTCAGAAAAAGTGAGTTTCTCCTATATATTGGCTGGGCAACCAATACAGGGATATGAGCGAGGAGGCAAGGCTATCACTTTTGCCCTTTGTCACCCAGGAGGGGATTTCCAAACCATCTTGTGTCCCCTCTTATTCATGTATATCCCCAGGTTTTTCCATACGTATTAATCTCTCCTTTACTAACTGTGTGTTTTTATACTTTCTCAACACCCTGAGTTCCTTATACAAATGGACTTGTTCTATTTTTAGAAAATTTTACTGTGTTTTCATTTTAGGCTTATAAGATAAAATGAGCTATATATATATATTTTTTCAAAATGCATTTAGTACAGTGAGCTTAACCTCAGTGGATTGTGTCTGCAGAGATGTGAAAGAATGACTCTTGTTCTTCTCCATTGGAGCGATGGGTCAGTGACAGATAGGACCATTAGCTGATGTCCATCTGGACACCTCAACTATCATACATGATGCCTGTCATAGTATTTGATAAGCAGATTTTCCAACAGTGAAAATGTTAACCAATTTAATTGCTTAAATTTTATTCCTAAGTTGGTTCTTTCCATCAGTGGGGCTTGGGGGAAAGATTAATGCATGAAAGTTTGAATTTCAAAAAACATGCCAGTTTTCATCATTATGAAAGACTATGATAGGATTTTTTTAAAGATTTTATTTATTTATCTTTAGAGTGGGGGAGGGAGGGAGAAAGAGAGGGAGAGAAACATTAATGTGCGAGAGACATATCAAACTCTCTCACGCCCCCAACTGGTGACCTGGCCCACAACCCAGGCATGTACCCTGACTGGGAATTTAACCAATGACCTTTCAGTCTGCAGGCCAGCAGTCAATCCACTGAGCCACACCAGCCAGGACTATGATAGAATTTTTTGAAAACATTTTTTACAAGACATTAACTCTCAGTAAATGTTTATCTTTAATTTTAATCTAAAAGTAAATTTCAGAAATTTCAGTCCACATGGATTTTGTTTTTATAAAACTCATTTAAAAGACTCTCAGAAGTCCCTGATAATTTAAAAAAATGATGAAATCGATACTTCAACTCCAAGAAAATTTGGAGTGTTTTATTTATGATGACCCCATTTACTGACAAATCTCTCACTGGTTGAAATACAATTTAAATACATGCAGAAATGTCTACATGTCCTAACCCTTAAAAAGGTTGAAGGAAAGAAGAGAAAGGAAAGGAAGGATAGGGAAGGGAGGGAATGGGGAGGGAAGGGAGGAAAGAAGGAGAGATAAGGGAGAGGGGTGAGAGAGGAATGTTGATGAAGCTTCACTGACTTTCTGAACAGCATCCACAACACACTAGAGTTAACTTGAAAAACCCAGGGTTCGGGACAACAACTGCTCCAGCAGTAGAAGATCTGCATATAATTTAAGGCAGTTCTCCACATCCGCATTAGCTCCAGTTGACCGTTAAGTGGGTTTAAACTCTGGAGATCAAATGAAAAACAATTTGTGTATAAGCATACTTGCACAGCTCAAACCTGTGTTGTTCAAGGGCCAACTATATTATAGTAACGTTAGGGAAGGTCACTGAGTTCCAGTTCTTTGGAATCACCTGGAAGAAATCTCACAATAAGGTGGACTCTCATTCAGGGCTCACTCTGGACACCACCGATCACCACCGTACTTGCCTCTCCATCTCCCCACATTCTCTGCTGTGGCCACATCTCTTCCCTGCTTCACCCTAGGAAGAAAATGAGCCCTGAAGACTGGAACAAATAAAAATGAGTCCTTTCAGCCTCCATCTGCCTCTCTGATGGTCTTCAGGCCTTTATTTTTCTTTCAGTGAGCCCCTGACACATTTCACAATTCCCTTATGCCAGGCCTGGAGGTCAGGCCAGAGAGAAAGGACTTCTTTCAGTGAGACCTTGGGCTTATCTTGCTGCACCAGGGGGCCTTCTGCACATCACCTGCAGGAGTCGGAATCAGCTCAGACTTCAGCCCCAGGGAGGTCTGAGCTCAACTCCTAGCTCTTGATCTGATTAGCTGTATGATACACACCACAGCCAGAGTTTTCTTTCCAAGACACATTTCTGACAAGGTGCCTGCCCTCCTAGAACTCTTCAGTGGCTCCCTATTATTTTTTGCATAAAGGCCAAATCTTACGTTCTGGCTTGCAGGCTCTGCAGATTCTGGGCACCACATGCCCATACCTCTCTCCCCCCACACTCAAACCCCCAGCCCTCTTGCATCTCTCTCAGTATTGTGAGCTCTTTGGCTTGACTCTAGAGAAGGGAATAGCACATTTCCTGTAGACAGCTGGATGACAAATATTTTTTCCAGCTCTGCTGGAGCCAAATGGTTTGTTTTTTTTTTTTACCACCTATTCACCTTTGCCATTGTGATGCCAAAGCAGCCACAAATGGTACATAGATAATTGGCCATGGCTGTGTGTCAGTAAAACTAGCACATGGGAGGTTGGGAACAATTGGTGGGGATGCAGATTTGACCCATTGGCTGGAGTTGGCTGACTCCTGCTCCACACCTGCATCAACGCTTTCCACCTGCCCTTCACATATCATTTTTGCTGGTATTTCATCTTCTGGCTTGGCTTAGGGCCCACATCCTCCAGGAGTCTTCCCTTATGTCCAACTCTGGGTCACATGCCCTCTTCCCATGAGCAGGCAAAGCACCCTGCACTGTCACCACCAGTGGCTCACCAAACTATTTGCATAATTGCCTATTTACATATTTGTATTCCCCCCTAGACTGTATGCCTCACAAGGCAGGAATCAAGTGTGTCTGGTTTATTTCATACAGTAGCTGCACCTAGCACGTACTCAATAAATAATAACTTTTACGGTCTTTATCTCCACCATAGGATTAAGATAAGTGGGCCACTTTGGGTGAGCCTGTAAACCTAGAAACAACTCCTATCAGAAAAATCAAACTGACAGCCTCAAAAAGGCCAGGTTTTCCCAAATCAGGGTTGCCTTGGGGTATGCTTGGAAGTGATTTTAGTTGGTCGGCAGGGATGATGGCCTGAACCCAGAGCCAGTGCTTCTCAGGCTTTGTGTGCATTACAGCCACCTGGGAGAGCTTTAACACCCACTGATGCCTAATTGTTCGGGAGTGCAGCCTGGGATGAGAATCTTTACAATCTCCCCAAGTCTATTAGTTCCCTGGGACTGCCACAACAAATTACCGCAAATTGGGTGGCTTAGAGGAACAGGAATGTATTCTCTCAGAGTTCTGGAGGCCAGAAGTCTGAAATTAAATTGTGGGAGATTTTAGGGGAGAATCCTTCCTTACCACTCCTGGTGGGGGTTAACATTTCTTGGTATCTTGGCTTGTGGCCTTTTCACTCCAGCCTCTGCCTCTGTCTTCACATTACCTTTTCCTCTGCATGCCTGTTCTCTAGCGGTTCTTATTAGGAAGGATACTTATCATTGGATTTAGGGCCCATTTGCACAACCCAGCGTGACCTATCGCAAGCCCTTAACTTAATTATGCTTGCAAAGTCTTTTGTTCAAAAAGTGTTCTAGCACTTAGGATATGGACTTATCTTTTGGAGGGGCCAACATTCAGCTCCAAACACTGGGTAATTCTGATTTATAGCCACTCTCTAAGTAACATGCACACATTTATAAGCAGGCTCACACATCTTTACCTAGACTTGAGCAGGAATAGACCACTTCATCAGCCAGGTGAGAACGATCATTTTGAAGCATCCCTTACCCTAATGACAGAGGAATAAACAGCAATGGATGGGTAGTGGAGAAATGCCAGGCAAGTGAGACAGAAGGAATGCAAAGCGTGGATCTGATAACCAACTTCTCTCTGTTATTTGTTCTTCACTATTTTCCCTTTCAGAATTCTCTCTATGTAAATTTTTTAATACCTAGACTTTTCTTTCCTTCTTTTTTCTTTTCTTTCTTTCTCTCTTTCTTTCTCTCTTTCTCTCTTTCTTCCTTCCTTCCTTCCTTCCTTCCTTCCTTCCTTCCTTCCTTCCTTCCTTTCTTTCTTTCTTTCTTTCTTTCTTTCTTTCTTTCTTTCTTTCTTGAAACATTCTGTCTTAGACTGAACATCTATAGTCCTATCATCTCACATTGTCTCAAAGACACCCATGCCCTTCTTTTGGGTCAGACCTTCAGACAAAGCTGTGAAAAGGTCTTTGGTGTGTTTGGGAGGTAACTGAGATGTTCATAATTAGGATCAAGGAAAGGCTGCTCTTCTTTCAGACTGGCAGAGGGTGGAAAGTCAGATGTATCCCTTATATTTCATTGAAACTGGCGCTGCTTCATGCTGAGTTTGAATCCTTTAAAAGCTAAAAAATAGGGAAAGAAATGAAATGTGTAATTCTCATGAAATTAGAACTCCTTCCTGCTTTTCTGTTTACTTTTCAAAAGCCATTTTACTTTGAGCACTTAACAGAAATAACTGTGAAAATCTAACAGTGATGATCATATTCTGGAAGGAGATCACGAGGTTGGAGACAGAATGCCTGGGTTCCTTTAGATTGTTCTTCTGTCATCTTTTGGGAACCGCGTCATGAGGAGGTCAAATAATTACAGGACAAACAGTACTTCCATGGCAGTCTTTCAGCAACCTCCTTGGTGGGAAATGTCTGGTCCTTATTTATAACAACACAATAATGTGATCTTTGAGAGGCAGCATGATCGTGGGTTTTGTTTTGGCTGAATAAAATAGATGCTGCATTTTTTTTCCAGTGGAGGAATGAAAGTCTGTTGGATGCTGTTTAGATGAGAAGTAGTGGGGAGAGTTATACTCATTAATGCATTCTGCAGTCTGTCTGGCATGTGGGCTAATACTCCCTGACTGCTGGCACCAACTCGTTTCTGCTATTCTGGTAGAGAAAAGAGGAGAAAAAATCCTGTCTGCCCATTTTAACTTTATTGTCTCATTCTTATTCTAATCCCCCAATAAAAAGGCCAAAGCCCTTTCTGCTGATTCAAGACTTTTTGCAATCCGGGGAAAAATCCTATATTTTTCCCCTCCCATTTTTGATGAGACCATGAGCAATCCTGGTAGACTAATTTACGTAACTTTTCAGGTGTTCTTACTGAAATGAGAATTGCCAAAGAAATGCGAAAAATGCGAGCACTTATCGGAAATGCAAATGTGGCATTTGTTCAGCTTAATGTGAATAGCCTTGCCCAGGCAACAACAGAAGAGACAATTAGAATGCAGTCATGGTTCCAAAAACTCACCCTTTCTTCCAACTAATATGACATTCTTTAAAAAGGAAAAGAAAAGAAATAAAAAATAAAAAGGGAGAAATATGTGTGGTTTTGCTTCAGTTACCAACACAAAAATGCCAATTGGGTAGGGGCTTCATTTTAACTAAAAAGCCTGTTATTGTGCAAGTAGCATCAGAACAAAGTAGCAATAAAGGAATTTTATGTCCGCGCTGCCTTCATTATGGCTAGGTTTTAAGAGCAGTGGAACACAGGTCACCCGTGTTAGGAGGGACTGTGGATGTTAATCTCCACTGGGGACTGCCATGTTTATTGCTCATCATTTTTCAATGATTTTATGCCATCGTTTGAGAGAATAAAATAACCCTGTAGCAGGCATGCGTGTAAATAAATTAAGCATTAAGAACCAGCAAGTTGTAATCATCTTTCTCTGAGATCGTACTAAACAGTTGCAATCAGTGAAATGGACGAGAAATTGCATGAAATCACCCTGTCGGTTATATAGCATAGCAGCTGAAACAAGACGCTCTTTGGTGTCAGAGGGTGTTTGAGGGGAGAGAGGAATGCAGTTGTCTTCTGGGTGTGTTTTAGACTACAGAACCACCCTGGGCAAATAATGCATGGGTCACTAAACCTTCCTAAGTGAAAGTATCTATTATTGATGAACAAACAACAATGAATGAACTTTTTAGCCATATATTACCATTTGCCTCATTTAAGCATGCAAATCTCCTAGGCCTGAGAACCGTGGCAAATAAAACCAATTGTCCCCTTGTACCATAATGCCTCTGTCCATGATGACCACGTTAATTATTCAGAGGATCTTTTTAAAAATGAAGATTGATTGGGAATAAGAGGAGAGAGTTTGATGAAGAGATGTGGATTTCTTTTCCATCTTTTCTTTCTTTTTTCAGAAGGAAAATGGGAACTGTGAAGTATACAGAAGCATTTAACTTCACTTTTACTAAATTCATAGTTGGACTACAATAGTGTAGATTGTCTAGCTGGCATCTTCTTCAAAGTAAAAAAGAAAAAAAAAAGGTGCCCTCCCAGCTTTCCCTAATTTTCTGTTGAAAAGGGGTAAATTTGACCTCCCTGGATGTTTGCTTTAGTTCAGAAATATCTTTAGCTGAACATTTTGATTTCTGATTCATTTGAGCCAGTTTATTTTGGGGAAAATTTCTCACAGCAAAAGAAAAGGTATAGGTTTTTAAATTTTTTTTTAATTTAATCTTTATTGTTTTTTTCCATTACCATTTAGTTCCCCTATACTCCCCTCCCCCCAGCAGTCACCACACTGTCATCCACATCCATGAGTCCTTTTTCCTTTCTGCTCAATCCCTCCACCTCTCACCTCCCCCCCACTAGCTGTCATCTGTTCTCCATCTGTGAGTCTGTCCCCATTTTTCTTGTTTGTTTAGTTTGTTCATTAGATTCCACATGAGTGAAATCATATGGTATTTATTTCTCTGACTGGCTTATTTAACTTAGCAGAATTTTCTCCAGGTTCCTCCATATTGTCACAAAGGGTAAAACTTTCTTCTTCTTTTTTGTGGTTGAGTACTATACCATCATGTAAATGCCCCACAGTTGTTTTATCCACTCATCTACTTATAGACACTTGGGCTGCTTCTGTATCTTGGTTACTGTAAATAATGCTGCAATGAACATAGGGGAGCTTATGTTCTTTTGAATTCGTGTTTTGGGTTTTTTTGGATATATGCCCAGAAGTGGAATTGCTGGGTAAAAAAAAAAATCGATTGTTAATTTTTTGAGGTATGTCTACTGCTTTCCACAGTGGCTGCACCAATCTGCATTTTCACCAACACACAAGGGTTGGTGCATTTTCACCAGTGCACAAGGGTTCCTCTTTCTCCAAAGCCTTGCTAGAACTTGTTTTTTGTTGATTTATTGATGAAAGCCCTTCTCACTGGTGCAAGATGGTATCTCATCATGGTTTTAATTTGCATTTCTCTGATGAATAGTGACATTGAGCATCTTTTCATATGTCTGTTGGCCATCAGTATGTCCTCTGGTGAAGTGTCTATTCTAAAGAACAAAGTAGGAGGAATCATGCTACCTAATATTAAACTATACTATAAATACATAGTAATCAAAACAGCATGGTAATGAAATTAAAACAGACAAATAGATCAATGGAACAGAATAGAAAGCCCAGAAATAAACCCACACTTTTATAGTCAATTAATATTCAACAGAGGAAGCAAGCACATACAATGGGCCAAAGATAGTCTATTTGATAAATGGTGTAGGGAAAACTTGACAGATATGTGCAAAAAAATGAAACAAGACCACCTTCTTACACCACATACAAGAATAAATTCAAAATAGACCAAAGACTTAAATTTTAGACCTGAAACCATAAAAATTATAAAAGAAAACATAGGCAGTAAAATCTTGGACATTGCTCATACAATATTTTATTGGCTATATCTCCCCAGGCAAGAGAAACAAAAATAAATAAATAAACAAATGGGATTAATGTCAAGTTTTTGCACAGTAAAAGAAATCATCAACAAAATGAAAGGACAATATACAGAATAGGAAAACATGTTTGCTGATACATCTGATAAGGGTTAATATCCAAATTTTATAAAGAACTTATAAAAATCAACACCAAAAAACCCAACTCAATTAAAAAATGGGCAAAGGACCTGAAAAACTATAGGTTTCAGTTATCATCAGACAGTGGCTCAAATCCTGGACAAGCTATTTGTCTTAGGTTAATTATTTTTATCTGCCTGAGCCTTTTTCTCTTACAGATAAAATGAATGTATCTATGCTCACATCATGTTAATCTCCTGCTACAATGGCTAGCATAGTATTTGCACAATTGATGGATATTGAAGCTGTTAATCTTCCAATTCAGGTAACTGTCAGTCAGAATGCTGTCCTTGAAACAGTGTGCTGGCTTGCAGCTAATGTTTACTCAGCATCTACTGTGTGAGAGGAACTCTGATAGATACTTTCATGTATGTCATCTCATATATTTCTTACAACACTCGAGGTATTTTGCAGGCTTTCCATTTTGCATTGGGACTAAAGGAGGCTTAGGAAGTAGAGGACTCGCTTAGAGACTCAGTAACTACTAACTGCAGGGGCTGGAATTTGAATCCAGGTCTTCCAACTTCAGACTAGGCCCCTTTCTTTCCCCAACGTTCCCTCAGCCACAGGTGCCAGCAATGCTCAGTGGTCTGCACAGGAGATTTGAAATATGAAGCCCTATTTATAGCTGACACTATGATTTTTATATGTAATTATTATACCAATCAGAGGATACAGAATTATTTAGACACAAATAACAGAAATCCAAAATGTACTGGAGAATTGTACAGAATCCAAAAGGAGAATTTTTTTAAATTCTCAGTTATCAATATAATTCAGTTAACAAGAACACACGGTTTCAGAACATTCTAGTAAACTGCAGTTTTACTGTGCACATATGTCACATTTGTCATGCCATGTATTCTTTTAAATTTTACTGTTGTTCAGGTACAGTTGTCTCTCTTCTCCCCCTCACGCCGGCTGTCCCCACCACTGTCCCCTGATTCCACACCCCACCCTTGGTTTTGTCCATGTGCCCTTTATAGTTGTTCCTGAAAACTCTTCTCCCTTCTCCCTTCCCCTCATATCCCCTCCCACCTCCCCTCTGGTTACTGTCAGTTTGTTCTTAATTTCAATGTCTCTGGTTATATTTTGCTTGTTTGTTTGTTTTGTTGATTAGGTTCTAGCATCACTAGCCATCAGAGAAATGCAAATTAAAATGACAATGAGATACCATTTCACACTGGTCAGAATGGCCATCATAAACAAATCAACAAACAACAAGTGATGGTGAGGTTGTGGAGAAAAGGGAACCCTAGTGCACTGTTGGTGGGAATGCGGACTGGTGCAGCCACAGTGGAAAACAGTATGGAATTTCCTCAGAAAACTAAAAATGGATCTGCCTTTTGACCCAGCAATTCCACTACTGGAATTATATCCTAAGAATCCTGAAACACCATTCAAAAGAACCTATGCACCCCAAAAGGAGATTTTTATACCAAAGAGAGGGAGAGAGAATTTTATACTCTCCAAAAAGGAGAACTAAATGACCCAAATAATGAAAAAATTCAAGAGAAGCTGTTTTGGGACAGAGGTGGATTCAGGCACCCAAACAAGTTCAGTGGCTCTTGGCTGTGCTTCATCCCCTTGACCCCTGTCTCCATCTCAGCAGATTCTCTCCCTCCCCCAACTGGTGGCCATATGGCTGCCTGCACGTCCACAGTAATAGCTCCACAGTGAAAATAAAGAGCCTCTCTTCCCCAAAGAAGAAGTTTCCAGAACAAAGTCTCATCCAGCAGTTTGGGTGGCATGCCCATCCTTGAACCAGTCACTCTAAACAAGACAGCTGGCCAGAACTGGGTTGCATACATACTCCTGGAATTAGTGGTAGACTTCAGTCAGCCCAAAGAGTGCAAACATAAATGGAGAGAGATGGCCCAAGCAGTGTCTGGAATTAAAGTGAGTGAACCAAGTAATGGTTACTCTTCTGGAAAGAAAACTGAGAGTGAAGTCTCTCATCTACAAGCTATGTGACCTGAACCAACTGAATATCTGTTAAGAATTAGGGCTCTGCTGCCGGACAGACTGGGTGAATTCTTTACCTTCTTATACCTCAGTTTCCTCATCTGGAAAATGGCATAACTCAGAGGGTTTTTAAGGAAAAGACTAAATAGGTTAAACCATGTATATATACATAGTGTCCGAAAAATGACTGACATATAATGTTAGCCACGAGCTAACATTTCCATGTCATTACGCACACAGTGGTTTCCTCAAATTGAACACAGCACTTTGACCAACACAGAGGATGAAAGTGAGGATGTACAAGTGACAGCACACTGAAAAAGCGAAAGGCACTCTCAACAGTTGTTGCACTTGAATACCCTACCTCATGTTACCTTCCCCAAGTAAAATGTGTCTAACCGTACCTTTAAAGTGACTGTGTTAGCATCCTACTGTACTTACCATTTTCCGATGAGCTGCTCTAGCACGACTTTGCTGATGAGTGCTTGGCTTTTACTCTGAGTGAGAAAAGAGGAGCCGTTGCAGGTTATATCTGTCTTCTTCTCAAACCTTCTAGTGACGTCTTACAGAATAAGATGCAGTGTCCTCACCATAGCCTCACAGCTCTACATCATCTGACTGCCTAACTTTTTCCTCTCTTGTGTCACTGCCTCACAGTCCACTCTTCTCTTATTGGCTTTGTCCACACTGGCTTCCATGATCTTTCTGAAATGTGTACAGGCTCAGTGTATTCCAGCCTCGGAGGCTTTGCATATGCGTTTAACTGTTCCTGACCCACCTTCCCAGGTCAGTTAAGTATTGTATCCGGGGAAATGTCCCCTTGTCTGTGAAGTCTTTTCTAATCCACCTGACACAAAATAACGTCTCTTCATGCTTTCAATCTATTTTACCCTGCCATAGTTTTAAAAAAAAACCTCTCATCTTCTCTTGTTACTTTACATGTGTATTTATTTATTCATAATCTGTTTTTTCACTAACTAGAATAAAAGTTTCTTAAAGGAATGTTTGTTGATTTTGTTGGTCATGGCTATATCCCAATGCCTAGAGAAAATGATCATAGTACGTATTATATATTCAATAAATATTTGCAGAATAAATTAATGAATAAGAGATATAGAAGTCCCCATTGCAAAACTTGGAACATATTCAGTATTCAGTAAATGTTTGTTTAAAAATATATTTTCAGCGAATCCCAGAGTGAAATTTAGTTGGTGGCTTTTAAAAGTGACTGGAAATACTATCCAGCAGTTGTACTCTTAAGTATTTATCCAACTGATTTTAAAATTATATCAACATAAAAATTTGCAAGTGAATATTTATAGGCAATTTTATTCAGAATCACTCAAAACTGGAAGCAACCAGAATGGCTTTCAATAAGTAGGTGAATAAATAAATTGTGACCCCCCCCTCCCCTCCCACACTTCTCCTCCCTCCCGTTCCTGGGAAAGAGAGAAGCTACCGCTTCTGGTGGGTAAGGGAGCGCTCTGCGCCTGTGGAAGGGGATCACGCCCAACCCCTCTGAGCCTCAGAGCACTGCCAGACCAGGCAACAGGATTTTTGGGAGGCAAGGTGGCAACAGAGTAGGACGGAGCAGATTCCAGTTCCTTGTACACAAGGGAGAGAATCCTGTCCAATTGGTGGAGGAGAAGCAAGGCAGTCAGCAGTTGCTCAGCATATATAAAAATAAGGGACCAGAAATCTTGATGGTCAAGGGGGAACCAGACGAGATACAAACAACTTGAAAATGCGAAAAGACTAGAGCTGGACCCAAAGAAGAGGCTTCCCAACAGTAGAGTTAGAGAGACAAATTTCACTTTGCTGTAGGAGAGAAGCCACAAGTTGCTCCATATTTGAGTAGGTGGAAGCAGAGAATGACAGGATAACCGAAAGAGACTGCACCACTGAATTTCACAGGCATTTCATCACAGAAGTTCACACCATAAACCCAGGGAGTCAGAACAGATCAATCTAAGAAGTGAGGCTAACAAGAAGAGTCTCACAAACAGTGGGAAGACAAAGAAACAATCCCCAAATGAAAGGAAAGGAGGAACCCTCAGAAAGGATGTTAGATGAAATAGAGGCAAGTCAACTATCAAATATTGAATTCAAGGCACTGGTTATCAGGAAGTTCAAAGAGCTCACAATGAGCTATCAGAAACTACAGGGGAGCTACAATAATCTCACTGCAAACTATGTCAACATGAAAAAGGAAATGGAAAGTATTAGCAAGGGACAAGAGGAAATGAAGAATACAATTTCCGAATTGAAGAACACAGTAGAAAGTATTAAAAGTAGAGTCAATGAGACAGCAGATCGGATTAGTGAGTTGGAGGACAAAGTAGAAAACATCTCACAGAAAGAGCAGGAAAAGGAAAAGAGGCTTAGAAAGAATAAAGAGGGATTAAGAGAAATGCAAGACAATATGAAATGTAATAATATCTGAATAATAGGAATACCAGAAGGAGAAGAAGAACAAGGGATAGAAAACGTATTTGAAAGAGTAATGAGAGAAAATTTTCCTAATTTGATGAGAGAGAAAGTCACACAATTCCAGGAATCACAGAGAATCCCAATCAAAAGGAACCCAAAAAGGCCCACTTCAAGGCACATCATCATTAAAATGGCAAAATTCCAAGACAAAGAGAGAACCTTAAAGGCAGCAAGGGAGAAAAAAGAAGTAATATACAAGGGAGCCCAATAAGGTTAGCTACTGACTTCTCAATGGAAACACTCCAAGCAAGAAGAGAATGGCAAGAAATATTCCAAGTAATGAGAACCAGAGGCCTACAACCAAGGCTACTTTATCCAGCAAGGCTATCAATCAAGATAGAAGGCCAAATAAAGAGCTTCTAAGATAAAAGAAGTCTAAAAGAATATGCTTCCACCAAACCAGCCCTGCAAGAAATACCAAAAGGACTGCTTTAAGGAAAGGAAGGAAAAAAGAGACAGAGAGAAACACGGGTACAAAAATGGCAATGAATAAGTACCTATCAATAATAAACTTAAACATAAATGGGTTAAATGCTCCAATCAAAAGACACAGAATAGCTGAATGAATAAGAAAGCATGACCCACACATATGCTGCCTACAAGAGACCCACCTCAGGACAAAAGACCATCACAGACTAAAAATGAAAGGCTGGAAACAAATTTTCCAAGCAAACAAACAAGAAAAAAAAGCTGGCGTAGCAGTTCTCATATCAGACAAAATAGACTTCAAAAAAAGAGCCATAAAGAGAGACCCAGAAGGCCACTTCATAATACTCAAGGGAAGAATCCACCAAGAATACATTAACGTCATAAATATATATGCACCCAACATAGGAGCACCCAAATATATAAAGAAAATCTTAGAGGACTTCAAGAAAGATATTGACAGCAATACAATTATAGTAGGGCATTTTAACACCCCACTATCAAAAATGCACAGATCTTCCAAACAAAATATCAACAGATATTGTGGCATTAAACAACACCCTAGATTAAATGGACTTAACTGACATATATAGAGCCCTTCATCCCAAAGAAGCTAAATACACATTCTTTTCAAAGGCACATGGAACATTCTTAAAGATAGACGACATGATAGGCCACGAAACAAGCCTCAACAAATTCAAGAAGATTGAAATTATACCAAACATTTTCTCTGACCACAAGGGACTGAAATTGGAAACCAACACCAAAGGAAAAAACCCCAAACACCCCAAATCATGGAGACTGAATGGTATGCTATTAAACAATGAATGGGTCAAGAATGAAATTAGGGAAGAAATCAAAAAGTTCCTGGAAACAAATGAAAATGAACTCACAACAACCCAAAACTTATGGGACACAGTGAAGGCAGTCCTGAGAGGGAAGTTTATAGCAATACAGGCTTACCTAAAGAAGATAGAAACATCTCAAACAAACAACCTAACCCTATGCCTGCAAGAACTCAAGGAACAACAACAAAGACAGTCCAGATCAAGCAGAAGGAAGGAAATTACCAAGATCAGAGCAGAACTAAATGACATAGAGACTAAAAACACAATTCTAAGAATCAATGAATCCAGGAGTTGGTTCTTTGAAAAGACAAACAAAATAGACAAGCCTTTAAGTAGGCTCATCAAGAAAAGAAGGGAGAGGACACAAATAAACACAATCAGAAATGAAACAGGAGAGATTACAACTGATAACACAGAAATGGAAGGGATTGTAAGAAATTGCTATGGAGAACTATATGCCAAGAAATTTGAAAACCTAGGGGAAATGAACACATTTCTAGAAAAATATAATCTTCCAAAACTCAATGAAAAAGAAGCAGAAAATCTGAACAGACCAATACCAGCAAATGAAATTGAAGCAGTAGTCAAAAAACTGCCGTCACACAAAAGTCCTGGACCATATGGTTTCACAGGAGAATTCTACAAGGCATTTAAGGAAGAGCTAACCTCTATTCTTCACAGACTATTCCAAAAAATCCAAAAGGATGGAAAACTCCCAAATTCTTTTTATGAAGCCAGCATCATCCCAATTCCAAAACCAGATAGAGACACAACAAAGAAAGAAAACTTCAGGCCAATATTGCTGATGAACATAGATGCTAAAATCCTCAACAAAATATTGGCAGATCTCATCCAACAATATATCAAAAAGATCATACACCATGAGCAAGTGGGATACATCCCAAGATTGCAAGGATGGTTCAACATTCGCAAATCAGTAAATGTAATACATCACATAAACAAAAGCAAAGACAGAAACCACATGATCATATCAATAGACACAGAAAAAGCTTTTGATAAGGTTCAACACCCATTTATGATAAAAACACTCAGCAAAGTGGGAATAGAGGGAGCATTCCTCAATATAATAAAAGCCACATACGAGAGATGGGCAAAAACTAAAATCTTTTTCATTAAGATCAGGGACAAGACAAGGATGTCCACTTTCACCACTTCTATTCAATATAGTACTGGAATTTTAGCCACAGCTATAAGACAAGAAAAGGAAATAAAAGGCATCCAAATTGGAAAGGAAGAAACAAAACTGTCATTGTCTGCAGATGACATGATAGTGTACATGGAAAATCCTATAGACCCTATTCAAAAACTGCTCGAACTAATAAATAAATTTGGTAAAACAGCAGGTTACAAAGTCAATATCCAGAAATCAAAGGCATTCTTGTATACTAACAATGAATCGGCAAAAGCAGAAATCAAGAAAAAAATACCATTCGATATAGCAAAAACAAAAATAAAATGTCTGGGAATAAATCTAACCAAGGAAGTAAAAGACCTGTATGCAGAAAACTACACAGCATTGAATAAAGAAATCAAGGAAGACACAAACAAATGCAAACATATACCGTGTTCATGGACTGGAAGAATTAACATCATCAAAATGTCCATACTACCCAAAGCAATTTACAGATTCAATGCAATACCTATTAAAGTACCAATGGCATATTTCGAAGACATAGAACAAACACTTCAAAAATTTATATGGAACCATAAATGAGCCCGAATAGCAGCTGCACTCTTGAGGAAGAAGAACAAAGTAGGAGGAATGACAATACCTGATATCAAATGGTATTACAAGGCCACTGTAATCAAAACAGCCTGGTACTGGCATAAAAACAGGCACATAGACCAATGGAACAGAACAGAGAGCCCAGAAATAAACCCAACTCTTTACAGTCAATTAATATTCGACAAAGGGGTCAGTAACATAAAATGGACTAAAAATAGCCTTTTCAACAAATGGTCTTGGGAGAACTGGACAGCTTCGTGCAAAAAAATGAAACTTGAGCACCTACTTACACCATACACCAAAATAAATTCAAGGTGGATAAAAGACTTAAATATAAGCTGTGAAACCATTAAAGTCCTAGAGGAGAACATTGGTAGAAAAATCTCAGATATTTCAAGCAGCAACTTTTTTTACTGATGTGTCCCCTAGAGCAAGGGACATAAAGGAAAGAATAAACAAATGGGATCTCATCAAAATAAAAAGCTTCTGCATGGCTAAAGAAAACAGTATTAAAATAAAAAGACAACCAACTGTATGGGAAAACGTAATTGCCAATGATACCTCAGACAAGGGTTTAATCTCCAAAATATACAAAGAACTTACTTGACTCCACTCTAAGAAGATAAGCAACCCAATTAAAAAATGGGCAAAGGACTTGAACAGACACTTCTCCAAAGAGGACATACAGAGGATTCAGAGACACGAGAAAAGATGCTCAATATTGCTAGCTATCAGAGAAATGCAAATTAAAACCACAGTGAGATACCACTTTACACCAGTCAGAATGGCCATCATAAACAAAGCAACAAACAACAAGTGTTGGAGAGGTTGTGGGGAAAAGGGGTCCTTAGTTCACTGTTGGTGGGATTGCAGACTGGTACAACCACTATGGACAACAGTATGGAATTTTCTCAGAAAACTAAAAATGGACCTGCCTTTTGACCCAGCAATTCCACTGCTGGGATTATATCCTAAGAACCCTGAAACACACCCCAATGTTCATAGTAGCACATTTTACAATAGCCAAGAGCTGGAAGCAACCTAGGTGCCCGTCAGTAAATGAATGGATAAAAAAATTATGGTACATATACACAATGGAATTCTATGCAGCAGAAATAAAGAAGGAGCTCCTAACCTTTGCAACAGCACGGATGAAACTGGAAAGCATTATGCTGAGTGAAATAAGCCAGGCAGTGAAAGACAAATACCATATGATCTCACCATTAACAGGAAGCTAAACAACAAAACAAACAAGCAAGCAAAATAAAAACAATGACACTGAAACAGAGAACAGGGGGATAGTGACCAGAGAGGAGAGGGGAGGATATTTCAGAAGAAAAAGGGGGAGGATTTACAGGAACTAGTATAAAGGACACATGGACAACAACTAGGGGCGGGTGGAGGTGGCAGGGAGGTGGGGGGCACAGCGGGGTGGGCTGGGATGGGAGTAAAAGACAGAATACTGTAGTTGAAAAATAATTAAATATAAATAAATAAATAAATAAATAAATACATTGTGGTACATCCATATGATGGAATGTTACCAAGCAACAACAACAAAAAATTAGCCACCAATTCACAAAAGGGGCATGGATGAATTTTAAATGCATATTGTTAAGTAAAAGGAGCCAGTTTTAAAAAGCTACATACCATGTAATTACAATCATATGGTATTGTGGCAAAGGCAACACAAATTACTAATGGTAAAAAAGTAATCACTGATTGCTAGAGATTCAGGGGAAAAGGAAGAAGGGTGGAATAGGTGAAACACAGGGGAATTTTTAGGATGGTGAAACAATTGTCTAAGATACTGTAATTATGAATACATGGTATTACACATTTATCAAAACCCATTGAATTTTACAGCACAAAGAATGAACCTTAAATTTTACAAATTATTTAAAAATATTTAGAAGGTCTGATAATCACAGGATGAGAAGCAGAATGTCACAAAATTTCTAACTCTAAACAACCTCACTGGAAAGGAGCAGGGAGGGAGTGGGGAAAACCTGACAACCCAAGTAACTTTGGAAATGAGTGGAATATAAAGCTAAGGATGAAAGAAATTGTAGACACTTACTATCATCTGGCTGATGAAGTCGTATCCCACAAGGCCACCAGTCAACAATTCTGATATTGCTCTATGTGTGGGCTGGAATTGCACAATTAAGTAAATAGATGATGGATGATCTTCCATCCAGGTGGGGGGGAAGTTTACAGATGTGCATAGGGGAGAGGCTAGGGTGGTCCATGATGCTATAAATGAGGTTTGGAAACATCTGTATAAACTCATATATAACTGTCATGTACATATGATAGTTATATATATATGTGTGTGTGTGTATGTGTGTGTGACAGTTACATATAGAACTATCTACAAATATGTATACATCTGTAAATCTGTGCACACATATATTTTCATGTTCTCTTAGCCTAAAGAGCCTAGAAGCAACAATACCTCAGCAGCAACAAGCATATTCAGTGGCCAGATTTTGTTTTTTAATGTCATTCTGCATTAAAAAGAACAAAAGCCCCTCAAGAAAATGGCTGAAATGGTTTATCGTGGGGTAGGACAGGAAGTATACAGAATGAGCCCTGGCTGGTGTGGCTCAGTGGACTGAGTACCAGCCTGTGAACCAAAGGGTCGTGGTGTAGTTCCCTGTCAGGGCACGTGCCTGGGATGCAGGCCAGGTCTCCCGTGGAAAATGCACAAGAGGCAACTACACACTGATGTTTCTCTCCTGCCCTTTCTCCCTCCCTTCCCCTCTCACTAAAAACAAATAAATAAAAATCTTTAAAAAAAAGAACTATACAGGATGAACCTGGAGCATCTTTCAGTTCCAGAAAGTCAGAGCTAAAAAAAAAAAAAAAAAAAAGAAAACAACAATAAAAAAATAATCCAGTAATGATGGGGATATGTCAAAGGGACACAGGAACCACCTGAAAGAACTCCCAGTGACCAAGACTAGAACAATTTGAGCAACAAAATTAAGGAGTATTAGATTATAACCTTACACATACAATAAATATCCATGAGCCATACTTATATGAATCAAGAACTGAATACATAACTAAATAAATAAGAAAAATAGACAAATTTCTCATGTCAAGACTTCCATATAAATTTATATATTTTACCCTCAAGAACAGGGAGCATAACTCTCAAAACCTTAAGTATAGATGCACACAGTGGAGTAACCTGGCAACCATGACCTCAGCCAGATGACCAAGGTCAACAACCTCAGTGATGGGTCATGCTAATGACATGTACCCTTGGCATGATATGATGAAAAGGGCACTTCCCCTTCGTGGTCTTCTTCCCTCAAGCCTTTTGTCATAGGCTACTCATGAGCAAAACTTTGGACCCATCCCAGTAGAGGATTATTCTATAACATAACTGACCAATATTCCTCAAACTGTTGAGGTCATTGAAAACAGTCTGAGAAACTGTCACAGCCAAGAAAAGCCTAGAGAGATGTGATGATTAAATGTTATGTGGCATTCTGGATGGGATCCAAGAACCGTAGGTAAAAATTAAGGAAATCTGAATAAAGTCTGAAATTTAGTTAACACTAAAGTATCACTATTAGTAATTTTAACAAATACTAATATAAGATGTTAATAATAGATAAAACTGGGTTCTGGTTTGTGGGCATGCTCTGGACTATACTTGCATTTTTCCTTTAAATCTAAAACTGTTCTAAAAATAAAGTTTACCTATGTTAGAAAAAGTTACTGAAGACACCATCTTCGGGTAACGAGCACATCACATAAGGTGCGGTGAACAGAAGAAAGAGAGTCAAAGAGGGAGACTCAGGGAGTCAGGGCCGCAGGCTTTAACCTGGACTAATGAACGGTTTTATCTACCTTTGTTAGTCCTTCCACCCGACACAGATCCATTGCATGTCTGCATTTACCAGGACCTGTGCTAGGAGGCAGGGCACAGTGGTGAACCAAGAAGAGGCAAGTTCTCTGTCCCTAAGAAGCCAGGTGAGTAGGAAACACAAACGTTACTAAAATCCAGGAATCACGTGAGTAAGCGTAAAATTCCTGTGGTAGGTAGTGGTACAAAAGAGAAGTACACAGTACCATGAGAGCACATAAAGGGGCACCCGAGTCCATCAGAGAAGCTAAGAAATGTGTCCCTAATTCAACACTGGAATCACAGCCGTGAAGTGTGTGCCACTGTGAGAGGGTACAGAGAGACTGGAACTGTTCATCTCACGAAACATCTCTGAAATTCCTTGGCTTTATTTAGTCCATTGCAGTTGGCTTGAATAGACAGATGGACTATTGTGCAAATGACTTTCATTTTGTTTAGTTTTTGCTAACTGGTTTTATGACAGGCAACTGCATCTTGTCTGAGGTAGAAAACTAAACAAAGAAGCAATTTAAAAGATTTTTAGGCTACCTGACAGGGTTGTTTCATGAGAACAAACCGAGCCATAAGGAATGTCTGAAGTGTGAGACGCGGCTTCCTCAGGGTGGTCGGTTTTTGTTTTTTATTTTTTATTGGGCACCCCCAACCTTTCCTAATGATTTCCCCAATAGATAAGAAATAATTGCTTGTGTCTGAGGAATGAAAAGAAGGAATATCCTGAGGCTGCTTTCCTCATATTTGGTGCGAATATGACAAATGTCTCTTCTAATCATTGAGGTATTCTCAAGAGCCAACATAGCAATCAAGAAAGGCTTTTAACCTTTTCCCTTTGCTCTTTATGTAAATTCTATTTTTTCAGCCTCCTTGTTTTTCCCTTTCCATTGAAATGCTTACTCCCCTCCTCTTTATTTTTCGAAATGAGTTGTCTTCCTTTTTGTTTTTTTCCAGGATGGATGTTATTACTCACACTTTGGGGAGCTTTGAGGGGGATATATTAAACCTATTAATATGTTTACCTTTTTTACCTATTTAGAATTTGGTGGAAGAGGAAAATAAAATGACTAAGTGGTAATTTCTGAATAATGCCATGGAGCTCACAGTAACGGTAAAATCTCTTCTGAGCATTACATGGTAACTTCTCTTGTTAGAGTAAGTAGAGTATCCAGCATTCTAATACTTTCTATATAACAACAGCTTGAGTAGTATATTAATTATAACTTGGGAAATTAACATGAGCATCTAACACACAGGCACCATTCTCCTGCAGGCAGGATGAAACAGTGTTAGCACAGAAATAAAATAATCCTCAGACTCAATGCTAACCTTTGCCCTCATTTTCCTTCCTGGCTTTATGCAGGAGTAACTAAGTAGGTTAATGTCACCGAACTGGATGTGATTATTTTTAGTTTAAATAACAGTGCCTGCCCAAGATAAATGCGTGTACGAGGTAGATTTCACCCCTGAGAGCAGTTCATCTTCTCTGACGCCATTTTCCCTTCACTGACTCTCAAATGGGTTCTGAACACACAGATTACATTATCACATTATATGGGGAGGGGTACACTTCAAAGTGTTTAGAGTTCAGATGCACCTGGACTTTCAGATTCAGACTTGAAAGCTAGCTTACATTAACTGACCTACGAAGCTGCGATGGACACACCTAATGTCATTGTCAAATTCCTTTGAATAGTTTTTAAATAAGGCAAACTGAATGCAGGATTTGGGCTTTTGAGTTATCCTTTCAAAGGGCTCCTGCAAAGGGAGGGAAAGAATGATTTTAAAATTTTCAAAATTGTATGTTATAAAAGTTTATTTATATCACTATCCATAGCCAACCTTATATCTAGTCATGTCCATTTAATTGTTAAACAACAAAAATGTGTGTAAGTCACAGTTATTGGCATGAAGAAACAATGGTATCTATTATTACTTTATCAGTTGATTCCTTCATTTATTCATTCAATAAGCATACACTGGGCTTCCTCTATATCCAGGCACTATGCAGCCGGGTGAGCTCATAATAGCTCTAGCGACCAGGCTGTGAGCCGAAGTGACTCACACATGTCATTTCTGGGTTGAAGTCGTAATTGCTGGTGCAAGACCCTCCAGAGCTCCCTCCCTCACCAGCGGTAACTGAGAGCCCCACAGGTCTCATACGGTTCTCACAGGTCTCATGAGGTTTACAGCATGGGGGAGATTGTCAGCCTGGGTTCCTGAGTGCGGCCCTCACTAACTTAAAATGGACATGTACTATGAGCAAACCTTTCTTGTGTGAAGCCATGGGATTTTGAGATTTTACTTTTTGTTGTATCATAACCTAGTTTATCTTGACTAATAGAGTATTTAACTGCTTAGCTGGTACCCAAGTTGCCATTTTTTAAGTCCATAAAAAATCCTATGCCATAGCTACTATCATTTATAGTTTAGAGGTGAGAAAACTGAAGTTCAGAAGGTCAAGTAACTTACTCAAGGTCATATAGTTTATAAGGCAGAGAAAGGCATTGGACCAAGCCTCATGTCCATGAATATGTCTCTCATGCTCTAAATACCAAAATTAGGAGCTGCACATAAGAATAAATATCTTTTACAATACTAGGAAAATAGCTACCAACTTAACCATGCAGTTTAAACTTGTTCAATACTTATAAAACAGAATTATGCTTATAGCAGTGCATACTGAAGTGTTCTCTAGATCCTCAAAATTTATTAAGACTTCTTCTGTGGTGAGATAATTTTGTGAGACACTCTACAACTTATGTAAGACCCAATTTAGGTATGTGTTCAGATTCATTTCACTGTGCCTGCCCCCAGCTGCCACCACTGTCTCCACTGCTATGGTTGCCACACCTGGTCTACCAGCGGTCTTTTGACAAGGACTGGGCTCCTGAAAGACCCCCACCACTCCTGCTGCTGCAGAGTTGAGTTAGTATGCAGATGTGTCAGCGGGACACAGTCATGCTTGCTGGGATGGACTGCTGCGGCGTGATAGCCATGCCAGGAATAAGCCCAAAGTCCTCCCAGTGGGCAGAGCTGCAGGTACTCTACTACATTTGGCCACACACTTGGTGTGGAGGAGAGATTCCTGGGGTATAGATGTACAGTGACTTCTGGGTAATACAAATGGGCTGCCTGGTTGTCTAATGAACTGAAAGGAACAAGACAGAAGGACTAGTGACAAGAAAGTCTGAGATTGAGCTATGGAAATGGGCACACACAAGCCAGCTTTGATAGCTTTGGAAATCAAAAGAGCATATCTCTTTAAAATATCAGAATATAGGGAACTATAGTAACACTTCCCCCAAGACCCAGTGTCCTCCAGTTGCCCACCACTATAGCTCTTACCATAATTACCTATTCCTTCCTATTCTTAATACAAAATTCATCTATATGAATCTGAAAGCCAGTTTAGTATGTTTAATAAAGTTAATGCATCCCCCTGCAAAAAATGATGTTACTATTTTAAGTAGGTGGTTTCCACTATAGCAGCAAAGTAGAAGAAAAACTTCTGACAAGAGAGGATTTGGTGCTCCTTGCATCAGAGCTATTGGCTTGGCCTGAAGAAGACCAATTCTTCTGTGGTATCGGTATCTCCCAAGAAGGTACCTATGCTCCCCAGTTCACAGGTTTCTGTTTAAGAACACAATGAAAATCCTTGAGACAGCACAAGTCCATGAAAGAACTAAAGTGTTTGGTGGAGGACAGAAGGGTAAGGATAGATATGCTGCTACCAGCACTTCCTGAATCATTCATTATTCCTCATTGGGAAGTAAGAATTTCTGGAATTAAAACAGTAATTTTGTAGATTAATGTCGTGAAGTCCCTCAGATGATCTGGACTTGAACCATTCAGTCAATAGTTAACTCTGGAGAAATAGTTAGATCAAAGTCTCAGTTCTCTCATCCGTAAATTGGGTGTAATAAATAATATCCACTCTCTATATATATCATCAAGTTGTCGTTAATTTTAATGAGATCATGGTTCTTCCATTAGCAGTATAATTTTGGGCAAGTTAAGTAAATTGTCTGGATCTAATTTTCTTCATGTCATCTCTACATTAGAGAATTTGTTGGGATCATCATGAAGATCCTTCTAGCTTTGATATTATAGATTTATACAGATGAATATGTTAATTGTGAAGCATTAGAGAAATGTAAACTTAATTACCCTTATAATTTATAATATTTCTATTAATGTTACTATTTGAATGCAGTAGTCCTTAAGAACCAGGCTTTGCTAAGAAAGGGAAAAGCATGGTCCTTGACACCCTCCACGTGGTTGCAGCAGCAGGGATTTCTCTCTGGAAAGGCACTGGTGGAAAGCATAGAGCCCTTTGCTTTTCCTGCTTGAAATTGATGACTTTCCCTCTCTAACCACCAAAGGAGAGACATAATCTGTTTCATGTTCTGATTTGGACACAGGAGTTTCTAGCGGCAGGTTTGAAATTAATGAACCCATATCCTCTAGAAGTCAGAAGCAGCAGAATCACCAATTTCTCATTGATTTCAAGGAGGAGAAGTGAAGGCTCTGTCCTGTCACCCCTCTCCTCCATTCTCCTTGGAGAATGGACAGAGTACTGCAAAGGAAATCTGGTTTCCAAAGGGTCATGAAAATGCTCTTGGAAGTCACCGTATGTTATCATTCCTTCACAATGATGATAAATCATTTATTAAGACTTGACAATACACTTGGCACTGAGCTCTGCTCTTTGCACATATTTCCTTACTTTATCCTCACAACAACTCTGTGAAGTGAGTGTCACTCTTAGGTCCACGGCACTTAGAGTTAGAAAAGGTAAGTAACTAAGACATCAGTGAAATAGGGATGTTAACCTAGATCTGTCTAACTCCAAAGTTTGAATTCAAGGCCAGTAATTCTCCACTTTTTTTTTTAATCAGGACTGTGCTTTCTTAAAAATTATTAAGAATCCCAAAAAGCTTTTGTGTGTGTATGTGTGATATTTATTGATATTTATTGCATTAGAAATTTGAGCTGTAAAAATGTAAAACACAAGAATACACAGCAATGATTCCCTTAGTCATTAGGGCAGTGAAATTCTCCTTACTTAGCCTTTGGAAAACTCCACTGTTCATTCAAAAGACACTAAGAGAAAAAGAAGCAAAAGCATCTTATGTATAATATGAAAATAATTTGACCTTGGGAGCTTCCTCAAAGAGTTCTGGGGTCCCTAAACCATACTCAGAGAACTGCTACTATGAACGTTCACATTTCACACTATGCTAACATGCCTTGCATTAAATGACATAGAAACTAAAAGAACAATTCGAAGGATCAATAAGGAGCTGGTTCTTTGAAAAGATAAACAAAATCGACAAGCCTTTAACCATCAAGAAAAAAAGGGAGAGGACCCAAATAAGTAAAATCAATTGAAAGAGGAGAAATTAGAGCTGATACCAAAGAAATACAAAAGATTGTAAGAAATTACTATGAACAATTATATGCCAAGAAATGGGAAAACTTGGGTGAAATGAACAAATTTTTAGAAAAATATTATTTTCCAAAACTGAATCAAGGATAAGCAGAAAGCCTGAACAGACCAATAACAGCTGGTGAAACTGAAGCAGCAAAACAAACAAACAAACAAACAAACAAACAAAAAAGTTCCTGGCACACAAAAGCCCTGGACCAAACAGTTTCACATGAGACTTTTACAAAACATTTAAGGAATAGCTAACCCCTATCTTTCTCAGATCATTCCAAAAAATCCAAGAAAAGGGAAGACTCACAAACTCTTTTTATGAGGCTAGCAACAACCTAATCCTAAAACCAGATCAAGACACAACAAAAAAGAAAACTACAAACCAATATCGCTGATGAACATAGATGCTAAAATTCTCAAAAAAATGCTGGAAAACATTGAAAAGATCATACACTGAAAAGATCATACACCATGATAAAGTGGGATTCATCCCAGGGATTCAAGGATGGTACAATATTTGCAAAGTAATAAACATAATACACAACATAGACAAAAGGAAAGACAAAAATTGCATGATCATATCAATAGATGTGGAAAAAGCATTCGATAAGATATAGCACCCATTTACAATAAAAACACTCAGCAAAGTGGGAGTTCAGGGAGCATATCTCACCATAATAAAGTCCATACATGAAAAACCTACAGCCAACATTGCATTCAATGGGCAAAAACTAACATCTTTCCCACTAAGATCAGGAACAGGACAAGGATGTCCACTTTCACCACTTTTATTCAACATAGCATTGGAAGTCCTAGCCACAGCAATCAGACAAGAAAAAGAAATAAAAGGCATCCAAATGGGAAAGGAGGAAGTAAAGCTGCCATTGTTTGCAGATGACATGATAGTGTACCAAAAAAATCCCTATAGACTCCAACAAAAACTACTCAACCTAATAACTGAATTTGGCAAAGCAGTGAGATACAAAGCCTATCTGATATATGCTGAAAAAGACATAAATATGTTTGACAGATCAGGTCAAACATAATTTGAAGATCTTCAATTATCAAATGCTTTATCTCCATAGTGAGGATTTTATCTCTGATTATCTCCATAGTGAGGATTTTATTTTCCCTTTGAGTTGGAGAGTTATCTTTATTTTTTTCTCTTCAAAGAGTATTTATGAAATGTCTATACAAATGAGAAGTGGCATTATTATACCAACTTCTTCACAACTCTCTCTCACTTCCTATTTACTTATAGAGTCCTGGAACCAAAGTATTATCTGGTAGCTTTTTACCATCACATTCTATAAAAAGAGATGCTGTTGGATGTAGTCAGTTTTTGTTTGTGTATTTCTCCAGTGCCTACTATTTGCCAATCACTGAGGCAGGCCCAAGGTTTACCATCCCTGTGCTTAAGAAGCTTAGAGTTTAATGGGGAAGGATAGATAAATCACAAAAGGAAATTTACAAAAACAATATGCTAAATTAAGAATATTGGAGCACATAATAATGATTCCTAATTCACCTTTCAGAGATCAAAGATGATTAAGAAATACACCAGTGATTTCACTTCTATATTTCACAGGGTCCACTTTATGTTTAACTCCATTATCCAACTTCATGTCACTTTTAACACTGACTTCTAGTTTTTTCCTTCTATTTTAATGTTGAAGGTTTCTTTTTTATATATCCATACACATCGTTTTGCATTTTCAAAGTCAAGTCTCATTGTTCTTCCTTCTCTAGGTTCTTTTGTATCATTTCCCTGATATCCTTGGTATTCATAATATCTCCCAAATGAGTACCATCTGTGAATTTCATTAATGTGCTGTCTGTTCCCTAGTCTGGCTTATGAATGAAGATGTTAAATAAGAACAGACATTGTAGGGCAGCTGCTCCATGCAGCACCCCACCAGGAGGCCCCTTGATGCTTGTGACACCTTATCACTGGCATTCATTACATTTTGTTTATATTCCCTCAGGTAGCTTTGAATCCCAAATGATAATGAAAATGTTCAAGTGCACTTTAAATTTGAGTTAAGATGTGGCATACTTTCTCCTAAGTCCTGAGTCCCAGAAAATAGTTACTTAACTTCCTTCCTCCCCTTCCTACCTCCAGCCAAAATGACTCTAGTATTTGTTGATAAATCTAAAAATCTACATAGAGTGACTGCTTTATTTCCACATACAGAATGATAAAATGGATTAGGTGCCACATTCCAATACAAAATGAGAATGTATGATGTGAGATTTTCAAGAGAAGTAATCAAAAATAGGTTAAAAGACTCTTAGGGTCAAGGGTTGGATTGTTGGAGGTTATAGAGGGATTTGGGGAGGCAGTTAGCATACCATGAGTGCCACCCATTCACTAAGGTATAGGAGAGATGTTTTCCCTTTCATCTCAAGCCAAAAGAAAGGCTTGATTCAGAGAGTTTGATAACTATTCTCTGAAGTTTGGGGGCTGCTGTATATTAGGATATTTCACTTATAGCAATATCTGAAGGCAATGAGCAACTATGCTAGAAAAGCTATTTTCTTAGACTTAATCTGAGCAAAAAATATAGGACCATGTGTGGGATATGCACAAGAGAAATCCATCTGGACTTGTTGTTTCCTTGTCTAAAACTAGTCAAGGAAAGGAGCTATAAGACACCACTCGGTTTCTATTGATGACAGATGAAATGTGAGCATTCAGTTATAGTAGAAAAAACTTATCTAAGTCATTAAAACTACTGGTAAATATAGGGTAGAAATTGTGCAACACAGAAGAACCCATGTGTATCAGTTATCTTTCACTTGATAAGAAAACACCCTATAACTCAGTGACTTAAAACAACCATTTACTTAACTCTTGATTCTTCAGGTCAGCAGTTTAGGTGGGGGTTCAGCTAAACATTCTTTACAGTGTAGGCTGGCTCACTTATGTGTCTATGGTTAGATGTCAGTCAGTTTTGGACTTATTGATCTACTGTAGACTCAGCTGAGAAAGGTAGTCTCTGCTCTACATGGTCTCTCGTCCTCTAGCAGATTGTTTTAGTGGTATCAAAACAGGTTTCCTAAAGAGAATGAAAGAATGCAGGACTTTCTGAGGCCTGAGCTTGTAACTGGAATATCTTCTATTTCTGCATATTCTGTTGATCATGATAAATCACAAATCCAACCCAGGTTCTATGGGTAGGAATAGACTCTATCTGATAATGAGAGAAGTTTAGTCTTTTCCCGCATCTGATCTTGGAGGTGCAGTAGTAATCTTGTGAGTATGGGTTGCAAGCATGTTAAGAAACATCTTATCCTCCTGTATGCAGAAAACTACACAACACTGAAGAAAGAAATAAAAGAAGACATAAACGAATAGAAACATACACCGTGTTCATGGGTTGGAAGAATTAACATCATTAAAATGTCCATATTACCCAAAGCAATTTACAGATTCAATGCAATACCTATTAAAGTACCAATGACATATTTCACAGACACAGAACAAACACTTCAAAAATTTATATGAAACCACAAATGACCCTGAATAGCAAGTGCAATTTTGAGAAAGAAGAACAAAGTAGGAGGGATCACAATACCTGATACCAAACTGTACTACAAGGCCACTGTAATCAAAACAGCATGGTACTTGCATAAAAACAGGCACACAGACCAATGGAACAGAATAGAGAGCTCAGAAATAAACCCAAGTCTCTATGGTCAATTAATATTTAACAAAGGAGGCAACAACATAAAGTGGAGTAAAAATAGCCTCTTCAACAAATTGTGTTGGGAGAACTGGACAGCTACATGAAAAAAAAATTGAAACTCAAGCACCAACTTACACCATACACCAAAATAAATTCAAGGTGGATAAAAGACTTAAATATAAGCTGAGACACCATTAAAGTCCTGGAGGAGAACATTGGTAGAAAAATCTCAGATATTTCATACAGCAACATTTTTACTGATATGTCCCCTAGAGCAAGGGACATAAAGGAAAGAATAAACAAATGGGATCTCATCAAAATAAAAAGCTTCTGCATGGCTAAAGAAAACAATACTAAAATAGAGAACTAACTGTATGGGAAAACATAATTTGCCAATGATACCTCAGACAAGGGTTTAATCTCCAAAATATACAAAGAACTTACACAACTCCACTCTAAGAAGACAAGCAACCCAATTAAAAAGTGGGTGAAGGACTTGAGCAGACATTTCTCTAAGGAGGACATACAAAGGATCCAGAGACACAAGAAAAGATGTTCAATATTGCTAGCTATCAGAGAGATGCAAATTAAAACCACAATGAGATACCATTTTACACCAGTCAGAATGGCCATCATGAACAAAGCAACAAACAACAAGTGTTGGAGAGGTTGTGGGTAAAAGAGGTCCCTAGTTCACTGTTGGTGGGATTGCAGACTGGTACAACCACTGTGGAAAACAGTATGGAATTTTCTCAGAAAACTAAAAATGGATCTGCCTTTTGACCCAGCAATTCCACTGCTGGGATTATATCCTAAGAACCCTGAAACACCAATCCAAAAGAACCTATGCACCCCAATGTTCATAGTAGCACAATTTACAATAGCCAAGAGTTGGAAGCAACCTAGGTGCCCATCAGTAAGTGAATGGATCCAAAAACTATGGTACATTTAACAATGGAATTTAATGCAGCAAAAAGAAAGAAGGAGCTTCTACCCTTTGCAACAGCATGGATGAAACTGGAAAGCATTATGCTGAGTGAAATAAGCCAGGCAGTGAAAGACAAATACCATATGATCTCACCTTTAGTAGAAACCTAAACAACAAAACAAACAAGCGAGCAAAATATAACCAAAGACACTGAAATACAGAACAGGGTGACAGTGACAAGAGGGGAGAGGGGAGGAAATTTCAGGGGAAAAGGGGAAGGGTTTACAGGAACAAGTATAAAGGACACATGGACAAAAACTAAGGGGGTGGAAATGAGAGGGAGGTGGGGAGCACTGGGGGGTGGGCTGGGATGGTAGTAAAAGACAAAAAACTGTACTTGAACAACAATTAAAATAAATAAATTTTAAAAAACATTTTGTATATTTTCAGAGAGAGGGAGAAAGAGACAGAAATATTGATATTCAAGAGAAACAGCCATCAGCGCTGCATGCATGCCCCAATCAGGGACCTGGCCTGCAACCCAGGTATGTGCCGCAACCAGGAATGAAACCAGTGACCTTTCACTTTGCAGGATGATGCCCAACCCACTGAGCCATGCCAGTCAGCGTCCTTAAACAGCTTTACACAGCACATTTCCAATAAAGTTGAAGGCTTTTAACATAAAGTACTGTTAAATTTTCACTAAGATCAGAGAGTCTATATTAAAACCAAGGATTTCATAGGATTCTTTTTTTGATTTTTTTTTTCCACAAAGAAAACTAATGTGATGAACTACGAAAGAAAAAAAGACTACAGTCATTTATTCACTTTCTGTCACTGAAAGAATTTGATTTTCCAGTTATGATAGGCAAAGAAGGTCAAACACACACACACAGTATACCGAGGATTTTGAGCTAAGTCATGGGCAATGGAGAGTATAGCACTGTGGCAGAGAGCAAGGACAGCTCCATGTAATTTTTCAGTAACCTTCTCCTATGCTTTCTTCCTCCCCCATAGATGCTTGGCTTAGCCATGTGATCGATTTGGTCAGTAGACTATTAGCAAACATGACTCAGATTTAGGCTTAAAGAGTCCTGTGTATTTCTGTCGGTGGTCTCCCCAACTCCTTAAACAAACAAAAAAAAGAAATAGAAAAGAAAAAGAAAGGTCTTATCTTAAGGATAGCAGAGGGGGAAGATAGGAGAGGGAAGAAAAGGGATGCTTAATGAGATCACTGAACTACCCACCTGCTGACCTGCTCGCTAATGCTGACTCCTGCACTTTTGTTGCATGGACGAAACAAATAAACAAAACCTTTTTGGGTGTAAACTATTTGTTGGGGTTTTTGTTACTCACAGGCAAGCGTATTTTTAACTGCAATAACAAATTTTTGTAAAAGAAGAGCTCAACTGGGCTGCATGACTAAAGAGGGATAAAATTAAAAGATGAGTCAAAAATGCATTAAGAGTTATATGAGTAAATATCAAAGCACGTAGAATTTTTCTGGTCATAAAAGAAAATGCAAAACTCAGAGAGTGAGTTTAGCAAAATTGTGTAAATGGTTAATATGCAAAAGATTACGAATAAATTGATCTTTATTTTTTATAGAAGGAACAAAACAAGAACCAAGATTTCTTCTTAGAAACTTAGATGGATAAATTTATATTTGATGAGAACAATATAAACACTGAAAGTCTGTTGAGAGATGGCTCTCCATCTCCTTTTCTAGAAATCTTGAAGAATGGATAATACCTTTTTAAATATAGGACTAGATGCATGTTGATCCCCCTCGAAATAAATTATGTAAAACTTAATTTGCTATTTTTCAGCCTTATTTTTTATTCAACAAATCTTAATTCTTAATATCTTCAACAAATTCTTAACTTTACATATAAGAAATAGATAAATGTATAAAGCAAACCTGATTCTTTCAATAATTTCAGGTATGTTTTTGAGAAGCAAAAGGGCATGCATTAAAATATGTCCTGGTAACCCATGCTTCTATTTTTATACATTCAGAGTCAAAATCTTGACTTCCTCTTACAGAGATGCATGATGTTTCTATACATTTCGGTCATAATAGAAAAGTAATTTATTTTGCAATAAATAGTCATGGATTTTATCATTGTAATTTTAAATATTGTCTAAACTTTGTCAAGGCATCCACCAGTTATATGAGTCTGTTTCTATCATTTTCTTCATTTGCTCCAAATTCTATGTATCACCTGAAAAGCACCATTGAGTTCAAGCTTTCAGTACATGCTACCCAGGTTTTGTTATTGCAGAGTATATTAATAATATAGGTGATTGTTTCAATCCATAGAATATTTCAGTTTTCTGTAACATGTAGCATACCCAGAAAATAAGGCTTATCAAGATAGAATTATATGTGAGAGCTATTTACCCCACTTGGACACCAAAATCAGGACCGTAACAGTTATGTAGTATCCATAAAGATCAGTTACCTGTCTGGAGGGTTTACAAAGACAACAGCAGAATGAGAGAATGACCAAAATCTATACTATAGGATGGGAAAATACGTAACTTAAAACACATTCTCATATTTAAAAATTATGATTAAGACTTTGCAAAATAGAAGTTCTCCTTAATGAGAAACTAGAAGATCTATGGGGATACTTGAATACTCTTTTGTATTTTTCTTATTATCTGTTCCATATCATTCTTATCAATTGACATGTTCAGAGAAATGTCTATACCTTGTTTTAGGATCCTCTTTACTAAGCATGACTTATTTCTTGTTTCTGGGAGAGACCCTGTAAGTGCACAAAATGTGTATGAATAAGATAATTAATTTAACCTTGCTCTGGCTGGTAGCTCAGTGGCTCAGTGGCTCGCCCGTAGCTCAGTGGATTGAGCATGAGCTGTGAACCAAAGGGTCGTGGTTCGATTCCCAGTCAGGGCATATGCCTGGGTTTCCAGCCCGGTCCCCAGTGGGGGCCATGTGAGAGGCAACCACACATTGATGTTTCTCTCTCTCTCTTTCTCCTTCCATTCCCCTCTCTCTAAAAATTAAAAAAAGAAATGAAATATTTTTTTAAAAAGATAATTTAACCTCAATTACTTAAGGCAGGGGTGTCAAACTCATTTTCACTGGGGACCACATCAGCCTCACAGTTGCCTTCAAAGGGCTGAAATAATTTTAGGACTGCATAAATGTAACTATTCTCTAACTGTTCAGGAATTGAAATTACATTCAGCCCTTTAAAGGCAACCATGAAGCTTATATAACCCCTGGTGAAAATGAGTTTGACACCCCTGATTAAGGCCACTGTTTATTTCTACTATTATCTCCACTCTATCATAGTTTTTTTGAAGTCAGGTAGCATTGATGTAGCTACAGGTATTTGGGGGTTCCACTAAGGGGAAATTGAATTGTTCAGACATTAGTTTGTGTTTAGTGGGATATATGAGGTCTGTCCAGAAAAAGTCCACCCATTGTTAATATAACGAGAATGGTTTGCATGACATCGATGTTACCTGGCAGCCAAGGAGAGTGGACTGGAAGGCACATGTGTGAACAATGACGACTTCACTGTACTAGTCAGTAGGGGTGGTAGACTCTGTTGAGTGAGTACTTGTACTGTGTGGCTGTCACATTCAAAATGTCTGAGTAACTAGACTAACAAATCTGCATCAAATTTTATATTCCTCCTATTTGTATGATTTGTAGGAACTATTTGTATGATTCAGAAGACCACAGCTATGGGTAAGTGGTGATGGGCAGCTTCATCAGGGCAACATGCCCATGCATTTATTATGTCTCATGCAGAGTTTCTTGGCAAAACGTCAAATCACTCAGGTGACTCAGCTCCCCTATAGCTCAGATTTGGCACCTTGCTACTTCTGGTTTCTCCCAAAACTAAAAGCACGTTTGAAAGGGAAGAGATTTTAGCCTGTTGATAAGACTCAGGGAAATATGACAAGACAGCTGATGGCAACTGGGAGAACTGTGTGAGGTCCCAAGGTATGTACTTTGAAGGGTACTGACATGTCATTATCTTGTATACAATGTTTCTTGTACCTTGTATCTTCTTTAATAAATGTCTCTATTTTTCATATTCTATGGCTGGATACCTTCTGGACAGACCTCATATTTATGTGGCTCACAGCCCTCTCCATATGTAGTTAAGGTATTGCTGTCCCTCCTAGTGATGCAATGGCTTACAGGCACACTCCTGCCATCCATTAAGCTACCTCTCTGAGGTACACCTCACTTCTGGACACCAAAGTGTGGGTCCAGAAGTCATATCACAACATAAGCATGCCCTATGTCATCTGGCATGAGAAGCATGTATCCCAGAGGGGAAACATGGTTTGAGACATGTGAAGCAGGTCTGTGGAGACTCTTCCAATCAGCAAACATGTAACATTACAGGTGGAGGATTTAGTTTTCATTGACATGTAGTCTGAACAGAATTTCTCTCCTATCGGGAATATACTCATGATATGGTAGATGCAATTACAAATGCACCATACACTTACTTTTTTGAAGGTAATAGTAAGATATAGAATTTGTCAGAATTCCTGTTTGCAGGGCCCAAAGTTATATCAGTATTACCAATAGTGTATATAAATGAAACTAGACGGAATTTTGCAAATTTGTGAGATGTTATCAATAATTAGTACTAAAGGTAAAATAAAATTTTCTAAGTTACTAAGATAAAAAATAAATATTAATAATTTAAGTCTTTTTTGTGTTATATGGAAAGGATTATATTTCAAAAGTATTGCCTTATGAAGAAGCAGTCAGAGAGTATGCATCAAAAAGTAAGTATTATAGAGATATGTCAGGCAGTTAATTAATAAAAACATTATTATTTTTGTAGTGTTTGTGGCAAATTTAAAAATGTATTATTTGTCATGACTTTTATTCTAAATAAACATATTTCTAATAATTAAGTTGTTGTTTATAATTTTGCATTCTTTTTTTTAAAGTAGGCTCCCTAAATTATGAAAGTTTCAGGCTCCCAGAAATGTAATACATTTGTCCCTGATAGTGTCTCTCTCACTCACTCACCCAGAGTTTAGTGCGCTTGGCCCGTGTTTGCGTTCTTGATGTTATTGCTTGTTAAATCAGACTTCTTGATGCAGTGGAGAAAGATATTTTAAAGTTCTTTCTGGGTGAATAGTCACTAATGGGGGTTAGCAGGGGGAGTCCAAGCTGATAAGAAACCTTTCTATTGGCCTAATCCATGAACTTCTACTTCATTAGCTTTTGTTTTGTTTTGTTTTGTTTTGTTTTGTTTTGTTTTGTTTTGTTTTGTTTTGTTTTGTTTTGTTTTGTTTTTCCTAACAAGAAGTCAGGGTGTGCCCTGGCTGGTGTAGCTCAGTGGATTGAGCGCAGGCCTGCAAACCACACAATCGCGGTTCTATTCCCAGTCAGGGAACATGCCTGGGTTGCAGGCCAGTTCCCAGCAGGGAACTCACAAGAGGCAACCACACATTGATGTTTCTCTCCTTCTCTCCTTCCCTTCCTCTCTAAAGATAAATAAATAAAATAAAATAAATATTTTTAAAAAAGAAGTCAGGGTGTTTAATCACATCACATGTTAGTGAACTTCACAGCAACCCTTTCCTACATGTTGCCAGGTTAATTTATTTCTTCTTCCTCCTCCTCCCTCCCTATCTCCTGTCCCCTTCCCTCTCTTCCTCCTTCTTTAATAAAACCTATACATTTAATTTCCATTTTTGTCCCAGGGAAAAAGATAAGGAGGAGGCTTCCAGCCCGTAAGAGGTCAACCTGCAGTCCAGGTAGGGCTGCTCTTCCTGTGGTACCGGAGACTGGCACGGGGCAAACAACAGACATGGAACCTCTGATTAAGATTAGGAGAATGTTGAGACCACGTTGTAAGTGGTTGGTCCGAGTGGGAGGGACTTCTTGTGCCAGGGAAGAATTCAGATAGACATCAGCCTAGAAACAGAGCCAGGGACATTTGGAGACACATCTAAAGTCTAAATTAGGAATTGGAAGAGGCAAGTGACTGGGGGGCGGGGGGTGAGTCCACTGTAAACACTCACAGATGTGGGTTCATTTTAAATCCCAAATTAATGGATGCAGTATCAGGATGCAAAACAAAAATCAGGGGTATGTGGGCCATAAATGCATTCAGGACATGGCTAGCAGCCAGTGCCCCAACTGCTCCAGACCCAATGTACTTCACTTTGAAGGACTGGGTCTGGCTGTTGGCTGGGATTAATTAACAGAGATAAGAGGCTTCTCATGAGCATCAGCATGGACTCCAAGAAATCAGGACCTTAGATAGTTCCAGGACTAGCTCTGGAGTTTATGACATCCTCACCAAGCAGCAATTCCAATCTCAAATAGGTGTAAGTATGACTCTCTCCTGCATATGTTAATGGTACATGTCATACTTGGCAGGAGATGAAAGATTCGAGGGTTCAGGCTGCTGGCCCTCCATGACGAAGTCCTTCCACCAACAATTCTCTCTACTAACTAATAGCAACATCTTTGCTGTATCTTGCAAGTAATTGTTAAAGTTATTCCTTGATATTAGTGAGATGAATTTTTACATGATAATTCATTATATTAATAGTGTTAGCCTTCTTTACAGGTTTTTGCATTTTTCTTTCTCATTAAAGGAACATAGCATGCATCCTGGATGCCAGACTTGCTATTATTAGGAAGAGTAGCAGCATCGTTTATTTTACTTACACATTTTATTATGTTTGTCCAACTGAGTGCTATTATGTCCTGGAATAATGGAGGATATTCATAACTTTCTCAGACCTCAGAATAAACTGGATTTCAAGTTTTCCCTAGGTACCTCTAGCCTTGAATTTAAGTATTATTCCTCTATGCAATTCCTCCATTTTGTTCTATCAGACCTTCCAGCTTTAAATATTGCTTCAAAACCCTGAGGATTTTCTAAGCTTAACCACATGATGCATTTGAATAGACTTCACTCATAATTAATTGAGTGAATGTGTTTAACTATTACTCATTGTCCAAGTAAATGCAAAATAAAGTACCACTACTTAAATGTATAAATAGCCATCTATAAAATCATAAGCAAAAAGAGTTGGATTTGTTCCATTTCTTTGGCAAAAATAAAACTAAAATGTTAGCTTCTTAATAACATTCTCTTATACTAAAGAAAGATACATCACTTTTGATTGTCTATCATCTTTAATATTTGCTGATATGGAAAAGCACTACTCTCTTCTAAATACAGAGAAGCCTTGACCTACTTTATTTGATTTTAGCATCTTGAATTTTAAAATGTGAGATCAAGGACTGTAGATTTTTATCATCTTTCCTTAGCCCTCCCTACCATAAAGGGAACAGAGGATAATTCTGGAAGGAGAAAAGATGCAAGATTCTTGAGGCTAATTTGATAGAAAAATATTTTAAATAAATTCTAGAATGAGATACATTGAGATGTGTGCAAGGAAACACATGGAATTTTCTACAAAAAGTGTAAAAATCAGGCATATTCACAACGAATGCTTGGAAATTTTTTATAATCCAGTGCCTCTCATTTGCTTGTTTCTCACAAATCTGTCAGACACTGACAGGCATGAGATATTGGCAATTATCCTTTGGCATTAATGGGAGAGAGGGCTGTTTTCCGGGAGGGAAAAGCCTACTGTTGTGTGTCAGATTCGGGGGCTGTTGATAGAATACTCAACAATCACGGTTACCTGAGCAGATCAGCCAGGTCTAGACCACAGAAAAGAAAGACAATGACATTACCTTCAGCAGACACAGTCGGGTGACAAGACAGGAAATAGTTCTGCAGCTATCAGTAGGGTATGCAAGAGTTTCAACAGCAGAAAAGACAGGGAGAGGGCCGTGGAAAGAAGGTATCTGGGGCAAAGACTGAGCCGACCTGGTTTCCCAGCGTAAACAGATGTCTGGGTGGGAGGGAGATAGTGTTCCTACAGATATGGCCAACGTCCATTAAAAAACCAATGTCTCCTATTGTTACTATCCATCAGAGCATGAACTGGGCCTAGTCCCAAATGCAATTTTAGAAGAAATAATGAAATTCCACAACACTGTTTCCCTATAATTTGGAGCATCTGGGGTACTGAGTACTTAGCTGGTACTCAACTATTAAAAAGTCTTTAAAATTTTTCTGGTATGTGTCTGAATGGTTAGGGCACTGAAATAAAAATATCTTATGCTCACCTGTCTTACTCTGATGTCCCTCACAGCAAATCCTGAGGTCAGAAAATATTAGCATACGCCTCTTCAACCCCCTTCACTCATCATAAATATTGCAAATGGATTCTTGGACCGGTGTGTAGTCTAGTAGTTTCAGGCAACAGCTCTCTAAACAAACTACTGGATTTGTATTCTGATGCTGACAATTACTAACCTTGTGGCCTTTGAGTGGTTACTTGTCTCTGCCTTAACTTTTTTTTTTTTTTTTTTTTTTTTTTGTTTTTTTTTGTTCGATGTTTTTTTCTTATCTACATTTTCATCAAAAACTGTTGATGCTATTACGATCCGACTCCTAGAATTCTACACATTTAAAGTAAATTAATTTGCTTTAATTAATTTAATTTAATTAAGCACAAAGACCGTGCTTAGAGGGCTTGGTGCATGAGTGCCCAGTAAGTGTAAGCTCTTTTTAGTGTGAATTTTTTTCATGCAGCTTCAAAAATTCTTCTCAAAACAGCATTTCAGGCAGCGACTGTCAATCAGAGTTGACACAAGAGATGAAACAAAATTGTCTAGTCTCTGTAAGGGAAGAGGATAGTAATTCAAGCAGAGTAACCTGTGTTTCTGTGTCCATGAGCTTTAAGGACTTCTGAAATCATAGAATCTCAAAGGAGGAAGGAATTGTAGAAGTCAGCTACTCCAGTCTCTAGCCCACTATGGAATATCTTCCATAATGTGCCCTAATACATCTGCGCCTGTGGTTGGTACTCACACGTTAAATTATTTGATTTTAATGCTTGGACATTGCCTTAGTTCAAATTGCCACAGCAAAAATACCTTGACTGGGTGCTTTGAACAACAGAAATACATTTTCTCACAATTTCAGAGGATGAAAATTCCTAGATCAAGGTTCTGGCCCATTAAGTTCCAGATAAGACCTATCTTCTGGCTTTTTGCTCTGTGGTCACATGTCTTTTCCTTCATTTGCACACATAATGAGAAAGAGATTTTTCTCTCGTATTTTTTAATAAGGCTACCAATTCCATAGGATCACCCTAATGCTATTATTTAACATTAATTACCTCCCTATTACTAAATACAGTCACATTTGAGGTTAGGGCTTCAACATACAAATTTAGTACAGGGGAGAACACAATTCAGTCAATAGTGAACATTTTTAGTTTTTTTGCACTGAATTCTGCCTCACTGTGGGTCACAATTTTGTTACTGAGAGCAACAGAAAATGAAATCTTCTTCCTTATGACAGATGCCTAAGAATTTAAGACACTTAGTTTTTCTTATCTTCAAACTAAACGTCCCAATTTCTTTCAATAATGTTTCATGTACACTTCTCACCATCCCCTGAATAATATACTATATCCTTTGTTAATTTCCACACTTACAAAGGCTATCTATAATTGAAAACAATGTTCCAAATGTGATCTGGTCAATATAAAGTGCAAAGGAACTAGTATCTTCTCTTTTTCAGGTAGCTATTCTTGCTTTGATGCAGGCTGACATTGCATTTATTGTCAGTCATTGGATGGCAGTAGGCAAACAGCCTACTGCCTGCCATTTCAGGTTGCTCAGTAGGCATTGTTTCAGTTGAACTGGAGTCCATTCTGGTGGAGTTCTCTGTAACACGAAGTCTTACCTATTTCTTATCATCTTCAGTCTAAAGTGTTCACAGAAGACTGGAAACCAAGTCATTTTGGAATTCTCTTCATACTTTTTCATTTACAACAAGAATGGTAGTAAAGATCTGAGCCAGCATGGAAAAAAATATTGTAATGGACCAATATTGGGAATGCTTGCACTAAAGAAAAACAGAATTTTTAACAGTCTTTTTCCCAGAACAGCATGGAGAAAGGGGGCGGGGGAGAGGCACCATGCTTCTGTTGTGTCTTCAGTAATTGCTTTAGCATGTGTCCCATTTAAGCAATAAATGACCTTTACTAAAGGTTTAATATATGTCAGCTACCACCCCAGACACTTTCACATTATCTCTTTAATTCCCTCAACAGCCCTGTGAGGTAGGTCTTATTAGCCTTCTTTTCAAGAAAAGGTATAGAGCTTGCCCAGTTTTACATGCTAAAGATAGCTGTTGCTTTGGCTGCCCAATCCCACATACTTTTCAGCACATCTGAGCCAGTGAAACTGGGGTGTGCCAGGAGATCCTGGAAACTACAGCTAATATATGATGCATTATCTTGAGATATGAACATTCCTGATAACAGTGTGTTAGTTAACTAGGTCTGCCACCAAAAAATACTATAGACTAATTGGCTTCAACTACAGAAATTAATCCTGAGAGTTCCAGAAGATAGAAGCCCAAGATCAAGGTATGAGCAGGATTGGTTTCTTCTAGAACTTTCTTCTTGCCTTGTAGTTGGCCATCTTCTTCCAATGTCTTCACATGGTCTCCCCTCTGATTTAGTCTGGATTCTAATCTCCTCTTCTTTTACTTTAATATAGTTAATTGATTATGCTATTATAGTTGTCCCAATTTTACCCCATTGTCCCCCTCTGCCCAGTAACCCCCTGCCCTCTAGCAATCCCCCCTTAGTTCATGTCTATGGGTCATGCATATAAGTATTTTGGCTTCTCTATTTCCTATACTGCCCTTAACACCCCCCTGTATATTTTGTACCTACCAGTTTTGCTTCTTAATCCCTGCACCATTTCTTTCAATTCTCCCGCTTTTCCCTCCTAGCAGATAGCTCTATACCTATGATTCTGTTCCTATTCTGGTTGTTTGCTTAGTTTGCTTTTTAGATTCACTTACTGATAGTTCTGAATTTGTTGCCATTTTAATGTTCATAGTTTTGATCTTTTTCACTCCTTCTGGCACCCCTACGATTCAGATGTTGGTAGGTGTGGCTGTCCCAGAGGCTCCTTATACTAATCTCATTTTTTTTCATTCTTTTTTCTTCTTGCTATTCTGGTTGAATGCTTACTACTTCTTTATGTTCCATATTGTTGATTTAAATCTCAGTGTCATCCCCTCCATTATCCGTTCCTTATAGATTTTTCTTTATTTCACTTAATGTAAACTGCATGCCTTCCTGGGTCTTTTTCATGTTGTTGCCATACTCAGTGAGTTCTTAGAGCATCCAGATAAGCAGTGTTTTGAACTCTGCATTTGTTAAGTTGGTTATTTCTGTTTTATTTAGTTCTTTTTCTGAGATTTTGTTCTCCTCTTCCGTTTGGGCTATATTTCTTTGTCTCCTCAATTTGGCAGCCTCCCCGTGTTTGTTTTTGTGTCCTAGGTAGAGCACTTGGACTCCCTGTCTTAGTAGCATGGCCTATTGCAGAAAATATACCTGTAAATTGTGTGGTGTGGAGCCCTAAATAATCACCATTTCACCAGTTTGTGGCTCTGTATGGGGGGACAGCTGGAAGAGGGGACAGTGCCGCTGCCTGGCTTCTGGAGGTTTGCCCAGCACTCATCCTGTTTCCAGCCACTTTACTTACTCCCTGTATGCAACTGGTACCCTTCCAGTTGTGGCCTTGGTGCAGAATCCCAGAGGGGGTGGCTCTGCATAAGGTCTATGTATGTGCAGGCCCTTTACAGGAGTCTCCTGAAAATCTGCCAGTTTCTCCCACAGCCCCAACCCCCACTGGTTTTTTACAGACAAAAGTTATAGGGATTTATCTTCTTGGTACTGTAACACTGGGCTGTGTGGTCTGGCCTGGGAGTGGAATCCTTCACTCCTGAGGTATCCCTCCTGATTTTTATCCCACCACACATGAATGTGGGACCACCTGTTTTACCACCTTTCTGTGTCACACTGGGTCTTCACACCTCTCTTCCCATCTCTGTGTCTCTGCCCCTCCTACCCATGTGGATGAACATGGCTTCTTTAAATCCTTGGTTGTGGGACTTCCATATCACTGGTTCTGATGGTTCTGGGTGTTATTAGTTTTGAAGTCTGGTTGTCATTTTTTCTATAGTTGTGTGAAGAGGTGAAGTGTGTTTACCTATAGCCCCATTATGTATATATGTATGTATGTATGTATGTATGTATGTATGTATATATTTAGTTATTACTTTTGTTCTATTACAGTTGTCAAAATTTTCCCCTGTTGCTCTCCCAGCTCCCCCCCACCCCCAAGTTCCACAGTCAATCCTCACCTTGTTGTCCATGTTCATGTGTCATTTATACCTGTTCTTTAACTAGACCCTTCTCCTTTCCTCCCTTACCTATGCCTCCATCTTGACTAGAAGTCTCTGGGTTCTAATCCACTCTTCTTATACAGTCTTCAGCCATATTGAATTATGGCCTACCCCACTGACCTCATTTAAATTTAGTTACCTGTTGAAAGGCCCTTTCCCCAAATACAGTCACATTCTGAGATACTAGGAATTAGAAGTTCAACATCAAATTTGAGGGGGTACAATTTAACTCATAATACGAAATAGCTTAGAAAGTCGATAAAATATAATACACAACAGCCTGGATTCTGGAGTTGATTGCTTTGGTTGAATCCTGATTTTTCCATTAACTAGCTGAGCAACCTGGGGCTTTTATTTACCTTTCTATATCTCAGCTCCTAATATTTAAAATGAAGAAATAACAGTAGATTTGCAGGGGTTTTGGTGAAGATTAAATGAATATATGTGAATGTGCATATCACATATTCAGAATAGTGCCTGGAATATAATAAGCTCTGTATATGTGTTAACTCTCATTACATCACAGTATGAAGTAAAATGCAAATTTTCTTTAATTTTAAAGTTAAAACATATTATAGATTTTGTTTTCATTTTCAGGAGACTGCTTTAATCATAAATTCTTCTCTTCTAATGGGGATGAGTGGAAAAAAAAGACTGAGAAGTAATTTTTACTACCAGACATTTGCTCTTCATGCTAGGCAAGCTTCTAATATGCCTCCCAATGATCCCCACTTACTGGTATTCATGCCTAATGAAACTTGCTCCCTGAGAGTGTAGACTGGACCTAATGACTCACTTCTAATGAATAAAAGACAGCAAAAGTATCAGAATGGCACTTCCAAAATTAAGTTACAAAAATCTATAATTTTCACCTTCCTGTCTTTCTCTCCATCTTTCTCTGGCTCTTTTGCCTGCTTGCTTTGATGGGATAAGTTGTCATATTTTGAGTTGCCCTATGAATAGGCTTATATGGCAAGGAACAGGACAGCTTCTGGCCAACAGCTATCAAGTAACTGAGGCTCCAGAGTTCAACATCCAAGGAATTGAATCCTGCCAACAACCACATCACTGAGTTTAGAAATATATCTTTCTCCAAGTGGATTCATCCTTTTTAAGCATTGCAATGACTGAAGCCCCATTAGGCACCTTGAATAGCTTGTGACAAGATCTTGCAGCATAAGACCCAGTTGAGTTGTGCCAAGATTCCTGACCTCTGAACCCAATAAAAAAGTAGATGTTGTTGAGTTAGCCACTAAGTTTGGGGGGGGGGTGGTAATTTGTTATACAGCAATAAACAACTAATACACTCTTCTAAAAAAGGAGAATGTTGTAGAAGAAGGATCATCAAGATTCAAGTGGAAAATAGAAAACATGCAACTAATTCTCTCTTCTGAAAGTGAAGAAGGTTCTGGAAGATGATGATTTCATCATGATTCCAGTGGAAAAGGATATTCATGTGAGCACAGCAGGACCCAAAATGTAGAGGGCAAGAAAGGTACTGTTCTCATAACATCACAACTATTTTTCTAAGATTCATCTGCTCAAGTAGTTTCTCCCATCAGCATGTCTGGAATCAATCCTTAATTGAATAGCTTGCAATACCCTTGTTTTGCACTAGTTGCGTTTTAAAGCACTTAAATTGCTCAACCTGCTCCAATACATTTACTCCTACTGTTTTCATCATTAATGAGGCATTCAGCTTTTATAATCTAGGAGATGACCTAAGGATCAGAGTTAATTTAATTTAAAATCAATGTACTAGAGAAGAAAGCCCCTCCCTCCAGTATTGACGTCAAACTGCAGGCTTCTGCAAAATCGGGGTCAAAGACACATAACAGCATATGCCATGCTGTTGTTTGCAACCAGATGCCTATGGTGATGCAGTCACAAAGTTCTACCAAAAGGGATCCTGAAAATTGGTCCCATCTGATTCAATACTAATTATTGGAATTTTTGTTTGATCAAGAGAAGTGCAAACCATTTCCTGGATTCATTATTAAGTCTAAAATCCCACTGAGCAGCTAAGACCAATATCAATGTATCCTACATCCTGTTATTTTAAAGGAAGTCATTCATATCAGAGATAATCAAAGAGCTTAGATTTATGAGCAATGGTACTTATAAAATATTTGTGTTTCTAACTGAGTTCTAGTGGCAAAGTTACTCGTGCTAGTGCTAGAAATAAGGTGGCTCTATAATCAATGCTGGGGGCATGTATTTCACATGTAATTTGTTTTTTAATCTTCAAAGTCTGTTTAATTTTCAAAGTCTGATTTTTGAGAATGTAGAATGAGATGGCTTCCTAGTTAGTTGTTTTCTATTCATTCATTCACTCAATCATTCATTCAGCATATCTCTTCTGCACCAAGTGTTATGCTAGGTCTTGAAGATTAAAAAATATCACAGCATTTCCATCAAAATAGACTCACTTTCTATTATAACAAATAAGATCAAAATCACCTCAATAGCTTATCTCAAAAGCATCATATCTTGCTTATACCAAGTCTGTGAGGTTCATGTAATAACCGTATGGCAGCCTGAGCTCCTAAATTTACTAAGACAAGGGAAGACCAGACTGGAAAGCCTGGTAGCAGTAATTAAATGCTTCCATGACAAAGAGGCACAAGCTCTTCTGTGTGCATGGCCATATCTGCCCTCAATTATAAGTTCGTCCTGTAAGAGTTCCATTAGCAGGAGGAGAAGAAATAAAACACAGTATTCTCTATCATCTACAGACTTTGCCCCCTTTTACCACAAATCAGTCTAGTTTTGTTAGCCTGTGTAGCCTTTTCATGGGCATCTGTGTGATTTTTGTCAGGTTTTCAAAATATTAAACATCTCTAGGTAGCCCCCATCATGGTTTTTATGGACAGTTAAGGAAACAAAGACTCCTTGTTGTAAATGAGTTGTCTTCATCTCTCCAAGCACATTGAGATCCTCACTTCCCCCTGGCCCAGGTACAAAGACCTGGTCTTTCTTCCTCAAGAGTGAGGAAATGAACAAAGGAGAATAGGACTAAGACCAAGTTAGACTTTGAGAATTACCATCAAATCTTCTTTCTTCTTTCTTTCTTTCTTTCTTTCTTTCTTTCTTTCTTTCTTTCTTTCTTTCTTTCTTTCTTTCTTTCCTTCCTTCCTTCTTTCCTTCTTTCCTTTCTTCCTTTCTTCCCTCCATCATTTGATCATTCAAGAACTATGTGTTAAGCATCTCTAATGTATACTATGTGTTAGAAATGAAATGTTGATTAAAAGGGATATGATTCAAACAATATTAATGAGGGCTACTGTCAAACAAACAGGCAATTGCAATGCATTGTAGTAAAAGCTATGCTAGAGAAATGCAGAGAGCTCTGGGGACACAGAGGGGTGGTCCCAATGGATGAGGGAAGGCCTCCAAAGGAACTAGCCTCTAAGCAAAGATCTAACCCATGCACAAGGGTAAGCTATGCAAAAAGAGTTGGAGAAAAAATGTTCCAAAAGAACAAAGGTTTGCAGGAGCAAAAGAGACAAAATAGGAGGGTTACAGAGAAAAAGAAGAGGGAGTACATGGAATTTTTGACATGACTGGAAAAGTGCAAGAAACCAAAGCAAAGATTCAACACAATGGAGCTTTGAGAGATAAGATTAGAGACATTGGGAGGAGCCAAGTTTCAAAGGCTATGAACCAGGGTTTGGATTTCTTCCTAAGAGCTGTGGGACATCATTGAAAGGTTTCAAATAGAAGAGTGAGTGATATGATAGATATTTCAGATCTGAAGTAACAACTGCTCTATACAAAAACCTAGCAGTTATTATGTTGGCAAAGGAGTCTTTGGCTGGTTTTCTCAGTAGGGTGATTTATGAGGAGTGGTTGGGGATTTGTGTTTGGCTTGATTAGGAACACTAGGAGAGGTCCTTACGCAAAACTATTTTCCACCCTCAGCCATCAACAATGAGACCCCACTCTTTATTCCTTCATTTTTTTATTTCTCTGTTTATCAAATATGCCCTGAGCACCTGCTATGTAAATGGCATAGAGCTTGTGCGGTAAGGAAAAGAAGATAAGAAGAGGAATCTTGCTTTCAAAAGGCTAAAGATCTAGTGAGGAAAAATGAGATGAATTTAATAGCATTGTGTGGGGGAGGAAAAAGGAGCTATAGGAAGAAACCTAGAAGAAGAAACAGCCTTCAAGTCTGGGAAGCCCGGGGAAAGCTTTGTGGAAAAAATACCACTAAGGCTGAGTCTTGAAAGATGAATAAGATTTTCTCAGTGCTGAGCCATATTTTCATCAGAAGTCTTTCAGCTAGCTATGATAGAAACTTAACTCGAGTTTAAACAAAAAGAGAGTATTTATTGGCTTACAGGCTGAGAAATCCAGAGTTACACTTGACTTCAAGCCTAGCTGGATCCAGGCACTCAATGTTATGATCAAAGCTCATCCTTATTCTTCCATTTTTAAGACAGATACTCTCTGGTGAGCAAGATGGCTCTCAGCAAACCCAGTGCATTAATTCCATCAGGCTGGGTAACAAATCAGCACAGGCTGGGTAACAAACCAGCACAAACTGGGTAACTTGCAACAGAAATTTAGTCTCTCGCAATTCAGGAGGTCTGAAGTCTGAAATCAAGGTGTCAGCAGGGCTGGTTCCTTCTGGAGGCTCTGAGAAAAAAAACCTATTCTATGCCTCTCTCCTAGCTTCTGGTGTTTTCCAGAAGTCTCTGGCATGCATCCCACCAATCTCTGCTTCCCCCTTCACATTGCCATCTTCTCTGTTTTCCCACTGTGTCTCTTTTTGTTAAATCTCCCTTTCTTTCTCTCTCTCTCTTTTTTTTTTTTTTGGTAAGCCACTAAATCACTGGATTGAGAGCCCACCCTAAATCTAAAGATAATCTTTCCTGATATCCTTAACTCAAATACATCTGCAAAGAACTTCCTGCAAACAAGGTCCCTTTCTACAATTCCAGGTGGACATGAATTATAAGGGGTTACTATTCAACCCATTACATTCAGCAAAACTATCTTTCCTATTGTCTACAGCACAAAGATCTCCCTCCAGTTGGCCCAGTTTGCATTATGTGCCAGATCTGTGCTGGAGTGGTGGGTGGTGGACTTCAGCCCCACCAGAACCAACATGCACTGAGTTCTGAAGTGGGGGAAATGTTTAGATACCAAAATAATAGAAGGTATGCTGAAGAAAAATCAGTGACAGGATCCTGGACCAAGAAGAAAGAGGTTTCTGGGGAGGTGATATGGCAAGGACTTTGGAATCATGATGCTTTACAACTGAATGGACTATAAAGATTAGTTAGTCTTTTCGCTCCATTCTCTTCTACAGATGAGCAACCGGATGCACAGGGAGAAAATTTCTGAAAGCCCCTGTGCCTAGTAGTCTGTGAGAGGCATTCTGTTAGAGGACAGGTACTACCTGACCTGCATGTGAGAAATAGAAAGTACAAGAGAGCAAGGCAACCCAGATGGGAAGGTCAGTGCCAGGAGAAATGGATGGATCTTCAAACACATTTCACAGTAATTACTACTGCTATTCCTACTTGGTTTACTTAAGCATTCTGCATATAGTGCTAAAAGTTAGATCAACATTTGTTTTTTAAGATTTTATTTATTTATTCTTATAGAAAGGGGAAGGGAGGGAGAAAGAGACAAGAGAGAAATATGAATACACAAGAATAACATCAGTTGGTTGCCTCTCACATGCCCCCAACTGGGGACGTAGTTTACAACCTAAGACAGTCCCCTGACTGGGAATTAAACCTGGGAACTTTTTGTTTTGTGGGATGTCTCCCAATCCACTGAGCAGCATCAGTCAGGGCTAGACCAATGTTTTTCAGAGGCTATCCAAAAACCTGTGTTGAGGTAAAGTTTCGCATTCATCCTCAGTGAAACTAAAACACAACAATAATATAAAATACTTTTGAAACAAAATTAATTCCATTTAAAGGGCTGCATTTTGTTCCTGAAGTTGTATCCTTCTACTTTTTTGGTGTTTGTTAAGGTATTATTTATTTTATGAAAGCATGGTCATAATAGAAAGTAATTTTTAACTTTGTGTCATTTAGTGCTGTGGCCTATATTTGGCAAATAAAAATGTTGACAACCCATATTGATTTTCCATATTTTTAGAGAGAAAGAGGACTTTAAGGATTCATGAAAAGCAAAGGTCTTGAACCCCTAATCTCAACCAACTGCTGCATCTCATCAGGCAGCCGCACATCTGAGCAAACTCAGTGAGAAATGATAAGGGACCACCCTAAACATTCATTTTTCTTAAGAGAAAGGTGACCTTGATCTTGAATAGATTTTTACTGTGTTTTAAGAAAGCCCGGTTTTCCTCCGGATGAGATGGAGTGTGTTAGGCACTACTGGTTGCTAAGGGACATGCCACTCTGGAGTGAAGCATGCCTGGGGTACCTCCTAAACTCCTGTGGTGTGGAGACCTTCCCACCATTATCACAAGTGTTCAAAAACACAAGATGCACTTGTTAGTTAAAGCAGCTCAGCTGGTTGAAAGCCTCTGATTCATTTGCAAACCTTTACTGGTACTTTTTCAAACAAGAAAATTAGCAGGGCATTATTCAGTGTAATTGACCTGTGAATTTGAGTTTGATTTGTTTATCCACAACAGCCATCACACAAAGTCAGCAATAAGTATGCTTCAGCCAAACCTCACAGTTGGTGACATCTGAGTTACACATCATCCGCAGCACAACAGGCACTCGTTGTCCCCTGCATCCGAGACACTTCTGTTAGAATAAGTGTTTGGAAGTAGATTGGGGGGGATGGTGAAGGCCTATTTAGGACATCAGTCAGAGATAAACAATTTTTATTGGGGCTTAGAAGGGTGTGTTATCTTTTCTCATACAGAAAGCAAAGAGATAATCAAAAATATCATATGGGCTGTCCACTGAGTTCCCTATAAAGACCTGAATTTTTGTTAAGTGGTACTATTGGATCCACTTTCTCCACCTGCACTAATCTCTTTGGGTTTTTATCAGTTCCTGAAGAATGAAGGAGGTAAACAATACTGAAAATCCAGCAGAGAATAGAAATGAGAGTCATCTAGGAGATCAGTGCCAGCCTCCGGGCCCTACAATAGAGAAAAGAATGAATATCCCCTACCTATTTCTTATTCATTCATCATTGATTGGATGATTCATTCATTCACTGATCCATTAAAAATCAAAATATTATCAGTGACTATTGTGTGCAAGATATTTCTTTGTCATCAGACCATGGAATAGAGAGGTAATTAAAATAGACTTAAAGGAAAAGGCTTTTAGGAAACTCATCTTGGCCTAGTTTTAAGGAGGTTGTCAGTGTCTTAAAGGCCCTTGGGTATTGTTTTGGTTTCAAAAGAGCTGAGCAGGTTTTAGGCTTCTGTTTCAGAGGAGATGAGGAAGTCCTACTGGCTGATTAGAGCTTGCTCCAGGCCTAGTAATTCAAGGGAGAGAAACACAACACTGATGAGTCCTTCCCAGGAACAGTCAGGTCCCCAGGGAAGGAAAGCAGGCAGAGATACAGGGCCTAAGCCTGTCTAGAAAGAATGTGTATGCCCCCTGAAACCTAAACCTAGAGGAAAGCTTACAGGGAAAAAAGGAACTAGTGGCTAACCACCCTGATTTGCCATTGAAAAAATTTGTACTATTGATATTAAGGCTCATTATTGATTACTGAATAGTAATAACCAATTCAAGTTCTGGTTCAGTGCCTACTCTTAGGACTATCATTGGCCTGGAGCCACAGAAAGACAAAGCATAGCCCTTACTCTACAGGAGTTCGTTATCTGGTCAGGGAAGAAGATTGAGAAATAAAAAGTAGACAATCTTGCTTTGAGTTGAGCTTTATGAAATACAGGAGGGAGTAAAACATCTTTTTGTCCTTCCGGCATCTCATTGGAGAACTGGTTCTATTATAACAAAAACAGTAGGCACATATATTACGTGCTTACCAGGTGCTGCTCTGCTTTGCATACATTATCTAGCTTATATTGTTATTATTCTGAATTTGCAGATGAGGAAAGTGAAGCGCAGAGGGGTTAAGTGTCTTGAATGAGGTTATATGACTAGTAAATAGTGGAGCTGACATTCCAATTCAGGTAGCTGACACAAGAGCGTTTTTGAATAACCAGTGTTCCATGGTGTTTGCATCTGGAGATTGCTGTGTCAGATCCAGGGCTCAGCAGTTACCGGAGTGGGCAAGGCTAATGGGGCTGGTTTCTAGAGACTAGATGGGACAGACCAAGCATTTGGAGACAGGTTCCATGGGCTAAAAATGTCATAAGTGGAGGTGGTCATCTGAAAATCTGTGAGATAAGCCAGCCTGGGAAGCCAGACATACTTACAGGAGTGAAAAATGGGCCTGAGGAGATGCTGATGTGCCTTTAGGATGAGCAAATATAGCCACATGGACAGATCACAGAAGACAGAACCATGAGGCAATCCCAGCAGGTGGATGATAACAAAATTAACATAGAGATGACCTGCAAGTGATTTGTTGGGATTTTATTTGGTTGCAAATAAACTAAGCATAAGCCATCTTAAATAAACAAGAAAATGTGTTGGCTCATACCACTGAACTGTTCATGGGTATGTGAGCTTCAGGTGTGCCTGGATCCAGCAGCTATGGTACATTTACACAATGGAATACTATGCAGCAGAAAGAAAGAGTTCCTACTATTACAACAACATGGATGGAAATGGAGAGCATTATGCTAAGTGAAGTAAGCCAGGTGGTAAAAGACAAATACCATATGATCTCACCTATAAGTAGAACCTAATCAACAAAACAAACAAGCAAGCAAAATATAACCAGAAACATTGAAATAAACAACCAAATGACAGTAACCAGAGAGGAGAGCAGAGAAGGATAACAGGGGAAAAAAGGGAAAGGTCCATCAAGGAGTATGTGTAAAGGACCCATGCACAAAGCCAAAGGGAGTACATTCAAGGGTGGGAGACAAGGATGGATGGGGTGGGGGCCATGGTGGGGTGAAAATGGAGACAACTGTACATGAACAACAATTTAAAAATTGTCTGTCTCTAGGACCTGCTTTTTTTTGTTGTTTTCATTCTCAAGCAGACTTTCTTCATGTAGTAGTTATTGAGAGCTTAGCAATGACAGTGGAAATAAAGCTTCTTTTTTCCAATCACTTATTACTTAATTCAATCATATATTTATTTAGTACCTATGTTGAAGAATAGGTACCTTTCCTTTCTCGTGGACTTTATTTCTAATAGGGAAAAAACAAATGGGCAATAAACAAACAAATACAAATATAGTACTAGGTAGTGATAAGTGCGATAAAGAAAAAATAAATCAGGATAAGGGGAAAGAGGTATGAAAAGACAATTCTGGTTAGGTGATTGTTATGCACTAAATGTGTCTCCCCACCCCAAAATTCAAGACCTAAAATCCAAAACTCCAATGGGATGGTATTAGGAAATGAGGCACTTGGGAGGAAATTAGACTATGAGAGTAGAGCCCCCAGGAGTGGAATGAGTGCCCTTCTAAAGGAGACCCCAGAGAGCTCTCTCTTGCTCTTTTCACCATGTGAGGACCCCAGGAGTAGTGGGCGTGTATAACACAAAAGTGGGTTCTCACCAGAACCTGACCATGCCAGCACCCTGACCTTGGAATCTAGCCTCTAAAACTGTGCAAAAGAAATTTCTGCTGTTTTTCAGATTCCTAGTCTATTACACTTTGTTATAGCAGCTCAAACTGACTGAGACAGTGATCAAGGAGGGTTCTACCGAGGAAGTAACATCTAAGCAGGAAGAGAGAGAATGAGTCAGGCAGACATGTGGACACGTGGAGGGAGAGAGCCTCAGGAGGATAGAAGAGCAAGCACAAACTCAGGTCTGTTCAATGTGAGAACACGGGCGTTACATGTTCTGCTGAGTGTATGATGATGAGTAGGCTGTGGACCCTGCTCTTCAGAAGTTAATAGTCAAATGGGTGGAAATGGGCAGGTTTAAAAATGTAAACAATAATAGCTTGGTTGACAGTGTGATACACCTGATGATGAGTGTTAGGGTTCAGTGGGGGCACATAGACAGGAATGATGAGGGAAGGCCTCGGTTAAGAATCAAACCTCTATTTCCTGGGCTTAAAAACTATAACACTCTGGTCATACTACACAGAAAGCAGTTATTTCTGTGTTTTTCATACCTGAGTCTTCAATGATTGTTTTCTTCTACTTTTTCCACAATAAAACTTACTGGGATCAGCAGATTACACCTAGTCCGCACATTTGTTCATCGGCATGTAGCATTTTCTCAGTGATTTTGTGGTGAATCTGAAATCCTTCAAGACAAAAGGCAAAGGTAAGTTTTGCTTCACAAAAGTCAACCTTAAAATCTAATGCTATCATTTTGCTGTGAATAATGGAACTTTTGCTAAGAATCCTCAACTAAAGCCACCAATCAAGCTGGCTTGCCCTTTGTGGCTCTCTCTCTTTCTAGCTCATGCACTGAGGAATGATTTATCTTTTAACTTAGGTTTAATTCACAATTTCACAATTAATTAAACATCAGCCTAATCATTATACCCACAAAGCATTTAAACTGATGTTGGGAGAATGATGGGGAAATGAATAATGCTTTGAAGGTCCATTTCAAATTAGTTATTTGATTAATGAATATTCCACAAGGGCATTTGGGAGATGACCTCTGTTGATGACTTAAAAAAAGACATGTCTGTTTAGATAATGAGAAGACAAAGCGAGCTTGAATTATCTCTGGGTGTACGTTGTGCAGAATTACAAGGATTAATCCATACAAAACGTATTACTTTTCCCGTGGCTTGTTGGAGATAACATAGAATTGTAAGATCAATAAATAAAGTTTGGCATTTCAGAGATGCTGCTTGATGATAAGCTGCACGTTGTGCACCCCAGATCACCAGGCATGGTGGCTCTGAGCCCAAGACGCCCACCAGAGGCTTAGGAAAGAAAGCTGGGCTTGTTCCTGATAAGGCTGGCAGTGGAGCAGGCTGCTTGCCTCATAAACTCTCCATAATCCCTTTCTAACACCTGACCTTTCGATTACTTAGATGGAGAAGAAGAAAATTGGTTGTCACCAGCATCTGGTATAGTCAAACAAATAAGAAACAGCTTACCTTGTTTCGTGGTGTAGCAAGAACCTTTTCCCAGCAGTTTCTTGATCAAAGAGCAAACTGCAAAAAGAGAATCAAATATAGGTCAGAGATGCTGACTGCAGCCCAGGAGAAGAGTAGGACATGAGGAGGTGTTTTAGTCACAACCAGACTGACTCCTTCAGTGGGAAACACTTAATCTCACACTGAGCATTGTAATCTCAGACACTTGTGTTACTCTTCTTCTTCAATTAGGCTAAAACTTAGAACAGTCAAAGCTGAATAAAAAATGGAGGTGGTCATCAAGGTTTCAAAAGGATTGAAGTTATTTGAACATGAAGCAAATGTTAGACTGGGCTTAATTTTTATGGTAAACAAAATAGTACTTTTTTCCCTCCTGGGTTTTTTTTCCTTTATCTCAGGGAGTGACTCTCCAAAAGCAGGAGTTATGTTCATTCCACAGATAACTAAAAATACAGAGCCTACTGGTGCTAAATCATTTTCTGATAGCAAGTTCAGAACCTGAACTCTCATGTGTCCCCAGGGACTTCTGGATGCCCAAAACAGAGAGTGTTAAGACACGGCTTTGCTTGCTATGCACAGGGAGAGATCGGGAGGGGCCAAGTATTGGGGCCAACCTCATTCTCAAAGTATAAAGAATGGGTTAACATTTTCTAAAATCATATGTTAATGAATCTAATTCTAAGGGAAGAAAGATGGAGTACTCTTCTAGAAACTTTAGAAGAGGAGACTTTAGGATATGGTTTGGATGTCAGGGCTCTAGTTCTGAGATACAGAAATTTTGAAATTACAAGATCTCAGATCTAGGGGTACCATTGAAACTGATTCACTGTTCCACTTTGGGCAAATATTTAATTTCCTTCTTCTAAAAAAAGGAAAAGCTTTGTTCAGCTCATTAGTAACCCTTCTTCCACGTGTTACTTCTTTGCATTGATGAAAAACATAGGTATTATGACATTGACATTGTTCATAGTCATTGTCACAAAGGCCATTAAGAAAATAGGTTTTTAATGTTTAAACTTTTGAGGAATTATTTCTTAGAACTGTAATACTCAGTTTTTGCTTTTTAGATGCCCTTTAACATAAACCACCTAGCAAATTATTAAGAAATAACACAAACCACCTAAAATTATTAAGAAATAATTTTAAACTGTAAAATTATTTTTTACAGTTTTCACCCTTTTGCAATCACTTCCAAAAATTACCTGAAAGCCAGGTTTTTCATATCATTTGTAGTACTGCATGATGATTTGGGCACTTTTTGGCACACAATCCTTTGGGGCTTAAAATATTTTAGCTCATATTGTAATTTCTAAGGTTATTGGCAAGGAAAATCCTTACTTTACTTTGGTCTTAAAGAGATTTCTTTCCCTATCTGAATATTTCCCAGATAACCTCTCTCTCTAGGAGATTATTTAAAAGTCAAATGACAAGACTGGCAAGCAGTTTCCCTTCTCAGGTCCAGGATGACTTTCTCAAAATATCTGGCATCCTATCCTACTCTTTGGCAAAACATTTTGGCAAGAACTTTGTGGTTTCCTAGCCTTTGTTGTCTCTTCTGACAAATGGAGACATCCTTGCCATTGGGCTCAATTCAGACCTTGGGCAGAGGGCTGTGAGTGAATCTAGTACCTCTTTCTGGCCTTGGTATTGCATCTTCCTCAGTTTGGACAATGTGTCCCACTGGAGTGAATGATTTTCTACCATTGTGCCTTTATCTTTGTATCTTGGCACCCTAGTGGCTGGCTGTCCCTAAGAGCACTATTGAAAAGTTGTAACCTTTCAATGAACCAGAACAAGGCCTGTATTTATCGACAAAACCAGGCAAGTGGTTGGCATCAGGGGAGAATGTCAGGTAATTTCAGAGAGGCAGTCACCAGGCACCAGTTTGCGGAGCAGGACGGCGTTCTTCTCAGGAACAGCATCCCAGGAGGCTCCAGAGGCCTGACCACTTCCTCACTGGTAGCTGACTTTGTACTCCTGACCTTGGCTGCCCCTTGAATTCATTTTTTAAAACTTTTCAGTTACAATTGGCATTCAAAATACATTAGTTTCACATGAATAGCATAGTGGTTAGACATTTATATAACTCACAAAGTGACTCTCCCCCAATAAGTCTAGTACCCACCTGACACAATACATAGTAATTACAATATTACTGACTGTATTCCCTATGCTGTACTTTACATCCCTGGGGCTATTTTATAACTGCCAATCTGTACTTTTTAATCCCTTCAGCTTTTTTACCCAGGGCCCTAACCCAGCTCTCATCTGGCAACCATCAGTTCGCTCTCTGTATCTATGATTTTGTTTCTGTTTTGTTTGTTCATGTATTTTGAATTCATTTATTGACTGTAGTTTAATCAGACCTGACGTTCAGCTGTCACTTCCTAGGCTGCTCCACCCTCATCAGTACCCATTACAATTTGAAGAATGCACAACGCTATCTTCAGTCAACTAAAATAAATATTTCCTTATTAGAAACCGATCAACATGTAAATTATTTTTAAAAATTATTCCAAGTCAGTTTTACTTCAGTTTTTTAATTAAGGTATAATTGGCATACATTAATTTCAGATGTACAATATAATGATTTGATATTTGAATATATGCAAATTTGTTTAGTTACTGTTTGTTGATGACCAATGCCACCTTCCAGAGGCTACACAGGCTGTACTAACAGAAAGTGTCCTACTACTCAAAATTGTAATGCTCCCAGTGCTCTCCAATTTTCCACTTGCTCCCGTTCTTTCCCACCATTTTCCCTTCATAGCTGATGCTACTCTCCCATTAGCATCCCAGGAGGAGAGAGCCTTTACAGAGAAAGTCTGCTGAAGCCGTTCTGAAGCAAATCTGTTCTCCTGCATGTATTTCCCATGGCAGAAACTCATGGTTATATTTGCTCCCCAGCCTTTATTATTTGGGCGTTCATCAAAGAAAGGGGATTTGAGAAACAAATGTGACAGGTATCTGAAAAAAAGACCAGAAAGTGTACTCAAGGATTGCATCTCCAGCAGAGTGGACATGTTTTTGGAGAGTGGCTGCGATCTTTATGCAGAAACAGACCCAATTCAGAGAGCTCTTAGTGCAGTGAAATCACGCAGTTGAGAATCATCAGACAAGATTTTTACATTGAACTACCATTGTGGAGTCTCATTTTAAGACACTAACCTTATTTTTGCCACTCTGTAAAAGTTCAAAATCAGGGCTATTGTAAGTGTACCACATTTTTAAAGTGGAGGGGGTTCCGTTATTCCCTAAAGAAAAAGGCATTTTTGTGCATAAAGATAGAATACACAGCAAGAATTCTTAGGCTCTTGGCACACAGCAAATGTTAAATTCGGCTTAAGGAGTAACACCTCCCCAGGAAAGGAGAACGGAGAGAAGACTTGCTGTACAGTGTCTTCAGCACAAGTGTGCGAGTCACATGCTAGGTTATAGGCAAATGAAGGACAGAATATGAGTTTGTGTCATTACAGATTCATTTTTCCTGGACTATCGAGACTCTAGTACTCCTTAGGGCTTCACTGTAAAGAGGGAGAGGGGGAGACATCCCTAGCATCCTTGATTATGAGTGTTGTGATTTTAGAGGCTGCTGCTTGGTTATTCCTAGCAATGATCGCACCCTCCCCCAACAGACTCTTAGGATTTAATGCCACAATAGGATTGGACATGGGGGCAGTGTTGGCACAAATACAATGACCTATACTTCATCTTCGTGGGTTATCTCCAGGTCATCATTAATCTTTGTTTTTAAGTAGCTGTGGCTCTCCTATAGCAGGAAGAAAATGTAGATAACTTCTCACATGTGGTGTCATAAGAAGGGCTGCAAAGAACAAAACTTCTGCTAACTCAGTTAGGCATGCAGAAAGAGCTCATGGGACTCATTTATAGGAGGCTCAGCTATGCTTTACACTGACTGGCTCTGGAAACATAGAGTGTCGAGACTAAGGGACATTCTCTCTGCACACTGTCTTGCACATGGCCCCACCCGACCATAGCCTGGCCATGTTCCCACAGAGATAATTCGATTCACTCTTCTGAGCTTTGGGAGTGTTTCCAGTATCAACCACTGATCCAACCAAAACTGGCCAGGAAAGGACTTTGTATGCCTAGTCTCTATATGGTAGTGAGTAGCAGGCACTCAATTGATATATATTAGATGAATAAATAAATGAGTTTAATTTAAGGCAATTTTTGTTTTCTTTGAGACCATTACTTCCTAAAATTTTGAGTAAAGAGATTTTGCAGTACTATTTCTTTAATTTGTTTAAAGGTTAATTGATTGATTGATTCATTCATTCATTCATTCAACAAGTATATATTGAGTGCCTACCATTTGACATACTACGTACGAGGAATAGAAGAATCCTTAAAACTCGTTGTCATATCTTTTGTGTTGTTGTTTAGTTCTTGATTAATTTTTAATTGTTTAAAATAATTCAAGCAATACATTAGTAAAAATAAAATGTCTCATGTACAGACCACTCCACTCCCATCTCCTAAACTCTAATCTCCCAGAGATGTTCTTACAGACTTTTCTCCAAGTCTCACCATGTAAACATGGGTTTGAGAGGACCACCCAGACCCTCCCTCCTGCCATTTGAAATTGATAATTCATGGCCATTCTCTCTCCACTTTCTCCATGAAAAGTTTTAAACCAATCTTGATGTCAAGGGAGTCAAATTTCATACACAGTGTCTAAAACATTGTAATGCTTCATAAACACGTGTTGGATACATAATTCTCCACATGGACACTTTGCTAATTCAGGAGCACTGCTACTCGCAAGGACCTCTTGTATCTGCTTTGCCACCAATGACAGTTCCCTGACCAGATCTGCTGGTGCCTAATAAACATAATAGCTTTGCATGTACATTTTATGAAACTAGTTGGTTATTCTTGTCATATGTGTATCTTAGCTCCCAACTAGAATAAAAACTTCCTAAGAGTTCAAGGGTGCAGCTCACATTATTAAAAGATTTCAGTGTGCCAGACTTGGAACTAGGTGCTTGGATATAATAACAACAGCTAGTATTTATAAGAACTTACTATGAGCCACATACTTCATTAAGCATGTTATATGAATTAACTCATTTCATCCTTTTTACAGTGCTATGAGGTGGATATTATTATGACTATCATTTTACTGATAAAGACACTGAGGCACAGGAAGGCTATGTAACTTTCCTAAGGCTGCCCAGCCAGTAAGTGGTGGAGCCAGGTTTCAAACCCATACAATCCAACTCCAGACTCCATGCTGCTGCTGCTGCTGAGTTCTCTGCTTTATAGTCTGACTCGTAAGTCCTGGTTAATTAATTTGAATATATGGGGAGATAAAAATTTTCTACTATTCACTCAATCTTAAAAGAACTACATTGGAAAAAATAGGCTGGCAAGTTTGATATCCTTTTAGCTGGTTTGCTGGAAGAGACGCCTGCTGTTCTGGAAATAACTTCAGCATGACACTGTGTTTTGCCAGCCTTCCAGCTAACTTTAAATCGTGTGGGTCACAACTATAAATGCTCTGTCCTTTTCTTGTCGGGATTCTGAATTTGTAGAGCTTACATAAGTAGATGCTGTTAAGACAAGGATGAGAGATGATTTGATTCAGGTATATTGGATCAGGAAGAAAGCACAATAGAGAATTAGCCCTAAGGAGAAGGACGTCTGATATCAGCTTTTCATTTTTCAGAAAATCCACTGTGCCTCTAAGCAAGTCATTTTACTTCTATCAGCTGGTTTACCCTTCTCTAAAATGTGTCAGATAACCCCATGCCTCCTGGAAGCAGATAAAGAGGCTAGCTTATTTAAATACCAGAAGAAAATAGGATAAAAAATTCTATAATTATGTGGTGTCATGTTAAACAAGAACAGATTCATAAAAAGTTTAAATGACACAGTGCTGTGATACACAGGTTGTACACCCACAAGATTAAGCCCTGTTAAGGCAACATTCAGAACGAGGGGCTGCTTACCAGCTGAGCCCTCACTCAGATCCCTGCAGTTTAATTAACTCAGCCTCTTAGGGTCTGTTCTAGAGTAATCCCATAAATACCATCAGGATGGGCTTCAACTGGAGATTTTATGAAGACAAAAGAAATGGTTTGGAATAACATGAATACACACTACACTGGACTAGAACAATATTATACATATATAATGAATGATCAATTCTATGCACATTAGGTTATGAGATAAGCTACCAATTTGTCCCCACTTGAAAAGGGATGACAACAACCCTTTATCAATGAGGTCAGAGAAATGTCTGATCCTTTAAGGAATCTTTATTCAGATTCCCTTGGTTTTATGTGTGTGTCCCATAATCTGTACTGAGGTTGGTAGTATCTTTGTATTAGTCCTTATTTGTTTTGCCAGATGATTCTCAGTCTCTCTGAAAGTATTGGTATAAAGTGCACTCTAAGTGGCCTTTATCAATTGACAGGGATTTTGATGCTCTCCAAGATAGGTTTTCCAAGATCCTTATAGCTATGATTTGCTAGACCCACACTGGTGCATCTTACGCCCTCTGTCCCATGACCTCTCTACTGTGCTGCGTGATGAGCGGACGTACATACTCATTTGGGTGAGGACCACGCTAAATAAGACAAAGGCTCATTGTCCAGCACCACGAAAATCCCACCACTTAACATAGCCCCAAACTTGCAAACAAAAGCAAAAACAAGCACCTTTATGCCTGACATAATTCTGTCCTTATCATTATGTTTTTATTGTCTGAACATCAAAAGTGCCTAGATGCATGTTGACATTCTTTTTGATTATGAAATACAAAACCTGTGTGTGTGTGAGGAAGTGATGAAATAGAGGGGGAAATGAAGAATCACTTCAGGAAGCAAAAGGAGAAAAAATGTGGACTGAATATCATATCTGGTTTTGCTTTAGAGTTTTTTTCTTTTTTCTTCCTTCTGAGGAAATATATATTTTGGAGTGTCTTTGATGCAGGGAATTATTTCTGTTTACTTCTATCCGGTCCAGTGGCTCAATCTTTTCACAGTTATCGGGAGCTGCTTGGAAGATAGAATAAGAATAATTTTACATTTGAAATTCTGTGGAATAAGAGGGATGATAAGGAAGAAATACAAGTGCATTTACAACATACCTTTCAGACTAGGCTATGCTATCCTTCAAAGTATACCAAGTATAAAACCACTCTTTGTAAATGATGAAAAGTTATTTAATAGCAAGGTAGCTGTTTTGTTGTGAGAAGAGTCTGGGTATTTGCACACCCTTTGGCATGTGGATGCATCAGCAGTAACCAATTAAGCTCAGAAACATAAGCATGCAGCTAGAATAAGCCTTTTTCTTCTCAGTGTGCAATAAAAGCCCCTTTTCCATTTGATTTCAGCCATCTTCCTAATTTACATGGTGGTAGAGCTGAGGTTTGATTGCTAGGCAGCATTTCCATGTGATCAGACCAGAGAGTGCACACGTGTCTATGTACGCGGTGACAATACTTGTGTGCAGGTGTTTGGACAATTGGTTCTATGTTATTTGTGATGAAGTGAAGACAAGACAAGTCCTTGAGCTGGTTGACTCATCAGCACTCATATCATTATGTTCTTCCCACAGGTGGGAGGCCACTCTGTGTTTGCAAAATGTTGGTTCTTGATCCCATCCTTTTTTCTCAATATTCCACAGAGTAATAAGGGGGTCCTTTAACCTATTTAAGTAAGGTTGAAACTGGAGCTTTTCAATTTGGTGTGGCATGAGCTATGGGATGATTCCCCTACCTATTTTCATGCAACTGTTGTGTAACGAATGGAGCAAGGTTCCCCAAATGACTGACGGTGCGGCCAGGATGCTGTCAGGGAGAAACAGAGCTGCCTTCAGACTTTGGCTCTGGCTCTTCTGCTTCCCAGCTGTGTGAACATGGACAGGTTGCCTAAACTTCCATAACTTGAGTTTCCTTATCTACTGAATGATAATGGGAATGCTCATTCAGCACCGGTGTGGGCTTTACCTGCAGGTGCAACTTCAGCAGATGTTTGCTAAGTATCTCAGCTTACTTTCAATCATTGTAAATGCACTATCTTTGGGGGATTCTCAGAGAGAGATACTGCTGCTTGGGGATAACTACCAACCCTTACTTTGCCCATCCAGGTGTCAAATACCCACACATATGATAAAAAGACCTAAGAAAGAAGAAGGATCAATGTCATGTCCAGGCAGGACTGTGGGCTTAGAAGATGGAAGGTGTGCTGTGGCTCCCAGGAGCTCACACCAGTGACTCCAATTTGGTCCACAGGTGTCCTAGCTCAGAGGTGGTGCCCAATAGAGTGTCTCCATTCAGCTGATAATCTCTAGAAGTGAACACACACACTTCACTCTCCCCAAGAGCCCCCTGGTTATCTGTGGCTCCAGACCTTTAGGGCCCAGTGCCACCCACCCGGCCATCCACATAGGGTGTGAGGATTTAATGAGTGATATGATCTAAAAGTTTGTGTCCCCTCAAATTCATATGTCAAAATCCTAACCCCCAAAGTGATGCTGTTTGGAGGTGTGGTCTTTGGGAGATGCTTAGGTCATAAGGGTGAAGCCCTCATGAATGGGATGATTGCCCTTATAAAACAGACTTCAGAAAGACCCCTTGCCCTTCCTGCCCTGTGAGCACACAGTGAGAAGTCTATGAAGTCTATGAAGCAGGAAGAAGGCTCTCATCAGACACTGACTCTGCTGCTGCCATGATCTTGAACATCCCAGCCCCCAGAACTGTGAGAAATAAATGTTTGCTGTTTATAAACCACCCAGTTTGTGTTATTTCTGTTATAGCAGCCTGAACAGACTAAAACAATGAGATAAAACCAGCAGATTGGGGGATTTCAAGAAATGTAAGTTCCCCTCTCTGCTTCTTCCCTTGTTGCAATACACTTGGATCTTCGATTATTAGAATTGTGAATAGACACTGAGTACAGTGTTTGCTGGTTTTCCTTAGGCTCAATTATTTACTTTCCAAAAGTGGACACTTTTTATCCATTCCAGCTATGAAATTAAATAGTACCAAAGGAAAAGAAATGTGGAATGCACTTTCATCCTATCCATCATAACAAAACTTTTATTTTAAATCAGAGTGAAATTATAGGCATACACATGCTTTACACACAATAAAAGTAGGTTAGACTTGCTACCAATAATTTCAACCTGAAAACCAAACATTTTACTTAGTCCTCATTGTACAGCATGTTCATTTAGTGAGGCTTCTTGGAAGCTATTTTTAAACTCAGCCACTCAAATCATCGTGTCTCGCATACTGTCTAGAAGATGTGATGTTTCATTATGAAACAGAAACATTATGTACTGTGGCATATGAGTCATTAAAGGAAAAACAGATATGTTGGCACTCCCAAATAATAGGGCTTGTTACTATTATTGATGATATGTCTTTATAGAACCCTTATCTGAGAATCTCACATAGCATTACTATTGAACTACATAAAATGCATCCCAATAATGCAAAAATCCTGAAGGAGTTTTGTATCCACAATTCATGCTTTTATTTATTTAGCAAACATTATTAAGCGTCAACTATGTGCTAGATACAGTGCTAAGCCCTGAGGACTCAAAATTGAATAAGGCCAAGACAAAGCTTTATGCAAATTAGTTAGTGTTTACACAAATTTAATTAGAAACTATTTTAAAGTATGGTTTATTTTTAACTGCAGAGTAACCTCTGTACACTAAAGAACCTCCTATCTTAAAAACAGAACCTCTTGGAATACAGATTTCAAAGTAAAAAAAAAAGAAAAGAAAAGATAATTTCTAAAATCCATGTCATTTGGAAGAAACTGAGAGTCTATTAAAAAATCTTCCTATATTCCATCTAAATATGTTTTTGGTTGAAGGTGGGAATGGAAAACAGTTGGAGGATATCTCAAATTGAATATATATATATGTATATGTACATATAGTTGATGTTATGCGCATCATTATGCAACATCATTATGCGCACTGTGTTTTTGTGCAATGGATAAACTATTTCATAATTAACTCTCTAGAGTATGTGGAAATTATCCTTCAATACTAAATTTTACTCTATATAAGAGATTTTTGTAATTTGTTTCAGCATACAGTATAATTAGTTAATGGGTTTATATGCGTAAAGAGTTGGTCCAATGTAGAGTTATGTTCTTTTTAAGACCTCTCCCTTTCGAAACTATGCGCTCTGCTGTGCCTGGGTTACAGGCACACCCACACTTATTTATTCATTCAGATCATCATTAAGTGAGGCTTTCAGAGAGTGCTTTCTATTTCAATTTCTATTTTCACTTTCTAGTAAAAAAATGTCAATAGGCTGAAAACCAGGTAAGATTTAGAAATATTATTAAGGCTGCCACTAAATATTGTGTTTCTAGGATGAGGTATAAAAAGTTTTATTCTAGAAAAATACAAGGGATTAATGTTAAATGCACTTTTACATGGTTTAACATAAGAGAGCATAACAATTTATCAAAAGGTTTTTTACTACACAAAATAATGAAACTAATTACTATCATTTTAGTTTTAATTAATGCTTTTTTTTAATAATCCAAGGCATTAAGATACTATCTCCTGGTAGAAAGAATGAATATGAAAACTTGTTAGTCATCAATACAAAAACTTCCTCTACATGTTGACATAATAAAGTGCTCATATTTGGAAGCAAGTAAACCATATCAACATCTTTTTAATGAAAAATTATTTGTCTCCTAGTACCCCATATTATACTTTCACATGTATTTTTGTGAGAATTTCATAATCGTTTGGTGACTTTGACATTATTATCAATATCTTACAGAAAAAGAAAACTTAACAGAAAGATATCATGTCATTTTCCAAGTAACAAAGAAAATAGTAGACTTGAGAACCAATGCCCTACTTATTAAAACGCATAGTGCTGTTGTTCTTCATAGCATAACACATGAGTGTCTGCCAGACTTCTTCTGAAATTATCAATACATTAATTATCTTACATCCATTCACCAAACACTAATGTCATGTAATTTACACCCCCAGAAACTTTGGCAAGTGAGGAAGATACACTGTCTGAGACCTGGGAATTACCTTTGGCCCCTGCCCTCACTATTCGCTTCAAGTCTTTGGTGGGAGTCTTGTCAGTTCTGCTTAAGAGGTATCACATATTCATTATTTCTCTTCATCTCCATTGGCCCCACTTCAAGTCAAGCTCAAATCGCTGACCTGGACCACTACAGCATCTCACTGACCTCTCTTTTCTGCTTTTATACTCAGGACATTCTCTGCTAGGTAGCTAGAGTACTCATGTCTAGTTTAAATTCATTCATTTCACCCCCCATTCTTGCAAGAAGGCCTCCATGGCTTCCTAGTCCTCTTAGAATAAAATAATCACATACAAATCCTTCACCCTGCATGATCAGGACCTTGGTTATCTCTTCAATCTCCACCTGTTCTGCCCACCCCGCTCTCTTCACTTTCTGGCTATGCGGTCTTCTGCTGAAGCTCTTAGCTTCATCCAGACCATTTCCCTTGGTGCTCCCTGCGTCTGGATCATGCTTCAGGGGACCAGCTTCTTATCCTCCAAATCTCATCTTAAATGTCACTAACTCAGAGAGTCTTTCCTTGAGCACCACATCTAAGTAGGGTCCCATCATCTTATTCTTTACCAAAGCACCTATGTATTTCCTTCTCAAACACAGTACAACCAGCAATACTTGTATGTGTTTGGTTACACATTTGCAGCCTCTCCCCCACCACTACAATGTAAGCTTGGTCAGAGCATGTCTCATTCATCATCGTATAACCTGTTCCTGGTACAGTTTTTGGAGAAGAGTGGGCTCTCAATAAACACTGAGTATTACATTGAGAATGTATACTTTTCAGCATGATAGACACAGGGAAACTGAGTAGAGAATTTTACACACCCACTCTTTCAAGTATTTCTAACTTCTCATGTGAGTTTCCATAACATGAAAGCAAATTATGAGCTGTAAGATGAGACAGTATTCTACTCTTCTCTAAGAACTGACTAATGAAGATTGGCTTATGAAATATTCAGAGAAAAACAAAATTTTAGTTAATCTAATTCAAAAGGAAATCTGACATTAGTTTAATTGCTATAATTGTAGTAAATGTCACTTTAAAAAGATACCTTGGTTAAATGGATATTGTTAACATTAATATGTTTTCCTTTGATAATTAGTTTCTTGAAGCCTGTGGTTAGGAAATCTTTGGTTTTCTAATTAGTTTTGTTTTCTGTTTGTTATGGGTATTTTTTTCCCTGAAGAGTTAATTACATTTCACAGTACTTAGGGGAGACAATACATAATCTCTTGTATCCAACTCTAGATTTAACTTTTCATTTGGATTTTTGTTATCCTGTGCTGACTTCTGCTTTGGGTTATTTCGAACTGTAATTTAAAAACAAAAATCTAGTCACTAAACTATGCAAACTCTAACAGAGAAAATATAACATGTTGGAAGTTTAACACTGTTTTCTCAGAAGCAAGCATTTATCCTTCTTCTACTATATACATGGTTCTAGCAGAGTGTAAAAATAATACAAATGACTAGAAGAATAACATCTGTTATGTCTTGCTATTTTTAATAAACATTCTCAAAAACATAACCCCCTAAAAGAGCTTATCAAGTGTCAATTAAAAACATAAAGAAATTTCTTTTTATTATTTATTTAGTGATTTTAGAGAAAGAGGGAGGAATGAGGAAGATTAAGCGAGAGAGAGAGAGAGATTGATTTGTTGTTCCACTTATTTATGCATTCATTGGTAGCTTCTTATGCCCTGATGCGGGATCAACCCCGCAACCTTGGCATTTCAGGGACAATGCTCTAACCAACTGAGCTACCCTGCCAGGGCTAAAGGATTTTTCTTATAAATGGACTGACCTGCCTTGAAGCTGATACGTCAGATTTAATTATTAAAGTAACTTTTTATTTATGAAATTTTATAAGTTAAATTAATCCAAAGCAAATAGAAAAAAAGAAATAAAATTAGTGAGGCAGTTTGCCACAATTAAAAAATAATACTTTAATTGCACACTGCATCTTTCTGCCATTTCTGTATTTCTTTTACACCATTATTCAAAAACCCAGGACCCAGGCTTTGTTCACAGACCAGCAGTAAATATATTGGCTATAATGTCAATGAACTTTAAAGCAAGCTCACCAAAATGGAACTCATTATTCTTTGAGGCACATCACTATTGGCATATGTTACATTCATTCCATTACTTTTTACTATATAAGTGGATTATATTTCTCAGAATGGTTCTATTTTTTTAATGCCTAAATAGGCATGCATTTTTATTTACTGCCGATCTGAGGAGCTTTGTGTGGAGTAACATGTCTTTAAGCAAATATAAATTTTGTCCTTGGTGACAGCTAATATATATTACACCAGGGAATTTGGTATAGATTGGTCTCTGTTTGTGCGTGAGACTAATACTAGCATGTTTATTCTGCTATAAAGTTCATGAGGGAAGGAGATAAAGAAAAGATGGATTTTTGGAGTGGTTTTCTAATTACAAACAGATTACAGCATTGACATTCTATAGCAGTAATGGAGAAGAATATGCTTTGATTATGCATTGACATAGAATGGTGGATTAGGGATCAGTGAGCTGGTGAATAAATCGGAGGGCAGAGTGATTTGCAGGGAGATAGCTTAGTGTTGAGTTTTTCTGTGTTAGGCACAGGCTTGAAATCACAGCAATCATCTGAATAATTCTCTGCCAGACATGGGACCTGGGGTTGATTAGAATCAGCAGATCACCTCAACGAGCACAGAATGAACATGTATTTGCTCTTTAGGGAACATGTATTTCTACAAGACAATAACAGCTGGAAAATCACATTTTTGGTCAGAGAAAATACATAAAACATAAAAATATCATTTCTCTTTTTCAGCATGGAGCCAGGTCATCTACAAACACACACTCTTAACTTTTTTCCATCCTATGCACAATGATATCAAGATTCAAAATTAGCATAATCAAGGCACTTAGGGCATAAAAGTAAAGTTATATGGCAAGAGCTAAGACAGTAACACAAACAAACGCCCATGTGGCTCTATTTATTTCCTGATACTTGGATATCAAGCATTGTTTTTCCCTGTAGAGATAAGCTGCCAAAGTCTCATTCGGTGGAAGACTACATAAAACATATGTTTTCCTCTATTACATTTTAAAAGACTTTCTGTTTTTCTCTTTTAAAATTACTTATTACATAAATCATTTCAAATCTTTTTTTGTCCTCATTCCCTCAAAGGTCTCAGTGTCATTCCCCAGAGACAGACTGATACAATTTAGTAGCCCAAATTTCTACTTTACTTTAATAATTATTAATACTTGACATTTCTTATGAGGTCCCTGAATCTACCCAGTGATCCAGTACTGGGCTCCTGCTGGGGGTCAGCATATGCTCCAAATTTCTGGTTTGCTCGTTTGTGTCAGGGCCAAACCTAATTTAGCGAAACGGGAGATAAAGCATAGGACCAAAGTTTCAAATTCTGAACTTCACAAGTAACCCTTTGTCTCTCCCCATAAAGAAGTAAATAAATAAGTAAATGAAAACAGAAGTTAGGAAGAAAAGGTTAAAATGAAGTGATGCCTGCATCTAAGAATAAAGATCAGCGATCACTCTGTGGTGGCAACTTGTACGTGGTGACTATTGTTTCCACGGTTCCCTTCTTCAGCAAGGTGGACGCCATCGACAGCTGTCCTGAAGTAGCCAAACTGTCTGAATATTGCTATATGTTCAGACTAAATACTAAAAACTTCCATAATTGCAACTTCTCATGGATTGTAAATGCAGTCAGGTTAATTTTCCCAACTTCTATGATTACATTTTAGTAGATGTACATATACATACCGATTCCCATAATAATAGTGCCAAGAAAGTAATGTCATTTTGTAATCCCACCCTATACTAAGGTAATGATGATTATGTGAGCTAACATTTGTTGTGCTTACATGTGCAGTGGGTCTATTTTATATTCATCTTATTTTATTTTCTGAACCACCTTTGAAGTGAGTTGAATGAACAGAATTTATGGGGTGTAGTCACAAACATGTTTGCTTGTCCCCCAGATTTGTACAGTAGGTGGTGCTTTCCACCCCATGGGGAAACATGGTCAGGCCCCAGCATTTCCTTGGTCTGTCTCTTTTTTTTAATATTTTTAATTTATTTTTCGAGAGAGGGGAAGGGAAGGAGAAAGAGCGGGAGAGAAATATCAATGTATGGTTGCCTCTCATGCGTCCCCTGCTGGGAACTGGCCTGCAACCCAGGCATGTGCCCTGACTGGGAATCGAACCATGATACTCTGGTTCACAGGCCTGTGCTCAATCCACTGAGCTACACCAGCCAGGGCCTCCTTGGTCTGTCTTAAGGAAGCAAAACTGCAGTTACTTTAAGCCATAAAATATAAACTCAATTTAAGTATCTAATTTATGTGGGATGTTCAAGGTAAAAACGATTACTTCCTGAATTCCCCAAATCCCATGGTGAACAGTTAGTGTTCCTGTTCAGGTCTACTTGCCCGTCTATGCAGTCCTACAAGACAGATTCTAAGATCTCCACTCTTAAACATGCACGCCTTCTTTCATTTAAAAAAAAAACAGCTTAGATTTTTAGATAGAAAATCTAAATATTCAAAGGATATTTATAAGGTACATATAAGATAGAACGAGGAACAGCATAATGAACCCTGTGTAAATAACATCCAGTTTAGAAATAGAACATTCTGTGAGCCCTTCCCAATTTCATTATGCCCATGTACCTATGCATTATGTAGCTGTAGTCTAATCATTTTCTCTAGAATATTTCATTGTATGAACATAGTACAATGTATCCATTTTCTTCTTGATGGACAGTGTGCTTTTAAATTTTATCTCCATTACTATTCATGAGGTTGAGCATCTTTTCATATAATTATTGTTCATTCCCATTATCACCTCCCGCCTTTTGCATATTTTCTATTGTTTGTCCTTCTGTTGCTGATTTTAAGGAACTCTTTTTCTCCCTCTCATCCACTGACAATTAATATTTTCTGCCAGTCAGTAGCTTGTCTTTTCATTTTTTATGGTCATTTTTGAAAAAGAGAAGTTCTTAAACTTAATGTAATTGAATACCTCAATAATTTCCTTTATGCTTTTAAAGAATCCTTCTTTATGCCAGGATTGCAAATAAATAATTTATATTGTCTTCTAAAAGTTTTATAGTTTTGCCATTTACATTTATCTATAACCTACATGGACCCTCAATTAGTATTTTATATATACATATAAGCTATACACATATATAGTTTATACATATAAACTACATAAAATACTATATACATACACACATATATACATATATACATATATATATGTAATACTACTTGATTTCATCAACTCCCTCAAAAGATAAAAAATTAAAAAAAAAACCCTTGGAATGTTCTGTGCAAAGAAACTCCTCAGATTCATTAATCAGAGATTGGACAAGAACCCTGCCACTTTTGAAAGTATTAAATTATCCAAGTGAAATCATAATATCAGTTTCATAAAAGGAATATTTTATTCTTCACTTGAATAGTAGTCCTTAAAAGCCGAAAGTTAGTCATTTGAAGTTTGCCCTTCTTTCAGAGTGGTATTTGATTATTCATAATGAGAAGGCAGTGCCTTTTAAGGTAGACTCTAAGAGAAAATAGGCCTATTTTTTCATTTTTCTAGTGACTGCAGAAATGAAGGACCTCATTTATCAAGATAACGCCATTGAAAAGTCATCATTAGACACACTGTACCATGCAGATGTCATTATTATCCCCTGTGATCTATTTCAGTTTCATGCAGTTGCAAAACAAGTTTTATCCCCTTGCACCCAATCAAGAATCTAATTGCTTGTCTGCAATATTTGAAAAGTGTTACAGGAGAGTAATGCATTCAGTGAACATTTGTGAAGCACCAGCAAGGCCATATGTGACGTGCAAGGGTCTCAGGGTATGGAGGATGTGAATTTGGGGTGGGGTTAAGTACTGGGCAGGGCCCAGCTTTACCACTTCCACCAGAGAAAAGGAAACAAATAGCAGTGGAATTTGTTCAAGGATGAAGATTAGCTAAGGGAGTAGAGCAGCAAAAAGACAAGGAGCATTTTTACTGTTGACCATGGCACCCTCCTGGGCAGAGAGCAAATAAACCCAGAACAATGATGGGACTAGAGGAACTGGCAGAGGGCTGGAAGGCAACAAAAAGTCCACTGTCTTCCAACCACGTGGAGAACAAAAGCCAAACTCTCACCAAGACCCACAAGGTCCTACGTAATTTTGCCTCTGGCCACCACTCCAAAAGTTCTGAGCTATGCCTGACTAGTGTAACAGGCGTGCTCCTACTGCCTGGCGTTGAGCACGGCTTTTCTTCTGCCCAGACCACTCTTTCCCAAGGTATCTACATGGCCCCCTTTCGCTTTGTTTAGTTTCCTCACAGCATGGATGGAACTGGAGAGCATTGTGCTAAGTGAGATAAGCCAGGTGGTGAGGGGCAAATACCATGTGATCTTACTTTAACTGGAACCTAATCAACAAAACAAACAAACAAGCAAAATGTAACTAGAAGCATTGAAATAAACAACAAACTGACAGTAACCACAGGGGAGGTGGGAGAGGAGGGGGGGAAGGGGGAGGAGGAAAGAGTTCTCGGGAATGATTATAAAGGACACATGGACAAAACCAAGGGGGTAGAAGGAGGGGAGGGAGGTGTGGATGGCTGGGGTGGGGGGCAGGAGTGAGGGATAAATGCAGACAACTGTAATTGAACAACAATAAAATAATTTTTAAAAAATAAAATTAAAATATATATATTACCTCCTCGGAGTGGCCCTCCTTGGCTGGTCATCTAAATGCCACTTCTTGTCACTCTTCACCTCCTTACTGAACTTTATTTTTTATTCTTAATAATTATCATTATTAGACACTATGTTTTATACTCATTGTCTCTTTATTTTCTCTCTCCTCTATTAGCCTGTAAAGTGCCAAGAGGACAAAGATTGTACAATATCTTTAGTAAAATCATTCATTCATGTTTCAAAAATTAAATAATTTTAATGTGCACTTAAAAGTCTTGCAGTCCCTCATCCAGTCAGTTACGCCCTTTTAGGAAAAAGCCACATTTATTAAATTCTTGTGTATCTTTCCAGCTTCCATACAAACATAAGCAAATGGGAATTCCACGTGTATACATTCTGAGCTTTCTTCTGCCCATCCACCCCCCTTCTCCTCCTCCTCTTCCTTCTTATTCTTCCTCTTCCTCTTCTTTTCTCAAAAGGGCACACATTAAATATACCCTTGCTCTTCTCTTATCATAGATCTTACCTAGCAGTGCATAAAATCCTTATTTTACTTTTGGTTTGGAGATTTACAGATTTGGGATTGTGTTCCGTCATATAACTATACCATAGTTTATTGGACATATGGGTGTTGTCTATTTTTCCCATAAATAAATAACACTGTACATACATTATTTTGTCTGTATGCAAATATCAATATAGCCTAAATTCTCCAAGGTGGTTCAAGGGTGACACACATTTATAATTTTGATAGATAATACCAAATTGCCTGCCACAGGGAATGTATCAATTTGTACTTCCACCAGCCATATGTAAAAATGCTATTTTTCCAGTCTTGTCAACAGTAAATTTTTTGCCAATCTGGAATGTGAAAACTACATCTCAGTGTGGTGTTTTGTTGCATCCTCTGATTGAGTGAAGATGAGCTTCCTTCCTTATGTAAAGGGATTGCATACATTTATATGCATTGTTCTTTTCTATGAACTATTTATTCTTGTCTTTTATGGGTAGGACTTTGTCTATCAGACCACATATATCAGACCACTATATTCTCAGCACTGACAACAATATGTGATCTGTAGTAGCTTTTTAGAATATTTGTTGAACTAATGAATGAATGAGGACAATACAGGTAATGCTTGGCTAAAGAACTGAAAGAAAGAAGAGGTGAATGAAGGAAGGAGAAACTTTAAGATCATGATTCTAGAGAGAAGCAGTTTGAAGTGATGCTGCACTCCTATGTGTCACCATGGCAGCAGGGTCATCGCCGTAAAGATCTTTGAAACAGAGAAATGTGGTGCCTCATCAGCATAGACAAGGACATGAAATAAAGCATCACATTGTGAGCTGTCTGGACAGGATATGTATCCATGAGTCTGCCAAAGGACATAGATAAAAATGATGCTTTGACTCTAATTGGGCATCCAGTAGTCTGCTTCCAAGATGATCCTCTGGGCACCCAGACTTGCCTGCTTTGGGTCTAACTATATACCTCTCCCTTGCTCTTGTTACTTTTCACTCTGTCTCTGACTCTGCCTTTCTTTGTTTATCATCTCCTCTGGCCTTGGGTTCATTCATTCACTAGTGCCTCCTCTCCTTATGCTTATTGTTGTTCAGATTCCCTCTCTCACATCAGCTCCCTCTTAGACTTCAAGTTCTAGGACCTGTCCTTTTCCCTGCTTTTGGCCTCAAAGAGTTAGGTGTTGAGTACAGAAAGTAAAATTTCTTTTCTTTCCTGCTCTTGTCTTTCAGCATAAAGTGGAATCATTTGTAATTATCAAAGCTGTATCCTGGCAAATTTCTTTCTCTCTCAAAGATGTGGACAGCTGTCATGGAGAATGACTTTTTAACTCAGATTGCTCTTTAACAGATCAGATGATAAAAGTCACTGAAATGAATGTTTGTCCTTTAGATCTTTGTGGAGCAATCTATAATCTGTTTGTGAACCTTTGTTATAGTTTCATTGTGTTGTTCAGTAGATATCTCTTTTGTTCACTCTTTATATTATGTAAAACCATCCTATTACTAAAAATTCAATTGAATTTAGCATGAATTTCTTGAGCATCTCATTATATTTCCAGCATTGTGATAGAAGTTCTGGGGAAAACAGATGGGGTCTAAGATATGTCCTTGTCCTCCAGGAGTATGGGATTTTAGCAACAAACAGTATGTATGCAAATAATCTAATCAGCCTGAAAACCCACAGAGTGCAAATATGGAAAAGTAGAGATTAAAATAAGTCAAATTCCACTGCTGGGATTATACCTTATGAATCCTGAAACACAAATTCAAAAGAACCTATGCACCCCAAAGTTCACAGCAGCATTATTTACAATAGACAAGTACTGAAAACAGCCTATGTGCCCATTAGTAAATGACTGGGTCAAAAAACTGTGGTACATTTACACAACGGAATACTACACAGCAGAAAGAGAGAAGGAGCTCCTACCCTTCCCAACAGCATGGATGGAACTGGAGAGCATTAGGCAAAATGAAGTAAGCCACTTGATGAAAGACAAATACCATATGATCTCTCCTTTAACTGGAACCTAATCAACAAAATAAACAAGTGAGCAAAATAGAACCAGAGACATGCAAATAAACAACAAACTGACACTGACCAGACAGGGGGTGAATAAACTACAGGGGAAAGAAGAGGAAGGGTCAAGTCAAGGAACATGTATAAAGGACCCACGGACAAAGACAACCAGGTGGAAAATTGAATGTGGGAGGTGGGGTGGGGAGAGTAGGGGAGAGTAATGGGGGAAAAACAGGGTCAACTGTAATTGAACAATAAAAAAAATAAAATAAAATAAAATTTATGTTCCAGATACACTGGAGCATTCATCCACAATAGACTAGCCAAACTTGTTCCTTCCTATGACTTCTGTTCAGAAAGTATTAACTCTAAGCCATGGTATGCCTGGCTTCCATTTCTGGTCTCTTTGAACTCAATAAGGGCTTCCATATTGACCAGTCTAGATTGCCCAGCCATTTCCAGCCTCTACAACACTCTCTCTTTTTTATTTCCATCATACCATTTGTCTTTAAATTTATCTCATTTGTTTGTTTACTTGCTCATTGTCTTTCTTCTCCCACCAAATGTAAGCTCCATGAGTACAGGCAATTTGTTCTATTCCCTCCTATATTCCCAAGAACTATACCAGTGCCTGACATATGGTAGGTTCCATAAATCTCTGAATTAACTAAACAAATGGACAAAAAGGTTAATATTGACAATAAGGGGGATGAGAAGGAATCAAAGGCTGCTGGTGTTGCTGGATATGGTTTCACGGCTATGGTGGGACTTTCAATAGTATTTGAAGAACTGATGACATTTCAATTGAGGATAAAGAGGATACTGACTGATTATCCAGTGAGCTGATAGGTGTCTTACTGGAGAGAAGGTTTAGTAGGCTTTTAGAATTATTTCTTCTCATCATAGAGATCTGTCAAAACTTGTATAATTCACTCCCAAGGGGGAAAGCTGTTCTTTTCAAAGCATTGTACCTTGAAGAGTTTCCGAAATTATAAGGAAGAAGGACTCCTGTGGCCACAGATAGTCAATCTATAAAAACCCATCAGGACGCTTGGTTTTTGCCAATGACAGAACCTCCTTCCTGGTTCAAAAGTTTACCTAATATTATTGGAAGACATTAGTCTAAAAAGAAAATTCAAAGCAAGCATTTTAATGGGAATTAAATTGCATGTCTCAGGAGATAAGGTGACAATGTGCTTGAGTATATTTTATTAAACTTATTTTTACAGACCATGTCAATTTCTATTGCCCAAGGAATAAGCTAGAGACACTACTCTTCTCCCTTTTCCTTTCCAGTCCATTCAATCACAAAATCTCATCAAATCTACATCCTCACAAATCCCTTGAATCTGCTCATTCTATGCCCTTCCTAGTGTCCCCTCTTTTGTATACTTTTCCATAGCTCTTTGTTGGCTGGCTGCCATAGCTTCAGGATTCCCTGGCCTCACCTTGACTCTTCTAATCTAACCTCCACATTGCAGCAGAATAACTCCTACAAAGCAAATCTGACCACATCATACCCCTGGTGGTGGTGTTAAGTCTTTCTATTATTTTGTAAGTCAACTGCAAACTCCAAATCATGATATTCAAGCCTCTTAATGTTATTTACCACCTTTTACTCCCTCCAGCCTCATGGCTCAACATCCCCCCAAAGCTTTTCCACATCCTCAAACACCTGTCCTCTATATGATAGACAATGGAAGTATGAGTTTGTTTTTAAACTAGGAGCACTATTTCTTGATTCTGACATAAGTTCTTTGACCCTATTTATCCTTCCTCACCATTACACTTACGCTGTTGCCCAAGCAACTTCTATTCATCATTGTGGTCTCCTTTCATGTGCCTAAGTGTTCTCGGAAGCTTTACTCAACAGTCCCCTATTACTCAACCAATATCAGCTAATCACCGTGCCTCCCTCCTCTGTGCTCCCAGCACACCATGTACTTCCCTCTATTGCCCTTGTCATACTCTCTCTTGATTATTGCCTTATTCCTTGATTGCCCCAACAGCCTGGGAGATCAGGATATGCCTTACTCATCTTTGTATCCACAGCATCTCACATGAGTCTTTCATGGTCCTAATGGACCTCAATACATATTTGTAAACTTCCAAAATTGAATACCCATTTCAACAGGCAAAAAGAAGGAATTCATTGGAAAAGACATATTTGCTAGAAGCTAGTATTTGCACCTTTGTAGTATCAGTCAAGAACATGCAGGTGGGGGAGGGAGGGTATCAAATCTGTGAGTTCAACGCTGTGAAGGAGCTAAAGATGCAGACAAGAACAGTATTAAGTTCTTATCTCCCAGCAAGGCAGCAGCTGGTGTCTGGCAGAAGGGGAAGAGCCATGTCACTAAACAACAATAGTGAAGTGGCCACTGAGCCAGCTTCCTGAACACTCTTCCCTGTGCCAGAATGAGGCTATGGGGAAAAGGTGATGGTGCAGCAAGCGTCAGCTGGAGAGAGCAGCAGAGGCCATGGGGCACCTGGCAGGGGAACTGCTTCTCCAGATGAACCCAGTTAATTAAGACTGATAGGGCACAAGGCCATCCAGAAAAGCTAAATACCCAAATTTTAAAATGTAGTCAAATAAACACATTCTAATGTCTCTCATGCAAAGAACACCCTTCCTTTGCCTCCCACCACCTACACTGGCCAGTCACCAAACCTTGATGATACCTCCTGATAAATGACTTCAGACATTTGTTCCCTCTGTCATTCTCCCCTACAACCTTTACTCAGGCATTCATCATTGCTACCTGAGGTCCAGACTGACTTTAACCACCTACTAACAGATTTCTGTGTCCAAAATGATCCCTCAATCTACCCTCCATATTCCTAGAACTTATATTTCTATAGAAGTTGCATATTACCTCACTTCTTGAGGACATTTTTTAGCTTCTAAAGCCTGCCAGAATGAAGGCCAGTTGCTTAACATTCTTAAGAAATTGCACCCCGATTTTCTCGCTTGTAAAATGAAATAATAGTATTTACCTCATAGGTCTCTTTGAGGATTAAAGAGTTTACTGCATGTGAAGCTTTAAAACTGTATCTGGCATAGTGTAAAGACAACATGTGTTAGTTATTATTAATATTATTTTTATTAGAATGGTCTCCAAGATTCCTTGTTATCTGATTCAATCCAGTTGAAGAAATAACAGTGTTTGTATCAGTGCAGACACAGAGTCAGACTGATCTTAATTCAAATCAAGACACTATCTGTGGGACCTTAAGCAAGAAACCTCTTTAAGTCTCAATTTCCTCATATGCAAAATGGCAATAATAGTAGGTGCTATCTCAGTAGGTTATTTTGATAAATGTAATGTAGAAAGAGAAGCTGGAAGAGGTGATCAAACAGGAGGTTTCTGAAAGTTAGAAGGAGAGCCAGGAAGGAATATTCTTCTAAATGCCAAAGTAAATAATTTGAGAAGAAGAATATGGTTGAGAGTTTTAAATGCTTCACAGAGTCAAGTTGGATTAAGTTTGAAAAGAAGCCTTCGATTTGGCATTTAGAGAGTTGCAATGACTTCAATAAGATCAGTGTCAGAAGGGGGATGGAGATGGAAAGCAATTGCAGTGGCTTGGAGACCTGGAAGTGCAGCAGGCACTGTATTTGAAAAGTCAGGATGAAGCCAAGCTGTCCTTAGATCTAAAAGTGTATATAAAAGTTGAGTCCCAGAATCATAGGCTCAGGACCTGCCACTACCTAAGAGACGTGGATAATAGTAATCACAGCAAAAACATGCCAGGCATCGCATGTAGCAGGCCTTGGCTCATATGCTTTCAATATATTCTAATCATCTCACTTTCACAACAACCCAAATGTCCCCATTTTAAAGAGGATAAAGCAGAAGCTAGCTAGCAGTAGAGCTACAACTCAAACCTAATGAGTCTGGCTCCAAACATGGTATATCTGTGCTCTTATAGTACACCCCTCAATTTAATTCAACTTAACAAAAACTTTTTGAGTAATTCTCTCTTGACAAAGATCGTATCTTGCAGATATCAAAACTTTCAAAATATACCTGGCCTAATGAGCCCCAATCTACTCTGTTTTTATGTTCCATGTAATTGGATATGGGCAACATGGCAAGAGCATGCTATTATGGATAAGAATGGCCAGATAGCCTACTTAAGAAAGTGCCTTCAGTTTTTTGCCACCTATTAAAAAACAGTGATAGGGTCCTCCTATGAAGTTGTATCAACATGACAGAAGACCTGGTATTAGAATGGCCTCAGATGCCATAGTTCATTAGTAACTCTATTAATCCATTAGTGACTTAAGGCAAGAATAGGTGTTATCAATGGTTCCCTGCTATAGGGATTGAGTGACAGGCAGTGACTCCTTTCCTAGAGGCTAGTAAAGTCCCTTATCAGAAAATCTGCTTCCCTGACCACACCTGGTGATATATTCTCTCCCTCCATTACATCACCTTCACCTTCACCTTCACCTTCACCTTTTATCTGACTGGACTTCTGCTCTGGCAATGACTTTAGTTTTCTAGTGGAATATTAGCTGGGTTGCTCAGGGAAAGTTTTCTTTAATTTTTTGATCCTCCCTTACTAAAGTCTAAAATCTTCATTGTTGTTTTTTTCAAGTTATCAAAAGTTAGATCAACAACTAACCCTTTTAAAAGCCTGGAAACTACTATCCATTTCTGTTTATTCAACTTGTTTTCTCTTCTCCTATGAACTTACACGGGATCATCTTTTGATTCATGGACCCTAGGGCTGTGACTGACACACAGCAATTTCTTAGTATTTAATAAATCATAAAGGAGCTGAAACAGTGCCCACAGAATCATAGTTCTGACCAAATCGTGTCTCTTGGGTATATGAATCAATGAGCAAACAAATAAATGAACAAACACATATGCAAGATGTTTCAATCGGGGACTAAAATGCATAAACTGTTAGAATTTTCAGTGAAAACCTGGTGGGTGGTATGTTTTAAAATCAGTAGTAAAACTGGTTCTTTTTGATGTCTAAAAGAAAAGAGAAAATTATCAGTTGACTTGAAAAGACACTGCTTTGCATACTGATTTTATTAATATTATGAGTGATGCTGGGCCCATTTGCTGTAAAATGAAAACCATTTCACAGAAGTTGCTTGGGGCCTGTTCAGGGATGAATGGTGCTGCTTTTCAATGTGTGCTTTCATGTGCCATCCACGGGGGCAAGGGAGAGACAAAGCGCTAACTTGGATACCACTTGGAAGAATCAAGTCCGTTATTTGTGACTCCAGCCTCTTTCCCTAAAAGCCTTGAGGCAGAGACAGATGACACAAAGAGTATAAATATAAAATATAATCTACAACTGGCAAAAAGTCGAAATGCTTCAAAAGGAGGACTCTATGGAAACCATGGAAAGAAAACAGGGAGAAGTCGCAGTCACGGGGGGATAAAGCCCAACTATTCAATGTTACCAGCTGCATGTGAGGCCCCTGAAAATAGGAAAAGGGGGACCACTAAGGTAACAAGAAATTGTAAGCCAAATATTGTTGCAGACATAATAAACCCCGGAAAATCTTCTTTTTGCCTTTTTAGCACCTTCTCTCTAACTTGCAGGGTATTGCCTTTAGAATTTACTCTCTAATTTTTATTCTTCACCTAACCTGGCTACCTGCCTCTCTTTTGCAATTCCCAACTTGACCTCTGACTCTACCCCCACCCCCCACCAGTTTCTGGCTAACGGGGGCTGCTTCGAGAACACAGACACCAGGCTCACCTCTCCAGCTTTGTCTGGTTCCGGCTGTCAGCCCTTCCACCTGCTCTTTCCCCTATTTAGACTTCACCTACAGCTTCACACCGAAGGCAATTAACTTAAGCATTTTTCTTTCCCTCAACTTCTGATTGTTTACCTCCTTTCAAAAAAAAAAAATCTTTCTTCTTAAGAAAGCAAAGCAGCTATTGAGAAGAGGGAGATGATAAAAGCCTGGGATGGGTTAAAGAAGGTAAGATAGGAAGTAAGAGATATCAAAATAATATTTAATTCATTTATTTATACACTACTTTTCCTTAAAATAGACTTAAAGTCATTTTCAGGTACAAAAAATATGTACATAACAAGGTTAGAAAAGCAGGCGAAGAAGACAGGGCAGAGCTCCTGGATCAAGTTCAGAGTCAGAACAATGTACAAAATGTGCTTTACTAAATCTGATAAAGATAAACTTGCCAGAAAATAAGCACAGAGCAGGCCTTTACCTTATATAATGTTTTATTCTACTATTTTCACTTTCATTTGTCATAGAAATTTATTGTTTTATTATATTGTTGCCATAGCAAATATTGCAGAAAGTTCCATTGTGTTCCATTTTACTGGCATGGATATCACTTTTTCTTTTAATTTTCTTGTGTTTCTTTATGATCTGTGGGACAACATAAAAGAGACTGAGCAGAATTACCCCAGGCCATTGGAAGGAAGGCAACCTGCCGTTTAAGCCTGACTTACGGAAACACTTCACAGCCCACCACCAGAGTCTTCCATAGTCTCCTTCCCGCCCCTTCACCTTTCCATTACCATGGAAACCCATGTAATTAAATTGAAGAAAGGTCCAGGAAACTCTCTTGTTCTGGCACCTTTGCTGGTTCTTTGTGATTCCAAGATCTACAATGTCACCAATTATGTTCGGCTTTGTGCTTCGAACATCTCAAATTATGTACAGTTAGTATACCTATGGGAGTGCTTACCTATGAGGAAGAAAAGGCATAACAAAATAGTTGTGACAATAGAAAAGAGAAAAATAAGAACAGAAGAATATAATACAAATCTGGCATCTGGCACAACTCTGCCTTGAGGAGCTATTGCCAGGCGCCTGAAGGTGCTGACCCTGGGGTGAACCAGGTAGTTGTCATTGAGCTTCCAAATGATTATGGAGATACCTCAACATGTTAATGCACTAGCGTTTACTTAACATTCCCTATGGTTAAACATGTTAGTAATTGCCAACTTCCTGTTCTTGCAAATCCATCTATCTACGGAGGACATCTACACTCATGAGAAGTTCTCTGCTTCAAGATCTTGGAGAGAGATTCCTGGTGGAATGAGGAACTTCAGCTCTGAATTCACATTTCCTGTTTTGAACGTCAGCTCCACCATTCACTAGATCAGCTTCACCGTATCACTAGATGTGTAGCGATAAAATAACTTTACTTCTCCCTCTCACAAGTTTCCTCTTTTACATAATTAGGACAATGCTAGTGGCTAACACTATGGGGAAGGTTATGAAATTTTGTTCACAGAATACCTGTAAAGGGCTTAAGAGAGTGTCTTCTACATAGTAAATACTCAATAAGCACTATTAACATTTTCTACTTGTGGAAGTTAAACTATGAGCTTCCAGTTGTCTCTGAACACCCAGGTGCAAATTCTAAGCCTCAATGCTGTTTGTACCTTCAGATCCCAGAACAGTGCCAAGTGGAGAGTAAGTACTCAGGTGAGCTCCGTGAGGGCAGGGACTGTGTTGTTGATGCTGAATATCCAGAGCCTATCACAATACCTGGTTCCCAAGTAGCACTCATCACATTATTTTTGCTGAATATACAAGAATGTATAGAACTAAAAGTTGGACTTAAACAGGAAGGAGTTCATCGCTTTTGCTCATTGGTACAGGCAATGCTTGGAGTATGAGACTGAGGACAAGTGAGTATTAAGTGTATGTGTGTGTGGCAGGGGCAGGGAGGAAGGCCGGGTGCTTTGCATCAGCACAATGCAAGCTGGAGCCTCAAGGAGGAGGTAGGGTATACTCAGAAAGGAAGAGACAGCAGGCTGGCGTTGGGGAAGCCGAGCAGGAGTCCAGCAGGGTGGGGGTGGGGAGGGAGAAGGCAAGTAAAAGTGCTAGGAAAGTAGACCTTGCTTCTTTCTTCTAAAGCATCCATAAGGACAAAACAATTCTCTAGGAACAGTTGCTGATAGGGTCAAGCCATGGAAAGGGTTAATTAGGTGGCTTTTATTAAAATGAAGGAAGGTGACACCTAGGGAAAAAATGATGATAGGTGATTAGAGAAAATAGACCTAGTTTATAATTCTGCTTCTGCCACTCATCTACGTATGGCTTGAAGTTGAGCCTCAGTTTCCTGATCTGCGAATTAGGGCCAACACCGCCTCACCCTTACAAGGTTGTAGCGAGGGTTAAATTTCCACTGAGACAAGGAGCTTGAAGCTTCACAGTAAAATGCTGGGCACCTAGCAGGTCCCTAATAAATGGTAACTAGTAGTATGAAAATTAATCACAGTAATCAGGCCTCACAATAAAAACTGACATGGGGCTTATCAAACGAATTATCTCCACTGCATGAAAGAAACATGAGAACAAGCCCAAATTAGCTTCCGATTTTCCAGCAGCAAGCAGAGGAGACTGCTGAAGGTCATAGCCACTGTCTCATCGAGACAGAAAATGACATGGAACCCTGGGCCCCTGCTCATCGGCAGTGAATGCCCACCTAATTAAGCAGATTAAACATTCTCTCCTTGTGATGAAAAAGCCCCGTGCAGCTGAGCTAGGCTGCCTTCTCTGCTTCCTCGTCCAGAGCCTCTCTCTCTGCTAAATCACCCTTCCTTTCCCTTCCACATTCAGGAAATAATTGGCACTTGTTTAATGCCAAATTTACATTTGTTTTGCATGGGAACAAAATTTGCTTGCAAACAGCTATGTGTGTGAGCAAATGGGCATTTGTGCTGGTAAATAAAATAGACATGCAGTTTTCCAGTTTGCAGATGTATTATTCAGTGAAACAAGCAGCCGTAGCCTTTAATTTTCAGTTATTCCTAAGTACTTAAAGCACAAACCACAGCAAAAAAAAGAGGCCCCCATTTTTTGTCATTTATGCCTGTTCCTGAGGTTTTCACATTTGTCCCAGACGCATATTTATCAGAACTGACCAGATTTTCAGAACTTTTGGATTACATTTCCTCAGTGAAGTAATTCATACAGAGTTAACAAATATTTGCTAAGCACCTAGAGTGTGCTCCTTTGTAGGGATTCAGAGATGAACTCACAGTGCCTGCCTTTGGGAGACCTTGCAAGTCATGAAGATTGATTTGTAATGGAATATGACCATCAAAGAAAAGAATTACCCTAAGAGAGCTCTATGTGACAAGTTGGGGTGCAAAAAAAATTACTTTTGCCTGCATGGCTGGAAGAGATGATATTTGATTTTAGCAGGGGAAAAAAAGATAAAAATGGATTTTCCAGGCTAAGGGGAAAACCTGGGGAAGTATAAGGACCCAGGGCTCTTTGAGGGCTTTTAGTGGGGGCATGCAACGAGACTAGAGAAGGGTAGTGGGGGGATATGATGCTGTGTTTCAGGGTCCTTGAATGCCATGTCAAGAGTTTGGACTTTATCGTTGCTTGTCTTGAATATGCATGTGAATCACTTGGGCTTCTTATTAAATGTTGACTTTGATTCAGTAAATTTGAGGTGGAGCCAGAGAGGCTACATTTCTAATAAAACCCCAAGAAGTGGTGTGCTGATCAATACTCAACAACTGGCTCTCAGGCCAGGGGTCGGAAGGGTATTTGCCAATTCCCATAGTGTAAATGTCACCCCCCCACCCCACCCCCAAGCCATGGCCTAGTTCAGCCTATTGACAGGATGTCAGTGAACACGTATTTGGAAAAATGTATATAATTGGCCCTTACAAGCCTCTGCAAGCTGGCCCAGGACACCAGGTCTCCTACGTGGTCCCAATGCTGCCGGTCCAAGAACTCAACTTTGCATAGGAAGACTCTAGTACAGAGGTTCTCAACTTCAGCTATACGTGAAAATTACTTGAGGGAGGTTTTTAAAGTCAGGAAGGAGAAATAAAGAAAATAAGCTCCCCCCAGCCTCAATTCACATGCTGATCAAGTATTTTAGGACATAATGACAAAATAATCAGATTGCCTTACATTTTCCCCTCTACCTCTCTCTTCCCTTTCCTGTTTCCACGCTATCACTCCAGGCACCTGGGGCTCTTATCCAGCTTCTCAATGTGCTGACAAATATTAGTTTCCCTTTTTTTCTAACAGCTCATCAATTCTATGTTTCTTAAGCCCATCTCTATTTTCAGTCCCCCTAAGGAAGAAAAGAAAACATTTATTTCTTTACTTTAGACTGTGGTTGGGCATTGGCCAGATATGTAACAATCCACTCTATTTTAATAGGTTTTATGATTATTAGATAATGTAAGGCCCACAGATCAGGAGATGACCATCACTGAAAAGATATTTTATTACAGTCACAGATTCCAAGAGGACTGCATATCATCACCAGACTATGGGGGAGCTACATGGGAAAGTCCCCCATAAGGTAGGTCACAAAGTGGAGGGGGGAGAACTGGGGACAAGAGCCTTCATTGTAGGAAGGAAAAAACAAGCAGCGTAAGAAGGCTTGGGGTTGACTAGTTTGAATGATTTCCATGGTTCCTAAAGCATAGTCACTCTCACTGGTCACCTGGTAACTGGCCCTGGGGTGATTCGAACGGGTGGATAGTAGCTGAGAGTGTGAGAGCCCAGTGAGGAAGGTGATTGGGATATGGACTCTGGATTGGTCGGTTTGTATTTGAAAAGCCTGATTCCAGAAGGAGGACTTCTCTGGAGGAGGTAAAGGCAAGGTGCCTCAGGCTTATCATCAGGCTGTCCAGAATAAGGTGTGTCCAGCATATTCCTGTAGGACAGATGCTAAAACATCAGGTTTATAGAGTCTAGAAACATGGTTAATACAGGCATAAAGAGATAAAAATTACTTAGAGCCTCTTTACCTTTCCTTAGAATAGTTGAATTTTAAGAGTAGATACTTATTAGCCAAATGACTCTTCAGGGGGTAGAATTATTTCATATGTAATTATCAGCGTTTATCCTATTGTTGAATTCAATGGAACACTGTATACCTGCTATTGCCAGATGGAGTGGGAAGCACTGGGAAGGGGGAAGGTGTGCCAGGGAGAAGATGTGGTAGAGAAAGAATGAATATAACAGGGTTTTGGTCATTCTGCACCTTGCTACCGAATGGGGAGACAAACATGTAAAGAGTGGCCTGGAAAACAAGGCAGGATAAATCGAGGCTTAGAGAATTTAGAGGAAGAAGATTTAATAGGTAATCCCTGTGGGATGGCCATCGTCTTGGCTCATTGCTGACAGGAGCTTCATGGAAGACGATTAAAAGTGTAAATCACTCACAAGCCCCAGAAATGCAGATTTTCTGGGGTGTTGATTGAAAGGAGGATAATTTTCTCAGCATACCAGCACTGTAAGTAGCAAGCAGGTTGTTTTTGTTCTGAAAATTAAAGAGTTTAACTTGTAATTTTCTTTAGAGTGAAGGCTGCTTCCTCAGTTTTGAGGGTTAGCAAGAGGACAGGTCAAATCAGTTAGAATGTCTTGGTGGAAAAGAGCAGAAAGACTGCCTGCTTGCAGTTTAAATCATAAAGGTATGTATTGGTTGCATAACAAGATAGGATAAAAAAAACCACAATTCTTGGTATCTCCTCCCATCAATAGGCTGAGCCTATTTTCATTCTAGTGAGTCTAGACTGCCTTCCTCTCTCTTGAGCAAAGAGAATGCAGCAGAAGCAATGTTGGACAAGTTTTGGGACTAGGCTTCTAGGAACTTTGTACACTTCCACTTTTACTCTTGAACTCTAGTTAACCACCCCATGAACAAGCCTGGACTAACTTACTGGAGGATGACAGACCATGAGGAGTAGAAATAGGCCATCTCAGCTGGACACTCACTCTTCCCATCCCTGTGCACCAATCAACCAGCCCAGCAGCTGAGCACAGATGCAACAGTCGTATCAGCTAAGCCCAGTGCAAATTGCCACTTATAGAATCCTGAGCTAAACGAATGGTTATTGTTTTAAACTGTTAGATTTAGGGGTGGTTTATTACTCAGCAAGAGCTAGCAGGTATGGCATCTTCATGATGTCTTCAAGAAGAAGGATCTTTCTGTCTTTCTTTTCTACCATTAACGGCGAGTTGCTAGAAGCTTCCATTATGCTTAAGGGATGGCTATGGCAGCTCCAACCTTACATGCTTACACTATAGCACAAACATGAGAGAAGGGAAAGAGGCAAAGAAATAAAGAGTCACCTCTGACTTCTCCAGCTTTTTACCAGGAGTGTGAACTCTCTCAGACAGATCCTAGCTGACCTTACTCTGAATCTCACTGGCTGTGACTGATTCCCATAGCTTCCCCAGACAATCCCTGGCAAAAGAAAATGAGATAGTGCATATAAAATCATTGCATATTTATAAGATGTTAGGATTACCATTAATTCTTTTTTTTCCTGTTTTTGCCTCTCTTTGCCTCTGGCAGTAGTGTTTAATTCACCAGTTTTCCATACAGGATCAAGTTCAGTCTAGAAAAGTCAGAGGATGAGTGAGTTTTGAAGAAAGAAAGAGATTTTTTTAGCAAACTTGTTATTAGTAAGAAGAAGGCCTTCTGATGATAAAGGAAGAGAAAAATGGGCTGTAACAATGTGCACAATATAAGGAAATTAATCCTAAAATTTAAGAACAGTTTATATATACTGAAAGTCAAGTGAGAAGACCGGTGCCCAGGAAGTTGAGAGAATTAGAACTTAATTTTATGTATGGCATTGGCCTATGATTGGGTCGGTATATGACTGGCATTTTCATTTTAAGGCAAGAACACAGCTGCTGTTAGTAGGATTTCTAGATGTGCTAGATCAAATTGACCCAGGCCTCAGAGACAAGCATTTGACACTGTAGAAGGCACCCCAAGCATTTGATTTGTGTAAGGCATTTGTAAAGAAAGTTTGGGTGTGTATACTCTCTTAGGGGAAGAAATGTTGGAAAAAGGGCATTTTATGTGACAAGCAATATAGTAGAGAACCTCCTCCTTATAATACCGTTAATTTGATTGGTGCCTTTGAAGTTATCATTCTGCTAATACAACCTCAATACAATCACAGCACAGTTACTTGTGTTTTTATAGTACTATCCCTGAGAACCACGTAATTGAAATAAGGCAAAAATACAGTGTTATTAAAAGAGCAATTTATAATTGGGATTCCAATACCTGGCAACTAAGGTGTAGTTACTGTTTTGTAAGAAGCTGTGCAGACGAGGCGCTTCCTATCACTTGTAGGGCAAAATCAAATAGGTGGAGGTAAAGGAGACTTGCAACAGCACACATCACATCCTGTTTGGGTTGAAATGAATATTCCCCCACTGAATGCTATTAGACAATCTGCCACCTTTGTGTGAAATATGGGCACTAAAGTAGATTGCATTATAATATAAAATTAAAAGTAATTTTATTGTGACTGAAAAACAAAACAAGCAGTTTAGCTCCTGCAAGGACTTGGAGAAATTGTGATTATAGGTCTTCAGTACTTGAAACACATATAAAGAAATTTTAGACTTACTATGTGCCTTGGTGTGTTTTGAAGGAAGGATGGAGAAAGGGAGAAAGGAAGAAAGGGTAAGGCTGAGGAAGGGAAAAAAAGAAAATATAAAAAATGAATAAACTAAGAGAATGTGGGTTTGGAAATCAAAACAAAGGTCTGAGAACACAGATCTGGGGACGACTTAATGACATTTTATTTTTGGCCTCAGGGGGAATGGACTGCCTGGGGAAGCAAAGGGATATGTACCACCTGAAGTATTCGAGGAGAAGGTACAGGGTCACTTGTTAGAATGTTATAAGGAGTTCTCATGTAATACCTGAGGGTTGGACAAAGCGGTACTTAATGTTCTTTCTAAATCTGAGTTCATCTGAGCTATAATATATACAATGTTGATTGACATAGTTACCAGGACCAGAGAGACCTAGTCCTAATGGTGAATGAGTTTATATTTTTCAAACTAACAAAGCTAACAAAGTTTATATTTTCAAAATTCCTACTTCTTTCCTGTATATCAGTTATTTTTATGCTCCCTTTCCTCTCTGTATCAGCTCTCCCACTTCCCTATTACATAATAATATGGTCATAATAATCATTGTCTCCAAAGCAGGAAAGAAAAGCAATCTTATTAACTTATTACCTTCATATATTAGAAACTCAAACCAATCATTTTCTCTCTGCCATATATATTCCCATTCTGAAGGGATCACAGAGGAAAAGCAATGCTGAGAGCAAAAGAAGGAAAGAATTCAGACCTCAGACACATTGTTCTGCTTAGAAAAGACACCTCCCTTCCACCCCTCAAGGCTGCATTGACAATCCACACTTGAAGTCTGCCCTGTCAAAAACTGGAGAATACTTGGCAGTCATATGGAAGTTATTGTTGATGAGAAGTTTGAGTTTGGTTGTGCAGAGGGGGTAATAATAACATAATTACCTTTTCTGCTCCTTGTTTCAGGTGAATGATTATGACTCCAGTATCCAAAACTATATGGTAATTTGTACTTGATTTATATCTGCTGATACAACTAATAAATAGTATAAAAACTGACCAACAAGATTGGTTCACAGGAACCCCAGCTCCTTGGAAAAAGAACATTTATTTAGGATCTTTGTAGATCATGTGTCCTAACCATTCATAAATGGTAACATTTTTCCCATTCATGACCACGTGTTAGAAGAATACCCATTATCTCAGGAATACGTAAAAGAAATTCACCCCGGTATCTTAGCCAAATCTCATCCTCTCTTGCCTGGACACCTACAGTAACCTCCTCACTGAAGGCTCAGTCTTCCAATAATCTCAGTCCCTCATTGCCATGAGCTGTGTTGCCAGAACACACTGGACCATGTCACATTGCTGCCTACAAACCTTCAATGTCCCCCAATGACCAGCACAGTCAGGTTCAGGCCCTCTACCCTGGTACACACAAAGCTATAAAAAGAAATCCCATGTTCCTGATGTCTGCCCATTGATTATTCTATAGCTTATTATAAATTCCCAACGTCTGCCAGATGGACTCTCATTCCTGCAGCAATACGCAAGAAAAAAAACCTTTCTTAAGCCATCGGTGCTCATTATTTCTGGAAAATTTGATCACAGTATTTTTTTAACACTCTTTAAATGAGATCCCTTTCTCATTTTCTGCCAAGTATCACTTCTTTCACCTACATATGTACTTAATGGTGGAGCCCTTCTTCACTCCTCTAGTTAAAAAAAAATCATGAATATCTCATTGTACTTAGAACAAAATACGAACGTGTTAATATTCCCACAAGGGCTTGTGTGATCTATTTCCTTTCCAACTCTCCATTTTATTCCTCCGTAGCCTGACTTCCAACAACACTGATCTTTTCAGTTTCTTAAACCCTCCACATTTTTCCTAGTTCCAGAACTCTTCCCAGAACACCTTCTCTCTAACACACGTCAGGTTATCTCTAACCCACCCTTTGAAACTCAGGCTGAACACCATTTCCTCTGACCCGCCTTCCTGTAGTTTTCCTTGAATCATTTATTACAATTTAAAATGCTAAAGGAATTGTTGGATTATTTTGTGCTTATCTTTTCCTCTCTGAAGACAAGTTTCAGGAGTGTACCCATTCATGATCCCTAATAGGAAACAACATATACTTTTTTTAAATCAAAAAATGATTCCATGGTGAAGAATGAACCATAATTCAAAGCCAGCATTGTGAGACCTTCTCCTTTTTCTGCATTGCTTGAATTAGATAAGGTCCAGTCTCCCTTCACATTGGAAATAGACCATATAATCTTCCTTAAAATTGAGAAGAAATTTCTTGAGGGAATCATAGAAGCTCCCCACACCTAAGCAACCTAATTACCCAATGACTTTACTAAGATTTTTCACAATGTTCATCCATTAAATCATCTCTCTTCATAAAATAGGTTCAATAATAGCAGCATTATTGAAGTCGATTTGTGTAGTTATGTATAAACAGAGTAAAAATCATTTATATTTCACATATGTTATGGGTTAGCATTTAACCCCCCTATGGCAGATCCCAAATATATCCTTAGAGTAGTCTGGAAATTTTAGTGCAGGATAATCATGACCTTTGTATTAGCTCGCTAATGGATAGAATGAGGAGGGGGGAACTATGAATAATGGGCACTCCTAAACTTCAGGCTATGGTGCAGTCATTATAATACGTAATTTAGAGTGTGGTGAGAATTAATTAAAATAGTACTGGAAATGCCTAGAAAATGCTGGGACATAGTAAGCGTGTAATAAGTAGCAGCTATTATTACTATTATGTTATTATTTTTATTATCATCATGCCTCTTAAAACCAAATGTGAATAGTGTATTATGGAGCTAATAAAGAGCAATAAATGATAATGCTGAGATGGTCATTTTTGTGTAACTGCAAAAACTTTAAAAGCTTTGGTGATTGCCCATTGCCAATTGGATAATGTCCTAGTTTTCTAGCAGGGTTTTCCAAAACCTTTGCAAACAATATTCAAGGAACATGAAAACAGAAAAGGTCAATAAACATTGTGTTAGTATTTGGAATCACTGGTATTCAAGACATACAAATGAAAACAATAGCATGCTATGTTTCTCTATCAAAATAACAAAGCTAATTTTGTGATATTTACTGTGGGTAAAGATAAAATGAAGGAGGGACTTTCATATTATGTCTTACACAACAAATCATTGAATTTTGAAAAAATTAATGATATATATCGGGAACCTCAAAACTATTTTTACTTTTACCCAATGGTTCCACTTATGACCATAATTGCTAATATTTGAGCCAACTACTGGACTAGGCAGCTTATATACCTTATCTGATAAGTGAACCTAGGAAAATAATCTAAAAATTAGAAAAATATTTATGTAAAAATGGTCATACCAGCATTGTTTGAAATATAATGTCAAAAACATTTTTTAATCTACCAACTAAGGCATAGGTTTATTCATTGTGGTACATTATGATGTAACCATTAATATGATTTTGAAGAAAGTATAATATAGAATTATGTATGTTATAGTGTTATTTGAAAAAAACAGTATATAGATTTATATGTATTATTTGATTTCAACTATATCAAAAATTAATATTTTTAAAGTATGGAAGAAAACACTGGAAAGAAATACACCAAAATATTAGCAATGATTTCCACTGTTTGATGAGATAATGAATGATTTTTCAATTTTTTAAAAATTTCTCTAAATTTTCCATTTTTGATAAGTATATATCATAATGTTTATAATTCAAAATAAATTATAAAGTTCCCCTACCAAACCAAATACAGGGTTTTTCTGTAAACCCAACCAAATCAAACCAACTATTGATGAGAGAGGTATATAAGATAGAGCATAAGTAGGTTTACAGTTGTGAGTATGGGAAACCCCATTTATTCTTATATTATTGCTAATCAATTATTGTACTATTTTTCATACAAATAACTGTAAACCTACTTTTGCTCTATCCTGTATACCTCTCAACAATAATCTTTCACCATTCACTTCAGATCACTTTTCCAGACTCATCTCATGCCAAGCCTCCACACCCATCCTGAACCTGAATGAGATGCTGTGCTTTTACATACCTATGTGCTTCTCTAAGTGTAACATTTCCTTTACCATGTTCCCTCCATCCCATTCACTCCATGACTTATCCTTAAAATCCCCACTCAACTACCTTCTCCTCAAATAAACCTTCCAATCAGCCAGTAAAAGTTATGTTTTTACCCTCAAATTTCACTGCTCTTTGGACGCACCTTCAACATCAACCAGAATAGCTCTCTTCACTTTATTCTGTGCAGTAACTTGTTAACTTGCTCACCTCACAATAGTTGGCAATCTTTCCATGATTCCCTAGCACTCAGCACAGAGGCCATCATGCTTGTTGGACAGACGCATAGATGGATGAATGGATGGAAGGACATGAAGATAATAATGTTACATTAAGCTCAAAGCCATTTTGCAGTATGGAGAGTGACTGGAGAAAGTCAAGGTGGTCTTTGAAATAAGAATAGGAGATGTATGAAGCATCTAACACTCTCTGCTTAAATGATACCAAGAAGGAAGGATGGAAGGAAGGAAGAAAGGAAGGAAGGAAGGAAGGAAGGAAGGAAGGAAGGAAGGAAGGAAGGGAGGGAGGGAGGGAGGAGGAGGGAGGGAGGGAGGGAGGGAGGGAGGGAGGGAGGGAGGGAGGGAGGGAAGGAAAGAAGAATGAAGATAAATTTCTCCCATTAAAAACAACAGAATTGTTTTTTAAAAGTCATGAAAAAATAAGATCGCCAACAAGTTTTGTATTTGTGAGTTTGCTTTGCTGTAAGTTTTGAAACTGCTTAAGGGGCCTTAAGCAGAGGTCGCACTCGAAATCACTGGGAGATAAGAGTGTTTCCTTGAGTGTGATACAGACAGCAATACTTTTCACAGGTCCAAATACTATTTTTCATCAAACCTGTGAAAAAGTTTTCAACCTGCCCTAATTTTTACCAATGAGTCTAATAGACCTGGATTAAACTGCAGGGAAGATGAGAACGTAAATTTCATTCCTTTCATTCCTTGTAATATTAGGGTTTGTATTCTTTCCAGCTGTAATAACCTCTAGACTTCAACAAAATTGAAAACCTTTAAAGAGCCTTTCACAACCTTTCAGTGGAGTAATGAAGTTTTAAGTGCTCACCAGGGATTTTTCAGTTCAGAAAAATCTAAGCAGCAGTAGATATTAAAATCTAATGTTTACTTCAACCCTTTTACAGCCTAATGGATTTTCCTGACAGCGTAATTTTTAAAAGGTTGGGTTTCATTTATTAATATAGTGTACTCATGCTGGTAACCTTTCTTCTTTAAGGACTCTGGTGGGAGTCTTATGGTTAAACCTTGGTTGAAAGCCAGAGGTATCAGCAGGCCAGAGAAAACAGAAACCTACAAAAGGGATGCGCAAGAGCTGCCCCAAGCAGGTTGTTTTGGGTTCAGAAAATGGGGAAACATCCTCTCTTTGTGACTTCCACACAACAGGAGACAAACACACGAATGCAGGATGGAGAGGCCCTGTGTGCTCATAATTAAGTGTGTGAGTCATTGGCGTTCACACAGTTACTCCCAACCAAAAGGTCTGTTAGGAAACCTAGCTGTTCACTAAACTGATGGGAGGATACTGTTCCCTGGAGCTGCTCTATCGGGGGCCAATGGGAGGGTATTTGAAACCCAAGGAGGAGGAATTGCAGGGTGAGCAACTAACTGGTGAGCCCACACTAAAGCAGAGAGAAGATGGGATTTGGAAAGATTCCATTTTACATATTGTAGGCTAAAACCAGTATTCAGGGGAAGCCTGAGTGACTTCCAATCAAGTGATAATAAAAAACAAATGCCACTTCTCATATGCATAATGCCTTCGTGTAGTTAACAGAGATTTGCAAGATAAGTACACTAGAGTGGAAAGGGGCAGGATTTATTTCCATGGATTATGATGCAGTAAAGGTACTCTCAGGTGCACGTATATATGTGTGTGTGTGCGTGTGTATATACAATCTAGTGTGCTATCTTAAATTATAAAATAGAAGTGCCACTTGAGGATGTAATTGAAAATAATATGATAAAGTAAAAGCATTGTGGTCATAAAGACTGGATAGTTTGATGTGCTCTTCACCCCCCACATTTCACTAATAGGTGGTTTTGTTCACATGTATATATATGGAGCCCCCAAATTGGAGTCCCGCCCCAAGGTAATTTCTGAAAATGTAGACCATGAATTAAATTAGCCCTTTAACCACTTTATAATAGTATCAGGATTCATTATAACTACTTGAAAAGCATTTATTGTTTTTTAGAGAATTTTTAAAAATTAGATTAGCAAAACCAAAGCCCAAAATTTCCTATAATCCCATTTCTTATCATCCCAAGGGGAAAAAATCAGAATTTGGGCTATGAGTTTTCAGTAGAGTCTATTTAACATTACGTTATGAAGACATTTTTGTATATCCTCTTCTATAATGTAACATTGCTTTGATTGTTCTGCTACAAAATTTTGATAAGGACTCAAATGAGAATCATTGGGAACTATTCCTCATTCTATTCAAAAGCTCTGATTTGAATGATGAAGTCTAACCCTGACTTCTCCATCAAGATCTGTTCTGTTTCTTCGGGATACCATAAACTCGACAAGCCTCAAAGAAAGTTCATCATCTTTGCTTCCTTTCAACTTCTCATTTCCATCCATTGCAGGTACTCAGCATTTTGTACCTGCTTTTTACTTCTTTTCTTCAACTAGACTCGGTAGTCCATAGGATACCAAGTGCGGTACATACAGTTCTTTCAAACGTCTCTAATGCCGGTGTCTACAGATACTGCAAGTATTTACCCTGTTGTGCCTAGTTTATTGTTAACAACCAACTAATCTCTTATATCAACTTTCCCCTGATTTTAAATCATATAACCCCTTGATGCCTATATGATTTCTTAATTAATTTATTTTATCAGTCACTCATCAAGTATGTATTGTATGCTGACTATATACCAGACAATGTGCTAGACACTGCGGATGAATGTGAAACAAAATTGCATCCTTTCTTATTCAAGGAAGTTACAGTGTAGTGGGAAATAAAAGTAGCAACCCAATAATTATATATTTATCATTAGGACTGGTAGGAATGTAAAATAAGAAATACCTAGATCTTTTCAAAAGACTCAAGAAGGATTCCATCTCTCTGGAAATAAAAATATTTTTATATGACATCCATAACAAGAAAACTCCTAAATGCCTTCTCTAGCATAAAGTGCAAACTCCTCAGTCTGGCTGCATGGTCTATACCATACAACTTGCTGCAGTCTATTTAATTCCGCCTCTCGCTTTGTACTCAAACGCTACAGTCCCCCTCACTCACCTCCCATCTCTAACTCTGTCGTTGATCATGCTCTTTCCTCACCCAGGGTACCTTCCCCACTTCCCTCTGATTCTCCAGTCCTAACTATCCATCAGGGCCCACCTCATTCATCGAGATTCCCTGACATGCCAGCCAACATCAATCTTCCTCTGCTCTGGCTTCTGAGGCAATTATTACAATAGCTCCCATTTTGTTTAATTATTTTTTGTGAGTGTCCTACATCCTTAAGTAGACATCTGGGCTCTGGAGAAATGATGTCTTTATATCCTCAGTACAGGATGCAGCATTACATATGTCAGATAATGTAACAAATGCTCTTTCACCACAAGGGTGAGTAAGTAATTGTATAAGCTACTTCATTATGGTATATTGCTCTTCATTATTCATTTAGCATTTTGTGGTTGCAACACAGTGAATAGCATTTGATAATGTAGTTTTGCATAATTATTTCATGTGTGTATATATACTCTAAACTACTTAGAAAGACTGGGTAACTGGGTAACTTAAAAAGAAGGGTAACTGACAGACAAGGAGCATGACTTGAATTAATTGACCATTTGACAAATACAAAATAAATTCCTACTGCGGAGTGTCAGACACTGCACTAAGTATTAGGGTGTCATTGGTGGGCAAGACTGCCTTGATGCCTGCTCTCCCTGGGCGTATAGTCTGTGATGTGATAAACACTCTATCCAGAGAGATGGTGAATGCTAAGCAAATGTGTGGTGCTAAGCAGAACCCACCATAGTCTATGAGTTCAGGAAAAGCTTCCCAGGGGCAGTGACATTTAAAAGAAATCAGCAAAATACAGAGGAAATAGGAGGCAGCAGAGCAAACAGCAAGCGCTAAGTAATACTGGTAGGCAAAATGAGCAGGTCCCATTTGAGGACCTAGGAAAAAACTCAATGTGACTGGAACATAAATGAGGGGAGTGAAAGATGGAGCTGAGAAAGTGGGTGAGGGTCAGATCGTGGTAAAGAGTTTGGACTTAATCCCATGGGTTCTGGGAGCCTCTTATGGGTTTAAGGATAGATGCCATGAGCAAGTTTGTATTTAGAATGTTCACTGGGAAAAGTGGAGAATGGAGTAAAGAAGAGCAAGAGAGGAGTCAAGGAGATTGGTTAAAACACTATTGCTGTAATGCAGGAAGAAGCCAATGATAGCTGAAAGTAACTACTATGGGCGAAATTGAAGTGGGAATTAAAGAACAATGTAGGAGAAAAATGAAGAGAAAATGGCGTTGGACCATAAAACTCACAAAATCAGTAACTGGACTTGGAAAACACAAGGGTTCTGCCATCAGGTACTCTTGGTTCAAGTTTTGGCTTTTGCTTTCTGGGTGACTTGACTGAAGTTATTTAGCCCTTTCTAGACCAATGTGTTTGTCTGCAAAGTGATGAATATACCTGGCTCGTGAAAGCTGGGGAGAACATAGACAAACCAAATAATAAGGTTTAGTGCATAGGAGGTGCTCAGAAATTGTCCGTTTTTCTTTCTCCTCTCTTCCACATGGAGCAAACTTTGCCATCAGGACAGGCATCCATTCTAACAAATCATACCTTGATATGGCCTTTGATTGGAAATCTTTCTTGGGAAAGATTTAGCTCTGCTCTACGTGCTATCTCCCTGCATGGTGGCAGGGGCTCCTGTGTGATTATGTAGGTTAAGTGCTATTGACCGAGGCATTGGGATAAGGCAGGAAAGAAGAAGGAAAGAGAATGGGAAAGCACAGAGAGGAGGGATGGGAAAATAGGGGAATGAAGAGAAGCATGAACCTGAAGAGTTCATAATATTTATCACTCAGATGTTTTCTTCAATTTGGCCATAAATTCATACAAGAAGAAAATTTGCTTTGGGAAAGATTGAAAATTTGCAAGGATGCAAGTTTCCAGCAACTTGCAAAAAAAAAATTCTCTTAGTGCAACTGTTTTATGGCCTAACCCAGATGGAGCATATGTTTACATTTGAAAGGTTATTTCCAGCATTTATTTATCACTCCAGTGAAATGTTAATCCCTCATAAATTTTCCAGTTTTAAGTTTCAGATGAGTAATTTAAACCTTGTGGCAAAATAGTGAAATTACCAGTGACCACATTAATCTTTTATTCTAGTGATTAACTGTGGCTTTTCTTTGGGTGAACCCCACTGGACTTGTCCCACCCTTCTTGCTCTTTGTCTTGTGAAGCTTCAAACTTTCCTAACTCTACTGGACCCATGCTGTTCCAGTGTTTCTTTCTCTGAGGGATGTCTAGATCTCCAGCATTCCATAAAAATCCAGCTTGGCCCATTAAGTCCAGGTAGGCACATACTCTAGAATCAGAGTGCCTCACCCCCCGCCCCCCAGACCTGGTGAACACATGACCCACGCTGGTTCAGATAGTCCTCCTTAGGAGCTTAGCTGGAGCCATAAAAAAAAGAGGATCCCATTTCAATGGGATCACAAACTGAAAGGCAAGTCAACCACAAGAGGAGTTTCCTGCCTGAAACTGAAGCCAATAGGGCAGAAAGTAGAGCCAGGAGTAGAGAGAATAAGATTTCATGATATATTTTGAGCACCTGGATCCAGAGACACCTGAATCCATCAATCCCTCCTATAGTTGAGTTATGTGAACCAGATATGGCCTCTTTCTGTTTGCTTAAGCTTCTTTGTGTTGGCTTTCCATCACAACCCAAAATAACCTGATGCCACTTTCATAGTCAATAATACCTGAATGCTTGCATATTAATAAAAATATTTGCTAAGAAAAATCTAGAAGTGTTTTACTGGATTTCTCTCTGGATAACCTATATCCCAATTTTATATTGCATTTTTCTCAGAAGTGTCAATTTGACAGAACTTCAAATAAAGGTGCTTTCATTCAACATAAGCTATAGGCATTTATGAAAGAATATTTGTTACTTTATAGATGCAAGAAGCAGAGGAAGCCGTGTAGGTTATAAGAACACACACTTTGAAGTTAATCCTGGAGTAATATCTTACATCCAACACCTAATAGCTGTATGATTTTTCACATATTAATAGCTATGCTAGCCTCAAACTTCTCAGCAATAAAAGGGCAGTGATAATGCATGTTCACTTTGGGGAAGATGAAATGAAACCACATTTATAAAGTACTGCACTAAATTCTTGAGGGTAAGAAATTAGTTTTGTTTACTGTTACGTTCCTAAGCCTTAGGACAATGTTCAGCACTCATTATATGCTTATGAACTATCTGTACCAAACAGAAATGTTTGGTGTCCTATGAGTGTTAAATCAATACATAGTAACTAGTTTGTTGGCGATGATGATGATATACCCATGGCTACTGAACTGTGTCACTTGTGGGAAAGAAAGCAACCTGGTCACCTCATAAGAAAATTGTGAAAGCTAGTCTCCTAACCCAAACAGACCTCTGGTCTTATGAAAGTTGACAAATAAATAGCTTACTAGCATATTTCTTTATTAACACCAGAACATAAATGGAAGCCATACTTTTTTCATTAATATTAATAAGCAATAGTGAGTACACAGTGAGGAATATGCTAAATGCTACGAATGCAATGAGGGACAATAATAAGAATATTAATAGTAATAAATAAGTTTTACTATTAATATTAAAATACTTTAATTTTAATAAAATACTAATTCTATCTTCTTTTTGCCAGGTATTCCTCCGAGTACTTTATATGTTTTAGCTCATTCATTCTCAAAAAAGTTCTAGGTTATTGGCACTACTATTATGGTCACAATGTTACAAATGAGGAAACTGAGGCATAGAGCATTCAGATAACTTGTCCAAGGGCAGACAACTTAGTGGAGCCAGAATTTGAACCCTGTTGGTCTGGCTTCAGGACCCACAGTCTGCTACATACTCAGATCTTCTTAAGAAAACACCAAAATATGAGAAACAAGTTTCAGAATATGTGGTCTAACCGTAGATACGGGGTGGCTAGTGTGCTGTGGAATGGTATTTTCTTTGTCCTACAGAACGAACGAGGGAAAGTGTGCCAGAACCGAAATCAGTTTTCCTCACCTTAAACACAGGGCCAGGTCTAGAACAACATGAAAGTGTTTGAAAGATCCCTTCCATCTCCCTGCAGGCCCCCAGGCCTGCGTATTTTTCAGCCCAAACAAGAATTCCCACCAGCTCTGAACTACTGGGACATAAAGGTCCCAGGATCATCCTCCCTTCCTCTCTTTTTCTTTTTTCTCATCCCATGTCTTTTTGTTATGGAACACTATTTCTGGAACAGTTTTTACTTAATTCCTGGCAGAAAGATTAGAGACTAATTCTCACAGGTATTGAGGATGAATCATTGTTCCATGGTTTTTCCCTAAAGTAATTAATCCAATTTTTTCGAACTATTTAATAACTATAGTTCTCTAACTATTCTTCTAGACTTCAGTGCCTGCCCTTTTATTTTGGGCACAGCTGAAAGTCTAAGCTTTTCTGATTTTGCTTTTGAGTGACTTTCCTATTCCGAAATCTGTGGCTTCCCACTTACAAGAGAAAGAACTAATTTGTTGAACCGGCATTTGACTTGCTCAACATCTGCCTCCATCCCCCCTTTGGAATACATTTTCTGCCAGGACCTTGTACCTGGTTGACCATTTCCTGGGCATGTGCACACGAACTGGGTTCCTCACCATTTCATAGATTCTTCCCTGCACCTGGAGTCTGCTTTCCCTCGCCCCTTTCAATCATTTCATCCTTTCACGTTTTTGAGCCTTTGCAGCAGGGCAGTCACTGTTCTAATCCCTGGGAATACCACATGAATCAAGGGGGACATGGTATCTCCTCTCATGCAAATTGTATGCTAATGAGTGAAAATAGTAAATATATCAGAATCTCAGAGAGTGGTAAGTGCTATGAAGATAATAAAATAGGATGATGGTGTGGTAGAAAGTGGATGTGTGTGGTGGGGGGAGGTGTCCTTTCATCGGGTGTTCAAGGGAAGATATTCCTGAGTGGGTGATGTTTGATCTCCAAGTAAATATCAAGAAGGAGCCAGGCATGTGAAGATCAGAGAGTTCTGGGGAGAAAGCTTCGCAAGTGATCCCAATATTCAAATACTATCCATCCTTTAAAGCTAGTTCAGATGTAACCTCAGCCTCAAACCTTCCTTTATCTTCTCACCTGAATTCCAGCCCACAACTCTTTATCTTCCTTGCAGAGCTTATCACTTTATACCTTGGATGTTGATGTTAGCTATTTATGCTCATGTCTTTCTACCTTATCAGAATTTCCAGTTCTTGGAGATCTGCTCTTCTTTTTTTATCACCTGCAATGCTTAATTCAGTATTAATACTTTAACATTACCTTTATATATGTTAATTTATTAATTTGTATTAGTTAATTTTAACATTACAGAAATAATATTTTTAATGAGAGCATAAAGGAATGATTAAATGAATGGAGAAAGGAAAATGGTGGGATTTGACTTCACTGTGGCAGGAAGGCAGATAGTAGGAACAGAGTCCTAGGTGGCCTCAAAGAGTGCACGAAGCCTGTGAATGTGGCTGGTTCTCCTCATGGGGAATGGAATTCTCTAATTTCCTGTTGGCTCAGTAAATTTTTATTCTCTATGACTGTTTTAAGCATGGTCTTTCACCAGGCTTGTCGAATTGTTCCAAAGAGACAGACTCCAAAGCCATAGGGAATTTCTTCAAAGATCTGGCAGTCTGAAGCCCGGGCATACTTTGATGAATTTAATTGTACAGAGCTGGAGGTAATTGTAGTATCAGTTTCTTCATAAAGTTGGTATTCAATGAAAGTGACATGCCTGACAACTTCATTAACAGCATTGACATTAAGCAACATTGACTGTGTCTCGCAGTTAAACAGAGAAGGAAAAATTGCAATTTTGGTACATTTTAATCAAACTCCTCTGGTAGTCCCAGTCAGACCTGCCCTTATTATTTTGTGTGCTGGTTTTTATTTTTTTTCAGTGTGCTCCTCCTTTAACTGCTTCTGGAGAGATGGTCATCTCCCAGCCTCCTCTCCACACAGTCACCGAGGGTGAAGATGAAGCATATTGCTTGCCATAGATTAGCTGTGAGCTCCCTCTCTGGCATGCCACCTGCCACTTCCAGTGTCCAACAGACAGGTGCTACTTTTATCTGTGGCATGCTCCCAGACAGAGAAAGTTTCCCTAACACAGTGTGTCTTACCTTTCTAGAACTGCCTCTGCCTTCAGATATGCTGCGCTAGGTAAAATGCCTTTGTTCTTAGCTGAGAAGGCACCCCGAGTAGAGAATCAATTTCTCTCCCCAATTAACTCAAGAGAATAAATGTGGAGAAATATGGCAGGAAATATTCTATAAGACAGAGGGATGACACACTTTGCATCATGTTTTAGCAAAAAATGCAGTTCAAGGTTTAAAAAAATAGTTGGATTTGATTCAAATGTCTTGTTTTTGAAGTGGCGTGAATATAAGTCTTTTAACATACTAAAAATGGATTTTTCAGTTTTTTCATTTCCTACACTTAGGTTGTGTTTATGACAGGAACACATTTAGTAAGAAATCACCATTTTTATACCCTTCCTTTGAAATGTCTTTATTTTGTAATTTTACTCCTTGTCAATGTTTTGAATAAATTATGCCTTTGAATGCAATCTCTGGGTGTATGTTTGTGTGTGGTGGTTAACACGGATCTCTTAAAGAGATGTTGCAAAATAATTTGACATAACAGAATTGACTTTTAAAGTGTCCCAATAAGAATTGTATAGAGTTTTAAGTTTTATTATTTCTTTAGTGTCTCCAACATTTTTTCCCTTCAACACAGCAGTAGCTTTTGACATTGAGCACTGTCTGAGCCAGATCACACACCCAAAATTGGTAGTTATGAATTCGGTTCTCAGGTAGAGCTGAGCAGCCGCCTCATTTTCCAGAGACATGGTGTCAAAGGAATAATGCCAATGTGTCCACGGTGACATAGTTGGGTCCATGCTGTTGGGATATGGCATAACTTTAAGAATGTTCATGTCAAAAAGACAGTGTTTGGCTTCTATCAAGGAAAGACATGCCCCTATCCAAAATTTTATGTTTAAATAAAACACACAGGAAGAAAATGTCTGGGCGAAATCTTTATTTGCCTTTGTGCGTTTTTCCTCCTACCCTCTGAAGCATTCCCACAGGACCAACACTAAGCTCCTCTTCATTAGAACCCAGATTTCAATTTAAATTTTAATTAGAACAGATGACTAGAATACTTACCATTCTGTGTAGTTTCTGCATATAGCTAATCAGCATCTAGGAAGCATGCCCCATGTTCTCATAAAAAGATTAGGATCTTATTCCACAAAGATTTGCTGCTATTCATAAAATTATTTTATATCCCGCCATACCATTATTTTTTGTTGACTCATTTTTTTGAAGATAACATCATTTTCCATTTATATAGCAACAAAACTCAACAGAAAGTGTGGTTTTTTTATATGCCCAAAATGTTCATTTTTGTCAGATTATAGTTTTATTAGTAAACATCCCATAAGACTCCCCTCCAGCATTTTAAGTATAATTTTGAATATTTTAATAATCTCTGCAAATTAAAAGGAAATGTTGGTAATCATACGCTACATGCTATTCTCTAACCCAAACTAGTTCCATGTTAATAAATACACTTGTAGATCTGAGCTGTCATCTTTGATGACTATATAACCAATACCTAAGTTTTTTGCACTTTGGAGTTTACAAAACAATCACATTTGATTAATCACCTAGTCATTCAAAATGTATCTATTGAGCTTCTACTCTGTGCCAGAGGCTGTTCTAGATTGAAAGGCTGAGAAGAGGATTCAACGGTGATATTGGGTAAGTCATTAACCTTTCTAGGTTTCAGTTTCTTTCTCCATAAAATAAAATGACTATTCCTATCTCACAGGGTGTTGTAAAAATTGAATGAAATAATATATAATATTAAATACATTGGATGTATATTGCTCAATGGATGCTTTAGAAGTTACTATTTTAATTATTAGCATTATTATCATTGTCTTGATCAACTGCACAATAGCAGGAATTTTCCTTGACTTAATGTCACAACTTTTTGCAAAACAATTTGCTCTGATGGTAGAAATGAGAAACAGTAAGAATTGAAATGATATTGTCCAGAATGTATTTTTATTTATTTTAAAAAGCCTCATCCAAGTCAGCAGAGAACTATTCGATGAAAGTTACTCCAACCACATCATCAGTAGGAATTCATAAGGCCAGTAGTTTTCAAAGGTTTTCTATAAAGAGCCAGAGAGTAAATATCTCAGGGTGTGTGGGATATACTATTTTTATCACACTACTCAACTCTGCCACTGGAGGGTTAGGATAACCATAGACAATTTATCAGCAAGTGCATAGGGTTGTGTTTCTAATAAAATTTTATTTACAAAAACAGGTGGTGGCCTACTTTGGCTTGAGGGCTGTAGCTTGCAAGCCCTGCATAAGAGAAAATGTCTTGCACCTATTTACAATAAAAACACTCAGCAAAGTGGGAGTAGAGGGAACATACCTCAATATAATAAAGGCCATACATGAAAAACCCAGAGCCATCACATACTTAATGGGCAAAAACTAAAAGCTTTTCTACTAAGATCAGGAATAAGACAAGGATGGGCCCTTTCACCACTTCTATTCAACACAGTATTGGAAGTCCTAGCCACAGCAACTAGACAAGAAAAAGAAATAAAAGAGATCAAAATTGGAAAGGAGGAAGCAAAGCTGTAGTCATTGTTTGCAGATGACATGTTGGTGTACATAGAAAACCCTATAGACTCCACCAAAAAATTACTTGACCAAATAAGTGAATTTGGCAAAGCAGTAGGATACAAAATCAATATTTGGAAATCAAAGGCATTTTTATACACCCACAATAAAATATCAGGAAGAGAAATATTTTTAAAAATTCCATTTGCTATAACAACAACAAAATAGAGTAACTAGAAATAAACAAAGGAGGTAAAAGACTTGTACTCAGAAAACCAAACAACTCTAAAGAAAAAAATTAAGGAAGGCACAAATAAATGGAAACATATGCTGTATTCATGGATTGGAAGAATTAACATTATAAAAATATCCATACTGTCTAAAGCAATTTTTAGGTTCAACACAATCCCTATTGAAAGACTACTGACATACTTCATGGATATAGAAAAAACATTGCAAAAATTTATATGGAACCATAAATGACTCTGAATAGCTGCAGCAATTTTGAGAAAGAAGAACAAAGTAGGAAGAATCACTATATCTGACATTAAACTATATTACAAGGCCATGATAATCAAAACAGTCTGGTACTGGCAAAAGAATGAACAGGATAGAGAACAGGATAGAGAACCCAGAAATAAATCCAAGTCTCTATGGTCAAGTGATATTTGACAAAGGGGGCAGAAGCATAAAATGGAGTAAAAATAACCTCTTCAAGAAATAATGTTGGGAGATCTGGATAGCTACATGCAAAAAAAAAAAATGAAACTCAACCACCAACTTATATCATACACAAAAATAAACTCAAGATGGATAAAAGACTTAAATATAAGTTGTGATATCATAAAGGTCCTTCAGGAGAAAATAGGTGGGAAAATCTCAGATATCCCATGCAGCAATATTTTTACTGATACATCCCCTAGAACAAGGGACATGAAGGAAAGAATAAACAAATAGGACTTCATCAAAATAAAAAGCTCCTGCATGGCTCAAGAAAACATCAGCAAAATTAAAAGGGAACTAACCATATAGAAAAATATATTTTCCAACAATATCTCAGACAAGGGTTTGATCTCCAAAATATATAAAGAACTCACATGACGCCACTCCAGGAAGACAATCCAATTAAAAAACAACCAAAGACACTTCTCCAAGGAGAACATATGGAGGGCCCAGAGACATATGAAAGGATGCTCAGCATCACTAGCCAGCAGACAGATGCAAATTAAAACCACAATGAAATGCCACTTCACACTGGTCAGAATGGCCATCATAAACCAATCAACAAACAAGTGCTGGTGAGGTTGTGGAGAAAAGGAACCCTAATGCACTGATAGTGGGAATGCAGACTGGTGCAGCCATTGTAGAAAACATGGAATTTCCTAAAAAAAAACTAAAAATGGAACTGTCTTTTGACCCAGTTGTCAATTGCACAACTGGGATTTTACCCTAAGGATCCTGAAACACTAATTCAAAAGAACCTATTCACCCCAATGTTCATGGCAGCACAATTTACAATAGCCAAGTGCTGGAAACAGCCTAAGTGCCCACCAGTAAATGAGTGGATAAAAAAGCTATGGTACATTTTCACAATGGAATTCAACACAGCAGAAAGAAAGAAGGAGCTCCTACATGTTGCAACAGCATGAATGGAACTGGAAAGCATTATGCTAAGTGAAGTAAGCCAGGTGTAAAAGACAAATACCGTGTGATCTCACCTATAAGTGGAACCTAATCAACAAAACAAATAAGCAAGCAAAACATAACCAGAGGGGGCTGTGTAATGGGGGAAAGAAGGAAAAATGTCGTCAAGAAATATGTATGAAGGACCCATGGACAAAACCAAAGGGAGGAAGGATTGAGGGTGGGAGTTGGCCATGGGTTGGTGAGTAGAGGGTGGTAGCAGCAAAGTGGAGATAATTGTCCATGAACAATATAAAAAAACAAAAATTGTTGAAAAAAAAAGAAAAAGAAAAAATGTCTTTTGTTGAAAATATTAACTGTGTTAATTAAGGGGACAGTCACCTACAAAGGAGTTCCCATCAGACTGTCAGCTGATTTCTCAAAAGACACCTTACAGGCAAGAAGGGGCTGGAAAGAGGTATTCCAAGTCATGAAAACCAAAGACCTACAACCAAGATTGCTCTCTCCAGCAAAGTTTTCATTTAGAATGGAAGGACAGATAAAGTGCTTCTCAGATAAGACCAAATTCAAGGAGTTCATCATCACCAAGCCCTTATTATATGAAATGTTAAAGGGACTTACCTAAGAAAAAGAAGATAAAAAAGATGAACAGTGAAAGGACAGCAAACTCACAGTTATTAAGAACCACACCTAAAACAAAAGCAAACTAAGAGGACAGCTAGATCAGGAGTGGAACCATAGAAATGAAGATCACATGGAGGGTTAGCAACAGGGGAGTGGGGGGAGGAGAAGGGGGGAGAAGGTACAGAAAATAAGTAGCATAGACAGTAGATAGAAAATAGATAGGGGGGGTAAGAATAGTAGGGGAAATACAGAATCTAAAGAATTTGAGACATGTGTTCATGAACTAAAGGGGGAAATGGTGGGGGAGGGGTATGCAGGGTGGAGGGGAATGGAGGGGGGAATAGAAAAAATGTAATGGCATAATCAATAAAAAAGTTTTAAAAAAAATAAACACAAAGATTTGAAAAAAAAAGAAAGTAACAAAAAAAAAACAGTTTCAAACACAGCCCCAAATTTTCAATGGCTTAATACAGTCAATATGTATTTCTTACACAGAGTTTGGTGGGCAGCCTCCCAGTGCTGATTTTGGGACTTTATCTCTTCCATCTTTAATCAACCCCATCTTCTAGGGTTCCTTGGAGTCCCTTGCTGGACCCTTTGCACCCAGCCTGTCACTGAGTGAAAAGAGGGGACAAGGAGTGTCATGTGGGACTTCTCCTGACCAGGCCACATCTGAACCTACATTTCATTTGCCAGAACTAACTGCAAACAGGCTGGGGAATACAGTAAGTTCCTGTAAAAGTGTTCAGTAAAGAAATGAAGATCGATTGGCATCTAGACAACCTCCACCCAAAAAAGGACTGACAAGTTAAAGCGCAAGCCATTCAGTAAGTCTGGCAGCCACGTTTTCCCTTCAAAGGATCGGACTCCTCCTTCAGCGACAGCTGCATGATTCGCTAGGTGCAGTATACAACGAAAATGTGAGGGCCCTTCAATAAAAACCAGGTAAAAAGCTTTTGCCTTCCTTCTGCAGTGTCTCTCAAGCTGTCACAGTATTTTCTTAATTTCTTGTTTAACTTCTCATTCCCTCAGTTATGAAGATACTCACACAGCAAGGGTATTCACCCGCACCCAGGAGCCACCCATACTTCAGCACGTGAGGCCTACCTGATTCTTCTTCTATCTACGTTGAGGACCCCCAACCCCACCCCCAGGAAGGAGGGCTCAACAGCCAAGGCCTAGATTGTGGTAGAGAAGCCTGTTTGCGAGTCAAGACTCCAAGCCACAGCTTCACTGTCACCAAACTTCACTTATAAAACACAAATTCAAAAATAAAATTATTGAGAACTTCAAGATGGTAACCATAGAGCATTAAATGGCAAGAGTGGGGCCCCTATCTGAGTGTGGGGTCTATGCCACTGCCCGGGTCACATGTCCATGAGGCCAGTCCTGCCATTCTTTCATCGCGATCGCTTGCTGGAGGGGAAAGGCCTAGAAGTTCCCCTTGAAGAAGCTTTAGCAAAAGTCAGATCCTAAGTGCCAAAGTCCACGCCCTTCTGCCAGTTCCTGCCCAGCTTTCTCCAACCTTCTTCTCCAGAAAAGTCACTGCATTAATTGCTGTAGAAATTCAGCAAAAATTAAATTGCCCTTCAACAAGACAATTAGCTCTGGATTGTATACATCATTGCATGCTAAAGAAATGTTAAGGGACTCAATGCTCCAATATTAAATCATTCTACTATTTTTCACATGCAACATTTATTCCTATTTTAAAAGTTATATAAGTGGACTTTAAGAAGTTAGCCATCTATTTATTGTTTATTCTGTGCTACTAATACTGTGGAAGGCAATGCAAAGGCAAGGTGAAGAGTTCTGCATAACATTCAATTTTAGTTCCTGGATGCACTTTATAGCCATAGGCAAGATGTTGCGCTTCTATGAGCCCCAATTTTGACGTCTGTAAACTGGGTTTGATAATATCCTCCTGACAGTACTGTTATGAGGATGACAGAGAGATAATCTGTGTACGGATCTGACACAAAGAAGCATTCAAAACCTGGAAGCCACTGATTGCTATGCATTGGTGACCACGCCAGTCAGGACTGCGGGGAAGTGGGTTTAGAGGGAGATTTGGATTATGAGTTCAGAGGGAGTGTAAATCCTAGAAAAAAACTGGAAAGCCAGGCAGCACACACAGAAAGCCCCAAGAGCAGGCCAGATCTTGTGTGTTATAGGTGCAAGAAGTGTAATGCAGTGGTTTCTCATTTGGATTGGAGACACTTGTCAGAGGGTCTTTCTAAGCTATTTTTAAATTGACTAGCTCTAAAGGTGAACACTTCCATAAAATTTTCTTTGGGGAGGAGCATTGCATGATTTAAATGCATGGCTATTTAGGGACCTAGGCATCTACGGTAGGGCAATTACCTATGAAATGTAGGTGCCAGTAAAGAGTGCAATGCACGTACCCACAGGAAATAATAAAACTCAGGAAACGTAAGTGGTTTCTGGATATTGCCTTTGGTACTGTAATTCAGCCAGCATTAGTTATACTCTATAAGCTCAGTGAGGAAGAGGAAGCATCCTCATAAAATAAATATTTGTTTACAAATCTTCCAGCTGAAGGAGAGTTGGGCTCTTAACTCTGCTATCTCCACTGCACATGATGATTGAACATTAGTGAATCACATGGCCTGGGTCAACCTAAAATTGTCCTATAATGAAACTGAGATATAATAAGAAGTTGTGCTATTTTTGTATTTCCAAAGAAGGAGACCTCTCATACAGCTGTGCTCCTCTGTTGAAAAGTGACCCTCAAAATAAGAAAATGATACAGGACACTCCAAGCTCTGAGATTAAAAGAGGCAACAACACAATCTTATTTCTGCTTCATAAAAGGATGTGCTCACAATAGAAATACTTCTATGGTTACCAGTAGTAATAAAAGATCAAATTGGTCAGCTTTTCCTGAACTTTGATTATCTTAAACGGAATTTTAAGTATGGGAGCCATACTTACCTCACCAGTTTGATTTTCTATTGGACTTCAAAAATATCTGACCATTCTTAGATGGTTCCTGCACAAAGAAAAACAGAAGTCTGCTCGTTTCTACGATGTTACAGCAGAGTACTGGAGTTTCATTTAAATCTGGAAGATTAGAAAGAACAAAACTTGCAAATCTCTTGGTGAAACACAAGGCTGCCTATATGTTTAAGGGTGCTGTTACATAATATATTTATATATGGCCATGCAGTGTATATGTTTGCCCCATATTTTCCTTAGAAGCATGTCTAAACCTACTGGTTTCTCAGCAAGAGAAGAGGCCATTATATTTAAACTATGCCAAAGTTATATTTGTAAATCACAAAAACTCACCTCTATGGCTGTAGCAATTTCTTACGGCTGTTGCAACAAATGATTACAAACTTAGTGGCTTAAATTTTGGAAAGAAAAAGAGATCTTTCTTTTTCCAAATATTAAAATCTTAACCTGCCACTACCTGGCAACTGTCACCACCATTCTACCATAGTTTTGCAAAAAAGTCAGCAATGACATCCCTGTTGTCAAAGTCCTATCTTTACTTAACCACTCAGGGTTTAGTTAAGATTTATCCACACTGTTGATAAATCTTTTATTCTTTAAACTCCATCTTCCCTTGAATTTTGAGATGGATGTTTGTTTTGTCACTCAGAATTTTATTCTAGTAATAGCCCTTGGTTTTGCTTTAGGGAGACACTCCTCCCTCCTCCACTTTCAATGGTGCTGAGTGTACCTCCAGAAATTGGGCATGTGAGTTAGACCTAGCCAATCAGGAAGCATCTGTCCATGGCCACAGTGATTGGTCCAGGGGCAGGCAAATGGCCTAATTAGAACTGCTCTTGGGACATCCTTTTCTTTAGCAAGATCATTGCTGTCAGCAGCCACTTTCCACCTTGAACTTCACAATTCCGGATCCCCAAATGTCATAACTCTGTGTTTCGTGTTTGCTGCCATCTCTGTAAGAATGTCCCTCCCACCTATGTACCAAACTCTGACTCCATCTTCAAATTTCAGCAGAGAATCTCTCATGTTAAAGATACTTCCCCTGATTCTCCCAAAAGCCTTAGGTCTCCTTTCTTCCTTTCCACTGTCTTGGGTGTTTTTTCTCCTCACAGTGTTTATACCATTGCCCTGGAGATGCTGGTTTGCATGTCTGGGTTTTCTCAGGATCGTGAGCTTTATAAGGGGAGTGATTCTGTCTTCAACTTTACACATCTTGTATGTATCACAAAGATAAGGCAGAGCAGGGGTTCAGTAACTATCTGATCATGGTGTGCATGAATTAATTAAATATTGAAACGTGAGACAGAGTTATGGAGAGATTGCCCAATTAATAACTGGCAGAGTTCAATCCCTTTTCATTACACCATGCTTCCCTAATTAAAAAGATTATACACTTATTATGCATTAATGTTAATAAATGAGGACTTCTAAATTTCAATCATGTTTCTAGAATACATATTCAGGATAAGCTGGGAGTATGCATTCCAAAGAAATTTTCTGTAAACACCAGAAAATTTTCAAGTCTGTTTTCATTGTAATTTTGGACTCAGCCCTATTTTAAATGTATTCTCATTTACTTGTAGAAAGCACAAGGTTTTTCTATTGGGATAGCAATGAATTGAGAGACTCAGAGGACCTGTGCTCTACTCTCAGCTCTGTTGTTAACCACATATTGAGTCTTGGGCAAATCACTGAGCCGTGCCTGCTTCTCTGGCTGGCACTGAGCTAAGGATGACTGCTGGACTTAATAAAAGGCCTACCAAAAAAACAACGGTCTATGAAAATATACATAAACTTGAACATTCCATTTAGAAACAAATTATTCACACACCTGTCGACTACCTGGTTTCTAAAGTTGGCATAAAAATGCCTAAGGGGCGAATTCTAACTTGACCCCCCCGGTGGTATCTATGTACAGTGGACTGTATTCTGTACCTTGTTACATGTAGAGTGAGTATCTATCTGTATTTTTAATTATTATTAAAGAAATCACAGAATGAAACCAGTATTGTTCCTTTGTCCATTAAGTCTCACTATTTATTGTAAATGTCCATCAATACTGGGCATTTTGAGGGTCAGAACAAAAGCACTAATATTATTACTCTACATCACGGTGCCTCTTTGATTTCAAATATTCATATTGATGCTGTATGATATGTTTGCCCAGGATTACTATGGCCTCTTCAGGCTCTTTTATTCCAAGTTGCAAGTCTTTTCATTTATCCCTGCTGGAAACTCTTAATCTTAACTATCTTTCTCTGAATTCCACCCAGTAGTTAGTGTAAAAAGGGCTAAAGACAGTATAGTATTTCAAATAACATCTCACCTCTGTCCCAGAGAACAAATCCTGCTTTTCCTGAATTCACTGCTTCCCTATACACCTCCAAAGCTCTCTAGGTTTTATTTTTTTCTATATGATATAAGACTTAAAAAAAACCCTCATGGTTTCTTTCTCCTTTTTATTCTGTTTCAGGATTATGGCCATTTCCTTTCTCAACAACTGAATATTTGGGAAGCAGCCTGGCAAATGCACTTCTGCATTCGATATAGAAGTCCAACTGGTTGAGTTACTGAGTCCATCTGGCTCCAACTGAGTCTTTTGAATTTTGATCAGGACTCATCCAGCCTGCAGCTTTCCTACCAGCTCTGACCCAGTGGGATCCAGGACTGTTTCCAACATCAGCCCTAACTTCGAGGACCTCACAAAAATGGGCATCACTTTTATATTCCATCGTAAATAAGAGTTCCAGCAATATCTACAGCCCTTGACCCAAACTAAGAGGCCTAATCCAGAGGTTCCTTGGGGTCAGAGAGAGCAGAAAGTTCTTATTACATTCCCACTCTTGTCTGATTATGGAGAAAGATGTATATTCATCCTTTCTAAAGGAATTGCCACTACTCCCGTACGGTTATCAAGCATTTGAAATATGCCTTGCGTAAAATATTAATTTAAATTTGAAGGAGATTTGACTTCGGGAGGTGGGCATACAATGCAATATAAAGATGATATATCATAGAATTGTATACAGGAAACCCATATAATTTTATTGACAAATATCACTCCAATAAACTTAATTAAAAATTAAGTTAGTTAAATTTCAAAACTCATACTCAATTCACTTACTATAAAACTTTTAAGGAACAACTTGAGCATATGTGACTCTACATTGTCAGCTGTTCATTTCATGAAATCTAAATACAAATCAAGTATCTCCAATGAAAATTTACTGTCCAAATTGAGATGCTGCAAGTGTAGCATATACCCCAGATTTCAAAAACTTCATAATGAAAAATAAGAAGTACCTCACCAGTAATTGTATGTTGATCTCAGATTGAAATAATATTTTGGATAAATTAGGTGAAATAAAGTATTTATTCGATTAATTTTACTTTTTATTGTTCTAATGTGGTCACTAAAATTTTTAAATTATATATGTATTTCGCATTATATTTCGATCAGATAGCTCTGCTCTAGATCAACTTTGGGAGTGTGGAGAAATAAACCCATTCTAGCCCACCACGCTTAGACTGCTACTGGGGGAACTAACTCCTATTCGTCATCTTCTATGCTTCAGAAATTATTGTAGTTTCTTCACCTGTGTTAAATTGTTTACTATGACGAAAACCCTGCAATGAAGATACAAATCACGCAGCAGAAGCATGGCAAGCTTAGGTTTAAGCAGAGTTGTCTAAAAAAAATAATATTTTGACAAAACCTACGATGTGCTTTCATAGAAGCACATCTTTTGTATCTTTTTTTTATCATTTCTCATTTAATCATAAAATTAATTTTCTGCATTGTAACTGTACCTACCTTATAGAATGTGAGTTTGAACCAAGAGAATGAGTGGGAAATCTGAGAAAAGTGTGTAGCATGTGTTAACAACTACTTTATTTTTCAGTTGAGGAAATCACAAAGCTACCTTTGTCTGAATCCACAGGTGCACTGTTCTTATTCTACCATGCTGCCTCTTCTTTCAGAATACTTATGATGCAAATTACCATAAGGTTGCGTGACTTTTTCCAGTGTGGTGTCAGGGCTATGTGTTTTGTTGTTTGTTTTGTTTTTGATTTATGAATTGTATCTCCCACTCTGCTTTTCCTTAACCTTTCTGGTCATATCACACGCCTGGCCAGTGCCTCCTCAATTATTAATTCCTAAATTAATCTGTAGTCAAAATCATTTCCCTTTAATGGATCAGGTGGGAGAATTTAACCTATGCCTTTTATCCTCATTTTTCTTATTATCAATAAAAAATAAACTTTCAGAAATTAATGCCTACTAATTTTTAACTAAGTTTATAGCACAGGTAAGGCAGTGCAAAAAAATACTCCCAACAACTCTTGCAAAGCTGTCTTTCAAACTGTATTATGCTCTGACTGAAGTAAACAAGCACAAAACAGGAGTCAATGACAGTCCTATTACAGGGACTCGGCCATGGAAACTACAGACACTAAACTCACTCTGCTCTCACGAGCAGCATGTCTAGAAAGCCTGAATGAAATCGTTAAGGACAAAGAGATATTTGATTTGAGTGCCTCTCCTTCTGTCCTCTGGGGTGTCTTATAAATCACTGGTGAATCCATTTTAATATTAACAAGGAAGCTTTAGTGGGTGAGCCGTTCCTGAACAGGGCATGAAAAATAGTCACTACATTTGTTTGTATTATTATATTGTTACAATTTACAAAGTGCACTAGGATGTAAACTCCGTAAGGGAAGGAATTGTTTCTCTTGTTTCATTTATGGCTATATCCCAGTACCTAGAGTAGTACCTGGTCACATAGTAGGTGCTCAATAAATACCTGACTGAATAAGTTGCATAGATAATCTATAACAGGGGACTCCAGCCCTGCCACGCCCTGCCCAGGGCCTAATGGTGCCTGGTTGGGGCCCACTGACCTAGAAAACTGAGAGGCAGTATAAACACAGCCCCAGTGAAATGGCAAACCACAGGCAGAGCTGAATGAAAATTCTGGCCTTTGTTCACCACCCTGTCTATATGCTGCTTTTCCACTGATAAATTATGAACGTATTTCTTTTATATATGTGTTGTGTTCTGTTGTCCCCTCATCTTTGATTCTGGCTTTTCAAATGAAAATGAGGTTCCAGAAAACATCAAACCCAAAGAGATAACACAATAAGTGAGTTAGTCTGAGCCAATTAGAATCAACAGGTGAGAAACCTAATTATGAAACTCCCCAGCTAGTCACTCAGGGAGTGTGGTTCACTGTCCCTTTCATCATGCAGTGAAAATATCACACCATTGGAAAAACACATTAGAATAAATATACACTCATATCCACTCTGAATCCATGCCAGAGCCAAACGTTTGCATTCAGGAAAGACAGAGAGGTAGGGAAGTTTTCAAGACCTTGGTCCCCCACCGTGCTGAATCCCACACTTTCAGGGTGCGCGTGGGCACCGCCTTGCTGTGAGAGTGGAAAGGACATGTTCAGAAGGAAGGTTAAACCCCAGGAAGCAAGGAGAAGCATGAACATCTAATTTCCTTCGATTTGGTGGGATGCTGAATAAAACCCAGCAAGAAACCCAGAGTGCTCAGGGCCACATTGACAGTGGGGGCAGGAGACCTAGCATTTGTAAATAAGTGACTTTCAGAAAAAAAAATTGTTTTTTAACACTTCGAAGTCAAGGCATTGAAATATTTAGTTCTTATTTATTTGTCTTCCCCCCCCCCCCATTTATTTAACAAGTGAAAACTACCCGTCACACTCTGGCCAAGGTACAGGCTACAAGAGGTGACTAAGACGTGTTGCCTCTCCATAAAGAGCTCCACTCTATATTACATGAGAGACAGCCTCAAACAAATAATTAAATTGAGGGACAATTTCCACATGTAATTTGAAGAGCCTAGTTTCCTAGGGCTACTGGAACAAATTGCCACACATTTTCTGTTTTAAAACAACCGAAATTTATTTTCTCACAGTTCTGGAGGTTAGAAGTCTGAAATCGAGTCATCTTCACCTGGTCTTATCTTCTCCATCTGTCTCTCCTCTGTGTGTCTCTTATAGGGACACTTGTGATTAAATTTAGTGACCATGCAGATAAACCAAGATGATCTCATCTGAAGGTTCTTAATTACATCTGCAAAGAGTCTTTTTCCAAGTAAGGTCACATTCACAGGTTCCAGGACGGGGGCCATGAGTCAACCCACTACAGGTAGTTCATGCCAATAATATGCGTATTATCCAAAAAAAAAGCCTACCTAGAGGAGGCACCACTCGAATTGCATTTGAAACAATACGTAGAAAATATAAGAGTTCTACAGGCAAAGTTGAGGCTGTGGGTTGTCCCTCTAGGCAGAGGGAACAGTGTGAATTACAGTATAAAGACCGAATGAGTAAGTATAAAGTGAGTCTGGATGATAATGTGGGTGAAGAAGAGTAGTGAGAGACAAGGCTGGAAACCGAAGTGTTGGTCAAACCGTGGAGAACTCACATGCAGTGCCATGGATCTGAACTGTTGGCAAATAGTCTTTAGCCAGCATGCCATGGTGCACCAATGGCACGCCAGCTCACCAAATATTGGTCAAATCTTTCATGACCACACTGCAGCCATTCTGACCTACTTCCAACTTTTCAAACTGCACATGCTCACTCCCATCTCTAGGTCCTTGTACTTGCTCTCTTCTCTACCGGGAATGTTGAGTCTGATTATTCTCATTTTATAAATAAGGAAAGTGGGATTCAGGATGAACTGTCCAACATTCTATATCATTGGTACAGAATAAAACATTCCATGTTTATCCATGATAAAAGATAGGCTTGGTGCCTTCAATGCTATAATTTGAAAGTAGTAGATAGTAGCAAAAAAAGTAGTAAAAACTCCAAATAATCAGGACTTAATAAGAGGGGAGCTTGTTTCTCCCTTAAGTCAATGAAGTGAGTCTTCCAGGATGGCATAGATACTCTACTGTCTAAGGTTCTCAAGAATCAAGCTGCTCCCACTCCCTAGAGTATGGTCCTACCGTCAGGAAAGATGATTGCTAGAACACCTGCCATCAGATCTCTGCTCCCAGCATAGGAATAGATAAGAGGATAAAGAATAAAGGACAAAGGGCACCCACCAGATGATGCGGAAAGGGAACTCTGTGGAAGCTGCCTCCTGTCACTTCCGTGTCCTGCTTAGCCAAGGACGCCTGCCTTCCTACAGCCCTCCTGCCTGCGGTGGGAGGACAGGGGGTGGGAGGAAGGGGGAAGCTCTGTATGCTCCAGGTGATTCTGCTCCTGTCCCCTCCGACACACCACTATCGGCAGAAGTAAGAGGGGCCTCCGGGACGCCGAGTGCACCTAGATAAACTTTGCTCCGCCCTTATCTCAGCACTCACAGACTCATTACCACTGGGGTACCCACTAAGTGATTTTATGTAAACCTCATGAATAAGTTTACCTTCACTAAAATGAAACTGTAAACACAGTGTGTAAAAATCTGCCTGAAAGACAGGATGGGGGATATGTGCCTTAGGAGTTTTCATGACAGAAAGTCCTGTCAGGAAAAAAAAACAAAGTAAAAAATAAAAGATATATATATACATGAGACATTACTATGCACAGGAGCAACTTATGCTCAAGGAAATGAAGTTATTCTGGGACATAAAATCCACTAGGTGCCAAAACGGATTAGGGTCCAAATCCATTATGGGTCAAAACTTTTGATTTTGTGTTCTACCAGGTGTGCCATAAAACCTTTTTGTCATACTGTTGGGGTTTTGTTGACTTTTCATAGATTTACACAGGGAGAAAGAAATGAGTATTTATATGGTCAGAAAATCTATACCCTTCAGACAGGGCTCATGAGTAAGAGGTAAAGATAGCTGAGGAGACATAAAAAGCCAAAAAGTTCTGAATTTGTGAACAGATGTGTTTTGAAATACTCCATTAATGCCTGTTGGTGTCCAGCTAGTTCTAGATGTCTCTGTTAATCCAATGCCTTATCTACTGTGTTATCTACTTACTGAGTGTTTTGTATGTGTGTTTAAATGTAACCTTTACAACTAGAATCACAGGCAAATTTTTAGCTTCATCAGCGTTAGCCGACTGCCCTATATAATGTTGAAAGTGAATTAAAGAAAAGAGAGAAAAGCAGAATCATCTTTCTGTTTTTTTCAGCTCCCTTCATGAACTCTGAGTGTTGCAGCACATTAACAATTTTGCTGGTGATGTGTGAGGCTAAGCCAAACTCAGTTTTCTTCTCTTCAGATATTGGGTCTAGAGAAGTGCTGACAAACAGGGGTAAAAAAAAAACTGTTGGCACTTTTTCTGGCAAGCTATTTGATATGTGAAGCCATTATTATTTTAGAAAGAAAGATGGTTTCCAGGGAGACCCAATTCTCCTTGTCACTACCACTGTGTATACACTGAAGGTCATCTCCTTGCCTGAGGTCCTGAAACCAACTAATGAGGGAACATAGAGTCCCAGACCTGCTTGCGTCTTCAAGGTTTTAAAGTAGAAGGGGGGGGACAAGGTCCCTCTAACACAGGCATCTGATCCTACCCCATCAAAGAAGTATTGAGATAGCACTTAAGTGGCATTCTCATATCACTGTGTTTTTTCTACCAGAGCCCTAATCCCATTACACTGAAATTCCTTCTTGGTTAGCCTTTGCCTACCTGCCTACCTCGTGTGCGCTCTGTGAAAGCAGGGACCTTCACTGCGATTCACCAAGGACCTTCACAAGGACCTTCACTTGGACCTTCACCAAGACAGACGCATAACTTCTACAGAGCCTGATACATAAGAGATACTCAGTGAATACTGACTTGAATCAATTCAGCTATCACAGCTTACAGGGAAAATAGGAGAATTGAAGTAAGTAGGGGTGCACAGAGAAAGTTTAAAGATGGACTAGATGAGCATAGAGAAAAATTATTGACCAGAGGGGAGAGGAAAGGGAATTTAAGGGGAAAAAAGGGGAGGGGTTTGGAGGAACAAATAGGAAGGACACAGGGACGAGAACTAAGGGGGGTGGAAATGGGAGGGAGGTGGGGAGCACGGGGTGGGGAGGCTGGGATGGGAGAAATCGACAAAAAACTGTACTTGAAAAATAACTAAATAAAATTATTTTTTAAAAAAGAAAAAAATTATTGAATAAAATGAAACAAAATTTGATATTTGACTACTGAAATTTTGGTGTTGACACTCAAATGACCTCAGGTTACAAACTAAGTTTTGAATTTTTAAGGCATAGATATATTTCTTCAACATTCATACAATATAGAGGAGTCTAAAATCTGAAGTTGTTAGAGATGGCATTGATTTAGGTCAGTGTCAGTCTTAGCTTCACATGAGATAGAAAGAAGCATGGGTCGGTTGTCATAGAAATTGGGAAGTGGTTCAGATACTTAAAGAAGCTTGATTGGAATTTGGAATTGACTTTTAATTCAGTGTATTTTTAGTTGATGTTGAAGCCAGATTCAAAATTAAATCTTCTATCAGTTAATTGTGCAGAAGAGTTTTTAATCAACTTTATCAGAAGAGTTGCTGTGATGAAATAATGGTATTCTATTTAGCATACTCACTCCCAATTTCTTCTCCCGTACTCCAATTCTACTACAACTTTTCCTAGCCCATCAAATAAAAAGACACAAAACCAGCCAAGCAGCCAAACAAAACAACCTTTATGAGGAGATGGGAAATCTGTAACTTCTTGCCTTAATTCTCCTAAGGCACTGAAGTTCTGTTTAAAAGAAAACCACAGGCCCCAAATGGCATTGCTAGAGCACATGATAGCAAACCTAGATTTAATAATGAAGCCAATTGCTGTTTCAACCTCTCCAAGAAATATAATCTTAATCAACCAGTCTGAAATCTTCTGGTCAACACCAATAAGGCCATCTATCACATGGGCCCTCTCCCTCTGCCCCCCAACCTTCCCAAAGAAAGAAGAGGCAATCTGCATAAAAAAACCACTTCACATCCTTCCCTTCCCCCCAAAAGAAAAAGTGTTCTAAACATAATGTTTTCTTTTTTTTTTTTTTTTTTTGGTCATTATCTCCCATGTCCTACCCTTCTTATTATAAACCCTTCCATTCTGCACAGCCCCTCAGAACACCCTTCTGGTTGCTAGATGGGATGTTACTCAATCACGAATCACTTAATAAAGCCAATTAGATATGTAAATTTACTCAGTTTAATTTTGTTCTTTAACAGGTCCTTTTTAGAAGGTAGTGTTTTGATGCAGAGAGTGCTATTACGTACGAATTCCAACCCAACCACCGGTGTTAGAATCCTGAAATTCCCACTGGTAAATGACACGAAAGTTCAGTAACTTAACATTTATATTTCCAAACATAGATAAATTATGAAGATGTATGTGTATATTTCTATAAATACAGTATTAAGGGGAAATATCAGGAGAGATCTCATGTAAACCTTATAAATATTTTAACCTTCACTAAAATGAAACTATAAACAGACTCTCCTGATGTTTCAAACATATTTTACATTACAGCCACTCTGCTTTAAGTTTTGTTTACAAGTCCTTCCTTACTAAATACTTTTCAGTAGACTGACGGTAAGTGTCTGTTAAGCTGTTCCTGTTCTTTGGGCACCATATGAAGTCTTTGTGCACATTGTGGCATTGATCCTCCTAAAATCTCTAGGAACAGCTACTATTCTGATCTTCATTTTACTCAGAAAGAAATTCAGCATAGAAAGATTACATGACTTGCCAAATAAAAGGCAAACTCAAGTTTGAAAACCTGCATTCTCTCCCTTAGTTTTAAGAAATGCTTAACATGTCATTTGGCCAGAGTACAGATGACATGCATAATAAAAAATCTGTCATCTCTTTTTAATGGCCATTCAATTTCTGATTCTATGGCATTTAGAGTGGTTCCCTCCAGACCCTAACCCACCTGCCCATTTCATCCTGGTCCTGGCTAAAAGTTCTAAATTCGACTTCATTTACCTATGACTTTCTGGTGAAAAAAAGTTTAGTTTCTTCTCTAACATCTATTTTGCCTTCTTTTCCTGTCCCCATTCGAGGAAAACATCCTCCCAAGGAAAGATGCATAGTATCTGTACGTAAGAAGAAGAAGGATTCTCCCAGGCTGGATTCTCTGAATGCAGCAGGATCAGATAGAATGTAGGGATCTGAGTTGTACCTTGAGACATGACACGTGTCCATCACAAAAAGGAAACCTATGTATGAATTTGTGCTCATTCCTATTTTAAAATAAGCAACATTTTGAAAAAATACTGACAGTAACCAGAGGGGCGGGGGAGAAGGATAATGGGGGGAAATAGGGGAAGTATCATCTATGAACATGTATACAGGACCCGTGGATAGAGTGAAAGGGGGGGACTGAGGGTGGGAGGCAGGGATGCATGGGGTGGGGGTAAAATGGAGACAACTGCACTTGAACAACAGTAAAAATAAAATAAAATATATAATTGTTTTATATTGGCAACTGAATGAAAGAACAGTGTGTGGGTAAAGACTGCCCTTTCACTTTGACTGTCGTCACAACTGCCACACAGTGTCACCAATGTGCATGATAGCCCCAAGTCCCCAGTTTGATAGTTTATCTGCAGACTGGGAAAAATAGTTAAAGCCATAAGCATTGAAAGAACTCTTATTAGGAGATGCAACAAGAAAAGGTTTTTTTTAAATGTATGGAAGCATCCAGAAAAGCAACTACTGCCCTGTGTTTCCAGATTTCAATTGGATTTGAAATACACGAGCAGGACAGTTGTTTTTGCTCTCTGCCCACAGTGGACATAAAAGTTTAAGATAATTACTCTTTAACTAATATCTCCCTAGATGCTGTTAAAAGGCAAACTGAGGCATATTAAAATTTTTAAGAGTTTATTTGAGCAAAATCCATTTGAACTGGGCAGCACCAAACTAGAAGTGGTTAGGGGCATGCCACAGACCGGAACTTGAGGCAAGAGAAGGAGCAGAAGCAAAGAAAGGAAACTGGTTGGCTGTAGCTTACACTCTAGTTGGCTGTTTGTAACTGCTTGTCCTTACGTTTTGATTTCATAACCTTGAGGAATTCACAGGCTTAGGTTTGGGTTCGCCCATGTGAGCCACCAAGGCACCAGAAACACCTCAGTCTAATGGCTTCCTTTTTTAATTAGTTTAATAGCACGTAGCTGAAATGACTTCCACTGAGAAACGTAGCACACTTTGCCAAAGAACAAATGAAAGTGGGATATTTTGAAGAGGGCGGGAATGGATTTGGACACAATCACACCTGAGAAACTCAAGCCAAAACGAAAAAAAGAATCTGTCATATTTCAAAAGATCTCACAGAAGGCTTCCAAACTCTTGCAGACTCCACTGCATGTTAAAAACTCTCACCAGTGCTGGCTTCTAGCCAACTAAAAACCTCCATATGGTAATTTTCATAGGCTGTTTATTTTCTTAAAAGTTTTCAGTCTTTTGTATGTAAATAAAAACAGAATATATCTCTATTCCCTCAGTCAAAACCCTTTTTTAAATTGAAGATTCTTTTCAATTAGATTTTTCCTTGGTTTTTCTTTCTTTTAAGCCTAAAACACTAAGTCCATTTGGTTTTTTGATCTTAGACCTTTTGCTTTGTGTATGAGAACAAATATTATAAATCTGAAAGCAAAATTTAGATTTAAATACCTGAGATTGTGGTGCTTTCACTAAAATGTTCCCCATTTCAGAAAACATTCTTGGCTTTTATTTACATTTGAAAACCCTCAAAAATTAGGTTTGTCTTTTTCCCCAAAGTGACTTAAAACTTGCACATCATAAAATGCAGATTATTTGGTTAGATACTCAATACAACATGTTAAAAATGAGTTTCCAATAAAAGCATTTTCAAAAAAACCGTTATGGACTATAAATATTAAAAAGTCCATTTTTCTATTTACTCTGCCATTATTGAATAAGCAAAAGATATAAATGTCAATGAAAGACAGATTATTTATTATATTTTCCCATCTGCTTACTACATTAGTTATTTGAGTCTTTTCTAGGTGTAAAATGCTTTATATTAATAAATTCAGATGATGTTTGCTGTTTAATATAAACACAGATGCCATTTTACAGCTTGAACTTGTTTAAGTTCACAAAAGAAAAAATAAAAACATGAATTTAGAATTCACAGAGAAAAGTTGTAGTGAAAAGCCCATATTCAACTTTTATGCATTTACCTCTTCCTCAATAATATATTTCAACTTACCATTAACCTCCACTTAAAAAAAATTGTTGTTAACAAGCACTTAAAAGCATAAGACACTTTTCAAAATGCTGGTGTGATGGCGTCAAATGCAATATTGTTTACATTTCCTACGGACCTTTGTAATCTCAATGACTTTGTCCATAGAGAACCAGATTCATAACCATGGTGAAACTTGTTTCTTTTTCATTGTTGTTTATAAAAAATGAAACAAGCTAGGGCATTGGTACACAGGCCAGTTGGTCATCCATCTATTCTCAGCCTTTTGTCTCACAATGATCTAAACAACGATTTCACCAGAAAATAAGTCTGGCTCAACCAATCAATGTATCCTAAAGGGTAGTATGAAGACAGAGGTCTCAGCTTTTGTTTTCAAAGCAATATATAGTAATAATACTTCAATATGCCTGCAGGGATACTTAATATCAGACGCTGGCCTGGCCTGGGAATCTAACTCAACACAGTCCTCAAACTATTTCTGTGAAATTTTTAACTGACGCATTCCAGTTCATTTTCAAGGGTCATGTCCAGTAGCCGGAAATGAGAAGCATATTGTAAGACTGCCCCTCTCTTCTCTGAGTGTGATTTATATACACATTAGGGCCACAATGTTATCAACTTATGAAATTGGTAACGATGACGATATGATGTGTTATTGAGCACTTACCATATGCCAGGCATTGGACTAAGAACTTTTTATTATTTAATCAATATGATAACCTTATGATATAGATATTGTTCTTATTATTCTTGTTTGACAAATGAGGAAAATAGAAGCTGAAAGCCTCAGCCTTCATTGAGATAATTGTCCTGTTAAATGAGAATCAAAACTGCAACCCAGATTTGGCTGTGTCCAGAACATATGCTCCTAATCACTATGTTATATTAAGCTTAACTATTAAAAGAATACAAACTTATTGGGCCTAAGGTTCAGGACATTTGTTACAGATGAGACCTATTACTTCTTGATACCACCGACAAAAGTGCTAGATACAGTCAAAACCTCTCTGGTTGCGCAGCTCTTAGGAGCTACGTGTTTTGAAACTAAAGGAAAGATAAATCCTAGTTGTCTCTTGGGTTTACTACAGAACTTGATAAAGAGCCATCAACCTTTCTTCCAGGATATTTATCATCTTGGCAACTCTAGAAGAGAAGATGATTTTGCCTTCCGCAAATAAGATTTTCCTCAAAGGTATATATGAAGTAAATTCTAAATGTCCCCAGTAACATTGAGATCTAGTTCAGCAGAGCTGGGCTTACATAAGGAAGTGCAGAAGAGTTCAGGCATTGTCTTCTACACTGGCCAGGGCCCGAACAAAAGGGAAGCCCACGTTTACCCCATCTCCCCAGCTTCCAAGCATCCAAAGTCTACACTCTATACCCAGATATTTCTCTGCAGCTCCTTTATGCCCAGAGCACCATTGGCCCTGAACTTACTCAACCCTTGTCACCTTGGAAATAAAATTTGTATTATATCCTCTTATAGTCCTGCCTAATATTAAGTTAGAGAATTCCAAATTTCAGACATGAGTAGAATTGTAAATATCATCTCCCCAGTATCTCCCTGGTGCAGTTAAGAGATCCAAAGCTCTGACACATGTCCCAGAGTAGCCATTCAGAACGCGGTCAGGGCAAGGGAAATGCAGACTCTCAGTCCTGTGTTCTTTACATTGAACCATGCCACCTCTTTCTATACCATGCTGTCAGCCAGTTCCCGGAACATTCATCTACAACACAGGTCTCTGTGAACAACACTCCTTTTCCCATCACTTTATGCATTTCAATAGGGGACAGTTTTGAAGACAGGAGTGATGAATAACTTCAGTGATTTAAGTAGCCTCAGGCCTGACCAGTCCAGTTAGATAGAGCACCTTCAGGGTGAACAACATGTATAAGCCTTGTTGAGACACATTCATCATGGTTATCTTTGATTAGGCCCAACCAAAACTTGAGAAAGATCTTGGAAAGCCACTGCTAATCACAGAAAATTCTGAGATGAAAACTAGGGCCTATGGGAAGAAACCTTGCAGAACGTAGGATTACTCAGCCTGAAGAAGAAGAGAAAGCAATGGAAGCTACTTTCAGGATTGCCTTCTGCTCAAGAGGATTTGTAACACAGAGAAAGTGATGTGCCTTCCATGGTTAGGATACACAAAGAGATAATGGGCTTTAAATGTAGTAAGACAAAAGGGTGGTCCCACTGAGTGTCTCTGTGGTCAAGCAGGTGGCCTCTGGAAGCTTTCTGTAGCCCTACTCTAAAGGTAACTGCACTATGTGGGAAAGAATCTTATCAGAGGCTTTGCAGGGGAGATGAATGTTTGTAATGGTCCAGCCAGGCATGTTGCTGAAGGCAAAGGTGTACACTATGCAAGGCCTTGAGTTTCCTCACAATCCCATCACCTAGAGTTGATTTTGTTTGCTTTATAACTGCAGCAAAATTTTGAGGAATCAGCTACCACACACAAGCTTCTATCATGTAGGCAATGAACCCTCTATTGTCATTGACAAAGGGATCAAATTTCATCCTGTTTCAAAAAGATCATCCAATTTAGGATCATAATATAGTTAAAACCACTCTCTGCAAACAGGTTTTTAAATCAGTTTCTTTGCTAGGACAAATGGGATAAGATCTGCAATTCTCTCTTTGAATCACTCTGACTGGGCTGTGAGAAGCATAAAGTCAATCTTCATTGCCACCAAAATTTGAAGGTTGTTTCCAGGCAGGAAAAAAGGTGGTTCTGAAGCCATGATCAATCAGTGATGTCAACCTGCCAGAAGTAACTTATCACACACACATATTGGACATTTTAGTTTGAAGCTTCCTTTTTTCTCACTCCTGAGACCCTGACATTCAGTCACTTTATTTTTTTCTAATTTATTGGAAGGAAGATGCAGTGGAAGAGAATTTATGACCTCCAGACAATGAAATGCCTTTTTCATTACCATCATTGTTGATTTCTTGGACACTGGTTCAACTAGCATTTTCAAGTCCTTTTGAACACTTACAATTATTCCAAAGCTAATAGTGAGGGTTGTTGGAATACATAAAATCACCAGTTCCTTTTTTTAATCATCACCTGAGGATATTTTTATTGATTTTAGAGAGAGAGGAAGGGAGAGGGAGAGAGAAAAACACTGACGTGAGAAACATTGATTGGTTGCCTCCGATACTCACCCCAGATGAGGATCAAACCCACAATCTAGGTCTGTGCCCTGACCAGGAATCGAACCTACAACCTTTTGGTGTATGGGATGATGCTCCAACCAATTGAGACACCCAGCCATGGTGCCACTTCCAGTTTTTAAACTGAGAAATAAACTCTGTTTTCAAGGTAGGAGAAGTTACTTTCATTATTAATTCTAAACACGAAATGGCCTTTAGTTAGCTCTATTTTTATCATCACTTAGATTTTAAAATGAAAGTCATCTTTTCAACACCTAATCCCTTACAGGTAGGCTAGTGAGCTTCAGCTTGGTAGGAAAATAAGTTGTGCTCTTTAGTAAAGCTTCTCATGTGTGTGTAATGGGGATGGGATGAGGAGCATGGTGGCTTTAGGTATTTAGACATAATGGGCTTAGTGTTTAAAACTACTCTTTTTTTACTAAAAATCTAAAATGAGCAAATCTAAACCATGTTGAGTGAATAATATTTGCAGTGGAGAAGAGAACAGAAAAAGGGACTGAACAGTGGGGGAAATTCCATTTAAGAGATAATCCTAAAATCGAAAGACATAACGTTTGTCACTTTGATACAAGTGGTTGTGCTACACTGGATGTCTGCTATATTTGACAACAAAACCAGAGGTCTAATGAATTATATTCTCCAAAATTTACTTGACTTTCGTGATAGTGTCTCAATTCACTAGGGCAGCCATTACAAAATACCATAACTGAGGGGCTTAAATTTGTTTTCTTATACTTTTGAAAGCTAGAAGTCTGACATCAGACTGCCAGTATGGTCAGGTTCTGGCGAGGGCTGTCATCCTGGTTTGCAGACAGACATGTTCTTGCTGTGTGTTCACATGGACTTCCCTCAGTGAATACATGGGGGAAGAGATGGACAGCAAGCTCTCTGGTGCCTTTTTTTTTTTTTACGAAGGCACTAATCCTATCTTGGGGGCCCCACCATTGTGACCTCATCCAATTCTAGTTACTTCCCAAAGGTCTCCAAATACCATTGCATTGGGGGTTAGGACTTCAACATATGAATTTTGGGGAGACACAAACATTCAGCCCATAACAGTGAAACTAGAGCTTAACTAAACTGTGCATCATACTCCATAAAAGCTATGCCTTGGCAAATCTTCCTTTTGTATTTTCAGACTCTTCTAGGAATCCTTCAGAAACCCACTCCCTTCATCCCTGTAGCTACATCTTCACTGGCTCCTCTTAGCCTCAGCTTCATTCATCCATGTGGCTCCCATTCTCTTCTCTTCTGGCCTTTCCTCTGCCAGGTATCATCCCGGGGGTCAGAAAATGAGCAGTGTGCCTGATCAAAGGAATGACCATTCTGCATCTGCACCATTCCATGGTAATATTCCTCCACCTTATTCTTCTGGTATGTCTCTGCCACCTGTCTTAGACATCTCTGGTCTACTCTCTTTCATTCACCAAGGGCAAGAGTCCTCAGTGCTCCCAATGCATTAGCCACTTGGGAGAAGAACTTGATTGTGGCTTTCATGGATAAAGTTCCTGATGACTTATCACGCTTTCACATACACCAATTTGTGTGATCCTCACTTATACAAGGTGAGTATTATTACTCCAAAATACTTTTTTAAACATAAAAACTAGTAACCCCTAATTACTGAAGGTGTACAAAGCAATGCATGCATACACAGGCATATTTTTTAAAGAACAGAGAACACAAACTATTCCACTGAGCTCTCACCACATGCTTCTCTCAGACTTGCTCTTTCTATCCAGCTGTCCCAAAGGAAGGAACATTTATTTTTTGAGCTCCTACCAGGTTCCCAGCACTAAGCTGTATGCCACGTGAGAAACACAGGGTAGAGATCCAAAGAATGCACTTGGAAGCTGGACAAACCTTGGTCCCAAACTTCACTGTGCCACTTAGCCATACAACCTTGAGCTTATTAATTTTCCTTTCTAAGCCTAAGTTTCCCATCTGTTAAGCTAAAATAAAAGCAATAGCTAGGATGATTCTGAGTATTAAATAAGCTAAATCAGGTAAAGCACTCAGCACACTCTCTGCCGTGTGGTAAACACTGCCTGCTGTCGTTATTATGGTTACCATTTATTGTTCAAAGACAAACAAGACATAGGTTTGACCTCAGAAGACTCACAATGTAATGGGAAGATAAAACAAGCTTAATTAATGCCAGTCCAGGCAGATTCTGAAAAGGGAACAGAGCAGAGGCATATATTTTTTCTGCCGCCTCTTTTTCCCTACTCCTTTCCAAATGTCATGACTCTCTTGCCCTAAGACTTAGCAAAAATCCTGACTGATCTAAACCCCCATATTTTTCCCCCTGAGAAATAGAAATCTCAATGCATGGAAGTACAGTATGTCGGCAGAAATGGTAAGCATATGGGTAAAAACTAAACACACACACAAAAATGTGGAACAGTTTAGGACTCCAGCTTGACGTAGCTTTGCAATCCACAGCCTTGTCAGTCTGTTTTATAACACCAGTGCTAAAATTTGTGACAAAGCCCCAGCCCCAGAATCCTAGAACGAGGAAATTTGGCATTAGGTAGACTTGTTTACATTTTCTTCCTGTGAAGAGTCTCATTTAGAAGTCTCTTTAGTCGGTGTTTCTGGAATAGGCACCCCTGATTACAAATGGAAGGTAAAATGATCAAATATCAAGGTGAAATGCAGCAGAGGTGGGGTCTGAGATGATCTCCCTAAGGTCCCCCCCTCCATGCACTTGACTACCTTTCTAAGATGGAGCAGAGAGCTCAGGGTGCACAGCTGGTTTCCCTGGCACAGCAGTAATTTTTCTTTTTTATCAAAAACTTCTCATGGGCCAGGGTCTGTTTCGGGTAACTTACAGTTGATTAATATAATGTATTATCCCTTATAAGAATCCTGTGAGATAGACACTTCTCAATATATAGACAAGGAAACTGAAACAATTTACTCTTGGGCACAGAGACAATAAGTGATCAGGCTTGAGTTGTAAATCCAGGCAGCTCTGAAATTCATATTTTGTGCTACTGTTTATAGGTGGGGTGTGGGAGGTGCAGGATTTTTACCTGGTGGCCGCAGGTTACTTATGCCAGTGACGTTAGGATACAGACAATGACTGTGGGTGTGACCTGGGCCTCTGCAGGGCTACTTGGAATTTGAAAGAGTTAATGTTCTACCTCTAGAGTTAAACTTAATTGTTTGCACATTGATTTATAAGTATTACACCTCTCCTACCAGAATACTAATAGGTTTATATACTTAAATTTTGCAAAAACATGAATTCTAATGAAATTACTTGATCCTAATTATTACTAGGTTTGTGATTTATGATCTTAACTTACAGTCTTATGGATTTGGGTGGAAGCATGGAGCAGCAGATATTGAACATGTGGCTTCTTTTTAAAACAATTTAAACTGGACATTTATGCAATTTTTTATTTCTCAAATCCTCTTTTCACACTCAAGTTACAGAGCCAAATTCCACATTAAACCAGATGAAAAGTGGACCTACATTACAGTTTCTTTTTTTTAACATTTATCGGAAAGGAACATGGTATATTCACTTAACATCATTTTTTCCTGCCGCTATGAAATAACATAACAATCCAATGTAACAATCCAATAAATAACAATCCAATCCAGCAATTAAGAAGCACTGTAGCAGCATTACATACTGGAAAATACAACTACTGCATGGCCAGTGACTACTTAGAAGGTCTTCAGTAAGAAGTTGACAAATAAATGGACCCAGAGTTTTAAAGATGATCATGAGTCTTCCCTACCCTCCAGTGGTTTATATTGTATTCAGTCAGCCCTGCTAACTGAAAACTAAAATACACCGTGGTAGATTTTGAGAGCAATGGACATATATGAGAGGGATTTTCTATAATGGATCAGGTACTTTACATATATTTTTTCCAATCCTTAAAACAGCGTTCCAAGGTACAAAAACATTTATTTATGTACCATCAGTAAGTGCCTGATACTGGTATTATAGCTTCCAAATTGCAGTTGAAGAAACTGAACTAATGGGAGTTACTTGCTGAAGTTTACACTGGAAATTTACTGCAAAGCTAGATTTGAATCCAGGTCCGTCTGTCTCTAAAGCCCATGACCTTTTTTGTTGCTGTAATTGATAATAATAAGCCATTTATATGTGTGTGTATACATATATATATTTAATACACATATAAAATGTTTATGTATATAGACATTTTCTCGTGATAGGAATCATGGAATACTATAGTCAAGAAATAAGGTCACCCATATTCATCAGTAATATATCTGATAAGGGATTAATATCCAAAATTTATAAATATTTACAACTAAACACCAAAACTTTTACAACTAAACACCAACAAAAAAAACAAATAAACAACACAATTTTAAACATGGGCAAAGAAGCTGAATACACACATCTCCAAAGAGGATACACAAATGGCCAATAGACATATAGAAAGATTCCCAACATCACTAATCACCAGAAAAATGCAAATTGAAACCACAATGAGACATTATCAGAATCAGAATGGCTAACATTAATAAGTCACCAAAAAAGTGTTGGCACGGATGTGGAGAAAAAGGGACACGTGTGCTCTGCTTGTGGGATTTCAGACTGGTACAGCCACTGTGGAAAACAGTATGGATTTTCCTCAAAATCCATGACCCAGCAACTCCACCTCTGGGCATATATCCAAAGAAAGCCAAAACACTAATTCAAAAGAATGCATGCACCCCTATGTTCATTACAGCCTTGTTAACAATAGCCAAGGTATAGAAGCAACCCAAGTAAGTGCCCGCCAATAGACAAGTAGATAAAAAAAGCCGTCGTACATTTACACAATGGAATACTACTCAGCCACAAAAAAGAATGGATTCTTACCATTTGCAATAGCATGAATAAACCTGGAGGGTACTGTGCCAAGTAAAATAAGTCAGTCAGAAAAAGACAAATTCTATATGATTGCACTTAATGTGTGGAATCTAAAGAACAATATAAATGAAAAAAGCAGAAACAAACTTAGAGAAACACAGGGGAGGAGGGTTGGGAGATTAAGTGAAAAGAATGAAGAAATTGAGAAATACAGATTGGTAGCTACAGAGCAGCCATGGGGATGTAAAGTACAGCGTAGGAAATACACTCAATAATATTGTGATAACTGTATATGGTGCCAGGTGGGTACTGGAAATATCAAAGGAAATATTTGATTGTCTAACCACTATGCCGTCCACCTGGAACTAATACAAACTAACTTTGAATGTAAACTACAATTAGAAAAATAATTTTAAAATTTTAAAAATAAATAAGGTCAAGCAATCTCAAACATTCAGAGCTAAATTGTATACGCTCCTCGCTGGCTAAAGATCGTGCCTCACCTGCCTCATCATTGTGTACAATTTCTCTGTCTGTGGACTCAGAATCTTACTACTTACTATGCCGATTCCTTCTCCTTTCATATTAGCTATAGCTTCAGTGGAAACATTCTAGAGAGTTATGAAAACAAGGTCAAGGTCCAAGAGCCTAAGCTAATTCATGAACCATTCAACCACAGTTTCGACCACAGGCCGTGATCTGCACTCATTTAGAAGCCAACGGTGTCAGAGAGCTGAGGAATCCCATTTGGCAGAATGGCAATAAGTAGCCCTTCAAAATGCTTTGCAAGCAATCGTTATTATCTTAAATTCTGGAAACAGACAATGAGTGAAAGAGATGCTTTCCCCATTATCTTATTATCTTCATAGGAGCAATTTGTGCTGGGTTGTTACGTTGTGAGACTACGCACTGCAAAGGCATGTAGCCGCGGCTGCAGCTCCTATATAATGTGGTGGCAGCTGACCTCTGCTCAAACTGGCGTCCTCCACCACATTCTGTCCACCCCTTAAATGTGGGTTTGGAAGACATACCTAAAGTCCCTCTGGTTGTTTGGGTCTACCGAGATACTCCATCCTAGTTAAGAGTTTTATCTCTTCGAGTTGTTGCAACCAGTAGAAGCACCTAACAATTTTGACTAAAAAGAGCTAGCTAGCAACAGCATCGTTCTTGGCCTACAGAGCAAATGAAAATAATATGGCTTGGCCCTGTTAATATCCGTTGAGGAACAAAAAGCAGTCCTGGGGGCTTCTTAATTGTAAATCCACACCCGGCACTGTTCTAGCCTCCAGGACATACACAACAGTGAACAAAACAGAAAAAAAAAAAGAATTCCTACTTGCATGGATCTTATAGAGGAAAATAAATGTGTCCATTGAAAACATATGGCTGCCAGCCCTGTCGCTTACAGGGGGTTAAGTGCTTTTAAGTTACATAACTGAGAGTTACATAAACTCTCATCTTCCTTCCTTACCAGAGGGGTGATTATAGCTAGGATGGTTATAAAGGTAAAAAAAGATAATTTAAGGAAAACATTTTAGCACAGAGCCTAGGACATAATAACCCTCAATATAAACAGGAGTTGCCGTTATTACATTTCTATTCACTCCTGTTTTCAGTGACCATTATTTTAAAAATGTGTTTTATATACTTTCAACCTAATCGGTTGGATGTCCACAGTCTAATTCCCTGTTGTATTATATCTGACAAAATTCTAACCAGGTCCCTCCACATTATCTCTGCTCAGCCACACTGCCTTCTCTTTAAGTCCTTGTTAACTTAAAATGGATCAGAGATGTCCTCCCAAATCCAATTTGTTCAGCCCAAAGTTAACGTCCCTCTGCATATAACGTAGGTCCCACGGGAGAAGGATGCTGATATCTTGGGTGATTCAGGGAGATGGAAGCAGTCATGAGAATCAACAGTGCTGTGGAAGCTTTTTCAGACAAATAGTCGTGCGCATCGCAAGGCGGATGCTGAGGGACAAATCAGCTCAGAAACATTGACTCTCTGTCACTTCTAGTGCTCATAGGAAATGAACAGCAAAAAAGAAACCAATAAAAAAAGTGCTCACTTAAAACCCAGGGCGGGTCGGGGAGGGAAGATGTGTGATGATGGTCTTACAGCATCCAACTGGGATGTAGAGATGCAGAGGGGTGCTGGTTATCCCTCCGTCCCCAACCTGATGCATGACACTGAAAAAGTCACATCCTCTCTAGGCTTGTTTTCTTATCTGTAAAATCAGGCCACACCACCGTTAGGCAATAGGACAAAAGCCACTTTCTCAGGCCCTCTTCCCCAGAGCTATCTAGACCCCCACATGTGACTGACCCTAATTGTATTATGAGCCTTTATTCTCAGGACTAGAAAGTCACTGGAAGTGCCCTGAAGATGCAGAGGCTCTAAGAACCCACGAAAGAGGACATACCAGACCACAAAGACCGTGGGACCCCAAAGCCAAAGACGACAAGGAAACAAGTTGCAACCCAATGGAAACATCCTGCACTACAAACGCCCCTTTACCCCACGTAAACTCAAAGCCCTAGCCTCTCCACGCCGGTGCTGGTGCACATCTCTGCACCCAGCCCTTTCCCTCCCTTGGGAAAGTGAAAATGAAACCTTTACTCTCTGTACTTGCGCCTGTTTGTGAATTCTTTCACAGCCCTCAGCACCAACCGCCCTAACATAAGGTTCTTTGTTCCAAATTGCTGTGTTAATTTCTGTCACACAGTTATTTTTGAATGAGAAGCCCAGAAGAATGGGACTTTTTAAAGATAATTTTCTTTCTTCTTCATCAGTGATATGTGGAAATTAAGACCCACCTGACATGGTTGCTATGAGGATCAAATTGGAAAGTATACGTAGCGTGCTTAGCATGATGTTGGGATGTAGATGGCTACCCGCACATGATTTTCTTATACTTTCCCACCTTAAATCACAAAGTATGATCCTGACAATGTACAGCAATCAAATAAAATCAAAATGACCTCTCTTTAAAATAAACTACCACCAGGAAAGAAGAAAGTAAATACATGTGGAAACAAAATTAAACTGTCTTGGGGGTGGTATTATGGATTTTTTGGTTTATTCTTCTGTTTGAAAAACAACAGAGGATAGCAATTTCACTCATGACTTTACTTGGCATTGAATCCAGCTCCAATACCAGCTGTGTGGCCTTGGACAAGTTTCATAACCTCTCTGTAAAGGAAGATGCAATAATACTCCCATATTAAGAAATGAGTTTATATTTGTGAAGCACATGTTAAACACTATTTAAGTAATTGTTAAATAAAATACTTTCTAAATCTGCAACAATGAACATGTACACTCATAATTGAGGGGAAGAGATATTCCTTCATAAGGCAATGATGAACCCCAATTTAGTCATTTTTTTCTATGGAAGGCCTTGTTCTAAGCCCTTGAGAGGATCCGCTATTCTCCAGTAGTTCTAATCACTATTGGGGGGATCCACAGACCCTCACAATAATTGCATGAGGTAGGTACTATTGTCATCAGAGGTGAGAAACCCCCAGAGGGCTACTGGGCTAGCCTCCTCAGTCACCCCAAGGCACAGGGCAGAAATCTGCTCACCTCTTTGTGCCCTTCCTAGTTTGCTGGTCTCTGAGGGTTGTACACCTTGAATCTCATTTGCTTAGAGGCTGAGCTGCTCCGGATGATGAACTGGGACAAAACTGGACTAGTCTCGCCTTCTTGTCCTTTTGCTGGCACCTGCCTAGAGGTCCAGTTCCCCTCTTGCTTTTCCTCTTATCAAACTGGACTCTCTTTTCAGGTTTTCCGATAGGCAAAAAGAAGGGTTGACAGTCAAAGGACTTGGTTTCAGTTCCAGCACTGTCTTAAATGCTGTGTGACTTTCCTTAAGTAATTTGATTCCTCAGAGCCTCACATTCACATGCCAATTTAAGTCCGCTCAGAGTTCTCGAGAATTTTTGTCAGAGAGAGAGAAACTTGTTGCCCATTAGGACATTGAATACCTGTTGTCTGGAAATACTTAAGGGAAGACAATGGTTAAAAGGCCACCATCTCCTCTACACTTGGTCTTGAAATGGCAAAGATCACTGGGAACTCCCACCTCTCCTCCTCCCTCCTTCCTCCTCCCCTCCTCCCCTCCTCCCCGCCATCCTGCCCCGTGGTACTGAAACATATCAGTATAGAGAAGCACACTTCTGATGGTCACAAAGTTCTAACCTAACACTCAGGATTACAGTTTTTGACCCTGCTGATTTCCTGTTTTTGTATGCAGTGATTTTCGCCTTGATAAAAGTCTGCAGTAGAAATTTTCAGTGTTTTCTGTGTATGTGCTGATACCAAGGAGTAAGAGGAGAGAAAGAAAAGACATCTACAGAGTGATGTTTGTTTGCTTTCATATGTTCTTATTATCCAGAATTATCCCAATTTAAAAGTCTTCAGTCAGAGGACAACCCAAAGTAATACTAAAATGCTTGAAATATTTCTTCTCTACTTTTTCGAAAATTGACCATTTTGACACTATTTAGGGCAATATTAATATTTTCAGAAAAATGCTATTAGTTGGGATCAGTATAATTTGGCCTATCACTTTAAAAATTATTCTAATTTATAGTTTAGGACCTGCTAAATTTGTAATATTATTTTTAAAAGAAATAAAAAAGGCTCGGTGGAAAACTACAAACTTATTTTTACCCTAAGCACTTTAAGCTTGACAAAGAAAAGAAATGCATTTGTTATTTTGACCTTTAACAGACCTATTTGCCTTGCAGGTTGCATTAGTAATTCTGCAACATCTACTAAAGTTGCTAGTAGTTACGTGCATGAAAGAACCATTTCTCAGCCCTTTCCTTTTCCTGATACTTTGTAAAGGAGACATTCTAATTTTTTGGTTCAAAACAGTAGCACCAATTGGTATGACTTCTTCAGTATCACAGAGTAAATATGCACTCGTATCATAAGAATGGCTGCTTTTTGTTGAAAAATTCATCAGCGGTTCTGTTGGAAGAGTTGCATGTATTATTTATAAATTTACATCTCTGCAATGCAGAGATTATTATCCCCACTCCACAGAAAAGCAAATTGAGGATTTGAGCATCTAAGGTGCTTCATTGTGATTACACAGCTATCACAGTACAGAGACTGGAGTCAAAAACCAGGCCAGTGCTCTTTCCGATTCACCAGAAGTTATCAAGCCATTTTAGCATCAAACAGAGAGCCATGCAGAAAAATATGATTGATATGAAAGTGTCCAGTGCAAAACTGATTTTGCTTACAATTTTCTATAGTTACAGGGAGTTGGCAGAGTGGAGTAAAAATAACTTTGCCCTTGAAATCTATTAGACCTGGATTCAAAACCAGCTTTACCACTTGGCAGGCACATGGCTTTAGAGAAATTACTTAGTATCTACAACTTCAACTCATAAAGTTGGGAAGATTAAATAAGATAAATAATATAAGTACCAAACACATTTCCTGCACCTGGTAACACTTAATAAGCAGTATATATCCGTTTAATCTATTATCTTTTTTAAAAAACAGGTCTTTTCAACTGCCTAAAATAGAAATATTCAAAAGTACTTGTCCTGTGACTTCCCACTGTCCCTGTTATTGTATCTCCTTTGTTTTTGTCACTTATCAACAGGAACAAAAACCACCTTCTGACAGAGGATTTGCAGGATTTGTAAGAGGAGCTGTTTCCCCTGATGCATGCTTGAGAAGGAGCAATTCTTTTTTCCACTGGAAAAGTAAAGGCCACTTTTCCTTTCTCAGGTGCACAAGTTTCTACTACATGAAAGCAGATTGAATACGGGTCCAACGAGATTTGGCAAGTGGTCTAATCAGAAGTGAAATGGACCTGGGACTCAACATGAGTTATTACAGTAACTTTTAGAAATACCCAAATGGAAAACTTTTTTGGAGTTGGAATGTGAAGGTGAATTGACTGTCCTATTAAAGATTTGGTCAGTAGTTTTTTAGGTCATTTGAACTGAAAGGATGTTAAAAGGACTTGAAACACTGACTTCTCTAGCTACTCAACAAAGTTTGACCAACACCCATAAACAAAATGGAATTAGGCAGCAGTAGCTCTGAATGGTGGAAAAAGTTGCTTTTGTAAAAGATTGTGGAGAACTGTGTTTACTGAGTCCAGGACGAAGTGACAGTGATTTAATCCAACAAGTTCACGAGAGAATAAGCTTGGCAGAGCTGGAGGGGCATGCAGGCCAAGACCAAAGTGCTGTCTGCAGGGAGGGTGGTCCAGGAGGGCTGAGGGGACAGAGAAGATTTGTGACAATATTCTATCCTTCCATCCACTTATTCTCTGACATCCTGTAAGGAAGTTTCTCTTAATAACTGAATTTAATAGAATGGGAAACAGAGGCACAGGGCACGGAGACGAGTTCGGCCAAGGCCAAAGCAGACACAGGACTTGTGTGCCCCCAGACTCACTCTTAATCATAGTCCATAGTTCCATATACCCATGTACATAAATCGGTGTGGGGACAAGTATTTGAATATATCAGGTCATATAAAATTTCAGCTAACCGTGAACCCCACAGTCAAAAACAAAAGGCTCAAAACACTATACATTTCGGGTAGAGAATGTCCAAAATGCCACCATGACCTGTCTCACGAGGAAAACAGCAAAAACAAAGGAATGCAAACAGCTGCTCAAACCACCAAGCTGAAGTCAGGGACGCTAAAGGTTCCTGAACTCTTTCACAGATATTTTGAGGAGTGCCTCTACACTAGTGCTGACCACTCCTCATCTTCCTCAGCTAATATCATCACTGCATGGAATATCATAAAGTTTAGGATCAAAGAATATAATTCTAGAATCCTCTACTGAGGGTGGGGAAGTTCATTTCAAGGAGAAAGCGGATGTTACTTCCACTTGTTTTTGCTTTATCACGGCACATTAACTTGACGAAAATTTCCCTTGTGAATATGAGGAATTGTTTTGACCTTATGTACTTGTATGTTTATTTTGATGATTCTAAATTTAACAAACCATTATTGTCACCATTGATCCTAGAGAATTACTCACCTGTTAGTGAGTCAATAGCTGATGGGTTTATGGTATCATGAGAGATATTGACTGTCAAGTTTATTTACAGTAATGGATGATTTTTTAATTGTTCTCTGGTCCTGTTCCTAAAATAACTAAGTGAGGATGATCACCTCCCCGGATGAAGAAAATGCTCATAAGTCAGAGGGGAAAGGTCTTCAAGCTGACTTGAGAAGAAATAGATTGTACCTAAAGAACCTCTAGGATTCTTCTAACTCTGGCAAAAGCCTAAGGAGCACTCAGGAGCTAAGTGGACTTGCTGTCTCCCATGGGATGCCCCCTGCCTTTTCTGCATGAAGTGGTACCCTCCTCCTCTACCTCTCCATGCTGACTCACTCTCCACCGCCCTTCACGGTGGAAGACCTTCTTCACCTACAACAGTGTCCGACACAGTGTGCACTCTGCTGAGTATGTCAAGTTACTGAATTTATTCCTGGGCCCATTTCCACTGTTCTACCGTGAGCTCCTTAAATATAAGGCCGGTGTGTGTTTATGGCCTTTACATGCCCAGAGCCTTGCTTCACGCCTGGACCTTCACGCGTACTCAGTGGAAAGTTGTTGAGAGGTAGAATGGGTGATGGTAAGATTTTGGAGCCGGTCAGCCTGCGCTCAATTGCTGCTTCTGCTACTTACTAGCTCTGTAACGTTCTCAAGTTACTAACCGCTCAATACCTCAGTTTGTTTATCTTCACAACTGGGATAACAGAGGACTTATAAGATAACTGGGAGAATCCAAAGTGGTTTTTTTATTATTTGTTTGTTTATGTTTAGGCAGAAGGGAAGGGAGGAAGAAAGAGAGGGAGAGAAACATCAATGTGTGGTTGCCTCTTGTGTGCCCCCTACTGAGGACCTGGCCCACAAGCCAAGCATGTTCCCTGACCGGGAATTGAACCAGTGACCCTTTGGTTCACAGGCCGGCACTCAATCCACTGAGCCACACCAGCCAGGGCTTAATGTGCTTTTAAGTGTAAGATGTTTGAAACAGTCACAAGCAACCCTCAGTCCCAGTGGCTCAACAAAATAAAAGGTTATTTTTTCAGTACGGATGATCCTTGCCAGGTGGCTGTGTTCCAGGGAATGACTCCAGGACCCAACTCCTTCTGTCTTGTAATGCCATCATCTTTACGTCATGGTTCCAAGATTCCATGGAAGGGGAAGAGCGGAGGATTGTTTCTAAAGGGTTTTCTTAATGGCCAGGCCAGATAATAACATGCATCACTCTCTCCAAACTGGCCTCAGGACCCTTCCCAGATGCCAGGAAACCAGGCAACAGAGCCTATATTATGCGTTACTGGCTTCAAATGAACCAGTTCGGTGGATGTGTATTACTGTATCTGCCACTCAGAAGACTTAGATGCTAACGATCATTTATAAAATTAAAAGCACTGAAATCAGATAAGTAGATGGATATGATGATAGTATAATTTCCAACGCTTCAGTACCATTATTTTAATTTTAAATTCAATTGTTATGTACACTTCCTTCTGCATTATCCTGGCACCACTCTGCTCTACTTGATGCTTCCAGCCCACGTGGGACCTTTAAACCAAGGGTCACAAGGAGACAAATCACGGGACATAAACAAACAATGAAGCAAAGGTGGGTGGGGACCCCGGGGCTCTGGGGAGCACACCTGCTCTGCCAGGAAACACTGTAGTGGTCGGTAGGCAGGAACACCAGCCCAAACTGCCCCAGGCCCTCCAATTTCTCAAGAAAAGCCAGAAACAGTGATTCTTATGCAAAATCTCCCAAATTTAAATGTGTGCAGCTACTTCCAAGATTTTTAAAACAGAGATGGGTAAACTACAGGTTTGCTAATGAAAACATAGCCTTTACAAAAGAATGTATATTAACAAATTTTCAATTTTGTTTGTGCTTTTTTTGCATCGATGATGTTATTTTTCTTGGTCTGAACTCAATTTTCCCTGGTAAGCCTTACCACTCATCCTCAGCTCTCACTCCCTCTGACCACTACTACTGATTATTGATCTGGCCAAGTTGAAACTCCCAGAGAAAATGAAACTTGGAGAGGTTATGCAATTCATTCCATGCCACACGGCTGATCAGGCAAGGAACCAGAATCTGAACCAGGTCCTATGATAACAGCCAGGGATTCCAAACTTTTAGCCATACAGCCATCAATCTTTACTTTGCTGAAGCAGAAATTCAATGACTTTGGAGTTAGTTTATGAGAACAAACCACTTAGAAAATCAGCCTGACCCCAAAATTCAAGAGTCCATGAGCCTTTGGGATTCCTAACTCATTATTGAGGTGTTCGGAATTCCCATGAGGTGACTGAAGCTTTGCTGCTTTATGGCAAATGACCACACAGTAAAAGAGCAAACTTTAGTGAAAGTTAAAAATGCAGTTAGCTATCAGCAACAGCACTGCAAAGGACATTGGTAAATCTTACCAGAATTAAGAGGCTATTAATAAAGATCTGGATGTTTCTCTCAACAAAACCAAGTATCTACAAAAGAAGTGAAAAAATGATAGTCCACTAGCTAAAGCTGATGATTTGGGGGAGGAGGGAACACACAGTCAAAATGCATTTGAGTTCTCTTAAATATGTACAAGGGGGAATTTGTTTATAAAAAATTGTGTATTCAGTCTTGTATCATTAAACTTCAGTCACCTTCAGAGTACTGTCTACTTGGTGCAATATACCTACTTCCAAGACATTTTTTCCACTGCTCAAAACAGTTTCTGAACTCGTCAATTTTGATGCCTTTTAGTGCTTATGCTGTTTTTTTGTTTTACATCTTCCACATCAGCAAAAAGTTTCCCTTTGAGGATTATTTTCATCCAGGGAAACAAAGAAAAGGTCGCTGTGGTTGAGCTCAGGTGACTAGGGAGGGTGGGTCACAGGGGTCATGCCATTTTTGTCAAAAACTGCTGAACATTCAGGATGGTATGGGCAGGTGTGCTTATAAATCACCCTCATGAAATGAGCTACTGTGTTGAATGTCTTCCAAAAAAATTCACTGAAGCTGAACAAAGCCTCTCCCAACAAGCCTAGTTGGCACACTGATACAGATGGGTTCTGAGAACATACACCTACTGAGGGGAAGCCTGTACTCCAAGAGCCCTGCCCTCCAAAAGATAATTCCAGTTTTGGGGGGTGGGTCCCTCCTTGTATTCATCAGCTACCAGCGCTCTTTCTTCTTGAAATTTTGGCTCACTGGCCTATTATATAGAACAAAAGAGTGTAAAAATTTAGATTCTGTACATTTTACATTTTTCCTACAGTTGCCTTTTAATTTTGCTGCCCTATTGCTTAACACATAATATACATTTGAAATATTTTAACAAAATATCTTTTTTCCATGAATTTATAATCTCATTTTAAAAAGTCATGACCCCAAAAGATCGGGATCAATGAAACATCTTGTTGGTTCCAATTTAGTCTTACTTCACAGTTTATCCAGCTTTTGCCAGACACAATGCTAAGAACTTTCACACGCATTTTATTTAATCTTTATAATTACTCAATGCATTTTAGTAATATCATCCCCATTTTACAGTTTGGGAAATGTTCCAAAAGCGTTAGTCACTTGCTCCATATCACACCACTGGGAAATGGTGGATAAGGGAATCTGACTTAAATTCGGTGTTCTTCATTATTTCATGCTGCTTCCCACAGTTGTGATTCAGCACTTGGAAATATGTTTCAAACAAATAAATAGCCTAGAAAAATATCCATCCATTAAAAATGATTTTGTTGTCCCTCTCTGTACCTTGTCATGACTGTGATGGAGGAGAGCATCAGTTGTGTGAAATATTCAATAACAATTCCTCGGGTGGTAGTTCTAATTTTAGCTTCCTGTGGACCCTGCTTCTTCAGGCAATGAATAATTTGCATGGAAAGTTTACTTCTGAGAAAGACGTTGGAGTTGAAACCAAGGACATTTAGGATAGTTTCATAGGAAAGCTTAGCTTCAGAACTGCATTAAGACTTGCTAAAAATTCATCATTGATGGTTCACTATTGATTATAGAATCAATCTTTTTATAGTTGTCAAGTGTCTGTTAAATTTTACTGCAGCACAATAACCATTTATATTTCCACAATGATAATGGTAAGACAGTGACTCTTTAAAGCTCATTTGAAACTATATTTTTGTTCCTGGTAATAACCTTTGTCATTCCTTGGCCACCTCCAACCCCCCATTCAGGCTTTGTAGAGCCATTAAAAAATTGAGGGACCCAGGATACAGGTTTTAATCTCAGGTCATCATACTCTTTCACCTACTACCTTCTTTGGTTCAGTCAACTACTAACCCTCAATCCCCTTCCCCTGGCTTTTGTAAAGATTTTCTCTCCTATCTCTCTGTCATTCTCTCTAACACCATTTTATCACAATTCTTGGTGAATTCTGTAGATCAAAGTCTGGCCAGGTAGCAAATATTTTAGGTTTTGTGGACCAACAGATAACAAATAGTTAGGTAAGTATTTATATAACTAAAAAGAAAAGTCTTGCCCCATAGTAACCCCCCCATTTACCTGGGGTGCCACTGTGGTCAGTTTCACCCTCTTCCCCAGGGATCCGGATCTCAGAATGCTCATTCTTCCTGAGGAGCCCAGCCTTTTCAACTTGGGCAGCTGGCCATAGATGAGGGAACTCACTGAATCACCAACTCCTAGGCTTAGATTTCACAGCTTGCTGCCTGGTAGTTGCTGACAGTAGAGTCTCTAGGGGGTAGGTGATGACCAGCATGAGTCCAGAGCAACACTGAGGTATAGTCACCCACTGCAGAGGCTGGCACTGGGAGTGGGGGTGGACACAGCAAGGGGATGCGTCTGTTGGTCTCTGAGGCTCACAGCGCTACCAGCTCCAGCAGAGCCAGGGGCCATACAAAACCAGGCAGTGGAGTGCCACCCCCTGATGTAGATGATCATTCCAGCACCTTGGCCTCTCAATCTCTTGACCTCTTTTTTTCTGATGATCTTGTCCTCATCTACCTTTGACATTCATTCCATGCTTGTGCCTTCGCATCACTGAAAACAGCAACCGCTCCCCATAAATTCAGTTCTAAGTGTTGTCTCTCTTACTCTACCTATCTTTCCAGTATATTCCCCCTAGTCCTCCAACACCGACAATTCTTCAACCCATCATCGCTGACAACCCACTGATCCTTATCTCCTTTTACATGGCATTTTGATATTTTCAGATTAAAACCCACAGAAATCAGAGCCATGCCTGCCTTCCATACCACTCTGACTCTCTTGAGATTCTCTGACTTCACCGTTGCACCTGGAACGACTCCAACCCCACCCAAACACAATTTTCTTTCAACTCCTTTCTGCATTCCCCTGACTGAATGGAGGTAAAGAAAAAAATACCATACTGGCTGGTTCCTCTTTAAATTCATAACCTCTCCCTTCAAGTGGTCTCCGTGCTACCTGGTAACCCCTCGGTCACTCACTTTCCTAGTTACTATTACATGTCTCCTTTTTCTCTAATTCTAGTATCCTCTCATTATCAGTCAATGAACATGCTTCCCATTTCAATGAAGAAATAAATCAAGAGATATCCCTGTAAGGTTACTCTACTACATCTATCTACCCACTCACCTCTGTGTCCAAAGAGTCGCCTTTCTCTCCTGAGTAAGCTCTGTCCGTGTTCCCTGTCTAAGGCAACTCATGCATTAATTCCTATTCACCTTGCCTAGTCAGGGAGGTCACTTCACACCTCTCTGCTGCATCATTAATTTTTTCTTTTTACTGTGTCATTCTTGCAAATGTTCAAGAATGCTGCAATTTATCTCAGCTTCAAAAAGCCCTCTTAATACTCCATGTCCTGAAGATACTTCTGCATTTTTCTGTCCCTTATTGATTCATACTGATATTTATGGATACTCTCTGGCTCCAATTTTCTCTCTTCCTATTCTGCCTTTAACCCATTCAAACTGAGATTTGCCTCCTGCATGCCACCAAAACTATTCTAGTCAAAGTCACTGGCTTCCAGATTGTTGAAGCCAATGAACCCCGTGATTATTACTCATCTTAGTTCCTCATCTTAATTGACCTTTCAGCAGCATTTTGTGCAGGTGATCACTCTCCTTTCAAAATCTCTTCTTCATTGACATAACAGAAGACCACACCCTCCCAATTTCTTCCAACCTTATTAACATGTCTTTCTTAGTTTTTACTGGTTCTTCATCTACCCAACCTCTAAACCCTTAAGTGCTCACTAATCCTTAGACATTTCTTCCATATATACTCACTGTGGGGATATCATCCAGGGCAACCACGTTAAATACTATCTTTATATCTACCACATCCAAATTTACATGGCTGGTCTAGACCCCTTCCTTGACTCCAGACTCATGTAACCAATTATCTTTTCAGTGTTTGTTTGTGGGTTTCTAAAATGTATCTCAACTTTAATATGGCCAAGGGGCTTTCATTTCTGATAGTAAAGTTATCTGGATACCTGGATCAATTCTCTTGAGGAAATATAATTAAAACTATTGAGTTAAATTTTTTCATGAAGACCATGTCAATAATCAGATAATAAAGCAAGTCTAAAAACTGAGAGGAAGCACAAAGTATGAAAGATTAGCGGGACACAGAGGCTTACATTCACGCCCAGGCACTTTGACCAGTAGGATAAGAAGGTGCAACATTCATGGTTTACACAGTGCATGGAAAGGTCAAAAAAACCCTAGGCCTGTCCAAGATGAAAAACCTAATAGGCAATCTTCTCCTTATAAAATGGTACCCCCAAAGGCTATATCATCAGTTTATAGGCAATATATAGTTTTTTGAGTGTTCTATCAGCTTATGATACTATATCACCACATAGACATCTGGTAATATAAGTACTCCAACTTTGTTCTTAGCTATCCTAGGTTCTTTGTATTTCCATATAAACTTCAGGATCTGCTTTTCAATTCCCACTAAAAACCCACTGCTGGTTTATCATTGGGATTCCATTGAATCTATATGTCGACTTAACAACATTGCTATTCATAAAAAAACATGGCATATCTTTCTATTTACTTAAGGTATTTTCCATTTCTCTCAGTTATGTGACACTTTTCAAGTTTTCATTGTAGAAGTTTTATACCTCTTAAATATATTCTTATTATTTTATGCTTTAAAAACTAATACAGATGTTATTTTTAGAGGTTTTTAATGGTTATTGTTTTAATGTGAAAATTTAATTCATTATCTAGTAAATTCACTAAATTCAATAGTTCTTGTAATTTGTTTGAACATTCTTTTCAGTTTTCTCATCACATTTGTTTTTAACTCCAGTAATCCCAATACGTTGACATTACTTCTATGAAGATTAATCTCTACTTCTTACTTTTGATTTTCTGAGGAGAAATTAGAGTAACATGAGAAAGCAATTCAGGTGAAGAGCCTCACAGAACCTGAAGGTATAAAATATACAAAAGATCATACATTAGGTCTTTTTCTAATCTTATCTCTCACTTCTCATTGAGAATATACTTTAAAACTTGAAAGCTTCTGGCATATTCCACAGGAAAATAAGGCTTCCCCAATAGCATATTTGGAAATTATTCCAAAATTCTCCTTCATCCACCTTTTCTTTCAAATGTCTATTATCCTTGAACTCTGAGGAGTAGCAAATTGGACTATATCTTCCAATTTTTCTATCTTCAACAAAATATCTTAGAACTTTTCTGTCTTTAACAAAACCAGTAATTACCTAGATGGTAAGGTGGGTATAATAAAAGACCCAAGTTAAAAGGTGGTTTTCAGGTCTCATTGAAGAGTAACATAAATGAGAAGAATCCAGGGTCTACCATTCTAAGTGTTAGGTGCCAGCCCTCTCGCCTCCACTTGCTAGATGAGCAATCTTGAATAAATTACCTTTGTAAATGTTCTTTTCTGCATCTCTGTAGTGAAGATATCAATTGCCTCTTCTCGGAGATGCCATGAGGGTTCAGTAACATGACACATACGAAGCAACCAGCTCAGGGTCTGGTGCGCCACACGTATTCAGTAAATACTGGTTCTCCAGACCAATGTTTGCTAGAGGTAAGGGTATTGGGGGACTGGGCAGAAAAGGTAAAGGGATTGAGAAATGCAGATTGGTAACTATGAAATAATCACAGGGATGTAATGTACAGCATGGAGAATATACTTAATGCCATTGTAATAACCACGTGTGGTGCCAGTTGGATACTGGAAATATCAGGAGGGAATACCTTGTAAACAATTGGGGAATACCAATTAACCACTAAGCTGTACACCTAAAACTAATAAAAATAATATCAACATAAACTGTAATTGATAAAAATGTTTAAATTAAAAGTATTACAATAAATAAATAAAAGTATTACAATAAATAAATTAAAAGTATTACAATAAATAAATACTAGTACTCCGTTTAGCCCTATTGTTTTAAAATATATCACACTTAATCTTTCCCCAAGAAAACCTGACATGTGAGTCACTGCAAATAATTTGGGATCTTATTAAGTTTATCTCATTTTTCTATGTATAAACTGAGACCAAACCTCAAAACATTGAATAATTTCAAAAGAATTTAAAATTTGAATAGCTTGCCATCACCCCACATAAAAGGGGTCAGGCAGACACTACAAATGCACATCATTCCCCTTCTGTTAGATCCTGATACTGACTGCGTCCCAAATGTCCCTTCCCATCCCTTGTAGCAGTTCTTTCAAATCTCTGTTCTTTTCAAGGCCTCAAGGACACCTCAGCCCCATAGCTCTCAGAAGAGATTAAAAAATAAAGCTTTCAGCCATGTAATTCCCTGAAGACCCCTCTCCTCACTTCATTATGTTTCTGGTCTTCACTTCTCACTTTCCTTCTTATTTCAGATATGTTCCTTCTTCTTTGTAAAGAAATCCCTTTAGTGGTATTCTTTACCTCATTCTTTATCTCCCCCAGTATTTACTGAATCATTTATTTCCTCCCTATTTAACACTTTTGATTTCTTCATCTGAACAGGCTCTTCTCCCTAGTTTGCAAACAGACTGAGAGTTTGGTCCTTGCTTCTTTCCTCATTCTGCATTAGCTCCTTGGAATTCTCTCGTATCCCATCCACTCTCCTTTTCTGGTGACTCTCACATTCTCAGCTCGGGCTCTGACTGCATGCATGAGCTCAAGATCAGTATTTTCTACTACCGCCTGCTTGGCATTTTCACTGGGCCATTTTACCCGAAATTTAAATTTAGTGAGGCCACAGTGGGATGTTATACTCCTCCCTCACCCACCCTCATTTGGATGTAACCCTAAGGAACACTAGGCTCTCTGGACTGAACTAGTTGGAAAATGGAGAAATTGAAACTGGCAGGTTTGGAGCTAAAGGAATAAGCTCAGCAGTCAGGCCTACCTAAATGTAGGAAGGAAAAATAAGCACTGGAATAACATATGCAAGAGAAACTACTATAGTGAAGCAGGGGTCAGTAGGTTAGAGCAGCGATTTCCAACCAGCATGCTGCAAGAATTTTTAGAATATGCAATATCTGACTATTTAGTCATAGGTGCTGACCTCTTCTCCCCAATATTTTCAAATTAAAAGAAAGGACAACAGCCAACCTGACAATAGTAGTTCAATGCAAATGAATCAAAATTATACCTATTTTTGTTGAATCAGCATAAAATATTATATTTGGTGTGCTGAAGAATTTTCATAATTAGCTTATGTGTGCCATGAGATAAAAAAAGGTTGAAAATTGCTGGGTTAGAGCAATGTGGAAGTTAGGCAGTTGGGAATGTGCAGCTCCTGAGTTGTCCTCCTGGTTGCGACTACAGTTCCGTTCAGTGGTGGAGGATACAAGGGCAGAGCTTCCAGGAATAGAGAGCTGGCAAAAGCTTGTAGATTTCTGGGTCCCATTTCAGTAGAAAGGTTGGAACCCAAGGCAGTTTGCCTGGTCTCAGTGATAGGATTATGTACAAGCTGAAAGCTGATCCAGCAGTCCCACATCTGGGGGATGCATTTGAAGGAAGTGAAGTCACTGTCTCAGAGGTATCTTCACTCTTATGTTCACCGCAACATTATGCACAATAGCCAAGATGTGGAAACAAGCCAAGCATCTGATGATAAATAAATTCCCATGGGATAATATGCAGCCACAAAATAGAAGGGGATCCTGCCATTTGCAACAACATGCATGAATCTGAGGGCATTATGCTAAGTTAAATAAGTTGGACAGAGAAAGAAAAAATATTGCACAATCTCAGTAATATATGCAGAATCTGAAAGAGTCTAACTCATAGAAACAGAGAGTAGATTAGTAGTTACCAAAGACTGAGGTTGAGGGAAAATGAGAAGATGCTGGTCAGAGTACAAACTTCCAGTTATAGGATGAATAAGTCCATAGGGCATCTTGTATCTACCACATTGACTATAGTTAACAATAATGTATTATATGGTTGAAATTTTCCCAAAGAATAGAACTTAAATATTCTCATCACTTTAAAAAATGATAACTATGTGAGGTGATATATGTTAACTAATCTCACTGTAGTAATTAATTCATAATATACACATAGTATACACACATATCAAATCATCACACTATATACCTTAAACTTACATACTATTATCTGTCTATTGTATCTCAAACAGAGCTGGTGATAAAAGAAAAGAAAAAGGCAGCTGAAGTGGATTCATAATAGAAAAATACAGCAGGTATGAAATAAAGGTCCCTTGAATGCCAGCTTTATGAAGCCTAGACTACTTGAGTCAAATGTATTCTCTCAACAGACCTTTATTGATCACTTACTGTGTGCGGAGCAAACTAAGCTGCAGACTGGGGTTGCGACTGTGAACAAAATAAATTCGAACCACACTTTCCTGTCTCTTGTAGGCAGCTGGGGTAAGTTACAAAGCAGTAGAGAGCCAATTACAGTACAGAAGCAGAGGGGAGATGCCAAGATGGGAGGTGCAGTGTACTAAGGGACACCTAACCCAGAATTACAAAATTAGGAAATAAACGGTGAGCACTTGTCATGTTAGCTGCTAGTCAAGTGTCTTTAATCCCTTGGGAATCCTCAGAAAATTTTCAGCCTTATGCATCTGAAACAGGACCCAGAAATCTTGCCGCCCCAGCATCTTTTATAACTGGGCACAGGTGTGTTCCCTAGGCCACACCAATCGGCTTTGTCTCTGAGATGTTTTGGTTTAGAGCTGTGAAAGATGAATATGGAGGCCCCCCATGGAACAATTAGCCTTCGAGGCACCCAAGCCTTAGCAGCTACACTGGTTGGAAAGTCCAGTTCCTGAATCAGGTTTAACATCAAAACTGGTGGCAGCAGCAAATCTAAGTCAACTCAGGTTCCAAAATCAAGCCAATGCTCCAAAATTTTATGAGCCATGTAATAACCTTCTCTGCTTAATAAACCAGACTTGGTTTCTACCACTGGTCACTAAAACCACTTCCTGACAATTATTAAATGCTTCCCGGGGAAAATGATATCAAAACTGATATACAAACAGAGTGGGGCTGCTGTATGATGCCTATGAAACTTATTGAGAGTAAATTCTGAGAGTTCTTGTTACAAAAATAGTTTTTCTTTTGTTTTCCATTTCTTTTTTATTTGATCTGTATGACTTAAAGGACATTAACTAAACTTATTGTGGCAATCATTTCACAACATAGGTAAGGCAAACCTTCATATAGGTTTACCTTACCATCTGGAACGCATATAGTGATGCATGTCAGCTAGATGTCAATAAAACTGGAAAAAGAAAAGGGGAGTTGGGGTTAGCCCAGGAAAGAGCAGAAGGAACAATAGGGTTCCCTGCAGACCATTGTATATCTAAGGGACAAAAACAATTAGGTGGCATGGGAAATGGTGAGAGGTGAGACTGAACAGGCAAGCAGGAGCCCGGTCTTGAAGGATCTCATAGACCAAGTTAAGAAGCTCTTTACCAAGACTGACTCTGCAAGCGCACAGGACTGAGTTTGTGGCTGAAGATCTCATTGCCAAGAACTAAGAGGCTGAAAGAGGCTCAGGCTGACTTGACTGTTCTCCCAATCCTGCTTGCTGCTTCCAAGAATGAAATTTCCCTGAAAGTCTTCAGCCAAGACTGAGTGAGTCTCATTACTCAGCAAAGTAGACACTGCAAAAAAGAACATCTAGAACAAGGTGTCCATCTGAAACACTTTCTAACATGGAGCACAAAACTGCCTATGAGAGTTTTATCTAAAAGGTGGATGGACTTTCAACCCAAAAGTGTAAAAACAAACAACAATAACAGAATGATCATGTCATTTATTCAATATCTTCGTCTCAGTGCTTTTGCCTGGGGAAACCCAGTTTGTGTTCCATTTACCATGGTGTTTTCCAGACAGAGTGAGCCAGAACATCATCCACAAGTATCTAGTTCGGAGGTGGATAGAAAGACTGCCACACATTCAGCAACACTATTTCAATTACCAATGATCATTTGGTGCCTGAAGACCTGATATCAGTGTTCACAGAATAGTAATAAATATTGTGACAAAAACACTCATAAAATGAAATAATAGTGAGTAACACTTATTAAAACAGAGCTTATATGCTGAGAGAATGTTTGGTGTGCACCCAGATCTCCAGGTTGGAGAGGCAGTACACAGCGTGTTCCAAATTGATTTATGTAATTCCCATCTTCCCTGTGTCTGGAGAGGTGACCCAAAAACCCATCTTAGGTTACTTATTCTCTTTAATATGATCTGCTAGTCATGCACAGCTGAGACTCAAGTTAATATTTATCTGAAAGAGTAAAAAACTAACCCCCCCCCAAAAAAAACATAAGCCAGGTTATGTCATTTGTTTTTAGGCTTGCCACCTCACTCTGATATTGCTTTCCTTTTTAGGAGAAAGACCTAATTTCATATATCTGATAGTTTCCTTTTACACCATTTTTTGTTTGTTTGCTTGCTTTTTTACTTTCTTGTGTTTATTACTCAGTCCTTGTGTTTATTACTCAGAAGTCCTGTCGGCCTTCTGTCTTGAGGAGAAAGCTTCTTCATTAAGTTCTCCTGAAAAACCTACACTTCCCAAGACCCAATCAGATTTTCACATTTGAACTGGGTCTGACACATTTTCCAGTTAAGATACACACTCAAATATAAACAAAGCCAGGACCTTGAAGTGGGCAGGGAAAGTTTCTTAATGAGGTCATCTGTTCCAAAAGGCTGTTGATATGAATCGAAATAAGAAAGCTCAAGGACAAAAGATCAGTTATAAATTAGTATAGAATAGGCAGAGTAAAGAAAAATACCAGACCATAAAAGTGTTTCAAACTGGCAGCTTGAATGGAAAATCTACCTCCCGACTGTGGCTGTCCTAGCCGAAGGAAATGAATCAGATTCACTGTGTCACCTAAGACCGTCAGACCCCAATAAACAGAGGGGTGTTACAGAGCCTTCCATATTTACCTAGACCAGTGGTTCTCAGACTTTATCTACCTTCACAAACCCTCTAGATTTGTCAAAACACAGATTGCTGGCTCTCACCCCAAGAGTTTTGGATTCAGTAGTTCAGCGATTTCTATCAAGTTTCCAGGTAGTGCTGACAATGTTGTTCTGGGCACCACACTTTGAGAACCAGATACAGATGATAGCAGACAACAGCCTGGGGACCAGTCTGTTGCTGACAAATCCCTGGCTCTTTTTCTTTTTCTCCCACCTCCACCCATTCTGCCTGACAGCAAAATGCTAGAGAGCAGATGTTTGGGTCAGAGACACACTGGGTTCAATCCCAGATATGCCATTCACTATCTGAGGTTCTAAAACACTGTCCTCACCCTAGGTAAACCCCAATCATCCCTGGTGCAGAACAGGGGCAAGAACAGCCCTGACCACATGGATAGTTGTGAAGAATGCACACAACAAGCTCTCAACAGAAACTCTGGGTCACAATAAAGCATTCAATAAATGGGGTCTTAAATGAGTATCATTTTACCGATTTTCAGGAATCCCCGGTGGTATCCTGCCCCTAAACTCCAAATACTAAGTGAAGAGAGTCTGGGTGTTTTAAATAGCATTTATCAAAAATCCAGTGGCAAAACATATCAAACAATCAGACCGCCAAGACGCAAGCCAAAAATTATTACAGAACTCATTCTAAAATTATTGAGGTTGTCAACCCAATTAAAAAATGGGGAAAGGACTTGAACAGACACTTCTCCAAGGAGGACATACAGAACATCCAGAGATACATGAAGAGATGCTCAGTATCGTTAGCTATTAGAGAGATGCAAATTAAAACCACAAGGAAATACCACTTTACACCGGTCAGGATGGCTATCATAAACAAAGCACCAAACAACAAATGTTGGAGAGGTTGTGGGGAAAAGGGGTCCTTAGTTCACTGTTGGTGGGATTGCAGACTGGTACAACCATTATGGAAAACAGTATGGAATTTTCTCAGAAAAATAAAAATCGACCTGCCTTTTGACCCAACAATTCCACTGCTAGGATTATATCCTAAGAATCCTAAAACATCAATGCACCACAATGTTCATAGCAGCACAATTTACAATAGCCAAGAGTTGGAAGCAACCTAGGTGCCCATCAGTAAATGAATGGATCAAAAATTGTGGTACATATACACAATGGAATTCTATGCAGCAGAGAGAAAGAAGGAGCTACTACCCTTTGCAACAACATGGATGGAACTGGAAAGCATTATGCTGAGTGAAATAGGCCAGGTGTTGAAAGACAAATACCATATGATCTCACCTTTAACAGGAAGCTAAACAACAAAACAAACAAGCAAGCAGAAAAAAAAAACAAGACACTGAAATAGAGAACAAGGGGACAGTGACCACAGGGGAGAGGGAAGGGAATTTAAGGGGAAAAAGGGGGAGGGATCTGGAGGAACAAATAGGAAGGACACAGGGACGAGAACTAAGGAGGGTGGAAATGGGAGGGGGGTGGGGAGCATGGGGCGGGGGAGGCTGGAATGGGAGAAATAGACAAAAAACTGTACTTGAAAAATAACTAAATAAAATTTTTAAAAAATTAAATAAAACTCAGAAATAGCAAAAAAATTAAAATTATTGAGGTTGTTTTTTTAAGGTTCTATTTTGATAGGTGAATATTTTCTCCAATTGCTTTTCCCTTTGTACAGTTTCCATCTAGAGCAGGAATTAGCATTTGGGGGTCCCAGGAAAAAAAATTCCAGAAGGGATTCCATGCAGTTACTTACTAATGGTAAAATAAGAAGGGAGTCTAATAAAGAGTGGGACAAAGTAGGTTTGCAGTTGTGAGTATGCAAAACCCAGAGTAGATTGTTGTATTATTATATTATTTTTATATAAACAAGTAAGCCTACTTTTGCCCCACCTTGCCTTTCTTGGGCATCCTGGGATCTCCATGTAAACCTCAGGGGCCTTCTCTCTGACCTACTCCTGCCTTTCCCATCAAGCTTGGTTAGAAGCCCCTGCTATGTGCACAGCTGGTACCTAGTACCCTTACCTTGACTAGTTTACACATTGGTCATCATCCCACAAATCATTTGTAATCATTTGTTTGATACTTATTTTCTCTCCTCTAACATACTTTTCATGAGAGAACCATGCTGCTGGTTCCCCGCTGTATGCCCTAGAATAGAACCTGGAAAACATAGAAAGCCCATAGTAAATATTGGATGGAGATCAGATGCAATGACCAAATTCCTGAGAATTCTAAATGACAGAATGAGAACACCATTTATTTTTTTCTTGTACCTATACAATAGGCATATTTCAGAAATGTATGTATTTGACAAGAAAAAGTAAGATTTGACTTTTCCAACATGTTTTTAGTTATTGGATATCAGATTTTCCCATTGAATTAAGAACTTTATTAATCCAGTGTAAGAGCCAAATTAAAGGACCACTAATACAGATATGTTTACTTCAGAAATAATGAGGTTTGGGAATTTTTACACACACTGGGAAGTCATATATCAGTAAGACATCTACATGATATTTGGCAAAATTCATTCAATCCAGGTTTGGGGGGTGGTGGTTCTCAGTTGTTGTTTTTTTTTCTTGTTGAAAACAATGAATTTTTTCCTTCTTACTTTTGTTTGGTATATTCCCTCCAATATGAACATAAATGTAAATGCACTTCAATGCCTTTGCTTTGCTTTTCTCGTTTTAAATTACCTCTGCACTTCACTACAAATTGTGTATTTGGAGTTCCATTTGTGGCCAAAATGCAATTGTTTAATTGTGCAATATGTAATTTGTAATATAATTATGCTGGCCAAATTATTTCCTGGGCTGCTCAATTACTATGATTACATTTGTTAAGTTTACAAGCCACATGCTGTTATTCTCCTTTTCTTCTGGCTGGTAAATGGTTTTATTTCCCTTTTAGTTCTTGGGCTCACGGCTTCGGCTTCAAGTGGGTGTCATAAGGGGGAGTGAAATTTGATACCGTGTTTTCTACCATTACAGCCCCACTTGTGTTAATGACATGGGAGCTGAAAAACCACAAACAACTTTTACTGTTATGCATCCACTCAACACTGAGATTGATGATAGCACATTTCAAACTCATCTTCCAGAACATTCCATCTTCTATGGGGAAAATGGATAGCATTTACTGAGTGTGCTCTATATGCCAGCTACTAGCCTAAGCACTTCACATACATTTTTATGTTCATCACTGGGACAAAACTGTGAGGTCAATACCACAATTATCACAGTCTTTACCTGTTCCCTGAAAAGTGGAGCCTGTGATAACGGCTTGAGTTTGGGTAGTTTATTTTGTGAACAAACAAAGCAAAGGAGGGAGGACTGAGGACAATGGGACAGGGCAGTGTGGGAAGCCAGCCTGAGAGTGTTATCTGGCCAGTGTACACTGGGAGCAAGGGGGTGCTAACTGGGGAGGGCAGCTCTGAGGGGCTGTGCAGAAAGCACCACAGAGTTATTTGTCTGAGACTCTAAGGGGACTATTCCTACCCTCCGACCCTGGATTCTGTCCTTCTTGACCGACCAAGAGTTGGCCTTGGGGTATCGACAGCATAACACTTCCAGGGCTGAGATCCTGAAAGTAGTAAGCCCTACAGGTGGCCCTTGTGGCTGCAGCAGAGAATCCTTGGGGCAAAATGTAAGACCAGTGTTCATCTATCACCCCTGGAGTAAAACGGTACACACCATGAAATTGGGCACAAAAGTTATCTTATACTCACTGCTCTTCTTTCTTTTTTGTGACATGTTTTGAAGACCTTTTATTCATATTTCCATAATCCACCAACATTTGTGCAGCTTTATTGAGGTACAATTAATATACAATTTGATGGATTTAGACATATGCATAAATCCATAATACCATCACCACAATCAAGATAATAAATATATCCGTCACTTGTAAAAGTTCCTGCATATGCATTTGTCCTTTATGTTTCTGTGGTAAGAACCTTTAATATGAGAGCCACCCCACCAGCAAAATACTGAGTGCACACACTGTGTTGTTAACTATAGGCATGGTGGTGCCCAGCAGATCTCCGGAATTTATTCATCAACCTATTGTGTAACTATAACTTTACACCCATTGAACACTCTCCCCATCTCTCTCTGCCATCCCTTCTTAATGATCATTCTGTTTTCTGATTTTATCATTTTGACTATTTAGGTTACCATGTAAGTGGAATCAGGCAGTATTTGTTCTGTGACAGACTTATTTCGCTTCGCGTCATGTCTTTAAAACCTACCCATGTTGTTGCAAATGGACCATTCTTGCATCCTAGGGGTAAATCCCACTCAATCATGGTGTGTGATCCTTTTAACATGCTGTTGAATTTGATTTGCGTACAATATGTTGAGGATTTTTGCATCCATGTTCATCAGGGAAATTGGTATGAATTTTTTTTCTTTACTGCATTTGTCTGGCTTTGTTGTCACAGTTTTTTTTCACATTAAAAAAAAAAACAACTAAGCTTGGAGAAGTTGCCCAAAGATACAGGCCTAGCATCTGGCAGAGCTCATATTCATATATATACTTGGAATTCCAGCCTGTCTTAGTTTCCTGTGGCTGCTATAACAATCACCATAAACTAGGTAGCTTAAAACAACAGAAATGTATTCTTTCATAGTTCTAAAGAATAAATGTCTGAAATCAAGGTACCAGCAAGGTCATGTACCTTCTGAAGGCTCTAAAGTAGAATTCCCTTGTAGCTTCTTGTGGCTGTTGGCATTCCTTGGCAACCCTTGGCTTGTGGAAGCATCTCTGCCGCCCTCTTCACAAGACCCTCTTCTCTTTAAAATAGATTAAGTATGTGTCCAAGTTCTCCTATTCTTATAAAGACACCAGTCATACTGGATTTAGAGACCAGTACGACTCATCTTAAATTGATTACATCAGCAAAGATTCCATTTCCAAATAAGGTCTATTTATACATTCTAGGTAGACATATCTTTTGAGGGGACACTCTTCAACCCCATATATGATCACAGTTGCTCTCCTTTGGAAATATCCTTTTAAATGTCTTTTAAGTTTTACTTCATATATATCTCTTTTAATAACCAAATATGAGGAAGGTATGAATACCCATTCTCTAGAGGAGCCAGATATTTCTTTTTCTCTTTTAAAGAAGAGTTTATGTTCTCGCTGCCCCCAGATCTCTCAGATATCCTTCCAAGAATACTAGTCTCCCAGCTGATCGGGAACCTTTGTAACAAACACACTGTGTTTTAGTGTTGGTTCACTCTCAGCCAGAGCTCACTCTGGAGGAAGCAGCCAGAGCAGATTCAAGGGTGTTTGAAGCCACCACCTAGAACAGATGAGCAGGCATTTGGACAAATTCCTACACCTTTACAACTGGATTCGTCAATCAGAAAAATATTATCTTTTTTCAGGTTTTATCTTTCTTTAAGTTTGGCTGCTTAAAGAATTTGAGAGTTGTTCTACCAGTATTGCTAGTTGTGTCAGGTTTGATCACACTGTTTGATCAAGTTTCTGTCCTGGTTGAGTGAAATAGATTGAGAATTAAGATATTGATGCTTGGCCTTTGCATGTATTTTCTTTAATCCTCGCAGCACCCTTGTTGAGGTAGTCAGTATTATTCTGATCATATCAGGAAAAAGAAACTTCAAAAGGACGAGAAATGTAGACAAAGTCACAGCTAATAAGTGGGAAATTGGGGGATTAAAACCAGTTTTTTATGGCTCCAGAACCTGGGAGAGTCTCCAGTATCAACTTGCTTCCAAAATTATTCACAGACATCGAATGCTTTCAATCATGTTATTTACAGTCCACTGCTTCTTGCTTTCAAAACTTTTATATAAAAACACAGAAAATTATGAACCAGTATAATAGTGGTTATCAACCCTCATTGAGTATCCATCTATGTGCCAAGCACCTTAGACAAATGAGGCTGAAAATATTTTTCTGCTGGTGTAATGACATCAAAAGTCAGGGAGTTTACATTACTTGCTCCAACAGATCACAAAGGTGACAAATGCTAGACAAGGACTCAGCCCAAATCTCACATGTTCCTAAGCCTGTTCTCTCGACTACTTATATATTGCTTCCCAACATCAAAGCCCTAAACAAACAACACAGGAGCTCAAAAGTCAGGGTTCACTTTGAGTGTAGGACTGGAGAAAGCTTTGTGCAGAGCTGACATTAGAGATAAGGCTTAAAACATGAGAAAGACTGTGATAGCTAATGGAAGGCCAGAGGAGTCAGAATACTCACTCAATTATCCATTCATTCAATTTGCATTTCCTGGAGCATATACTCCATACCAGGCTCTGTGCGGGGAACAGCATGAACAGGACTGTCGTGATCGCTGCCCTTATGTTATGTAAAGGCCACTGGGAGAGCAGACACTAGCCAAACAGACATGCTAGTGACTGAACTCATGATCAATTCTGTGAGCACTAAGTAAAACATAAAATCCACGTGGGGAGAGAACAAGAGACTTCTCTGAGGAAGTGACTTAAAAACTGAGCCCTACATTTAAGAAGGAATCAACCCTCCAAGAGCTGAGGAAAGACTGGTCCAACCGGAGGAGTCTGCAAAGCTCTGAGGTAAAGAAAGAAACTCCATGTGTGGGAGCCTGGTGTGTGAGGGGGAGAAAAGCCTGACAGTTGCCAGGAGGCCAGACCTGCCAGGGCCTCTTAGGCCACCCTCGAGAATTCCAATTCCATTCAGAGGACAGTGGGAAGCCATTAAAATGTTTTACCAGAGGAGCAAAATTCTCCAATTTAGTTTCTGTGTCAATCTGTTCATTCTGTAGAGAACGGATATGAGAAGGCCAATTAAGTGGCTACAGCGGTAAGCCAAGCAAAAGACACTGGTGGGTGGTCAGGGTAGTGGCCACGGAGATGGCAATGAGAGAGAGAAAATGTGAAGATAGAGTTAATTAACAGTTTGTGCTCATGGATTATATGTGGGGAAAGGAGACATTAAAAAAAGGGAACAAAATCAAGTGTGACTCCCAGCTTTCTGGCCTGAACAATTGAGGTGCTGAGGCGAGGGTGTGTTATTACTAAGATGGGAAATATTACTAAGTAGGAATGGGACTGATGGGCTAAGAGGGGCAAATGCACATGGAGGGGGCAAGGAGAATGAAGAGATCTGTCACTTATGATGAGTAATTTATTTGGGTGTAAAATGACACACTACCTGTGAGCTACAGGCATTTAATTTATTGCATGAAAACAGGTCCTAGCAGCATGTGTCAAACAAGGAGAAAAATGGCTGAGAGATTCACACCTGGCACCAACTTCCTATTCCACTTTCAAGTCAACTTCCCCTAGCTAAGATACCCTTGAGTGTCCATGAAATCGATTGTGCTGATAAAAATAATAACAATCATGATAGTGCAACTAATTTAAATTCTGCATAATGGATGAACATGTTGGGTAGTCAAGAGGGAGAACTAGAAGAGGCAGCAATACCTTCCAAAGGGAAAGGAGACTAGCAGAAGCTTTCTTTAGGCAGTGATATATATACTGGCCTTGAAAATGATTAAGAACTTGCCACAGGGCAAGGACAAGAAACGGCATTCCAGGCGAAGTGAAGAGTAAGGACAAAAGATGGAAGCGTGATAGCACATGGCCTGTTTGAGGGCAGCATGCATGCGTCTAAGAGTGGTGAAGAAAGAATTTGGGGTGGAAGGGATAATGTGTTTGGGGTCAGGTTGTAAGAAATGATTGAGTATCATACTATTCATACTGCCTGTAACCAGCAAAAAGCACCAGCACACATACACCTCATCACTCTCTCTTTCTGTCTCTCTTTTCTGTCACTCACACCTGTAGACACACATACAAAAAATTCTGTAGTGCTGTTTTCCATCTTAATGTTGCCGATGCCTCCTTGTCTTTACCTGGAGATGGGAAAGAAGTTTATGTGGATAAACTGTTCCCAGATACAGCTAAAGATAGCTCGGAACAGGTGGGTCTCAGCGGCAGCAGCTTTCTCAATTCTGAGCATAATTTTTTTTTCCATTTTCATCAAGACCGCCTAGCCAACAGTCTTTACCCCTTCAAATCATCCTAACGCCACTGCCAGATCCATCTTCTGGGGAAAATCGAGTGCATATCTATCACATTATTCTCCTAAGACCCTTTCCCTAGTTTTCTAAGCCCATCAAGGAGTGCCTGCTGTTCTCATAACCACAAAGCCACCAGAGGGTGAATTTCTACAAGGAGGAAAAATCCCTCTTAAAAATTTACAAGGAAGGAATCTGAGTGAATATGTTCACCTAGGTATGAGTCACATAACATTCATAGATAAGAACAACATGCTTGATACTCTCAATCCTTCTAAGGCCAACTTGAAAGAGAATGGTCTCTCAATACTATCATTTGATGTGCATTGTTTTGGAACAGGGTATGCAGGAGAGAACCTGAGACAGGTGGTTGCACTATATTTACACTTTGCTACTGTTGTTTCTTCATAATCAAAAGCAACACTACCAGTGGTAACTGCTATCTTCTGGTGCAGGTGCAAGTGAAAAGACAGATTTGAAGCCAAGAGTCCCCAGGCACGCCGCTTGCTCACGAACATGGGATCTTGATTTGTGGCTTTTACAGCAGCTCTGTCTAGTTGAACTTTTTGCAATGATGAAAATGTTCTCTCTCTGTGCTAACCCAGAAGTAGCTATCAGCCACATGTATCAATTGATCCCTTGAACTGTGGTTAGTGCAACAGAGGAGCTGAATTTTTAATTTAATTCAATTCAATTTAATTAATTTGAACACCTATATGTGGCTAATGCCACCCTATCAGACAGCACAGTTCTAGCTCTTTCAGGATGCCTTCTCTGGTCCTGGGTCTCTTCTCATTGTATTTTTTGTAGGTGGTTCGATTCATTCCCTGAGGCTGCTATAATAAATTACCACAAGCTAGGTAGCATAAAACAACAGAAATTTATTGTCTTACTGTTATGGAGGCCAGAAGTCCCAAAGCAAGTTGTTAGGGTTGTTTTTTTCTAGAGGCTCTGAGGGACAATCTGTTCCATGCCTGTCTCCTAGCTTCTGGTGGCTGGCAGTAATCCTTGATGTTCCTTGCCTTGTAAATGCATCACTCCAGTCTCTGCTTGTCTTCACATTCCTCCTTCTCTCTCTGTGTGTCTCAAATCTCCCTCTCTTTTCTCTTATAAAGACACTGGTGCTGGATTTAGGGTCCATCCTAAATCTACAATGACCTCATCTCAAATCCTCAATTACCTTTGCAAAGACCCCATTTCCAAGTATGGTCACATCACAGTTACCAGGGGTTAGGACTTGGATGTGTCTTTTTTGGAAGACGCAATTGAACCCACTACAGCAGTATCCCAGCACCTCCTTCCCAAGCAGGCCCTCTCTAAGGTGCTTACATAATATACAAATTACCTGTCCCAGCAGCAGTTTGCTTGCTAATTGTCATGACATCCAAAATCTCATACATGCCTCTTTCTCCCAACCCAACCCCTCTTCCTGTTATAGCTTTTGCATCCAGACCCATTCTGAGTCCTTTCTATTCTGACAACTACCAGCATTTTTAGGTGCTTTGCAATTACCAGCATTTTTAGGCGCTTTCCAATAGGAGGGGTGATTCCTTCCCTGGAACCAACCTAACTTGTCTTTCAAAAGAAGCAATGGGCCTGAAGTCTCAGCACACTGTGAGACCATTCAGAGTTTTTCTACTGTTTTGAAGGGATACTTTATTTGGAAAAATATTAAATGATATCCAGAAAGCAACCAGCTTTCTTTCAGTCACTGCATATGAGATTTACTCTTTTCTCAGGTGTCTAGGACATACGGACACTCTGGTCACTTTTTGTGAGTGGGGGCAGCTACAGACACTGGGAGACTGTGGTTCCAGAGAGAGAAGGTGCGGTGACCCCATTCCTAAGTCCTCTGGGGTAGCGATTGGTGGTGTAAGATCCAACATAACACCATCATCGCATGTGAGATGGGTTTAACAGGCCAGTTGGCTCTGTTCTTCCTAACAACTTTATATTTAGCAAGCTGGCACAATTTTTTAAACAGAGATTTCTCCCAAGAACTTGGCAAACATTCCATGTTTTCTTTGCTGCAATATGTAGAATTGATATTTCTGACAAAATTGCTCACACATCTTAGTGTAACCTGTTTAGGAGTCACACTTTGTTAATTTTTTTCCCCAAGCAAAAGAAGAAAGGATTAATGATATGCTAAAAGGATTAATGATATGCTATTGGAGGCTGGGAAGGGGAATTTGACTACAGGCCTCTTGAAAAGCCAAGGCCTGTTAAGTCTTCTTTCCTGGGGTCTCTCATCCCCACACCCCCATTTGGCCTTCCACCATCTCTGAATCACAGCCTCATTACCCACTAGTAACACAGGAGTTGAAATACCACCCTGGCCTCCCTGCCCAGAGGTCCCACCTTTCGATTCATTCCAGGCCACACTACTATCTTAATCTTCTCAAACACAAAGGCATTTCAATATTGGCACCAGGGTGGGAAGGAGGTCCTCAGTGAATAACATTTTCTTTTTTTTTTTTTTTGCATTTTGCTTTATACTTGAAACATTTAACTAAATATTTTAAAATTTATGTGATAAATACATATAGTGAGTCTCCACTATAATGTTCAGAAGACCAAAGCTACTCCTTCACACTTAATTCAAGGATTAAGTTGATAGTTTAAAAACCTATTTATTTAAAATTTAAATAAAAACCTAAAGTTCCCTCAAATTTCAAACTCCTTCACCCAATACTCAAGATTCTGTAGCCTAACATTTTCTTTCCAGTATGACCTCATCTTTCATTTCTGCTCTGTACAGACCATGTTATCCTTGCGTTAGTATCAAAAATAGCTACCATTTGTTGAGTGTCAATGGCTTTATATACTTTATTTAACCTCTGAAACAATTTTATGAGAGGGTTGTTATTTTTCCCATTTTACAGAGATAGGGACCGATTATAGAGAGAAATGCAGAAATGTATTCTGCACACCTGCAGAAATGTAGGGAGGCTTTTGCTCAAAATCACACCACTGGTAAGTAGCAGGACAGGAACTTAAACCCATATTGGTTTGACACGAAAATCCACATTCTTAACGTAAGCATAGTGCCTGGTACAATGGCCATATTCAAAATCAATATTATTAGGTATGATGAGGTATAATCACAGTCTTCCTATCCTGCTTCCCTGGTTTGGAAGGTCCTCTCCTGAGGACTTCGATAAGCATTGGATGAACTATACTTTCCAAATGCCAATGGCAGGGAGTTGGCTTACTGTTGCTACATAACCAAGTACCTCAAAGCCTAGCAGCTTAAAATAACCATTTTATTATGTTCAAAAATTCTGTGTCATAAATTCAAACAGGGCATAGTAAGCATAGCTTGTCTCTGTTCCATGATATTTAGGGCTTTAGCTGGAAAGACTCAGAAACTATGGGAATGACTCAATGGCTGGGAGATGGAATCATCTAAAAGTGCAACTAGATGTCCGAGATGCCTTAGTAACAGTTCTGCCCCCTGATGCTGTCTGAGAGATGGGGGTTTAGCTGGGACTATTGCCTGCAGCACCTACTTATAGCCTCTCCCTATGGCTGTCTCAGAGTAACTGGACTTCTTACCTAAAGACTAGCCCTTCCTAGAATGAACATTCCAAGAGAAGCAGGGACAAGCTGCATGATCTTTGCTAACCTAACACCAGGCATCATCTAGTGTCACTGCTACTGCATGTTATTGGCTAATCAGGAGTCACTCCAGCAGCTCAATTCAAAGAGAGTGGTCATAGACCTCACTTCTTGATTGAAGGAGTGTCTAAGAATTTGCCAACATGTCTTAAACTCACTATATCAGGTTCACCCATAATGAAAGGACTATTTCATCCATTGCCATGGGAAGGCAGATTGGTGCAGCCACTGTGGAAAGCAGTATGGGGTTATTTCAAACCATTAATAATGCAACTGTCTTATGACCCAGCAATTCCAGTTCTGGGAATATACCAAAGAAACCTGAAAAACTAGTTCAAAAGAATATTTGCACCCCTGTGTTCACTGCAGAGTTATTTACAATCGCCAAGATTTGGAAGCAGCCCAAGTGCCCATCAGAAGATGAGTGGACAAAAAAAGATGTGGCACATTTACATAATGGAATACTACTTAATGATAAAAAATAAGGAAATCTTAACTTTTGCAACAGCGTGGATGGATCTGGAGAGTATTATTAGCATTATGCGATGTGAAACAAAACACTCAAAGAAAAACAAGTAGTACATGATTTCACTTACCATATTTTTTGGATCATAAGACACACCTAGGTTTTAGAGGAGGAAAATAGGGAAAAAAAATTTTGAAGCAAAAATGTGGTAAAATATTTAGGAACATAAATAACATAATATTTTACCAATGTGAATGTACACAGAACTCAACAGCAGCATTAACAACCATTATTCCTCCCAAATTTGAGGGTAGGGGGAGTGTGTCTTATAGTCTGAAAAATAGAGTATGTGTGGACTCTAATGAACAAAATAAACTAACAAACAAAATAGAAACAGATGCATAGATACAGAAAGCAGACTGACAGCTGTCAGAGGGGAGGGGAGTTGGAGGCTGTGTGAAATGGGGAAGGGATTAAGCAAAGAAAAAAACCACATAGACACCAACAGCAGTACGTTGATCACCAGAGGGAAAGGGCAATGGGGGAGGTGAAGAGGGTAAAGGTAGGGTAAATGGTGATGGGAGGAGACTTGACATGGTGTGATGAACACACAATACAATATATAGATGATGTATTATAGACTCGCACACCTGAAACCTAGATAATTTTATTAACCAATGTCACTCCAATAAAGTCAATTAAAAATTAATTAATAGATTAATTTGAAAAAAAAGAAAAAGCTATTTCAGTGAGAAGCTAAACACCTATTCCCGGAACTCAAAAATCGGAAAGAACATCTTCATGGATACTAAAATCACCATGATGATGGCTGTATTTATAGCAAAAAGGAAACCTGTGGACCAGCTGTCAGAGAATTCAGAAAAGGAATACAAAGGAGTTTGGGGGGTGGAGAGAGGAAGGTAGGAGGAGACTACATGGCAACAACATACAGGGGTAGAGGATGTCTTAGCCAGATGGTAGTTATTATTAGGCATAATCAGATATAATCACAATCTGTTTCCTCCTGCCTCCTCAAAGGAGGAGGGTTTATTTCTCGTAACAGTAAAGAATTAATGGTCTACCAAGGCAATGGGCATCTGAGATAATGTTGCCCTTACCTCTGTGATGTTTAGAGAATGGAGAATGACAGGATTCTCTAGAAGGGCTGCAACAAGCTCAGCGCCCTCTGGGGAGAGCCAGGGCTCAGGTTAGGCAAAGAGATGAGAGTGTTTTTGTGATGGCATCAGAATTATTTACAATGACCAGAGGTTCCCATAAAATGAGACAGGAGCGAAGACAGCAGGAGAAAAGTGACAGAAGATAAAATTTAGCAATGTTGATGTTTGCAGATAAAAGAACACAGAGAACTAAACCAAAAGAACATTTCTTATCGCACACAAGGTCTAAAAAGAGATGGGCCCTGGGTTCCTTTAAATCCACCCATCTGTCATTCACCACTTGTAGCAAAGTCTCCCCTCATGGTACAAATATGTCCATAGCAACTCCAAGTGTCTCATCCTCAGACATTAGCACCTACCCTTGAGGCAAAGTGGCAAGACACAGAAAGAATTTTCTTCTCGCCTGCCTATTTTTTCTAGGGAAGAAGAAAAACTGCCCCAGGAGCTTTCAGCTGACTCTCCTTAAATCCCATTGTCACACTGTTAGCCCTACATCAATCACTGGCATAGAGGAGGGATAATTATGGCTGAAAGCTATCGTGATTCATCCTTTAGACTCAGCACATTGCTGCCCACACAACAAAAGGAGGTCAGCAAGAAGAGGCAGTGGCTGCCTGGAAGGCAAGCGACAATATCAGTTGCACTGAGGGTGGAGCTTCGGTATGGAGATGGAAGTGTCAAGACAGAAGAAGAAAAGGAAGGCCTCGGTTTACTCAACTGTAAAAAGAAGAGTATAAAATTACTAATATCCAAGGTCCCCCCAATGCTGAGATCCTAATCTTCTACCCACGTTTACCATATTTATACCTTTTCTTTTATTATGGCTATTTGTCCATATTTCACCTCCTTAACTATATTATTGGCATATTGGTAGCAGAGCTCTTGTTTGCTTTGTCTTTATATTCCATCTTATCAGTGAATATCTGAGTATAAAAGCAATGCTCAGCATTCTTCAGAGCTGTGTGGCTTTCTTGGTGAGAGCAATCTGGTTTTCTCTCAGTAGCTCCCCAAAGTGAAAGATGAAAAAAAGTGGCAATCATTGTCTCCCTGTTTACTGAGCACCCACCCTATGCTTGCTGCTATTGTGGAATCTAAGAAAACTGTAGGAGGCATTGCATAAAGAACTCTTAGAAAGAACAGGCAGCACATGGAATCCCAAGCTGCATCTTTAGCAGCTCTGCTTCCTGCACTATATAACAGAGAGACATACCCAGCCCATGGCTTGGACACATTGGAACAGAGAGCTACTCTCTGTGGATTGAGCTGTAAAGAGCTAGTGGACGATGGAGAGAGGGTGAGCAGCCACGGATGATGAAGGGAAACAGGGGAAGCTGGAATGTTTCTTTTTGTTGGATAAAACAAATCGCAAATGTAGTTATCATTTGGACTTAGCTAGACTGCCATTATTCAAGGGATTTTTTAGTTAGGGATTCATAATTTTTGAAACTTGCTAGAGTTTCTTTCCAGTTGGCCACTTTTTTATGAGATTCAAATAGAAAGTATCAGCTAGAGTAGATGCTTGCTACATGAGAGAATACATGTACTTTTAAATTTAACTCAAAAGTGTTTGAGACAATATGACAGTTTCTAAAAAGTATAAGCGCAGTTGGACAGACATTACAGAACCTTCTAATCTCAAAGCTGGAAAGTGCCTTAAAGATTCTTTTCTGTATTCCTCTACAAATGCTCAAAATTCTTACGTGAGCAAATAAGAGCAGATTTTATCCTCTTGCATCTGAAATACTCCATACATGTGGTTGGTATATTGACAAGCTACAATTTTGGGCATATGAAAATGCAACATTATTTTGTGTCCTATGGTCCTTTGAATGTTATCAGACATGGTAAATGAAAATGTTCACAGCAGCACAATTTACAATAGCCAAAGCTGGAAGCAACCTAAGTGCCTATCAGTAAACTAGTAGATAAAAAAACTGTGGTACATTTACAAAATGGCATACTATGCAGCAGAAAGAAAGAAGAAGCTCCTGCCCTTTGCAACAGCATGGATGGAACTGGAAAGCATTATGCTAAGTGAAAAAAGCCAGGCAGTGAAAGAGAAATGCCATATGATCTTACCTATAAGTGTAACCTAATCAACAAAACAAGCAAGCACAATACAACCAGAGACATGAAATAAAGAACAAACTCACAGTAACCAGAGAGGAGAGAAGAAAGGGAATAATAGGAGAAGGGCCATCAAGGAACATGTATAAAGGACACATGGACAAAGCCAAAGGAGGTAGGCTCAAGGGTGGGAGGCAGGGATGGGTGGAGCAGGCAGTGTGGTAGGGTGAAAATGGAGACAACTGTTCTTGCACAACAATAAAAAAAAAGAAAACCATCTTTTTTATCACTCTTAAGTAACAGACATTCCTTAGGACACTTTAAGTTGCAAACATAGATTTGACTCAGTAATTAAAATGCCCAGTCCAATATATTTATTAACCAAGATCATCGATTTGATCTAACAGTGTATCTTCCCACTTCCTCAGCTTGCATCAGCTTCAGGCTGGATGTCTGCAGCAGGAAAAGGGTGGTAATTTCATGTGCTTGTGGACGGTGGTGGGTGGCTTTTTATCTGTTTTTCAGATTGTCAGCTAATTTCTGACCTTTCCAAAGCTAGAATGAATAAGATAAAAGAAAAGGTCCTGAATCTAACCTGACTTTGCTCTCTCTGAGCTCCACAGATGTTTAATACCATTTTGTTGTTCCTTTGTGGGTGTTTTTGGTCTATCTGTTGAAAATTCCATCCCTGGAGACCATTTTTCCCCAAAATCTCTTGGCCCTGGTACATAATCTCTACTTTGGCTCTTGCCTCAATGCTTGTTATTTGAGACCCTTCCTGCCCCTAGAATCCAACACTTTTCTTCAGGTTCTTGCTGCTGAGGTATTTCCTCTCTTCCAGGTAGGCAGATTAAATAGGACACATAGTAGCTTCACCTCAGCTCGCTCTCTCTCTTCTGTGTGGCCTACCTATGGTTTACTCCTCATCTTAACAATCTTTGGGTGTATTTCGTGGTTGCATGCAGCCACCTCTTCCCTTAGGTATGAGTTGGGCATCGCAAATCCTCCTGACAAATAGTTAACACACACTGAAGCTCTTCAGATGGCTCCATGGAGTTTGCCTCAGCACAGTAGAGGTGAAGGTTACAGCTTTTGCCAAAGTAACTTCCTGTCCACATTTATACCCCCTCTATATTCCAACCTGGTTTGTGGCTATTTCTTTGGCACTTCCACTTTCAGTGATTTATCTAACTCTCACTTTGGTTTCTAATACCTTTTATGATGGAGTCTAAGATGAAACTGCACAAGAAGAGTCTCATTCTAACCTATTGTTTTATACTCATAAATATGTAGCATGAGATCTTGCCATCTATTCTTTCAAGACACATTGAATTGATTCTGGACTGTCATCCATGTGGCAGACTGACAATGATCTCCAAAATATATTTTTCCTTCCTATCTTAGTAAAGGGATTTTAGTTTGTCCTATTACTTTAAGCTGGAGGATGCACTTTTCAGGTTCCCTTACAGCTAGGTACGTCCCTGATTTTACTTTCTCACCAAAGTGAGTAGATGAAGGAGTGTCCCTAGCATTCTGTGCATTTAAAAACAAATCACAAGGTTCAATTCTGGTTAAGCAAGCACACTCCACACTATCTCTCCCACTTATTGCAATGAAAAACTTGGGCAAAATACATAAAGCAACTACCAGAGGACTCTGAAAAGTATACACAAACAGGAGGACTATTAAGAAGGTCAGAAGACCCAGACAACCCAGCAGTATTGTTGTTGTTTGCTTGTTTGTGCTTCTGACATCTGTTGGCTTGAGCCCTGAAGCACAAAGAGGAAGCTCCAAGAGAAGTCTCCATTCTTTGGCCAGAAGACTATATACCATGAAAAAAATTAATTTTACTATATGTAAATTTAAAATAAGCTTCAAAAAAAGAAATTACTTTCCCTGGACATTCTTCTTCCTACACTTAGGACACTGACATAAAACTGAGCCTCCTCGCCCCCCAGCTGGTGTGGCCCAATGGTTTGAGTACCAGCCTGTGAGTCACAGGGTCACTGGTTCATTCCCAGTCAGGGTACATTCCTGGGTTGCAGGCCAGGTCCCCAATTGGGGGATGCAAGAGACAACCACACATCGATGTTTATTTCCCTCTCTTTCTCCCTTCTTCTCTCTCTAAAATTAAATAGATAAAATCTTTTTTAAAAACTGAGCCATTTTTCCCATGCAGACAAGGACAACATCCTAGAGGATGACAGAGCAATGGCACACGGAGCACAGCTGCCCCAGCAGGTCTGAACAACCTTTGTGGGTCTATTTTTGTAGCAACTTCACCTCCGCCTTACCTAGTCAAATCTCTAATGCTTTTCACACGTGCCCCCACTGAGCTATGTCTGCCATATCTATCATAGGTGCAAGCAGCTCTTTAAACTTGGGCAACTTGTCATCCAAGCTGATCTAGATTGTATAGGATCCCAATTCTGTCACACAATGTATTTGCCATTCCTCCCACGTGAGTCACATTTGAAAAACTAATATTGATAAATGCACAGATAAACATGTTGATTAGGACTACAGAGAAACAGGGCTGATCTCTGCTTCAAGGAGAAAAGCAGAGGATGGGAAATGCTTACCAAAACACAGAGAAGTGATTAAAACTTTCTGAGTGTAATTTCTATCTAAGCTGATAGCAGTCACTTTTGTCAAACAAGTTATTAATCCATCTAATTATGTCAGCTCTGGTTTACTTTTCCCTATTTTATCCCCAAGAAAACAATAGGAGAATTTTCATTAGTGACTTCCTAAAATGCAAATACACTCTGTCTCTCACATTGCCCTGGCATTCTAATTTTCAACAAGGAGAATAAAAAGTTTATTTAGCCAGCATGACATATTCTTAGTATCCTAAAATTTGTCTTGGTGAAAAACTTGTTCTGGAAGGCAGACACATAACATAACTATTAATTCTAAAATTTTGTTGAGGAGCAATTATGCCAACCTAAGTTTTGTTTAATCTGTTTTTTTTTTACCTTGTTTTGAAAATGAGAATAATTTTTAATGCCCATGGTTTTCTCACAGATCTTTTCTTCTTCTTAATTTCTCAGTAATAATCAATAGTAGTTCCATAACTGGACTTACAATTTCTTTACAATCATGAGAAATAATTAATCTGGGTTCATGTGCAAAAAAGAAGTCATTAGCCATACCTGAGTTGTCTGTCTTTCGAACTTTATTCAACTGGTTTCTGTTCCTTCATATCAAAGTTCATTCATTCATTACTTCACTCATCTATTCAACGCATATCTACCAAGAGCCTCCTTTATGCCAGCTGTTATAAAAGTACTGAAGATTCAGCAGATAACCAAACAGACAAAAATCCCTTAAGGAGCTTACATTTGATCAAATAAAACTGTAAAATTACAGTGTATAGATAGTGACCAATTATAGAGAGGCAAATATTTTAAGAAAGATGAGGTTTGTGTGAGTGTGGGATTAAACAATTTTTTAAGGATGTTGCTGGAAAGGAGTTGCTGATAGAAAGGATTCACTTGAGAAAAGGTAGAGGAGGTGAAGAAGTAAGTCATGCGAATATTTGTGGTAGAGGATTTCAGGCAAAGGAAACAACAAATACTAACTCCCCAAGACAGAAACATGCCGATGTGTTTGAGAAACAGTAAGAAGGACAGTGTTGCTGGAGTGGAATGAACGAAAGGAAGAGAACTTGGAGGTAAGGATTGAGAAGTGATTGGGAAAAAGACCACATGGGAAGGGTCTGTCACCAACAAGTTCTACACGTACTTTACCCTCACTGGGAGTTTCTGAGCTAATTTAAGGCATTACTGACATATAGTCTTACCCTTTCTCCCTTCCTGAGGAGTCCTGTTTCTAATTTATTGATTTAGTAAATATTCATTGAGCACCTACATTGTGGCAGGTGCCATTGTGGGCACTGTATAAAACTCCTGGGAACCTCAAAGTTTACTAGGAAATAAAGTCTTTATAGTTGATTGTGCGGACTTCAGCTTTTACTCTGAGCAAGATGGTAAGGACTGGTTTGAGCGGAGTAGTGACTTTGGTTAACTTAGGTTTTCAAAGGCTCTTTTGGGCTTCCAATGCTAAAAATAGATTCTAATAGAACAGGAAGGAAACAGGAAAAAACAATGAGAAGATATTGAAATAACTTAGGCAAAGATGATGCTCTCACAAGGATAGAAATGGAGAGATATGGTCAGATTCTGGGTTCATTTTAAAAGTAGATCTACAGGACATTGAAAGAAAGGCAGTTCAATATGGATCCAAAGTTTCCAGTTTTTGTTTCTCCTTCTGAGGAATCATAAAGAGTTACCATTTTTTCTGAGCTGAAGACATCAGTGGAGGAGGAGATTTGAGGAAAAAAGAACCAGGAGTTTTGTTCTCATCATTTCAATCTTGAGAGGTTTAATATGTAACTAAGTGGAGATGATGAATAAGCAAGACTTGGGAAATGTCCAGGCTGGAGATAGAAATCTGGGAATCCTAAGCATATAGATAAAAATCAAAACTGTGAGGCTCTGTAAAGCCACCAGGGAAATGAGTGAAGATGGAAAAAGAAGAGACCTGACCTCAAATCTTGGGACAGTTTAATATTTAGAGTTGGGGGAGATGAAGAGAAACCAGCAGAAAAGACTGAGAAGGGGTCAGAGAGATAGAAAAAGAAGTACCAAGAAAATGAGTTGGAAGCCAGTAAACAGGCGTATCAAGGAGGACAGAGTGATCAAGAACTGCTGTTGAGAAAAGTAAGGCAAGGACTAAAGACTAATAATGGAAAGGTCATCTATGGCCCTCACAACAGTAGTTTGGGTGGTCCGCTGGTTGTGAAAGCCTGATCGGAGGGAGTGCCCAAAAGAATTGGAAGAGAAGAATCGGAGCAGCAGCTTCCTAAACTTCCCTTTTATAAATTCAGTGCTAAAGGGGAAAGTGAAATAAAGGGAGCAAAAGATCCAAGCCCTCATGAAGGGGATTAGGGGCCTCATTAAGAGACCCTAGAGGGCTCCCCTTCTGCCATGTGAAGACACATCAAGAGGACTGCTATGAGCCAGAAAGTGGGCTCTCACCAGACACCAAATCTACCAGCACCTTGATCTTGGACTTCTAGCCCCCAGAATGGTAAGAGGTTAATGTTTGTTGTTCAAGCCACCCAGTCCATAGCAGTTTTGTTATATCAGCCCACATGGACTATAACAAGAGATTCAATTTTATGCTAAATGCACTGGTAAGTCATTGGTGAGTCATAAGCCTGACCCCTATTTATATTTTAAAAAGATCCTTCTGGTTACTCTACAGAGAATGGATTACAATGGAAAAATGGCAGCAAAGAGAACAGGGAAAGGCTTCTGCAGTCCTCTAGGTAAGAGCTGGGGGAGGCTTGTTCAAGAATGGGGCAGTGCAGGTGGAGAAAGGTGGATGGATTTGTTTTCCATTTCGGAGGTTTGAGCGGAATGACTTGCTGATGAATTGGATGTGAAGAGTAAGAGAAAAAGAAATTGACAGCGATTTCTAAGCTTTTGGCCTGAGTCACTAGGTCAAGCTGCTATTACGGAGATGAAAAAACAACACAGGAGAGATTGGTTTAGGGGAACAGCAAAACCTGCAATTCCATTTTGGACTTAATTTGGAAATACCTATCAAACATGCAAGTGGAAATGATAACTAAGCAATTAGCTATGATAAATAACAATAGCAAACACACCAGTGATGTTTACTGTGAATGAGGCACAGTTCTCAGCACTTTACAAACATTAAATCATCGTAGATTACATTTACATCCTCAGGACTGGGTGAGTTCACCTAGGGAGAAAAGGGAGATAATAAAGAAAGCTCAGGAATAAGCCCTGAATGCAACAGCATTTAGAGGTCAGTTAGATGCCCTTCTTCGCCAGATCCCCAGGTAAAAGTCACTGTTTACACAGGCTTTTACATAAGGGATCAGAATTCCAAATCCTATTTATTGACAACATCTGCACAGGCAGCTGCTTACGTCCTATCTTTCGGTCTGTCTTCCAAAGTCCCAGGCATCAGTGGGAGGAATTCATGTAAATAGCAGCTGGGTACATATGCCATTCTGCTTCTATCTAAAGAAAAACCAATGGTCTCTAAGGATGCTTCCCAGTCTTAGATTGCTATTTATCTCTATTTGAACCCCTCCCCCAACCTCCCAAATGTTCTTCAGTGGAAAACGTATTAAAAGTCAAGCTCTCCATCTCATGTTGGCTACATGCTTCAAGTTGTGCATCTCAATTGACCTTTCTGGCTTCATCACCAAATTAGAGTTAACTTCTTCCTCCCAGTGTGTTTTCACCTCCATCAAAACTCTACTCTCTGTTAAGTAACCTACCAAAATGAGGACTAGCACTGATATATAATATTTAATTCATGTGTCCTCTACTTGTAAGTAAGAAGGGGCGGTGTGAATTACCATTTAAAAGAAAAGCCATAACTAATACATTAGTCTCAAGAGAGACTGGCTTAGGGAGGGTTGGTGGCAGCTCAGTGCATGCTACTGCCACCCTTCGGAAAACAACCATAAAGAGTTTGCCCATTACTGATGGATCAGCTTTTGTATGGACCATCCATACAGAAGCAGCCCCTACTACACAAATTCCAATGCATCATTTTCTCAGGACGAATTTAATAGCACTTACTCGAACCATTCATAATGATATGGCACAATTGATTAAATGGTAGGGTGTGTTATCTTTTTGCCCATTGTTTCATTATTTGGGGAGTTTAGACTTGTCTTCTATTTATAATCAGCTCCAAAAGTCATAAAAGGGACTTCGATTCCAAAGTGTGTACTGTACATAGATTGCATGGGTCTTTTTTCTTTGGAGATGATGAAAGGTCAATATCTTTCTTTGGTATTTTAACACTAAGCATAAGTCTTGAGTAGTTTTTAAATTGCAGTTCTTATTAATTACAAATGAAGGCTTACAGAGGGTTCAGACAAGAGAACCAAAGTGATCATGAATGAGAGTGGCAATGTCCCAGGAATTATCTCTTATATTGTGCTCCCTGGCATGCGACTCCTCTCTTTCCCCCCCTCTCACCGCTCCCTCTCATTGTTTGCAGTTTTCAGTCCTGGTCCCATGACATTTCTCTCTCTGATAGCATCATTTCTGACCTCTTCCCTGGGGGGTTCCTGCGGGCTTCTCACCGCAGCATCCAGGATGTATCCAGCAGGGAAATCACACTGAAAATGAATCTGAAAGCAAGCCTTTGGTTCATCAAGGAGATAATATGAATCAGAAAATGTCTCATCTCATTCTCTGGATTCTGCCTTATAATCTGCTGTACAATATCGACCCCCTGATTTTAAATCAGGACCTGACAGGAATCCAAGCTGTAGCCATTTAAATGGAAATCGTTAGGGATTTTCCTCTCCCATATAAAATTAATATCTCGATTTTCTGCCAGTTTGGTATATGGATTTCAAATATGCTGATGACCTGATTTTTAAAAAAAGGACTACAAAAATAAACTACCATGGTATATCTTTTTTTTTTGAGAAACAGTTGCTAATTAGGAAATTTCATTATTATTTATAACATGTTATAAATTAGGTTTGTCCTGTGGTCTCCTAGTCTAAATATTTTACAAATCATATATTTTAAGTGGAAATATAATATACAGAGCTACAACATTTAATGAAAAACTTCATTTAATGGAAAAGCAACTGATCCTCCTGGATTAAGTATTTTAACATTTTAAGTAAATGTAAATTTTTAAAACAGATCTAGGATGATACACTGGCATAGTCGTATATTGGGAGCAGGCCCTAAATGGTATATATGCAACCTCTGTTTTGAGGAAACAATTTAGAATTTGGGAACAGCTGGAAGCAAAAGGCCTAATGGGTGAGCACCGAGTGTCTTTTCATCAGCCCCAAAACCTATCAAAACAGAGTAGCTATAGAGTAAACTGAATGCAATTTTACATGAATGAAAGAACAGGTGTTTCCAAAATGGAAAAAAAAAAAAACTCCTGTATAAAAACTACTGAGAACCTCTATCACATTTTCATATTTAATCTACTTCACTAATTCAGTTTTCCCAGTGGTCTGCCATGCAGTTTCTAAAACCCCTGAGTTGTTTTGTCCTTTCCTTTAAAAAAAAAAAAGAAATTTAACATAAAAATAACCCTGACAGGCTGTTCGGAATCTCCTAAGAAAAATACTGGCCTCCCTCCCCAGTAGGCTTATAGGAAAGAGAAAGAGAATTCTTCTAACCTAAGAGGCCTTCCAGACCCCCAGTTCTGCCACAGTTAAAGCTGCCAGTTATCAGCTTCCCCAGCACTCTTGAATGAATGGATCTGGGTGTATGCACTTAGATAATGCGCAATTGGGTGGTATGTACTTCAGTGGTACACATTTGACACTTTTTGTTCCATGGACATCTATCTCCCCTACTGAACTATTCTGGGAATTCAGGAACCGTGACTGTCTGGTTCACTTTTCTTAGATAATATCCTGTATGCCATCACATCAGTTTTCAGTAAATAATTGTTGGGGGGGCAGGGAATAAAGCATGCTCTTAGACATAGACCCCAAGGAAGTTGGGAAGTTGAGAAGGCAGTCATATGAGACGGCAACATCATCACTATCATCAAAAACAGCATCAGTGACCCTCTATTAAATGTTCACTCTGAGCATTATTACCTAAGGATGAAGAGTGCCGTTCATCTGCTTGAGTTTGAACCTGGCCATTACCATCTCCTGACTGTGTGAACATGAGCATGTTATTTAAGCTTTTTGTCTGTGTGCACCTCACTTTCCCTATAGAATGAGAATTTTAATGTCATTTTACTTCTCAGGGCCATAGTGAGGGTTAACTGAAGTACCCCTGGGAAGGGTTTAGCACAGCACTGGGCCTTCAGTGGGTGGTGTGCATCGAGCACTGGCCTGGACTCAGTGATGGGAATGCCAGAGCACCAGTCTCAGAACCCAGTCTCTTGCCCAGAAGTAAATCATGGAGCTGGGATTACACCTGGGTGTCCCTTCTCCCAAGATATGGTTTTTGCACTAATTTCAGTGACTCAGAGAAAGTTACTCAACACCTGCTAACTACCGCCATAGTCAGACCCAGGCAAGAGCTAGAACAGACACCTGGCTAGTGAGAGAGAGGCATAAACACAACATTGCATCCAAAAGACACCACCCCCTTCACCTCGGCCCCTAGAAATGGCTAGGAATCAACTGATTGTACTACTAAAAAGTTGCCAATTAACTAATGAGTCACTTAAGGCATCAACAAACCTGGGTTGGCTCAAATAAAACAAGAGCAGCTAAGGTTAAGAACTAATGGTGTAGGTCTGTTAATGTGTGTGAATCACCTAAGGATCTTTTTAAATCTCAGATTCTGAGTCAGAAGGTTCAGAGTGAGGCCTGACATCTTGTGTTTACAACAAGCTCTCAATTGATGGTGATACTACTGGTTCCGCAGACTGCACTTTGAGTAGCAAGGGTGTAGATACAGAAGAGACATCCGAGGACTGAGCCTAGGGGCACTCCAGTGTTGAGAAGTTAGGGGAAATGAGGCCAACTCAAAAAGCAGACTGAAAAGCAATAGTCAGTAAGACAGAAGAAGAATCAAGACAGCAATGTCCTAAAACCTAAGAGAATGGAATGCAGCTGATTACCAAGTAAAATCTGTCAAATGCAGCTGATTATCAAGTAAAATCAGAACTGAGAAATATCCACTAGATTTAGAATTATGGCAGTCGTTGGTGATTCTGAAAAAAGTAGTTATAGTGAAGTGGTTGAGACAAAAGTCTGGTAGAATTAGGTTCAAAAGAAAATAGAAATATAGAAATTGGAACGTCAATGTAGTTCATTAATTTGACTAATTTGGGTGTAAAAAAAACAGAGAAGTAGTAGTAGCTGGAAAGCATGCAGGCTTGAGGGAGAGTTTTGGATTTTTGTTTTGTTTTGTGTTTTGGTTGTTGTTTTTAAGAAGTGAAATACAACTCTTTGTATGCTGATGGAGGCCATCCAGTAGATGTGAGGAAATAGTGATGCCACAGGGAAGCAGGTTATGATTGGAGCAATGAGCATCAGTGAGCAAAAGAAGGTGTGATTTTGTACCTGGGAGGAGGAGCTGGACTTAGATGGTACTGCAGACTATATGCATCCATAACATCAGAAATGAAGGCAGAATGTCTGGGTGCAGATATAGTTGGGTGAGAAACATTGATAGTGGAAGAATGTACGAGATATCTTCTGAGTGTTTCTGTGTTCCCAGTATAGTACCAAACAAGGCACAGTTGAGAATGAAGGGGAGGAGGCATGTTATGAGACAAGATGGTGTAAAAGAGGCTTCTCAAACTTTAAGGTACATACAAATCAGCCAGGATTCTTATTTAAAATGCAGATCCTGATTAGGTTAAATCTAGGAGGCAGCCTGAGATTCGGAATTTCTAGTAAGATCTCATGCGGTGTAGATGCTGTTAGTCCACGTACCACACTCTGAGTCGCAGGGCTCTGGGAGAGGGTTTCTTAATCTTGGCACTCTTGACATTTTGGATTTATTATTGGGAGCTGCCCTGTACTTTATAAAATATTTAGTAGCATCCCTGGCCTTTACTCACTGTATGGTGATAGCACCCCCTTCTCCAGTTGTGACAATTCAAAATATCTCAGACATTGCCAAATAGCCCCTGGGGGGAGAAACGTCAACCTTGGTAAAAACCACTATCAAGGGCTTGCTTAATGCTTATGGATTTCTATCCCGGATATTTTCTCCAGTTATATTTAACTATATAGGTGCAGTCATGGAGCAGGTAGAAAGTAGGGTTTGACCAGGACTGTGTGTTCTTCAGTCAGGAACTATGGTAAAGAGGAAATACAGAACACGAGGGGGTGAGGGATACTGAGATGATGAGATAATTTGAATATAAACCCCAGTGGGATCAAAAAACTGTTGGAGTTGAGGCACTAAACGGAGAGAGCTGGAAAGATGGGGAACAGCAGCCGAAGACGAATAATGCAAATGAAAATTATGGAGTAGATGCAATTATTGGTCATGAAAAATCAGGGCGTGACCATGATGAACAAGCTATGCTGAAAGACATGACTGCTGGAGAAGAAGTCAAAGAGCTAAGAGGCAAGACTTCAGAAACTATTGCCTATGTGAATATTGAAATCTCCAAAACTTTTGTCAGGGGGAGCATTAAAGAGAATGAAAAGGAGGGAGTTAAAATCTTTAAGGAACAGATGAGAATGTTCTGGGAGTCTATTGACCACAGCAGTTGGGGAGGGGGTGCGATAAGTGATACAGTGCGATGTGGTCTGGAGGCAGCACCATGGAGCAAAGGGGACCCACCACCACCACCACCACCTCCAGGCCGGAACGAGAAGCAGAATGCTCCCAGGAGTGTCAGATTTCAATGAGAAGAGGAGGTTGAAGAAACCTTGGTGGACAGAAGGGGGGTTGGTATTTAAGGCAGATTGTGAGCTTCAGAAAGCACCAAGGACAGATTTTGGATGTTGAGAAATGATGGGAAGTGGGGCCAGATATGGAGATATGTGAGGATAAGAGTCCATGGGAAAGGCAGTAGCCTGGGAGTCAAGGTTCTTATCATGCTTGACGTAAGCAGGGATAAATGAGGTGACCATGCAAATTACCATTCAAACTGACTTTGAATGGATGTGCCAATATTAGGGGCCAATACTAGGGGCCAGGATATATCACTCTCTTTTGGATTAAATGTTATGACAGGATTGATTCTGATGGTCTCTTTGTCTGATTGTGATGGTGAGGATGTGAGCATTGGGAATTGGGAATGGGGGTGATTCAAGAGCACAGAGTTCTCTGCAAACCTAAATTTATTTCTGCCAGTGCAGAAGGAGGCTGGAAGGGGGCCCATGTGTTGCGATGGCCCCAGAGCTCCAAGCTGCCTGTTAAACCCACAAATTAGAAATGCCAGTAAAAGAGACTCAATTTTTTTTTACTGTTAACTGCTTTCCATGTAAAATTACCCAATGACAATAAAAGTATTTTCAGCAAAATATTTAAAATGCTCATGAGTCACCCCAGTAACAGCCAGAGCCCAGCGAAAGCCTGAATTCTGAGTGCCTTTCAAAGGGGAAACAAACAATGAGGCCCTCTAGTGGCCAGAATGTTTTCAGGTGGTCAGTTACAGCATCACAAAATGAACTGGAAAGAAATAGGAGCCATCACCTGGTCCAGATGCTTGCCTCTCTTTAAGTAAATATGTGTACAAGGGTTAGGAATACACATTCCATAGGTGCCTAATAAAGTATGGAATTAATTTTAAGCCTAGAGGATGAATCTTATCCAAGAGGTGCTCTTGCTCTGGAAACTGCCTGTGGAGACCATTGCCCCCCAATACGACCACTATCTACCCGCAACATCTCCCCAGACCTGAGTACTGAGTTAATAGAGGAATATCTGGGAGTCAGGCCATTTAAAACCTTGTAAGCTAGATTCAAGATCTTGTCATCATCCAAGGGAAAAGAAAGCCGTGGACATATTTCATGCTAAGAGATATTGGGGGTGAGGGCAGGGTCATGTTCACAAGTGCATTTTTGGAAAGATTGCTCCAGCTACTGGAGAACAGTCTGTGGGAGCGGCTAGATTCAGAGAGTCAGTTACGTGGTAAGTATAGCAGTGAACGTGATAGGTGGCGGGGAGGGGAGGGGGGTAGGATAATCTAAGGTAGTAGAGGTGGTAGATGAAAAAAGGAAGCACATTTGAGTTTTATTAAGAAGCAGACTCAGCAGGACTTGGAGGATGAAGGATGAAGAATAAAAGAGTGACTGGTGTTGAGGATGACAATAGATTTGAAATGCACAATGTCCACAGAGATGGGAAACACCAAAAGAACATAGGCTTAAAGAAGGGTGGGAAGCAGAGCATGGGTCTGGGACGTTGTTTTGACTCATACATACTATTAGAGATACTGAGTAGGCAACAGACTAGACTGATCAGCACAGAAGAGAGGCCTGAACCAGAGGCAACATATAATGAGTCATATGCATATGACTCTATCCTTTTAATCTTCCCATGAGTAATATTTATCTACTGTCTGCTTACTTACTGCATAGTTAGATGATTAGTTTGATTTTGCTTGATTTCATCTGCCTAGAATAGAAGCCTCTTTCTAGCTGCACCCTTATCCCATTTTGAGAACTGTATTGAGACTTCCACTCTGGAGACCAAGGGCTTGACCCAAGTTCTATCAGTTCAACATTGCTATCAAAGGGACTATGACTTAGGCTCAGCCAGTGGGATGCTCTCCGCCAGAGCTCACCTACAACCCAAGGCTGTGAAGCCAGGAAGGTAAGTCATCAGCCCAGAAGTAGCCCAAGTAGCCTTGAGTCCTGCCTCTTTCTACTTCACAGCCTTTGCTGGAGTTCCTGATGCCCTTGACTTCTGTCGATTCGCCCAACCTCCTATTGCATCTGTGAGCCTCCCATATCTTCACGTACTTGTTAGTTAGTTAGTTAGTTAGTTAGTTAGTTAGTTAGTTAGTTTGTTTTTACTTAAATTGAGCAGTCTGTTTCTTAACATTAAGAACGCTGACTGATAGCTCTCCTTTTCACTTTCTATTTATACTTATTTCTTTCTCTTTCTCTAATTTTCTTAAATTTTCCATTTTTCTATCCCAACCTCTTTTTCTTACTGGCTTTCTCCCTACCACCACCATCCTTTCTACAGTCCATTTTCCTCTTTACTTCTCCCTCTGTCAACCTCTGCTACTCTTCAGTGTCTGGGCAGAATAGCAAACTCAGGGGGCGAGGCTAGAAGTACAATGAATTCACCAACACATATTCAAGAGTTTAACACTTCTGACAAGTTGAAAGGAAACACTGAAACTTATAGGATGAAATTGAATTGAGAGAGATGTAAATTTGTGAGCTTAGTTTCTAAACTGAAGTCTGGAAAATGAGCAAGCAATGGTTTAATAGAAAATTCTGTTGGGAAAAAAAAAAAACACTTGAGATTGCCAGATAAAATACATGGCACATGGTTAAACTAAATAATTATTCACTGTTTATCCGGAATTTAAATTTAACAGGCTGTTCTATGTTTTATTAGTAACTCTGGCACCCTTAGTCTTGAGGTTCTAGTTGGTTGAAAGCTCAACATAAGCCTTCAGAGATGGGAGCCTTGAAAACAAGCAAATCAGTTTTGCAGTCTGTGATTGGATGGATAACTAGATGAAAGGAAAAAATGTCAGGGTTCACTGCGCTCAGTACAGCAGGTACTGATCACTGCGTGCCTTTCCTGGCCCTGCTCTTGCAGAGATGCTGTGAACAAGAACACTCTCTGCAGTGGGCAATGAAATGGAAATCACATCCAAGAAAGAACAGCTGGAGGAACCTGCGAAGGGGGATCAAAGTGGATCATGCTGTCAAGACACCCACGAAGACTCCAGTTGCTGTCTTCTCTTCTAAACTGAAGGTCCTCCAGCCTTCAATTCCATGAGCAGTCCAATGTCTAACAAAGAAGTCTCCTCTCTTCTTAGGTTCTCCAGCATCAACTTCTGTTACTTGCAACTAAGTATCTCAAGTGATACATTGGTTTTACTACTATCTAAAGGGATCTTTTGTAGAACAGAGTTGAGTCAAGTTAAGAGAGCAAAGCTAGAACCTGAGGGTGAAATCAGATAAGTCAATATCAAAAAGAACTTTTTAATTATCTGAACAACTCCAAATTATAAAGTCCTGTGGGTAGGGGAGAGTTCATTATTTAAAGAGGTTCAAGAAGAGGCAGGACAACTGTTGGGGACCGCTCTGCCTGATTTCAGGAATTATAACTACCCACCATGGCTAACAATGAGCGACCTCCAGAATACGAGCCACAGGAGACAAGGCTTGTCTCTGGTAGGAAATGCTACCTCAGTTTTTTTCCCTGCCCCCAAAACATGGTCAGAAGTCAATGACAGTAAGACTCACAGAGAGATGGGCAACCTAAGCCAGACTCGATGACTTGGGAGGCCATCATGGAAGTACTCGGGGGCTGCAACAAAGAGCAAGCAATGGACCCTTGGTCCCTGGCTAAGTGACGTAGCTCAAGTCCCCATGTCCTCTGGGAGAAGCGCTTCCTGGCTCTAATCCATTTAATCCTAAAACCCTGATGGGGAGGGGTGCAGCTCTTTGCCTTGCTAGAGCAGATCCAGGGAAATCTGGCATAGGAAAGAATTCCTAAAAGTCCTGTGAAGCCTACTTTGCTAAGAGCACTTTCATTCATATGATAAGGGTTTGAGCAGGAAATGAGTATGTCTCCCAAAGTTTCTGCAAAACCCCCTTCCTGACAGACTCTGACTCAGACTAAGCCCTCAGATTTCTTTGAAATGTTATCTACTGTTTGATCCCTGCCGCCCTGTATTCCTGTGTATTACAACCCAATAAAAGCCCCTTGAGGAAGGGGCTCCTAGCCTTTTTCCTCTGAGAAACTGGCCACCTCTCCTCCCCAAGAAAATCATGTCTTGGTAATTTTTACTTTCATCCCTGGCAGACAGGGGGGCTTATGGGCAAAGTCGCCCCCACAGACAACCAAAAAATAGGGATGAGATTCCTAGCCTTTCTGGGAAAACACACTGGATCAGATGGCATGATGGCATGTTTTATTTTGTTTCATTTTGCATTAGAGAACTTTGTTTAGATAAAATCTTAAATAACAATTAAATCAAAATATCCCAAAGCCGACAGACTCTGGTAGTTAGAGATAGGGGCTGAGGTCACCCTATTCATCCTTCCCCTAAACTTACAGGTCTTTCAGAATGGGACTTGTGAAACCATAGTTTAAAAATCATTGGAATAAAACAACTAATATTTATTGGGCACTTTCAAAGTCTCAGGCACTCTGCTCAGTACTTTTAATGTATTAGCTTATGCAACCTTCCCCAAACCATATCAAGTGCTATTGTTAGCCCCATTTTACAGGTGAAGGAACGGAATCACAGAGAAGGTAATTAACTTACTCAGTGTCACACAGCTGGAAGATCGAGACCTAATGCTCAAATGTAAGTTGTCTGACTACTGAGGCTGCACTCCGAGCTACCAGGCTATTTTGCTTCTCAGGTTTTACGATTGAATGAAGTTTGATTGTCAGTGCTTATCATTCCTACTGAGCTCTATGTTCCTTTCATTCATTTATCATCAGATTAGTTTAAGCTCTACTAGGCTTTCCTAAAATAGCATTCAAAGAAATTTAATTTGTTTCTCAAGGCCCTCAGTTCACAGCTTTTCCTTTAAATGGTGTTGCTTAGTTAGTATATATTTTTTAACAATTTCACATTTCTTTCTAAACTAGTTGCTTTAAGGTGTCAGTTCTTAGGGTTGGCATTGAGACTCTGTTACCTACCAGGGGTCAGCATTCATTCCACCAGTTGGGGTATTTTCTGTGCCTCTGTTATCTTTTCACAGGAAAACAAAGTGGGAGAAAGAGCCTCAGTTTGTTCGCCAGGCTTGGTCTGACCAAGTGAAGACGGAGGTTTCTCTGACGCTCACAGCCCAGAGCCAAGGGCAGCAGTGGGAAAAGGGCAGGCCTAGCCTCTGCCCAGGTGTTTGCTCGGGCCCCTCCCCCCTCCAGCCACAGAGGCGCAGGCAGCGAAGGCAGGAGGCAGCTGGGGCAGCCTGACCTAATGAAACGCCGACCCGACTGGTCCTAGGAGAGCTGCCAGCTGCAGCTCAAGAGGTCAGCGGCCAGTGTGAGTGCCGTGGCTGTCCCCCCATCTCCCAGGCTCAGGGTGACCCATGGCTCTTCCATGGTGTCAGCCACATCCTACCATTCTTTGTCCCTGCGTGAGAAAGCAGATTCCTAAAGGACATTAGGACCTGGCTCAAATTTGGGGGCCGAGGCTCAGAAGAAGGGGTACAGAGCAGCAGCCTCCCCTTCCTGGTGCATCTGGGACCCCTTGCCACAGGTGGGCCCTCTGCTGCGCTGGGAATCCGCAAGTTTCATCCTGTTACTGCCACTAACAGGCTGTCGGGCTCAGTTTGTCTTCGGGAGGCGCTCTCAGATACTGCTTGTCTAACGTCACCTGTGACCAACCCCCTGAGGCACAAACCATTACTTCATATTTTATAAAGGACGATGTAAATTTAGCACTCCATAAATATGAAATGGTGAATAGCAAATTTCCCCCATGCCGAAGCCATTTCATTTTCTTCAGCAAAACGGTTCCTTTTATTTCCATGCAGAAAGCCCAACAAGGGAAATTTCTTCATTGCTCAGACAGCTACAAAGTGTGATCACATTTTTTTCCCACAGCTAATGTGCTCTTATGTATAAAATTTAAATTTGAAAGTCTGAGCAGATGGCCTATAAAGTTCTTGTTTTCCCTCTGAATTTAATTTCTTCCTGCTTATAGTGGGATTCTTAAAAATCATTTGAAGGGCACAATACGAAGGTTCTATAAATTGTAATAATCGTTATCCTGATGATTGTTCTTTCCCGACGGCATCCCAGAGGGAAGATTGGACACTTGACTTTGGGTCTAGAGTCTCACCTGCCCTGTCGTGTTCACAGCATCAGTCAGCACCAGATTTGCCTGCTGACGGCGGGGCGGGGCGTCACTCTCACTTCAACAGTGCGGAAGAAACATTCCGACTGTAATGCCTCAGGTCACCTTAGGAAACAAAAGGTCAGGGAGTGCGATGACCTGAGTAAATTAGCTGCATGCAAGAACACAGACAAAATGTTTAGGCTCTTTTAAAAAATATTATTTTCGAGTGCTTTAAGGGCCATTTCATTTCACTCAGAGCCATTGATGAGCTAATTATCTTTTTACTAAAGGAGGCCCATGAGACTTAGCAATACTTAGTTGATCGTCAATTTGGATGATTGCATTAGGCTGTTTTTCAAACTCCCCCATAATTCTTCCTCACCTTCGCCAGCACTTCCCGATATTGAAAGAATCGGGATTGACTCTAGGTGGTTTCTGGCTTATACACGGAAAGCATCTCTGGTAAGACATGCTTTACCCACCATGCATACGGTGGGTTTCTGTAACCTTTTCTTTTTGTCATTTACTACATTTAAAGGTACCTATTTATAGGAAGGGTAAATACATTAATGAATTATAGGGATTGACTTGACTCTTGTTTCCCAACATTAGTTTGTAAGTTGAATCCATTGCCATTAGTCTGCCCTTAAAATTGGCACAGATCAGGGGTAAACAGGGTACAAATGAAGCTGACATGTGTGAAACAAAGCACATTCTATCTGTCTACCGTGAAAAATACATCTTGTCAGAGAGTCCTACCTGAGTCTAAAAAATTGAAAGCCAAGTTCAAATTTTGTTCCCTTGGTTCATCATGTACTGCACCTGAACATGGCAGCACAGGGAGCATCAGCACCAGCCTGCTATGCACACGCCTGCACATCCCACCGCCAACTCCACGCTGCACGGCAAGGGGCACGGTGCACTCACAGAACACACACTTCCTAGCTCACATTTCCAACTTCCAGCTCTACGTTTTCCAACCCTCCCTGCAAACAGCTGCCCCTTGGTCACCCACCAGGCCGAAGGATGCAAACACTAATAATATAGCCTCCCCCTGAGGGAATGGGGAGGAGGCTCTTCCCTTGAAAGAGGCCCATGTAGTGTCTGTGAGTGGGCTCAAAACCACCAGGATAGGAAATCCCAGCGTCATAGATATGAAGACTATGGCCTAGTCCAGGGGTGTCAAACTCATTTTCCCCGGGGGCCACATCAGCCTCACAGTTGCCTTCAAAGGGCCAAAATAGTTTTAGGACTGTATAAGTGTAACTACTCCTTAACTGTTAAGGAGTTGAAATTACATTCAGCCCTTTGAAGGCAACCTCGAGGCTGATGTGGCCCCCGTTGGAAATGACTGACACCCCTGGTCTAGTACATACAGAAAAGGGTGGAGCCCAGGAAGAATTTTACCTGTCTATCGTGTCAAGTTCAGAGTCATCTATGGAAATAATAAAACCTTAAACTCTTTGACCCAATCATAAGACTATAGCCACAGGGGATCGAGAGCAGGGGATCCTCCAAGAGCAGGACTTCCTGTTCTCATAACATTGTGAACCAGACCAGCAGGACTTGTTTTACAAGCATTTCCTAGGCACTGAGAAGTAGCATTGGTAAACAGTCCCACTATGTGCTATAAGGAAGACAAACATCTGTGAGATTTGGTCTCTGTCCTCCCGGAGTTTACAGTCTAGTTGGGAAAATCACAAGCACAGAAATTGTGCTACAGAGATAAAAGCCCTGAGGGCCAAAGAAGGAGTAGAGGTCAAGTCAATGATTTGTTCTTCCCCAGAAGTTAGGGACTAAGAAGTAAACAAGTCTTCTTTACCCACTTAGAAGAAAATGTTCAGCTACCTTCCATCATGACACTCCTCAATAAAAGCTTACTAGTATCCTATGGAACACTCTGGAAAGAAACAGGTTAAGATCTTGGCTTCCATCCCTGAGCAAATCTAGTGCAGGCAGGATTAGAAGTAGAAAGATCTAGCTCCCAGTTCGGCACATTGTGTGCCAACCCATCTGCCCACATCAATGTCTATTTAAAAATGAGACCAATCAGACGTGCCCCCATCTTCACCTGTCCTGATTGCCCATAGGCAGGGAGGCACCAAAAGCCCACAGGTTGGTCTGGAAGATTGAGCCTCTGTGCAATTTCCAGTCCCATGTCTGCTCAGAGGCACACAGCCAACAGAGCCATCAGTCTGGCAGTTCTTTAACACTGACCCAGTGTATATCTGCTGGGCCATTTGCGCCATCTGCCATGCAAATGTCAGTTAGGGAACTAGTGCAGAGTCGTGGGACTACCGGGGTTAAACTGCCGTTTAGCAGGAATGCACTGGTCCCAGCAGCAACTGCCCGCAGGAGAACAAAGAGTCAGGGACAGCCGAGGGTGATAAAGAGAGAACAGCGGTGTCACACACAACCCAAGGCTCCCAGTCTTGCTTTCTCTTCACTCTGGGCTTATTTCATTATGGCACCTTCAGAATCCTGGGCCTTCCTTACTGACAAAGACGCTCTGCAGGATTCCATGGAATTAAAATGCTTGTGTTGCAACTACATGTGTGTGTGTGATATATGAATATTTAGTACGTATTGTCATATTGATAACGTATACATATATTTTATTATGTATCAATATTATATAAAATTTATAAATACATTTCATATATAAACATAAAACTTTATCTATACATGTCTATATATAAAGTTACATAGACATGTATAGATAACATTTTAAGGGAAAAACAGCAGCCATAGTTTCTCCTTAATATCACTCTCCACCCCTCAGAACCTTGTCTTCTAGACCTGACCCGTATTTTAGCAATACTTGTAACCATTGATGGAGCCCTTACTGTAGCATTCTTCATACTGCGTTAGCTGCCTATTATTTATTTCTCTAATGCTTACATCAATACTAAGAGGTTGATGTTTCTTCTAATTTTATTTACATGTAACAAACAAGGTGCAGAAAAGTTTTTTTTTAAGTCCAAGGACGCACAGCTTGAAAATCAAAGACCCAGACTTCAAATCGTTTCATTTCCAATACCCACATCCCTTGTGTGATAGCTGATCCTGTGTGTACACACATGGTATATACACGGTTAAAATTAAAGACAATTCTGTCCTATGTTGTGTTCAGCTTTGGTCGGTTAGCAGACATTGTAAGTATTTCCATGTTTTACAGCAGCTACCATGTTTATCACTTTTAACAGCTAGATAATAATCCACCTAATGATTTATGTTAATTTATTAAACAGTGTATATAAATTTCTCTATATGGTTTTGTCTCTCTGAGTCTCTGTCTCACTCTCTCTCTTCTTCATTCTTTCTCTTTCATGGTTAATACCACAATAAACATGTTGGTACACACAGCATTTTCTTCCGTTATATTATTTCCTTGGGGCAAATTTCCAAAAGTAGATTGCTAGATTGAACAGTATGATGATTTTTATGACACTTGGTACGTACTATCGTTTTGATTTTCAAAACTATTGCATTAGAAGTGTTTCAGCTTACAACAACCACACCAGCACTAAATGTCTCATCCAACTCACTTGCTAATTTAAATTTTAAATGGCACCTCAAGCTCGCTTTGGTTTGCATGTTTTATTCCAAAGTGGTAATGGACACTTCCCCCACCTCCTTGTTCATGGCCCTCACGCTGTCTCGCAGAGCTGTTCTCTCTCCAGAGCCCACCTGTCTCAAGGTGCTTTGTACAAACAAGTGCTCACTCTTTAGTGGAAGGACTATTACCCCCTTGCCTTGTTTTCTTTTTTCCTGAGCAAATGTCTGAAGAAAAAATGCTAACTTGACATATAAAATGCCAGTGACAAAGCCCTCTCTAGAACAATGTGTAAAACTGAAATAATCAAGAGATAAGGGTATGAGTGCATTATTTGGAAATATGTAGGTAAATATCAGAAGAAACAGCTGTAAGGGCTTTCAAGAGGTGGCCACTGGGGAGTGAGGGGTGGAGACAGCAGAGGGGACTGCTCTTTGTCATAGTTCTGCATAACTATTTGGCCCTTTATGTGGCAATCACAACTCATGAAATTATTACAATTAAATTTATAAATTCTCCTCAGCGAATGAATTGGAGGCTCACATAATGCTCTGTGCCCTGCTTTAGAAAATCTTCCAATTAAGCTTTCTTCTCTGAAAAATTAACTTGTTTTACATCTCCTTCCCATTGCTCACAGTCACAGAATGCTAAAAGGAAGGGACAAAATCCAGCCAGACTGTGTCCAAGGTCGCTATCAGAGTCACGTCTTTCCAAATTCCAGACTCTCATTATTTCCCTCTGTTAATGTACTTTGTATAGACTTAATTAGAGCTCCTACATTGCAGTGGAGATCCATAACAGGAGGGGTCCTCTCTCCAGAGGAAAACTGGTGCTCATTAACAAAAGAGAAATGGATCTTCAAATTAATTGTGTCTTGGGAACCTAGGATTCAAATACATGTGAGCAGTGGTCTGTCACCCTACTCTCTTAAAGGAGCAAATCAAAATTACCTCAGATGAACCACGTCCCCTAAACCCAGGCTGATTCCTAAACCCCAGTCCACCTGAATGGAATCCTTGCTCTGTCACTTGTCAGGCATAGGATCTTGGGCAAGTTATTTCCCTTTCTCTGTCTCAGTTTTCTCATCTGTATAATGGACATAATGATTATATCTGCCTCATGGTTTTGGTGAGCATTTCATGAGTAAATATACTTAAAGTTATTAAAACAATGCCTGTCACAACACAAGAACTCAGTGCTTTTCAAATTGCATTATCTTTGTTATTATTCTCATTTGACAGTTTATCCTAGTGTGTAGGAAATTTTGTCCATGACCATGCAGTGTGGAGTAATTGTGCATAAAGATTTTGCATTGAATTAAAAAACAGACATATTTAGATAGTAACTTTGAGTCTGCTACCTATCATCTGTGCAACTCTGTGCAAGACATTATTTTCCTCATTATATATTGGGTCCTGATACCTAGTTCATGGGATTTCCTGGAGAGATCAAAGAGGACAATGTATCTGAAATCTATTCTCATTTTTGCCAGGATATGTTGCTCAAAGGGACAAAGAGAGCAGAAATGCAAGAAGAATTATAGCAGCTACCTACTAAGATGCTTGGGGCTGAACCAGCTTCTCTAGCCTTAATGGCACCAATAGCAGGTGATTGGTGGGAGAGCAGAGGAAGCTGAGAGGGCTATTGACTACCTGTTCATTACTTAACGCACAATTATTGTTGAGCTAGGTTCTGTGCTAGGAGATAAATCAGGTCACTGCCCTCAATGAGCTCAGTGCAGAGCAGGAAACAGAGGCGAACATCACTAGAATACTGTGTTCTAAGTGCGAGAATGGAGCTACACCCATGGCTGCATACAGGAGAGGTGCCTAAGACGTGGGGAAGCTGCTTGGAAGTGTATTAGTAAACTATTGCTGTGTAAAAAATTACTCCAACATTCAGAGGCTTAAAGCAGCATGCATAGATTATCGCGTCATGTCAGTGGGTCAGGAATCTGGGCCTGACTTCGCTGGGTCCTCTGTTTCATTGTTTCCTGCAGTGGTGCAGTCTACATGCCAGCCCAGGTACACAGTCTCATCTGAAAGCTCTACTGAGGGAGGCTTCACTTCCAAGCTTCCTGGTGTTGGCAGAATTCATTTCTGTGTGTGCTGTTGGACTGGGGTATCTGTTCTCCACTCTTGGCTGAAGGCTGCCTGGGTTCCTTGCCAGGTGGACCTCTCCAAGACAGCAGCTGGCTTCATCAAAACACGTGACCAAGAAGGCAAAAGAGAGGCTGCTTGCAAGATGAGTATTGTGGTTGTTTGTAACCTTACCACAAAAGTGACATCCCATTGCTTTCACCATATCAGTAATCCTATTACTATTGTCACTGCTTGGTAAATCAGTAGGTCCAGCCCACTGTCACGGGGAGGGAATTACACAATGGCATGAATTCTAGGAGGCACAGGTCACGAGATCTTGTCTCAGAAGTCAGCCTGACCCTAGAGGACTACTGAGCTGCTTCTCGAGCAGGAGGTGATAGCTGGCTACATGGGAGAAAGTAGAAAGTAGAGAGTCATGAAGGAGACAGACAAGCAAAAACCAAAGAAGAAAACAAAGAAGAAAGATAGATTATCTTATTTCTTAAGATGTTATATTGTAGGCAAATAATGGGAAAAAAAGGTGTGCTTCAAATAATGGAAGGAAATGCAACCATCGATACAGATAAGGGAAGAGTAGGGGTAAATTGTGAAGGGAGAAATAAAGGCTTACTCTTGCCCGTGGAGTGGTTTGAAAGCCACTGCTGATGCGGGTTATTTTGCTAAATTTATTTTGAATTGGTGAGTGGCTAAGAGGTCAGAGTGACAGAGGTAGGTATGTGGGGAAGGCTGAAGCAGGGGCGGCAGTCACAGTCTGTTCCCTGGCGTTCTATTTTTAATTTATTTATTCAATAAATAGACTTCTTCTTCCAACTACACTCTGTGATGGCCGTGTAATTAATTACTCTGTGTTTGGTGTGATACTTTCCATTATCTTTGTAGTTTTTAGTGTACTGCATGTTCTCATGATTTTGTTGTTTTCTAGGTGTGCTTGTAAAGAACATGATTGTAAAACAATCACTGCCATTACATTGAACATTTCAGCCTAGAATTTGGCATTCTTACTGGTCCCCATTATTCCGGCAAAGATTTAGGTTATAATGAGGAAGAAAAATGAGTGTCCTTAACTGAGCTTTAGGGTTCAATGTGGTCACCACGCTCCGTGTGCCTCAATGCCTATAGCTATGAAATGGGAATAACAGGCCCTACCAACCCCATCTGAGTCGATGTCAGCATTAAAGGAGATGTTGTAGTAAATACACTTTTAAAAATTATGAATTATACACATAATATACAAGGGAATGATTCAGTCCACAAATGGGTCTTGGGTGTATTGCACAAGACACAGTGGAAGCATCTAGAATAGAAGTTGGTCGTTTTGAGAGTCTCAATGGTACTGGGAGAGAAAGACATTTCAACACATCCTTAGGATACAGTTTTCTAAATGTGATAATGGAGACTTAAACGAAGGTCAGTAGGCTATTGACAAATTTATCCCGTCGTATTTTAAATATTTATCCTGTTTTTGTGAAGTCATACATCAACACAACAAATATTACTGAGCATCTGTTTTGTGTGGGGTGCGGTGGGGTTGGATGTGACACAGTGTGGCAGTTAAGTGCATGGATTTTGGGGGGAGTCTGCCTGAGTTCAAGTCCTGACTCTGAGGCTTACAAACTATGTGAACTTGGGCAAGTTACCTTACCATGATGTAGCTCACTTGCCTCTTTTGTGATATATCTGTACTAGTATTGATCTCATATAGGTATTGTGAGGATTAAAAAAGTTAGTATAAGCAAAGTTCTTAGAACAGTGCCTGGCATATAGTAAACACAGTACAAGCATTTGTTTCTATAACAATGAGCAAAGCATTGCGCCGTTCCCAAAGGATGCAACAAAGAACCAGAATAGCATCTTGCCTTCCAGTAACTTGGAAATTCCTGAATGAGTCTGCCAATTCATTATACATCAAATCATCTAGAACAGGAACCTGGAAGTTACCCAAAATGCATTCCTCTTCCTCAATTCTACCATTATATTCCCAGCCCTCACAATTAGTCACTGAGTCAGACCATGTACCTTTTCCAAAGATCTCATGTCTGCTCCCTTTCCCCAACCTTACATCCCTGTATTCCAGTCACTTGTCTTCCCTCAACTGCACAGTGTCTTTCTGCCCCAGTTGTTGACAGTGTGTCAGTCTGAGCATCCACATCTGACTCACACCCCTAACAGTGTTTCTTCACTACACACTGGAACAAACTCAAATTCCTTAATAAGACCTTTCACTGCCTTCTGCTTGAACACCTCAATACTTGCCTAGAAGCAGTGTTTCACAGTGGTTAAGGACACAGACTTAGGAGACAGATGATAAGAATCCAGCTCTACCATTCACAAACTACAGTCTTGCTCAAGTTACTTCATCAATAAATGGTGATAGTATCCACCTCATGGGAATTTTGTGAGGATTAAATGATATAACATCTAAAAAGTACTCTCCCATGGAGTAAACATTATATAAATGTTAATTAGTATTATTACCTGCCCAGTCTTATCCTCAGTCCCTCTTCCTTACCTCCTCCATCCCATCACAGCCATATAAAACCCTTGTTCAGTTCCTGTTCTCTTATCTATCTGTTCCTCCCACTCCTCTCACTTTCCCAGGTGGAGGACAGACCCTAAGGTTACCCCAAATAAGTCCTTCCTTCTCATGTTCATGCCTCTGTGTAACTCCCCCCCCGCTTAGGTACAGGTAAGACCAGTGATTTGCTTCTAACTAATAGAATATATCCAAGGTGATGGGATGCCCTTCTATGATTTTGCTAAATTGTATAAGACTCTGTCTGCCCAGACTAGATTACAGACTTTCATTACTGGCATAATGAATTAAGAGGCCATGTTAGAGAAGACCACATGGCAAGAAACTGTGGGCAGCCTCTAGGAGCTTTGGATGGCCCTAAGACCTGGAGAGGGCCTTCAGTCATACAACCATCAGAAAATGCAGCCCACCTGACATGTTGACCTTGAGCAGAGAACTCAGATAGCCCATGCCTAGACACCTGGTCCACAGAAATTATGACATAGTAAATTTGTTGTTTTAAGGCACTAACTTGGGGGTATTTTGTTACCATAGAGATAGAAAACTAATGTACCCCCAATCCTGTTCCCTTGGTAAGCTATGGAAACTTCTGTTTAAGTGTTACCTCCTCTGGGAAGTCTACCTCGATGTGGCTGTGGACAGATGCCCCCCCACCCCAACACCTGTGTGGCACCTCATGCACCTCCATAACAGAATAGCTGCATTGCATTGTTATGTTAATTAAGCTCTAAGCCCATAAGGAAAAGGGCTGTATTTTATTCATCTTTGAATACTTAATTTCTGAAATATGATGTCAATTTTGTAGGAGAGAGGAAGAGAATGAAAAAGAAGAGAACAAAAAGAAAAGAGAGAGAAAATAGAAGGCAACTAAATGCTCCATAAACATCTGCTGATAAGTGAATGAGTAAACAGTATTTTGATTATTTTCTTCTCTGGTCTATTGAATTCTACAGAGATGCTTTCATTTCACTCTGATAGGCATCTCAGATATTGAGGTTATCATCATAATGGGAGATTGAATTATCACTAACTTTGATTGCAAGCAAAAAATTAAAATAGCATTGAGAAAGGATGCTATACAAAGAAAAATAGTTTTATTTACTTTTATTGTTAAAAGAAAACTCTGGCAGAATAAGGTTATTAGCTTTAGAAGGGATGGGAATAATTTTTTTCAGTTTACCAAATAATGGAAATACATGCTGAAATAGAGCTATTTATAGGGAACATGGATAAAACTCAACCGACTTAGATAAGATGTCATTTCGACTTAGTCAACAGACATGTACAATAGAGATTCTCAATTTCTCAAACTGTTGTAAAAAATAAAATTTTAAAGTATTTAAATTTATTTGAAGGAAAAGTAAAATCGTTACATTTCTGTTTCTTCTTTTGCAGGATCCCTTGTTACTTGGGAGTACACAGCAAAGGCCATCAGAGAGCTCGTTGATGGCTTATCCTAATGGTGCAAACTTATTGTTTACTGTGTGTGTTATGTTGCCTCTGAGACGAACAAAAGCAGAAGAGGCTCTCTGTAAGTAAAAAGGATTAAACCTAGCCAATGTACCACTGAACCCCAGGTAAAGTCTGAATTTTTCCTGGTGTCTGCTTTCTGCAAATCAGGGCCACCGCAGGCAGGCAAATAAAGAACAGTCCAGCTGCTGAGAAGGAATGATGGATGGGCAGACGGATGGGCACCTGCTGCCAACATTCTGTGACAGCCGCTGCCCTACAGTGTCAGGTTAGCTGCTGAGAGGAATCAGTTAAGTATTAACTTCGAATGGTAATGGCTCTTTCACATTGCATGCACGTCCAGTAACTTTTCAGTTAACCCTTTGTGTTGCTTGAGGAGATACTCCAGATGTGAAACTGGGAAGGCCCAGTGCCTGGTACATAGTAGGAATACATCAATATTAGTAGAACATGAATCTGAACCACTGCTCTAAAATGATTCCCTGCCTTTGGAAACTGAATGCTTGCACCTAGAACTGGCATTACCTGTCCGTACAGTAATTTGAATGATATTTTGTTCTGCTGGGCCAAACACTGAAAGTTTAAAGATATGATCTGAGACCTGGTAGGGAACTTTTTATTTTAAACTGAGGCTGGCACAATGTGCATAAGGAAAAACGCTGGATTTTATCATGGTCTTGTGTATTCAGAAAAAGGCCAGTGTGTTGGGGGAAAGGCAACTAACTCAATTAGTTGGTTTTATCCAAGCAGCCTATGGACTGTTATGGACATTGTACAGCCTGGTCCCTCCCATCTTGGGCCACCAGAGTCTGCTACATCAAGACAAGGATTGTGTTAGTTTCCTATCACTGCTGTAGCAAATTGCCACAAATTTAGGGGCTCAAAATAGAACACATCTATTCTCATATAATCCTGGAGAAATCTTAAGAACTTCAAAATCACCCTCGCTACGCTAAATTCAACATATCTACTGGGCCGGTTCCTTCTAGAAGCTCAGCTTCTGAAGGCCAAGTGTATTCCTTGGCTTTTAGCCCCTGCTGCCCTCATCACACTGCCTTCTGCTCTAATGAGGACCTTTATGATGATTATGTCAGGCCCCACCAGATAATCCAGGGTTGTACCCCCTGAATCACACCTGCAAAGTCCCTTTAGTAGGGTAACATATTCCCAGGTTCTGGGGATTAGCACATGGACATTTGGGAGGACCATTGTCTAACCTACCACCAAGATGTAGCCACAAGCCTGACAGAATATTCAATTAAACGAGACAATGCAAACAGCATTCAAACCAATCCTTGGACTAACACATACCCTTCTGAGCATCAATAAAGCACGTCCCTTTGACTCTTTCAGTCAGCACTTCCCCAAACTTCCTTCCACGGCAGAGGGTAGCATGCTTGAACTTCTCATCAGTAAAGATTGCTCACTCTTCATCTCCACAATGTTCTGCAGCTGTGAGAACCGCTGCGTTTAGCCCTCTAGGGGTCCACAGAGTATGTTGGGATGAGTAATTTCCTAACTTTTTCTGTGAGGCTTCTCTCCTGGTCCCCTCTGTGGCCTCCTGGTGACCTGAATATGTGCATTTATTTCTGATTGTGCTCAACAGACTCGGAGGGAATTTACTCACCTTGGATCAGCATAAAAATGTCCCCACATCATGCTTTCTCTGGACTGGCTTCATTTCCTTTCGCAAGCTCAGCCAACGCAAAGTAAAATCAGCTCCTGGGTTTTTACTTCCTGTGACTTGTGCTCATCAGGCCTTATTGTTGTCAGTGGGTGGGTGAAAATTGAGAGCTAGGGGATACTTGACTGGGCTGAGCATGATTCATTCTCCCTGATTTATTTGGCTCCTGATGTCATCAAAGACTAGTGTTCTATTCTAGCCTATATTAAATACGGGCAGAGTTGCCAGCTGGGGAGCAGCTTGCCCTCTGCCTCTGCGAAAAAGCCAACTAAAGTTTGACTTGCCAATCTTGTGCCCCATCTCAGCATACACGGGCAGAGAGCTTTCTCTACTTAATTAGAATCCGTTTTAGTGGGCTTGCCAGGTCCCGGTAACTCAAAGGTACTCCTACAGAGCAGTTTTCTTTCTCTCTCCCTCTCCTTGTAGTTTGGCACTGCCTTGTCAACAGGTGTGACCAACAGTAAGAAAATACGCAGTGCCAGGGCTCCCGTTCTGGTCCACGATGGGAACCCACTACTGAAAAGATGGCACTCACAGCGTTAAGCAGGCTGCCAGGAAATCGTCCTTCCTTGGCACTGGTGCCCATGGTGAGCGTCTAGGCAACTTTTGATTGGGCACCGTGCCCTCCAAGCAGATGGGCATGAATGTAGGCAGGCAAGAGACCATTTATTTATATCAACTGTATTTGCTGAGGGCAGGGTTCCCAGCTGGGAACATCAAAACAGCTCTTTGTCCTGACCGTCTGTAGCTCTGATGGAGGTGATGCAGCCTTGCAAATTCAGCTGGATTAATTTTGAAAAATAAGAACAATGTTTCTATGGACACCAGGGGACATTTTTGGCTCCCTTCAATGGTTCAGAGCACAGAGCAGGCTGGGCCCAAGTCATTTTAACAAAATCTCCGGTCCCCTGTTTGGATTTGGTGGGAAAGAGCCAAGAAAGCTTTCCAAATCAGGCCAAATTTAGGTGAACAGAGTCAGCCCCGCATTAAAGCCAGCTTTGTCAGTCCTTTTACACACAATGACAGTGGTTTCCAAAGAAAATGAAGCTGAAGTCACCCAGGCTCGGGGGCTAGGAAAGGCATTCTGGTTGAGCTCACCATTGCTCACCGCTTTCCCAGGCGCACATGAACCTTCCTGCTGGCCCTCCTGTAAATGATTAATGGGATCAAAGTGTGAGCTGAAAGCACAAGGACAGACAGGAGGACTGACTTCCATGGGAGCTTCACTTGGATTTTAGGGTAAATAGATAAATTTCTTTTCAAAAAGAACTACCAACTGCATTTAGACATCTGAGCAATAGTAAAGGCCTCTGAAGAGTACAACTTTATTATTCGTATTAGTATTAACGGTCAAAATATATGGTTTATTTATAATGCATCTGGCATTGGTGTTAAGTACTTTATCTGCAACCTTTCAGTAAATTCTCACAATTGCCCTGTGGAGGTAGGTGCTATGGTTGGTATTATCACACAGATAAGCACCTGAAGCCTAGAGAGACTCGCCCAAAGTCACATAAGGGGACAAACCCAGGACTGCCTGACAATAGAGCACACAGTGTTGGAGGAGATCATGGGGAAGAAGTGACTGTTGGTTGACCTGCATGCTCAAGCAATTGGAGGCCCCTCATCACCCCTTATCCTTGGAAAGTACCCTCTGCCTACAGTGGGAACTATTGCAAGCACATAGCCCTGAGAGAGTATGGTGTTATTGAGACCATGTGGACTGAATATGTGGCTGAACCCAGTTAAGGCTTACATATAAACTTCTAAGGATCTGGTGATCCAATGGGCAGAGATCTATCCATCCTGTGGTTGCCTAAGATAATCCTAGTATATAAGTTTCCTAGCTTCATAAACCTGACACCGACCAATCTAGAGTGGTTTGCCCTTTCTTTGGTCTTTCCTTGCCCTCCATGTATACAGGGTGCCAGTTTTCAAACCAACATATAGCTATACCCTACTTTCTCTAGAAACACTGACAGCTGCCAATCTCTTTAGTAATTGGCTTGCCTTACTTGAAGATGTTTCTTACAATAGTGATTTAGGCCAATGCTTCTCAAACTTCAATGTACCTACCAATCACCTGGGAGATTTTGCTACTATGCATATTCTGATTCAGTAGGGCTGGTTCAGTAGAATCTGCCCGAATATACCTGATTCAGTTGATTTCTGCATTTCCAACAAGCCCATGAGGCTGGACCCAGCCACACTGAGTGCTAACCCAGGTCTCAATTTTGCTAACCCAGGTCTCAATTTTGGCCATACAACAAAATGCTCTGGGAAGTTTTAAAAAATACCAATGTCCACACCACACCCCTAGAGATTCTGATTTAATTGCCTGATGACCATTGGGTTAACAATTCTCTTACTTAGTAGCTCTTTGTCATTTATTTGAGACAGGAAGTCTGAAATTGAAAAGATGCCCATGTTCAACCTAAACCAAGACTATTCTATCCAGCAAGGCTATCATTTAGAATCAAAGGACAGATAAAAAGCTTCCCATACCAACAAGAAAAAAGAAGAACACTAAACAGACTCCGTTAAGGGGAAAATATCATAAATATAAATAAAATAGCTATAAGTACATATCTATCAATAATCACTCTAAATGAAAGTGGATTACCTCAAATATAACACTAATTCTAATCTTAAACCTAAACCTAACACTATAACAAAATCTCTCGTAACCCTAACTCTGATTTTCACCATAACCTAACCTCAATCCTAACCCTAAAATTAGCCCTAAACACAACATATACCTAACTATAACCCTCACCCTAAACCTAAGCCAAACACTATACCTACCCTCAAACCTAACCCTCTCCCTAACTCTGACTTATATCTAACATCACCATAACCCTTATTCTAGTTCTAACTGAAACCCTAAAAAATCTTCTATCACTGACCTTAACCCTAACCTTTTACTAGATAGATAGGTAGATAGATAGATAGATAGATACATACATACATAGATAGATAGATAGATGATAGATAGATAGATAGATAGATAGATAGATAGATAGATAGATAGATGATAGATAGATAGAGTGGGCCCTTGGTTGCATTTCTTACAGATGGGAAGTAAGACAACGCATGAAGACATGCTGTGAGAGTCCTCCCGCACCCTTGTCAGTTCCCTTTCCTGATACTGATTATGTATGGCAATCCTGGAGCCAGGTGATGGGATGAACCTGTTACTCCCACAGTGGTCTTTGATGTGAACAGCTGGTAGCAAGGGCAGACCCACATCAGCAGCACCCCTGTGGTCATTTGGAGCAGAGTGTGACAGAATGTATGTTGATGAAGGTGACAAGGAAATACAATCAGAAACATTCTCTTTCCATGACAAAAATTTTGTTGATTGCCATTTTTTGTTTGAGAGGATCTGAAAAAAGAAACCTGGGGACAAACCTTTAATCAGTTACATATAAAAAGCTATAGTATGACCAGGTGTTCAATGAGTGCCTTTATTAGAAAGAACCAATTGATTCATTGTTGGCAGAAGTGTGGCCTCCTGCTAAGTGTGATCAAATCAGAAGCCCTATAGATTATTAAATCCAAATCAATATTTTTGCTGGGAAAAGCAAAGCATCCAGTGAGGAGGAAAAAAAGTATCCTCTTTTCTGAAAATCTTGACCTCATGTATTATTAATGCAAAGATGATCAGGTAAAAACTGGAACTTGGCAAGCTGTCAAATAAAAAATGCAGAGTGAATCAAAAATTTATAAAATAGTATTGAGTTATTACAATTCTATTATAGACACCAAGTAATCATTTTTACTGAAACAAACCTCTTCTATGACTGTACAGTTGGGATATTAGGGTATGAGGATTTAGGGCTCAACCTCATTTGGAGGGGGATAATACCACAAAATTAAAAAATGTGAAGAATAAATGATTTAGTCACTGCTCAGTAGCAGATTGAATAAAAACAATAGAGTTTAAAAATAACGGCAGTGTTTTCCTTCTTGGGCTACATTTTGCTGACTTCCTTGAAAAATTACTGGCATTAGATTCAGAGCAGGATGAATTGCTTTACAGAATCTGTAAACTTAGTTTGTGTATGTGCCAAGCACACGCAAATGCAAGACACTGGGGAGGAAAAATGACTTGCTGAGATATTTTGTACTTATGGATTTTTTTTTACAGAAAAAAATCCCAACTCCATACTTTTATTCGCTACCTCATCTTGTGCAGGAGGCTTCTCCCTCCCTTCCTGGCACCTAAGCCCTGACAAGGCCAGAAAAATATTAAAAAATGAAGAGACGGCTGTCACCATTCCTAAATATTCAGAAGATAATTGCCAACCAAAGTTAGAGCATCTTGACGCGCAACATCCCTTCAGCTCCCAAGCTGATTTGCCAATGCAAGATCAAATAAATAGCTAAAATTATAAAAATCACACGTACTGATACAGATCGGCATTAGAAAATGACACAGAGAACATGTGACAGTTTGACCTGCATTCTGTCCTTGGCTTTTCCTCCGTGCCTGAGCAGAGAACAAAGAGGCTCTCTTGGAACTGGAAATGACTCCAAAGCAAGGTCAGTGCCAAGTTCAACCACAAGTATCAGCCCTGGGGCTTTCCTGCTTTAGGGCTGAATCTGAAACTTGATATTATTATTGTGATTTGAATATGAAATAACTTTGTCTTTGAGAAGCAGAATTGACTCCATTTAAGTAGACTCTAATCAAGAGGCAGGAAGGGAAAAATGCTTTCTTAATCAGACCCAGAGCCGAACTACCCTATGCCATGACCTATCTCAGTTCCACTGAGGATAGGAGAGTGTGGTCAACTTCAATTGGACTTTGATCAGCAAAACCTTCATGTGAACCACCTATTTGCCAATTAGCCTTAATGTTACAAGCTGAACACCTCACCTGACGTGCCAATGCCAAAAAACAACTAGTGGAATTCATCAATCCCTGTGCATGAGAGATTACAAAAAAAAACTCAGATTCTCAGCCATAACCTGTAAATTATGTTGAATCGCTATTTTTTGACTTAACAATTTATTCATGTACCTGTGGCTGTTTTCAAGAACATAGGGGAAATGCTAATGCAAGGGGAATTTTCATGTCCCACCTAAAACCAACTTTAAAAGGTTCCCAGGACACTTGCATTTGTCTTGTGTAACTAACTGGTTCCATGCTCTGTTGTGTTCACCTTCCCAAGAGTAGAAGGTCAGTTCTGCAGAGCTGGGCCTCCCAGTGATGAAGCTAGGGAACTCAGCACAATCAGAGAGGGCTGGTGAGCCAGTGAGCTGTGACATCTCAAGCAAGAACAAACTCATTGTTTGAAATAGGCCTGTTGTGTGTTGTGTGCTGTGTGCCCTGCCTTGTCAGAGTCCAGTCAGAGAACAGAAACCTCAGTAACTATTTCACACAGAAGGGATTCAGTACGAGGAGCTGAGTACATGGGTAAAAGTGAGGGGCATGGGGCCTTTTGGACAAAATGTAAGTAAAAATCTCTAGGGTGAAATGTTTTCAAACAGCGCATAGATGTTTGATCAACTTAGCCAAACACCCTGGCTCAAAACTGCGTTTCAGCCATTTGGATTGCCCAATTTGCTTCTGTTGGGAAGTATAAAATCTCTCATTTCCTGTTGTCAGTTGTAACATGGAGTGACTGAAAATTGTTCAAGCAATTACTGTGTTTCACCAATTGGGTGCCTTTGGCCATAAGGGGCCTTTTGGGTCTGCTGTCATTCCCCTTCCTTGGCTGATCCTGGTGCACATTGCTGGTGGCTCCAAGAACGTGTCCTCTGGCTCACTGGAGGGAACGTCAGGCTTCTACAGACATGCTGCTTGCTTTTAGATGTGTGCCATGATGGTGTGAGTGGAAGCATGGTGGTGGAAGGAGAGGGTAGGGACAGAGAAGATAGTTCATCCCCAATGCTAATCAAACCACCACTGGTGAGTACTATGGACTCTGCCTCCTAATTACCCTCAAATGCATCCACTTCTTTATACCCATGAATGTCTTCACTGTGTTCCTTTGGGCCATCTCATTTCTCAGCTTAAATATTACCACAACCTCCTAACTGGTTCTTCTGCCTTGTTCCCAGCCTTCTTCCTATCCATAATTCTCCATAGTGGTGGTTCTCAACCAGGGACAAACTGCTTCACCTCCTCCACCCCCAGAAGTAGCATTATTTAGAAACGTGTGAGAGTGTTTTGGGGTTGCCATGATAACTGTGGCAGGAGGGAGCATGCTGGCATTTAAGGGGGCAGAGACCAGGAATCTAGTGTACTCACTTCCTGCTGATGTGAAGATGAAGCACTACCAACTTCGCAGCTTAAAACAACATACACTCATTACCTGACAATTTTGTAGGTCAGAGTCTGAGAGGGGCTGAAGTGGGTTAAAACCAAGGTTTCAACAGGGCTGCAGTCCTTACTGAAGGCATGCTTCCCTTCCAAGCCCAATCAGGTTGCTGGCATAATTCAGTTTCTCAGAATTGTAGGACTGAGGTTCTAGTTTCCTTGCTAGCTGTCAGCAGGGCTCATTCTCAGCAGGGTCATTCTCAGCAGGGGTCATTCTCAGCAGCGGTCACCCCCATGACTTGGCTATGATTCCTTTTATTTTCAAAGCAAGTAATGGTGGGTTGAATACTTTTCAGGCCTCATGTCACCAGCCTTTTCTTCTGCTACATCTTTCTCTGGTTCTTCCGTCTTCCTCTCTCAAGTTCAAGGGCCAGTGTGATTAGATTGAGCCCACCCAATCTAGTTAATCTAGGATAACCTCTCTATTTTAAGGTCCATAACCTTAATTTCATTTGCAAAGTCCCTTTTGTCAAGTAATGTATAGTAACTTGTTTACAGGTTCCAGGAATTAAGTCATGGACACCTTTGGAGGAGCCATTAATCTGCCAAGCATGCCTGCAATGATCTCCACAATAAAGAATTATTCCACCTAAAATGTCAATAGCAACCTCATTGAGAAAATTGAAGTGGGTGATCTTTCTAAAATGCAAATGTGACTAGGTCTCGTTCTTGCTTTGAAATCCTTCAGGGAATCTTCATTGCCCTCAAGATAAAAATCCAGGGCAAAGCTTCATTTAGCATGCTCATGTGAAAGCTCTTTATGATTGAGCATATCTTCACATTACCCGTCACTGTTCTGCCTCTGCTTCTTTGTTCCAGCCACATTGAATGACTCTCTGATAACCTGATGTGTTCTCTTACCTCTCAATCTTTATAAAGGCTCTTTCCTCCTTCTGGGGCACACTTACCCTGAACTCTCACCTATCACCCTTAACCTAACTCCAACTTAACTTTCAGATCCTACCTTAGATCTTAATTCCCCATCGAAGCCTGCTGTGACCCAAAAGTCTGAGTTAGGCACTCCTGCTGCATGCTCCCACGGCACCTACATGCCCACCCATACCATCATCACACTGCTTTGTATTTCCGGTCTATCTTTTGGTTCCCCTAAAACAAGGGTGTCAAACTCATTTTCGCCAGGGGCCACATCAGCCTCACAGCTGCCTTCAAAGGGCCGAATGTAGATCTTCTTGCCCCTAGTTAAGGAGTAGTTGCATTTGTACAGTCCTAAAATTACATTTGGCCCTTTGAAGTTAACCATGAGGCTGATGTGGCCCTTGGTGAAAATGAGTTTTACGCCCTTGCCCTAAAAGATCTAAGCTCTAAGAAGACAGGGAAAGCATCTGTCTTGTTTGATGCTGTACTTATAGCACTCAGTTCACACCTGTCATGTACTTACCTGTAATAAGTATTTATTCCTTAAATAAACTACTTAGTCATGTTGACTTTGATTAAAAAATTGGATACAGTAAATTTGCTTCTAATCCTTTTATAATAGAGACATAATCACAACAGTTATGTACCAAACTGTGATAATCAGATTTTTCTGAACTCTATATCTTCATGAAGTTATAATTATTACTATTATTATTATTATTAAATCAGTAGAATGAAACTCAAAGGGGATAAATAACTGCTCACAAAAGCCTGTGACATGTGGCAAAACTGGGATCCAAGTCTAGTTTCTGATTCCCAAGCCAATACCATGGTCTGTTTCTGAACAAACAGTGTCTTATCGTTTATAAAGCATTATGTCGCAGAGTCTGCATCATCTTATATAAAATAAAAATGCTGATCCCTTTTAAAAACAGCATGAAAAAGACTCATTGAGATTAAATGACTTAGACAAGGTCATACAGTTTGTATGTGGTGAATTTAGAAGCAGAAACCAGATGTTTTAATTCCATTCCTCTTATTCTAACGAGGCCTCCCATGAACTGGGAGAACGATGGCAGAATGTGGAGAGTAAAAAAGGCCACCTTGGCAATTCAGTCTCAATGTCTTCGTGACATCATCTCATGCCTTTCTGCCCACAAGCAATCAGTAAAGACCTTAAACCAATGAAAATTCTATTTGGACAAAAGGGAAAATCTTTATTCATAAGTAATGTATATATGATGTGTATGGTGAAAAGATTTATGTGGATTTAACCTCCAAAAAGATGATAGGTGTTAAATAATGGCAGTAAGTTTAAGAATAAATATTGGTTATCATAGTATCAAATACCTGTGTGGTATGAAATCCTAACCTTGAGGTAGAAACATCTGTCACCATAGTGTACATTCAGGACTCTTTAAGTTCCACAGCAGCCAGCTTCCGAGATAGTTTCAATAGTCTTTACCTCTTGGTAATCATGTCCTTGTGTATTCCCCTCCCATACTGAATCAAGGCTGACCAATACCAACAATAGACTAGTAAAAAAAAAAAACAACAGCGTATGACTTTCAAGGCTAGGTCATAATAGACATTTGCATCTTCCACCTTAGTCCCCTGAATGATGATACATGTTCTAGAGAAAACTGCCTGCTGTAAAGTAGGAGCAGAAGCAGCCCTGTGGAGAGGTCTGGATGAGAAGGAACTGAAGTCTCCCCAACAACAGCCAGCACCAATATTACCAATATTACAGTACCATGTTACTGAGCCACCTGGAAAATGGGTCCTCCAGCCCCGGTTGAGCCTTTAAGTGACTACAGTGCCAACCAGTAGTCACCTAAATTAAGTCAAGACCCCCCAGCCTAGCGGTTCCTGAATTTCTAACCCACAGAAAATGTGAAAAATAATAAATGTGCATTGTTGTCTTAAACCACTAAGTTTTATGGTACTTTATTATACCGCAGTAGATAACAATACAGGTTGCAAGTGACAGGACCCCAATTTTAACTAGCATTAAACAGAGGGCATCTTTTAACCCATGTAAGTACAGGAAGGTCTGAGGGAACATGGTTTCAGGGACAATGGAACCAGGATCCAAAAAGGTGCTGGAACCCTTTTTCTTTATGTCAGCTCTGCTTCTCTCTGCACGTGTTTCGTTCTCCCAGACAAGCTTCCTCCCGTGACAGAGCAAATGGCCACCAAAACCATCAGGCATTACATGTAACTTCCTCTCATTCCAAGTTCCCAAAGCCTGAGAAGTGTTTCAATTGGCCTAAGATGGATTATGTGCCAGGTTAGGATGGTAGGATCCATAAGAATATAGGGGGGTGGCCCCAAAACTGGAATTTATTTATAAAAAAATTGTATTTATCCTTACATGTTTAAACTTCAGTCACCTTCAAAGTGCTCTCGATATACTACGCCTATCGAGATGTTTTTCCCACTGCTCAAAATACTTTTTGAACTCATTGATTTTGATACCTTTTAATGCTCCTGCCCTTTTTGTTTCAACCCCTTCCATACAAGCAAAATGTTTCCCTTTGAGAACTTTTTTCATCCAGGGAAACAAAAAGAAAACTCACTGAGGGTGAGATCAAATAAAGAGGGATGGTGGGGCACGAGAGTCATTCCATTTTTGGTCAAAAACCACTGAACATTCAGCATGATGTGGGCAGGTGAGCTCGTAAATCACCCACCATGAAATGGGCAAAATGTTGAAAGAGTCTTCAAAAAAAATTCACTGAAGCCAAATGCAGCCAGCCTCTCACAATAACACCAGCTGGTACACTGATACAGATGGATTCCTGGAATACTTGCCTAGCACGGGAAGCCTGTACTACAAGGAGCCTACCCTCTGGAAGATAATTCCTGTTCTTTTGGGAGGTCCCCCCACATGTCCATTTCTATCCAAGCCATTTATTATGATGAGTAAAGGAATATTTCTTAGAAGCAGAAGGGGATAGGGAATTCCCTTAAGACACTAAGAAACCCACTTGCAACCCACTGCGTGTCTGCATAGAAGCATGAAGGTACAGGCAGGCACATGCTCAGTGGGTGGCTCTGTGCTAATCTCCTGGTGACACTTGACATCGTTGCTTTCATGGGTCATTTCATCTCCTGGACCTAAGGACAAGCTTCTCTCCAGCCAGAAGAACACATCAGCCAAATTTCCAAGGAAAAGTAAATCTTGTTTTTCAAAGAGGAAGATATTTTTAAAAACTAGCTTAAAGCAATGCAATATTAGGTAATACTTCTAAGAATGCTTTCCCTAGAACCTGGGCCATAGATGCTGAAAGAAATAATTAATGATAATAGCACCATCTAGCAAGTACATGTTAAGCACCTGATTTTCCTGGACGTCATAAAATGTGGGCCATCTCATAAAGCATCTGACAAGTGCCAGATCCAAGACCACACCTGGGTCTGTCTGTGGCCCCAGCCCAAGCTCTTAATCACTGTGCAAAATACCAGAGATCACAGAAGCCCAACACTTATCCAAGAACGCACTAACACCCCAACTAAAGAGAGGCAGAGCAAGCCGGACTCAGCCCAGAATTCATTCTGCAGCAAATTCTATGTCTAGCCAGACTTCCCCCCAGCACTCTCTGAGCTCCACCTGGGAGAACCAAACTCCAGCCCAATCCTGCTGCTACTCTTCTCTGGGAAACAAAGCAGGACCCAAGGCAAAGTTTTCCAGAATTTTGTGATAGCAAAATCTCTGCTTTTCACTGTCCTCAGAAATAAACTTTTCTAAGCCAGTTCCATCTTTGGGTGACTCTCATATTTATTTTTTAAAAAAAACATTCCAAGATAGTCATTCTGGAAGTGGGCCTCCTGGAAGAAAAGCTTTGGAGCACTCATGAAGGCAGGAGGGGCGCCTCAGTGACAAGTCAGGCGGCCCTGCAGTTCAGGACTGCGCCTGCTACCCAACCTCTGTGTCGTGGAGAAGTTGATATCTCCATGGCATGATTTTTTTTAATCTGAAAAATGAGCATAAATCACATATCTCACAGAGTGATTGTGAAGAGCAAGTGAAGTACCATTTGTGGAAACAGCTAGCACAGAGCACAGTACGTGGTAAATATTGGTGGAATTTTTCTTTTTTTAACTTTTCTCCTCAAGAAGATTATAAACTCCTCGTGGCAGAAACACTCTCTTACTGATGTTCTGTGTCCTCTGCATAACCTGTGAGCAGGTAGAGCCTGATGTGCTGATGCAACGGTCTCCACAGAGAGCAAATTAAACAAATCAGTAGGCAGCACGCTTTCTGGCAGGTGGCAATATGCCTTCATCTCAAACACATCACGATAATTTGGGTGAACACTTCAGAGGTTGGTCAAACAGGTATCTAAGCTCACAGTCTCAGTGAATATAAAAGACAAGCCAATGGGTACACATAAATACTTTAATTCTAAAGGTCAAAAATAGTGTCAGTGGATGTCAAAGGTCAGTTAACAGAGCCTACTCCTCCACACTCGGTCTGGGCCACCATGCGATTTCTACAATGCCTTTGACAAGGCTGTGTGGCTGCATTGCAAACCACATGATCCCCTCACCTCTACCCATCTGTGCAACTGATTGGCCACGAGGCAGCAACTGACGACACAACTAGACACAGAATGAAGAAGGAAGTCAGTTGGATTCTTTTCCTTGGGAGCCTGTCTTACTCTGTTTGGGCTGCTAAACAAAGTAGACTGAATAGCTTATAAATAACGAACATTTATTTCTTACAGTTTTGGAGACTTGGAAGTCCAAGATTATGGCGCTGGCAGAGTCAGTGTCTGGTAAAAGCTCACCTCCACGTTGGTAGCCTCTTACCACTGTAACATCACACGGTGGAAGGGGGAAGTTACTCTCTGGCATCTCTTTAATAAGGGTACTAATCCCATCATGAAGGCTCTACTGCAATGAGCTCATTCTTAACCAAAAACCTCACCTAATACCATTACCTTGGCAATTAAGACTTCAGAATATGAATTTGGGGGAGGGGCATGAACATCCAGTGGAAAGCAGAAATATTGAGAGAACGAAGCAGTTAAAACTAAAAGAACAGCAGTAGGAGGCAGATCACAGTAGGGAATAAAGACTGGAGCCAGATGGCCTGCATCTACGTACCAGCTCAGCTCTGTCAGTTCCCACCTGTATGACCTTAGGACAAGGTGCTTTACCTCTCTGCATCTCGGTATCTTTATCTACAAACTGGAAATGATAATACACCTGTCTTGTGGGCTTAGTGCAAAGATTCAAAGAGTAAATAAATATGGAAGGTACTTAGAGTGATGGCTAACACACAGTTAGTGTCATGTAAGGAGCAGCCAGCATTGTCAGATAGACACCAAGACTGAGGCAAGTTCACTCATGGGCAGACCAATAAGAGAAAGCAGAAGCTATTATGAGAACAGTAGGGAGAATGGGGTATGTAAAGGGAGAAGCTCTGAGTCCCATAGACCCCCAGCCCGTGAAAGAGGTACCCCTGCATTCATGCTAATCCTGCTCCAATTCTCTTAAGATAAACTCCCTGAAGGATGAATCAACCTGCTTGTCCCTGAACTGGGCAATGTAAAGGGCTTTAAACTTTGTACAAGAAGGACTCTGAATAAGCAGAAGCACTGTGTTTTTTACCGCTGAAAAGTTCACAAAGGCTTGATGAAAAGGAGGGATCCCAAGTTTTTCAGTAAAGAGGAAAAAATGAGATTTAAAAAGAACCCATCAGCATGCCCCTTACCTTGTCATGCACTTTTGATAAAAGTCCCAGGTTGGCACATCTGAGCTTTCTGCATCTAGCAAAGTGATAACCCTTATCAAAGAAGCAAAGTCAGAAGCAAAGAATGTCTTGCAGCCCTGATAAGCTCCAAGGCGCTGGGCCAGGGTAATGGACCGTAGGAGATTGAGCAGGGGTCTGCCAAGCTCAATAACACGGCATTGTTGCTGCATTGGAAAATGTTTTTATTTACATTTTCAAGTGCAAAATATTTTCTTTTCATGCTTTGGCTAAATTAGGTAGTTAAAGTCTGTGAAGTGGCAGTAATTGGAAACAATGGATTTTATATTTGACCTTTATTATTTTAGTGTAATCTGTTTTACATTTACATCAAACATCCAAGGACCCCTGCAGAAGTTTCTTTTGCTATTACATTACCATTTAGTTCTAATAATGCACTCTGAATCCCTAATTCTTGATTATAATTGCATCATTTCAGATGGAGTAAGAGAGGGTATAGAGATAAACTTTCAATGGAAATTGTACTCCTGTGCTTTCCTCTCCTCTTGTTGACCTTTCATGAGTTGATAATTTGTTCAATATATTTTAACCTAATTCTTCACAGTGTTTTTTTGTTGTTTCCTAATTACTTTATGTATTTTGGTCTTACTTTATCAAAAAGCTACTTAGGGCAAAGATCATGTGTTATATCCCCATAGCACTTGTTTTGAATCCAAGCATATAATGAGAATCAAGAAATGTTTGGTCGACTATTCAGAAGATATTAGTGTTATAGAAAATGGGGCACAGATGCCAGGAGAGGCCGTTGGAAGGACAAAATTCCTGTTTGATAGAAGGAAAGACCCTTATAGAGCTACTCAAGATGGATTAGACTGAATCAGAAAGTGGTAAGTCCCCCACAGTTCTTGAACAGGAATCCAATGACAACTTAACAATGACAAAAATAAGCCAAAATTAAAAAGGTTTTGGAGTCAGAATGAATTGGGTTTGATCCTTAGGTCCATCTCATAAACAGTGCAATCATGGGCAAGTGACAAATTCTCTAAGCCTCAGTTTCCTCATCTTACAATGAGATTAATAGTCTACTTCCTGTGAAAAGTGAGGAAACGTATCCATGTAATGAACCAGATATCCCGAGGGGCCCCAATGGTCAGTGTCCCTTTCTTTCATGGTGGGGAGAGGTAAAAAAATACCATTCTGTTCTCGACTTTGATAAGTAGAGAAATAGACTAAGCAAAATTTTAGAATAAAACTCAAAGATAGCCAGTAGAAATGAAAATAAAATGGGTACCTTCCAAATTACAGGAGAAACTGAAAATGATGGAGAACAAAGGAAAAAGGACAGAAATCTAAAATAATAGAAAATATAAAACAAACAGGCAAACAAAAGCAATCTATATTTATTAAAACAAATTAAAGTGTCAACACTAGAAGCCATCGTGAAATGTCTTCTTTATATAACTTATCTCCTTTTGTTCTTACAGAGTCCTAGATGTTGTCATTATTATTATGCCCATTTTACAGATGAGAATACTGAGATTTCTCAGAAGTAGAAAATTATTAAACTTACACGCAAGCTAATCCATTTGGACCCAGGCAATCTAACTTCAGGGCTCATACATGTACTCCTAAGCATTACACTACCCCACAAAAACAAAAGGAGGCTGCAAATATGTATATGTCTAAATACACTCACATATTTATACTGGCAGGAAAGAAAGAGTCATAAATAAATACAAATATTAAAATGTTTTTCTCTAACTATTGGGATTATGTGCAATCTTAATTTTCTTTTTTATGGTTTTCTATATTCTCCAAAATTTTTTGCAATAAGGATATATTGTTATAATCAGGGGAAAGGTTTTAACATTTATAATAGATTATCTGTCTGCTTGTTATACTAAGAAGGCTTACGTCTTAGTATAAAATTCTTGAGATTTTCATGGTATTCACACTCCCTGAGAGAAAATGTTCCCACTGTGTTCTCATTATTTTTTCCAGTGGACCCAGAATTAGAATAATCAGTAGATGAAACTGTTCATTTTGTTGTGTCTAGTATATACGATATGGATTAAAGAGAGTTTTAAGTCAGAGGAAAATTTAAATAATCCTCATCTAATTTTGTAATTGGATTCAAAGTAAACATTTTTTGGAAGCAGCCCAAGTGTCCATCAGTAGATGAGTAGATAAAACAACTATGGAATATTTATACAATGGAACACTACTTGGCCATAAAAAAAAGCAAACAAGAAAATGTTACCCTTTGCAATAATATGGATGGACCTGAAGAATATTACATTAAGTGAAATAAACCAGTCAGAGAAAGACAAATACCACATGATTTCACTTTTATGTGGCATCTACAGGCCTGTACATGCTCAGTGGGTGGCTCAGTGGGTTCTAAGGAGCAAACTGGACTAACAGGGAAAATGGAGGCAGACTCATAGACATCGGGATGAAAGAAATCAGCCTGCTGTCTATGGGGAGGATAGGGGGTGGAGGGATTGAGCAAAAAAAAAAAAAAGGACTCATGGACATGGACAACAGTGGGATGACTATGGGGGGGGAGGGAGATATAAAAGAACTAAAGGGTACTTAAAAATACAATATTTTTAAAATTTCTTTTAAAAAGTAAGATAAAATGCAGTTGTCAGAGATTCTATAAATAAGTTGGAAGCACTGCTGCAGTGCATGTCTCATCTGAGTAGTTTTAAGCGAACCCCCAAATCCACTGAAAGACCCCACCCAAAAGGCAGTGTGTGAGAGCGCACGTCCACACACCAACATGTCACACAGCAACATACTCGTCCCCAAAGTATTCCCATTCCACTGAACCACAGAAATTGTCAGGAAGGCTCCTAGTCTCGAGTTCAGCCCCTCTCTCTGCAGATAAGGGAACCGAGATCCTGAAAGGCTACTTCGATCCATTCTCAGCATTACCTTGCTAGACCAAGCTATGGCTACTGCTCACCTGGATTGTTTCCAACAGGCCTGACTGCATTGGGGAAGGCAGACGTTGATCTGGAGCTTGAAGGAAGAGAAGACCTGCAGAGAGGAGAGAGAAAAAGTTACTTAAAAATCACCTGCTCTTCCAACCAGGGGTAATATCTCAGGAAGTATTATCAATAAATTTGTAAAATACCAACTCAAATGGAGAACAGTATCAGAAATGGGACTATCAGAAAAATAAAGACACAAGGTCTTTTCCAATCCAAAGCAGGGGTGTCAAACTTATTCTCACCAGGGGCCGCATCAGCCTCACAGTTGCCTTCAAAGGGCCGAATGTAATTTCAATTCCTTAACAGTGAAGGAGTAGTTACAGTTATGCAGTCCTAAAATTATTTTGGCCCTTTGAAGGCCACCGTGAGGCTGATGTGGCCCCTGGAGAAAATGATTCCGACACCCCTGCATAGGGACTGAGAATAGGGACTGACAGAGAATTTAGAGATGCTTGAAGGACAGTATCATTCTCAAACCTAGCTATGAATTCTTTACTAACCAGATGTAGATATTAATAGTTAATAATAGAGTTAACTCTTATTTATTCTAACTGTATGTCATGCATTATATTAACAGCTTGGCACATATTATCTCATTTATTCACACTCAAGCCTCCCAAAATTCCTATGAGAGTAGGCAGTATTATTACCCTCATCTTACATCTGAGAAAACCGAGGCTTTGGCAGAGTAAGTAACTTGCCAAACAAGATTATGTAGCTGGATTATATAAAACCAGAGTCTCAACCCAAACTCTAACTTTTGCTCAGAGCCTGAGCAAAAATGTAAACGACTAAGAAGTTTCTGATGCTGTTTTCAAAAACCTAAATAATAGCACAAAGCATGAATTCAGAAGACCATTCACATGACCTATTATGGATCATCTTAAAGAATTTTATTGAGGTGTGCAAGAATAGAGAGATACAAAGATGTCAGTTCTCATGACTTCATGGTATTAAAATTTAATTAGTTTAGAACCATTAAGTCATGACTGAAATGGAAAAAAGAAACTACAGTGTATCTTAGGTGGTGACCTGAAAACTACGTGAATTCCTTTCCATTCTTTCCCCATCACTGAATCTTTCCTTCTGGTGTTAATAACAGCATTTTAACAAACCCATTACATGTAACATAAATACAGGATGTAAATTGCAGAATAGGTGGAAGGAAAGGAGGGAGGGAGTAAAGGGAGAAAGATTCAGAAAAATCATCTCCTGTTATTGTCACGAGATGCTAGCCACTGCCTCTTCCCTCCATCTTCCCTCCATCTCAGGTAATGTGTGTTGACAACAGTGACACCTCCTGGAGAAAGCAAACTTGATCTCCCGCAGTATTTCATTTTGCTCACTCACTGCAAATTACTCTTGACTCTTCTTGTTGCCTCCAGGAGCAATTTTACAGTCCTTGTCTGAAAGATCATGTACTGACATGGCCCAGCCTCAACCTCAGAAACTCAATAACCCAGGTCTGACCGGACTGCAGAACTCTGCTGTGCAAAGCCTCCAAGTTTCCTCCTGAACACGTCAGCATGATTAGCCCAGAGACCCAATTCACAGTGTTCCTACTTACAGCTACATTAAATATAAATAAAGCAAACTAAATACAAGCTACTGAAAAATAGTTCAATTAAATCCTACAATAAGAGGGCCTCTTGATTGCAATGTGTTTAATCCCCTGGGAAACATAGTTGGTGTACGCCCTTCTTTTCTCGTAGAATTTTTTTGGGGGGAAGGGGAGTCTCAAATTTGCATAAATCATACAGCCACCAATAAAACACCAAAGGTGTTTGGTATTATTGTTAACCAAAAACAGTGAAAGCTTTGTTTAACGAGTGTGGAAGGTTTTGTTTCATCGCATGAGGAATATTCTAGGATATGATCTCTATGCTTACTAACTTTGAGGATAGTATATGGGACAATATGGTAAGATGTTTTGTCCTTTCTTTGAAAGCAGTCCAGTATTCTGTTTGTTAAACCAGACCACTGGGTAACCATAATTAAAGGAGAGAGGAGTTGGCAAATCATAACCAAGAGTGGAGAGCTCAGACCCCACGGTATTCTTGAATTACACAAAATAGCTGAGGGCTTCTGTTGTTCTCTATAAAAGAAGGATGCTCAGTGGTTCAGAGCATGAAGAATTTACCTTGAAACTGGTCGGCTTCTATTCCATTCACAGTCTACACAATGTACATATTTGGCTGACTAAACCTTATAAGCTCACAGGTTGGAAAAAGTCTATGAACATTCCCTCAGTTATATTTTTATTTTGAAAAGTGTCCTAAGATAAACCAGAACATTCATTCTCAGGTAAACTTGCATTCCAAATTAATAAAAATTCAAACCCTTGCTCCTTTCTACATCTAGTGAGTCTTTTGGCAAATAAACCTTGGAGATCAGACCTTGTTTTTGCTATGCATGAAGAGAAAACACTTGTATTTGAGAGCACAAAAGCCCTTGAAACTGATCAAAAAGGAAAAGACAGTTGAATTATGGAAGTTACATTTTTGCTTCTGTTTTGCTTTCAGTGAACATTATAATTGAAATTCAAACTTCATTCTGACATAGTAAAGATTCCAAACATGGGTATTTCAAATCATTTTTGCAAAAGTAAATTGTGGTGAGGTGGTCCATTTCTAAGTTCTTTGCTGGCCTTCAAATGCATTTGAAAGATAGACGACCAAAGTAGAAGAATGTGCTTCCTGACTAACATAACATCAAATAATATACGAATGATGAATGTATCTTTGGACTTCATTAAGTAGTTTATCCATGTAGTCAACAATAAATAAACGTGTGTGGTCAGTTAAGCCAAATGCTGGGAGTTGGGAAACAAAGCCGGTCCCTGCCCTCAAGAGAGTGAAGTCTAGTAGATGACAGAGCAGCTGCATGGGACATACTTATGCTTAAAAAAGGTATTTATTGCCTATCTGAAATTTGAACTTAACGAGGTATCCTATATTTATATCTATTAAATCTGACACCTCCAGGAAATGGTGAATGGGCAATTTCAACAGTGTGAAGTGATGTGTGATCCGAATGCAGAGTGCTGGAGGAGGTACAAGTAACCTAGACTTGGGAACCAGGATCTGAAAGATGAATAAGACTTAACCAAGAAAAGAGAAAGAAGTAAGAGATTTCAAGAGGCAATGCAAGTGCAAAGTTCACAAGGAGAGAACTTTGTCCCAAATGACCCAGCCTGTGGTGATAAGGCAGGAGAGATTAGCAGATGCCAGACCATGGAGACCCTGTAAAGGCATTTGGACATCTTCAGGACAATGGAACATGTAAAGGTTTCTAGGCAGAGGCATTATACACTCCACTGTATGATTCAGGAAGCCTATTCTGAGTGACTGATGGAAAATGGATTGACAGCTAGCAAGATGGGAGACAAGGAAACTAGCTGAAATAATTTGCCTAAGGGATGCCTAGTGGCTTGAACTAGCAATAAGAATGTAGGAAGTGGGTAAATTAGAAAGATACTTGTAGTAGAAATGGATTAGGAAATAGGCATAAGAAGATTTAATGATCAACTGTATATAAGGTTGTTGGAAAGGAAGAAATCACATATGATACAAAAACATTAATTGAGAATTTATTATAGATTAGTCATTGTGTTAACTTCTACATATATATATATAAACTCACAAATCTATGAAATAATCATTATTATTCCTGCTTTATGAGTGAGGGAAATGAGATTTAGAGAGACAAACGTGTCATTTGCCTGTAAAGCTAGTAGGTGGTGCAGTGAGGATGACGTCTAGGTTTGGAGACTGAGCTAAGGGCATCAACAACCAAGAATAAAAACCCAGGAGGGGTACACATTTGTGGAAAATGTGCTGAGCTCACGTTTAGACGGATTGAGTCTCAGATGCCTGTGGATGATGTCAGAAGGCAACTAGATAGATAGCTTTAGAGCTCAGCAAAGGCATTGGACCACAGACAGAGATTTGGGAGTCATTAGCACAGAGATTAAAACTGAAACTCTGAGAAAATACATAAGATAGCCTAGAGAAGGAACACAGAGTGAAAACAGAAAGAGGCCTAGGGAAGAAGATAGAGAAACACTAGCATTTAAAGGTCAAGAGTAGCCAGAGCAGTAGGAGAAAGACCAGGAGAGTGTAGTATCATAGAAGATAAGAAAAGAGAAAATTCTAAGTAGGAAGTGTCAGCATTGCAACATGAGTTACGTGAGACGTGCTGAGAGAGGTAATTAATCTGTTGTATACAACAAAAGAGAAAAGTTACCAAGGTAGCCAGTTGAAATGAAAGGAGCTAAATTAGTAAATGTGAGGGTCAAGTTTACTGGTGCACAGGAGACAGATAAACACGGGGAAGAGGATAATGGACATGCGAACTGCTGTGCGGTCTTGCTAGCACAGCAATGAGATGGGTCTAGAACACAGTAGGAACCTAACTGGGTAGGTTAAAATTAATTTCAATAAAGACCAAAGCCACACCTGGTTGATCTAGTCATGAGGGGCCTCCCCATGCTGTGGGTACTATTATGAACAACAAACATGAAGCTGGAGCCATATTCAGCCAAGCTTGTTCTACATTCAAGGACAAATCTGGGCAGGCGCTGGACGGAGGGAGAAGAGGGCTGTACGTTATTAACAAAAGGTGAGGGGAAGAAGGTACGCTTGCTATTAAAGGAGGTAAATTGAGCCTACCTGCTGGGGAGCTTCTAGATACAGCACAGACATTTTGTTCTCCTAGTGTCTTTGAATCTATAGCATAATTTTATGCACTATCAAGAGAGAAAAAACACGCCTGCATAAAGCTGCAAGACAAAAAGGATATACAGTAAATGAGAAATAACCCCACCCCAGAGAAAGGGACAGTGAAGAATTGGTACTGGGTGGGGGGGAGATTAAAACTCTCCCCTGAGAATAAGAATCAGAGCCCAGGTTTTAATCCAAATTTACATCATCAGTGTAGCAAAGAAAACCCTTAAGCTGAGAATTTACTGTAAAGTGCTTTCAGGTTGATGGTGGGTCCAAATGACTGGCAGAAGGAAACTCAAATCCTTCAGGAAAGAATTCAATGTCAAACCAGGTTAACAGTGATTTGAAGTGCCATGAACTGTAAAAGATGCTAAAATGTGAAGGAAGGAAAATTGCCCTAGACTCCATGGAATAATATAGTTATTACATGCTTGTAAGCAGTTGGCCTGGAAGGAAGCATGGACTTCAACTGGTGACTGACTCATGGAGTGGACTTAAGACCAGAACTTAGATTTCTCTCACTGTCTTTCTGTCACTCACTAGCACTGGACCTGCCCAGAGAATGTCCCAAAGGAAAATAGGGAGTTGATCAATGATCATTCTTCAGGCTCATGGCAAGAAGTGTTACTGAACTCACAGAGCCCAGATCACACCCTTCTTCCTAGAAGTCAACAAACACAAGACTGAAAGAGTCTAATAGGTTAGCAACTACATCACTACTCCTCTTTCCAATAACAATTTTGATGGAGTTGAGAAGGAAGAAGAAAAATTGTATTGGATTGAAGCTGGAAAGGAGATGAATAAACAGGCAGCATTGGAAACAGTGCCTACGAGCTTGGTTCTAAACGGGGTGGGGAGGGGGGAGAGGGTAGCGATTTTAATTCTCAAGCATAGTGTCTGTCTACTTTATCTATTCCTGAAGGCCAAAATAATACATTTCTGGAAGCCCTTTGGGGAGGTTTAGACTAAAATCCAAAACTATATCCAACCAAAAGCTCTTGAAATGAAATATTTCTTCACGAATGTGCCTCTAGATTAGTTAAGTTAGACTCCTGAGGAGGCATGATAAATTCAAGCATAGTGAATGAGTTATGTTTTCAGTCCAGTGTGAAAGCATATTTAAATTAATTCAACTAGTTTTACCCCACTAACACATTTATACCTTTCTGTCTAATATACATTCTAGTTGACATCCAAGTGCTCTTTAAAAATTTCCCACAACCAGCTTCTCAGCTGTTGCTGTCATCTTCCACCCTAACATCATTATTCTAAATTAGTGAGTTCTTGCTGCCTATGTGATAATTGTGTTTAGATATATGTGGAAGAGTTCTCCAAGTTCTGTTTGTTATTTCCAAACTTAAAGAAAAATAACATGTAAAATAAGCATTGTGCCTGCTATAGAAGCTGTCCAGCAAAAGATCCTACTTCCTCTCTTTATGGAAAGGTAAAAGTCATACAGATATGTTTAGTCTGGTGGTTCAGATGTTTTTGTTTAGAAGATACATACTGTTCTGTTTTTATTGATCTGGCAAAAAGATAGATGTGTGGATATAGTAGTCTCTTTGTGAGCTTGTCTCCCTTAGTGACATGGAGTTGGTAGGCTCAGAAGTAGGATGTTTTAAAGGAAATTGGCCAATGGGAAAGCTTGTCTCCTTGCTTTCTTTTTTATTTTTTTCAATTACAGTCTACATTTAGTATTACTTTTGTATTAGTCTCAGGTATATAGCATAGTGGTTAGACAATCATATACTTTACAAAGTGGTCCCCTTGATATTTCTAGTAACTACCTAGCAGCATGCTTCATTAGTACAATATTACTGACTACATGCTCTACTTTACATACCCATGACTATTTTGTAACTACCAAACTGTACTTCTCAATCACTTTGCCTTTTTCACCTGGTCCCCTAACTCCCCTTCCCCATGGCAACCATCAGTCTGTTTTCTGTATCTGAGTCTGTCCCTGTTTTTGGTTTGTTTATTTACATTGTTCCTCCAATTCCACATATAAGTGAAATCACATGGTATTTTTCTATCTCTGACAGGCTTATTTCACTTAGCATCATACCTGCTAGGCCCATCCATGCTATTGCAAATGATAAGATCTCATTATTTTTGTGGCTGAGTAATATTCCATTGTATAATTGTACTACAGTTTTTAATCTGCTCATCTACTAATGGGCACTCTGGTTGCTTCCGTAATGTATTCCAAGCTTGGCTATTGTGAATAATTCTGCAATGAACACAGGGTTACATAGATTCTTTCAAATTAGTGTTTCTCACTTCTGATTTAATAACCTTCATAGAGAGAACCTTTAAAAATCAGGACTGTTTTTATTCTATGAAAACCAAAAGTGAGAGGTCAGAGCCTCATCAGGAGCAGGAGAGCTGTGATGTGCATCTTGCCAGACCACCTGGTACTCTGAGGTCTCAGGGACAATCCATGACTTTTGCTACCAAAATGTGGCAAGTGACTGCAAATGGGAACACAGCAACAGTCAGATCCTCATCCAAGAAAAGCTATTTGTATCCTATCCAAATCCATCTACTTCCTCCCTAAGAAAAAACATCCAGGTATTAAGAACTGGTAACTACAGGCCAAAAGTAAAAAGGAAGGATGAGTTAATGGATACCAAGTCTATATTTTCTTTTTAGTTTATAGCCCATAAGTTAATAGGTTGCTTTTCCTTTTGTAAAAAAAAATTGTGATTATGAATGCTGAATTTGAAATAGACAGCTGGATTATTCAAAATAGCCTAGAAGATTTTGGGGGGTGAAAAATGGAACACTATAGAAGTTCATTTGACTGGCTTTGGGCCCACGTGTTTGGATGCTATGAAAGTGCCTTACTCTGTTAGTTTCTTATTACCACATTCTCATTGGCTCAGAACAACAGGTATTTATTCTCTCACAGTTCTGGAGGCCAGAATCCCAAAATCAATGTCACTGGGCCAAAACACAAGAGTTACTAGGACCACACTCCTTCCAGAGGCTGTAACAGAAAATCATTCCTTGCCTCTTCCAGCTCCTGGTGGCTGGCATTCCTTGCCTTGTAGCTACATCACCCCAATATTCAAGACCAATATCTTGAAATCTCTCTCTGTTCTACCTCCATATCCCTTCCTCCTCTGTACATGTCTAATCTTCCACCACCTTCTCAATATAAGGATACATGTGATTTGATTGTACTTAGGACTGAACCAGATAACCCAGGAAAATATCCCCATTGCAAGACTCTTAACATAATCCCACCCACAAAGACCTTTTCTTATAATATTCAGTAACATCCATGGGTTCTAGGGATTAGGATGTAGAGATCTTTGAAGGGCCCACTTGTCAGCCTACCAACTCATATCATACCTGCCATTTAACACATACAAAGTCACATAGATAGAGGCAGAAATCAAATGCAAATCCAAGAGACAAATTATCAGCGTACTCTTCTTCAAATGTTGTTATATTCAGTTATCCGCAGAAGTCACCCAGGGAAGAACATTTTTTTCATTCATACAATTCTGGATAAAATAAAATGACTTAAAAGAAAAACTCTTTGGTAGCTTCATTTCAAAGTGTTTTTTTACTTTGGGTCACCATTTTGCAACATGCTTTAGGAATATTTTCATATGCAACTAAGAATGAAAACAGAGAACTACAACTTCTCTACAACTCTACAATGTAGAAGTTGTAGAATCTCTCTACAACTTCTAATTGTGTGATACCTTCTTTACTTTCTGTCTACTTACACAGGTTCATGAGGAGAGAATCAGGATGAAGTTGTTCACCCTTGGACTTCAACATATTCTTAGAATCCTCCCAGAAGCTCTGTGACAAAGTGAAAGCCATTTGCTTCCATATTGGAAGAGGACATGAGTCCCTAGGGTAATAAAACTCAACTCAATTCAATCCACAGCCCCAGGGAGGACATAGAATTGAATTCAGAGTTAAACCATTCTGAATTTAAATACATCAAATTCCTAATACCTTAAAATGTCATGGTGAGTCATCCAGGCAAGTTGGTGTGGTGGATGAGATTAAGAGTGGGGACAGATGGAGAGCAAAATGTGACCTTAGAGCCTGCAACTTCAGAAGAGCCCGGAGTGAGCCCGGATGTCGAAGACAAAGGAGAAATGCTGCCAGCGAGGTCTTGAAGGAGAAACATCTGCATTTTGTTTCCACCTCTAATTTCTACTCTTTTCTCTCTTCCATTAAATATTTCTAGTTCTGTAATGTATTTGATGTTCTGACTTGGGTGTAAGGGACATCCTGGGATTTAGACCAAAAGTCATCCAACAGAACACACACACACACACACACACGTACACACACACTGATGCCCTCACCCAGAAGACAGTGTGAGGACATTCATGAACTGTACCGGGGGTAAATCAGCTTATGAGGCTAAATCACGCCAATGGTTTGCAGTCCCAGATCACCAGGAATTTAAATTGTACAATGAGGAAATGACTGGTTGAGTAGCTTCCAAACTTTGTCTTAACATTTAATTGTAGTGTACCTAACACTTTTATAAAACATATACAATTTACTTATGCTTCTTAGGTGAAATATTTCTCTAAACTTTTTTTCTTAGGAAGTGACAAAAGTGTTCTTGTTGTAATTAATGGAGTACAAAAATATTGGGGAAATATGCCTGAAGGCTGAAACCATAATTCTATTACTAATATATTCCCTTGGCTTGCCTTTTGAACTCTGCTGCCTCTTGCCTCGCAGCTCTGTTTAATGAGTGGAGAGATTATTCAAATGAGCCCACAGCAGAGCTTCTTTCGGAGGCTCTCGCCATCTTGCAGAGGCGTCTTGCCTCCTGATCAGGCAGGCAGAGCGCACCATCCCTCTTTAGTTACCTGACTATCTATGCAGTGATGCAGTTCTGGAGACAGCAGATCCCATCCCTTGATTTGGAGAGAAGTTGCTAATGATCCTGTGACCCAACAAAAGGACAGCAGGAACAGCCTTCAAGGTGAAAAACGAGAAAGCGCCTACACTAGCCTGCACGGTGCTTCAGCTTTCAATTTGTCACTACCTGTCAATGATGCAGACTGTGAGTGTCCCATAATGAAAACATGCAGCAGTACAAAATAGTCCCTTTAAACAGCACTGCTTGTGAACATATGGCCTTTGCTCCAACTAATATCGAAATGGAACCTGTTGCAAATGGGCAGGACAATGCTCAGTGAATTTTAGGATGTTAAAATGATTTTCTACTCATGAAAGATTTAAAAGTAAGAATAACTCTCTAGAGGAGAAATTCCTGAGATGATGACAAAGTTGCCAAGAATATTTAATAGGAACTAATTTTGAACTGATAAGCATTCAATTCAATAGGGTGGGATTAAGCAATAAGAATTCTTCCTGGGAATTTACAGGGGATAGGCATCTCATGAATAAGTAAATTCTGAAACAGGAGGCTGCTGCCTGTTTATTGATGTTGAAATCATTTGTTTCAGAAGTTGCCCTTGATAAAAAGACTATTATGGCTAATGATAGTTGTACTCAGAGACAACCCACTTCTTTGGTGGATGGCAGAACATAAAGATTACCCACACGATACAAAATGTGTGAGACAAAGTTTGATCTGCAAAGCCCACTCATTATTAGAATTTTACTAATTCCTAGAAGATAATTTTCAGGCAATATAAAAGTCAAAAGTAAGTGAGAGCTAAATAACGAGGATCCTTAACTTACAAAATACTTTGGTACAATGGCAGTGGAGAAATCTCTTTTTAAAGGCTGTCTTCTGGGGCACCCTGAGTTCCAGGCCCATTACTACCAATTCCTTATACCTCATGCATCTACCTCTGAGAATTGGGGTAATTAAAATTAAAATTTGCAAGAAACTTCTGAGGCATTTCAAAATTTTAAAAACAATATTTTTTTCAGTTTGCTATTGTCCTTTTAAAAATGCAATGACTTAAAGCAATGGTGGAAATATAAGGTTTTTTTGGGGGGGTTGTTTATTTGTTTGTTTGTTTGTGTTGGTGAATTCTGAGTTAGTAGAAAATTCCATTACAGCACCCTGTATTTTCTAGTAACTGGGATATTATGTTTTTCCCTAAACATTCTTTCTGAAGAAAGGCTTCCTGCCTCCACCTTTCTTAACTGATATCAAACATAAAGTGGGGTAACAGGATTCAACTGAGTTGAGAATAGTGACTCAGCATCTGGAACAATATTGTCTTCTCTGAATTTGTAAGTCAGTACTGGGTTCCACATAAGTGGTGAGATGTCCATCCTCTCCAGCTTCCCTCTGGTCTTGGAGGAAGAATGACTTTGTTTTTTTTTTTCCCTCTGGGCAAACCCTCCTTCTCTCTGACCTCTCAGTTTCACCTCTTCCTATCTCTTCCAGAACCTTACTGCATCAGTTGTGTCCTCTTCTATGTGTAGTCATGCCTCTTCGGTTGGCTATTTCCCCTCAGCCTAGTGACATGCTCAAGTGATCTTACTTCATTAAAAATTAAGGCCATTCTTATGAAGCTAGAAATCAATGACAAGCAAAAGCTAAAAACTACACAAACACATGGAGGATAAATAACATGTTACTAAGCAATGAATGGATTAACAATGAGAAAGGAAGAAATCAAAAGATACCTTGAGACAAATAAAATGACAACATAACAATCACACAGTGAAAGCAGTCCTAAGAGGAAAATTCTTAGCAATACAGGCATACCTCAAGAAACAAGAAAAATCTCAAATAAATAATCAAATGTCATACCTAAAGGAGCAAGAAGAAGAACAACAAAGCCAAAGTGGCTAAAAGAAATGAAATAATAAAGATCAGAGTAGAAATAAACAAACTAGAGTCTAAAAAATACAAAAAATCAATGAAACCAAAAGCTGGTTCTTTGAAAAGATAAACAAGATTGATAAACCTTTAACCAAAGTCATCAAGAAAACAACAGAACACAGATAAATAAAATCAGAAATGAAAGAGAAGTGATAACTGACAAAAGAAATGAAAAGGATTATATAAAAATGTTGACCAATAATATTCCAAAAAAACTGGATAATATGGAAGAAATTGATAAATTCCCAGAAACATACAATCTTTCAAGACTAAATCAAGAAAAAAACAGAAAATCTGAACAAATTACTACCAATGAAATGAATCAGGAATCAAAAAACTCCCAACAAACAGAAGTACTGGACCAGATGACTTCACAGATGAATTTTATCAAACATTCAAAAAAGAATTGACCCCTATCCTTCTCAAACTATTCCAAAAAATTTAAGAGGAAGGAAGGCTCCAAAGCTCATTTTACAAGGACAGTACTATCCTCATTCCTAAACCAGACAAAGGCAATACAAAAAAACTAAATAAAAATAAAATCATAGGCCAATATTCCTGATGAACATAGATGCAAATGTCTTCAACAAAATATTAGCAAACCAAATTCAATACATGAAAAAGACCATACACCATGATCAACCAGGACTTATTCCTGTGATGCAAGGTGGACTCGATGTCCACAAATCAATTAACATGATACTCCACATAAATGAAACAAACGACAAAATCTAATAATATCAATAGCTGCAGAAAGAGCATTTGACCAAAATCCAGAACCCATTTTTTAATAAAAACTGTCAACAAAGTGGGAATAGAGGGGACATACTGCAACACAGTAAAGGCCATAAATGACAAACCCACAGCTAACATCGTACTCAATGGGGAAAAGTTCAGTCTTCCCCTTAAGATCAGGAAGAAGACAGAGTTATCCACTTTCTCCGCTTTTGTTCAACAGAGTATTGGAAGTCCTAACCATGGTAATCAGATAATAAAAGAGATAAAAGGCATTCAAATTGGAAAGAAAGGAGTAAAACTGTCATTATTTACATAAGATATGATACTATATGAGAAACCTAAAGATTACACACACACACACATACAAATGCTATTAGCATTGATAATAGCTTTAGACTGCTTATAGCACTCATGGATAGAAAAAAAATCACATTGTTAAAATGTCCATACTACCCAAAACAATCTATAGATTCAATACAATCCCTATTATAATATTAATGGTATTTTTCACAGAATTTGAACAAATAATCCTATAATTTATATAAAACCACAAAAGACTCCAAATAGCTACAGTGAGCTTGAAAAAAAAGGGTGGAGATATCACACTACCTGATCTCAAACTATATTACAAGGCTGCCATAGTCAAAACAGCATGGTACTAGTATAAAAATAGACACATAGATCAATGAAAAAGAATAAAAAGCCCAGAAACAAACCCATTCCTATATGGTCAATTAATCTATGACAAAGGAGGCAAGAACATACAATGGGGTAAGAACAGCCTATTTGATAAACATTGTTGAAAAAATTGGACAGATACTTCAAAAAAAAATAAAACTAGACCATGCTATTATACCACATATAAGAATTAATTCAAAATTGATTAAAGTCCTAAAACCATAAAACTCCCAGAAGGAAACATAGGCATTAAACTCTCTGACATTTCTTTTAGTAATTGACATAACTTTTTGGACAAGGTAAACAAACAAAAAATAAACAAATGGGACTACATCAAACTAAAAACTTTTTTTCACAGCAAAGGAAACCATAAACAAAACAAAAATATAACCTACCAAATGGAAGAAGATATTTGCCAATGATTCACCCAGTAAGGGGTTGATATTCAAAATTTATAAAGAATTTTTACAACTCAACAACAACAAAAAAATCTAATTAAAAAACAGGAAAAGGACCTGAATAGATGCTTCCCCAAAGAGGACATACAGATGGCCCATAGACATATGAAAAGATGCTCAATGTCACTAATCATCAGAGAAAGGCAAATTAAAACCACAATGACATAGTACGTGATACATGTCAGAATGGCTATCTCCAATAAATCAACAAACAAGTGCTGCAGAGGATGTGGAGAGAAGGGAACCCTTGTGCACGGTTGGTGACATTGCAAATTGGTACAGCCACTATGGAAAACATTATGCAGTTTCCTCAAAAAATTAAAAATAGAAGTACCTATGACCCAGCTACTCGACTTCTGGGTATATATGCAAAGAAATCCAAAACACTAACTTGAAAATATACACAGTGGTTTGCAAAAGTAGGCATATAGTTGTTTATATGTATGTAAAATAATACAATAACAAATAAATAATAATACAAAAATTAACTTCGTGTTTCATGTACTCACTACTTTAAGCCTACTTTTGTCCACCCATGCAGGCAGCCCTATGTTCACTGCAGTGTTATTTATAACAGCCAACAAACAAAAGCAATCCAAGTGCCTATCAGCAGACAAGTGGGTAAAGAGGCAGTACACATATACAATAGAATATTACTTGGCCATAAAAAAATGAAATGTTACCATTTGCAACAGCATGGACTAGAGGGTATTACGCTAAGTGAAATAAGTCAGACAGAGAAAGACAAATACCATACGATTTCACTTATAGGTGAAAGTATATAAACTCTCTTACATTCAAAGTCCTTTATTATGCGGACCTATGGTTTCTTCTTCATGTAACTCTCACTCCGGTCAGGTTCAACCATGCCCTATTCCCTGTTCATGATCTAGATTGCCATGCCTTTTATGGCTTTGCAGAAAATGATCCCACTGCTTCCAATGCTCTCCCTCTCCAGCTTCTCAGATAGCCTCCCCCAAGATGCAATTTAAGGCCTTCTTTTCCATGAACACTGAATGATCCTACCCTTTGGGCATGTCTTTTGTCTCTAAATCCTCAAAACCAGTAATCCATAACCCTAACTCTTGCCTACTTAATTCTATCTGTCCAGGTTACCTTTATACAGAATATTTACTCTATCTGCCCTCTGCCTTCATTTCTAACCCACCACCCCCTCAGAGCACCTTAGCCTCTTTCCTCTCAGCAGTTGCTTGCTTATACCTCAGGGCCTAGGCACAGGTTTTCTTTCTACCCAGAACTCTCTCCCTCCAGATCTTTACTTGACTGCTTCCTTCACATCATTCAGATTTGCTGTTCAGAGAGGCATCTCAGAACTTTCCCCTGGTCCCTGCCACTCTCTGTCACATTGCTTTTTTTTTTTTGGGGGGGTTGGTGTTTTGTCCCTGTTGGAATTTCTCTCCTGTATTTATTTCTTTATTACTTTTATATATATAGGGGGGTTTCCTGTGTGTCTGGGGGGTGTTTTTTTGTTTCCCCATTGCTTTTTTCTATAGAACTTATTGGTACCTGTTTTATAAATCTGTTCACTTGACTGTAAGCTCAATGACAGCAGGGTCCTTGTCAGTTCACTGCTGACTCAATAAATATGTGTGGAATGAATGGAAACCTCATGCCCTCTATTAAATTGCAAGCTATTTGAGAACATAGAAATTCTTTTATATGTCTTTGAATCCCTATGGTGCATAGTCTTTTTCCTAACAGTTAGTAATCACTCCAATATTTATTGAATGAATGAAAAGACTTCCTTGAATATACTTTGATCATTCAAAATAACTATTAGCATCATCTGGAGAGCTTTTTAGAAATGTCAATGCTCTAATCCCACCCTCCAGGATTCTGATTTAATTGGTCTGGGAAGAAACTTTGACACCATTCTCTTAAAGCTCCTCATATGATGTTATTGGATAGCCAAGGTTTCTCTAAACCCTGCAAAAGAATTCCAAGACCAAATAAAATTTTGAATACTGAACAAACTTTAGGGTAAACCCATTGATTTAATTCTTGAATTGCTCTTCCTGCAGAGTTAGGACCAACTGCCCCCCTTTATTTTTATTTTTATTTTAGTATTCTGGAGGTACCACAATACCAGGTTGATGTGTTCCAACTCTATCTCCCTGCTCCAAAAACCTGTGCAATGTGCCATCCTCAGACAGAGGTTGTATCTGAAGCTAAACTGGTAGGAACAAATACCTACAACCATAGGTGTCAGTTCTTAACCAAAAGGCTGAGAAGCAATCCCAAGTGCCCTCTTTTACAAAGGACTTGAAGAAAACACTTAAAAAATAAACCCTACTTTGGTGCCATACTCTGAAGGAAGTGAACTTTCATAGTGAACACTACTTAGATACTTCTCCTGTTCACAAATTCTTTGGAAAATGCATTGGCTATAGCTAGCACCTATAGGTCCCCACAGTTCGTAACAGGAAAATGCTACTGTGTCATAAAGATACTTAGAATCACTCTTGAAATTATTTGGGGCCTTTATGCAAAAGGGTGAATTATACCTCCTTATCATGGTGTTAATATGATTGCATAAGCCTATTGTATTCAGGATTCAATAGACCTGTAATGATTTAGGCAGAGAAGGTGTTTGCAAAGCAGAAGAAAGCCTGCCTAATTAGAAAACAAAGAACAGAAAAATAAATAAAGGGGTTGCACAAAGTCAGCTCAGGCTTTAATTTGCCTGGAGACATCCTAACACTTGCTGCACAATAAATCGAATTTTTGCTATATACATTCAATATTTGTTAATAAGCTGCCAGCTAGCATTTTTTCTTTATTCCCTGCGCAAGCAGGGAAGAGTGTGCTTATCGTCAGGTTGGCACATGAAGTGAACCACATAGAGACAACTACCAGTCTGTAGAGGAACACCCTATCTCAGAAAACGTCTGTCCCCAACCTGCAAAGGAGGGAGGGTAGTGGGGAAGCACAGGTGAGATTCTCGAACTTCACATATTATCTCGAGGAGGAAAATAATGATTTTTAGAGGCAATTTGACAAGGAATTTTTACCCTGCTAGTCTGGGTTAGCGTTTCTGAATGTGATAAATAACAGGGCTCTTGGACAGCCCATTTTTTTCTTTATTTTGATACCCTTACAGCAGTAATCATGCCTCTTGTCAAGTGTTACAAAGATAAAGACAAATGCTTCCTATTGCTATTCTGTCAATGCAGCTCAACTCCAGCCAAAGAAAGGCACCCCTGCCGAACGTGTAGAATGTGCCATTTGTCTTGTGTCCGTCCATCACAGATTGAGGCACATCCTCTTCCAACAGGATCCTCGGGTCACAGAAATAGAAATCTGCCTCTGCTAGGGTTGAGGCTTCCTGTGCTTGCTCTAATGTTTCCTTCACATCAACTCTGAGATTTATCTTCCTTTTCTGGGACTATAGATTAGACTGTGCAACATATCCATAAGGTTAAATAGCAAAACAATCCCTCAGTCAAATACTATGGGTTTGGCATCAGACGATTTGTTTTTAATCAGAAAAATTTTACACAATCGTTATTTATTGATGGTAGCAGTATTTGAAAAACATAAAATGATTTCCAAAAATGTGGTTCAGGAACCCACCTGAAAAAAAAACTTGTTCAAGCCAAAACAGATGGAGTTTGGCTTAATTGCTGAACTAAATTGCCATATGGAACAAAACACAGCTGATTATTGCATTAACACTAATGTCAATATGCTTCATCATTCTGTTGTCATTGTAGCTACAGTTGTCACCAGACTTTAATCAATATGTTTTCAAGGGAATTCAAATTTTGGAACTTGAGACCAGAAGAGATGTCAGAGATTGTCTAGTCAGTCACAAATGAGGAAACTGAGGCCTATGAGGGATGAATAACCATCTGTATAAAGGCATATGCCCCACAGTGTGGAAATGAAAGATTCTCTGAAAATATAGGGCACATATAGGCAAGGCATTCATAAGAGAAAGATCATTTATAACATAAGTTAAAAAATGCCACTACTGCAAATGACCATGACAGGTCATTTGGTGCAATTAGATAAAATAAACAGAATGACCTAATTTGATAAGATTCTTTTTCATTCTAGCATCTCTTAGTTAAAATTCAAGATTACATATGTTCTCTTCCTGAATTTTTGGTGATGATTTCTTACTTAGTATCCTCTTCCCAACATATTTTCAAAATCAAATGAAACCTTGTGAATGTTAGAAGAGAAACACCAATAAGTCATAGAGGATGGAGGGGGAAAGAAAATGAAATACAAAAACAAAGAGACATCATGCATTTCTAGGTGTAGTGGTGGAGACTTTTTCTTTTAGTTTTCCTCATAACAGTTGATCCTTCCCTGGTCTTCTTTTTTCTGTAAAGCGAAAAAATGAATAGGAATTGATCTGAAAAGCTATTTCAAAAGTTATTATAGGATTGTCAGTAATCCTCTAAACCTAACTCCCATCCCCACTGCCACCCTTATATCCAACACACAAAACCCTTTGAAAAGCTAGTATTGGAAGTCTAAAGTGAGAAAACAGTAATCCAGTGGTCATTGCTAGCCCCCACCCAAGCTCAAGGTCAGTGACCCAGAAACAAGTGACAGGGGGCCTCCAAATTCTGTGAAAGTAATTGTACAGATGCATTGAATGGATGTTTCATTTCATGATTTGTGTTTCATCCCACTGCAGCAAACTTTTAAAAGATGTCTAAATTCTTTTATTTCCTTAGATACCCCCTTGGCAGAACCCTCTGTTATAAGATTCTTCACTTGTAATTTCCCCTTTTGCTACTTTTTTCTATCTTTCCCTGCTCATTTTACAGCTCCTGTTCCACTCTAAAGTAATTATCTTTGCACCTATTTGCCTAACATGTAATCGGAGCTCAGTAACTCTTATGAATATGTGCATGAATCTATCTCGCATTTATTAAGCTGTGGAGTTCTAAGTGCTGTGTTAGCCAGTGTGTATTTATGTGCTTGTGCCTGTTGTGTATGTGTTACCTATGAGTTAGGGTTAAAAAATCAAGCCACTATAACAGAGAGACCTGAGAATATAGTAGCATAGTTAAGAAAGAAGTTTCCTTTTCTCTTCCATAAGAGACCAGAGATAGTTGAGTGGACAAAGTAGGTAAGTAGGTCTGGTCTGCAAAGTCATCCTGGGACCAGGCTCATGGGTTAGCTTTACCATCCACCCATACATGTCTTCCTTCTCTGGGTTTAAGGTGACTCCATGTCCCAACCTGAGGAAGAGGGCAGGGGAGAGTGAGAGGGGCAAAGAGAGAGTAGAGAGCAAGCAGCTTTCTTAGCACACATTTTTTCCTATTCACATTTCATTAGCCATAACTTTGTCACGGGGCCAAAACTTAGCTTCAAGCAAAGCTGGGAAATTTAGTCTCAAGCTGGGTAGCCATGTGCCCAAATAAAATGCAAGTGTGAGGAGGTTGGGGGAAGGAGGGGCATCTATTAATAAAACAAAGAAGGAATGTTGGGGGATGAGTTGTCTCTATCACAGAGTATATTTTGGAGGAAGGAGAAGCAAAAAGAAAATATAATTTAGACTTCATAAAATATAAACAACTAATAGAAATATGTGTTATATCTGAGATTTTTCTGTGCCAAACTTAGAACTTAAAACTTCTATTTGCTCACAATTCTGTGGATCAGCAATCAGCTGGGATGGTTCATCTCTGGTCTACATGTCAGGCACAATCACATGTCAGCTGGCTGACAATGGCCTCATTGGCATGTCTTGTGGTCGGCTGGCTATTGGCAGTGGCAAGGAGGTAACTGGCCATATGATTCTCACCACCCAGCAGGTAAGCCTGAGCTTGTTCACATAGTAGGGGGTCAAAGGGTTACCAACAGCAGAAAGAGAGGGTCCTGCGCATAGTACTTTTCAAGGCTCCACTTGTATCCCATGTGTTAATGTCTCATTGGCCAAAGCAGATCACATGGTCAAGTCCAGGCTCAAGGAGTAGAGAAATAGATACCACATCTTGATGGGAGTTACTGCAAAGTCACATTGCAAAGGGGCAATGTATAAAGAAAAATAAAGAACTTCTGACAATTTTTGCAAAAAATCTACCACAAAAACTAGACTCAAAGTATAAAAAAAAAGTATCACCGAATATTCTACAAAGCTTTATAAGAGAAGGTGTGTTCTAAAATTGTTGGCAACATTTTGTGAAATAAATAATGAAATACATACTACTTTTAGCATTATCAAAGTATAAATCTAAGCAGAATAAACCACTTCACTCGCTAATTTAATAAATAAAATAAAGTACTTTTTAAAAAAATATCACAGTCCTGACCAGTGTGGCTCAGTTGATGTGGCACCAACCTGCAGGGCGAGGAGTTGCCAGTTCTCCTGGTTGGAGCACATGCCTGGGTTGCAGGTTCGGTCCCCAGTTGAGATGCATGAGAGAAGCAAATGATCTACATATCCCTTACAGGGCTTTTACTATATGCTGGTCATGAGTTTAAATGCTACGGATATGTTAGTAGTTTTTTTTAATCCTCATAACAATTTTACAAAGTATATACTTTTATGCTTATTTTATAAATAAGCAGGGAAATTAGGTAATTTGTCTACCCTTACAGAGCTAGTGAATGTTGCAGCTGATCAAAATGTCCCCAGTAAATACTACACTATGCAAACATTTAAATTTTTCCAAAGAAAGTATTTAAGTAGTTCCAAAGGCTAATAGAAAAATGCTGTAAAAGCAGGTGGTAGAAATACTAGGGAGTAACTCAAACTGAAAAAGCCCAGGGAAGTGAAGCTGCTTCCTCAAATTCACACAGTGAGTCACTGACAGAGACAAAGTAAAATCTGGGTCTCCAGAGGGTGGCCCAGAGCTCCTTAAACTAGATCACGGCTGCGATGTGGCTCCTACGGAGTGACTGAGTGAGGAAAAAAAGATGAAAAATGTAATTGATTCTCATGTAATTGTAAGAACAAATGAGGAATTTAGGCAAGAATGGATCTCAAGATACCGCCAGCAAACGCCCCAACAAACACATCCCTGCAGATTAATTTTCTTAAACTCTACAATGCAAAAACTTAAGTCTATGGATGTAAGTAACACGTAGGCAAAATACCAATGGCCAGCACCTAAAAACGATAGCAGACTCTTTTTTTTTGGAGGGGGGGGAGGGTATTTGAGATATGGTGGCAGCTGTGGCAGCACTTAATCTTGATCTAATCTAATCAACCCATCAGTATTATTATTAGTTTCACACTACAGATAAGAGAACAGTCTCAGGGAAATCAAGTGCCATTCCTAAGGTCACAGAGCAGGTAAGAAGGAGCACTGGGACGCAGATTCCAAATGAGTAAATTTTTCAGATAACAGAAGCTTATTCTTTGAAGCCCTAAAACCAGTTTGGATCTCTGCATTCTCTCATGTGGTATACACGGTCTCCTGAGACTTCCAAGAAAAAGAAGTAAAATATATTTTAATCTTTAACTCAGTTCTCAAAGTTGTCATTATGTCTGTCCTTATGCACCAGCTCCCTTCAGAATGGTTGTAAAGAAGCAATTATATGACAATGCCTTATTGAGACAGGTATGTCTGCTGTCTGACAATACACGGTCTTTTAAATACTGTTTCTTAGTACCTTTGTCTGCTTTTATGGTTTCCCCATCCCTTCTCTCATCAAAACACAGAAGCTACTATTTCTTGCAGTTACATGTCTTCATTATCCCCACCTCTTTCTACCATGGACAAGAAAATCACATACAGAGCAATTGTTAGAATTGGGTGAAAATCCAGAGCTGTTAAAATTTGAACATGGGGCTGAGATACTACATCACAAGTTCACAAGTAGAGGTGAAGCCATGCATTTTCTTTTGACTGGTAAGATTTTTTTCTTTAGCTGTATCCCCAACCATTTAAATGTTAAACAAATCTGGAGGGTGTGCTGGAATGGAGGTGACCACATTCCCTTGTAATGACAGATATATCAGGATGAATAAAATAGCGAAAAATTTAAAGAAAAAATAATAGAATATTCTACTAGAATTTGATTGTAAAAATTCAAATGTTGCTTTTAAGCTTTATTAAATATTAGAGAGGTAATGTGAAGAGATGTAAGAATCTGGACTTTGAACCTAGAAATACCTAAATTATAATCTCTCTCTACTGCTTTCTGACAATTGACTTTGGACGTTACTTAATTAAGTAACTTTGAAGTTACTTAATTCTCTCTGAGCCTCCATTTTTTATTTCTATATCTTAAATTGTGGATAATGATAAGTCATCTCATAAAGTATGTAAAGTACCAGACACATAATAGTTAGCTATAAAATCTCATACAATAATACAAGCTGAGATCATATTTTTATTACTTGAACTTAAAATATGCTTAGTCTCAAAGTTACATTCATGGTCTAGAATTGATAACTCAATTCTAGAGCACAAAAGTTAAAAAATTCATGTTGTCATCTTTGAAACCCTGAAGCTAGCGCAGTTTTGTCTTTAGAGCATTTGTATGGCTTGAATTTACCAATTATCATTCGAGCCAGATATCTGGACTTCAGTAGTTTCTTGCTGAAGATCTGCTGGCTGGCTGGCTAGGTGGCTGGGTGGCTGGATGGATGAAAAGAAATACTAACAGACAAGAAAGTAATATCTAAAGATAATGGATTATGGATGAATAGAGATACATATGTATCCATAATTGCTAAGAAAATTAATCTAACTAGATTAAAAGCATCATTTAATACAAGAATATCAATTTGGCAATTCTCCCTGGAGTTGAGCTTGAAGTATAAGAGAACCTCAGAAACATGGAGCTGGAAGAAAGAGGAGAGAAACCAGGCAGGGTAAGAATGGAGATGGGAGTAGCACAGAATCTGGTCCAGCTACAGAGAAGGTCCATGAACAGGTATTTGGAGCGTCTAAAGCAGGGATGTCAAACTCATTTTCACCGGGGGCCACCTCAGCCCTGTGGTTTCTGCTTTCAAAGGGCTGAATGTAATTTTAGGACTGTATAAATACAAGTACTCCTTAACTAGGGGCAAGGAGCTCAGCACCACTGCCAGGAGAAACAAGCTGCCTGGCCAGATAAAACAAGGTGGAGGGCTGGATTCAGCCTGCAGGCCTCATGTTTGCCACCTGTGGTCTAAGGCTTAGGATCTAAGGGACATTGCGAACTCAGCCCAATTCAGGAATTTACTTCCATGGGAGCTGGGCTGACAGGTTAGAATGCACAGGAATGGCAACTTCCAAAAGGAGAGCAAGAACTCTTAAGAAATGGGAAGAGGACAGAAAGGGCAGTCCTGGGAGATTTAACCATTCCCTGCTGAGTTGGGGGCTGCAGTCTGCTATACCAAAATGATGCCCCACCCCTTAGGGAAAGAGACTAGAATGAACCAAACAGGCTGATTTGGGGGACCAGAGGGCCAGAAAAAAATAGGCAGAGAGAGATGGCTGACAAACGAGAAGGGGCTAAGGCAAAACCCTGAACCAAACAAGGTAAAAGAGTTGCAAAGACTATACCCATGTGACAACAAAGCAGTGTCCATTCCAATGCTAACTATTCAGGAAAAGATTCAAGGAAGCAAGGTCGCCCGGCACTGGTGGCTGACTCCAGCTCCTCGATCCCAGGTCCAGGAGTGGGACTCATTGTCAGGTCATCCTAAGTAGTGAAAATAAGGCTATATTCTAACTCGCTCAGGATTTAAAATGAGGACATAGCTGTGCTATGTAGGGGAAGTCAAAAGCCATGAAAAATTGAGAAGGCAGAAGCCAGGGAAACAATGCTAATAACATATTTCCCGTGTAAAAATATTTTGAAAGGCTCCTTGAGGGTGGGAACCAAGTCTTTTTCTGCTCTTGTCTTGTTACTCAGCCATAGATAGGCAGGTGAGCATTAGAGTTAATCCTTAGCAAAAACACTCATGGTTACAAATAATTATTCTAGTCACTATTTAATTGTTACAAGTACCATGTACCTTTTTTCTCCTGTGTGTTTATAAACAAGGATATCCTGCCATATCTTTCTTGCTTCTCAAAAATATTTCCATAGCTTTCGGGCCTGGGCCTCATCTCCATCAGGGCCCTGACTGCTTTTCAGAGGAGTGTTGATTCCTTCCATAGCATTTATCTGTTCATCTTAAACACTCTTATCTGATGTATTTTGACCCATATAGACTAGAGCTCTGAGTTTCTGCATAATTTTGTCTTCATAGTAGCACTATGTTTAATTAAACAAATATTTGTTTAGCAACTGCCATGGGGACTAGATGAAAGGATACCAAGGAATAACAGGTATTTGGAGCAAATATGGTTATGACAAGGCTCCTGTCCTCAAGAAGCTTAAAATAAGCCAGCTAAGCAAATACAAATAATGAAATAGGCTAAAGCTAAATAAAGCAAATACCTCAATGAGGATGCAAAGACCATGGAAGCAGAAACAATCAATTCCTACTCAAAGTGTGTATGTTACTAATCTCATCACCTCCTTATGCATTTCCTTGACCCTCCAACTAGTTGCATTTACTCTCTTCTCTGAAACTTCATGGTACTTATTCCAACCTTTGAAAAAACTGTCCTAGATTGTTCACTGTCTTGAAAAGTCTTATATTTCACTGCCCTCCAAGTAGACGGAAAGCTGGTGGACAACTTCTTTTGTCTCTGGCACACGTTCCTGGACATGGGGGCACATAATCTCTATTTCTTGATTTGAACAAACACACACACATACACACATGCACATATAAAAAATTAATGCCTATTGTTTGAGTAAACAATAATTATTCTTAAAACTTTGATTCCAAAATATTCCATCCATAAGTATGTGTGATTAAAATGATGAATTAGATATGGTTCATCTCCCGCTAGTTTCAAAACAACTGTTTCAGTTATTTTTAATAAAGTTACAAAATCATAATTCAACTTCCTAATGTAGCAGCACAAATAATTTAGGGGAAAGTCTAAATAAATCACTAGTTTAAGACATTCAATGTACAATATCCATAAAATAAACTTTTAGTTATATTAGGCATTAAAAATATCCAATAAAGTTCTGATCAAATAACAAAAACCCACTTTTTGCAGAAGACAATAACTATATGTAATCACTGAGTTATTGCTTTAGACCCACATAAAAATTCATAAAAGAAAAGGCAATAGAGTAAATAATATATACTCAATTAAAAAGAATTAAAATCTTGAAATTGAGGCCAAATACAGAATGTGGAACACTGAAACCAATAAATGCCTATCCACGAAAGTATTATTATCCTCCACGGCACAGAACACAAATGAGTTTTGAAGTAAACACCTCATTATAAAAGACCTTGTCTGACCCCTACCAATGTAAAACTCTTTCCCAGGTCACACTTCTCACTGGGAATCCAAGGGCTGGCATTGGTTTCCATATTCAGAGTTCTTGGATCTCCCACATCAGCAAATTATTTCCTCAAAGAGTTTAATAAATAAAAATGGTCAGATAAATTACTTCCCTCTTTAAATCATTGTGGTAGAGCTAGAGGCCCTAATAAACATGTGCTGAAAAAAAGGAAGGAAGGAAGGAAGGAAGGGAGGAAGGGAGGGAGGGAAAATTTCCAGGAAGTCTAGAAATTTTCTTAATGACATACAGCAAATGGAGAAATATTTATTCAGGAAAAATCTATTATATCTTGACAAGAACAATAAGAATTGGTGGCATTTGAGCCACAGTCTACTCGTGCACTCTACACCCCAGGTCAGTGCAACAAAAGCTTTACTCTGGGTGACTACGGTCAAGAAGATGGATCAAGAAGAGAAGAATGGAGGAAGGGGGTGTGATGGTTAATATTATGTATCAACTAGACTGGGCCACCAGGTGGCCAAATATTTGAATCAAATATTATTCTGAGTGTTTCTGGGAGGGTATTTTTGGATAAGATTAGCATTTAAGTCAGTTAACTGAAAAAGCAGATGCCCTCCATAAGGTGGATGGGCCTTATCAAATTAGTTGAAGACTTGAATAGAACAAAAAGGCTGACCCTCCCCCGAATGAGAAAAGATAAAGTAGTTTTATAGTGTAGAACATTTAAGAGTTACATTTGAATAGTTAAGTAATATTTCAATAATAAGAATATAATTTTCCTCTTTGTTGAATTTGATTCTAAAATTATCACTTATTTTGTGAGAACATACTTACCCTTCCTTTGACATTAATTTTAAGAATTATATTTTACTTAATTTTGTACCATTAAAATCCTCTAGATTCTGGTGCTAAATTAAAGCTAAGTTCTGTTTAAAATGATTGGAACCCCTATCAAATACTCAACAGTGAGGCCCCACCAAAAGGGAGAAGGCAAATAAAATGAATCCTTAGAAATGAGGCATTCATCTGCAGCCCTGAAAATGTCCCTATTCCTGCTGCACGGGGTTTTCTAAGATCCACTGGGAGAGATTTTGGAATACAGAAGAAATAGCACCTACCCATTAAATATAGATCTTCCATTTCAGAGACACTGAATTAAGAGGTTCCATTGACCCCTCCACAAAACTCATGCACACATACAGACACACACACACAGAGCGAGAAAGCAAGAACCGAATGCTGCCCCACATGGAGGGCACCAAATAGCCACTGGATTTAGTTGGCTGAAAGAACTTACCAAAAGATAATAATATCATCACCCCAGGCACAGTAAAAGATGAGCATGCATTAATTTATGCCCTTAATTCATTCTCTAAGATCTAGAAAAGAAGATACCAGGAAGCATGAAAAATCAGATGCCATACACCTCCCTACTTCAGGTCTTATAAGTTACAGTTAAATTTGAAGGGTATATGGTAGGTTGGTGAGCAGCTGAACGTGAGTTAAAATCAAGTTTGAAAAAAAGAGCTTCTGTAATGATGGGGTGAGAATCTCTATGAATGTTCTTTCCAGCAAAACAATCACAACTAGTAAATTTCATTTTTAAAATAATTTAAAGTATCTGTAAATTGTCCTAATGGCATACAGTAAGTTTGTAAAAATTTCAAGAAAACTTGATTTTCTAGTTTCAAGAAAATCTAGTAAATATTAATAAGAACAGCAAGAATCTGTGGCCTTTGAGCCTCACCCACACCTTCACCTCATATGGCAGCTCAATTCAATGGAAGTTACATCATGAAAAGAAGAAAGCCAAGAGTTATAATGTCTATACTAATATCAGACAAACTAGACTTTAAAAAGATATGTTAAAAGCAATAACAAGGGTCATTTTATAATAATAAATGAATCAATCTACCAGGATATAACACTTATAAACATATATGTATCCATTTAACAGCAGAGTCTCCAAAACATAAAAGCAAAAATTGACAGTGTGAAGGGAGAAATAGACCATTTAACAGTTGGTTAGAATCTTCAATATCCCACTTTTAATAGAACAAGACAGATCAACAAGTGCATAGAAGAATTGATTGGTACTATAAATCAACTAAACTTAACAACCATCACAGAACATTACACCCAACAAAAGCATAATACACTTTCTCAAGCACACATGGAAAATTCTCAGTGATAGACCATATGCTAAACTATTGTTTTTTTTTTAAAAAAAACTCGGTAAAAATAAAAGATTTGAAAGTGTACAAAGAATGGTCTCCAACCACGAAATAAAATTAGAACCCAGTAACAAAAAAAAATTTTTGAGAAATTTACAAATATATGTGTATGTGTATGTGTGTATAAAATAACACATTTCTAAACTACCAAGAATCCAAAGAAGAAATCACAAGGAAATTTAGAAAATACTTTGAGATGATGAAAATAAAAATCAGAATACAGCAAAATTTATGGGTTGCAGTTAAAGCAGTACTTCAGGAAAAATGTATAATTAAAACAGTATTTGAAAGGAAATTATAATCAATATCTATATTAAAAAAGAAAAAGAGAGATCTGAAATTAATAAAGTAGCTTTCTATTTTAGGAGACTGAAAAAAGAAGAGCAAATTAAACCCAATGCAAGCAGAAGAAAAAATAATAATGACTAGAGCAGAAGTAGAAGAAATGGAGAATAGAAAAACAATAGTAAAAATTAATGAAATCAAAACCTGATTCTTTGAAAAAAATCAACAAAATTGAAAAACATTTAACCAGACTGATCAAAGAAAAGAAAGAAGACTCAAATTACTAGACTCAGAAGTGAAAGAAGAGGCATCACTACAAACATCACAGAAATAAAAAAAAGGTTACAAGGGAATACTATGAACAACTGTATGTGTTGCATCCGCTGTCACGAGAAACAGAGGTTTGGAGACTTTCAGAATTTTCAAGATGTTACTTTATTGGCCAAGTTTTACCTGTGCAGGGGCGAGCTCTCTGAGTGTTTGAGGACATTATGCTCAGGAGAGCTGCAGATGAGAGCCACGCCCCGGCGCTTACAGCTATGTCCTTATATAGGGGTATGCAAGCAAGCTTTGAACAGAAGCAGATGCGGCTGTTAAGTATTGGCTAGCTCTAAACAGCTGATTGCCATTGGCTTATCAGGGAAATTCAAAAGGCTCTTTGTGTAGTTGGCGGTTAGCCCTTTTAGGAAGTAAAAATTTCCCTGTTCCTGGTCAGCCTAACTTTATCCGGGGCTCGTTCAGGATTGTCCCTTTTCAACATCTGTTTTGGACCTCAACAGTATGCAATAAATTAAATAACTTAGATGAAATAAATTCCTAGAGAGACACAAACAACCAAAACTAACTCAGAAATTGATAGAATATCTGTGTAGACTCATAACAAAGAGAGAGATTGAATTAGTCTTTTTTTAAGACTCCCATAAAGAACAGCTCAGGACCAGATAGCTATGCTGGTAAATTCTACCTAACATTAAAAATAATGACAATTAATAATATAATAATAATTCTTCAAAAATTCTTCAAAAAAATAGAAATCACATCCTAATTCATTTTGGGGATTAATACTACCCTAATACCAAAACTAGATACAAACATCATAAGAAAAGAACACTACACAGAAATATCTCTCATAAATACACAGTTGGGCAAAAGTAGGTTTACAATTGAGCATATATGAAACAATTTATTCATATATTTTTATTTATTAATTATTATATTACTTTCCAAATTAACAACTATAAACCTACTTTTTCCTCACACTCTATAGATATAAAAATCATCAACAAAATACTATCAAACCAAATCTTATCATATAAAATGCATTACATAATACCATCAATTGGGATTTATTTGGGGAATGCAAGATTGCTTTAATATCAGCAAATTGATTAATGTAATCCACCATATTAATAAAATGAAGGGGAAAGGTCCATCTGATCACCTCAATAGACACCAAAAATGTAATTAACAAAATCCAACACCTTTTCATGATTAAAAGTGTATGTAAGAAAGTAGGAACAGAAAGGACCTACCTCAATCTGATTTTAAAAAAAAACCACTTATAAAACACCCACCACTAATATTACACTAACTGTGAAAGATCAAATGCCTTCCTCCTAAGGTCCACCCTCACCACTTCCATTCAATAATGCATTGGACATTCTAACTAGGCAATTAGGCAAGAAAAAGAAATTAAAAGCATCAAATTTGGAAGGGAGAAGTATAAATATCTCTACTCGCAACTGACATAGTCTTTTACATAGAAAATCCTAATAAATCCACTAAAATACTATCAGAACTAATCAACAAGCTCAGTAAAGGTTGCAGGATTCAAATCAATATGTAGAAAAATCAATTCTATTTCTATGAACAAGAAATTAATAAACTGAAAATACAACCAAAAAAAGAATTCCATTTAATACAGCATTGTAAAGAACAAAACACATAGAAATAAACTTACCAAAAGAAGTATAAAACTTGTACTCTCAAAAATACAAAACATGTTGTAAGAAATATAGACCTAGATAAATAGACAATCAATGTTCACTGATTGGAGGACAATATTTTCAAGTTGGCCATACTCTCCAAATTAATCTAAAGATTCAGTGCAATCCCTCTAAATATCTGAGTTGGCTTTCTTGCAGAAATTGACAAGTTTATTCTAACATTCATATGAAAATACAAAAGACAAAATAATCTTGAAAAAGAACAAATTTTCTGATTCAGAACTGAATCAGACTTACACTTTCTGATTTTAAAACCTATTACACAGATCCAGCAATCAAGACAGTATGGTACTGGTATAAAGACAGGCTTATAGCTAAATGGAATAGAGTTGAGAGTACAGAAATTAGCACTCACATTTACAGTAAATTGATTTCTAACAAGGAACCAGGACAACTCAATCAGAAACAAACCGCCTTTTCAACAAGTGGTGTTGCAACAATTGGATATCCACATGCAAAAGAGTGAAGTTGGATCACTTCCTTATACTTTACAGAAAACATAACTAAAAAGGAATGACAAGCCTTTATGTAAGAGCTGAAACTATGAAACTCTTAGGAAAAAAACACATAGGAGTACATCTTCATGACCTTGGGTTAGACAAAAGCTTCTTAGATACAAACTGAAAAAGCACAAGTGAAGTGTATTTTTGTTTCTGGTAAGAACATTTAATATGAGATCTACCCCCTTGACAAATATTCAAGTGTGCAACAGTGGATTGTTAACTATAGGCACTGTGATTAACAGATCTCTAGAATTAATTCAACTCACATAAGTGAAACTTCATACTAAATAAACAAATCTCCATTTCCCTCTCCTCCCAGCCCCTGGTAACCACTTTTCTATTCTTTGCTTCTATGAGTTTGACTATTTTAGGTATCTTGTGTACATAAAATCATGCAGTATTTTTCCTTCTGTGATTGACATATGTCACTTAGCATAATGTCACCTCACATAATTCTATGTTGTCACAAATGGCATAATTTCCTTCTTTTTAAAGGCTGAATAATATTCCATTAATAACAATACAATAAATGTAACATTTGACATTTTCTTCACCAAGATTATAGACCATGAAAACATATTCCTCACTATGACCATTCTTCCATAATATACTAGCTTTCCATGACTTTGGCAAGTGATTAACACTCTGAGTCTCTTTCTCTCCAGCTGTAAGATGTGAATAATGCATCTTCCACAAAGTTCAGTGCATCTTCCACAAAGTTCTTGCTCAGATCCCTGAGATGATCTATGTTGTTTGTATCTCCCACATCTTCCCAATCTACAACAGATAGTCAACATTTGCTACTTCGGATTCTCCTTCCTCCCTCTTCATTCCCTCTTCATCTCTTCTGGTTCAGTTTGGATGCGAATATAAATAGATTCACAAATACTTTCATTCTGTTGTTGTTTTCAAGAATGGAATGAAGACAGTTGGTCAAGTTATTTGTTTTTAATTACCAAGTTTGAAAGATAACAAGGTAACAGGTGTGACCAATAATTCTCAATTTTTACGCCAATTTAAGTGATGAATTTTGACTTCTAGGAACACTGACAAGCCCATCAAGAAAAAATAGTTCATGCCTTGGCTTCCTCATCTGCAAAATGGGAATAGTTGTAATTAACCTACCTGCCAAACAATATTTTTATAAGAATCAGATGATTTAGAAAATATAAAATATTTAGAAAAATATAGATATTATACTCCCACCTTTCACCTATCTACATTCTTCACTTAGTGAGAAATTGTATTTAAAACAATTAAGAAGTTCACACACCTTCCCATCCTCCATTTATACCTCCCCTAATCCAAGCCAAATAAATTATCATCTATTCTTGAATTGAATGAGGATTTTGTTTACTCTTCAGGGGAGTATTGCTATGTTAGAGCAAGAGTAATAATTCATACACATTCATCTGTTAGCATTTCTAAAATCTTCAAAGTTAGAACTGGGAAATTTATTACAGCTTTAGGCACTGCTGAGGGTGCCCCCACAGCTATAATTGATGCTCTGAAAGTACACACAGAGAAAAATAATCATCTGAATTCTTTCAAGCTTTTCCCCCTCAAATTTATGAAATATTGAAGAAAATATAAATAGGTATTAATGGTGTTTTAGTAAAGATTTGGTCTGGTGGAGACAGAGCATATTTATTTCTAGCCTGCAGGATTAACACTGGAGTTGCCACTGATTCTGCATTAATAGCCAGAAATGTGTTTCATCTGTCTCCATGCTCCAGGTTTCCCAGGCAGGACATAAGTCCTGAGCTTCCAAAGCATGTCTTGAAGTCACTGCTTAAAGAACTCAACTCCTGTAGAAATAGCCTGCCCACAAAACCATGGGTCAGAGATGCCACGCTATCTAGTTTCTGTTATTTGTCCCATGCTTTCCTACGTCAATCAGGAATTGTACTCAGAAGATCCAATTGTCAGGGTTTATACAGAAAATCTGAGAGGTAATTGCTAATGCTGACTCAACATAAGGTCTAGAATAAGGGTGGATGGTGTTGTTTGTTGTATTAAGAAAGCAAAGGCATTCTAAAAAATCTCAAGAAAAACTTCCTACTTATGTCTCATTGTTCAGATCAGTGTTCCATGACCACTCATAGCTTCAAGGTACACTAAAAATATGAGAGTTTAACTTTGCAGCTTCTATGGAAGGAGGTAAGGGAAGAGTTTGAAATGAGTACTGAGAGAGTTTATACAGTATCTGGCTTGTGAGTTCTAAATTAGTATTTTCCAGATGAATGAGATCATCAGAACTGATGCTTGCCTCACTGATACCTGGGAAAGACTCAGAATTTTGTGACTTCTAGATGTACCTTTGTCAGACCCAAATTGAGTTTTCCAAGGGGGAGAGGTGAGTAATATAGATAATATCCTAACAGAAAACTTGGATGGATGGATGGATGGATGGATGGATGGATGGATGGATGGATGGATGGATATAGGTAATAAAGAGCAGATATATTCTTTATTAAGTGGAATGAAACCATTTTTTAAAATCTAACACAGGCTTACTAAATCACCTATGCTCTCTTCCTCTCCAAACCCAACCTACAGACCAAATATACATCACATTGAAAGTATAAGGGGAAAAAAGTGGAGGAATGTTAAAGAAAGCCAACATGCACACCCAAATGTTGTGCACGGGTGTATATTTGGGGAAGGGGATTAGGAGTTGTATCTATTTTTATCTCTGCTCCAGAATGTGGGAGATACTTTGCATTGACAGAAAAGGAAAGGAAAGGAAAGGAAAAAGGGGAGGGGGGGGGGAAAAGGGGAGGGGAGGGGGGGGGGGGGGGGGGGGGGGGAGGGAGGGGAGGGGGGGGGGGGGGAGGGGAGGGGAGGGGAGGGGAGGGGAGCCTGTGAGGCCTCAGTTCTTCCCCGTGGCTTCTACCTCCTGCTCTCCCTCCCTTGCTTCCCTGCTTCCATCACCCACTCCCACTGAAGGCAAAGGAGGCAAGTGGAAAGTCAGGAAGGGAATGGAGGCAAGGATATGGAGCAGAAAGCCTGTGTTTATGAGCAGAGTCCTGTTTCTTCCACCTCCTTGGCATCTCCCAGACCAACCCATTCCATTCCCCTGCTTGGCCTTGGTTAAGATCTAAGCCTTCTCTGGCAGCATTGTAGAGGTTGCCTATAAACTGGTCTCCTTGCTCCAATGCTTCATCCACACTGTCCCTAGGGGGATCACTTTTCTCTTATTCTTTACAGTGTGTGTATACATATAAATAAATACATATAAACATATTCTGTAAACATATTTATATTTGTGCAAGTATGTGTGCATTCCTATACATGTACATGCATACATATATACACATACATAAACACAATCACACATTTATGCATATATACACCTGATTTTATTTCTTTATTAATGTTTGAATAGTTGTCTCCATTTTTCCCCCACAATGTTCCCCTGCCACACTCACCCCCCACCTCCCACCTTCAGTCCTACCCCCTTTGGCTTTGTCCATGTGCCCTTTATACATGTTCCTTGACAGCTCTTTCCTTCTTTCCCCCATTATTTTCCTCCTCCCTCCCCTCTGGTTACTGTCAGTCCTTAATTTCAATGTCTCTGGTTACATTTTGGTTGCTTGTTCATTTTGTGATTAGGTTCCACTTATAGGTGAGATCATATGGTATTTGTCTTTCACAACCTGGCTTACATCACTTAGCATCACCCTTTCCAGTATACCTGGTTCTAAAACATCAAATAGTAATTAAAGATTTAAAAGGACAAACAAGCATCTCCAATCCTTTAACACACTTCCTACTCCTAGGACGACTTCCTAAAAGCAACCACTTCACACCATTAGCTGCCTCTGCAGGTAGTTGTCACCGTATTGCTAAGTAACATACTTCCAACGCTCTTTCTCGATGCATCAGTTCAGCACCACCTTTTTTTGTTATGATCTTTCCTAAGGCACATGTATCTGATTGTGGCTCTCTGTCATCACATATGGCTGTGCACGCTAATCACTGCTGGTCCTCCGGAGGCACCCTTCACCTTGGGTACTTCTCTCCACCTAGATTACAAGGTCTCTAAGAGCCAGCTAGTTTCAGGGTAACTTCTCGTGATGGGTAATTTAGGCGCCAACTTGACTGAGCCACTGACAGCCAGATATATGATTAAACATTATTTCTGGATATGTCTGTGAAGGTGTTTCCAGAAGAGATCAGCATTTGGATTGGTGATGGTAAAGCCTGGGTAAAGCTGGGTAAAGCAGGTGGCCCTCACCAATGCAGGTAGGTATGCATCATGCAATCTATTGAGGTTCCGAGTAGAACAGGAAAGCAGAGAAGGTTGGGTTCTCTCTTTCTCTCTCTCTCCCTCCCTCCCTCCCAGCTCCTTCCTTTCGTATTTTCTTCTTTAAAATTTATGTTTATTTTCGTGAACTGTACTTTATCTGAGGCCTAAAGTATGGGAAATGGATCCAAGCAATTAAGAAAATAATCTAGGAATTAAAATACACCAAGCAGTATCTAGTCTTTTTTTTAACATTATTGTTGTTCTATTACATTTGTCCCAATTTTTACCTATTGCTCTCCCTGTCCTGCCCATACACCCACTCCCAGTAAATTCCCACCCGGTTGTCCCTGTCCATGGGTTATCCATACATGTACCTTGACTAGTCCCTTCCTCTTCTTGTTCCCCTTGTCCCCATCCCCATTCCTGTATGGTCACTCTCAATTTCTTACTTGTTTCCATGCCTCCGGTTCTAGTTTACTCATTTGTATGTTTTGTTCATTAGGTTCTTTTTTAAAATATATTTTATCAATTATGCCATTACAGTTGTCCTATTTACTCCCTTCATTCCCCTCCACCCTGCACACCCCTCCCCCACCATTCCCCCCTTTTTTGTTTATGTCCAAGTGTCACAAGTTATTTAGATTCTATATTTCCCATACTATTCTTGCCCTGCCCCCTATCTATTTTCTACTTACCGTCTATGCTACTTATTCTCTGTACCTTCTCCCCCTTCTCCTCCCCCACTCCCCTGTTGCTAATCCTCCATGCGATCTCCATTTCTATGGTTCTGCTCCTGATCTAGCTGTCTTTTTAGCTTGCTTTTGTTTTAGGTGTGGTTGTTAATAACTGTGAGTTTGCTGTCCTTTCACTGTTCATCTTTTTTATCTTCTTTTTCTTAGGTAAGTCCCTTTAACATTTCATATAATAAGGGCTTGGTGATGATGAACTTGAATTTGATCTTATCTGAGAAGCACTTGATCTGCCCTTCCATTCTAAATGAAAGCTTTGCTGGATAGATCAATCTTGGATGTAGGCCTTTGGATTTCATGACTTGGAATACCTCTTTGCAGTCCCTTCTTGCCTGTAAGGTCTCTTTTGAGAAATCTGCTGACAGTCTGATGGGAACTCCTTCATAGGTGACTGTCCCCTTATCTCTTGCTGCTTCTAGAATTCTCTCCTTCATTTTAATCTTGGCTAATGTAATGATGATGTGCCTTGGTATGTTCCTTCTTGGGTCCAACTTCTTTGGGACTCTATGAGCTTCCTGGATTTCCTGGAAGTCTATTTTCTTTGCCAGATTGGGGAGGAAATAGACTTCCAGGAAATCCATTAGGTTCTTGTTATAGGTGAGATCATATGGTATTTGTCTTTCTCCGATATACTACTTTTGTCAGTAAAATAAGGCACAGTAAGTTAAAATTTTGAAGTAGCTATTCACCAGTTTTCTCAGTCAGATAAAACTCTTCTTTTTTGCAATACTTAACTCATTGCTTTAAGAACTTTTATCAAAAATATAAAGTCAGCAAAGTCTCAGAATAAAAAATAAATCATGTTAGTTGTGTCACAAAGCCAGCAGTGATAAGGGTCATCTCCCAGCCTAGGTCCATGTGTCTGGATTTGAAGCAATACCTGTATATATGACCTATCTAAACTTCTCTCTCCTTTTGTTCCCTGAAATTTCATCACTGAAGGTTCAGTCCCTTGCCATACATGTTACCCACTACCTGCATTTAACATGTAGCTATTTCTAAAAGAGTTAACATTAAAGGTCTAAGAAAGCATGAGTGTACTCAAAGTGAGATTGAAATTGGAGGTCAAATTCAACAAAGATGCATCCCCAAAGGTTTACCTTAAGGTGTACTTTAATTAGGTTTCGTTTTTTGCAAGTCAAATGTAATTAAAATAGAAATCTAGTAAAGACTTCTATAAAATATTTTGAAAATGAAAAAGTGAGCATTTACAGTGATACTGGATTAGCATTTTCATTACCAAGTTTTCTTTACCCTTGTCTACAAATGTCAGCATATAAACTGGGCCTCCTTGGTTTTGCTTTCTTACATTTTAAGCCCAGAAAATCTGGCCATTAGAAATTTATTTTTAAATGGATTAACTGCTCTCCCAGGAGCAATTTTGAAACTTTTCCATCTATATTTTGATAAAACTTCACATGAAGTCAATAACAAATTAGAACATAAATATTTAAGCAGCTCAAAGATAAAATGAGAGCTTCTCTCTTTCTCTCTTTTTTATGTTGCCGGTAATTTGCCAAACAGAGAGGAATTAAGGGTCTTGAAAAATATGTCAAAAGTCTTTGCTTGTGCAAACAAGAAAAAACAAGCAAAAGGTCACTACTCCGAGACAGGCTGGTGTCACCTTGAAGCTGATCTCATTCACTTCAGGAATTTCGAACACTCTGGAACAGCTTCTCTCCATCTTCCTCCCAGAAGTCTGTGATGCAGGAGCAAATATACAAACAATTTTTCTGTGGGATTTTTGCCCTTAATAAAGAAAGTCTTTTAATGTCAGAGGAAGTACACTAATAAGTTTTCCACAGGGCTTTTGACCCTCATGAAGTCTTGCTATAAGACTCTGCTATGTTTTTTATGTACAAGAAATTCTTTTTATTTACAAGGACGAATAAAGGAAAAAAGGGTTATTCACTTCAAAAACAAATCACATGAAATAAGGAACAGAGAGAGTATCCCCCACCAAAAGAAAGAAAATTCAGTGAAATGAATATATGCTAATAAATGCAAAGACGATTTTATAAAGTGATGAACTTAAATAGATAAACCCCCAAATAAGTCACACGTTTGCCAAAAAAAAAAAATCACTTCAAAAGACTGTTTACTGGGATCACCTTTGCATGGAGATTGTCTATCAAGGAACGAATTTTAGCTGTTCTGTGTGCAAAGATAAGATCTCATGCCAGGGAGGATTTTTCTCAGGCATTCATGGTACTTGTAGATATTTGAATGCAAATCAGAATGTTTGTTCTACCTAATGAACAAAAGCACTGGATTAGTCATACCTGGTATTAAAAGTTATTTTGTTTACAGCATGGTGTGGACTTTAATATTCTCTGAGTACTCAAAGAGCATTCTCAAATGTCACATTTGCAGTACACGCTAGTTCCCACTTTGAGTGAGCCAGAAACTAACAAATTAAGTCTTCCTCTGCCCTTGACTAACTGGAGCAGCTCCCCACTCTGTTCTAACTAATAAGCAAGTGTGGGAAATGGTCTGGAGACAGCAGTTCCTTCTGATTCACTTCCATTTTAGTGAGGATGGGAGAAGGCATCCGGTGTCATGTCGTATTATTAAAGGTGTACTTTCAGAGGTAATTTCAGCATGTTTCATCTAGCTGAAGAATATTAACAAAAGGGATATTAAATGTGGCTGCCCAGCTAATCCCTCCAATCCATCTCCATGGGAAGGCATTATAACTAGAATGCATTCATTCATTCACTCATGCATTTATGATTTCATTCATCCAACAAATATTCATTGAGCAATTGCCAGGCACTGGGCTTATTGTTGCAGATAAAACAATCAGCAAGAGAAACATATTTCCTGACCACCTCCCTCCCACACACACACACAAACACACTTCCGCTTACATTGTCCAGCTGTAGGAAACATGAACAAAAATGAACATAAAGGCCACAGGTTTTACATCCAACCCTCAATTATACGCAGAGTAGTGAGTCAGTATCTGCCTTACAGAAACCAGGATGTTAGCATTGAGAGAAAAAATCAGGAGCACCACTGTTACTGGAGGTGATGAAATAGGATCTGAAGGGTTAAAAATCTCCCATGGCTAATTTAATAGTAAAATCAGTACTACAGTTCAGACTTTCTACTCCATCTGTGCTTTCTACACCACTCCCATGGGACCTCCTTCCCCCCACCCCCACCATCCATGTTTGCTTCAGAGAAAGAGAAGCTCTAATATTTTTAATGATGGCCACATAGAATACATCACGATGTAGTTAATGATAAAAGCAAGACTTCAAAACATGCCTACTTTAAATAACGCATTAGGCTTATCACTGATGATATCTTTAATTATGCAAAGGCAAAATTGGAGATGGTCTAATGGGAAATACAGATTACTTGTTAAAATTATTAGCAGAGTTAATGTGCTTACATTTGTTTATGTGTACTAGAATCAGCTCAGATAGTTGACTGCGATGACAATACGTGTAAAGATCAATTAAAAGTCATAGAGATGAGATATTGGATTTCCAGACCTTAATAGGATTTCATCTGCACTTGCTATATTATGTTATACAATTATAATTGAGCTTCCCTCAAACCACAGAATCTGTCACCTCATCAATTTATTTTCCAAGCACTAATGAAACTTATTTCCTGTTGAGAGTGTTTTTTAAAAGCATAACCCTGAGGAAGAGAGGTAGCACAAGGGGTGACAGGCTTCTGTTTACTTAGTAAACCTTAGTAAAAACCTGGACATAAGTAAAATAAATTTGACAGTCTTAGGAGGGTCCTTAGCAGCCATTTGATCATATTATGAAGAGCATGCAAGTGCTCTCAAAAGGAATTATAAACAACACATATAACTTGTGCTCAATTAGAGTCATAACAGCTGATTGAGTCTCTGCCTCTTTATTGTAAGGTAGTCAAATCAGAGGAAGAGTTGATATATATTGTCCTTTGGATCTTTCTTAATTTTTCCTCAAACTGAAATCATGCACTGATTCTAAAGCAAAGCTTGCTGGAAAAAAACTTAGGGAGATGGCTTTCATTTGATAAAATGTGAATTCTCTTTCCAATTTTGTTTAGAGATGCAAAGACAGTATCTAAAGACCTCAGTAGCTATAAGACAGCAAGTGTCTGGAATGGCAGAACAATGGTATTCTTTGGAGAAACTCAAAGCTCCTATAATTATAATCTGTCCTTCTCATACAAGCTTGTGATGGTGCAGCCCTGAGTGAGAGATAAATGTTTTCCCCTCAATGGTAGGAAGTGTAATTCCTTGGAATCATTTGCTTATTTACTTATAGGCAGTCATCAAGGACACTAAAGATCATGGGAGGTGGTCCCCAACAGGAAGCCCCTGCTGGACAGATGTATGGCCAGATCTGCTTGAACATATCCAGGAATGAGGAGCTCACTGCACAGAAACAATTGCTGCATGATTGTCAGAAAGTCTTTCCTTGTGCCTCACTAGTATCTTTCTCCTTGTAACTTCAATCCTACCCCTGAAAGCCCCACACATTCCATTCAACTCAGTTCAAGAAGCACTTCTCTCTGTGCCCATGTGCGCCTGACAGAGGCATCAGACAGCTGGAGCTCAGCTGCCCTTTCTTCATTGTCTCCCAATTCCTCTTCCTCACCACTGGGTTTGTGCTGGAGAATATCTGGACTGGGATATACCCCCAAGCCTCCCACAATTCTATGATGCAATACATGAGTTCCCAGAACACCTTTTATGCAGCTTGTTTCATTGTGCCAAAATAATATTTTAATAGATGAGGAGTGTACATAGCAGGTGCACTGCACCAAAGGATGCTTCGTGTGTCAGACGGGATGGATTGGGATAGTGCAAGATTTCATCACACTACTCACAAGAGCGTGCAATTTAGAACATAGGAATTGTTTATTTATGGAATTTTCCATTTAATATTTTCAGACTGTGGTTGACCATGAGTAACTGAAACTGTGGAAAGTGAAACTGTGGATGGCAGCGGAGTGGGTGGGGACACAACTCAACAGCTCTAGAGTGTAGCCAGAGTGACCTTTCCAAAATATTAATCTCATGATTCCACACCCTTGCTGAAAATCTTCGATAGATCCCAGTGACTCTGAGCATGAAGTTCAAACCCTCTCTCATCTCTAACATGAACTTTTATCATTTGACCTCTTCTTCTCATCTCTCCAGGCTCCCCCTTGGGAATATTAGCCCCAGACATAGAAGATGTCTTTGAATTTCTACAATGAGCTACAGTCTGTCTCACATACAGGTCCATACCGGTTTCTATTCCTGAGAGCCTCTGCTAAGTGTGCAACAGCAACACCATCACCTGGCTAATCTAGCCTTGGCTAGGTGGTACTTCCTCTGGGACATCTTCCCTGACACAGGACAGAGAGCCATGCAGGTCCCCAGGTCTCATGGTCATCTCACATATTTGGTAATTACCTATTATATTACCTCTTCTTCATAAGAATGGTGGCTCTCTGAGGGCAAAGCCCATGCCATCTTTTTTATTATTAAACTCTCAGAGCTTAGCACAGTGCACATGCTTAATAAATATTTTTGAAAGGAGGGGAAGAGTGAGGAGTATTATATTCCATTTAAAACACATCACCCAGAGCTATGCACAGTATACTAGAGGGGATCTGCTAAGAAAAATGAGAAAGTAAGTTCTTTTTCTGGGTCTGATGGTATTATTCCTAGAAGACACAAAATTCTAAAAAATCTTGATCACTTATTTGACAAAGAGTTATTATGTACCATATTATAAAGTATATTTCAATTTATTAAAAAAGCTTAGAATTGTAGTTTAGAGCCCATTCTAAAGTGAGATTATTGAGGTTCAAAGCACAGTTCTAGGACTTACTATGTGACATTGAGCATGTTTTTTAACCTTTCTTGACCTCACTTTCCTCTTGTGTAAAATGGCAAGAATAACAAGGGCTCCCTGGTAGTTATGACTAAATTAATATCCATATATAAAGCACTTGATATGATGCTGGATTATATTAAGAGCTTAACAAGAGCTTGTTTTGAATGCTAGTTAACACCTCACCAAGTGCAAAGCCAGTAAGAGTTCTCAATAAACAATATGTGTTTTGTTTTGAGAAGCAGTATTGCTAACTTCAAATACCAACTACAGTGCCTACTATATAGGGTCTGTGCTCAATGAGTTATATCTACCATTATTTTTATTTATATATATTTATATTATTTTCTAAATGTATATGTTAATAATTTATATCATAACATTCATTTTAATATTTTCATAATGTTTACTTATTTATATAAAGTTGAAATTGAACCACCACAGTGCCTCACTGATTCCTTAGAACAATTTCCTGTGACAAAATGAGTAGACATTATTGTTCTCAGTTCATAAATAAAGAAACCTAGGCTCAAGTCGGAGCTACCCAAGATTCTAGCACCAAGAAGCGTCTTCAAATTCCATTCATCCAATTGAAGTCATAACACAACCAAGACACTGGGCTCAGCTGGCTGCGAAAATCTCTCCTTGAATCTCACAACCACCTTGAGAGACAGGCACTGCTATCGCCATTTCACAGACGGCAAGAACTGAGATAGAGCCGTCCATAACCTTGCCCAAGTTTCCCCCACGGAACGACTGCAGAGACCACTGGCTGAACATCAGTTCCTTAGGACGTGTAGGATGTTCCCCAACTCCCAAAGACTCCATTTCAGGTCTAGCCTGCGATCAGGAATCCAATTTTATAATGCCTCTTGATAAGCCTGAGTCAGTGAGTGCAAAACACTGAGCACCCATTTGTGCAATGGGCCTGCTCCTGCAGAGCCTCAGTGTCCAGAGGACAGTGAGCGAGGATAGGGAGTGACAGGCTCTGTCTTCCTCACCATTTTGCCCAAGGTTAATTCTGGTGACTTCCTATACTTTTATTGGACTGCAACTCTTTAAAGTCAGATTGTCAGCAAGAATTCAAGTGTTATCTATTGAATGTCAGGGGAGCTCAATTCTCCTGCCGCGCACCATTTATTTCAGTTTACTTTATCTTTCTTGCTCTCTTTTAATCTACTAGGCAAAGCATCACCAGAAAAGAAACATCATTGATAAGTGAGGATTGTATTTACCTTACAAATTTCTCTTTAAGACATGGCTATAGATATGCTCCTGGTGGTTCCTGAAAAATATTGTAACCTGCACTATTGATGGTGGTGGAGATGCAAGCTACCATATTTCTGTGGCAAATATAAAATGCTGGAGAAGTATGGGATATACTGTCACAGAAATTGCTCTCTGGCCTCCAATGACTTGGACAAAACCAGGATGAGGACTGTGAGATTTAATAGCACCATGGTTATACAACTGTAGTTTAAACCCATAAACCACAAATGCATGTTTGACCAAAAATAAAAAGAATCTGAGCATTATATCGTCCTAAGCACATTCTTCCATAGAGTAATGTTGGGGAAGACTCTAGCCCCAAGTGCTTAACTTTGCAATTCAAAAGAGTTGTGACTTAGCTTCCCTTATATAACATGGGCAGCTTTTCATTATGTTTATTTGATGCAGTGTTATTGAGGCAATATTTCATATGAATAATTCATTTCTACTCCAACTTTATCTAGCAAAGTCAAAAGCAGAATCCTAAATTTCAAAACAGATCAAAGAGTTTTTTAAATAAATTGGAAATGCCTTGAGTTGCCTGCTTTCTGAATCTCCCAGTCTTGTCTATGCATTAAGCAAGCACTTACTATGGGCAGTTGGATACGAAAGTTATTAAATGTTCACAGCTCTCTCTGTATTTTCTTCAGTGAAGATGAATTTTAGTGTCCCAGTTTTGCACTATTTCCTCTTGTTCTTATCCAGAAATTGAGTTCTAGGAGAGCAACTCACATCCAAGGAATTTTTTTTATACATATCCTTAACTTTGGTTGTGTCTGACTTTCTGAGGCTGTCTCAACTCTGATTACCTTCTGTTCCACTGGGCAGTCTGGTGAACACAGCAGGCAGGCTGTGGTGGATAGAACAGAGCAATTACATTTGGATGCTCAAGACTGCCAGCTGCCTGGGGACGCCTCGCCACAGCCTCTCCACTGTGGTTATCCTCCTTTCAGATCTCACCGAGTCATGCAGGAAAGTCGCCCTTCAAAATGATTGACAGCCCCAAAAATTGCCCCAGCTTTATCCAGCCATGGGAGCTACAAACAAGAGCAGAACTGTCAGAGAGAAAAATTAAACATGAGGGAAAAAAAGAAACATATTCAGAATCACTGAGTCATATCTAAGCATCCTTTTTTAAAAAATGGTTTTAGGCCAATAGGAGAAAAATACGAATAAATAAAAGATCTCTAAAGTCATCAAAAAATGCTCGCCCCACGAGTGACAGTGTTGGAAAGGGCCTTAAAGGCAGTAATTTGGCCATCTTCTTGTCACTCAGAGGAAGACCATCTTTCCTGGCTGAGGCAGGTGGGCATTGGGGGAAGAGTGTGGTGGAGACATCAGAGTACAACAAATAATGGAGTCAGAAAAATCTTGCTTCGAATCCTAGCTCAGCCACTGACTAGGTAGGGGTCCTTAGGCAACTTGCTATATATGTGTGAATTTCTGTAATAGAGGAATAATGCTACCTACTTTATGAGATGTTGTTGGAAAATGTAAATAAGTTTCTGTTTCTATGGTGTCTGATACACAGCAGGAAATAGTAACCCTTATTCTGTAACCTGGATCAAGATTTACAGAAAGATATTTTTCTAATGTTATCTACTATTGCCCAGTCAGTACTACATGTTGCAGATAAATGAAAATTTCTGCTCCGAACACAGTGTTTGCAGTAGATACTGTTCGGCTGTCTATTCAACAGCCAGTTCTATCTCCTGCTTCATATGGGTAGAACCTGCCTGCGTGAAGAAGGCTTGAAATTCCATTTACTCATTTCCCATCATGTCTTGTGCTGAGCATAGATGAAAGTTGCTGTGGACCTCTGGGATGGAGTGCCTTCCCTGATAAAAGGAAGAGGAATGTGAAGAGAAAATACTTTTCTGCTCTCTCACTTATCTGTCATGTAAGAATATCCTGCGAGTTCCTGCATTCATCTGAAATCCTGAGGAAACAGTGAAGCAGACTCTGACCTTGCTCACTCACATTACAAACCTACCGAACTAACCTGAAAATGACATAGCACCACACTCCTTGTAATGAGAGATAATGAAGTGCTTCCATTGTTTAAGTCCATCTCATTATTTATAGCTGAAAAAATACAGTATTTGTTTCCCTGTCTTCCTCCAAGACGTGGAGAACTTTTTCCATTTTACATTGAGCACTTGAGCTGGAATATGCAGGTGTTATTCAATACGGGTTTGTCTTCATGAGTAATTGATTTTCAGAGAGGTTGAGTAACTCATTCAATGTCACACAGCAGAGAGTGGCAAAAAATAGTTGAAACCCAGGCCTGTCTGCCCCAAAGGCCAGTCTTCTCAGAATGCTGCTGCTGGCTGTACATAGAGCTGTCAGCCACGCTGATAAGAAATATTTAAGTAGGTGGAGCCCATTTTCCTTTTCTATCTCTATTTCCAATTTATATTCTGAGCAACATGATCCCACAATTCCCAAACACTGACCTCCTTAAGCAAAGTCGTGTTCTGCAACTTCCCCTTCTACGTCCTCCTTCCCATCAGAATTTGCCTGTTCTAGGTTCCATTCCCTCAATAAGCCACATGCTTCATGAGGTTAAAGCTAGATATACTGTTAAATGAATTTATTTCAGTGGGATCCTTGTTTGGAGAATTCCCTCAGTGGAAGTTTTCAATGTCCTAGTGGCCCAGAAAGAGAGGTGCTCCTTTCATATCACGGGGTCAGATACCTTCCTCATGTATGGAGGACTGGTTCTGCCAATGGAAGTTAGCCAGGGTACGGAGCATGATTAGAGTTCACTTATTCCTGAAGCAGGTACCTACTGGGCACCTCACTCACTATGAGAGCAATATCCTAGGTGCCAGAGATATGGGGGGAGATCATTAAAAATTAAGTGCATAGTATTTTGAAGTGGTGAAAAATGCTATGAAGAACAATAAAGCAGGCTAGCAAAAACAGCTTGGTGAGGGTGGACTGCCTCACTGAGAGCGATCAGGAAAAGTGAAGTGGGAGAGGAAAGATGAAGGAAACTATAAGAAAGCTATGACCTTCTTCTTACAAAGTAGGAAATCAAGGATCACTGATAAACCTGGTTGAACAAGAAAGAAGAATTTTACTATGTTAAGGCCTCACCTGATGTCGATAGGTTCTACAATGTTAGGCAAAATGACGTATAATGAAATCAGTTTTACCATAGGCTAATTCGTTTATGTTCCTGTGGCATCTCATCAGTGTTATAACAAAACAATTTGAACAAAATGGCATTTAAGGACCTGCTTGCTATATTTAAAGTTACAAAGATAATCAGTATAAAAACTAAAAGTCCTAGAGGAGACAGAGTAGAAAAAAGGGGCATCGAAGGTGAGCTAAATCTTCATTTGTCACTTCTAGGAGTCAACAGAAACTGCTTAATTGGGAAAATGGGTTTTATCTCACATGCCAACTTTCACTGATGAGCGGTGGCTGCCTGAAGCCTCCTGAGTAGGACTCCACACATCAGACCCTGCTCTTCAAGAAAGTGTGCTGTGATCAGTTCATGAGCGCCATCTGCCATGGGTGTAAAAAGGATCATTGACAACACAGAGGCCAAAAACTATCATCTACACTCGGAGCAACACCGGGTCATCTGGTGATGGGATGGACAAGGACTGGGAGAAAGCAATAGCAACAGCAGGAATCGGTTGTATCAGTCAGTATTCAGGAAGAACACGTGATGGCAAGGGAATTAGTGATATGACTGATTCTCGTGTTATACTTTTAGTTTGAATTGACAGCATTCTGAAATGTACAAAGGAGATAAGCTATAAAAAGACTGACAAAAACCAGTTAGCTTTACTTCTCTAACGTAAAGAGTTGTGTGTGCTGGGTTTCAAATCCTGACTTTTCCAAGTCTTACAGAAGAATTTAAGCATTAGAGTTTCTAAGACATGTGTCTTTCTTGGTTGGATTGCATCCACTGACCCATTTAAAACCAGTGAAATGTATTTTGGGTATTAGAAGCCTTCAATAAAGAAAACTTACCATTGGTCTAATAAAGCCCTCCCTGCTGTACCAATTACCTAAACAGAGGAAGCCGAGATACCAGGGTCTCAGCTGTACCATCTCGCCAAATCCTGGGAACACAAACAAAGCTTGAAATCTTGTCTCTAATTAAATCATGTGGAGCCTGGTGACTTTGCTGGCCTCCTGCTCAGCAGAAAACTATGTGGAACTCTGAGCAGGCTCCCCTGGTGGCTAATGTCTCTAATAAAGACACAACCTCAGTCTGTGTCTGTGCTCCCAGGGACAGGCACCAAATGAAGAGAACAGGAACTTTTGTGGTTATCAGAGGGGCACAGTTAGAGAGCTACCTGCTCACTAAACAAGGCAACTGTGAAACTCTACATTCCTTCACACCCTAACTCCTTCCCCACCTTTGTGAGAGGTGCCCAGAGAGGTAAGTACTGCAAAGAGTCCCACACCAGAGTACTCATTCACATTCCAACTCTGATACATTTATTTACACATTCAACCAATATTCTGCTCAACACAGTGCTGGATGATAGACAACACACTCTCTCCCATTCCAGTACCTGAGACTCCACCAGTAGCCAGGGCACTTCACTCTACAGTGTTAATTCCAATAGGTATTCATTGCTTCCAGTGCAGCCAGACAGGCTGCCCCTATGCCAAGGACCCCATTGCCCATGTGGGATAACTAGAGAGGCTATTTCCCAAATACCTCTTCCCCTTGGTCCAGGAACCCTAAAAGTAGACACTGATCCCTATAGATTCTTTATTAAACACTCCTGTAGAAATGGCTCAGCACATTATCAGTCATCAATACCTTAGCATGACATGTTTCCAGGTGAGAGCCTACTGTGTGCCATGAGCTGTGCTAGATGGCTTAAATCTATTCTATAATCTTTGAAACATTCTAGCAGGGTCTAACCACTCAACACACATGTGCATGCATGTACACACATGTACACACACAACTTTTAAGGACCCAGTAAGTACAGGTCATTGTGTCAAGGTGGAGGATGGTTTGGAATGTGGTAGATAGAGGTAAATCACATTTGACACTGTTCACCATACAGGAGTGATAAGATATATACATAAACAAATGAAATACAGTATAGAGTGAATTTATTGCCATAACAAAGGTGCAAAGTACTAGGTCTGGGATTTAGATATGCTAAATACCAGGCTAGGACCTAGTCATTCATTCAACACATATTTATTGAGCACAAATGGACTCATTCATACAAGAGACCATGCAGGACCAAATACTGTAAGCAAAAGCAAAAACAAAAACAGAAAACAGGGTACGCAAGTAAGGGTCAAAGAAGAAGAATATGAAGACAACCATAGAAACTCAGCTTGATGAAGTTTATAAAAAAAGAAAAGTGAGATATAAAATAATAGACATCATGTAGAGCCAGATGATGGAAGGTTTTTGTATGTCACACTGGATATTTTATACCTTATTCCATAAACAATAAGGAGCTATAGGAGGTCTAGATGGAAAGATTACATGAATTGGAAATGGATGTAGTCAAAATTCTGCTTTCCAAAGGTTAACCTTCAAACAATGTATGGAAGCAATTAAACTAACATTAAATCAGGTAGGAGACCAGCAAGGAAATCACTGAGGGTCTAAGAGGGAATTAGGACCATGAGATAAAACATTTGGCATTACTGGGTTCTGAAACAGGCAACATGAGCTCCTTAAGCCCAAATCCTCAGTAATATTCTTACTAAGTAGATTAAATAGTGCCTGGCACAGAGTAGGCACAAGATACTTGTCAGAGATAGATAAGTGGATGATTGAAAGAGGGAGGAATTAAAGATGGTTGGTGTTTGGAGCTAGACGTCTAGCAACATCTTTGGAACATATTTGAGAATATGAACCATGATGGAACCATGTTGCTGACTGAGGGAGATGGGAGATTAGAAAATATCTGGATCATGGAGTTTGGGGACAGCATGGGTAAGCTTGGAGTTTATCAGAAGAGCAGAAGGCAGAAATGGAGAATAAGAGAGGGTACTAAGCTGCCTCTCAGAAGAGGGTGTGCAAAGTTGTTGCCCTATGGTTTGGGAGGGTGGCTGACCCCAGCAAGGACCATCAAGTGAAAAGGAGGTTGACAAGCATTGCATCAGGACAAGTGCTCACATGAGATACTGGTTCCAAGATGAGTTTGCAGAGAGAATTCCAACAGGCCTGTGCAGGAAATCTGATTATGCCACTTAACTGGGTCACATTATTAGAAATTTCTAGATCTTGATTTGTTGATCAATAAAAAGAGATAATTCTGTCTGACAGGGTTACTCCCAGAATAAATGAGATAGCAGTCAACTCCCAAAAACTCTCACTCACCAAAAACTTGTAGTCTGAGTGGTTACTGGGAGGAAACGGCCCACTCAGGTCAAACATTCCCCTGTGGCCAAATATTCCGTTTTGAACAGTGAGATGTGGCAGAAATGACACAGAGCCAGGATTCTTTAAGGAGGAACAGGTGAACTGTCTCTGTTCACTTTTCCCAAGCCAGGCACTGGATTCCCCAGGATGTGGAGCAGCACCTTGGACAGGGCCTGCGTAGCAAACCGTTGTGTGGAAGAAAGCTGCCCTGGAAGAGACCAGAGCTCCAGTATCAGAGAGTTGTGTGGACAAGAGATAAGTTTCCTTGGTGTTGAACCACTGCAATCTTGTGGTTTATTTGTCATACTAATGATAAATGGAGCAAGGATTAGTAAATAAAGAACAGATGAAGCATGTAGCACTCTACTCAGAACTTCATAAACAGTATCCAGGAATAAAAAGAAGAAAAAAAGGAATAGAACTTGTGATGATGAGCAGAAGTAGTGGTTTACTCAGACAGACTGGCTTTGAGGAAGCTCTGAGATCTACGAGGTCTGGCTGCTCTTTCTTTCCTTAGGAGTGCTTCCTCTGAAGCACAATTGTTAATAGTAGTTATGTTTGAAGACGTAAAGAGACAGGCATCTTCATAGAAATGAATGAATGAATAGGAGTTCATGTGCTTCCTGAACCTATATTTTACATGTCCCCATGCCCACACCCCCCCACACACATACACGTGCTCACCCATCTCCCCACTCCCAAGCCAGGTTGAAATCTTTGGCTTGGAATTTGGAGCTGCTGTTAACCTCCTATGCCCTGGACCTACAGCCCATCTCCCAGGCCTCTTCCCTGGATATACAGAATGATCACCCCTTGAAAGATGTCCACATCTCAATCCCCAGAACCTGTGAATGTGTTACCTCACCTGGCAAAGGGATTTTGCAGATATGATTAAGTTAAGGGTCTTAAGAAGATTATCCTGGATTATCTAGGTGGGCCCAATATAATCATAAGGGTCCTTGTAACTGAAAGAGGGAAGCAAGAGGTTCAGAGTGACAAGAAAGATTTGGTGACAGAAGAAAGGCCACAGAATCAGAAAGAGACCTGAAGACACTATGCTTTAAAGATGGCGGAGGAAAAAGCCACTAGGCAAGGAATACCAGTGGTTCATGGAAGCTGGGAAAGGCAAGAGAACAGATTCTTCCCCAGACCGCCCAGAAGGAACCAGCCTACCAATAGCTTGACTTTAGCCCTGTGAAATGAATTTAGGACTCCTGACTTCCAGAAATGGAAGGAAATAAATAAGTGTTTGAAGCCACTAAAGTTGTGGTGCTCTGTTACAAGAGCCATAAGAAACAAATACATCTCCCCAGAACCAGCCCCCATGACTTGGATGCTGGGATCCTCCCTGCCTTGGCTCAATGTACTGGCCACACAGAGATAAGAAGCTACTCTGAGTTCACAAAGCCTTAGACCCCAGAGCAGAGAAGCAAGTTGGGATGCTGATGTACAGAGCCTCTTCATCGCACAGATGTCCCACTCTGTGATCCAACCATTATCCATCATGGGCCAAACCAACCGTGACAGCACACTAGATAACTACCAGCTCTATTAACTAGGAAATGACTTCTCAGCAACCTAAAGGATTTCACAGTCATCATATTGCTAATCCATTATGGGGAAAGCTTGACATTTTTTCTTAAGTTCTTTGCTAGGTAGCCAATTAGTCAGAGGACATTGGAAGATAATATTTTTATTGAAACTTCTATATCAGCTAGATTTGTTTCATGTATTAAGCAATATAATGGGTGACTTTCCAAATTCACTTCATGTTTTAAAAGATTATAATGAGCACAAAATTCACCTAGACCCACATAACACCTCCTCAAGTGGAATCAGTGGGCCCCCTTTATCCTGCTTCCACTGCTCAAATAGGGGAGGCAAGGCAGGGGATGTTATAGGTAGAATTCATGCTGCGAAATTTATAAGTCCTAACCCCCTAAGTCCAGTACCTCAAAATGTGACTGTACTTGGAGATAGGATCTTTACAGAGATAATTAAGTTAAAATAAGGTTAACAGAGCAGGCTCTAATACACTATGACTGGTGTCCTTATAAGAAAAGGCAATCATGACACAGACATGCACACAGGGGAGACCATGTGAAGATGCAGGCAGGAGACAGCCATCTACAAGCCAGGGAGCGAGGCTTCAAAAGAAAGAAAACCAGCTGAGATAGTTTATGTTGGAGAACAGCTGCAAATGATAAAAGCTACAGGAGCTTTCAAGAAGCAAGACCACCCCACCACTGGATTTATGACTTAAAACAGCAAGAGATCAGCTCAATCCAACGTGGCAACTAATTTTACTTTGTGGTAACCCCTAGCCTTATTACCTGCTCATTGTAATACTTAAGCATGCTAAACAACATACCCCCTCACCACCATGATAAGAAATGAATGGCGCACATAAAGACAAAAGAGCCAACTGAGCTCCTCCAAGAAATCTCTACTGCTTTCCCAAGAAGATCCTAAATATGCCTCCCCTGTTGAATACCCTTTGCCCCAGTTAGATGAACCTCAATAAAGCAAGCAAATTCCACCAAAGTGAGGCTGCTCTGCATGTGGAGTAGCCCATTCTCTGTCTCTCTGCCTCACCAATAAACTCATTTACTTTAAACTCTGTGCTGGTTTGTATCTGAATTCTATCCTGCACGAAGGTAACACCAACAGTGTGTCATGGATCCTCGACTACCGGGACACCCAGAACACCTCATCACAGTGACATCTTGATGTTGAACTTCTTGCTTCTAGAACTGAAAAGACAAATTTATGTTATTTAAGCTGCCCAGTCTGTGCTTCTTTGTCATGACAACCCTTTCAAATTAATACAGGGGGGTTATCTTTATCAGCACCCTAGAAAGATTTCTCTACTCAATGGATAGCCAGAATTAATGCACTAAGATCTTGTTTCCCACATATTCAACTTTTATAAAAGTAGCAAACTGATATCCTAAGTTTTATTCATTGCACCAACTAATTAGGTGAAAGGAACCAATATTTTTCAAACACTTGCTATACACCATGTACTGTAAGAGGTTCTTTACGTCTGTTATCTCATGTAATCCTCACAGGAGACATTGTTATTCCATAAAACAAAAGAACAGGTGAGGAAACTAAGGCTTAAAGCAGTTACCTGCCCTGCCGGAGGCCATGTGGATGACACCTTGTGAAATTAACATCAAAATTCAGCATGAGCTTCTCCACATGTAGCTGCATGTTATTTTTGTACTGATAGTGGTATAAGTCTCCCAAGGAGGTATGACAATTAACATAGACCTTCTTCTGGCTCCTCTGAGCTTGGGGACTATTTCTGGGGAAGGGATGCAAGAACAGTAAGAGGATGAGAAAAACAAAAGGATTCTTTTTCATGTATACATAGGAAACAAAAATTTGGCTGCCTATTGAGAGGGTACACGCATCACTTCCACTCCCCTGGTAATGCTGCTGAAGCCTGCTGCTTGGGGAGTGCAATAAACAAGTTGTAATATATTAGCACGAACAGTTGCAACGTGCTCCTATAGCTGGCTGAATTCCTGAGAAATGGTTTTTATGGCACCGATCTCCTTGGAGACCTTAAATAACAGCCTAAAATGTATGGTACAGAGATCACAGTGTTTATTGCTTTAGTTTCTGCCTTGTGTTCTGCAATTTATAGTTTTCCTGATAAATTGGGATCCATCTAGCTGGTACACATTATGTGGGACGGTGGAATTGTCTCTTCTACATTGAAGGATTAGAAATGGGCAGATGCCTTGATGGTGTAATAATGGCACCAGCCCAAGCTGTGCATGTCACACAGGGCCCAGGCTGTGTATTTGGGCTCATTTTAAAGAGGAAAGAGCTTCCATAGTAGGACTGCGCACCTTTCTCCAACTACCGATGCCTTGTAATCCCGGAGGAGCCAGGCACTGAGCTAGTAATCTCATACTGTCATCAGAAGCTGGCTAAAAGCAAACAAATTCAGCATATCATACTTCTCTGAGGACTAGGGTGGGTGGGGGGGGCAGTGATAAAGGGGTCTCTAGTAAAATATTCAAACTAAAATTATATTCAGAATCTAGGAATAGAAGGGTGGCTTATTATAAAGAACCTAGGAGTACACTGTTCCCTATTTTCCATGGATGAAATTAAAATAGAGTCTGCTTTTAGTGGCTATGACTGCTCTATAAACAATTAATTTGACATTGGAAGTCAGATTTTACGGGTCATGAACAAGAAATCCATGAGAGAAAGCTGTGAATTTGTGTTTCTGATTTTCAGCTGATCAATCTGTTGGCTTAAAATTATTTTTTAGAAAAGAAAGAGTTATAATTAAATTGTGTTGTTTTTGGTTTTGATGTTTCAGCTTTTTAAAAAATCAAGCTAGTATGCAGGGACAATAACTTTCTTTCAGCTGAAAGTCTGGTATAGATTTTAGCATTCGGACATTGAAGCCCTTTCAGATCCCACTGGCTGCTAATCTGCAAAAGATGAAGGATTTACACAAAGGGTCTCAACTCTGAAGTGTCACTAAGTTCTACTGGGTCAATAATTCTTAAAAATGAATTCAAACAACAAAGCTCAATAATTCTATAGATACAGTTAGCTTGTTTCTGTGGAGGAAAAAAAAGAAAAAGTAAAAGACATGAGTTGGGTATGAGAAATTGAAAAGATGGTTAGAAGAAACCTTCCCCTAACACCTCCCACACCATAAGTTCTAGATCTTCCTTTGAGCTCAAAAGGTGCCCAGTTTCTGTAGTAATAACATTTTCCACTGTGTGCACGAAATTCATAGCTCAGTCCTAGATGGCCAAGTTTCTTCCTAATGGGTCTGGTCCTAAGATAACATGCCCATATAATGTCATTGGGCCTCCTGGAAATGAGAGGGGGATTAAACGGGCCTTCAGTGCTGTGAGAGAGTGGCTACAGCCCCTGTAACACCAACTGCTGCTACAGAGCAACTCAGAGCCAGTTCTGTTAAAGGTCCCTGCCTGGTCAGGCATAAGGTCATGAGCATCTTCACAGGGGTTTTACCAATGATCACGCTAACAAAATTTGAGAAGTGGAAAGACAACCCTAATTGCTTAATGTTTTATAACCTAAAGCAAGATTCTCAATGGCCTTGTCTCCTGAAATAGATGAATTTTGGCAATGACTCCTCTGAATGCAAAAGTCCCATGTGCAATGGGTAGACAGAGAGGGAAGGAGGGGAAAATTGACAAAATAGGGGCAGAAGGATGCAGTGATTGGCCCAAATGGGCTGATCTAAGTGCCTGACAGGAAGCACTTCTCCTGGATCCTATTACCCCCACACAATCCCAAGAGGTAAGAATTGCTACTATTATTTCAATTTAACCATGAGGAAACTAATACTTAAACAAAATGACTCATTCCAAGGTATACAAGCACCAAGTGATGGTGTGATTTGAAATCAGGAAATCTGCCTCTACTATGTACACTGAAGTTGTAGGGCATCATCTCTGATAGAGTTCACCAAGTTCAACCAAGCAGCCAAGCAAAGTTCACCAAGCAACCTGAGACCTATCTTTGGGAGTGTACTTTACTCATCATTAGGGACTACCTGCAGAGTGATGCAATGTAGACACATGCAGGTATCAAGACCTACCAATGCATCTACACACAAGAAAGCACACTGACAGCACAGCATTTCACAGCCAAAAGCTAGATGACTTACAATGGCTGTTTTAACGTTGTTGTGGGACCATCTAGAGTGGAGCCACTTCTTTAAAAACATTCTTCTTTGTGATATTTTTAATAACCTTCCCACCCTTCCTTTGCCCCAGTTATCTCTCAATGGCTAATCCCTTCCTCCTGTCACTAGTTCCTCTCACCCAGAACACTTCCAATTACTGAGCTGTTAACCGGAATGAAACAACCTCACAGACACTCTGGGGTAAGCCCAGAGAAATGGCAATCACTGCTGCAAGCAAGACATGGCCTCATCGTAAGAGAACAAATCAAAAACACACAAGCCTTCACACCCTGATTACTTCTCAGAGACAAGCCAGTCAGTCATCTGTTGGAAAAATTATGTTTCTTCCTTTTTCTCCTTCCTTCCTTCCTTCCTTCCTTCCTTCCTTCCTTCCTTCCTTCCTTCCTTCCTTTTTTTTTTTCTTTCAAGTAAAATTTCCAGCCAGCCACGCTCATAAGAATAGATAAACACAGCCAGGAAAACCATTAAAATTATAACCAAGAGCTTGAAAGGCTAGGGGTACTTCAAGCTCTCACGGTGATTTACAGCAGCCACTTCCTGAAAAAGTAAGAGGCCTCCTGTGAAAATAAGACTGTGTTCAATAGGCACCTTCTCTGGCCTTCCAACCCAAAGCCACACTTCGAATCAGTGGGGAAATAAGGGAGAAAGGTTATGTGTCAAGGCCTTTGTGGCTGATATCTTGATCAGAGCCTAGGTCCTCCCTTGCTTGTCTTTGTAGTGAAGGATTAGTTTTTCTGAGGATAGGGTTTCAGGGAGGGGTAGTTTGAAAGGCTAGTTATCTACTCATATCGGAATGGGAGAGAAGTCCAAAGACCTGGAGGTCCCCAAAAAGGAGCTCCCCAAAAAGGACCCTCCAGCCTGATATTCTATTAGCTGCTCCCACTCTCTTAGCCTTTGCTTGGAGGGACAGTATGGGATGGTCCTCCCAACCTTCGGAGTGGACTCCGGCATGAATTCGAATTATATGCACATTGCTTCAGCAAAGGCTCAGGGGAGCTCTTGTGATCCATCATCCTTATCCTTTTGTTCCAGTTCTGGGTTCATCAAACTACCCTACAGTCCTAACTCAGTGATTTTAATGCCAGGAGGAGATTTCTCTGGAAAGTGCTTTTTTTTTATTTTTATTTTTTCACTTTAACAATAAAACCCAGACAACAGTATTATAGGTGAGTTCTAATAAACATAGAAGGGCTTCCCATAGCTCACAAGGTCAAGGCCAAAACCTTAGTGGGTCATATCACATTCTTTGTGATCAGGTTCCTGCCCTTTCCTCTGCCCTTACTCCCTCTGCTCTCTGCTTCCTACTTTAAACTTTAATACACTGAACCACTCATGGCAGTTCATTCACCACCCAACACTGAGTGGGACCTCCTCTGTGCCCCAAATATGAACTACTAGTCTTTGAAATGTATAAGATATGTGTTTGTACCACGTGAATAGATTGCCCATGTAAGCTCCATGAATTCAGGAGTCTTGATTTCTTCTGTTTGCTGTCCAGTGTACTCCTAGTAATTAAGGACAGTGCCTGGCACCTAGCAACCACCCAATAAATACATATTGAATAAATGGAAGTTGAGTAAAAAAGCATGCTACAAAATATGTACACTATACTTCTTTTAAAAAGATTTTATTTATTTACCTTTAGAGGGGAAGGGAAAGAGAGAGGTATAGAAATATCAATGTATGGTTGCCTCTTGTGCATCCCCTGCTGGGAACTGGCCTGAAACCCAGGCATGTGCCCTGACTGGGAATTGAACCATGGTTGTTTGCTTTGCAGGCCTGCACTCAATCCACTGAGCTACATCAGCCAGGGCCTACACCATACTTTTTTTTTTTAAAGATTTTATTTATTTATCTTTAGAGGGGAAGGGAAGGAGAGAGGGAGAGAAACATCAATATATGGTTGCCTTTTGTGCATCCCCTGCTGGGAGATGGCCTGCAGGGAACCAGCCTGCAACCCAGGCATGTGCCCTGACTGGGAATTGAACCGCGATCCTTTGATTCGCAGGCCCGTGCTCAATCCACTGAGCTACACCAGCCAGGGCCTACACCATACTTTTTTTTTTTTTTTTTTTTTTTTTTTTTTTTTTTTTTTTTTTTCCCATACTTTTATATGTGATCATTCGTATTGGAAAAAAGAAAAACAGTAGTATTTTCTATGAATATATGTATGTATATTAATGCTTAGGAGAAGATCTAGAAAAACACAAACTGGAAGTACACTGGGGGCATAGTAGGGAAGGTCAACAGAGACTTTAGCTTTAATGCTAATGTTAATGTTTTAATTATTACAAGGAAAAAATTCACATATTACTTAGCTAATAAAAAATTAATTTAAATATTTTTAAATGCATTATTAAAAATACGATGTTTGCTTCTGAGGGGGAAAAAACAATCAACCCAGTGTTCTTTTATTTTTCTCAGTCTAGAAATGGGATGAGTCCCAGATTTTGAAAACAGGACTTAGCCTGCATGGGCTGGAGAATTAGGGATGAATACCAGGGCAGGACTCAGGTCATCTCAGGGCAAAGTGGTGCTGTGGCAATCAGGGAGAAGAAATGGGTCCAAAAATTTTTACTTAGATAGAAAAGTAAGGGATAAAGAAGGAAAATGAATTGTAAAAAATCCAGAGCAAGGATGACTAGCACTGTTATACTGCCAGCAGATGGGCTGTTTGGGAGAAAGACCTTGCTTTGATAGGAGACTGGAAGTCAAATTTTACTATATTACCTTTTTGAGCTTGCCTCCCAAAGCTTCTATTTACACATCTGTAAAATGGGGCAATAACGTCTATTTTACAGAGTTGTTATAAGAAATAAAAGAAACAATGTATATAGACCACACAGCACATAGCCTTAGAATAAATAGCAGTCCCCCTTCCCCCTCTGAGGGAACAGAAGAAAACAATGCATAAAGGCAAGAGGTGAAAAGGACATGCCTGACCTACCAAGGGATTTGCTTCACCAGATCTCCAGACAACTCTAAATTATGACTTTGCTGATAACCAATCCTTGATGAGATAGCTCTTTGCTCACCTGGATCTTGAACACCATCGAAGAAAAAATATCAACCTGCTGGACACTAGGAAAGGAATAAATAATTAAGCAATGTTGTGAGTCTTCTTCTTGGATCTTTAAGTGTAAGATGAAGAGGAAAGAAAAGAGACAGAGTTCTTTGCTGGAAGAAGAAGCACGAGCATGTCACACTTTATCATGAACTCCCTAGTCTTCTTCTCCTGTTCTCCATGATGAGGACATCCCAGAATGTGCTGGAAGTAGAGGGCATTAGGGAGAGAAAAGGAAGGGCAAGAATAAGCAACCAGAGAGGGACCAAAAACCCATGGTCCCTGTCTTACTGCTCCTACATGGTGCCAGAGCACCTAGCTTCATTGGAACAACTGTCATCATTATGTCCTATCCACATGATGCCAGAGGCTTGATAACTGCCCAAATTTTGCATGTTTGTGGTGTTTCCATGAGCAGCTGTCAAATGACCCAGTCATTCTAGAGAATTAGAAGAAAACAAGGGAAAAGAAAAGGATTTCCCCCTCATGTGCCTTTCCCAATAACTTGCCAAAAAAATCAATACACACATCCACACATTCTATTTCAGAGACATTTTTACCAATCAGAGGACCTTCCATTTCATTACATTATAGACAGCCACACACATGGTGACATTTAGGTACATTTTTATGATGACATGGAGGGAGGTTAAGAAAATCAGTTCTGGAACCTAACTACCACAGGCCATCCTGCTTTCTTATGTATTAAGTTGTATGACTTTGAGCATGTTTCTTAGTTTCTCTGAGCCTCAGTTTCCTTACCTGTAAAATCATAAAATGTGGATAATATTAGTACCTACTTTATTATTACAACCTATGTCATCAATTTACTTTGAGGACTAAGTGAATAAACATAAAGCTATTAAAACAGCAGATTATACTAATGCAGTTGCATAGATAGGCATATAGTTAGAGCTTGATAGCTATTAGTCATCATCATTATTAATATTAACAATTTAATATCACAAAATTGTTATGGATCATATGAAACTATCGCATCCCTGCACTCTGAATATTGTTTTCGTCCATCATTATCTGGTCTCACTTAATTCTATGATAGCCCTCTTATGTAGGATACCCTTGAATATCTGTACATACATTATTTATCTATGGCTTTTAGTAAGGCTTATAAGGCATAACTTAGTAGCCACATGTCTAGTTTTTTTCTGGGATAACCCAATTTTATTCTCTATTCATAAAAGGCCTTGATTTGCTAAGTCATAGCTTAATGAGATTTAATTTTGTATCACTGCAAGATTTCCAAATACATAATTTTATAAATCAAGCCGTAATTTTTTGGTCTTGACTTTTCATTCTGAAAAATGGTTATAACAAGCATATGTGATTTTAAAACAATAGGTTCTAATGATTCCCATGTCAGTTACAACACATCTAAGATTTTTTTTTTAAGTGGTGAAGGCTTTTGACCTAGAGATTTGCTTTGTCACTAAGGAAGCTGGTTTCCAGCTTGGTCACAGAGTGCTTTATGCAGGGTGCAAGCAATTAGAGTACAACCTTTCTGATTCACACTAATGACCACAAGACCTACCAAACACATGATCTACTGACTTTTACTTATTAGTGAGAATGTGAAGAGATGAGGTGAAAACAAACTGGCTATTTTATGCACTAAAAATATGAAAAACACATCTGAATGTTATTTGTACTGAGTTATTTTCCAATTTACAGTATTTCATGCCCAAGACATTTGAGAATCCAAAGCTTCTCTAAAGCAAAGTAAATTTTGTCATCCATGCTATTAGAGTGTGGAGGGGTTCACAGAAAATGATTAAATTGGCTGGATCTCAAACAAAAAAAAAATACTGGAAGAAACTACTCTTTAAGATTTGAGAAAACCTGGACGCTTCATCCCTGTGTCATGGAGCTGCTATATGGCTTCAAGCATATCATACATTTATTTTTACAATTGGACTGCAAGGCCACTGAGCTCCTTCAGTGCCTACCAGTCTATGAATTATAAGAATGCCCATTTGGTTTTAAAAGAAATCCTGGTACAGATATTGTTTTGCTACTTTACCTTATTTAAATTTCTCCCCTCTCCCAAAAGCCCCTGTCTGGATTAAGGCAGAAAAAATCCACAGCCTGTCAGTCCATAAAGATCCCCACTGTTCACTCAGGGACATGAAGTCCCCTACCCTAGAGCCATGCCTTGGCAATCAGTTCAGTTCAACTATGGATAAATGGCTCCAACTTACCACTTTCTGCTGGGCTCCACAGACATGGTTTTGCCCTCAAAAGCTGAGAAGAAAGATATACAGGTTCACAAATACTTTAGCCTGAGACTGGTAAATTCTATTGGAAAGATACAAGGTAATCTAAGAGCTTGAGAAAGATAGCAATTCTAGGGCACTCTGGGGACATGCCACAGAGAAGCTGGAATTTGGAAGGGAGTTAGAGAAGTTGAAATAAGTTGGCAGGGCATTTTAGGAGGGAAGGCTGCTATCGTAAATAAATAGATTCAGAGGAAAGAGGTGTAATGAATTCAATAGTGTCCCCACCCCCAAAGATATGCCCCTGTTCTAGCTTCTGGCATCTGTGAAAATGACTTTCAGAAACAGGGTCTTTACAAATGTGATTAAGTTGAGGATCTCAAGATGATATCATTTTAGGCTTAGGGTGAAACCTAAATCCAATGGCACTATCCTTCTAAGAGATAGAAAAGGAGAAGGCACAGATAGACAAAGGGGAAAAGGCCATGTGATGATGGAGGTGGGGGTTAGGGTGATGCAGCCACAAGCCAGGGAACACCAGAAGCAATAAGAAGCTGGAAGGGGCAAGGAAGAATTGTTTCATAGAGCCTTCAAAGGGAGTTCAGCCCTGTCAACAGCTTGATTTAGGACTTGCGGCTTTCAGAACTTTGAGAGAATAGATTTCTGCAGGTTTTTTGCCACCTGGTTTATGGTGATTTGTTATGGAAGCCTCAGAGAACTAACAAAGGAGATGTTTTCAGGACAGGAATATGAGAAGGCCCACATGGCTATCTCCTGAGTGGTATTCATTGGAGAAATGGAGACTCAGGAAAGAAAATAATGAAAGGATTAGACTCCAAAGAAAGGTTCAAGGAATGGAAAAACAAAAAAGTATTGGAGACAATTAAGGTTGTATGTGAGACAGGCTTTCAGGGGAAGAGATTAGAGACAGGAAACTATCGCAAAAATTTCCAGAAGGAATAACAAAATTAAATGGAAATAGTGGCAATAGAGTTGAGATCTAGCAGATGTTGGGTGCAGGATTTTGTGATTACTTGGATGGGTTAGGGGGAAGGGAAGTGAAGTCTAAGCAATTCTGTGGAAGCTTGAGTGTTCAAACATAGGAAAAGAGGCCAGCATAAAAGAGCAGTGTTTCATCAGAGAAGGAGAAAGAGAACTAGTGGAGTACCAAAGGAGGCTGGAGACTGGAGTAGAGGCCACTGTCTAGCCTTGTGGGCAACAAATTTAACAAAGACTTTGGTGATTAGGCAACTGATGGTGGTTTTCAAGAGCCAAGTAGCTGTGATATAACAAGACAGTGATACACTTTTGTAAAAGAATAAGAAATGAAATGGACATATCTCATGTAATGTACTGCCTTAAGATTATTCTTATAAAAGAGGGTAATATGTAAAATATAATGAAGTAAAGCAGTATGAAGAAAGTGTGCTCTAGACTTTGATCAGCCTTCAGCAAATTAACACACTACCCACAAAGAGCCCCTGCTAACCTAGAAATGATATGGGAAACAGTAATTCATAGCATAAATATGTTCACCAGATGAGCAAATACTCACACCAAAAGAGCTATCACTCAAGAAGGGTACCTGGGGGACTGGAATATAACATGAATCTGTGTTTATCCAGGAAAGACATCAGGCAAGGATAGCTTATGTGTCATAAGCTGATGATCCTAGAGAGCCAGGGGTTGGGGCAGGGATAGCATGAAGCCATGGGAAAACCAGGGGTAGAAAGTGGGGATGAGGTAGGGCAAGCCAATGCACCAAATGACAACTTTGCCTACTTTGCCATTCTGTCTAGGGACAGCTTCTGCCTTGTGGGTCCTCCAGGCACTCAGTGATTTGTTCTGGTAATTATCTAGCAAGTACCCTCCAAAGAGAATTCAAGGAATGGGTAATAATCTGAAAGTACACACTGCCTCTGATTTCTAGGACTTTTCATACCCTCAAGAGTATTTTTCAAGAGTGTTCAAAAAAGTGCAAGACAGTTGCTTCCAGTCCAAGAAGATTTTGTGCAAAGATCCTCAGGGAGCATCAGAAGCAGAGAAATTTTAAGTGGACAAGACCAGAGGTCACTCAGCCCTGCTCTCTGTAGCAGTGTGGGTCATTATCGGATATGTGTTCCATACAACAAACCCTCAGCTCCTCATTTCTTCCTGTTTGTTTACCACATGACATATGAGGGTCTGTAGTGTCCAATTTTTCTGCTAGCAGAGAATATCCAGAAATACAATGACACTTGTAAAGAAATATAAATATGGCTAGATAATTAGGATATCTAAAGGCCATCAGAGAGATCCCTTAGCCTCTCCCCTTCATACCCCACAGACCCTGCTTTTTGCCCTCAAAACTGGTAAGATTTACTGTAGTTTAAAATGTTGTCTTCAAAATTCCACAGATAGATTTGGTCACTGAGGATTATATAGAGGAAGGAGATAGGAAAAAGTAGGTTCCCATTTTGTAGAAAATTAGACAATTCATAATAATGATTGACTTATTTATTGTAAGGTTTGAACAGAGACCATAAGTTGATGACCACATACAAGCTCAGGGTCTCATGGAATGAAGAAGTGCCTCAACTGTCTGAAGTCCTGTGCAAAGAAGTCTTTAGGCTTGGCAGTAAAGATTCTGTGACAATAAGAAAGACCTGAGGGCCCAGGCTGGTGACACTCAGTAGATTGAGCATGGGCCTGTGAACTAAAGGGTCGTTGGTTTGATTCCCATCCATGGCACATACCTGGGTTGCAGGTCGGCACCCCAGTAGGGGGCACTCAAGGGGCAACCACACATTGATGTTTCTCTCCCTCTCTTTTTCCCTCCTTTTCCCTCTCTCTGAAAAATAAATAAATAAATTCTTGGAAGGAAGGAAGGAAGGAAGGAAGGAAGGAAGGAAGGAAGGAAGGAAGGAAGGAAGGAAGGAAGGAAGGAAGGAAGGAAGGCCAGAACAAAGATGAGAGACAAATACTGACTTCAGAAGTCTTCAGAAACAACCATTCATTCAACAAGTACTTACAAACTTTCTGGCATGAGCCAGACCCAAGGCTAGAAAGGCAAGGAACTCAAAAGAGTTAGGAAGGAACCCAAAGATTCAGCCTTTATTACAGAATGAACCATGTTTAAGATGACACTGCATGGTGTTCCTCAAAAGTGGAAAGAATTTTCCTCAAGTTTCAGAAGTGGTGAGACACGAGGGCAATGCCAGAGGTTAGGGAAGAGATGGCGACAATGGCCCATGTAGTGGCGGGAGATAAGGAAGAGTCCAGCATCCCCTAGAAGTCTGTGCCTGCTTTGGAAGTACAAGAAGTACACTAAGTTCTTGCCAAAATAAGGACTCTGGATGTCCCATTGTCTCAAGCCTGGGTCCTGCACAGATCTTCTGAGGCATGTCTCTTATTTTTTCCTTTCCAAGACCTCATCTCCCTTTTCCTCCTAAAAGAACTTTTATTCCTTCTAGAAAAGTCAGTCCATGTGATTCAGATGAGGCTAACTCTGCACTAAGTCTGACCTTTCAGAATACTCAACTCCCTGGTTTCTGCAACCAGATTAATCAGAGTCCCAGCCTTTACTGTGAGAGCTCTCTTTTCTGCTAGACTAGAGAAAAAGCCAAGAGTCAGACAGAAATGTGGAGCCATGAAGAAATTTCTGGAGCTCTTGGATCGAACCTTACCTAAAGACAGATTCTACTTCTGTAATTTTCACTACCTAATTCTTGTCTGTTTTCTGTACTCACAACTTTGTGTTTAATACAAAACAAAGCATGTTCCAGGTACACTCCTAAATCAGGCTTCAGGTACACTCCTAAATCAGGCTTTATGAGAAATAATCAAGAAGTGGGAGGGAGCCAAAGTCACAGAGTCCCATTGCCAAGCCAGCAATCCTGGGAGCCTTTGACAGAAGCTCTCTTTAATGCACAGCCTCAAACTGCTATCTTACCAGCAGCCCTGCTCAGTATCCAGCTCTTCTATTCATTTTTATTATTTTAATGACACTTATTAGAGATTTTAATTACAAAAGTTATATATTTTATCATTGAAAGTGTGGAAAATAAAAAATGTATGTTTCCACCACCCAGAGGGAAACAGCTTTGAATACTTTAACATACTTCCAACCCTTTTAATCTATATATATCTTTTTAAATTATTCTCCTCCTTTTTAACTTACATACAACATGAACATTTTCCCAGATTGGTTAATATTTTAGTGCAGTGTAACTTTAATGAAGCATAACATTCTACCCAACAGATGCGCAGTAATTTATTTAACTAGAACCCCACTGCCAAGTTGTTTCCAGGATTGTCCTGGGATACATAACACTAGAAATTTTACAGACATCTTCATTCTTAAGATATATGTTCTTAGGACATAGTTGCTTATTAAAGGGTATGAACTTTTCAAGGTTTTTACAAATGTTTAAGAGACGCCCACAGAACTTTTCTCTTGGCCCTTTTGGTGGCAGTGGGAAAGAAGATTCACTGTTACATTGCATTCCTCGCATAATTTGAAGATATATATTAGTTTCCTATTATTATAATAACATATTGCCACACACTTCATAGTTCATAGCACCCACTTACTGTCTCATTGTTCTGAAGGTAAGAAGTCCGACATTCTTTGATGGGTCTCACGAGGCTACAAATCAAGGTGTCAGTTGGCCTGGCTCTCATCTGGATGTTCTGGGAGAAATTCCAGGCTCCTTCAGTCATTAGCAGAATTCACTTCCTTCTCACAGTTTCCAATGTGACTCCCTCCATCATCAAGCCAACAACTGCAGGTGGTATCCTTATGCTCATAGTGTCTCTCATTTTCCTTCTGCTCTATCTCTCTGACTCCCACCTAGAAAGTTCTCCGCTGTTCAGGGCTCATGTGAGGGTATTGGGTCCACCCAATAATCCCACATAGCAACCCTATTTTAAGGTCAATAACTTTAATTATACATGCAGAGTCCTTCTAGGCAGGTAATGGGATATAGCGGCAGTTTCCAGGGTTTAGAGCATTGGCACTTTGGGGGATGGCCACAAAACTGCACTAAATAACTCTACCACCCAGAGTCACCTGACTAGCCATCACTCCTCCCACAGCAATGTTTGGGGGGACTGGTTCAGTCTTTTCAAACATGGTGTGGGGAAGTGTACCCTGCGCACCTACTGTAAGTACCCCAGCGAGTTCCCAATTGGAGTCTCAAAATTGGAATCCCAAGAGGATTGTCTTGCAAAACTTTCCAGGATCTCTCATTGCTAGAAAACCGCGGTCCCCATCCCTCAGTGGCAGACTCTGCTCCAGGTTTATATGCAGTGCTATACCACTGTAATAAACTATACTTTGTCATGTGCTCAGGATGTTGCCAGTCAAAAAAGAATATAAAAATTCAAGTGTTTTTACATACAAGTATAAGCCTATGAATGGTAACTCTGCCCCAAACACATGTGTAGGTGTCTACATATATGTAAATGTTATTGTGACCTATTAGGTTGTGTTTTCCCCTCCTTGAATCTAACTCATTTATTCCTTATTAGTTTTCTGCGAAGGTTTTCTTCTCTATGGCTAATTTCGAAGGAAATAGTGTGACTTTTCAGCAAAAGCAGTTTCCATGGTTACGCTGAAGTCTTACTAAAAATAGTGCATGATGTAACCAACCAAACTTTAACTACTAAAGCAACTACACAAAATGGATCTGCATTTCTGTAGGAAGTTTGTTCTATCGTTCAAGCTGTGTCTATTACACATGAAGAGAATAGTCTGAATTATTTTTAATGTCCGTGATTCCAGCTCCTCAAACACATTTGTGGGCAGCTTCCAAGCTGTTCAGGCTCTGGAATTATTTCTAACATTGTGTAAAGGAAAAAGTCAGAGAGACAGAGAGATGGTGTGGGAAGGGGAAAAAGGAACAGAAGGAAATACGTACTTACCTGCTTCATTTTTCCCCAAGAGATAGCATCTCCCTTTTCTCACATAGTCCTTTTAAACTGCCATGTTGCATAATGTAAGGAAAAGGCATTAACTTTCATTTGATTCTTCTACAACCTCTAAATTCCACAGCTAGCTACCTACTTATTCTTTTTCACTTTATTTTGTGGGCTTTCTCTTGAGTAGTTGACTCAAGGTTCGGTACCAGAAAGAACTGCAAGAGGGGTACCCATTCATTTTATTATTTCTCTTTCATTATTTCTGCTCACTCTCTTTTATACAACACCAGGAGAGTGCAGACACCTGAGATTAAAACATCGTCCTTCTTGAGTGTGGTGTTCTTTATCCTTATTATTTTTGAACTGTCACTCTGCACAGCTGGGTCTCTGTCTCCAACATCCTTGTTCCCCACACTTCCTATATTCAGGAAAGAGAATCAAGAATGGCAGTCCCGCCCAGCCAGTGTGGCTCAGTTGGTTGGAGCATTGTCCCATGCACTGAAAAGGTCATGGGTTTAATTACTAGTCAGGGCACCTACCTAGGCGGCAATTCAGTCCCGGGTTGGAGCGAATGCAGGAAGCCACCAATTGGTGTTTCTCTCACATCCATGTCTCTCTCTCTCTCTCTCTTCCTCCCTCCCTCCCTCCCTCCCCCCTTCTCTGGAATCAACAAATATATAAGGGGGAAAATCTAAAAAAAAAAAAAAAAGAATGTCACGCCCATCTACTCCCAATGTCATTCTCCCCTCCCCCAAAAAACTCTGAAGTCAGAAGTCAATGAGAGGCTAAATCTTCCCCCTCTTGAACCCCATACTTAGTAACATACTTTGTCTGACCTCAAGACCAATTCTACCTCTGAGACTGCATTTGTTATTTCTGCCACAATGTGATACTCAGATGCCATTCTCTCTCTTTCCCCTACAGTTGTTCAGGGGGCCCACTCCAAACAAAATTTCATCTCAAAAACAAATTCTTTTCACTTGGTCTCCATCTGGAAAAGCCCTAGAAATATTCCTGATTTCCTTTTGGAGCCAAAATAGCAATGCTTGTTTCTTGTTATTTTGGAGACTCAACAGGTCCCTCTCAGAAGAATGTCAGCATTTTATTAAGTTCATAACACTAGAGTGAGAAGGCTGGAAATGATTTTTACATAGCCATAGCCACTGCATATGCTGGAAATTTCTTAAGGGTATTTTTAGGGACACTGTTAACAACTATAGTTGTTCACAGAGCAATTTAAAAGTCTATGGATTAGCCCTGGCTGGTGTAGCTCAGTGGATAGAGCACGGGCCTGTGAATCAAAGGATCGCAGTTCGATTCCCAGTCAGGGCACATGCCTGGGTTGCAGACTGCTACCCTGCAGGCCAGTTTCCAGCAGGGGATGCACGAAAGGCAACCATACATTGATGTTTTCTCTCCCTCTCTCCTTCCCCTCTATAAGTAAATAAATAAAATCTGTAAAAAAAAAAAAAGTCTATGGATTATGCTCAACTGAACTAACATGGCAGTGTTTCTTTAAAAATGCTATCTTCTTAAGTAACTGCTTTAGAAGTGCACTTGAAGCTCACATTTTTTAAATGGCTTTTCATGGCACACCTTTAAGATTCATTTGTTTCTCATTAGCTTCTATGGAATACTAACTTCTGAATACAGTGCCAGAGATGGTACCGGACCTTGCCCAGGCACTCTTGGGGGATTATGTAGAGACGGTATAATCGAAAGACAAAGTACGCGGAAAAGGAGATGCAGGGAGTTGAATGTATTGAATTTCCTATAGTTTTACTTATTTACTTAGATACTTGAATGGAGACAGTCAATGAAAGGGTTTCATTTGAAGGCCTCATTAAAGAAATCCGTTTTAGGACTTCCAGCCAAGATACTGTGTGGAAATACTGTGCCTCCTCACACAACCAAAATTAAGGACAACAAAGATTTAGGAACAAAAATATAATCAGAAAAGACAGAAAACTGAACTGTACGAAAGTTCGACAACTATTTAACCAGACCAGTAAGAGGGGCAGAGTCAGCAGCCTACGGAGAGGGGTTGAGGCAGGAAAAGGCAGCAGCTGCCAGACTCGGGAGCACAGGCAGCACAGGGCTAGCAGACCCCAGGCATAAAGAGGAAACGAGCAGACCCAGTGAGGTGTGCAAGGCGGCTAGCTGACCACAGTCACAATTCACATGCAGATAAACCAGATGAAAATGGTCAGTGAGACAGACTGTGCAACCCAGGGCCCCAGCACCAGGAAATAAAGCCTAAAAGCACCGATTGAAAAAACTTTCGGGGGTTGAGGTGCCAGAAGAGGCTCCCAGCCTCACAGTAGAGTTCATTGGAGAGACCCACAGGGTCCTAGAACATACACAAGCTAATCCACCCAGTAACCAGCACCAGAAGGGCCCAATTTGCCTGTGGGAGGCAGCAGAGGGGACTGAAATTTGAGAGAGATCAGAGAAGTGCCATTGTTCCCTCTCTGACCCCTCTCCCACATACAGCATCACAACTCAGCCACTGGGTTGCACTCTGCCCTGGCAAACATCTAAGGCTCCACCACTCATATGTAACAGGCTCAAAAAGACCAAAACACAATGGCTCAAATACAAGAACAAATCAAAGCCCCAGAGCCAATACTTTTAAGCCACCAAAAGATAACCAACCTATCAGATGCACAGTTCAAAACACTGGTGATCAGGATGCTCACAGAACTGGTTCATTTTGGTCACAAATTAGATGAAAAAATGAAGGCTACACTAAGTGAAATAAAGGAAAGTGCACAGGGAACCAATAGTGATGGAAACAAATCTGGGACTAAAATCAGTCGAGTGGACCAGAAGAAAGAAAACAAACAGGAAAAAAAATGAGGAAATAAGAATTCAAAAAAAATGAGGAGAGGCTTAGGAACCTCCAGGACATCTTTAAACATTCCAACGCCCAAATTATAGGGGTACCAGAGGGGGAAGAGGAAGAGCAACAAGTGGAAAACTTATTTGAACAAATAATGAAGGAGAACTTCCCCAATCTGGCAGAGGAAATAGACTTCCAGGAAATCCAGGAAGCTCAGAGAGTTCCAAAGAAGGTGGACCCAAGAAGGAACACACCAAGGCACATCATAATTACATTACCCAAGATTAAAATGAAAGACAGAATTCTAGAAGCAGCAAGAGATAAAGGGACAGTCACTTACAAAGGAGTTCCCATCAGACTGTCAGCTGATTTCTCAAAAGAGACCTTCCAGGCAAGAAGGATCTCAAAAGAAGTATTTCAAGTCAAGAAAGGCAAGGACCTACATCCAAGATTGCTCTATCCAGCAAAGCTTTCATTTAGAATGGAAGGGCAGATAAAGTGCTTCTCAGATAAGGTCAAGTTCAAGGAGTTAATCATCACCAAGCCCCCATTATATGAAATGTTAAAGGAACTTATCTAAGAAAAAAATATGAACAATGAAAGGACAGAAAACTCACAGTTATTAACAACCACACCTAAAACAAAAGCAAACTAAGCAGACAGCTAAAACAGGAGCAGAGCCACAGAAATGGAAATCACATGGAGGGTTAGCAACAGGGGAATGGGAGGAGGAAAAGGGGGGAGAAGGTACAGAGAATAAGTAGCATATATGGTGGGGAGAAAATAGACAGGGGGAGGGCAAGAATAGTATGGGAAATGTAGAAGCTAAAGAACTTATGACAATGGACATGAACTAAAGGGGGTGAATGTGGGCGGGAGGGGGTGTGCAGGGTGGAGGGGAATGAAGAGGGAAAATGGGACAACTGTAATGGCATAATCAATAAAATGCATTATAAAAAAAGAAATTCATTTTAAAGAGAGATGGAGGGAAGAGGAGAAAAGATAAATGAGGGCTGAAGGCCAATGTTATAGTGATAGTAGTCCACGTGTTCCAGGTGGGGGAATGCAAGATAGAAAGAGCTTCTTCTTGCAGCAGATGCTCGTATTGAGAGCAGGTGTTCAGTAAAGAAGTCCCAAAGCAGGCATTGTGCCAGAGATCTTTACTGAACGACTGAGTCCCACCAGACACACTAAATCCTCCTCCACATTGCTCCCTGCCCAGCAATGCTATAATTTTGTGGTACAGACCCCATCAGTGGGCTCCTGCACCCTCTGACTTCCAGCTGGGCGACTCAGTGGGGAGCCTGGACGGGACATGCGTGGTGTAGGGGAGGGAGGTCAGTGAGGTCAGGACATTTATTTCCCTGGTTTCTTGACTGCCCAGTATTCATGGGCTGAAACCAACTATTGATCTTCTCCCTAACCTCTTCAGACCTGGGGGTCTTAACAGAGTCACTACTAATAGCACGAGGTTACTCCACTACTGCTTGTGTTTCCCACACCTTACTCAACCCTGTGTTTAAATTGATCTAATTTGTGTTATCTATTTTTTCTTGGTGCTGTGGTGCTAGAATCTGTAGCCAATGGACCTTGTGTTAGTCCATTCGGAACACTCTAACACAATACCATAGATTGGGTGGCTTATAAACAGTGAACATATTTCTAGAAGCTCTGGAAGGTGAGAAGTCCAAGATCAAGGCACTGGCAGACTCAGTGTCTGGTGGTGAGAAGCCCACTTCTTGCTTCATAAAAGACTTCTTTTCTCTGTGTCCTCACATGGCAGAAGTGGCAAGAAATTTCTCTGATTTGTTTTGTTATTTTGTTTTTTTCAGATTCACTGATGTATCACTGACAGATAAAGTTCTAAGATATTTAAAGTATACAGCATGATATTTGACATGAGCATATTGTGAAAGAAACCCCCCATCAAGTTAATTAACACATCCAACCTTCACATTTACTTTTTTTTTTTTTGGCAAGAACAAGTAAGTTCTACTCTCATAGCAAATTTCAATTAAACAATACAGTGTTATCAACTATAGTCGCATTATACATTAGATCCAACCTTATTTATCTTATAATTGAAAATTGGTACCCTTTTATCAACTTTTCCCTATTTCTTCACCCTGAGTTCCTGGTAACTCCCTTTTTTTGTTGTTAGAATTTTTTGTTAGTTTTAAGATTCCAAATATTAGTGATCCATGTAGCATTTGACTTTCTCTGTCTAGCTTATTTCACAGTATAATGCCCTTCAGATTCATCCATGTGGTTGCAAGTGAAAAGATTCCCTTATTATTTTTTATTCTGAATACTCTTCCACTGAATTTACAGGGTCTGGCACAAATAACACCTCTTTTTTATTACAAAGTCTTTTTATTAAAAAATCATAAGCATGTAATTCTCTAACATAATAACATAACACTCAAGAACACTATATGACATTTTAGGTGAAATGTTCAAATTAAAACTATAAATTATTATACCCGTATTATTACCCTACCAACCACACTCAAGCAGCTGTTACTTCTGCCAGACCTTGTATACAGCGTATTTTCTTGATCCATTCATCCATTGACAGACACTTAGGCTGTTTTTCTACCTTGGCTACTGTGAATAACATTGCAATGAACATGGGTGTACAGCTATATCTCTTTGAGATAATGCTTTTGCTTCCTTTTGGATATATATCCAGAAGCAGTATTGCCAGATCATACGGTAGTTCTAGTCTTAATTTCTTTAGGAGACTTCTGTTTTCCATAGTGGCTGCACCAGTTTACATTCCCATCAACAATGCACACAGCTTCCCTTTTTTTCACATCCTTGGCAACATTTGCTGTCTCCTGGCTTTTTGATAATAACTATGGAGCCTCTTTTGTAAGGGCACTAGTCTTATTCATGAGGGTTCTGCCCTCATTACTTAATAACTTCCCAAAGGCCTCACCTCCTAATACCATCACATGAATTTGCTCATCTTTTGACAGTCATCTCATTCCTTCAGGGTGTTCTCTATGAGAGTTGAATGTAAAAACAAACAAACAAAAAAGAACTGCTTCAGAATAAGGTGGCATAGGAGAGACCTAAAACTCATCACAAGACAGGGACACAAAGTATGTAATTAACAGCACCTAGAAATATGCAGAGAGGATGGGCACCATGATAGAAGTCAGGAAGATTCATTGGAGATAAGTGTAAAATACAAACATTGGTTAAAACACAGGAAAAGAAGTGTAAGCTCATCTGGTTGTCTAAAAAATGTTATTTCAGGATGGAATTGTATTATCCACATTAAGCCCAGTTTCTCCACATTATCATTTGTCATTTTTTAGAAACACATTCCCAACATGTTATTCCTTAAAAGTAAGTTGAATACTTTGGGACACTCTGATGCACTGTTATTTAACCTGATGGTGATGATGATAAATACCATGACTCCTGTTGCTTAACCATTAAGCTCTTACTTTGTTCAAGATGCTCAACTAAGCCCTCTGCAGTTTTTAGAAATGGGCATTGGTTGCTATTGGCCCCATCATCAGGGAAGTGAAGCTGAGGAAAGCAGCAGGCTGTAGCATAGAAGTGAAGAATTATAATCCCCAGCTAATTTATCCAAATTTCTCTCAATTCTGTCACCCCCAAAAATATGTTCCTTCCTAAGATTTCCCATCTTTATGTTGGCATGTAGGAGCATTTAACCTGATGCTGCAGCCAAAAACATATGATACATTCTTGATACTTTTCTTTCTTCTGTACCCCACAATTACCCAAAGGAAGCCCTGTCTTGAATCTGAAATCCTACCAGCTCCGTGACTCACCATAATAGTTCAACACATCATTACCGCTGTTTGGATTATTACAGGAGTCTTTTGGCAGGTCTTCCTGCATCCATTCTTACTCTCTGAAAGGTATTTAAGCATATAGTAGACAGAGCAATCTTTTCAAAATCATTTTATATCAGTCATTCCTTTGATCAAGATTTCTATACCTCCCAGAACCAGTTTCATGCCCAGTCCAGGGCCTGGTTACTGCTCCTTCACCGTCTTCATCTATTACCCAATTCTGCCTCATTCACTCCATCCTAGACTGCTAGACCCACTGACCATAATATTATGTCTACAAAAATGCCAACATTGCTCACAGCATGGCCACAGAACTTGCCATTCCTTCTTCCTAGAATGCTCATCTCTGAGATCTCTCATTTCTGGTAGGTTTTCCCTCAACAGTCAGCCTTCCCTGACCACTCAGAAAAATTGCCCCATTACCCGAGCCCCCATTACTCTCTATTCTCTCCCCTCACTTCCCTTCACCTCTGGATACTTTCCACTACCTGACATCTTGTCACAGGTATATTCCCTTGATCGTTGCCCATTTTCTTTACTGGAATGTAAACTCCATGAGATCAGGGCCTTGATTAGTTAAGTCCCCAGCACCTAGAACCACAGTTCAAATTTAGAGGAGGAGGAGGGGGGGAAGAAGAAGAGGAGTGATTATCATAAGTAAAATTATTGCCCCTCAAAAACATTCACAACGTATTCCCTGGATCCTGTGAATATATTATGGGTTCAATTAAAGTTGCTAATAAAATGACCTTTAAAATAGGGATCTCATCCTGATTTATTCAGGCTGGCCCCTTGCAATTGCAAAGGTCCTCAAAAGTATAAGAAAGAGGCAGAAAAGACATCAAAGTGATGTGATGTGAGAGGACTGGATGTAGCATTGATGGCTTTGAAGATAAGAAAGGGGGCCATGAGCCAAAGAATTCCAGCACCGTCTAGAAGCTGCAAAAGTCAAGGAAACAGATTCTCCCTTAGAGCTTCCAGAAGGAAACAGCCCTGCCAACACCTTGATTTCACCCAGTAAAAGCCATGTCAGACTTCTAACGAACAGAACTGCAAATAGGACAATTTGTGCTGTTTCAAGCCACTAACCTTATGATAATTTGTTACAGCAGCAATAGAAAATTAATATGCTTATACACCTATGTTCTAGGTATACCACCCTTCCTGATTTTCCCTTTAACTTTCTCAGTAATTTGGGGCTATTCTTTTGTCAATATAATTATATGATTATATTCCTTTCTTTCTCAACACTCAAAAAGCACATCTTCCATTTCCTGTCTATACATTAGCTATCAAACACGATAGCCATATTTTTTAACCAAAAAAAGAACACTGAAATGAACAATGTAGTTATATTTCCTAACTACATGACTTTGGACAAGTTATTCAACCTTTCTGTGCCTGTTTCCTTGTCTATAAAATGTATTTTATAATAATAGTTCACTCTCTTCCAGACACTTAGAAGTAATAATAAATATTCCATAAACATTAGCTACTATTATTATTAATGCATCCAATAGGAGAGAATATTGGTAACAAGCCTATTCCAGAAAACCCAAGAAGCAAACATAGCTCCTGTACTTTTAAACCACATTACCAGACAATTCTGTACCTTTCAGTATTTTTGTAGTCAGTAGCTTTCTCAAGCTTTCAGGAATGATTTAACCTATCACCTGAGCAAAGATTTTAAATTTGACACTACTCAGTGTGGGCAAAGGTATGGAGAAATGAAAACTCACAATCTTTGGCTTGAGTGTTAGATGTAAGAAAACTCACCTTCTTTCTCACTTTTGCTTTTTCTGCATTGTTCAAATTTTGTATAAGTATAAACTATGTCTATCATTGAAAAACTTAAAAGCTGTTTTAATTTTCAACAAAACAATTTAGCTTCACTGATAAAAGTTTGGCCATTATCTCTCAGCCCTCTCTGGAATATATTTGTTCCAGAGAAGCTAGAACCATGGCATAGTCAATGTGTCTCCCCTCAACCCAGACCCAGGACTAGGCCTTAAAACTACAAGGAGAAAAGAGGAAAAAAAAAAAATCCTGAGAGCAGAAGGCTATAAATATGTTTACAGACATAATAATCTCTATTGTGTTTTCCCACAGTGAATAAGATTGCCATAAAATTAGCAATGTAGTTCTTTCTTGAGTGGTACAGGGAGCCCATGGGTCACTCTATAACATGAGAAAATAACGCAAAAGTAGAAACTAGACATTTGGTCAAATTGTTTGAGTCAACGTGCCTGTTCTGAGTAAACCAGATTCATTAACATGTATTATGCAGATATGCAAGCTCTACAGCTGCCTCTTACATTTCCAATTTGACACTGGATAGTGCTTCTGACAGGTTTCTGATAATTTCTTCCAACTTTGGGAAATTAAAGCAATCCTGTTCCATGGCTAGTCTAATGTTATCAGGGGAAATGGTACTGGGGTATTGAATTGGTCAACAAGATTTTAAATACTTCACTCTCTATTACTGAACTGAAAGGTAAAGAGCGACTCTTCATGTGGTTGATTGTTTTATTCACTCATTCATTTACTCACACATTCATTCATTCAACAGTTTGTTATGAAAACACTGTGCTTGATGCTAGCAACGCTATGGTAGACAAGACAGACTTGGTGGCTTCCTTAGCCTTCATATAAAAATGGAAAGAAAATTAAAGTTTCCCTGAAAACCTATCAACAAGGACCAGTAAAACTTCCAAGTCCACATTCTTTTACTTTTCATATTCTTTCAACTTCATTAAAAAGAAAGGTGAGACATATTATGTCCTTTTTTCTTCCAAAAAGGACATAATAGATATATGACCAAGTGCAGTAACAAAAGAGACAAAAGGTGGGTATTTTGTCCATACATTAATTCATTTGCTCTTTAAAAACTCTTTTTTTTTAGAGGATTTACAATGTGACAGGCAATTTTCTGTGTGGTGGGATAGAGCAGTTAACAAAACAGGTAACGTGCCCATTCTACCAGAGCTTAACATTCTAGGGATGAGTGCCAACTACTTACTTTTAGAAAGACTAAATATTATGATTTAACAAGACAGTCAAAAATTTAGGAAAATAGGCCTCTGGGTGCCCTTTTTCTCCACTTTGGCCTGTTGAAATAGTGCCCTTGAGTCTTTTGTGAAGACTCGGTGCAAACACCAAGCTGGCCATTTCCCCACCTCTGTGTCCCCCTCATATCTTGCTGAGTCAGAGGGCTTTATCCTTTGTGTTGTGTTTATGTTTTAAACCCAATATAAATTACAAACCCCTTTCCATCTCCTAACACTGTACCTCATATTATGGCACAGCCTTGATAAATCCTCCTTCAATTAAGCAGATGTAAATGAAAGGATAAATAAATATCAAAATAGCTCAGCATTTTCCCCCTTCCTAAAGGAGAGTTGAATTAGATGAACACTCTGCTCCTCCAGTTCTTAAATAAAATTATTTTTATCATGGAAGTTTCAACCTGCTTGCTATATAGTAATATTAATGTCAATTATATTTAACAAGTCTTCCCAAAATCAACACAAAGTTGAACTTTGTACTTTTTTCCCAAAACCCACTTCTTCTGTTGCTTTCCATATATATATACTTTTCTAAAAATTGCTTTTCAAGTACATTTGTCTCCATTTTCACCCCACCATGCCCCACCACACCACCCATCCCTGCCTCCCACTCTTGAACCCACCCCATTTGGCTTTGTCCATATGTCCTTCTTACATGTTCCTTGATGCCCCTCTACTATCCCTCTCCCTGCTCCTCTCTGGTTACTGTCAGACATTGAAATAAAGAACAATCTCTATGTAATTTAATGGCACTGAAATCCTTCTGGTTGCTAAGATTAGAAACTTCAGACCTTCTTGATTTACCATCTTTTTTATTTGTTTGTTTCTATACTCTCCAATACTTATCAGTTTTATTCTCTTTCATGAAATGAATTCCATCACTTGTATCTTTCTCTTTCCCTCCATCTCTATTGCAACTGCCATAGCGAGCCCAATTCTCTCTTGCTTGAACTATTGATGTAGCTTCCAATAAGCTCTCTATCAACATTCTTTACCATCCTCAATTTCACCTTTCACACACTTTAGGTCAGGGGTGTCAAACTCATTTTTACCGAGGGCCACGTTAGCCTCAAGATTGCCTTCAAAAGGCTGAATGTAATTTTTGGACTGTATAAATGTAACTACTCCTTAACAGTTAAGTGAGATCTCGGTGCTGCCACCAGGTAGAAACAAGGGGCCAGGCCAGATAAAACAAGGTGGAGGAACGGATTCAGCCCATGGGCCTTGTGTTTGCCACCTGTGCTTTCGGTCACTCTCACAATAATCCTCAGTGACTCCCAAATTACACTGTGAAAAGGCATTTCATTAGGAATCTGTCCTGTGGCTAAACAGCTTGGAGCACCATTTGCTTAAACACATTTGAACAGGTTTCTCTGATGCAGGACTTCGCAGAGACTTTCATACCCCAGTCAGTGTACATGGAAGCCTCCATGAGGAAGTGAGCATTTACCAACATATGTGATTTCACTTTTTTTCTGGAGAACTGACTCTGATGTTATAGGTTGGCTCACTCATCATCAATGCCAGTCCTTTTATCCCCTGTGTTCCTCCATTGTAGAAGTTGGAAAAATAAAAATACTCATTTCCTAGACTTCCTGGCTGCCAGCTGTGCCTAAGGAACAATCTGGTCAATGTGGTACAGACCAAAGTGTTGGTGAATATTTTCTTTACCCCTTTTGCCTAAAACAAAGATGAATGCTGGAGGAAAGGCAGCCAACGTACTCCCCTGCTAATGATGGCAGAGTGAGAAGGAGGCAGGAGCTTGTTTTCCTTGATGACATTGTTGACCCATGAACCAAACTGGGACTTCCCATGAGAAAATTAAGCTCCTTTATCATCAAGCTACTGTGTTATAGGTGTTCTGTTACTTGTCGCTGGATGCAATCCTAATAAACACAAACATCTCACAGATGTGGAGCACTGTTTGGAAAATAATGAGGTGCAAATGAAGTTTATCTATCTATGTGGCATACAACCCGCTATTTTCCATATATCTCTTTCACTTCCACCCCTTCAAAGACACTAAAATAATTAATATTCCCGAATCTATGACTTTGTGTAATGCATATAATATGTATGTCATTACCAAGCTTGTCCATGGTGCCAGAATCTTGACTGCAATCCTTAGTTATGTTCTTTTGCTTGAGGCATCTCTTTGATAACACCTGGAAATACCGTTTATCAAACTAATTGTAACCACATCTGTTGCCATTAGTAATTACAGATAGGTGCCCATTTGGGAACCTCAAGTAATGCATGTTTCCTTTACTTATCACTCTGAAAACTTTGGCCACTAGAAGTGCAGAGAAACACCTGTATTCCCTCCTGAATTAAAAGTCTTGTTGCCTACTCAGTCTCTGTGGCAATAGAACCTCCTGGGTGAGCACTGCCTAAGTGTGTTTCTCTGCCATTACTCTACATTCACAACCTTCAGCTGCACCATCATGCCACCTCACTGACTGTAGCAACCTAGTATTTGCTTTTTGGTTATTTTATACCCATTAGTCCTAACTTGCCCTGTTCTTCATCTTTCTAACAAATGACCCATTATGAAAAAAAAATACTGAGCTGAAACCTGACCTCCCCTGTGAAGCCCATCCTAACACAGCTAGAGTTTCTTGGGTCTTTTTCCTCCCTTAGCATGTTAAACATACTTCCATGAAAGCACTGACCACAAAGTAATGTGATTTTCTATTTAGGTGGCTCTCCATCCTAATAATCTGAAAATTCTTGAAGAAAAGAAATCACATCATCTTTATATTTGAAACTCCAGCATCCTACACAGTGCTTGATCTTTGCTAGGTGCTCAATAAATGCTTAATCAATGAATAAATGAATGTCAATCAGTGAATGACATATACTTGGTAAGAATATGGTACCTGCCAAGACTTCAATTTGATGATGGTTGACCTCTTTCCCTTGCCAATATTGTGTGAATCACCAAGAAGACTTGTAAAAGGATAGAACCCAATTTTAAACTGGGTTAAAGTCAGAGCTCTATCAAATTAGGCAATACATACTATTTCCTGAATTACCTACTATATATGAATTATAATGTAACTGTCATAAAGATATTAAAAGTTTTTCCTACTTGGAAAAACATGTAAGTTATCAGTTGAAATATACTTTCTAAATATTCAATATCACTGGTAGAAAATGCTCCAGAAAATAACAGTACAAGTAAAATCACGTCTCTTTCATTGTTGCAAATAATCACTCAGATTCTGCCTGCCCTATAAATAGACAGTTCAGTGTTTCCCCATTAAAATATCCCTGCCAATTGCCCAAGAACTGCTGAGATCCTCCAGAGGTGAACTCTTTTTCTTCCTTCTCCAGGTGCAGAGAACTTTGCATGTCCCATTACCACTGCTCCTCGCCACCACCTGTCAGTGCTATCACTCACCTCCCATGGTCCCACCCCTCAATGCTTGGAGGTTGTGCTGGCAATGGACATCTTTGTTCAGTTCCCATAATCCCAGTCCTCAAGACACAAGTTGACATAAGCAAACCTAAATCCATCCTTTCCCCTCAAGGAGATGAGGCCTAAACCTACACCTAAAATAATTTCTATATCTCTCAAAGGATAAGGTCTCTTCCCTGTCACCCAAAATACAAAAAGTCACTTCACACCCATCTTTCTTGATCATTCAGGCTGCTTTTTTCACATAACTCCACCATGAGAAGCTATTAATGTTTTTATGTCCCTGTTAAGAACTGAACGTTTGCATTTGTGTCTGTCCCCCCTGCAATTTCATGTGTTGAAGCCTAACCCCCATTGTGATGGTGCAGTCACATGCTGCTTAACAATGGGATACCTTCTGAGAAATGCATCACAGGCAATGTCACCATTGCGCAAACATCCTAGAGTGCACTTACACAAACCTAAGTGGTATAGCCTACTAACACCTTAGCCTGTATGGTATACCACCATTGTGTATCCATGTATGTGATTCGTCACTGACTGAGCTGTCCTTATGTGGCTTGTGACTATACTGTGAGGTGTGGTCTTGGGGGATGACTTGGTCAGATGAGTGGAGCCCTCATGAATAGGATCAGTGCTTTATAAAGAAACCCCCAGCGAGCCCCTTTCCCCTTTCTACCACATGTGGACACAGAGAAAATACAGCTGTCTGTGAAGAAGACAACTCTCAGCAGACATTGAATCTGCCAGTGACTTGATCTTGGACTTCTCAGCCTCCAGAACTGGCAGGAATAAGTTTTGTTGTTTATAAGCCATCTAGTGTCTACTATTGTGTTATAACAGCACTACTTGACTAGGACACTGCCCAAAGCTACCTTTCTGAGAAAAGTTAAAATTAGTGATTACAACATGATGTTAGGACTAACACATATTCTGGACCCTAATGGAACACTTCTATAGGTTAACAAGAGGGGTATGGGGAAGGGGGACAGAGGGTTTCAGGCATGACATTCTCAGGTAAGGTATCCAGAGACATAAAAAAGAACTTCAGGCCTCTGAAGCACCTGTGTTTTATTTCCATAGAAAACAAGATAAAGAGAAAGCAGCATATCCAGAGATCAGGCTGAGAAGATGAGTTTTCAACAGTGCAGTGTGCATTGGTGTGCACTTGTGAAGCAACATGTTAGCTTTGGGCAGTGTTCCTGGCTAATTGTGCTTTGACGACTGTGCATCTTTGGAGAGAGAAGGTCAAGCTCATTGTGTAAAAACACTGACTAATGTTCTTACCAGCATCTAGTTTTCCCTGCTCAAATCTGATTTAAACTATCTAGAAACAGAGATTGTGCAACGAGATCTCAATATATGTCATTATATGTGATTTGCTTGTCAGATATTTTTGCTTGAAAAAATAGAAACTTTCAGGCAGTAAGACACAGAATAGACTTGCCAATATTTCATCCCCTGATAAACATTGATAATTTTACTGTCCACTAATAGAACCATCAAGACAGATGCCTTTGGGTGATTGAAATCCCTCTGTATGAAATGTCATTTACTGGCTGAAGAGTCTTGAAACTGACTCTATTTTTTAATTCTCTCATAGGTGAGCCATCACCCAGAAGCTACAGGCTATAAATTGAGAGGGAGCAGGGGGATGCTTTTTTCATTCTTTGATAATGCTCTTCACAGTTGACAAGATATATTATGCCAGAGGCAGTCTTTTTCCTACAAAACTTCAAAAACAGTTTCAGTATGAAAAATAAAAATTAAGACACACAACAATGTTCCTTTCTCTCTCTTTGTCTCTCTCTGTCTCTCTCTCCTTCTCTTTCCTATTAATATCTTTCCCCTTTCAAGTTTATTGACCTCTGAAATCCTATGGAAACTTCCTATGGAAATAAGAAAATAAGAGTAGTGTATTGATATTAGCACTTGTGGAGTTAATTTTGGTAAACCAAAAGCTCTCAGGGCTAGGACTATACTCAAAACACACCAGGCTTTTCTTCCCTACCCAAAATCCATTTCCCTGCTCTGATACTAATTTCTTCATCTGATAAGCTTCTTTGATTACAAGAAACAGGAACCAACTCTGCTAACTTAAGCAAAAAAGATTGTATTTGAAATGTATGGAGGAATCCCCAGATGGAGGGCTTGGCTTGGAAAGGCCAGAAACCGGGAACATTCTAAGAACATAAGGCCAGCACCCTGACAACTAGCTCTTCAGGCTACCGTCAGTGAGAAGGAATCAGCAAATCAGGTTTTTTCCAATTTGGCTCATGAGTGAAATTCCAGATAGAAAACATCCAACTGGCCATGCTTTGACCAGCACCTACTCTTTATAAGGGAAATCAGAGAGCCTCAATCCACAATCCTTCCATACTGTACCCAATGGGTAAAATTTACTCAAAATTTAAAAGGGGTGTGCTGCTCCTATAAAAAGGGGAAACCGATGCTGAGGAACAAAAAGAGAAAAAAGGTAAATGACAAGAATTCTTAAGAAGCCTCACTGCGTCTTACTTCTCTAGCATTCCTCTTGAGTACCTAGGAACAAGTAAGTGCAGAACACAAAGTAAGAACTCAATACATATTTTACTAATGGGCTTCCATCAAGGCTCACTAGACTGCTACGTCTACGAGAGTGGGGACCATGTCTTTTATCTATAACAATACCCTCAATGGCTAGCAGACTATCTAGGATAGGGGGTCCTTAATAAAAACTTAGAAAAATGAATAAATTTTTAAACTATCCCAAGTTTTAAATCAGGTCATTCCTTCCTCTTTGCAACGATTTTTGCCTCTCCCTGTTCATTATTCTCCTTTATTCACCTTTTGTTGTCCTTAGCTTTAGCCTGGCCCAGTTTTATATCAGAGACATAAACACTCAAGCATCAAAATTTTAGAAACAAGACAATCCACAAGGCCAAACAGCTTTTCATGCACATTATGGTGATGGCACTATGGATTCTTCCTCTATATTTCTTATTATCTGAGCATGAGAATCTGGAAAAATACACTTCTAAAACTTGAACTTGTAGGAAAATTGGTAACTCGTTTTTTAAAAAGTTTTTATTTATTTTTAGAGAGAGTGGAAGGGAGGGAGAAAGAGAGAGAAGCATCAATGTGAGTGAGGAATCCATTGGCTGCCTCTTATAGGCACCCCTAGCAGGGACCAAACCTGCATCCCGAGCTTATTCCCTGGCTGGGAATGGAACCAGTGACCTTTGGCTTCATGGAACGACCCCAACCAACTGAGCCACACTGGGTGCAGTCAAGGTATGTATCGGAAACTCTTAGCCAAAATTTGCTCTCAGCAATTCACCACAGACAGACCATATTCTCCATATGCTTCTAACATATTCTAGGAAACAGAAACTTAGAAAAGCCCTTTTACTGGAAAAACCCCAACCCAGAAACACCATGGAGATCGAATATCTGAATTTGGGCCTTTAAAGTAGCCCAACTTTGTTTTTAAAAGCTATAAATATATATTAGAGAGAGATGGTAATAATGATAACTGTGTTCTTGACAGTTCATTTAATAGTTTAAATGTTAATTATATTTTGTCATTTGGAAAGATATGTTCCCAAGGAACCCTGCCTTGACAGAACCAACAGCTGTCCTCTAGGTCACAATGAACCTAACTAGCCTTTTGTACAATTAACAGCTTTCAATGGATGTCACCGCTGAAGCTTTGGCATGGCCTCTGTGTTTTGACAATGCAATTTCTATTTAGGACTAGATTTGCTAACACAGGGTGAAATCTTAGGTGAAAGATCAAGGGAAAGCTTTATTAGAGAGCCTCAGCCTTTGTCTTTCTTCTTTCGAAGAAAACTATTTGCAGATAATATGGGCCTTAATTCTCTTTGTAATTTTGCTACATGATGGATTTGGTAAATAAGTAGTTGGAGGAAGAGATGATAACTTAACAATTCCAAACTTCTAGTACTGACCGGATCAGTACTTCACAAACTTTAATGGCCATACAAGTCACTAGGAGAGTTTGCTAAAAATTCAGATTCTGGTTCAGGAGTAGGTCTAAAAGTCCACATTTTTAACAAGCTCCCACATGGAGCTGCTTCAAGTATCAAGAACCTAAGTAATGAGTTCTGATCCACCCAATGCATTATAAAATGTTCAGCTTAGAACACTTTCCCTTTTCTAAAACTTTTGACACACATTCCTCACACCCCAATTATTTGAGACTTCAGACTGAAAATTAGCAGTTACAAAGAATGTCCTCTTCAATCCATTATCCCCACATTTTTTGTTCCCAAGTTTCAAATTCCAACCTCATGTTGCATAAGCTATGAACCTCATATTATATTACATATTCTAATTTGCCTCATACTCAAATTCAATACAAATTTGCAATTCTTCCTGAAAGTGTAGTAATACTTTATTCTTTTCATCATAGCTTTCCTAACAAAGTTCTCTTCATTTCTTATAAGAATAAAGGGGCACTTTCAGATATAATGTACATAGGTATTATTTAAAGGCAAGAATAATCATCCTTCCCCATAAGAAGAGCCAGGACAATTAGTTTGATTTTAAAATTTCAATCCACACCCACTGAGGGCAATGGAATCTATGCTTCACTTTCAGTTCTCCCATCTCTTACAACTCACTATTATTCAGTGGTACTTTCTCATCTCTGTTCAGAAATGGAGATGGCATTCCATCCACAGTGAGCTTCTTTCCACAATGCAAAGAAGTCATTTCAAAGAGGCTCATTAGCTACTGTCAGGCTCTGTGCTATACCAATGGACTGAGACAAAAAAAAAAAAATTCTGCAGATCTGTGGCCATGTCAGCTCACAGCACATCCTTGGGAGATTTTCTGGAGTCCTTCTGGGACCAAAATAGTTAAGTTCACGACTCCTCCTGCCCTCTCTACTAGAGTGGATTGATGGCACCCCGCTTTTTTCTCCTCCGGAGATGAGGTTTGTCACCAGACAGGGGGATCAGAATTGTAATCCTTCTTAGATTCTCTTGAATTGGAGTTTACTGCTTTGACCTTTGCAACGATACATATATTTTTTTTGGAATGGCTGCATGTTCCATTTCTTCGGGGGATTTGAAATGATGAGGGCCAAGGAGCTCATGGGGAGGGAGAGGAATGCTGGAGGAGGGGTCGAAAGGGACGGTGAGGTGGTTTTTGACCTTTGAGGCCAGAGATTTATACTCTTGTGACTGAAGCTATCCTGTGGCTATACAGATAAACACTGCAGAGGTGAAATGGCAAATCTCGATTGTATGTAGCAGGAAGCTGGGAGATTTTTCAAGTCTAACCAAGTACTGTGTTGATGACAATGATGTCATCTATCATGGTTGTCTGGCACACCATGTCAGCCTGGATTATTTTTCTTCATTTTACATCCTCTGCCCTTAAAACCACACTGGGCTTATCCAAATGCCAGGGTGGGATATTATTTCACCAGATGAGAAGCTATGGAATGTCAGAAGTTGAAAAAGGGTAGGCCCCAGCCAGGTATATCTGTTGGTAAAGTTGGTTAAGTTGGTTAGAGCATTGTCACAATACTCCAAGGTTTTGGGTTCAATTGCCCCTCAGGGCCCATACAAGAATCAACAAATGAATGCTTCAATAAGTGGAACAACAAAACCATGTCTCTCTCTCTCTCTCATTCTCTCTCTGCTTTCCTCTTTCTAAAATCAGTTTTAGAAAAGAAGTTGAGCAAGAGTAAACAGGCTGCCCATAGACATTTTCATCACTGTGACTAGGTAATCATAAGCCAAGCTGAAGAACGTAAAGCCACGACATAACACTACTGATTGTATGCTCTTCTGAAATGCGTATTGATTTTCCAGACCCCAACTTTTCAGGGAAAACAACACTCGCATCCAGATTCAGAGTCAAGGAATGTCTGCAGGTGCCACTCTATTCTGAGCATGAGTCTGGGTCCCAAAGGCCTTTATGGGCTGCAGAGCAATGGTTGGTCCCTAGGGGTTCACAGATCTGCCTCAGTGTATGACGGCTGGGAATTAATGAACTGGATTTGCTTATCTGGAGAGAGAAAATTATTTCTACCTCACAGGTTTATTATAAGGATTAAATGATTAGATAGATGATAGATAGATAGATAGATAGATAGATAGATAGATAGATAGATAGATAATAAACACTGATAAAATAGATATAAATATATCATCTTGGCTAGTGGAGCTCACTGGATTGAGCACAGGCCTGTGAACCAAAGGGTCGCAGGTTTGATTCCCAGTCAGGGCATGTGCCTAGGTTGCAGGCATGTGCCCTGCAACCCAGTAAGGACCACATAAGAGGCAACCACACACTGATGTTTATCTCCCTCTCTTTCTCCCTTACTTACCCTCTCTCTAAAAGTAAATAAAATCTTTATTAAAAATAGATATATAAATACATCAGAATAGTAACATGAGCTATTATTATTATGGCTGTTGCATTTAATTCTTGCAACATTGAAGACAGGCTTCATTATGGTCATGTCTTAATTTGTTCAAACTGCTATAACAAAACATCACAGACTTGGTGGCTTAGAAACAACAGAGATTTATTGCTCACAGTTCTGAAAGTTAGGAAGTCCAAGATCAAGTTGCTAGCAGATTTGGTGTCTGGTAAAGACCTGCTTTCTGGTGGGTTATCTTTTCACTGTAGCCTTACACCACAAAGATGGGGAGGGAGCTCTCTGACATCTCTTACAAAGGTTCTCGTCCACTCCACAAGGGCTCCACCCTCATGATCTCAGCACGTCCCAGAGACACCCCCTCCTAATACCGTCTCATTGCCTGTCAGGATTTCCACATCTAAGTTTGGGCCGCAGGGAGAGTACAAGCATTCAGACCATAGCAGCCCCTTTACAGGTGAGAAGACTGAGCCTCAGAAAGAGAAATTGGCAGGGAATTGCATTAACTCTTTCAAGCCATCTGTTGTAAGGGCAAAGGACAAAAAGAGGACTTCAAAAGAATGAAGGACTTCGCCAAAAGGCCAAAGGTAGTTGAATATTCCAGAATTTCTGCTTAGGTGATGTTCTGTAAAACTTTCCTTCCATTGGCTATATGCAGTTTCTGCTACTCACTAAGGCCTGGCTAATTTGATGAATGTAGTAAGTTAAAGAAAACTCTTGCATGTTAATACCTGGAGTGTGACCTACCTGTTTTGTTTTGTTTTGTTTTTACTTGTATGAATTTACTTCATAGATAAAGTCACATAAATTTGCAAAGGTGTGTATACAGGATATCCCTGGTAGTTTTCTAATAATAAAAACAAACACATAGGCACTAAGAAATAGCTTAAATGTCTCTCAAAAGGTGGCAGTATATACCTGTTATGGTACATTTTTTCCAGCTTCATTGAGAGAGCATTGCCATATGATAAGTGTAAGTTTAAGGTGTGCCACATGATGATTTGATACATGGATATATTGCTAAATGATTACAACAGTAAAGTTATTCATGTCTCCATTCCCTCACAGAATTACTGCTGTGTATGCATGTGTATATGAGTGTACATTAATAACATTTAAAATCTTTTTCACCTACCCATCTTGATATCTGGCCCCATGTTCTCTGATGATCAAATCAACCAGGGAAAACCTAAAATCTATGGCAGTAATTATATTGTGTGTGGCCTGAATTGGACCTGGTCTGTCTCAGCTTTGTTTTTTGTATTGTATTTTCTTTATCCTTGTTCAGTACCAACTCAGAGGGTAAGTGCCAGCTTTACTGGGCATTTCTATATTTGCAAAAGAAGTCCACCACTTCCAAGTAAGTCTTGGATAGATAGCAACATAAATAAATCTGTGGAAGCTTGGGAAAGTTAGGAGAGACACATTATTTGTGGCTTTTAAAAAAAGTTCCCCTTGGAGTGTTGGCAGCAAGGTGAGAGGGAAGGCTAGCAATGAGGGACCAATGTCAAGGCTTGGAGGGATGAGATACACATTGGGCTGCCGATGTGTAGTCCAGTTTTGTGTGGTTTGGTTGTTTAATTAAACAGATGATTATTGGCCTCCTACTCTCTGAGATCCATGCTATGAGGGTATCATGAGGACAGGAATGAACAGGAAGCTGAAGGAGGAAAATGGGTCTCCTTGAGGGAGGACCTGTTACCCAGAGTCCTGCCCTTCCAGTTTATAACCCCGTAGTAGCCCACTGGTTCTTAATTCCTCCCGAGGCTCTACCCATACAAACCATGCCCCTTGCGCTCCTCCATGATGTCACACTGACTTGGGCACGACCTGGGCTGCAGTGCTGATTTTGCCATTCAGTAGTTGTGTGACTTCTGGCAACCTGCTTACACTCACTCTATTTCCATTTCCTCATCTGAAAAGCAGGGTTTGTAACACTCACTTCTTCAGAAGATTTCTATGAGCATTCAAGACAGTTTATGGGAAGAGTTTAGAACAGTATCGGGTATATATACTAAATGGTCAATGCACAGTAGGTACACTCTTTAAGATGTCCATTATAGCTGAATTTTGAGTTATTGACAACAAATACCATTACTTGAAATATTATTCAGCCATGAAAAAGGACATCCTGCCATTTGTGATAACATGGATACTCCCTGAGCACATTATGCTAAGCAAGCCAAGTTGGACAGAGAAAGACAAGTAGTTTATGGTATCACTTATATGTAGAATCTAAAAAGGTCAAAAAGAGAGAGTAGAATGGTGGTGACCAAGGGATGGGAGGGGGATGAGGGTGCTGGTGTTGAAGGGTGCAGACTTGTAATGAGTAGTGAATAAGCCATGGAAATCTAATGCACAGTAGAGTGAATATAGAAAATAACATTGTACTATAATCATGTAATGTGATAAATATTACTGCAACAGCAATCATATTACAATACATAAATGTATCTAGGTGACAAGCTGTACACCTTAAACTTACACAAGGTTGCATGTCAGATTGATTCAATAAAAATTTTAATCAAATATCACTACTATTTATTGCAAAAAACACTCTGTCTGCCTTAAGGAAATGGGGCTTTACTTGGGAGACACAGCTGCACCCTCTCCACGCTCCTGTTGGCTCCAGGTTCGGCACTGCCTTCCCGCAGTGGCTTGGTGCACCAAGGGCAGCACGCAGGGCAGTTGCAAGCTCTGGGCCAGGGTCAGGCTGCCTGGATATGAACCCCTGCTGTTCCATGCAGGTGATGGATGGCCTTGAACACATCCTAGAACATCTCCCAACCTCAGTTTCCTCAACTGGAATGTAATTAATAACAAGGTTTATCTTACAGGAGCGCTGTGGGGGAAAAGTGGCACCACTGTGCAAAGGACCCAGCATCTGGCAAACGTGCAAACTTTACGAACTCGTACTGAATGGACAAAACTTGCTTAGAAGTGAAAAGCTCCAACGTGGACGTCTAAGTCCAGCACCCGTCAGGGTCAAAGGTGATGATGAGTGTGTGTGGCTGCAGGGTCCAGAGAGGCTCCGTGATTTCTCTTTCCCTCTTTAGCCTCACCATCTGTGAGTTAACAGACCAGCTGGACCAGATGGTCTCCAAAGGCCAACAGCAGCTCAGGTTTGCTATGATTTTTTAAAATGCCCATCTGCCTTTCAGACTCAAGTGGGGGAAAATTCAGGTTAGAATGCATGGGAGAGAAGTATAGTGTGGATCAAAAGGAAGGGCCGTGGGTGTGATGTTCCCCTAGGAAACCCACCACACACAGGCACACACAGGCACACACGCACACACCGGCACACGCGCGTGTGTCCCACACACATCAGCACCAGTAATGAGGCTGTCCTGCTCATTACTTTGCAAAAATAAGTTGAAACACCTCTCAGGAAAAATACAGACCTTCTAGAAAAGCAAGACAATAATATATCACTCTGTAAACTGAAGTGTAGCCAAATTCCGGCCTGGTTTGTAGTCACGATTCAGAAAGAGAAAGAGGCCAAGTAGAAAGCAGCAGCTTAGAAGCCAACCCCTGGTCAAGTAACATAAAAACAAATGGCTCACAGTAGAGACTCTGGCCCGTAGGGTCAGACTCGTGAAGCGCAGGGTCACAGGCAGAAGTGAGGACGCAGCCCTTCCACAGCAGCCTCCCTGAGTTGGGGCACCAGCTCCCAGCTCCAAACTTCAGCCTTGCCCACCCTTTCAGGTATTTGGGGATAGTTTTGCTTTTTATTGTGATTGGAAATGATTCCATGGCTCCGTTCTATTGTTGTTCTGTGCACAGTGAGTAATGAAACATATTTAACGGCACCTTTTGGGCACCTTTTCCTTTGATTTTTCCATCTTAATGACATTATTGGGAGGGCTTCGGGGACGGTTATGCAGATGTACTTCCTGGCGAAGCTGCTGCTTCAGAAGCAGCCATTACTTTTTGTGGGGCCCTCAGGCCCTGGAGAGGCTGCTCTCACAAACAGCTTCCTGCGACAGTTACCTCCTGAAAAAATATGTTATGTGTCAAATTAACTTCTCGGTGCAGACCTCAGCTAAGCAGACCCAGGACATCTCCCTAACGGAACTTGAAAGGTACCCAGAGTTTTAATTAAAATCAAGACTGTAATTGTGCTTAGTTAACTCCTCCGAGATTATCCACAAAATAATATGAAGCGCTCGTCTTCAGTTTCTGACAGAATAAATGAAACTTGATTTGTCCCTCCCTGCAATGTTTATTACCAGGGAAACTACATTTTAATTGTTGTTGACAAATATTCTGATTTATGGGGAGCATAAAACGGAACGCCGTCTAGATGGCACACGTCTCCTTAACTTCTTCTTTGCAAAATTTTGCTTCAGGAGGCAGTGCTGGCTCATCTGTCAAGGGTATTCTTTAGGCCAAAGTGTATTAAAGTAAATCACCAGATTGGATCTCGACTAGGAGAAAGAACCATCTGTTAGGGATGGATGGAAGCAGTGGGCGAGAGAGCTGGAACTTGCCGATCCAGGGAAGGCAAAAGGATCAACTGGAAGAAGGGCAGTGTCCAGGGGATGCTTTCCAGAAGCTAGTGAGCTTTCCAGCATCCCGATCATGCATTTTTAATTCATCCCATGGCAGAAAGACAAGTCAGATGCTGGTTGGCACCATAAAAGAAAATGTGTACCATACCAGGAACTGTGCGGGCAGGGGGACTCTGCATCCATTCCACATGGACAATTTTGTATTCAGTTTAAAGTTTTGAACTGAAACTGCAGGGTGTAGACATGGTTTAGGAATCTACTTACATCACAGTTTCTGTTCACAATGTTAGTTCACTGCTAGAAAAACATGTGGAGGTGAATATGCCCATGACCTTTATGCAAACAAAGTCAAGATACAGTAACTAACTGGTATATGTGGAATATCCACATATATGTGAGGGACGTGTTATATTACACAAATCTTTCAGGTGTTAATGACAGAAAGTATTTGCTACCATATCAATAATGTCTGGGTTCTGATAGTGGTCATTTTTATATGTGTGTCTTTAAGGAAAGTAGAATAAGTGTTGATTAACTTTAATGCTATATATTAATATATTTCAGAATTCTTAAGCTGAGTAATTTTTAAGACTTGCAGTATTTCTTTCCATAAGGAGAGTTAAGCCTCAATCATACACAAAATTACTGTTCTCTTTTTCCAGGCCCTTGCCCTAGAAAAAGCAAAATGGACAGTCCTCTTCACCCTCACTAAGGCCGAGGGTGATTACAGACTTTTCATACGTTGCTTTCAGAATTTTTCCTATGGCTGCTTTCTCTAACTTATATCCTGACACACTTTGCTTTTGCTACATTTTTAGCTCAAAAAGTTCTTTCAAGCATAATTAAATCATTTAATGTTCCTCAGTGTTATCTTCCTCCTTAAGAAATGCAATTTCATGTCATTTCTTTCATTTGAATGCCTGTTGGTGTTCCCGCCTCAGACTATACCTGTAGTTAGGAAGTTCCTGCAGGGACATTTCTAACGCCAGAGTTTTTAAGTTAACCCAATATTGCCCCATCACCGCTCCCACCAGTGCACTTTCTTTGCCACATTTTGAGGCTTGAAAATCACTGCGGGGATTCAGCACTATATCTCGGTCAAGTTCTCCATCCCTGTCTCCTGGGGAGAGAACAATGTGACAATCAAGCCTTTTCTTACAGTTGACATTTGCAGCGTTCAGACAGAAAAATGGATTTTCTCTTCTTCTTAAGCTTTGAAATTTTTCAAATCTTATGACAAGTCTGGAGAAAAAAAATTAAAGAATTTTGATCATAGTGGCACAGAGAATGGTTGGGACTCAGAGGAGCTATATGCAGAACCCGGAATTTGGGAATAACGGCTAATTTGACCTAAAAAGAAGCAGTATCAGAAACAGCTGCTCTCGTATCCAGCTCAGGCTGCCACAGAAAAATGCCACAGACTGTGTGGCTTTTTTTGTTTAATGATTCGAGTCTTTTTAAAATTTAAATATAGTTGGTATACAACCCTATATCAGTTATATGAATTTCAGGTGCAAAGATAGTGATTTGACATGTTTATACCTTACAAGGTGATGATGACCCCAGTAATTCTAGCAATCATCAGTCACCATGTACATTTACCACAGTATAATTGACTACATTTCTCTTAAGATTTTCCACCCATCCTCTCACGCCCTCCCGACTGACAACCATTCCTTTGGTCTCTGTTTTTATTTTTTATTTCTGTTTGTTTGTTTTGTCATTTTTAGATTCCACATATAAGTGAAACCATATTTGTCTTTCTCTGTCTGACTTATTTCACTTAGCATAGTACCCTCTAGTCCATCCATGTTGTCATAAATGTCAAGATTTGGTTCTTTGTTATTGCTTCATAATATTCCATTGTGTGTGTGTGTGTGTGTATCACATCATATTTATCCATTCATTTATTGATGGACACCTAGGTTGTTTCCATATCTTGGCTATTGTAAATAATGCTGCAATGATCATAGATGTACATATATCTTTTCGAGTTAGTGTTTTCATTTTCTTCAGATAAAAATCCAGAAGTAAAATTGCTGGATCATAAGCTAGATTGAGTTTCAGTTTTTTGAGGACTCTCCAAACTGTTTTTCACATTGGCTGCACCACTTTATAATCAGACATGGGCAGCTTAAACAATGAAAACTTATTTCCTTACAGTTCTAGAGGCTAGAAGTCCAAGATCAAAGTGTTGGCAGGTTTGTTTTCTCCTGAGATCTCTTTGGCTTGCAGATGACCACCTTCTCACTCTGTTCTCACGTGGCCTTTCCTTGGAGTTTGACCATCCCTGGTGTTTTTCCAACTTCTTATGAGGACACCAGTCATATTGGGTGGAGGCCCACTTATATGACCTCATTTAGCCACAATTACCTCATTAAGCACCCTATCTTCAAATACTGTAATATTTTAAGGTGAGTTAAAAATTCAATATATGAATTTTGAGAGGACACAATTCAGCCTATACAGCTGCAAATGTTCTTTAGTGTGGAGAGAGCAACCACTGAGGAAAAAAATTATTTAAATCAGCCCAAGATGCAGAGCCCTCCACTGGGCAGCATGAGTAAAGAGCCCCTTTGGAAGTGTTTTATTTTTGTACCTAAAAGGGCTCCATGAAAACTATGGGATCCACAGCCCAAGGGAATATTCCTGAGAGAGAGAAAGATTTGAGAAATGGATAATCAATTCTAAGTAACTGTTCACAGGACGTTCCTGGTTAACCTAGACTCCAATGTACTCTAAGCCCAGTGTTAAGGCATTGGATAAATCTTCCCCAGTATTTCTAAACTGTGAGTTCCTCTCCGGAGCACAGAGTCTGTCATACCTCCCTTGTGTCCTTCATGCCCAGCAAAGGACCTGACACATTCAGTGGATGTGTTTCCTGAACGGAAGCAAAGCCTTTGTTAGCAGAGCAAATGAGGAGACTGGAGAGCCTCAAGTCCTGCTGTTCTCATTATATGAGGTCTAACTATCTGGTGCTTCTCCCAAATTAGAGCTTTTTCTTCCAGAGTGGTATTTGAAAGAGAGTGCATGACAACTGCAAATAAAATGAAGAATTTGCTTTAAACATTCGTTCCTAGTGTTTACTCAGAAAGTATCTGTAGAACATACTAAGGCATTAAAAGTTTCAGAGAGATTAACAGCCCCCTCAGAACGTCAGGGGCCCTATGGAAATGATCTAAATATTTCCCATAAATTCTCATCAAACTTCAACACATGAATTCTTTTTAATTTACATCTGTTCTTAGGGAAATATATGACATGCTGTGTATTCTCCTACTTCTGTATCTCTTCACAATTGTACCAGATGGAAATTTCAACTAAGCTCTTAATTTTATCCCTTATGAGTTTTATTAAATGCCGACTATTCAGCCAACTCACCCTCAGACAAATCATTGCTTTTTAGTAATGAACACTGATTTTTCACATATTAGCATGGCACTATAGGGAATCTTGGATGTTTTATGTCTACTCTATTAACTTTTTAGTTGAAGACTTATCTGGTCAGTTCATGAAAGTATCAGGGTCTTTCTTAAAACAATAGGTGGAGGAAATGTTGATTTTACTGTCCAAGGTTTCTTTTACTTCTTCTAAAACCCAAAGCAATTTCACACATGTTCCCTTTTATCTTTACAGTATCCCTCTCAAGAAATCCAACTGCAGTGACCCTGTTTTGTGAATGTTTTCCTACAAGCTATGGCATACACGTGAACTTGGCTATACTCTTTGTCAACTTTAGTGGCAGAGCTGACTTTAACAGCTTATGAGGGGACCCTTCGGAAGACACCTGTAATTGAAACAGCTCCTAGCGTTCTGTGGATACTCAGTACAATATGACTAAATGTGGTGATAGATTTCAAATCAGCCAAGCTTCAATTAAAAATTCTCCACAGTGGTTCAGGACCACTTATAAAACAAAGCCCTCCTCCGAATATTGCTTTCACAAGAGAAGATTATCGGGCAGAGCCACGGTTAGCAACCTGGAGATGGAAGTTGAATGTCGTCAATCTCTGTTCTATGAGGAACTGAACAGTGACTACTCCTTAAAAGATGGAAGGGACTTTTTCTCTCACTGTAGACATGTTGTGTGTGGCCAACCTGAGGACTCTGTATTCAGTGCCTTTGTTAATACCATTCCTAGATGAAGTTTAAGGTGGAACCAGGTAAGCATGGTTGCAAGGGGTCTCAAGGAGCATTTTATCCAACATTTCATTCAGGCTTCAGTTTCTTCCATAATATCCCCCAACAGATGATCACTCACTCTTTGCTTAAACATTCCCAACATAGTAAAGGGTCATTTCTCCTTTGAACATCTCTGACCTATGAGGAAATTCCACCAGTTTTCATTTTTGTACACTAAACAGAAATGCCTACTCTAACTTCAACCTGTTCATTCCAGATCCATCTAATAGGGTCCCAGAGACCTGATTTTTCTTATACAAAATAATACCTTTAACAGTTGGTGATACCCTCCTGTCTCCTTTTCTCCCAGACAAACAATCCCAGCTTCCCCAAACACTTTTAATAGGTCATGGATTCAGGTTACCACCTTTCCACAGTGGTCATGTCCCTGAATGTATACAGTTCAACATTTATTCATTTGACAGAAATTTATTTAGTGCCTACTACACATTAAGAATTTGCCCAATATGTTCATGTCTTACCATGTGAAGCCACAAACCAAAAATTAGGTTATAGATGTGATCTAAAACTCTACTAAGAGACTACAAAAGAAACTTAATTAAGTCATATAGTATCTTCTTGCATAAATTTCTTCCAGAATATCACTTGCCATTAATCTGGAAGCCATGTTCCTATTATTATAACTGAAGACTGCAGCAGTTTTGTTTATATTTTGGGTTCTTGTTTTGAGTCAGGAATAATAGTGGTGCTCATGGTAACAACCTATCATCTGTACTTTTTATAAAATTGTTGTTACAGCCTTCATGGCTTAATCCATGAATGGTTTGGTCTTTGCTGCTTGGCAGGTGGCATGAGGTTGGGAGGTAAGGGCAGGGAAGAAGCTCTACCCCTTGGTCTTTCATGGACCCAGACTTTGGCACCTCCTGGGGCCTGAGGGAACCTCGCTGATCCAGCCCTACATCAAGGGAAAAGCAAAATTATGGAGATGACTTAACCAACTACCTTGGCCCAAAAGGAAAGTACATTACTTCTCATGCTTCCCTGGCAAAAACGTATCCCAAGGGCGACTGGGAAATGTATACTAGACAGGTGCCAGAAAGAAGAGAGGAGCTGACTTGTGTTGATGACAGCAGTGTCCACACAGCTGGTTCGGCGGCAGCTGTCTTCAACTGTGGCCTTATATAAAACTTACTGTCCATTTAATCCTCAATCTCCTGTGAAAGGTCATATGAATTATAGTGTCCTGAATGTACACACTAGACTCAAGAGTTGCTTTACTAGACTCAAGAGTAGATATATTTGAACATATAATAATATTGAACGTTTATTGTAATTGAAAAATAAAAATAAAAATTTTAAGACTAGATGTATTTGTTAATTGTTATCTGATTCTATTCAAACCATTTGTTTTCTTTTTATTTCTATCTTTATTGTCGCATATAACATATACTATAACTTCCCTGTTCATATCAACCTATCATCTGTACTTTTTATAAAATTGTTGTTACAGCCTCATCAGAGACATTAATTAAAAAGTTAAACTACCTGGGGCAGAGGACAGAGCACTATGGTACACTATAAAAAATCTCATTTAAAATAAATGGAAATGAACATCCTTTGTATTTAGTCATTCTTCAGATTATGAAGCTGTACACACACAGAGTCATCCCATTCTCTGAAATATATGAAGTGCGTATCTCTTCATCATTCACTTGCTTGAAAGCCATCATTCATATATTGAATGAATATTTTTTAACCTTTACTGTGGGCCAGGTACCTTGCTAAGCTTTTGATATATTTCTCTTTAATCCTCACAAAAAACCTGTCAAGTAGTCATACTCACCTTATAGATAAAGAAACTAAAACTTAGGGAGATAAAGGAGTCCTCTAAAGCTAGGCAGTTTAGAGTCAGAATTGAAACCCTGGTGTCTGCTTCCAAAGCCTGCTTTTTCATGTACTTCACTACCTTGTACCTCAGTGGGTCCTCTTCTCTGTTTTCCTCTGTCTTGGGGCCCAAAGGGCATAGGGGCGGGGGGAAGGAATAACCTCAACAAACATATCTTAATTATTCTCCAGAGACTGTTGTTACATTCATGGTCACTCATTATTTTCCCAATATCCAATGTCAAATATAACAAATCATGGATTCCTCCATATCTAGTAGACCTTTTCGCTGGCCTTTCCCCTTGGTGTTCTTTAACTCTGTTGGCCACTGCTGCCCTCTTGAAATACTTTCTTTCCTTAGTTTCAGTGGTACCTCACTCTTCTGATTTCCTTCTCTCCCTCTGGCCATCCCTTCTTGTCTGCTGAAATCTAGGGCCCCTCTTTTCATCCATGCCTGTGGCTATGTCACCACCTAAAGCAAATAAGGCCAAATGCACATGTGCCATGTTAGACTTTCATCTGAGCTCCAGACCCAAATACCCAGACCCACTACTCCCTTGACTCATCACATGCATCAGCCCAAAGGCGGACATGAGAATCCCTGGCAAACCTACTTTTCTTCCAGGATTCTCTCCGCTCACCTAACAGTACCACTATGAGAATCACCTCTCTGCCCCTACCCATCACCATCCTGTCAGTTTTACTTCATAATTATTTGAATATTCATTCATTCTCTTCATTTCTGCCACTTCCACCTCAATGCAGGCCGACTATGCTGTCTCTTCTGAAATAGCCTACTGGCTGCTCTGACCACGTCCATCCTGGTCTCCTGACAACCCACACCCCAAACTACAACCAGAGTGATATCTCTAAAACCTAAATGTATAATCACATCTTCCTCTGCTTCAAATTTCTTATGGCTCGCCATTGTCCTCTGACCCCTAGCCATATGGACCTCTTCTCAGCACCCCCTTAGATGCCATGTTCCCTCCTGCCACAGGACATTTACACATGTTCCTTCTTCCTGAAATACACCTTCCCATGACCATCCCCCCAGCTTCCTGAAACAAACCATAGGCGTGCCTCACTTCAGGGCAAACACTACATTCCAGGGAAGACTAGATCAATTTTCTTGTCATATGCTCACACTTACAAGCCTTTTTGCTTTGTCATTTTATATTTATTCAGGATTTTCATGTCCTCCACTACCTGAGTACTTCACTGCCTTCATTATTTTGAGTGCCCAGAACATTTCTGTTGAATAAATGATCTAATTCTAATCATGTGATGTCCAGAAAACGATCCTGACTTAATAAAAACTAAAATATCCACTTCATTATTGAACTTTGACTTCATGAGGATTCACTGTGGCTAGTCCAGAGCCAACACCTCACCTAGCCGGTGGAAGCGCATCCATTCATGTGCATGAAATCTACCAACTAGTGCACAGCGCATGATGAAACATAAACTTCAATATGGAATGTTTTCCAATCATGAGCTATTAATAATTTAATGAAATTAATTCAAAATACTTCACTCAGCATTCAAGCAGGGATGAAGAGGAAACGACGCATGTACCAGTCTTCCAGGGCTGAATTAAACATGGCAAATGCGGAAAAGAAAAAAGCCCCTGACCCTTGCTTAGAGTGAGAGTCCTATTTAAAATTCAATACAAATTTTATGTTTCTCTTAAGATATTAAAGAAGAAACATCGGAGATGTAAATAAAAATCTGCTTCACACAGGTGAATGATTAAACATGGTAATAGTCATTTGTCAGACTTCAAAAAAGGAAAGAAAAATTGAAAGGATGTTTTTTCTTCAGCATAAAGCAGTAATCAAGTCAAAGAAAAGTGTTCACTAATTATTATTATTAGCAGTAATTATTAGGAGTAAAAAGTGAGGCAGACAATCCACAGAGCATAGAATTAGCCCCTACCCAGAGGATCCTACAATTTTCACCAGAACAGCATGGGGAAGCAGGAGACATTTATTAGAAAAACAGCTATACGGGAGTCAAAAATAACTCTCACCAGGGAGAAATAGTGGTCCAAACAGTGGTATGGAGAGCAGTGGTCCCCAAACATTAGAGCGTCACAATCACGAGAGGGCTTATTTAAATGCCCAGAAATTTTACCCCCCAGGGCTGCTGCTCTGGAGACCACCCTTTGAAAATCATATGCAAAACATCTATAATAATGAGTGCTTACACAGTGCTGAGCATTTTACCTATGTGGTCTCATTTCATCTTTATGGCAATACTGTGAATGGGGCAATAAATATCCTCATCTTACAATAAGGAAACATCAGCTGAGGTATTAGGTGGCTGGCCAGCCCAGTGAGTGGAAAGTGCTATGTAATTCTAAAGTGCAGTGACCCAAACTGCTACCCTGTCCAATATTCCCAGCATTGACCCAGGTTTAAGAACCTCCCTTCGTACTAGGGTATTATCAATTGTAAAAGTCATCATGGATTCCCACCCCCCCAAAAAAGTGTCTTTAAATCACTAAATTGATTTGGAAAGTGTATGGCAGAGGCGGGCCCTCATGCACACTGTAAGGTGGTTATGGTCATTGGTGCTACAAAAACGTGCCCCCCTCCATGAAAAAAGGGATAATTAACAATGTTGCAGACACCACTTAATATATGTGACTGGCCCTGAGTGAGCAAGAAATTGCATAAGAGAATGGAAGGCTCCAGTGGCACCGTGTAGGGGAAGAGAAGAAAGGACTCACCACCAGTGAATTACAGTGCAGACAATCTTGAGGCATCAAGGGCCCTGGAGAGAGAAGATGCTGATCGTCAAAAGAGAAAGGAGGCAGAGGGCAGAGATCAGGACATGAAGAACACTGCCAAGGTGAAACATGACCAAGCAGGGGCCACGGACGGGCAGTGAGGCAACAGTAGAGTTTCTATTTCGTGTAAATTACTTCTTCACAAAACATCCGCACTGCCCTCCAAAGAGCATCCTGGAGAAAGGGCAGTAAACAGGAGAACAGCTTTGGAGTGTAAGAGACTGTGCGGAAGTAACCTTGGTTACAAAACTCTACACCTCAATTGCTCATCCGTTTAATTCAACGAATAATTCCTACCTCAAAGGGTTGTGAGAATTAAATGAGATAATGTATGTAAAGCACTTAGTACCCGGGGCATCATACTGGCCCAATATATGCTGGCTCTTTTATCATTATTGCTATTGTTGCTTTGTCATTATCATCATGAATATTATTGTCCTCAAGGGAAGAGTGGTTATTTGAAAGGAAAAGTATAATGGCCTAGATAATCTTCAGTGAAAAGTTCACAGGTATTCCTCCTGTTAATCAAAAGCTTAGCAGCTTGGGTCATGTGGTTCCTAATGACACAGGTGCTCCTGGTAGAATTAGCAAAAGGGTAAAATAAAATAAATAAAGCAGCATTTGGTGCCCTACTTTTCTCCGATGCAGTTTCCATGTTCTCCTAATTAAATTTTTGAGTAAACTCCGTTCCACAGCTTGCTGGGTTTACTCAGATGCACTATAGAATGATTCACAGCCTCGGTAGAAACGTCTCTGCTCTGGGTGCCAAATTCCTTGCTGTAGGTGCGATACCAGAATTAATTTATTATTTCACCCTCACTTAATTAATTCCACTGCCAGGGACCTGTTGATGACGGACTTTTGTTGACAAGGCTGAGCAAAGTTTTAGATCAAATAGTTTTAATAACTTGTTTACTGGTGGGTGGTCTGCCACTTTTGATTAAACTTCATGAGGATTTATAATCATCTTTTTCCCCACACATCTGTAACCTTTAAGGGACATCTGATAATAAAAAAAAAAAAAGGTCGTGGGTTCTAAAAGCCCTTGTTCTAATAAATATGTTAGACAGCTGATCCTGAACATGCAGCTGTTTCTTATCCTTTCACCACCCTCCCCTCACTCATTATTTTACAGCAATCCCCAACAAGGATAAAAATTAACACGAATAAATTAATGGTTTAATTTTGCAAGAGAATGGAGAGAGTTTACGATGGCTCACTGGGGAATGGGCTCCCGTCTTTGCTGATGACCCAAACATGTCTGCCAAGGAGATATATGGTGTCCAGTCTCCCATTGAACTGCCACAGGAATGGATTGGCCGTGGCTCCTGGCTTGACAGGAGCAATAAATATTAATTAGTGTGCTTGGCTACAGAGGGAGTAATGATATACACTGCTCCTCTGAAGCGTTAAATTGTAGTGTTAGTCTTGATAATGCCTCATCTTCTCCATCACGGCTGGAAAACATTTTGAGTTACATGCATCCCTGTATAGGCAACAGAATAAAGGTTTATCTGTTGTCAGGAATTATGGGTACAAAAGAGAGGCTGCTCGTGAGTCAGGCACTGGGTACTACCTATGCGATTGCTGTGTTTTGGTTTTTTAAATCATCATTTCAAGTGGTACAAACCAATTTCTAAACAGTTAGCTATTGTTAAGGGGTAAAGCTGAAATGTTTTGCTATTGTCAAGATATTTGATTACGTTGGAAATGGATTTTAAAACTCCTTGCCTAAAACAGCAGCCACCATGTGCATTAAATATGAGAGGGACTGTGCTTATTAGATTATGGGGAAGTTGATAGGTTTATGGAGTTGGACTGAATTATTAGGATGTTCCCGAATGTTTGTGAATAAGTATCTATAACAGCCTGGGAACTGGAGATGGCTGCTTTGGGGAACTAAAGATAAAACTGCTCTTAAAATGCAGCTCTGATAAGAAACAAACAAAAAAGTAAAAACGGTCCAGGAAGCCATGATAAGCAAATTAACATTAGCACAGATTCTAGGCTTGCAACAAAACACATTTTTGAAATGGGTATGTTTAGTTGTTTATACCTGAAGTTACAGCAAAACAACAGCATTTCACCAAGAAAGGAGGCTCTAATTAAATACTGATATTTTCCAAATCCTTAATTATAATGGCTTACAGTTCTGCCTCAGGGCTTCTCTAGGAGCTAATTTGCTGGAATGTTACTATTTACACTTTTTTTATTTGTTGAAGATCTTGCTCCCTCTCGAATTGCCCTTTTTAGTTTGTTATAACTTCATTCGGCATTCTCTTTCTGGGAATGCTTCCTACCCCCTGTATAGGAAAGACTAGCAAAAAAACTTGGCAAACAAAATTGCATTCTGGGTGGAATTCTACCCCCTCCTGCATGGCTTCAATGTGTTGATATCTGTTTCTGTACTGCAGCTGCAAAGAAATCGTTTTTGGCAATTCAAGTGCACATGCGTTTCTTATTCTCTCCTGGAGCCCTGAGTTCTATCAGCTTATCCCCGAGCAAGTGTTTCCAGAGCTATAGGGAAGCAGTACCCAAAGGACATTGAAATATTAACTAATGACAAGCTGTCCTGAATCAGCAGGTACCTGGGGATTAGGGCCAGATGATTTCTGCAAAGTACATCCCCAGGAAATCTCCCAGGACCCAGGCTGCTCCACTCAGTGGGCCATGGGCTTCCCTGAGTCCCTCCTCCCATATAATACTTCTACCTGCTTTCCTAGAGAAGGGCAGAGTTCACCTTCCCCCAAGCCCTTGGAAAAGGTTTATCTAGCCTCTGGAGGTAGACTCTGCAATTATAATCCTCTATAGCTCCTTCTTACGAGACCCTTAAATAGAGGGACCACTATGTGAGGGCAGATGTAGGGGTAAATATGTGAACAGGGCACTTCTTGTCACCAGCATGGAGTCCGATCTCTAGAACTTCATCCTTGGCAGGGTGGACCAAGAGGTGAACAAGGAGGTCCACGGGATAAGAGCTGGGTATATTCTCTAGCTTCAAGTAATCCCCTGGACTAGAGATTCTGCTAGTTCTAAACAATTCATAAAAATGGCCAAGTTTCTAACTGCCATCAAAATACAGATAATGGACCCTGGCCAGGTAGTTCAATTGGTTAGAGTATCATCCTGATACACCAAGGTTGTGGATTCGATCCCTGGTCAGGGTACATACAGGAATCAACCAATGAATACATAAAGAAGTAGAGCGACAAATCCATTTTTCTTTCTCTCTCAAGTCAATAAATAATTTTTTACATACAGGTAATAAATAACATCCCTGAAAAAACTAGAATGTGGATGTAATGGCCTCATTATTAGATGCTGGTTACTGGTATGTGCTTCCTGCCTCCTTTTTCAAGGGGCATGTATGGGGGACACATGGACAAGGACAAGGGGAGGGCAGGACTGGGGGTGGGAGGTGGGGGTGGGGAGAGTGATGGAGGGAATGGAGACAACTGGACTTGAACAACAATAAAAAGAAAGAGAGGGAGAGAGAGAGAGAGACAAAAGAAAAACAGAAATTTTCAAAGTTCAATGCCTTCAACGAAAATCAAGGTATATCCAAAGGCAAACCAAGAAGTAATATTAAGGACGCATTGGTCCCATGTAAATTAAAATCAACCAACTAAATGCTGAGAAAAATCATAGAAACTGAGCTTTGGTTCTTTTCTTTGAACTCTAAAAATTCTTTAAAACTCTTTCATATACAAAGTCTATCCAGAAAAAGTCCAGCATGGTTATAGGTTTATTCAACATGATTTAACCTGGCATCCAAGGAGAATGAACCAGAATACTCATGAGTGAACAATGACAACTTCACTGTACTAGTCAGAGGGCAGTAGATGCAGTTGAGTGAGCATGTGTACTGTGTGGCCATCACATTTAAAATGACTAAGCAAGTAGAGCAACAAATCTGCATCAAATTTTGTATTATGCTTGAATATTTCTCCATGGAAACTATTTGGATGATTCAGAAGGCCACAGCCATGGGCAACTGGCGATTGGCAGCTGCATCATGACAATGCACCTGTTCGTGCATCAGGTCTGGTGCAGTTTTTTTGGTGAAACATCAAATCGCCCAGCTGACTCACCTCCCCTACAGCCCAGATTTGGTGCCCTGTGACTTCTGGCTTTTCCCCAAACTAAAATCACCTTTGAAAAGGAAGAGATCTCAGATCGTTGATAAGATTCAGGAAAATACACAAGGGAAACTGATGGCAGTTGGGAAAACTGTGTGAAGTCCCAAGGTGCCTACCTGAAGGGACTGAGGCATCATTGTCCTATATACAATGTTTCTTGTATCTTGTATCTTCTTCAGTAAATGTCTCTATTGTTCACATGGCTGGATACCTTGTAGAAGAAGCCATATCTGCATGAGTCTTGGGCTACAACCTACCAATTAGAATTACTAAGCTTCCCTTAGGCATGGTTAAGAGACTCAAACAGGGCCCTAGCCAGGTAGCCCAATATGCCAAGGTTGTAGGTTCAATCCCCAGCAGGGCACATATCAGAATGAACCAATGAATGCATAAATAAGTAGAATAAATTGATTGTCTCTCTCACTAAAATCAATTTAAAAGAGAGAGGGAGAAAGAGACTCGAATAGGAAAATGTCCAGTTAGATGCAATTATGCTTTTTTCACAAGAATAGAAAAATTCCTATTGAAACACTACAAAATATACCTTAAAATCATGCTAAATAAGGGGGATTTAAAATAGAAACACTAATAGAATTTGGAACCAGCAGATCTGGGTTTAAATATGGACTCACTGAGAGATGGTCCATCTTGTGTAAGTCATAAGCCTCAGTTCCTCATCTGTAGATTGGGTACAGTGGTAAGTCTCCCAAAAGGCCTGTTAGGAGGACCAGCTGAGATGACGCTTATAATGTTTGGCAGTTCGCTTAATGCTAATAAGCAGGTGCCATACCTGGTAATTATATGATACTAGTAATTGCTATAATTATTGCCATTAAATTAAATTCCAAAATCTGTCATGACCCATAAGGCCCTCCATCATCAGATCCTCTCCACAGATATACCATGTGGTAAGCAGCGTTACAACCATCAAGAAGATTCCACGATGAGACAGCATGCTCAGGAATACATTGTGGTGACTATGTAAAGGGCCAATCAACTGATTTTAAAAATGGAAAGAGATTCATGGATTATCCAAGTGAGTCCAATAACATCACATGAGTCCTTAAAAGCAAAGGTAGACAGAGGGATTCCAAACCTGAGAAGGACTTGACCTGCTGGTGCTGGATGGAAGATGGAAGAAGCCACATGGAGAGTGTGACAAAGAAGTGAATTCAGCCAACCACCAGGGAGGACCCTGAGCCCCAGATGAGAACTATAGGATGGCTGACACCTTGATTTCAGCTTGGGGGACCCTAGGCAGAGAAGTCAGCTGTGCCCAGACTTCTGACCTTCAGGAACTGTGAGATAATAAATGGATGTTGTTTTGAGCCCTTTGTTTGTGGTAACTTGCAACTGCAGCAATAGAAAACTACTACAGCCACCTACCCATTACAAAGCAGACAGTGTTTTAACATACCACAGTCTTCCTACCTCAGGGCCTTTGCATAGGCTGCTTTCCTTTGTGATCTTTTCCCCAACTCTTCACTCAGCTAACACTGTTTGTTCATCCTTTTGGTGTCAGCTTAAATTTTACCTCTTCATAGGAGTCTTTGAATTTCTTATCTAAAGTGGGTCTCACCCATTTCAACTCCCTTTCTCAAGGCCCCCCGGTTTCTTCCTGAGTTTTTGTCAGTGTTTGTAATTATTTTGTCTCTTTTTTTCTGGTTTAACATATTTTCCTACTTGACTGTAAATGCACCAAACACCATGAACTCAGCAAACAGTTGTTGAAGACACATAGATTAATGCTTTACTTCACTCCATCTTTATGAATTGTATCTACTTCCATGAGATAGACCCTATTATTATCCCTGCTTTACAGATGAGGAACCTGAAAAGCAAAGACATTAAATAACAGTCCCAAGACTACACAGCCCCTAAGTGACTGAACCCCAGAATGATCCTAAGGTCCTATCCTTAATCTCTGAGCTTCCAGGCCCCTCTGATGTAAGTTCTACAGGCAGGAAAACACATCGCAGGGAGCCAACAGATTTTATTACCCCAAATCCAGATGGGACTGTAAGATGTAACAGACCCTTGAATTGAAAATTCTGCCTCATGCCACAGCGCTAAAGACATGGTCTCTCTGTTAGTGTTCTAGGGCTGCTGAAACGAAGTCAGTGACTTAGAACAACAGAATTGTGTTCTCTCACAGATCTGGCGGCCAGAAGTCTGCAATCGAGGTGCATGCCCGCTCTGAAACCTGTAGGGGGGAACCCTTCCTCGCCTATTCTTAGGTGTCTGGCTGCAGTCTTTGGCGTTCCTTGGCCTGTGGATACATCAGCCCAGTCTCTACATGCACTGTCACAGGGCGTGTTCCCCTGTGTGTCAGTTCAAATTTCCCCTTTCTATAAAGAGACCAGTCATATTAGATGAAAGGCCCACCTTCCCCGAATATGACCTCACCTAACTGATTACACCTAAACATGACCTTTACTAACTGATTACATCTACTTCCAAATAAGGTTACATGCTCAGGTACTGGGGGGATGCGATTTCAACCTATGACTTTGGGGAACACAATTTAACTGCTGACAATCTCCAAACTGCATTATGTGATCTTGATACTGATCAGAATGAGGAGTGTTCTCTGTGTCCATTTGGTCCTGCTCCTCTTTCTCTGCCGATGTGGCTTCTCCTTCCCGGGAAAACCACAGGGGCGGAGGTCAGAACCTGCCACTGCTGCCCCGTTGGCTGCAAGAGGAGGGGGCACTTGGAGAAAAGGCTTGTTTGTGGAAGCCTAGCTCTGTCTCCTCATTCCTTTCTCTTTCACTGCCTGCTTCACCCTTGCTCTCTGCCCAGGCTCCTGTGTGGTCATTTGTAGGAAAGCATGTGACAGGCCTGTATGACTGTAAAAGTGTGATCACTGTCTCAGACACTCAATTTTGCAAATGACAGCTTTACAAAAACATCTGCAGTATTCTGGTTGACACCTTTCTTGGTGGTTCTCACTGGAGACAAAAATAGAAACGTGTACAGCAGACCAAAATTAATGGAGCCAGGTTATTAAAACACTAAAATACCCACTCCTGACTCCACGGCTAGTCACGACTCATACATGTTTTATTGTACTAACAGGAGACCACTGCACCACTTGAAGTGTGACTCTGAGGTCACGGAACATGGGGACCTCAGTGCTGGGAGCAGTGTTCCCACTGCTTCACAGCCACCACGGGTTATATGTGTGGAGGCTGCATATTTGCAGAAGAAAAAAATCTATGTTTTCAAATTAGACAGTCAAAATTTTCCAATAATAGAAACATGTAAGATAAAACCCATGAAATGTGCTTTAGGACACCCAGTATATATTGGTACTGAAACTAAGGATTTCTAGCTTTTAGTAAAATCAGTGTTGTATTTCTTGAGCTGTTTGTTCCTCAAGCTCCCCTCCAGCCCATGGCTGTCGGAAAGAAAGCAGTAAGAATACAATATTCCGATATTGAACCATACCACTAGTTATGAAGGCCTGGAGTTCTGGTTTGAGTGTTCCAAAATGTAATAAGATATTTAAAACTGCTGTGGCTTGGGTATGGGCAAAGAGAACAGACTCTGCCCTTTGCAGTCCAGGGACAGGCATAAAGCCTTCGTGTCTGGACCTCGGAGGAGGTCTGAGGGACCCGGAAGGAGGATCGGGGTGACAGTTCTAACAAGGACACTCAGGGAACACAGGGTCATGATTATTTGCCAACTGACAAATTGCATGAGTGTGAACTGATAGACCAACATTGTGCAAATTTATACCCCAAAGCTCATCTTGAATGTACCAATCTGTAGACACAATTCACCAAAAAGGATCTGGGTGGGTATTTTCTTTGGGGTAGGTTGTGAGTTCACTCAACGGTCCCTTACTATGGCTCCTCAAGGTTCTGTGAAGCAACTGAGCTATGGCATTGTTTTACCTGGGCCTTAGCTGTTCTCATGAAGAAGGTCTCACTGAGTTAGAGAGTCCCTATGTCACTAGATAGCGAGCCCCCATTCACAAAAGCTGTGTTCCCAGACATATCCAATATGGGTTGCAGCATTTTTTACAGGAAGTACTTCCTTTTACAGGAAACAAACAGATTCAAAGACAATCCTATGACGAGATTTTTCTGCTCAGGAGATGCTGCTCACTTGGAATGTAGCTTCAGATGTCCCCGAGATAATTTCCCATTACACTCTATGATGTAACTGTCAGGCCAAAATGGAGTGGGTAATTTCTACAGTGAGGAAAGAACAACTGAAAAACCCACTCACTGTTTCTGTTGAGCTGAAAAGAAGCAAAATGATAGCCACAAGAATAATCCATATTCTGGAATTAGTTGTCAATGATTAAGGCACAAATTTCACATTTAAATAAAATGTGGATGTCCAGACTGGCTTCAAAAAGTGGATCATCTAGCCACCGCATTGCAATAGGTAATTTACGGCCATCAGAGTAAGGAGGACTGGCCCCCTGGCCAATGTAAATTCACCACCATCGCCACCTACTGGACTCATTTCAACTACCGGTCTAATTGCTGCGGGCATTGCAGTTGCTGACCCTTGATTTTGTCTGCCTATTGCCAAAACCAATTTCTTTCTGTAAAGAACGACCCCTGTATTGATTAAAAGTTTTCCGGAAATTAACATGAATTTTCTTAGTCCTGCTCTTTGCACGTGAAATTCAATATTCACACTATCCCAAAACATCTTCAACTGCTATTCAATTCAGATGCATTTACTTAAACAAGCAATTAGCCCTGACAATAAAAGGCTGAAAAGAAATTGAATTCACAAATCTGCTACTTGTTCTTCTCTAGATGATGCCATTAGTCAGTGTCCGAGTGTCTATGTGTAGCAAATATTGTGCCAATTTTGATACCAAGGAGATTGGAGATAGGAATGTCTAATGTTTCAGAAAACAGGGACAGAAGGGGGGTTGGCAGAGAAATGGTAGATGAATTTACTTAATGTCTACTGAGCACACAACACTCTACTAAGCAGGTTGTGGGACTGGGGGAAGGAGTAAAATTGAGAGAATGAACCCCCAAAACTGCATAGTGTATATATTATATATAAATATGAACATATGTATATTTTTATATATGACATAGTTGCCACTGATTAGGAAATAACTGTAGAATATATTTGTAAATCAATGACTGGTATTTAAGGTATAAGTATAACTTCTTTTACAACATAACTAATTTTTAAATAAGAAAAACAAATTCACCATGTCATGTGTAAAGAGTCTCTTTACAGAACATTGATACATTGCCAAATATATGCACAAACATGCTGAAAAACTTCAAAAATATACTTATTTTCCATCTCTGCATGGAAAGAACTAGTACAGCCTATAGCGCTTTCTCTATGAAACCTAATTTGGATTTGCCGAAAGGGAAAAGATGGTTAAATGAAGAAGCCATACATATTTTACCACCAATACAGTGAAGGGAAAGAAAAGACATTGTAAAAATCACTCACACGCTATCACCTCCCTCTTTCTTTTCTCTAAGTATCTGTACTTTCTGTACCCTGGAAGTCATCCTCTCCAAACCTCAGGTCCAGCACACGTCCTCCCACTGGCAAGTCGCAAGCCGTGAACTGGACCCGAATGACCAACTGCTTCTTCTCTTGGACAAAAGGCACTTAATCTCTCAATATGAGGCTTGACCCAGAAATAAGCCCATGCCTATCTGGTCAATTAATAACAAAGGAGGCAAGAGTATACAATGGGGTAAAGATAATCTCTTCAATAAGTGGTGTTGAGGAAACTGAACAGATACATGCAAAAAAAAAAAAAAACCTAGATCACTTACTTATACCATATAAAAAATAAATTCAAAATTGATTAAAAACTTACATGTAAGACCTGACACCATAAAACTCCTAGAAGAAAAAAACATAGGCAGTAAACTCTTTGACATTGCTCTTAGCAGTATGTTTTTAGATAGGTCTCCTTGGGTAAGGGAAACAAAAAAAGGAACAAACAAATAGGACACATCAAACTAAAAAGTTTCTGCACAGCAAAGGGAACCATCAATAGAATGAAAACACAACCTACTAAATGAGAGAAAATATTTACTAAATTTTAAAAGGAACTCATACACCTTACATGCAACCCTCCAAAAAGGCAATCTGATTTAAAAATGGGTGGAGGACCTGAACAGACACCTGAATTGAACCTGAGTTCTCGAAAGAGAACTCATCCATACAGATGGTCAATAGACATATGAAAAGATGTTCAACATCACTAATCATCAGGGAAGTGCAAATCCAAACTACAGTAAGATATTACCTAACACCTGTCATAATGTCTACCATCAATAAATCAACACACAATACAAATGTTAGCAAGAATGTGGAAAAAAGAAAACCCTTGTACACTGTTGGTGGGATTATGAATTGGTACAGCCACTGTGGTAAACAGTATGGAGGTACCTCAAAAAATTAAAAATAGAACTACCATATGACCTGGCAATTCTACATCTGGGTATTTATCTAAAGAAATTCAAAGTACTAATTTGAAAAGATATATGCATCCCAATGTTCACTGAAGTACTACTTATAATAGCCAAGATAAACAACAAAAGTGTTCATCAGTAGATGAATAGACAAACATAAATGCAATGAAATATTATTCAGCCATAAAAAAGAATGATATCTTACCATTTGTGACAACATAGATGGACCTAGTTGAAATAAGTCCAACAGAGAAAGATACATACCACATGATTTCACACACACATGGAATCTGAAACACAAAATAACTGAACAAAAAAACAATTCAAAGATAAAGAAAATTGACAATCACCAGATGGGGGAGGGATTGGGGGGTTTTGCCAAAAAAGGTGAAAGGGATTAAAAAGCACAAATGGCCAGTTATAAAAACAATCACAGGGATGTACAGTATAGGGAATATAGTCAATGACATTGTAATAACCATGTAAGTGTATAACTATGATGGGTACTAGACTTATGAGGGTGATCACTTCATAAGGTATATAACTCTCTAATCACTGTTGTACACCTGAAACTAACATAATATTTTTCAATTGTAATTGAAAAAATAAAATTAATTTAAAAAACAAATAAAAGGCTTGAAAGAAAATAACTTTTAAGAATAAACACTAATTCTCAAACACACAAAGCCTTTTCTTTCACATATAAGCATAGATTTGACTAAGATGCTCTTGCTGAATTGAATGGCCAAAATTACACATTTTTAATCTGTTGTTTCATAACAGATTGGGTAGTGGTGAGTTAGTGTACTATATTTATTTATATTCCTTAATTTATTAAATAAATACTTAATGAATACCTAATGTGTACTTAGGTTATGTTTCAGATACTGGAGATATAACAATGCAGCCTCTTATTTAAAGGGACTCATTCCTACAGGAGAGTCAGACCATAATAAATGCTATAATAACAGTATGAACAAAGTGTTACAGGAGTACTTCAGAAAGAAGGATAGACTATGTATCAGTTAGCTACTGCTGCATAACAAAGTATCCCAAACTTGGACTCAAAACACCAACCATGGATAATTTCTCACATGTCTCAGGGTTAGCTGAATCTAGCTCACGCTGATCTCAGCATGGCTCAAGTATGTATCTCAGTCGGATGATGGATGGCCGGTCCAGGACAGCCTTGGCTGGATGAACATGTGCTGACCTCTCTGTTTCATGTGTTTCATTTTCCAGTAGGATTCCCTGGACATGTCCACCAAGAATAAGCAAAGGATCAAGGAAAAGAGGAAAAAAGCAGAAATTGACACATGCTTTTTTAAAGCATCTGCTTAAATCAAGTTTATCACTGTCCCATTGTCCAAAGCAAGTCACATGAACAAGTCCAGTGTCTGTTAGGGAAGGAACTATCAGCTGACAGAACAAAGGACACAGAAGAAAGAAGAACAAAGGTTGTGTGTCACTGTCTTCATAGGATGTAGAATTTTAAAATGTGCAGGCAGGAAAAGGGTATTCCAGGTGTTAGAGGAATAGAAATATAGTTTCTCTACTGGAAAGGAGAGATTGGAAGAAAAAGAGGACTTGGAAGCTAGAAGACCAGTTAGGAGCTATTGCAGTTGCACAAGCAAAATGTAAAATAAAAAATAAAATAAAGTAAACTTGAGCAAAGGTGGCAGCAGCATGGAAAACAAGGGGAGAGATTGAGAGGCATGGTGAGAACAGATTCTGCAAGAATAAATTGATATGGGAGTGGGGAAAATGAAGGGTCAAATGTGAACTGAAGTATATATGGTAAGCACCTGAGCTCATGACCATGCTAGTAACAGGTCATAAAAGACAAGTAAGTTTGGATGCAAAGAGACGGGGTGAGTTCAGTTTTTGTCATGTTGGCTTAGAGGTGCCTGCAATAGTAGAAAGATCTAGTAGCCTACCATGCAAAGAAATTTTTCAAAGATTAATGAACTCTGCTGAGGGCAGTTGTGGTAAATTGTAAAAAGCCATGGAACAGAGCTAACACTGCTGGAGTCCCAGCTCATCCCCTTATTAACTGGGTAAAAATCTCAGGATGAAGCAGAGAAGAAAATATAGCAACATGGGGGGTTACCAATTGTTCATTCACTGATATCTGTTGAATCCTTGTCTTTGCTTTTGCTTAAGTTCTGCCTCTTCCTTAAGCCTACATCCCTGCTCATTTTTTAAGACCAGTTGTGCCTACAAAATTCTACTGGGAAAAAAAAAAAGATCTGTGTATCCAGAGAGACATTCATTTCACCTACAGGTTTCATAAAACATTTGGGACTTTTTAAATATCAATGAGTTCTGTTCAGATAAGCTACTGCTGTAATTTTTTAAACCTTTAAGTTATTGTAATTTTTAAAATAATCTTAGCTGTTTTGCATTTATATGAAGACATTTTTGCATCAAGGAAAAATGTTAACTCAAATAACTTTTATGTATGACTTCAGAAAGGTTACTGAGTTTGTAAACATGATTTGAATGGATTTGGATGCTAAAAACTTTTCCAGAAATACATATGTGCGATTTCATGTTGAAAGTATGTAGAAAACCAGAGGGTCGTTTTACCAAAACTGACTCCACAGACCACCTTCAAGAACAGAATTATGTTTACTATAAAAATTTAGGTTAACTTGGGGGTGAAGAGAGCACAGAGTTAATAAGGGGTCTTTGGCATAACCAAATGTAGTCAGGCCAATCATATTCCTGGATGGCAATAAACTTGAGCTGGGTTTGAGGGACCAGAGTGATGTGGGTAGAATGAGAGAGAGAAGACCATGCAGAAAGCTTGCAAGAAAGGTGGTCTATTATGTGCTGTATAACTAGCAAGCACTGGCAAGTGGCATGAAAAGTTGAGCAAAACACAGAATCCTCACGATTGAAAACTCCTGAACCTACATATAAGATCAAACTCATTATCTTGGCCTATTAAAATGAGCTTCCTAGATCTCTCCCTTTACTCTTTAAGTTCCTGTCTCCTTACTCTGGCTACGTGGGTCCACCTCAATATCCTACCAGCCCACCATACTTCAGAGCCAGGATTAGCATCCACCTACAATAGAGAGAGCATGGGTCTCAAAGTTGACTGTGTGTAGGTGTCACCTGTGAAGCTTTGTCAGCTTTGTTATTTGTTTTTAATATAACTGTCCTCCCTCTCCCAAAGAAAGAGGACAGATATATTAAATTTCTTGGCATCGGAGTCTAGGTCTAATGAAAGTTTGTGGAAACAATGAAGAAAATTGACATTTGTTTTGAAGGTGATTTTAATGAGTCTGATAATGATTGACACCTCCCTACAGAAACATGATGCATAGGTCAAAAAAAGGGACACGTGTGTCTCTTCCTGGTGGCAGATTAATGACTTTTTGAAAGCTGCCATCTTCAAGAGGCTATGAGATGTATCATAGTGAGAGACTGAATAAGAATAAAAGCCAGAGATTCTCTCCCAATATTGCAGCATCTTGCAGAAAAAGCCTTGGTTGGACTGTAGCTCAGTTACATTCACTGTGGGGCCACACTCTAAAAAAGGAACTGAAGTCTGTCGTTTTCCCTTTTGAAGGGGCTAGCATGAGGAGAGCCTTGTAAGCAGGGTAAACTATCCCAGGTTTGGTTGCCAAATAATCAGCACGTAGGTGCCTACTGTTTGAGGAGTTGTTAAAAAGACAAGCTGCAAAGGTGAGTGTAAGAGCAGACCCTCCCACTGGAGGAAGAGTGTTGTCAAGGGTCTATCCTTGGGCTTGCTGATTCATTAGAAAGACTCACGGTGCTCACAAAAGCAATAGTCATGCCAGTGACTCAATATTATGGTTAACTAGAATAAAATGAAACATATTAAAATCAACAGAGACCAGACACAGAGCTTCCACTTGTCCTCTCCCAGTGGAGTTATAAGGACAGCACTTAATTCTGCCAGGAAAAACAAAAAGGTGTGACAAGACAGAGAGTAGTGTCGACCAGGGAAGGTCACAGAGCCTTAGTGTTCAGGGTACTATTGGGATCAGTCAGGCAGGCACAGTGCACCCTTGTGGATGACCTTCATTTCTCAGCCTCCAGGACGTCAAGAGGTCAAACTGATAGACAGGGACCAAGACTTCAACCTTAAATCACATTGTTAGTACAAACCATCTGGTGGGGTTCAAGGCCACAGGTAAACACTGACGCTCTTGTCAAATAGGATATTGCAAGGTCTTAGAGGTTGTCTCTCAGTAGCCAGTTGAGATCGAGACCTCTCTTTGGAATGGGCAGGGTTTGAACACCGCAGGACTGCTGCGTCAAACCTTAAGCACCACAGGGAAGCACCTCAGATACACTCCTGGGTCTATTCATGGAAAATTCTGTTTGTCTCTCCAGGAAGAAAAGGGAGCACTGCTCTGGAAACCCCACATTCATTATTCTCACAGTGAAAGCCAAAACTGAAGTCCAATCAGACATATCTTTGAGCTCTCAAATTTATGTGCATAATGCATAACAACTTGCTATCTACCCCACATATAAAAGAAGAGCACACATATATGCTGAAAAGCAGCCATGAAAACCCAAGCCTTCCCACATTTTCTATGCTACTTAACCTGTTTTCTGCTAAACACTTTGGAAAGTCAAGAAATAGCCCTTAGCCCTTTGGCCACCAGTATTTTCTTTCCTTCTTTCATATATTTGACAATCAGGTATTTTTTAAAACATATATTTTATAGAAATAGTCAGGTTTTAACAAAAAAAATGCTGAAGACCTTTATCCACCTTTTGCTGCCTACTTTAATGTACTTGCAAATTAGACCTGTACTCTTTGATCAAGGTTGATTTCTTTGCATCTGTTTCTAACACTTTCACCAGTGGGCACCAGAAGCTTTGAGACACGCTAAGAATTCTATCTTTTTTATAGGTTGAGAAGAAAGAATCTGCAACATTCAGAGAAGTAAACAAAGACTGGAAGTTTGCTTTGAACCTGGGACTCTCCCACACTGTACTCAAGCCCATTCCAAATTTGTACAGGTGTACACCACATGAACAGATGAGCAAATGTGGTTATAAGAACCCTCAGGATGTACCTGAGCCCAGAATGCATTTCTCCCAAAGTGGACTTGTGCATCTGTTACAAACTTGAAGTATTTGTTTATTTGCCAGCAAAGAACTACTTAAACTGCTAAGCTTGTACCCCATTAGACCTCATGGTTTTAAGTAGAAAAAAAGGACGAGATAAGATGACATGACATGGGTGTCATGGTGTGCTTAATGTGAAGGAGTGCAGAGCTCAACAGAAGAGGCACAAGAGTTGCTGTGTCCTGACTTGTGGAATAGGGTGGTGACCGTGTTGCCATCCTTTTGTACTGGGAATGCAAATTAGATGGAATGTTGAATTGTGAAGGTTATTTAATGTGGCTTTTGTAACAAGCACTATTGAGAGCAAAAACATATATATGATCATTTGGAAAGTCAATATGGCAAAGATGTCCCCCATTTCAGACCCTGGATATGCTTAAAGATATTCTCTTTATACAGTCTTTACCCCCCTTCTTTGTAACACCCATGCCCTATATTCTTGCTCCTCTCCCTGTTTTGTGATCTCCTAAACTTGATTTTTTGTCATTCCCCACAAGTAGGTAGGTGGGGCAGAGATATAGAACAGGCCGATTCCACAACTGCATGTAGTGGATAACAACAGGAGGGATATCTCGGGAATGAGGAGTCCTAGCCCCACACCAGGCCCCCTAGCCCAGGGTTCCAGTGATGGAGGATAAGTCCCCGTAACTTCTGGCTATGAAAATCCAGTGATGATGCAGTTGCTGGAAGAAACTTCTGGAGCCCCAAGCAGTTTCTCTTAAAGAACCCACACACAGACTCACCTACTCAGACTCACTCTCTCTGAGTTCCAATACCAGAATAGCAGCCTGAAAGGCACCAGTGGTATACAGGAAAGAAGTGAAGGGTCTGACATCAAGGTGAGAGCTGGGGACAGCTTTCTTCCAGACAGGAAGTCCATGGTCCTTTTTCTGAACCCTCCCCTGACAGAACCACAGAGCTGGCAGATGGATGCCATATCTGAGACTCCATCAACCTGGCTAACACTGTTTGCCCCACCCTGGAGATCCCCTGAGACTCCATCCTGCCCAACTTAAGGAATACATGTTTCAAATGAAAATAGGATACTATCTTAATAATTGTCTTGTGGGCCTATTAACTTTAGTAGGGGTCTAGAAAACAGTTTCTGACATATGGAAAAGAAAAATAAATAAAGAACATAGGAAGTGCAAATAAACTAAATGTAGGATCAAGGACAAAATTAAGTGTTAAATCAGAGCATTCACCATTACATTAATAGTGAGTTCAGTAGGGTGAATTAAGGCAATAGCATTAATCACTGTAAATTCCTCCTAAAAAACCTTAAAGAGAGACATTGTGAAAAAGAGTTATGGTATAATAGATAAAGCACAAAACTTAAAACTGTCCAGTCCAGATTCTGTCATTCAGCAGTTTTGTGACCTTTATCTATAAAATGAAGTTAATAACCCTTACCCAGCGGGGTTGGAACTACATAAGGTCACATGTGAATGGGGCACCAAGTGAGCATTTTTGTCAGGGCCTTGGCAACTGCAGGGGACAGATCTCCAACTCCAAAGGTTATTTACTGACTTGCATGAATAGAAAAGAAGCACAGCGCTAGTGCTTTAGGTATGTCTGGAGGCAAAGACTGAACTGATATCAACAGGAGCCCTGTCTCTCCATCTCTTGGCTAACTTTATCCTCAAATGGGCCCTTCCCTTGAGGAAACAAAGTGGCAGCTGGCAGTTCCACACTCAGATCTTTGTAGTTACAGAGCAACTTCACCATAATCCCACCCAAAACTTCAATAGGACCCTCCTTGGCCTGGATTGGATCATGAGGCTGCCTCTAAATCAGTCATTATGAACAGGTAATTTTGCACTCTGCTTTGCCTGGTTTGGGCCATCTGCCTTGCTTTGGAGCCACAGATAAAGTCAGCCCCAACTGATCTACAAGCACTAAAGGAGAAAAAGATAATGTCCCAGAGAAAACCCAGAATACTATTGTGAGAAGAAAAAATATAAAATGACAAAAGTAAATTAAATTCACTCATTCCATTAGTATTTGTTGCATCTAGGTCTGTTGGATTTGGATACCATCTCTCTGAATGGATCGGAAATAGAATATAGAACTCAGCTCCTGTGCTATTCGTGTTTTCTAAATAATGTCTCTTCTTCAGGAAAATGTAATAATAATAATGCTTTCTCTGAGCATAAAGAGCCCACTCAAATAGCCTGCTGCTTCAGAAAAAAAAAGATCCATTCCTATGAAAAATGCATTTCTTGCTTGGCTCACAAACTAGGAAGATATTGGAATATTAATATTTAGTGCATGTACTTAGAAATGACCCTCTATGCATAAATATGCCTTAGCTTTTCCATTTATACCTATATCAAGGAAAAATTAAATTATGATATACAGCGTGAAGAAATGAAATGAAACACCACACATATATTAATTTTAAAGAATAGAAATGAACCCACAACACAAGAAAATTTGGAATCTCACACACTCTGCTTTCCTTAATATGGATCTCTGCGCTTCCCTGTCCGTTTCTATTGACTAGTTGTGTGAACTTGGTGATGTATAAAATTAATAGCTTTTTACCTTTCACTTTGCCTGGAAAGAAAGAACTTCATAAAGCAATTCTCTCCCATCTTACACAAAACATCTTTCTCTGTCTACCGCCCAATGCCTCCCTTTCTTCACAGCCACGGCTGTAGAAGAGGCAGTCTGCACTAGGAGTTTCTACTTCCGTACCCGCATGCCCATTCACACACAAGCCCCTGTCTCTACTTCCTTACACAATGAGCTTTTCCCATGTTCCACAGAGACTCTCCAGGCCTTATTTAGTGTATCTGTAACAGTCTCGGCTTCTGGCAACTCTCCTTCCTCCCCATTTCAGCAGTGTCTGCTGGTTTTCCCTCTGCTTCTTCCTGTCTCCGTCTTCTTCACAGCCCTCTTTCCTCCACCTGCCTCTTAAACAGGGTTCCTGTGGGTTGCTTCTTGCTCTACATCTTCTCCCCAATCCTATGTCTTCACTTGCGCCTTATATGTTCATGGCCTCAAATCTTTATCTAAAACCCAGACCTTTCTACCAAATGCCCCTGGGCTTCTCCACTGGACAGTCCTACACTTTCACAGACCATTTCTTTAAAAAAGGAAAGAGGACTAGGAAAAGAAGCCCGGGAAACAGCAATATCTAGAAGACATATGGAGGAAGAAGAACACTGTGGTTGCGCTGAGATGTATAATGAAACCAGAAGTGAAGGATGTCCTGGCAGCCAAGGCAAGAGAGGCTCTGTGAAAGAAAAAGGGCACATTGCGTGCAATATCAAGTGACATGAGGACTGAAAACTGACCCTTTAAAAGAACGGCTAGAAGATCCTTAGTGATCATGACAAGAGACTTCAAGGGTTAGGACAGGAGGCAGATTGAAGTGGGCTAAGAAATAATTAAGAAGTAGGAAAATGGATACAGAGCACATGAGCTATTTTTTTAAGAACTTGGCCAAAGGTGGAAATAGCTAAAAGGAGATAAAGAGTAAGGAAGGGCTTGTTTATTTGATTGTTTGAATGGGTGGCAGTTTTCAAGTTGAAGGAAAGTTGAGGCTCTTTACTAAAGGGGAATAAAACAATATGAAATATCGAAATCCAGGAACTGGAGAGGGGAGAAGGGATGTTAATGGTGGATAAATGTCCCTCCACAATCATTGTGTTCTATCAAAAACACAGCTGGAGTGTGTTTTCCACCTTCACTTCTAATACCTTCAACAATTCTCCATGGGGCACAGGTTAAAATTTAATCCTAAACCTCGCATGTATCGTAAATGATCTCAAGTTCTGAATTCATCTCTTTCATGTTACACCCCACAAGTCATACCCAAAATGATTCTGGGAGCCTTTCCTTACCTCTTGCACTTCTCTCTGCCTTTTTAATGAAATCTATCTATTTCTTAAGACCTTGTTCAAGTTATTCTTAATGTTATCCCAGTTTCCTCAGTTCATAGCAATTACTCCCTTTATAGCACTTCTGTAGCATGTATATGCTTCTTTATGTTTACTCCCTTGCATAATTATTCACCCAGTCATGTATATGTTCCTGCTTCCTAAATCAGTTGTAAGGACATGACGGTTTTTCCCCCTCCAACATCTGGCAGAATCTCCAGGCTCTACCATCTGGGGCCCTTGTGTTAGGGTCAACTGCAATAGAACAGTCCTTTAAACATGGAAAAAATTGAAATTCACTCTGTGAAGGTCAGTGGTGATCTTGTGAGAGCAACTGACAGGTACAGTAGGGAACATCAGAAACTAAATGAGGCATAAGGCAGGTAGGAGAGTGAAGGTTAGGGCACAATCCTAAAAGGGTCCAAGTCATTCAATAAATATTTAATGGGCAACTACTATGAACAGAGCACTGTCTTAGATGTGAAAGATATAGCAGTGAACAAAACAATATTTCTCTGCCCTCATGGAACTTATAGTTCAAAATAACAGATGGACATTAAGTACACAATTTCAAATGTAGCAAATGAAAGAAAAAGAAGAGTACAGTGTGAGAGTATTATATCCTATCTATTCCTGTTGGCGTGAGCACAGCCTGATACACTGTGAGCACTCCCCTGTCTGAAAGGATGGAGAGGAAGGGGAAAGAAGAGAGGAAGGAAAAGAAGAGAGGAAGAAAGGTGAAAGGGAGGGAAGGAGAAAGGAGAAGAGACGTTAATTATGAATCTGAATACCTCATGTTACTGACGGTATGGATAAAAATGCAGAGTTTTAAAAAAACAGTCAAATTTATTCATTTACAAAGCAGGTATTTATTAAGAACTTACTGTATGTGGTGTGCCAAGATGGAATTGCTTTTTATTACGGGTAAGACAGCTGACTGAGTAAGAGTTCAGATTGTGGTGAAATCAAAAGGAAGCTTTGAACCAGATGACTTCTAGAATCTCTTGCTTGCTTCTCTAAAATCCTGGACTTCATTCATCAACTCTATTTAACAGGATCCTACACACACTAGTTGTGTGCAGGTGTTGCTTGAGTTGAGCTGCTTACATTAAGACATGTTTTTTTCAGTCATAAGTAAAACAGATGATTTGTAGCCACTCCCTGACTTAAAATTTTCTGTTTCTGAGGCAAAGGGATATATTTACTTTTTAAAAATCAGAATTTGGGAGACTTTGTGAATATCCAAATCCTGAGAAAGGAAAAAATATATGTGAGAGACACCTCCAATGGAGCAGCTGTTGGTAACAGTCAGCTACCACATCAACATATGAAACTGCATCATGTGTCACATTATTTGTCATTTTAATGCAGTAATATAACCATGAGATTACAAAGTTAAATTTATGTAAATCATGTTTTGCAAATTACTGGAGCAGACTGTGGGGGCTGTTTGTACTCAGTCTGCTAATGAAAGGGCCCATCTTACCAACAGAAAAATCAAATGAAGAAAATATTTTGCTCTACTTCCTTTGGTCTATTTTGAAGCTGTAAAATATTCTGTTAAGAATATTTCCCCCAAAGGCTTTCATTTGGAAGAGACGGGGGAAAGAGGGAAGTCTATGTTCATCCATTGTTAAAGAGGCTACCTTGGGAGCTGGGGAATGTTCCCCTTGGTTTGTTGTCTATTTTGCAAGGCTGGTGGTATATTTGCTCCCAACTGATCAATCTATCAAACCCCCAATGTTTTTAAGGAACCACAGACTACTCAGGCAACCCTTATGAGATGTTCCCATATTATGAATCTAACATTCAATCTCATAGATGGCAGTGTGACTAATGATGGTGCTTTGCATTTCTATAACAATTTACAGTTTCCAAACCACTTCCACATTCATCATCTCATTTGATTCTCATGACAATCCTGTGAGGTCTGAGGGCAGGAATTATTGGTCTTATATTTCATATGAGGAAGAGTAACTCAAGGCTCAGAGGGGATGGAACCTACCCAACCTAGTAAATGCTAGTCATGAGTCAACATAGGCCTCATGAAATATACATAGATATAGTATAGATATAGATTATATAGATATGGATATGGTTATAGATGACATATATATAGATATGGCTATGGATACAGCTGGATATGGATGTGGATATAGGTATAGACAGATATGGATATAGTTATAGAGAGATATGGATATAGATGATGTAGGTACAGATATAGACATAAACATATGTCCCTTATATCAGCTGAAGTTCAGTGCAGGAGACAGAATCACTCTAAGTGTTGCAGCAAAAGAATCTAATAGAATGGCCCAAGTTGGAGACTGCCCCAGGTTATTCAGTGCAAGGGCCCATCACTGTTGCCACAGTACAGAAGTCTGAGAGCTGCTATTGTCATAAGAAAAAGCCAAAACTACCTATAAACAGTCGCTTCCCACAACTCTGCTGTACACCTGATATAAAATAATATTGCATGTCAAAAATCTACTTAGAAATAAGAAGAAGTGAACAAAATATGAAATCAACCTTCAGCAAACACTGGAATAATTTCTGCAGGCAATTGCTCCAATGCATGCTAAAATTAGGGGACTAAAGATTGAGTAAGTTCTTTGCCTAGTTTTAAAATATTTTTCTCTAAAATTGCAAAGGACTTTGCAATTTTTGTCTTATCACATATTTGATTATAATAAATAGCCTAATAAAATCATTTAAAAATATTTTTCTCTAAATATTAGTTAATTGCAAAAGGCAAATATTAATTTACAGTAAAAAACAAAATCTGGCAAACACTGTCTTAACCAAATGATTAAGCTAAACAGCACTAGTAATAAGACATAGCAGTGTTGTGTAATTTCTGATATTGTGCATATCACCTCTACAGTATTCTTTCCAAACATTTTATTAAAATAAATTATATTAAAAATCAGACAAACTCAGATGAAGGGATGCACCACAAAATATCTGGCCAGTAATGTACAAAATTACCAAGGACATAAAAGTGAGGGGAGACTGAAAATCTGTCAAGGTTAGACGACAACTAAATGCAGTATGGTATTCTGAATGGGATCCTGAAACAGATAAAGGACATCTGTAGAAAAAACGATGACATCTAAGTAAAGTTTCTGGTTTAGCAACAACCACAGCAGGAAAATTGCCTGCATGTCGCTTTCACTTTCCAAATTCCACAGGAATGGGTGTAATTGGCAGAACTGAATTCTCATTCAGAACTTTAGTTGCAAAGGAGAAAGGAGTCTAGAAAATGCAGTTCTTAGAATGGGGTTGAGAGCACCAATTACAGTCTCAATCATACCCCTTTTAAAAATGCATGGTGCTTATTAACATTTTAAGGCTATTAAAAAAACCTGCAGTAAAGAAAACTATTAAACTTTAACCTTGCTGAACTCAGCTTTTCCCAAAATTATTTGACCATAAAACTCTGCATCCAGCAGCCCTTCCTGAAGCAGAACACACTCAGGGAAATTGTGCAGTGTGGCAAGCTGGGGACAGCCACATGCAGCATGAACTCATGGGCACCACTATGTCAATCAGGCAGCCAACAAATAGCAGTGAGCACCTGCTGCAGGAAGTATGGTAGCCATTGGGGCAGCTCCTGGGCCAATTCCAGTCAACACAACAAACATATGAGCCAAAATTTTGTTCCCTGGAGTAATTACAGTGCAGTTGAAAAAACACCCCTATCTATAGGCCGTAGAAATTTAAGGTGCTAGAATTAATACTAAGTGGGAAGTGAGTTAAGACTAGTAACTGCTGTAGAATAGAAATAATCATCCATCATCAATGATCCAATCCAGCCAGCAATCAGAGCTTTTTGTTTTTTTCATTTTTAATGTATTTTATTGATTATGCTATTACAGTTGTCCCATTTTCCTCCTTCATTCCCCTCCACCCTGCACACCCTCTTCTTCCCACATTCCCCCTCTTTAGTTCATGTCCATGTGTCATAAGTTCTTTAGTTTTTACATTTCCCATACTATTCTTGCTCTCCACGTCTATTTTCTGCCTGCCATCTATGCTACTTATTCTCTGTACCTTTCCCCCCTCTCTTCCTCCCACTCCCCTGTTGCTAACCTCCATGTGATCTCCATTTCTGTGGTTCTGTTCCTGTTCTAGTTGTTTCCTTAGTTTGTTTTTATTTTAGGTGTGGTTGTTAGTAATTGTGAGTTTGCTGTCATTTTAGTATACATGTCTTTTATCTTCTTTTTCTTAGATAAGTCCCTTTAACATTTCATAAAATAAGGGCTTGGTGATGATGAACTCCTTCAACTTGACCTTATCTGAGGAGAACTTCCCCAGTCTGGCAAAGGAAATAGACTTCCAGGAAGTCCAGGAAGCTCAGAAAGTCCCAAAGAGGTGGACCCAAGGAGGAACACACCAAGGCACATCATAATTACATTAGCCAAGATAAAAATGAAGGAGAGAATCCTAGAAGCAGCAAGAGATAAGGAAAGAATAACCTACAAAGGAGTTCCCATTAGACTGTCAGCTGATTTCTCAAAAGAGACCTTCCAGGCAAGAAGGGGCTGGAAAGAAGTATTACAAGTCATGAAAGACAAGGACCTAATCCAAGATTGCTGTATCCAGCAAAGCTTTCATTTAGAATGGAAGGACAGATAAAGTGCTTCTCAGATAAAATCAGAGCTTTTTAAAACAACTGAGTATCTTTGGGTGAGCTAAGCACCCTCTGTCGACCTGCCCCATCACTTTCTATTGTCTCATACCTGCTGCCCAGATCACCAAATTATGTTTCTTCCTGGAACCTGTAGTCATTTGAATTTGATGCACAGAAGTGGACACATGGACATGAGAAGACTTTCTGGAAAGGGTACAATTTGAACTAAGCTTTAAAGGCTTAGTGGGACAGCATCCTTAGAAGTATCTCTCCCGGACTTCTGGGAAAACATTCATGTACCTATGTTAGTGGACAGGATATGGTTAAAGGGCAACCTCAGTACAGCTACCAAGGCTTCACTGAGTGCTCTGGAAACATACCCTCTTAGAGTTGAGAAATTTCCAATGAGAAAAGAATATATGAGGCAGTTCTCAACCGTAATATAGGAGAGAAAGTACATCTTCCCCTAAAGCAAAGAAAGTTTAAAAGGGGAGCCCAACATGCCCCTTCTCATCCATCAGAGAGAAAGAAAATATGTGATATACAATGGCAACTGCATCTCATTCTAGTCGGGTTCCCACTATGAAAAAAGGCAATCTATTGTGCAGAAGCAGCTTAAGTGGAATACTTAAAATATAATTTTCCATATATCCAAATTTGGAAATCTTATCCTATAACAATTTGGGGGTTTTTTTTGTCCCTCAACTCATCCCACCCCACCCTTACTTTCTTATACTCTATTGAGGAAACCTAATATTTGCATTCTGTATTTCCTTAAATACTTTCAAAGACAAATGTACTTACAAGGGGCCTTTAAAAAATTCTTAAGGAGCATTCATTAAGAAACATAAAAATGAAGATGTTTTAAAGATAGTAGCATTACTCGGGGCCATAAAACATGGCTTTGGGAAACCAAAGAGAAATTGGGATGAATGGAAATCACCTTTTCATACAATCTTATTATACCATATTGTTAAAATTATTTTCAGGGAGATAACAGTGAAAGAAGAAACTACTTGGTGTATTACCTAGCTGGTTTTATACCATAAATATTTCTGGTGAGGTGACTGAACTGTTTGAAAACCAATTGTGCTGTTCTTGTCTTCAAAATACAGAGTTAGTGAGTATTCTGAAATAAATACACATTTTATTCATCACCAACAGCCTGAAGCAGGGTCAACATTGCTCTTCCTCATGTAGCACTATGAGTGCATGTCAACAGCAAAGAATATCCCCCACTGCACTTGGCAGGATATAGTGCTTTGGCTTTCCAGAACTACCGATTTTTTCAGACTATAAGATGCACTGGACCATAAGATGCACCTAGGTTTTAGAGGAGAAAAATAGAAAAAAATATTTGAAGCAAAAAATGTGGTAAAATATTTAATAATGTAAGTAACATAGGCCACTGCTCCCCCAACCAGCAAGCCAGGTAAGTTACAGTTGGACTATAAGACGCACCCCTCTTACCCTCCTAAATTGGGGGGGGGGGTGTCTTATAGTCCGAAAAATACGGGTATGTGGAATATACCAAAACCGACACCCCTCACATGTCAACTCTTTGTTCATTCAATAAATATTTGCTGAGTGCCTACTATGCACCAGGCACCAAGATAGGCACTAGGATCCTATGGTGTCTACAAGAGACGTGTCCCAATCATCATGTAGTTTACAGTCTACAGGGGAAGCCAGACAAGAAGTCAATGGTCAAGTGATCACATCATTTTAAGTGTTGGATAACAATGGAGGAAGACAGAATTCTAAGAAAAGGTTATAGGTATAGCCTCTACAAGAAACTAACGTTTGCCAAGAGGCAAATCTTAGGCAAAGGCACCACAGTGGGAAAGAGTTTGGCATGTTCGAGAAGTAGATAAGAAATGTGAGTGAAGACAATAAGAAAGGTTGATGATGAGACTAGAGAGAAGGCCCATGATGAAGAGCCCTGATTTCACCCTGGGAGCAATGAGAAGCCACCAAAAGTCTCTGCGTCAGTTGTCTCAGGCTGCCACAATGAAATACCCCAGACTGGGTGGCTTATAAAACAGAAATGTATTTCTCCCAGTTGTGAAAGCTGCAAAGTTCAAGAGCAAGGTGCCACCTAACTTGATTCCTGGTGAGGGCCCTCTATCTGGCTTATAAACCACTGCTATCTCACTGTGTGCACACTTGGCCTTTCTGTGTCGTGTGCTCATGGAGAGAGGGGGAGGGGAAGAGAGAGAGAGAGAGCACGTAAATTCTCTGATGTCTCTTCTTATAAGAACACTAACCTTATAAGGTCAGACAGCCCCCACCCTTATGATCTCATTTAACCTTAATTATTTTCATAAAGACCCTCTCTTCAAGTCACATTGGGGTTTAGGCCTTGAATTTGGAGAAAACACAAACATTCCGTTTCTAACAGGTTTAAAGTGAGAAATAACATCATCTGATCATCTAATTACATTTTTTCAAGGTCACTTTGACTACTGTGCTGAGTGTGGCTCATTAGGAAAAAGAGACAAAGCAGAGCAATGAGGAGTCCTGAGCAGAGAGAACAATGACTTTGACCGAGTATTGTATAGAATAAACATGGGGAAAGAATTGGGGGCAAGTAGATATCAAAAAAAACAGCACAACTTTTTTTAATAAATGATTAAGATTTGGTGTATTAAAGAAATAACATTGGAGCAGAAGATAAATAATCTACATCTAAATGATTTTTTAAAACACTGTCATTTAAGTCATTTAAGGAAAGAGACAACCCGTGTGGGTTCCCACATGGGAATGCTGGAGAACTGTATTGATCCTTAGCCTGCTTTTATGTATTACCATTGTGATTCATAGTCACGGGGAAATCCAGGAAGGTTGCAAGGTTCAGTTAAGATAGGCAATTAAACATACAAATGTTTATCGGAATAGGTATTAGGTTCCTATTGCTTCATAATAAATTTCCACAAAATTAGTGGCTTAAAACAACAGGCATTTGTTATCTCACCATTTCTGGGGATGGCTCAGCTGGGTCCTTTGTTAGAGTCTCATAAGCCTGAAACCAAGGGTCAGCTGGACTTGTGTTCCTTTCTCAGGCTCAGGATTCTACTTCAAACTCACAGAGTCACTGGCAGAATTCAGTTCCTGATAGGATGAGGGCCCTGTTGTTTTGCTGGTTGCCAACTGGGAGTCCTGGGAGCCCCCTGTATTTCCTAGAAGCTACCTGCAACCTCCCTTTCAAGGACTCACTCAGTAAGGTCAGGCCTCCCCAGTAATCTCCCTCTTGATTAACTCAACTAATTAGTGATCTGGATTACATGTGGAAAATGTTTTTGCTACATAATATCAACACAGAATTGATATTTTATTGCAGTCACAGGTTCCACCCAGACTCAACAGGAGGGACATTTACAAGGGCAAATGTTATTAGGGGTCGTTTTACTCTGCCGACCACAGAAGATCACTAAATCTTTGAATCTTGTATAAAGACTTTCTATTGCCTCAGTCTCTTGCATGCAATTCCCCACAATACAGTCTGTAACTTGAAAATCACGGAGGTTAAAACAGAAAATGAAACAGTAAGTATGTTGGTTGAAAAATCAATGTGTCTGAAAAGGGCCAGCTTCTCAGCTAGTCCACAGTGGCTCTCAGTCCATCTCAAAGGCTTCACGACGTTGCTTTCTGTCAGAGCTTTTTGGACTCCATAGTCTTCTAACTTGGGTTCTTTTCTAGACACTGCTACTCTCTAACTTTTGTTTGTCCTTCAATAAAGCAGCAAGAACACATCTCCATGTACAAAGGAACAATCTGTCTTCTTAACAGCTCCAGATCGGGTGATCTGAGTGGCAAAAGTATAGACAGCCATCTGCTCACCAAGGGGCACCTGGGAAATCTTAGAAGGAATGCTGAGATAGGGAAAGGTGGCAAAAGATGAACTAGAGGGTCCAGAAAAGTGTGTACAGAAAGTAACCTGGAACAGGATGTGGGAGGTGAGGATCCAAGACATGTGCTTAGTGGGGCTAACCAACTTTTTCTACCAAAAATATTGAAATTGAAACTGAGCTTCTGTAGGATGAAAGGAGACTACAGGAATGGACATCCTTTCTACTTCATCAATAGGACTTCACCCCTGTGCTCTGTGTTTGATGGTAGTGCTTCTTGTGCCCCTCAGTCTCCTGGCAACACCAACTCCACAAGCCCTGAGCATCCTGCCACCTTGTCAGAAAGAGCAGATGTCCTCTGTTCCTCTAGCCCTAGCTACACTCCATGTCCCTACCCTTTCTGCATGACTTCCAAAATCACCTTTGGGTGTCGCTCTTAAGAGCAAACCCTGAAATTTCTAGAGCTTGCTGTACCTCCCATGATGTATGAATGTTTGCTGAACACCTACTATGTACCACCCGGACATCCAAAAGTGAACAACATAGAACAGGTCCTGCTGTATGGAGCTTACACTCTAGTGGGGAAAGACAGAAAATAAACAGATAAATACAACAAAAAATCAAGATCAATTTATATAATAGTAAGAGCTAGAAGGAAAATAAAGCAGCATGAAAAGATATTAACGGGAGAGCTAAGGTGTCTTGTCAGCGATGACATTTGAAATAAACCTGGCTGCTGTGAGGGACCTGGGCAGAGCTGGAAGAGAGAGAGGAAGGAGGAGGGCAGGGCATAGGAAAGCGTTCCCGGCAGAGCTAAGAGAGGGCTGCAGTGCACTTGGCCATGGAGAAAGAGAAAGCCGTCGTTGTAGCTGCAGCACAGTGCACAAGGCAGAGTGCAGTGAGGAAGTCACAGGGCCAGGCAGGAGCCAGATTATAAGGAATCTTATAAACCATAGAAAGATTTGGAATTTTAGTTCCTAATGTATATCAAAATTACCTGAAGCCTCACCTTTCCTCAAACTATTTTTGTTGTTTTCCATCTCTACCAAAACAGATTTTATCTCCATTCTGCATATCACTTGGCTCAACATATAGAATTGAACTTGACGTCGTATGCCCCTTCATCCTTTACTATCCATAAATTCTGTCGATCCTCTCCTCAGTGTCCCAACATGACCCCTCTGCAGCAGACTTTCACTGCCTCGCGCCTGAACTATGGCAGCAGCACCCTAACTGGCCCTCTTACTTTTATTTCTCCTTTTCCCCACCCACCAAACACGATCATCATGGTTATTGTCTTGGGTCATTATATTCATACAACCTTCCAGTGGACACCTATGACTTCAAGGATTAAGACCAAACTTTTTGGTGCGGGAAGGGGAATCTAAGGCTCTAAGTCCCTCCATAACTTAAACGACATGTGAATTCAGACTTTCTCTCTCTGTACTCTATTTTTACCCTCTCCCAAACTTGCTCACACTCTCCTTCTGGTGGTTCCTCACATTGCTCTTTTTGCTTGGAATGCCCTGTCTTTAAAAGTCTAAAATCTATTCTGCAGAATCCAGGTCAACATCCAACTCTACTCCCCCTCAATCCCAGAAGAGAAATTTTCAACATGCACTGCAGGGGGTCCTGACACACTGACAGGGAGTCCTTGGGGTCCCCCTTCTCCAACCACATAGGCAGGTGAGGACAGATTTTCTCCACATACTTCACACAAAGCAACATGTCACAACAGATGGACTGCAGAAGTGCATAGTAAACCAGACACTTAAAAAATTTGCACAAATGTAAAACAATGTCACTCTCCTCATTAAATATTTCTGTTTTTAAAATGCCAAATAAAAACAAAACTGGATTAGATAAGGAGAGATATTATCTGAAAGGGCTATGATAATGAGGGAAATGCTTTGACCTTGAGACCTGCAAGTATTTCAAAATCAAACAGAAAAAAAAAAGGCTATCCACATAGGGAGGGGGAAGCAAGGCCAGCAGGGATTGTGGTGGGGGAAGCAAGCTGATGGGCTGAGAAGGAGGCCAGTTCTCAGAATGAGCTGCTAGAGGGGAACAATCTGCACCCAAGTGCTTCAACTTGAGCTCAAACTTGGAGGCAAGCCAAAATTCAGGAGCCTCTGGAGAAGAGAGAAGCCTGATTAAAATTTGGTGAAGCCAAGTTCAATGGGTACCTAATAGGCAATTGTGAGCTGCTTGGTTGTGATTTTTCATGAAAATAATTTTATGTTTACATGTAATGGGTTTATTATTATTATTACTGTGAAATGAATTAATATTTTGTAATTGTCTCATTTTTGCATTAAATGCCAATTTCATGATAAGCATCGATAGATGTAACCCACAAAAACAAATGCTCTCTGGGGCTCTCAATAATTTTTTTAAGAAATAGAGTTATTGAGACCAAAATGTTCAAGAACAACTGCTCTGGATCACTTATAACTATGCCTGTGAATTATAGGACAATCATGTGACCGAGAAATCTTTCAGTTCAGCCCTTTCATGTTATACATGAGTTGACAGGGAGGCTGTGTGACTTGCCCTACCTAGACCAGAGGTAATAAAAAGCACCACTAAGATGAAAGGACAGACCTTCTAATCCCTAATCTTACATTTACCCTACCACTGCCATTTCATTTTGCAAATGTGCGTCTATGTTGTATCCAACCTCTGAGAGCAAGTCTCTGTCATGTGCTTCTTTCATACACTTCCAAGCACCTGGCACATGCCCCTGATAATCAGGTGATAGGTGCTCAAAATTCTTGTTGGATGAATGGCTACAGGAAGAAAAAAAAGGAGGGAGGAAGAGAAAGAGAAAGGGAGGGAAAAGAGGGAATGGGGACGGAGGGAGGAATCAGGGGAGGGGAGGAAGGGGGAGGAGAGAGGGAAGGAGGGAGGAGGGAGCCACTCACAAACCCACAGGCCTTAGAAACACTGCAGTCTTTTAACACCACCCACTCCCACACCACCCCACAGGCACTTATCTCCTTGTAGTTATTTCTAGACTCTTGGGGCCACAGAAATCTGGTCTAAGAGAAACTACCCAAATCTTCCTAAATACTTTCCTCTGCAGCCTGAAATATCCGAGGAAAGCCCACGGAAGCAGCATGACTCGTCACCATCCTGATGTGCACAGCTGCCACAGGCCACAGCAGGAATGTCCCTGATGCTTTGCTCTTTCCCACTTTGTTGCCCACACACCTTATGACTTCACAGAGTCCTGAGTCCTGCAGTGGTTCAGTTGGACAAGAGGAAAAGAGAGACAGAGGAGTGCGTCAATGCAGACAAGAGCCCCTTCAGTCAGGGAAGCCAGCGCAGGAGCCACGGGGAGCTGGGGTCAGCAGAACAGATGGTAACCACTAGAACAGCCTTTTAAAAAGCAAAAGAAACAAAAAAGGCTATCGATCTCTTAAGAAAAGGGAGAGAAAAGCAAGGAAATAATTGGGGGAAAATCATTTCTTAACAAAAGGAAATCATCCCTCCCTTATTTCAAGGGACAGGGTCTTGCATGGGCTGTAGTCAGACATAGTTCTATAGTCCCGGGGAAATTTTCCAGACCACAGCTCTAAAAATTAGACTGCAAAGGTGGGAGTCTGTGATCGCTGACCAGCTCTTGGCCACTAATGAGGGCTTCAGGGCATGTCCATCGTGTGTAGGAGGTGATCCAACGTCCATTTGTTTTCTTCAGTCAAGTCCACACCAGCTGAATTCCGCCAGAAATTAATCCTGTTTAAGGTACTGGGAAACTCAGCACAAAGCTTCTGATCTCTCTTACTTCTCCACTGTCCTTACTCCTCTCACATAGGATTGTAAGAACCATCTCAAGCCCATATATTTGCTCATCCTCCACTGCTGCCCCAGGTCCAATGCGCTACCCTTGTTGCCCATTGCATAGGTCAGGGTCCAGTCAAGAAAACAAAGTCCAAGCTCTGACTGGAAGAAATTTCATAGAGAGAGCTCATTAGAAAGGTATTGGAAGAGCTGAAAAGTGAAACAGGGGGTGATAATGCAACCCAGAGATTAGCAATCACAGGGAGCCACTGCCAGCTCCATGACTGGAGGAACCAAGGGAAGAAATGACGCTCCTGAAGTTTAAGGATGGGAAAGCCGGGTGGGAAGAGGAACCCTGCACGATCCAGGCCCACAGACAATAGGACTGTCCAGTGAGTCTGCCCACCATGTCTGTCCAGTGGGGCTGTCCGGGAGCAGCTGACACCACAAAAGACCAGCCTGGCTAGGGATGCCCCACCAAGCAGGGAGAGACCAAACAAAACATCCTGGCTTCCTCTTTCCTGTAGCTCTGCGGTCTCCCTCCCCTCTCTCCCATTGGTTCAGCCCGCCCAAAAGCAAGTTGGCCAGATAGTTTGGGAAATGTACTTTGTTTTACATGGAAAGGGTGGAGATTGGATTTGACAACGAACAGGCAAATGACCAGCACACTCACCAACCCCATGGGCATTTTCTCCTGGCCATTATTCTTGCCTCTCTCCTATCCTTTCTCTGCACTGGGATCTCAAAAATCCATTTTCATCACTTCTCTTCTTCAGCAGCTTCCTGTTGCTTTCTAGCACACCACCTAAACTCTCTACCATGCTCTTCGGGCCCCGTGTGGCCCTGCCTCTGCCAATCTTCCCAGCCCCATTTCAAGCCACTCCCCCTTGGTCACCAAGCTCCAACCCAAAAGCTATCTTCCAGTCCCTCTAATGTGTCAAACTGCAGGGCCTTCCCACCTGTTCTTTCATCTGTATGACGATATCTATTCCTCCTGCTTTGGCTAAATCCTACTCATCCTATAATTCTCCACTTAAATGTCATTTCTTCGGAGAGGCTTTGCTGAGCTTCCCCCATTTCAATGAGACGTGTTTGTGGTCTTAATTGCTGTGCTTTTCCTTCATGGCACTTACCATAGCTTATACGTATCTATTTACTTACGTCTCTATTTTTTTAATATTTGCTCTCTACCTGTCTAGAAACTCCACAGCAGCAGGAATCTTGCTGAGCGTCTTCCCTGGGGTAGCCAATGCCTACAGTACCGTGCCTGGCACAGACGTATACCCACTCAACAATGGCAGAGGCTGAACGCAGAGGGATGCAGTGATGGGAGCATGTTATTTAATTAATGTTTTTTTAAGACCCATCCAGCCTCCCTCTGACCCTTCATTTAGCAACACAGGAACTAACAATCTCTGAATAAAGTCTCCCCAGTGGTAAATAGATGTGCAGGCCTGCTGTGACTAAATTGAGCTTCAAGGATATATTTTTGACTTCCATGTTTAGAAGGACAAAAAGTTCATTGTGTCCTTTGGAGAATAAGGCTTGCTGAGAAAAACAGGAGAATTCTGAGGTCACCAGTTACCTTTTCGTGACAACATGTGAAAAAGCTACTCCCTTTTTATTTCCAGCCAACATTGTAGCTTGTCCTTGTGTGAGTGTGTGTGGCTGTGATTCTGTCGTGCTTTATAATGTCCATTTAATAACATAAGGATATCACAGTATGTTTACATTACTCACAAAAGACAGTACCATTCTTTCTGGACTTGTAGCACATTTTTTAAAAAGCTCTTTTAAGTAGGTTTCCTTTTTCATGCAGGAAAGGCTGCTGTATCATAGTCAAGGACACAACCATGGTTGTAACCATGGCCCCTCCTTGTGGCAAAACACAGGCAGTGACTCCAAAGGCCATTTCTAATCCTCTCCATCTAACCTTTACCAGCAAACCAACAGAGGAGCACAATAACCAGGCAATCTTTGTCTCAAATTTTGCCCTTGGCTTTGCCACTCTCCTCACACTTTCCTGGCTACCCTACTGAAAGCATTTTCTTCATGGAGAGGCCCCCAAGTCTTAAATTTCAGCTTGGTATTTTTCATCATACTGAGCTAAGTGAGTTATTAATAACAACAACCCAAAAAATTAAGTATGGTGTGCACACTAATCTAAAATTTTGAGCTGGCAATTAGTTGGAGCGAAATGCAATTAGATGCTTACATGCTGGAAAACATGGGCAGCCTTTGCAAGTAATTGCAAAAATAAGCCCTACTTTGTGTTTGTATGCAAATATACAGCTTCCCAGCACACCTGTCTTTGCCTAAACAGAACAGAGTCCCAGGGGTCTTCTTGCTTTATGATCACTGAGACATACAGCAGATAAGAAGCTGATCAGCCTTAAGGTGAAAATGTGATTTCTTTTCACTGGATAAGCTCATCTGTTAATTGGCATTGACTTTACCCATGGAGAGCTGGAGTGTATAAACTAAGTCTGACAGCATCTCCATGTAACCCCATGAGGTGAATTAAGGCTCTTCAGAGCTCTAGCACCCCTATTTGTGCACTTAGGGTAATAGCTAATGCAATTCAATCCGCTAAACGTTTCATGAGCACCTACCCTATGTTACACTATTAGGAGCCCTGGAGGATACAAATTGAATGAAATGCTGTTGACAGCTTCAAGAAGTCACATTCTAGGGGAGGGGATAAGGCACAGCCACAGTACCATCATGAGAAGGGCTCCACAGGAGGTGGGGTATGGAGCGGCTAAGTCATAACACCCCTGGCAGCTGTACCTCAGTGTTTCCTGAGGAATGATGAGAAGTGGGGGTGTCTCCCCAAAGGAGAATCTAGTTTTAGTTCAGGTCCCAATCAAGAAGTTACTCTTGTAATACAAGGGCATGGAGGAGAAGTCTTCCCTCCTCTGCAAAAAAAATTTTTTTTAAAGTACGGAAAGGAAAACTTAGGGTGATTTTGCAAAACATAAGTCAAACAAAGAATCAAGGACCATAGGTTTTCTGCAAAGAGCATTAAGGGCTCTGAGAGAAGAAAGCAACATTCAGTGCAGATATGGGATCAAAACAGTGAGAGACACACAGAAAGAATCCGAGAGCTGGTAGAACTTGGATGCACAACAAGAAAAAAATAATGGTCCACACAAAATAGAAACCTGTTGGCAACACTGCGGAGCAGTTTGTCAATTCTTTAATAAGGACAAAACTGGCCAACATCAGAATCATCCCACATATGATATGAAATTATTTGTAAACAATTTGCCTGCTAGCTCCACATACTTTTCATTGCATAATATGGGTTCAGTTATTATTTACTTATTTGTATCCCATTTTGTTCCAAGGCAGCCAACATTTCTATTATTTTCATGAAGTTCTAAGATAAAGAGACCCCTCTAGACATTGTCATATATACAGGAATTTAAAGTAGGTGGATGCCACCTACCTTCAGTGATCAAGATTTTAATGCCCCAGAGTTTGCAAAACCCTACACATAGTCCACTGCACTGAGTTTTGCGAAGTGTCAAGACCTTGCTGTGCCTGTGTGCCTTACAGATTACAAAAATGCAAAGGTTGCTGAATGTTGTAGACAAGACGTAAACAGAGAAAGGAATTCCAGCTGGAGGGACCAGGGCAAGCTTCATGGGGGAAGTACCTGAAGGATGGATGGAGACTGGTGTGTGCAAAAATGTGCAAGTTGGGGGTTAGCTGGCTGCATATGGGGGACCAAAAAATGGAATTTATTTATCAAAAAATTGTGTATTTATTCTCACATGCTTAAATTTCAGTTACCTTAAAGTACTCTCTATTTGATGCAATATGCTTATCGAGACATTTTTCCCACTGCTCAAAACAGTTTTTGAACCCATCTACTTTGATGCTTTTAAGTGTTTCTGGTGTTTTTTTCTTTTACCTCTTCTACATCAGCAAAATGTTTCCCTTGGAGGACTTTTCTTCATCCAGGGAAACAAACAAACAAACAAAAAAGTCACTCAGGGCAAGATCAGGTGATTGGGAGGATGGCATTGGGGTCATGCTGTTTTTTGGTCAAAAACTGCTGAACACTCAGCATGATGTGGGCAGGTGCACTCGTAAATCACCCACCATGAAATGGGCAAATGCATTGAAAGAGTCTTAAAAAAAATTCACAGAAGCCAAATGCAGCCTCTTGCAACAATGCCAGCTGGTACACTCATGGGTTCCTACAACACTCACCTAGAGATGGGAAGCCTGTACTATAAGATGCTTACCCTCCAAAAGATAATTCCCATCTTGGGGGGGGGGTCCCTCCTCACACATTGCGTACAGATTGTAGAGAAGAGGAAAACAGAGACACGCTTCACCATTTACATTCTCATTGTCTAAGTCTTTGCGCTTTTCACATACAGGAAATTCTCAGGAGATGAAAGATAACATTGGACCTACCTTCCCTGTGACAGATAATGAGATGCTAATGGAGCCAGCCTAGTCGTGGGTTATGAAGAGATTTCAGAGAGAATATTCTTCTTAGAAAGGTCCTCACATGCCTGTGAGGTCAGAGTTGGCCAGTTTGGCTAGAGAAGGAAGGAGACCACATACAGAGACTAAGACCAGTCTGTAGTCCAGGTCTGAGTTAGGAAAAAAGCAGGGAGAAAAAGCAGCAGAAACTCGGTAGCAAGAATGACTAACGTCGCCAACTTTATGCTTGTATGGGAAACAGTTCTAGATGCAAAGGCTGTCCCCAAAGGCCTACACAAGGTGGGAAAATGTAGTCACTGCACAGAGATGCAGCTCTCTAACAATCATGAGCTCTCCTACAGCACTGAGCATGAACATGTCCGGAAGCCAAAAAAATTACATCTACAGTCCTTGCTGCCATTTTAGGTTTTAGTAAAAATAATATTTTTTTATTTTCAAGGAAGACCAGAGCTATGAACTACTAAACAATTATTTAAAGAACAATTCCATTTTCAAACATGGATTACTCTAATTGTTTTTTAAAATATTCAAAGGTAACGCATGCTGACATTTCGAGGAAAGGGAGCTGCCACAGAAATTAAGAAAATGCAGGACCACTTTTTAATGTCCTCAGAGAAGAGGCTTCTACACAAGAGGGGCATGAGTGAAGAGGGGCTCCCTTTCTGTGGGAGATGGAATGTAGCTTAATAAAACCAAGGGCTGCTTTTGTAAAGAGAGCATCACTAAATGGACAGCAGAGCGTGGAAGCTGTCAACTACAGTCCCCCACTCTGCAGGAGACGTGAGGACGGATCACAGGGGATGAGAAGTGTTTTGAGCTAACTGACTCTCCCAGGTAAGGTTAAGCTGAGCCAGGAGACCCCTGCCAGACTGTCACTCCAGCTTTGATTTGCGCTCAGTAAGCAGCTGGCATCTCGACCCCTTTTCAAAGGCGTGTGTAGCTGGATAAAAAGATAAAGTGGAAGATGGTAGGTAGGAAGTATCCAGGTGTCCCTGGTTAATTGCATTAAACCGCACTTGTCCACCTGTGCATTGCATGGGGTCCCTTTCTTCTTTGAATATGGGCCTCATTGGCACAGAGCAAAGGCCAGGAAGGTCCTCACTTCCTCCACCAGTGATTGGGAGATTGACTTGTTTCCAGACATCCACTGTGTTGTTACACTGTCACCACATTCTCTTATGTTCCCTGCTGGGAATGCCTTTTCACAATAACCAACTATTCTAATAGGATGCTTCCTGGTTTGTTTTAAATTTATGCAAGTCAACAAGCAGGTAAGAAATAGCAAAAGCCGCAATCAGGGTAATGGTTTTTAAAAATCCAAGAGAAAAATATGAGAGTTAAAACCCACAGGAGTTGGTTATTAACTGGATTTGGTTGAGAACTAGAGAGCTGTTGTTTAGGTGCCTTGACAGAAGGTAGTACCACCAACTGAGGTGGAAAATAGACTCACCTGCAGAGCCCAAGGTGCCTAAAAGACAACATTTTAATGACAAAAGGTCAAGCTCTGCTGTGGTGACCAATAGACCCCACATCTCAGCGGTTTAACAAACTTTTACTCCCTGCTTATATTCAGTTCAAGGCAATTTAGGCAGCTCTCCTGGGAAGGAGTGATTTGGGAATCCAGGCTTCTCTCATATTGTGACCCTAGCAGCTTGGAGAACTTTGCCTCCGGCCACGAGGACAAAAGGGAGAAGTGTGTGAAATCAATACATATCATCTTCTCTCACATCAACCCCGTGCTCATTCACTGGACTCCGAACAAAATGCAAGAGAGGCTAGCAACTGTAGTCCTCCTGTGTGTTCAGGAAGAAGAACCAGGTTGGATGAGCATGTAGCCTGTCTCTGCCACAGACATTCAAGTCACCACAGAATAGGTAGCTAAATATGCCAGTCTAGTATACAAGGCAAGGAGGGCAGGATTCAGAGCTGAAGATAAAATCTGGACATGGTCAACTACTTCAACCTAGAAAGATCCTAGATCATAGGAGAGTATAAATCATAAGAAAAGAACAGAATTCTGAGGAATGACAAAATTTTAAGAGCCAGAGAAGGAAGACACACTGAGAAGGATGGCCAATGTGTAAAATCACCAGAGAAAAGGTAAGGAATACAGAAAGTAGAATAAAGACTTTTCTGCTGGGAATTAAGAGAGATGTATGTAGCATTCATTGAAGGGAAACTGGGGAATAGTGAAAAGACCATATTTACAGAACCAAGCATGTTAGCTTATTCTGATGAAAAACTTTTATTCCTTTTGGGTAATAAAGGAGTGCTGGGATTTGTGGTTTAGAGGCTGGAACAAGAGAATGTCTAGGACCTCTCAGTTGGATTAATAGAAACAATATTAAGGTTGCAAAGAAATGCACCCAGAACTGTTGTCATCTATATAATGGAAGGTGAACTGGGCTAGAAGCCATAAAAAACTGAGTTCTGCTTTTGGCTCTGAGTGCCCTTGATAAAGTCACTTAGTCTCTCTGCATGTCAGTTCCCAGGTCTCTGAACAAGGAGATGCACTTCCAATAACAGCACCAATGGGTGACATTCACTGAGTGCTCGTGATGTGCCAGACCCGACACTAAATCTTTCTGACAGATTACCTCATGTATTTAACCCTATTCCTTTTAATCCCATGAGGGAGATAGTATCAGAACCTCCATTTTGCAGATGGAGAATCTGAACCTGAACCTGTACCTGAACCTGAACCTGAACCTGAGAGAAGTTAAGTAAGTGTTCCCAGTCACACACGTCTACATGACATGCAAAATTCAGGTACAGGCAGACAGAAACATGGGCTCAGAGAGATCAGGATTCCCATACCAGTGATGCTGCCAAGCTCTCTTTATTTATTCAGTAAATATTTAATAAGTGCTTCAGAGACATTGTCCCTGATCTTGTAAAGCATTTTTCCAAGAACTAGGAAGCCAAGTACAGAAGATTTTATCCTCCTTACCCTCCAACACCCAGGCTGGCAAACTATTAGGAGCCACACTCTCCTTGAAGCGTATCTCCTTGCCCAGGCTCTAAGTGGGATAAATTTCAAGTCCAGAATTGGATGGACTCTCAAGGCACTTGAAAATGTGCTTTTCCATTTTTAAGAAGGTGATTCCCCCATCTTTGTCAGTGAGTAGTTTAGTAATTAGGTTCTTTATCACTGTGTCAAAATGGAGCAAGAAGAGCTAAACAAAGCTAGACTTCAATGACCTGTATTCCATCAATATGAAGAAAATGGAGAAGGTGACCTAATTTTTAAATCCCTTGCAAGGTAAAGAGTTCAATCTTTTCACATACAAAAAAATTTTTTAAGTATTCTCCTTTTAAATCTACCTAGTGCTCTTCTTTTAAATCTATTGATCAATTTACATCATGTACTATTTGTATTATAATAAACCATAAAATTTAATGTATTCTAGGAGATTATAAATATGATCACATAATGCAAATTATCAAGAAAAACTACATTACAATAAACTAAAGTGGTTTACTATTTTACTTTTTAATTTCAGTTTAAGTGCCCTCTTTATTCCCCTATAATTTTCAGTAAAATTAAATTCTCTTTTCCAATTAGACTAAAATCAAAGTGTTTAGCTGTTGAGCCTCTCTGAGCTCTCTATAAATTTGCTTTAACAGGTAAAATAAAAGTCATAGCTGGCACACTACCAGCCTCCCACAGTGTTATTATACATAGCACACAATAAAAAGATGGTGACTTTTTAAAACATTTTCAAAGCCCAACAACTCTAGGAAAGCTGTCTTGCTAATGATGTGTTGTTTGTTTTATTTTTTCTTTTTTCCTATTACTACCAATGAACTTATGAAGCCTACCTAAAGTCTGGGTCATAGTACCTATTCAATATTCAGTTGTAAGATGATTTGAATAGCTAAAAGCACATTAGTTACTAAGGGTAGAGCAGTAAAAAAGTCATATTAAGTCTTTGCAATCAAAAACACTTTATTCTCCCATAGGTACTAGTACACTCTTGATTAAAATAACAGTCCCTGTATCTACCATTGAAAGTCATCCTCTTTATCTAAATGAACAACTCCCAGAAGAAGAAACATGGTATAATAGAAGCAGACATCCCACCAGCCATTCTGTCAACATAAGCCTGGGGACCTACCTTGACCAGACTTTCATTCTATTCCTCTAATTAATCTATGTCCTACACCAACCCAGATCCAATAAAACAACTACTAAATAGCCAGGAAATTGCTGGATGTTGCCTGTCTCTCACACAAGGCTGGAGAGTCCTTGAGGACAAACCTTAATTTCAATTATTCTGCAAGGCAAAAACAAAACACTAAGTTATCTGGGTCTATAGATATAAAATTGCAGTGGTTCACTTAAGAATGTTATTCTGGGTTAGCCTTATGCAGGCCCAACTCAAATGTTCTGCACATATCATTTTAATTTGACCCCATCTGATTATCAAGAAGCACAGCATCCCTAGGCAAAATAGAAAATAAAGACAAGTCAGTCTTAGACACCTAGGTTCCTCTTACTACTCACTCTGCTATATAATGCTCGCATACTCATGGTGTGGGCCAGGTTTTGCGAAGGAAAATGGAAACCACTCTAGGTGTTTCAAGTAGATTGTATTTTAATTGAAAATTAAGTGTTTCCAAAATGATTGGAAGGGCTTGAGGAATGGTAATCAATAAATTCAATCAGAACACTGAAGAAAATGGGAAGGTGGGGGAGGTTCAGATTTAGAAATTTAATTTTCAAGCATAGCCTGGACAAAGTAGGCCTATTTTCTCAAAGAACAGAAATTGCCAGTCAAGAAGTCTATTCAAAAATTTCTTCACCATTTGAAGAAATTCTTCCTTCAAAAGCAAATTTCTAAAATTTAAGCTTTACTTGGTACATGAGCAAAATCTTTGCAATTTCATGGAAATAAATACTTACTGTGAAAATATCGTTTGGAACTTGAAAACAAAAGAGGTAAAGCTAATATTCGACACTGAGAAGACTGTCTTAAGGAGAAGAAACCCAAAGTCAAACAGAATACAATAATCAATCCCAACCTTTGTCTTTTGTTACCATCGTATGTAGGTTTAAATACTTTGGAACTGCACTGTCTCTTCTTAGCTTTTCCAAGCCCTGGGAGTCTGTACCTTGCTTAGAGACCTCAGGGATCAACAATATCATTATAACAGTGCTAGATCTTCAGTGTTGTCTTCACACATTCAAGAATTTGAAACAACATCATTCCATAATGCACTTTATGCAAAATCTCTCTATTATTTTCAAAAAGAAACTTTGAAGGGAAAATTAACTATAAAAAGTTCTACCAGTTTAGAACTTAGATGTTTCTAATATCAAAGCCTCCTTTATTTCTCTATTTTTGTTTGTAATAAACACTAGTGGTTTCTGATTCTCTTCGAAGTTCTGCCCACACTGGTATTCCCCACCACTGCAAACACCTATTGCAGCCTTTGCTCTCAGAGCCGCACAAAGAACCTGCTCTCTCCCCACATGGGGCTTGGCCTTGCCTGGCTAAGATGTGGCCATCTCCTCAGCTGTGGAAGCAAAGCATCCTTGGGGGCTTTGACACTGTTTGTATCAAAATAAAGAAGGCATCTTACTGCCTTAGCTCTTTACTGTCCCCAGAAGAACTGCTTACTCATTAAGTAGAATGGTTTTACACCTGCCACTTGGTTTTTCTGTTTTCCTTGCTTTGTCAGAATTTGTATACAACATGGGGCACTCCTTCCCTCCTTCAACATATTTAGGATCAGGTTCCAAAGGACAGAAGTGTACTAACCACCCCCCCTAGGACAGTGGTGCTCCAAAGTCTGATCCTGGTCCTACTCTGGCCAAGAAAAAAACCCCATGACTTTCTTATTCTGAGCATTTCCACAAAAGAACAACAGAAACTAAGAATTAGAACCAAATGACATTAAAAATGATAACAATGCAGGAATTTTCCAAAATGACCGAAGTAAAATCTTTTTTAAACCTATTCATTTATGTAACAGCAACATCCAGACACCATGAGTCATCCCAGACCACACTGGTGAGGCGCTGATAACAAAGCATCTTGTCTACGATTTCAGAAATTCCACCCAAATGCCTCTAAATAGGTGAGATTAGGGTTTTGTAACAATGGCAAACGTCATGTAGAGTTTTATTATTTTTTATTTTTAAAGTATTTTTATTCACTATGCTATTACAGTTTTCCCAGTTTTCCCCCTTTATCTCCCCTCCACCTTGCCCCGCCATTCCTCCAGCATTATCTCCACCCTAGTTCATGTCCATGGGCTGTACATATAAGTTCTTTGAGTCCTCTGTTTCCTATACCATTTTTATCTCTCCCCATCTATTTTATGCCTACTAATTATGTTTCTTCTTCCCTGTACTTTTTCCCCCTTATTCCTCCCTTCCATCTCCCCACTGAACTCCCTCTGTGTGATGTCCATTTCTCTGATTCTGTTTCTGCTCTGGCTGTTTGCTTAGTTTTTGTTTTCATTGTTTTTCTTTTAGGTTTATTTGTTGATGGTTATGAGTTTGTTGTCATTTTACTGTTCATATGTTTGATCTTTTTTCTTAGATAAGTCCCTTTAATGTTTCATATAGTAAGAGCTGGGTGATGATGAAGTCCTTTAACTTGACCTTATCTGGGAAGCACTTTATCTGCCCTTCCATTCTGAATGAAAGCTTTGCTGGATAGATAGAGTAATCTTGGATGTAGGTCTTTGCCTTTCATGACTTCAAATACTTCTTTTCAGCCCCTTCTTGCCTGTAACATTTCTTTTGAGAAATCAGCAGATAGCCTTATGGGAATTCCTTTCTAGGTAACTGTCTCCTTTTCTCTTGCTGCTCTTAGGATTTTCTCTTTGTCTTTAATCTTGGGTGACTTAATGATGATGTGCCTTGGTGTGTTCCTCTTTGGGTTCAACTTCTTTGGAACTCTCTGGGCTTCCTGGACTTCCTGGAAATCTATTTCCTTTGCCAGATTGGGGAAGTTTTCCTTCATTATTTGTTAAAGTAAGTTTTCAGTTTCTTGCTTTTGCTCTTCTCCTTCTGGCACCCCTGGTTCAGATATTGGAATGTTTCAGGTTGTCCCAGAGAGTCCTCAGCCTCCCTCCATTTTTTTGGATTCTTATTTCTTTGTTCTGATCCAGCTGAATGTTCATTTCTTCCTTTTTGTTCCAAATTGTTGCTTTAAATCCTGGTTTCCTTCTTGCCACCGTTGGTTTCTTGAATATTTTGCTTTATTTCATTTTGGGTATCTTTAATTTGTTCTTTCATTTTCCAACCAAATGCAATCAGTTCTGTGAGCATTTGGATGACCAGGGCTTTAAATTCTCCATCAGTTAGGTTGGCAATGTCCTCATCACTTAGTTCTGAGGTTTTGCTGTGTTCTTTCATTTGGGCCATATTTCTTTGTCTTGGCGCACCTGATAAGTTGTAAGGGGTGGGGCCTTAAGTATTCACCCGGGCAGGGCAACCCTCTTTGCCATACTGCCTGTCAGGGAGAGGCCAGAGAGGGAGCAATGCAGCTCGCCTGCTTGTCTCTAGTGCACTTTCCAACAGACCCTCAGGTCAGACTGAAAGTATCTCCTACCCAGCAACCCCAGCCATAGCACCCAGCCAGCTCTGTGTCTCAGTTTCCCCCTTAAGTCAGTCCCTCCTGTGCAGCTCTGCCAAGCTCTGCATTCAGCCCCACCCCTCAGCCATCTCGCTGCAGTTTTTCTGAATCACCTGCCCCTCGGGGTCCACCTTACGGGTCTGGTTGTTCTAGTTGACTTTTTCTTTAATTCCTTGCTTGTTGGAGTTCCATGCAGTTTGATTTTTCTGGTGTTTCTGGATGTTTGTTGGTTTTAGATTGGTTGTTATCCTCCTTTTGGTTGTGAGAGGAAGCAAAGGGTTTCTAACTATACCTCCATCTTGGTCGGAACTCTTATTATTATTATTTTAAACAGAAACAAATACTGGGTAACTTCAACAAAAATTATAGTGAGGGAGAGAGGAAATTTATTGAAAGGGAAGTAAAATAAAAACCAATGTGTTTGGAAAGAAGTAGGAAACAGTCATGATAAGCAGCAGGAAAGAATGTCTTTAGGACTAACTGCTATCAAGAAAAATAAGATGCAGCCATTTTCACTTTTGCCCCTACACAGAGGCACCCAATTTCAGGATGGCATTGTCTACCTGGCCTAGCTCAGGTCATGTGATTACCTCTAAGGCAGGGGAGGGCAGAGCACTATGATGGACAATGCCATCAAGTATGAAGGAGAATTGAGTCTATGCTGGTAAAAACATAGATGCTACAGGCACACCAATATAAGTGGCTTACCAGCATTGACATAGAATACAAATTGGACTCTGTAGGAACCTCAAGTAACATGACCACCTTTAACAATTCAATTCAGAGCTGGTTTGTAAATAATTCTTAGTAACCCTTTGTTCTGGACTGAATGTGCCCCCTCATAACTTATATGATGAAGCTCTACTCCCAGTGTGACTGCATTTGGAGACAGCACCAACGGTGATTAAACTTAAATGAAGTCATAGGGGTAATGCTCTAATAGAAAGGGACTGGTGTCTTTCTAAGAAAAGAAAGAGGTACCAGGAATGTGCGTACACACAGAGCAAAGACCATGTAAGGACACAGAGAAAACAGCCATCTGCAAGCCAAGGAGAGAGATATTAGGAAAAAGAAAACTTGCCCATACCTTGATCTTGGACTTCTAGCCTAAAGAACTGCAAGAAAAAAATTTCTATTGTTGAAGCTATTTAGTCAGTGGTATTGTATTATGACAGCCGAGCAGATTATACTAGGAGAATATACTCTTGGAATATTTTTTCAGTCTAAGGATTTATATGTTATTGTTAATAAAACTGATGAGAAGACAAACCTCTTTCGATCATGCCATGGCCCCCACAGCCCTTCAGATGGTTTTGACCATGCCCCAGCCAACTGCTCTAAGAATGCATGTTCAGTCACGCTGACTTTTTTCCGATGACTGTTCCAACTTCACTCTCACTTAAACCACAGCGCCTCTTACAAACCAAATAAGAGGAATAGTTGATAATTATCACCAGAGTCATTTTCCTCAAAGATGCTCACAGTCTGAATCAACCTTTCACAGCCTGAGTGTAAAATAGGCACTAATTCCACTTCGCAAACAAACACCACACAGTGTTGTTTACTATGCAATGAACTCATTTCTGGTAATGCAGAGGAGAAAATGAGATCCAATCTCTGACCTCAAGGAGCTCAGAATGTAATGGAGAAGACAATGTAAAAAAAGTTAAAATTCCCTGCCATAATGTTTACATAAGGCGTAACACATCATGTTTTTCAATAGAGAACTAGTATTCTATAGCTGTGCAAGGTATGATGCCAGAGAATACCCAAATTCATAGAGTAAACATAGTTCACTCTATTGCAACATCAGTTGTATTTGAAAACTGAATGACTAAAATCGTGTTATTTAACTGCTCACAAATGTTATTTTTATTATTTGGTCTACAATGCAAAATTCAAGTTGGGACAGGAGACCCTAGGATCTACCATTAATTGCTTTATTTTGCTACTGAAGCTTCTTGAATGGAAAATTTTGAAAAACACTGAGAAGGGCCCAGAGTCTTCAGCCCCCACCCCCCACCCCACCCCCCCACTCCCCCGCTTCTCTCTCTATACTGATAATGTGAAGTTTTTGCTTTTTAATCTTGTGGAGTTAATGAGTATAATACTGTGTTGGCTTTTAATGATGTTACCCTCAATTGATTTTTTTCTGTAATTTAATGTTCCTTGAAAGAAAAAAATTCCCCTTCTTCTAGTATATAAAGGTTCACAGAATAATATTAAAAAATATGCTGGTGAATATTAAAGTCCAATTGAAATGTACAGAAACTTTTGTTTTCAATAGCAAAAAAAATCTCATTATGAGATATCTATTGTATTTATAAAGATATCTACCTAAAAAGTATCTCATCTACCAAGAAAAGATTAATTTGTCTAGCATCTAAATGCATTTAGATATCTTCACAGGCCAAGGACAAGTAGGAAGTTATTTAAAAGGAAATAACTAACAGGATTTGCTATCTGAAGTATAAAATATCTCTTCAAAGTATATATTAAAGTACACTGAAGTTAAAAGTTTCTTCTGAAACAAAGAACTCACTGAAAAATAAAAGACACAAAACCGAACAAGGAGAAACTCTCATTTTTGAGCTGTTTCTCCCATTGTGCATAATCCCTTGTTGATTTCACAATATTCTATATTTCCAAGTCTGAAAGTCAGTCAATAAAAAAGATATTTATTAAGTACCAAATGCGTACTGGGGCCAGTTCTGAGAACTGTGGGGAAATAAGAAAAGCAATAGAAGACGTGGTCCCAGCCCTGGAAGAGGTTCAATTGGAAGAATAAAACCTACCCTCTGCTTCTTAGGGTCTCCAATGGCAAAATTCTTTTTAAGCTGCTTCAACATCAGATCATATCTTTGATTCTCAATAGAAAGCAGATTTTAATAGAATTCCAGAGAACCAACCGAGACAAATCTGAGTAAACCAAGAGAGTTACAGCTGACATGACATCAACCCCAACTTCCTTCTAAATAAAAAGAGTTCCATTAGCTAATTTAAGGAAAAATATATACCATACAGTTTATATTTTTATAAACTCCACATTATTTATTAAATTAACAGCAAACTGTTCCAGGAACTCTCTTTCATTTGCTTGTTTTCATCTTTATTTGTATTTACTCAGCTCACCTTTCAGGCATCATTGAACATTGTTTTCTCTCTGCTGTTGAGTTTGGGAAATAGCAAAGGAAGTGAACAATCTGAAACACAAAGGAAAACATAAACTGAATATGTGGTAGACTTCCTAAACACGAAACCTTGGGTACCATTTCACCACATGACATGAGCAATGGAAAATTTTTTGCTATGATACCCAGTGGTAACCGTGAATCCATCCTTTTTTTCAGAGAAATACTGCCACAAAACTCTCTTTTTTTTCCTTTTTTAAATTTAATTATTTTTCAAGTACAGTATTCTTTCTTTTACTCCCATCCCAGCCCATGGGAGGGAGGGGGTGCTCCCCACCTCCCTCCCATTTCCACCCCCCTTAGTTGTTGTCTATGTGTCCTTTATACTTGTTCCTGTAAATCCTTCCCCCTTTTTCCCCCGAAGTTCCCTCCCCTCTCCCCTCTGGTCATTGTCCCCTTGTTCTCTATTTCAGTTGTCATTGTTTTTATTTTGCCTGCTTGCTTGTTTTGTTGATTAGGTTCCTGTTAAAGGTGAGATCATATGGTATTTGTCTTTCAACACCTGACTTATTTCACTCAGTATAATGCTTTCCAGTTCCATCCATGCTGTTGCAAAGGGTAGGAGCTCCTTCTTTCTTTCTGCTGCATAGCATTCCATTGTGTATATGTACCATAATTTTTTTGATCCAATTCATGTTTCAATCTTCATTGACTCATTTTATGGGAAAAAATTATTATATAATGGTGTTTGATATATAAGTGAAATGTAGTGTTGTTTTATTTTTTATGGAAATGATTGATATTATAGATAAGGATGAATCAAGATATGACTATGGGAACATGGAAGATGAGGAAGCATAAGAAGAGAAACAAGGAATCAGCAATGAATTTTAGGGCCGGATATTTGTACTTGAACTAGATGTTCTTATAACATATTACACCATGAAAGATTCTCCTAAGAGGCAAAATGTAGTTGAAGATGAGACATTAGAACCTCAAGAAAACAATAAACTGTGATATAGCAAATATCCCTCCTCACCTACGCTTTAGATCATTTTTATACAAGATGAGAATAAATTTAGTTGATTCTATTGAGAGTGACCCTACTAGTGGATCCACAAAACAACATGTCACAAGGGGTAGGGTAAAACTCAAGAATTTAGCTTGTGAAACTGAAATTTTTTTCAGAACTCACTACCTTTCTATAAAAGCATCCACCCCTGCCCTATTACTTGAAGCACTTACAGCAGCAGTATCATGGAGCCTGATGATCTGGATTTGACCTTTGATTTAGCCAAGATGACTACCAATCCTGGAAACTTTACTTAAATTTTTTGCATGTAGATTAATAATGAGATGGTATGTAAAGTATTGAATGGCTCAATGGCTCAGTAAATGTTACCAAGAGACACAAAGAGAGAGAGGTAGGAGATAGATAGATAGATAGATAGATAGATAGATAGATAGATAGATAGATATAGATAGATAGATGAGAGTTTTCTCTTTGCTCACTATTCAATGTTTACTTTTGAAGTTTATATAACATGGAATCCCCAAAATGTAGCCACTTGTATGAAGTCATAACTTAAATTTGGAGAATTTAATTTAAAACCTTAGAGATGTTGGTTAATTTATTCATTATTCCTGAAAATCCTGTTGAGTGGAAATGCTGTCTGACTTCTCTTTCTACTTAGATTAGGACAGCCTCCTTTATAGTAGTCTAAACTTATAAATTAAAATCATCACTTTCATTTTTCTCAAAATTTATTTTTCAAATAAAATTCATGTTTGGATGGATAGTTTCAATCAGTGATATTAGACAGAGTCTCAATGTATCAAAACTGTAAGGAATAAATAATTTGTGTGCTATTTAAAGCAAAAAATCTATATAGATAATTTTGTATCAGTCATTACAGAATAACTAGTAGCAGATTTGCTCCCTGCTGAAGAAAACTCTAAAAGTGAACAAAGTATATATGGCAACAGTTTTAAGGCATCGGACAGCTGTTAGCACAGGACTAATGTCTCTGAGAGCAAGGAAAGACAAAGTGAGGCCAAGTGGAGATTGGTGATCTACTGAGCTGAGGAAGCAATGATTGGAGTGGAGTTCCAGGTGACTAAAATGATTGAAATTTGTCAAGCAGAGTACTGAGAAGAGGGCTCTGCACAGATAATATGAGGCTCAGAAGTAAAGTAATCCTTCATTATAGCTTCTTGGTCAACGTCTAGATTGTCCAGGGTTGTCTTCATGAGATCTAGAAATGATTTCCTGCTTTGAGGCTGGCCATGATTTTTAAAAAGATAGTTGAAAGGGATTTTTAAGAAGATATCTGAATGGAGATAACAGAGATCATGCAGGTCTAACCCAGCCAAAATGGAAATTCTTTGCTGAGTGAGCCTGGGCATTCAGTATAAATCCTACAAACTCCCATTAGGAGGAAGCATCAGACCATGGAATAAGCATCAGACCATGAAGGAAAGGCCACACCCTATGACTATATACAAAACTGAAATAGACTCAACATAACAAAGAATAAAGCCACATATAGTAGAACAAAAGAATTAGTCAATACTTTTTCACTGCCTGCAAAAACAAAACTCAACACCTACTAAAGGAAGACATTATAATCCAGATTTCCTAAAATGTATCATCCTCAATGTGAGGAATAAAACCAAAACTTAATACACATATGATTAAGTAGAAAAATGGGATGCATAATCAAGAAAAAAGTGCAGTCAATGGAAATAGACCCCAAGATGACACAGATGTTCAAATGAGCAGACAAGAACTTTAAAGCAGCAACAATAAAAATGTTTAAGGACTTAAAGGGAAAAAATGCTATATTGAGTTGGAGGATGAGGAATCTTAAGTGATAAGTGCAAACTATATTTTTTTAAATCTCGAACATAAATTTTGGACATGAAAAGTAAAATATCTGTAATAAAAATTTAACTGGATGAGCTTAACAGGAAATAGCAGCAAGCAGGGAAAACAAGGCTTAGAGATTTTGAAGACAAATCAGTAGAATGTCTTCAGTCTAAAGGACAAAGTTTGAGGGGGAGAAAATGAAAGAAACTTTGTTACCTGTAGAGCCATATCAAGCATACATGTAATTTGAGTCCCCAATGGAGAAGAGAAAACAACCTGTGTAGGGGGAAAATATTTGAATTAATAATGGGTCAGAATGTCCCAAGTGAATTAAAAACATATACCAACAAAAAAGAAAAGAAGCTCAAGTTTTATAGTTGTATACATTTTGGACCTCTTCCTATTTCTAGCCCAAGATTCAATTAGTTTTATTTTTAAAGCTTCTCTTTATTACCCTAACACCTACTGTTGTCTTTTTAAAACTATGTATGTTTACAATAGAATGACCTTCTGGATATTTAAAAACTTTGCTTTGATACCATCTTTCAGTACTCTAAGATGTAGGAAAAAGCCTTTCTTTGTAAAATATAACTTACTATAAGTCAGTATGCAGACTAAGAGAACCACCCTGCATCATTGTGAAATGCAGTTATTTGGAGAATTAAGTTGAGGTATTACCTTCTAGAAGGTAACTGCAATGAAACAAGCCATCTCCCTCAGGATGCGCATTTTCAGCAAGGTGGGAAGGAACAAACTTCCTCTCGTCTTCCTACTATGAGATCAGTTCAAGAGATCCTACTCCCTCCCTAAAAAGATACGTAAGCCCCAAATTTCTCTTACATAACCCAAAATAGACCATTCAAAAGTGTCTTTAAATGTCACATATAATTGGAGGTATACAGAATTCAGGCACCTAACATTGTGAAAATTCAACTTCAATCTTGCAAAAGCCCACAGGCAAATACCTAGCTCCTGTGTCAGTCAATGGCAGCGCAGATACAATCTGACCTGAAGTCCTGGCTCAGACCACTACAGGCACTGCCTGCCTTTATGGACATACTAACCAAGCACATCTCTTCATTCCAATAATAAAATGTGTTTTATGATTAAATTTTTATATATTAAGCTTTGATGACTTCTTTAATCCATTCCACTCAAAATCATTGTGCCATCAAACCTAAAATAATCCTCTAAAGATGTTTAGGCAAAATAAAATTTCACAGAATCAGTGAGGTCTAAAACTATTATTCTGCACAGAATATATAAATGGTCAAATTTATATTATCCATTTCTAAATTAAAGAAGTACTTCATATGTCCCCAATAGCCTGAGTTTGCCCCCTAACAAGAGCTTACAGGAAGGTAAAATACGCTCCAGTAAAATAGCATCTCTTAGACTTGCCATTATATGTCTTCAGAGCACCATATCCTTCCCTCATGTTCTATTTATCACAGTTTCAATTTTACCTTTATCCACAGTTATATGATAAAGTCTTTCTCAATTACTAGACTATAAGTTCTGTGTTTAGTTTTTCTCACCACTGTGTCCCAGTATATAGTATATGCCTGTGCATTGCAGGTACTCCATAGGTATCAGTAGAATGAATGAATGCTATCGGGCCCTCATGCTCTCCAGAGACCACACTCTGCCACCTATGAGCTGGAGAACCAGGAAACTTAATGGGGAAATTCAATCCAAGCTTGAAGGCCAAAGAACCAGGGGCTCTGTTGTCCAAAGCCAAGAAAATATGGATTTCTCTCTTCTGCAGAGAGAGAGGACTCACCTGCTTTTGTGTTTTTTGTTCCTTTCAGGTCCTGAATGGATGAAAACAAATACTAGTTTCTTCCAGAAACACCTTCATGGATTCAAACAGAGATAATGTTTAGGCAGTTACCTGGGTATCTGTTGGCGCATTCAAGCTGACCCTTAAGACTAACCATCACAGGTCTCCACCATGACTCTTCTACTCAGAGATAAGTTATTCCAGATCAGGAAACTTGTGAAAGGAAGTGTGGCCCACAGAAAATTCCCATCCACCACAGGTGAGAAATAAGTCATCTCAGACACAATCTTGCTGTTCCAGGAAGAAAGCAGATGGCAAGCCCTCTAGTGGAGAATGCCCCAAGCCCCTTTTCCACATGGCTTTTATTGGGAATGGTATGTGTAGGTGTATACATGCATAGCTCACCAATCAATGTCAATAGGCTAGTCATACAGAAACAGGCATTACCTATAGATAACAATGAAAAGAACACAGACATTTGTCATAGGTCAGGGTGTATTAGTCATGCTGATGCCAGAGAGTCTTTAAGACATGTTTCATGTGATAAGGAGTTTACTACTTATGCCTTGAACTTAAACATCTGGTTTATATCACTAGAGTCATACAAAACAAAGCAAGCTTCAAAGTACACAATGTATTTATCAGGCCTGATTCTCACAGGAACCCTCACTGTTAGCATCAGGTCATGTCTGCCACCTTTGTTTTTACCTACTTTTCCAGGGAGACTTACTAGCCCCATTCAGGGCTTGCTTTCACAGGGCTACAGTCTTGGAAACCACACACAATGGTCCACAACATCTCCCCCTTTTTTGTTTGTTATGGTGGCATAACCAAAACGACTGGTGCCGCTGTAATCAACAGGATTATGCTAGGCAGAGCAGGCTTCAAAGGACAAAATGTACATTCTTTCTCGGGCCAGATTGGCCCCTGGGAGCCATTTGTTCTAGTATAAGGCTGCCCCTGCTTCCAGCATTGTTTTCAGGCTGAGTCAGGCCAGGGGCTCAGGGGAAGAAAGTGTGGCAAAGCAGCCAAGAGATTAAGAGACTTTTTACAGATAGAATGAGGATTCAGGCTATGACAAAGTCAAGGGGTGAGGGTCTCTCTGCCCCTTCTCTATAGACCCCTAAGTCCTTCCCCAATGGCTCTTTACAACTGTGCCTGTCTTAGGTTGCCCCTCCCTTCAGGAATCTTACCTGTCATTGGCTAACCATTCATCTGCTGGGGCCAAACAGAGGCAAGTGAGGGAGGCAGGAACTGTGCCCCTGCCAGGAGGATAGTTTTGTCCCCTTAGTGGCTCATGTCCCCAAGGCCTTTTCTCTCAGCCCTAGCCATGGGATTCTTTTGTCCATTAATGAGGCTACAGTCCCTGAAACTAGGCAAGACAGCTTCCAACATCTCCCCTCTTTTGTTTGTTATGGCATACATGGTAGTAAGTCCAATGAAGCCTGCTACTTGCTCTTTGCATATACAATCCCAGGAAAACAACTTGCATATGCATTTCAAGGCACAAAAGACCACAATGACTAGGAGGCATCCCATAACCCCCATGACCCAGACACATAAATTTAGTCCTTCAAACCAAGTCTTTGGATTGAGCCATTGTAAGTTGTCATGCAGGGTCTGAAAGACCTTCTCAGTGAGTCATTTAATGTCCTCAAGTTGTTGATGTAGCTCAAGCTGTAGTTGATTAATTTGTCCCTTGAGATCAGAGGAAAAGGCTCCTCGCAGGTGATGTTGGACCTCCTCCCATGAGTACAGACTGGAGTTCCACTTCAAGTAAGTGACATATGGCTTAGAGAAGGCAAGATTACAAGTGAGTTGTTGGCAAGTGACAAGAGCACCCTGCCCTTCTCCCAGCCATATTACTGCAGAGCCTACAGCTGAGAGCCTGACAAGGACCTCCTGGTCAATACATGTTTGTTGGATCATTTCTTGAGTTGTATGGGTGAGGAGGGCATCAACTGCATGAGCAGTCTGGAAGCATTGAGAGAAACCTTGAGGGTCCATTTTCACCTGCTCTTCAGCAGATTCATACTCGCCAGTCCTGAGAAGCATGTTAAGCTGGACTTGAGTTCCATTGTTGTTGTTTTCAGTCGCTTGGCAGTGGCAGCTATCCATATATTCTGAATGCCATATGGAAAATCGGGGGGTGGGGGGGCTTAAGGACAGTTCATACTAAGACAAATCAGTAACAAGGGGCCATCTGATCTCCTTCAGCGATGTCTGATAAGAGGCCTGTAGTGTAGGGCCCCTGAAGTCTGTTATCTTTAATACTGTTTTTTTAAGTATTAAATACTGAAACCAGGCAGGACAGCTTCCAGCAGAAACTGTCCTGCATGTACTGAAAGTAAACTGCTTAAAAAGCACTTTTGACCAAAATTTTACTTTACATACATGGCATGGTTGAAGTGCCTAATTTAGGCATGAGAAAACTAGTCTGAGAGAGACCCAAAGGGCTTCTAGTACAGTCATAATTAGAACTCCAGTCTTGTGGTTCCAACTCAGTTCTCTCGTGATACCACAGCTTTGAGATGAGGGGGAAAAAATGAGTCTAGTGACCTGGGCTGGTGAAAGGAAAGGGGATTTTGGAGCAGATCATTAAAATGCAGCCATAAGCAGTTACTGGGTCTGTCTGTAGAAAGTGTGTTGGGAGGAGAATAGACATGGTATTTCAGATACACGACAGGACCACACATCTAGGACCAACAGGTCTCCTTTCCTTCAAAATTCAGTTAAGTTTTTTACTCAATAACAATTTGGCTTCTTAAAGAGTTATGAGGTAGGAGAAGATGGTGGCGAGGTAGGTGGGAGTGGAGCCCAGTCTTCCCTGCGCCCAGCTGGAACACGTAGCCCATCGTCTGAGGAACAAAGTGAACAGTCAATGGAATCCCAGCTTATATGAAGTTTGGAAGCCAAAACTGCAGAGGACATTGAAAAACAGACGGTGAGGAGATTGTTCTGGGACGGTAAGGTCCCTGGGATCCGTGCAGGGATCCGTGCAGGAATCCGAGCTGCTGCGGCCCCCAGCCTGGCGCCTACCTCAGAATACAGAGAGGAGACTTAGATCACAGCCTCCCTCCCCTACTAGGTCAGCCTGGCACCAGGAGGAACCTGGATGCTGGACGTTCCTGGGGGCAGTAAAGACGAAGTGGGAAACACTCAGAGGTGGTCCACATCTGCTGGGACTGTGGACGCTGGCCCCCGAGAAACTGATGTGCCAGGCAACACCCAGAGAAAGGAGGAGATGGGCTGTGTGGGACCCTGACTCAGATAGTCTCCGGACTGGTTGGAAAGCTGGGCTGTGTGAAAAGCCGTGTGCTGTAAAGAACGGCGGGCATCTGCTCTGTAAGGAACTCTCCAGCAGCAGCTGGCTCGCCCCGAGGGTGATTTCAGCTGCATGCGCCCAGAAACTAAGTGGCCAAGTGTGGAAACACGCACCCAGATTGTCTCACACTGTGAGCAGCTAAGTGGCTGATTTGAGCCTGGCAGCTCATGGAGAACCTGGCCCTGAGATCGGAAACTGAATATTGCAGCCCAGACCTGGTCCCCCATCCTCTCAAAATCATAGGAACGGAGAAAAGCGAAACCCAGGCCCCCTCCTTCCTGTGGCATCTAGGAACACGAGCAGAACTCGATGAACAGGTTTAAAGTCAGCAGGAGGCTTATTATTTTTTTTCTTTTTGATTCCTCTCTCTTTTTTTCCCCTTTTTTCCCTCCCCCCAAGTGAGACAATAAGACATGGAATTACAAAGAGGCCAGAGACAGATCCAAATGGAGGGCATAAAAACTGAGAAACTGAGATAAATGTCACTTTGCTATCCCTAGAGCTGGTGTTTTATTGTGTATGTGTATTATTTTTTTTCATTATTTTTACCACTTTTGTTTCATTAGTATTTTTTTAACTTCTCTTCCTTATGTTTAGTTTCCCTTGTTGTATTTCTCTGTTTAATTGCATTGTTTAACAGGTTTTCCTTATTCTCTCTTTATTGTATTTCAATTTTCCTTCTTTCACTTCACCCATGTTCCAATAACACACAACTCTTGATTGGGTACTGTCTATTCTGGTTATCCAAATTACATATTTCTTGTCACATTATTGTTATTACAGTACTATTATAAATAATTCTGGTTTCATACCATTGTATATACTGCATAGCAACCCTCCCTGATCTGACCCCGTTTCACTATCTTCCTGAGCTTTCTTACTGTTGTGGTTAACTCTATTCTCTCTCACACTACGCCTACTTTCTACTCCTCACTCTCACTATATCTCACCATCTAACCTTGCACAAGCTCTCTGTTTTCTGGATTCAGCTCACAATCATCCTCCCCTCTAACAAGAGTCTTATCTCTCTTTCACCTTTTATAAAAAGTGGCTAGTTGGGTGAAATATCACAGTTAACGATATACTTATCCAAAGAATCTCCTATCTCTTCTCTACTTGCTGGTACTTTAAATCCCACAAAATACTCTCCCACTGTCTTTAATCCATTTTGCCTACCCCCTGCCATTGATCACATACAAGAATAGGCAGGAGTTGCAAACATCAGGATACCCGCTGGAGGAGAAAAAGCACCAATGAAAAAACAACCAAAGGGTACAACAAAAACTGAGGTACAACAAGAAAGCCCACACAAACAGAAGAAAGGGAAAACCTAGAGGGTCCAGACAAGGAGATCAAAGAGACCACACCAATGACCCCCACAGAATTCCTACCATAAAGGTTCACCCTACAAAGACAGCTAGCAAAGTGAAACATCAGGAAGCACAGAAATGAACAAAAAGAGTCACCTAAAATGGGGAGACAAAAAAAAAAAACATGCAATCAAAAGGAATGGAAGATGCCCCACTAAATGAGTTAAACAAAATGGAAGTAAGCAAACTCTCAGATACAGAATTCAAAATAATGGTTATGAAGATGCTCAAGGAACCCACAGAAGGAACTGAGTGAGAACTACATCAGCATGAAAAATGAAATAGAAACTATAAACAAAATCAGGAAGAAAAGAACAATAAAATCTCAGAAATAAAAAACATATTAGAAGGAATTACAAGCAGGCTGGATGAAGCAGAGGATCAAATCAGAGAGTTGGAGGACAAGGTAGAAAAAAACCACCCACATAGAGTGAGAAAAGGAAAAGAGACTCAGAAAGAATGAACAGGGGGTAAGGGAGCTGCAAGACAACGTGAAATGTAACAATATCCATATGTGTATAATAGGGATACCAGAAGGAGAAGAAGAAGAGCAGGAATAGAAAACATGTTTGAAAAAGACATGATGGAAAACTTTCCTAATTTGATGGGAGAAAAAGTCACACAAATACAGGAAACACAGAGAGTCCCAATCAAGAGGAACTCATACAGGCCTGCTTCAAGACACATTATAATTAAAATGGCAAAATTTTAAGACAAAGAGAGAATCTTAAGATGGCAAGGGCAAAACAGGAAGTAACATACAAGGGTATGTATGTTCCCGATAAGGCTAGCAGCTGACTTCTCAATGAAAAGGCTCCAAGCCAGAAGAGAATGGCAAGAAATATTCCAAGTAATGAAAACCAGAGGCCTGCAACCAGATTACTCTATCCAGCAAGGCTCTCAATTAAAATGGAAATCCAAATAAGGAGCTTCCCAGACAAAAGAAGTCTAAAAGAATGCACCAGCTCTACAAGAGATACTAAAGAGACTGCTTTAAGAAAAGGCAGGAAAAGAGTGAGAGAGAGAGGAACACAGGTACAGAAAAATGGCAATGAATAAGTACCTATCAATAATAACCTTAAACGTAAATAGATTAAATGCTCTAATCGAAATACATAGAATAGCTGAAAGCGTAAGAAACTCACACATATGCTGCCTACAAGAGACCCACCTCAGAACAAAAGACCTACACAGACTGAAAGTGAAGGACTGGGAACAAATATTCCAAGCAAATGGATGCAAAAAAAAAAAGACCAGGGTAGCAATACTCATATCAGACAAAATAGACTTCAAAAAAAGGGGCCATAAAAAGAGACCCAGAGGGTCACTATTCCCCTACAGCAAGAGATGTATAGGAAAGAATAAACAAATGGGATCGCATCAAAATAAAAATCTTCTACATGGGTAAAGAAAACAATAAAATAAAAAGGGAACCAACCATACGGGAAAATATATTTGCCAATGATACTTCAGACAAGGGTTTGATCTCCAAAATATATAAAGAACTCACAAGACTCTAAGAGGACAAGCAACCGAATTAAAAAAATAGGCAAAGGACTTGAACAGGCATTTTTCCAAGGAGGACATACAGAGGGTTCAGAGACATATGAAAGAATGCTCGGCATCACTAACCATCAGAGAGATGAAAATCAAAATGACAATGAGATACGACTTCATACAGGTTAAAATGGCCATCATAAACAAATCAATACACAACAAGTGTTGGAGAAGATGAGGAGAAAAGGAAACCCTAGTGCACTGTTGGTGGGATTACAGATTGGTGCAACCACTATGAAAAACAGTGTGAAAATTCCTCAGAAAACTAAAAATGGAACTGCCTTTTGACTTGGCAATTTCACTGCTAGGATTATATTCTAAGAACGCTGAAACACCAATCCAAAAGAACCTATGCACCCCAATGTTCATAGCAGCAAAATTTATAATAACCAAGCTGGAAGCAACCTAAGTGCCCATCAGTAAATGAATGGATCAAAAAACTATGGTACATTTACACAATGGAATCCTATGCAGCAGAAAGAAAGAAAGAGCTCCTACCCTTTGTGACAGCATAGATGGAACTGGAAAGCATTATGCTAAGTGAAATAAGCTAGGTGGTGAAAGACAAATACCATATGATCTCACCTTTAAATGGAAGGTAATCAACAAAACAAACAAGCAAGCCAAATATAACCAAAGACATTGAAATTGAGAACAGGCTGACAGTGACCAGAGGGGAGAAAGGAGGGGATAATGGGGGGGAAATGTTAAGGGTTTACAGGAACAAATATGAAGGACACATGGACAATAACAAGGGGGGTGGAAACAGGGGAAGGAGGTGGGGAGGACTGAGGTGGTGGAGAGGGGTGGGGGGAAAGGCAGAAAACTGTACTTGAACAACAATAAATAAATAAACAAACAAATAAATAAAAGGAGTTATGAGTGCTAATATTTTAACTTGTATAAATTAGAAGAAAACTTTACAAATATCCTTTTTCCTAAACTCCAGAATTATCCTAAGCCAGGGCAAAGCACATAAAACTTTGTATCTGGCTGAGTTTGAAAGATTTCAAGAGCACGCTCCCTGGGATTTGCTTTGGGATGCATGACCATCTTCTCTAATATGCTCGTGTAATTATTATATGAATTATTGATTTTGCAAGATTCATATTCTCTGCAATTTCTCATTGATTAGTTCAGGGTTGATTTTATTGAAGGCTAAACAAGGACCTCAAGGAATTGAAGGAGCACGTAAATGAATGCAGTTCTGGATTTCATTGTTTCTACTGAGCCTCATGTGGTCAGTTGCTAGAATTCGTGAGTGGAACTTCCTAAGTACAAGCACAAAAGCTGGAAGCTTCTGGCAATTTTAGAAGGATTTTTAAGTTCGATAATAAAAGTTTATTGAGAGCACCTCTGATTTTCTTTTCCTGCCCTTTTCTACAGACTTGGTTGTTTTGCTAAATTAGGTTTGAAGTTCTCTTGATTTGTTACAGCACCACGTTAATGAGGCCAAAATGTCAGGCTCCATCTCTGTAATGACAAGCTTCCCCCCTAACCTCAAGGAGCTTCCATGGTAGATGAAAGCAGAGAGGATATTTCCACAGTACTAGATAAACAAGTTTAGGGTCTGAGCACAGATACGGGCATTGCCTTCATTTAAACAAAATAGCAAATTGTTCCCCTCTATTAAAAGAGAAAAACCCAAAGGAAATTATTAGTGTCATAGAAGAAATGAGGTTGCAAAAAAAAAAAAAATTAGAGGGTCTAAAAATGATTAACAGAGAACCATACCCATGGTTTAGAAGATGGAAATTTTCAACCATTTGGCTTGAGATGCCCCAATGATTATTCTGCATAAATGTGCTAAGCAGTGCAGGCTGCACATCGTGTAATTAAAATCTGATTAGTTATTATTGGGTTAGCAAAGGGTGCTGCTTTTTACCCCCCAAACAAATTGGCAGTGTACCTGAATGCTAAATTTAATTTGTCATTTTGCACATTTCATTGGCTCTATTGTAATATACTTAGAAGCACATTTGCCACTCTATCCCTTTTTAATTTCAGTTCTGGCTACACTGTGTATGTTAGGTAAACAATATAATGTAGATAGGTCAAAATACTTTTAAAATTCTCTCATTTAAGAAAATCACAGTGAACTAATTGTGATTCAAAATACCAACATTGTTCCTTGGCAGTTGCCACCAGTAGAAAATAATAAAATGGGAATAAACAAATTATTGTTTAAACAGTAATACTTCTGATAATTGGCAGATATACTGAGGAATAAATATGGGGGAAAATGTCTCAAAAAGGGAAAAAGGGATTTAAATTTAAATAGGATTTCCTTTAATGTTTCCCCCCATTGTGCAAAAGTCCATCTTTAATTCATATTACAGTCAGTAATTTGTGATGCTGTGTCAAAATAGATATGCAAAAAGGATATGCATTTGAATTTTAAATCTGATACCTAAGTCTGAATTTAATATAGTGCCCTGAGTCTTGTATGTGGAATAGAAATTTTGAATCTTTTGAATGTCACAAGGATCAGCAATCATGCATAGTGTTATCATTGTTCATTATCTACCATGACTTGTGAAAGAAACATAAAATGGCATTAATCATTAATTTTTTTACTACTAATATTATACTTTCAATGCAAATTTTGCCATTTTATAAATATCTGACAAGAAGATAGTCTCCTCCTTCACCCCACCTGCAAACTGCCCTCTATTTTATTCTTGATTTGCACTTGGAAACCTTGGTGACTGATGTTCTTGATAAAATACTTCCCCTCAAAGGGAAGATTTAGACCTTACAATGGTACAGAAATTTTGAACTCCTGACCCCAAGCCCAAATACATAAAATCATAAAATCATTGAGCTCCAACAGGCCTCAGGAGTCATCTACTTCAGCTCCTCCCCTGTCAGATAGTGAAATAAAGCCCCATTTGGTCAACTGACTTGTTCAAGGCCACCCAGCTGCTTAAAGGCAGATAGGACAATGGAAACCAGAGCTGCTGACTTCCGGTTGAATGTCTGTTCCAATACACAAAATGAGCAGAATAACGACACCTTTAGAAGCAAAGGCTTTGGGATTAAATCCTGTTTCTGCCAATTACTTGCTTTAATTTCTTCATCTAAAAAATGAGTAAGCTAAAGGTACAAACTCTGTTGTGCCACCGTGAGGATTAAGTGATATAATGCAATTAAGTACTTGGCCCTGGCCTGACAAAAAGTAAATAGTCAGGAAATAATAACAATGGTTCTTATAACTAACACATATTGCCTAAACAAGAATTTTTGTCCATATAAGTAATGTAAGTCTCCCATTCACCAAATATATACATTTATATAGTATATATTGCATATGTGTATATAGAATGCAAAGCCCAAGACTCAGAGTGGAAAAAAGACCTTGCTGGCTTTTCTGTTAAACCCTGGTGATAACAAATTAAACCCATGTGACATGTGACCCATAGCATGACTGACCAACAGTTTTCAGTTCCCCCGCACTGATATTACAGTTTATAAACCATAAGAGAAAACATCGTTGTCTTTCAACATTCAACAACCACACAGAATAGGTACAGAAGTTACTCTTAAAATCCATATCACAGGTGAGTGAATGGAGGCCCAGAGAGGTAACAAGTGACTGGTACCAATGTTTGAAAAGTCCAGTGGTAAGTCTGGCTTCAAGAGTTCAAGGACCCAGTCATGTCTCCCAGATTCCATCTCTAGCTCACTCCATCTCTCTGCTCCATTTTTCCCTCTCTCAGGTAGGCCGAACTCCCTTAGTGTCCTCTGGCACATCCAGGCTTATATCCTGTATCCTAACAACACCAGTTTCTCCTTCCAACACTCAACCAAAGTTCCAGGACAGAGCTTCATTGGTCCACTTGGGTCACAAGCCCAACCTTAACCCAGTCACTGAAGCCATAATGGAATGGAATAGGCTGAGGGCTCAAATCCACATCAGAAGGCCACTTTTGAAACTAGGGCTGAGGAAGAGGAAGAGTCATCCACCCACACCAAGTCATAAGCTTGGGCAAGGTATGACTGCCCAGCAGAAAAGCAAGATATACATTTGCAAGAAGGGGAATTATATCAGGAAGGTAAAACCGATCATGTGCACTAACTCCAGGACTTTAGTTAGGCTAAAAATTATAGATAACATTTGTTTTGTAAGATCCTTGTATTCCAGAATTTATGCAAATGCCTCTATATGGATTATCTCATTTAAGCTGCAAAACAACCTTATAAGCTAGTTAATACATTATATGCATACTACAGATGAGGTAACTGTGATATTAAAACATAGAAATTAAGTTACTTGCCTAAGGTCACAAACCAAAAAAGCCACCATTAAAAATCAGGCATTCCAATTTCAGAGTCCATGCTCTTGGCTCTGCCCCAGAGCACCATCCCCTGCTCAGTGCAGGAGGCACATTTGGTTAGATCTCATGGCACAACAGAGAAGAGGTTCCAAGAGACCACCAGTGGTCCTCCACTTCCAACATCCCCACATCTCTAAAGAGATATTGAACAATTATTTGATATTATCTGTGTGAAGCTATGCTAAAAAATTAAGCACCATGTTATTGGCCTTCCCAGGACACTTGTGTGTTTCGGTGCAGTTCTGAGTGGATTAAAAAAGAACCTAGAGCCAGTCAAGAAAAGTGTCCTTTCTATTGACTTACAGCCCCAAAGTCCTGAGACAAATTGCCTCTATACCTGACAGAGTCCAGAGGCCCATCAGTCAACCGGCTTCTTGGGAGGAGGGAAACCAGAAGCAGCAGCATCTGTCTGGCTTCATCTGTCTCTAAAACCCCAGCCAGCTGGGAAGTCACTCAACACAACTGAGAAAGTGTGCTCCATCAGTGGGTCCTACAAATTCAAAAAGCCTCCAATTAACAAACAACAACAACAATTTAACCTCAAAGAATGAACAAAAAAAGAGAGAGAGGGGGTCCTTTGCAGACTACATTTTTTAGTTGGAAGAATTCCTAATTACAGTTACACAAAAGGCACTTGAAAGATTTCAGAACTAATTTGGTCGTGTTGATGCAGAGCATTACTTGGCAACTTTTAATGCAAGTCTATTTAAATATATTTGGCTGTGTTTATTTGCACATTCCTAAATTAAACCTGAATAACTAACTGATAGATACGTAGTACAAAACAGCTTGTTTGTAACAGGAAAATTGTTCAATCTATCTTCCTTTATAACTGAGCCTCCTAGCCTTGATTTATTGGTGTGGTTCAGGAAATTTGTCCCACACAGAGGTATAGGGAATCACTTTCATTTGTATGCTAACTACTTTTGATTTTTTTTAGCATCGTCAGTGGCCTTGATGATTGATTTTTCAGTCTAGCTAAACCAGTTTGTATTATACACATTCCCCAGTAGGAAAGAGATTAGCTTAGGAGACAGTACACTTCATGGCACAAAGAAAGTTCTGATTCATTCCATTGACATTCAAAAGTTTCCCTGGAATATGGCTCATGCCACATGAGCGGGCTTCTGGGCTTTTGAAGGATAGATTATAAACACAAGGAAAAATTTTAATTCTTTAATGAAATGGCATATGTACTTACAATGAACGTATACATAACAGCTAAGCAATTACTCAAGAATTTAAGCTCTGAGGTCAAGACTGCAGGGTTTGAATCCTGACACTTACCAGTTACATAACGTGCCTAAACCTCTCTTCACATGCCCCAGAATCAGAGGCACTAACAGTATCAACGACACTGAGTTATACCAGGAGTAAATAAAATGAGGCGTATGTAACACATTTAACATCATTTTTGGCTCACAGGAAGCCCTCAATAAGTTGTTGTTATTGTTATTGTTGTCATTGTTAAACCTGCAAAGAAAATAAATACAAAGATACCTCTCTGGCTACCGAATACCTAGTAACTTAAAGGGAACAGAATACAGAATTACCCGACCAAGAATGACCATTTCCATTCAGCTCAGTACAACTTCTCTGCACACAGGCTAGAATTTATTGTTTTATTTTCAGCATATTTGTCACGATGTACCAGTCAGGGAATGAGGCAGCACCATTGTATCCAAGCTTCTTTCAGTTCTTATAGCAGTAAACGTTCATTCATTTCAGACCCACAGGTCCTGACCATTGACACAAGCCCTTTGTCCTGCACATTGCCTTTCTGTATCTTTGGTCACCCACACCACCACCAATTCTCTGCCAAAAGACTTGGAGCGTTACCAGTTGCGGTAAAAATCTGAGGGTGGGCTTCACTTTTACTTGAGGCATGAGGCATTCCCATCTTTGTCCTCCAGCCAGGGAAAATAGGAATGCCGGGAAAGGTCTTTGAGGGCCCGTGGTACATAACAAGCATCCCTGTGGTTTCCACCTCCCAGCCATCCTCTTTTCTCTGAGGACAACCACTGGAATTTCTTTCCGGAAGTCCTTCTAGGCTATTGTATGCAGTTACTATGAGGCTGTTTATTACGGTACCTACTTCTCTTGAACAAAGAATGGGCATACAACCTGGGATGAGATTCTTAAGGGTATTGAAACAAATTGCCACAAATGTGGTGGCTTAAAACAAGAAAAAACATATTCTCTCATAGTTTAGAAGGACCTAAGTCCAAAATCAAGGTGTCAGTAGAGTGGGATGTTTCTGGAGACTCAGGGAAAAACTGGCCCATGACTCCCTCCCAGCTTATGGTGGCTGCTGGCAGTCCTCGGTGTTGCTCGTAGACACGTCGCTCCAATCTCTGCCTCCAGGTCACAGCACCTCCTTCTTCTTTGTCTCATCCTTTTCTTACATAAGGACACCCTCACCAGATGCAGGGCCCACCCTACTCCAGTACAGCCTCATCTCCACCTTTACCTTAATTACATCTGCAAAGACCCTTATTCCAAACAAAGTCACACATTCTCAGGTTCTGGCTAGACATGAATTTTGAGTAAACACTATTCAACCAATTCCATGACCCAACTCTCTTTGCCTGAAAAAACAAAAGAACTGAAACCATTTGCCACACATTCATTCCACCAGCAGGATTCTGAAAATGGTGCCTACTAGTCCCTAGCAGCTGTACCCTGGAAATTTCTCTGGGCCCTACTTGAATGGCTGATCTATTCAAAATTTCCTGCATTCCGTGCATTACTCAGAATCCCATATACCTTAACCCGTTTCCACTACTACAAACCAAAGTCTAAATCAGAGACCACAACATCTAAATCACCTTAGACCTACAGTGGAAAAATAAGAACAGTGGGATGTCAAGGCCTGCTTTTCTTACACTTTCCACTGACTAAATATCCCTTTGGTCACAACTATGCCACCCGCCGAACTTAGATTTTATTTCTGGAAACTTTACCTGCTGCTCCAGTAATTGTTCTGGATGTTTGACAAGTGTATGCCAGTCTATAAGTGATAGCTCCTGGCATCCTGCCAACTTCTGAAAATGCTGACCGGCTGACTAAACTAAGAAGTGATCGGATAGTTCTAGGACAGACTAATTAAATCCTACACATTGACATTTTTGGCTAAAAAAATGATAACTACAATAATTAGCCCATTAGAATATATTCATATCTCATTGTGCCACATGAGAGGGGATCCTTTATAATTGTTCCTACAGGACATGATTTAATTGCAGGGAACGTCATTACCTTCTGAGCCCAGTCACCCACTTAAGGACCATGAAGGTTTTCACCAAAATAGGGAGGAGGAGTTGGAGCAGGATGGGCTTCCTGAAACCAGGGCTCCTTGTAGCTGCTCCCCAAAGTGTTTAGGGACGTAATGAGTCTTTGAAAGTGAAACAAATGTGGCCCCCCGACTTCCCACCAGATACCACCTGTCTGGGGACACAAAGCAGCCAAAATGCTAACAAAATCGAACAAAGAGTAAACAATTACAAACACTATATATCAATACTTTTGAAGACACTGTGGAAGCTCTATCGTGTGTTCATGAAGAACATTTGGTGCTTTCTGAGAAACATGTATTTAAATAAAATCCCTAAGGATCTACAAAATGTCAGGCAGTGAAATTAAAATGTCAGTGAATGACAGAGAGGTCCAACTAGAATTAATAACATGGAGGTAAATTGCCCAAGTCCATACAATTTAACCAATCTGTGTGGACCCCTACTATGTGAAGGCATGGCAGAAAGCCCAGCAGGAAAGACAGATGAGCAAGAAGAGGCTCTGGCCCCCGGAGAGTTTACAATTCAGTAAGGAGGGTAAGAGAAGAATACAAATTCCAGAACTAGAAGGGGGGGAAAAGTAAATTACATAAGAAAGCAAAAAATAAAATGCTAGAGGGAAAGAGGGATTATATCAATTGCAATAATTAGGGAGGGCTTTCACAAAGTTAAAATAGAGATAGTCCTTGACAAGTAGATAGGTAGAAAATATTAACCAGATGGAGAGTCAACCCAAGCAAAATCAGAGAGATAGGAAAACTCATGGTATACTCAGAGGACTGAAACCGGTTTAGTTTTCCTAACATATAGGACTCAGTCAAGAGGGAGATATGGCTGGGAAAGTAATCTGGAGCCACCCTGAGGAGGGCCTTAAAAAATAGGTACAAGTTCTTTTTTTATTCATGGAGGGCTATGGGAATCATTGAGGGTTTTTGCAAGAAAGAAGTCTGTTCAGACCTGGCTTTTGAGAGATTAATCTTCAGACAATGTAAATGATAAACAAGAGCCAGAGATATTAACTAATTGCATATCTGAGTCAGTTTTAAGCAGAAGAGTTTGAAAAGAGAACAGGAAAGAGGGCAGGAGAAGACATGTGCAAGACACAGGACAATGACCAAACCCAGAGAAGAAGTTCTCAACCCTGGCTGCACAAGAGAATCTCATTTGTAATACATTAAAATACTAAATATCCCAGGTCCCACCCCAAGCCAATTAAATTATAACAGCTATAGTTTGGCCCCAGGTACTGGGATGTTTAAAAAGCTTATTGGGTGATTCCAATACACAGACACTCACTTCTTCAAGATGTAGTACAGGGACCATCAGACCCAGCGTCATCTGAGAGAGTGTTGGCAATGCAGACTGTCAGACCACTCCACTCAGAACATGCACCTTAACAAGGCGCCCAGGTGGTATACCCATGCACATGTAAGTCAGAGAAGCATAAGCAAATGCTTGTGGGGTGAGTCCTGAGATGCTACTCGTCTAGTCAGTGTCCAGATGAGGCCAGTGATAGTTCAGAGACTATGCCTGAGGATGTACTAGAGATGCAAACCCTCTGCATGACAGGCCACTCACAGGGGCTTCTGCTCTGTTCTGGGGGCCACTTCCCAGTGTTAGTCCTCATCCATCCCTCTCCACATCTGTCACCAGCTTCACAATTCTCAAGAACAACTCCAGGAAAACAATTTGGCCACTCCTTTAAAAGCTAAGCTTAGCATTCCCAGAGGAACCAGCAATTCCACTCCTAGGGATATGCCACCCAAAAAATAAAATCAGGGACACTGACACTTGTCTGCAATGTTCATTGCACAAATGTCCATTGATCAAGAAATGGATAAAATGTGGCATATAAATATATTACATTTATCATTAATTTTTAATACAATATTACTCATCTTTATAAAGCAAAGAAAGTCTAGTACATGCTTCGTGATAAACCTTGAAAACATTATGCTAAGTGAAATAACCCAGACATAAAACACAAGATATTTTACAAGTCCATTTATATGAAATATCTAACATGGACAAACTCACAGAGACAGAAAGTAAATTAGAGGTTATCAAGGGCTGGAGGGAGGAGAAAATGGGGAGTTATTGCCTAATGGTTAGAATTTCTGTTTAGGGTGATAAAGAAAACTTTGGAAATAGTGATGATAGTTACAAAATATTGTGAATGTGAGTAAAGCCACCATACACTTAAAATGGTTAAAATGGCAAACTTCATGTTATGTATGTTTTCCCACAACTAAAAAGAAAACAAACTCCATCCCTACTCCTGCTCCTGGTCCCCGGCTCTACACCTCTACGCCTTCCTTTGGGACTGCTCTCACTCCCCCAGATGATACTCCCTGGGCTCCATCCAAAACTCACAGCGGAACCAAGGAGACAGAGCCTGTGTTGTACCTGGACACCTCGAATCAACACGCTCTGCAGGATGCTTGCATTGTCATATGCCCTTAGACTCAGTGTGGGACCTCTGCCATTCCCTCCGCCAGGAGTGCTGCTCTGTCCATTTCACCCCAAACGACGCCCAGCAGGTCCAAGCAAGCAGTCACAACACTCAGAGTACCAGCTTTTGTGACATTATCAATAGCACCCACATTCGGCAAGCCAACACTTCTAAAGACAGGAGGTAAAAAGTCCATTTCGAATAACACTAGGGCACTCCAAATGGCCAGAACCCATGAGACCTAAAATGACCAATATGAATGGAGTGAAAATATGGTCCTCCCATGCATGTTCTCTCCTTGAAATGGAGAGGGTCCAACTTGATGTTAGGAATAATGACAAATTGTTCCAGGCAGACTTTCCAGAGTAACCCAAGACCTCTGAGTCCCTCTAAACAAGCTGTCTACTCTGGTGACTTAATTTCATGTTTTTAGTTTAAAGGAGAAGGGATTTGGATAAATGTTCTAATGCAGCAATTAGCAGTAACATTAATAGCATTGATTTCCCATTATGTTGTCCCATTATTCTAATTATATTTCTGTTTAAACAATTTTTCTGACTGTAATCTTCTACTTAGATGAGCCTGATACCCTAAATAGCCTCCCCGCTCCTCTTTGCACCCAAATTGATAATGAGTCCTACGCTATTTAACCTCTCATCACCCTTTTTTTTTCAAATCGCTTTTAAAAGCCCTGGATAAATGTCTTTTCTTGAGAAATTTCCTACGAGACCCAAAAGCAACCCAGCAGTAGGTCATTCAGCAGGGCTCTCCACACAAAACTCCTTGACATCCCACTAATATGCCTGAAATCTTACTCTTGAAGTGCCCTTTTTTGGGGCCGGGGTGGGAGGCAGTTTCATTGGGTTTTTTAGTCTTCAACAGTTGCTGAGAAGAGAAAGCCACATCAAGCAAAGCATAGAGACTATCCTGACCAAGAGCCTGTGAGTTGCACCAGATGCTATCAGATTGGAGATAACATGTATGTACCACTCACTCTGTTTTCGGGCATTATCCTAAGTGCCTGACATGAATTAGTTCATTTAATTCTCTCAGAACCTCTGCCACATGGATAATATTATAATTTTCATTTTAAAGTTGAGGAAGCTGAAGCTCATCCAAGATCATCAGGAAATCAGGGACACAGCCAAGATTCAGACTCAAGAAGGCTGGCTCCAGGATCTGTGCTCTTAACCTCTGCTATTCTGACCTCTAATACAGCTCTCACCCAGTCATCTCACAAGAAAGGTATCGCATACCTGTTTGAATAGATGAAGAAGCTGATTAATTGTCAGGGAGCTTAAATAACGGACATGACAGTGCACAGCTAGTAAGTGCCCCAGTTATGATTTAAACCCAAGTGTATCTGACTCCAGAGACTTCCCCTTTCCCTTTGCTACCCACCCAAGAATATATGACAACATCCAATCATGATGGCTACACAACTGGGAAGTGAGAAATAATGTAAAAGGCCACATGTCTGCTAAGTAAGAGAAAGAAGGTATGACATAGGTATGACAAACCCATTTTTCTCTTCCTCATAGGCACACACTGCATATCTCGGTATCCCTTATAGTCAAGTATAATACCAAGTGGCTAAGTTTTGGCCTGTGGAATGTGGGAAGAAAAACTCGTAGCCTGATTTCCCCCTTTTTCTTTCTTCACACCCTGACTTAATGGAGAGGACCCAAGAACCTAGAGCAGGGAAGAACCACAAAAGTGAAGGAGCCTGGATTCCTGATTGACCATACAGAAGGCAACCCAACCAGGAACGGACTTAAAGGATTGGGGCAGCAAGAAATAACCAGGGGAGGGAGATGGGGATGGCTGAGTGGTGGAGGGGCCGGGGTTAAATGCGGACAACCATATTTAAATCACAATAAAATAATTTTTAAAAGAAATGTACTGTTTTAAGCCACAAATATTTCAAATTTATGTCATTATGTTATATAGTGTTACATTAAGTAATACAATAATAAGTTGAGTCCTGTCATCAAAAACTTAAATATATGTCATTGACTTATAGTTGGGTTTTGAGTAGATGAAAAATAACTCTGATTGGAAAGCTGTAGATCATGTAATATGCATCCACAAAACAGTTGCTAATATTGTCCCTGCAATAACTTGGAAGGCAACTCACATGCCTACTGCCATTGGAGGTTTTGAGTAGCAGAGTGACATGATCTGACCTTGTTAGATGAATCGCTGTGGCTTCTTTGTGGAGAACACACTGGGAGTCAAGGGTAGAAACAAGACAACCAGGCAGGAGACTGCTTCCACTAGCCACAAAGAGCGAATTCTTGGGATAAAGGCTCTCCTCCCACAGCCCAGTGATAATGCATGGTTCTCCTAACGGACGTTTCTGAGCCATAATGCCACACAAACTTACTATCCTTGGTTCTGAGAACATTACTGTTTACGATCGATGACTGATTATGAAACCAAATTGAATATGGAGAAATGGCATGTATTAGAGTATTCAAATTTTCTTTGTTAAAATTTTTCATAAGGTCTTATTTACATTAAAAAGAAATCCTACAGCTATCCAATTTATTTAAAGGGTAGTTAAATATCTAATTTTGTTGCCCATAGAATTATAACTGCTCTAAATTTGGGATGTGTAAAAATAGAAATGATCCTTAGGAGTCTGCCAGCTACAGCAGGAGTGGAGAAATTTACACTGGCCTTCCTGAACTCAACACACACAGTTCACTCCCGCCACTGAAACTCCTCAGAGCATGAGCAAGAGGCCCATAGATCCAGGTTATAGGATTAACATCGCTCTGTTCTGTCCCTCATGTAAGCCCCAAAGCAGGCTCCTGCATGGACACAGTACATCTGTTTTCCGATTACAAATGGCTGAGTCCAGTTTATAGTATCTCTGCCTGTGGTTGTTATCACACACTAGACAAATTCTGTTAAGATTCACAGAGCCGGGAGTAGGATGTTTGGAAAGCAACGAAGAAGTAGGAATTGGAACAAGCAGTGTTCAATGTTCACTTCCACCCAAACTCCAGTTAAACCAGTAGAGAGCTACCACAGTATTCTGTGCACCAGAGTCTGCTTAGACCTGACCCTGAGCGTAGGCTCATTTTTCCATGTTTCTGATCTATGTCATTACTGATTTACATCCCGCAAGTTCAGGCTTTTGTGGTACTGGTGGTTTAAAAAAAATTTTTTTTAATTAGAGTGGATGGCCAAGGAGTCATAGTTGTCTTCAAATGAAGGGAAAAAGGACTCTCTTCCAAGTCAGCATTAAGGTGCCACACACACACACACACATGTCAATAATGAAATGACCCCATGAAGGTGCAAAGGAAAAGGCAAAATGGGGCACCCACTGTTTTCTGGTTTGCTGAGCATCACACAAAGGTAGAGTTAGCTGTTATTGAAATAACTTAAACTGTGGAGAAAATATCAAAATAAGCCTATTACACTAGAACCTGGCCATTACAAGGAAATAATACAATAAATCCTTTGAAATGAAGAAATACAGCAAAAGGCACTTGAGTGAGGGGTGTTTTGTCACTAAATTGCAGCATTAATGGTGCGATTGCTAAATTGTATATTTCTTTGATGTTCCCTGCCAAATTGTATATTTCTGACACTCAAAATTAATGTTAGGAAAATCATACTTATTTTAAACAACTCGTTGGCAGAAAGGAAGAAAATGAGATGATGTTTTAAGACCATAAATCTCATTTATAACTCACTGTGAATCTGATGATATTGAAAGAGGGAAGCAAACTGAACAGGAAAAAATGCTTCTAAACTGCACTATCATCTTGAGTGTAAATGAGCTATGATTTCACCAGTGGAGAAGCATCCTATTTGGAATACAAGGCTAAACATTGACAATATTCCTTTTCTAATAAAACTAGGAATCGGAGAAGTTATTTTTGTTTTCATTATCATCAGGATGCTGGTGCAATTTCTATATACCTGTGGTCTTTTGTTTTTTTTACCAAATTTTTTTCCCTACAGATATATCCATTTATCCCAACTAATGAAATACCACCTGAATTTATTCTATTTATTAAATAAGACAAATTCAAAGAGTCCAAAGGAAATCGGAGGCTCACCAGCACTCTGCTCCATAGGCAAGGCCTAGCTGATTACCCAGCACCATTTTCAGACTCTCATTAATTCCCTGGTATTCTAGATGTCTGTTTACCCAATCCCATTTCAATCTATTACAGGAAGTTGAAGTCATGACTCAGCTATAATATGGCAGCATTTGAGCAGTAAACGAAAATGCAAATCTAGCAGTACCTCCCTAATGAGATGTAGCGAGCTCATTTTTCTTCATGCCACTTCTAACTCAGTCTCACTGATCTGGGGGAGCATTTATGTAGCACTTGGTCATGTTTAAACTTTGTATTATTACTCCTAAGCTGCTCCTACATTATTAGTCAACTTGAAGGTCTAATTCTGGAAACTACTGGCATAGAGGCCCCTGTAAACACTTGGGAAAATACTGTTTGCACATCGCCACTGTACCGAGAAGGGGGAAATGTCTGTGTGGTTCTAAAACTCCCTGTTCTGGCTGCACCCAAAAGGGACTGCTGGGTTTCAGAGTTCCCAGTATCTTCAGATATATGCAGTCGATCTTTCTCATCTGTCTAAATACTGCATAATCCTGTCATCAAACAGCAGAAGGAAGGGGCGTGGAGTTGTCTTCATTTGAGTCTTTGGCGAAGGCCCTTTTAGGGGGTGGTCTCAAGAAACACCAGGAGCAAATGGGGAAGAGTGAGAGAGGGAAAGAGGGAAGGAAGGCCAGGAAAAAGTGAGTTAATGAGGGATTACCCTGTGGGTGACTGGATTCTATATCACTGGGGACTCTCGGAGAGATTGTGCAGAAAACACCTCAGAAGTGCTGAAAGGCAAGGAAACATGATGCTAACCTCTCCATTTCTAACCCTCAGTGATTGAGGTTTCCTCCTGGGGCATTAACTTCTTAGCACCTGCCCTGTGTTGTAACCAAACAGCAGAGCCAGAGAACACTGCAGGTCAGAGAGATGCTGGAAGCCAACACTAAAGAAATTTCTGTGCTGGTGAGCTCCTGAAGGGTCAACGGCATGTGAGCAGAAACAGCTAGCAACTGCTACAGCACTCCAAGACAGGATGATGACAGACAGACTGGTTTGAATCCCTCCTTCCCCATGACTCACAGGGTGACCTAGACACGTGACCCAAGGTCTCTGGGCCTCACTTTTCCATAGAAAGAAGTATATAATGCTGATCTCTCGAGGTGATGACAAGGATTCAATATAATGATATGATACTCTATGTAAACTCCACACCGGGCTCAGCATGAAGTTGTTGCTCAATAAACACTAGTCATTTTGCTTCTGATGATTATAATCTTTATCAATATTTAATTACAATAAATATTCTCTAATGGCTACACCTTCAAGGGGAGTCAGACAGCTCTGCCCATGCACACCTCCGCCCACGAAGGGTGGGGAGGGACAGGAAGCAGCAGGACTCTCTTAGCCCCCGCCCTGCATGACTTCCAGCACGTTTCTTGGACATAACACATTTCGTCACATTGTGTGCTTGACACAGTTAAGCAATTCTCCAAGAAATCCAAGCTGCAGAGCTGGGTGTGCAACAAAGAACCCTCACCTAAACTCACCACAATCCCTTCAAAGAAAAAAGTCACGTAAAGAAGTCTGTGGGCTGCGGATATTGACATTACCTAAGGGAGATGCTGACCCTGATTTCCATTAACCTTCACCCTGAGACCCATCCATGCCCCCATCCCTCCAGAAAAGCTTTGATCCTGTTGGGCTAATGGTACCACCAGTCTTAATCATACCAGCCCCCTTTGTTGTAACCCTTAGACTTTTGTTCCTGTGAGGTAAAAAAGATACAACAATAGCTGCCATTAGGTAGTCCTAATGATTAAGTAAATGAAATACTGTTCCTAAATTCTAGTGAATGTCTATTGATTTTTTTATAATGCCTAGCTTTTCACATTCTAGCTAGCCTTATTTATTTTGTTTCTCTGCTCCGTTAAAAAACAAATCATAGAAAAAATGCAACAAACTCACGTTTCCACGGTTACCCTTTAGCAAAACAATGTCTCCCTCATCTGGGTTCTGTTATTGCCAAGTGTCAATAAAGTCCTTTACTGCCACAGACCCATTTATAGACATGGCTAAATATTCCTAAACTATTCCTCCCAACTCTGTACTTAAAAACACATGTCCCAGGTAAGAATCAGAAATGAGAACAATATGCTGTCTTCTGTCCCTTTGAACCCTACCCTAGACATTTCAGAGGGACCAGAGGATTGGACGGAGAAAAAGAGGGCAGAGAATGGAGAATCATATCATCCATGAGCTTTTATATTGTACAGTTGTGTGCATTGGAATTATCTCTCCATCACAATGGGTACCTGAATAGCACTCTTACCCTATCTATTATTTTACATAAGAAGACTGAGGTGAAAGAGGTATTTCTATAGTCCTCAGCTTTACGAAAGGAAATGAATAGTTAATGAAAATCTACCCACTTGGAGAATTTTCATATCTCATTCTGATGTGGCCACATGTCTGAATGGCAGGCTGAATTATAAATAGTTGATGCTCTGGCCTGGTGCTGCAGTGTCTAATGAATTGTTGCCTCCATAAACTTGTTATATGTTGCACAGTAGAAGTGAACCAATTAAAAAGTTTTGTTAATTTGAATCTCCCATATAAAGAATCTTATGCAAGAAGATAAATGTCTTTGATACCTTTGTCTGCTTGGTGAGCTAAAACTTTATTCAAATTGGCTTTGTAATATCTTTGAATGTACAGTCCTGTGATATTTTGCTCTTATATTTGTACTAAGTGAGTATTTGGACATCATTAAATTAGCACACTTGCTCTACTTTTTTTGTTTCCCCTTTCGTAAAAAAAAATTTCAGGACAGACTTGTTAATTTGTTTGGGGCCTCCTTTTGATTAAATTTGTGTCTCTAACTATTCCATTCTGACCTCTCTGGCTTCGATGTGAAGAAGTGCTAGGGAAAAAAGCTGATAGTTACATTTCATGGAAGCCAAAGTTCTCCTTGCAAATTAAAATTGCATTCCACTTTGCTGAACACTAAGAAAATCAGCTTTGGAAAATTACCTCAGCCCTAAAACTTGGGCTGCCTCTTACCAGTCCAACCCTGGTCCTCGAATGCACATGTGTGAGCAAACATGCTTGGCTCTGACTCCCACTGGACTAAACTAAATCTCAGCAACAGACTTGGCCTAAAGGAGCACTTGAAAAATCAGCTGATCATGTTCTACATGGTGGGAAATGTCACACAAAATCAGAGTGGAGGTGAATTTTTGGACAAGTTCTTCCATCAGACTGCACACTCTTCCAAAAAATAGTTTAGAATGTGTCAGAGCTGGTCTTCCAACTGTTCCTAGCACTTGGCTGAAGTGTTAACAAGCCCTTTTCAAGATGAAGACCAGAAGAAAAAAGAACAAGGGAAAGGTGCCAGCCTGCATGCAACAGAGAGAAAAGGACCAGTAACCAGAGCCTGGGTGCTGCAAAGGGCTCTGGGATCTGGGATGTGATTGGGAAGCCAGTCCTGCCTTCCTTGTGCTTGAAGTTTAGAAGGCAGACATTGACAAAAGGAAATAAAAGAACAACAAAAAAGCAATTACCAAACAGTAAAAGCAGCTTGCATTTGGGATTGAAGCACACAAAGAAGCATTAAAGTCAGCTGTGAAGTTGGGGGAGGCGGGTCAACATCTAACAAAGGATCAGCATTTTGAGTTGAGGCTTCAAGAATGTTCATAGCAGCACAATTTACAATAGCCAAGAGTTGGAAGCAACCTAGGTACCCATCAGTAAATGAATGGATCAAAAAATTGTGGTACATATACACAATGGAATTCTATGCAGCAGAGAGAAAGAAGGAGCTACTACCCTTTGCAATAACATGGGTGGAACTGGAAAGCATTATGCTGAGTGAAATAGGCCAGGCATTGAAAGACAAATACCATATGATCTCACCTTTAACAGGAAGCTAAACAACAAAACAAAGAAGCAAGCAAAATAAAAACAAAGACACTGAAATAGAGAACAAGGGGACAGTGACCAGAGGGGAGAGGGAAGGGAATTTAAGGGGAAAAAAGGGGAGGGATTTGGAGGAACAAATAGGAAGGACACAGGGACTAGAACTAAGGGGGGTGGAAATGGGAGGGAGGTGGGGAGCACGGGGGTGGGGGCTGGGATGGGAAAAATAGACAAAAAACTGTACTTCAAAAATAACTAAATAAAATTTTTTTAAAAAAAGAAAATTTGTTGCTAAAAAATTTTTTTTAAAAAAAAGAATAGAAGTTACTTTAAACTCCTACTTTGTTAACATTTTTCCAAGGGGAATTTCTATGTTTGAAAAAATAAACAAAAGCAGCATTAAAAAAAAAAGAATGCATGATGTAAAGGACCTGTTGGATGGAGACTGTCAGCTGAAGGAGCTGTGTTTGCACATTCAGCATTGCTGGAGCAGAGGGAGCTTCAGGAGGCTAGAGGGAAAAGGTGAGGCAGGCGGTAACATGAGGCTGCCTGAAGAAGGAAGGACTTTGAATGGCTTGAAAAAAAAAAAAAAAACTTGGATTTGCTTCTGCAGTTAATCTAGACCCAGTTAAGATTATTGTGTAGGGAAGTAGCATGATTATACATAATCATTAAAAAATATATATCTCTGCTCACAGTACAGAGGAGAGATTTGAGAGTTGTAAGGAAATGGTCAGGCTGAGCTCTGAGAAAAACAGGATCCCTATCACAAATACAGCAATGCACTTGAAGGCCATAGGTCTATGGCAGACACTAAACCTAAATCACTAAAAGCAAACTTTATGAGGGGCCAGCTGGTCTAAATAAGGCTCTCTGGTAGACCCACTTACATCTGACAATAAATTATAGAATTTAGACTTTTCATAAATATTATTTCTTACATCAGGATTTTGATGTTTTGGATGATTGTGAATCAAATACTTCCTGACCTTTTCCTGGAACATACAAATTCCTTATGGCTGATTAAGGACATGCACATGCTGTGATTTCAGTGCCATGCGATCGGTGACAGACTTAACCTCCCCAGTTATTTTACACTGTAATTCAACATGCCTTGATATATTTAAAATGGTGAATTCAGATTTCTTTCCCCATCAAATCCTGACTGTCCAGCTGTTATTTTGCCTTTATCCAATCTCAACTTCTCAACAAGCCAGTCAATCCAATTTGCCTTCCTTGAACACCTTTGGCAAGAAAAACATGAGGAGATAAAGCTCAGACTACTACATCTGCCTAATTATCAAGACTAAAAGAAAGTTAGGTGAGGAAGAATTTAGAACCTTCATGGCACTTACATGTGGACATGACATTGGCTAGGTCTTCATTAGGTTATACTGCTGGTCTTTCTAGTGACATATGCCTAAGACATGGGTGGTTTATATGCAATAGCTGTGTAGAAACTGAAGCTCAGAGAGGTTACTTAGCATCTTGTAAGCAGCAGAGTTAGGATTACTGCCCAGGTATCCCTTGAGACATTTTGCTATGTCATTCCACCATCTTGGAAGTAATTTTCCTAATTCAGTTTGGCTTTCATTCAAGAATATAACTGGATTTCAGGGACTTCTGGACAAGACAGAGGCATAGGTAGACACACTGTGCCTCTGCACACAACCAAAAGAAGGACAACAACAAACTGAAAAACAAAAAACAACCAGAACTGATAGAAAATTGAACCATATGGAAGTCTGACAACCAAGGAGTTAAAGAAGAAACATTCATCCAGACCAGTAGGAGGGGCAGAGATGGGCAGCCAGGCAGAGAGGAATCACAGCAAAGCAGCAGCTGGAGGACCAGGACAGGCAAGGAGGCAGCTGGCAGACCTGGCAGTCCCACATTCCCATGTAGATGAACCAGGAGGAACAACTGGAGAGCAAGACAAACCACACAACCCAGGACTCCAGCACAGGGAAATAAAGCCTCAAAACCTCTGACTGAAAACACCTGTGGGGGTTGGGGGTGGCAGTGAAAGAAACCCCCAACTTCACAGGGGAGTTCTTTGGAGAGACCCACAGGGTCCTAGAATGTATACAAACCCACCCACCCAGGAACCAGCACCAGAAGGGCTCAATTTGATTGTGGCCAGCCGGGGAAGCAACTGAAAACTAGCAGAGAGTGGAGCAAGCAGCACTGTTCCCTCTCAGACCCCTCCCCCACTTACAGCATCACAACCCAGCCATGTGAGTTGCTCCACACTGGTGAATACCTAAAGCTCCGCCCCTTACTACCTAAAAGGCACAGTGAAACAACAACAACAAAAAATGGCCCAATGAAAGAATAGTTCAAAGCTCCAGAGAAAAATACAACTAAGCAATGAAGAGACAGCCAACCTATCAAAGGCACAGCTCAAAATACTGGTTATTGGGATGCTCCAGGAACTCACTGGGTATTTCAACAGCATAAAAAAGACCCAGACAGCAATGAATTTTGCATCATGTGAAATAAAGAAAAATCTACAGGGGACCAATAGTGACAAGAAGGAAACCAGGACTCAGGTCAGTGGTTTGGAGCAGAAGGAAGAAAGAAACATTGAACCAGAACAGAATGAAGAAACAAGAATTCAAAACTATGAGGAGAGGCTTAGGAACCTCCAGGACATCTTTAAATGTTCCAACATCCAAATTATAGGGTGCCAGAAGGAAAAGAGGAAGACCAAGAAATTAAAAACTTGTTTGAAAACATAATGAAGGAGAATTTCCCCAGTCTGGCAAAGGAAATAGACTTCCAGAAAGTCCAGGAAGCTCAGAGAGTCCCAAAAAGTTGGACCCAAAGAGGAACAAATGAAGCCACATCATAATCACATTACCCAAGATTAAACAGGAGAGAATCTTAAAAGCAGCAAGAGAAAAGGAAACAGTTGCCTACAAAGAAGTTCCCATTAGACTATCAGCTGATTTCTCAAAAGAAACCTTGCAGGCAAGAAGAAACTGGAAAGAAGTATTTGAAGTCATTAAAAGCAAGGACCGCCATCCAAGATTACTCTATCCAGCAAAGCTTTCATTTAGAGTGGAAGGGCAGGTAAAGTGCTTCCAAGATAAGGTCAAGTTCAAGGAGTTCATCATCACCAAGCCCTTATTATATGAAATGTTAAAGGGACTTACCTAAGAAAAGGAAGATAAAAAAATATGAAAGGACAGCAAACTTACAGCTATTAACAACCAAACCTTAAAAAAAAAACTAAGCAAACAATTAGAATAGGAACAGAATCACAGAAATGGAGATCACATGGAGGGTTATCAGCATGGGAGGGGGAACAGGAGAGAGGGAAAAATGGTACAGAGAACAAGTAGAATAAATGGTAGGCAGAAAATAGACAGGGGGTGGTTAAGAATAGTGTAGGAAATGTAGAAGCCAAAGAACTTATATGTATAACCAATGGACATGAATTAAAGGGGGGTATGTGGGTGGGAGGGGGTGTGTAGGTTGGAGGGGAATAAAGAGGGGAAAATGGGACAACTATAATAGCGTAATCAATAAAAATACATTTAAAAAAGAATATAACTGAATTTCATAAAAAATATAATGTGAGCAAAGATTAAGTCAAACTTCACGAGTTTATCTTCACACCCACATTTCCAAAGTTTGGGAACTTACCAACCTTTTTGCTGTTTATATTGTTCATATTTCTTTCCCTAAAGTCTTTTTCTGCTTTCCAGCTAATAATAAGTCAATTCCTATACCACCTTCTTATTTAGAGAGCTGGGCTTTAAGTATGTTATGACAGTTAAACATTCCATCTCTTATAACTAAATATAAAAACCATTAAATAGAGGTATGAATTTTCACAATTTCACATGAGAATGCATCTGCCTTTGGTTTCATCAATTTATATGTGGTTATTTCTTATCATAAATAGGTTTTGAGCTGTCAGGATGATCCTTTCTTCACACATTCTAAACAAAAATTTTGCACAGAGCTATCTATAAGAAGTGTGCAAAATACAGGTTTCCTGACAAGGAAGAAAACATGATAATTGAGGACTGAGACAGGCTGCCCTCTGGAGGTTTTTAATTACCACCTTTCATTTACATAACACTTGAAGCTCTTCCAAGAGCTTTCAGGTACTTCATCACATTTGTTCCTTAACACAACCCTGCAAAGAGAGAGAATATTATAATCATTGCTTTCAAGAAGAAACCACAGAGAATAAGAGAGGTGAAGTGATGGATGAGGTCACACAGCTTGTTATGGACGGAAGTAGCTAGAACTCAGGACACAGAACTAATCTGCCTTTCTTACTATCACACCTCTTATAATTCCACTAGAAAGATCCATTGTCACCTCTCCTAAAGGTCTAAGGAATGTGCAGCTGATGGCAAAATTAGTGTTCTAATTTCTCTTATAAGCATTTGTTATCTTCCCATTGGACACAATGGTTTTGTTAAAACAAACAGATGGGCAAAGTAGAACCAGAGGTATGGAAACAAGGAACAGATTGACAGTGACCAGAGGGGGGGGGGAGGAAAGCATGGAAGGGTCTAGTCAAGGAACATGTATGGATGACCAATGGACATGGACAACAGGGTGGGGATTTACTGTAGGAGTGGGAGGTAGGTGGGGCAGGAGAATGCACTGTTGGGGGCGAGGGGGAAATTGAGATTACTGTAATAGAACAATAGTAAAATAAAAGAATAAATAAAAAATGTTTTAAACTATGGTTTTATTAGAAAAGACAAGAGGTGGGATTCTGGGCCTTCATTCCAGCAAAGCCTGCTGACTTTGAAGTCTATTCAATCACTTGCTAGCTAAGCATCCTTAAACCTCATTTTTCCTAGCTATAAAATAAACATATTACTAGTACCTGTCTCATAGAGTTATTGTGAGAATTGGAAGAAATGATACATATAAGGCACTTCGTACTATGCTGGAACACAGTAAATGCTCAGTAAATGGTTGCTGCTCTTTTTACGGTGGTTGTCACCATAACTGTTGTTGTTGTTGCTGCTGCTGTTGTTGTTATTATTATTATTATTATTTATTTGTATTATTATTATTATTATTATAGATCATGGTGATTATAATTCTGAACTCTGGGTAAATGAAGCTCCAAATACTGCCAAGATGTCATGTGGTGATTATATTGGCCTGTACTTTTCTGACTGTGACTCAAATAATGAGGTTTGCAATTTCATTGACTGGGTGTGCTAATGAGAACCTTTTTAAAGATTTCTCTTGTCCATTGAGGCCACTAAATAATCGCCACACGGGTCAAGCTCTGTAATCACCCCATTGACTCATCGATTGTACAAGTCAGCAGTTGGAGCCATGATGGAAGATCCATGGTGAAAAGAATGAAAAGAGTCTAAAGACCTAAAATCAAACTTGTCTGTGGTCTGGTTCATTCTTTCATTATACTCAAAACTCAACTTGTATATGCATGATAATTAAATAATAAGACATTTTCTTAACTAGTATCTTGCCCATTTTTAAATGCATCTTTCATTACATAGTACAGCTTATAAAATATTCATCAACACAAGCTACCGCAGTTTTTTTTTTCCTGCTGACCTAACCTCAGAGCTGCTCAAGTGGAAATTAGATTTTTTTGTGTGATAATTCACTGAAAATGTCTGCATTTGCTAGATTTCCTAAGGATCAGGAAAAAAGTAATTCTGTGGGATTAATAAGGGCAACATACACTCTTATTCCAAAAAGACACACAAAAGGGGGGCAGAAATGCTATCCGGTGGGGATAATTGACCCAGTAGCATAGCGTTCTGCCTAAGCTCGTTGTGCTTTTGAATGGGTGCACAGGTCCTTTGAGTCCCTATCAAGAAGAGCTTGTGTGTCTCTCATGTCTTATCTTAAATTAAGGGAGACTTTCAGGGACCTTGTGAAATGTAAGATGTTTGTGATGTTAATCAGCCAAAAACAGACATCTAATTGCTCTTTCAAAAAGAACAAGAAACAAGGACTTTGTGATTTTTATAGATTTTGCTCCCAGCTTAAAAAGAAGAGAACCTAATAACTCAACTCATGAACGTATTCTCTTTGTATTCTCTCTTCCCTCAGTAGCTTTTGCTTCTTATTTCTTTCTCTTAATTAAAAAGTTAAAGGTCCCAGAAGGTTATTGGTTTGTTATTAAAAGTCTTGCTCATTCTTTTGTGATAATTGTAATACCAGGAGTTCAAAGTAGCCTCTCCATAAATCCAAGTCTTTCCTCGGTGTCCTGGTTTTGAGGTAAACTTTGCTGCAAGTATTTGGAGACCATTTGATGAAAGTGTTCATGAAAACACTACAGATAGACTAAAACATTCAACTTCATCAAGCAAATCTCTGACTGCTCTACAGTAAAAAAAAAAACAGCCTTCCCCCCAGCACCCTTCACACATGCCAGCCGTCTTAAACATGACATGAGCCCAAGCCTCATTTCCATATTTTAACTCCTCTCATTAGAAAATAAGGAAATTAACTCAGCATTTATATCACTGAGGGGAGGCAACTTGTAGCTACACAGAAGAGCTTAAAACCTACCCCCCTTATGTTAACAAATATTGTATCAACATCTTCTTGCAAAGAGATGTATTTCTTGCCCACTCAGACACTAAGTTTATGACAACTAAAATCTGTGTTATTGATATTAAGAGAATTGAACCACATGGAATGAAAATGTAACATATTATAGTATCATCCTAATGGTTACATTTTACATTGGTAGCTTAAAGTCCTCAGGCCCACGTACCAATAATCTATTTGAAACTTCTCTATCTCTGAAGTAACCTTAGCAACAGGATAATGTCAAAGCATGGTATTTCCACTTTCCATTTGATTGGACTGTTTGTTTATCTTAGGTTCAAGATGACAGGGAAGGGGCCATAACTGTGCCCTCTAGGTGTAGCCTCACTGTCTCGGTTCAGGTGCCCATTGTCAGGTCTCTTTCCTTCCCTCTCGCCTCTGGGAACTTCAGAAATGGAGACACTGTATCAGTGATTTATACTCAGTAAGCTACAGGATTTGTGGGAAGCTTCAAACTTACTGTCCTGAGTCAAAAACCTAGATGCCCTCCAAGAACTGTAGAGATAACGCCACTTCTGAGTAAAGCCCCAGATCATGTGGGCTTGTCCTGCTCTGTCAGACCTCTGAACAGGACCCGTCCGTCTGGTTCAAACAATATCTTGAGACTCAATTCCAGACCCAGGGTCATTAATCTTGATGTTCAAGAGTTAAATCCTCCATCCAGTCCACCATCAGCACCACCTGCCCCCAAAAGAAGAAGGCTCTGATTGGAAACAGAAGTGGAATAATGACAAGTAGGAAGTTGGTACCATCTGCTTCTTTTTTCTATTGTATTCCATAAACAGGCTTCTTCCACTCCATTTTTTTAAAAGTTCTGGCCTTAATCATTCACCATGTAGCTGAGTTGGGGTATTATTTACTCTACTTACTATAGCATTTACTATACTTTTATTTTTATATTTTAACATTTCTGAATTATTAAAGTGCCCAAATATTAATGTGAACATTGATTGTTCCATCTCCATCCTTTCTAAAATGCTGCTATTAAATCAGGAAGTGTCTTATAATCTATGTCATCTTAAAATCACTGAAATCAGTTCCTTCCTCTGGCTAACTTCAGAGTCATCTGGACCAACACCAAAAAGTCTCACTGTCTCCCAGGATTTTCAAGCCCTGCATGCTGCTATGATGAAGGCACTCAACTCTGTAAATTCAGTCTCACTTTTGTGACCAATCCATTTCTATTCATTCTGCAAAATTTCAACATATGCAAGCTATCTTCACATCCTAATGATGGAAACTGAGCTCAGACCTGTCTTGGGATTTGTTTGTTTATTTGTTTGTTTTGGCAACATTCTTCCACAACTACCTGCTTTTTCTGTGGTTCCCATACATAAATAAAGGTACCTCATTATTCATTGTTTCAGGAGCAAGTAGAGGGAGGAAGCTCAGTATAGCAGTTGAAAGCACATATATGTATTGTCACTGTGACCTTGGGTAGGCTCTTTAATCTCGTTGAACTTTAGTTTCATCTGTAAAATGAGGATAATAGCAGTAATTACCATTAGTGTTATATGAAGATTAAATAAGAAAATGTACATAAATATCTGAGCACAGTTTCTACCATACTAAGTATTTATAATCTATAATGATTAACTATTATTGGTAGGTGACTTTGCCAAAGACAGACAGCAAGTGCGTAATGAAATCCTAAGCCATGAACTCTCCCTGCTTCATTTTCAGAGCTGAACCAATGGCTTGGATCTGCTCTCCAAAGTCACAACCTCTCTATCCTAGAGCTCCTTGCTTACTGTGGCACAGCAGGGAGTCTGGAGGGGCCAACTCTTGTTTTCCCTGCCCCTTCTCAGAAGAAAAGTTGTCATGGGAAAGAGTACATAAATGTTGCCTTGTATTGGTCGCACTAAGAAAAACTTGGATCTATTGGAGGGAAACAAAAAGCATGGCTCAAGAAAACAAAAATGGGGGGACTTCCACCAAGATGGAGCTGTAGGTGGAAGCACTGTACCTTCTCACACAACCAAGTTTAAAAACAACAAAGTTTTAGCAACAAAAACACAGCCAAACCACAGAATATTGAACTACACGGAAGTCTGACAACGAACCCTTCAGCCAAACTGGTAAGAGGGGCAGAGCCAGCAGCAGAGCAGGGTTGTGACCAGGTGTGTGACCAGGTGCACCAGCAGCCATGGGCAGATCCCAGGCGTGGAGAAGTGGGCAGACCCACTGAAGGCTAATCGTGGTCACACATTCGCGCACAGATAAACTGGTGAAGGAGCTAGTGGTGAGATGGACCACGCAGGCCCCAGTGGCGGGAAGCAGCGGAGGGAACCGCCATTGTCCCTCTCTGACCCTGCCCACATACAGCGTCACAAACCAGCAACCTGGGTGGCCCTTCTCTGACCATGGCCCCACGTACAGCATCAGAAACCAGCAACCTGGGTAGCCCTGCCCTGGTGAACAACTAAGGCTCCGCTCCTCATATGTAACAGGCACCAACATATCAAAACATGGCTCAAGAACAACTCAGAGCCCCAGAGCTGATAAATCTAAGCGATGAAGAAATAGCAAACCTTTCAGATGCGCAGTTCAAAACACTGGTGATCAGGATGCTCACAGAACTGGTTGATTTTAGTCACAAATTTAAGGAACATATGGAAGCTAAACTAATTGAAATGAAGGGAAATACACAGAAACCAATAGTAATGGAAAGGAAACTAGGACTCAAATCAAAGGAGTGGACCAGAAGGAGAAAAAAAATGACCAACCAGAAAAGGATGAAGAAACAAGAATTCAAAACAATGAGGAGAGGCTTAGGAACCTTCAGGACATCTTTAAATGTTCCAACATCCAAATTATAGGGGTACCAGAAGGGGAAGAGGAACAGCCACAAATGAAAAACTTATTTGAACAAATAATAAAGGAGAATTTCCCCAATCTGGCAAAGGAAATAGACTCCCAGGAAATCCAGGAAGCTCAGAGAGTCCCAAAGAAGTTGGACCCAAGAAGGAACACACCAAGGCACATCATAATTACATTAGCCAAGATTAAAATGAAGGAGAGAATCCTAGAAGCAGCAAGAGATAAGGGGACAGTCACCTACAAAGAAGTTCCCATCAGACTGTCAGTGGATTTCTCAACAGAAACCTTATAGTCAAGAAGGGGCTGGAAAGAGGTATTCCAAGTCATGAAATCCAAAGACCTACATCCAAGATTGCTCTATCCAGCAAAACTTTCATTTAGAATGGAAGGACAGATAAAGTGCTTCTCAGATAAGATCAAATTCAAGGGGTTTATCATCACCAAGCTCTTATTATATGAAATGTTAAAGGGATTTATCTAAGAAAAAGAAGATAAAAAAGATGAACAGTGAAAGGACAGCAAACTCAGTTATTAACAACCACACCTAAAACAAAAGCAAGCTAAAAGGACAGCTAGATCAGGAGCAGAAGCATAGAAATGAAGATCACATGGAAGGTTAGCAACAGGGGAGTGGGAGAAGGAGAAGGGGGGAGAAGGTACAGAAAATAAGTAGCGTAGACGGTAGGTAGAAGATAGATAGTGGGGAGGGCAAGAATAGTATGGGAAATATAGAATCTAAAGAACTTGAGACACATTGTCATAAACTAAAGGGGGGGAATGGTGGGGGAGGGGGTGTGCAGGGTGGAGGGGAATGAAAAGGAGAAATGAAGGGGGAACAACTGTAATGGCATAATTAATAAAATATATTAAAAAAAGAATAGGAAACTAAAAAAAAAGAAAACAATAATGTTCTAATTGTCTGTGCTATGTGACAATGGAACAGACCACTGAATAAGATGACAAGTCCCATATCACTGAATGTGTTCAAGCCAAGAAAGATGTTGAGTGTTAAGAAATGGCTGCCTAGTCTTCAGCCTCTTTCCAACCCCGAGATTCTAATAATTAGAAAACAAGTCAGCCTTGCAGAGTTCCTTCATTTATTCAACATTAACTACCAAAGAATAAATACAGCAAGCCCCTAAGTTGTGGTTTGATTTGGGATGTGGCAAGCACTTGTTTCTAAGCCACTGCAGGGGAGAAGCCTGGAGAAAATTTCTGTCTTAAGCACCAGAAGTGAAATTATGATTTGTGTAGTTTTAGGGGGGGAAAAAAAGCCCCTTTGTTCTGAGCCAAAGAAGTAAAACCTAGTAAGTTCATTGTTGATTAATTTATTTCTGAATTGACAGTAAGTTCAATTTATAAACCACATTATTTTCTACATTAATCTTGTTTTTGACCTTCCACATCATCTAAGTCAGACATGCTTCACAACACTTGGTGTCTACACAAATCTTTAAGTGGGTAAAGCCAGATTCTTTAGCAATACAGCTTAATGAGAGAATTCATCTATTTTTACATCACATAGCAAAAAACATAAATATGAAATTTTATGTCATTTATGATAAAGGAGAAAATAGTTTCACTTAACCCTACCTGCATATTTTTCCTTAATTAACTGATTAGCCCAACCAGGCTTTTCGTTCAGTTCACTGGGCTATAAACAGAGCTTCTACGACAAAACAAGAAAGGATTTTCAGCACATTTCTCCCAGATCTTTTATGGCAAAAAGATTTGCATTGTATGTTTCCTTTAATGGAAGGAAAGCAGATTTCATTATTAAAAGAATAAACAAATTTCTAATTTCATATTTTCCTTTTTCAAAGAAGGGGGTGTGGCAGAGTCTATATGTGTCTTCAAAGATCTCTAACCCCTTTTTTCATAAATATAAGAATCCCTGAGCTTTAGCTGGTTCCTGGTCATGAAGAATGAGACTTACTTCCCAGTCTTCCTTGCAACTGTGTGACCATGTATGTAACTAGTTTGTCTAATGGGATGCGAGAGGAGATGATGTGTTCAACTTCCAACTTGAGCCTGGAAGGAAAGGCCCACCTGTTCCCCTTCCCTTCTTGCCAGTAGCTAGAATGCCAGGATCTTGGGCGACCATCTTGGACTATAAAATGCAAATTATGAGGAAGGAGAACAGAGCAACAAGCCAAGATCCCAGCAATGAGCTGTGAGGCTCTCTGTGATCCAGCCTTGCATAAACTCTCTGGCCTCAGCTGCCACTGCTCTCCCATTGACCACTCCACTACGAGAACACTGGCCTCTTTGCTGCTCCCAGCAAGGCACACACTGTCTTGCCAGAGGGCCTTTGTATTGCTGAAAACTCTCCCCACATATCCTCATGGCTCGCTCCCTCACCCTCTCCAGGTCTTTACTCAAATATCGCCTTTCCAGTGAGATATCCTCTGACCACCTTGTTGAGAATATCAATAGTATCCTCTCCCCCAATTCTTGCTACCCCTATACTTGCTTTATTTTTCCCCACAGAGCATTTAACCCTGTATAACATGCTGAACATATTACTTTTTATAATGTCCAATTGCCTTGTTGATCCTACTAGAATATCAACTCCATGAAGACAGGGATGTCTTCTCTTTCATTCACCACTGTGTTCTTCAGGCCTGAAACAATGCCTAGAATATAGCAGATGACTAATCTGTGTTGAATGAATGAAATGGAGAAAAGTAGGCCAGGTCCTTGACACTGTGAACTACCCATACCACCTTAAACTCAGAGAGGGATAAAACCACTGTTTTAAGTTCACTGTTACATTGTTTTGTTACAGTAGACAAACCAGTACTGAACTAGCATAGATACAATAATTCTCTGTTTCAGTGGAGGTGAAACAATGCTCCACTACCGCATCATGCTCAACTTCCAGGCTGGGCTCCACCAAAAAGGGGTAAACTGGTTCAGTAAGACAGCCAAGGCCACTGCACCCACAGAGTTCACAGCTCAGTGAAGAGGCTGGCTCTAATCACATAATCGCTCCACCAGATACGGAGAGTTGTCGGTGCGACAAAGAGGCGGCAATGAAGATGGATAAAGGGAAGACTCGACCTGGTGGGGGAGCCTTGAGGAAAAGACAGGGAGAGGGCTGATATTTGGACAGCGAAGAAGCCTTGTTTTGAGAAGGAGGAAAGTGAACAAACTTCCAGGCAAAGGGACCAGCAAATGCCAAATATCAGCGGGGGAGGTGTGGCAAATATAAGAGATCGTGGGAGGCCTGCCGGTAGGAGCAGACAGCGGAGGTGTGCTGTCTGGAGCAGCCTGAGAGGTGGGAACTGAGGAGTTTTGATTGTTCCTCACAAACAATAGAAGCCCAAGAAGTGTGTTAGGCAGGAGGGCAGGCACCGTGCGGGATACCAGCACCCTCGCTTTCAGAAACATCTCTGCAACCTTGTGCCTCTCTCCAGCTAAGCCTCTCCCCTGGGATGAGGAAAGATGAGCCCTGTTCCTGTTACAGCTCCTTTATTCGCTGCCTCAAAAATTAGTTGCAAGAACTTGCCCCGGAGACAATGGGATGCAAATGCAGACGACGTAGAATAGTAATAACATAAACATTATGAAACAATGCAAACCAGTTGGGCCCCCCATGGAGAAATAATCCCCATGCTCCTTTCCAAATTGTCTTTATGGAAATTTCATAAAATTTGCCATTATTAAAACTGAGTAGCAATTATTTTTTTCTTTGGTTCATCAGTTGTGGGAGGAAAATTAATTGTGTTCTCCTTCCTTTCTGGAGTTTATCAGATAGAAAGGAGGCAACAAGGATTGACAGGACAGGGGCCTCTGTGGATGGAAAGAAAGCAGGAGAACTTGGGGGACGTTATCACAGATGTGGCTTTAGAGGTGGCAGCGGTTAAGAGTGGTAGCAGCAGATGCGGCCGTGCTAACAAGTGTGCTCAGGAAGCCGAAGTCATTATGGTATGTTGACATAACATTTGCCAGCTTCACAGGGGCCATCATTGTAAATTAGATTTAATATTGATCAGGCTGTTCACAATCAGGGCCAGGAGAAAATTGGACATAGAGTTCTTAGTCAAAATTGGCTCTTAAGAGTCTGCTTTCTAATTAACATAGAAGAACAGAAATCCAGGGCCTGTCTGGCTGACCCAGCGTGGCAGTAACTGCTCTCCTGTTCCCTGAGGATAGTACAGAAGTGACAGCAATTTCCACTGCCTTTCTATTTTCTCTCCCAGGTCAGTTCTGCTGCGCAGGCGCAAGGGAGAAAGGGTGAGAGGTGGGCTGTGGTGAAGGAAATGGGGGTTTTCAGACTACAGATGGCTGCATTTCTCCTTTCAGCCTTCACCTCAGAGAGCCAAGAGACTTTGTAAAGAAATTTGATTTGCCCTTAGTCTAGTTTTTGAAACAAGAGGACTTGACATCTCTGAACTTCAATTTCTTTTTCCATAGAACAGAAATATTACTTCCTCCTACCTGGGAGGACTAAATGGAATAATGCATTTATTATACATTCAGCAAAGATCAGCTATATTTTTCAGTGCTATTACAAATGGTTATTATGGCCCTTGTTAAGATATGGTTTGTCCTGTGAGATAATAATATTAATAATATTAATAGCAGCTCCCACTAATAATAGCAGTGGGAGCATGACATCTAATATTTTGCTTTAAAAGCAGTCAGTGGCCAGGACAACTCTGATGTAAGAACCAGAAAGCAGCCCCCGGGCCAGTTGAGATACCTGTGTTTCCCTCTGCCAACTGCAGCTCCCATCCAGGGGCTTTAAGAATCCATGAACCTGTAGGTTCTCATTTTTGCATCTCTTCCACGTGAGCTTCAGGTAGACCTAGTACTTCTCAGGGCTTATTACCTTCACCATTCATGGACTTGCCAGGAAGGAAACTCACTGGGATCAGAGACCAAGCCTGTATAGAGCACGAGTGGACTTTTTAAACACCTATGATGATCCAACACAGAATCACTGTCAGCCCTGACCAAGTGCTAGGCCAAGTGCTATGTCAAGACTGAGGTGATGGGGTGGAATGGAATGCCCTTAGGAGGCACTCAGAAGGCCCAAAACCGCAAGTCTGGACAGTTGGATAAGGACTCCTTCTAAACATGATATGAGTGGGACCTCCACCCCTGGTGGGCTGTAAGAAATCAGACCTTCAACCATTCGGTGCTCAATCTTGGCTGTACCACAAGTCATACTTGGAGCCCTGGAAGACGTCCACCCCACCAATCGTGTGGTGCCACAGTAGCCTCTTGGCTCGAGACCCATGCCCACCTCTCCACCTGCAGACACCGCCAGTGACTGGGACTTTCACATCGGATGCTCACCCTGCTTGCTTCTATCACATGAGCTCCCCTCCCTGCGTGTAAACTGCATGTGACTCTACTGGCTCACTGGGGAGATGTCCCTAACATCCCTGGCATTGTGGAAAAACACACACATTGAGTGACTCCTTTTGGGGATGCTCCCTTGCTCACCACAGCCTGACTTATGTTTGGCTCTCTGACACCTTACTCAGAACTTGGCCTGTAAAAGCAGGGCCAGAACTGGGCCAAAGCAATGGCGGCTCCTTGGGCATAAAATCTAATGGGCCAATCACTTTCAGGCACCAACCCTGAGAGTGAACACCTCCTTAAATTTTGTGCCCTGTGAGCTTTGCTTGTGTCACTCAGGTCCTGACTCTCCTTAGAAAAGATGCTTCATCAAGATGACATGAATACATGAAAGAAGTAAGAAAAAGATCCCCCAACTGTTCTCTTATCCAAACTCTGGGCCCTGGGTCTGCAGTCCTTTGCAAGCCTGCATATGCATAGGAAGATTTTGAGACAAGAAAGATTTTAGAAATTTGCTTTACCAACAATAAATACAAAAATACCTGTCTATAAAAACCCAAACAGTCCCAGATTTGTCTCACCTGCAAAGAGTTCTGAGCTTCATGGAGTTATTGGGTCTTCAAAATTAATTGCAAAACTCAAGTCCACCCAGAAACATCTGCTGCCTTTCAGTAAAAGCCTAAGCAGATAACAGAAAGAAAACAAGTCCAGGTCCCAGCTCCCCATTTACTGGTTTACAAAGCCTGCTTCCTCTTGCTCCTTCTAACAATTTCCAGGAAGAGTCAAGCAGGCCTATATTCTGGTGGGATTTTGTTCTGTCCCCAAGGATCATTTCTTGTAAAATAAACACCTTTCTATAGGAAAAAAATTTTATTTCCCTGTAACTATAACCCATTATTCAATTCTAGTCCCCTCCTCCAACTCCATTAGCTCTCTCCCCTCCCAGCTATAAGCCCTCATACACCCTCCCAGTTCTCACTTTAGCGAGCTATCTAGTCTTGGACTCCAAACTGCACCTATGGAAACTTGTTTATAGGATAAGACTACACATGAGAAATTTTCATAAATGTATATGATAAACTTAATAATATACATACAGGGTAAGGCAAAAGTAGGCATACAGTTGTTCGTGTGGAAAGTAGTACAAAAATTAATAAACAATAATACAAGAATAAACTGTTTCATGTACTCACAACTGTATGCTGACTTTTGCCTCATCCTATATACACAAAAGCATCCAGACAATGATAAACCACTAACATCTCAATCCCTGATTATGTATTACTACATGTCAAACCTTATTTCATTTTATCCTGCTACTAATTAACTCCGTTTTCTCTCCTATAAAATGTACTGCGTGGACTGTTTTTCCATTATCTTCTTTAAATTTTCAGGCATCCGTTGCAGGGCTACCCAGGTTACTGGATGTCCTCAGGAGCCTGGGGCTCGACTGACTTATACACTGGAGTTCATATCCGTCCATTTTCCCTACCCAGCACGCATCCCCATTTCTGGAAATACCTCCCCAATTTTCTTTTAGAAACCACTTCTCCCCCTCTCAGACCATGTGCACTGGGTGGGACTGACTCTTCCATGGTTTCTGAGTTGGGCGTGGGTCCTCGGTCTGGCCAATCAGATGGTGCCACATCTTCTCAGCCCCTGTGATTGCCCAAGGGTAGGCAATGCCATTCTGAAGGCAGAATGATGGGATGCAGACCCAGACTATTAGCTAGAATTATTAGAGAAGACAGTCCTTTTCTACACAGGATGACTAGGAGCTGGGAGTTGCTAAGTTACCACTTTGCCTTTATATAGGAGCACCCTGCCGGCAGAAAGGAGACCTGGCACTGGGGAAGAAAGATTCCTGCACACCTCGAGTGCACTTTTGGAGCCACCTATGCGAGAAGTTGGACTCTATGGTTACATAAACCAATTTTTTTTCACTTAAGCCAATATGTGATATATGATATACTCATCCAGCAATGATTTAAATCAGGTGGAAAATACTGACTTCCATAACGATCCAACAACTTGGCCCAGATCGGCTATTGCCACTGTCTTCACAATCAGACCTGTCAGGCATACACCCAAGTGATCTGTCCAAATTGACCCCAAAACAGGCTACTGCATATTTTCTCATTCATTATCCCTAAGTATGTGATGGTGGGGTGGGTAGGTCCCATCCCCTTTCAGAGAGAGCAACGTCAACACAGAGAACATCAGGTTTTTGATGATTCCCTCCCCAATGGGACTGACATGCATGTAAGAAACCCAGTTGTTCAGGCTCCAGTTAAATACCTGAGTGACAAGAGCTGGGGCCCAAATAGAGGAGTGTTTTATTTTGCACTCCAGAATGGCAGAGATTAGGTGAGTGCACCTTCACACCCAGGAGCTGCAGAGGCTAATGAAAGCTGAAATGAGCCAGGAGCTGGCATGCTGGGCGAGGGGAAATGGATGGGTTCGGGAGGAGGCTGCGGCAGGGAGCCTCTCACAGGCAGCCATCCTTAATTGTAGGAGCAATAATGCTGACGCCGCAGGGGCCAGAGGCTTGGCAGAAGTCGGATGTTGCCTAAATGAGACCACACCGAGTTCTTAAACCTCTATCTTGGTCAATAAGACCTGACTGGCCCAAAGGCAGAGGCGATGCTAAAACGGCCTTTACATAAATCTTCAGCCTATAGAGCAGATTCCATGAGAAAGTTCCAGAAGCACCATGATAGCTACAGGCACAATCTCACTCCCAAAGGACCTGCAGGCCGATGTAGCCCATCCTTCTCTGGTGTATTTACAAGATTTCTAGTCTATTTAGGTCTCCCTCTAAATGTATGTCTTTCCTTTCTCTTTGCTTCTTTGAACTGGGGTATCTCCTACTGAACAGCGTGAGGGAGAAGGCAATGCTGGATGGAATAACACACTTTTAATGATGTGAAACAAAGCTTTAATCACCATGGTTATTTACAAAATAATGTCTTTCTTGCATTTGATTTAATAGCACTTTATCCAGAGCTTTCATCAAAACAACTACCCATCTGACTTATTGGAAGATTATATTAAATGTCAGAAGAGCTCCCCGTACTCATAAAGTGCTTCCTTGCCAATCAGGATTTTAATTTCGGATGGGGAAATAATAAATACAACAATTATTGAACACTGTGACATTAACTGATAAAGATACCCGTTCCCCTTGAATTATCAATTACACATTGGCATAAAAAAAATAGATTAGTGACAATTTAATCCCACATCTGGTGACCTTTAAGTAATGTTGTAACACTTCACAGCTTTGTCATTAGAATGTCATCAGCCTCCTCTCTGAAAGAAATGATACCTAACTGCTTCATTTTAGAACAGTCTCCAAAGTTTGCTAATGTTTAATATCTGGTAACAAATCTAGTGGGGTATAGAAGACCCAGATGTACCAAGCAACTCAGTCAGTAGCAATTTTCAAAATAATCCTATTATAAGTTACCGCAAGAGAGATATTAGGGAGAGTCAAAAACTCATAGAATCATAATGAACGTTGCATCCTTGGGGAGACCTGCTCACTGCCAGACCCTCCTGGTGGGTAAATATATTGATACCAGCACTGGGGGTGTCAATTGGCCAAATCCATCAAGATTTTAAATGCATATTGCTTTCTCCTCAACAATTCTGCTTCTAGAGACCGTCTATAGTAATATTTATACATGGGCACAAAAAACTGTCCATCCCAGCACTGTACACAATGTCAACCATATCAAAACCGTGACTAACCTAAATTTCCATTAGAAGAGAAACATTAAATAAATTGGTACACCTGCTTAATGGTATCTCGTGCAGCCACTAAAGAAAATGAACTGACCAATGTCCTGGCATGGTAATTTCTTTGTTCTCTCCTGTCGACACTCTGCATCCTGCTTACCAGAAAATCTTCCTGGACTCCTTTAAACTATGACCAGAAGCCAACCACTTCTTACCTCCTCCCATGCTTCCACCCTGATTCAAACCACCACCATCTTTCCCCCAAATGCCCACAATCACCTACTAACAGGTCTCCCACTTCGACCTTTTCTCCCAAAGAGTCTATTCGGAACACAGCAGCCTAAGGATTTTTTTTCAAATGTAATTCAGATCAAGTCCTTCTTGATATCAAAACCTAATACTGACCTCCCATGTCACTCAGCATAAAAGCCAAGTCCTCACAATGGCATAGAAGGCCCTGCATGATCAACTTATTCTTTCCACCCTAGAAATTATCTCTCTGGCTCCTCATTCCTCACCTGTCTCCCTCCCTCAAATCCTTGCTTATCCTGCTTTAGCCCAACTGACTTTCTTTCTATTCCTCAATCATGCAGAGCCTCAGATCTTTGCACTGGCTGTTCCTTCTGCCTGGAACACTCTTTCCCAGATACCCACATGCTCACACCTTTACATCCTTCAAATCTTTGTCCTAATACCACCTTCTCAATAAAGCCCACCATGACCACCACATGCAAAATTGAAAAGTGTCATCCTTGGCCACTTTAATTCCATTTTCTTTCTTCCATAACACTTATTTTTAAACTTTCTGCATAGTTTACTTTGCTGCTATGTCATTTGCTTATTGTCCACAGCCTCCCCTCCCCACTAGAATGTAAACACAAAAAGAACAAGGAGCTTTGTCTGCTTTATTCATTGATGTAGCCCAAGAGCCTTGAACAGTAACTAACATATAGTAAGTGCTCAATAAACATTTGCTGAACATATGAATGAATGGACATACTAAAGTTATGAACATAATAAAAAGATACAACAAGCACTAAACTAAGTGCTTTACGTATATTATGTTATTTAATCCTTATATCAATGCTAGCAGGAGCTGGAAGAGTAGAAGAGGGGGGTGAAGTGTTATGATTCCATCCTGTAGCTGAAGAAAACTGAAAACCAGAAGGTTCGTAACTCAACCAAATGACATTTTAATGAGCAGCAGAATGAATGAGGAGGGAGAAGATGACGTGCAAGCCTCTCTCCCTGTTAAATGGGAGATCCTAACCCCTTTGCCCAAATGTAGCCCAACCTGTTAAAAAGCTACATATCCCCTCGATCTCTTGCTCCTTTTTTGGATTTCCAAAATATCAACCATTTAGATGAATGTCATTAAATTGAACGGTGCTTTAACCTTATATACCATAAAAATTAAGTGTAGTCTTGGGTAAAATGATGGGTGAGGTCCTATGCCTTCAAGTTTCCTTCAAGCTTTCTGACTGCGTTATTAAATTTCAAATTATATTTTGCTTCTGTGGGTGGCGCTTTGGTTTATTTTTGTCATAAGGGCCTGTATCTATCTCTCCCTCTTGTCCAACTTAGTAGCTTTCATCATAAACAGCAATCAGGGAAACGTGAGGGTTTTTTATGAGATAGTTAAATCCAAAGTGGGGCTCCTTGTATTTTGGAAAAATTTTAATGTGAGCATATTTGCTTTTGGATCTATGAATACAATTTCATTCTGGAGACTCCTATTTTAAGAGTGAGATCAATTTTAGTTAAGTCATGGGTAAAAGAATAGGCTATTTGTAATATAAACATGTTTAAAAATAATATGTTTTGAACATGTTAAAAATAATTTCTATAAACTACAAACATTCTGGTTTTTTTTTAAACTGGTCATGTATCTAGGATCTAGGAGGTACACTGGAATGTTTTAAAGAAGAAACACCTTCATGATTATTTAGAACTGCTTCTAGGACCAGTGGTTAACCCTATGAGTCTCAGCACTGATCTGGAGAATTTACGGGGTGGAAACGAAGCAGGCTCTGCAGGTGCCCACCCACTCCCTTCTGGGCCACACCACAGTCAACATGTCGGTCTGATTCCTAATGGCCAGACTCTGCATCCTCTGACTGAGGAGTTGCTTTGGCCTCCTGAGCCTCTTTGGTCCAAGCACCCAGGCCAGAGTGTCAGGAACTGCCCTTGGAACTATCCCTCAGATCCGGGGCTTGGTATATAAATACCCCAAATCCCTCACTCTGTAGGGTCACTATGGGGTATATGATGTACACGTGCTCCTAGTGTGTGGCCCAGTGAAGCTCCGTCATTGGTAACTTGCCAGACAACATGTTCTTAATAAGCATCCTTCCTTTTTATATCTCAATTTTCCCCTCCCTAACCAGTGTACCCAGGATCCACCTCCGGGGCAACCTGAAGCAGCTGCCTTCCTTTGGGGGCTTAGCTCTAAGTCAAAAAGAGAAAGGACGAGGAAGAGAAAAATAAGTTTCTGCCAGTTTCTTTTCATCACACCATCCTACCACCTGAAAGCCTGATTCATTTTATGCCCCCGCTGCCCCTCCCCCTTGACTGCTATCTACCTTCTTTATCCAAATGTGCCTCTGCAACCTTTCCGCAGGGGCCTCACACATCTGAGATCTCATCCCTGAGTCCCTGAGGCCTACAGCCTCCTCGCCTTCCAAAATTACCTGAAACTCAAAGTGGATTTGCATCCACTTGGGCAGCTGGTTCTATGCTCAGCTTGGCAAAGCCAGGCTTCTCTGAAATGAATCCCTTGGTCATCTCCTCCTTCTTCTTACTCCCATCCTACCCTACATACTGTTGCTGGGAAGGGCACATCCCTAGCAGTTTGTAGTGCAAATGACAATCATCCAAATAACAATCATCACTAACAGAATATGCATCAACAAAGTCTGACACTTGATGAGTTCAAAGCATTTCTCCTAGTACTGCAAATCCCATTACCATGCAACAAAGAACAGCTAGTTGTTAGGAATTAATAATGAGAAATAAGTATAGATGATAGTTTAGCTGACACTGTCATATTTTAATACAATATGTTCTGAAATATTTGCTCCTTTGGGTTGTGAATGTGCTATTTTTGTCACTAATAGGCATATAGGAGCCTAGTAGAAATGAGAAGTTTTCTCAAAGAAACGTATGCATTCTGGGATTTCTCTGATAAGGGGAAGGGGTCAACATGCCTGTAGTTCCTGCTCTTCATTAAGATTCTGCTTCCGTACTGCATAATGTGAGTAGTATTAATTTCCTAAACACTCGTGCACAGCAGCTGCTAACCAATTTCCATAACAGCATCCCTATTCTACAGGCATTTTTAAAGGGGGAAGGATGTCTGCTGACTGTCTGCCAGAAAGAAATTCTCATCTTAACCCACTTCCAAGTCATTCCAGACGGAAAGAAGGATGCTATTAGGAATGCCGACACCCCACTCACAGAGTTGTCTGGGATTGAACATGCTGCCCTGCACCCAGGGCCAGCGCAGGTGGAATGAGCTGTGGGCTCGTACACTAAGTTGCATCTTTCCTCTACACACCTTTGTTTTTTATTTTTTATTTTATGTTATTGTTGCTCTGTTACAGTTGTCCCAATTTTCTTCTATTGTTCTCCCCTTCCCTGGGCCCCCTCCCCCACTCCCACAGTCAATTCCCACCCTGTTGTTCATGTCCATAGGTCATGTATACTGGTTCTTTAACTAGGCCTTTCCCCTTCTTTCCTACCTTATCTCCCTCCCCTCTCCCCTCTGGTCACTGTCAGTTTGTTCCTTGTTTCCAAGCCTCTGGTTCTATTTTGCTTGTTTGGTTTTTTTTGTTCATTAGGTTCCACTTATAGGTGAAATTATAAGGTATTTGTCCTTCACCTCCAGGCTTATTTCACTTAGCATAATTCTCTCCAGCTTCATCCATGCTGTCATGAAGGGTAGGAGCTCCTTCTTTCTTTCTGCTGCCTAGTATTCCATTGTGTAAATGTACTGGTTTTTTGATTCACTCATTTATTGAGGGGCATTTAGACTGTTTCCAGCACTTGGCTATTGTAAATTGTGCTGCTATGAACATTGGGGTGCATAGGTTCTCTTGTACTGGTAATTCAGGATTCTTAGGGTATAATACTAGTTGTGGAACTGCTGGATCAAAAGGCAGTTCCATTTTTAGTTTTCTGAGGAAATTCCATACTGTTTTCCACAGTGGCTACACCAATCTGCACTCTCACCAACAGTGCACTAGGGTTCCCTTTTCTCCACAACCTCACCATCACTTGTTTGTTGATTTGCTAATGATGGCCATTCTGACCAGTATGAGGTGGTACCTCATTGTGGTTTTAATTTGTATCTCTCTGATGGCTAGTGATGTTGAGCATCCTTTCATATGCCCTCTGTATGTCCTCCTTGGAGAAATTTCTATTCTTTGCCCATTTTTTAATTGGTTTGTTTGTCCTCCCAGCATTGAGTTGTATGAGTTCTTTATATATTTTGGAGATCAAACCCTTGTCTGAGGTATTGTTGACAAATATGTTTTCCCATACAGTTGGTTTCCTCTTTATTTTGCTGATGCTTTCTTTAGCTGAGCAGAAGCTTTTTAATTTGATGTAGCCCAATTTGTTTATTCTTTCCTTGATTTCCCTTGCCCTAGAGAAAATACTACTGCATGGGATATCTGAAGTTTTGCTGCCTACGTTTTCCTCTAGGACTTTATGGTCCTCGACACACCTTTGTGGTGGCCTGGTTCGTATGTCCTAGACCAGCTAATAACCTGGGCATTTCTACAGCCCCTGTCAGACAGAGTACAAACTGCTTCTCCTTCCCCCTGATCCATGCCCCTCAAGTTCCAGTGAGACAGGTTGCAGTGGAAGCTGTCCACACTATTTCCAAAAAGGCAGTGTGACTGGACCACTCTAGACCCCTTGCATTTCAGAGGCTTGCCCTCAGAGCATCCTCCACCCAACCTGTTCCAGCAAACACCAGGATGTCCAGGCTCACAATCCGTATATAATTCCAAGTGTTTTCATTATATTCATTCCATGGCTGGGCTTCTCTTTTCTTCTCTTCGTCCTGCCCTCTGCCATGACGAAGAACAACTACTTTTACAAACTTGAACACTATTAAATCTTTTTCTTCCCTCCAGTAGTCCTGTCCTTTTGGATATCTAGGAAGAGATTTATTATAGGAAATTGGCTCCCATAGTTATGGAGGCTGAGAAGTTCTGTGATCTGCTGTCTGTAAGCTAGAGACCCAGGAAAATCAGTGGTGTAGTTCCAATTCAAGTTCAAAGGCCTGCGAACTAAAGAGATTCTCCAATAATATCCAACTTTGCATTCATTCACCTTTGCAGTCCATCCTCTTTACCTTCATATTCAACCCCCAACCTGTCTCTCCAACCTTGCTTTCCACATCTCCTTTGCAAGTGCCCCACAATCCCACCACAGGAGTTGACCTTGCCACTTGCCCCAAATAAAACATGCCAGGTCAGTCTGAAGTTTTTACTCAACCTGCCACCTCCGGCTAGATAGCTCACCTGCTTCTATCCTAGTAAAATTTTACTTTTCATCCCTTTCTAATCCTCCAATGGAGGTGACAAAGTTAGTCACCTCCATTTTCAAACTCTCCCTAGCTTTTGTCCATACTCATCAACTTAGCACTTGTTTTGTTGGGGTTGTTGGTTGATTACATGCAGATCTGTTTCCTTTGTTTATTTGTGACTCTTAGAATGCACAAGCCTGGGTTTTACTCTCCTTTATATGTGCTGTTATCTTAACTTTGCAAAACTCAATAAATCCTTATTGAATGGAATTTACAAAGTGTGTCTACACATGGATATGTTAAAAATAGGTGCCCGTAAATTTTGTAAAGTCATTACACTCATAATTAGAATTTTACTCAGATAAAACCAAGTCATATTTGCTCCTATTCTGTAGTTTTCCATCCAGAAAATGACTCCTGTTTACTGACCACTGACCATTCACATGGATTAGCAAGTATATTATTCAGGGGCTCCTGAGAAACAGAACCAATTGGATATATGTATGCAGAGATCTAGGAAGAGATTTATTATAGGAAATTGGCTCCCATAGTTGTGGAGGGTGAGAAGTTCCATGATCTGCTGTCTGAAAGCTAGAGATCCAAGAAAACCAGTGATGCATTTCTAATTCAAGTCCAAAAGCCTGAGAATTGAAAAGATGGTGGTGCAAATTCCAATGCAAGTCTGAAGGTCTAAAAACCAGGAGCACCAATAGTGTAAGTCCAAGTCCAAGAGCAGGAGACCAATGTCCAGCTCAGGCCATCAGACAGAGAGGGTGAATTTGCCCTTCCTCCACCTTTTTGCTCTATGCAGGATCTTAATGGATTAAATGATGCTGCCCCCATGAGGCAGGGCATCTGCTTTACTCAGTTTGCACATTTAAATGCTAATCTCATCCAGAAACACCCTCACAGATGCACCCAGAAATAATGTTTAGCCAACTATCTGGGCACCCCGTGATCCAGTCGAGTTGATAGCTAATTATCACAGCAAGTGTTTGATGCAGGTCAGTGCTAATCCTCACCAACAATTCTACAAGATGTATATTATTATTGTTGTTATTATTGTTTCTACTTTACAGATTATGAACTGAAGAATCATGCCACAGCTGGTGTAGCTCAGTGGATTGAGCGTAGTCCTTTGAACCAAAGGATCACCAGTTCAATTCCCAGTCAGGGCACATGCCTGGGTTGCAGGCCAGATCCCTGGTAGGGGGAGCACGAGAGACAACCACACATTGATGTTTCTCTCCCTCTCTTTCTCCTTCCCTTCCTCTCTCTCTAAAAATAAATAAATAAAAATTTTTTAAAAAAATCAGAGAGGGAAAGCCACTTGACTTAAGCTGCATAGGTCGCGAATGGCACAGGTAGGTGAGGAACTCAAACCTTAGGCTGGATGGCTCCAACATCTATGCATCTCCCGTCTTACCTCCTAACTCTTAGCACAACAAGGCTATGCCTCCTATCTCAGTTCGCAAAGCAGTCCAAAGGAAGAACAAGGAAAATAGGTAAGAGGAGGGCTGTTCCTTGCCGTGTAACCAGCTTCTCACAGTGCTGTGTGTGGAGATGTTTAAGTTCAACCACCATGAATAAATGATGAGTGGGCATTGTTGCTTCAGAAAAGCAGTAACAGAGGTTCATAGAAGGCTGAGCTGGACTCCAGGAGAAGTGATGCCTGTCTTCATACCTGACATTTTCCCCTCCACTCTCCACTTCCCTGTGTTTCAGACTCCTCCACCTTCCCATGATGGTCTTGCTACTCTCATTCTGCACTTTGTTATTATGAGATCGTCTCTTTCCCCTTCACATTTCAAAGCTCACACACCAGTTCCGAGTCACTGCCTTCTCAAAAACTGTCAAAATCACCCAAGGTACAAAACTGAAACAATAAACCAAAATAATTGCAACCAAATAGTAAAAATGCTATATGTGAGAATAGTCAAAAAATGCAAAATTCCTGTTCTCAGGTCTGCTATTGTTGAAGATGCTTTGACTAAATTTCTTTGTCTTAACTCTAAATGTGGAACTGGCCTCAACACACACTAAAATTGGCAGAGGCATTCTGCAGTCTCCCTTGGAAGCCAGCTAAGTGACTGAGGAGATGTTAATATTAGCATCAGAGCTTCAAACTCATCAATAGTCACAACAAGACTAGGTCGCAAGTAATAAAGTAAGAGATGTACTTCATGATTCATTTGGTGAAATCTCCGTCGGTCTAGACTATTAAATAAGAGGTGATGGATTATTTTTGTTTTTTAATCAACTCCTTTTTGGAATACATTAAATTTAAACACCCATCCAAAAAGCACTTAGAATGTGAGTGGGAAAGAGTCAAGAGCTGAAAAATGAGGACTTCCAAATAGCTAGATCCAAATGATCGAGCATCCGCTTGGCCATGAAGGTGCCTCAAGGAAAGATGGGTCAACTTCAAGTAGACTAGGAAGAAAATCAGCCTAGGAAATCTAGAAAGAATGTCCTCAACCCAAAATGTTCTGTCCAGCAAGTGACACAGTGTAGATAGACACTCAGTTACATTTGCTGAATGAACAAATTTGGAGTAAAAAAAATTTAATTATTAAGTATATAAAATGTAAACAGTTACTTCAGTAATATTTTTCAAAATCTCGTGATGAAGTTTATTAAGCACTCAGAAATATATACACAGAGGCAACCTTAACATGAGATCTAAATATATTCTTTAAATTCTGCTCAACAAAAGGCTTTTGAGAATTTACTATGTCCCCAGAGCTGTACACAAGACTCTGGAACAAATGAAGGTGAATTGGCAGAGGTCCCTCCAATCTGGGTGACCATCTGCTGATGGCCCTCAAGCAGGCATGGCAGCAATCTCTCTTGGGTGACCAAAGGAACAGCCCCCACCCAACATTATATACCCATTACCACTCACAGAGCCTTCAATTACACCATTAAAGATGAATTCCTTCAGGTCTTGAAGGTTAATTGAGTCTCTTAGCAAAGGTTAAATACTCCTGGGATGAATACCTTCTTAATCCATTATCACCTGAGATTGGACCCAAGCAATAGATCACGGCTAGCAGTGAGCACGCTGAGCAGAGAGGATTGAGAAGCAGGGAGGGAGGGGTTTCGGAACAGAAGAGGTGGAGAAAGAAGGCACCAGAAGCATCACTGATGCGCTTTATTTGCAGTTTTCCTCAGTGTCCCCACATTCTAACCAATCAGTCACAAAAATTTATATGAGACTGATCAGCACACATCCTCCGAAATGTCTTCCCCAGGTCCTCTTCACTGGGTTTCTAGGCTCAGCATATGCATTGTCTATCCTCAGTCAGTCCTAATAATAACAGGGCGTGCTCACTGGCTGTTTAGTCTGCCCCAGCCAGTATCCTGAGAGCTTTACAGGAATCATCTCATTTAAGTCTTACCACCATTCTAGCCTCATTCCAGAGGTGACACAACTGAGGGTCAAAGGAGTTAAGTAACTTGTTCCAATTACTTAGCTGTAAATGGCAAAGCCAGGGTTTTAATTTATCTAATTCCAGCTTCAGAGCTAAAATTCTTAATCTCAATATTATAATTCCCCATAACTTAGGCTGAAATCGTTACAATAGCTCTATTAGACAGACCTAAAAAGCAATGGTGCCATCTTAACCGTGTCCAAGGTCTAGTTCAACTATAGGACCTTGGATCTTAGTGTCTTCATCTATTAAACAGAGCTAATAAAATCTCATGTGACATTATGTGAAGATCATATTAGTTCATGAAGAAAACGTTTGGCCCAGAGTATTAAGGTATAAACTCCCTGGCTGTGCAATGTTTGTTCTGGTAATGTTCCTGTTGGCCTCTAGAGGACGCTCAAGCCCTCATTCTCTACCTCTTACACCGTATACTTGTCAGTGTCCTCAGTCAGTGCATTCAAATCTAGAAAACTAAAAATGGGCCTGCCTTATGACCCAGCAATTCCATTGCTGGGACTATATCCTAAGAACCCTAAAATACAAATCCAAAAGAACCTATGCATCCCAATGTTCATAGCAGTACAATTTACAATAGCCAAGAGCTGGAAGCAACCTAGGTGCCCATCAGTAAATGAATGGATCAAAAAATTGTGGTACATATACACAATGGAATTCTATGCAGCAGAGAGAAAGAAGGAGCTACTACCCTTTGCAACAACATGGATGGAACTGGAGAGCATCATGCTGAGTGAAATAGGCCAGGCGGTGAAAGACAAATACCATATGATCTCACCTTTAACAGGAAGCTAAACAACTAAACAAACAAGCAACCAAAATAAAAACAAAGACACTGAAATCGAGAACAGGGGTACAGCAACTGGAGGGGAGAGGGGAGGGAATTTCAGGGGAAAAGGGGAAGAATTTAGAGGAACTAGCATAAAGGACACATGGACAACAACTAAGGGGAGTGGAAAGGGGAGGGAGGTGGGGTGAATGGGGGAGGGCTGGGAAGGGAGTAAAAGAAAGAAACCTGTAGTTGAAAAATAATTTTTAAAATTAATTAATTAATTTTTTAAAATCTCATGGGGATAAGTACATACAACACATACATACATTTTTGAGATGTGTGTGTGGTTGGCCAAAAAAGTCCATTAAGTTTTTCCCATAGAATAAAAGATGCATCTTCCTTTTTTTTTACCAATAACTTTATTGATTTGAATATTTTGAGTATGTTGGCTATCTCCCACATGGTATAATGTTGATTGCTCTCAATTAATGTCTGAATTTGGTCACTATCATCTTCAGCTGGTCTACCCAACCATGGAGCATCATCCAGTGAGAAATCTCCAGCACAAAACTTCACAAAACACTTTTGACACATTTGAGCAGTCACAGCACCTTCTCCACACACTGCACAAATCTTTTTTTTTGCATTTCAGTTGTGTTTACCTTTCTTGAAATAATAAAGCATAATATGTGAGAAATGTTGCATACTTTCTTCCTTCTTCAATATTAAAACAGCTACACAAAAATTCACCAAAAATTTTGATAAGTTTTTAAAAATGCATGCTGATATGACAGCCGTCACAATACAATCTAACAAAATTGTTTTGAATGTAGTTAAAGACAACCAAGTGCTACTAGAGCCATCTTATGGATAAAAAGCAAAGGAACTTTTTGGCCAACCCAATATATCTTTGTATTCCAAGGTTGGCCAAAGTAGGTTTACAGTTGTTGTGAGTACATGAATCACAAAGTATATTTTTGTATTATTATTTATTAATTATTGTACTATTTAGCTGTATTATCATTTTAAACCTGTTTGTGCCCACCCATATATATATGGCCCCACCCACATGTCCAGGGGTGGGGCCTAGACACCTGTTTTTTAGAGTAATTTTAGTGACTCGAATGCACAGCAAGGTCAAAAAACACAGCAAAGGAAGACCTGCTAGTAAGAGCCAAGGCCAAGGACATTTTGTAGTTAAAGCAGCTAGGAAATGGGTATTTCTCAGTGACAAGTAGTTAAAAGTCCTAGCGCCCAAGTAACAAGTTTCCGAGTTGGGAATCTGGTTTTCTGGCCCCTCCATTTTTGATTTTCGGTCTTTATGGGAGCTCACTCTTGACTCATTAACAAAAATTCTCACCATACCTAGGCTCTGGGGTCTCAGTTTGACTCTGCCCGCAGTGGCACCTTGTGACCATCTAGATGCCCTGACATTAGGCCCTGATGACCACTGGGGCATGTCCCTGTCCCTGGTTCTGTCTTCAGCTAGCCCTGATTAGGAGCTGAGGCAGCCCTCAGAGCCATGCCTTTACCCCGTGGCTGGCCTTCCAGAATAAGCCCCGGCATGCATGACAGATATCCTCCTTCTATCCACCCCATAAGCATGACAAAGACCAGCTCCATCTTGCTTCAAGAAAGTCCTCTTTAAATCCAGGGCTCTTAAGAAGCAGGTCCTCTTTCCCCAAAAGCAAAAATAAACATTCACTAGACTTTGTTGATGACAGTTACAGACTGATCACACACTCACAATTCAAACTTCTATCCTCGTCTACCCTGAGTTCAGCTGACATGCCCATTAGCCCTCCCCAGGTGCACCTGCTGCCATCATCCTGCAGGATTCACGGATTTCCTCGCCAGCTTCCTCTCCAGCTTCTTCAGAGCCTCATTCATTACTTTCCCAAGCTATGAAAGACCCACAGAAGAAAAGATGTACCCACTCCCTGCCCTGAATAAAGAATCCAAGCAGTTAAATTATATCCGGATGCAAATAAGAGCCTTACTTTTTTCCCTAAGAGGCAAAATGGCCCCATTTATTCACACCCTTGTCACTCAAACGGGGCTGAGCATGTATTTAACAAACTTGGCAGCATTTCACTCTGAGACCAAAAACAAACATGATAAATTTCTCCTCCGGAGATAATTTTGGTGATGTGTATAGGCCACTGAAAATGAGAATATTATGACTTTAGTGCTGTGATAATATATGGTAGTAATTATATTAACAAGGGAAATTACATCCCTTTTCAGCAATTTCAGCTCATACCACCCACATGAATAGTGGGCAGCAGCAAAAATGCTGAAATGTTGCTAGTAGAATAGGGGAAGCAATATTTGCTGAATTTAGAACCTACTGTAATCACTTTTTTAAAATGCATTGCACTCCTACTATGTGCCAGGCACAATGGGGAGTGAACCCAACATGGCCCCCAACCTTAAAGGAAATATGACATAAATTACATAAACCATTGTAATGCCCGGTAGGAAGTGAGAATGATAAAAGAGAGGTACAGATGGAGTTCTATAAAGAGTGAAAAGAGGAAGCTATCACTTCTAGATGAAGCTATGCTGAAGCTGTGGCCTACCTGGAAAGCAATCAGACACTCAGGAGGTGATGGGTAAGAAGGCCCACAGTTTTCCAGCATTAAGATAAACTGCAGCCAATTAACACCGGAAAGTTTGCCCACTGACCTGGCCCCAGAGAATAGCCACCAGAATGTTCCTCAGCTGGATGACCACGAGAGCAAACCCCACAGTCCATGGCTCCTGAAATCCTTCCAAAAAGTCTTTTGCCAAGAATTTATAAATGTGTGGATTAATAAGCTATAAATATGGATTACATGCATGAGTCAAACTCCATAATTCATTCTGAGCTTTATTGCAATTGAATTTGAAATATTCGCTGTGTACTTCTACCAATTTGATCAGCTTTTGTTTTATTTCTCCTGTGTACAAGAAGATACAGGGGATTCTAAGAGAAATAAGACACAGGCTAGATCCTGAAGTGGCTTGGAATCCCACATAGGAAAGGGAGACATACAAAATAATTACAAAGATGATCTGCTGTTTTATCAACATGATCTGGTGGGAAGAGTATAAACTTTCAAATCAGACAGACTGAAGCTGAATTCCTATTCTGCAGTCTACCGGCTCTGTGACCTAAAAAAGAATTACTGGATCTCTGTCTAGAGTAACATTCCAATGTCTATAAGCTGTTCAAATCATAGGGCTGCGGTAAAGATCAAATAGGATAATATCATGAAAGTGTTTTGTTGAATGCCTATAATGTCTAATATATCTGTTGAATAATGTGAGTCAGAAAACTGGCCACAAAGTAGTTATAAAGAAAAACATAATTATCTTCCAAGAAAGAGCTCATCTGGGAGTTGGAGGAACAAGGAAGTCTTCATGAAGGGGTACCATTTGAACAGGACCTTGGAGCACAGGTAGGGATTTGTCTGTTTGTAGTTCACTGTGGCTAGTGGCAGTGCAGTGAGCAGGTTTGGACTGAGGCATAACATTGGATTTTTAGGAGGCTAAAAATTATGCATATGAAAATATTTGGTTGATGGATTCACTCTAGGCAAATTAGTATTTTAGCACATAGAGCCCCCTGAATACCACACCATGTAGTCAAAACTCCATGGTGCCCAGGTCAAAGGGCACTACACATGACAAAGAAGGATAATTCTTCCCGAATATGGAAAAAGGAAAACTTTGAAAAGCTAGCATGATGTTTACATACATTTTTTTAGTTTGAAACAAAAAAAACAATCCTTCCTATAAATATTGAAGTAAAATGCTATAACACATTGGAAAAAAAGAGTTCAGAAGCATGATAAAGAAATAAAATACCAACTCCAGTGGCATTTACTCTGGAATTGCCAGAAATATTAGAGATTAATTTGGAAATCTCCATCTAAAATGATTTAAAAGGATAAAAAGAGAAACACATTATCATCATGGCTGCTAAAGCCACTTAATATATCCATTTCTAATTTTTTTTAATGATAAAGCATAGGTACTTCATTAATATGGTAAATACATGAATATATAAATCAAGCTAAATGTTAATATCACAATTAACGGAGAAATGCTAGAAGACTCCCATCAAAGTCTAGAACAAATTCCCTTGTGCCATTAATATTTCATATTACCCTAGAGAATCTAGCTGGTCAATGAAATTAAGTAATTGAAAGAAGAAAAAGAGAATAAGTATAAAAAAGAAGGCAAAATTATCATGATTTGCAAATAAGTTGATTACCTAGTAACCCAAGAAAATCAGCTAAGAAAGAATTCTTTTCCTTTTTTGTAATTTAAAGAAATTCAGTAAGGTAGTGCTCAGAAACAAAGTAATATATGGGAATCAACAACCATCATGTATACACATACAGTTCAAAGAAATACGAGAAGGAACAACCCTATTTTCAAAAGTAACAAAAAAAATGTAAAATACCTATGGATAAACTTCACGAGAAATGTGCAGGATTTACACAAAACAATTTCAAAGTACTTTTTTCAAAAGTCTCACAAAAATGATTTAAGTTCATGGAAAGGCATTCCACACTCTTAAAAAAATGTTTTATCATAAAGATGTTAATTGTCAAGTTATCTTAAACATTTACACAAACCTAATAATCTACCAAGGGAATTTGATTTGGAACAAAATAACTAATTCTAAAGTTCCTAATGGGAAAAAAGCATTAACGGTAAAAATAATCTGTGGGGAGAAGGGGAGATTTACCATGTGAGGTACACTCGACCAAATATAAAAATGTAGAACAAGGCTCTAATAATTAAACAATGTGGTACAAACACATATGTAAATATACAGATAGAAAAATAAAACAGACAAGAAGTCCCTGAAAAAGACTCAAATGCATATTGAAATTTATATATGTATAAGTTCATATTTCAAAGTAGAAAAAAATATGTTAAAAAATATTGTTGGAATAACAGACTATTCCTCAGGAAAAAAATATTGAATACTCATCTCATAATACCCACAAAAATGAATCCCAAATACACCAAATATTTCAAGGTGAAAATAAAACCTGAAAAGAATTAGAAGAAGTGATGGTAAGGTTATTTTTTAATTTTTATTATCTTCAAGTGGGGAAGACCTTCTCAGTATTATTTTTAAATCCCAGGAGTAATAACTAATTAATTAATTAATTAATTAATTTGACTAAATTTTAAATAAGAATATTTAAAATCTCTGTATGAGATAGCACACACACAAAAGGTAAAAAAAAAAAAACAACCTAAGAAAAACCTTAGCAACTCATAATAAGACAAAAATATAATTTTTCTAATATATAAAGAACATTTACAAATCAATAAGCAAAAGATTACTAAGCTACAGAAAAACAGGCAAAAGATATGAACAGTTTACTAGACAGAAAATATAAATAGCAATGTAAGTATATGAAAAGCTGCTCATCTGACCCAAAGTAAGAGAAGTGTAAGCTCAAACCACAATTAGATATTTTTTACCTAACAGATTGGCAAAGATCAGTACTGTTTGGTAAACACTCTGGTGATGAGAATATGGGGAACGGCCACTTTCCTATACTTCGGATGAGACTGTAAGTTGCCACAATCACAAAAGAGAGCAATTTGGCAATATCTATCAAAAAATGAAAATTCTATATCCTTGGATACAATTAGCTTTCTAAGGAATTAATCCTATAAACACAATAAACAAAATGCTGTATGTTCGGAGATATTCACTACAGTACAAAGTCTTTAATGTGATCAAAAGGGGTCTCCTCTGACTGAGAAGGCTCCATGTACCACATCCGCACAATGGATTTATTAAAGAGCGCAGAGCACCTTTGCCACACGGGATCTCGTGCTCAGCACAATGCAGACTGTAACACTAATAATCCACTCATATGCTTGACGGTGTTCGGTCCCAGGGAAAACTCTCTCCACATTTTTTGCCCTATATCTTCAAAGAGAAAGGCAACTTTATCCCAATACGGTGAAAATTGGTGGGTCATGCCGCTGCCAGCTTTAGAAATGACTACTGCTTTGGAGAATAGAGAAGATGTGGAAGCATTTACCTAAGAGCAAAGACAGACTGATTAATTCACCAACCATTCCTCTCAGATACCAGGGATGCAGTACATTCTTGCAATTCTTTTTTTTATGGTAAAGCTGATTAGACATTTTGCTTTGTGTGTGTGTGTTTTCTTTTAAGATTTTATTTATTTATTTTTAGAGAAGGGAAGGGGGAAAGAAAGAGAGGGAGAGAAACACTGATGTGTGGTCACCTCTTGCATGCCCTGCACCAAGGACCTGGCCCCCAGCCCGGACATTTGCCCTGGACAGGAAATCAACCCGCAACCCTTCTGTTCACACGCTGGCACTCAACCCACTGAGCCACACCAGCCAGAGCTGTTTTTTCAATGTTCAAATCATAATGGCACCTACAGCAGTTGCTGAGTAACAGATGGTTGATGAACACTGTCCAATGCAAGCAATCATGACTTTTAATTGTGGCATGATATGGATTCCGTACATTTTGTTCACTGTACAGGCTTTGAACACCAAAACTGAAGCTTTACTATTATATCAAATGAGGCTTAATTTAAATAAAAATGTTTTACTAATACAATTATTATTTGATTAATATTTGCAATTTAAATATTAAATGAGATGTCAATTTTAGAAAACATATGCAAGAAACTTAGCTACATTTTATTTATTATTTGTTTTTGGTAGTCAGTCACTGAAATTTTCTTTTTGCCTTCACATTTAAATGGTTATTTTAAAAGAAAAAATCACCCTGACTGATGTGGCTCAGTTGGTTGGGCATTGTCCCATGAAGCAAAACATCGCTGGTTTGATTTCTTGGGGAGGGCACATGCCTGGCCTCTAGAATAAAACACACACACAAAATGGTAGCAACACTTGCCTCTGGAAAATAAAACCTTGAGAGTAAAGACTGTGTTTAGTTCATTTCAATGCCCCTTGAACCAGAAGAGTTGTCCTACACATAGCAGAAGCTAAACAAATACTTGTATTGAATGAGTAAATGAGCCAATGAAAAGGGGGAGAAATTGATGATGAGCACTTCACCAGTGATCTTTTTGTATATATTAAATTTTGAACCTTACATGTGTTCCCCTACTTCATGGGGTGGGGTAGGATGAGGGTGGATCCAATGATTGATAAATTTTAACATTCTAAGTAGTTCCAATAGTATCAACTCAAAACAAATTACCATCAAATTTTCTTAACCATAAAATCTATTCAGTGTCATGAATTTTGAATTGCTAGTGGCTAGGTTCATTGTGACTTAGCAATAATTTCTATATGTCTGGTTCTTTATAGTTAATCACATTCTATCCTATGCACAGCATGGCTCATTCTAGGTAAGCAAAAAAAAACATCATTATTCTTTAATTTATAGATTAAAACCCTGCCCAAGTTCATACTATTGCCAATTTCCATTCTCTTTCCATAGCCTACAAGGTTGTTGGAAAAAAACACATTCATAGTCAATTTTTTACATTGATCTGGAAAGACAGCTTTCTTCTATGGAACAAACAACAGATTCACTTCTCTACATGGTTGGCATCCATTAATGTTACAGCCTTTGCTAAAGTTGGTTTTGTACTAGTTCCAAAGTCGCACTTTATGAAGAGAAACGAAAAATTTATTTTGTCTCCTCTGTTGTTTATTTTTGTAGTGTTTTATGCTTAGTAATAAACTTTGTTACATAATTGCATAAGATGTAATAGGTTTGCCTAAAACTTCTTCTCCTAGGTAACAAAACTTTCTGGGGAAAAAAACTCCTTTCCTCATTTTTCATTTTTTAACTTTTTGTCTTTTTAATCTACTTCCTTGAGACTTTTAATTTAAAACATTTTGCTTTTTTAAAGGTTACAACATTACATGTTTCTTAATTCCATAATTTACTTGACTTCTGCCCAAAATGGAGGCATAGGTAGACACACTGTGCCTCCTCACACAACCAAAAGGACAACAACATATTTAAAAAAAACAAAAAAACAAAAACCAGAACTGAAAGAAAAGCAAACAGTATGGAAATCTGACAACCAAGGAGTTAAAGAAGAAACATTCATCCAGACCAGTAGGGGAGTGGAGATGGGCATGAGTGGCAAAGCAGCCACTGGCAGCCCGGGTGGTCCCACATTCACATGCAGATAGACCAGGAGGAACAACTGGGGAGCAAGACAGACTGTATAACCCCCGGTTCCAGCGCAGAGAAATAAAGCCTCAAAACCTCTGGCTGAAAACTCCTATGGGGGTTGAGGTGGCAGTGGGAAAAACTCCTAGCCTCACAAAAGAGTCCTTTGGAAACACTCACAGGGCCCTAGAATGTACACAAACCCACCCACCTGGGAATCAGCCCCGGAAGAGCCAAATTTGATTGTGGGCAGCAGAGGAAGTGTCTGAAAACTGACAGAGAGTAGAGCAAGCAGCACTGTTCCCTCTCGGACCCCTCCCCCACTTACAGCATCACAACGCAGCCATGTGGGTTGCCCCACACTGGTGAACACCTAAGGCTCCTGCCCTTTACTACATAACAGGAGCACTGAGACAAAAAAAAAATGGCCCAAATGAAAAAACAGTTCAAAGCTCCAGAAAAAATACAACTAAGCAATGAAGAGACAGCCAGCCTATCAGATACACAGTTCAAAACACTGGTTATCAGGTTGTTCCAGGAACTCACTGGGTATTTCAACAGCATTAAAAAAGACCCAGACAGCAATGAAGTTTGCATTATGTTAAATAAAGAAAAAATCTACAGGGAACCAACAGTGACAGGAAGGAAACCAAGACTCAAATCAATGGTTTGGAGCAGAAGGAAGAAAGAAACATTCGACCAGAACAAAATGAAGAAACAAGAATTCAAATATATGAGGAGAGGCTTAGGAACCTCCAGGACAACTTTAAACCGTCCAACACCCAAATCATAGGGGTGCCAGAAGGAGAAGAGGAAGACCAAGAAATTAAAAACTTATTTGGACAAATAATAAGGGAGAACTTCCCCAATCTGGCAAAGGAAATAGACTTCCAGAAAGTCCAGGAAGCTCAGAGAATCCCAAAGAAGTTGGACCCAAGGAAGAATACGCCAATGCATATCATAATTACATTACCCAAGATTAAACAGGAGAGAATCTTAAAAGCAGCAAGAGAAAAGGAGAACAGTTACCTACAAAGGAGTTCCCATTAGACTACCAGCTGATTTCTCAAAAGAAACCTCTCAGTCAAGAAGGGGCTAGAAAGAAGTATTCTAAGTCATGAAAGGCAAGGACTTACATCCAAGATTACTCTATCCAGCAAAGCTATCATTTCAAATGGAAGGGCAGATTAAAGTGCTTCTCAGACAAGGTCAAGTTAAAAGAGTACATCATCACCAAGCCCTTATTATATGAAATGTTAAGAAAAAGAAGATAAAAAATATGAGCAGTAAAATGACAACAAACTCACAGCTATTAACAACAAAACCTAAAAAAATGAACTAATCAAACAACTAGAACAGGAACAGAACCACAGAAATGGAGATCACGTGGAGGGTTATCAGTGGAAAAGGAGGAGGGAAGGCGAAGGTACAGAGAATAAGTAGCATAAATGGTAGGTAGAAAATAGACAGGGGGAGGGTAAAAATAGTATACAAAATGTAGAAGCCAAAGAACTTATATGAATGACCCATGGACATGAACTAAAGGAGGGGAATGTGGGCGAGAGGGGGTGTGCAGGGTGGAGGGGAATAAAGGGGGGAAATGGGACAACTGTAATAGCATAATCAATAAAATATATTTTTTTAAATCCATAATCTTTTCAACTCCCTCATCCTTTGTAAAGTGTCCTTTTTTGTATCCTTTTATTTTCAAGCCCTTTTCATGTTTTCTCCCTTTTGTTTTATTTCCATGGGTACTTTTATTGTCATATTAGCCTTTATTTTAAGGCTTCTACAGTGAGATCTGACCCAAGAGCAAGGAAATGGGAAGGAAAGTCTCACAGCCGTGCTGCAGTGAATGTGGCAAAGAGGTGCAAAGGAGGGCATAAAGAAAATGAAACTCTGGGAGAAGACCTGATAGGGTTTTTTTGGTCTCCAAGGTGTCATACCTTTGAAGATGAAAAATAAAGGTATTTACATGGGTACCTTTATAAAAATGTGACTTGCAGAACACTGAAATGCTGGAGAAAACACGTTCCTTTCATTAGAATCTCAGTTTCATGGCCAGTAGACGAAGTCAAATTTGCTTTGAGGACATGAGTGAGAATATTGCCCTGTAGGAGGCCAAACTTGACAAATGAACTCTGTCTCTATCTTGCAATCAACTCACTAGTAAGTTAAATTGAGAATTCTGCTTGAAGTCTGTTAATGTTGATTTAGAGGAAGCAAGCCCACGCTCCTTCAAGATCTCCAAAGCAAGCTATCTATTTGGTAAAACAGTAAGAATGTCCACGGTATGATTCTCAGGCAGAAAGATCAAGAGTCAATATTAGAAATTTTGGCAAGTAGTTGTAGCAATCATGTTTCACATCTTGCTCTTCACTCACCCTCTTTCCTGGAGCCAGTCCTGGTTTGATTTCTCTCTCCTGTCTGCCTTCACTCCAGTAGTGCCTGAGTCTGTAGTCCATCTATAATTTTTCTCCAAGGGTCTTATAACCCCTGCAGCATCTACAGGTAAAAAAAATGATTAAAACATGAGATAAATCTCTCCTGAATGATCTTATGAAGTATTTATCACCATTGCAGTGAAAGAAACAAAACCTGAAAGTTTCATATTACAAAAACATTAAGAAAAAAAGTGTTCCATGTAAGTGTGCTTGTGTGTGTAGGTGTGACTGTGCTTGTGCATGTGAATGTGTGAATGCTTGTGTGTCTGCATCTCAGTGTATGTATTTGAATATGTGCCATGAAGAGGTATTGAGGAGGAAAATCAGCAAATCAGACTATTTTTTAACCTACCTGGCACTAAATGTCCAGTTACTTGCAAATATGTATAATTGAATTTTTTATTTAAAAATAAAAGTCTGGAATAAGCATAGAGCAAAGGTAAGTGCCTTTTATCTTTGCCTCAAACTCTTTCTCATCTCTTCCTTTTCCTTTCCTTGTCAGCCAACTTTCACCCTCATTTTGCTTTTCCTATCTGGTATTTCCTAGATGTTCCATTCTGTTCAGTTTAATTTATCCAAATGTCAGACCCAATAAGTGGCTGAATTTTCACTCCAGTCCTGCTGAATGACTGTATTGCTTTTAAATAACTTGCATCTGCTCTGGATTCTCCCATCTGCTTCTCTTCCTTTTTATTTTGTCTAGGTTTGGGACATTGGCCAGGCACTCCTGATTTTTCATTTTTGAACCACTGACACAAAGTTAGTCATCCTTTCTGAATCTCTCTGAAAAAGCTGGCCCCGGGCAAAGTTGTAAAATAGGTCAGATATATGAGTGCCACCACACACGCTTTTAGTACTTTCTCATTCACAGTTGCCACCCTCCCCTAGAGGTACCCCACACTGTGGACCTTCTCATCCCTGCTCTTTAATTCCCATCCTTCAAATTGCCCGTGACCAATAGCCCTGTTCTCATTGCATCATTTCTAGGAGAAATCCAGTAGGAAAATTCCATTGAATTGTTATTCATGGGTACTAAAAATTTAATATTTGATTCTCTAAGGAATAAATTGCAAGGTTTATGTGTTTGCGTTCTGTTGTTAATACAGACATGGGGGGCACCAGAGGAGTGACCAGCTGCCACTGGTTCCAGGCACTTGTAGATGGAGTTAGGTGCTCTCTTAAACCCCAGAATTTGATGGCATTTTTAAAAAACAAAGGAAACTAACATTCCCCAAGTGTTTCACATGTGCCCAGTACAAGCTGTATTTCATCCTCATTTTAACAAATGAAAAGCTAGGATCTTTGCCCCAGGTGAAAAAAACCATAGGGCTATAAGAAATAGAGATACAAGTATAACCCAACAGCAAAGCTTAATGCTCTGTCCACTGCACCAGCTCCTGCTTGGGCCTAGGGTCATTCACTACTAGCTGTCCTCTGTTTGGGGTTTCCAATCATGCAACATATATCAAGTGAGTGCCTTTTCTGTGTCAAGACAAAGCAGGAAGTGAGAGAAAGCCTGGAGTGGTTGGTGAACTGTTGTGAAAGTATAAAGTCTGGACCAGGGACATGACCCAAAAATGTTCAACTGGGACACCTTGTTGAAGGCTTTGTAGTACATATTATAGAACTCAGCCTTGACATCAGAGAGAGATACTGGTGAGCCCCTGAGGGTTCCAAGTAAGGGAACAAGATGAGCAGCGCTGAGTTCTAGATTTATCATTCTAAGACAGGATAAATGTGGGCTTCTGGCGGGGGGGGTACCACTTGGGAAGCTACATCGCATTTACCCAGGCAAGAGATGATAATGGGCTCAAAGAAGGCAATGGTGGGATTATATTCAGGAGGTAAACTCAGTAGGACTTGGTGATTGTTTGGACATGAGGAGTAGAAGGAAAGAAGAAACTGAAGATGTCCATTTTTCCTTTGTATTTGTTCCCAAGTTTCACATTTATTTTCTACGTCACAGGAAACTGTTGTAATGAACTGGGGTGCCTTAGAGTAGGTTCTTAAGCTGAATTTATAAAAGCTTGAAGCTGGAAAAATTATGCCCAATTTGACCAGCGATACATTTAGCAAGTATAATTTGTGACCAGAAAATATTGCATGCATACTATTAAAGTATAATTTAGCCCTAAGAAAGGGCTAGAATTCTAATGCTTATTTGGAAATTTGTCTTTTCCACCTAAAGAGGTATTCCTGACAGAGACAGTCTTTATATTTCTTGGTTATGTTTACAGCAATTTGATTTTAGAAATTATTCTGAAGACAGATATTTCCTTAGTAAATACTCCCAGCTGCCATCTTTGGAATGAGGAATTTGATTAGTGGTACTGTGTTGAATTGCATTATAATTGGTTTCTTCAAATAATATCTATTACCTACATAAAGAAAAAATGTATTATAAACTGATGTCTATGTGACCTGTTTGGCGCAATAGTGATGGCAGGATGGAGTTAACAAGGGTTTATGGAAAGATAACAGGGAGTGATGAGCTCTCACATTCTGATGTTTATTAAAGAGTTTACTAGGATCTCATAGAGCAGTAACAAATGATCTAATAAAAACAATAAGATTAAGCAGTCCCTGTAAACAAAATCACAATAAAACTCCAGAAGAGTAGATGCAAACCATTTTTATCTTTGGCATTCTCAAAAAAACATATTAAATATTTCTAAGTCTTATCAAGAGTTTGAGAGTTAGGACTCTGAGACTGAGCATAACTATTCAACTCATTATTCAAGCAATTTATGGATTCATTCAATGAACTATTTAGCCAGGTTAGCAAACTTTGAAAGGAAAATAACTTTTCCTGGCATGAGATAAGGAGAAAACCACTGACAATTGATGAGCAAATAAATGGTGTGTGCTGGCAGAGTTTTGGTGGAAAATGAAAACCAAGTAAACAAGTTTGAGCTGAGGAGAGGAGGTAGGGGTTTGGTTACAAAAACTCAACTTCCTGCAGGAAGAAAGGCCTGCTGAAAGAAGTCATTAGAACTTCAGAAAGGTTTTCAGCATCCTCATTCCTTGCCAGTCTTTCTAAAGGGAACAAATGGCTACAGGACAAAATATGGGCAAACTGAACAGCCTCCAGGGATTTCCATGTCTAACATAGCCTGGGAGCAGCAAACAACTACTCTGGTCAACTAAGGTCCTAGGTGACGAAGCAACCTGCCTGAAAGAGCTATGGCCAGGAACAAGAGACATCTCCACAGCAAAGTTTCGGATCCATGTCCCCATGGGACAACAGACATCTCAGTGAGCTCTTCCATGCAGAGATGAAATTAGAGACCAAATACTCCCTAAATACTTTAGTGTCATTTGAAGCCCCCTTGAACCTAGGAAGTGATAATATATTGACTTGTGCTAAGTTTCTACCACACTGGCAAAGTGGAGACTTGGCACCAAAATGAGTTGAGATGTAGGAAAATAAAAGTTCCATTTCTTGCCCACCTAAATAATGGACTAGGGTTTATACATGCTACATATAGGAATCTTTGTGCAAACACATCCATACCAAGGATTTAGGGCCAAATTATTTTGAGATACACAGCCAGACACACAGAATGAGGTGGACGCCCAGAAGCCACTGTTAAGTTCAGAACCTTTGAAGAACTCTGATGAGATCGAGTTAGAAATAAAACTTCAGGATGCTTTAAATCTCCTGGGCAAACACAAGCAGGTTGGAAACAAGGAAGAAGAGAAGATGAATGCAGCTTGGTAAGAGATCAGGGGAATTTCCTGAGACCCAAAAAGGTACCCAAAGAGGCAGCAGCACTGACAATGATTGTCAAAGCCCCATCTGTGACCCTGGGTTGCTAAATCTCATTCTGGATGGAGAAGGGGATTAAAGACTGAATGTTTGCATTTGCCCCAAAATTCATATATCAAAAGCCTAACCCTCAATGTGATATTATTAGAAGATGGGACCCCTGGGGGGTAATTAGGTTTAGATGAGGTCTTAAAGGTAAAGCCCCCTGCCCAATAATGGAGTTGGCACAGTTATAAGCAGAGAAAGAAACTAGAGTTCTCCCTCTGTCCCTCTGTCCCTCTGTCCCTCTCCCCATCCACCATATGAGGATACAGCAATCAAGCAGCCATTTATCCACCAGGAAGAGGATCTTTACCACAATCCAGCTCTGCTGGCACCTTGACCTTCAGTTTCTAGCCTCCAGAACTGTGAGGAATAAACGTCTCTTGTTGAAGTCACCAGTCGATGGCACTGTTACAGCAGCCCAGACTGATGAAGATAACGAGCAATCCCAGGACGACGCACAGGTCTTGCTGTTGTGGCGGATAAACACTTGGGCTGAAGTTCCTGACTGTTATCCAGGAACTGGGCTTTGAATTTTCATTTGTAGGCTTTTTGACAGCATCCCCCCAAAATGAGAAATATGAATAAATTATGTGATTGACACATTTTTTAAAAAGCAATAGATTCCATTTTTCCAGATACCAATAAAAAATTAAAGAAATATATACAGTTCGACATGAAATAATACTCTATGTAACAATTTTATAGAATATAGAGGTTGTATTTCTGTGAATTTTCTTGTAAATTCTTAATAAAACCTTTCATCATAATACTGTCATTTATCTTTGCAGTCTTCATACCCTATCTTTTCTGTTGGGTTAGGTTTTCTACTCTAATAGGGCCTGTGACTTATTATAGAAACCAAGTTCCTAGCACAGCAGCCCATGTGAGGGCTTCAAAAATGTGTGCTTAGCCAAAAGTAATCAATGCAGTGGAATTACTTTTTATGGAGAGAGGGTGCTGGCCTAACGTAATAAGCTTCTCATATGTAAACTTTAGGGATCTGTCTCAATAAGCTTGGGCTACTATAACAAAAACCCATAGATTTGGTGTCTTAAACAACATACATTTATTTCTCATAGTACCAGAGGCTGAGAAGTTCAAGAGTAAGGTGCCAGTAGATTCCACTCCTGTGATTCTTCTACTGGCTTGTAGTAGGCTACCGTTTTGCTACAAATTTCCATGATGGTGAGAGGAAAGTCTAGTATCTCTTCCCTTTCTTATAAGGGCACTAATGCCATCACAGGGGCTCCACCCTCCTGACCTCATCTAAAACCAATTACCTCCCAGAGGCCCTTCTTCTTCATACCATCACACTGGGGATTAGGGCTTTGACACAGGAAAGTTGGAGGCATTCAGTCCATAACAAGATCTAACTTAAACTATTGATAGAATCTAAACCACATAGAGTCTAGCACATAGCCTCCTTAATGCACACTGAACAGAAGCTTATTATATCCACAGTTTCTTTTCTAGATACATAGGAATGTTTTATTTTGCACTAGGAATATGAGAGTCTCCCTATAGTTCTAGATATTTGTGTGTGTGTGTGTGTTTTAGATTTCTTTTTAATGATGGATCTTTTATTCATTTACAAAATAAGATTTATTGAGTCATATTTGCCAATGATAACAATACCTCAGACAAGGGTTTGATCTCCAAAACATATAAAGAACTCACAAGACTCCACTCCAGAAAGACAAACAACCCAATTAAAAAATGAGCAAAAGACTTGAACAAACACTTCTCCAAGGAGGACATATGGAGGGCCCAGAGACATATAAAAATATGCTCAGCATCACTAACCATCAGGGAGATGCAAACTATTTTAGTTTGCATAATGAAATACCATTTTACATCGATGAGAATGGCCATCATGAACAAAGCAACAAACAATAAGTGTTGGAGAGGATGTGGAGAAAAGGAAACCCTCGTGCATTGTTGGTGGGAATGCGGACTGAAGCAGCCACTGTGAAAAACAGTATGGAATTTCCTCAGAAAACTAAAAGTGGAACTGCCTTTTGACTTGGCAATTTCACTGTTGGGATTATATCCTAAGAACATTGAAACACCGATCCAGAAGAACCTATGCACCCCTGTGTTCATAGCAGCACAATTTACAATAGCCAAGTGGTGGAAGCAATCTAAGTGCCCATCAGTAAATAAATGGACCAAAAAACTATGGTACATTTACACAATGGAATTCTATGCAGCGGAAAGAAAGAAGGAGCTCCTACCATTTGGGACAGCATAGATGGAACTGGAGAGCACTATGCTAAGTGAAATAAGTCAGGCAGTGAAGGACAAGTACCATATAATCTCACCTTTAAATGGAAGGTAATCAATAAAACAAATAAGCAAGCAAAATATAACCAGAGACATTGAAACTAAGAACAATCTGCCAGTAACCAGAGGAAAAATGGGAGGGGATAATAGGGGGGAAGAGTTTTCAGGAGCTGTGAAGGACACATGGACAAAACCAAGGGTGGGTGGAAGCAGGGGAGGGAGATGAGGATGGCTGGGATTGGGGGGAATGATGGGGGGTAAATGCAGACAACTGTACTTGAACAACAATAAAATTATTTTTAAAAAAGATTTGTTGAGTCAGGGTGAAAACACCTAAGTATCGTAGAAATAAAGCCCAATTTCTAATCCAATGTCTAAATGTGTAAAAGAATTAATTTTCAAACTTTTTTCAGTTACACAGCATGGACACTAACTGATCAGAAGGGAGGCAAGCTGCAAACCAGGCTAGAATCATCTGGCTGTGCACCAGGGGGGCTGTCTGTCATTTACCAATGGGTTCAAAGTCACAATAGATGGTTAATAAGTTAATAATCAAATAATTGTGTTTTATTCATATAGAGCTTTCTAAAAGTGGTAGCTGTAAGAACATTCTAATAATAATCTTAGGTCTTTGCTCAGATAAAAACTCTTTTGTTTTTTAACTACTGAAACCCCCTAGCCAACAAATCTATATGTATAATTTCAACCTCGAAAGAGCCTTCAGATTTCCCCAATACAATTAAATGTTGGAACTAATGAGGCAGTGATAATATTGCCTTTATACAAACAATTTTTCAATTATACAGGACAGTGGCATCTAATGACTGCTAGCAACACAATACCACTGGGCAGCCAGCTCCTTTTTCATGTAGCAAGGTTAGCAATTATTCTGTAACACTTAATTTCCTGTTACTAATGCTTTCCCAGAAGCACTTAAGCATGATGGCCTTATGAATATAGTTATAAGTGGAACTGTGTTTGGTGTTCGGATTCTTTTGGAAATCTGATAAAGATAATATTTCTCCAAAGGTTGCCGTCCAGATTACAAGTCATTTTATCAACAGGCCTGAGTTCTAGCCAGCTGTCATCTAGAGAGTCTCGTTAGCCAGTGAAGGACTTTGTAGCTGGGTCAGGGCAGTTGCAGAGAGGGGTAAGGTTGCTAAGGTAACGAATCTGACCAGACTTCTCTCAGCATCAACCTTTCATCTTGTTAAATTCATATAAGCAAAGCACTGTGAGGAGAATGTTAATAGAGCAGATGACAAAAACAATTGCACAAAGAGATTTTTAGGCTTGATAGGTATATGTTTAAGCTCCTTCATAAAGGTACAACAGTATGTGTGGGTTTAGAGATGTTCATGGAAATGAGCTACATTATCCTGTGCCCACATGTTGTTTACATTAGCATGTGAAATATGTGGCTCTACAAAGCAGAATTGAATTCGGTGATGCACACTGAGTGCCTGCTTCATTCCTGAATTTATTTCTCAGTGTAACATTTGAATCCGAGGAAAATTAAATTCTAAAGAAAGTGAAGTTTAACATGGCTTCCATGGAGTTCAGAATCAGTAAGGTAGATAAACCTTAATTCTTGCTTTAGAGTGAGGGCCAGGTGGAGTAACATTGTTATATTAAAAATACACGGGATAGCAAAGACCAACCAGCTCATGTCAAAAGGATGCAAGAGCCAACTCGAAGGACCCTCTCTGGCCTAGGCTGGGACAATTTGAACCTCATAAGGAATAATAATAACAATGGATTGAGACACATAAAATACATAAAAATCTATGAGTTCATAGTGCTACTGGGAAAAAAACCCTCATTGACCACTATTAGGGACACCAACTCATTTCTGAAAATGACAAGTAATAGAAAAGAATGAAACATATGTCTTGCCTTTTTTGCATGAATTATATTTCTAGATAACCAAATGGCTCATTAGAATATGCTTTTTAAAAATAATTCCATGTCCATGAGTCAGTCTTTCTTTTTGTTCAACCCCTCCATGGACAACAATGTGGTAACTGCAGGGCGGCAGGGGGAGGGTAGTGGGTATAAGGGGACTAAATAGCAATGAAAAATTATGATAAAAAATTTTAATCAACACCCAGCAAATAATAATCATAACAAAATTAAAATAATGACTGGAAAAATTTTTAATAAAAATAAGTACAGACAATAATTACAGAAGAAATGATGAAATTAAAAATCACCACTTTGCAACTCTTAATGAAATATCCTAAGTATCAAGAAATGCCAAACTATTAGGTGAAACGTTGGTGGGGAACTTGATTGCAGGAATTATGTGGACAACTCCTGAACTCATTAATCGATCAAAGTACATTAAAGATGAGATGATCAGAATGAGGTGCCTCATAATCTAATGCAATGGGAAGTACACACATCATGTGTGAACTTGTCTTGCCTAAAAATATTGAACTTGAATCTAATCAACCTTTTAGTTCTAACTACTACAGAGAATAAAGAAAGAAGTTTTTTAAAAAACACAATCCAAAAATTGGGACATTTTAAAGACAAATGACCCAGTTTCTCCAACAAATCAATAGTGTGAAAAGAAAATGGGAAGAGGAGTTTCTTTCTTAAGAGCCTTTAGAGAAAAAACAGTCAAATACAATGGGGAGCTCTTTCCTGGATTCTAAGTTGAACACATCAAGTGTAAAACATTATCTTTGAGAAAATTAAAAGAAATTTAATGCAACCGAGAAGTGGGTTATATAAAATTACTCTTTGTATTGGGTATGATCATATTTGCTGGTTATGTCTTCAAAGGTTTTTAGCAGTTAGAGATGCATACTGAAGTATTCACAGGTGAAATAATTTGGTGTCAAATTTGCTTTAAAATACCGAGGGCAGGGAGGGAAGATATGGGGAAGTTGTACAAAACAGGCCGGCAAAATGTTAACTGGTGAAATCCTATAAACAAAACACCTGTGGAAAGTGGATGCCTTAATGACACTGATGGAACTGATTGACTAATATTTTTTAAAACTTTAATATTGGGAAAACCAGTAACTTCTTACTCCTGGCAAGAGTCTATCTTGAATGGAATCAGCCAAACCACTGAGTTTAAACGTTTGTATTTATCCTGGTCTTTATTCTGAAAGAAGATAACATGTCCATTCCTAAAAATAGCCTGAACTCTGAAACTTGTCCTCATCTGAAAATATAAAAAAAGGAAGACTTTAATACATTGAAAACAATGTACTCAAATAAAATTGAGTGATCTGGTAACTCAAAATAGTATGCCATCTAACCACCAGCAGTTACCTCTGAAGATTCTAGGCTTTCTGTAGGCTGGGCTGCTACCAAGGTAAGAGGCCGCCTCCTTAAGACATTCGTATTTCTGTCAACCACACAGAAAACTGAAATTGGAAGATTAGAGCCACGTAGCTACTCTCCCTAATGAGATAAACTGAAATTACAAAATAAATATTCTTAAGATACTATTTAAGAACAAACGTGCTTTTAAAAAATTGTGTTATTTATAATGCAACAGGGATAATATAGAGTTCTTACAAATCAATAAAAAGATAAACATTCCAATTGAAAAGGGGGCAAAAGACACAAAATCAAGTGAGAGAAATATAAATGGCTAATGTATGAAAATCATTTTTAAACAATTAAAAATTAACCTCAATAATAATTAATAAATGCATATTAAGACAAGGAAATAGCATTTTGTCTATCAATTTGGCATATGTATGCAATGACAAACAGTACTGACTTTTTTTAGAAAGCACTAATAAAATTTGGTTCCACATTTCTGAAGGTTAGCTTGGCAATATCTATCAGCACACTTATTTTTAAGTCCACAAGTCTACTTCATGGAATTAATCCAAAGGAAATCAGTGTAGATATGGACAAAGATGTAAGTAAAAGAAAGTCTATTCCAGTGGTGTCTATAATAGCAAAAATTGAAAATAATCTAGATATCGAATAATAGAAATTGGTTAAATAAATTATGATATATACATAAAAAAAAGAACATGATGTTTTCATGAAAGCTGTCCAGACAATTATGAATAATGCAGAAATTTATTTATATTATACAGTTAAGTATAAAAATAGGGCTATTGAAGTAGTAAGAATTATATGCTCACATGCAAAATATTTACCATTAAAATATGCTCAAAAATGGTAACTGATATTCTCTTTGATTAATGGGGTTGTAATCATTTTTGTTATCTTCCTTTCCATTAGTCAATATCCTTTTGCTTTTACAGAGAACATACAAATATAAGAGCTATTTTTTAAGAATGAAAAGAAAGAACTTTCTAAACACTTACTTCTGCTACTCCAACTATGCTCCGTTGTTCTTTCATTCAATCTGGGTTTATGGTACCCTATTTCCTCACTAATGGAACATAAGAGGGAAAGCACAGCCTTGCCATTTCTACCTGCTGGCCCCACCAACAGCCCTAGGGAAGCAACTTACAGGTAGCAGGTCAATAAGTACAGAAAGCCTTTATCACTCAAGTTGCATTCATACTTAGCATTTCCTTTTACTCCGCAACTGTTCTAGCAGTACCAACCCCTCTATCTTTACTCCCTGACCAAAGCTAAAACTCAACCATCCTATGACGACTCGATGCCCTTCTCCTTCCTGTCTATGGTCCTCTATCAAGAATATCCTACCACCGAAAGACTCATCTCGCCTGACTTCCATTCCAATAAATGCTTAACCAACTGGTTACACTTTTTCCATAACCTTAGGCTTCTATTTCCAGGACCAATCTACATTACTTCTTAACTATATTCATTTGGGGGTCTTAATGGCATAATGTCTTTTTCACTTCTTTAGTGAATTTGCTTTAATATTGGAATTTAAAAAACAGTTTTTAAACATAGAAAATAATGTTCTCATTGCAGGTTATCCTGTTTCCAAATTAAGATGTAATTTTAAAGTTCTACCCTTATAACAAGAAAGTTATTAAGGTCATACTAATCCATTAAATTGGACATTATACAAAGGAGATTAAGGAAGTTTAATCATTGTCTCCTAGGATTTTATAATTTCAGGAAAATTGCTCATAATTGTGTAGTGTGAACATGTAATTTTGTAAATTTATTCAACGAGCATTTGTTGAATGACTACCAATGGCCAGAGACACCATTTCAATGCACGTCCTGGGGGTACAAACACGAACAGATATGGACAGTATTTGAGAAGTTCACAGATTAGTCAGGGACACTAACAAGTAAGTAAACAAGCAGTACAGTATAATGAATGGGTACAATAAGGGAAGTAGGTGATACACAATAAAATGTTTCTTAAAGCTTGTAACAGACTAGGTTAAACTGAGTTAAATAGGTTTCTTTGCTGTATAACTTATCAGAGCATTTACCACCTAGTGTTCATGGTGAATTTCCAAGGATACAGCATTTTTCCAAGCTTATTTAACCATAGAACCCTTTCTTCACAGACCATCTTGACCAACACCTTTTGAGTTTACAAAGTGCTTTTCCATAACACGTGATTTCATGTGCCCAGCACTGCAAGCTCCTTGCAGCGGAACTAAAGAGATCTGTGAGATCAGGGAAGAGATCACTTTATCCTTATACCTCCAGAGTCCAGAATAGAATGCAACACATGAAAGATACTCAATAAATGGCTGGTCGATTTTTGACCCAGTAAACCTTCTCAGTTGAAGCCCCACCCACAACCTGTGGGGAGTAATGAGGCAGACATGTACTATCCTCATCCTACAGAAGAAAAAATACAGCCCAGGGGCATTAAGGGGCTCAATCAAGGCCACAGAGCTAATGCTACAGCTAGGATTAGAAACCAGGTATACTTTCAAGTCCAAAGCCCTTTTCTTACACTTGTGTGACTGTACAACTGGGATTTTCTGAGTATTCTGTCCTACTTTTTTTTTCATTGCTTTCAGAGAATGTGAGGAAGGGGGGAGGGGGAGAGAGGGGAAGCAAGATCAGTGTGGGAGAGAAAAATGGATTTGTTGCCTCCCATACGAGCCCCAACCAGAGATCAAAACCACAACCTAAGTATGTGCCCTGACTGGGAATCAAACCTGCAACCCTCTGGTGTAGAGATGATGCTCCAACCAACCCAGTCACTCTGTCCAGGGCCTGTCCCACTTTCAAACCAGGTCACATAACAGCCTGTTTTTCTGGTTTGGAAAATAGCCTGTACAATCCCAACTTCTAATATTTTATAGACATTTAAAAGATAAATATCTACCTAAGAAATACGGAAACATAAAACAAAGTCATGATGTAAGTGAAATCCACATGACATTGGGTATGAACAATTAAACAAGAATGACCTGGAACTACAATTTTGTTATTTTCAGGGAGAAGCTCATTTACAATAATGAGAAGGTCCATTTTCAGTTCAGGTTCTAGACAGAAATAGCCATGGCCTGGCAAGGATGCTGGGATGTTCCTCTCCCATAGGCAACAATACCCAGAGACAGAAGACCCCCCCCAAGAGCTGGGTGGGTCCCTCAGAGGTAGCACAGGCACAAAACACTGTCCAGTCACTCCTCACCTAACAAGACCAGGAGCACCCCAGACTGTAGTCAGGAAAGCATAGCAACAAAGACGAGACTAAAATGGAGTAACACATTTCCTGAAGCAAGCCGTCCTCTTGGTTTCATGGGATAATATTAGATAGTCCACATTGCACCAGCACTATTTGCTTAGGCACACAAGTTCAGGGTTATTGCTGGCCTTTTACCAAAGGGGACACTGATGACCATCAGAATGACCTCGGTACTGAAGTCAGAGGCCCTCTGAGTAGGCCCTGCCTCTATTGCAATTGATATCTTGGCCCAGTGAATTTATACCTACAAACTCATCTATAAAGTGGGAATGCTAATTTCAGCTTCCTCATGGGATTACTATGGTTTATATGAGGAAAAAAGAATCAAGCATTTAACAGAGGACATAAAACACAGTGAGTGCTCAATATTTTTATTACAGAAAGGTATTGTTTTGATTAATGAATAATTCTGTCATCATAACATATAATACACATTAGGCCGTGCAATCATTTCCATTAATGAATGTAGCTCAGTCACCTTAGTAAGTCCTTTTGTCTTCTCCTTAAAGTTCCCAGTTAAGGAACATTTCCAGAAATCAATAGAGAAATTAAAGTAAGCAGACCCTATCCAAACTATTATCACTCAGCGACCCAGAATGGGTAAAACCACAGAAGTAGCCTCTTCCTACAATGTTGTCTCAACAAAGCTTAGCTTTGTGTGGGAATTCCAAATTATAAATAATTCTTAGTCCAAATTATTAAGACTTCAAATCAGTCAAGACAGCATAGTTAGGATGAAGCAACAGCCTCTCTCTGCTATTCCCCTCAGTCAAGGCCCTCTTGCACTTCAAGCACAATTATAATAACCAATAAGGAAGAGGGCTATTTCTAGGCTAAGAACACAACACAGGTTTCTTGGAGCACAGGGCTTTGTCTTAAACACAGCATTTCTTTATTTTAGTTTCCTTGTCTGAATAAAAAAAATCTCTGACAAAATTTCTAAAAGAAAAATGAAGGTAGCAGTTGATAAGCATAGCCTTGATCGGTCAGCATCTAGTTCCTGCTGGCTCTCTTCAGTCTATGCTGTGTATTGACTACTGAGCACCCCCTCCTGTCACATGCAATGGCTTGCATGCATCAGAGTTATTTGCAAGTTAATATATATTAAAATCACATATGCCCACACACATTACTTCTGTGTGTCAGGGGACCTCAAGAGATAATACATCCATCTTCATTTGTGACAGTGTATGCACCCATAGTTCATAAATGGTGATAAATGAATTGTCATACTGTCCCAATGGCATAATACACTTATCCCCTATTCTTGCCATATTAATACATGTTCATTTCAGCACCAGTCAAGTCTTTAAAATGAGTGATCCAACATCTGCCTCCTATCGGTAACCACAGAATGCTAATTTCACCTCTCAACACCCAGTATAATTTGTTTGGTATGTAAATCAGCAGCAGAAAAGAGGAATCAAAAAAGTAATAATAATTTCAACTCATCATTACACTCCGATATGCTAAGGCAAATTGAGATGGAAAATGCTTACTTGGTTTATATTTCAGTAAATCCCCTCGGTTTGTATTTCAGTAAATCCAGGAAGACATAGCCCCGGGCATCCAACCCACCCTAATGCATGGACCAACACAGAGGCGAGGGAGGGTAAAGAATTGATGGATGTGTCTGTGTACTGTTTTAAACCAGTTTAATTGATGTGCTTATCACCTTAGCACCTGCCTTGTATGAAGTGATTATTTATCACCATTCTTCCTTGCTTTATACAGCCAGCTCTCAGGTTTTCAGGGGTTAATGGTAATTTGTAACTTAACCCTGCCAATAGCTTTTTAAAGGATATGAAATATCTTTCCACCATTTGATATTTCACAGCCCTTCAGCACCTACATGCAGAGACAGCGGATGAAAGGAAACATAACCTGGGGTCCCTCAACCTCAAGCTAAAAGGGAACTTGGAGGTCGGGGCCTGCATGCTGCCCTCATTTCTCCCACCTCTCCCTGCTGCCCCCTCCCACTCTCTCCTCTCCCTCCCTCGTTACCTTCCTTCTTTCCCTCAAAGCTTGTCAGTTTGTTTGGCTGGTGAAATAGCATTTCAAACTACGAAAATAAAACAAAAGGCTGAAATGAGGAGTTGCATTGGAAATGAAACTTGTTAACTAGTTCTCCCTAAGAAAGACAACTCAGCACTAATCAGTTGTTTCCAAATTTTTCTGATAATGCACACAAGGGTAAAAATTGTTAAAGCACACACCATATACATAAATAAGTTCTATACTATAAAACTGTCCTAACATATGGTATAATTTAAACCGATACCAAAAGCAGATAAAAATAGAAATAGCCCCTTTTTTTTCCTTTTCGCATGCACCCAGCTAGGAGATCACAGACCCAGATAAGCCACTCCTGAGGCAATGTTCTGTTTCTTGTAAGCTTAGGAGTAAAGCTTTCTTAGAAAGAAAGAGTCAAACATTCTGAAACTCTATACACATTAAAAATGAACGTGTTCTCAATCACCTCTCTATCTGGGACTAGCAGGTGGCCCTGGGGTGCAGCCAGGGCCAACTGGAGGCTTCAGTCATTCGAAAGCAAACAAATAACAGGTGGAGCTTCTCTCACAGGGGTGGTCCCTGGGGCCGCTGCCTGCTCGGCTCTCAGAGAAAATGCTGGAGGAAAACACCAATCCAACAAACTTGGTGATTGATAATCTCTCATTCCCATAAAATGACTCTCATTGTTCTTGGGAGCTTAGATTCTGAAGCGGGATGTAATGGGCCACCGGGCTAAAAATGAAGTGCAGATTTATTTCTATAATCACCACACCAGCCAAACCCTTCTCTGGGAAATAACTAACGCAATGCTAGGATACCCTTTAGAATGCCTGAGATTTATCTTTGGGATTGAGTGCTTGTGTTGCTCTGGGAAATTCGAACTATTTGAGCTGTAGATGCTCCCGTCCGCATGCCGGGAAATGTTGGAAAGACAACCGAGGAGTGAACTCTGCTTCCCTTTCGGGCTCTGTTCTGAAAAAATTCCTGTGCCTAAGAGATGGTAAGTAAACAGCAATTACAAAGATACCAAATAATGCACGACGAGACTCCCTAACACAGTTGCTGTCCAGGAGACCAAATAAGTTCAGTCTCTGTGTTCAGTGAAATTCTGAAATTGAATGTGATTCATGGTTAGGCCACTACACTCATGGCTTTTGGCTGAAGGAGAAGTATTTCTCTTGCTGGTCAAAGAATCATTGGATCTACAAAATATTCAGGTGTTATTGTACGGCCACAAACCTCAGGAGTTAAGGTAAAAGATACACACACAAAAGTAAAACAAATAATGAAATAAATGAGAACCACAGGGTCCTTAGTGTAATTCCAGCTCAAAACTGACCGGGTAGTATTGCCCTTCCTCTGCCACGCAGGTGATCCAGCAGCCGCTGCCGCTCTCACTAATGCCTCTTGGCAGATGTCTTAACTCATCACAAATCCATCTATTGCCTACATGCATGCAAATGCCCTCTTTCTGACTTCCTTCTGCTTCATCTGTATTGAGTCCTCCCAACTTTGACTTTTTACAATAGTAAAGGATACTTCGGACAGTCTCTGGAACTGAAAACTACAAATCTCCTTTTGTGGAATTGCCATTATGTGCAGAACAAAAAATCAGAGAATTTTAGAATTAAAAACATTCTGAGAGAGCATTTGCCCCTTTCTTTTTTAATTTTTTTAATTTAATTATTGTTCAAGTACAGTTTTCTGTCTTTTACTCCCATCGCAGCCCACCCCTCAGTACTCCCCACCTCCCTCCCATTTCCACCCCCTTAAGTTGTTGTCCATGTGTCCTTTATACTAGTTCCTGCAACCTTTCTTTACAGACAAAAACAATTGAAGCCCAGTGGGAATAAGTGAGTTGCCCCAGGTCACCCAAGCAGTCAGTGACAGTTTGGGAGTAAAATCTCATTCTTTAGCTCTGCCATGGTGCCCCTTTAACATTCTTTAAAGGATTAAAGACTCTAAGGAATGACAAAAGAAGAAAGATACCTTCGTGCATTGAATGGGTCAAAGGTCTGAGCAGGTCAGAAACTGTTGCTAACATCTAAGCTTTAGCCTACAATGAGACTGCCAGTATTTGCTGAAAAATGGCCTCTTCTTTCACTGGCCAATTAATTTTTTTAATGATTTATGGTGATTCTCAAAGAAAATGCTTTTCCTGCAAGAGGAATTAATATGCTGAACTTAAAATATTTGCACTAATTACTAAAGGTCAAAATGGGATTGTGGGGAGACATTAATCAGAGGGCCCAAGGGAATGGGAATATATTGCACAAATAATGTGCAAGTCTAATCAAAATATTGAGGAAGGTGCACTTTGTTACTTATGTAATTGCAAAATGGAGCAAGGACATTCTCCCTTAAATCTAGACCACAGGGCCAATGGTGGCTAGCAAAAGCCACCATATCAGAACCCCTCCGTGGCTGAAAACCCTTAAAAGAAACTCCAAAGTCATTATTAACATGTAGATAAGGGTCTTCATTATCTGATCCTACTCTCCTCGTCCTTTTACAGTTGCTTCCTTCTATCCTCACTGGCCTTTCAGTTCCTTTAACTTGCCATGTCTCTAGAACAGCTTACTTGCTTTTCCTCCTAACTAGAACATTTCTTTCCCTGACCATCCCACCCATCCCCTTTCCTCTGGATTACCCTACTCACCCATTAGGTCTCACTAGGTGCTCAATGCCTATGCAGGGATGTTGCCTCACTCACCCCACTTCTTCACTCTTCACTGTATCCATACACTTCCTTCTCGGACTTTACAGTTTCTCCCACTGATGGATAGGAGAGTATATTCCCACTCCTTAAATGTGGGTTTAGCCATGTGGCTTTCCTTGGCCCATAGAGTGAGGCAGACATAGCAAAGTACCAGTCCTGAGTATAGTCATTAAGAGGTCTTGTGTATCTCCAGTTGCCTTCTTTGCTTCTGCCAAAGCTAAGAGAAGAATACACATGGGCTAGTCTGGTGGCCCCAGAAGGCAGATGAGAGCCACCCAGGCAAGCTTCCCCAACCAATCCTAGACCATCCCAGCTGTTCCCCACATGACCCATGGACACATGAGCCAGTCCAGAAAAGATGTGCTGAGCTGCTCGATCCACGTCAGCCAACCTGCAGATAACTAAGAAACTACAAATGGTTGCTGTTTTAAGTCACTAAATTTAGGGGTGGCTTGTTACACAACAAGAGTACTTTCCCCACCACAGCAGTCACAAAACCTGATTTCAATCCTTGGATTCATTTCCTCTCTCTTGAGGACTGTATATTCCAATACAATTGAAACTTTATGCCTGTCTTACTCACCATATTGTTTCAAGTTTTAGGACAATCTTCTGGTCCACAATAGATACCCATTAAATAAGTGGATGTTGAATGAATACCTCATCATTGCAGAACATTTCCTACTATCATTCTCCAGTCTCTTTCTGGCTGACAGCAAATGGCTCACCTATAGTTTCCAAAGCCCTCCCACAGGAGGTAGAGCATTTTAACCTGATAAGCATTCTGGAAAATAGATTATGCTTATTTGATCACATGCTAGACAGAATGGTTGTGAATACATGGCCCTATTTTGCTCATCTATTATTGTTTATCTCATTGTGGTTTTATAGTCGGTACAAAACAGATGGATGAACATTTACAGATAAAGTATATTCTTACATTTGGAATAGCATTCTATGTTCCTCCAAATCTCTCCAACCTATAAATTAGATTCAAAGTCGGTCTTTGGATACCTGCAAACCTGTCAGGAATTAAGATCTCATTCTTCTGTAAGTGATTATTGGAAACTGAATACAATTGTGAAAACACACATCACAGAGCCCATCTCATGCACCTGTTTCACATGGCGCTTTGGAGGAGGAGGAGCTGTAGAGAATTTAACCATTGTTTGTTAATCCCTTGTGCCTTCATATCATATCCCAACTCTTCACTAGCATTGAAGGTTCAAGTTCTAAAAGTCTGGTATTGACAAGGGTTCAGCAATCATGAACTAAGACAAAATATGGAATTGGATCCATTTAGATCATTTTTTAAACTTTTTTTATTATTGTGATAACAATGAATATAATGAAAACCACAGAATTGTATAGATGCAGCCCATTTTTTCTCCTATATAATCCCAAAGTCCTTAAGGTCTGGGCCCTATAGGATAAGAGGAACTGTTAGAAAGTAACACTGCTGGTCTCACCACCGGAGAGCTACACGTTCTTCTCACCCAGAGTCTCCATGGCCTATTTCCTGTGGTAACAGGGAGTGAAAAAGAACAACCATTTGTGCTACACCATTCCAACCAACCAAGAAAGGTAAAGCTCTCTTGATACCACCGCCTGCCCAAGATGTGACCTGAGGACAAAACTGACTGACAGATCATTGCATGAGGCAGCTCTCCTATTAAAAGGCCAACATATCCTTAGCATGTGTTGATTAGGAGGCTCATTTTCTGAAAATTATGGCTGCAAGGCCTAGAGTTTTAACATAAAATTAGAAAAAAATATATGTCTCTGGAACACATATGTGAGACCAAAGGAGAGAAGAAAATTCCACCTCTGGGAAATATCAGCCCCTCTCGAACCGTCTGGGCTGGTTGTTTTAGAAAATGGGTGGCCGAAGAGGTTAGGGAACAACCTTGGCCCCCATGCTCAGGGCTCACCAGCTAGGGGGTGGTCCATGATTTGGTGTGTTCCAGAATCGCCTGCAGAGCATTAAAAAAGTGATCCAATTCTACACTTCTGGGCCTTACATCAATTGCACATCTTAAACAAGCTTCCTCATCAATCAGACATGGGTGGTCTGCAGACAGAGCTTTAGAAATCTTTCATCCCTTTTATGAAATGAAAACAAACTGGGTTGAAAGGACTCTTCTCCATCCCCAGGCCCCCATGAAATTTAAGTGGAACCTGGAAATAATGATGACATTTATGTCATAGTATGAGTGTGAAGATTAGACTAGACAATGTATAGAAAGACTCAGAAATTTGCCTGACCTACTAAAGGTTACTAATAAATATTAGCTATTATTATTATTATGCATTCTTTCTGTGTGTTTGAGTCCTAAGTACAGACAAGCCACCAACTCCTTCCAACCATATGTGTAAAAAAAGTTTAAAAAAAAACCTTGAACTTAAGATCTGTTTTTTCCCTCCCTCCTTTGCCTTGTGAACTCCTGCTTTTTCAAGATTATTTTCAGACATTCCCTTAGAAAGCCCCCTCTGTGGGTTGTCCTCAGCCCACATGGAGCTAGAGGTGACCTGAGCAGTCACACTTTCCTCATCGACACGGGACGGCACTTGTCATGCGGCACGGGACTACTTCGCTGATGGGTCTGGCTGCCCGCTGGATTATGGCTGGCTTCAGAATGGGGTCCATTGTTTCTTTAAACAAATACTTCTGTGTCAGTACATACCTGTCAGTTGCCTGACACAGTGTCTGGGACCCATCAGTATCAGTGGATGTTTGAGGGGCAGTGAAGGAACAGAGAGGGACGCAGACTACAAAGAGTAGAGCTGATGAAGGGGCTAGCATGCCAACAGAAGCAGAAGAGCGGACAAGCCAACCAGAGAGCCAAAGTCTGTGTCCAGAACCTAGAAGAGGACGGAGGTCAACGTAGCATCTCAGCACATAGGTGGTGGGGCGCAGTAGCTAAGGGTGTGTGCTCTGGAGCCTGTCTGCCTGAGGCTGGATCTAGGCTCCACCCTTACCAGTATGTGACCTTGGACAGGTGAGTCACAGGTGGTTCTCAGTTTCCTTATTTGTACAATGGGAATAATAATGCTGATACCCTCACTGAATTCAGGTGAAGATTAAACAAATGAATTTATAAGAGGAACTATGTGCCTGAAATACAGCATTTAATAAATGTTAACTGTTGTTGTTGTTGTTAACAGTCACAATTACAGGCTTTGGAGAGAGACAGACTTGGGTTTAAATCCATGTTCTAAAACTGATGGATGCCAGATGGGAGGGGGTCCGGAGGGCTGGGTGAAAAAGGTAATGGGATTAAGAAGTACATATTGACAGTTACAAAATAGGGGAATTTAAAGTACAGCATGGGAATATAGTCAATAATCATATAATAACTATGTACAGTATCAGATGGGTACTAGACTTACTGGGAGATCACTTCATAAGTTAAATGTCTAACACAGGGGTGTCAAACTCATTTCCACTGGGGGCCATCAGCCTCGAGGTTGCCTTCAAAGGGCCAAATGTAATTTCAACTTCTTAACAGTTAAGTAGTTACATTTATACAGTCTTAAAATTATTTCGGCCCTTTGAAGGCAACCACAAGGCTGGTGTGGCCCCCAATAAAAATGAGCTTGACACCCCTGGAACAACTATGCCATACACCTGAAACTAATATAATATTGAATCTTAACTGTCATGAAAAATTAAATATTTAAAAATTTAAAGATAAATCCATGTTCTAGAACCTACTAGTTTGTGTGACCGTGGGCAAATCACTTAAATTCTGTCAACTTCAACTTCCTCGTGTATAATACAGCAATAACACCTGCATCTGGAAAATAATACATTAAAAATGGTTAGCAGCATGATGCCTGGCACATATTAAGTTCCCATAAAGGATTGTTATCACTAAGGCAGTAGTTACCCCACAAAATTCAAACTGGGGAAGGGACAGAGAATGAAATCCAGACAGAACATGGAGCAGTGTCATAGGGTCAGGCCACAACAGTGGTGCCATAGTCCTACTGAAAGAAGCCTAGTTGCCTTCTACCTAGGTGACTGCCACATTCCAAACTGAGGCAAGACTCTTGGAGACCTAGCATGCCCCCCACACACTCCAGGCGGGGCATCAAGCACATTTCCACAGCTCATTGTGTGTCTCTGTCTTGTTCCTGACTTAGAAGTCTCTGTGGGGGGACCAGCACCAGGTCTCATCTCCCTGGGAGCCCCCACTACCCACCATATTTAAGGAACGCAGTAATGTTCCCTGAGTTGGCCCAGACAACTGAACAGCTCTGACAGAAAGCTGCTTTCTCTGAAAGAGTTTCAATTCCAACACATGTGGTCTATAGCCCTCAACTGCATTCTTACAGGTATACTTGCTTGTATTATTTCCTTTGCTTTAAAAATTTTGGAATTATCTTGTTCCAACTACAAAGTAAACTGGCTTAAAATCCCCAGTCTTTTTTAAAATTTATTATTATTTCTTTATTTTTTTTAGTAGCAGCACAATTTACAATAGCCAAGTGCTGGGAGCCACCTAAGTGCCAATCAGGAAATGAAAGGATCAGAAAACTATGGTACATTTACACAACAGAATACTAAAATTCCCAATCTTAAGCTACGTAAAATTTCTGAGGTCTGCAAACCTTAGAGAAAGGTCTAACTGCCTTTCTCCCCTTCACACCTCCATCCCCTGATCCCCCAACAAAAGCCTCTACAAAATTTCACTGATACTTTATCAACTATTAAAAATGGCTATTTTTTTTAAGTTTTCTGATTAATTTCCCTGAAAAAGAGTGACAAAAGCAAACAGTGTTTCATAGCCAGAAAACTTAGTTTCTCTTAGTGGAGAGGATTTCTGTGTGTTTGCAAAAACTCAATTTGCAGCCTGGGAAGGTAATATTTATTCGAAGGCGCTTATTGCTGAAAGTGAATCATAAATCTGCTGGCTGTTGAGACTTCAAGGTAAGAAGAACAGAGGCAATTATTAGCCTGAATGTTCCACTGACAATATGAAATCTTTGTCTTTCAAAGCATTTGTTTAAGTAAGAAAAAGTTTGCCTAGCCTGGAGAACGTTCTATTGTGGGAAATGAAACTTCTGAAACCTCCGAAGCTTATTTATATATTTGCTAGGCTTCTTTCTGCCAACTTTCTCCTCTCCCAGAGCGTCCGTTAATGCTAAGAAAAGCCTCTGAAAAGCACACATCATAAGCAGAGGAAAATCTTAATGAATGTAATATATTTGGCAAATCTGTTTTATCTACCGAGGAGATTTCCTTCCCCTCTTCCTCACTGATCTCTTTTCTTTGGTTTTTTTCCTATGTTTTGCTCTTTGATTTGTCCAAGCGAGTTTATTTTTCTCTCCTCTGAAGAATAAAAATAGAAACCCAGTCTCTTGACTTTCATTGTCTTGCTGTCCTTTTCTTCTGGGAAACTGGAGGAAGGGGGTGGACCTTAGGAGCCCTCTGTTAACTTCCCTTCTCTAGCTCAACTAGAGGAGAAGCATCCATTGCAAAATCCAGCTCCCAACTACGCACATGTGGGCTGTGCACTTTATAGCTTGTCCTTGGCCAACATGCATGCCAAGTTCGCCTCCCCTTGCAGCCGGGCATGCTCCTTCTCTCAGCTGGTGTGTACTCGGGAATTGTGAAGCCTTTTTAATATAGACCCAAACAGCCCTACATCAGCTCTCAGCCGAATCTCAGCCAAATCTTTCTCAGTAGGAAGATTTTTTTTCATCATACAAGGCATTCCAAATCCAAAAGATTTAAGAATTATCTGGACAATTTTCTCCTAACACTAGTCAGGTTAAGTTCGAGTTGAATGTGTTTATCTACCTTTGTTGATTCTGCTTCCTATCAAAGCTGTGCCCCCTGAGAGCACACATATGACCCAAGATTCCCTTAACACCTTGCTAATCAGACCATGGCGCCTGGGAGTTCATCAGAAATGTAGCATCTCCAGCCCTATCCTCAGACCCGCAGAATCAGAAACTTCATTTTAACAAAATCTCCAGGAGGCTCAGGCACACATCAGGGTTCGAGAAGCTCTGTTAACACCGAGTGCACATGGTGCACCTGGGGTTTGGGATGGAGAAGGGAGGGTGCTGCACCTGCTAAGCCTCTGCTTCTCCTATGCTGCACCCTCTGCAGGGCTGCTTGTGCCCGTGGGGTGTCACCAGGCCAGGCCTCCTGCACCTCCCCAACCCCCAGTTGTCTTCACCTGGCCATCTACTGACCACACTGGACTGCTGGGACCTGGTCTCAGGAACTGCAAGTGTGGGGGCCAGCCATGCTCTTCCTTCCCTGTCAGATCTGCTCATACCTGTGTGAGCTGTTATCACGGAGACTGATGGCTTGGCATTTACAGTTCCCTTCCCAGAGAGGAGCAGAGACATTTCATGAAGATTGCTCGTAATCCCCCTCAACCCCCTGTAGAATGGAGAAAGGGGATGCATTTTAAAATAGTCCCATTAGAGTCAACCCACCTACATAACGTTCACTCCCCTGTCTGAGTAGAAAGAAAACAACTAAAGACGCATGGCCCCCGGAGGAACAGCGTGTGTGTGCATGCACACACTGTATTTCTGAGTTCAGAAAAGGCTTGTAGGTTGAAGCAACTTCAGATTCTTCACAGGACTTCCTCTGACTCTATGAAGATAAGTACTTACTTCCCTGGAAAATCCATCCCCCACACCCCAAGTCCCGGCTGCATCCCAGAGGCCAGAACCCCAACCACCCTCTTCCCATGGATTCCTGGAGCTTTGTCTCCGCTTCATGCTGCAGACACGAATCCCAGACACGCCCCTAGCTTTTCAGCAGACTCCATACCGAGTCAGCACAAAATCTTCTCCAAACACATGCGCATGTGTTTTAGTTCTTTTTCTCTAGGTTTCTCATACTTTCTCTGCTTTCCCAAGCAGCCTCCAGGATCAGACCATTAGCTGGGAATTACGAGTTCTTCCTTCCTTTTCTATGAGGCAGACAAAACCATGTCAAGACAGCCTCTGGCTGATGCAAACAGAATAAACTTCTCCCAGATGTCAGGGGTTCCAGCCAGTTTGTTGTGGTTTTTGTCCCTCTGAGTAACCTGACAAGGGCCTGAATAACCTGTCAAGCTCATCTGCTTGGCACTCAACACCTGGGCCCTGGGAGGACAGCAGGGTCTGGAAGCTTCCAGAGGGATCATTCTCCGGCATCTCGCCTCCAGCTGCGCTCGTAAGAGGTGTCAGAGTGTGTGCTCCCTGACAGGTGGCGTCAGGCCTAGGGGTTTTTTTTTAATGCCTTAAGAACAAAGAGAAAGAGATGTGTTCTCCTTCTGCCTTAACGTGGCCACAGAACCTCATGTGAGCCTCTTAGAAGTTCAGGAGTAAGAGAGAAAAAAACGGGCATGAAGGCACAGCACCAACCTTTCACAGAGATACTTCCATTTGCTGAACGAGGCATCTGGTCCTCTGAATGTCTCTGGGGTGGCCTCTGTCAGAACACAGCAGGGACCCCTGAACTGACCTCTGAGCTCTGCCACATTTGCACACCTGAGGACCCCACCCTATCACCAGGTGGATAGAAGAGACTCTTCTCCTTGCCACAGAATGAAGCATGGCCTGTCAGTAATGAAACTTTTCATCCAAGATTCCATGTAGTTCCAATCCAGCTAATTCAGCTGAAGTGGAGACCACAGGGACATGCCCCTGGCCAGGGGAACACCATTGTTTTACTGAGTTCTAGCAGGGAGGCGTAACTTAGACTTTCAACTTCTGCAACTTTTCAGTGAGTCTCAAGTTTAAAAATATATAACCCAATTGAATGTTTGTCAGATCCTTAGAAGGATCTGGTTGGTAACAGGGAGTGACTTGCTTTTCACAGATTAACTCAAATAGTAAAAGAGGTCAGTCTCAATGACCTCTGTGCATATTTTTGGGAGAGCCTCAAAATGGAATGTCCTTCTCTCACCATGCATTTTCTAACACCATTCTTCAAATCTACTAAAGAGAAGAACAAAATATGACAGTGAATCCTTAGCCCTAATTCTGTTCATATTTAGAAGCTATCAGATCGATTGGCATACAATCTTAGGTTACCACTGTTTCAGCCTGTGCAACAAATATTTGCTGGCCCTCCTGAGGGCTTGGGGGCCCTGGGGAAGATACCAAATGTGAGACTCAGTTTACCACACAGGTAATAACCCACGTAAAGCCAGACTGGCCTTTTCTCACCCAGAAGTCAACCCAGCCTGAGGTCTCATTCAAAGTAACACAGTCATAAATACCCAAGAAATAATCTATATATGTTCAATAAAATCTATTAAAAATTGTCCAAAGAGATCCCACTCATAACATAGAACAAATGCAATGGAAGCCAGCTTTTTCTGTCACTTTTTTTACATAAATATCTTATTTGTACATGTGTATACATTCATATGTATGGCACCTGCCCCCCCAAAATCCCTTCTCCCTCTCCAAGCACCCCAAATCATAACTCCCTCTCCAAATTTCCCAAAACTCAACTCCCACATGATTTCTTCTCTGTCTCCCTTCCCAGTGTCTTTTTCTAATACTTTCCTCTTGTTTGCAGGTCTCCGATACTTCCATTATAAACCTGGCTGGCCTCTCCCAAATTCCTCAGGTCTCCCTACCCCCAAATCAGTAAGGAACTGGCAGGGAGCTCACCTGGCAAGACACAAGCTCTTGGGGGAGGCCACCTGAGGGGAAGGCTGCTTCTTTTCTGCAAGCTCGGAAGGAGAAGTGCTATGAACATTTAAATGACAGTCTTTCTTTATCAGGAGGGAACCATTTAATAAATACTAATTGAATGCTTATTTTATGGGCTAAGCACTATCCAATATGAACATTATTGATAAAAACAGACATGGTTCCTGTCCTTAAGGAGCATATTGTCCTACTGGGAAAGGCAATTCCCAATAACTGAATCATTTCTCTTGTGATGAGTCCTGCAACCACCAGCAGGGTGCAACTCTAATCCAGATGTCCTGTAAGACGTAAATTAAAGTGGTCAAATTTCATTTCATACCCAGTGTTAAGTCCAGAGCCTTCTTCGAGATGTCAGCCGAGTTCCCAAGGGGAGAGAGATCGGGGAATGAGATGTATTTTCCCACCTCTGCTGGATTCTCTCTCATTCCCCACCTCTAATGAAATCTTGTCCTCTACACTATGTCTTGGGGTCAATCCTCTATCTCCCTGATTCTCTATGTAAGCAACAAGGGAACCAAACCTGTGATATATAGCAAAACTATTGAAGTTTTCTAGGTCACTGCCAAAAAGATATTCCCGCACAACACAGCAAATAGCTTACAACTACATATGAGTCATCTCATCATAAAAGTCCTTTTGGCCACCATGGCTCAGGGGACTTCTCACTGGTCTCCTGACTCCAACTAGCATTTGGTCTTTGAACGTCTTGTTGTGCACACACATTCACACTCACATACACTCAAGTAATTCCAAACCCTCTTACTCTCTTATGTACAAAAATTCAGTTCTCTCTGACCCTTACACCCAAACTCAGCTCCTGACCCAAACCTGAGTAGCCAAAACCTCAGTTACTCAGAAGAACCAAAGAGGTAGCTGAATGTTCAAATGCAAACAAGAACCACAAATGTGTAGTCTCTCCTCCAATAGGATCTACCCTCCTTTATTAAGTGACAAAAAGAATTACCCCAACACTGAGAGATATAAAACTGCCCCTTTCTATGTAAACAGATTAGACCAAACACTTTGAGACCCCTAGACTATAAGCTCCATAAGAGCAGTCACAGTGTCTGTCTTATTCTCTGTTTATCTAGTGTTGAGCCACCTCAACAAATGTTTTTTGAGTAATTTATTAAAATTCCATCCAGTGCTGACATTCTGTGACTCTTTGATATTTGTAATTCTTTCATTTTTATTGTTCTTATTATACCTCTCTCCCATTTGAAGGAAGTGTAGAAGGAAAGTTTTAGTCAAAAGAGTTAAAGCATGAAATGTTTTATTACTAGATCAGCTAGGATTGCTTTAGCTACCAGTAACTGAAGAACCAACTTAAAATGGCTTAAATAATAAAGAAATGTATTACTCCACCAAAGACAGAGTTCAAAGGTGGTTGTCCCAGAGCTACTCAAGTCAGCAGCTTGGCAACATTACCATATCAATATCCAGGTTTTTTTCCAAATTTCTACTCTGCCATCTTCAATGAGGTCTTCCAAAACAGCTTCTCATAGCCACAAAATAGCTGCAGCTGCACCAAACATCACATCCATACATGGCAAAGCACATCTCTGGATCCTTCACTGAGAACAAAGTTAACATTCCCAGAAGCCGCTCTGTAGACTCTACCTCACATTCACTAGCCAAAACCATGTTACATGCTCAATCTTAAACCAATCAATGGCCAGAGAGATAGAGTAACTGTGGCTATCTAAGACTCATCAAGACTCAGCTCTTGGAGCTGGGATACCAGAAGAATATGGCCATGCCTCTCCTGAATAAAAGTGGGATTTTGTTTGTAAGGATAAAGGAAGGCGTGTTTCCCAGGCAGTCAACCACTGAAATACGCCAAAATTACTAGACTTAAAAAAAGACACTCTGCATGTAATGAGAAGTATTTTCAATGAAGAACTAATTCCAAATAAAAGGAATGTTTTAGAGATTGGGTCACTGATTAACCTGAAATTGTCAATATTGATGATTTATTCTCTTTTTCTACAAACATTTGAATGTATGTGTATTCAAATTACTTGTATCGGAGATAAATATTGTCATTGTCTCCCTTACCCTGAATCTCTTGGACCCCTGTTTTAATTGAAAACTTTTCAGAGTCACCTATACCTATCTTCTCCAAGGGTGTCCCGCCTGGGGTCCACAGGCCACAGCAGCCCAGGATGGCTGCAGACATGCCCCAACACAAAATCGTAAATTTACTTAAAACATTATGAAATATTGTTGTGATTCTGTGCTGCAATGTAGTTAATTTGTGGCCCAAGATGACTCTTCTTCTTCCAGCAGGGCCCAGAGACACCGAAAGGTTGGATACCCCTGCTATGGCATGACACGGAACAAACAAAACCACATGCAGTAGATTCCAACCAGCTCTAAGACGCTGCTATGTATTTCAAACACTGTATAACCCACCCTTTTACCAATAGTCCTCATCCGTCTATGGCCATTCCACCACGAACGCGCCCGATCTCGTCTGATCTCGGAAGCTAAGCAGGGTCGGGCCTGGTTATTACTTGGATGGGAGACAAATAGTCCTTATCCTGTGGAAGTTTCTCTCCTGGATACCAAAATAGAACAAACAGGAGCTAACCATTAACCTTAGTGACCACAGCAAACAGATACAGACACTGAGGTCACAAATACAAAGCGTCAGGCCACCCAGTAGCAACCCAAAGAGGAAAACTGCACACCCTACCCCATCTCCACTGGCCAGGATAAGCCAAAGACTCTTCTGGATGCAAGTGACAAAAACCTGACCTAACCCACTTTAAACAAAACAGAACTTTGAATTGACTTATCAGGACATTCTGTGTGCTTTTCTGTAGAAAGAAAATATCTTTCCAATTTAACTTTTTGTATCATTTTCTTTTAGGATTTTTCTTTTTTTGGAAAGAGCAAAAGTTTAAAGGTTCCTACTTGTTTGCCAAATAGCACAGCATGATGAATATTACAGCACCCAAATTATCATCAGCAGTCCCAGAACTCACATCTGCTTGTGGCGTTCGCTTTACAATCAATCAGGTGTACTGAAAAGGTCTTCGTGATACAGAAGGGAACAAAAGTCACCTGTGTTTTTCAGTTTACTCTAATTGGTACACAAGATATAATTTGCTACACCACAGGCCTCTTGCTCAAAGAGATTCAAAACAACAAAAGCAAAAAATAACCACTATTATTCTGAGAATAAGATAAGTGATAGGGAATCTAACTGTGATCAGCTGGGAATTACATTAAATCTAAATCATACACAGGAACAAAGATTTTTCGTGGATGAAAATGCTTTAAAGTTTAGCCACTGTAACCTTTCACTTCATAGATGAAAAATGAAGTCAGTGGCCTTATAGTTAATTAACATGGCCAGGTAGATACATGAGTTGATTTTTATTCCATCCTCAAACTCAGCTAAAAGATCAGTAAAGGAAAATGAAAGATATAAACTGACTAGGCAAAAGGAAATAGGAGAGGAGAGCCCTGCAGTCTAGAGTGCTAGACTGCAAACCAAAGGGTTACCAGTTCAATTCCCAATCAGGGCACATGCCTGGGTTGCAGGCCAGGTCCCCAGTTGGGGGCATGTGAGAGGCAACCATGCATTGATATTTCTCTTCCTCTCTTTCTCCTTCCCCTCCCTTCTTTCTAAAATTAAATAAATAAATTTTTTTAAAGAAAATAGGAGAGGAGATACCTAGTAGACAAGAGACCACAGGCAGGTGGAAAAGTGATGGTCCACTTAGGCAGAGAAACTGGAAGTAAAGTGGCTCCAGATGGAAAATCCTATGGCGAGAAACTGCTTGTGCCTCTACACACCAGAAACACGGGGGAACTGGTGGCACCAGGAATCTTAGAAAGTGTTCTGAGGAATGGAAATGAAGATCAAGAAAATGGGCTACAAGGATAAGGAGCTGATAAATCTAGGTCCCATCCACAACCCTACTTAGCCAAGACACTATTCATCCTCACCTGGGCAGAAGGTCGGAGGTTTCCATTCTAGAAACACTGAACCAGAGAAGCTTCTGCCAGGCCAGCGGAGGGTGGGAGGAGGCAGACAGGGGAGTTATACTGAATTCATGAGGATGGCAATGCAGGTAGTAGAAATAGGTAACTTACTGAACACAATATGCTTCAAATACTGTAGGCACCTTACATTCATTGTTTTATTTAATCTTTAAAAATATCCTACAAAGTAGGTTCTATTGGCACCTAGCTTAAGAGATTTTTTTAAGTTCAAGTAAGTCAAATAAGCAACAAATGACAAAGCTACCAGCTACTCTGACTTTAGCATCTGATTATGAACCACCATGCAGGGGAGCATCATCCGCCAGCCGTGGTTTCCAGAACCTGCCATTCAGATGCACGGCTCCAACAGTAACTTCGAGCATTTATCACTAGAGAAGCTGAAGAAACACAGAGAAAAGCCCTACAGGCCCTGCCTGATCAAAGTCACCAGTTGGCCCAAACCACCAAGCACCCAGAGCTTTTACTCAACTTTGCAGAACTTACAATTGCGACTGAGGGAACAGCCAGGACACCATACATCTCAGGAAAGTCTCTAACATGAAAAAGAGAAACCAAAGCAAACCGGAAAAATGAAACTCAGAGGAAACAAAAAATATATATAAATGTGCAGAAGAGAAACAAAAAAGAAACTAGAATATTCCCAGAGAAATAAGAAAAATATTGCACTCAAGAAACAAGTGCAGCATGCTGTTTTCACAAGAAAAATATACACACATAAGAAATATGGGGTGGGACAAAATAGGCTTGCAATTGTGAGTATGTGAAACATAGAGCTTATTCTTGTATTATTATTTCCTAATTAATTTCCATACAAACAACTGTAAGCCTACTTGTGCCCCATCCTTCGTTTTTTAAGTTGTAAATGACACCAGAAATTTAAAATTTGAGTAGAAGAATCAGAAGTTTAGGAAATCAGAAAATATAAACATAAATAAGTGGAACAGGAAAAATAAGGACATGATATAATTGATCATTTAGGACTCTTATACCTTATTAATAGAAAAAAGAAAAGAAAACCAAGAAAAGAGAAGGGAGAAAATTACCAGAGAAATCATACCAAAAAAATTTTTTCCAGAACTGAGCAAAACAACAGGGCAGCAACCACACCTCCAGAACAAATCCCAATCTTTGTTATAAAATTTCAGAATATCCAGAATAAAGAAATGATCCAAAAAAACTTCAGAGAGGAAAAAGAAAACATACAAAGATTTAGGAAAGGCACTCTGGAAGTTCATGGCCTAGGGAGAAATATCGTTATAATTCTGAGGAAAAATGATTTCCGAACTAGCTTTGGCTATTTCTCTGACTTCTCATGCTCTGCCCAACCCTGCCCAATCTAACTTGCAACCAGCTTCAAATCCAGAACAAATTCAGTACGTTTCCAGGGACCCATAGGCTGGGGTGGTGACAGCAGCCAGTCCCCCCACTGCCGCTGTCACCCTTCCAGGGACTCCAACCTGGGCAGCTTCTCAGTGGTTCCTCTGTGGGGTTTTCCTGGCTGGTTGTGGTCCCCAGACTACTCAACTTTTATCACAGGATGCCAAAATCTTGTGTTTTGGAGCTACTAACAATTTCTATATTTGTTTTCTGCTGGCTGCCATAACCAATAACCATAAATTTAGTGATATTTAACAACACAAGTTTATTATCTCGTAGTTCTGTAGGTCAGAAGCCCATGTACCCTAGACTGCTTCCTCAGTGGTGGGTCTCACCAGCTGAAATCAAGGCGCAGGTGGACCTGAGCTCTTATCTGGGTGGTCTGGGGGAGAATCTGCTTCTAGCGGTGACCCACCTGTCTGTGGATGGGACTCAGATCAGAAACTAGACCACCCAGATCCAGTCAGAAAGTCCGGTACTTATTTCACTGCAGTTACAACCTCTACTTTGCAAGCTCTGCTCTATTTATTTATCTCTTTCTTCATTTTTTAAAAGCCTGTGATATGATTATGAATTTATGAAATACCAGAAATGACACCAATTGATTCTTTTTTTCCTTTGAGCTTATGGCACAAAAGAGGAGCAAAATCACATACCCTTACTCAGACATTATTGTTTCGTTGATACTCAGGTTTCCCAAAATGAATAATTTTTGCTGTTCTCCCACAGTCGTTAAAAGAAATAGAAGATCTGATCCACGGAAACACTGTGACTGTCGCAGGAAAGCCTCCTAGAGGACATTCAAGCTATTGATATTCTCTCCTCAAGCCAGAAACTGTCTCTGGAGAGCCATGAGAAACACAGAATCACAACAGAGTGGAAAACAAATTGATGGAATCAGCGATGGCTGCAGACCCATAAATAGCTTTTCATGCTGTTGCCATTTCAGTTTTTTATCATACTTCACTTTTGCTCAGTTGATGGGGGCGGGGGGGGGGAACCTAGTTTTATTTCAGTGTGTTTAACTTTTCAGTTAAAGACCAAAAGGGTTCCTTTCAGTTGCTTTGTTGAAAATCACAAAGCTCCCCCCTCCAGAAAAGAGGCCCATTCGTTACATTGCAGTATGGGGAGCAACCCAGAGGAGAATGTGTGACTTTCTTTGTATAGAGGCTTTAATATTTTCATGAAGATCCTCTCTTCAGCTCCTTAAACATTTGCCTTTCATTTTGTTTTACCGAATTAGGCTGCAAAGCACCCGAGCGTGAAGCTCTTTGTCATCTCTAACCGGGCTTACATTGATTCCACATATCCATAAACCTCATCTTGGTATATTAATCTATACATCTATTCACTGAAAAGGGGGACTTTCTAATTTGTTATGTAAAAGGATAAGCCACCTCCATGGCCCATTTTGCATGCAGGTATGCCTAGAAGTAGATTTGCTACCTCAGACTTACAGCTGGCTCCTTTAGAGGCATTAAACCCAGGGAAAAAATAAAATTATATTATGATTTTTATGGTGGATTATACTATATCCATGACAAAATCAAGCCACTAGCTTAGCATATATTTCTTTAAATATAAGCAAGTTTAATATAAAGAGCTCTAGACCAGTATAAGCAAAACTCTGCACATATGCCCTCAAAAATGCAAATCACATTATTAATTCACCACCTGCTACTCATTTGGGTTGGATTCCCCACAGCCCAAACATAGGATTTGCTGGATTGGTGAAGGGTGTTATGCAAGTGGCCAAAAAATGTATTTTCCTCCTAAATATTGGTCCTCCAAATATTAATGAGAGAAATGTATAAAATGAGCAGTAAAATAATTAGGAATGTTAAGAGTCAGAAGACCTCAGCTATTGCTTATAAAACATTTTCAATGTTCTTGCATTTGAAGCAAGATAATTAATATGCACTGAAGGCCCTCTCCATAGTCACAGAAAGTCTTTTAAGCTTCTCTTTTACCTTATTCTGATTCAGAAGCATCTTTCCTACTAAGTAGGATAGGTACCTGGTTCATCCACTCTACCACTCACTTGAGTGCTTCCTCTGTGCCATGTACTATTCTGAGTGCTGGGAGCACAGTAATGAACAATTCAAATGAAATCTCTGCTATCATGGAAGATGGACAGCAGTAAGTGCTAAGAAGACGATTCAGTGGCAATGTGAAGACACAGGCTGATGGAAGAACATGGAATGGGCTGAGATCTGAAGACAACTGTTGATCAAATGGAGTTGGGAAAAGAGTAGTCTAGGCAAAACAGCAGCAAGTGCAAAAAGGCCAGCTGGAAAGGGTTAGTCCAGCTGTACAAAAAGGCAAGTCATCCTCCACTCACCGAGCCTCTCTTCAGTAGGATCCAGGAATACAGAGGTGAAATTTTCCATTTCTACCCTCCAAAGAGCTTAATCTAGTGGAATGGCAGGCAAACAGTTCAAATATAATATAATAATTGCACTCCCACCAACAGTGCAGTAGGGTTCCCTTTTCTCCACATCCTTGCCAGCATTTGTTTTTTGTTTATTTATTAATGATAGCCATTCTGACAGGTGTGAAGTGATGTCTCATTGTGGTTTTTAATTTGCATCTCTCCGATGGCTAGTGATGCTGAGCATCTTTTCATATGTCTATGGGCCATGCATATGTCCTCCTTGGAAAAATATCTATTAGGTCCTTTACCCAATTTTTAACTGGATGATTTGTCTTCCTGGTTTTTGAGTCATATAAGTTTATAATACATTTTGGAGATTAAACTCTTGTCTGATGTATCATTGGCAAATATGTCCTCTTATACAGTCAGTTCCCTTTTCTTTGATGATGATCTCTTCAGCCATGCAGAAACTTTTTTAAAAAGTGCCCATCAGTAGGTAGGTGGATAAAAAACTGTGGTACATTTACACAGTGGAATACTATGCAGCAGAAAGAAAGAACTCCTACCTTTTGTGACAGCATAGATGGAACTGGAGAATATTATGCTAAGCCAATCAGTAAAAGACAAATACCATATGATTTCACCCATAAGAAGAATCTAATGAACAGAATAAACTAATGAACAAAATAGAACCAGAGACATGAAAACATGGAACAGACTGACAACAGCTGACGGGAGTGGGGAGGGGAATGATGGTGGAAAGAAAGGGAAGGGACTAGTCAAAAAACAAGTATAAATGACCCGCAGACATGGACAATGCTGTGACTGTGGGAGCAGGGGGTGGGCCGGACAGAGGAGGGCAAAAGGGGCAAAAACTGGGGCAACTGTAATAGAACAATAATAAAAAATAATGTAATAAATGCTTCAACAGAGTATGCTCATGATACTGTGGGTCAGGAGATAAGAGATAAGATAGGATCATAGAATCAATCATAAATTAGCTTCTAGCAAATGTGGGTTTCATCCTGGATCAACTGTTAATTAGCATGAACAAATATTGTAGGAATACGCATAGGGATCCTACATTAGTTAGGGTGCTTTTGGTTGCTAGGAAAAGAAAGTCAACTTGAAAATCTCAAAATGGCTTAAATGAAAAAAGAGATTTCTTTATTTGCATAACTGAAAAAGTCAGTTTGGCTTCAAGTATAGGCATGTCCGAGGTCTCTAACAAGAAAGCTAAATCTCAATCTGTCAATCTCTCTCTCCCTCTCTCTTCCCTTCTCTTTCTCTCCCACTCCCCTGTCCCCACTCAATCTTCTCCAATTCCAAATTCCAATTTTATATTTTGTCTATGGTCTTCAGTTAATAGAAGAAAGCTCCATGTAGCTTGTATCCTTCCAACTTCAAGTTCAACAGAAAAAGAGATTCTCTCTTCTCAACAGTCCCAACAAATGTCCAAAACTAGATTGGACAACTTCAGACACACTCCCATTCCTAGACCAATCCCTCTGATCAGAACTGTTGCTCTGACTAACCAGGTCTGGGTCACTTCCTACTCAGGAACCCAGTCAATGTACTTGAATCAAGTGGACTGAGACAGAGGTGGGCAGAGGAAGAGGAATATGGGTCCTAGAAAACAGAGTGAATGAAAGCTGGGCAGGCAAAAAACACAAATGTCTATGACAGGATCCGAGACTAAATGGGCATTATCTCTGGGTTAAAGAATTCAGCCTTGTGAGGAAATAGATTACTCCCACAAAAATCACAATATACAGTAATACATAGATAATACAGTATAGAGATAGATATTAAAGTATCGGTGATGTCTTCAACTCTTGCCAGTGCTGAGTATACGAACTGTCTTTTGTGTCTCCTTCCCTGCAGGACACACTCCTGAGGGTCTTTTCAGTGTATAATGGGGATTCCACCTCCCCATGGCCTCTTCTCTATCTCTTTCCTCACCCTTCTCACTCATACTACTCCCCCTTTCCCTATCTGTTCCTCCTTTTTCTCTAGGATATTTTAATCTAACATTGAAGAATCTATTATTTAAAATCTTTCATTTTACTCTTCCTTGAATTTTTCAAAAAGACAAGCTTAAATGAAAATCACATCATCCTGTCCCACAGTCAAACACTGAGTAATAGCTTTTGTGTTCTTTTCTCCTTTACCCATTGCATATACAGAGGAGGGGTTCTTTCCCCCACAATATCTGCCTACCATTTCTCAAACTAGAAATACGAAATTACAGAGAGCCTCCAATTATAGAGGGAGGCTATAGATAACCTTGCTTACATCACGCACATAATTTAAATGTTCCTGCCCTTTGCAATTGTGTTTCATCTCACATTAAAGGGGCTCCATTCAACATTTGGTATTTGATAGACCCCATGGGTCTTTACTGCTGACAACAATGCTGCCATCTTTGCGTCTGGTTTATAGTCAGATGGATATATGCTTTTAATTGCTTTTATTTTAATGGAAGTTTGATGAGGAAAGTTCTTAGGTTTTCTAAAACATTCATCACAAAATAACTCCTTGTCCAAGATTGTGCTCAAAACCTTATTAAGTCTTTTTAAGATAGGTTGGCTGGAATAAATATTAGTTGTGTCCACCCCCATATTTGTTAAATATAAAAATCAATAAAGCCACCATTCTGCACATTTATCTAATGTAATAATCAATACCAATACCTTTCATGATATTTACTTACTATAATAATCAATAAGGATACTGTTTGTTTATTTGATGCCATTGATCAAGGGAGAAACCCAAATCTATGTGTTTTATTCTTCCTATGTACATACAGACTGGACTATCCATTTCTAACATCTCCCATCTCTTTTCTATTTCCCACTCTTTAGACCTGTACAGAGGGAGCATTCTTCCTCTCATTGCTGTAGAAGGTGATGGTCAGTAAATTATATTTTTTAATTAGGTGGACAACATTAATTGAACTTCTCTCCACATTATTCTAGTTACTGTGAAGAAAACAAAGACCTATAATATGATATACCCATGTGTTTTTTAGTGCAGTATTAACTGCTGCAACAGATGAGCCACAAACTCCCAGTGGCTTAATACATAGAAAGTTGCTAAATTGGTGGCTTACCATCAAACAGTATAATGTGGTTATTTCTGGTTGATGGAATACTTTCATACACTACTTCAGAGACCTAGGCTTCTTCCACATTGCAGACCAAACTTCCAGAATCCCCAAACCCTCTGTATTCAGCCAGCATATGCATAAAGAGTATGGAAGATCATGTGTAGGATTTTTTAATAAGTTGGACCTGGCAGTAGTTTTCATTGCTGCTGCCAGCATTACTTGGGCTAGAACCCATTCCACAACTAACTCCAAGGCAATGGAAGCTGAGAATCTCAAGCTATATGCCCAAGTAAAAGTAAATGGACTTGATGAACAGGTAGCCAGTCTCTGCCACCATGCCATCTTTGAGTTGCTTATACTTCAAGAGGAAGACATGATGAAACAAATGAAGTATTACACATATGATGAAAAGAGAAACTCATTAGAGACTATGTTAATCAGTGAAGGCTTTGTAAAGAGATTTTAAAATGAGTAGTACGATATAGCACAAGCAGAAGCAGAGGGAGAGATAGGCATGTGTTGGCCAGAGGGCTATAAGGGGGCCTATTCTAACAGCTGCACAGAGTCTATACCAAGAACCAGAGAACAACATAGTTGGCAAAGCAGACTAAAATAAAAGTACCTTGACCACTAATTCTGCCACCTTAAAATATGTTTGCTTTGCATTGGGATTCAGCTGATCCAGCCAAAGAGCCCAGTGCACTTTATCACCTTTTTCTAAGTAATCTCTAAATCTCAGCTGACATTTCAAGTTGAAATGGAAAATGTTGATATGTCCTACAGAGTGTCCCTTACTCATTTTGAGTTTCTTGAAGAATACACACACACACAAAAAAAAAAACACAAATAGCAAATTCTAAAAGATCGTGATTAACCTAAGTAACCATCTCACCTGTTAACCAAACCACAAGTTTTTATAATACAACAAAGCTAAGAGGTCTTCAAGAATTAGATGCTCCAGTCAAGGACATGGGAGTAGCTAATTAAATATCCTGACCATGGACATATAATAACAACAAAATCAAAGTAGAAATTAAAAGTCGATTGTTCTCTCTTTGGTTTAATTCCTAAATACCCACAGCATTAGGGGGATCACAGCTCTAATCAAATCCTTCCTACATATTAGGAAGTTCCGAAAGGTTAATTCACATATGGTACCAAGTAGAAGTCCTTATGGGTGCATGTTTCTGAACCTTTTTGGGAAATCTCTGGTCACCACAGGAACACACCTCTGCCCTCACCTGTTCTGTTACTTGCTCCCATGTTTCAATGTGCTCCAATCCCTTGTTAAATGGAGAATCACACATTCAACTTCAACGTGTTTTGCACACAAATCAGAACTATCCTATGCCCTCGTAGAAATTTCAGGGTAGTAGTTATTTACCTTCAGGGTATTTTGAATAATTTTGAAAATGTGAAGAAAGTTATAGCTTCTGTTCCCCCAAGAAAAAATTCACATAAGCATAGAAGAAATTTTAATTAAATGTCAGAGAAGCATTCCCAAAAACCCCTTTCAATTTAAAATTCCACTTTCAGCAACAATTTCCCATAGGAATAACATAAACTTCTATGGAGCATCACGGCACACTGAAGACTCTCTGCTCCCTATACCAACCCAAGTTTCCCCATTTGACAGATGAGAAGAAGGATGCATGGAGACATGAGGCAACTTGTCATCCTCACCCGCCTCTAGGAATGACAGAATAGACCTGGAAACCAAGCAGTCTACCTCCAACGACTTTGTACATAGGTATAACCACAGTGGGACACTATCCCCACTCCCCATTCTGGTTCTAATAATATATCCTTTCTATATACTAAAAGAAAATAAACAAACAAACAAAACGGACTCATAGATGCAGAGAACAAACTGATGGTTACCAGCTGGGAGGAAAGTTGCTGGACTGAATTAAAAACGTGAAGGGATTAAGACTTACAAATTGATAGTTACCAAATAGTCACAAGGAACATAAAGTACAGCATAGTGAATATAGTCAATAACATTGTGATAACTATGTATGGTGCCAGGTGGGTACTAGATTTAGGAAGATCACTTCATAAGTTATATAAATGTCTAACCACTATGCTGTACACATGGAATTAATGTAATATTGAATGTCAACTGTAATTTTCAGGAACAATTATAAAGGACACATGGACAAAGCCAAGGGGGGTGGAAGCAAGGGAGGGAAGTGGGTATGGCTGGGGTGGGGGGGAAGTGGTGGGGGTAAATGCAAACAACTGTAAGTGAACAACAGTAAAATAATTTTTAAAAAAATAACAATTAAATAAATAAGTAATATTTCTATCTTCTCCATATTCCTGACATTGGCACTGAAGGGGCCCAGCATTACACATCACTGTCCTCAGTGTTGCCCCCATGCTCTTGGATCAGGTTAGCAACAAGGGTTACCTTCACACATCCTTAGGAAGAATGCCTTACTTTCAAAAGCTTAGGCAGATGTAGGACCAAATTCTCTCTCTCCTCTCTCCTAAATTCAAGCCAGGCTACCTGGTTTCTTCTAATGCTTATTATCAAACCATCCGTATGGAAGTCCCAGATGCCTTTATTTTCAACCTCCCTGATTTCCAGCCCATACACATGAACAAGGCCTTCTAGGCCTAGTATCCACTTACACCCCCCATGTGCCATCACAGGAGCAGCAGCATCCTCCTCTTCATTTGTTACAGCCCTGGAGCCCCTCAGGTTTGCAGGCACTGGTCACGGAAAAACTGTAATCAAAGCCCTCTCAGTCCAAGTTGGCAAAAATGTTCTTCAGTTTTCTTTTTTTAATATTGTATTTATTTATTTGTTTTAGAGCAAGGAGAAGGGAGGGAGAGAGAGAGGGAGAGACATCAATCAGTTGCCTTTCCCACACCCCCAAACAGAGACCTGTCCCACAACCCAGGCATGTGCCTTGACCAGGAATTGAATCGGTCACCTTTCAGATTATGGGTGACACGCAACTCACTGAGCCACATCAACCAGGGTGAAAAATCTTCTTTAGCTTTCAATATAAATGTCCTTTTTTTGGTTTTATATAAGGCTAAAAGTCAGGATCATATAAAACTAAATTGCAAGATTTAAATGTTTTGATTATTTCCACTAATATTAAATAATCTAACATCTCACATTTCATTTGCTCAACTGTGTTGTAATTCAAAGATAAATGTTTTAAAAATTAAACAGAAAATATATATATTTCTCCCAAGGAAGAGAGTCCTAAAAGCCCTTAAGAATAGCATCTTTTATATTCAGCTAAGTTTTTTCCTCAAGTAACCTTTTTACCTTTCCAGGGGGAATGGGGGGAGACCCTTAAATAATTACTCTTAATTATAATTCATGAGTTAAATAATTATCAGGATCAGCACACTGCCCTTTCACTAAGGAATTCATGGAAAGTCACCTGCAGAGTCTACTCTTACCTGGGGGGAAATATGCATCTGTAAAATAATATTCTGGGGATTTATTACACTAACTAGCCAGTGTTGCCTCAAAGAATCACTTTTACTTAAACACAAGTTGTTAAAAACTTAATTTCACTTTTTTATTTGGTGTTTTGAAAGACTAAATTGCAACTCACAGAGACAGTTATTAAGGTCTGAATGGAAAATGCTTAGATTGAATATGCTCACATTCAAGAATCATTGTAAATGGTCCATTAAACAACAACATTGCAGTGAGGTCTATATTTTTATTTGCTTCATTACTTAAAACTAAATAGCAGTTATTAACTATATTACAGTGGTTAAATATTCTGCATTGTTGATGTAGAAATTTAACTTAGCATAAACTTACTGACAATTTTTTCTATTTGCTTAATATTGACTAAGTGATAGATGATGATTTGGTTGAATTCCCTGGTCTTATATCAAGTCCTTTAAAAAGAAAAGTGGAAAAAATTCAATGATAAAGTTGTTTGTGTTAGTCAAAATATAATGAGTTATAAACAATAACAAGCAATTCCAAAATCTTAACAAAAACAAGGCTTCATTTCTTCCTCCTGTAATATATCCCTTGCTGGTTGGCCATGAATCTGCTCCACATCAACCTTCCTGTAGAACCTAAAATGACAGAACAGTCTCTATCTGAGACAACACTGGTCTCCATAGCAGGGAGAAAAAAAGACATAGCAAACCATGATGGTTCTATAAGCTTCTGGTGGAAGAGCCACACCTTGCCTCAGCTCTTATTTCATTGGCCAGAGCAAGTCACATGACCAAGCCTGACCTCAATAGGGACAAAAAATTTATAATCCTCCCACAGGAAAAGACACTACAAGGAGCAAAAGGAAGACACATGGTGTGGCCATGCCAATATTCTCCATAAAAATGAAGGAGAAATCACTTCAACATATTATGTCCAAGGCAAAATTTGTCTTGTTTGTTCATTAGAGAGAAATTTTCTATAATTTAAGAAAAAAATCCAGATAAATTCATCTTATCAGCTGAAAAACCAATTTGTCTCAAGCTTACAAAAATTAAAATGTCCTCTGACTTCCTATTCAACAAGGAATGAGAGGAAATAGAATGCTCGCTGTAGCAGAGAACTTTAAAGGACGTGATCATTATGTACAGAAATTTTCTAGAGAAGTCATTTGAGGGCATTTCGGCGAAAGAAGCTTACATTTCAATTTCATATTTTCATATGGGATGGAGAATATGCTTAAGAGGCAAAGGCTAAAAAAGTGAAGTTTAAACTAATTCTGACAATTTAACACTGCCAAAATCAATTGCCACCTCAGGCATCCTTTTGATTTGTACTTCAGCAATCTTGAGGGGTTTTGGAAAGCTAAGAGTATTCATTCTAAGTCAAAAATGTTTTAGTGTTGTGGACAATATTAAGAAATGCTAGATTCTGTAACAAATTGTCAATACTTGAGACTTATCATTTTTGTTTTTATCTGATAGAGTACATTTTACCACAGCAATTATTTGATGTGATTTCTAGAGGAAGGTCACAACTTAGAGGCCCCACGAAACAATTTCTCTGGTTTGTTTAAATGTCAGTAATGCTTTGCCATAAGTAGCTTTGTAAATTTGGTGACCACCAAGACACCATCTGTTTTATTACATACCAGACCCAAAATTAAATCTACATGAGCCAAAGAGCCTCCCCCATGTTCAGATTTAGAAGAAGATCATATAGAAACTTTTAGCACTATAATCACAACTAAGCTCCGGAATTAAAAGAAGTTCAAATGTGTGGCTCACCCTCTAGCCACTCATTCAATAAGCATTCCTTGAATCCCATCAGCACTCAATTCTGGTGGTTCTTCTCAGAAATTTAATAACAGCCACATCGGCTTTTCTCAGAGCATATCTTGTAAATCAATAGGATTTAACTGATTGATGGCTTTGTGATAAATAGATTCCGTAATCAAATAGGTTTGGAAAACACTAGGTTAAATAAAACAGAATAAATTTATTGACAATTTCTCAAAGCTATGAAAAGACCAATATACATTAAGAACCTTCAAGTGAGAACTGTAGCATGCAGCCCTTCCCAAACTTATTTGACCAATGAATCTTTTTTTTATTTTTGTAGACATCAAATGGGACTATTGTTCAATATCATATCCTTCTAAAAGTTCTATATTAGATTACTCCAGACAATGTTTACAATGAGTTATCATTAAAACTATTATCTAGAGTTAATGCTTTAGTCACATTTGTTCAAAATTAATAAATCACTCCACTTAGACAGAAAATGACTAATTAAACAATAATGACGATTACACAGCTGCTTCAACCATAGCACTGCAGATTTCCTTTTTCTCCATCATCTTAAGAACAGTTTAACAAATTTAAAGAACAGTTTGACAACATGATCAATTGCTCCATTATCAGGAATTTAAATTGAACAGAGAGGAAATTTATGAACAGAGAGGACAAATTAATCAGTGAATTTTTCATTACCCATATCATATTTTACCATCCTATCATATAGACCCAGCCAATGAAAACCCAATCTCAGAAGTCTTTTTAATGACACTGAAACAATATATATAAATGACAAGAAGTGGTGGTTTTCCCGGCACACCAGTCTGGCTGGGACAGGGATTGCTCACATTTTGTGAGAAGGAGCCAATCTTGATTTCTCCTCAAAGGTCAAAGGAGTCAATGGGATTGAGTGGCAGATAGTGAAGAACATAAGAGCTGAGCATTAGCCGCCCTCTTAGCTCATTTGGAGAGAAGCAACTGATGTCAGCTGACTTATCTTCTTTTCCAGTGGGAGGTATGATTGAAAAGGAGATTCAACAGTAGGATGTATCTAGTTAACAATGTTGTGAAATTATCAAGGCCTCTTAGCCACCAATGAGACCACTTCTGTCCACCCCACTAATACTAAAACCCGTCCTCCACCCTAACCTTCCCCCACTCAGTCCCTGGAGCTCCCACTCACTTTACCCCACATTTTTCTATAACTCTTTCCACAATCTAACACATTATATAATTTGCACATTTGTGATGATTAATGATGGTTGTCTGTTTCCCCCACTAATGTAAGCTACACGATGGCTGCATGAATATTTATCTAATTGATGAAAAAAGAAAAGAAAAAGAAATGCTCAGAACTTTGGTCCCAGGAAAGTTTCCATAGAGACTTCTGCAGATGTCCATCCAACAGTGCCTGTCTCTGCCTGCACATTTTCCCAGGATGGGGAAAGAAGGATGAAAGAGACAGCTGAAACTCCCACCCACCCCTAGCCCAATGCTCATGACACCATCTGCTACTACCCTCACCTTCCTGTTACTTATCCTCTTTAACCTAAAAGGATGAGGAAGACAAGAAGGGCAGAAGTTTCTCTTTTGACAGTATCCTCTAATCAGCCATGAAGCAAGAGATCATAATGCAGAAGCCTCCTAACTGGACTCCTTCAATCTGTACCTCTCTTCAACCTGTTCTCAACACAACAGCTGGAGTGATCCTTTGAAACATGTCAGATCATATCACTTCTTGACTCATATGGCCCCTTATTTCCCTCAGAGTAAAAAAAAAAACCAAAGTCTTCACAATAGTCTATATATGATCTGACTTTCCATTCCCTCTCAGACCTCATTTCCAATTACTATCCCTCCTCACTCCACTCCAACCCCTCATTGTTTCTTGAACATGCCAGCCATGCTTCCACCCCAGGGTTTTGCACCAGCTGTTTCTTTGACCTTTTCCTGGCAGTTACCCAGTTGCTCACACCACTATCTCCTTCAAACTTTTGCTCAAATGCCTTACTTAATAGGGACATCTTCCTTGAATAGTTCAACTGTCCCCTCTTGTCCTCACTGTGTGCCTGCCCCCCCCACTCCATGCTCCACCACCTTGTTACTTATCCTATAGAACTCACTTGCATAAATTTACTTACTAATCACATTTATTGTTTTCATCCTCCACTAGAATTTTTAAAAGAAAAGCAAAAATTTTCAGTGATAACAGAGAATTTTTGCAATTTTCCTCACATTTTTTATCTCCAATGCCTGGAATAATAAATACCAGCACATGGTGTTGTGCAAATGTTTGTTGAATGAAGAAAGAGTGGTTAAAATAATGCATTTTGGCTGCATAGATCTGGATTTGCATCTCAGCTCCACTGTTTGTTAGTACCTGCACAATCTTTGGTAACTTTCAAAAGTTCTCTGAATGCCAATTTCCTCATCTAGGAAGTGAGGGTAAAAATAACTAACTCAGAAAGTACAGTGCCTATTGTGTAGCCAATAAATGGAGACCATTACCATGCATTGTGGAAGTTTCTGGAAGCAGAATATAAAAGCCAATGACAAGGCGTAAGGCTTTGGGGCAGGGGAAGGGGTAATATATTGGGAGATAAGAAATGGAGAGAGAATGTCCTCAGCTCTGGTGCATCTCTGAGTGTGTGCCTATAAACCAACACTGAGGATAAAAAAAATGGATAACCAAAGTGATCTATAACACAATGAATTTGATGAATAATGCAGATAATAATTAAGGTAACTAACCAATATCATAGTTTGAAGGTGAAAGATTTGCTCTATAGACTTCATAAAATATTGTTAGTCACCTAATACTAATATAATATTATGAGTCAACTGTAACTGAAAAATTAAAAATTATCTATAATTGGTATGCACTATCAAGTATTTTTCTTTTTAGTACTTCAGAATTGATATCTCTATGGGATCTCAAGGTTATTCAGGTCGTCTCCATTTTATGCATTTGAGGATGTCATTACTGACTTTGCACTTGCCATTCTTCCCTGTGTCTGTTATTTAAACTGGCCTTGGCAGCAAGGAAAGACCATATGGTGCCCATCCATATGGATGGTCTGGCTGAGTTGTAGAGTCTTATTCCCTATCGATATTCCTGTTGTGTGAACAGAATAACTTGTATTTAAGAGTAGAAGATGTGAGATTCCAGCCTTGCATAGAGTATCAGTTAGAAAATGTGCTCAACTGTGAGCAGCAGAGACATGAAAAGCAGGGTAGAAATAAATTAGGTGTGATATGGTGGCTCCTAATCATAGATCTTCCATCTCTATTCTCTATCTTCTGTCTTCTCTTGACTTGTAGCTTCCTTAGTCAAGGCTGCCTCATATTCACAGAGTGGCTACTGGAACTCCAGCCAGAAGTTTTTCCTTTTAGGATGAAAGAAAGGAAAAAGCACAGGACAAAGGGAATATACTAGATGAGCCATTGCCCCTTTATAAAGAGATTTACAAGATGACCCACCCAATAATTTCTCCTTGCATCTCACTGGCTAGAATTTAGGCATATTCCCCTCCCCTCTTCCCACACAGGCTGGGAAATCTAGCATACTTTAGTTTTATGATGCTTTGATAAAGCAGGATTCTATATGAAAGGGGAGGTAGAGATAGCAGATATGGAGTAGGCATCTAGCAGTTTCTTGTCTGGACACATACTTAATCTTTGCAATAAACAGGGGATATGAAAAAGATGACTATCACAGCTTGCTAATGACTTTCTAGTTACCTTTACTTAAGCCTAGAAATTAAAATCCTTCCCTGAGTTCTCTAAATAGTGATTTATAGAGATTATCTTTTTATTTTTTTTTAAGATTTTATTTATTTATTTTTAGAGAGAGAGGAAGGGAGGGAGAAAGTGAGAGAGAGAAACATCAATATGTGTTTGCCTCTCACATGACCCCTACTGGGGACCTAGCCTGCAACCCAGGCATGTGTCTTGACTGGGAATAGAACCAGTGACCCTTTGCTTCACAGTCTGGTGCTCAATCTACTGAGCCACACCAGTCAGGGTGAGATTATCTTTTTAAAGAGACAATCCTTATATTGGTGTCTACCTCATGCCACCAAGACTCCAGTTCAGCTTTTGCTGACCAGATGTCCATTTGGCTGACCACATAGGGGATTCCAATTATTCCTCACTGGGCTCTGTAGGTGGAAGTACTTCTCAGAGCCCCATCCTTCTTAGGATCATCCTGGCTGCTGCAGTGCTCCAGGATCAGAAACCCCTTTCTATGACCAAGAATGCTGCCTGCCCCTTATTCCTACACAAGCATACTGTACAATTGATATTTGGGGAGCCATATTTGTTCTTCACTTAGGAAACTCTCTGAGAATCCTTTAAGCAGTCATTAGCTCTTTGAGGTCACCAGGGAGCAATTTTGCTACATTTCCAAAAGTAGTAAGCCACTTTTTGGGGTACCATTCCAAGGACTAATCTACTAAATGGCCCATCAGTTGCCTGAAAGAATTACACAGCTTCAGAAAGTGCCTGACTTACTCGCCTGCAGTGGCCCATCCACTGAGAAAATCTGGCTGCAAAAAAAAAAAAAAAAGTTACAGAACACTTGGTGTTGCTAATCATTTCCTAATACTACTTGAGGGATGGGAAAGTATGAAAGTCAAAAATTTGTTCTAAAGATCAAGGATGGAGTTACTTGAGACCAAGCCCATGGGAAAAAACACATGAATATGCATACCCACATACCCGTATCTTTCCCTCCCTTCCAAGCCCAGTGGTTTTGTAATTGCTGTTGCTGTTGTTGTTATTGCTGTTGTTCTCTAAATAAAAAGGAATCTTCATCCACTATGAAAAAGACAAGCCTTCAATTTTGGGTCTGATTTTTTATCCCTCCTATGGAGATGGCTCCATAGAGGTTTCAACTTGTCAGATATAATCTGGGCTGGATGCACAGTCTTGAGGGGATGCCAGCCACAGAATCTGTGGTGTCAGATGAACACTGTGTGGGATGCAAATGCAAAGTCTCACAGAGGTGATGAACATACAGTTTTCCCTCTCTGAGAAGGAATAGACAAGATGCTGGACCTGCAACAAATGACACGGGCCTCTGTTGACAGAGAGTGGCCCAGAGCCCCAGCTGGTCACATGGATAATTCCCAAAGGCTACATGTCCTCACATCTCTCTTGTCACTCCCACTGAGACATCTTGGAAAGAAGGCCAAATCGCCCTTCATCAGGATATGCTGATTCAGACAGACAGCTAAGCCGAGGTGGCTTTGGTGAACACACTCGATGGAATGAAATGAGTTCCCCTGTGGTCCCCTGCCCTGTTGCTGTTAAACTGAAACCAGAGCAGCTCAGAGCTGCTAAGAAATTGTCACACTGCTGCGGGAAGAATTTACACGATTGGTGCCCTCAGGCAAGTCGTGCTGAATCTGTCAGTATTCAAGACTGTGTAATTTTTTTTTCAGCTATTTCTTTATTCCAGCCTGCATGGAGTACTTCTCTCTGCACTTACATAGTGGGCCTTTACAGCCCTGTTAGTTCTGAAGATGGGCGAAGATTGGCTACCGGAACTGGGGGGTTCAAGAGCTGACCCTAGGGAAGAAACTGCAGAGAAGGCAAACTGTCAGGACTGGGACTGTGGACAGCTCCCGGAGTAGACAGGAAAAGCACCTGGAAGACAAAGGGAGAAATGAGGACATCTCCCTAGGAACTGAGAGCTAGGGTCTGAAACCTGCTGAATAGTCCAACAGTGGGCTTGCACTAGGAACAAAGATCAGGGTGAAATGGTGGGGCAGAACCGAGGTGTAGCATGTCCGTTGCTCAATTTGCCCTCTCCCTTCTCTGCGTAATCAGGAAATCAATGTCTGTAGCCCCCACTGACGAAGCAGGCTCAGGTACCTTCACACACCGATAGTACTGGGTTTTAGATCTCTAGAATCACAGAGAATTGGGGCCATAGACAATAATGCCACAACAATGTCACATGCAAGCAAGAGTCACAGGGCAGCCTTTAAAGGAAGCTGATGTGGAAAAGAACAAAGATAAGCAGAGAGTAGCAAAGGTACCTTTGCTCATGTAGATCATGTGACTTCAGAGTGAGAGGGAAATGGGGAGAGTAGCCGACAGTTTTTCAGTTCCCAAGAAAGCTAGAGGCTATTCCTTCACTCGGGTTCTCTGAGGTACACTGTGTCCTAACAATCTGACTACAAACACTGGTCCCGTGTGGTCCCCCCAATGCTCAGCATACACTGCCATGTTGCAGTGGGCTGCTGTTCCAAACAGAATCTTAGGTTTGCTAGAAGAGTCTCACTCAAGCCACCCTAAGAAAGTGCATTTTCATAACGACACCTGGGAACTGAGAAACTTCTGAGACCAAGACAGGTTAGGGACCCAATGCTCAGTCTCTCTGCCTCGCTCAGACCCTCCACGGCCTCTCTCTGATGGTACCTCTGTCCCTCTCTGTGCTCTTCCCAGTTCTCTGTATACCAACCAGCTGCTTTATTCTTTCCTTCCATTCTGTGTAGCTTCCTCTACTTCAAAGATTCTGCTCCCTCATAGCTTTTGTATTTTCATAACCTCAGTCTGCTGGGATCCTTCATGGCCCTACCTAATCTCATAGCTTCTCTTTATAGATTCCTTCTGCTTCAGATCCCATGCTAACTTTATTTTCTAGTTCAGCTTCGAGAAAAAAATATGGTTATCCCTGCTCATCCTTTCTCACCAGGTCAGAGGCTGGCCAGCATCTGGTTTATCTATTCTTAGATCAAAGCCCACCCCTTATACCTCAGCTCCAGCCAGTATAAGGAGCTGAGTTCCACAGCACAAAACAGCAATCTAGCCCTGCCCGCTTAGAGGAGGTTCTGAGCATGGCAGACGCTGTGACAGACATGCTTAACATGCCAACCCCTCCCTGCCACAAATATCCTACCCTCTTTTCTCCAAGAAACAATTACTTATGTAATAAAACAATTTTTCTTGTGATATTGACAATCGTGTAATTTTTTAATTTTCTTCTTTTCCTTTACAGAAGTTACCAAGCTTTCCACAAGTAACAGTCTTACTTTCAAAACCAGGACTATTGCATTAAATATTAACAAAACAGATATAACATCCTATAAAGCACAAATATATATTGAGCATCAACCATGTCCAGGCTCTGTGCTAAATGCTGCCACTCTAGTGGTGAACGAGAAGAGGACTTCTGGTCGTGGAGCATGGGTAATCACAAAATTCATTAGCCAGATAAGGCTTTCACCCTTTGAGGGTGAAAGGGGGTCTGATTAATAATCAGACCAGGACAAAACTGGACCTCTGCTGAGTAAACTGGGGCACATGATGACCATTGTCATTCACAAGTGTCAGCTAACATCTAATGTTGCTGTGTATTTGAGCAGAGGACCAAGGCCTTCACTCTCCCCTCAAAGTTAATTTCTAACCTTAGGGAATTCAGAGACTGGGACAGACAGTTACTGCACACAGCGGTGCCTTTAACAGTCCTTCTGATTGCAGCGTACCCATTCCATGCTTTGGAAAACAGCTAAGGGTTCCTGTTCACCCAGCAAGGGCAGGAAAAGGGAAGAGGGAGATGCAGGGTAGGGAAGGGGTACTAGGATTTATTGATCAGTTCCCATGTGTCAGCTACAGGTTGGATACTTGCCATGTGTACTCAAAATTAATCTTATGACAACTGGTGATATGGGGTATCATTATACCTATTCTGCTGATGAAAAAAAAACAAGGCTCAGAGAGTTTAATTGCATTGCTCAAGGTAATACATCTGACATCGGGACTAAAATTCAAACCTAACTCTCCTAACTTCACTGCATCAAGCCGCCTCTCAGAAATTGAATTGAGACCTTACAGCACTGAAGCCCTGTGGCTCCCTGTCTTCTTCCCTAAAGTAAATGTGACCAGGCAGATGGGGCAGTCAAAAGGAAGTCCCAGGATAGTGGTCATTTCTGCCAAATCATCAGTTTCTCAGCTTATACCAAGTAGGAATGTAGAAAATAAGCTTAACTGGATGCTGCTTCTTGAAGTATTTCTCATGGCCCTCATGTCGGTGGTATCTGAATTTGCCATGTAATTTTAAAATGAGATTTTACAAGGCAAAGGAAAACCTCTGAGGAGTGCAGTCAGCCCAGGGGAAAACACCCAATGTGCTGAAAATGTTTGGAAGTAATTTCCTATCAGTTGGGTCAAAAGAGAAGAATTCCATTGATAACGGATTGGCTAATTAGAGAGATAGGACAAATTCTGTTTCGACAAATACCATCACAACTCAAATCTCTGTTCACTTTGAGGGAATGTGACCTGCATCAACTTATTCCAAAGCATGAAAGTGGGGGAAAAAAGTAAATTTTGCTGGGAGAATTTTGCTGTGTCTGTTTGGGCTTCTCTAGTTGCTCCAGTCCACACAGATTGCCAAATAAAAAAAACTTTGAGGCAAAAAAAAAAAAAAATTCTTGAAATAAAATCACCTATCAGATGTTTTTCAATGCTCTACGTTAGCAAAAGTTATTTACAAACTAACATGAAAAGAATGTAAGAAAAACATAAAACCAGCATGAAAAAATACTACATTTGTGATTTGTTTCAGCTCTGCTTCAGAGCACAATCATTCATTTCGTACCCCACGCCTCCGGGGGGGGCCACTCCGAAAGGCACCGCAACCAGAGGACCCTCCTGAAATAGAAAGTTTCTTTTTCCCCTACCATCTCTCTTGAAACAAAAGAGCTTCCTAATGACATATTTTAGAAATAAACACTAAAATTAAAGTTCCAGCTTACGTCCTCATTGTACTTAAAATGTAACAGAGGAGGGGATGAAAGAATGCAGTTTGGTGAGAAAAGGAACTTCAAGACTTGAGTGTTTGGGTTTGGTACATAAATGAAATGGGTCATTTTATCTAATGTAAAAGGGAAACAAGATCCTTTTGTCCCAAATAAGTAACCAAAGTATCTATTCCAGAATTTGCACTGTTCTTTACCTTTAGCGCTCAAGGCTGCAATTCAAACCAGTGTTTTAAAAATGCCTGGGGTCTATATTCTCCCTCATTTTCTTCCATTAGCTGAGAAATACAATCCTCTTTCCTGTTGTGTAGCTGATGACAAAAACTGGCTAGCACAAGAATGCCCCGCTGAATTCACAGTTGGCTTTGCAGAGCTGAACTGTATAGAAATAAATGCAACTACTTACTGTCTCCCTGAATTATGGATTTTAGACAACTGTTTAATAAGGAGGAAAACACTTAAGACAGATTCTATTGGATTTTGCACACAAATAAAACTAAGATGAAACAGAAGCTGATAACAGATCTAGTGGGGAATGTTAAATTATAATTTTAGGATCATTTAGAAGCCTAGATATCTTCACAAGGACAAACCCCATAATTATCTATGTTAGTAATCGTGGAAGTGTGTAATTATAGCTTTAAATTATCAAATTCTTCTTTACTACAACTTTGGATTAAAAGCTTTTGATACTCCCATGCCCTTTATTTAGCTTCTGTATCTACAAAGAAGCAGCAAACCGTCCAAATGTCTGCCATCTCCCTCCTTCAAGTGCTCAACTGTTCAGGAGACTGTATCATCAGAATCACTAATTGCACATTCCTCAGCAGGTAACTCTCTTAAAATCTACGATGTATTCATATTTTGTATTTTCTAGGGAACTTAGTAAAGTTACAAGCACAAAGCTAGTCCTCAGAAAATGTTTTCTTTTTTCTTTTTTTGTTGTTGTTGTCGTTCAGTTACAGTTGTCCCCATTTTCCCTCATTACTCTCCCCTGCCCTGCCCAGCACCCCCCACATTCGGTCCTTCCCCCACCATTGTCTTTGTCCGAGGGCCCTTTATATATGTTCTTTGACTTGACCTTTCCCCTATTTCCCCCCATTATCTCCCTCCCCTCTGGTCACTGTCAGTTTGTTCTTTATTTCCATGTCTCAAGTTCTATTTTGCTCTTTTGTTTGTTTTGTTGATTAGGTTACACTTATAGGTGAGATCATATGGTATTTGTCTTTCACTGCCTGGCTTATTTCACTTAGCACAAGTTTTCTGATTGATTCATATTTATACGGTAAACCCAGAGACTCACAAGAACTTTTATGTTTTAGTTATTAATTCATTGAGATTTGCTGATAGCCCACCAAATATCACTCTGCTAAATGATTTGTTAAGCACAGTCTTCCTGCTGTAGCAGCTCCCAATCTACCGCAAAGAAAACAAATATGGAAACCAGAAAATCTAATAATATGTAATAAACACAAAACATGACAGAAGCATGTGAATGAAGCACCTAACACATTCAGAGGAGGACTCAAAGCTTTGGGAGAGGCAATGACTAAGCTGAAATTCTAAAGCACAGTGAAGAGACAGGGGAAGAAGATTCTAGGCAGAGGGAAAAGCATACAGCAAAGATCAAGATTTAGAAGGAAAACCATGTACTAGGGACTGCAGATAGCAGGAGTAAACCATGTACTGCATGCAGGTGGGGGCAAGAACAAGATGGGAACTGTGACAAGGGGGAGACTTTGGAGAGCATCGGGCACCAGGCTAACTTGCTCTTTATGTACAACCTTGCAATACAAATTGTTGATGCTTCTGTGTTCTCGCCCCTGGCAAAGAGGTTGAATCCACCCTATCCCCCCATATGGAGCCGTGAGTGGGGCCAAGCAAAACAGAAGAGATGTTTTAAAATCAGGTAATATACTTCAGCAGCTATTCTTTGAGACTAAATGATTTCAGCACATGAACCCATTATATACTTCTTTCCCTACTTCCACTCTCCTTCCCTCCTGTCTCTTAAATTCTCACTAGATACTGATTCTTACCATACAAAGTCACCCAGTGAAAGGGGGGGGGGGTATGTATGGGAAAATAGGTGTAAGAGAATATTAATTTTGTAAAGGTAATTGTAGGTACACTATACAGAGGAGTCCACCCCCTATGAGTCCCCAGATTGTTAAAAAAATAATTAAATCTATCTGTTCTTTGTGCTGAATCCACATAGACCTTACTTTCAGTAAGCTTTTGCCAAATCATAAAACATAAATACTAACAACATTCCTTTTTGATCAAACTGGATATATTCACACTAGGTCTTTATTATTGAGCAAGTAAAATAACAAGCTTTCGTGTGAGCAGTTTAACAAAACATATTCAAAACTTTAAATTTTTTCATACTGCCCTGGCCGGTGTGGCTCAGTGGATTGAGTGCCAGCCTGTGAACCAAAGGGTCGATTCCCAGTTGGGGAACATACCTGGGCTGTGGGCCAGGTCCCCAGTAGGGGGGGTGTGAGAGACAACCACACACTGCTGTTTCTCTCCCTCTCTTTCTCCCTCCCTTCCCCTCTGTCTAAAAATAAATGAATTAAATATTAAAAATGTTTTTCATACCTTTCACTTTTGTGAAGTTACTGTTAAGAAATAAATAAGGATATACACGGAGATTTGGCTTAACGTCATGTTTTGATAATCATCATGATGAACATTACAACAGCTAAACATCATAAAAAATATTCCCATTATGGCCAATTTCTAGCTACCAATACAAAACCCATGAACACAGTGTTAGGAAGAAGTACATATATCAACTCCATCAGCAACAACAAAACACAAATGGAGATTCTGCTCCATTTTCTGTTTTGGAAGGTCACACACATAGCACTTCAGCCAGTCACATGGTCACAGTCGGGTGCCTTCATGACCGCCAGAGCATCCAGAAGGAGAAAACTGGATACAGTATTGGTGAGCACGGTGATGTTCACCAAGCTCCATCCTTGGGTGTCCTCTTCCATACCTGGCCAATCCATCATAGAATTCTCTTGAAGAAAGATTATTCTCTACCACTAGCTTCAGAGTAAGGATTTGTCCTTACTTATTACACATTTGATTCACAGATACAAAGGAAAAATAAAATTGCTTCTGAGTAATGAATTTATATAAATTTATTTTCTTTTGATTGATTTATATTTTCTAATTTTCCATAATAAACATTGATTGCTTTATAATAATAAAAAGTATTTTTATGTTTATTATATGTGTGTCTCTGTTTTCCTTGCATTATTCTCACAAATTCTTACTTTGACTCTAAAATGAAAAGGGAAAACAAGATACACAATCAGCTGGTTATCAATATTCTGGTCACTCACAGCATGTGTCCTTTATCTTTATCTTTATCTTTATCTTTAGAAGTTTCTCTTCCATTTTGCCTTAGAAACTGTACTTGGCATTGACTGTCAAAATTCTTTATAATCTAGATGCTCTTACAGATTTCAGTTTACTCCAGTCAAACACCAGTTTCCTCCAGATCACTGTGCCTCGGGAAAATCTGATTAATGTCCTTTCAAACTCCTCCCAGGACCATTAGTTAATGTCAAGAAAATAGAAATTGTTCAAGTAAAATATTTATTGTTCATTCCCACCATCAAATCATCTGAAGAAGAATGCTTTAACAAAAAAAATTTGGTACATCCAGTCAAGATGGAGGCTTAGTGTTTACCTACAAATAAATGACAAAACAACTATCCCCCAGAATCATCAGAAAATTGAGCTATATGGAAGTTCAACAACCGAGGAATTAAAGAAGTCACATTCATCCACATGGGTATGAAGGTAGGAGAGGCAGAATGGGTGACCTGCACCTACAGGTAGAGGATAAAAATCTGAAGGGATACCTCAGGAGCAATGGATGCCAGTCCCACAACAGACCACCCAGCCCAGGGTCCCAGTGCCGGGGAGGTAAGTCCCCGAAACTTCTGGCTGTAAAAATCAGTAAGGGCGGAGCAGCAGAATAAACTGGAGGATACTCAGGCATCTCCTCTTAAAGGGCCCAAAACGGCATTAGAACTTCCACAGACTCGCTCCCTCTGGCCTCCCTCTGGGCTCCTGCACCAGGGCAGCAGCTGGAAGGGCACCAGCAGCATATGGGGAGAAATTGAAGTACCTGGACCAGGGTGAGTGGCGGGGGACAGCTTCCTCCTGGACAAAACTCCAGAGGCCAGGCAGCAGCCATTGTGCTCTTTCTGAGCCCTCCCCCACACAGAGCGACAAAGCAGCAACGCCATATCCGAGACTCTATGAACTTGGTTCACATGGGTTGCCCTGCCCTGGCGATCACCGAATGCTCCTGCCCATCCAGCTTACAGGTGTGCTTTTCTACAATAGGCCACACTACTAAGACAGGGAGTCAGAGCAACCGTACAGAATACAGACAGAGGGATGTTAAGAACAGTACATGAAATGGAGTAGCCCAAGAACTTAGATGCACGACCCATGGACATAAACTGGGGGAGGATTGCTGGTGGAAATGGGGGGTACCATGTAGAGGGGGACAAAGAAGAAAAAACTGGGACAACTATCACAGCATAATCAGTAAAATATATTAAAAGAAGAGAAACTTTGGTAATCAATTCTTTGATTTCCATTTCCCAGGTTATTTCCATGATCTGAAATTTAATCCTTAGAGTCCCTAAGAAGGTTGCTCAGCAGGGGGAAAAATACCCTAAATTAGTAATTCGGGTGATTGCACTTATAAAAGCTAAGCTTTACATAAATAGAAGGTGTTATTACTATATTGTAGTACAAAGTCTGTCTGGGAAAAGTCCAGTCAGTATAACAAGAACAGTTTGCGCAACAGCAATGTAACCTGGCAGCCAAGGAGAGTGGACTGGAATGCGCATGTGTGGACAATGACAGCTTCACTGTACTAGTCAGTGAGGGCAGTACATGCCATTGAATGGGCATGTGTCCTATGTAGCCCTCACATTCAAAATGACTGAGTAGTACAGTGAATCTGCATCAAATTTTGTGGAACCTTGAACATTGCTCCGTGGAAGCTATTCAGATGATTCGAGAGGCCAGGCCTCAGCTATGGGCAAGTGGTGGTTGGCAGCTTCATCACAACAACACGCCTGCTCATGCATCATGTCTTGTGTGGAGTTTTTGGCAAAATATCAAATCACCAACGTGACTCAGCCCTGCCTTATCTGAGATTTGACACCCTGAGACTCTGGCTTTTCCCCAAATCATCTTTGAAAGGGAAGAGATTTCAGCCTGTCAACAAGACTCAGAAATATACAACGAAACAGCTGATGGCAACTGGGAGAACTGTGTGAGGTCCCAAGGTGCCTACGTTGAAGGGGACAGAGGCATCATTGTCCTGTGTACAATGTTTCTTGTATCTTGTGTCTTCTTCAATAAATGTCTCTATTTTTCATATTACATGACTGGATACTTTCAGACAGAATTGCATGTCTAATATTCATTTGTACTTAGTATGCATGAGTTTTCTAAGATTGTTATATATATGCACAAACTTCTATTTCTTTTAATATCATCCTTCAGCATAATGCATTTGTTAGTAATTGTCTTTAGTACTGGAATAATAAAGATTTGCATCTATATTTTTAACCTGTAATAAATTATTTGCAATCTCTCTTGAATGTTCCCTCCTAAACCAAGTAATTTTTTCAAGATTTTATTTATTTATTTAGAGAGAAGGGAAGGCAGGGAGAAAGAGAGGGAGAGAAACATCAATCAGTTGCCTCACACGTACCCCAACTGGGATTAAACCTGCAACCCAGGCATGACCAGGAATCAAACCAGCAACATTTTGCTTTGTGGGACGTTGCTCAACCAACAGCCACGTGGGTCAGGGATAACTATCCAAGGTATTTTTTAAAGAGGATTCTAAAATAGCAAATGCATAAATCCAAATTATTTTAAAGAAAGTAAAAAATAAAGCATGAGGACAAATTTACAAACATTTTAGAGATGTTTGGCACAACTCTGTCACCACTGAAGTACTCCCCTTCAGATCAGGTAACTATGTCCGAGCACTGAGTGTTTCGTCAGATAATGGAGGGATATTCATTGAATTGAAAAGAGCTGGAGTACAACATTAGGTCACAACTTTTATATACCGGAGAAGACATCACAGCAATGCCTTTCTTCCTTTTATCTGCTTTCCCCCTTCGCTTCAGGCAAAAATATAAATGAAAAATGCCTTCTACCTTCAATCAAATATCAAAGATAAAATGTCACCTGCTTGCTTGACTGCTTACAATGAGGTATAACAAATGTTAATCTATTTCTGCAGCCGACAGCAAGGCAAGGGGAGAAGGGGATTAAAAGAGCTTTTCCCCAGTGGCATTTTTGAGACTTCAAAATGTTCTTAGAAGCTACTTAACAACAAAATCAGTTGCTCCCATTGTTGTGGCTTGAAATTCTGCTTCAGTATATCGCAGCTGAGTGAGGAGGCTAGGGTGCTAGAGTGGCATTAATGTATTGCCCATGAATATTTCCAAATGTTTTTAATCATAGCTCTTTAAAGAAGCCTTCTGAAAATTCTCCAGATTGCCACAAGACCCACGTCTCCAGGGCGAGGCCCACCGTGGAGAAAAATCCAAGTCCAGATCACCATCTAAGAGGATCTCACCAAGCTTATTTCTGAAACTCTAACTCTGCCCAGCTTCCACCCCCCACCGTGCTCCAGGTCCAAATCCTGTCTACAGTGACAGTGTGTGGAGGAGACCCTCTCCTCTTCATCATGGATTCCGTACGGCTGCCCATTGTGCGGTGTCAGTTTCTGATCTCACTCCTTTGCTGCAGCCACAAGGGCCCAGCCCTTAACGTTAACACCACAGGGGAGGCCCCGACCCACAGCCACCACCAACAACCACCACCCCTGAGGGTTCAGATCCTGCTGAGTGTCTGGTAAAAAGAGGAAAAAGAGGAGGAAGGTAAGAAAGAACGTCTTTCCTCTCCTCCTGTGATGGTTAGTTTTATGGGTCCATTGAGTAGGCCATGATGCTCAACTGTTTACTCAAACAGCAATCTAGATAGTATTATGAAGGTATTATTTAGATTAACATTTAAGTAGGTAGACCTTGAGTAAAACAGATTGTCCTTCATAATGTGGGTGGTCCTCACCCAATCAGCTGAAGGCCTTTGGAGACAAAGGTCCCCAGAGAGGAAGGAACTTTGCCTCCACACTGCCTGAAGACTCAAGACTACAACAACAACTCCTGCTGGGATTTCTGGCCAGCTGGCCTGTGCTGCAGATTTTAGACTTCCCAGCTCCTGCAACTGTGTGAGCCAAGTCCTAAAAAGCAAATATAGATAGGCAATAGACAATAGAGAGAGAGAGAGAGAGAGAGAGAGAGAGAGAGAGAGAGACCTATCGGTCTGATTCACCTGCTGGTTCTGATTCTCTAAAGTTCCCTGACTAGTACACTTCTCCAGCAGTTTCCCCCTCTTTATGGCCCAGCATACAGGACCTAAAGGCGGACTTGTTCACTCAACATTCCAATCCCCTCAACAAAGGGATCATCCAGACCTTCAGGGTGTAGGTTGAGAAGCTCAGTCATGTGACTCCACTCCGACCAACTTCTGGAGCCTTTTACACTGACCCACACCCAAAGGCTTAAAAGGAAATCAGTAGCAAGAGAACCCTCCCTTCTTGCCACACTGCTGCTTCAGACCCAGTGACTAGGGAACTTTGCTCCTCTTGCAAACAAAGGGCGCACGTTTCTTCTCTCTCTCCCCTTCTGTTTAGTGAGCACATACTATCTGACTAACCGTGGAACAAGTGGTTAGGCCACTTCTGGAGTCTGTATCCCCTTCATGGTAACTGAGCCTCAATAAAGACAGAGGTTTCCCCTGACATTACAAAAAGGTGAGAGGGGAAAAAAAGGTGAGAGATCCCTCCTTGGGAATTATAAGGCCAAACTGCATTATTCCATTTCTCTGATGGTCATGGAACAGTAATTCAGACAAGAGAACAGACCTCAATTCTACTTTGAGGCTTTTCATTCTTTCTATCGCTTTCATCTGAAACCTAACCTGTTCTTTGCAGGCATCAATTAAACTCAGGTATCATCACCTAAATTCTTCACTGGTGATTCAGTCATGACTCTCCAAACCAGGATGAATCTTCCTGATCCATATGACACTCATGTGTTTTATCACTCTTTGTCTTTTAAGAGACAAAACCAGTTTTTCATATGCCTTGTTCCACACCTTTTCCCATTCTCAGTGCACCATTTTCCTTTCTTAATTTAGTCTCTCTGTGATATGGATTTGACCTGGATTATTCTAACAACTGCATTTTCCTTTTACTTCATGTTTGCTCTATGGACCAAATCTCAACATATTTCTTCTCCATTCGTTATATTTTTGACTTTTTTTTTCTCTTATACATAGCATGAGTTCATGGACAGTCTTGGAAAGCTTGAATTACAAGTAGCCAAGTGGTTTATCTACTTCCTATATATTTATTATCTTTATTCACATAAACAGTGCACCAAAATTCTCTGGGAAATTGGCTGTGCTACTCCCGAGGTACAAGAATAAATTGTGTAAGATTCCCTGAGAGATTTAAAGCTGTCATTGTGGTAAATTGAAAATAACCAACACGACTGCTCCATTGAGGCCCAGAAATCCATTAATTACCACTGCTCAATTAATCCAAGAGACTAACTGGACGCCCAACAGGGTTATGAAAATAAGCCCCAAATAACCAAAAGGTCTTATAGAAGCACAGAGAATAAATAGCACTTGGGCCTGCCTATAAAGGCAGAGATTGAATTCCTACCCACTGGTTTCCTCCTCATCCACTGGAAAACTCATTACCTTCAAGGAGAAAGAAAAGGAAAAGGATCTCTGAACATAGGAGCTTCACCTAATAATGAGGCTGTCCCTAAGGAGTGAGCCACACTTTGTAGAAAAGACACAGCAGCTCGTGAATCATAATAGTGAAAGAAAGATCTGCAGGTAGCAGTGTCTTTTGCTAGAAGGAAAAGACATCTTGGTTAATTACCCTAATGAAATGTATGGAGGTAACCTGACAAGGCAAAAAGTAGAGTTTACCATCCAGTGATGATAAACAATATTTAAAAATGCAAGACATGGAGGTGGCCTGACTCACCATTTCCTAGATATGTCATCTTGCCAAGTGTATCTGAGCCTCAGTGTGCTTACCTGTGAAGTGGGAGTGATCATAGGATGGTGGAGAGGATTAACTAAATCATCTAAATTAAGCACTTCACTAAATAAGTTACACAAGAGAAATGCTCTCAAAATGTTATGACTGGTTATTATTTATAAAGGATCCCATCAATAGTTATCCCATGTACCAGCCACTCTCAGCTCCTGCTGAGTAATTTAGGAGAAAAAATGCACCAGCAGAAAAAGCCTTGGATTTTGAGATACTGCTCAAAGACCAGGCAAGAATCTGAAAGACCTGAGGGGTAGTGTGAGTGTTTTTAGCCCAGTAATAGTAAGACATTTGAAAGATCAAAGAGGAATCAGAGTCTGGGGACCGAGCAGCTGGTATTATTAGTTGTGTTTGGCTTCTTGAATGAAGGTTGAAGGCCTCAGAACAACAGGTATTGGGCTGGGGATAAGGCTGGTGTACGGGAAAATCCATGGTCTATTGCGAGAATCAATAAACAAATGATGGTCTGTTCATGTAACAAAATACTACTCACAAAAGAAGAACTAGGTACTAAACACATAGCACATGAATGAATTACAAAAACATTGTGAGTGGAAGAAGTCAAAAAAGTGTTTATCTCTGGAGGGAGTGGGGTGATTGACACAAAGAGAAAATTTGGGGAGGGATAGAAATGTCCTAATATTTTATTTGGTGGTGGTTTAGTAAAACTTGTGGAACTCGGCTATGTCTACTTTATTGTATCTTAATTATCACCCCAAAACAATATAATAAGAGCAAAAACTAAAGACATTTCTGATTAATAAAGGCTGAGATCAAAATAATTGACCATTCCCAGGCCCTCTCTAGAAAATGTACTAAAGGACATGTCTCAGGAAGAAGAAATTAAATGAAGAAATTTTTAAAATTTCTTTTAAAGTAAAGAAGAAAAGTAAAGAAGGAGAGTAAAGAAGGAAAAACTGGGGACACATCAACTGTGTAAGAGAATTCCAAAAATATTTACTAATCTTACATGTCTGTTTAAAAGATAGAATTAAATAATTATATAATGATAACATGAAAGGCAGGAGCTGCTGCTTTTCATGAAAAGAGTAGAAATATTGAGTAAACTTAGACTTTTTAAGGTCAAGTATGCATGAAAAAGGAATGCGGCACCTAACAAGACAGAATAGTACACAACTTCTGGAATAGGAGGGGATGTGGGAAGGTGCATAGGGATAAAAAAAGATCAATGATGCAATAGAGCCCATCAAATACATACACTGACACACATGTACACACACATATACACACAATAATGAAGAACCAAGACACGTGTGGTCATTATAAAAGTGCAAAATATAGTGGTAGAAATAGTGACATCAGCAATCACAATAAACATGCACAATAAATAAGCCCATCAGTCTTCCACTGGTTTCCAAACACAAATATTCTCTGACCATACACTGCTTACAACAAATACACCTAAACATAAAGACTCGAAATAAAGAGGTGAAAATTATATAACGGGCAAATATTAATGAAATAAAACTGATATAGGCACATTATGTTAAATTACCCAAAAATATACTTCAGAGAGAGAACATGTGACTAAAAATACTATCTTGTAGTAATAAAATACATAATTTTTCAGAAAGAGGTAATAATCTTGAAACTATTTATACTTAATAACATAGCTTCAAAATATATAAGGCAAAAACAAAAACTCATGAGGAGAAATGAATAAATATACAATCACTGGGGGAGATTTTAACATTTTGTAGCAACTGCTATATAAAAAGCAGTAAGAAATAAACATTTTTAAGCAGCAAAATTAATAAACTTCACCAAATGGACTGCAACTTATACCCTATACCAAATATTAAAAGTACATTTTATTTTCAAGAACACATGAATAATTTACCCAAAATTGACTGGGTACTTGACCTCAAAGCAAGAATCAATACAATCAAACCATTCTGTAGCATACAAACTTTGTAACCAAAGCATGACAATATTAAATACCAATGTTTTAAAAATAAACCTCAAAATTATAAATGTTACAAAAATTTTAAATACATTGTAAATAAGTTATAGAGCCACAAATAAATCATAAAAAATTCTCACTATTCAGATCTGACTTGCAATAAATGTACTAAATATCAAAATTGATGTATGCAACTCAATACTCAGTTCTCAGGGGAAATCACAGGTTTCCCCTAATAAATGCATATATTAGATAAGAAGAAAATCAGAAGGTTATGATTTCAGAATATATTTTAAAAATTAGAAAATGAAAAACAGTAAACCCAATTGGAAGAATGGAAAACTGAAAGGAAATAAAACCATAAGGGCAGAAAGTTATCATATAAGAACAAAGGACAGAGTCAACAGAACCAGAGCCTAGGTCTTTGCAAAGACTAAAAACGAGTCAATCATCAGGCAAGACTGAATAGGAAAAAGAATTAAGGTACAAATCAGCCACATTAGATATGAACAAAAGATATATAATTACAGACATATTAGAAATTTAAAACATCTTAAAGAGAGTACTTGAACAACTTGATATCGATCAATTTGAAACCTAGAAAGCCCCACATTTTTTCAAAAAAAGTACTTGAATTACCAAAATTCTCTCATAAGAAATATAGAAAACCTGAATCAACTTATGATTACTCAAAGGCAGAATCAGTGAAGACATATGCCGTCCCCTGCCTCAAAGAAAAGGGGTCACGATGATCGCACAGGTAGATGTCAAACCTGCAAGGAACCAGTACTCCCTAACTCATGAAGACATTGCCAAGCCTACAGGGAGGAAAAACTCCCCAACTCATTGTCTGAAGCTAATGTAACATTAGTGCCCAGTTAAGGACAGCAGGCAAACCAATTACAGGCCAAGCTCACTCACGAACATAAATGTCAAAGTCTTAACTTAATGTCAACCAAATGAAGTGAACTACTTAAAAATAAACACCCCATAATTAAGTAATGCTTATTTCAGGAATGTAAGGTTAATTTAATATTAAAAAATCAATAAAAGTAACACACAACCCTCATCGATTATAAGAGAAAACCCATGTGATACTCTCAAAAGATGCAAAAACAGAACAGATGAAATTCAACATCCATTCAAGTAAAAATTCATAGCAATCAGGAGTGAAGGGGAACTTTGTTTGATAAAGGGTATCTACCAAAACCTTTAAACAAATATCATGCTGAATAGAGAAATGTTTACAGTATTCCAATTGAAGGAATAAGAATAGTGCCCTTTGAAAAGGACTTGAGCAAACACTTCTCCAAGGAGGACATACAGAACATTCAGAGACACATGAAGAGATGCTCAATATCATTAGCTATCAGAGAGATGCAAATTAAAACCACAATGAGATACCACTTTACACCAGTCAGGATGGCTATCATAAACAAAGCAATAAACAACAAATGTTGGAGGGGTTGTGGGGAAAAGGGGTCCTTAGTTCACTGTTGGTGGGAGTGCAGACTGGTACAACCATTATGGAAAACAGTATGGAATTTTCTCAGAAAAATAAAAATCGACCTGCCTTTTGACCCAGCAATTCCACTGCTGGGATTATATCCTAAGAATCCTAAAACATCAATATCAAAGAACCTATGCACCACAATGTTCATAGCAGCACAATTTACAATAGCCAAGAGTTGGAAGCAACCTAGGTGCCCATCAGTAAATGAATGGATCCAAAAATTGTGGTACATATACACAATGGAATTCTATGCTGCAGAGAGAAAGAAGGAGCTACTACCCTTTGCAACAACATGGATGGAACTGGAAAGCATTATGCTGAGTGAAATAAGCCAGGGGTTGAAAGACAAATTCCATATGATCTCACCTTTAACAGGAAGCTAAACAACAAAACAAACAAACAAGCAGAAAAAAAAACAAACAAAAAACAAAGACACTGAAATAGAGAACAAGGGATAGTGACCAGAGGGGAGAAGGAAGGGAAGTTAAGGGGAAAATGGGGGAGGGATTTGGAAGAACAAATAGGAAGGACACAGGGACGAGAACTAAGGGGGGTGGAAATGGGAGGGAGGTGGGGAGCAAGGGGCGGGGGAGGCTGGGATGGGAAAAATAGACAAAAAACTGTACTTGAAAAATAACTAAATAAAATTTAAAAAAAAAAAAAAGAATAGTGCCCTTTAGCACTATTGGTATTCAGCATTTTCCTGGATGTCCTAGCTGAAGTAGAAAAAAAGGGGGTGATATAAAAATTGGACAGGATGAATCAAAACTGTCAGTATTCACAGATGATATGATTGATGATTGTCTACATGGAAAAATCTACAAGATTATGTAAAGAAACTATTCAAAGCAATAAGAGCTTGGTGGAAACAAAATGCTATACAAAACTCAATAATATCTCTATATTCCAGAAACATCTGATAATAAAATATAATTTAAAAATCCTATCAGTCACAGTAGCAACAAAAATATAAGGTATGTAAGGACATAGCTGAAAAAAAGATATTTATTATTATGGAAACAGCATAAAATTTTATTGAAGGATGTAAATTTTTTATAAAAAGGGAAAATGCGCATGTTATGAGTAAGACTTAATATTTTAAACAGCTATTCTCTTCAAATTAATCCATAAAGTCAGCGCATTCCAATCTTGAAAGAACATTGATGGAAAAAGAAAATTACAAAATGACTTGCACAATATATACAGGTTTGTCATTTATATAAATTTTTTAAACACAGAAAACAATCCTACATGTTAGTAAAAATTTAAAAGTAAGTCTGGTAATAACTTTTTTACTGTTTTTCCCTTGCATGGTCTGAGATAAAAATATAAAATGTGAACCTCTTGTAAATTGGGGTGATGGTATGTGAGTGCCTGACAAATTCTTTTCTGTACTTATTTGTATGTTTGAAATGAGTCAGTCTAAACCACTAAAAAAAGTCAGTTAGGAGTTGTGTGTAAAGATGTGACTAAGAAGACCTGAAAAGACCCAAGGTCCATTGAGGTGAAGTGGAGGTGAACACGGGGAGCAAAACAGAAGGGTAAGAGTGACTCGAGGTTTAGCAGGTAGGGCCAGAGAGCAGGGATGGGTCAGAAGGGGTCCTGCTGTTCTGTGTCGGGAACGAAGCAGAGCTCTCCCCTATTTCTTCTGGAAGAGGGATAGTTCGTTGGCCCTCACCTTACGAACCCTCACAAGCTCAGAAACTTCTCCCTCTCTTTTCTCAACTCCATTTTTACTCAGCCATCTCTGGCATTTATCCGCTTCCCAGGTATCCTAACATTCTTCTACCAACAGTCTGACAGCATTTACTGGAAAGGAACATGCCTGGCATTGAGAGCAAGATAAAGCAAGTGTGGCTCAACCTTTAGATTAGGATGCAGAAAGCCCCAAACTCTGCTCCTGTTCTACCAGTAGCTGCCTCAGTTTCTTCATCTTCAAAATGGGTATGATAAGAACACTTACCTTGCCGGGTTATTCTAAACTTTAAATAGTATGATGTGCGCAGTTAGTACATTGCCTGTCATACAGTAGACACTGAATGAATGAGCAACATCAGCATCGCCAGGGAACTTGCCAGAAATAAAAACTTTTCAGCCCTGTCCCAGGCCTGCTGAATCAGAAACTCTCCTGGGTGAAGCCCAGGATTCTGTGTTTTTTATCAACAAGCCCTCTAGGTCATTCTGATGACAGAAGTTTGAGAGCAACTGGGTTCAAATAATCATGACTTCCCCAAAAGCTGAGGTCTGGTAGCCTCCCCTCAAGCACATGGACTGCCTGGAAGAGGAGTGAATACCTGAATGAAAAGAACCTGCTTTCAGGAAAGAGGAAGGGGCATGCTAAGTGAGTAGCCAAATGTGCAGTGACATTCCTTGATTAAGTGCTATCGACCAACGCTGGCTAACCATTGTGCCCACATCATGTAACAACCTACAAGGCAGGCAGTACTTTCACATGCATAATAGATGCAAAGATTGAAGCAGAGAGGAGGATTGATGCAACTTGCCCAAGGTCACAGAACTGACCAGTGAGCCTGGATTCCCATCAAACTGTCTGACTAGAGATTGCGTTCTAAACTATGCTACCACATGAGGTTTTCTTGCATTTTCAAAGTTTCTCGACTTGCAAAGTGGTGGCCTAGCCCCATATCTATGGTGACCCCACCCACCTGGAGGAGTCCAGGTGCCCTGGGTCACATCTGCAGCTTGCCTCTCTCTAACCTACTTTACAGACAGGAAAACTGAGGCTCAAAGGAACTAAAATACTTCTAAATGCCCCTGAATCAGTCAATACCAGAACAAGAACTTGAAATTCAGTTCTCTTAGAATAAGAGATTTATGATATCTGTTAAAAGTTATGTCTGTCTTAACACAAAAGATTTATTTCCTTTTTCTATTCATTTAATTTGCTGTTAAATCTAGAGTTTTTTATTGAATTTATTGGAGTGACATTCATTAATAAAATTACATAGGTTGCAAGTGTACAATTCTATAGCATATCATCTGTATATTGTGTGTTCACCATCCAAGGACAAGTCTTCTTCTGTCACCATATATTCCCCCATTTACCCTCTAAATCTGGAGTTTTAAACAATTGAGATATTAGCAAATTTTTGGCTGGCGTAGAAAATGCTGAAGAGAAAAGATCCTAAATCAGCCATTTCACTTAAAGAGGAAAGGTCTTCTTTTTCCTTCATAAACCTTCTTAAAAAATTGTCATCTGTGCTGTGGTAGCAGCTGTTCCATCCTCACACTTGACTCCATAGGGACTAACTTTGGGCTCCTTTTCTAAAAATTGGAAATCGGTATCAGTCAGGTGATAGAGAAAGCCAATGAAGTTCTTCGGGCCACATACCCTTGCTGTGGGCACAAACACTCTTCTCTTCATCAGCATTGATCTGAAAGCAGACAATTGTCTGTGTTTCTCATGTTGGCATGAGCACTCTTAGCCTAGCATGGGCCAGGCTTGCTTTGAACCAGATAAAAGACATCAATATTTCTCTCTAAAAAACTTTTACTTGGGAGAGTATTCAAAAGCCTCTATTTCTGCTGCTTTGGTCAAAATGGCTGAAAGATTCAGTATGAGACATCCATTCTATTTTCTATAAGCTGCTGACCTTAAATTCCTAAACTAACCAAGGAATGGCAAAAGAGTCACATCAATCAGCCAAAGAAAGGGTCAACAGAACAACTGCCTCTTCTCCAATTATCATCCTCTGAGATCGGGGTCCCTAATTTACCATTGGATCATTTTCTAGCTTTATGATGCTGTCTTTCAACTTTTCACCCTCATGAGATAGATGGAATGATGAGTTCCAGTTCTCCAGCCTCCCTTGTCCTGGCTTCATCGTGACCAGAACATACATAGTCCCTTAAAGGGGGGCTCTACAATGTGCCTTGCTTTCACCAGTGGCAGAAGGAAAGGAGCAAAGGTCAAAGCCTAGACACCAATATTTCTATTTGCCATCTTACTCCTCTGCTCTTGCCACAGGAAGAACTTGCCCCTCTTGATTGGCTAGACAGCTGCTCCAGGGAGGATGAGAGACACGTGGAGCCGACTTAGCCCAGGCCTACAGTGAGAAGCAGGGCCACCCCAGACACTGCAGTGTGGCAGTTGGCACCCAGCTGAACCCAGCCAGCCGGGCTGGGCTCCCTCTACCCTACACGCCCATGAGCTAAGTGGGTGCTTGCTGTCATTTGCTACTGCTATTTCAGGCTGCGTTAACATAATGACAGTTACTTAAAACACTCTTTCAAAAGAAAACTAGAGAAATCCATGCCTAATATGAACCTATCAAAAATGTGATTGTTTTTGGAGGCCATACAGCACCCCACAAAAGCACAGGCATGGCACTTTGAAATTATTCCAAGCCTGTTTTCAGTTTCACAGTGAGTTATAATTTAGTATTAATATATTCACGTGAACTTAATAGTCGTGTAATCAGTATTAGTTACTAATAAGAAACCTTGATTCCCTGCGAAGTGCTGTGGTGCCAGGCCCCGTACTACATGCCTGCCATAACACTGTAAGGTGGACGTTACTGTTCCAGTGTGGGAGAACGAGTCAGGGTTCTCTCCATTAGCAGACCTCTGCCTTAGTTAATGGCCATTTCCATAAAAGATAGATAATATACACCTTATTCTCCTTTTTCTTATTTCTTCTTCCCTCCTTTCTGCTGCTTGGAGCTTGGAATGACGCTGGGACTGCGCTGGGGTAAGGAGAGCAGGCGCGGAACCCAGCAGGGGGCGGAGGGGAAAGCCGGAAGCCGCCTGAATCCCTGGTGGTTGGACCCACCACGCCAGCCATCTCTAATTTTTAAGGGGAAAGAAAAAATTCCTCTCATTTTATCTCCAAGTCTCTATTAATCACAGCCAATCCTTTCTAACTGATAGGAGAGGGAATGGAACTTTACCCAGAAGCCAATCTCACTTAGGGTCAAAAACTAGGATGACCTCAGCTAACATCTGAATTGGGACTGTTTTCAAGATGGGAAACAGAGGGTTAAAGTGATCAAGTGACCTGCCCAAAGCTAGATTCGTGGCTGAACAAAGTCTGGGCCAAGGTCCACCTGGCTTAAACCCTGTCCTCTGACTTACTCCCCTTCCGATTCCTGCCTCTCCCTTGGAGCTCACACAAGTGCTGCTTTCTGAACATGGAACTTGTCTCCCTTCCCGGCTATAGTCTGCACTCTCACTCTTTCCTCCCACCACTGGGAAATGGACCCTCGAGAAAATGGACCATTTCCCCAAGCTTCCTTGGCTCTCGCCCACGGTGAATACGTACGACTAGTAGCCCTGCTGGGGCTTCCTCGCAACACAAAATTAGACATTAATTCAATCATAGCTTCCATAAGACTTTCTTACTGTATTTTTTTCATCACCATTTATCCCCTCTCACCCTTTTCCAACTCCACCCGCTGACGGCTCAGGGTGGAGGGGGTACAGGGGTAGAGGGATTGAGCAAAAAGGAAACAAGAAAAGAAAAAGAACTCATGGACACCAACACAAGACTTCTGTTAAAGCTGGACTCAAATGCATTTTCTCCTTCAGCTTGAGTCACAGGGAGATTTCAGAATAATTTCTAAAAATATGAGGCTAACACATTCAAATCAGTTATTAAGTGAAGCTAGAGGTGTTTAGGGTATGTCCTTCGACCTACTGAGATTGATATCGGGGGAAAATATGCCCTTTGCAAAAGCATTCTAGAATGCCACTGGGGGGAGAGAGAATGCTAAGATCTCCTGACCCTTTTGGCATTTCTTTGGATCAAGTCTAATGAATTCGTTCTTAAAATAAGTTTTTCCTATTATGAAAGTAGCTGCTGTTCATTATAAAATAATTGCAAGATAAAAAAGGATTATAACTCAGTAAGAATCACGGTTAATATTTTGGTATTTTCAACTTCCAGTCTCTGCTCCATACATTTTTTAAGGCCTTGCAATCACACGGAAGGTAATAAACTTATGGAGAGCAATTGTTAAAAAGAACTATTTTTATTTTTCAAGTTATGAATGCAGCTTGTAAAATATTCACAAAATGGAAAGAAATATGAAAAAATAAAATCACTCAGAATGTCAACGCCTAGAGAAAATAAAAACCATTTCAGTGCCTGTCCCAGCAGCCTTCCTGCTATATATTTTTACATGATTGAAATCAAACTGTAGAGGCTAGATTTTTAAGTAAATTCAACACGGAAACACCCAGGTTCGACATTAAAAAATGTTGCAAACAGTTCTTCCCTTGTAAACACAATGTCCAAGGTCATTAATAAGAATTTTAAAGAAGCAGAACATTGTCGCTCACATTCTTTGCCAAGAAAAAAAAAGGCTAATTTATTGCTCTTTGCAGCTCTGATTTTGTGGAAGAAAAACAATATGATTTGTTTAGTAATTTTTTGGCACAGTATTCCCAGCATGTAAATAATTTTGTCATTCTTAGTAAGTGCTTGCAGAATAACACCAATTATTGTTTCAAGTGGATTTTCAAACATGGCAACAACACCCATCTGAATTAGGATGGGAAGAATTTGGCAAAAAAAAAATAATTTCTGGTATGGATAAAAGAGCTAAAGCAAAAACTGAAGAGCTGACAGACCCACTGTCTTTGTTTGGCTGCTATGACAAAATACCACAGACTGGGTGTCTTAAAAACCATTTATTTCTCACAGGTCTGGAGGCTGGAAGTCCAAGATCAAGGTGCTGGTAGATTCAGTTTCTGGAGAGAGCCTACTTCCTGGTTCATGGATGCCACCTTCCAGCTGTGTCCTCACATGCCCAAGGGAGCTCGCTGGTGTCTCCTTTAAATGGGAACTAATTTCATTCACAAAGTCTTCATCCACATAACCTTATCACCTGCCAAAAGCCTACCTCCTAATACCATTACACTGGGGATGGTTTTCAACACAAGAATTTTGGGGGAGGAGGGGAATGCGGGTGGGAGGGGGTGTACATGGTGGAGGGGAATAAAGGGGGGGGGAATGGGACAACCGTAATGGCATAATCAATAAAATATAGTTAAAACTAAAGAATTTGGTGGGGACACATTCAGTCTATAATGCCCTCTTTGTTTCAGTTTTCTCTTCATGCCATCCACTAATGCGCCTGCTGTGTTTGTTAACAGAGCACGTGACTTTCTGGTTGCATCTGTCTTCCCATTTGCTGTTCCCACAGATTTCTAGGGACTGCCTCCTCTGAATAGGTGAAGACGGAAGGGGAAGGCAGGAACTCTCACTGTGGACCCATCCAGAGGCACAGCGGAAACCCTGGCACAGCTCTGGAATTGCATTTGCAATAAAATGAGTCAAAAAAAGAAAAAAAGCTCTGTGACCACTGCCTGCCCCATAGGTCAGTCCATTATAATCATAATGCATATAATGCTTTACATTACAACCTCGGAGCAGCATCATGTTTAAAGAAGCAAAGCCCAGGAGTTTCTTATCTTCACTCTTTTCTTCTTCAAATATTAAGTAGCCACAAGAACCATCAGACTCCGGGCAATACCTCTCTCCACTTCTCTAAGAGTTTCCCCTTTCTCATCTGTACCAGCCATCCCCACTAGCCTGGTGCCTCAGTAGCCTCTCTCCTCCTTGGCATCAAGGTGCAAGTTGTTGGCGCTCTTGTCTCCCACTAGACTCCTGTCATTCTCCTAGGCTTCTGACTGCTATTCTCATGAGACTCCACCTAAAGTTTTTGGTCTTTTCCTGGAAGGAGATGGAGGGGAGTTAAGAAAGCAAAGGGGGGGGGATGAGCTGTGGTTTTAATCACATTGTATATGGTCCAGGATTGAGTAATTTGAGAGGAATGAGATTGTCAGTAGTGTAGGGAGAGGAAACCAGTGAGACTGGATCACTAAGCATCACCACTCCAGTGACACAGAATGCAAAGCACTCTCCTACGACATGTCCCCCTTCTCATGTTCCAAAACTCTTGCACAAGTCTGGATTGGGAGTAACTGAGGAACAAGCTCATTTCATATGCCAAGTTCACACAGAAGGTTCCTGAGAACACATACCACACCAGGGACGCAGCACTTACAAGCTCCGCCAACCAACCCTCCACACCTCCACTTCCTCCTCAGCTGCCACCAGCGGCCACCACCACCTAGGTGCTAGCTACTATTTTTTCCCTCATCAAAGAAAATTTTTAAAATATGAAAAATATAGAGAATAAAAGTCCTATGGAAAATAGATCACCATTAATATATTCTGGGTGCCTTACAGTCTTGTTTTGTGATTTTATGGATGCTAAGCTGGTTAAGACATCCCCATGATTCAAAATATAAAAGTTAAGAAAGGATAGATGGTGAAAAATCTCCTCCCATCCACTGTTGCCCAGACATCCAGCTCTCTGCCCCCAGAGGCTACTGTGTTTTAAATAGTTGTAAAATCAAAGAAATAAAACATTATAGATATAGCCGAAGTCTCCTTTTTCCCATTCTCTTTCAGTGCTCCCTAGAGACAACCATTATCATGAATTTGATGCACTTTCCAATGCCTTTTTATGGTTCCTGCATACATATGCATGTATCGGTGGACCACAGGGAGTTTTTCGTACTGTGTGCTTTTTGTAACTCACATCAATGGTGTCATACCTTTAAATGCAACCCTACCCTGCCAGTTCCGTCCTTTTAACTGCTATCTGATATTCTTGTGTATGACTATACTGTACTTTATTCATCTGTTTTCCTATTGATAGATAGGAAATTCTCGCCTATCTTTCAATAATATAAACACTGCTATCACTTTGGTATCTAAATTAAAAGTGTTTAGGGCCATTTCTCCCCAGATGAATCTATAAATTCAAAATAACTGAGCCAAAAATCTAATAGGATATTTTATGAAAATTGATAAGCTAATTCTAAAGTCCATCTGGAAGAGAAGACAAACAAGAACTGGCAAATATTTCTTAATAAAAGGCAAAGAAACTTGCCCTTTAGTTTTATAATCTGTTTTTTTTTCCCCACTCAGTGTATTACGCTAGGAGCAGAGGGATTATCTGGGTGCCTAAGAGAGAAAAGGGGGACCTTCTTCCCCTGGAGATTGTTTTGTCTGCTTGGGATACTGGAAATGGTGCTTCACAAGGAAGCTAAGCCAGCAAGGGCTGAACAAGAACAATCAAGAGAAACAGAACTAGACCCTGAAATGGCCCAGCCAGTCCTACCTGTGCCCTTGTGGTTACTTAGATAATCAGTGTTCTCAGTTGTGGTCAAGGAGCAGCGGAGGGGCACAATTATTCTGATTGTAGCCAAAAGTATGCTGACCTATACAATGTCTCACAGTGACTGATACAATCAGTCCTGGAGTATGGGATGTTTTAGTGATTAAAATTTTTTTTGTTCCCCAGCCCCAACAAAATACTACAAGGAATATCCTTGTTGCTAAATCCCTATGTAAATCTATGATTATTTTGTTATGATATATTCCTAAATAATTCCTACTCAAGTGGGATAACTAAACCCAGAATATGGAAGGAAGAGGTATACTGGGTTTAGTTATCCCACTTGAGTAGGAATTATTTAGGAATATATCATAACAAAATAATCATAGATTTACATAGGGATTTAGCAACAAGGATATTGCTAAAATATCCTTGATATTTCTTGACAGAAAACAATATAACAAATTCTAATTCAATAGAGGAAAAATGGAAACTGTTCTCTGAGTCCCCGCCCTGAGCCTAATGTTTCCTGTTTTGCTTACCATTTCCAAAGGGTCAGCACCTCTTCCTGCCTGGGCCGGGCACCAAGGCCTCTGACTATGTTTGCTACCAGTAAAATAACACTGGTAACAAAGATCATAGTTAATATTTATTAAGCATTTTTTGTAGACAGCAAGGTATTAATATATTACCTCATTTAATCTTCATAGCAACCATATGAAGAAGATACTGTTGTTTCTCTTATTTTCCAAACAAGGGGGTGAGGTTTAGGGCGAGTTTGTGACTTGTCCAGGATCACGCCACTGCGGGAAGGGCCTGGGATTCCAACCTGGGGCCTCCTGCTCACACGCCTGCTTTCCTGGCCACCACCAGAGTCTTTTCTGAGACCTCCACTTCCAGATCTTCCCATCCAGTTTCCTAGCTTTGTCCTCTGTTCTTTTAGACCATGTGAAATGAACACCAGAGTTGGCAAAAGGCATGTAAGCAGAAGGGTTCCCAGCAGCCTACCCTCTGCCTCAGTTGCTGCAGAGGCGGAGGCTCACCTGGAGGGAGGCCTCGGTCTGGGTGGAGCTGAGCAAGAGAAAATGTGTCCCAGTAACATTCCTGTGTCCTTGCCATCATGACCCTTCCTTCCCTCTCAAACTAAGTCAAAACCCTCAGCGTGGGTTACCAAAGGCTGTGCACAAACATCCCCTATTCCAGACACTGTTATTGCTTCCCCAGCGTGCAACCCTCCCTTCCAGCTTCCCCAGAACTCCCCATGTCCCCTGGAGACCCATGTGGTTCCAGAGATGCGGTTTCACCCACAGCTTGAATGGTAGGACATGTGACTTAGGGTCAGCCCTACAAGATGTGAGTGACTCAGAGACTGTCCAATGAGACTGGCTCTTGACCAAACCAGCCTTACTATTTCTGTCAGTTTCACTAACCTGTAGGCAGGCTTCATGGCTCTAGGACCCTGGCCTCTTTTTCTTAGAGACTTTTCTTTTCTTTTTTCTTCCTTTTCTTTACTTGAAAAGACTTGTGATTGTAAATCTTCTACAACCCAGAAGTGCCTTTCTGATGGACCGGGGAGACATCTCTTTCAAATGTAGAGCTGAGAGAGCTCCTGTCTCCCCATCTCTGTGGGAAGGTGGGAGTCTAACCTGAGTCAAGGCTGAGCAGCAAACACAGGTGGCCTAATCACACTGACCAACCTCTCTACTAATGTCCTGCAGTACTTTTCCACTAGCTCATCCCAGTACTTAAATGTTCTCCCATCTTTTGTTTCAGTAGAGTTGAGTTCAATCTCTCCTATTGCAGCTTCTAAGATGAACACAATCTCACACTAGATGGAACTGAGGAACCACAGGGTCATGGTGGCCGCTTGTTAAACAGCCATCTTGGGATCTGGAGGCAATCTAGTCTTGAGACGAAGCCGACCTCATGTGGACAGAAGATGAAACAAAGACATGGGTAGGGACCGGGGAGAGACTTAGGGTCTGACTCCTTGAGGACATCACTGATATACTGGGTCAAGTCTTACCCTAAATCTGTTCTTCCTCCCAACTTTCCAAACACATGAGCTAACGAATTCCTTTTTGTTGTTTAGGCCAATTTCAATTACAGTTTTTTTTTTTTTGAAAATTTAAAGAAAAATTTAAAAATAGATTTCTTTGTACATGAGCTTATGGACTAAGTTACATATATGTGACATTAGTATTTACACAGCACTTTACACTTCATGTAGTTACAGTGATAGATTGGATTTTTTGGAAACTAATTTTTTTTTTTTTTAGTTTATTATATTCCTTCTTTTATTTTTTTTTTTGTTTTAGGTCTTTTTTTTTTTTTAATTTTATTTAGTTATTTTTCAAGTACAGTTTTTTGTCTATTTTTCCCATCAGGCTGGGATGGGAAAAATAGGCCAATTTCAATTACAGTTTTTGTTCATTGCAACCAAAAGTATTCTGTTTCCTCTCCTATCTAGAGTTTTTGAGCACGACACTCGGATCTCAGCCTCCCAATAATGGCAAAGCTAAGACTTACATGGTATTTACTGTGTGCCAGGAACTCTCCTAAGCACTTTACACATTTTGATTTATTTAACCCTCACAACAGTCCCATGAGCTAGTTGGTAGGGGGTTTTAAGCCCATTTTAGAAATGAGGAGAGTGAGGCACGAAAACAGGTTAAATCACTTTGCCAAAGCTAGTAGGTGGCAGGGCCAAGGTCAAGACCCATCAGACCCTCTGGCTCTGAAGATCTTGGTCTTAACCAGACTACCAGCAGCTCACCCAGCATCACCTCAGACTAGGGAAGTCAGGAGTGGGATGTGGGTGGGGGATAAACAGATGTGTATTTCCACACTTTTTTAGGGTACTTGAAGGTTCATGTGTCAGGTTTCATTACCCAAAATGCAACTTAGAATTCGAGGATGTCATTCTCCCAAGTCACTAATGAAACTTCTTCTGCCAGGTTATTTCTCAGCTGCTGACAGTGGTTGCCAACGGCTGGGTCGATATTTTCATGTCTACTCATAATCCCGTGTGTCAAGATCACTGAAAAATAAATGCCAGGGTTTTTTCATCATGTCTCTGCAGCTGCTTTGATTTTAGGCACCAAGTCTAATGTCTCTCTGCCAGGTACTATGTGTGCAGAATTCAAGATGTGTCAATTTTATGTAGAATTTATTCACATAAACATGGACGTTTTCTCAATTATTGTGCTTTTGGAAGGAAAGCAGCCCATGTGTCTCTTTCATTTTGCTGAGTTGGCTGTGGAAGCTTCAACCAATGACATTTACTGACAAATACTCTCCATGACAAATGCTCTTAAAGTTTTCATTAAGAAAGAAAAAGAAAAACCAGAGTTCTGCAAAAAAAGTTCTCTTTGCCATCAGGAGCTTAAAATATTTTACACAATAATCACCTCTATTGTCACTGACTGGGCACTATTTTCTCTATTATCCTATCAGTCCCTCTCTTTGCCTTTTTTTCTACTTATTAATTCAACATGAGAAGGGCTCAAGAAGTGAAAGAAAAAATAAGAAAATGTGGGCAGTGCTTTCAAGTTCGAAGACCAGATGCTGGACAATTACAGTTCACAACGATGAAAATTCTGAGCGCTGATGTTCAAATATGTCCATTCGAAAGTGAACCAATGGAATACTACGCAGCAGAAAGAAAGAAGGAACTCCCACCCTTTGTGACAGCTTGGTTGGAACTAGAGCCAGGCAAACTTAGCATTTACTTATGCTAAGTAAAATAAGCCAGGCAGTGAAAGACAAATACCATATGATCTCACCTTAAAGTGGAAACTAATCGACAAAACAAACAAGCAAGCAATATATAACCAGAGACATTGAAATTAAGAACAATTGGACAGTAACCAGAGGGGAAGTGGGAGGAGGTAATGAGGCAAAAAGTGTGAAGGGTTTTCAGGAACAATTATAAAGGACCCATGGATAAACCAAGTGGGGGGTGGGATCAGGGGAGGGAGGTGGGGATGACTGGGGTAGAAAGGTAGGGGGGGAAAGGCAGAAAACTGTACTTGAACAACAATAAAAAAAAATTTTAAAAAAGGAAGTGAACCAGCAGCCTTTTCCTCGGAGCCCGGGAAAGGAGATTTCTGATATTCTTGCCCTGTGCAAACAGCCCTCAGAGTGGCCTGTGGGACCAACCAGACCACTGCAAAGACATACTGTACAATTTAGCCACAAGGACGCATTCTGTTTAGTAGTGTGAGCCTCCATTTTGTCACACTTATTTCCTTTTTCCCCAGTTTTGTTGAGATACAGTTGACACATGATGCATTTATTTTTTATTTATCCTTTTTATCACAAGTTTTCCCCCTAGATGGCCCCCTTTTAGATGAAGCTGGAATCTACTTGACAGATATAGATTCATTCTGCACCCTGAGGGGAAAAAACCCAAAACGTCACTTCTCAAAACCATCCTTTACTTTTCAGTGTCTACATGCAGGCCCAGAAAGTGAGACCAGTTATTGAATGTCTACTAAATAGTAAATTCTAAACAAGAAACTTTAATTCTCATTATTTCACTTAAACCTATTAAATCCCACGAAATGTTAGTCGTCCCATTTTAAAGAAGAGGGAACAGAAGACACTTGAGCTTGACTGTGGTGAGTAACAGCTACAGCCTAGTAACCTTTCTGACCGGTGCACCTTCTGCTACCACACTGCGTCTCTGGAACTATTTAGAAATGTGTACACAGACAGCCAATGCCTTCACCTCAATGGACAAGCAGTGTAAGACTGTTCTCTCCCACCCTCAGGCAGCCATAAAAGGCAGACATCTTCACAAAATGGGAACTTAACTGCAGTGCCAGTGTTACATAGATTAATGCAGTGGCTGATGGGAACAGGAATATAACTAGCATTATAGAAAGGCAGCTGATTAAGACTCCATCTAATTAGTAAAAATCTACAGACCGAAAGACTGGTAAGTCCACTTCATATATCAGCTTGGATAAGTGCAACACCACCAGAGTGGGGCACCAAGGTGCCAGCAGGAGGAGAGGATCCAAACAGAACCAGGATGTTGCCCTTAGGGATTCTGTTAAAACCTTAGAGTAGAAGGATTGCTAGGAAATACCAATAGCTCTAGACTAAGGTGCTATTGGTATGTTTATTGGTGTAATTTGTTAGCTGCTTAATGTACTGTTATGTGGACTATATCATTCTTTTTTTTAGTGTAGATTCAGCCATTCTTACATAATCAGCAGTGATCTTTTAGAGTTCCCTGTTCCAAGAGCCACTCCAGATCAGAGAGAAGCACCAGAAACTGGGGTATCGCTCCTACAGCTGTCACTATCAGTGATCAGACCCAACGGAAAATTGCTCTAAAAATTCTGGTCCCCAGAGGAGAATGTACGCAGCATGAGCTCTTCCTGAACAAGCCTCGTTTCTGTTTGACTTCCTGAACTGGCTTCATTACATATTAAATAAGTAATATTTTTAAATTGATAGTGCTGAATATAAGATTTATCACAAAACCTTCACTAACTTACTAAGAAATATGCTTAAAAACCTAATTCTTCCGCAGATAAGTCAGATTAAAATGCGTGCCTTTGCATTATTCTTCCAAAGCTTTGCTAGATGCTGGAAGAAATAGTACAGGAATGTACAGTGTCAGAGACCATTTTGTATCATGAATGGTTGGTGGCCCAGGAAGATTCCAGATTTTTCCAAAACTCACTTCATCTTAAAAAGGTTTAATAGTTTGTACATGTAGCATTCCTGATCTCCGCCTTATGAAAAATGTATCCTTTCCAAGGCCAACTCCAGATATGTTAGCCCAAAGGCTCTCATTGGTTCTCTGACACAACTTCATGAGTGTACGCCTGGGATAGAGGCTTCGTTTTGTTTTATGCAAAACCTTTGACTCCTATAATGTACAGCTCACACCACTGGTATCAGATAAATTACAGATAATCATTGTTCGAGGCAATAACACATTTGGATGTGAAGTTTTACAATACCTGTTTTCCTTGAGCTGCTAAAATCATTAAATTTATGACACTGGTGGATTAGTATAACTGTATGCCTCTGCTTTATTTACTTAATTTCTGAATTGACAAGGATGTGCTTGTAATGCAAAAATCGCATTACAGTGTTCAAATATCTTGTGCTCAGAGCAAGACTATTAGCTATAGAAACCAAATGGGATTGTATCTGTCGTCATTGTCCTCTTTTCCTTGGCACATTCATCATTCCTACTGGCAAACCAAATTTGATGTCAGAATCCACTCAAAATACCAACCACCTGTTCTGTAATTGCAACGGTAACATAGGAATAAGAAAATTGCAAACAAGCAGAGCACCATCAAAAATGCAAGATGATTACTTTTTAATGATCATACTACTTACTTCCTGTGTGAGGGGCACTGTCTTTCTCAAGACTGAATTCTAGGGAGTATCTGAGCCTGGGGACCAGCAGGGCAGAGGCAGTATTTCTTTCCATCAACCTAATAGTAATGCCCATCTTGGAAAGATGTGGGTAAGAGAAAAGGATTCCCGGCTTGTTGCTCATTATCCCTCAAACAGCTTTAAGATAATTACACGAGGAATGCATGAAAGATTAAATGCCCTTCACCTCCAGTGCTAGTTCAGGGGTGAGAAGACGGAATTCCAGTTCTAGTCCTATCATTGATCTGTGGATTTATTAACCCACACTTTAAAATCTGTCTCATTTTAATTTTATCCTAGAACCATGAAGTATTAGAGACAACCTGGTAATCAAATTCCCTTGTTTTTAAGTGAAGAAACCAAGGCTCAGTTAGCTTAAGGCACTAGCTCAGAGCCAGGCTCCTGGATTCTCGGTGACTCATTTAAGCTCAGACTCATCCCAACGCTACCCAGCAGATCTCCACATTTACCTTAGGAGTCATTATCTTGGTCCCCAACTACCTTCCTTGACCCAATTGGAGCTCCTCTTTCAACCCATTGCCTCTTCCCATTATCACATTTCTTCAACTCTAACAGCAGAACTAGTTCCCTTTAAGTTGCTCTGTTAAATTGCAAACACCCTGGGAGGTGTAATGCCTTGTTACCTAACAAAGTCTACCATTTATTGAGTACTTTTCAGGCCCCAGACACTGTGTCAGGCATGCTGTAAACACTCTCCCGTGTAATCCTCCCGGCACTAGGAGGTGGCATTGTTACACAGATGGGACAACCAAAGGTCAGAGAATACAATTAACATGCTTAAGGTCACATGGCTGGTAAGCGATACAACCAGAATTTGTACCCACCTGTCTGGTCCTCTTAACCACTGTGCTTACTCACGGTCGTTTCCTCCTAAAGCATTTAGTCCTTCATTCAACACACGTTTTTCAAACATCAAATATACACTAGGCACCGTACTGGAAGAACAGGGAATACAGAGATGAAAAACACCTTGGAGTACTGGGGGCAGTGATGACACTTGAGATCCTCAACTATTATTCCCCAGCGTAGGGCCACAGTGCCTGAGCCTGGTCATACCAAGCGGCTTACAAAGGGGCACATCCCAGGACTCTCCCAGGCAATAATAAATAAGACCCGGCTTGTAGAGGGCATTCCACTAAGCCTCCATATGCTCAGGTGGCTCTACAAATTCCAAATATTTCTTTCTGAATGTCCTCCCAGCCCTAGTTGCTATTCCCCTGCAGCCGCTTGGTTCCCAGAAATTGCAGGCTCTCCTGGCCTGGGTCTGCAAAGCTAAGAAGAGCATGAGGTCTTTTTTCCTGGCAGGATGTTCAGCAATTCACTCCTCTGTCTGTTTTTATTTGTTATGCACTGTGGGTATTTTATAAATCGCTAATGTTTGCAGAATTTGGTTCTCTGGCTGCTTCTCCTGTGCTTCCCTCGTTCCCCAACTGCCAATGCAGGGGCTGTTCTTCCCCTCGTGTTGGAACATTGGCTCCAGCTTTGCTCTTTTAAATGACTTCTGCTGTCAGCTCATTTAGCAGCATCGCTAGTCCATAGGTTTGGGGGTTGCCTTTTTCTTTTTTAACTTTCTTCCTTCCGCCAAGCTTTTGAAGGCAGTGATCCAGGCTTCTCACACTGTGTTCTGGTCATTTGGCACTCGCGTCTGGGATGTGTTCCATTGACCGTATGCTTTCTCTGCAGCCTCTTCATCTCCTCAGATGGGTGAAGTATTTTGTAATGGGCTATACAAAATTGGGGGGTGGGGGTACCTCACCTTGGGCTCTGATCGCTCATTTGAATTTCCACATTTGTCTTAAACAGGTTCATTGGGCTTGGGAAAAACAGAAGTCAAAGCAACCAAGTATCCGTGAGGTGAGATAGCAGCAAAGCAAAACAATTAAGCCCTACCAAGATTAACTGTGTAAAAAAAAAGTCAGATGACTTACTCATAGCAAGAAATTAAAAACTCAAATAGGAAAGGGATAGCGAAGTGTGGGAGGGAAACGCTGACGGCTAAATTACCATTCCCGTAAAGAGAGATAACCTTCCTGCACGGGTCTGGGGGAGGGGGCATTCCTGCCAGAGCTCAGATCTAAATCCCAACTGCCCTGGACAGGCCTTTAGACCATTATCCTCTTCCCTGTATTTAGCTATCAGTCCTTTCTTTATTGCAATAGATGTTTGAGTACATTCAGCCAGAGGCTTTTTGGGTGATGAGCACATTTCTACAAAGCAGAAAAATAAACATGATATGGTTGCTGCCTATTTCAAGGACTCCATATGGCTGCTTTCAGACAAGGCCATCCACCTCCGGAGGCCAGCGTCCCCTTGGAAAGGGTGTCCGGCTCATCCTAAGACCAGCTTTATAAATCAATTACAAACTCCCAATCTCATTGTCACTCACTCAGCTGTGTGAGAAAAGAAAAGGGGGAAATTTTAATGACTCCAGAAACTTCCATATGTGCAAATGCTGAAACCAGCAAATATTCATTTTCTTTTTTGGCAGATGACTCTGGTAATTAAGGTAAACTACTAACAACCCCGTGCGGAGGGCAGGATAGATCACTCCCAAACACACTGAGAGGAATCGGCAAGCAGCTTGCCGATTCCTCGCAAGCAGACAGACCCTTAGAGAGAGCCCTGCCAAGAACCACCACCACAAAATGCGCACAAGGAAAAAAATAAACCTGGAGAAGTCAAAACCCAAGTCTGTAGCAAGGTTTTAATCTGCCTGACGTGTTCTATGCTACAGTCCTTGTATGATCATTTATTTGTGTTCCAATTTCTTTCAAAAGTTGATACACATTTAACTGATCCTTTTTGTAAGCAGGCATTTTAATGACTGCATTTGACAAAGAGTCTCGAGCAGTGGCTGGCAAACTTCTGCTATAAAGGGCCGGATGATCTATATTTTCAGCTTTCCTGGCAACTATAATGCTGCCATTGTAGCAAGAAAGCAGCCATCAGCCATAGTCTACACGCCCGTATGTCTGCTTCCAGTTATACCTGTAAAAATGGGGTGGGCCATATTTGGCCTGGGGGCTGTGGTTCCCTGATCCCTGCTCTGGAGGCTAAGGTCATGGGGGATGACACAGAGCAAGCCAGTCACTTCCTTCCCTGGGGTTTAGATGTCCTGGTTCCAGACAGGAGCTGTGCCCCCTGGGGAAGATGAGCTGCTCTGTCTGTGGGAAAACAACCCATTTGGGGTGTCTAGACTTCCCGAGGCCCCTGACAAGTGCGACACATGGCAGCGTTATTTAGTCTCTCGCTCATTTGCAGTGACTCACTGCTGGATTTGCAAGGCTCTCTACTTCAGTGATAATATTGAAAGCCCACTAATATTAGTCACAGCAAGAAACTGCCCCTAATACCGGGAGAGGAAATTACTTTACAATTTTAATTTCAGACTATGCACTAGAACAACTATATATCAAATGGTTTTTAATGCTACCTTTGGTACTAATACAAATAAGAATGATGACTTTCAAATTATGTTGTTCCCCACAGCAGAACATTGTCTGGAGTCTTGATTTGAGAGATTTAAAAAGATGTACCCAAAAGTACAGGAGCAAGCAAGCAAGCGCTTTGGACTCAGACAAACCTCATTCTAACTTCTGCTCTGTTATTTACTACCCATGGGACCTGGACAGGAGGTTACACCTCTATGGGTTTGTTTCCCTGCACAGAACGATGCAATTAGCTCTGCCCTGGCCCTCTCTCTCTACCTCAAATGATTATTGGCCAAAAATTAGGTAGTGGGGGCAGAGGGCCCTGAAATGATCTAATGGCTGAGGAATAGCTTTGTCCGTTGTACAGCACTTCTCACACAGGAAGGGTTATAATTTTTGAGATTTATAACAAGTCACTAGACTTGAGAGTCCCTCTACTTACATTGCATCAATTTGTGCCTCTGGTGTGATCCTCAGAATAGATTTACCCATTGAAAATCCATCTGGTCTCAAGGATTAAGTTATTGGGGAGCATCCTAATGAGCAGGCATTGATACTAACACATGGACAAACACAGACTTCCTACACCATAGCCTACTTCAGTTCCTGGGGCAGAAGTCATCGAGTAATTCTAGAGATAGAGAAACGAGCAGGCAGTTGATGCAGGCTCAGTGAGGGAGTACCCTCTACCCCATTCTAAACCAACCTGTCTTTCTTGTCCCCTCTTCCCCAGGAATCGGCAGGAAGATGGGGCGCGCCACCACTCTCCTGGTGACCGACTCATCCCCCAAGCCAGCCATGTTCTCACAAGGAGATTTTTTCTGAACTCAAGACATCTCCTGTTTTGATACTTTCATCTCTCCTAATTATAAAAATTTTTTTAATTATTTTTTCTTGCTGTGATATTATGCCTTTGCAATGATCAGAAGCAATTGGTCAGTCCAAGACTGGCCCAGGGGTGAAATAGCATTTATCAGAAACATCCTACAGAGAAGAAAATGTGATTTAAATGGAGTAAGCAGTAGGGAAGCCAACCCTGCTCCTGGTTGATAAAACTAAATATTGTCAAGTTATCTATTTCTTAGCCAATTAATGTCCTCTCTATAATTTAGGTAATTCCCAATCAAAACTCTAATGGGAGGATATTTTGTTTTATATACCTTGACAAGATTATTCTAAACCTCATGTGGATGAGTAACAGAAGCAACCAGATGAGAAAAGTTTTAAAATGAAGAGTGATAAATAGATGCTTGACCTAACATTTCTAATTTAAGACTGTGATATTCACACACCAAATAAAATTTGAAAAGCAGAGTAATTGAAATAATTTCCAACTAAAACAAATTCCAGTGTATTTATAGTACAGAATCAAGGATATATGGTAAAGGTAAGAGGATAAAGATTAAGAACTACCTTCTACAGGAAGTCTTCCCTGGTTACCTCGGTTCTTAAATGTCCCTTTTTGGTAATTACATAATGTGAATGCTGCTTTGTGTAATACACCAAAGTGTGCCATGCAGTTGAGTAGAGAGCATAAGGCACATCTCAATGAGTCCTTACAAGTAAGCACAGCTATGTAGCCAGCAGCCAGGTTAAGAAATAAAACACTATCAGAATACCAGAAGTCACTCATTCCCTTTTCAGAGACCATCCCCAGACCCCACCACCAAGGTCTCTGATGATCGCTACTGTTCAGACCTGTAACAAAGAGATTAGTTTTGCCGGCTTTGGAATTCTCTATAAATGGACTCATAGAGTACATACTTCCTGTGCCTGGCTGCTTTGCTTCAATACTATTTTTTGTGAGATTTACCCATGTTCCTGGAGTTGATTTTTCCCCATTGCTGTACACACCGTATTCCATTAAGTGAATACATCTTGATATGTTTTTCCAATTAATCATAGATTATTTTTGCCTTGCTTCCACTTGGGGGTTCTGCGCTACTATGAACATTCTTGTGCGAGTCTTTCGGTTGCACATATAGGCACGTTTCTGTTGGTGATGCCTGGTGATGGAGGTACTGGGTCATAAGGTCTGTATTCTTTTGTCTTTAGTAGACAATTCTCAACAGCTTTGCAAAGTTGCTGTGCCAATTTGCATGCCCACCAGCAGTGAATCAGAGTTTCCTTTGCTCCAACACTTGATGTCGTCTGTGTCATTTTAGCCACTCGGATGGGGTTCTGGCACACATCTAAAAGTACTCTGTCATATTTCATCTGTTTACTTGTCTATCGCCCTCACAAGTTTGCAGAAATACATTCTACAAAGTAAGAAGCCAAAGCCCAGAGAGACTGAGAGATACATATGCCCAAGGTATTTTTACAGCACAGAAGTCCCTAATGGGCAATGTCCATAGGACCAGCGAAAACAGGCTGCCTTCTTTAAAAGAGCTGAAAAACCTACTTCCAGATAATTAATGCAACTGGCTCATGTGGCCAGAGAGTCGCTCAGACACGTGCATGAGCATGTACATGCACCCACACACACATACAGCATTTCTAAATGGAAGGTTTAATTTGGAAGCACACTGCTGTTAGTTAAATGATCCTGCAACCAACAGCCACGCATGTCTCCCTTATCTCCCTTTGGTTAAATGTTTTGAAATGAGTTTCAAATGGGGTTGGCTCCAGTGACAGCTCTCATTTCACCTTGTTTCTGCAGATGCCATTTGTGGGAATGTTTTATGGCTCCGTTAATTACCCATGTCGAGAGGTTATTCTATTGTTCTAGAGAAGTGCGGTTATAAATGTAAATATTATGAGGCAGCAGATTTCTTCACGAAACTAAAATTCAGATGTCTTCCTATGTGAATCAATGCAACTATTTAAAACTTGCATTATTTTAGCTATTACTAATATTCTAAAATATTTTTCAGGTACAAGACTATGTGTGGAGGAGGAAAGGCAGATGCTGTGCTTTAAAAGCAGACTGAAATTCCCACAGATGTGATCTGAATCCCGATCCCAGCTGTAGCATTCCTACAACACCCTTAGATTCTCGGGACCTCAGTTTCCTCATCTCTGAAATGGGAGAGTATACTAGCTACCTGCTAATGTTGTTATGAGGTTAAATAGATCATTGCATAGAAAGATCTGACAACAAATGCACGATTCTTGAGTCCTGATGATTACAGGCTAAGGAATGCTGCCATGGTGTTGAATGACGTAAAGAGTGTATAACATAGCAGCTGAGAGTTGAAGTCCTGAAGCCACAGGGCCTGGTGTATGTCTGACTTTACCACTTCCCAGCTATGTTGCTTTGGCCAAGCACCTAACCCCTCTGAGCTTCAGCTTCTGCATCTATAAAATGGGGAGTGGCAGTCCCAGTTCATGAAGCCTGAATGAGACACTCCCATGGAAAACTGCTAAGAACAGAGCTTGATATGCAGTTAAGTGAACAATAAACATTAGCGGCAAACGTGTGTGTTTGTCCCAAGGATGACCATTTAGGTTTACCTTTCGGACCTGCCAGTGTGGAAACAAGGCTGAGCTCCTTCGCTGCATTTCACTTGTCCCGACCTGGTCCACACCCTTCGGGTCTAACCATTCTTCTGCTGTGTGTCCTTGAAATGGAAAATAAACTCCTTAATTATGAATACAAACATCATGTTTCTCTCCTAGGTGTCAATAAAAATGTTTATTTTTCCTGAGGAAGAAAATACTCAGCCCTCCTGGCAAATCCCAGCGTCAGAGCCTTGCCGCGCTCAGCGTGGGGCGCGGCGGTTGCTGTGAACTGCAGTGTGACTGCGCCTCGGCAGCTCCGAGCACAGCGGGGCCTCGCCACCTCAGGCAGGAGCAGTGGCAGCAGCTCGGCTTCTGACAGGGACCAGTGCCCGCCCCAGAGACCCTACAGAAAGGATGCCGGAGGGGACAGCCTCTCGGGCTATGGCCACCAAGATGTTGCTTTGCATGGCAACCTGACCTCACCACACCACTGCCTTGCTCCAGGAAAAGACACCTCCATTCCAGCAGAGAGAGAAAGCCTAGATTTTAAAGTCAGTCCAAGCAGGGTTCAAGTCCTAGCTCCACCATTTACACGGCATGACTCAGGGCAGGTTATTTACCTTCCCTGAGCATCACGCTCACCATCTCTAATGTGGGGGTAAGAATACTTACCTCAGAGGTCACTGCAGTGCATCAGTGAGTAAATGTAAAGCATTTCTGCCCGAGGCTGGCAGGTAGGAGCTACAATTAGAATTTTCCAAGCCTCAGCACTTATGTGTCTGGCCCATTCCACATCAGACCTTTCCAAGAGCAATGAAAGAAATGGGAGTTTCCAAAAAGAGCTTGGATGGCATCTTATCTCCTGCTTTTTGGAGTTCAGAAGCAATCGGCTGTTTCAGTCCTGAGGAGCTCCATGCGGGCAGACCCTGGGTCAATTCAGGCTACAGGCCTCAGGCAGGGAAGGCAAAGCCTTCCCTGGCACAGCTGAAGCACCTTTCATCTTTGCTCCACACTGGCCAGATTTCTTCTTACAGCACTTTGCTGAAATTGTCAAGAAACAGCCAATGCCACTATTCTGACCTTTTTCCACCACTTCCCCTAGAGGAATAAGCTGAGGAGACACTCAGTTTCACTTTCAAGGTTGTCAGGGGCTATAGTTTGCTAAATGTTTTACCGCATCGTAAGAAGGGTCACCAGCTTCCCAGCCTGCAGTCTCCTCATTCCTGCTGCCCGAAACTGGGTACCTGCCCTGGAAATCAAGATCACATATTTCTAGGAGTTTTAGAGCAATGTTTTATCCCGGGTTCTAATTCCAGGTTAGAAAGGATTCAGGTTTCAGCTACTTCACTATGTCAGGAACTAAAACAGGGTGCAGGCCCTGGAGTCAGACAGCCTGGTCACAATCCAGACTCTACCATTTACAATGGCATGACCTTGAACATGTTACTTAAGTGCCACGAGCCTCAATTTCTTCATCTGTAAAATGGAGGTAGTAATCACAGTACCTGCCTCATGGGGCTGTTGTAAGCATTAAATGAGTCCCTGTATGTAAAGTCCTTGGCACTAGGCATGTGATAAGCTCTCAACAAATGTTTACTCTCATTATTATTAATTAAATTCCTAGTATGTTCTGGCATTGCAGTAGTTATTGGCAAGTCATAGCTATACATTGTCTCTGGTCTCATGGAGTTTACAATATAGAAGCAAGAAATATGAAATGTATGATGACACAGATAATGACTTGTATTGCAGGAACAATAATTGCTATGAAGATGTTCCAGATTATTTACATCTTGGTAAACGGTGGCCTCTGGATTGAAGAGAGATTTACTGAGGTGATCTAGTGAACACAGAACTGACATCCTACATGGAAGGTACACCTAGGAAAAGTCAGCTCTGCCCACTTATTCCACCTTATATTGTAGTTAAAGTAGTTGGCATTTTCACACCTGTATTGAGGAAAGGGGTACGGTCATTAAGAGCAGCCTCAGCAATCGGGCTGCTTGGGCTCAAACTCACACTCCACCACTGACAGGCTTTGTGACTATGGATAGTTTCCACACGGCCCTGGGCTTACACGTCTCATCTGTAAAATGGACATAAAAATAGTTCCATCATGTTATTCAGAGGGCTAACTACTTTGGCTGATACCTACAAGTACCTTACAATAGCCCTTAACACATAGCAAGCACTCAGTAAATAGGAGCTCTTATTATTATGTGACTTGAACTTTCAAACAGCCCTATGGGTATGGTAATGGTTGCCTCCGTTTACAGATAAGGAAACCGAGACCCGAGAAATAAGCCAGTAGTTCGCAAACCTGGATCCAGTCTCCTGGCTCTACGTTCAGCTCCCGCTCTTTCCCCTCGTCTCAGCAGCCTCTACACTGACACACACACACACACACACACACACACACACAAGTTATCTTTAAAAAGTCAACATGGAAAGGGTGTAGGTTAAAGTGTTTTATGAAGAAGGAGAGTATTGTGACACACAACTGAGTAAAGTAGCAAAAAAAGCTAAAGGAAGCTAAAGGTTTTACTTTAAAAGATAAATGAATAGCAACCCAGCTGACTTAAAATGAGAGGGGTTAAGAATATTTTCCTGCATAATTAAATCTCCAAAGATTTGGTTAGAGTTCCACAGTTTACATGAGGTTAAAACAAAAGATCACATTAGCAAGTGCACAAGCTTACGTGCAGTATTCTATCCACAGAGCAGCATTAATAAGTCAACTTTAGGGAGTCTCACCAACCTATTACTCTCAGATAAAAGAAACAGGACATTTAGGGAGCGAGATTTTTAACACAGTACACCTCTCCCCACCAGAAAAAAAAAAAAAAGAAAAAAAAGACCTGCATTTATTCTATCACCAGCACTTACCTAGGTATTATTTTTTTTTTCATGTTTTGTAATTGTGCGGAAGTACACACAACATTTCACTTACCGTCTTCATCATGCGTAAGGCTACAGTTCGGCAGCACTGAGCACGTTCGCGCTGCTGTGTAACCGTCCCCACTGCCTGTGCCTTGACCTCTTCCCAGCCTGCAGAGCTGAAACTCTGTGCCCGCTACAGAACAGCTCCCTAATTCCTGCCTTGGAATTATAATTTCTAAATCAAGTATGTTTTTTAAATCAGGATCATTTCTTCCAACTACTTAGTTGTTTTTTTGTTTTTTAATACAGAATTAACTACAATTTAAAAGCTTTTCAAGAACTCAAATATTATGCAACTCATTCTCACTTTGATATTAGAATGAACGGCACAATATCGAACAACAGAAGACAGCTGTTTGCAAATCCAGACCAGATCACAAGGACAGAAGTTTCTAGAACCCACCACAGGAGCAGCTTATTATTGGAGGCCAGCCCCATTTCCATTGAACATACGTAAAGGACAGGAAGTGTGCTGCATACACAAACCCAACGACCATCTGGTCAGTCTGAGAGAACGTGCCCGTCACCCCAGCCCACACCCCATAATCATGCCTTCACTTGTGTTTGTCACCAGAATATTCCATCTCCATCACAGCCCTCAAAGAGACTTTATAGTATCTGGTTCAACAGATAACAAGTCACAGGGAGACACAATTGTTTGTGAATGACAAGGAATTTTTCATCTTAGTTTATTGATATGTAAGGACATATGTTTAGAAGGAAACGCTTTTATTATGGCTAACCAAAGAAGAAGGGCTTTTTAAAGAAGAAAAAAATATCAGGAGTTTTATCAGGACAAACAGTGTGACCCCAGGCTTTGTCCCTGGAGATGATGTGTCTTTGAGGACAATGGAAGCTGCCTTGGGACTGTCTGACTTCCCTGTCCACACCAGGCGGCCCCTTATGAACAGGCTCCAGCCCACTGTGGAGGCAGTGATGAAAACACTCAATCACCTCGCACTCATTTGGCACTGCGTACTTCCCCCCGTATCATTTCCCTCCTCTGAGCTTTGTGGACGCTGCTGCTCTGCCTGCTAATAACATTAGCAGGAGTGCAGTGTCTTATCTATGAGCAGTGGCCATTTTTAGCAAAAGCACTTGGTCTGGAAATCTCCAAATTCACTAAATACACACACTCAGAGATTTCCTTTAGAACAGACTGACCAGATTTGTCTTTGAAAAACGACTGAAGTAGAAATGTGTATATGTACGTACGTTTGAGAGGGAAACCAGGGAAATCCACCATCTTAAGAAGCAGATATATTACGAAGAAAAAATGAGCTGTGTTCCCGCACTTTACTAGGTTGACTTTCTTTGTAATTATAGTAATATTCTGTCTGGCACGGTGTGTGCATTCCACCCTGTGAGCCCTGTTTATTTATTGGCCCTGCACCGAGCACCACCCTCCTCTCCCTTTTCTTAAAGAAACCAGGGCCGGGCTCAGGGCAGCCTGGCCAGCTCACCTCTCGGATGCAGCTGGCCTCCTTGAGCTCTTGCCACAGTAAATTTTCCCTCTGCTGGCCTCAACGCTTCAGTGAAAACAAAAACATCAGAAGCATCTCAGTTCAGGCAACGCTCCTTGTGCAATGTTCACTTTAATGACACTGTCATGCCGAGCCCCTTGGTGTGCCACTCTATTGTGAGGCTTCATCGAAGGCGAAGAGAAATAAAGATGTCAGGCCCGGGTGCAGGTGCTCCTTTGTTGGAGCGCCTTCATGGGGGAGGGGGAGGGGTCCACGGGAGTGGTGGCTTCTACACAAAGGCTCGGCCTCCCAGGGTCCTGGGGGTTGTTTTTACATGAGTCCAGAGGTTTGTTCTGGGCTGTGTGTGTGCTTTGTATAGGTCCATCTATACGGACCCCAGGATTAAGAGAGAAAAGAATATATATACACAGGGGTGGGGGAGGATGCATCAGGGAACTTTCTATAGGTCTGAACAGGCCCTGGGGCTGCATGTGCGTTGCTGTATCTGTGAGGCCATGCATGTACAGTGGAGTAGGGGGTTTATGTGCATGGTCTGTATGTATGTAGTGTACATGGTGTGTGTGGTGTGTGTTCTTGTATTCATGGGGAGTGTTTGTGTGCTGCGTATGTGCATGTGGAGTGCATATGTGAGGTATGTACTTATGTGTTATCTGTACTCGGCGTGTAGGTGTGTATTGTGTGCATTCATGTTGTGATTTGGGTGTGTGTTCATGGTGTGTGTGATGTGGGTATGTTTGCATGTGGCATAAGTGCATGCATGTGCTAGTGTGTGTGCCTGTGATGAGTTTGTGAACACATGAATGTGCACACATATGCCCATATACACATATGACCTGCAGAGTCCTGTACAAACCCTGGGAGTTGAGTGTGTTCATTATATACAAATGTATTACATTTGTGGGTACATGTATCCATCTGAGCTATCTGCAGCCCGGTACATTATACCAGGGCCAACCATGGCTATAAAGACAAGGCAAAGCATTTAAGTGCAAACAGCTCAGAGTGTCACTCAGTTTGGTAACTTTTTTAAAAAGAAAGAGGAAGAAAATTTCAAAGAACTTCAAAATTGGGATTTTTATGTTGACGTGGATAGTAGGATTTAAGGGATGATGATAAGTAATCCCATCCCTTGTGGGTTCTGAATCATTGAGGAGATAGACTCAGATCTACAGAGTCAAAGTGATCAGCTTTACTGACAGTAAGGCTGCCTCGAGAAATTGCCTTCACCTGTAACCAGAACCGACTTCCAACCAGCACACCAGGCCTCCCTCCACACGGCAGAGCTGCCTTATCGAGTTTAGAGTCCAGAGAGGCAAAGAATGGCCCTGTGGTGAGGACAGGCTGCTGGGAAAGGGAGACCCCACAGGGCTGGACTCTCACACACCACAGCTGTCTTCCCAGGCAGGGAAGGGGGTGGAAAAGAGGACAGAGGCTTCTTCCCAAGTTTTTCATTCTCCCACAAGGTGGAAGTTCCTACTTCATGGATAAAGGCAAGAAGAAATAGAGAAGAGGAGAAAGGAAAATGCTTTCCCTTGCACTTCCAAAGATTTTCTCCCTTAAGCATGCAGGCTGTGGTCAGCCACAAGTGTGTGAAGAGACTGTGGAGTCGCCGTGGGGGAACAGATCGAAGGTCAACCAGGGCACCCTCATGAGGCCCTCTCCTTACCAGTCACCAACACTTCGTACCTTGTCCTGAGACCGCTGGTGTGCCCTTTTGCTTTTGTCTTCAAACAGGCAACAACAGTTCTTAAATAATTCCTGTGAGGTAGTCTAGGCCACAAATTCCACTCCCAATTCTATTCTCCACTGTAATTATGTCCAGCAGTGTCAGGCAAGTCCACTGTTCAAGGCCGTGTCCTCCAGTCCACATGCCAGCAAAAAAATCCAAGGTGTTGCCTCCTTCTAAGGTCTACATTTATTTCTCAGTTGGTTTTTGACTCAGAGATCCACTTCAACCTCAAGATGCCAGTTGCATGGGCCTTAAGGAGCAAGAAAGGCAAGCCTGTATTTGTGTTGGAGTTGGTGACTATGATGCCAGCGTGACTGCTCTGTGCCACACAGGCTCATGTGCCCTCCTATTTCTCCAGAACACCTCTTGTGCTGCCTCCTATTCTTTTCCAACCCCATTTCTAGGCCTTCATTGCCTTTCACAAGACTTTTGCCACCATTCCCCAACTGGCTCCAAAGTACTAGTTGGGTCCTTAACAAACCCAGCTTACATATAATTGCCATGGTTATTAGTGTTCTTGACACTTTTCCCTTAAAATGGCAATCCCTTAGTCAGACAAATATCACCTGAGAGGACTAAGCCCAAATTCCTTATCCTATATTCCATGGTCTTCCACCATCTCATCCCTTTCCAAGTTTATCTCTGTTTTCCCCCAAATCCTCTACTCCCAACAAACTCAGACATGCCCACATTAAATCCTACCTTTCCACTTTTACACTAGTATCACCTCTTAAACGAGTAAGAATTCAGCATTAGGCAATCTTCCCACTGCCCTGGTCAGTCCCCCATTCCACCATGTGGTGCACAGGAAATATATAGACTGAATCTCCTTGGGAGTGAAGCTCACCCCACTGCTGGCTATTTTTCCACCTCCAACTGAACACCAGCCCTTCAGCCTAGTGCCTTGATATTGGGCATGTTTTCATGACATTAGCTCGGGCATCAGAAATGTAGATGGGATCATTCCTCCACTCTTGATCTCACTTGGGCTTTCCCTCAACAAATTGAGATAAAGCTTAGAAACACGGAAGGGCTGGCCACAGAGGCAAAGGATCACCTCCTTGTACTTCAACAACTTTCAGTTGACTCATATTCCCGGTACCACAAGAATCTTTCCTCACTGGTTTGACTTTAGTCATTTAAGCAGTGTTGTGTTTGTGCAGTACCATCCCAAACACAAGCCAAGTATAGAAATGTGAGGACTGGAAGAGGCTCTGTAGTCCAGAGAAGTAGCACTTTGTGCCAATTCTGTAGGGGAAAAGTGACCGTGTTGAACATGCACCCTACAGAATCAATACAGGAACCTATACTTGCCATGAATTTACAAGTCTGTGCCCCTCTTTCTCATGCAACACTGGCATGGGACATGACACTGCTGGCCCTCACGTGTGTGCCCAGCCCTCTTTGTGGGAATACACAGTTGCAGCCCCATCTAGTCCTCAGTGTTGCCTCTGGCACAGAGCCCTCAGTGACCTCCTCCTCCTCTGGACCCACCGGATCCCTGCATCATTTTCTGGGAATGTAACAGAGGCAAGCTTGTAGCATCTGGTATGGATGGTGTGTCTGTGTGTGTGTGTGTGTGTGTAGCTAATCGGTCTGATGGGATTATAAACCCCTGGATGACAGAGACCTTATCCCTTAGTCTTTGCATTTCTAGCATCTAGCCAGAGTAAATTCTGGGTTAACATGTGTGCTATCAATAAATACATTTTTAAAAATACGGTTCTTTGGAACGATCCTAAAGTCAAGGTGCCAGAAAATGTTGGCATCCTCTGTCCACATAGAAAACCCCTGTTCATTCTTAATGATCCAGATCAAATGCTTGCTCCTCCTCAATGCAGTTGAAACAAACACAGGCTTTCGAGTGAGCCACACAGGGATGCAAGTCTTTCCTGCACCTCAAGTGGCTGAGCAAGTTTCAGTGGCACATTGTCACTGAGCCTTGGTTTCTACTTCTATTAAATAGAAATAGTAATATCCACCTTAGAAGGCCAGGATAAAATAAATTAAATATAGAGAGGTCTGGAACAGGTGGGCAAGGAACTAATGGCAACTATTAATATTTTCCTCAGTGTCCTCTCTTCTGTGCACCCATCACACTGTGTACATGTTGCTATCAAGGTCCTTTTATAGCACATCGTGAATATTTGGGTTCCTATCTGCCTCCTCCACTAGGCTGGGATCTTCTCAAGGGCAGGAGTTCTCCCATATACATGAACACTCAGGCCATGCTCTGTCCCAGTCCCTCCACATACATAAGATAATCCTCACAACCAACAACAATTATTCCCATTTTAAACATGAATTTAATTCCAATAACACCCTACTATTATCTCCATTTTCAACATGAGAAAATTGGCCTTGGAGGGTTTAAGAAACTTGCATGCAAGTCACACAGGTTCAGCTAACGGGGGTGACCTCTGCATCTGTGTCACTCCAAATTCAAGTCCATGCCCTTCACCTCCACTCTGTTGGGACCAAGGAGGTCTTGGCCATCCTTGTGTCACCTCCAACATCAACTAGCACACAAGCAGCATGAATTAACATTTACAAGGTGATTACTTGGTCAATAAAGGGATTCTGAGTTCACATATATGAATACCTATGTCCCACCTTGAGATGATCCTACCCCTGGAACAGTACCTGAGAATAACGGCAGTAGCCGAAGTGACTTTTTCAGAAAAGGGTTCTAAGTCTACCAGCTTCCTGTTTCATAGGAGGCAGGGATTTAGCACATAAAGAAAGATCACCCCACATGTCCTGGGGGAGGATGTTCATTGCAGGATTATTCATAGAGGCAGGAAATTGGAGTATCATCACTGGGAGAGTAGAGAGGCACTGTATGATAGATGTTCGCCCAGGGTACAGCCATGGGCAGAGTGGATCATAAATGGACAAAGTAACATGGGTTCTTCTTAAAGGCAAAGTACTGAGTGAAAGAAGCAGAATGGGATTGACGGCAGGACCATTCACACAGTAGTACCATTTACATACATGAAAAATGCGTGCGCACAAAGCATAGCACACATTTCAGGGTGTGGTTGGTAATAAGAGCCAGATTCAGGAGTTAAACTGCCTGAGTCAGATCCCAACCTTATTGCTTAGCAGCTGTGTGACCTTAGGCAACTTACTTAACCACTTTATGCCTCAGTTCTTTCATCTACTAAATGGGGTTAGTAAAGGTGCTTAACTCATAAGGTAATTAGGAGACTAAGTGATTATATTTAAAGACCTAAGAACAGAGCCTGACATGTAGTTAATTCTATACAAGCGTTATTTGTTATTACTAGATTTTTTAAAACATATACAAAGAAAAGATACAGGGTTGGCCAAAAAGTCCATTTAGGGTTTTTTTTGTAAAGTAAAAAACATGGTTTTTATTTTCACCAGTAACTTTATTGATATGAATACTTTGAGGATGTGGGCTGTCTCCCGCTATTGGCTTCTAGTGGGTAGAGACCAGAGGTGCTGCTAACATCTCCCAGTGCATAAGAGAGCCCCACAGCAAAGAATTCTTTGGCCAAAATGTCAAAAGTTCTAAGAAACTTCACAAACGTTTGACACACTGATCAGTCCCAGCACCTTCTCCAAACACTGCACAAACCGTCTTTTGCATTTCAGTTGTGTTTTTACCTTTCTTGAAATAATAAAGCGTAATACACCAAAAATGTTGCCTACTTTCTTCCATCTTCAATATTAAAATGGCTGTACAAAAATTCGCCAATTTTGATAGTTTTCTAAATGCACAGTGATATGACAGCTGTCACAATACAATCTAACAAAATTATTTCAAATGAAGTTAAAGGCAACTACGCACTACTAGAGCCATCGTATGGAACAAAAATCTAAACGAACTTTGTGACCAATCCAAATACACGCCAAACGCATTAGAACAACTGTCCGTAGGGAACAGAACAGGTGCGACATAGAAAGGAATAAATACAGACAAACAAGAGCAGCCTTACGTGAAATAGCAGTGCTAATTTACCAAGAATTCAGAAGTGTGGTTAATTTAATTCTCTTCAGTTTACATTTTTTTAAAGAAAATCCTAAGAATTTACTAGTCAAACAGTTATCAACCATTTGCCTTACTCAATTGGTAGGTGATTATTTCCTGGTCACATTTGTGGTAAGTCAACTGTTCATTGTTCAAAAAACTCACCCTAAAATGAGGATCAGCTTATACTTAAGATATGACTACAGCCAAGCCTGGTCTGCCCCAGTACCCATTCTGAGTCAACACAGCCACCGGGTAATAAATAAATAAGAATGCATGAAGTGCCTACTATGTGAAAGACACTGAATTGGATACAAGGAAGCAAAAAAAAAAGCCCTGGATGTAAATTTCGAACTATAAAATATTAAGTTTAGGGAGTGCCCTCGCAGTCCTGTCCCCTGCTTCGGTGTTTGGATGGAACAGACCCAGGAAGCCCCTTCTTCCAGCCTCCAACCACCCACCAAACTGCTTTCCAGTCACCACCTTCGGAACCATCTCAGCCATCCTTGGCCTCTGAGACCAACCAAACGCTGTTTTCTGAGTTTAACTCCGTATTGCCAAACAACCATGAGCTCCTGAATTCATCAGAATTATCCCACTGAGGGGGAAGCCACCATCAACCGCCCAGTCACCCTGCATCTGCAGGTCTCCTACACCTACCTCTCTCTGGGCTTTGATTTCAGCCAGGATGCTGTGGTCCGGAGGGCGTGAGCCACTTCTTCCCTGAGTTGGCCATGGAGAATTACAGGGCAAGGTTGCTGAGCGTCTCTTTAAAATGCAAGATCAGCACAGCAACCTCACCCACTTCCAGGACATGCTGAAGCTGTCCCAAGGTGAGTAGGGTAAAACTCAGACACCATGGAAGCCACCATGGTCATGGATAAGAACCTGGACCAGGCCCTTTTGGACCTGCATGCCCTGGGTTCTGTCCACACAGACCATCATCTCTGTGATTTCCTGGAGAGCCACTTCCTGGGCTAGAAGGTGAAACTCATCAAGAAGTTGGGTGACCACCTGCCTAACCTCTGCAAGTTGGCTGGCTCCCAGGCAGGGATGAGTGAGTATCTCTTCGAAAGGCTCCCCCTCAAGCGCAACTAGGAGCCTAGAGGCCTCTGAGGGACCCCACTGCATTCCCTGGTGCCTGACTTTTGCCTGAGCCTCTCCCTGAAACCACTGGGCCTCCTTTTAACCAGCTGGGAGCCCTCTCCAATGCTGCGGAGCAAATAGGAACAATAAAGCTTTCTGCAGAAAAAAAAAAAAATACCTACATTTCAGGGCAAGTTGAGTAGTACCAACCACAGCTGTTAAAAGCCATTCAAAACTCCTCAAAGCTGGAGGACTAGGGAAGACTTCACAAGAGAAGCAGAAAGGAGAGCTAACCCTATCAGCTGCTCGACCCACTTCTAATAGATCTCCTCACTAAGCGATGCTTATGGAAACAACCTAAGGGTCCATCGGTGAATGAAAATCTGGAATGTTATTCAGCCATAAAAAAAGAATTAAATGTTGTCATTTGCAATAACGTGGATGAACCTTGAAGGCATTATGCTAAGTAAAATAAGTCACACAATGAAAGACAAACACCACATGATTTCATGTGAAATCTAATAAAAAGGGGGGAGGGTTCATAGATACAGAGATAAGGTTCAAGGTTGCTGGAGAGGTCTGGGGGTAGAGGATGGACAAATGCTTGAAGAGGGTCAAAAGTATAAACCTCCAGCTATAAAATAGTAAGTCATAAGGATATCGTGTACAGCATAGTGGCTGTAGTTAATAGTAATGTATCGCATGTTTGAAATTTGCTAAGAGAGATCTTAAAAAGTTCTTATCACAGCCCATCGTCCATGGCCGCACCTCCTTCAAAAGAAGCTGGAAAGTATAGTCATTATTCCAAGCAGCCACGGACCCGTCTAACAACTGGAGATTCTATTACAGCAGGAGAAAAGGAGAATGGATTTGGGGGCACAGTAACCAGCAAACTCAGCCACACTATTCCTAAGTAAAATAATGTTATTTTATACATTCGTTTTTCATCTTGGGTAACTATTACAGTATACTATAAATTTTTCAAATGTTACTTTTTCAATTACTAGAAGAATAAAAAAGGAAAATAAAGCTCGACTATTTCCAGTATTCAAAAACTACTTACCACTGCTGCTTTCATATTTGTATATCATTCAATTTTTACAAGGTGTTATTAACACTTGGTGAAATTGAGGTTTACAGCTTAAAGCCTGTCTTAGTTTCCTCCCCTATGAAATGGATTTAACATAATTCTTCTCCTCCTTAGAATCCATGAACAACCCCTATTCAACTCTCCCCACAGCCAAGACCCTTTTTCTGAAGCACCAATAATTAAGTCAGGATTTCACCAAGTGTCTGCGGAAAGGTGATTGCCAATATTTGCGATGTGGAACAGAAATTCCCAAACGTTTCAATCCTTGCTTTAAGTCATGAATTCAAGTTCTTCATGGCTTGTGATTAATGACATGTTTTATTTCACTGTGTGCCGTGCAAAAGCACCCCACAGGGCTATCGCTTGCTCTAGTGCCACATAACGTGGGAATGATTCCCTTGGCTTCCACCCCAGAAAAAAGACCCAGTTTTCAGGACATGCTCCGGCAAGTCCTCCTTACTCTCTGCTCTGAAATTATTTTCATCTGACCACTGAAATTAGGGTTTTTTTCCTTTTTTCCCTCTTCTACCTCCCCCCAATCTCTTTACCCTATGATAATCACCAACTGCTGTCTATGACTTTTGTGTTGTTTCTTTGCTTGTTTTGCTTAATCCCTTAACCTTTTACGCCCAGCCCTGCAACCTCCCTGCCCTCTGATGCTGTCGGTCTGCTTTCAATCTATTAAACTATTTTCTTTGTCAGTCTATTTTGTTCATTAGATTCCACATAAGAGTGAAATCACATGGTATTTGTCTTTCTCTGACTGGCTTATTTCACTTAGCAAAATGTTCTCCAGGTCCCTCCATGCTGTTGCAAAGGGTAAGATTTCCTTTTTTATGGCTGAGTAGTATTCCATTTTGTAAATGTTGTATCACTGGAATTTCAAAGCCATTGAATTCATAATTGTAGCAAAAGATACATCTATTGGATGTTTAACATGTGCCAATCATATAGAAATGATCTATGAGGTAGGGTAGGTTGTTATGATTATTATTATCCTATTTTATGGATAAAAGCACAGGGCCTAAAAAAGGTTAAGTAACTTGTGCCAGTTCTTGCAGGTAATATGTAGAAGAGCTAGGACTTGAATCTGCTTTTTTTCGAACAAATAGCTCACATCATAATCTTCCTACAATGAACCAGGTACTGGCTGAGTTGTTGGCAACACAGCAGGTGTGTAAATTCCTGTCCTTGAGGGATCTCCGTCCAGTGGGGTAAACAGAAATATGCCTTTGGTTTTACAGCACTGTGACAGGCCCTAGGACAGGCTGAGGACCACGGTCATTAGTGCCCATAAAGAGGAGTAGCTAATCCCACACTCAGAACATAAGACCTTATGTTGTCACCTACCTTCTATGTCTCTCTACCAGGAGACCCCAGTCTCATACATTTTTGTTTCCTTAGCCCCTAATGCAATTTCTGACACATTGTGAGTGTCCATGAAGCAGTCCACACTACAAAACCAGCTCTGTACAACCCAGAGTAAAGAGTGGGTTCACTGAGAAATAAGGCAACGCAGGGCTAAATCCACACTTTCTAGCTAAGATATTACCTGCCCAGATTTACACTAATTTTATCTTCACCTAGTGGTACTTAAAGACACTTGAGAGCTAGTTGGATAGAAAAATCCCATGGTGAGCAGCAGCTGGATTGTTTCTAACCAACCCCTGGGGCAGCTTCTGGCTAGAAGAAGGACAGACGTTGGACCTGTGCATGAGGATGTAGCCCCAAGGCAGAGGTTTCTGTATGGTGGGAAAAGACAACAAGTCAGACTTACAGGAAGTCAAAACACTATCTCTAGTGGCTGGTCCAGGAAGCCAAACAATACCCCCAGTAACAATGCCCCAAATGGCCAAGACTTGATTAATAACTGACCCCTCCCTCAATTTTTGTCCCCACTTCCAACTTACTACAACCAATTAGAAAGAGCCAAATGTACACCCATAACCAATCACGTAAGACGTCCCACTTCCCGTTAATGGGCCGACAGCTTCCTCATGCTAACAAGCCTTCAATCAGGGCATCCTGAAGCTCTATCCACCCCGCTCCCTTCCTCACTATAAAGCTTTCCCACTCCTCCTCCTGCTTTTGGGCCTACCAAGTGCAGGTGAGAGCGGCTGACTCCCTTGCTGTACAGCAAGCTCTGAATAAACAGCATTTGCTGGTGCTCATGTGATTAGCCCTCATGCTTGTCCACACTGGTCACCATGAATTTTCTCCAGGCTATGCTAATTCTCTTTCATGCACCACACCAATCTGCTTCTCTTGCTAATTTACACGGGCTTGTGTTTGACTAGTCTTTTCATTTTATTTGTGTCTGAGTTGGCATTCCAGCTGCAGGTAATTCTCAATCTCTCTGTCTGAAATTGTTCATTGTGGGGATGTAAACTGGTCAATTGAATTTCTATTGCTTTTACTAGTTCTGTTCCAATTTGCTACTTCGGTGACCTGTCCTCCAGTTCTCTCAAACATCCGCTTTGGTCACTGCATGCTGCCTTCATCTTTGCTGCTGAAGAGACAATAGAAGAACACAAGATAATAAGACTCTCATGACATCCTCTGAGACAGGCCCTGTGATTATACCTGTATTACAGACAAGAAGACTGAGGCAGATGGTCATTGTAAGGATCCAGGGAAAAAGATTAGCAGCTAAGTAGAAATTTACAGAAAAAAAAAAAGAGTTCTAAATGGTTCTGTCAAGAACACACCTCAGAAAGATAGATGCATAGGTACAAATGTCCCACCCCCAAGACGGTGGGACAAGTTGTCTCTTCCTATTTTTCCTATTTATGAAATGCTGGCATCTTTCATTTTAGCAGTTAGGGAACCATTAGCATTTAGTCATCCTTGCTTCCCGTACTTAGCATTAAGTTTTTCTGAAATATTGTTCACTTGCCTATGGGAGAAGATGCCTGAAAGAACCAGATTACTCTTTTTTCAATAGGACCTTACCTTCCTATCTCTCCTCAGCCCCCAAGGTCACTAGGACCTTCTCTGAGCAGCCAAAGGGCTAGCTTTGTTTCAAAGAGCATGAGTTCCTATATTGTAGGAAAAGAAGAGGAGCAGCTACTAAAAATGTTTGATTTAACTAGGCAGTTTGTACCTTGTGAAATGTACAAGTTATTAATAAATTGCATTTCTTCTTTTTTTATAGAGTACATTCCTAGCACGGTGTTTTGGCTTATGTTTTATGATAGGTGCTATAGTTGCAGCGTTTGAATACAGACAGGTTTCATTATTACTCCTTAATTTGTGCCTCTACCAGAAGGAACGGCTTTGAGTGCTCTAGCGTTTGCGCACACTGCCCTCTCCTGGTTGAAGCGGCTTCTCCTTTCCCTGCAGAACTTAAAGAAACAGATGCCAAAAAAGACTGGGGAAGGAAGGCTCCAGGAGCTCTGTGTGGTGGGGATTGCTGCTCCTCCCTGGGGCCACAGAGAGGGGTGGCTCCGGGTAGTCAGCACGACCGGGGCCCAATACTGCCCCAGTGAAAGGTGAGAGAGCCCCAACTTCTATAAAGAAAAAAAAAGGCAAAAGGAGGATGCAGGCACTGTCTGGATGCCAGACATACAACCAGAAATCTAAACAGCTGAGAAAGTTGGCTGGATGAATTTAATCTCGCTTCAGATTGGTGCAGGGGCTCCGGTGGAGCCTTGGTGGGCTCAAAGGGGAAATGTCACACCCTTAATGCTTAGGATGACTGCTGGAAATTAGATCCTATTCATCTCCTGAATTTAATTAGCTCCCATCAAAGCAACTGGGTAATAAAATAAACTACATAGATTGCAGTTTTTCAGTGCCTTAGGAAGTGGTGGTCTAGAAGCTGAGGAAATACTGTGGTCTCTAAAAAGAATAAGGAAGGGGGCGTGTGGACATTGGTGTTGTTCATCAATATTTTCAGTTCTGGGTACAAATGAAGACTGAAGGTAGGTGTGGCCAGGTGGCTTGCTGTGACCAGTGAAGTGTGAGTGGAGGTTAAGCCTTGAAGAACTGGTGCAAGATTCACCACTTCTCCTTCCTGTCCCTACCACAGGGTGGGCACACTACATACTGCCCACAGACTAAATCCAGCCCACTGCCAGTTCTTATAAATAAAGTTTTACTGCAACACAGTCATGTCCATCCTTTTGCAGTATTGTCTGCAGCTGTTCATATTGCCTGCAGCTGTTCGCACATCATGACAGCAGAGTTGAGTAGCCGTAACAGAGTTCATTTGGCCCTCAAAGACTAAAATATGGCCCTTTATGGAAAAAGTTTGCCAGCCCGTGCTCTGAATGGTGGGATCCCTGAGAGAAAAAATCATGGAGCACAGCCCAAACTGGGGGTGATGGGCAGGTAACAGGAGCAGGAAATGCACCTTTGTTGTTTTAAGCCACTGAGATTTTGAAGTGGTTTTGCCGCCCCAGGCATGGCCAAGCCCATCCTGACTGACACATTGGGTAAACAAGGATCTGTAACAAAAACAGAAAAATCTGTATACCTAGAATCCAGAAGGTCTTGAAAAAGTCTCTCCAAACAACAATGATGCAAAGTGTGCAAATGCGACATCATCGACATTGTTCTTTTAACCAGATGGGGAATTGCGTGATCCCCACATGCAGGTGAGGCTACTTATCAGGTAAGCCAAACAAAGGCATAATACTTTCCCCTCTAATATCAAAGTGAATTAATTTCCATATCTACAGAAGGCCAAGCACCTTATAATCAGACACTGGTTTGTTTTATGAGAGGAGTAAAGAGGCTCATTACAGCAAATCCCGGGCACGAGTTGATAAATTCCGGAACTTAGGCTCTTATGAAACTCAGGAACAGAACACACTTCCCATTGCTTTCCATACTCCTTCTCCATCACCGAGCCCAAGGCAGCCGCCTGATATGTGACCTTCAGCTGTCCACCATCCCTCGTAGATCATTTCCACCTAATAGAGCCTTAAAATTGTCATTTTATGTGCTTCAACACTTGAAAAAAATGTTAAAGATTGATACACCACTGGGTTGGCTACTTTGCAACCTCCCCTAGCTGGTTAAAAAGGAAGTTATTGTAAATAAACGCAGCTTTCCTGGACACCTTTAAGGGTAGCAATCACAGACATTTCAGCCACAGGGAGGGGCAGGGGAGGGGTAAGAAGACTGAATAAAAAGGGCCATGGGCAATGCATATCACCCTTAGGGAACAAGGTCAAGCATTGACAATTGTAACTATCTCTCTAGCCTGGAGCTTGGAGGAAAAGGAGCCGTCCCTGCCATGTTTTCTATCAGACTTAAGTCCCATCTGCCTAAATCTAATAGCCCCTTCAACTCTCAAGGCAGGATGCTGAGAACTGAAGAGGCGTGGCTCCTTGTTGACCCACCATCAGGTTTTAGAAGTGGCTCTGCTGGCCCGTGGTCAAGTGATACCCACACAAGATCACTGCAGATAAACAGGAAGCTTGCATCAGAAAGGCACCTGTGGACCTAGGAATCACTTCACCTGAGCCAAGGCGTGGGACAGAAAGGGTGGCAGGAATGTCTCAGCCTCCGGGATCAGCCTCCAGGCATCCCACAGAGAAGCTAAATCCCCCTGATGCAATGGCTTTGTACTGCTTCATCCAAATTCAGCTCAGGATGGTAATTCTTCTAACTAGTACAAAACTCCACACTCCCTCGGGCTGTGACAAGGTTTCTCTACGGGCCCGAAATCTCAGGAAAAAGAAAGGGGTTTTTTTTTTCTTCTGCTACAAGTACCAGTCTTCTCTGTGAGGCTGTCTGACTCCTTCCCATTTATTCCAGGACAATAAGTAGAAATGAGCTTTCCCAACCCCTGCAGGGCAGGTAGGAGCCATAAGAATGGAAATAGAGCTGGGGGCCTCCGGTGGAGGTGGTTGAACTGGGTCCAGCATTTTGGTTTTGTCAGTTGCCTGGGGTAGCTTGTTAAGTTCACAGGTAATTTGTAACTAGGGCAGCTGCCGAACACACTGGAAAAAACAAAAGTTCAAAATGGCTTCACTAAATTAAAGGTGAGATCCAAAGCCACCAGCAAATGAAAGTTAACAGAGTGCCCCTACCACATTGTAACAGTCAGGGAAGAGCAATAAAACTGGATTAAAACAAAACCTAGATTAAGGGAAGAAGAATAAGGCTAGGTTAAAATAAAACTTAGTCTAAGGGAGGACCAATACAATGACCCAACCACAAACAGCTTGTGAAAGTACTGCCCACAGACAGTGCATGGCAGAAGATCTGAAGGTCTTACTGGACCAGCTCATGGAGCCGGCAATGTGGCAGAAGTGCTAAACAAGGGCAGAGAAGACAGAAATTTAACATCATTTTCACAGATGCATGCATTCTTTTATTCAACACACTTTACTAGATGCCTGCTGTGTACCACACACGTGCTTGACTCTACAGCAGGAATCAAACAGCACTTACAGGCCAAATCTGGCCTACACCTGTTTGTGCCTGGCCCTCGAGCTGAGAATAATTTTTACTTTTTTATAATGTAAAACATAAAGGGAGAACAGCTACTCAAAAAGTAGAGGACATTGCCTCTTAGCTTATAAAACCTAAAATATTTCTCTGGCCCTTTTGAGAGAAAAAACTGTGCTGATCCCTAATATAGGGAAACAAGGGTGAGTAAGAAATGACCCCTGCCCTCAAGGGACTCACATTTTGGCGTAAACTCAATAATCAGTATTATTGAGCCCTTTGTTATTTCCTGGTTTCACAATTTAGAAGCAAGATAGAAAATGGGAAGAAAATTTGTGAAAAGTTATAAAGATTCATAAAAGAATGGGAAGAAAAATTCATGAGGAAAGTTTAAAGGCATTTGGATTATTTACTCTCAAGAAAAGGAGACTACAGGCAAACTTAAGAATAGTCTTCAAATATTTGAGGGGATGTTATTAAGAAAAAGGTTTTTTCCATTATGGACATAAAGCTTAATAGAATATAAGCTACATTTTTTTTTTATTATGAAGATGGTAGGATTTCCTCGAAGGCTTTTAAACTTCCACAAGGAATTGAGAAACCCATTTACTTTAATCCTCTAAAACTAGTATATTTTCTCATCTGCCTGGAAGCTGTTAAGTGTTGGTTGTCATCTGAGCCAAAGGGGGTAGACTAGATGCCCTGTGTTTAGGCCAGCCCTCTGATTCTTCCCTTCAGAAGCTGCGGCTTCTCGGAAGGAGAAAATCTTTCCCCCACTGGGCCTCACATTCCCCCTCTTGCAAAATGAGAGCCAGGCATGCTCTTAGTCTGTGATTCCTTGGGCCAAAACTTTGAAATGGTTCAACAGCTGAGGAAAGCAAAGGACTTTCAACGATCTCATCTCACAAGAAACATGCTGCTTTATTCTTAATGTGAATACAAAAATTTAGACTTGATATTTGTTTTCATTTAAAGGTAGGGAATAAAATGAAATATGTTCACTGGAGAGAAAAGACCAAAGAGAAGTTCAATACATGACGAAAGACCACAAAAGAACAAAAGGGGAAATGTTAAGGGGGCATGGAAAAAGAAAGAGAAAATTAGAAGACAGAAATGAGAACTGAGATTCCACTATCACAATCAATATGATAGAGTTAGAGGTGCCTCTTTGAAGGATAAACACTCTTAGATTTTATCTAAATTCAAAATTCAACTACATGTTGTTTACCATACAGCCCCTCAAAACCAAATAATCTACATGTATAAAAACTAAAGGGTTTAATGTGGAACTTGGTAAGTATGCTGAAGTCTTTAGGAGTGAGGTGTACCAATGGCTGCAACTTACCAAGCAATGCACCCAAAAAAAGGATAAAAGTAATGGATGGGTAGAGGTGTGGGTGGATAGATATGTGAAAATGCAGATACAGGAAAATATTAATTGTAGAAGCTGGGAGGTGGGTATATGGGTGTTTATAAATAATTCTGTATGTCTAAAACTTTTACTAGAAAAACTTGGGGGGGAAATAAAGGGTTGGAGTGCTGGTTGGGGCAACTCAGTGGATTGAACACAGGCTTCGAACCAAAATGTGCCTGACTCGAGTCCCAGTCAGGACACATGCCTGGGTTGCAGTCCAGGTCCCCAGTAGGGGGCGTGCAAGAGGCAACCACACATTGATGTTTCTCTCCCTCTCTCCTTCCCTTCTCCACTCTCTAAAAATAAATAAATAAAATCTTTAAAAATAAAATAAAAGGCTGACCAAAAATAAAACAAATAAGTACACAGAGTAAGATTTCATTTTTTGTTAACTCTAAAGAAGAGTAAAGAAGAAGAAAGCTTTTTTAAATGTGAAATTTGGAGTAGGCAGAACCCGAGTTAGGTGGGCCTATTTGTTCTGCTAGTTCCATGTCTTTAATAATAATTCCAAGTGTCACACCAGGAAGTCCATATTTTGATGTGTGCTGTGCATCTCTCCAAATGTGACCATCTCTTGTTTTTCAGAGAAGTGCATAAAGAAGCTGTACGGTTGAAAAACAGTTTTTATGAGCTGTTGCCATTAAAAACTTTTTTCTTTATGCTGATTGCCATCAGAAGGAGGACATTGGACTTAGAGTCAAATAGAGTGTGATGTCACCCCAGCTCCATGACATGGTAGCCATGGGCATGTTGATTCAACACTGGCCCTTGGTCAAAGGTATGATAGAACATTGGAAATGCTACACACTACATGACATGGCATAACTCTACATACATCTCCACTCAGATGCCTCGTGAGCACCTTACACTTAACATGTTCTAACCAGAACTCCTGATTTTTCACCTCAAACCAGCTCCTCCTACAGCTTCCCGTCTCAAAATGGGGAAGTTTCTCAGGCCAGAATCCTTAGCGCCACCTGTTTTCCTCTCCCCTTCTCTCATTCCCTGCAAATGATGCAAACAAATTCTGTCGGCTCAACCTTCAAAAGCAGCTCAAAGTCAGACTGATTTCACCACCTCCAATACTGCATCTCTGGCGGCAGCCGCCCATTTCTTTCATCTGATGATAACAGCCAGGGATCTGGTTTCTGGGCTTCATCCCTCTAGTTTAGTCACGACACAGCAGCCAGATTGATTTTTTTTTAATTATGTCTGATCATGTCACCCCTCTGCCCAAAACTCTTCAGTGGCTCCTCATCTGAGTCCTGCAGTGACTCACAAGGTCTCCCTGCTGCTATCCCACCTCCTCCCACTCCACACTCAGTACTCAGCTCCAGCCACACTGGCCCCCTCGCTGTTCCTAGACTTTGTCAAACACACGCCAATCCCAGAGCATTTGCTGTTCCCTCTGCCTGACACTCTCCTTCACCTGATATCTGCATGATTTGCTCTCGCCCATCCTTCATGGCTCTGCAGAGACACCTTACCTGTCGGACCCCACTCCCTACTACACTTACTCTGCTTATTCTTGCCCACAGCACTTGCCTTACTCTGGCATAACATACTTACTCGTTTCCTATGTCTGTATCCCTTGCCCCGTGTAGGTAATTTCCAAGAGGCCAAGTTCTTTGTTTTGGTCACTACTGTATGCTCAGAACTAGAAAAGAACCTGGCACTTACTTTTCTCCTTAATAAATAGTTGTTGAAGGACCATGAAAATGCTTTCAAAATTATGAAGCATTAAATACATGAGGTATGGCATTATTATTATTTACATGGGTAAGTCAAAGAGAGCCTTGAAACCAAAATCCGCAGTTCATTTTTCTCCTCAATGTTTCTCTTTGCTGTGTGACAAGGAGATTCCTCCTCTATCACCTAAAGATTAGATGCTGTCAAATTTGTCATGTGACACTAGAGGTGATGTTCAAAATATTTAACAACTTGCTGTGCAAGTTTTGTGCTGAACCCATCAAAATGGACACAATGACCAACCAAAATTATGCTGGCTGATTGCCTTGGCTGGTGTAGCTCAGTGGATTCAGCATGGGCCTGAGAAGCAAAGGGTCATGGGTTTGGTTCCCAGTCAGGGCACATGCCTGGGTTGCAGGCCAGGTTCCCAGTAGGGGGCATGTGAGAGGCAAGCACACATTAATGTTTCTCTCCCTCTCTTTCTCCTTCTCTTCCCCTCTCTCTAATAATAAAATTTTTTAATATTTGAAAAAAATTTTTAAATGCCAGCTGAAACCAGCCTATACCAGAGTAACATCAGCCTGGAGAATCTTATGATCGATGACAATTCTACTACATTTTGACCTTTGAAAACTTGCAGAGAAATAAGCACTGAATTTAGGATCAAAAAAACCTGGGTTCATTGCCACTCCCTCCAACTCAGGGTTTTTCAGCCTCAGCTTGATTGACATTTGGTGGCATATGATTCTTTGATGGGGAGGGAAGAGAGATGTCCTGTGCATTGCAGGATGTTTAGCAATATCTCCAGCCTCTACCCACTAGATTCCAGTAACATTTCCCCAGGTCGTGACAACCAAAAACAGCTCCACACATTGTTAAATGTCTCCTGTGGGTTAAGAGCCAGTAATCCAACTCTCAGCTATGGAAACTAAGATGAATTAGTAAACCCCTGTGGGGGTTCATCTCCTTGTTTGTAAAAGAGGATTAGTAATACCTATCACACAGGGTAGCTTTAAGGACTAAAAGAAATACTGTATATAACTAGTACTTACAATTTTCATACCTATAATCTTTTTCACTCCTGACAAAGAATGAGCTATTTATCTTGCTGTAATAAATGACTTTGCTTATGGAGGCTACGTCGATGGTGGGCAAACTGCATTTCTACAGTCATAAAGCTGAGCTTTTCAGTGCCTTATCAGGTCAGACCCGCAGCACACAAATTATCTCCCAATCCATTCCCTGGTTGGTTTCTCCCCTTAAAGAGCATGCCCTTTGCAGAGTGCATTCAGAGGCAGTCTGCTCACCCCTGGTTAATTTTATGGGCTGTTTATCTACAGGAGGGTTTACTGGAGTCTATCTCGGTAAATGTAATGAAGCCCGGGTGTGCCTTCCTGGGGATGTGGGGTGAGACCAGGGAGAGCAGAGAAAAAGTCTTAGGCTGGCTTTGGAAATGTCATTTCAGAATCACTTTAATTGGACAAGTTCTAGACAGTTCTAAAAGAAGAGCTTTCGGTAAACAAACCCATCACAACAAATAAGACAGAAAACCCTTATCTGCTTTCTGGAGGCAGAAAATAGTGCAGCATTTGGCGTGAATTCTATCTTGGAAACTATTAATAACCTGCTCTGCCAATTTTTCAGTCCCCCCCCGAGGACTAGACAACTACATTATGCAGTACTAAATCCATTGTGATTTTAATTTATGTCTTTCCCTGGTTAAAAGGTTTCAAAGGGTGGTAAGAATCTAAGAGGGATGGGTAAAATTACCCTCATTTTACAAATGAAGAGACTCAGAGAGGTTTGGTAGACCACACAAGGTCATACAGATAATAACTGATGGAGCCAAGCCTTGATCTCAAGTCAGCTGCCTTCAGATTCCAGTCTTTTCATTACACTGCACTGAAATAATTCAACATTCTTGAAGTTCAATACCTGCCCTCCATATTTCCCCTCCTGGTCCACCGAAAGCAATGGCAGGAAGTATAAACAGGTTTTAAACGGGCCCAGCACCTTTACAAAAGCCGAAGTCCAAAAAGCTGAGAAAAGTGAGGTTAATGACAGGAAAGCCCGTCAGCCCCTCTCTGAAGCAACTGTTGACGAAGGGACCCCAGAAATAGCTTAGAAACTGACGCCTTCTCACGCCGACTCACACATTCTCTTCTGCAATGGTTGGGCTTAGTAGGCCCTTCCCTGCCCCGGGGGATGCGTGTCGTGAAAGCTACCTCCACCCAGGGATGAGAAGCAAAACATGTGCACCTGGTCCAGCAGGGAGACTGACCGATGAGAGCAGACACTGGACCCAGAGGAAGAACCCCTGCCGCCCTAACCCTGGGGCACTCTAGGGGCAGCGTCCTGGGTGGGGAGACACTCCAGGGGGCTGTCATGACTACTCACCCACTAGAATAGAAAAACGTCAGTATTTGAATGATGTGTCCAACTATCCTGGTACATTGAGACATGTGCTCCACACTTCCTACATAGGGGAGCTTACATAAATTATTTAGCCCTTCCAAAACTTCATTCTACCTATTTGTAAAAAGAGAATGATGATCACAGTGCTTACCACCCAAAATTGTTGTGAAGACTAAATAAAATACGAGTAAAGCGCTATGCACTACGCCTGACACGTACTAGAAGTGCAGTAATTATTAACACTCATTATTATTAAAAGGGAACGCTTGAAATGTGCAACACCTAAATTGATTTTGGCAGAACCTGAGTCTCCTGTATTAGGAGTAACTATTTCCTGAGGTGAGAAAACATGTGATAGTGAGTCCCACCTTCTGAGTCACACCTGCCAATCCTGGTAACGGAGTCAGCCATGTTTCCTTTTGGTTCTAATCCACGCACTGGTACTCATTTTGTCCGCAAATAAGACAAATAAAATAATCTTTCTTGTCACCAAGGCGCCTTATGGAATCAGTCACGACTGACCCCATTTTGCATCTCAAATTTTCAACGTAAAATCCCAAGCTCTCCAGTAGCTAAAGATCTTGTGCCCCAGCCCTTGATGCCTGTGTTTCCCATCGCTCAGAGCCAGCCATCAGCTCCCAGACCTCTGTTCCCTGGCCTTCTCAGTGCTCACCACCAACATGATCAGAACGCGGACTCTTCAAAGTTGTGAGAGTCTCAACCCAGCGTCATTTTCTAGATCTTGGATCCTCAGTAGATCTCACACGTTCTTCTTCTAGACTTAACTGTTTGTAGTGGATCTTCTTTTTTTTTATTTTATTGATTATACCATTACAGTTGTTCTATTCCCCCCTTCATTCCCCTCCACCCTGCACCCCCCACCCCTACCATTCCCCCGCTTTAGTTTATGACCATGTGTCTCAAGTTCTTTAGATTCTATATTTCCCATACTATTCTTGCCCTCCCCCCTATCTATTTTCTACCTACCATCTATGCTACTTATTTTCTGTACCCTCTCCCCCCTTCTCCTTCTCCCACTCCCCTGTTGCTAACCCTCCATGTGATCTTCATTTCTATGGTTCTGCTCCTGATCTAGCTGTCCTTTTAGCTTGCTTTTGTTTTAGGCGTGGTTGTTATTAACTGTGAGTTTGCTGTCCTTTCACTGTTCATCTTTTTTATCTTCTTTTTCTTAGATAAGTCCCTTTAACATTTCATATAATAAGGGCTTGGTGGTGATGAACTCCTTGAATTTGATCTTATCTGAGAAGCACTTTATCTGTCCTTCCATTCTAAATGAAAGCTTTGCTGGATAGAGCAATTTTGGTTGTAGGTCTTTGGATTTCCTGACTTGGAATACCTCTTTCCAGCCCCTTCTTGCCTGTAAGGTCTCTTTTGAGAAATCCGCTGACAGTCTGGTGGGAACTCCTTTGTAGGTGACTGTCCCCTTATCTCTTGCTGCTTCTAGGATTCTCTCCTTCATTTTAATCTTGGCTAATGTAATGATAATGTGCCTTGGTGTGTTTCTTCTTGGGTCCAACTTCTTTGGGACTCTCTGAGCTTCCTAGATTTCCTGGAAGTCTATTTCCTTTGCCAGATTGGAGAAATTCTCCTTTATTATTTGTTCAAATAAGTTTTCCACTGGTGGCTGTTCCTCTTCCCCTTCTGGTACCCCCATAATTCGGATGTTGGAACATTTAAAGATGTCCTGGAGGTTCCTAAGTCTCTCCTCATTTTTTTGAATTCTTGTTTCTTCATTCTTTTCTGGTTGGTCATTTTTTTCCTCCTTCTGGTCCACTCCTTTGATTTGAGTCCCAGTTTCCTTTCCATTACTATTGGTTTCCTGTGCAATTCCCTTCATTTCAATTAGTTTAGCCTTCATATGTTCCTCTAATTTGTGACTAAAATCAACCAGTTCTGTGAGCATCCTGATCACCAGTGTTTTGAACTGTGCATCTGAAAGTTTTGCTATTTTCATTGCTTAGATTTATGGGCTCTGGGACTTTGAGATCTTCTTGAGCCACTTTTGGTCTGCTCGCGCCCATTAAGTATAAGGAGCGGAGCCTTAGGGGTGGGGCAGGGCCTCCAGGGCAGAGTTGCTGGGTTGTGATGCTGTATGTGGGGGCGGGGTCAGAGCCAGGAACTGGCGGCCCTCTCTGCTGCCTCCCGTCACTGGGATCCCCTCGGTTCTGTCTCACTGCCCACTCTCTCGCGGTCTATCTGCACAGGAATGGGCCAGTACAGTCAACCCACCACCCTTCACCGTCGCCGGATCTGCCGATTGCTCACTGGGTCATGCTCACTAGGTTGCTCACTGGGTTGGCCCTTTGCAACCCCACGCCTGGGATCCGCAGGCCTGAGTCCATCTGACCGAGTTTTCCTGTGCAACCCCGCTCCGCCAGCTGTTGGCTTCACCACTCTTACGGGTCAGGCTGAAGAATTTGTTGTTATCAGACTTCCAAAAAGTTCAGTTTTCTGTGTTCTGGCTATGTTTTCTGTTGCTAATATTTTGTTGTCTCTCAACTTGGATGTGGGAGAAAGCACGGTATCTCTACCTATGCCTCCATCTTGGTGGAAGTCTCTGTGGTGGATCTTCTAAACATCTTTGGCTGACCCAGACTCTAGACTGTAAAGCATGGCACTTATGCACATGGTGCTGGATTTGCACAAAGGAGAGTTCAAGTCCCAGGTCTGCCACTCACTAGCTATGAGGTCTTGAACACTAATAATGCTTTCTGAAGCAAATTATAAAATGAGGAGGAAAATGCATACTTCCCTGAATTACTGTGGAGTTGAAAGAGGTATATAATAGACTTGGTTCCATAATTGGCACACAGAATCATTCAATAAGTCAGTATTATTTTTGATGGAAAGTGGCATTTCCCCTCTTCACTGCAACTTGACATCTGGCCATTCTCTACCTACTAAACTAGACCCTTAACAAAACTGCCTGGAAATTACTCAAAAGCCAGATAGCTGCTCATGCCAATATACTGGGCTGGCCAAAAAATTTGTTTGTTTGTTTGTTTGTTTTTCCATAAGATGGCAATAGTAGTGCTTAACTTGTCTTTAACTTCATTTGAAACAATTTTGTTAGATTGCATTGTGACAGCCGTTATATCATCATGCATTTAAAAAAAATTTTATCAAGCCCTGGCTGGTGTGGTTCAGTGGATTAAGCACCGGCCTGAGAACCTAAAGGTTGCCAGTTTGGTTCCTGGTCAGGGCACATGCCCAGATTGCCAGCTAGGTCCCTGGTTGGGGGCGTACAGGAGACAGCCAAATGATGCTTCTCCCCCTTTCTTTCTTCCTCCCTTTCCCTCTCTCTATAAATAAATGATAGATAGATAGATAGATAAAATCTTTTTAAAAATCTTGTCAAAATTGGTAAATTTTTGTGTAGCCATTTTAATATTGAAGATGGCAGAAAATACGCAACAGGTGCTTTACTATTTCAAGGAAGGTAAAAATGCAAATAAAACACAAATATTTGTGCAGTGTATGGAGAAGATGCTGTGACTGATCAAACATGTTAAAAGTGGTTTGCAAAGTTTCATGCTGGAAATTTCTCTCTGGACGATGCTCTACAGTTGAGTAGACCTCTTGAAGTTGATAGCGATCAAATTGAGAAAATAATTGAAAATAATCAACATTATACTATGCGGAAGATAGCCAACATACTCAAAATATCCAAATCAATAAAGTTTCTAGTAAAAATTTAAAAATGTCTTTTATTTTACAGAAAAAAACAAACACACTTTTGGCCAACCCAATATTTAGGTTTCTCAATCAAAATTACCCAAAATGCAAATTCGAACATGCACAATTGTTACTGTTGGATTACAACAAATACACAGAGAGCGTCTACCTCTTGCCCAGCACTGGGCCATGTGAACAAGGCAGATCTGCCTCCCGCCCTCCAGGAAGGTTCAGAGTTACCACCTGGAACGTGGGGAGCTTCAGTGCAGAGCTCGTTTCTCCTCCAGGACAGTGTCCAGCACAGTGCTGGCTTGTGACGTAACTCTTTTGCTAGGACTTTTCTATTCCAGTATTTTAAGTGGAAGCCTATTACTCTTAAGAATGCATTACAGTTGAAAAATACTTGCTGACCCACTGAGGAGTAATTCGTTAGCCTTTAATGAAGCAGGGTGGTCACTGCAACAGTGTTGTGTTTCTCCCAGGGAAACTCCTGAGCTAACAGCCACTGCTGGCTCTCTCTTACCTGCTGACACACACTCTCTTCTCTACATGTACTTTGCAAGTTTTTGGCCTGAACCACCCAGTATTCCAAAATAAATACTGTTGTTTAAAATCCAACCGATTTGCCCTGGCTGGTGTGACTCAGTGGGTTACCATTCGGTTGTCCTGTCCTGTAACAGAAGGGTTCCGGCTTCAATGCCTGATCGGGGCGCACACCTAAGCTGTGGGTCCTTCCCTGCTCTGTGCATATGGGAGGCAACCGATAGATGCTTGTCTCTCACATCCATGTTTCTGCCTCTCCCTTCCTCTCTTTCTCTCTAACAGCAATGAAAAAATGTCTTTGAGTGACAATAAAAAAAATTTAATAAAATCCAAAATATTTAGAACAGATACCAGTTATAATATCTGGATTCTTTAAACAGGAAAAGATTCCAATTGGTACAGTCAGTGCTTTGGAAAAGCAAAGAAACTTCTCTTTTTGGGAGTGGCTACATATGAGGGACGCCACTGTGTTTTAAAAGGTCTTAGATAAGTCTTCAATTTTGTTAAGGTTAGAGATTAATGATAGCTGGGGGGGAGGGAATGCTGAAAGGTAGGCAAGCCTTGTCACACAGGAAAAGAAAAGGTTCTTTTCTGCTTTGCAGTGATTAGCTGCATACATTGTAGTGTGAGTTCCAGAGCTAAATGAATCAGTATGCATCCCACCCAGAGTTCTTTATTTGTTGAAGTAAAATGCTTACAATCTTTGCTTCTGGGGGGAGGAAAAGAAGGTATGCCACTGAGTGAATATGAATTAATCAGTACTTTATGGACAGAACCCATAATTTTAAAGCAGCAAAAAAAAAAAGTGCCGCATTTATCAGGGTTCCACTCAGCAATCTCCTTCTGTCATTGCTAATAAATCTTTTGTGGAACGGAGTTTTGCAGTCTTTGCAGGAATATTCCCCCTCCTCCACATTTCCTTGGAAGAAAAAAAAAGCATTCATTTCTAATATTTTCTCCTCCCTTCCCTCTTCGAATTTTCTGTACTCAAAAAATCTCTGAAGCTCTTTATTTTTAAAGGTTTTTTTTCAAATGTATAAGTTCAAGGCCTCTTTCATCAGCAGAATTAATTCATACAAATCTTCTCCCAGGAGACAGAAGGAAAGAAGCTGCATTTCAAGTAAGGGACACAATATTTTAGTAAGTATAACATCCTGGGCCTGCTGAACAGTCCGTATTTATAGAGGGAGTGATACAGTCCATTGCAGGCCAAAGGAATTTGGAAATTGATAAGAGGATAATTAAAAAACACAGTCCTAATGCTTTGTAATTTTTCTATACTTACTCATAGAAGCAAGATTCTGCCAAATCATAAACAACCTGCCAATAACCTCACGGCGCCCCAATTTAATTAGGTCTTTTGCTCCTCCTTGAAGGGTAGGTTCATTAGCTGTGAAATATACCACTGGATGTCTGGATTAAGATTTAAAAGTGTGGAGTGGCATGTAGCCAGTTTCCAGCCGCTTAAACTGTGCAAACGAATGTGTGATCATTCCCCCTGAGGTTGGTAACTTTTTATTTTTAGCCACAAATCCACAGGCCATTTCTCTGGGTTAGGGATGGGGCCCGATGGCCGGTCGAAAGCTTGAAAAGGTAGATGACTGAGAAGCAAGTTGTTAAGAGGCTATCACGAAGGGCTGGAGGGAGGAGGGTGGGATGTTCGGGAATGATTTTGCCATTAAGCCTGTGTTCCGTGGTACCGCTTGGATTTATTTATAACAACAGGTGGTGGCATTTGTGGGGAACTGCTTGTTTTCTCATTTGAGAAGGGCAGATCCATACATCTGCTGGAAGGCGAAACAAAACCTATTCCCGGCACCGGCACCGGTTCCTCGCTTTCCGCGTCACCACCAGGAGGGAAGGATTTGTTGCGAAAGGCCACCCAGTCATTATTTCCTCCTGATGACACTCATTTAGCAGCCATTAAAATGCAAATAGAACTATGATTTTTAGATCACAAAATTAACATTAACGGTTGAATGATTGATGAAAGGTCATGGCAACGGTATAACTTAATTTCTTAGATAATTGTGTTCGGTTTTCTGCAGACTGTTTGGGTTTCTGAATTAATTTTATCTGTTGTTGAACACTGACAGGTGCCATAATTGGCAGGGACTCCTTGCGGTACCAGGCCCTCTCCTCCCCCTCCGAGCCACTGCCAGAAATACCGGAGGGAAGGCCCGCCCACCACCGCATAACCGGCCGATTTGTGAGTCTGGGTAAGGTCACTGGAGGGGTTAGTCCACACCTGCAAAGCCCCAGATAGAATTTCATTCTGTGCCTGATGAGATTTCCGTCTAAGAACTTTCCGCATCAGACTCCCGGTGATATAAAATGACCCCGGCCCTCCCCAGGGGTTGAGGCTAGCCTCCTCAGATCCCCTGCTGAAAGATCCCATCTCAGGCCATTTTTTTCTTTAAGAGAGGCAATAAACCTTGCTGAGAGGTAATAATAACACCATCAGCTTTTTGGCTTTCCATGTCACCTCTGTAGGTAAGAGTTCAGGCGGTGACCTAGGAAGTTCCTATGGGAAGTGGCCAGAGGTGAGATCTCTCTGTCCTGCTTCTCCAATGTCAAAAATAAAACATATATATGGTGCTTACCTGGCAGGCTATATACCTTCTCTCATCACAATAAGGATAGGACTCTGTAGTGTGAAGTCAGGAATTCACAGGAAAAGCACCATGGCACTGAGAGAACTGAGTTAAAACTGACTATTAGCATTACCTCTTATGGTAATTTCTCCTGGAAATTCCAAAGGACTTTGTTTTCTTGTGATGGATTCTACTTGGCAAACTTCTATCCCTCCACTGCTGGATTCTGGCTTGAATCCCATCCTATTATTCTTACAAGTTCTTCACCGAAGGCTGCACAGCTGACCCCTAACTGACCAGTCCTGCTCTCTAAGAGGCCGCAGTCTAGTGGGAGACACTTCTGCAGATGAAGCAACTAAAGAATAATGCAAAGTAATATGTAAAACAGTTACCAGACAGAAGCTCCTTAAAGTCACAACCACGTTGTATCATGCTTTAATTTGACACAAATTTTCATTCAACAAACAGGTACCGAACGCCTATGATGAGCTGGTCTCTGTTCCAGGATCTAGAGAAACCCTAATAAAGTGGACGGACAATCACTTCAGAATGTAACGCCGCTTCTGATGAGGTCCAGGGAGGGGAGAATAAGCAATGCACACCTGAAAGTGGGCAGAGCATTGCATGAAACAGAGAAGTTTTAAAAAGTACTATGACCGTTTACAGGAGGCTTTTCGCTCCCATTGCCTTCCACAGAACATCCTAGGTCCTAAATGAGTGCTTGTGGAAGCACCAATCTCTATTAATGAGTCTATTAATATATCCAACAAGAGGATATAAGGATGTAATTCTGAGGAGTTCTCGAAGAAGAACTGGGCCTTGCAGACCACCACATTGGCTCTTGTCAGTTTCCCAAACACACTTCCTCTACCCCAGGACCTTTGCACGTGCCACTTTTACTGTGTGATGCTCCCTTCCCCTTTCTAAGCCTAGTTAACATCCACTCATACTTCAGACCTCAGCCCAAAAGCGAGACCGCAGAGACGTTGTCCCTGGCCTCCTTATCCCTCCCCCAGCCCTGGATCAGGTCCAGCACCTGGCTACAGAGGCCCTGTCAGGTCCCCAGGTGCGGTTGCCACAAACCCCACCACCACAGCCCCTGCGCGGCCCACATCACACAACCAATGCTGCATTGGACGATTATTTGGTGAATGTTTCTGTCCCCACTCTGAGCGCCAGGCTCCACGAGGGCCCAGCAATCCCTGTTTGTACCACTGTGTCCGCTTCGGACCCTTGATAAACAGTTGTTAAAGGCGCAGGTGCAGTTTGCTGTGTTGGGTCTTGAAAAATGACCTGTATCCAAACAGGCAAGACCAGAAAACGCAGGCATGGAGGGTGGAGAGGGTGCAGAGTGGGTCCCGCGGGACTGCACAAGGTAGATGCAAAATACTCCACCAGCGGCGCAGGCTGGGCTCAGATCTGCAGAGCATTTGGTGCTGGGCCTGCTGTTCCCTGAACTGCCAGGCATCAGATTAACCCTTTGGTGCCTGGGTGGTGGACGAGCGGGCGGCTCCCAGGCAAAGACGCACCTGGGGTTGGAGGCTAGGGGTGCTCCTCTGGGCAGCAGCCGCCTGCCAACATTCTAACAAGCTGCAGACTCTGTCAGCGGATGCCAGCTGACTGAGCACAATCTCAGGGGTGAAAGGTGCCCCTCAGAGGCTATGCCCTTGCAGTTGGGAAAGAAGATAAGCTAAATTATAAGAAGCCTAAAAAATCAGGCATAAGCTTTGGCTCTTGCATTCATCGGGCAGCCTAGGAAGTCACTGGATCCCTAAGAGAGGAAAAAAAAAAGCAATGAAAGGCATATTTTTAGGAAGACCGATTTCAAAGTTTGAGCCAGATGCTGTGCTGGGTGCCAGAGAACCAGGTATGATACATAGACGGCAGGCTTTCCCAAAACTAAGTCCCCCATTTTATAGTGCTCAGAGGAGATTCTGAATCCCCTAAACTGTTCAAGTCTCCGTGCTCAACCTCTATGAGGCCAGGTTTGGTGCTTTTCTCTCCCAGTCTCTGAGCTCCCTAAAGGCAATTCCTTGCATCCCTAAGTGTTGAGGATTATAACCTAGCCCTTGGTAATGTTTCTGAATGAATAGATGAATGAATGGCTTTATTCAAAACAAAACATAAAAAGTCACCACCAAGTCTGTGCTGCTACTATACACAGTCCTCTCCCTCCCCAACTCTGTCTTAAACAGGTCTCCCCAACTAAAGCTCGTCTTTTGTCAGCTTTCCCCAAACCAGAGCCACGCCAGGCCTCCTCCGGCTTTGCCTGCACTTTCCTAGAACCCCACCTGTGGGTGAGACCGCCTGCCCCTCTCTGAACCCAGCCCAAACCCCCTTCTTGGCAAACACTAGCATGGTAAGCTGTATTTCATGAAGTTAACCAGGCTCATTACAGAGAACATATTTCCAAGAGGAGGGACGTTAATTTCTTCCTCATACAAAGAACAAAAATCAATACCGTAAATCCAGGAAATCTCCCGTAAATGTCTCCCCCGTTATCGCTCTCTCCTGCACTCTGTGTAAATACCATTCTGACGGGTTAGCTATATTTCTACGCAGGCCATGAGACGCGGAGGTGACTGTAGGACAAACCAGGCTGCTGAAGTAAGGAGTATTGGCTCTGATATTATTCCTCAAGGTATTGTGTGACATTGGAATTCCGTCAAATGGAGCTGAATGTATCTTTATCTTTTCAACAAGCCCCAGTGCCAATGCTCGGCCTGCTTAGAGTATGCTGAACTTGAATGGTGACCTATGGATTTCAACACGAGTTGGAGGTGGATGAAAAGGAAGCAGATTTCTAGTACATGTTTGCATCTCAATGTATTCGTTCACTCCAACGTGTCATAAACACCAACTGCGCGCATTGTGTGAGTGACACATGAAGAAAGTGGGGACATGGGCTCCAATTTGCAGGAGTTTACAGTCTAAGTAAGCAAAGAGAGTCTAAACTAAGACTCGGGTTTTCATTGGAATACACACACAACAGATCCTAGTCAATTCCTGTGCAGATCTGTGAAAGCTCCAAGCAATGTTTCTCCTCCCTCCTCTGAGAGTCCCTTAAGTTCCTGCAGCCCCAGGGGGGAGAGCACAGATTCATTCCAGGAGTAAACAAGAATATAATTTTAGAACTCCTCCAAGACGTTGACCTTTGTGTGGGGATCTGTCAGCCTGAGGCCCACGTTCCGGGATGGGTTATTATAAATTAAAATCTAATAAATACTGCATCCTTCTCCCCGGATCTATAATGCCCCATTCAATCAGCAACATCCAGCTTCTGTGTGCAATTCATCGAGAGGCAGGCAGCAGAACCTAGTGACTTTAACATCCCAAGGACAGAGGCAAAATTAATTACGGCATTGCCACTAAATATTATCCCTCCTGGAGCCCTCCCTCCCAAGTTTGTTTCTAATTATCTCCCACTGAGTCATGTCTCCAGTGAGTCAAATCTTTTATTAGATTTTTAGGAGCCATCTCCCGACAGCTTCGAAGGGTTGTTATATTTGAGCACAGTTGATTCCCTCTAATATGCTTCCGTCTCTTAACTAATCTCTACCCTGAATCATACTGCACAACCATAGAGGGGAAGGAGTCCTGTGAGTCACACCCAACGGGGTTCCACGCGGCTATAGACAAGGAAGCGGAGGCCTGGGGCAGTTTGGCGTCTTGAGAAACATGAGTGAGTTAACAGTGCAGAAACCTGATGCTCCAGAGACCTACTGGGAGGTCCCAGGGAGACCAAATTGGAAGTGGTCCTAGAATAAAGGCCTAGATATTTTGACTTTGAGGACAGCCCATTAAAAAAAAAAGAAGCTTATCCTGTGTTGCAGTCACCCTCCATAAAGTCCCTCCCCCATCAACAACCTGGCTCTCTGCACCCACCTCTTCAATGTGGACAAACGGACAAGGAGCCATCATGCCTGTAGGCAAAGATTGCATGTGCACAAAGCAAAGAACAAACAAAACGAAATGAAAAGCACCAGAGGCAACAGAAAACATGGGAAAGAGAAAGAAGTCTCAAAACTATATCCTCGGAGCAATATTGTATACATAACGTAGGCTGCTAGGAAAGGGAATTTATTAAAGAACCAGAAAGTGTTCTTAGATGCTGAAAAAAGAAAGCAAATTAAAAGAAAAAAGACTTAACAAGGAGTTTGGACAATCAAGTCAAAATAGCTCATAGAAAACAAAACAAAAAAGATAAAGAGGGGAAAGCTGGGGGGAAAATTGATAGGAATGCTAGGGGCGTTAATCTACTAAGTAAGCAACAGGAGTTCCAGAAATTCAGCACAGAGAAAATAGGAAGAAAAAACCTATCAGAGGCATAAAACGAGAACACTTCCGGGGGCTGCAGGACAGAAGCCCGCTGCCAGGGCTTTCTGAGTGCCCAGCAGTGCCACGCGGCTCCGTGGAAACAGAGAGCTGGGACGAAGAGGGGTCTGGAGAGCTTTGGGGGACAGGAGAGTGTTCATCAGCGGCCCAGCAATTACGATGGCTTTGGACTTCTAGACACTGGAAATTTAAAAAATAATGGAGTAACACCTCCAAAATTGTTTAAAATGGCCAAAGACGAATAAAAACACAACTTCGTTTATCGGTAGGAAAGTGGATTAATACAGAGCGGTGCAGTCATGCAGTGAAATGCCACCCATTAGTTCTAAAAGCAGAGTTGCACACAGTAACATGGCTACATCTCAAAAACAAATGTTGAGTTGACAGAGCGGGTGCAAAAGGCCAAATAAAATATCATGCCATTTATATCGAACTTTAAACCATAGCAATACTGTATATCATTTAGGAATACATGCATACCTAGGTAAAAAATAATGCACAGATTGACAAATACCGTCTTCAGGGCCATGGTTTTTCTGAGGAAGTACGGAGAAAAGAACGGGAATAAGATTAGGAAGACAAACCCAAAGAGAAAGAACGGGTATCTGGGTGTTCATGATGTGTTTTCTGTACCTGGTGCTTGGAATTTTTGAGCTGCGACCACAGCACCTTAACTGGCTCAGCAGCCTCAGCGGAGTCAAAGCGAGGCCCGAACTGATTACCAAATGGACTGAGTTGATCACATAAAAATATTAATAGAAAAAATTCAAAGTGCAAGAATTCTAACCAAATAAAGAAAAAATTTTCACGGTTTTAAAATTAAGAAAAATACTTAGCCAATTATTTGTAAATACAAGCAATGAACAGCAAAAGAAGTTTTCAAAGGTGAAGTAGGGAGTGGACGGTGGGGGTGGGTCTTACTGTTATTGACAAGTGACTGCCGACAAGTGAGTGTTATTCTAGTTCTTCCAAACGGGGCGGATTCTGTGATTTTTATCTCAAGCCCAGCCACAACGGTCTAATATGGTTATAACAGAAAGGGGTGTATTAAAAGCACTTGGAAAAGGAAGTCACTACTTCCTACCCAGGACCACTGAAGTGTTTATCAAGGATTTATATAGTAGTCTTGGGAGAACACATCTGATCACCATTTGAGCTGAGACACACTATAGCTTGACTTTATGAGATCTTATCTGATTAAACTCTCTTCTTTTTCTTCTTTGTTTTTCTACTTTGTAAGTTTCGGGGAGAATGTAAGTTGCAGGGAGGCTGTTACTTTTGGTCTAAAATATACAATGGGTTCAGGAGTAGGTCATCACAGACAAACTAAGGTCATCACTTAACAAACTACATTTAGTTTGTTTTGTCCCCAAAAGAATAAATGGATTAGGCATTACTTACTTTGGCTTTATTATCCTCATTTTACAGGTTGGAACTTGAGTAACTTTTCCAAGGTCTCAGAGCTAGTAGGATGCCAGGGGTAACTTCAAAGCCTAATGTTTTTCCTCCACTTCCTTGCTACCACTCACACTGTGGTTTCTGAACCTGCAGGGACAGGGTCACCTCACTGGGAGCTCCTTAGAGATGCGGAATCTCTGGCCTACCTCAAATCCACCAGATCAAAATGTGCAGTTTAACAAGATGCACTGTCTTACCAATATGGTCCTAGAGGAGACAATGAAGACCACTACTTGAAAGCTATAGGAGGCCAGATTTCAGCTCAAAGACAATGAGAAATTTTTTGATCATTAAAACTAACAGAAAGGACAAACTGACAGCGACCAGAGGGGTGGGGGAGGGGGCTAACAGGGGAAAGAAGGGGAAGGGTCAAGTCAAGGGACGTGTATGAAGGACTCATGGACAAGGACAACATGGGAGGAGCATTGAATGTGGGAGAGGAGGGCTGGCCAGGGCAGGGGAGACTAATGGGGGAAAGATGGGGACAACTGTAATTGAACAAGAGTAAAAAAATTTTTTAAAAACTACCAGAAAGGAAAGGATCTGCTCGTGAAGCAGTGAGATCCCCATCACTGGTGGTATTCAACATCAATGGGCCACCTAATTGCTGGGAATGTTGTGAGATAACCTTAAGGCCTTTCAATTCTGGCAGTTGTTCCCATTGACCTTTTCAGTTGCTGGAATTGCACACCATTAGAGACATCCCTGGATATTAAAGCCCTGTCTAATGAATGTCATTCTGAAGTCACTGATAGTCCACGTAGTAAAGAAAAGCTTGCAGAGCTCTGTGGATGCATAGAAGTAAGCAGATGATTCTGGGACAAGGAGAGGAGGTGTGGGCAGGGTGCTGGACCTCTGACGGCCAGCTCTCATGAAGCAGAGGGGGCAGAGGAAAAGCACAGAGGCTGGGCAGCTGAACCTGGGGCGGCAAGTGGGCGGCAGAGGGACCTCAGGGGCTGACTGTCTGGGACCCAGGAAGCAAAATGTGTACAGTTGCCTTTGCCCCAGTAGATACCACCTGTTGTTGTGTTAGAGGCTTCCCCTGCAGTTCCATCATCCCTGCCTGAGCCCCAGGAAAAAGCTGTGAACCAGAGCAAGCTTTGGAAATGTATACGTGTAACCACTTTCTCACCCTTTTGAATTTAATTCCACAGTATAATTAAGCACATATACTGCACACGCACAGCTATAATACAAGCTGTCGGTTCAATTTGGAAGTGTGCATTAAACAAATCCAAGTGAGGAGCAACAATCTGTGAGCCTTAGAATTGGGGGAGGAACCCTGCACCAGCCACACGAAATGTTCATTTCATGGGACACACTGCCACCTGGTGGCCATTATGAAAATTGTCAAGACAAGGAAGTACAAAGACGATTTCTAGCACCTAACAAATGTTCATAAATGTTTTTAACTAAATTGAATTGAATTAAATTAAAGTTAAGCAAAGTGAAGTGCATGAGCATAGAATGGATAGGGTCATGTTTGAAACAATGACCAGGGTTTGATGACCTACTCCTGAACCCATTGTATATTTTAGACCAAAAGTAACATCTTCCCTGCAACTTACATTCTCCCCGAAACTTACAAAGTAGACAAACAAAGAAGAAAAAGAAGAGAGTTTAGTCAGATAAGATCTCATACAGTCAAGCTATAGTGTGTGTCTCAGCTCAAATGGTGATCAGATGTGTTCTCCCAAGACTACTATATAAATCCAGTTTCTGGCACTCTACAAATATCCAGTAAATAAGTTCAGAAGCAAATTTTCATAGACAAACAAAATATAAGCTCAAACCCTTCATGAATAGTCCACAATGAAAGCAACAGTCTCCTAACAGCCACCACCAGTCAAAGTTGCCCATCCCTTGATGTCCAGTTACACCTCTAACACCCTACTCTGCATCGTGCAGTATGGGCGGGTTTAAGGATGTCTGTCCCCTCGGACTGTGAACTTGCAGAGGAGGCTTTTGACCCCATGTGCCTGGCGCCATAACTACCACATAATAGATGAGGGAGAGGAAGAGAAATAGGGAATTTAGGGAATGAGGGAAGGGCGGAAGGGAGGGAGAGGGAGGCCTTCATCTATACTGTAGTGTTGGTGCAAATCGCAGTAGAAACCAGTCAGAGGAAGACAAACACCATATGATTTCACTCACACGTGGAATCTAATGAACAACCTGAACTAAGAAGCAAAACAGAGACAGACCCACAGATGGAGAACAGATGACAGCTGGTGGGGGAAGGGAGAGGTTGAGCAAAAAGGAAAAAGGACTCCAGGACATGGACAACAGTGTGGTGATTGTGGGGGGAGGGGATATAAGGAGACTAAAGGATAATGGAAAAATATATAATAAAGATTTTTTAAAGGAATTTCAATAGAAACCACTTCTTCTGTCTGTTTCAACACAGGCCAATGGTCTCCTGTTAGGTGCCAGAGTGTCTGCTATTATTCCAAGGCCGTGAGGCCCTGGGGACATGACAGTCAAAATCTCTTTGATTCATTATGCTGGGGACTGAATGTCAGTGTCCCCCCAAAATTCATAGGTTAAAGTACGATGCCCTAATGTGATGCCATTGGAAGATAGGGCCTGTGAGAGTTAATTAAGTCATAAAGTGGAGAACAACGAGAACTCCCCTGACCCAGGTGAGGACAGAGCCAGAAGGCAGTCAGTCATCCGCAAACTAGAAGGAAGGGTCTCATCAGGAACCCAATCAATTGGCACCTTGATCTTGGACTTCCCAGGCTCCAGACCTGTGAGAAATAAATGACTGTCATTAAAGCTCCCTAGTCTATGGCATTTTTGTTACAGCAGCTTCAGAAAGATCCCCCACTCTTTCCTTGACTTTGTTCTGTTTGATTTGGTCTAGTTTCTTTCTGAACTTAGGTAGCTTCGGAGCACACTCTATTATGTGATATAAATACATAATGATGTGGAATAACACCTAAAGTACCTCAGAGTTTACAAAAATCTCATGTGGGATTAACATGAGACGGGGCACCCTGGACAGGCGTGGAGAGCTTACCCACAGTCACACTAAAAATCCGTAGCAGCACAGACACACTCTCAGGTCTCCATGAGCTCCCCCTGCCTTCACACCCAGAAAACTTCCTGCAGGTGGGCATGATAGGGCCCCCTCCACATTTTACTCCCAGACACATGGTTCCAAAAGAGGTGTTGTCCTGAGCTCTGATCCAAGACTTATTTTAGGGCGTTTCATCTTTGCCTCCTGACTGTCTGTCCATGGACAGGAAAAGCAAACCTTTTCCTCCGAGGCTGTGAGCGAGCTCTCCCTACAGGGCCCAGCGTGGAAGGTGCCCCCTGCACAGCCAGGCCTCTCCACGCCCCACAGGCACCTGGGGGCTCTGCTGAGACAGCCTTCCTTCCTACTCCTCATGCGGCAAGCTCCCCTCAGGATGAGCCCTTCCAAACCTTACCCCATCAGGGTCATCTAGAAAACTGTTTTGTCAAACTAGGTATGAATCCCAAACGAAACATAGAGCCATTCTAAGGAGAAAGAAGGAGCAAGAGTATTTATTGGGAAGAGTATTTAAATTAAGATTTTCATTTATAGCACCAGTGAGTCCAAAATTGAAGCAACTGCCAGCATGAGAGCAGGCTATATTAATACATTTACATTTATCTTGTCTCTCACACACACACAACCACACACACTCAATCACACACACACATACACCTCTGCCTACCATGAAACCTCTACTCTTACTTCAGGAGAGTTCACCACTAAGCACCTCTGTGAAGCTCTTCCAGGTGGCCCCGGGGGTGAGCCAAAGTACGCTTCCTCTGCAGCAAACTAAATGTTTGCATCCCCCCAAAATTCATGTATTGAAACCCTAATTCCAATGCAATAGTATGTGGAGGTGGAGACTTTGATAGACTATTAGGTCAGGAGGGTGGAGCCTTCATGAATGAGATTAGTGACCCTAGGGACCAAAGAATTAGTTAGGACTCAGCTATGAGGACAAAGTAAGAGGACAGCTATCTGTAAACCAGAAGAGGGTCCTCACAGAACCCAACAATGCTCGCACCCAGATCTCAGTCCACAGCATGGCCTTTCCCAGGAACCTCCAAACCCAGCACAAGGACCAACCATCTGCAGATCACTTTGTAGCTCATTCTGGGTGGCCCCAGGCAGGGCACAAGTGGGGGCTGACCTCGGCCTGCCTGGGAGGCTCCAGAGCCAACACACCTGGTGGACAGCTTCAGACCATGCCAGACCACCACTCAATTAGCTCCAGAGCGACACACTCAGGGGTGGACTTTGCAGGCACCAGAGCCCTGCTGAAGCCAACTCCGCTTCCTGGGGCGGGCCCTGCACAGCACATCCTCCCCTGCAGTCTCCGCCAGGCCTCACATCCAGTTGGCCTGGGAGCCACTCCCTCCCACTGACGTGCCAACATCAATCAAGGCTAAAGTACAACAGGAGGCTGCACACAGACCGCATGGGGTACACACCTGGAGCACCCAGCTCAGGTGACCAGGGAAGCTGTGCCACTGGGCCCCACAGGGCACCTACCACATAAGGCCACTCTGTCAAGGCCTGGGGACATAGCAGTTCTACCTAGTACATAGAAACACACACAGGGGGTGAGCAGAAATGAGAAGACAAAAAAAATGTCCCAAATGAAAGAACAGGAGAAAATTTCAGAAAAAATAAATAAATAAAATGGAGACAAGCAATCTACCAGATGCAGAGTTTAAACACTGGTTATAAGGATGCTCAACAGACGTAGAGGAAAAGTAGATCAACTCAGTGAAAACTTCAACAAAGAAAAAGAAAACAAAAATTGAAATAGAAAACATTAAAATCACTATTCAGAAATGAAGAATACAATACCTGAAGTGAATACTATACTAGAAGGAATGAACAGTAGAGTAGATGAACAGAGGATCAAATCAGCAGTTTAGAAACTGAGGAAGCAGAAAACATCCAGTCAGAAGAATAAAAAAATAAAAACAAATGAAGATAGCTTCAAGGGCCTCTGGGACAACATCAAGCATATTAACGTTTGCATCATAGGGGTACCAAAAAGAGAAAAGAGAGCACAAAGAATTGAGAACCTGTTTGAAAAAATAATGTCAGAAAATTTCCCTAACTTTCTGACGTATAAGTCCAGGAAGTGCAGAGAATCCCAAACAAGATGAACCCAAAGAGACCCACACCAACACACAGCATAACTAAAATGCTAAGAGTTAAAGACTAAGAGAGAATCTTAAAAGCAACAAGAGAAAGAGAGTTAGTTACCCACAAGGAAACTCCCATAAGACTATCAGCTGAGTTCTCAACAAAAACATTGCAGGCCAGAAGAGACTGACACAAAAGATTCGGAGTGACTGAAAGATTCAGAGTGATAAAAATCAAGGCCTTAAAACGAAGATTGCTCTACTCAGCAAAGCTATTATTTTAAATCAAAGCTGCAGATGAAGAGCTTCCCAGACAAGGAAAAGCTAAAGGAGTTCATTACCACCAAACCAGCATTATAAAGAATGTTAAATTATCTTCTTTAGAAAGAAAAAATAAAAAAATATGAACAATAAAATGGCAACAAATACGTATCTAACAACAATTACTCTAAATGCAAATAGATTAAATGTTCCAATCCAAAGGCATAGGGTGGTTGAATGAATAAAAAGACAAGACCCTTCCATATGCTGTCTACAAGAGACCCATTTCACATCGAAAGATACACACAAACTCAAAGTAAAGGGATGGAAAAAGACACCTCATGAAAATGGGGGAAAAGGCTGGGGTACCAATACTTGCACCAGACAAAATAGACTTTAAAACAAAGGCTAGACAAAGAAGGACCTAGCAATTCCACTCTGGGATATTTATCCAAAGAAACCCAAAACAATCATTTGAAAAGACATATGCACCCCTATGTTTATTGCAGCGTTATTTATAATAGACAAGATATGGAAGCAACCTAAGTGCCCGTCAATAAGCAAATGAATAAAGAAGTGGTATTTATATACAATGGAATATTACTCAGCCATAAAAAAGAATGAAATCTTGCCATTTTCAACAATATGGATGGACCTAGAGGGTATCATGCTGAGTGAAATAAATCAGATGGGGAAAGACAAACACCATATGATTTCACTTATATGCAGAATCTAAAGAACAAAATAAATGAACAAACAAAACAGAAACAGACTCATAGCTTCCGAAAACATTTTGACAGTTGCCAGAGTGAAGAGGCTTGGGGATAGATGACAAAAAGTGAAGGGATTAAGAAGCATAAATTGGTAGTTATAATAGTCATGGGGATGTAAAGTAGCATAAGGAATATAGTCAAAATATTATAATAAATATGTATGGTGCCAGGTGGGAACTAGATTTATTAGGGTGATCAACTTTGTAAGTTATATACATGTCTAATCAGTGAGTTGTAAACCTAAAATTAATATAACATTGTATACCAACTGTAATTGAAAAAGAAAAAAATTGTTTAAAAAATAAATTGTCGTTTAAGCTACCCAGTCTGCGGTAATTTCTTATAGCAGCCCAAACCGAGTACGACCCTCCCTCTCATCCCTTGTACACCCTGCATAATCACTGACCACCCACATTCTGGTGGCCTCACTAGCCCATAAGCTCCTTGCAGTCAGGGGTGGCGTGAAAGAACAACTAATCATCGCCCTTTGGAGTTCAGAGAACAATCGAGCTGATGCCGAAGAATCATTAAGCCAGTCATGGGCTCACAGCTCTACCCAGTTACTGCACTGGGACTGATTTATTGAGTTGGAAACCAAATTTCTTATAGACACATCATCTTCTCAGCTGTGTGCTTGTGGCTATTGTTTAGGGAAGGAAAAATACCCATTTATGGTGTCTTGGAGGATATTACAAGGACAGTGATAAAAGACCCTTGTTTTAAAAATGAGAGGGGTGCATCTGTCACCAGCCGATACTAGAGAATTTTGTTTTTAACTCTTGTAAAGCTCTTATCCCATATTACACAGGGCCAGTTTTCAGACTATGAATTTACAAGTTCCTAGAGGGCAGAAAAAGACCCTTCTTCCAAAATGTGGTATCAGTGGTTCTTAACCTTTTCTGAGATGTAGATTTTAGAGAATCAATAAATAATGTCTTGTTTCCCCTTCTAATTTACCATTGAGAGAGAAGAGGGGTATAGGAGTCATGAAGCTCAAAATATAGTCACAATTATTAACAATACTGTGCTCTGGGAACCATAAGCACTTAGACATTTCAGAGTAGTACACAACAGGAAACTGGGGAACATGAGGTTGAATCATTTGCCCATGGTCCTGTCACCAGTAAATGGCAGCCGAGATTGGTGCCTGGCAGTGGTGCCAGGGCCCACACTCGCAACCACCACGTGACACTGCCTCCCGATCACCTTAACCTGCCAGTGAGGTTGGACAGTAAGCCCTGGCTCTGTGGACAGATGGTCTTCCTACAAACATCCCTGCTAAACTGAAATTTGCCCTCCAAAACCACAGGCCTCCTCTAGCAAGTGTAGAATCTTCCCCTTAAGGGAAAGCTGAGAACACGCCTTCTTTCCAGGAGCAGATGCATAATCTGCAAGGACAAGTGCAAAATAAAAATCCAAGGCCTCCTGCTCAAAAATTATTAGTAACTTCAAGATTGCAAGAGCAGAACGTTAAACTAAGTACAGGGCCCTTCTGAGCACAGGGCCCTGTGCAACGGCATAGGCTGTACTCCCATGATGCTGGCCCCACCTCTGTGGGAGGTAGATTCCAATGAGAAAGAAGGAGAAAAAGCCCAGGGAGCTCTTGAGGAGCACACTCTGACTCTCCTGTCCTTCTCCTCAACAGAAACTGAAGACTGAGGAAGAACTGAGCCATTCGCAGAACTATTCGGAGAAGAGAGTGAAAGTAATACAGATGCACGCTGTATTTTGCACTTTTCCATGGGCTTCACAAATCCCTTGAGCACTGTCTGTGCCAGCTCCAACTGCTAAAGCAAAACACCATCAACTGGTAGCTTAGATAACAGACATTTATTTCTCACAGTTCTTGAGGCTGGGAAGGCCAAGATCAAAATGCCCTCTGATTTGGTGTCTATCTGGTCAGAGCCTGCTTCCTCATTTGCAGATGGCCACTTTCTTGCTGTATCCTCACACTTTTCCATGGCAGAGAGAGAGACTAGCTCTCTGGTCTCTTCTGATAGCACTCATTCCACCAGAAGGGCTCCACCCTCTTGACATCATGTAACTCTGGTTACCTTCCAAAGTCCCCAATTCTTGACACCATCACATTGGGGGGTTAGGCCTTCAACATTTTAATTTGGCAGGGTTGGGGGGAACACAAACATTCATTCCATAGCAGGTATGTCTCTGCAAATCCACTGCCTTAAGCATAGAAGGAAATGGGGATGGGTAACACACACACAGATGCACATGCGTACACACACATACATACATGTATACATGGGAGATGCCCTCAAGATCCCTTTTAGCTCTCAAATTGATCTTCCTGAAACTTTATTCACAGCAGAGTCCCACCTGGCTGAGAATGAGTCAGCTCATTTCCTTCCCCAGGAAAAGGTCAAACCACATCCATTGTTTGTGCACAGAAATCTTCAGTCTCTGTCGCCCATGGCTGTCAATTGGAAGGGCCAGATTTACACTCACTGTGATCTAGGTTCTCATTAACCTTGAACTACCTCCTCCTGCACAGAGCCATGACATTTAAAATCCTATCAAAGTAGTCTAAAACAAGCACCAGATTGAACCTCTGGGGGATAAAATAAATGACCCATAAGCCCAGGATAAGAAAGAAATAAAAACAGGCCTTAAAGAAGCAAGGTCTCTATTGAACACATCACTCACAACAAATCACTGTGTTGGTCTCCTTTGGTTGTATATCTGGAAGCGAATGATAACTCATCAAATTTAGCCCTTCACGTGTATTATTGGTTTCAAATGCTACCTTGAAAATGTTGACCAGTGAAAGGTTCTAAGAAAGTATATTGTAATTTTCCATAAATTTTAATAAGTGTTATACAAATTCCAAAGATAGAAGTATTGTAAATATATATGATGATTCATGTGGACCATTGTAAAACAGATTGAGCCTCCAATATTTTTATACAATATCAAATCTATCTCTTTTCTCAGCCAGCCTGATGGGCAATGCGCATTACCTATGCTCATTTAGTGGTTGAAAATTTAATGAGGACCTACTGTGTACTGAATGATGTTATAGGAACTAGGAATACAAAAAAGAAATAAAAACTAGCTTCTGTTTCAAAGGACTTTCCAATGCAAGGAACAAGACAGTCATATGTCTTCTTCCAGAAAAATACTGTGATGTGGCATGTTCATAGTCCATGCTCTAGGAGGACCAAAAAGTGACTGACAGAATCTGGAAGGAGACAGTTCAGTGGAGAACATATTTCAGGAAAAAGGAAAGGGGATGAGCAGAGATAGTGGTACAACTGTAAACATATTTCAGGGAACCCTAAATTCTTCCAGTGCTGTGTTGGAAAGATGAGTTTCAATTATGCCACTTGCTAACCCCTTGAGTAGATCACCTACCTCTTCTGGACCTCAGGTTCCTTATCTATAAATTAGGATAATGACACCTATTCACAGAATTGCTAAAATTTAATAGAATTTTATATAAAAGTGACTTGCAAACTGAATTAAATATACAAATGTCAGTTGTACTTGTCTTTTATTAGTCACCCTACTATTTTTCTTTCCACTTAATCAGAAGGGATATCATAGGCCACCTGTTTCAAGTCACTTATAGGTAAAACTGAAGCCCAGAAAGATGATCATAGGCATCACCAGTATCAACAGCAATCATGAGTCCACAGATGCTACCAAGAATTTGGAATTGCCCTCCAGGAAGGCTTCCTTCTAACTTCCATCTTCCAAGTCATAAGCTGTTGGATCTAGTTGGAGAAACCTAAATCACATGAGTAGCTCTAGCTGCAAGGGAGTCTGGGAAACATATTTAACTTTCTCACTTCTGTAGTTAAGGAAGGCACCCTACAGAAAGGTTGGATAAGATGATCAATAATAAGTTCTAGCTTGCCAAACACTACAGGCCTCTGAAGTAGGCAGAAAAATTTGCATTACCACCACGTCTATAGATGATAAATCTGAATCTTAGGGAAGTTAAGTTACAGTCCCTGTTGATTGGCTCTCAAAAGTATCTGTGGAATGAATGAGGATGAATGATTTGCAGAGTCAAAAAACAAGCTCTTATTGTCCTTTAACTCCCAAGCAAAAGGGGCCTCCTCTATCATGTTTGAACTCACTCTCTGAGTCAAGATTAATGCTACTGCTTATGCACACACATGTGCAAAGACAAGAATACTTCCCTTATGGTGCCAACTGCAATGTATTTTAAGGAATAACTTACATGCCTGTGTTTCTATGTAGATTGAAGTTCTCAGGCTAAAGGATGGTGTCTTACCCTTCTCACCATTCTAAGCATTCTCTGACCCTAAGAAGATAAAATAAATAATTGATTGGTTCATTGACTTAATAAATGTAAAGGTCTGAGCCTTTGACTCCAGCCCAGTGCTCTTTCCACTATGCCACACTGCTCCTAACCAACTTTTCCTGAAATCTGTTGACTTTGTTATTCCTTTCCTTATTCATGCAAAAAAAAATATTAATTAAGCACCTACAATGTTACTGTGTTTGGCACTGTAATAATGAGCAAAACAAGACTCAATCTCAGCTCTCATGGAAAGCACGGTCTAGCAGGGGGAGACTGATATAATAATTATCTGATCACACAAATAAATGCAATACTCTGGTGTCTCTTCAGATTGTATAAATCTTTCACCTTTTACAAATAAATGCAAAACTACAGTGACAGGAATAGCATCACAAAAGACACCTCTTGGCTCAACCACTGAGAAATTCCAAGGGTTTTAGGAGCTCTGTGCCAGGGACTGGGGACAAAGACAAAATCTACATTTCTTGTTAGATCACAATGTCCGGTGTGCACATAAATAGAAGGTTTGCCTAAAGCAATGCTGATAGCTGAGACCTCAATGATAATAGGAGTCATGCAATGAAAAGAAGGTAGGAAAATACACTCCATGAAAAAGGGAATAGTCATGGACAGGTTTCATGGTAGGATGAGCTGAAGGAACACAAGAATAAAGATGGTCCCAGGTGGGGCTAAAAAGAAAGGAAAGAGCCAGATTTTGTGAGAACTATAGGTCAAATGAAGAATGTTTTCTTTATTCATCCAGGAGAGAAGGAGTAACATGCTTACATGTGTGCTGCAGAAAACTTCAGTGTGGGGAATGAACTATTACATAGCTTTCATGCATCCATCACCCCACAGCTCCCCGCCCTGAGCCGCCACAGGGAAGGGGAGCACAACCGCCTTCAGTAGCAGCCCCGGTACTCCTGGGCCATCTTCCCAAGATCGAGTCTCATTTTGAATGTACATAAATATGTGCTGTGCACAAAAAAAGGCATGCATTTCCAATGGACACTTTGGAGAGAAACAATTTGGTTACATTGCTCCCGTGCAGAGGTATAGGAAGGTTGACATTAGTTTTTTGCATTTAATTTATTCTGAAGAAAAGAATGTAAAAAAAGTCTTTGGGCTTGAAGGTTTCCTTTGAACTAACCTCAAACCACCAGACCTGCTAAGGAAGGCTCAGCCAGACTTTGATATGCCTCAGAGGACACACAGCATTGCTTCTGCTTTGGACATGCAAAGGGAAGGGGGGAAATAGAGCCCTGCCTCGCGACTCACTCCTTATAAAAATAATTAGTGGGAACAGTGCACAAGGCGCTGTTAAACCCCTCCTTCACTGCAGTTATCCTCTTAAATACATACCAAGACCAACTCACTAACCGGTGCTTTGGATATTTTAGAAAATATCTTTCTACTGTATATGACAAAAATTTTAAGCAAGAAATTGTTTGTACTCAGGCCAAACAAAATAATAATGAAAATTACTTTCTTCCTTGTTTTTAAAGCTCACTCCCTTTCTTGCTCTTAAATTTTCATATTTCATTTAAGGGCAAAAAGGGGAGGGATTTAGAGGAACAAGTATAAAGGACACAGGGACAATAACTAAGGGGGGTGGAAATGGGAGGAAGGTGGGGAGCACAGGGTGGGGTGGGCTGGGATGGGAGAAATAGACAGAAAACTGTACTTGAAAAATAATTAAATAGAATTTTTTCATATTTCAGCTGAGATATTAAGTACAGAACACCCCCTTCCCCAAATTATAATTTTATTAGCATGCATGGATGATCAACAACAACCATTAAATTCTTGTGAGATTTGTATAGACTTTTCTGTGGATTAAGCAGAAATTTTACACAAAACAGGCAAGTGTACTTTGTGGGATAGATATTTTTTTAAAGCTATGTTAACTCTGACTTTCCATAGACTATATAAATCAATACTAATAAAAATGCATTTTATGTTTCTAGTCATTCCAACCTGGCTCTGCTCCCTACAAACCACATGACCTGGGCAAATCCCTTAATCCCCCTAACGTTTGATTTGTCTGCCTTTAAAATGTCTATAATAAAATTTAGATAAATGTCCAAATATAGTTTTTATTGCTTAGTATCTCGTAAAAATAAAAAGGTATCATGTTAACTTAAAAAAGATATACATCTGTACATATATAAAATGAGAACAATAATTAAGCTAAGGTTTAAGGGCAATTTAAAAGCAAAAGGAGGTGATGGGACCTGAGAGATGCCGGACATGCTCTGACTTCTCCAGAACCCTGGTACCTCGGCCACACAGTCTCCTCCATACACATCGCTCCTGCGGAAAACGAGCCAGATTTTCATTGCTTTGGTGCCTCTGCAGATGCATGTGACCACTCAGCCTGAAACTCCCGTTTTCACATCACTCCCTACTCTGTGTTCATGATCTTCCCACAGCTTATCTCCCCATACTACGACTACTAATTATGGCACTGGCTCTTTCAACCAGGCAGGTCACTCCTTGGGGCAGCAAGAATTCTTATATCCTATATACTGTATAAGATTCCATGGCATAAAATGTGCACTGACTGAATAATTGGATGCACGACAATATATAGTAAGTCTAGTGAATTCTGGAGAGGCTAAAAACTGTAATACCATATACCAAGTGTACGGTTTTGTCTCCATTGACACATCATGAGCAACTCCAATTAATGGTGGAACATGCAAGGGGGTGCTCTCTTTTTTATTAAATCCATTCTATCGAAAGTCTCTCTTATTCTTTCTTGCCCTTTGTTTATTTTCAGCCTCAGAATAATCACAATTTATAACAATTTCTTCTTCTTGCTGCTATTTTTTTCCACTAGCAGTTCTTGATGGCAGGGACTGGGGACAAGGTCTGTGTTGCCCATGGCTGAGGCATAGCTCCTGGCACACAGTAGGTGTTCAAACCCATTTGTTCAGGAAATGAGTGAAGCCAAAACATAAAGAACAAACTGTCTTTCAAAATCTCCACATTCTATCAGCTGTTTGTATTAAATTTTCACAATGGTTAAGTAAAGTCATAATTCCAACTTTGTTGGGGCTGAAAGGGAGCCCAGTAAATTACACTCTTTTCTCCTTTCTGAACCAGCTGAAAATTGAGGGGGGAAAAGAGTTGACAGTTAGAGAATCAGAAATCTTACTTTTATTAACAATCAAGCTAAATTCAAGGAAGTTGGCAAATGACCCCATGGTATGAAACTCAGAATAATAGAAATTCAACCCCTAATTTGTGGGCAGCCTCTGCGTGGGGGGCTGTGAACTTCCCTAAAAAATTCTGGCATGTGCTACAACGTGGACAAATTTAGAGGACAGTATTCTAAGGGAACTAACCTGCTACAAACAAAGACAAATACTGTATGATTCCACTTACACCAGGTACCTTGAATAGTCAAAGGCAGAAAGATAGAAAGTACAATGGTGGTTGCCGGGGCTGGGGAAAGAAGTGATGGGAGTTATTATTTAATGGGTACAGAGTTTCAGTTCTACAAGATGAAAGGATTCAGAGGATGGATGATGGGGATGGTTGTACAGCATCATGAATGTATTTAAGGCCACCACACTGTATGAAGTCTGTCCAGAAAAAGTCCAGTCATTGTTAATATAATGAGAATGGTTGGCATGACATCTATGTGATCCAGCAACCAAGGAGAGTGGACTGGAATGTACTTGCATGAACAATGATGACTTCACTGTGCTAGTCAGTGGAGGCGGTAGATGCTGTTGAGTGAGCATGTGTCCTGTGTGGCCGTCACATTCAAAATGACTGAGCAAGTAGAGCAATGAGTCTGCACCAAATTTTACATTAAGCTTGAACCTCCCCCTGAAAAAAATATTCAGATGATTCAGAAGGTTTTCGGAGATGATACAATGAGTGCAGCATAAATAAAATTGTGTCACAAATGTTTCAAAGATGGTCGAGAATCTATTGAAAATGATCCACGTTCTGGAAGGCCTGCAATAAGCAGAGCACCTGCCCGTGTTGAACATGTACGGGCTGCAATCAACAAAGATCCATGACTGACAGAGTGAGCACTAGAAGCTGATCTGGGGATTCCGAAAGCTACTGTGTCCAAGATTTTGATGCAGGATCTTGGCATGAAAATGTGTCATGGCAAAATTTGATCTGTGGCTTCTGCTACCAGAGCAGAAGGAACATGGTGCTGCTGTTGGGAGAACCATGTGAAGTCCTGAAGTGCCTACTTTGAAGGGGACTAGAGTGTCATTGTCCTATGTAAAATGTTTCTTGTATCTTCTTTAGTAAATGTCTCTCTACTTTTCATATTACATCACTGGGTACTTTTTGGACATACCTTCATGCAATTAAAAATGGTTAAGATGATCAATTTTGATGTATTATTTTACCTCATTTTTTAAAAATTGGAGGGGAAGAGAACACACACAAAAAAAATCACAGTGAACTTCCACCAAGATGGAGGCGTAGGTGGAGACGCTGTGCTTTCTCACACAACCAAGTTTAGAGACAACAAAATATTAGCAACAGAAAACACAGCCAGAACACAGAAAATTGAACTTTTCGGAAGTCTGATAACAACAAATTCTTCAGCCTGACCCATAAGAGGGGCGAAGCCACCAGCTGGCGCAACGGGATTGCACAGGAAAACTCGGTCAGATGGACTCAGGCGCGCAGATCCCAGGCATGCGGTTGCAACCAGTAGACCCAGTGAGTGACTCAGTGAGTGACAGTGACCAGCAGACCCAGTGAGGGCACAGGGCAGCGGGTTGACTATGGTCAAGCATTCCTGCGCAGATAGACCTGCGAGGGAGTGGGCAGTGAGACAAGACCAAGCAGGCCCCAGCAGTGGGAGGCAGCAGAGGAGGCCGCCATTTCCCCGCTCTGACCTCACCCCCCACATACAGCCTCACAACCCAGTGACCTGAGTGGCCCCGCCCTGGTGAACAACTAAGGCTCCGCTCCTCATACTTAATGGGCACAAACAGATCAAAAATGGCTCAAGAAGATCTCAAAGCCCCAGAGCCCATAACTCTAAGCAACGAAGAAATAGCAAAACTTTCAGATGCACAGTTCAAAATACTGGTGATCAGGATACTCACAGAACTGGTTGATTTTAGTCACAAATTAGAGGAACATATGAAGGCTAAACTAATTGAAATGAAGGGAATTGCACAGGAAACCAATAGTGATGAAAAGGAAACTGGGACTCAAATCAAGGGAATGAACCAGAAGGAAGGAAAAAATGACCAAACAGGAAAATATGAGGAAACAAGAATTCAAAAAAATGAGGAGAGACTTAGGAATCTCCAGGACATCTTTAAACACCCCAACATTCTAATTATAGGGGTACCAGAAGGGGAAGAGAAACAGCCACCAGTGGAAAATTTATTTAAACAAATAATAAAGGAGAACTTCCCCAATCTGGCAAAGGAAATAGACTTCCAGAAAATCCAGGAAGCTCAGAGAGTCTCAAAGAAGTTGGACCCAAGAAAGAACACACCAAGGCACATCATAATTACATTAGCCAAGATTAAAATGAAGGAGAGAATCCTAGAAGGAGCAAGAGATAAGGGGACAGTCGCCTACAAAGGAGTCCCCATCAGACTGTCAGCTGATTTCTCAAAAGAGACCTTCCAGGCAAGAAGGGGCTGGAAAGAGGTATTCCAAATCATGAAATCCAAAGACCTACAACCTAGATTACTTTATCCAGCAAAGCTTTCATTTAGAATGGAAGGACAGATAAAGTGCTTCTCAGATAAGATCAAATTCAAGGAGTTCATCACCACCAAGCCCTTATTATATGAAATGTTAAAGGGACTTATCTAAGAAAAAGAAGTTAAAAAAAACATGAACAGTGAAAGGACAGCAAACTCAGTTATTAACAACCACACCTAAAACAAAAGCAAGCTAAAAGGACAGCTAGATCAGGAGCAGAAACATAGAAATGAAGATCTCATGGAGGGTTAGCAACAGGGGAGTGGGGGGAGGAGAAGGGGGGAGAAGGTACAGAAAATAAGTAGCATAGATGGTAGGTAGAAAATAGATGGGGGGCAAGAATAGTATGGGAAATATAGAATCTAAAGAAGTTGAGACACATGGTCATAAACTAAAGGGGGGAATTGTGGGGATGGGGGGGTAGGGTGGAGGGTAATGAAGGGGGGAATAGAACAACTGTAATGGCATAATCAATAAAATAAAAATTAAAAAAAGAAAAATTACAGCAGAGAACACAGGTTCCCTGTGGACAATTCATCCCCAAGGACAAAGTGGTTAGGCCCCACGGCACTCGTCACAGGCATCTCTACACTTCCCAGTGGCATAGAGTGAAGAAGAGAACAAGGAGGCCAATGAACTAAGAGTTCCCAGTCCCTCCTGGGGAGGAAAACAGCAGGAGTGGAGAGGCATTATCCCCTCTTCCACAGACCTCTAGCCTTAACTCCAAATACACCAACTTTCAGATTCATTCTATAAAGATTCTGATTTTGGTGACATGTGTTAAACCCACCAAGTCAAGATTAAGGATTAGAAGAGATAGCAGATAGCATCAGTCCCAAGTCAACAAAATAACCAGAGGCCCAGGCAACCTACTTAATGTAGTCATTTTCCATCAGCTTGGGGACCTACAGGACTACTACTGGCCAGAAATCAATCAAGAAAAAAAACTACAAAATACTACTTTCTATCACCTTGCATCCACCCAGCTGTGGTCATAGGGCCTCCAGCCAGTTTGCTCTGATTTGGCCCTAAGCACTCCCAGCCACTGGGCTGCCCGTGCAGGTAAGAACTTGCCCTTGTCAGCAGAAGCCACAGAAGACAGCCCTTTCTAAAATATTTGAGATCCTCTGTTTTGAAATCATTCCTTTCCTGGGTGGTTTAAAGGGCCTTAGGGACCCTCCGGAAGCAGGGCGGGCAAAGTCAGATCGAAGAAGGCAGGTGGAGAGCAAGGAAGAGACCCTGATCGTTGTTCAAGAATACTTCTTCACCTTGGCTGGTGTGGCTCAGTGGATAGAGTGTCCACCCATGAACTGAAAGGTTTCCTGTTCAATTCCCAGTGCAAGGCACATTCCTGGGTTGTGGGCCAGATCCCCAGTGGGGGCATGTGAGAGGCAACCATGTATTTCTTACAAATTGATGTTTCTCTCCCTCTCTTTCTCACTCCCTTCCCCTCTGTCTAAGAAATCTTCTTCAGGATGCTCAGAAGAAGAAACTCCAGGAAGTATTTTTCCCACGTCCCTCAGGCAACTGGGAGCAGAGAGAGCTTCTGTGCAGCAGTGCAAGAGAAACTCAAATATAAATGTTGGAAGACTTGGTCTTTTATACCTGGCTTTAGAGATCAAAGGACAAAAAGTAAAGAAAGTGGTAGGGGAAGACCCTTAAAAACTACTAAGTAATTTTTTTTCTGTGTTGTTTTTCCCCTTGTACAGCAAACTCTTATGTTACATCCCAGCCCGGAATAAATCTTCCTGGCTAAATGATAAATCAAAAATTGTAATGAAAATCACTATTGACCTTTAAAAGGGCACTGACTTTATATTTTCACACTGCTGTTTGAAATGTTGGCTCAGAATCTGGGAAACAATATGCCATCGATTTCTCTCCATACCTCTTACAACAGCTCAAAATTGATCTGGAAAGCATTGGTATGGGTTTTCTCATTACGGTTTCAACATCATCGGAAATGGTGATTAATGATTCCGTTCTGGAAACGGCATTGTTAGACTTTGTAATTACTTTGTGAATTGTGTCCAAACAGCAACTAGCTTTCCCTCTTCATACCTCCCCCCAGAAGCCGGTGTACTTTAACCCTAATGCAGTTAGATTTTCTGGCTTTGGGTTAAAAGCCTACACACAATGGGATTATTATTTGCTTGTATTACAGTTTATCTTATTGATATTTACTGCCTCCTCCTTGCCCAATTATGCCTTGTCTATTTCTCCTCCCATTTCTTAATGGACCAGGCCTCTCTGGAGATTTGTTAGTGCTGGCGTTTTGTTCTTTTTATTTCTAATTTCCTTCTCTAGTGTTCCTTCAAGTTTTTATTCTCTCTCCCTCTAGCTCCCTGGTCTAGGTGGCTCCTTTTTCTTTTTCTGTCTGATGTATCCATTCATCTCTCATTTGCTCCACGAACTATCCAGAGTCTCCTAGTCTTGAGTGTTTTGACTGAGAATATGGACCGTCTTCCCTCACCTGCCCTCACCTTGCATGTCCTGGCTGGGAGAATGGCCGAACGGCCTTTAGCCATCCCTCCCTGCCAGCCGTCCTAGCAAAATGCTGTTCAAAGGTATCCACAGAATACAGCCTCTCTTCATTATAAAAAAGTAGCTAGGTACAAATGATTTTTTTTCTGTTAATAAATGTTTAGCCCTGACTTGTGTGGCTCAGTTGGTTGGGCATTGTTCTGCAAAGCAATTCTAGGAATCACGGGTTCAATTCCCAGTCAGGGCACATACCTGTGTTGCAGGTTCAGTCCCCGGATGGGACACATTCAAGAAGCAACCGATTAATGTTTCTCTACCTCTCTTTCTCCCTCCCTTCCCTCCTCTCTAAAAATAAATAAATCTAATCTAAAAATATAATAAAATAAATGTTTAAACTTTTAGATGATACGTCCTTCAGCTGAGCTGCTCTGAGCGGGGTACCCCTCTCAACATACACACTCTGGCTTGCAGTCAAGACTGATGATGCCTCACATACACTGAAAAGGCTTATTGTTTACATAATAGAGTTTTCTGGAGAAAACAGGGCAGGCGACCCAATCAGGTCCAAAGTGTCCTGAGAACACAAGGAAAGGAGGCAGGTTGGGACTACGTGTTGCGGACAGGGGGTGGGGCCAGCGAGAGGGCCCCCACATGCTGGCAGGGGCTTGCATGCTTTTCATCTCCCACCCGCGCTGAGGGAGAGAGCTCGCTGGCTTTCTTCTCACAGCCTGCCCTCCTGTGGGCAGATGGGGAGGGAAAGAGATGAGGCTCATGAGCTGTCACCTGTCTAATACCAAGAACAGACTCAGACTCTTTGCAAGACCTCTGACCCGAGGCAGCCAAAAGCAGGCTGACAGTCTCAAACCTAAAGCACAGGGAAGGAGGGAGAGAGAATTCCACAGAGAATCCTGCTGGGAGTCGTAGAAATGAGAGTGTCTCCCGGGAGCTCATGCGTGGAAGCTCCTTGGCCAAAGGTCCCACAGAAACCTAATGTCTTGCCCAAGTTAAACACAGAGAAGGAAAGCTCACCTTGCATTTAGATGAAGTACTTGGCCGCCCTCAAGAGGTGATGTGAACTTCACAAAAAGTGTTCCCTTGCTCCAAAAACCTTCTGTTTCAGCGACGCCATAGGCAGAAGCCCTAGACAATCAGCTTTCCTTTAAAGTCCAGGGCCCAAGATTCTCATAATGTTCAGAACGGCACTAAAGAAAGAGCATATTTTGTGGACCTGGATTCAAGTGCTTCTTTTGCCATTTTTGTGACCTTGAAAATCATACTAATTTCTGAGCCTCAGGTTCTGCTTCTCTGGATAAATAATACCTACACCAATTCCATCTGTTCTAAAATGTACGTCTTCTTTGCATTTTAGCATCTCTGAAAACTTGATATAAACAAGGGCTTCTCATAAGTCCTAATTGGCAATGTTTTTGTGGTGACACATAAAATAATCGTGCACCTTATGATCAATGAAATCTCAGTTAATGAACTATAGTATCACAGAGCTTAGACAATGCAACTGTAAAAACATATTATTCATGACAAGCTCTGTATAGATGTTTTATATGCTTCTTTGGGCCTCAGTTTCCGCATCTGTAAAGTCAAGGTAATAGTGGAACTAATGGGATGGAGGTATAATAAGGGTCAAGTAAGTTAACACACAGAAAGTGTTCAAAACAGTGTGTGGTTCAGGGCAGGAGACCTTAGTATTACCATTATTCTAAGACCTTCTGTGGCCCGTTTGGACCCAAGTTGGTTATTGATTTATTTCTCCAAACACCGAAGGTCTTGTAGCTGCCCACAGGGCTCCAGGGTCCAACTCAATGGTTCTGAATCCTGGCTCTGCCACTGACTAACTCTGGGCAGCTTACACAGTTTCATTCAGCCTCTTCCTTGGCATCTGTGAGAATCACAGCACTACTTCAAAGTGCAGGTAAGCCTTACATGAGTCTGTCCATGAAGAGAGCCTAGCATGGTGTCTGGTGAGTGGAAGTCCTCAATAAATGCTAGTTACCATTTTTAGTAAGTGATTCTGCTTTGAAGGAGCATCTGGTCTAGCTTTAGAGATGACTCACAGAGAGAAAATTACAAAGCCACATATGAAGGATGGTCCCTCTCACATATTGCCCTTGTGTTAAGTCCCATCAATGTCCTCTGGTCAAAGACCATCCAGGAACGTACCTGAGGTCACACAGAGTTGAGGCTGCTCTGTGCTTTGGGGATACCTCACACTATGAAGATCCTGGAAGTGTCTCAGAACCAGGGTATCAGGAAGGGCTTGTTCTAGGAGTTGAGTCTGCATTAGTTGATTTAAGAGAGGGCTCAAGCAAGTGCATTGGAGCTGTAAGAAAGTAGGGAAATTTACTAATTATCTTAACTTTTATCTAGTAGGCAGGAAGGAAGAAGTGGGGCTAGAGGTATCTTGGAAAAAGCAACAATCACTCCTGTTAGCCAGAAAATGAGGGTGTCCAGCCATTTTTGTGGCTGTATGAGGTCTTCCTTGGTTCAGGCACAATTATGGAGTGGTCTTTAGTTTTGTTCCACCACATTCGTGAAAGTCCTCATCTGATGTTGCCAGTTGTGAAATTGCTTATATTTACCAAGGGAATGCAGTGCCCCAACTGATAGGAGTAAGCCAGCTACTAGCTACCAGCTAGTGGGGTGACCAACTATCCCAATTTACCTGGACTGAGGAGACCCCAGACCGAAGGACTGGAACACAGGACTTTCAGGGCTAAAATGCAGAAAGTCATGGACAACAGGGATGTATCGGTCGCTCTAGCTGTCAGGGCTGCCCTGTTGTTTCTCGACCCTCATCCCTTTTGATAACACGTCCTGCGAATTACCTACTTTATTGATTTGTCTGTCAGCATCTGAGGATGTGCTTTAGAGGCACAGCTCTATCGTGTACTAACCACATGGCCTTGAGCAAATTACTCAATGTTCTGAGTCTCGGTTTCCTCCTCTCTGAAATGAGGTTGGTGCATACTTCGTGTGAAGGCGGCGTAAGGAGATAATGGCATTTTCAACAAGGCCTTGCACAGCGTAGGAGCTCCGTGGATGTTACTGCCTGCTCCTCCCTTATGCCCAGCTCCACCCAACTCCATACCAGCGTCATCTCATGCAACCACCTTGCATTAACAGTTATGCCTCTGTAACGTTATTTTTATAGTTCTTAGCATGGTTGCAGGTGCCTACAAACACTTAAAAATGGATTTTAATTGTGTTATCACTATTCCTTTTTCTTCTCTTCTCTTCAGTACTCCCAATTATTTCCTATGCTCCTCTATTCCCTTTTCCTGGAGGAAACTTAGAGCTGTAAATAATAAAAATAAAACAAATTCTGCATTTCTAGAACACTCTACAATTTACAAAATGATTTTCACACATACAAACCTGAGAGGCAGGCATTATTACTCTCCTGTAGGTTATTCTCTAATTACTCTCCTACAGATTGGCAAACCATGGTTTGGAGAAGCTGTATGCCTGGGTCAGGATCACTGGGCTAATAAAGAAATAGAGCCAACCTCCTAAGTCTGGGCTCTGCTGTAAAACAACTTTCCCCAGGGCCTCAGAACTGGATGCTGATGTATCCCCATTCCTCGCATAACAGGGGCCCGGGATGGGGCCTCTTGACCAGATGTAGCTATTGAGACCAGCAGCTGTCATTTGTAATTTCCTGTGCTGTCCCCTGGAGCCTGCAGCTTAATTTCACTTTAAATCCAGCATGGCTCTTTCAAGACCCATGAGAAAATCCCATCCCAGGTGGAACCACTGAAAAGCGATTTATCCAGCTCTCTGCTGGGTCTTCTCTGACTATCAGTTCCGCTTAGACCCTGGCAGCTGGGTCCAGCTGGGACTGGAGCACGCTAACTTCCTTTGACTTGCCATCCCCTTCCCCATTGCTCCAAGAAGGGATAACAAATGGACTCAAAATTGTCATGCTTTGTGTCACATCGTCACACCTTTAAACGTCACAGCCTAAGCAGAAATTACAGAGTTTGGTATTTAACTCAGACTAGTTTCAAAATAGTTCCCCATCTGGAGTCGTTCCATGGAAAAAACATTTGCAGTATGCAGACAGAGGGAGGGGGCTGGACGGGACCCAGGGATGCAAGATCAACCGCCTTGAGTTTTACTAGCTGAAGGTATGTGAACACAGGATACTTTTCCAGGGTTAACCGAAGCCAGTGGAATTTGTGGTGAAGCAGAAAGAGGCTAAGACTTGGAGTCAGCTGACCCAGGTTCAAATACCACTTACCTTTCTCACAGGGTGGGTTGCCACAGGCTGCATACTTGCCCTCAGTCTCTCCGAGTCGATGCTCTCCTTTGAAACGAGAAAACAAAATGCCTGCCTTGCGCGTTTCTTTCAGGCGGTCCTGAGCTAATGGTCAGAAAAGAATGGAAACGAAATCGCCGGGCAAGCACAGGCTATTAATGTTACAGTGTAGCGTTCTGAGGTCTGCACCAGGTCTTTCAGACAGATTTATAAGCATTGCTGTACTCTTTGGTCTTCGTTGTTTCTTCCAGTTCCTTTGATCTCCCTGCAGCCGCTCAAAGTAGCCGAAGAACAGGTCTGCATTTGTTTCATAATTCGCATAGTTATTCAAGCCAGCATGTGACATTCCAACCCAAAAAATAAAAAAATAGTCCAAGAAAGCTTAAGTGGCCAGAAAGAGGGAAGAATGCTTTTTTTGCTCAAAATATGCTTTTTGCTTTTGTCTCTCTAATCTGTAAGGAAATTGTACACTTTGATATAGAGGAGAAGTGAAAAAAAAAAAACAGGAAAACAAGGGAACTTGAGAATTGGAAAGGAAAATGCTGCCTTAAGCACTTAAGAGTGATTGGAAAAGAAAATTAGATTTATAAAGCTAATTTGGAATGTCGACTCAAGTAGAAGGTGTGTGTGAGTTCAGCATTGAGTGATAAAATGGTCAAAGAAATGTATTTCCAAGTATTTGCAAATCATTGCTAAGCAAAGATAAATTTACTTATTACAACACAAGTCATCATCATTCTAGGAGATTTTCATCTTTGTCTAGAGCTTCGTCCAAGGAAAGAGAAATTGTTAGAAAATACAGGTCACTTTGTTCTTTACATTTTAGTAATATTTCTCTTTCACCCACGTGGGGGGTTAATATGTTTGGGCAACTGACTATATACACAACGCACAAAGAGCTACGACTAGGAAGAGTCCAGAGAGATGTTTGTCTCTGTGTGTATGCTGTCCTTCCAGCCTTGGCCCTGCTTCCCTGCCAGTACCTCATTATTATGTTTCCAGCAGAATCTTCGTGTTTCAAAACGTTCCACTTCCGCAAGGTAATTAATAGACAAGTCAGCCTATCTGTGAACAGGTGACAGGCAGGACGTGTGCAAACGCACTAACCACACAGCGTGAACTTCTACAACACTCGCCAGCCCACATTTGATGGAATTTGGACCTGGCAGTTGAATCTTGGACCCCTTCCAGATTTAATTCACGAAATACCAAAGGTCCTCACCCTGTGTAGCATGTTCATTTTCAAGGCTACGCCTCAGCGCTAGGGGGCGCAGTGGAGCAACACAGACAGGGCTGGTGTCAAAAATTGGAAACTTTTCTAAGTGGCCACAAGATGGCCTCGCAATGCAGACTGGCATGACTCGTTCGGGTTGCAATTTTTTAATCCTCAAAGCAGGATGGCCAGCACAGAGGTGTATTTTAAAGACTGCCTCTGAAATCGTGATCAGAAGTGACAGCTTTTCGGTTGTGCTCCAGATTTTTCACCTGGGTTACTTATACCAACATAGGTACAGAGTCTCCAGTGGAAGAGAAATAGAATATTATGCATTTTTTTTAACTCCAGTGTGACAGTCAAAAAGTTTCTGGTGAATACTATGTACTTTTGCTAAATTTCCAGGGTATCGTCATGCATAGCAATGGATGCACTATTTAATAAGTATATTCCCATTTTTTTAATTGCTATACTGAAAACTCTTTAAACGCATCCTACATTGATACAAGAGGTAGTACCGTAACTAGCTTTAGGCTCACAGACGAAATGAGACAGTCCTGCACTTGAGCATCACGGAGTCTATGATTTTTCAGTCTTTTTTGGAGTGAGATGTTCCCTTGAACAGAATTTGGTGGTTTGTCTAGCATAGCAGCTAGTATTGCCATGGAATGCACCAGGGTTTGGGTGAAGTTTCACATCACATGGCATGGCCTAAGAAACAGGCCTAATAAGATATAGAAGCAAGGTTCAAGGCCAGGGTCAGCACGACGAGGGCCCACAGTCACTCCCTCACCCATGCCCTGTTCCTTCTTACATGACAACGTGAGGGAACAGCCTTATCAGGATGCTAAGCAGTCTGGTTTTGTCCCCCAAACCATTTATAGGAATTGTCTTGGAAGGCCAGCTGTCCGGCATCTGGAGACTTTGCTGCCCCAGGATGTTTCAGTTCAGATCCCTCCTTGGCAGGGGGAGGAAGCCCATTTCCCTAAGAAAGCTGAGCTTGGACACTACCTCTGCAGCTGAGAGAAGGGCCAGGGCCTGAGCCCTAGTTAGCCTCTGGCCCAGGCCACCCAGGTATGTTAGTCAGCTAGGGCTGCTGCAGCCTGGGTGGTGTAAACAACAGAAATGTACTTCTCACAGTTCTGGAGGCTGGAGTCCGAGACTGAGGTGTTGGCAGGGTTTGTTTCCCCTGAGGCCTCTCTCCTTGGCTTCCTTCTCACTGTGACATCACAGGACCTGTTCTCTGTGCACATGTGCTCTTGCTGTCGCTTCTTCTTCTTATAAGGACGATCTTATTGGATTAAGCTCTCACTTTTATGACCTCATTTAACTGTAATTATCTTCTTTTTTTAATATTTTATTTATCTTTAGAGGGGAAGGGAAGGAGAGAGGGAGAGAAATACCAATGCATGGTTGCCTCTCATGTGTCCCCTGCTGGGAACTGGCCTGCAACCCAGGCATGTGCCCTGACTGGGAATCAAACTGCGATCCATTGATTCTCAGGCCCGCACTCAATCCACTGAGCTACACCAGCCAGGTGTAATTACCTTCTTAAAGGCCTCATTGCCAAATACCTTCACATGGAGAGTTAGGGCTTCAACCTATGAGTCTTGGGGGGAAGTAGGGAGTTCAGCCCATAAAACCAAGTAAGCACACAGGGTAATTTGGAACCCTCCTTGCATAATACTTAGTCCACTGATTAAGCAAAAACTGGAATGACATAACTTTTGTTTCTTTTTATCACTGATGAAATTATATGTCTTTTCACATGGTCAGTTATAATATTTTTCTACTATCCATACTTTGCCCATTTTTCTTTATGGATATCAATGCCTTACTCTTTGTCAAATATTTTTATATAGAATATCTTTTGCTCCATCATTATTATCACTTGCTTTTATTATCATTGGATATGTTGATGACATATTCTGCATTTATATAGAGGATATTTGTGTATTATCTGACCAGTATCTATACTCAGACCCTTCCCTGTAGCCTACTAGTGCTTCTCAGGGGATCCAAATGGTTCCAGAAAAGTTGACTCCACCCCCAACTACAGCTGGGATATAGACCTTGACCAAGCCGATCAGCACAAGCCGTGCCTAATGGCAGGCAGGATGACCCAAGTCAGTCTCATGAAGGTGAATCTCAGGACTCTGACTATAAATGCTGACACAAAAATATACCTCATTCCTTGTTAAACAAGAGCAGTAAAGCACATAACTTCAGGAGTGATGTCAACTACCTTGGGGAATCAGTTTAGGATGAAGCTCACAGCAAAGAAAGCAGAGCAGAGCAGAGACCGACTGAGTGTTTTGGAATATTGTTAAGCTGCCACATCAAGCCTCCTGAGGAAGCCTGTCTGAGAAATTTTTAACTACATGAGCCCCAGCATACAGATATTCACTTGTGCACACCAGAACAGCCACCTGGTTGGGCACGGCTTCCATCCTTCCTTACTAGTCGGGTGTCCCTTCTAATCGGTCAATACCCATGCTGCACAGGTTGTTCAATATATTAAAAATGCTTATCCCTCTATGTGCCAGTAATTATCTTTTATTATTAAACTAGTTTGAGTAAGATTTAATTTCACTTAGTGTATTAGCCACTGAGGTTTGGGGGTTTGGGTGTCACAGCGACTAACGTTGCCTTAACTTGCTATTGTTTCCTTACCAAATACATAGTGTGGCCTTTCTCTTGAGTATCAGTGTGCTGATTAGAATTCTGTATTCCTTTTTACCTAAATCAAATCCATAACACATTACTATTTTCCATTTAGTTTCTTTAAAGAGAACTGTTAAGTCGTTCAAAAAGCAATGAGTGCAGAAATTTTCCATACTTTTGTGACTTTTCCCAATTCTATAGTTGTCCTCTTTCTTCAGTGACACACTTGTGTTGAGTTCTTACAACACAGTCAGTTTAACTGCCACAGGAATAATTGTTATTCTATACTCATATTTCATTAGTATACATAAATATTTAATTTGATGACATAATTGGTTTGGAAACTAGTTTAGAAACCTGTTATTACTGGAACAAAACTGCAAAAACACACTGGAGCCAATCAGTCACGAGCTCTCAGCCTTCTCTGGCCACCAGGCAGTACGTTTTACAAAGGAAATGATGAACCTCTCTTAGCCTTGTAACTTGATTACATGAAGAATGTCTTCCGAATGCATCTGAATCTAATTTCTTTATTTCACTTAAACATTTCCCACATACATTTGCACATACAACTGCTCTCAGCTGTGATATTCTATATCAGGTCCTACTGGTGAGGTTGTGCTAACTTTATAGAATAATTCTGATAGTATCATTTATCTCCACATGTTGTACAGAGCATAAGAATCAGATGTTAGAGTGTCTTTTGGAGGTAATTATTTCATAATTTCTCCCAGGGTTGTTCTGTTCATATTTTCCACTTCTTCAGTCAGTTTTAGTAACATGTTTTCTTAGAAAACCATCTACTTCATTAGGGAGGTTTCCAAATGTATTAGCATAGAGTCAGACATTACATTCTCTGCTAAATTTTCACACTTTAATTATGAATATTTTAAAGCATACAATAAAGGAGAATGAATAGTGTAATGAACCTTCACATATCCATTATCCAGCTTCAACATTTTTGCCAGTCTTGCTTCATTTATTCCTCTTTCCCTGGATTAACAATTTTTTCAGTTTTATTCAGGTGCGTGTGACAAAACTGTAAGATATTCAAAGTAGACATCATCATGATTTGCTATATGTACATATTCATTCTGACAGAATCCTCCCATTTACTTAATTAACACACCCATTACCTCATATACTTTTTAAATTTTTTCTGATGAAAAAGTTGAAGTTCTACTCCCCGAGCAAATGCCAGTTATACAATATGGTATTATCAACTGTGGTCGCCATGTTATGCATTAGCTCCCCAAACCTTCTTCACTTTATAGCCAAGGAGCATTACGTTTTGTTTTGTTTTATTTTTTTAAAGATTTTATTTATTTTTAGAGAGAGGGGAAGGGAAGAGCAAAGGGGAGAGAAACATTGATGTGAGAGAGAAACATCGATGGGTTGCCTCTCCTGCCCTGACCAGGAATCAAACTGGCGACCCTTCACTTTGCAGGGCGACTCCCAACCAACAGAGCCACACTGGTCAGGGAAGCACTGTATTTTAAAATTAATGCTAACTTCCTATCATCTGACCTACATAAACCTCAATAATTCTTCTTAGAGAAAAGAACTTTCTTTTTAAGATTTTATTTTATTTTATTTTTAGAGCGGAAGGGAGAGAAAAAGAGAGGGAGAGAAACATCAATGTGTGGTTGCCTCTCACACACCCCCTACTGGGGACCTGGCCCACAACCCAGGCAGGTGCCCTGACTGGGAATTGAACCAGCAACCCTTTGGTTCACAGAGCCCCACTCAATCCACTAAGCTACACCAGCCAGGGCAAGAAAAGAACTTTTTATGCAAAAGTTTAATATATTCTGTCTATAATTTTATCTCTTTTCTTTATTTTCCCAAGGTTCCCTTGACAAAGATGATAGTGATTATTTTAGTGAATCAGCTCTTAGAGTTATGTACTGATTCTACAGTGTTTCCATTTTCGAGTTCAAAGATTTCTATTAATAGTTTATTTAACACTTCATTTTTACCACTGCATTTCTTCAGCTGGTTTTCCTAAGTTGAGTGTTTGCTTGTTAGATTGTGAATTCCCTTCAGAATATCAATATGCTTCTAAATACAACTTCGGCCTCATCCCTTAGGACCTATTATCAATATTTACTAAATAATCTGTAACCATGACTTTTAATTTCCACTTTAAACCAGGAATTATTTAAATAAATTGTTTCTTCTTCCTCTTTTTTCTCATTTCTAAGAGCATGAGACGTTTTGTTTAATATGTGTATATTAATTATGTAGCATTGATTTCCCTTCACCCACCCCCTTGTTTAGTGTCTCCTATTATATCACATTAAGATAACACTGTTATGAGAAAATATACTTGTAATGATATGTATTCACTGTAAAGAACTAGAACACCCATTCAGTTGTTTAAATATCAACAATTGGTCAATTAGTTGCACTTTAATAATATCAGCAATCTCCACCAAATCTTTAATACTCTAACTTCGATGTACATCTTGGTCATCTGGACGACATCTTTAAGAAACTTCTTATCAAAATGACATAGTATGTATTTATTTTGAGGTCCTCTCCTCTGCTTCTTTGCATAAAAGATAAAATACAAGAAAAAAAGTCATAGCCATGCTCAAAACCAAGATGAACATATGCCCAGAACTGGCACCAAGATGCAAAGCAGTAAATGACATGGGAGGTGCAGGCCCACTGGGCTCCAGGCCAGGAGCAATCTGAGGGGCCCAGGAAGTCAGTGACTGTGGGGTAACAGGACTCGCTGATGTTGATAATATTAAGAACTAGCATAGCACAGACACTGACCAGCACAGACACCCAACAAAGAAAATAAATTCAGCAACCAAATTTGGAAACAAGCAATACGGCCACGCCAAATCGCACGGGCTGACTGTCACCTCTAGCGACAGGAAAAGGAATACCCTACAGGAAACTGGGCTCCTGGCTTGAGACCCTCAGCTGAAGGGAGGGGCTGCAGATCGAGAACAGCTGCTACCCATTGCTGCCTGCAACCGGGTGTGATGCTGCAGGAGTAGGAAGGCAGCCTTAGCCTCTCCTCTTGGCTTCCACACGAGTCCTCTAAGGGCTCCGCGGCTGCGTGTGTCATATCCCCGGCATCACTGTGGAGCAGGAGCACCACGCACCCAATACAAGACCCGTGGACTCCATGGCCCAGGCAGAGACAAACTTTAACACCGTGGGGGGTGAGGAGAGAAAATAGAGTAACAAAGAAAAGAAATCTTCCATTCAAGAAGGCCTGCAAACTAAAATGCAGAAGACAGGAAGACTACTAACGTTAAGAAAGACAACCAACGTGGTTATAATCGCTATTACAAGAAAATAAAAAGGACACACTTTACATTTAAAAAAATAATAGATATATTTTAGTATCCACAAAGAGATAAAAAATATAAATAACCACTTTAAAAAGAAAAATATAAAACACAAGAGGCAGAAACAGAACAGAAAGAGGTTGATATGAAAAATGTGTATCTTTCAAGAAAGCTCTATATGTGGTATTTCACGAGCCCTTGCAAATCTAAATGTCATTCTGCTATATTTCCTCCTGAAAAACAACTTGACCAAATATAAAATTCTCAAGTCAGACCTTCTATCCCCCAAATACATAGCCATCGTTCCATTTTCTTCTGCCATTTATCTTTGCAGAAATGAAGGCTGAAGCTAATCTGTATATTGTTTTTTCATAGATTTGCAAGGCGGCGGGGGAGATTGTCTGGAGCCATTCCAGTTTCTTTATCTTTGCAATTCAAAAAAATTGTCTGAGTGTGTCTAGGTGTAATTTTCTCTTCATTAATTTTCCTGGTGAATATTGAATCCTTTTCATGTTTATTCTTATCTGGTTATTGCCTCTCTATCAGCCAGTGCTCAGTGGCAAAAAGCACCACCCACAAGTTTAAGCAGAGGAGATTTATTACAAGGTAGTAAATAATTTACTAAATCACCAGACGAACCGGAAAAGCAGACTTTAGACCTGAGCTGGGCAATACAGAAGCCACCAAGGGCTTAAAATGTGGCCACTCTCAAATGAGCTGTGCTTTAATAGAAAAAAAAGAAAAGAAAAAGAAGAAGAATGTAATACATTGACTACAAATAAAAATGATAATGTTTTAGTTGAGTTAAATAAAATATATTATTAAAATTGATGTCACCTATTTTGTTGTATGACTTCTTTAACTGCAGCTGCTAGAAATTTTCCAATCACACATGTGCCACATTACATTTCTACGGGACAGCATTGCTCTCGCTGGATCTTCCATGAGTGACTCCCAGAGGCAAACCTGGGTGACTGGCAGGGCTGCTGCACCAGCCCCACTCAAGGAGCGCAGAGTCAGGAGTCTCCAGAGCTCTGTGGCCCTGGCTCCCACCCGGAAGCTGATGGCAGAACTGGAAAGCTGCCTCTGGAGTTGTCTCTGCTACAAACAGCTCCAGCAAACTGGATGCTCCACGACCTCCCTCTCTGCAACGTGGCTCAGTTCTAAATCCAGTCTCACTTGAACGCATCGTCTTGGCAGAACCTAAATCACATTCCAAAGCTGCAAGCAATGCAAGGAAGAGGGGTTTTGCTTTCCAGCCTTTGCGCATGGCTGGAGGATACGGAAGCATTTTGAGCAAGCCAATCTACAGCACACAGCACTATTTCTATTACAGTCACTCTCATTTCTTCTTTGCAAACACAAGTACTTCTTGGATTGAATCACCTTATGTCTACAGTGTGCTTTCCCGTTATCTTTCGCCGCCTTCCAGAAAAACCTCTAAAGTTTCTTTTCAATATTACTCCTTCTGTTTTCTACAGTATCAGATTGGCTCTTTTATACTTCCAATTATCATTTTAATTCTCCTACTAAACAATAGTGTCCTTGGAATCCTGTGATAAGTGGTACAAAAGTGAAAGTCGTGGAAAAGTATAGCTAGGGGCTCCAACCAAGTCTAGCATTGGTGTTCTTTTTTCCTGTTTCAGCAGTATTTTTTTCCCAGACTCCACGTTTTGTTTCATTGCACTGTTTGCCTATCTCTGGAAGAAAGAAGATTAATCCTTATTTAGTATGTGCCAAATATGTGTTGGCCCACTGTCTGTCCACCGTCAATATCGTCAAGCCAAAGACCATCAGTAACACATTCAAAGAGTAGAATCATTACAAGTCACAGTGAGAGAGACTGCACACCATGGGAGGAGGACGCGTCTCAGGAAGAGAACGTTGGAAGGGACCTACCACAGGATTTGGCCTTCGGCTGGATGTTTGGTGGACTGGGCACTGTCAGAGAGCAGGGACAATTTTATAATTGGGCATCTCAATAAGTCTTATTTACAAGCAAGGTTAAATGTGTAACTGTCGAGGAAGCAGCCATTACTCATTTTAGCCAGCAGACAATGTTTGGTATTTTGTGACTTGGATGACGTCCATCTGTTGTCTGTGCTCTTCTTTTGGCTTTGAAGCATTGTGGTCAAGGAGCGGCCTTGCCTGATGTTGATGTCCTGTGAAATGTGTTATGTTCAACTATACATAAGACATAGCTTGTGCCCCAGGCCAGTAATAACAAGTTGTTACACCATCTATAGTCCCTGCACGCCAAGGATTGCTTTTCTCTTTCTCATCACTTAGGCGCTAGTATAATTCTACTCTGAAATCGGCCACTAGAGGGAACACTTCGGTTGACTGCTTCTTGGGCTGATGCCCAAAATCGAGAAGACATTTCTCTACCTCCATTCACTCACTGAACAAAAGCAAAGTGTTCTAGTTTGAACTTGGACAAAATGAAATGTGCCATCACCAATCCCTTTGTGCTTCTTGCCATTCATCTCTGGAAGGTACAGGCTCTGAGACTGTTAGGAAAGCGAGATTCCCATGGGAACAGTGAAAAGAGTACTCCAGCCCTCCCCCCACCCCAGAATTACCGACACTGTATAGGTAAGGTCAACACATACCCTGCATCTCAAACAAGGGTACAGGCAGTAGAAGACTGATAAAAGTATTTGAAAATTCTTTTTAAACAACAATCCTCTCTCTATTTCAGGGACATTGTGTTTCTCAATTCGTTTCCATTGGCTGTTTAATCAGTGGGAGCTCTGCTGGATTCCGCCAATACTCTGAGAGCTGCTTGTTTCAGCTTTTGCAAATATACTACCTTTTTTTTCTGAAAAGATACACCAGGATCCTCTAGCCAGTCACCATTTTCAACTGGAATCTTTCCAGTCCATTCTTATATTGAAAACATACTTACTTTGTCCAGATTCCACCCCAGAATAAGATATGTAGATCAGTTAATAGTAATTTCCTGGTTTGGATCATTTGACTATGGCTATCCAAGATGTTAACATTAGGGGCAGCTGGAGAAAGGGTACAAGGGAACTCCACTATTTCTGCAACTTTTCTGTAGTTGTAACCTTATTTCAAAATAAATACAAAATTAAAATACATACAAAATTAAATAATAATATCAAACACCAGAAAAACAGAGTCCATAATACCGTAATACCAAAGTTCCAGAGAATAGTCTGTTGCCCACCTGTAACAGGGTGTAGCCAAGAGGGGGGGCCCAAATAGGGATTTGGAATGGGGTCCAGAACTCAAGGTCTCCAGGAAATATTAAGATGTCCTCACCCCTATCCCGCCACAGGTGTGAGTTGGGGGAAGGGACAAATGGAGCAGGGCCATTGAGAGCTGTTTTGTACAGCAAGGGCTTTGCAGGTAACCTCTGGCATGGTCATTTAACATATTTATAACCTTTAACTGTTTGCATGGATATGTTAAATAGCTGTGGGCCTGCTCTGAGCCAGGGGGATGGAAGTGACTTCCACCCAAGATGTAACTGGGGGGCAGCTCCCCCTGGTTACAGCACCTGTATAAGAGCTTGGAGAAGACTGGCTCTATGCCATGGGGCCACACCTGCCCAGATTTACAATGGTGGCCCAGTAAACCTGGAAAAATACAGGAATGCTGGCAGGTGTAACTGACTGTAGGAGGAGTTGGAAATGGGGGTGCAGAGGAAGGTTGGTGCGGGGATTTAAACCCAGACTCGGCAGCCATGTGGGAGAGAACCACACAGCTTTGGCAGAGTGGGGACCCACAGCTTTGGCAAGAGAGGACCACGCGGCTATGGCAGTAGAAAGGAGAATCACAGGGCTTTGGGGTGCTTCCTTTTGCCACATGGCTTAGGAAGCAGGAGAGACTTTGCCTGGAAGAAAAGGGGTGAAAGGGCTCTTGCCGAAGGGTCATGAGAAGGTGCCACATGGCTTTGGATTAGCTGGAGATCCTGGCAGCGGCACAGCTGATGGTGCTGGGAGCACGGACTTCTGTTTTTTTCCTGAGATTTGTCACCCCAGACTAGGGCAGAGGGAGAAGGAAGGACTGTGTGTGTCTGTGGGTATCCTAAAGGACTTTAATTTTAATGAAGACATTAGGTCACTACTTTAAGTCTGTACAGCTTTAAATAAATACTTTCTTTCCTTTTGACAAATCTCTGGCATTGAAAGACATCTTCTGGTGGCAGGCATAGCAAACCTAGTCCAGGGTCCTTTTGGTAATAGTATATCATACACCCCCTTGGGCTCTGTTCTGTAACACACCTATCCTTCAGGCCTGGCCTCCCTGGAATTTGCCAAAAATTACCGTTTATCTAATCAGTTTATCAAAGGAGCTAAACTCACTGTTGTACAAACAGAAACAGTCTTATCTTTCTTTAATCGCTTCATGCTAATCTGCATAAGTCACCCTTTCAAATCACCCTCTCCCAGCTCTGGGCAAGACGTCAGGCATATCTCACGGATTTTTAAGTTACTTTCAAGAATTAAAATTTCTTAAAACATCTTATTTAAAACTTCAATCACATACCCAATTCAGAGCCCACCACCACCCAGCCCTACCCCAACCTGTGGCAAGGTGACCACAGCCCTATAGTGCAGTAAGGAAGTACTGTCTCTCCTTCCTCCATCTAATTCATTCTCCAACCCCCTCAGCCTGCTGCTTAAGGTTTCTCCAGGATCAAGGCATAGATAGGGATGAGGGATTAGAGGAAAAGACGGAAATCTGTCTTTTGCATTAGGTGCCACTACAATATGGTAGACCATGGCCTTGATGTAGAAGGAACCATATGCTGGCTCTCTCCAAAGGCATGAGTGTGAGCTTTACAGAGGTTCACTATTGGGACCACCTGCTGAAAAGCAGCCCCCTTCCAAACCAACACAGGTTTCCTTCAAACCTTTCAGCTCCTGCCCAGAAGTATACCATAAAAGAGTTTATTGCTAGGGTGCCTTTATCCTAGAAGCAACCCCCTGGCTTGAAGCCAACTCTCCCCCATTCCAACTCCTGGGAAACACATATGCTAGCCAGCTAGCCATGACAAATTCTGGTTGTGCAAACAGCTCTCACTGCTATCCTCTTCACTCATTTGGGGTTCACAGGTTGTTCTGACCAGCCTCCCACACTCCAGACTCATTAGGCAGGAAGTAAGCCCCAGTTTCCATTCATTTTCTGGCCCTAAATTCCAGACGATTCATATCCATATCTCCACGAATCCTTTCACCTTGCTCTATTCCAATCCAAGGGCACCTTTGGGGCCCAATTCTCTTCTTATGAGGGACCCTCATAAAAACAGAAAAGGAAATGCCACAACACTGTCCACTGCCCCAGTTTTACTGTCTTTTCACAATTTCTGCAGTGGTATGTCTAACTGCTAGTATCCTATTCAGAAATCTAGAGACACTTAATCCCTTTTGCTCTCAGCCCTGGGGCTTCAGGTGAAATTTGAGGACACCAGGAGAAGTCCCATTCGATATCCTGTTACACTTAAAGCACACCCTGACGCCGTCCAAATAACCCCCCGTCCTCCCCAGGGCTATCTGCAGACTGCACTGTGGGAAACGGAGAAGCTGCGAGTATTGGCAGAGTCCTGCGGCAGGGCTGCTGAGATAAGACCTTCAGAAAGATTCGAACCACAGACTTTTGCAATAGTTACACAACCACATTCCAGAAAAGTGACCATTCCTTAGGAGGCTATTATGCAACAACAGTAGAGGACTGCTTTCTGGACAACTCAGGGAAGCCAGGAATGTTTGTCCAATCTCTTGCTCATTCACTGGGTCCCCGCCTGAGTGCCAGGCTCTGAGTTGGGGATGGTGTTGCCACAGTGGATGAGACTGCAGTGGATGAGGTCCTTGCCTTCGAGTTGCTCAAAGACAATCTCCGTGATGGAAAGAGCTGCTGCCAGCAGGTGTAAGACCCGTGGTGCATCTCACACATGCATAGCGTGGGTGAGCGAGGAGGGTGGTTCCAGAGTGACAAGTGGGGGAAAGAAGCAGTGGGACAGCTGATCCTCAGAGTCCCTTCCACCTTGCCAAAGCTGAGGTTCCAAATTCAGTGTCTTAAAATAACACAAATTGATTATCTTACAGTCTGTAGGGTAGAAGCCTTACAGTAGGCATCTCACCCGACTAAAATCAAATGGTCAGCAAGCTGAGTTCATCTTTTGGTGGCTTCAGGGAATAATCCATTTCCTGCTCCTTTAGGCTATTGGCAAAACCCAGTTCCCAGTGGTTGTGGGACTTGGGTTCCTGTTTTCTTGCTGGCTAGAGCTAAGGACCATTCCCAGCTTCTAGAGGTCCCCACATTCCTCGGCTGGTGGCCCCCTCCCTCCGTCTTCAAACAGCAAAGGTGGAGAGCTTCCTTCTAGGGTCACATCTGTGACCCTTCCTCTGTAGTCCCATCTCTCTCACTGACGACAGCCAGGATAGGTTCTCCATTTGTAAGGAATGGAGTTTTATTTAAAGGCCATAAAGAATAAAGTGGTTTCCTCCTGGCACAGACCCGAATGTACACAAAAAGCGTGTTCGTTCACTATATGAGTGTAAACACATTTGTGGGGGCCCATCGAGGGCCCTTTAAGAACCAGGGTACCACCCAACTGGTGTGTACTTACGCAACAAAAATCAGTAGACACACAAAGAGAACCAGCAAAGGAAGCCAGTTCCGAGAGGCTAAAGCAACCTTTGACTGACGAGAGCCTGCCCAGAGCCTGCCCCACACAATGACACCAAAACTTCTCTCGGAGGGTGAGCTCTGTACATGCTTTGTTGTTGTTGTTATTTTTATTGTTGTTAATGTCAGGCATGAGCCGGAATTTGACCAATGAGCCTGGTTTTAGGTGAGGAAGAAAGGAAAGCATCCCAGGACGAAAGCGTTAGGCATGGGAGGTGCTATATTCTGAATGTTTGTGTTGCCCGAAAATCCATATGTTGAAACCAAATCTATGTGATGGTGTCTGGATGTGGGGTCTGTGGGAGGTGATTAGGTCAGGAGGGTGAAACACTCATTAATGCGATTAGTGCCTTTAGAAAGAGACCCAGAGAGCGCCCTCGAACCTTCCACCACGTAAAAACATGATGACCCAGGAAGCAGGCCCTCATCAGGCACTAAATCTGCCAGAGCCTTGATCTTGGACTTCCCAGCCTCCAGAAATGTGAGAAATAAAATTCCATTTCTGATAAACCACCCAGTCTATCATAATCTGGTTTAGCAGCCCAAATGCACTACAACAGAAAGGAAGCAAAGGCATAAGGGTGGGAAGGAATAGGGAAGTTGCGAGGAAGAGACCAGAGGCACTTGGCTGAAGCAAAGGGCAAGTGTCCAGGAAGCAGGAGAAAGAAAACCATCTAAGTAGGGCAGGGTCTTTAAAGCTGGACAAACAAGTCTGAGCATGTTATAGTGTGTAACAGAGAGCTATCAGAGTTTCTAAACCTAAGCATTGGCACATAACAGTGTTCTAAAAAATAACAATAAGCAAAATGGACTCAAAGATAAGATTGGGGTTCAGAACCCCAGCGAAGAAACAGTTGTCAATTCCTACAGAAGCTGAGGCCTGCGATCTGACAAGTGCAGCAGCGAACACAGACCAGCAGAAGGGGACATCTGAGTTGAGGACATCCCAGAAAGTCTTTAGTTACTGTAAGCACTCCAGGCGGGTGGCAATGAGGCAGTACGATTTCTTAACCTCTCCTTCTTTGTTATAGCACGTCGTAAGAGGAGATCTCCCCAATCCTTCCAAAATCAGTCAATCTAGGGGCCAGCCAGAAATTATTTAGCAGCAGTTGCACCGGTGTGAGATGTCATTCTTTCCTGGACCTATGCTTTAGTTACATTTCTATTTACAACCAATTCACTTCAAACGACCAAAACAAAACAAATGATTCTGGGTGTGAATAAACTACTTAGCTACCATCTACCTGACACCGAATTTCCCATGAAGTGGCACACTCGCTGCATCATTCTGGTTACACAGTTGGATCCGTGGGTACCAGCTGTACTGAAGGCATTAATATTGTACTTCTCAGGAAAGATAATGTAATGCCTTTGTGGGAATATGTTTTTCACGCACACATACAACATTTAACGAAACAGCTACTGCGTAACCTGAGCCCTGTCTGCTCTGATTTCCTTACTCACCCCCAACTACCACTAAGCTCTGAGCATGCAGCAACAGTAGGGCCGCATGGGGTTTGGCATGGAGCTCAGCTCAGATCGCTGGAGAAGAAATAACTGCCTAAGTGCTGAAGCAATAGGAAAAACTACAAATAAAATGATAAATCATTTTATCAACAAAAATCAAAACTTGCGCCAAACAACTAAACTGAAGGAAATGCAATGTACTAAATAATATTTATAGTAATTAAACAAGCAAAGGGTTAATACCTACATTAAAAGGAAGTTGTAAAAGTTAGTAAGAGCATTAGTAACCTGGACACAAATGAATACAGGACATAACCAAACCATTTGCATCAAAAAAGAGAAATTAGTAAACACAAATATGGGGAAATGTTCAATCCCTCTCATAAGCAAAGAAATCATCATTAAAATAACAAGGCACCATTTTATCCCAATTTTATTTCAAGTTAGAATACCCAGGACTGTTGAGGGCGTGCACTGTACCTATGTAGAATAAATGAGTACAATAACACATTTTGAAGAGTTAACATAATAACAAATTATCTAAATGTTGTCCTTTGGTTCAGAAATGTTATTTCCATGCATTTATTCTAAAAGAAATCCAAAAAATTTTCCTAAACTTACATAACAACTTTCATGGCAATATTTTTATACCAAAACAAATAAACAAACAAACCAAAATACTGGGCTTTGTGCCTTATGGCTAGGAAATGGTGAATAAACAATGTTGCACCTAATTAATGGGACAAAAAAATCCTAAAGAAATGGAAAAGAAAAAGAGATTGATTTGGGGGTAGCAGGAATGTGAGTGCATTTTGTTTCTTTTATTTAAAGTTCCATCGATGTCGCTATAATAATGTTTGTAAGTAATGTCTTTCTTAATCGATGAACTACCACAGTACCCAGGATAAAAAACTTTACTGTTTTTCTTTCCTCTTTCCTTTTGCCCTGTTCTGTAGCATTGGCAATTTAAAACAATCAAAACTAATGCACAGTTTACACTGTAGACGTTCCACAGGAAAACATTTCAAAACATGCTATCCATTCATTTATCCCCAGAGTTTAACTCTCCAGACCGACCAATTTGGAGCTTCCTGTGCCCAGTGAGGCTCTTGATTTTTCTATTATCTGTCAATTTATTTTGTTTTGTTTTTGGAAATAATCACCCTGAAGTATCCTGTCTGTATTTTACTTCTAAATACAACAAGAAAGCTATCTGTGAAAAGCAAAGATGTTTTCTTGAATCATTATCACTTTATGTAGACAATTCACCACTTTTTAGAGCAAAGTTGACATTCTGAACTAAGAACTAAGCCCAAAGAACATGATAAATGTAAGAAGTTTTTCAAGTGGGTCCAATAATATATAAAGCTGCTTTTAAAAGTTTTTTTTTCAAATCAAATCAAAAGCACCAAATAGTAGTTTATTTTGTAAATCATAGCCTAAAATTAGCTTAAAATTTCTCATGGAAATTGTGCCATTTAAAACTGAATCACCTTTAAACTAACAGGGTATATTCAACCAGTGAGGAAAGGCAATGTCCTTAGAAGACTGGGCAGAATTAATTTTTTAAAAATTGCTAGTCTCCTTATATTTTAACGTTGAAAAAGTGAGTAGACCTGAGGTTTTTGTGTGAGAACACAAAAATATTTAACTGGCCTAAGAACTTCCGAATTATAGTTTTCTTACATTCATTTTTAAAAACTCACGCAAGATATAACATTTAAAATATATATATTTAGAGTCAAATATGTTATTAGTTTTATACCACCTCATACAATACCATGACAGTTACCACCGATTTTATATTACTGATTCACCTTCATCAAGGCAGTGGCCTCTTTGTTATTGAAAAGCCATGTCTCTTGCCCTGGCTGGTGTAGCTTAGTGGATTGAGCGCAGGCCTGTGAAGCGAGGGGTCGCTGGTTCAATCCCCAGTCAGGGCACATGCCTGGGTTGCAGGCCAGGTCCCCAGTAGAGGACGCATGAGAGGCAACTGCATTCCCACAAGAGCATTCCACCAGCGCGCTCCTCAATCTTTGCTGTAATTAGAATTATCTGAGGCTCTCTGACATCATAAGATTTCACCAAAAATGCAAATTCTGAAGGGGTGGGAGTGGGGAACTAGAATCAAACTTCATAAAACCTTCTTAGGAGACTCTGACTATCCAGGGCTGTTGAGTTAATAAAATAAAGTCGCATTACCATCTTCTCCTCCCACTGCTCACATACTTATCCCCAGGTGAGAAAGTCACCTGACTTGTGAGTGTTTGGAGCATAATATACTTTGGTTCATGTCCTTCACTGGACAGAATTAATGTTTTAAAAAGCAGTATACCATTTCTTTATAAAGTTGAACAACTACTTACCTTATAATGCAACAACCACATTCCTAGGAATTTACTCAAGAGAAAACATGAAGTCCACACAAACACGTGTAGATGAATGCTTAGGGCAGCTTTACCCATAACAGCCCAAAACAGGAGTCGACTCAAATGTCCAGCAACTGGTGAACGCATAAACAAACTGCAATACATCAATGCAATGGAAGAAAACTCAGCAGTAAGAAGAAACACACTACTGGTATATGCAACAACGTGGATGTTACATACTGCGCAAGTTATGTAACAGGGTGCAGCCAAGAGGGGGGCCCCAAATGGGGACTTGTAATGAGGTCCAGAAGAGCTTGGAGATGATTGGCTCCTCCCCACAGGGTCACACCTGCCCGGAATGCTGGCAGCTGTGGCCAATTGTGGGAGGAGCCAGAAATGGGGCTGCAGAGGAAGATTGGTGCAGGGATTTAAACCCAGGCTCTGCAGCCATTTGGGGTCTTTTTGGGGACCACTTGGCTTTGGAAGTGCTCTCCTTTGCCATGTGGATGGTGCCGGGAGCCTGAATCACAGACTTCTACTTCTTTCCTGAGATGCAATACCCCAGCCTGAGCAGAGGGAGAAGGAAGGGCTGTGTGCATTTGTGGGTATTCTAAAGAACTTTAGTCTGTATAACTTTTAAATAAATAATAATTCCTTTCCTTTTACCAATCTCTGGCATGGAGAGATGTCTTTCCTCTGGCAGCAGGCAAAGTGAACCTAGTACGGGGGAGGAACCCCTGGAGAAAAAGGGGGGATCTTTTATATCATTCAGCGCCCCCAACCCCGGTCTGCTCTGTAACAAGTACACTTATGCAGCGTTCTACAAGCAAAACAGGGACAGAAGTCTGGTCAGGATTGCCAAGGTCTGGAGACAAGAGTGAAAGGAGAGAGGACTGACTGCAAAGGCCCATGAGGGAGCTTCCCGGGTGGTGGAAATGTTCTGTACATTGACTGAGATGACGGTTGCACAATTCTACATGTGTGTCAGAACTCACCCAGCTACTCATTGAAAATTATGAATTTTCCCCAGACAAGATAAAGCTAAAGGAGTTTATTGTCACAAAGCCAGTATTACAAGAAATATTAAAGGGTCTACTTTAAGAAGAGGGAAAAAGATGAAAATATGAATAATAAAATGGCAATAACTATATATCTATGAATAATTTAATTACTTTACGTGTAAATGGATTAAATGCTCCAAACAAAAGGCATAGGGTGGCTGGACAAAGACAAGACCCCACACACACTGTGTACTGAAGAGACCCATTTCAGACTGAAAGACACACGGAGACTGAAAGTAAAGGGATAGAAAAAGATGTTTCAGGCAAATGGACATTTTTTAAAAGCTGGGATAGCCATACTCAGACAAAACAGACTTTAAAACAGAGACGAAGGAGGGCATTTCATATACAATTGCCAGGACCTAGAAGCAACCTACGTGTCCACTGACAGACAGTTGAATAAAGATGTGGGGCATACACATGATGGAATATTACTGGGCCTTTAAAAAGACTGAAATCTTACCATTTGCGACAACACAAATGGACCTGGAGGGAATTTGCAAAGTGAAGTAAGTCAGACAGGAAAAGACAAATCTTATATGTTTTCACTTATTTGTGGAATCTGAAAAACAAAATTAAGAAACAATCAAAACAGAAACAAACTTATAGATACAGAGAACAAACTGATGGTTGCCAGACAGGAGTGGAGTTAGGGGGCTGAGTGAAAAGGGTAAAGGGATTAAAAAGTACAAATGGGCGGTTACAAAACAGTCATGGGATGTAAAGTGCAGCGTGGGGGATGCAGTCAATAACATTGTAATAAATATGTATGGTGCCAGGTGGGTACTAGACTTATCAGGGGATGACTTTGTAAGTTGTTTAAATGTCTAGCCACTCTACAGTACACCTGAAATTAATATAATACTAAATGTCAACTGTAGTTTTCCATTTTTAAAAAAGAAAATGGTCAATTTTACTGTAAATGATATTTCAATTTTTAAAAAGATAGTACCTAGTTTTGTTTCTTCCCTTTTTCTTCTTGCACTCTCTGGGCTCACAGACTATGAGGCAGCAATTCTGGGTACATGCACCTGATCCAGACACTCAAACTCTCCTGCAGGTGGGTCAACCCAAGGTCTAGAATTTGGAGAGAGGAAGCCTAATGATGGTGGATCGAACTGCATTTTTCAATCCACTTTACAATAACAAGACTGATGCGTCCATCTCCTTAATGACCCTAAATCCATCTCTCAAAGTGTTTACATTCACAGAGTAAGAGAGGAGATGGAATGAATCATCATTCCAACACCCCCCACCTCCCGAATATATGGCCATGTTGATCAGGGAATCTTGTAGGCAGCAACTCATTATATGTTGGCTGATGTTTACAGACACAAGGCCAGTTTCCACTGGCATTAGTAAGAAGTTTTTCTGGCAGGCTTAGATCTAAGCAGGTGTGACTGAATCAAACATTAGTTTGCTAAAAAATGTATTTTCATACCATGTAAGACTTACAAAACTTCATTATATAAGATTAGTATGCATTGGTGGAATAATTTTTGCACCCTATAATATATTGGAAAAGACAGTAGACTAGAGCTACAAATTACAAAAGACTGCTGAGTGCACATAGACCACGGGGGACTGGCCCTTTAACTGTAGCATCCGGGTTTTAATAGGTGGCGCTAGTTCAGCAGGTCTAGGACCTGCTTGTTTCGAACGTCAGCAAGGTAAAATTTGAGTATAAGTCTCTTGAAATCATTTCACTTGTAATGTATTAATTACATTAATTTGTTCTGGGTACTCAAATTTTGGCTTCAAATACAAAAGAGTAAAAAGAAATAATAGTAAAACATATTTCAATGGGGAAACAAAAAGAATTGTAATGCAATGCATGATCCATGATGGTTCTTAAAAAACAACCAAAAAAAGCTATAAATGACATTTTGGGAAAAATGGGGGAAATTTGAATATGGATTGAGTATTAGTTATTAAGGAATTTGTTCATCTTCTTTGGTGTGATAATGTCATCGTGGTTACATAGGAAAATATACTTATTTTGTATGTGATACATGCTGAAATATTAGAGGCCAAGTGTCTTGATTTCCGTAATTTGTTTTCAGGATGGTACAGAAAAGATGCACACATACATATTTTTTCATGCACACATATGAATTCATAAACACACAAATATGTAAATATATGCATGTACCATGCATATAAATAAATGTATAAATATAGATGGACAAAGCAAATATGATTTATTAATATTGTTGAATGTAGGTATAGGAGTGTTCATTGTACTTTCAACTTTTCCTTATATCTAAAAATTTTCATAATAAAAAATTAGAAAAGAAAAGAATAAGTATTGACTATATGGGGAACAGAAATAACCCAATAAAATTATTATAAAGCAAAGGTTAAGAATAATTTAAATGCAACAACATGAATATATTTAACACTACTAAACTACACACTACTAAGGTAGTAAATTTTATGTTATATTTATTTTCTCACATTTTTAAATGTTTTCAATTAAGTTTTCAAATGAAAAAAATGCACAAGGCCTCTGTCTTGCTCAGAAAATGAGGAAAGAAATGCATTGATTTGAAAAGATACGTTTCAGTTTTATTAGCAGAGTAAGAACAGAGGATAAAAAACAAAAGATAAAAGATATGTTAGAATAAGTTAGACTCACAAGTAGGAAGAGAGCGAATTCCTTAGGGGAAAGGGTAAGGCCCTAGAGAAAAGTTAAATCATTGTAAAAGAAAAATAAGAAAGTAAAAGAAGGAAAGACCATACATATTCCAATTTAACTGTCCACAAATGTTATACAATAAAATGAGGAGATAACTTGCCACTAGAAGAGAAAGGATATCTGGGGCCCAAAGAAACATTATATAGGAGGGACCAAAGTATAAGAAAAAAAGCTTGATGTGATACATTGCTGTTAGGTAAATTGTGTCCCTCCAAAATTCATATATTGAAATCCTGACACCCAGTACCTCTGAATGCAGCCTTATTTGAAAATAGGGTGCCTGCAAATGTAACTTGTTAAATTAAAATGAGGTCATACTGGAGTAAGATATATTTTTTATATTGTATTCATTTATTTTTAGAGAGAGAGGGAGGGAAATATCAGTGTGCAGTTGTCTCTAGCACACCCCTACTAGGGAGAGCACCTACTACCCAGCCATGTGCCCTGACTGGGAATCGAACGGTAACCATTTGGTTCACAGGCTAGCACTCAATCCACCGAGCTACACCAGCCAGGGTGTAGAGTAAGATATATCTTAATCCTCACAACGAGTGTCATATTTGGACACAGACACAAACACAGGCAGAGAGAAGCTGATGTGAAGAGACACAGGGAGAAGATGGGCATCTGAAAACCAAGGAGAGAGGCCAAGGGTAGATCCTTCCCTCACAGGCCTCAGAAGGAATGAGCCCTGCCAGTGACGACTGTCCTGAGTTGGGCAAGGGTGCAGGCCAGTCCATGGATACAGCCGTTCCTGGGATGGGGGTGGGAATGTGAGAAAGGTGATTCCTCACGGCCATGGGAAATCCCTGGGAAGGACTGGCAGCTGGAAAGACTCAGCCAGGTATAATCCCAGCAGTGCTGGGGGGATACATCCTTCGGTGCTGGAGGGGGCCCTCGCTGTGCGATACAGCTTCCATGGCCTACAGCTTTCTCCCCCCAAAACCGTCTGGCAACCATGCATTATTTATTTAGTCCCTTCTGTATTTCCAGCATGTGCTCAGCCCTAGAGGCATGTCTACTCCTGTTGAAAACTGTCAGTCGATGAAAAGCGAGTGACGCCAATCTAAATATTTGGTGAATGAGTTCTCATGTTTCTATATTGAGAAGCTCATATTTTCCCCCTTGGTCTTTTAAGACGGGTGGACCCTGTTACAGATTTTTGTTCCAAAATATTTTTGAGAATTCTGTACCCATACCAAACAAAAAATGTATTAATAAGTGGGGGATAAAAAGATATTTCCTTCATTTAAAAAGACGTTACTACTGAAAACTTAAAACAAGTCTTGTTCTTTTTATTCTTCAATTATAGTTGACACGCAACATTTTATTAGTTTTAGGTGTAGTGCATAGCAATTAGATATTTGTGTAATTTTCAGAGTGATCTCCCTGGTAAGTCTCGTACCCCCAACACCACAAATAGTGATTACAGTACTATTGACTGTATTTCCTATATGCTGTGCTTTACATCTCCATGACTACTTTGTAACTTGTCCATTTTTTGTGATTTGACTTTATTTTTTCATTTAACAGTTTATTATAGAACTTTTAAAACATGCACAAACACAGAGAAAATAGATTCTGAGCTCTAGATTCCTACCACTCACCTCTAACAATTACCAACATTAAAGGGGGAGGTTGGAAGCAAGGGAGGGAGGTGGGCTTGGCTGGGGTGGGGGGAGTTGTAGGGGGAAAATGCAGACAACTGTAATTGAACAACAGTAAAATCATTTTTCAAAAATTATCAACATCAGTCCATTTCCAAATACCATTCTGAAGAGTAAAACATTAGACCACATCACCATTAAAGTCAGAAACAAGACATAAGGATGCCCACTTTTATGGTCAATAATTTTGTTCTACAGTTACTAGTCAAAAAGATCAGAAAAAATAATAAATATGAATATTGGGAATATAGACATATGAGGTCTGTCCACAAGGTATCCAGCCATATAGTATGAAAAATAGAGACATTTATTGAAGAAGATACAAGAAACATTGTACACAGGACAATGATGCCTCTGTCTCCTTCCAATTAGGCACCTTGGGACCTCACACAGTTCTCCCAGTTGCCATCAGCTGCTCTGCTGATGTGAAGAGACACAGGGAAAAGGTGGGCATCTACAAACCAAGGAGAGAGGCCTGGAGCAGATCCGTCCCTCACAGCCCTCAGAAGAAACCAGCTCTGCCGTATTTTCCTAAATCTCATCCACAGTCTGAAATCTCTTCCTTTTCAAAAGTGAGTTTAGTTTTGGGAGAAGCCAGAAGTCACAGGGCACCAAATCTGGGCTGTAGCGGGGCTGAGTCACCTGGGTGATTTGATGTTTCACCAAAAAACTGCACCAGAAGTGATGCATGAACAGGTGCATTGTCATGATGAAGCTGCCAATCACCAGTTGGCCTTAGCTGTGGCCTTCTCAAACATCCGAATATTTTCCGTGAAGGAATGCTCAAGCTTAACACAAAATTTGATGCAAATTTGTTGCTCTACTTGCTCAGTCATTTTGGATGCAACAGCCACACAGTACACGTGCTCACTGAACAGTCTCTACCGCCCCCACTGACTAGTACAGGGAAGTCATCATTGCTCACACATGCACATTCCAGTCCACTCTCCTTGGCTGCCAGGTTACATCCATGCTGCACAAACTATTCTTGTTATATTAACAATGGCTGGACTTTTTCAGGACATACCTTGTATACATAGAAAATCCACAGCTATCAAGTAATAATTATATGGATTGATTAAAATTTTCAGAAAGGTAGAAACAAGATTAACATAAAAATCTACACCTTCCCTATAATCAGCAAAAACTTATTTGAAAATTTAATAGAGAAGAAAGCTATATTAAATTCCAATTAAACCTTTAATTACTTAGGAAAAAATCTTCAAAGTATGAAATTTATGGAAGATAACCATATAATTTTAGTGGCCATGAAAGATATTTCTAGATAAAAAGGTTCAATATCATACCGATGTTAATGCTCCCCAAACTAAATAATAAGTGCAATGCAATTTTAATCAAAATCCCAACAGGATATTCTATAGAATTGGCAAGCTAATTCTAAAGTTCATCTATGAGATGTGTCCAAAAAGTCAAGATTTTTTAGAAAAAGAACAACAAAAAAAACCCTCATTTCACCATATTTCAAAATGTACTGTTTCTCATGCATCTCACATTCCACTAAACACGTCTTGCTTCATACTCACTGGAATGCTATGATGTAGGTATCACTGAGCCCAGTGTATGGATGAGAAATCTGAGGGCCATAGAGTCTAAGCAGCTTGCCCAAGGTCAAGTAGCAACGGAGCCAGTGTTGTAACAGACATTCCTGACTTCAAAGAGCAAATTCTTTGTCTTACATCATTTACAGGCATTCTTCCCCTTCCTGTATATCTACATATTTTAAGCCTTTACACAGGATAATAAGGAGATGAGGAGTGAAAGCCCTAGGGGCAGACTGCCTGGTTTGGTGACTTGAACAAGCTACTTAGTATCTACATATACGACTTGAGACAAGCCACTTAATTTCTCCAAGCCTCAGTTTTCCCCCTGTAAAATGAGAATTTCAATAAAAACACCAACCTCAAAGATTCCTGGACTAATTAAACAAGATAGCATTTAGCACAGTGCCTACCCATTGGCTGGTACACAATAGACATCAGCTGTGTTATTCCCATTCCAGGTCCTCTTGCTGGTACCAGACAAGCTTGCTTAGAAAACCATCCTAGAGTATTTCCAGGGATCCGCATCAAATTACAAAATATCTCTGAAATTCTTTAAAGACATACTTTCTGACAGTGTCTAGAGTTTTTCCCCTCACCTTTATAAACTCCAAAATGATAGGGTTGAAAAGATGGAAAATAAAGGCCATCATAACTCATAAAAATGGACAATAAAACAGAGTAGAAAGCTGATTCAGCTGTGACTCATCGAAAGCTATTTGCATCAGTTCCTACTGCATCGCCACAACTCACTCCCCATACTGCTCAGCCCTATATATTTTTCGACCGCAATTCACATTTAGAGCACGAATTACAAAAGGTTCTTTTGTGTATCAACCCAGCAGCCAGTAGCCCCCACCCTGACCCTCACCCACCTGGAATTGGTTCAGATAACCAAGCTCTCAGTATATCAACACTGAGGGAAAAGGAACTTCTCATCCCACATAATTTCTGTGAGATATTTGCTATTGTCCCCATTTTACTGGCGAGGAAGATGGGCTACTATTTGCATTTTACGCAGTCAGAGAGTTGATAAGGTGTGGAGCTGGGGGTTGACCCAGATCACCCACAGGGCTGCTCCATGTGGAAGGAGCCTGTGGCAAACCCAATGCTCCCCAAACTGGTCCCCAACCCAAATGCCACCCACAGCAGTTTTGCAATATCTTTCTACCTCCTGTGGAATTATTTCCTTAATTTTTAAAAATGAATGCACTTTTTGCTACCCAAATAAATTAGGGAATACCAGTCTAAACAGTAACAGCTGTGAAATAACAGGTTTTGTACACCATGTGTATTTTGTAGAATACATTTTTTTAAATGTACATAATTGACCGTTTTTTAATTTTTTAAAAAACGTTATTCATTTATCTTTAGAGGGGAAGGGAAGGAGAGAGAGAGAAATATCAGTGTATGGTTGCCTTTCATGTGTCCCCCGCTGGGAACTGGCCTGCAACCCAGGCATGTGCCCTGACTGGGAATCAAACCGCAATCCCTTAGTTCTCAGGCCCACACTCAATCCACTGAGCTACACCAGCCAGGGCTTGTAGAATACATTTTTATGTATACTTTATTGATTATACTATTACAGTTGTCCCATTGTTCTCCCTTTGACCCCTCTCCACTCAACACCCCCCATCCTTCCATCAATCCCCTCTTCGTTCACGCCCAGACATCATTCGTATAAGTTTTGTGGCTTCTCCATTTCCTCCCCCTGCCTATTTTGTACCTACCTAATCCTTAATCCCTTAAGGGGATTATACTCCTTAATCCCTGCAATTTTTTCCCCCATTCTCCTCCTTCTCCCTCCCAGCTGATAACCCTCCAAAGGATCTCCATATCTATAATTCTGTTCTTGTTCTATTGTTTGCTTAGCTTGTTTTTGGTTTTGTTTTTTAGATTCAGTTGTTCATAGTTGTGAGTTTGTTGTCATTTTCATTGTTCATAGTATTGATCTTCTTTTTCTTAAATAAATCTCTTCAACATTTCAAGTAATAATGGCTTGATGATGATGAATTCCTTTAGTTTTACCTTGTCTGGGAAGCACTTTATCTGTCCTTCAATTCTAAATAACTTTGTGGGATAGAACAATCTTAGTGGTAAGTCCTTGCTTTTCCCTCACATTGAATACTTCTTGCCAGTCCCTTCTTGCCTGAAAAGTTTCTTTTGAGAAATCAGCTGATAGTCTTATGGAAGCTCCTTTGTAAGTAACTCTACTTATCTCTTCCTGCTTTTAAGATTCTTTATCTTTCACTTTTCTCATTTTAATTATGATGTGTCATGGTGTGATCCTCTTTGGATTCAATTTGGGATTCTCTTGCTTCCTGGACTTGTCTATTTCCTTCAACAAAATCAGGGAAGTTTTATTATTTTTTCAAATAAGTTTTCAACTTCTTGCCCTTCCTCTTTCTTTCTGGCATTCCTGATTTGGATGTTAGCAATTTTGGAGATGTCCCAGAGTCTTCTTAACTCTCCTCATTTTTCTGAATTCTTGTTTCTTCTTTCTATTGTAATTTAATGTTTATTCTTCCTTATATTCCAAATTGTTGATTTGAATCCCAGCTTCCTCCCCCTCACTGTTGGTTCCCTGTGGATTTTTCTTTGTTTCACTTAGTATAACCTTCATTTCTTTCCACATGTTTTTGCCATACTCAATGAGTTCTGTGAGCATCCTGATCACGAGTGTTTTGAACTCTGTATCTAATATGTTGACTATCTCTGTTTCATTTAGTTCTTTTCCTGAGGTTTTGTTATATTTTTTAATTTGGGCCATATTTCTTTGTCTCCTCAATTTGGCAGTCTCCCTGTGTTTGTTTCTGTGTGTTAGGTAGAGCTACTTTGACTCCCTGTCTTAGCACACCTGTTAGGTTGTATGAAGCAGAACCTTAGGTATTCATCAGAGCAAGACAACTGGCTTCATCATTTTGTGGCTCTGTGTGGTGGGAGAGGTCAGAGAGGGGACAATGCCACTGCCTAGCTTCTGGAGGTTTACCCAGCACTTGCCCCATTTCCGGTCACTTCACCAACTTCCAGTGTGTGACTAGCACCTTCCTAGATGTTGCCCTGGTGGTGATCCCCAGAGTGGGTGAGTTTGCTTTTGTTCTAAGTCTGTGCAGGCCCTTTACATGGACTCCCTTGAGAAACTGGCAGTTTCTCCCACAGTGCCAACTCCCACTGGTTCTTACAGCCAGAAGTTATGAGGCTTTATCTTCCCAGTGCTGGAGCCTTGGGCTGTGCAGTCTGGCCTGGGCTAGGGCTGGGATTACTCACTCCCATAGTATCCCTCGGTTCCACTGTATCCCTCCCAATTTTTATCCACCACATGTGGATGTGGGACCATCCATTCCACCCCCACCATCGACACATCTCGGCACCCCAACTCCGAGTCTCCACCCCTGCTACCCATCTGGATGAATATGGGTTCTTTAAAACCTTGTTTGTCATACAGTTTGCTTTTCTGGCAGTTCTGGGTGTTTTTGTCTTGAGGTTAATTGTAATTCTTCTTGTGGTTGCACGAGGACGAAAGTGTGTCTACCTATACCTCCCTTTTGACCAGAAGTTTGTAGAATACATTTTTAAGTGCAATCATTTCCTAGGGCTGCCATGACAACATACTACAGGACTGGGTAGGTTAAAACAACAGAAATCGATTGTTTCACAGTTCAGGAGGCCAGAGTTCAAAACAAAGGTGTCAGAAGGGTGGGTTCCTTCTGTAGGGAAAACTACTCCACACACCTCTCCTAGTTTCTTGATATTCCTTGGCTTCCATACAGGTCATTCCAATCTCTACCTTCATATTCCCATGACCATTTTTCTCTCTATGTCTCTGTGTCCACACCTCCCTCTTCTTTCTCATATAAAGATACTAGTCATTGGATTCAAGGCCCACCCTAAATGGAAAATCATTTTATCTCAAGATCTTTAACTAATCACAGATGCGAGGACCCTATTTTCAAATAAGGTCACATTATGAGGTCCTGGGTGGACATAAATTTTGAGAGGGACACTATTCAACCCACTACATCAAGTAAACAATGATTACAGATTTTTGGGAAAAAAATCCATGCACACCCTAAAATCATCTTGCATCTGGCTAGTAATTTGCAAACCATGCTGGGAGACAATACATATCTGGAGGCCCTTGGGCACCTCTCCTAGTTTTGAAACCAGCAGCTTTTATAGTCAAGATGGTTCTACTTCCATTACTGTATTTGAACCCATGTATGTTTTGGTAAATCAAGGAGTTGGTTCCCTAGGCAGAGTCAATTCTTTGGTTTTGAGAACTTAGAAAATGTTATTAATAATAGATTGTTTCGAGGGCTATTTCAAGCAAGTAGGTGAACACAAGCTTATTGCATGACTCATATTTTCTGAAACCAGTAGCTCTGTGAGTACAGGTCTCTGAGGGGTTGTAGTTGGGAATTTATTGTCTCCTCTCCATAGAGACAGCCAAAGGATCCTAAGGTGGATTCGCAATTTATAAGAAGCCACTGGGTAGTGCTGGGTATTATGAACTCCATTTTGAGCGCAAAGGCAGGATTCCAGAGAGCGCTATAAACAAGAACCCCAAGTAGGCCTAAATTTTCAGTTCAAGGAGTGAAAAGGAGAAACTTATCCTCAGCAGCCTTTATGTGATCTAGACTTCCATGTGAATCTCAGGGTGAATAAACTTGGTTTTCCATCCGAGATAATACCCAATTATCTACTCTTCTAAGTGCATTCGATTTCAGCTGTTTCTAAAAAATATGCACCAAATAATGAAAATGAAAGATCTCCGGGAAGACATTTCTATTGATCATTCTTCTTTTTAATTTAGATGCTTTTTTTTTGCTCCAAAATATGAAAGGTTACTGTTTATCAAAACCATAAGAGGGGCAAGTGTTGTAAATGAAAAATGATCAGATGGTGAAGATCAATTACCGCGTGGGCTCCATGCAAAATATTATAAAAGATGCATAAGCGCAGATGCTGTGCTTGGAAACATCTCAATACGCGCATTTCCATAAACACATATGGCGGGGAAGCGTTCCCATCCGAACCACCTCGGTGTTTACACTGACTTAAATAATTCAAGATGGCGTAACTGCTCACAGAAATGTGACGAAACACTTGGGTAAATTGGGCCTTTGCCATAACGAACAACGAAATAAGAGAAATGACAACAGCACCAAAATAAATCATTCAGATGGAGCTGGTGGGGAAGGTCTCAAGACCAAAAGTTTTAGTATTTCTTGGCAAAAGCTCAAAGGACAAGATGTTACAAACCTGTAACTTGTGTTTCCACCAAGAAATATATCTTAAAGACCCAAGCTTTCATGTATAACTGATTTCTGGCCTTCAAACAGTATTTTTTTAATGTTTCAATTACAGTTTATATTCCATATTATTTTGTTTTAGTTTCAGGTGTACCACATAATGGTTAGACAATCTTACACCTTACCAAGTGGTGCCCCCGATATTTCAAGTACTCACCTAGCAACATACACGGTTATTGCAAAATTATTCACTATCTTCCCTATGCTGTACTTGACAGCCTCGTGACTGATTTGTGACTACCAATTTATACTTCTTAATCCCTTCACCTTTTTCACCCAGCCTCCAATTCAAATCATATTTGTCATTATATGACACAGTATCACCCAATACCATGGCCAACATATTGAACTTTGTAAAACTTTTCTGCAGAATCTCTTCAAAGACTGACCACTCACCTCACCAGAAAATGTGTTCCTTTACTTTTTAATCACTCTTAGGTTTTCACCACATGCATTGTCTGAATGAACGGGAAGGCCTTGGAGGGTCGAGGTTGAGCAACTCCAGATGAAAATGTATTGCTTTACCAGAAACACATTTTTAACAGAGACAGGCAGCTTTCTGATACGCTTTTAGAGGGAAGGAAGTGGGGGCGGGGGGAGGGGCACAGGGACCAAAAGAGGAAAAGCTGGAGCATGAGAAAGAAACTGTGGTATCATTTACTTCACTCCCCTTTCAGGAATTCAAAGTAGGTATCGGCTGCTAAAAGCTGTGTGGAAACATTGTACGAGATTGGTTAACATATCCTTCCCCCAGCTGACTTGACCGCAGATCCCCTTCTTCATATAACAACCTTTAACATCCCAGTTCTCCAGGGTGTGTTTCAGAGAATGTGGTAGCCTAAGAGAGCTCCCAGGTGACCCTGTGGTACTCACCTGCTGGGACTGCCCGCCTTGTATAGTCCCCTCCCAGAGCTGATTTGTATAAGGAAAATGATACTGCAAAAACGAGGGAGTGTGACTTTTGAGGCGAGTCCATCAAAGACACTGTGACTTTCCCTTGGTACTCTTTTGGATAGTTCACCCTGGGAAAAGCCAGCCGCCAGGTCATGAGGGCACTCCAGCTGCCTGGGGAGGAACTGAGCACCATGTGGGTGAGCCGTGATGTCGACGCCAATCTTGCAGCCCAGTCAAGTCCCCAGATGGTCACTTCGGCCCCAGCTCACAGCTTGACTGCAACCTCAGGAGAGACCCTGGGCCAGAACCACCCAGCTAAGCCAGTCCTGAATTTCAAACCACAGAGACCATGGGAGATCATGAATTCTTATTGTTTTTTGAAGTCACTAGGTTCAGAGATAACTTCTTATGCAGCAATAGATGACTAGTACAGGGACTATTAAAGCATTCGGTCTCAGTCATTTTGAGTGTCATTTAACCATCATAAAGCTGCAGTGTAAAATATGTTTTTACACTTTTCTACTTCTCTAGACACAGTTAATTGGTTAAGCAATGGACTCATACCTAAAGCCAAGCCAATTAAGGGCATTTGTCAGGATTTTTGTAACTGAAACTAAGCAAAGAGATTTATTCTCTAGTGGTGAAACCAAGAGATATAGACTCAGGAGCTGCCAAAGAAAAGCAAGATTGAGAGGCAAAAAAAAATCTAGTAGCAATGAAGTCTCTGGATCCAGTGACCCCTGATACCACCTGACCCTCACTCTTCTCCGTGTGAACCTTCCAGTAAGTTCTCCTTTTTGCCTAAATTGCTTTATGCTGTGTTTCTAAGCCTTGCTTCCAAAAGAATCTTGACTAATCCATACCCACATAACTCCGTGCATCCCTAGCACAGCACTGGTGATGCCAGGCTATTAGCAGCCACCTTGCACCCATGAGGACAGGCAGCCTTTGGACGAACCTCACACCATGAAAGGCACAGTTGAAAAATGGAAATGAACTAAGTTCTGGGTAACATCAACAAGCTCCTAGATCAAACTAACCCTAAAGGCCATTCTACCTCTGGACTTTGCAGTGACATGAGCCAATAAACTCTTTAATAAGTTAGATAAGTTTGAGTACAGTTTTATGGTACTGAACACCTAAAAGGTGTGAACCAATACATAAGGGCTAACTAGCCGTGTGCCACACTCTACTGCCTGCATGGATAAGGGTCCCCAGTGGGCACCTGAAACCACAGATAGTGTATGTACTATATGTGTGTGTATGTGTACACACACGCACATTTTACTTATACATGCACATCTAAGATAAAGTTTAATTTATCAATTAGGCACAGTAAGAGATTAACAACAATAACTAATAATAGAACAATTGTAATAATACACTATAATAAAAGTTATATGAATGTGTTCTCTCTCTCAAAGTATCTTACTATACTATACTTGCCCTTCTTCTTGTGACGATGTGAGATGATAAAACCCCCGACCTGCGTCTGAATCCGGGTAGCCGTCCCTGACCTGCAGTAAATGGCTTGGTGTCACTCGTTTCGGGGGGGCTCCCGTGCTGGAGTCTCTGCACGGTGTCTCAGTGCTTTCTGGCACAACACATTGCCAGTGGTCGGAACACATTCTCTGTTCGTGTCTCCGCCCACAGATGCAACGCCTTCTCCAGCTCATGGAAGCACTCATCACGTTCTGTGGCCCTCACTTCCGCAGTTTGAGGTGCAACAACAAAACTAGCACCAGCTTGTTTTTCCTTCTTCACAATATCACGCATAGAAGGGTTGTTCTTACCATAGACTTTAGCAACCTCATATATAATTTTTTTTCTTTCCTTATTAAGTGAAGAACTTTTACCTTTTCACTTAAAGGAAGCACTTTACAGCTTCTCTTAAGCATATGGCCAGCATCACTACTCTAGCGCTTTGGTGCCATTATTAAGCAAAATCAGGACGACTTGCCACAACAGGCGAGCTGATAACCAGGATGGCTGCAAAGTGACACATGGCTGGGGAGCGTGTACTGAGTGGAGACACCGGGCAGCGCCGGATGGTACGAGATTTCATCGCGCTACTCTGAACAGTATGCAGTTTAAAACGTACGAATTGCTTATTTCTGGAGTTTTCCATTTAATATTTTCAGACCTTGGTTGATCTCTGGTGACTGCACTCCAGGGAAGTGAATCCACGGATGAGGGGAGACTACTGTCTGGGACGGGTTTCCTTGTTCCCTCAGCCCTGACCCTCGGTGAGTGTAGACCAAATGGTTTTAACAGGTGGACATAGAGTTCATAGGAATTTATAAAATGACTGAAATGTATGTAATTCTAAAGCTTAGCAGCATGAAATGCCTTGTAATGTGAGCCGCACTTAAAATTGCCCTATCTACTATGCTTTACTTGAGTGTGGCTTACTCACAAGCAAATAAAAATCCACTAGCTTAAGTTTGAATGTTGAAAACTGACAGAGGCTACTCCCTACTACACAAAATTTAGAAATTTCCTGGGGCTTTCCAGGTTATGAGATGAGAATTTTGGTGGCGGGGTGAGGTAAGATCTTCAACATCAGAAGAAAACAAAGAAAGGCCCTTGGGGGTTGGGGGAAGGAGGACGCAGGTGTTCTGATGAACTCTCCCCCACAGCCCTGCACTGGATCCCTCCTTGGGCGTGTTCCACCTCCACTGGTCACAGCCTTTTGTAAAGCTGGCCCCATGGAAGGCCGGACCTAGGCAGGGAGCCCTGGAGGAGAGTGATTCTGCATCTGTGAGCCAAAGACTGGGCAAAGCTGTGGGATCCCAGACGGACCCTTAATCCCCCTGGGCCCTGGTGCCAAGCCCTTCTCCAGTGCCCTCCAGCCGTGTTTTCATACCCTGCTGGGACCTCGATCTGCCAGCTCCCTACGATTTCCCCCATCTTCTCCAGCCTCCTCTGTTGTCCTGACTCTCCCACGTTATCTACAAACATGCTCAAATGGCTTCCCATCCTTCGAGAGACAGAGAGAAAAGAAAACCTTCTTGTACTGGATCCGATAGCATCCCCCCAAAATTCATGTTTACCTGGAAACTCAGAATGTAACCTTGTTCGGAAATAGACTCCTCGTATGTATAATTAGTTAAATTAAGATGAGATCGTACCGGATTCAGGTGAGCCCTAATCTAGGGATGGGTGTCCTTACAAGAGAAAACCGAGACCCTGAGGAGACACAGGGAGAACACCGTGTGCCCCCAGAGGCAGAGATGGGGGATGTCTACGGGCCCGGAATGCCAGGGATTGCAGCAACCACCAGAGGCTAGGAAGAAGCAAGGAAGAGTCCTTCCTGGGGTGGTCAGAGAGAGCGTGGCCCTGCTGAGACCTTAATTTTAGACATTTAGCCTCTACAACCATGCAAATAAATGTGTTGGTTTAAGTCACCCAGTCTGTGGTAATTTCTTGTGGAAGCCCTAAGAGACTAATACACTTCCCATTTTGTTAGTTTTCTTTTTGCTCATCTGAATTTTCTAATTTTTCTCCAATGAGCATGATTATGTGGACAAAAAGAGCTTAAAAATTCTAAACCCTTCCTCGATTTGGCATCCCCTTGCTCCTTCCCTTTCCCGCCAGGCTTCTCTCAAAGTCTGTCTACACTCACTGTCTGCTCTCCCTCCTCCCAGACCCTCCTCCACCCACCCACGGCCTTCTGCACCCACAACCCCGATGAAAGTTCCCAGCAGAGGTCACTACTGGCCTCCATGCTGCCAAATGCCCCAGACTGTAACCTTCCTTCCTGACTCTCTCTGCCACTTCTGCCAAACACTTCCCACCTTCTTGGAAAGCCCTCCCACTAAGAAGTCTTTACAGCAATTAAACACTATGGGTTAAATGTGTGCACCTCACAACAGATATGGATGGGCCTTCAGACTTAGTGTTCAGTGAGAAAAGTAAGAAATGGAAAGAGGTCTCCAACCCATCATTTACACAAACTAAACATATACACACAGCCATCAATATACGTTTTTTAAATACATACAAACGCACTAGAATGCAAATGGGAGTGGTGGTGGAGACAACAAAGGAATGAATCAGCAAGCAGAGCAACACCTTACATAAGCTGATGAACAGTTCATAGTGGGCCAAGAACTGGAGAATGAGGTCAGCTCAACCCCCCACACCCGGGCCACCTCTCTGCCCTGAGGGGGGGGGGGGATCAGCCCCATTCCCTGGGCTTCTATGATTCCACACTCACCCATTTTCTCCTTCCCTTTTTTCTTCCCATAAATATTGTGGCTCCTCAAGGTTCCTCAGGATTTCTTCTGTTCTCGCTCAGTCTCCCTGGATGATATTACCCAAAACAGCTGGCAAATATCATCAAAAGATGATGACTGCCATATGTTTCTAAATTCAGTATTCTCTGCTAAGTTCCAGGCCCATAAATCCAACTTATTTACATGCCAGAAATATATGTTTGTTAAAATATCAGAGCTAGGATAGGCTTCATGATCAAAATGCAGTAGCTTGGATTAGAATCCAGAGTCAGCCTTCCAGGAAATGAAGAGCGTGGTGTGGTGCAATGATGCGGCTCCGGCCCACAGGGTCTGTGTGTTGTGTCTGCGATGAACAAATTCACGTGGACTCAGTGAGAGAGAGAGCCCCAACCCCGGCCTGGACAGGCTTTTATTGCTTTTCTGGGCACATTACATCGAGGATGGTCCTCATTTACTATGCACAGGTTCAATTCAGGTTGAACCTGTGCATTGTTACCTTTTACAGATAACAAAGGAGAGGATGTTGCTAATTACATCAAAGAAGAAGGATATTTGCAAATGCAAAGGGAAAAATGGTTGAACTGGTTACACTGGTCCTTGGGAGGTTTAGCATGGATTTTAGGAAGTTACTTTAAAGATATGCAGTATATGTTTGCTGCCTCAATTCAGGGTGAGAGAGTTTCAGCAAAAAGCAAGCCTCATAGCAGCCTAGGTACAATGCAGGCCTGATTCTGCAATGCAGGATAACCTATCCATGGGTGTGGGTCCTGTGTGCTGACCTCACTTCCCATTGGTTTTCCAAATCAGGGGCTTGGCTATATTCCCCACTGCCATGTGGAACAGTTCCCTATAACGCAAGACAAGGAGTAAGGCTGTCTTTTCCTTCTGCAACTGGTCTGTAAGTGCTTACACACTATCAGGCAAGCAGGTAAGCACTGGGCTTAGTTAACTTAAACAGTAGCTGCTATAACAGATAAATCCTAAAATCTGAAACAGACTATAACCAGAAAAGACACTGGCATTCGGACTGCCTGTCACTACCAAACCCAATAAGCAATGACAGCAATTGCATCTTTTGTGGGTGCTTTATTCGGATGTCTGGTGATTTCGGAAGATGGCCAGTTCATACCCTAATGTTATAGGAAAATGAAGCAACTAGACACTGAGGGATTCTGGAGTACAAGGTTTATTAATGTGCACAGACCCAGAGGAGTCAGTCTCCAAATTCTGAGCCCCAAACAAAGGATTCTTGGGGTTTATATAGTCTATGGGGTCTTCCTGTCTACGTAGCAAAGCAAGATACAGAAGCGGAATGAGGTAATTAGGTCTATCTACGGGGCAGAAGCAGAGTACAAAGGCTAAATATGAAAATTAGTTCTATCAGCGGGGGTGCTAGTCCCAGTCCTTGTGACTATCCTGCTGTTTGCTTTTCCCAGACGGCCTTATCATTCTCCCAGGGCGTCTGGGGTTTTGGGTGAGCAAAGGTTTTTCAAAACTTCCCACATCATTCTCCCCTTTTATGCTAAACAACACTAGTGCTTGTTTTAGCATAACAATATTCTTGTAGGAATAAACAAGTCCCCCTTGTTCCTAGATTCAGAGTATTAATGAGGTTTCTTTCTTCTCTGGAATTATATACAGGACAATGCACGAAGGTCTCATCTTCTTGTAACTTCTTCTGGCTGGAAATGGATGCTGTCCTACCTACTACTGGGTCAGGGGTGCTCTAAAAGGGGGTGCAGCATGGAGAGAGTCCTTCCTGTAAGAGGAAGGACCTTACAGGGTCCTGGTCAGTTGGCTGTCACCAGGAAGTCGCAGGCTTGGTGTCCAAAGGCTGGCATTACTGGACTGTTGGCATACTGGTCAGGTTGTATTCTGGAGGCGACAGATTAAGCAAGAAATTCGAAGTACAATTAAATCATAACTATTAATTGACAAAGGCAGGGACTTCAGTAAAGAATGGCTTATCTAGTAGAAGGTACACAAGGCATGCTATACCTATCTAAGACTCTTGTGGCCTATTATACTTTACTCGGGCTGAGGGGAAATACATTAAGATTTCCCTCCTTTCCGATTTCTCAGCCCTTTCTGTCTAAGCTATCAAGACAGAAAAGAGAAAATCAGTTCTAAAGTGAAGCCCACAGACTGTCCCAACCTTTTATTAACTTAATTATTTAGTTTAACCAAACCGTTGATTCTCAGGAGGGCGATGACGAAGATGGGCTCTTTACGTGAGGCTTATATTGCTACTAATTATTCATAGGCATAGGCAGGTCATAGGCATACGCTCTATGAAAACAGAAGAACATACAGGTTAATTCACACAACAATCTTCAAACCAGTCTCTGCGCCTGTGAGACTGTCTTTTGGGAAGACATTGTATTGCAAGGTCCTCTGCACCTGTAAATTGCATATTTTTAGTGATATCACAAACTTGGTTTTAACTCTTTAATGAAAACAAATTTTCAAGACAGTTAGCTGCACTATTCTGATGTTTAATACTGAGCATTGTGATTGTCTTTGAACTACAATTTTTCTCCTTAAGATCACCCTCACTGTTATTACAGGGACTACTTTGGGTCCTGCTTTTGATTTTGGCTGTTCATTTGCATAAATACACCAAGAGCAGCCTGGATCACTTTTGATCCTTAAGTCTGCTTTGCTGGAATTCACACAGGGAACCTTCAGATTGACTTTTTAGTCCGCCCCTCAGGGCACAGAAGCAGAGCCACACACCTGCCATCTGACTTCGCCTGTACCAGTTGTTTTACTCCAATCCTTGAGCCTCTATTGTGCCTACAGGTTCCTTTTTAGCCTTCTTTCAGGAAAGCAACCTTCATTCCTTCCCCGGAAAGACTGGCATGAACCGCACAACTAACTAAAGTACCAGGCTTTTCTCGTGGGCTTTCATTACCTTCACAGGTCAATCCCAGTTCCTCTGAGCTTTCTGGTAACAACTAGAACTTATATATGCCTCCTGCAGGCACGACATTCCAGTCAAAGTCCTGGTTAACAAAACTACTATTAATAACTGGTCTTATTGGTTTTATGCAAAGAAACCTTATGTCATCACTCATTATTTCAGAGTGCCAAATTCTGGAGGGATTAGGTAGGGAGAAAAATACAAATCCTTTTCCTTTTGATACCTACTAAGATTGTATCTCCATGCTTTATACTTTTTATTACTAACTTTATATAATTCTTTTTTAATTTTTTGTAAATTTTTATAATTTTTTTATACATTTTCTTCTATCTGCACAGCTTTCTACAGACTTTCAGCAACATTTAAAAAAACTTTTATATCTTTTTATATACTTTTTTATTTATAAATCTTATATTTTCTATTGTTCATTTTTTTTACAAAGTATGAAGTTTTAAATTTTTCTGGAATCCTCAATTTCCTTTCTCAGAGTAGATACAGAGCAAAACCCGAAACACAGAGTTCTGAAACAATACACAGGTAGAGGCATTCTCTTTTAGCAGTGCATCCACTGGTGCCTCACAGAGACATGCTCCTTCAGGCCCGGTCTCATGGCAGAGACATGCTGCTTTGCCTCAGGCTGAAATACCTATCAGCCCCTAATGACCCTTCCTGGGTCCCGGGTGGCAAAAGCCCTCTCCAACCGGCTACAGTGACCTTTTCTAGATCTTCAGATACACAGGGTTTCTGATCAGAAACAACCAGTGGCAGAGAAATTCGCTCTTTTCCCACAAAACCAGAAAACAAGTAGTTGAGGTTTCCTTTACTCTAGGTTTAAAATTTTCATATCCTTTATACATATTTCTACTTATCTAGATTTAATCATCATTCTTTTTTAATCTTGGTTCTTTTCCCACACTGGGAAAGACTATACTTAAACTCAGTGCTTAAACTCAGTATGTGGCAGCTAAAAGTCCCTAACACTTTAGGTATCTTCTACTAAAAGTCCCTAGATTCGCAGGGACATACCAGGGACTAAACAAACAAGGTGCGGTGAGGGCTTTGAGATTCAGGGAGGATAAGGTGACAGAAGCTGCAACATTCCTGTCCTGGGCAGTTAGCTGTTCCCAGGGGCGGTGGTCCTCTGTCTCTCCCTGGAACACAAAGGCCCGGATGCCTCCACTTGTCCCCAGGCAGTAATCTCTAGCATTGCTCAAGAAGGTCAGCTGTTTTCCTAGGAGCCAGGACAGACCTTATCTATCTGTAGTTTCTGAAACAAAAGGTCTAACATACACATTACTTGCTAGACTTATAACTTTTTACCTTAAGCTAAAATTTTCCAAGTCTTGAATCCCCTATCAATATTGTAGCCATAAAGCTAATTTCTAGCCCATGACACATATCAATACAAGTGTAACTGGTGGAGTAATTATCCTTCATCAGTGATAGGCACTCCAGTTCCTTCCTGTGGCTTCACTATCTTTAGAATATGACACCCAAGTTCAACCCTAGAAGTTGGTTCCAAGCCAGTCACGAAGAAGAAGAAACTGGCATGGAAGATTGCCCCGGAGAGGTGTTTATGGAACGGACCTGAAAGTGACAATCGTCACCCCTGCCCACATCCCACTGGACAAAACTCAACTGTGTGACCACATCTCACTGGAAAATATGGCCCAGGTAGATGTGCCCAGAAAGAAGAGGAAATGCTTCAAGCAGCACATAGAAATCTCTCCTTCGGTGCTTTTCCTGCATCATCTCATTTAATCTTTCTACAACCATTGTATTACCTCTATGTGCCAGTGAGAAAACTGAGACATGGAGAAAAGTTAACCACCAGCCCAAAACGTTCAATACCTGGAAGCATTCTCTCCTGACCAGGCTGACCAGTCAGACCTGCAAGATCTGATTGCCAAAATTAATCCTCTTACACTGCAACTTGCAGCTAAAACCTTCATTATAGTATGAGCGTCAGTTAGAAGAGTGGACACTAAAAGAGACATAGTTACCAACCTCTTTTTCTCTTTTTCGGAGTTTAGAGTTTGAACACAGTGGCGTACCACCAGTACATGATACAGAACTCTCTTCTGGTGTCATAGTGTCTGTGGGCTGTTTCGATGGCCTTAGTCTAGCAGCATATTCCTTATTCAAGATGTTCAGGTGCCCTTCTGGTTGTGTTTGTTCCAAACCTATGGAAGAAAGACACATGATTCACCTAGGCAGCTGAGAGCTGGCATCAAAGCACTGCCCTGTGCACTGGCCTCAAACAAGCAGTTCTAGATTTTGAAATAATGTGCTTGATTCGTGACCCTGTTTTAACCCTGGTCATGCCAAACTCAGTGAAGTTCTTTACCTCCTGCCAAAAGTCTTACTTAGCATTATGTTGGCATCGGGTACATTGTTCACAATTCTTCATAAGAGACTTTCCATCAATAATCAGTTGTGAGAATAGGCCAGAAAGCCCTTGTAGAGGAAAAGTGAAAGATGTAGTATTTGTCTATCCTGTTCTCGTGATCAGACATTGGATTTAGTGGGCATCTGGTGGAGGTGGAAGTAGTCTGCCAAACAGAAAGTAATTTTCATTTTGAAACCTGAAGAGACACAAACCACGTGGCCCTGCTCTCTCAGAGTCGTGTAGTTTGTTTAGCCTCTTTTAGTAAAACTAAAAAAATAGGGTTATAGCTACACCACTGCTACACCACAGGGGGAAGGAGGCAGCCCCTCCCGCACTGGAGAACAGGGGCTCTTTTGCAGTTAACAAAGGTATGAGGACTCCCGGTGAAATTTTCCCTTAGGGGCCTACCCTGTAAACACGGACACCAGACAATTGTCTCATTGGACTTTGTTCTATAATGCTGTACATTTAAGAAGTGCACACTATTAAAAACAATTGAATTATTTTAATTTTGACCATTTTATTTTGTAATATCCAAACTTTAGAACTCTGTAAATGCAGTACATTTATTCTGAATACTATTCCTTTATTGCTGAGACAATAAAAATTGGATTGTGTTTTCACAGTTTCAGGAATTTGAGGTGGAAAAAATATTAACTCACTACAGTGAAATTATCTTAATATAATTTCCTGCAGTTGATTTTTACGATAATAAAAATGTTTCAACTTTCCTCGTTATTAAAACTTAAAAAAAAAATCCGTGAACAGAAACTTTTGGAAATCAAAATGCTATTTAAGTTTTGTTTAGACAGGCTAGTCTGCAGTTCCTGAAAAAAAAAAATTCCTGAATCAACAGATCTATTTAAGAAAAATAAATACTTTTTCTTTTTCTTTTCTATTTAAAAGGTGTGCTCCTAGAAGTCTCCCTTGGCTAAATCCTGGTGTTGTACAGCTTCCAGCAATCTGGAAGCCCCTGTGACCCTCCCTATTCAAGCTCTCCAAGCTTTAGGACTGGCTGTAAAACACAAAAGCAAAACCACAAGCACAGATGCACACACAACACATTCTCTTTGCCCAGAGCTCTCCTAACAATCTCCTTCATTTTCAAGGCGATTGTCACTTCCCAGGGAGTCCTGGTTTTCTCTCTGTGCTTGGTTGTCCAGAAAGGCCAGCCTTCTCTCACAGATGATACTGGACAGGCACGTTAGCCTGGCAGCAAGAGTGTGTTCTGGGTGAAGCGGCTGCCAAGAACAACAGACCCCATCTTCCCTGAGCTTGAACCAGACCTGTAATATGGACTAGGATCCAAACTTCTAGCCTAGAGCAAACCAATCGCTTCAGGTTAGACACCTAGGATTCTTCTGACCTGGGACTGATTCAGGAGGAGGCGAGTTAAGATCCACTGACCTAAAACCTAAACCAGGGCCTGCCTCCAAACTGAACCAGGACTGGCTCTTCCTCCAGTGACTCCATTAGCCTCTGAAAAAAATCAGTTAAACTGGGTTATAACTCTACTCTTTTCAACACCCACCCTAAACATTTTGTTGGCAATACATGCTAATATTTAACTGACTGCTATGGTATCACAGTAGTTAAAATTACATCCTGGGATTATTTGATATCAAAAAATCTGTATTATACGGCTCAAGAAATGTAATCCTGTTAAGTAAATTATTCTTCTTTCTAATAGTATAAAATGTAGAAACAGATAAGCAAAAAGAATGGAAGAAGTGCAAATTGTCTTTCTTTCAGGTTCTCGCTCTTAATCAGGAGCAGACTACCCAGGATTTCCAGTCATCTGAGCAATGCCCCTAACACAGACGTGGGAAATCAAACTGAAGGGGGGGAATATAAAGCAACTTGCCGGAAACAGAAGGGAAAGGAAAATGAAAACACTCTCTAAAATATTCTGAAAGAATATTTTGTTTCTATAAAACAAGAACTAAATGCTATTTAAAAAAAATAGTCTGAGTGTAAGAAGGAACACAGGAAAATTTTAAAATATGCTAACAGAATCAAAAACTCAAAATAAAGCCCTGGCTGGTGTAGTTCAGTGGATTGAGCATGGGCCTGCAAACCAGACAATCGCGGTTCGATTCCCAGTCAGGGCACATCCCTGGGTTGCAGGCCAGTTCCCAGCAGGGGATGCACAAAAGGCAACCGTACATGGATGTTTCTCTCCCTCTCTTCTTCCCTTCCCCTCTAAAGATAAATAAATAAAATATTTTTTAAAAAATCTAAAGAAAATACAGATAATTGAAAGAACTCCCACAATCTAACTCATAGATGGTCCCTATAAATACCTTGGCATGTGTGTTTCTTTCATTGTACAAGTAGTTGTAAATGTGGGGAGAAGATAATACAAAGCAACTGAGTAGCAGAATATAGGTCAAAATGGGTTTTAATTAAAAATTTAAAAAAAAACACCACCTCAAAATAAAGGTTGGAAAATACATTTGTAGAAATCTCCCCAAAATACAACAAAAAGACAAAAGCTATGTGAACTAGCAATTTAAATTTTTTTAATTAGAGAACTAGCCCAGAAAGTCCAACATCCAGAGGATACAAGTTCCAGAAAGATAAAACAAAGGAAAAATAACAGAGAAAACACTCAACTTAGAAAAAACATCCTAGAACTGGGGGGCATAAATCACCAGTTGAAAGGATGCTCTGGAAACCACACACCAAGAATGGAAGAACCATTCATGGCACCTCATCGTGGAATTACGAGACACTGAGGGTCACGGAGATGAGTCTACCAGCCCCTCTCAGGAGAGAGGGAAAAGGGGTCACGTATAAAGTATTAGGAATCAAAATGGCTTCGTATTGCCCAACAGCAATACTGAAAGCAAAACAACTATATCGGTTGGGGTTTGGCCAAGAAAACAAAAGCCGCTCTGGGTATACAAATAGGAAGGGTTTTCACAGCGGGAACCAAAGGCTTCAACAACTGAAGGTTCAGAGGGTGAAGGTCAGAGGGGAAGCCAGCAGAAGCAGTGAATCACAGGACTTCGCTTGCCAGCCACGGAAAAATCTCAGCACTGTAAGGCAAGCCAGTGACTTTCATCCCAGCTGCTGAGGAAGGACCTAAAGGCCACCTGTAAGAGCTGAGAGCAGTCCCCAGAAACAGCCAACAAGACAATGGGGACATCAGTCCTACCAGTCAGAGAAATGAATTCTTCTAGCAACTGGAGGGAGCCTGGAAATGGAGCTGTTTCCTAGTTGAGCCTCCAGAGAAGGCTACAGCCAGTGGACACCTTGATTTCAGCATTAGGAGATCTGAGCAGGGGACCAGCTAAAATATCCCAACCGGTGGATACTGTGGGACAACATAGTGTGCTATTTTAAGCTGCTACATTCGTAGAGACTTATTATGGGGCAATAGAAAACTAACACATCCCCCATGGCCTGCTGTCTGGGTGAGCTGAAGGAATTCACTGTCTCACAAAAGGGGTCGGCTTTGATTTCCTCTTGAGAGTGGAAGGGGGGCCATAGACAGCTTGAAAGCAGCAGGTGGAGAGCAGCCCACCCCTTGACTGTACTTCTGCAGATGTCTGTTGTCTGAACCGAACTACAGCTCAACCACATGTCCTAACTGTGGTATAGCCTGTGTTTCCCAGAACTTGCTCTGGATCTGGACGCTTGACTTCCCAGAAGCAGCTCTTGGATCCTCTCAGGAGCAGAGAAGCTAAACGTGACTCAGAGATCTTTTTTTTTTAAAACAACATATTATGGAAAGGTACAAATAACTAGTAAGAATAGGAAGCAAAGCAGGGAATAATTACCAAAAGTCAGGAGAGTGGTTACCTCTCGCTGAAGAGGGCGGAAAATATGATTGAGTAGAGTGCATAGAGGAATTCCAAGTTTCACTTGTTGACCTGGGAAATAAGCATATAAGTGTCAGTTCACAATTACTCTTTAAACTCTGCATATGTGTTTTACACAGTTTTAGGTATATTACTTTTAACACCTAAGTGCTTAGCACAGGTAGTGTTAGAGGTGAAACTGCAGATACAGTTTTCATCTAGACTGCTTGCCTTTGAATTCCTTTGATCAGAACTTCAACTAGAGTGTTGAAGGTACTGGGAAATGGACTCCCTAAAAACCAGGAACACGTTAGAGTTTCCATTAGTGGAGAAAAGGTGAAATAGTCAATAAACAATATTAGAATGGATTCATACCCCCAAACATTACACCAAAATAAATTCTATATGGATCAAAATTTCTATGCAAAAAAAATGAAAACCTGGGAGCTTGAGAAGAAAATATGGGAGAATTATTTTGTAATCTGGGAGTAGAGAAAGTTTTTGTGAGCACGGTACAGAACACAGAAGCTATAAAAGGAAAGAAGCTAAATATACATTCTTTTTTAATTCTGCTTATAAAAAATACCATAAACAAAAACAAAAGGCAAGAAAACCTGGGCAAACCTAGAAGTCAATAAGAAAAAGACCAATAACTCAACTGAAAATAGGCAAAGGATATGAGCAGACAGTTCCCAGGAAAAACTTTCAAATGGCTTTTAAACATATACAAATATGCTCAATCTTCTCTATAAGAAGAGAAACGCAAATTAAAACGACCATATAGGCAGATAAAAATTTTGGTAACACCATGTGGATGAAGGTAGAGAAACAGATGCTCTCACATATTGTTGGTCGAGTGTGGAGTGGCTCACACCCTGGGGAGAACAATTTGACAATCCCCATCAAAGACTAAAGCCTGTATTCTGGCAGGCACCCCTCGTTGTGTACCCAGAATCATTCCTCTACTTTCCTTGCTAACAGTTGCTCAGGTGGCCACATGCCAAACTCTTAGGCAATGAGTTTACTTATTGATTCATTTGTATTTATTAAGCATTTGCTGTGTAGCAGGCACTGTTCTAGGCTCTGGAGATACAACAGTGAAGGAGGAAGACCAAACCCTGGTCTTTATAATAATTCTGTGCCAACTGATTGAGATTCCAGAGCAAAATGGCAACTGGAGTATTTTGATGCATAGGTCAAATAATAGATGACCATATAATTTTCCTTAAAACTGAGACATTTATGAGAGTGAATGTTAATAAAATACACGGGGACCACAGGGGCTAACTGGGACATATGGTCGCCCCAGTAATCCCGAGAAAATGACGACAGCACCATTGTCTCCGTGGTGACAGTGCCTTCCATCCTAAAGCCATGCTACCAGGACTCTCCCAGACCACTCTCAGGGAAAAAAAATTAGGACCCAAACTAGCTCTGGAGAAAGTACAAATGACAGATAGATATGAAAAAGATATTCAACATCATCATAGTGAGGAATCAAATATAGAGAAAGGCTGTGGTCAGAATATTTTCAAAACACCAGTAACTTTGATGTGAAATTTCAATGCAATCTATAATTTTCTGGGCATAACTCCAGAAATAAGGCTGGTTAAAACAACACTGTTAAATTAAGGAAAAAGAGTAGTATTATACTACCCAGATGTCGGTTTCTAAAAACAGCACAGAACACTAGAATACTAAAAACCTATTCTGTGATCTTTGCCATTCCCTTTTACCAGATAGTCACTTTACCAGCCTCTTTCCGAACTGAAAGTGGCCAAAGAAACACAGGGACGCGGCCGACACAGTGCTTTTGGGGAAGGCTATCTCACTGATAAAAGCACGGATTCAAAAGGAAAGTGTGTTGGAGCTGCCTGTTCCCTTCACGCTCCAGCGTTGAGAGGGGTCACAATGCCTGCCCCTGCCACAGTTATCCTATAACCATGAAGTGACAATTGTGAAACCAAAAGTCAGTTTGCTAAGGGTTGTCAAGAAGAAAGACCCAGAGGAAAGAGAAGAACCCAGAGCTCTAGACGACTTTGGGGAGCTGCAGGACCAGTCTGACAGAGAACTGGAACTATGATAGGTCAATGATGGGGAAACAGACTTTCTTCTTTACGCCCTGTTGTACTGTTTAAACTTCATACCATATGCACGGATCCCCTCTGAAGGGTGGCCGAATATGCCACCTTGGAGTGTGCCACTTTGGCATAAGGGTTATTTTAAGCAGAAGGCACTTGGAAAATAGCAAGTGGAAGAAGAGAGCTCCGACCTTGCCTTTTTCTTCCAGAAAGCAGGAGATAAATCTCCCATGAGAAAGGAGTCCTGCCTCTCCCAGGAGGAACAGAACATCCTTAGCACCAGAGGCGAAACCTCAAGGCCAGGAGAATTCTGCACAAACAGACCTTGTTAAAATAACTTGTCTTCCTTAGGTCTTCCCATATATTTTGGTTACCTCTCCATAATTGCCTGTCTTTGTTCAACCGAATGTGAAAAAGCAGTTAGGTCTATCGCCACTTCTTTGGGTTTTCATTTTCCTGTGGGGCTCCATGTACATGTAAAAATCTGTATGCTTGTCTCCTGTTCATCTGTCTTATGTCGATTTAACCCTTTGGCCCAGTAAGAGACCCTCAAAGGGTAGAGAGAAAGTTTTGCCTTCCCAACACCTATGTAAATAAAACTGTAATGTCTGGGAACTCCTCAATCCTTAGACATTTAAACCAAAAATGTCCTTTGTCTTTATTGGGGTGGGGATTTTTAGTGGAAATGTAATTTCAAAAAAAATGTAGTCTGATGAAAATGCAATACAGAGAAGTAAATATAGACATAAAGGGCCTTCAGCAGCAGCTCTCCCATTACACCTAAGGCTCCAAGTGGCAGAAATTATTATCAGTAGAAGCACTAAAGCCTACGTAACCAGACCCTTTCACATATTTTATCTGCAATTAATCCAAAGTATTGATTCACGTTGAAATTATAGGATAAAATTTGACCGGAGTTTTACAGTACAACCCAAAAACCTGTGCCACATGCTTTAAGAACTGACTTTGCTTTAAAATTTTTTTAAAAATCACTATCCACACCTCTATAATTTCAAAGAGTAAACCTGCCAAGATTGTTAGTGTGTTATTCCTTCCCCTGAAATTCCAGACATTCTCATCTCAGGCCTCACCGTGTGGGGAGAGCGTTGTGTGGAAATGGCAGTGATCTTTGTGGGTTATGTCTGGTTATACCTCACTAGGACACCAGAGGGCGCGCGGAGGGGCTGCACTTGTTTTTCTTTAAATCCAGTATCATTCCGTGCGGGGAACAACAAAAGACGGGAAACCTAGGGGCCGAGAGACAAAGGGACCAGGAGAAAAACGCTGCATGCACACCCTATTTTACTGGAGTTGAAGTTGCGTCCCCATCCCACTTCCACCTCCATGCCTAAGAAAATAGAAATAAACAACTTCAGCTACAACATAATGAAATGTTTGACTAACAAGCAAAATCGGCGTGGAATAGATTACTTAATGGTCACCATAGGTCTAGGGAAGACTATCATAGGTGTGCATTTGAGCAATTTGCTGGCCTGATGTTAATAACTTAAAAAAAATTTTTAAATTTATTTAATTGTTCAAGTACAGTTTTCTATCTTTTACTCCCATCCCAGCCCCCCCCCCCCCCAAAGTGCTCCCCACCTCCCTCCCACTTTAAAAATATTTTAACCGTTTGTTTTTCTAAGTTCAGGAATAATCCATGCACATAAGAAGAAAATTTAGAAAATAAAGGAAAGCAAAAGAACAGAGATTGTCAACATACTCTAACCTAGTTAGAACTCTTTTGAATATCTGCCCATATTTCTTGCCAGACTTCTTTCGGTGTTTATAAATGATAGAAAAATGGGGCTTTGCATGGTATTTCATGCTGGGTTTCTTCTCGTTTATTGTATCATCTTCATTTTTATCAATAAACTCTGATAACATAACCTTGCTAATCACATCAGTGAACCACCGATGTAAAAGAAATTCCATATGTGCTACCGGCAGCTTCCTTCCTAAGACTGCAGCAAGCTGTCAGACCCAAGTCATGTATTTGAAGCAGGAATGTTCCTGTGGCTATGCATTTAGAAGATGAAACAGGTAAAGTACTAAAGAAGTAGAAACTATTTCACCCCACCCCAAATAAACAGAAGGAATTTACCCTTCGAAGGAGCCTGAGGACTGACCCCAGGGGTCCAGGGGAGAGTGTAGGTCACCGGGACCCAGCGGTCCTCCCAGTGGGGCCAGTGCTTGCCCTTAGGGCCATTACAGATCATCCGCACAATTACTGACACAAGCAAGCCAGCAGGTGGTCAGAAAGACTTTTAAAAAAGTCAAAAACAGGAAGGTCACTGACTTTGAAGGTTGGAGAGGAAACGGAGCCGAGCCCAGAGACAGATAGCCGCAGGGAAGGTGATGCCAAGATCTGGTGCTCTGGAGCACTGATGGACACCTAAGGTCTCAGCCCTGAGAACAGCAGGGAAATCACCGGAGCTCTCTGGGCCTCAGTTTCCGTATCTGCATGAGGAAAGAGCCTGAAAGATCTTTATAAAAGGTTCCTGCCAGCTGCTCAAAGTCTCTGACTTTTCATTACCCCCGACTGCACATTATAATGAACGGTGAAGACATTTCCTGCTTTGTGCAATCTCATCCCACACACAGCGGCCCCTCTACTTGGTGTTTCCAAATCTCCACATACCCTTTCACAAGCTCTGAGCCTTTATTAGTGCTTCCCTCTCCTAAAAGTGGTGAACATTTCACATTTCCCCCTCCTCTTTCAAAGCTCGTCTCATGTTTCGAAGGCCCAGCTGAAGAGTAGGTGTTTTCAACCACCCCCAGCAGAGCTAGTCCTTCCTTCTCTGTAGTCCAATAGTATTCTGCACATACATCCATCACTTTCTACTTGTGTAACCTTAACCCTCCCATGTGTCAGTTTCATCATCTGTAAATGGGATGAAACTACAATGTTATACCAAAGTCCTAGAATTGTAATACAGATTCAATGATTAATGTATGTAGTAGGCTCTCAATAAGGCATGGACTATACCTTCACCATAGCACTTGACAAACTGCATTAAAACTCTCAGTTAAAGGGCCCACCTTCCCATTGAAATCTGGCTTCCTTGAATGCAGGAAGTGAGTCTTCCTCATATCTTTGTCCCAAATGCCTAGCTCCATGCCTGGCACAATGAATAAGTCAAAAAAGTATTTTGGGTTGTTTTTGTTTTTGTTTTTAATGAGAAGAGTAAAGAGTTGATTGAAGTGGAAGGGGATGGGCTTTTGCCTCTCCATTTTAACTTAAGTAAATTAAAATAATAATGAAGTATGAACACCCTCAGTAGATTATTTTCCCTTTAATAATCCAAACATGTACCCATCTAGGTCTGTCTTCCAGGCCCAAATCATAAACACTCACTTTTGAATTTTAATGTTTATGGAGGCTTAGTTCCCGTATTTGCTCAGGGAGTTTTGCGCTTTAATAAACGTAAGTAATGTTTCTGTGAATGAGTGATTACAGAATCCAAACCTACCCAAGAGCAATTTAGGTTCTTCCTTAATTAGAGGGCAGGAGAGGAGGAGAGAAGGAAGATTGTGTAGTGAGCTGGCCCAGGTTCATGTTTACATTATGTTCAAAGGTTCGGTTGGCGAAGTGACACTCATAGAGAAAAAAGGGAAGAAATACAACAAATCAGGTCACGTACACTGTGATGGAAAAAAAAGTTCCTTTAGAGAGTGAAAAGACAAGACACAGCTCAGAAGAACATATGTCTCTCAAGATATCTATGTGTTGATATATTGTAAGATACATGTCAGATACAGTTTAGAACACATATCTGATTTTTAAAAAGACTAGTAATTAGAATATATAAATAACTTTCAAAACTCAATAATAAGAAAACAGCTCAATTTTAAAATGGGGAAAAGATCGGGATGCTTAAATAAATTCATGAAACGATGCTCAACATCATTAACCATTAGGGAAAGGCATATTAAAACCACAGTGAGATCCCACTACTGTACACCTCTATTAGAATGGCTTGAATTTAAAAAATGTACAGTACAATACCAAGTGCTGGAAAAGATGTGGAACAACCAGAACTGTCATGTATTGTTGATAGGAATGCAAAATGTTACAGCCACTTAGGAACAGTTTCCAGTTTCTTACAAAAGTAAACACTTACCCTAAGACCCAGAAGTTCGACTTCTAGGCATTGACCCAAGAAAAATTAAGACAGATGTCTACACACAAAACCTGTACAATAATTATATATATATCATATATATATACACATATTATAGTTGAAAACTGGAAACAACCCAAATGTCTATCAGCTACTGAATGGATAAACGCCCATACAACAGAATACTAAGCAATCTAATATAGAATCAGCAATATAATATAGAATTATATTCCTAGAATATAAGCTCCACAAGGACAGAATTTATCCACTAAAGCCTCCTCCTATACACCTAAAACAGTCTCTGGCATATGGTATGTTCCGGAGTGAATGAATAACTACAGGGCCCACTACACTTCTGAGATTAGTAAATAACACAGGAACAAGTGTGACACATGTTGACATTAATAATAAAGACTTTTTTCTCCACAGCACATATTTATTTGTTACTATGTATTTGTATGTATGTGGCTTGAGTGATACCTGGTCTCTCGCCACTTCTGACCTGTACGACTCTACAACTCCACCTGTAAAGTAGGAGTAAAATATGTGTCCTATTGACCTCACAGGGCTGTTGAAAAAATGAAATGTGAATGGTTTTGAAAGCTGTGATAAACTATGCAAACAGTTATTTAGGTGGAGCAAGATTTGACACTTTGCATGCCAGTTGCCATCATGCTATTTACTTCCAAAGAGAGTTTTGTGCTTTCTGTACTGCCAGTCAGATTTTAACCTTTACTTTCTCCCAGTGCTGACAGTGAGGAATCTCTCAGCTCCGCTACCCTGTTCAGCTTAATTACTCTCTTTAACTTTCCATTTTAGGAAGATGGACAGCAGGTGCTGAGGTCCCCGCTGACTCAGGCCGCATATTCATTTCCCCAGGGAAGAATAAAGAAGGGCAGTAACAACACGTGTATGAATATTGACATCGCTTTACCAAAGCTTAGGTCAAAACGATGGTAAAGGGACAAAGATTAAGACTAAGCTTCTACCAGAGCAAGGAACTGCGGGGGCGGGGCGAGGATAGGGTCGAGGACTCGGTGCGCAGGGGCCGATCCGGAGACCTGGGTCCCACTGCCCTGTGCCTTTGACCAATGAGAAACCTGGGGCAAGTCCTTTCAAGTCTCTAATCTACCAGGAAAAGGACATCCTCACAGTTATCGGAGTGCCCTTTGGAACTCACAAGTTACTGGAAGATCAGAGTAGGAGGCTCCCAGACACTGAGTTTTAATTGAGGCTTTGGTGTATTTAAGAGTGAAAAAAATATGCCAAAACAGATTTCAAAAATTGCTCTATATTTTAATGTCTGCATTAAACAATCGTATTCATTTGATGGAAAATACAATGTAGCCTACGATCTACAAAAATATATAAGTTCATAGTACACTACAAAGGATGAATTGCTTAGAACACAGGTTTTTCTATATTGAAAACTTTCAATCACCTCAGTCTATTTCTCTGAATTTGCTTATTTATAAAGACAACGTCAAAAAGTTGTATGTTAGGCCCTCCTGGTCCCTGTGGGAAGAGGCCTGATACTGTTATGAAAAGGTCCAAGATAATACAAATTATTCCATTAGTGCACTTTCCTAATGCTATGTTTAATCAATGGTGTATTCTTGTTTTGAATTATTTAAATGTACTATTACTTAACAATTTACGTGTTTACTTGTCATTTTCAAGTAACTGTAGACGCCTCCAGAAAAAGACCGTAATATAGGAAAAAATGGCTAATAAAATTTCGTTTGGCTTCAAGATCATGAGCCCTTTCGTGTTACAAAAGCTTACAAATTGTTTGAAGGGGCACTGGACTGTGGGGTAACCCTGACTGCTCCGGACATCAGGCAACCATGCGATACTCTTGAACTTCGACTTCAGAATGGAAATGTAAATTTGTGAAAATCGAGCTCTGCTTCAACTCACATACCCTTGGTCACTATTAAAACAAACACCTCCAGCCAGAAGCCTAAGTAGCCGGACCACACAGAGCACAGGAAACTATTTTCAACAATACACCACCCCTAAAATCGAAAGCGCATTTTATTTCATTTATTCTGAATCATTTACTAACTCTTCTCACCGGAGATTCCAAGGTACCGAGAGAGGGTCATTAGCGGAGCAGAGGACTTCATGTGTCTTGAGTTTTCATACTTCCGGGTGGCAAGCAGAAGGGGAAATAAGCGAGAATCGGGGGTGGGGGGAGGAAAGTTTTCTTTTAAAGAAACATTTATGAGACACTGGAGCAGCAGCTCCTCGTTAGTATAGTGGTTAGTATCCCCGCCTGTCACGCGGGAGACCGGGGTTCAATTCCCCGACGGGGAGGCCATCACCTTTTTTCTTACTAACACTATCACCGTTTTCTTGGTAATAACAGAAAGACGTTACTGACAAATACAACACTGTTAATTTTTTTTAGTATGTCTTTCCAAAATGATAATTCTTAACTTAGTGATACCGTAAAATAAACGTCTACATACAGAACAAATGCTTTACGTTGCGGGCAGAGGGAGAGGGAAAGATAACGCTCTTCCGGGCCTCCGGGCCCGCTTCCAGCCGGGGGCGGACAAAGCCTGCGCGTGCGCACTCGCTCCCCGCCAGATTCCAGCTGGAGGTCACGAACTCCGCGCGCAGGAACGTGTGGGGGAGGGGAGGGAGAGAGTGGAGTCTCCGCCCCCGAGCGGGAGGCTAGGAGCGGAAATGGCTTGTGGAAGGAAAGGACGGATTTCCTCAGAACGCGGGGACTAGACTAAACGGAAACCCGTTTCTCTGGCCTCAGGTAGTAGGTCCGAGCCTAGGTAGAGGGCTGGCTGTTAGGAAAATCTTGGAAGTAAAGGTATCAGGCTTCCCTGTGACCTATACGTCACGGAGGGGCGAAGAGAAAAAATGGGCGGGTCACAGGGGGTGTCCGGAAGGGACGCCATTGTTACCCGAGTCCTAAGAAACTGCGCAGGCCACTGCCCAGCAGGACCTCGTGGCGCAACGGTAGCGCGTCTGACTCCAGATCAGAAGGCTGCGTGTTCGAATCACGTCGGGGTCAAAGCTTTTCTTTCGTATTATTCCCTGTAAACCTCTGTGTATTCCCGCCATTTTTGAATATGCGTTTAATCTTAGGATTTATTATTCCTCGTTCAAATATTATCTCAGTAAATCCTTAATTTGCAGAAAGACAAGGCTCAGTATCTAGTGTGTAGCTCTAAGTCGGATTTTTTTTGTAGTGTTTTCTCTTGGAAAGTGAGTTTTCTGTCATTTAACGTGCGTGGTGCGTGGAAATAAGGACTGTGAACTGTTGTGCATTAGTGGGCACATCAGTCCACGGTGGCCCTCGACAGGAAATGTGTAATCTGCCGTGCAAGATATTTTTAAAAGTGGTTTTAGATCCGTTTGCGTTTTGCAAACGAGAAAAATATATAGTTTCTAACGTTGGGTATTATAATAGTTTGCATGTTTTAGCCTGTGTGCCAGGCACTGTAAGCCACCTTACAACGTGCAATTAGTATCCCACGTGTAAAGGTGAACCTGGCACGCAGAGGAACAGTCACCTACCGAGGGTCACCCACGACTCCAGTTCAGGAGACTGACTCCAGATCCCCCTCCTTACTAAATGATCTGTAGTCAAGGGGGAAATAAACTTGGAAGAACGTGCCAGAAGCCCTTGAATTTCAGTGCTACACCATTTCGAACTAGTGCCGACAAGTCAGATCACCACTTGCAACTACTTTAATAGTATGAAGCCAAGTTTACTCAGTCACCTTTGTAACCTTCAGAATCCCTCCTACTACATAGTTCTGTACAGGCAGGTGTCGAATATTTGTTGTACAAAAAAATAACAAGGCTGAGAAATGAATATTTTTCTATTTTTATTGGATGTGTTCCATAAAACTCCCTGCGTACTCCCTGAGTTTTTCTGTTCAGTGTTGTGAAAATATCAAATGTTAGTTTCTTAGGATTCAACCTAACATAGCAAGCAGTATAGCTGGACCTTGTATTCACATTTTGTTTGTTCTTCCTTCCTCTCTCCGGTTAGATTGAGATTAGATTATCCATTTCAACAGATATTTATGAGCCTCCAACTCTGATGAGCTGCATACTGTGCTAAAGCATGGAGGGGAAGGATACAATGAGTAAAAATGGGTTTGTGGTGGTGGTGTTTTTTGTTTTCTTTTTAGCATCAGGAGACAGGTTAAGTAACGAATACCATACATGATATGTTGGGATAAGTGCCATGAAAACAGAGTGATGTGATGTGCTAAAATAGGGACATTAACTCTGCACAGGGTAGTTCAAGGAGGCCTCTTGGGGAGGATCTTGAAAAATAAGTTTGCTCTGTAGTTTTAAGGTATTTTTTAAAATCCAGTGAACATATTTGAATGCCTTCTATGAATCAAGTGCTTGTTACTTATTATTCCTGGGATCTGATTTCTTCAGCTACAGAAGTAGAGCTTTAAATTAGTTTGCTAGGGTTGCTTTAGCAAAATACCACAGACTGGCTGTTTTAAACAGTAGAAACATATTGTCTTGTAGTTCTGGAGGCAGAAGTCCAAGATCTAGGCGACAGCAGAGTTGAATTCTCCCAAGACCACCTTTTTACTGTATCCTCACAAGGTCTTTTGCTGACTGACACATCCCTGGTGTTTCTCTGTGTGTCCTCTTACAAAGACACCAGTTATACTGGATTAGGGTCCACTCTCATGGCCTCATTTTACCTTAATCACCTCTTAAAAGGCCTTATCTCCAAATAAGAGCCCCATTTCGAGGTACTGGGGGGTTAGGGTTCAACATACGGATTTCAGGGGGACACAATTTAGCCTGTAACAATAGTTACGTTATCTCCCCCCTGGCAACCTTTGCACATACAGCATATATCTGCAACAGTACTTACTTGATCTCAGCTTGGACCAAGCAAGTTACCACATTTGTACAAAATCATACTCTTGTGAAGTAGACCCAGTGGGTTGTATTACATCATGAACTATTTTGTTACAGCAGCCCTAGGAAACTAATACAGCTTTTATTGGAGAACTACTTGTTCTTTAGTGTGGCTGGAGAAGAAGAGACAGAAAACTGTCTCTTCAGTTTTCTGGTAAATTGGAGTTCAAATCACGCAGGACTTTGTGTGCCATTCTAACTCATTTAGCTTTTATTCTAACTTGGAGCTATTATTCAAGAATGTGAAATAGATTGACTGTGGCTTTACAAAAAATATAAAAAGTAGCCTAGAGCTATCGTTTCTAGGTTTACATTCTGGGAACAAGTAATCAGTGCAAATTTTCAGGTCGCACCCTAGACCTACACACTGAGGAAACCCTAGGGATGGGACTAGCAAGCTGAGTGTTAACCAGGCCTGCCAGGTGATTCTGATAAAAGGTAATGTTTGAGAATCACTGGCCTACCCAGCAAGGCCAGACTCGAAGTTCAACTTAATTCACAGGGTGGCTAAGAGAATCAAACAAAACACATAAAGTTGTAAAGCAGTGTATATACGTATCATTATTAATACTGCTCTAATTCTAAATCTATCACTTTACAGATTCCAGCTTCTTTCCCAAGACTGGGATGTCTGTAGTTTCTGAGAATAGATGATTTACTGACTTGCTATAACTGGGAAACAAACTAAATCCAACACTTCATTTTAACTTAAACTTCTGTAGTCATTATGTAGGAATGATGTGAGGAAAGATGCTCTGGAATTGACAGATCCGTGTTTGAGTTACCAAATACTGACAGTAGCTCTGTGATTTTATTCTGTTTCATGAAAAATTTTCCAGTCTGTCATTCTTCCAAGTGGATTTATTCATTAGTACAGAATGCTTTAAGCGTTTATTTCACCGGTTTAATAAATTTGTTTTCTTTTTTGAGGTTATGTTTAATCAGTTACCTAAAATTGCTATACTCTGGATGAACTGATAAAATGAAGCCTTTAGAAATGTAAAACTAGTAAGAGTGAATTCTAAGAAGTCAAGTGATTCCCTGATTTTTCACACTGTTTCCAAGAGAAGTTGTGGTTATAAAATCATGTCTTCATTGTAGAAATCTTGGGAAATACAGAAATATGTAAAAAAGAAAAAAATTACCTGTGCCCCACCACCTAGCAGAAATTACTATAGACATTGTAATGAATATAGACACTTGGTCTACATTCATTTAGTCTTTTTTCTTTGTATATATTTTTAAATATACACATAACCAAATGTACTTTAGTTCTTTATAGAACTGAGATCTCACCCTAATATTGTTCTCTATTTTCATCTGTTTTCTTTTTACTGATTGGTGTATGGTGAATATTCTTTCACATTATTAAAAAGCTCTAAGAGCATGATTTTTATGACCATGTAGTATTTTTTCATCCACTCTTTGAGGTGACATCCTTAAATTCACAACTAAGTTCTCTGCAAAACAGAAACGTTACTTTTGTATGTAATGTTTTGATAATGAACAAAAATGTCAGCTGTATGTGATTACAATTAAGAACTTCAAAAATGGAGGCAGTTATCCAAGTGATTTAGGAAAAAAAGTTTGAAAGAGTTTTCTGACAAAGTAATTATATCATTTTTTTTAAAGCTGTGTCTTCACATAGAAATATCTTCCCATTGTTTGTTAAAGTTTTAGGTACCAATGATGTAACAAGGTTTAGCCTGGTAGCTTGGTTGGTCACAGCATTGTTCCAATGTACCAAAGCTGTGGGTTCAGTCTCTGGTCAGGGCACATGTAAGAAGCAACCAGTGAATGCGTAAATAAGTGGAACGATAAATCAATGTTTCTTTCTCTCTCTAATATCAATAAGTAAAAAAAATTAAAAAACCTAATACCCGTTCCAACGTAAAAGATAACTTAAATTTTTTTATATTGGATTAAGTGTAACACAAAACACCAGTCTTTTTAAGTCAGCAATTTCACAGATGACTGAGTCAAATTCTTGAGAAAGAAGAGGATGAGATCCAGAGTATAAGTGGTAGAATTCACTCTGATAGAGGGACACCTCTTCCATTGGAACAAGAAAGATGCAAGGGAGTAGGAGTGCGGATTTGACCCATCTGCAAGTGAAGCATTCCCCGCAGATGGTTTGTTTTTTCTCAAGTATGAGGCAGGGTCACCAGGTGAAAATGGGGAGAAGAGGGGGAAAGCAACGTGAGTGATTTTCTGGGACAAGTGAAGGTGTGAATGGTTAATCCAGATGAACAGCTTTTCCAGCCAGTTTTGAGTTCTCCTATGAGACCTGACAACATAAAGTAAAACCAGCCAGCCCTGCTGTACAATTTTTCTTCAGTAATATCTGCTTGGTTGCAGGCATGGAGCAAATTTGTTCCAGCAGGGTTAGTCCAAGCAAGGTTGAGGTTCTTTCAAGTAAGAAAGATAAAGAGAGACATTGGAGTAACAGAGTTGAAACCTTGTAAAGGACTAACGATAAGAATTGATCAGGGGATCTAATCTAAGTCAGGTGAGTTGGAGATGATTATATGACGGCAGAAGCAGGATAATAGATTTTTTTTAAGTGTTGGAGTTAATGGACTGGAGCTCTCAATTAGGTCCAGTACACTAAATGAGCCAAGTGGGAAAGAATAGTGACTGACAATTGGGATGCTTGAAATTGAGATTTAGAAGTTAAAACTGTTATTGATGACAAGGTTCAAGTTTTTATCAATGGAGTGGATGGATGTGATGAAATTGAGGAACAAGTTGTTGGAGAAGAAGAGGTCAGATATCTAAGAGGCCAAGTGTTGGTGTTGCATTGGTCAGCTGTAAGAATAGTGAATTTACACAGAATGTAGACAAGAGGGATGATGAGAAAAACCTAGAGCAAGAAGCAAAAGTCTATAATTTCTGAGGGAGAGTACCCAGGTTGATAAATTATAGCAGTAAAGACGGTAGAGGGTGATTAACTAGATGATACAAACTTCGAATGTTTTTGAAGGAGGAAAGAGAAGAAATAGTTTGGAAACAGTAATCAGAAACAGAGGCCACCCAAACTGTACACTCAACATAGAGTATGAGAAAAAAAATAGCCTTTACTTTAGTGCAGAGTCAAAAGCAAAAATTAACTTCACTAAAAATAGCAGTGCTAAGGATATACCTGGTGCTAGCTAGGATGATACCAATCTGAATTTGATAACTCATGAGTTTGTGGATGCAGAAAGGCAGTCTGTGTTTATGACATCAACCACGTCTCCTGAGAAGTATAGAATCTGCAAGTAACCTCCTGCTCATAGTGTCCCTGGAAAAGAGATGATCAATGAAAATGTTTTTGCTCAGGGAACATTTACTTCAGGCATCTAGAATGCAGTTCTTTGTGAATTGTCTTTAATATTAGCCTGTAGGGCATACTACTGTGTCTATTTAAAACAATTTTCAGATGCAACAAGAGATTTTTTGCTGTTTTTTGCTTGTGGTGAATGTAGGATGAATTATTGCCCCTAACGATTACACTGCCTGGAGAATTTCTAGTGCAAAGACACTACGAAAAATACAGTTCTAGTACAATGTCCTTGGGTGGTTCTCTCAGGTGGCTCTGTGATTCCATCATTGTACTCTATCCACATTATGTTAAGGTAGAGGAATATTATCCTCATGTGCCAGTAATGTAACCTCCTTTGAGGATGCACCTCGGACCCAGCTGCCCAGCAATCCTCAGACCACAGGAGCCTGGAGACCCTTCCAATCAGATCAAATCTAGCTCTGGTACCCTGACCCTTTTCACTTAGAGTAGCTAAATCCGCCTCTTAAAACTATTAGTACAGTTAAGCCAAAACCAAACCCAGCAACTATCAAGGTAACAATTTAACAGGATAAGTTGTGGCTACTATGCTAAGGACTTGGCTGCTCTGCCCATTATCATTTGAGACTATAGTAGATGTAACTCAGGGATGTCAAACTCATTCCCCCTCCCCTGGCGTGGGGGGGGGGGGAACACATCAACCTCACAGTGGCCTTCAAAGGGCCAAATGTAATTTTAGGACTGTATAAATGTAACTACTCCTTAACTAGGGCAGAGAGCTCGGTGCTGCCACCAAGTAGAAATAAGGTGCCATGATGGATAAAACAAGGTGGAGGGCTGGATCTGACCTGTGGGCCTTGTGTTTCCCACATGTGAAGTAACTGAACTGTGGCAGGCACATTGGGACCATCCCACATGGATTAATTACATTTGTGGGGTTACAAGTACTGCAAAAGCATGGTCCTTTGCCACTCAGCTCAGTCCTCCCTCTGAAGTTCAATACACTTGCCTATGTGTTCAGCAAAGCTTGCTAATTAAAATACAATTTTAATTGGTATTACTGAGCTTAATGCTATTGCTTAAATATATGTAAATCTGAGGTTTTTTGAGAAGAAAGTATAAAATTGTCTTATGAAAATAATCCATCATTAAAAGAAATGTCCCTTTCATTTAAACAAAATAAAATGGCTTAATTCACAGGAGACAGTTTTAGTGAGGACATTTTAAATTTACTGGAACTTAAACAACCATGCAGAAATCACATAAATGTTTAAAAATCATTTTTAAGCAGCTTATAAAGTAGTTTGGAGATGAGAACTGGGGAATGATTAAGACACCCAGGATTCAAGGTCAGCTTCTTTCTTTTCTTGAAAGAAAGCATAGTAAAACAAATTCCTAAGAAATACAAGTATTTGTTATCAATGGCATCTTTCTCTGGAAGACATTGCAGCAAATTTCTGAGATTCTGCCAGGTTGTAATATGAATCAGTAATGTGATTAGGATTCCCGGCCTAATTATAGGCCACTAGGTTTTCTGTATGGTTAAAATCTACTATGTACTTTCCTCAGTTATCTCAATTTGCCCATTAAGCCATTCCTAAATGTTTCAATTTGTTGTTTTAAACATTAGGCTTGGTTATATATGGTAAGATAGAGGGAGGGATCCAACTCTGTGAAATAGCTTCCAACAAAAATGCTGTTGATTCCCAACTAACTATTCAAATGTAATAATTTAGAAATGCCCCAGGCTGTAGGGTAAAAAGCAAATGGAGTATTTGACGATCCAATTTTGTTACAAATTCCAGGAGTTTGAAGTGCCCAGCAGTCGAGGTCTGGCTTTTCCTGAATTTCAGGAACAAAAGAAGCGTTTCCAAGCCAAGACGTGAAGGCGTTTGTTTTAAATGTATTCTGAAGTAAATCAAATCAAGGACGATGAGTGTCTGCAAACACGTCTCGTTTCTTTTCCTTCCTTTCAGATATAACGGTTGGGGAAGGAAATGTTGCGGCCACTCTCCCGTGGCTCAGTGTCCTGAGGTTGAGAAAGGCCCAGCCCGGGTCTTCGAAGCTGGTCCGCAACTGACCCGGGGGAGGAAAGCTGCTTTCCCAGCAAGGGGGGGCGGAGAGGAAATCGTGCACAAAAGCAGTACGATTTGTCCCTTATCAGCGTCTAAGGGGAAGGGTGGAGAAAAAGGAAACAGAAACGGACCAGGCGCCGTGGATCCCGCCCGAGCGGCTTTTAAACTGCGTTTCCACAACCTCTCGCAGGGCGCCTCGGCTAATGGAACCCGCGCGAGGCGTCGGGCCAATCAGCGCCGCGTTTCCTCCGAGCCCCGGCCAATGGCGGCGCACGTTCTTGGTGCGTGGGCGAAGCAGGCTGCTCTCCTTGGCTGTCGTGTGTGGGCTGGGGTTGGTGCGAGCTCCTATTTGGGCTGCACTTGGTTTGCAGTTCTGCTCCGGGGCTTTTGTGTCCAGCTTCTACGTTTCTTTCTGTGTGCGAGTTTTTTTCTTCTTCTTTTTTTTTGTTTTTCGCTCCGCGCGCTGATCCGGATTGTGAGCCTTGAGGCTCAGAGGCGGCAACGCGTCCCCCCCCCCCCTTCCAGGCAAGGAGCGAGCGCGGCAGCGTGAGCGCGGGTGTGACGGCTGCGGGGAAGGGGATTCGCCGCCGAAATGCCGGAGTTTCTGGAAGACCCCTCGGTCCTGACGAAGGAGAAGTTGAAGAGTGAGTTGGTGGCCAACAACGTGACGCTCCCGCCGGGGGAGCAGCGCAAAGACGTATATGTGCAGCTCTACCTGCAGCACCTCACGGCGCGCAACCGGCCGCCGCTCGCCGCCGGCGCCAACAGCAAGGGGCCCCCAGACTTCTCCAGCGACGAAGAGCGCGAGCCCACCCCAGTCCTCGGCTCCGGGGCCTCCGCCGCGGGCCGCAGCCGAGCCTCCGTCGGCAGGGTAAGGACGCCCGGCTCCGGCCACAAAGGCGGCTGTTTGGCGGTTGTCGCTCCCCGTTCGCCTGCGGTCCTCCCTCCAGGCGCCCCTTCGGGCCTCCTTGGCGGCGGGGCTGGACTCCGGCTCTTCGCCGCGGGCTTGCAGGCCGTGGAAGGGGAGGGCGCTGGAGAGGAGAGTCCGAAGTTGGGGCCGCAGGGGCCGTGTCTTGGCCGAATGTGTCTGGGAGGCGTGAAGTTAGCGTGGGCGAAGGGCGCGAGTGGGTGGCTCGGTGTTGCTCGACCGCCGGCCGCCAGGACTGGGTATTCAGACAGGTGCTGCGTACCCCTTTCGGAAGCGCTTCGGAGGGGTCAGCCCGAAACGGGCAGTTCGAGCGTTTTCCCGCTTTCTTAACTGCAATGAAAACTAACTGGGTCTCGGAGCGCTCCCTGGAGGGCAATTTGTGCATGCTAATTTCTAATCAGAATTTGAAACGAATTCCCGCCTTTTTATGGTTTTTTTTCCCTCCTCTCATCTGGAGGGCTTTTTGAACCGTTTATGTTTTTCTCGTTTGTGTTACTTTTTTTCCAGCAACAGGCCATATTTGGACGGGGGAACATTACCCTAAATTAAAATGGTCATTTTAAAATACATCACTAAGCGGTTATCATACACGCTTAAACATTTGAAAATTTCTGGTTATTAAGGGCATGAGTTTGGGGGGGGTTTTTTTGGTACATTTTGCATGAGGAAAGCAGACTTCGGAATCAAGAGAAATGTTTATTTCATGGCATTCTGATATGTCATTAACATAGTTTGGAGTATCTAAATCCCGGGTAAATCTCAGATTGGCTCCAGCAAATGGACATTTTGTTTGAGAACTGTTTGGGGTTTTTTTGTTCAGTGGGTTTCTATACACTGTTTTGCTGGTATGAATCTGTCCACTTACCAAAACTTCATATCCTAGCAGGACGTAGTTAAAAGTAGTGATCCGTGTAAGGGATAAGACTTGGACTAGGGAGTTTGGACTTGTTACTATTAATTACTACTATAACTTGAAAGTAATTTCAAAGTTAGGTTGTTCAATTTTTAAAAATCTATCTGATGTGCTTTCTGGACTACCAAATAGAAATGAAAGAAAAATGTAATAGATACATGTAAATTTAATTGAAAACCTTAGCTTGGACTTTAGAAATTTGAAAATCATATTTTAAGTCAATGCCTGGCAAATAGTAGTACCAGATAAATATTTGTTCAATAAATATAAAAGAGCTACTGCACCGTATTGTTTCTGATGTCTTGTTTCTGTGGATTTGAGAAAAGCCATTGGACTCTTCCATAAAAAACCGAAATTTACTTGTAAAGTATTTTCTTTATCTGTTTTTCCCTAGCCTCTCTGAAGAAGAGAGTAATGCTCAACCTATTTCAATAAAGATTTGGTTGAAAATGAAATATTTTCCACTTAAGCTGCACACATTTTAAAACTAACAGGTCTTCTATAGAATCCTATCTTGGTCTGTGCAAACGTACTATTCTTGAGCCATGAAAGTAGTTTCTGCCACATGCTTTTAAGTACAGGAGATGGATTTCTGCTAACCCTGCCCACCACCATGATTTAATTTTTTAAATTTTTGTCCGATAATTGATATGTTGATATGTTTGTTCTCGTCTCAACAGATACCTCATATTGTTTGTTCAGCACTAGGTAAAAAAGTTCTGGGTGAAAGGAATTAACATTTTAAGAGAACCTGTTATGTCCAGTGGCACTCTGAGCCCTTTTTATATCATTTACTGTTTTGAAACATACAGAGAAAAAAACTATTTCACAGCCCTAGATTTGCGGCCTCTGCTTGGGTACTTAAAGCTCAAAAAATGTGTCCTTGGCTAGGCTTTATAGTGTGAACAACTTGAAGAAGTTAATAGTGGTATGTGGTCAGTAGCATCATTGTCTGTTTTAAAGCAGATTCGGTAAAAATGAGTTGTAATTTAATTTAGGAGTTTAGTAGACAGTTTATCAGGCATAGGAAAAATATTTTGAATAGACAGAGAACATTACTTTTATATATACAACATTTTATGTTCCAGTTATTGTTAGCCCGTGTATGGTAACGATATAGACTCAATTTCTTAAAGAATATTTCCAATCTAGGAGAAAGCCAAATTACGTTTGAGAGTTGCAGAAAAGGCAAATCTTTTAGGTGGTGAATTTTTAACATTTTAAAACAAATCAAACATTAATGTGGATTTGGCTAAAGTCATAGCATCTATCTTCTATTTAAACATGGGTTTATAAGGAATATTTTTAAGGAAAGGAGAAATTGTTTCTTTTCAGTCATTTTCATGGACTCTTAGAAATGTTTCGCATGTCCAAAAGTTGGTTGTTAGTTTTTATATTTCTAAGCTTTTATTTTGTGTATCTTGGTGATACCAACATTTGTAGATGTTGAGATCATAATCAGGGGTGTCCAGCACATGGGCTGCATGTGGCCCATGATGGCTATGAATGAGGCCCAATACAAAATCGTAAACTTACTTAAAACCTTTTTTTTTTTTTTTGCTCATCAGTTTTTGTTAGTGTTTGTGGGTTTAATGTGCTGTTCAAGATAACTCTTCCATTGTGGCCCAGAGACACCAAAAGGTTGAACACCCATGATCAACTCAGAAGTAAACATTTACAGAGTTGGTGATCTGCCTTTTCCTTCCAAGATGCAAGGCAGTGTAGTTAATTTTGAAATATTTTTTTGGAATTGGGTGAGATAAGTTTGTGAAAGTGATGTATATATTGTCTGTTCAAATGTTACTATACAGCACAATATGCAGGTTGCTTGAGTTATCCAGGCAACTTTGAACTTAAGTATCCTCAAGTATCCTCTCTTGTAAAATGGGGATATTAGTATCTGTTTCATACTAACCCTAGGATCAATGAACCCTAGGGTTTTTAGGGTTCATTGACTTCATACATATAAAGTACTTAGAATATAATGTACATAATAAATACTCCCTAAAATCTATTTCATAACAATAATTGTTATATTTCAGCATCTTTGCCACTAATGATAGAAATTTTAAAGTAAGCAACTCATTGGTTATACCATACCACTGTTGAATTTTAAAGTTGAAAAAGATATTAGAGAGCACCTGACAGTTGGGAAGAAACTAGAGAACAGTGCCTGGCACATAGTAAGTACTGACTATTTTTACTGAATAAAACTAAGAGATTATATGATTTAATTAAAGGAACAGCTTTCTAGAGGCAGAAGTCAGTACAACTAATGGTTCCCTATTGAAACTGCTCACTTAATAATTATGTATGCCACATTGTCTTCCAATTTTTATTATTAAATTTGATATTTCGTAAAATGGCACTACTTTTCTGGAATTTTTTTCTCCCTATAAGTTAAAAACCAAGCAGCCTTTATGAAACCTTGCTCTATTTATTCCAACTTATTGACATCTTAATATTTCTTTGTACAGCTGTAGTTTTTCATTGTTTCAAGAAAATAAGTGTAAGGGTGTTGGTTTCCTGCTTCAATTTGATAAAGATTTATCATTTCTTAACAAGAAATGGATTTTTAAAATATAAGTGACTTTTTGCTCCTCAGATGATACTTTGACTCATTCATTCATTCAACAAAACAGCTTATCATTTGTCTATTCCAGTGTCAGACACTCTTTGTTAGATGCTTGAGATACAAATGTGATTATGATAAGACCCCTGCTTTCTGCTACCTTATTAAATGCTGCATCCAAAATCACCTGAGGTACCCATTAAAATACACATTCTTGGGCCTAAGATTAGGATTCAAGACTGGATGGAATATAGAGGTTTTGATAACAAATCAGATTTAGGGACTGTTACTCAAGTAGCTACTAGCTCACCATCTGGGGAAGATAAAACATTTATACAAATAATTAATAAAAAGTAGGTTGAGTGTGGTGAATGCCAAAGAAAGATTTCTTAAAAACCCCAGGTAGTTGCAAGAAGTTGAAATTGCAAGAAACTCCTGGATGTTTTTGTTGGTAGTAGAGTTTGAACATTCTTATGGTGGGAGGGATTATCTACAAGTAATCTGTACCTGATTGGTTTCCTTTAATTTAAGGTATTTATATTCTACAATGGAGTTTTTCTTTCCAGCCTATCCATACATTTTGGAAAATTCAAGTAGATCATTAACATGATATTAGGTCTGTTTGATTTTTTTTTTAAATAAGTAGTTTCTCTGAAGAACTCAAGTCTTTAATATAGAACTCTTAGATTCTAGGCAACTATTTTGATATCAAGGTGTGGGTTGCTTCAAGATTTGAGTTTGAGGATCTTAGATAAGTGCAATATTGCAGGGCTGGACAAATATAGGTTTACAGTTATATCATTACTTATCCTCATATGTATGTTTTGTTTTGTTTTGTTTTTTTAAATATTTTATTATTTGTTTATCTTTAGTGGGGAAGGAAAGGAGAGAGGGAGAGAAACATCAATGTATGGTTGCCTTTTGTGCGTCCCCTGCAGGGAACTGGCCTGCAGGGAACCGGCCTGCAACCCAGGCATGTGCCCTGACTGGGAATCGAACCGCGATCGTGTGGTTCGCAGGCCCGCGCTCAATCCACTGAGCTACACCAGCCAGGGCTGTTTTGTTTTGTTTTTTAAGATTTTTATTTGTTTATCTTTAGTGGGGAAGGAAAGGAGAGAGGGAGAGAAACATCAATGTATGGTTGCCTTTCGTGCGTCCCCTGCAGGGAACTGGCCTGCAGGGAACTAGCCTGCAGGGAACCAGCCTGGAACCCTGGTATGTGCCCTGACTGGGAATCGAACTGTGATTCTCTGGTTTGCAGGCCCGTGCTCAATCCACTAAGCTACACCAGCCAATGCTGTATGTATTTATTTATTTTAATTTTTATTTATTTTTTTGTAGACAGAGGAGAAGGAAAGGAGAAAGAGGGAAAGAAACATCAGTGTGTGGTTGCCTCTTGTGTACACACACACACACACACACCCCACCCCACCCCTGTACTGGGTACCTGGCGGGCAACCCAGGCATGTGCCCTGACTAGGAACCAGACCCATTTGGTTTGCAGGCCCATGCTCAATCCACTGGGCCATACCAGCCAGGGCATGTTTATTATTAATTTGTATTAATACCATTGTAAACCTATGTTTGCCCACTTTTGTATATACGCCTCATAATCTTATGAACTACTTAAATTTTTATTTGGTTAAAAACTAAAAATTCTAATCCATGGAAAAATAATGTGACCCCTCCCCTTTCCCCCCAGCATCATTGGAAAGTAAGCATTTCATACAACTTTATGATTTTTGCCCTTATGCATAAAATATACATTGTATTAACTGTTCTGCCTAAATATTTGGGCCTAAATTGACTTTGGTATTTGTAGTCATGATTTAAACAGCCATTTTTTTCAGTGTTGTAATGCTTCGTAGGATTACTAGGCATTTGTAGTGTTATTTGTCACAATTCTGAAAGGTACCCATACTTTTGCTCTCTTCTCTTATTTACCTTGGAAGTTAATGTTTTATCAGTAGATACTGCCATTGCTTAAATTATTTTAAAAACCTCCTTTGTAATTTCTTTCAAAGTTCCATGTTCTTTCAGCTCCAGTAGTGCCTCCCCATATTCATGGTGTCAGTTACCCGTGGTCAACTGGTCTGACAACATTAAATGAAAAATTCCAGAAGTTAACAATTCATACATAAGTTTTATATTGTGTGCTGTTTTGAGGAATGTGACAAAATCTTGCACTGTCCCATCCAGGATGTGAATCGCCCCATTCTTATTTATTGTTAATCTCTTACCGTGCTTAATTTTTAAGTAAAACTTTATTATGGGTATGTATGTGTGGGAAAAACATGGTCTATATAGGTAGGGTTCGGTGCTGTCTGCAGTTTTGGTCAGCTACTGGGGGGTCTTGGACCATACCACCCTCGGATAGGGGCGGACTACCATGTTCTAATGAAGTGTGGTCATATATTGGTTTAGCCAAAAGTTCATTACATTTTTTTCCATGAAAGACACATTTCTCATTTTCACCAATAACTTTATGGATTATATTTTGAGTATGTTGGTTATCTTCTGCTGTTCAGTGCCAGCCAGTTAACCTAAAGTTTGCTAATTCGATTCCCACCCAGGGCACGTATCTGGGTTACAGGCCAGGTCCCCAATTAGGGATGTGCAAGAGGCAACCAATCAGTGTATCTCTCACGCACTGATGTTTCTCTCTCCCTTTCTCTCTTCTCCTCTCTCTAAAAATAAATAAATAAAATCTTTAAAAGAAATGTACACTGATATATGACAGCTATCACAGTACAATCTAACAAAATTGTTCCAAATGAAGTTAAAGACTACTAAGCACCGCTAGAGCCATTCTGTAGAAAAAAACTAAAAAACTTTTTGGCCAACCCAATAGAACTAAGTGTTGCAACAAAGCTGTGTCAGAGATGATACGTCTGACTTTCTGCGTGGGTCAAAAACTGGCTACCAGAGTCCACTATATTACAAAAATACTCATTTGGGCTTTGTAAATTCTGATGAGCTTAAAGGAAATCATTTTCATACATCTTTGTCAAAAAGTCTTAAACTCCTAGGTTAATTTAAACTCTTAAATATTAAAAGAGGTCAATAGTGAACAGGATTTATAATGATCTGGATGAAAATATGTAAAAGTCTGCTCATTTGAAATTTTTATCCATCATCTCCTCTTTAGACAGGTTAGCTAAAACTGAATATTTTAACAATAATGTCTTTTTAAAAAATATTTTTATTTATTTTTAGAGAGAGGGGAAGGAAAGGAGAAAGAGAAGGAGAGAAACGTACTCTCTCTCTCTTAATGTGTGGTTGCCTCTCACATGCCCACTACTGGGGACCTGGTCCACAACCCAGGCATGTGCCCTAGACTGGGAATCAAACTTGCCACCCTTTGGTTCGCAGGCCTGCTCAATCCACTGAGCAATGCCAGCCAGGGCAACAATAATGTCTTTAAAATTTGAGTTACTTGCTTGGCTATTAAGGTCATATAAATATAACCAAACTTAACAAATATCCCAAACACGGAGTGAGACTTTCAATTTAATCAAATTGCCAAGGTTTAATATCACTCTAAGTCAACTCGAAGGTGAATTTTCATGTTTATTGTATACAGTGTTCTTTATATAGTAAGTGAACATTGATTCATATGGAAATGACTTTGTTTACAGAAAGCTACAAAGAAAACTGATAAACACAGACTGGAAGATAAAGATGATTTAGATGTAACAGAGCTCACTAATGAAGATCTTCAGGATCAGCTTGTGAAATATGGGGTGAATCCTGGCCCTATTGTGGGTAAGGTGATAAAATTTTGAATATCTTTTCTGTGAAGCAGTGCTCCAAATTGCTTTTCCCTCTTGTTTATCTAGCAGTTGTTTGGGTTCTAAGGGTCAGCCTGTCGTTAATTATTTATATGACCAGGACCTTAGTTTCCTTAACTGTATAAATGAGGAAAGTAAAATGAAGGAATTGAACTAGATAATTGCCAAGATTCCCTCTCTTATCAAGATTGCTTCATATGGTGCTCACATTACACTAACTGATGAGACACATAGATCTTATTTGTCAGTTGAGGAAAATCTGAGTTAACATGGCTGGCCAGATTTATTCAAATCAGTAATTTAGTGACAGACTTGTTAATATACTCAGGTTTCTCAATGCCCGGCATTTTCAGTTATCGTTATATGTGTATGGGAGGATGATAAATGATGCTCAGATCATAAAACAAAGCTCCTAAGTACCTTTTTTTTATTAAAAGTCTTATTTTGGTTGGAATTCAAGAATGATATCCTGAAGAGTAAACTGAAAAGAGAAAACTTGGAACCAAATATACTTGGAATTTCATCCTTTGCTTACTTTTGGTGATTTTGCAAAGTTGTTTATGCCTTAGTTTTGTAGGGTCTTGGCAATAAATGTCAGGATGAAGAAGGTCTACTACTTTGATCTTCTGAGTTATTTAAAAGTTTGAACACTGGAGAGTTGTGGGTTGGTTTTCTCTCAAGTGTAGTTGCAAACAAATTGTGGAATATTGTCTTTTGCATTATTTAATAACTGCCTCTAAATAGATAGTATTTGCCTATTAATATAATTACCAACAGACATTTGATACCCTTTATAAATTTAAATATTTAAAATTCCAAAAGGGAGATGTTAAAAAATGTGTATTAATATCAACATACATTAAATTACATGTTTGTATACTAGCTGTTCATTTTTCCCCAGCTATGTTGAGGTATAATTGATAAAATTGTATATATTGAAGATGTGCAACTTAATGTTTTGATACACATAGTCATGGTGAAATAACCATAATCAAACTAATTAACATATTCATCACTTCACAGTTTTCTTTTTGTGTGTGTGGTGAGAGTGCTTAAGGTCAACCTTCTTACCAAATTTCATGGGTTCAAGGCCTGCCCACAAAATATCCAGTCATGTAATGTGAAAAATAGAAACATTTATTGAAGAAGATATAAGAAACATTGTACACAGGACAATGATTCAAAAGGATCATCCTGAGTCCCTTTCAAAAGTAGGCACCTTGGGACCTCACACAGTTCTCCCAGTTGGCATCAGCTGCCCCATCCATCATATTTTCCTGAATCTCATCGATGGTCTGAAACCTCTTCCCTTTCAAAGGTGATTTTAGTTTTGGGGTAAGCCAGAAGTTGCCGGGTACCAAGTCTGGGCTGTAGGGGGCCTGAGTCACCTGGGTGAATGTTCTTGTTATAGTAACAATGGCTGGACTTTTCTAGGACAGACCTCGTATAGTGCAGTATCGTTAACTATGGTTCATGTTATACATAGATTTCCAGAACTTACTTATCTCACATAACTGATATTTTGTACCCTCTGACCGACAATTTCCCCATATCTCCATCCCTACCTGTTCATCTTAAGACTACTTACATAAAATTTTGAGTTGTGTTGATTTTTCAAAATAGGTTTATTATTTTATTCATCTTGTAGAAATCAGAAGACATGCAGCTAGTATAAAGCAAAGTAAAAGCTACTTTTTGGTTTTAAACTGTCATTGATGTTGAAATGTGTTAGAAATTTGTTTATACTCAATTTTACTTTGCCATTAATTGTTACATAATTTCTGGTTTTAAAAAAGATTTTATTTATTTAGTTTTAGATAGAGGGAATGGGAGGGAGAAAGAGAGGCAGAGAAACATCAATGTGTGGTTGCCTCTCTTGTGCCTCCCTACTGGGGACCTAGCCCACAACCCAGGCATGTGCCCTGACTGGGAATTGAACTCGAGACCCTTCGGTTCACAGGCCAGTGCTCAGTCTACTGAGCCACACTAGCCAGGGCAATTTCTGGTTTTTATACATTTTTTAATAAAAGGTCATTTAGCTGCAAAAAATATATATATGTATAAATGTAATTTAATACCTTAAAATGTGCTCAATATTTATATATTTTATTTCCAGAGCTTATTTTTATTTTCTTGCATGACTGAAATTTTGTTTCTTCTGACCAACATCATGTCAAATATATTTAAATTGCAAAAATGTGATTTATAGTACTTTTCCCATAACTGGGTAGCTGTTTATTGTTGTATTAATCTTTTAGAGTTGTAAGGTTTTTTGGTTCTGGTGGTGGTGGTGGTTGTTTTTAGGATTTTATTTATTTTTAGAGGGAGGGGAAGGGAGGGAAAGAAACATTGTCGTGTGATTGCCTCTCGTGCATCCCTACCTGGTATCTGTCCTCCAACCCACGCATGTGCCCTGACTGGGAATTGAACTGGGGATCCTTTGGTTTTCAGGCTGGCACTCATTCCACTGAGCCACACAAGCCAGGGCTAGAGTTACAAGGTTTTAATCACAGTAATTGAGAGGGGTACAGTCTGTTAATAAAAATAGTTGTTTTAATAAAGACAAGTACTGTTATATAGTACTAGAGAAAATATATAAAATCCAGAACTTTTCAGGAAAAAATACTGAGTTGTAAGTGGCTTTTCAGTATGTTATCTAATAAGACCCATATCAACGTCCTACCTATTTCATGCCATAAAAGAAACATTGTTGTAATTATTTCCCTGGCTTTTTTTTTTTTTTAATGAAAGTAACATTTTAAAATCGCTAAAGAATAATATCTGAGCTGGATCTTAAATAAGACGAAGTACTAAAGTGAGTTCTGCCTTACAACAGGAACAACCAGAAAGCTATATGAGAAAAAGCTGTTGAAACTGAGGGAACAAGGAACGGAATCAAGATCTTCTACTCCTTTGCCAACAATTTCTTCTTCAGCAGAAAATACAAGACAGAACGGAAGTAATGACTCTGACAGATACAGTGACAACGAGGAAGGTAAAAATTTATATGATGTTAATCAGATAGTTGTGACTTTTTTCCCAGACTCGTAATATACAGTAAACATGAAGAAGATAAAATTTAATATTACCAAGACATGTAATTTTTGTTCATATCCTTAATTTTCTAAGTAATTTGATTTAACCAGCTTTTGTTGAGAACTCAAACAGAAAAGTACAAATGTCTAATCTGTCACCTAAAATTACCGAAGTGCCTGTGTCTTTTTTGCTTCAAATTCATTTTTCTAAGAAAATATTACAAATAAAGACAAAGTTCCTCTACTTCTTTTCAAGTATCATTTCCATAGAAGCTCATTTTTTAAAGTAACTTTTTATATGCATCTATTTAGTAGATTATATTATTTTGTACTTTGGAAAGTCCATATAAATCATATATTAAATCCTGTCACATTTTTATTATTTTGTTATGTAATCAAGATCTCATTGATTAATTGTGCTTGTTTCATTTCTTGTAGTTCATATAATGGTAGTATTTACATGTGGCATGTTTTCTATGTTCTCTATTGATAGGCACTTATATTTACAGTTTTTTGCTAGATAATCTTATTTCAGGTAGAGCAAATATTTTAACATATTTTAGTAGACTATTATAAGAAAATTTGACCATATTTAAATATTTTTGAAAATAGTACAAAAAATAAACGACTTTTTAACATTTATTTTAAGAGCAGGTTGATATTTAGAAATGTTTAGTTTGTTTATATGACATGTTTGTTGATTTCATGATTATTTAATTTGATTTAAGTTGCTTATATTTCCATAAACATTGCCTGCCAGGGCATAGTCTATCAAATTGGTTGTTCAGAGTATGAAATATAGAGTCTTTTCCCTCAACAGCACTATGTTAGCAAAGAGGCAAAGAATAAAATCAGCTTAAACACAAGTAATGCTTAAACTTCCTGCCTCTTTTGCCTCTACAGGAAAGAAGAAAGAACACAAGAAAGTGAAGTCCACTAGGGATTTTGTTCCTTTTTCTGAACTTCCAACTACTCCCTCTGGTGGATTTTTTCAGGGTATTTCTTTTCCTGAAATCTCCCCTGGCCCTCCTTTGGGCAGGACTGAACGACAGGCAGCTAAGAAAGTACATACTTCTAAGGGAGACCCACCTAGGGAACCTCTTATTGCCACAACCTTGCCTGTCAGGGAAAAGTTAGCCTCTGGAGGGAATTTGTATATGTCCTCCATCTCTAGCCATGGTAGATGTTTAGAGAAAAGTTCTTCAACATCTTCTCAGCATGAACTCGCTGCCATGTTGGTCTCTGCTGCAGCTTCTCCTTCACTGATTAAAGAAACCACCACTACTTGCTATAAAGACATAGTAGAAAATACTAACTGTGGAGAGAAAAGTGGAATTCAACCATTATGTACTGAGAGGTCCCATGGTTCAAGTCAGTCCATTCTCTCCAGTTCAAGGAAAATGCTAGAAGGGTCTGAGAGATCGCAAGTAATTTCCCCACCACTTGCTCAGGCAATCAGGGATTATGTCAATTCTCTGTTGGTCCAGAGTGGGGTAGGTAGTTTGCCTGGGACTTCTAACTCTACACCCTCACTGGATGTAGAAAACATATGGAAGAGAATGAATCAATCTAATTTTCAAGAAACCGAATCCCTGTCTCCTCCACGAAAATTGCCTAGACTCAGTAAAAAGTCAGAGGAAAAGGATTCAGGTTCCCGTGTGGCATTTCAAAATATACATGAATCTGAACTGATGTCTTCTGCCCAAACCGTTGTCTCTCACTCACTTGCTACCTTAGGCATAGAAATGTCTAAGCAATCACAGCATGATGAAGTAGATGCCCCAGAGCTGTCTTTTCCTTTCCATGAGTCTATTTTAAAAGTAATTGAAGAGGAGTGGCAGCTAATTGACAGGCAGCCGCCTTCATTGGCATGCAAGTATCCAGTTTCTTCCAAAGAGGCAACCCAGCTGTTATCAGTTCCAAAAGTAGATGATGAAATCCTGGGGCTTATTTCTGAAGCCACTCCACCAGCAGGTACTCAGGTAGCTTCAGCTGATAAACAGGTAGATTTAGCACTTTGTAGAGCATATGAAGCTGCAGCATCAGCATTGCAGATTGCAACCCATACTGCCTTTGTAGTTCGGGCTATGCAGGCTGACATTAGTCAGGCTGCACAAATTCTTAGCTCCGATCCTAGTAATACCCAGCAGGCACTTGGGATTCTGAGCAAAACATATGATGCGGCTTCATTTCTTTGTGAAGCTGCATTTGATGAAGTAAAGATGGCTGCCCATACCATGGGATCTTCTACTTTAGGTCGCCGTTATCTCTGGCTAAAGAATTGCAAAATTAATCCAGCTTCTAAGAATAAACTGGCTGTTACTCCCTTTAAAGGTGGAACATTATTTGGAGGAGAAGTATGCAAAGTAGTTAAAAAGCGTGGAAATAAGCACTAATGATATTTAAAATAAAGGTATCCATTTTATCTTTGAAACAAATCTTACCAGATTTCCTAGGAAATTTTAAGTACTACTTTTAAAGCAAAAAAAAATTTAAGGCCTTTTTTTTAGTTTCTAGATGGGGCTAATTTCAAAGCATCAAGTTCCTGCCCGTTGAATTATAGTTTAAAAGTAGTTGCCCACATAAAACTGCCTTTTTAAGAAAGTTGTACAGATAGAAAGCCTCATAAACTTGAAAGCTTTGTTGATCACATTTTTATCTCAAGTAGTCCCCTCTTTCCTATTTTACCTAAGATTTTACAGTTCTTCAAAACTAAGAAAATTCTTTTAACTAGGATATAGAGTTTTCACTGGTCTTAATATCTTTTTAGTTTCTGTGTAAGTTGTCTGCATTTTTCTTTTTATTTTCTCACTTTTGTTTGTTTTTTACTTATGTCTACAGTATCATTCATAATATTCTAGATCATTGCAACTCAGTGTCCCAGTCTGTGAATTGTTACTGATCCACAGACAAGACAAGCATTCACCAGAATTTGAACCTAGAGACACCTTTTAGATTAATGATAGGGGAGTTTTGTTTGTTTTCTTTTTTGTTTTGGTAAAAATTTATTGATAGAGAAAACAGTGCTGATTTACATTTTGTTCTTAAGGCCCTCTTTTCTTTGTGGATTGGTGGCAAATAGTTTATGAACCACATTTGGAGAAATAAATACTACTCTAGACCATAATTCTTTAGGATAGTGCATTTTCACAATCACTAGTTTATTAGGTGAACTAGGCACTGGAAAGATGGGCCTTTTCATGTAACACTTTCAAGGTATGTTGTAGTTCATAGGTTTAACCTAAATTCTAAAAGCAAATTTAAGATTTAAGTTAGAAGTTTTTTTAAAGTTACAAGAAATAATACTAGTGTTTTTGTGTCTATATAAAACAGTAAATTCTCTTGTGTTTCCATTTCTATGATTGTAAGATGAGAGTCTAACTGTAGAGGCATTTGATAATCGAATTTCTTTGTATTTTTATGGAAATAGTAGTATTAAATATAAGTTTAAGTGGGCCCGTAGTTACTCCTAGCTATATTCTTAGACTATGCATGTCCACTTTCCACTTTGCAGCTTTCTGGGAGTAATTTTATTTGTTATTTGTCTTCGGTAATGTACATGTATACATGTACCTACTAAGTGCTATGTGATTTTAAAAATGTATTACTGTAGAATGCTTCTGCAAATTCAATAAAGTTGTTAATTTTGAACAGTTTTGTGTGGTCTCTAGCAACATGTTTTATGTGTGTTTTATTCCTGGAGTTAAAATAAGTTAGATGTTTGTGGATGACCATTCCTTTATCATTTCATCATTGAAACTCACTTGACATTACAACGGTGTACTTGGAGATATTCTATATATTGTTGTTTTATTGTATTTGAGGACCATGTTTTTTATTAGCTATTGGAATCTAAAATTTGTAAGAGGAATTAAACTGTAACCAGATATCTTATTTGTTTAAATCATTTTCTATTCAACTACTATTGAGTTCTTTGGATGCTTTCTAATTCTTAGAATCTGGGTTAACAAAGCTTATGATTTTATTATACTAAGGATTGTCCCAATATAGGTATATTGATAGGATCTATTAATAGGAGCCTTGGGAGGTGGGGGCTAGAGTTGCTTAATCCTAAATAAAGCAATCCTAAATAGAGTACCTTAATCTTAAATAAAGATCAGACTAATTGAACTATCATGCTAAAGATAAAAATTCACTTTATTTTTGGGAAACTTGCAAGTAGATGCTGGACTGACTAATGCTAGGTAACTAGCAAGACACGTGGCCGGCTATCTTGACTACTTTTAAGTACAACTGCATTGAGTTCGTGCAAATTTAAGCTTTAACAATTGACTCCGTTTCTGCCTCTGGAGAAAATAAAGTTTTGGTAACAAGTTTTAGAAGTAACAACTGACATTTTGCAATATGACGATAAATGACCACAAAATGTGGAAGTTAGCTAAAATTTTATCAGTCTTTTAATAAATCTAGCTCTTCAAATGGTGATATAACCAAGACTAGGTGAATGGAATATTGGAGCCTATAAAAACGTAATATATACATGTCTGAGTTGTTAATAATTATTATGGTGGTATGCTAAGTAATGCATATACCCTAGCTTTTCTTCAGAGAAATGTTATTTGTATTATGGGGATGAAGAAAAGTCGCCTGTGATCAGTTGTACTTTTCTGTCAACAAGATTCCTCCTTACCTCCTTACCTCCTTAACTGTACCTAGGTTTTTTATAATCACATCAGAAAGAATGGAGGAGAGACTCAAACTGTACTTTCATGTATATGAACGTCATTGCACTTACCATTATTGGAAGCTTGGTACCATACATCTTAAAACTCCCTATAGCATTTTTCCTTTCATATTCCAAATTCCAATTTAATAAAAAACCTTTGCACTGCATGGAGAAAAGAATGGTAACAACCATATTTTAATGCCCCCTCCCCATCTAAATTGTTTTTAGTGAAAAGCCTCCTTGGGAGCACTTTGAATTTGCTTTGTTTTTCGGGCTGTTAACTCCTAGAAAAAGGGGAGGAGAATAAGAAGCCCTGATCAGATTAAGGAGTGGGGGAAATAAACAGAAATGTAATAAAATAAAAATGGCAAAGAAAAAAATTTTTTTAAGTTAGAAATTGCAGTTAGTTTTTGGTCTGTTAAGACGAATACCAATAGATAACTTGCTTTAATTAGTAATGTGGCTAAAATCAGCATTCCAAACTGGTGTTAAGGTGGTTGTAGTTTATCGTATGTTTCAGAGAGTAATGGTTTCTCTGTTATTTCCAGACTCTAAAATAGAGCTCAAGCTTGAGAAGAGAGAACCACTAAAGGGCAGAGCAAAGACTCCAGTAACACTCAAGCAAAGAAGAATTGAGCACAATCAGGTATCTTTAGTTTTATGATCGCTTTATTCAGGTATAAGTAATATCCAGGCAGCACTCATTTGCCTGTGTCCCAATCCTTTTGCTAACAGTTGACACTCAGATTCCAGTGCACTAAATAGTGTTCATTCCATCATTCATTAAATGGTATTAGAAACTTATATTTTGTGTGTTTTGTCAGTAGTGTGACCTGTGCTTAACTGCAAAAGCAAGTGTTAAATGTCTCATTTGTGTTTGAATCTGTGTGCTAATAAGCATGGTTCAAAGTCAGTCATACTGCTTTTTAAGATAATTTTTTTGTTTTTTAGTTTTTATCTTTAATTTGTGTTTTTCCAATACAGTTGATGTTCATTGTTCTGTTAGTTTTAGGTGTACAGCATAGTGGTTAGCCATATAATTGACCAAGTGATACTGTTGACAAGACTAGTACCCACCTGGCACCATACATAATTATTACAGTATTACTGACTCTAATACCCTATGCTGTACTTCACATCCCCATGACTGTTTTGTCACTGCCAATTTGTATTTCTCAGTCCCTGCACCTCTTTCACACAGCCCCTGAAGCCTCTCACCTGGCAACCATCGCTGTGTTCTCCGCATCTATGAGTCTGTTTCTGTTTTGTTTATTTTGTTTTTTAGATTTCACCTAAAAGTGAAATTATATGGTGTTTGTCTAAGAGAAATATTTTAACAGGCGGAAATGCCCAAGCAATTTTGAAGTAGTTTCTTTAAAAGGCAGGGGAATGGTTTTATATTTGCGTGTTTGTCTCTAGATTTCTGGTTTTGCTTTTATTTTGGCCTGTCTTGTGTGACTTTTCCCTCAACTCTTGAAGTTTGTCTGGTCATAAGACCACACTATTTTCTTTCCTTGTTCTCGATGAAAATTTACCTTTTTTTATTTTGGGTGAGGCAAGAAGCATTTAATGCCGATCCAGAAACTAGGAAAATCTGGAGAAGGACACTGAAATAGACAAGTGTGGAGAGTTGTGGCACAGAGTATTAAGGCAAGATGGTATATGGTGCTATCAAGAATGTGCAACTGGTCAGATAACAAGTTAAAAGGAGGGAGGAAGGGTGGGCTTAAAGATGGTTTAATGGGTAATTGTTTCAGTTGGGGAAGTTAAACTGAAGGACAGTATAAATATTCGGCAACAGGCAGAATTAGATAGTGGCCTTTATATACAGAATTTAAAACATAGAAAAGCGGAGGGAAGTGTTGAACGGACCCTTCAGTCCCAGAGCCTCAACAGCTGTCAACATTTTACCAGCTTTGTGCCATCTTCACCTGTACCATTTAGCCTTTCTAAGTGTTTGGTTTTGTTTTGAGTTTTGCTAGAGTATACAAAAGTAAATCTCTGGCACAGTACAATTTTGGTATATATGCACTCAATGCTATCTCATATGTAATAAAGTTATTTTTCATAATTCTAAAAGTTTCAGAAATGTCTCATGATTAAATTGTTCAAATCAGGACCCAGACACACTCCACCTACTATTTTGGGGGTTTTTGTTGTTGTTGTTTCTTACATCTGTAGCTATTTCCACTATTTAAGTATTGCCCCTCCCTCCATTTATTTGGTAAAGAAATCAGGTCTGTTTGCTACAGAATTTGGCAGATTGCTCCAAGTGTCATTTAATTTGCTCTTCTGTGCCCTGTATTTCCTGTGGTCTGGAAGTTAAGATTTACAGTAGAGCAGTGTGATAGAACTTTCTGTGATGATGGAAATGTTTGTATCTGCTGTCTGTTATGGTAGCCCCAAGCCACATTTGTGTATTGAATACTTGGAATGTGACTAGTGTGGCTGAGAAACTAAAATTTTAATTTTAATTGCTACATGAGGCTAGTAACTACCATATTGGACAGCACAGATTATAGGGTTGATTAGATTCAAGTTGAGTTCTTTGACAAGAAATGGTGTTGTAGCTTTTGTAATAGGTTCAAATGTTAAAAGCCTAATCCATCCATTATAAAGCTCCATATTGTTTTTTCATTAAATGGTTATGGCAGCCCTTTATGATTATAGTCAGATCCATTCATTTGAGGTTGTAAGATGATTTTTCTCATTCTCTCATTCCTTTATATCTATAAGTAGAATGTGGCTTTTTAAAGATTTTAATTATTTATTTTTAGAGGGAGGGGAGAGGGGAAGGAAACATCAATCGGTTGCCTCTTGCACATTCCCAAATGGGAACCTGGCCCACCCAACCCAGGCATATGCCCTGACTGCAAATTGAACTGGCGACTTCTCAGTTTGCAGTCCAGTGTTCAATCCACTGAGCCACACCAGCCAGGGCTACAAGTGGAATTTTTTTTAATCAAGAACTTTTTTTACCTCATGAACTGCTTAGTTACCTTAAAATAAAACTTATTAGGAGAGCCAGAAAAACGTTTGCTTCTTTTTATTTTCCAAGGTGGTAAGTTTTTTAATATGTGTTTTATATATTTTATGACAAGTTGCAGTTCTTTTCTGTGTGTTCAAATTATGCCATCTTTAGCCCATGGCAATTACTGAGTTAGTTCCTATTTCTTGTTTTTGCCCTTGTTTGTCTACAATAGTTTCTTGGGTTTTGGCACATTAAGATGACCCACGCTCATATTTTCTGACTCTCGTCAACCATTTTTCTAAAGAACCCTAACCCTTTTGTTTTGAATCCTCACTCAGTATGTTTATTGATTTTAAAGAAAAGGAGAGGGAGAAACATTGATGTGAGAGAGAAGCATCAATCAGTTGCTTGATGCCCTGACTGGGAATTAAACCCACAACCTTTCAGTGTACTGGATGACACTCCAGCCAGCCGGGGCAAACTCTAGTCCTTTTGATTAAAATATTACTTGGAGGCTACCTTCAATCTGGATACTAGGGTGTTCACTCCTACTGGTTTGTCATTGCTTCTAGGCGTTTGCAGTGGGTAGAGCTAGAAGTACTTATTTTTTTGAAAGAAAATAAATTAAGAATTCATCAAATTAATGAATGCAGACCTATCTGGTATCACATTTAATGGACGCACTGTAATTTATTTAGCCACTCTTTTGGTGAATATTTGAATTGTTTTCAGTTATATGCTATTTTCAATAATGTAAAGGAGAACCAATGAATAGCCTTCTACATGTACCATTTAATATTTTAGCCAATTTATCTTCTGGAAACCTAAAAGTGAAATTGCTGGGTGATCCACAAGTTGTTACCAAATTGCCCTATAATAGTTAAAGCATTTTGTATTCCTACTAGCAGTATATATATCTATCTCTCATAGAGAGATATGCTGCTGCTTTTTATGCTACTTTTTAAAAAAGTTAATATGAATAACCTTATTGATCATGATTTACTTAAATCATTCTTCAGAGAAAGATGGCTTTTAATTAACCTGATTATTTCTTTTCTTGGGTTTTTTAAAAATTTATTGTTGTTCAAATACAGTTGTCTCCATTTTCCTTTCATGATTATTCCTTTTTTTTATTTAGTTTTGTGCAAATTTTGTGCAGCTTTTTACTCACTGGGATTTATAGTCTTTTTTTTTTTTTTTAAGATTTTATTTATTTATTTATTTTTAGAGAGGAAGGGAAGGAGAGAAGCAGAGAAATACCAATGTATGGTTGCCTCTCGTGAGTCCTCTGCTGGGAACTGGCCTGCAACCCAGGCATGTGCCCTGACTGGGAATCAAACCTCGATCCTGTGGTTCGCAGGCCCATGTTCAATCCACTGAGCTACACCAGCCAGGGATTTATAGTCTTTAATTGCCCAGCTTCCTCTTCATCATATGATTCAGCTGCCTCATCATATGATTCTAAGTAACTTTTTGCCTGATAGCTTATTGCATGGCACTGTGAGAAGGTTTTTATTTCTTCCCTATGTTGTCTCCTTGGTAAATTCAGTGAGGGCTTTTATAGAATATCTTGCTGTGAAAAAGAGATGACAGCACAATTTCTATTTTGGCCACAGAGCATATAGCAAGCACATTAGCTACTAATTCTATATAGCAGTGAGTTTCTTTTCAATCAGCAATTGCTTAGTCCATTTTCTAAGTAGTTATAATACTAAATTATTTTATAACTTTTTAATTCTTTTTTTTTTTTTAATTTTGTTTTCCTAAAGTTTCTAGTTTATAGTGGGTTCTGGTAGAGAAAAATTCTTTTTAATTTTCAGAATATTTTTTCTGGTTGTGTGAAGGGTTTTCAGTCATTTTTCTGTGAAGATGATCAATTCTAAATTAGATAATGGTGGTCAAGAATAAATTTGATTGATAGTCTTCAGGTAAAGGATTTAACAAACCTGAACAAAGGAAAGCATAAATAACTTACTAGGGAAAGTGTCTGTCCTGCCCCTGTTTCCAGCTGTTCCCACAGGTGACCAATTAATTGTGGTTTCTTCAGCAGAAGAAAAGAATCACTAAATGGAACTTAGCTTTCTTTTTTTTTAATTAACTATAGTAGTTTTTATAGGTGTGTGATAAAATTTTTAATAAAGGGATTATTTCATTTTATTTAATTCAAAATAAAACAACATGGGAAGTCTTGGAATTTGGTAGATAACTAATTTTAAAGGAAAACGTCATCTTCTCCCCAGCAAGCCTTCCTTCGTGGACATAGGTAAAATATATGGTGTTTATACTGTTGTCAGTTGCATAAATGGAAACTTTATTGGAGCTTTCAAGCAATGTAGTTTTAAATTCTTTCAAGATTTTTAAGATACTGAACATATAGCAAGTATACAGCAATATTGAGTATATTACATTGATAATGCCAGATACACTATTTTAAGCTAGAGTCTTTTAAAAATACTTCTAATTACTTTATTGGCATTGAGAAGTTGATTATTGAAGAGAAAACAGTGTTGAAAGTAGTTTAAAAAATACTTGGCTTTGAGGTGCATCATAAGTCAGTTATCTTTAACTAGTAGTTCTCAACTCTGACCACACATTAGAATTTCTTCAAAAGCTATAAAAGTTGACTATGCACAGGCCTTTCTAGATTCTGACTTGATTGGTCTGTCTTGGGTTGGGGAATTTTTTTTAAAGATTTTATTTATTTTTAGAGAGAGGGGAAAGAGGGAGGGAGAAAAACATTGATCCGTCACTTCTCACCTGTCCCAACCCAGGACCTGGTCCTCAGGCCTGCACTTAATCTGCTGAGCCACACCAGCCAGGGCTTGGTATTTTTTTAAAAGCTCCCAGATGCTGCTGTGCTGCAGGATTGAGATGAAAACTATTGTTTCCTTCTAGTCAAATAATGAGGACTTAACTGTTAATAAGCATTTATTATATGTGTGTGTAATTTGTTCACAGATTTGTCTTTTGACCAACATTAAGTTTTCATTAAGCAAAAATTTCCTAACTGGCAGCAGGCAAAGGAACTCAGTGATTCAAATTGTGAGTCAGGGAAACTACAAATCAGTTCTATGAGACTTATGTCTGTACCTTCTGGGGCTTGGTATTGATACTTCTAGCCAAATAAGCATACATTATTGAATGACCATTCTTATCCCATGATAAGAGTAAAATATGTCTTTCTTTAAAATTAATAAACACTGACTTGGATATAAAAAATCTGCTATCTAGATAAAATACTAGCTTGAAAGTAAAAGTGACAGTATAAGCACGCTCTAGTATACTAATCATGGATCACTGCTTTCTAGTTAAAAGAATTTAAAAGGATCCTCTGGTAATAGTGGCTCCAAAGTTGAATAGCTTGTTACTTGGGATGCAGAATCTCAGGCCTCACCCTAGGGTTGCTGCATCAGAATCTCTTTCTTTCTCTCTCTGTTTCTCCTTTCTTTCTTTCTTTCTTTCTTTCTTTCTTTCTTTCTTTCTTTCTTTCTTTCTTTCTTTCTTTCTTTCTTTCTCTTTCTTTCTCTCTCTCTCTCTCATCTATCTATTTATCTATCTATCTATCTATCTATCTATCTATCTATCTATCTATCTATCTATCTATCTTTGGAGAGAAGGGGAAAGGGAGGAGAGGGAGAGAAACATCAATGTTTGGTTGCCTCTCACATGCCTCCTACTGGGGGACCTGGCCTGTAACCCAGGCAGGTGCCCTGACTGGGAATCAAACCAGCAACCCTTTGGTTCACAGGCCTGTGCTCAATCCACTAAGCTGCACCAGCCAGGGTAGAATCTACATTTTAATAAAAGTTTCAGTTGATTGATATGCACATTACAGTTGGAGAAGCACTAGTCTATTGATTTTCAAGCTGTTTTATAAGGACTGCTAATTTATTTTTCAAATAGGGGAGAAATCGTGGACTGGAAGGTAACAATAGGCTATCATTATTACCTTTCTGTCTTTCTGTAGTGAGGAGTGGGTAGCACTGAGTGAGCTTTGACAGTGACACTATTCGTGAACGTTTATGAAAGAGGCGACACCAGGTGTTTGTTGCTGTTGTATTTTATTGTCTAAGAAGAGTTTGATAACCTGGGAAGTGTGGATTATAATTTAGACTGGTTCTATTTAAATAATCCTGACCACGTGAAAAGAATGATAATTAATCTATTTTAACAACTATAACATTTGTGTTTTGTTTTAAAAGGAAACTGACTTGTAACAGATGACTTGCTTATAAGTCAAATAAAGTCAGTCATGCTCAGTCTGAGCTGGCTTATTGTTTTGACAGAGACGCAACTGCAATACTAGAGCCAAATACCAAACAGCAGTCACAGAAGGAGTCAGTGATAAATTTATGTCCTTTTTCTCCCCTCATTTTTATTATAATAATTTATGAGCTCCTATAGTTGGACTCTTGAGTGTGTTTTTACCATATGTTAAGTGTTTTCTGATACCTACATATTAGTTTAATCAATACACATAGAAATGTATTGAGGGCATAAGATTGTTTGCACATGCTGGCATTTGGAGACTTCCTGGCTTCTCAGTGTGCTAATATGGCCATTATTAAGGTGTTTGATGTTAGAATATGACTTTTTAATGTGTCAATGCTTGATTAGAGCTATTCTCAAGCTGGAATAACTGAAACTGAATGGACAAGTGGATCATCAAAAGGCGGACCTCTGCAGGCATTAACTAGGGAATCCACAAGAGGGTCAAGAAGAACTCCGAGGAAAAGGGTGATGCAAGGCTTATTGCTTAGAATTGGGTTTTCAGATTGGTAGGGTTTTAGTCATTATTTTATATTTATTGTCTTTGTTTTGTTTTCAAACTAACAGGTGGATACTTCAGAACATTTTCGTATAGATGGTGCAATAATTTCAGAGAGTACTCCCATAGCTGAAACTATAATGGCTTCAAGCAACGAAACCTTAGTAAATATGTTTCATAAACTATACAAGTGGTATTCTTTATAAATTACACTCTAATTAGAACTGGGGAGGTGGTGAATCTTGACAAATCTCAAACTTACGTTTTTTAAACATCATATGTTAATCTTATTTTCCCCATATAATTCTGAATTTTAGTTTTTTTCAATATAGCCAATTTATGTATACACATTTAATTCATTGTACAAGAATCCGAAATATATTATAAGGATACTTTTTTGCTAATGTATTTAAAGCATGATAAGGCTTCACACATGAGAACCACTGAATATGTACATTTCTGGGTCCTTTTGTCTAGATTTCTATTAAGGGAAAGTTCATATATTGCAGAAATAAAATTTCATTTTTTTACATGTCTTTGTTATGTTTGGATAATTCTGAGTCTGAATAATTTGAATCTTGGCAGGTTGTCAATAGGGTGACTGGAAATTTCAAGCATGCAGCTCCTATTCTGCCAATCACTGAATTCTCAGACATACCCAGAAGAACACCAAAGAAACCATTGACAAGAGCTGAAGTAAATGAATAAAATTTAGATCGATGTTATCATTGATCTTTTAAAGAGGAAATATTTCTATTTGTTTTTTGGAGTGGGTGGGAGGAGCAGAGTTTTACTGGGTGGTATGGGTGTGTGGGTGTGTATATGCATATTAATTTAAAGACATACTTTATTAGTAACAGTAAAAAGTAACCAACATAATATGCCGTGCTAATAACTATCCTCTTGCTGCTGTGCCTCTTAAGTTCCAGTTTATAAGGGAGTGGTCCTTTGTGTGCTGCTTATAACTTGTTCTCTTTTTTATAGATGTGAGTGGGAAGTGTAACTGGGCAGTAGGGGAGGCTATACTATCTTTCACTGAAAGTTCAAATAATGGGACTTTAAAGTGACTTTGTATGATGCTTCATTTGATTAACTCTTCTATAATTAAGCTTTAAAGTACTAACTGCATGATAGTTTTAATGAATTTTTACTAAAGGTTTTTTGATTGGTGCATAAAGGTAAACAGCAAAAACAATCAGGTTATTTAAAAATAACATGTTTTTTTTAAGTTCAGAAGATTATATAGACTCTACTTAAAAACATATAGTAAAATTTGTTAAAGATCCATGTTAATTTGATTACTTTTTAATGGAGGAAGAAACAAAGTACTCTCCAATAAGCATGAGAAATCTAGGGTAGTGGTAGGAGTTGGAGGAAGACTTATTCTGCTGTATTAGCTTCACTGAATGTCTGGGGATTTTTTACTTCAGTTTATTTTTAACGTGAGGCGATTTTATTCTCTACCATTGTCACGTTAACTTATCTTCACTTTGAAGAAATTTGAAGGGAGAGCGTTCAAAACCTGTGGATACTTAGGTGGTAATGAATTTAGAAGTGACAGTTAAAAGCTAGGATAGATCTAAGTGCATTTTCTTCTCTGAAATGTTTATTTAAAGTATATTTTAATTGTTGCACATTTACACTAAATTTTTAACTGTGGTTGTTTGTTTTTTACTAGGTGGGAGAAAAAACAGAGGAAAGAAGAATAGAAAGGGATATTCTTAAGGAAATGTTTCCCTTTGAAGCATCTACACCAACAGGAATTAGGTATTCTGATATATTGAAACAAGTATTCATGTATTCTACTGGGGCATTTTTACTTACTTATCTCCACCTTTTTTGAGGTATAATGGACACAGTTGTATGTATTTAGGGTATATAACATGATTATATGATATACATAAATGGAAATTTTAATTTTTAATCCTTTACAAAGTTATTATATATGTGTTCTTAGAATTAAACTGTTCTTTTGGGACCTGTTTAATTCTTCTAAGCTACCAGTCCATATTCTGGAAAATTGAGTCAGTTTAAAAATTAACTTGGTTACACTAAAGGGTTGTAAATAAAACATTTACCTACTATTAATTTCCATTTTTAAGTCTAAATGGAAACCTGGTAAGAAGGAAATCATTATTTTCCCTGAAAGTTTCTGAATATTTAGGTATCTTTTTCACTGTTTTCTGAATAAAGGAATCCCAACCAGACTACCCCTTCTTTCCTCTTATCTCCTAATAATATTGGCTCTGAAAAGCCTTTAAGGCAAGTTTAGTGACTATTTATCATTGTTATATTTTCTAATAACATATAAGTATTTAACTTTTTTAATGGAAACTATATAGATGTTTTAAATAACTTGACTGACCTCAAAGAATGTGTTTGGAATTAGGAGTGGTAATGACATTTTATATTATTTATTTAACTTATGGCTTTATCTAAAATTTATTTTTCTCTTTGTCCTTTCATTCCCAACAGTGCAAGTTGCCGCAGACCAATCAAAGGGGCTGCAGGCCGGCCGTTAGAACTCAGTGATTTCAGGATGGAGGAATCTTTTTCCTCTAAATATATTCCTAAGTATGTTCCCTTGGCAGATGTCAAGTCAGAAAAGACAAAAAAGGGACGATCCATTCCCATGTGGATAAAAATTTTGCTATTTGTTATTGTGGTCATTTTTATGTTTTTGGTCTACCAAGCTATGGAAACCAACCAGGTAAATCCGTTCTCTCCACCTGTTGATGACTCTGGAAACTCCAACTGAATGATATCTCTTTGGCACACTCAACTTGGTCTCCTGTTTTTAATAACTGTGTAAAAAAAAAAAAACATTTGTGTACACTTGTTGACTCAAGAGCTAAAATAATGTGATTTCACCTCAATAAATGTAGTGTTCCATTGAAAAGCAAACAAGATACTATATAAATGGACTTCATTTAAATGTTTTTGGACTTTGGACTAATAGGAGATCACTCCGTGCCATATGAATAATCTTTTTTAGCTCTGGAACTTTTTTGTAGGCTTTATTTTTTTAATGTGGACATCTTTTCATTTTTGAGAAAAATGTATATTGTTTCTGTGTATTTGGGAAACAAGAAGGGCAAAATGCATAATGTGAACCTATACATTTAAATACTTTGAATTCTTACAGAAAAGATTTAAGAATTCTCTGCTGGATAAAAACGTTAGAGATACGTAAAACATGAAATTGTAAGAGAAAAAGTTAACTTGGGGTTGTACTTTTTGTAAGAGCAAAAAGTTTCATGATGTTTATGGGGGAAAGTACAGCAATAATCTCTTCTGTAACTTTTATTAATTGTAATGCTATTATTGTAGCCCTACTGTACTCATTTTTTAAAAGATTTCTAGCATCATGAATGTCCAATTTCAGTAAGGCCCATTTAAATACAGTTGGATTTTAGCAGGGATCTTAGAGTGTAACATATGTACATGTTTTAGAGGACCGTTAGCTGGCTGTACATGTTTTTAAAGCTGTTTAGCTAGCTATAAGGCTGTAATTTGAAAACTGTACTTTTTATTTACAGCAAAAAATATTGTCAATTCAATTAGCTACCAAAATATTTTTTAGATAAATAGGTGTGTGTCTGTTTAGAAGTTAGAAACTTTACACACTGGTCTTAGCTTCCATTTGGAGTCCTTATTGCATTGTCTTCTGTTACAAAAAACAAATTTTGCCAAGTTTTTATGCCCCCCTATTCTCAATATAATTTGATTTGAAAGTGCAGGAGGTATTTGCTTTTAAATTACATAGTAACTTTTCTTGGATCTACAGTAGTTGATACATGAATTTGTAAACTCTGAATGTGAGGCGGGCATTATAATTTTTGTGTATTCTTGAAGTTGGTTAACTTTATTTTTTGTGGGTTTTTTTCTTTTGCTAAAACTTTTACCTCATGTATAACCTGGTTAAGTAATTGAAATTTCAACAGAATCAAGTAAAACATAAATTTTAAACTTACTCGTTTGAGTTATTAATTGTACAGTCTTTGACCAGAAAGCACACTAAAAATATAAGTTATTTTTAAATATCATCCAAAATAAAAAGATACTTTGAAAAGGGGGGAAAAGCTGAAGGGGTGTATTTAGATCACAAAACTTTGATTTGAATTAACCCCATTCTGATACTTAACTTCTAGAGATTTTGTAAACATTTTTCACTTGGCAATTTACCAGACATGTTCATAGGCCCGGTACTGCAGAGGGAGTGAGAGACATACTCCTCTATCAGAAAAGCCTGCCTCTCTGAGTAAAAGTGTTTCTTTGACATGAGCCACACAGAGGGCGCATTTTACTCAACTTTTCTGCTGTAAGGTAATAGCGGTCTACTTTCAGTTGCTTTGTTTGTAAACTGTTTCCCATTTTGTTTTCGATCTTTTGTTTATAAATAGAAATTGTGAGAAGCTGCATTTAATGTTTAAAAATGTGGGATGATAAATCAGACTTAATATGTATGTAAGATCAGTTTTCTAATAGGAAAGGTATGGTCCAAAATAGCAAAAGTAGGACCAGATAAAACATGTAGTCTTTTTTTTTTTAAATGTGTATCTGGTCTTTTGTCCGTGTCTGTTTTATTCCACTAGAGTATGCGTCCTTGATGTAAATGCAAAGCATTTTTTCCTGATTAAACTGTAGATGTAGATTTGACAATATAATTCAACAATAAAAAGTAATTAACCTCTAGTTTTGTCATTGCAATAAATGCTTTTCAGGTAGCACAAACAATAAGATATCCCAACAACATTTCTTATGTGATATTTATGGATTGTTGAGTTTTAGTTCTCATTTCAGTCAACTCCTTTATGTTTTGCTTCTACTCATTGTAATAATCAGGTCCTTGTTTATTCATAGATAAGTAATATATAGCCCTTATGCTTGGAGGATGATACAGGGAAGCTTACAGAGGCACCTCTCCCGTTCTACAGTATATATAGTAACAGCTTTTCAGTCATCTCCCTTCCACCCCACCCCACCCGTTTTACTGTCTTGGTACTTTTCTGTGGCACTCATGATTGTTGGTCTTGCTTTCAGACTAAACAAAGATGTTGCTGTGTATATTTATTGTGGAGCTGTGTTCACAAGGGTCAAAGTGCCTTTATCTCTTCATCTTTCTTGAGTCCCCCAAAGGTGATTTTGTTTGTTAGTCATTCTCACAGTAATAGATACAGTAATTAATGAGAAAGAAAACAGCATCAAACACTTAAAATAACAAAGTATGCTTTATCGCATGCTTACCATGTACAAATACTGTCCTGTGTGCTTGATATGTATAGACTGGCATAATCCTCATGATAATCCTATGAAATTGGTGTTTTCTTATTCTCTTCTTACAAATGAGGAAAACAATGCTCAAGAGGGATTAAGAAACTTGCCCAAGTTTGCACAGCTGGAAAATAAGGGGACCTAAAACAGTGGTGAATTCATGCTGTACACCAGCTCTCCTCAGCCTTGCTCTCCATGTGACTTAGGGGGTGCCTCTAAGTTCCAAACCTAGAGATACTTTAAGGTTCACTTCCAGTTTTAATCTTTCTCCATAGCCATTTAAGTTTGAGCCTTTAGCTTTGTTAATTCATTTTCTATTTTTTAATCCATTTTTCATTATCATAGTTTTTTGAAAAATATTGTCATTGGATGTCTAACTTCCATTCTCTGTTGTTATGTAAACATTTTAAAATTCCCATTTTAATAATAGAGTCTCAACAGGAAGGGTTATAAATGTGTAATTTGTCACCTTGAATTAGCAGTTGCTAAGCGCTTTTCAGAGTTCACATACCAGTCTCCCCCTAAGATTTGGGAAGAAAGTAGAAGAGGTGGCACAGAGTTTTGAGTGCAGGGGGACTCAAAACATCGATTTTATATTCTGGCATAGTTGAACTGGCATTTGGTGACATACTACTCAGAAGAGTGCACAATTCAAAACTTGGAATTGTTTATTCCTGTACTTTCCCATTTAATATTTTTAGACTGCTGTAGACTGCAGGTAACTGAAAAACTGCAGATGTGGATGGTAGGGGGCACTCCTGTATTTAACTTGGTCATGCTATAGCATTGGAAACAATGTAAGTATTGTTTTGGAATTCATATGTACCTTTGGGTGTTAGCTTTGATCTGTTCATTTCAAAAATGATTATATATGAAATTGTGGACGAATAACGAGACAACAGGTTTGAGTAATTTTCACAAGTAAATTCAATCACCTTGCTTATTAATATGGTATAGGCAAAGAAGAATAAGTAAAAATCACCTAGAGGTATTTTACTTGGCCTAGTGGAAGTTGGTGCCAGTCACTAAAAGAATTTTAAAGGAAGAGTAAATATGGAGGAAATATGGTAGACCCTGGGTTTGAATACATTGAATGTGATATCCCTATGAAAAATTTGAGCACCTAATGATACTTGACAAATAGTAAGCACTTAGATGTATGAATAAATCATTTAGGTAACTGAAGGTTAGGAAAGAAAGTAGAAAGTTGGGAGCCCATAGCAAATAGATACTCCAAATGATGGGAAGATGTAAGAATATCTACAGATCTGGCCCTGGCTGGTGTAGCTCAGTGGATTGAGCACGGGCTGTGAATCAAGAGGTTACTGGTTTGATTCCCAGTCAGGGCACATGCCTGGGTTGCAGGCCACATCCCCATTGAGGGCTACAGGAGAGGCAACCACACACTGATGTTTCTCTCCCTTTCTCCTACCCTTCCCCTCTTTAAAAAAAAAATCCACAGATTTGGAAATGAGAAAGGGCCTAAAATATCAATAGTGTTGAAGTTGAGAGATTTGACTTAGCATAAGGTTTCTAAAAATGTCACATCAGCAGTTTGTTCTTTTTATTTTTTAAGTTATATTTCATTGACTATGCTATTATAGTTGACTTGATTTTTTTCCCCACTTAACCCCCTCTATCCAGTACTCCCCACTCCCTCAGGCAGTCCTCCCACTATTGTGCATGTCCATGGGTCACAGGTATAAGTTCTTCAACAACTCTATTTCCTATACTGTACATTACATCCCCATGGCTATTCTGTAATTATCTATTTGTACTTCTTAATCCTCTCTCCTCTTCACCCATTCTCCCCCTCCCCCGCCCCATCTGGCAACCATCAAAACGCTTTCTGTATCATTGATTCTGTCTCTGTTCTTATTTATTTAGTTTGTTTTTTATTTCAATTGTGGATAATGTATTTCTTGCAATTTTATTAATAAGTTTGATCTTTTTCTCAAGTCCCTGTAACATTTCATGTAATAATGGTTTGGTGATGGTGAAATCTTTGTTTTCTTCTTGTCTGGAGAGCTCTTTATTTGCCCTTTGATTCTAAATGATATCTTTGCTGGGTAGAGCAGTCTTGGCTGTAGGTCTTTTCATGACTTTGATATTTCTTGCAAATCTGTGTAGCCTGCAAAATTTGGGTTTTGGTTTTGTTTGTTGTTGTTGTTTTGTTTTGTTTTTTTGAGAAATCAGCTGACAGTTTTATGGGAACTCCCTTTAGGTAACTAACTTCTTTTCTCTTGCTGTGTTTAAGACTGTTCTTTTTCACTTTAACCCTTGACATTTTAATTATGTCTCTTGGCATGGGTCTCTTTTAATCTGTCAGTTGGATTGGTCTCTTGATAATCTCTGTGCTTCCTGGAATTGCATGTCTATTTCCCTCACCAAATTAGGGAAGTTTTCTTTCATTATTTTTTTTAATAGATTTCCAGTTACTTGCTTCTCTCTCCTCCTGTCACCCCTAATCATTTGGATGTTGGACCTTTTTTTTTTTTGCATTCTTTTTTTCTTGTTCTGATTGATTTTTGCTTCTGTATGTTCCAAATCATTGATTAGATTCTCGACTTCATTCCTTCTACTGTTGTTTCCCTGTAAATTATTCTTTATTTCAAGTGCATTGTTCGTTTCTGACTGGGTCTTTATGCTGCTGAGGTCCTCACTAAGTTCTTTGAGCATCCTTATAACTAATGTTTTGAACTCTGCATCTGATAGATTGCTTATCTCCATTTTGTTTAGCTCTCTGGAGTTTTTATCTTTCATTTGGGCCATGTTCCTTTGTCTCCTTGTTTTGGCAGGCTTCCTGAGTTTATTTCTGTTAGGCGGATCTGCCTTCACTCTGTTCCTTGGTAGTGTGTCCTAAGGTAGTAGATTTCTTGTAGGGTTCAGTGGCACAGCCTTTCCTATCACCCAAGCTGGGTACTGGAGGTATGCCCTTTATATAGGCTGACTACACCCTCCTCTTGTAGTTGAGCCTTGATTGCTGTTGACACATCAATGGGAAGCATTTATCCAGACCAGTCAGCTGCTAGGACTGACTGACCACTTAGCACCAGCTTCTGCCCTCTGTGGAGGATCAGCTATGCGGAGGGGCAGGGTGATGGTGCACTGATGTGGTCTGTAGCTGTCCACTGGCTGTGCAGGCTCTGGTTTCCCAGGTGGTGTAGGCCAGGGTGAGCCTCCACCTATGTTTTTGCCCAGGGCCACCCTACCTGATGGCTGTTCCTTGTTCTGGGCTTGGAGATTTCCCAGGAGAACATAAGCTGTGAATCTAGGCTTCCTGCTGCTAGTGCTGGTACTGGGGCTGACTGAGGCCAGCTGTTGCTTATTTAATATGATTTAGGAAGTTGTGAAGTATGAGCCAAGACCAACCATTCTTATGGAAAAGCAGCTTGGATGGGTCCATAAATTGGGTGGGAGGGAATCTCCAAAGCAGGGCAGTGTTAGCCAGGTTGATGGAGTCTGAGATAATGAACCAGCCTGCCAGCTCTGTGAGGGGAGGGCTTAGAAAAGGGAAATGGCTTCTGCTTACCTTTGGTGCCAGACACTTTCCAGTGTCTCCCTTTATGCCACCAGTACCTGTCAAGCTGCTATCCTGGTGCTGAAACTCAGGAATAAGTCTGATAGGTGAGTCCATGTGTAGGTTAAGAGGAACTACTAGGGCTCTAGTAGTTTCGTTGCAGCGAGGAGTTGTGGGGACTTAATCTTCCTGGCACTGGAACCCTGGGCTGGGGAGCCTGGTGTGGGGCTTGGACTGCTCAGTCCTGAGATATCCCTCCCAAATTTTTATCCACCACATGTGGGTGTGGGACCAGCCTGTTCTGTGTCTGCACTCCTCCTATCAGCCTGGATGAATGTGGTTTCTTTAATTCCGTAGTTGTCAGACTTCCATTCAACTCAATTTTTGATAATTCTGAGTGATGGTGGTTTTGTATTTTAGTTGTAATTATGATATGGCTGTGCACAGAAGTGAGCCATGTCTGCCTGTGCCTCCATCTTGACCAGAAGTCTTTCTTTTATCTTGAAACAGGATTTTTATGTGCTTATTTTCTACTTGTATGTATTATTTGCTCAAGAGTTTAAATCTTTTGACCAATTTTAAAAGTAGTTGACTGTAACTGTCAGAATTAAAATAACTCAACAACTTAAAGGGATGAAGTTTCCTGTATCTAAATTGTACATCAATATCTGGCTTATTTATTTATTTATTTTTAATAAGCCAGAGCACTGGGGTTTTTTTGTTTTTGTTTTTTAATTTTATTTATGTATTTTTAGAAAGGGGGGAGGAGGGAGAAAGAGAGGGAGAGAAACATCAATGTGTGGTTGCCCTTCACATGCCACTTACTGGGGACCTGACCCACAACCCGGACATGTGTCCTGACTGAGAATTGAACCTGCGAACTTTTGGTTTGCAGCCCGAGCTCAATCCATTGAGCTACACCAGCCAGGACAATACCTGGCTTTTTAAAAAATGCCAAACTGTCTACAAGGCACAATTATCTCCATCCTATATGAATCTAACTTCATGAGAATGTATTTTACAGTATATGCAATGTATATAGTATATATAATTTATATAGTATATCAAGATTTGTTGACTTTTCCCAATCTTTTAATATTGATTAGAAAATTAGAATTGTTTCATAAATACATAATCTTTTAAAAATACTGAGAAGCCAATATGGACTTGGGAAAAAGAAAGATTGGAAAAACATCAAGAAATCTTTCATACATAAGTAACCTTAGGAGTTACTGAAAATGAATAAAAGATATTGTACATATCATTCCATTCCTCTCCTAAGAGCTTGGGTTCTGCTATGGAAAAGGCATCCCATTCCCAGTCAGGATAGGTTTGGGGCTACCAGGAAGTGATGAGTTTGGGAATGGTCACTGGTTCTGTGTAAAGAAAGGACATGAATATAAAATGTTAGAGTGGAGGAGACCTGGGAGGGAGAGATGAGAGGGACCAGCAGAGTGGGGCCTGGCATGCAAAGAAAAAGAGCTGGGAGTTCTCAGGGACAGAGCAGCCCAAAAGGGGCTTTGGCAGAGAAAGACTGACAGGAGGAAAATTTTTACTTTATTTTCTCTGGAGAGTGCTCTGCAGCAATTTCATTGTCACACTAAAAGTATCTTCAATAAAGGCTTCATTGCTCACCACTTTTCTTTTTGTGAAAGTAGATTATTTTGAGAGAAGTTGAAATGGGAGCTGAGCTCTCTGGATTGAGGAAGGACACAGCATGACACAGAGAAGCTGGGACAGAGGACAGGAGAGACCAAGAGAGTACAAGTCTTTGGGATTTAGCAAACAACTCCTAGGAGAACTTCAGACTATGGAATTGGTGGGGCCAAGCTGAGATCTCCAAGGAGTAAATAATCCAGCAGATATCTGGTTTATAGCTGGAGTAAATAGAAATTACCATATGATATTAGGAAGGCCCAGAAAAGGATAGAGGGATTTACTAGGCTGCATGGTGAGCCAGAATTGTGCATTCACCTTCCTCTCTCTGTCCCTTCTCCCACCCTCAGGACCCCTGTGTGACTATTCCATAGTTGTATGATATGGGCCTGGAACCCTAGTCTAGAACACATATTCTCAGTGCCCAGTTGCCTGAGGCAGCAGTTAACCTTAGGTCACGGAGAACTCTTTGGACAGCCTTAACTACTCAAGCTGAACTCAAGCTGGATCTGGGCCTTTGGTACCATCTCCCCTTTGCTGAAGAGTATGCCAAAAATTGTTGGGTAGGGCAGGGGTAGGAGTGGGGACTAGGGTCTGAAGCACAGAACATCGATGTGACTGGCAGATAGCTCCAGGTTAAACTACCAAACAGTGATTCCCTGGTCATGGACTGGATAATTGAGATCATTCAGGGTCCCAGCAGAACAGAGTCCCTCATATCCCTCATACACATCCATCAGCTACCTCCCATCAGGTGTCCCTGGGCCAAGCCTTTCCTTTGTGTTAGGTCTGGTCTCCAGAGCAAGACTCGGTTGGACGCCATTCCACAACCGGAAGGACACATGCCTAAGTCGTAGGTTTGGTACTTGGGTGCGTATGAAAGGCAAAGGCAGCCAGCTGATCTTTCTCTCTTGCATCAGTGTTTCTCTCCCTTCCTCCCTTTCCCTTTCTCTAAAATAATAAACATGTCCTCAGGTGAGGATTAAAAAAGGAAAAAAATAAAAGGAAGTAACAGATGTTTATTAATTCAATTATCAGTGATACCTCCCCATATTTTTGTTTATCTTTAATACCTACCTCCATACAATTTTTAAATTTTGTTTCTCTAAATTTCTTGGAATATCCCACAAATAATTGCACTTGCTGTACAGTTATTAACAGATTAGGTATAAGCTTTCACTGACAAGTATTCGGATAGGTACATTTTCATTTCTTGGGTAAATACTGAGAAGTATAATGACTGAGTTTATGTTTAACTTTACAAGACATTGTCCCAGTCTTTTAAAATGGCTGAAACCATTTGCAATTATACCAGAAAATACTGCCATTAGTATTGTGAGTCTATTTAATTTTGGCTACGAGGAGAGTAGCAATATCTCAGTGTGGTTTTAATTTGTATTCCTCCTGATGACTAGTGATGTTGAACATCTTTTCATGTTCTTATTGGGCATTTGCATATTGTCTTTATGAACTGTTTGCTTAAATATTTTGCCTGTTTGGGGGATTATTTGTTTTATTTAGTTGTAAGAATTCTTTATTCTGAATGCACCCTATATTGTTTTAGGCACCAAGGTTTTATATGTTTCATTGTTACGGTATATCGTAACTGATCTAACAAATAATAGAACACCTTATACAACAAATTCAGAAAGCATGTTGTCTGAGTTTTCAATTATTACCATAACAAATTACCACAAATTTAGCAACAATACTCATTTATTGTCTTACACTTTCAGTGAGTCAGAAATTCAGGCATAGTGACCCAGCCAAGTTCTCCACTTATGGCCTCAGCATCAAAATCAAGGGTTTGGCCCAGTTGTATTGTTTACTGAAGGCCACGGGGAAGAAGATGCATCCAAACTTGGGGTCATGGCAGAATTCACTTCCTTCTCATGTTTTGCAGCTGGCCCCTCCAACTCCAAGCTAGCAAAGGCAGGCCCAGTCCTTCTGTTGTGAATCTCTGCCTTCCTCTTCTGTGTGTAAGGGCTCAGTGATTATTGTGGGCCCATCTGGGTAATTCAGGATAATCTGTTCTAATAATTACATCTGCAAATTACTAAAGAAATGTCTTTGTATGGTCTGTTGGCCATTTCAGAACTTAGGAAATGTAATGGTCAATTCATTAGAAACAAACATCTGGGAGGTGGGCTGGGAAGGGAGTACTGGAAAGAATACTGTAGTTGAAAAATAATTTTAAAAATAAATTAATTAATTTAAAAAAACCAAACATCTGAGAAAAGAGAAAAAAATGAAAAAACTAGGGAAAAAATTCCAAAAGAAAAAAAATGACAGCCTTGAAAAGAGGTCAGTGGCCCTGACTAAATAGTCAGATATTGTATATTTTAAAAATTCTTGTAGCTGAATAGATAAAAAATCAAGATATACATATATATTATATACATGCTTTATATATTTATATATATCTTGTTTTTTCAATATATATGATATATATATACACATATATATGATATATACACATATATATGATATATATACACACATATATATGATATATACACATATATATGATATATATGTGTATATATATATATATATGCTGTCTACAAAGGACCCACATCAGAATGAAAGACACACAGACTTAGATGAAAAATGTATTTTATGTAAATGGAAATTAAAAAAAACTGTGGTAGCAATACCTACATCTCACAAAATAGACTTTAAAACAAAGGATGTAGTAAGAGACAAAGAAGGACACTACGTAATGATAAAGGAAACAATCCAAAAGAGGACATAATGCTTATAAACACTTATGCATCCAACATAGGAGCATCTAAATGTATAAAGCCAATCTGGATGGACGTAAAGGAAGAGACTGACAGTAATACAGCCATAGCAGGAGATTTTAGCAGCCATTACCACCAACAGATCTTCCTGACAGAAAACCAACATGGAAACAAAGACCTTAAATGACACGCTGGACTAGATGGATTTAATTGATATTCTCAGAGCATTTCACCCCAAAGAAACAGAACATACATTCTTTTCAAGTGTACATGCAGTATTTTCTAGGACAGACCAGTTTTAAGGAAACTGAAATCATATCAAGCATCTTCTCTGGCCATAATGGGAGGAAACTAGAAATTGATCACAAGAAAAAACCTTACATACAGATAATGTATTATAGAACTGTATACCTGAAACCTGTATATTTTATTAACCAATGTCACTCCAATAAGTTCAATTGAAGTTCTGGAGATGGATGTTGGTGATAGTTGTACAACATCAATGTACTTAATGCTACTGAATTGAATACTTAAAAATGGTTAAAATTGTAAGTCTTATATGTATTTTGCCACAATACAATCACTGTTTATAAAATTAAAAAGAAAAAACCTGAAAAACACACAAAGACATGGAGGCTAAGTAACATGTTACTAAACAATGACTGACTCCAATGAGATCAAGGAAGAAATCAAAGGACACCTTGAAACAAATGAAAATGGGCAACCCCAAATTTATGGGACACAGCAAAAGCAGTTCCAAGAGTACAATTCATAGCATTACAGGCTTACCACAGAAAACAAGAAAAATGTTAAATAAGCAATCTAACTTCACACTTAGAGGAACTAGAAAAAGAACAACAAATAAAGCCCAAAGAATAAACAAAATGGAGTCTTAAAAAATAATACAAAAGATCAATGAAACCAAGAGCTGGTTCTTTGAAAAGATAAACAAGATTGACAAACCTTTATCCAGACTCATCAAGAAAAAAAGAGAGAGGACCCAAATAAATAAAATCAGTAATGAAAGAAGAGAAGTAACAACTGGCTTCCCAGAAATACAAAGGATTGTACTAAAACATAACTATATGCCAACAAACTAGAAAATCTGGACAAAATGGATAAATTCCTAGAAACATACAATCTTCCAACACTCAAATCAGGAAGAAGAAAATCTGAATAGACTGGTTACAACTAGTGAAATTGAAGCAATAATCAAAAAGCTCCCAATAAACAAAAGTCCTGGACTGAATGGCTTCACAGGTAAATTTTTACCAAACATCCAAAGAACAAACACCTATTCTCAAACTATTCCAGAAAATTCAAGAGGTGGGGAGCCCCCCATGCTGGTTTTACAAGGCCAGTATTATCCTCATTCCAAAACCAAATAAAGACACCACAAAGAAAAAAATTATAAGCCAACATCCTGATGAACACAGATGGTAAAAATCCTCAACAAAATATTATCAAACTGAATACAGCAATATATCAGGAAGAACATGCACCAGGATCAAGTGGTGGTGCAAGATTGGTACAATATTTGCAAGTCAATAAACATTATACAGCATATAAACAAAATGAAGGATAAAAAAATCACATAATCATATCAACGGATGCAGAAAAAGCATTTAACAAAAATCACCAATTTATGATAAAAATTCTCACAAAGTAGCAACATACCTCAACATAATAAAGGCCATATATGGCAAAACCACAGACAACATTATTATCAATTGGTAAAAACTCTTGTTTCCCATAAAACCAGGAACAAGACAGGGATATCCACTTTTACCATGCTTATTCAACATAGTACTGGAAGTCCTAGCCATAGCAATTGGACATGAAGTTGAAATAAAAGGCATCCAAATTGGAAAGAAAGAAGTGTAACTGTCATTGTTTGCAAACGACATGATACTTTACATTGAGAACCCTAAAGACTTCTCCAAAAAGCTACTAGAACTGACACATGAATTGAGTAAATAGCAGGATACAAAATAAATATCCAGAAATCAGTTTCATTTTTATACACCAATAATGAACTATCAGAAAGGGAAGCTAAGAGAGCAATCCCATTTAAAATTGAATCAACAGCCCTGGCTGATGGGGTTCAGTGGATTGAGTGCCAGCCTGAGAACCAAAGGGTCACCAGTTTAATACCAGTCTAGGGTACATGCCTGGAGTGCAGGACAGGTCCCCAGTAGGAGAAGCGTAAGAGGCAACCACACATTGATGTATCTCTCCCTCTCTTTCCCCCTCCCTTCCCATCTCCAAAAAGTAAATAAATGAAATGTTTTAAAAAATTGAATGAACAAAATAAAATATCCAGGACTAAGTTTAACCACGGATATGAAAGACCTGTACTCAGAAACTTACATGACACTATAGAAAGAAATTGAGGGATATGAATAAGTGGATGAATATACTGTGTTCTTGGGGAAGCAGAGATAACATCATTCAAATGTTCATACTACTGACTTCCGGCCAAGATGGAGGCATAGGTGGAAATGCTGTGCTTCCTTGCACAACCAAGTTTAAAGACGACAAAGTTTTAGTAACAAAAATGCAACCAAAACACAGAAAATTGAACTGTACGGAAATCTGACAACGAACCTTTCAGCCTTACCGGTAAGAGGTGGAGTCAGCAGCTCGTGAAGCGTGGTTGCGCAGGAAAAAGTGGCAAAGCAGACCCAGGTGCACAGGTGGCAGCTGGTAGATCCCAGGCGTGGGGTGGCAACAGGTGGACACAGTGGGGGTGCAGGGCGGCTGGCTGACCACGGCCACACATTCACACTCGGATAAACCAGGCGAAGGAGTGAGAAGTGAGACAGACCGCACAGGCTAGGGCCCCAGCAATGGGAATTAAAGCCTAAAAGCACCATTTGGAAAAAACTTTCAGGATCAAGGTGCTGGGAGAAGCTCCCAGGCTCACAGAGAGTTTGTTGGAGAGACCCACGGGGTCCTGGAGGGTGCACAGGCCCACATACTGGGGAGCCAGCACCAGGGGGGCCCAGTTTGCTTGCCGGAAGCAGCAGAGGGGACCGATATCGGAGAAAGCGCAGAACAAATGCCATTGCCCCTCTCTGACCCCGCCCCAACATAAACGTCACAACTCAGCGACTGGGTTGCCCTGCCGTGTGAACACCTAAGGCTCCGCCCCTCATACGTAGCAGGCACGAACAGATCAAAACATTATGGCTCAAGAACAGCTCAAAGCCCCAGAGTCAATACTTCTAAGCAATCAAGAGATAGCCAACCTATCAGATGCACAGTTCAAAACACTGGTGATCAGGATGCTCACAGAACTGGTTGATTTTAGTCACAAATTAGAGGAACAAATGAAGGCTAAACTAAGTGAAATGAAGGGAAATGCACAGGAAACCATAGTGATGGAAAGGAAACTGGGACTCAAATCAAAGAAGAATAAATTGATCAAACAGAGAAGAATGAAGAAACAAGAATTCAAAAAAATGAGAGGCTTCAGAACCTCCAGGATATCTTTTAAGTGTTCTAACATCTGAATTATAGGGGTCCCAGAAGGAGAAGAGGAAGAGCAACAAATTGAAAACTTACTTGAACAAATAATGGAAGAGAACTTCCCCATTCTGGCAAAGGAAACAGACTTCCAGGAAATCCAGGAAGCTCAGAGAGTCCCAAAGAAGTTGGACCCAAGAAGAAACACACCAAGGCACATCATCATTATATTAGCCAAGATTAAAATGAAGGAGAGAATCCTAGAAGCAGCAAGAGATAAGGGGACAGTCACCTACAAAGGAGTTCCCATCAGACTGTCAGCGAATTTCTCAAAAGAGACCTTACAGGCAAGAAGGGGCTGGAAAGAGGTATTCCAAGTCATGAAATCCAGACCTACAACCAAGATTGCTCTATCCAGCAAACTTTCATTTAGAATGGAAGAACAGATAAAGTGCTTCTCAGATCAGATCAAATTCAAGGAGTTCATCATCACCAAGCCCTTATTATAAGAAATGTTAAAGGGACTTACCTAAGAAAAAGAAGATAAAAAAGATGAACAGTGAAAGGACAGCAAACTCACAGTTATTAAGAACCACACCTAAAGCAAAAGCAAACTAAAAGGACAGCTAGATCAGGAGTGGAAACATAGAAATGAAGATCACGTGGAGGGTTAGCAACAGGGGAGTGGGAGGAGGAGAAGGGAGGAGAAGGTACAGAAAATAAGTAGCATAGACAGTAGATAGAAAATAGATGGGGGGGGGGCAAGAATAGTATGGGAAATATAGAATCTAAAGAACTTGAGACACATGGTCATAAACTAAAGGGGGGTAATGGTGGGGACGGGGAGATAGGGTGGAGGGGAATGAAGGGGGGAATAGAACAACCGTAATGGCATAATAAAAAATAAATTTTAAAAAATTTAAAAAAAAATGGGCAAAGTTTCTCAGTAGACATTTCTCCAAAGAGGCCATATAGGTGGCCAATAGACATAAGAAAAGATGCTCAAAGTTACTAATCATCAAAGAAATACAAGTTAAAAATCACAAGGAGATATCAACTCACACCTGTCAGAATGGCTATCATCAATAAATCAGCAAACAGGTGCTGGTGAGGACGTGGAGAAAAGGGGACCCTCGTGCCTCGTTGGTGGGAATGCAGATTGGTGCAGGCACTGTGGAAAGCAGTGTGGATATACCTCAAAAAATTAAAAAGTGGAACTGCCTTATGACCCACCAGTTTCACTTGTGGGAATATATTTGAAGAAACCCAAAACACTAATTCGAAAGAATATCCACACCCATATGTTCACTGCAGCATTATGTACAATACCCAAGACTGGGAATCAGCTCAAGTGCCCATCAACAGATGAGTGGATAAAAAAGCCAAGGTGTGTTTATGCAATGGAATACTACTCAGCTATGAAAGGAGGAGGAAATCTTACCATTCGTGACAGCAGAGATTGACCTGGGGAGTATCATGGTAAGTAAAATAAGCCGGTGAGAGAAAGATAAACATACTTATATGTAGAATCTAATGGACAAAATAAACTAATAAAGAAAATAGAAACAGACTTACAGACACAGAACGGGCTGACAGCTCTCAGAGGGGAGGGGGGTTGGGGGCTGGGTGAAAAACAGTGAAGGGATTGAGCAAAAACAAAATCCTCATAGACCCAGACAACAATATAATGATAGCCAGCAGGAAAGGTGGGTGGGGGTGCTGTGGAGGGTAAAGAGGGGATACATGGAGTCTGAAGGAGACTTGACCTGGGGTGATGAACATACAATACAGTGTACAGAGGATGTGTTATAGAACCATACACATGAAACCTGTATAGTTTTATTAACCAATGGCACCCCAATGGATTCATGTTTTGTTTTGTTTTAAGGACAGTGTGACACATGCTAAAAAATGCATGGACCTTGAAGACATTGTGCTCAGTGAAATAAGCTAGTCACAAAAAGACAAATACTGTGGGATTCTGCCCATATGACCTCCATAGAGCCATCAGAGTCTTAGACGGTAAGATGAGGTCACCAGGGGCGGCGGAGGGCGGTGGGAGTTGCTGTTGAGTGGGCACAGCGTTTCAGTTGGAGAAGATGGTAACAGTGATGGAGATGATGGTGGTGGCAGCCACACAACAGTGTGAATGGACTTAACACCACTGAACTGTGCACTGAAAAACAGTTAAAATGGTAAATTTCATTGTCTATATTTTACTGTGATAAAAGTATCCAAAAAAGAAAAAGACCAGGTCTTACAAAGAGAAGCTTAGTGGGACCTGCTCAGGCTGCCTGAAATCCTGCTCTCCCAAGGCCTCTGGGCTTGCAGAGATGAGAGGACCTGGGGTCTGAGGTTCGTGGAGTGGCCCTGGACAAGCCCCGGTCCTCTCCTGTCCACCTCACGGCCTATTACTACAACCTAAACATGCTGTGTGTGGCGAGCTGCCATTGTGTGTGCCAGTGCACAGGGGTGCACACCCAGGCCAGCCTCTGACTTCTCACACATTTGAAGACAGCCACGCAGCCCTGCCTGATACACAGCCACCTGCAGCTGATGGACGGAACTGCCTGTGGTGACTCTACCCACCAGCAGCACCACGGAGCTGCCCCCAATCCCCTGCCTGGCCCCTCCCCTCTGTCCCCAATGAAGGAGTCAGCTGAGAAATGCCAAACAGGGCTTAAAATGGTGACCTATTTTAAATGTTTACATTAATATTTGTTTTATTAATGTTTATTATTAATAAACCCCAAATAATTGCTTCCATATGATAATTGTGTTATCAAAAGAAAATTGCAGAAGTTACTTCCTAAATTACTAACTCATAAGACTGTGATGATGTGTGTCCACTATGGGACACACATTAGAAGCAAATGGCATAATTATTCAAGGTCATCAGTCCCTTGCTGTGACTTTAACTTCATCTGAAGATGAGACCAAAGGTCTAAATTTAAGGTCTTGAGATTACAGTGAAAGAACTGCCTTCCCGTGACACACACAGACACATGCACACATTCACACACTGCCATTCAGCCAAGCACACACATACACTTATTCATATATTCACCCACAGTCATGCCCATTCACACACAAATACACACACCCAGCTGTGTGACAGGATGGAGTAGACACCCATCACCACAAGGCACCTGGTGTGCCTGCACCTGGCGCTGGTCCCAGGGCATTTGTCCTGCTCACTCCCGATTTCTGGGCCAAAGTCGAAATCTCCTACTTGTGGGAAGTCATGCACAGGTTCCTCCAACTCACTCCTGGCGCAGCCTTTCCACTGGAGCCCAGCATGGCTGCGTGCCCCGCCCCCATCAGACTGTCAGTCCACTCTGTCAGATGCCGAGCAGCACGACAGACACAAAACGATAAGAAAGGAACAGAAAGCTAGTCATGAAACCCACATTTCATAGGCTCCATTAGTAAGAGCTCTTACAAAAATGCTGAGCTCTGCAGATCCTCAGGTCCCAACCTCCCTCTTCTTCACGGATAACTTTCTTCTTTCCCTTTCGGGCTGTCATGTGAATGAAATGTATCTTTTATGAGAGAAGAGAAAAAAGTTAGAGCCACTAGCCGACAGGAGGGAAGTGAGGCAGCCTAGCTCCCTCCTGGGGACAGGCCCATGAGGGTGGAGGCCACCCTGGCAGACTCCCTCTCTATCTCCTTCTGCACGAATTTCCTGAGGCAGGTCAATGCTGTAAGACTCCGATGTAGGACCACGTTTCCGACACAGCATAGCCACCTGCAGCGTCACTGTAGCAAATGCAGACTGATGCATCTGTGATCATATCAAGAAAGATGAAACAGTTGCTGACATTTACTATGTGTCCAGTGTAGTCAGTAGTAAGGACTTCTTTCCATGAATTGACTTAATGTCATTTAACTTCAAAACAGCCTATGTTGTGGTTGTCATTATCCCATTTTTCAGATGTGAAATTGAGGGTTAATTACCCTTCTCAAGGTGGTAAAGCTGCACTCAAGGTCAATCGCAGAGGCTGGAGCCTGAGCACCTCCGCTGAGGCACAGCTCCTGTGTGTGGGTGCTCAGGAAGGGCCCAGTGGAGGCTGGGATGTGGGGTGTTCAAAATTAACCACCCCGAGCAAGAGGCTGAGCTCCTGGGGGTGAGACCATGAACGGAGCAGGCAGTGGCCCTCACAGCAGCCAAAATGCCTGGTCCCACACCACTCTGTCAGCCGCCAGGACATATGGTCACATCCTGTCACCAGTGAGTCTGGCTCCGTCCCCACACTGGTGCACAGATGAAGGCCTTTCCTCCTGTCTCCTCTGCACCCCACCCCCACAGATCCATGAGCTACTGCTGACCTGTGTCCCTGGCACACTGAGTGAGGCCCAGTCCCCTATCACTGGCAGAATGGCAGGACACACAGATGGACAGATGGATGGCAGGTGATTTACAGTAGAGGAAAGAGCATCCGTACATCTTCTCCATTTTCTCTAAGTCAGGATTCTTCTCAGGAGATGATGATTGCAGTATTTTAAGGCCAGACAGTGATCCCCAATGGCTAGCATTAAGGATGTCCCAAGGCCAGGAACGTGGGGGCTGCTTTAATAAATGGATAAGAATGGCCTGGCCCTGCCTGGTGTGGTTCGGTGGATTGAGTCCTGAACCAAAAGGTCACAGGATCAATTTATGGTCAGGGCACATGCCTGGGTTGTAGTCCAGGTTCCCTAGGTGGGCGTGTACGAGAGGCAACCAATTGATGTATCTCTTGCACATTGATCTTTGTCTCTCTTTCTCCCTCCCTTTCCTTCTCTCTTAGAAGTAAATACATAAAATTTTCTAATTAAAAAAAAAAAGGTCCATAAGTTGTGTATCAATTAATAAGTCAGAGCTCCTCAAGTATTCAAAAAACATCTTGTTCTCTTCAGTAACCTAATTCTAATGTTTACTTACTTTGCAAACCTTTAAATATTTTAAATTTGAATGAAAGTAGTAAATGCACATGTTTACATACAAAATAGTGCAGAGAAGAGGAAGCAGAGAGAGGAAGGAAGAGGTCCAGAAATGGAAGAAGGGAGGGAGACAGAGGAGAGGAAGGGAGGGTCTTCAGCCCACCTCCCCACCCCCCAGACCTGCTCCTGGGAGGGAACCACTTCAACTGGCTCTGAGGTCACATCTCCTTGAGTCACCCCCACACCTTTCTATAAACCTACTGCACTTTCTCGATCAGTTTCAGCGCTTGTCCAGCTGACGGGTAAGGACGTGGCTCCTTTTCCATCACCCCAGCTCCTAGTACAGTCATGTCAAAGTCTGCAGCAATCATAGATTCATACACTTTCTCCTAACAAGGGAGGTGTCCTTGATGCGCTGCCATGCACATGAAGGTGGCCGCGTGGTCAGCCTCCTCCACCTATCCTCTCTTCTGCCGTGGATAAATGCTTCACCTTGTTAAGGTCAAAAACAGTTTGTTTTTACTCATAATTGACTTTCTTGTGCTTTGCCTGTAGAGTCTAGAAAGTTGAAAACCAATGAACCTGAATTTGTTAGCCTAGCTAATCACTGTAACAGATGAACCCCAAAGTGAAGAGGGGCACAAACACAATCATTTGTTTCCTGTGCACCTGCTCGGGAAGGTAAACAGCAGCTACTCAGGACCCCAGGGGTGAGGCTCTGCCACCCTCATGCTGTGACTTCCACGCCATCCTCGGTCATGTCATTTCAGCCACAGCCCAGAGGACCTGCGCAGAGTCCAGTTATGGGTTGGGAGCACCTAGTCACAGAGAACCCCAGGTAGGAAGCCCCTCACTGGCCGACCCTGCAGTCTGTCCCACCCACACCCCTGCATCAAGGGACTGTGTTCCAGACCTGCCTCAGGGCCGAACTTCTTCCACTCACAGGAGAGCTCCCTAGTGCTAAACTGGGAGAGGTTTTCTCTTAAAAAATATATTATATTGATTATGATTATAATCATAATTGTTGATTATTGAATTATTGATTGAATATATGATTATTGATTATAGTCATCCCATTCCCTCTGCTTTATTCCCCTCCGCCCTGCACATCCCCTCCCACCCACACTCCCCACCTTTACTTCATGTCCATGGGTCGTACATATAAGTTCTCTGGCTTCTACATCTCCTATACTATTCTTACCCTCCCCCTGTCTATTTTCTACCTACCATCTATGCTACTTACTCTCTGTAGCTTTTCTCCCTCTATCCCCCTCCCACTCCCCTATTGCTAACCCTGCATGTGATCTCCATTTCTGTGGTTCTGTTCCTGTTCTAGTTGTTTGCTTAGTTTGTTTTCTTTCTGTTTTAGGTGTGGTTGTTAATGATTGTGAGTTTGCTGTCATTTTACTGTTCATATTTTTTATCTTCTTTTTCTTAGATAGATCCCTTTAACATTTAATATAATAAGGGCTTGGTGATGATGAACTCCTTTAACTTAACCTCATCTGAGAAGCACTTTATCTGCCCTCCCATTTTAAATGAAAGTTTTGCTGGATAGAGCAATCTTGGATGTAGGTCCTTGTCTTTCATGACATGGAATATTTTTTCCAGCCCCTTCTTGCCTGGAAGGTCTCTTTTGAGAAATC